>NC_059158.1:32974520-35568565 GCF_019923935.1 Bubalus bubalis | reverse complement strand
CATGGGGTCGCTAAGAGTCAGACACGACTGAGCGACTATCACTTTCACTTTTCACTTTTACACATTGGAGGAGGAAATGGCAACCCACTCCAGTGTTCTTGCCTGGAGAATCCCAGGGACGGGGGAGCCTGGTGGGCTGCCGTCTGTGGGGTCACACACAGTCGGACAGGACTGAAGCGACTTAGCAGCAGCAGCAGCAGCAACACTTCTTGAGTCTATCTACATCTTATGCTCCACAGATTGGATTATATCTTTAAAGTGGATGATTTGCTGCTGCTGCTGCTAAGTCGCTTCAATTGTGTCCAACTCTGTGCGACCCCATAGACGGCAGCCCACCAAGCTCCCCCGTCCCTGGGATTCCCCAGGCAAGAACACTGGAGTGGGTTGCCATTTCCTTCTCCAATGCATGAAAGTGAAAAGTGAAAGTGATAGTTGCTCAGTCATGTCTGACTGTAGCAACCCCATGGACTGCAGCCTACCAGGCTCTTCCGTCCATAGGATTTTCCAGGCAAAAGTACTGGAGTGGGGTGCCATTGCCTTCTCCGAAGTGGATGATTTAAGAAGTGGATATATTGTTTCTCCCCAAGTCTGAAAGAACTGTGTATTCCTTACAGAAGTTTTATGTAGAGTATTATATCTATATTGATTACTTTTTACCTTAAAATTTCCAGCAGTTTTATATATTGCAATGTAATTCACACATCTTACAGTTCGGTTCAGTGGTTTTTAGTATATGCAGAGTTGTACAGACATCACCACTATCAGTTTTAGAACATTTTCATCACCTTCCCAAAAGAAGTCCTGTATCCATTAGCTGTACACTCCTCCTAACCTCCCACACTCTAGGCCACTGCTGACCTGTTTCTTTGTTTCCATAGATTTGTCTCTTCTGGAAATTTAATATAAATGGGGTTATGTAATATGTTGTCTTTTGTGACTGGTTTCTTTCGCTTAGCATAAGTATTCAAGGTTTGTTCTTATTGTAGCATGTATCCTCAATACTTCATTCCTTTTTACTGCCAAATGATAGTCCATTATGTGGATATACCATATTTTATTTATCCATTCATCAGTTGATGGCTGTTTGGGTTGTTCAACTTTTGGGAGATTATGAATTGTGGTAGTATGAACTTTTGTGTACAGTTTTTTTGCGGGAACATATGTTTTCGTTTCTATTGGGCATACACCCAGGAGAGGAATTGCTGGGTCAGGAATTGCTAGGCAGAAATGACTGCATCGTTTTACCTTCCTCTCAGCAGATGTGGTTTTCAGTGGGTTTCACATCCTTGTGAACACTTGTTAGTTGTCTGTTTTTCGGTTGTAGCCATTCTATTGGGTGTAAAGTTGGGTCTCTTTATAGTTTTGATTTGTATTTCCCTCGTGACTCATGATGTTGAACATCTTTCCATAAGCTTTTTGGGTATTTGTTTATATTTTTTTTTAAGTGTCAATTCAGATCTTTTGCCTATTTTTAAGTTACATTTTTCTTGGTTCTAATTTTTTCTTAATATAGTCCCAAAAGCTCCGTTTCAGCATTAGTGATTGTTGCTTTAGATTGTTGTTTTATAGTTAACTTACATGTTGATTATCCTTGTTCAAAAGCAAAACCAAATGTGGTTAAAGAACGCAGCTTTAATTTGGCAAGCATTATAGTTAGATACTGTGATACAAGCTTCCCTTGTGGCTCACCTGGAAAAGAATCCGCCTGCAATGTGGGAAACCTGGGTTCAATCCCTGGGTTGGAAAGATCCCCTGGAGAAGGGAAAGGCTACCCACCCCAGTATTCTGGCCTGGAGAATTCCATGGACTTTTTAGTCCATGGGGTCCCAAAGACTCAGACATGACTGAGTGACTTTCACTTTCACTGTGCTAAAAGAACTAACCCCAAAGGATTCTTTCATTTTTGTGTTTATTATACTTGCTCTCCATCCCAAGGCTGAAAATTAGCTTTCAAAATAGGAGAGAGCCTAGAAGCATTGTTATAACATGTTTACTATAGGGGAATGAGCTGACAGTTCGTCCACTTCCTTGTGGAGGACTTCTCATAAGGTAGTGCTTATTACTGTGATGTACACATTATATGGCAGCCACAAGGGTCTGAAATGAGGACAGATTAACATGCAACCGAATTGGGAATCTGGTCATTTTTCCTGTTGAAGAAATAGTTACAATTAGCTTATGTTCCTGAGAACTAATACAAAAAGCTATAGATTTTTTCTTTTGAGAAATATGTGGACCATTGTTCTGAAATGCAGCCAGAAATTTTTTCCACCTGCTCATTTTCACTTCACAGCTTTTTTTTCTAATCTGTACTGTTGCTGGTCACTAATTCTATATCTCTGGTATATAATTCCCATGTAAAGGTACTTTGCTTTGTTTATTAAGTGTTTTAAGTAAGGTGACTGATTTTTTATTCCTTAGCCAGAAGCTGATATTAGTTTCTGAATTTTTTGTTTAAGAAATCGATGAACATATTTAGCCCATCAGTGTTGTTGGAGCCACAAGACAACATTTTCTTTTACAAAGCACTATCCTTTATCCTCCCTGAATCAAAATTCTGCAAAAGTAAACTTTTAAGAGAAATGCAACATAAAATATAAAACAAAAAATCACTGTTAAACAAAACCTTTAAATATGTTGTAAATTAAAATTGAAGCATAGTTTTCTAGGATCCTGGGGGTGAATTCTTAAATCTTAATGATTGTCTCCCTCCAAGTACTGTTTTCCAGGCAAGAACACGGACAGGACTGAAGTGACTTAGCAGCAGCAAGTACTGCTTTAAGAGTAATTTAGTCTCTTTCCTACTTAATAAAAGGAAACAGAGCAAAATTAGTTACATTTGGAAAGGATTGTTTCACTTCAGGGGTAAAGACTTTTTCACTGTTTTCAATTGTAAACTTCCATCCAGCCCTTATCTTATGAACAAGAGTTTTACATTTTTAGGAAAAGTTCTCTAAAGTGTGAAATTAACTAGAAAGTTAGTATGTACTACCTCATGAATATTTAAAATCTCTCTGTAGAGTTATTTTTCAAAAAAAAGAAGTGGATTGAAGATTATGCAAGTAATAGTTAAAAAGACCTTGTACTCTTTTTTTTTAATGTTTTATTTTATATTGGAGTATAGCCATTAAGAAGACCTTATACTCTTGTCTGATGGTGTTAGACATCACTTGAATGCACTCTTTCTTAACCAGGATGTAATTTGAGACATAAATGTAGTCTATAGGTAAACATGAGACCTATGAGTTAACAGATAACTGCATTTTTGTAGAAGTGAGTTGTTCCATGTTTTCTGATTTCAAATTTTTATTTGGTTTAGAGACAGAAAAAGGTGGTTGTAATTAACGCAAGGAAATGTGGAGGACGAGTAAACGTAGATGGAATTGGTATGGGAGGCAGGAATAAATAAATGACAGAATATGAGGAAAATTCTTAAGGTTTAGGGAAATAGAGAAAAGAATGGAGGTAGTTTGATGGATGCCTTATTATAGGGTTTACTTGGTTTGGTTTTTAGAGCCTGCACCTGGATTGGCTTTATTTCTGCTTCCATAAAAGCCACATGGAGCATCTTTCTGTAATATCAACGTTAAGTGACAGTCAGTAGTACAGATATATTTATAGTCACTAGGTTAATGGATTTTGCTAAATGCCTGCTGGGGCTTGGTTCTGTTTTAGATTTGGGGGTTTTTGGGGGTGGGGTAGAGGAACAGGAGATTCGGGTAAGGAATGGGCAGAGAAGGCGTCTTAGAGAAAGTGAAACATAAACTGAGATCTGAAGAATGAGTAGAAAATAGCCCTGGGAAGCAGAGAGGAGCAATGCCAGTCAGGAGGAGGAGACTAGTAAGTATAATACAAGACAGCAGGCTTTGTAAACCGTGTCAGTGGACTTGACTTGATCCTAAATAGAAGGGGAAACAGTGACACGATCAGATTGGCATTTTGCAAGAAACACTCTGGTAGTGAGTTTGGAAAAATGGATTGTAGAGGGGCCAAACTAGTGGGGATCACCAGTTAGAATATGGTTGCACCAATCTGATGGCTCTGGGCAGTTTGGACTAGGGTAGTGGGGGCAGTGCCAGTAGGGATGGAGAGAAAGAAATGTATGGATTCAACAGATGTTGAGGAATCCTAATAGACAAGACATGATGATTAATTGAATGTTGGAGTAAGGAAGAAAGATTTCTGTGTTTTTTTTCTGGTTTGAATACCTGGTAGATGCTGGTGTTTAAAATAGGGAAATGGAGAAAATAGCAGGAGGTTTTGTGTTGTGGAAGATCATGAGTTCAATTTTGGACATATTGAGTTGGTGTCTGAAAGGAAAAACTGTTTCTTCTGTTTCTCTTTACACTCCCAGCCACCAAATGTAGGGGAATGTTTTTCCCACATCAAGCAATTCTCTCCTTCTCAGCAGACACCAACTGGGTGCCCTACAAGTTGGTCAATTCTGACACCATACACCTGGAGATAGCATCAGATCCCAAAGATTAAGGGCTCAGTCCCACAAAGCTGCCCCCATTACTACTTCAGATGCCACTCACAAGCAGGGGGTCCTCAGGTTACCCACAATTTATGTTGCAAATGAGGAGGGTTCCTGTGACCCCCTCTTTGGGTTCAATAATTTGCTGCAGTGGCTGCCAGAACTCAAGGAAGCAGTTTATTTACTAGGTTACTTGTTTATTATAAAATGATACAACTCAGGAATAACCAAATGAAATAGAGGAAGGTATGTGGAGCTTCCATGCCCTCTCTGGGCATGTTAGCACCTCTGCCTGTTCACCAAGGAAGAAGGTGGCTGAACCTCAACACTTTGGGATTCTTATGGAGGCTTCATGCCTCCATAGGCATGATGATCAAATCATTGGTCATGAGTGATTAACTTCACCTCCAGCACCTGTCCCTTCCCTGAAGTTGGTTGGGGTGGAGGCTGTAAGTTCCCACCTACTAATCATGTTCCTGTGGCAACCAGCTCCCCATCCTTAGGGGCTTGCCAAAAGTCACCTCAGTAACTGCAGTTCAGGTCTGATTGAAAGAGGTTTGCTTTGAATAACAAAAGACACTCCTTTCTTCTTTATCTCACTTATACTTAGGAAATTTCAAGAGTTTTAGGAACTCTGTGCTAGGAATGAGAAAACCAAAAGTATATTTCTTATTGTAAATTACAATATTGCAGCATCTGTTAGATATTACCACAGGTAGTAGGACATGAAAATTTAGGTACAGGAAAAACTGGCTTTTTTAAATGTTTTTAGCATGGAGAGCAAAGGAGAAAGGGTTTAAGCAGAGGTCGATCGGGGGAAAAGAACATAATCATTAAAACAAAGTCTCTTGTGGAGTGTCATTTATTAATCATTGAGAAATAGAATTAGTATATTGGCTGTTCATGTTTACTGTATGTTCTTTCTATCAGCAAACTGAAAAGAGAATCCAAATCACAATTAGTGTATCATTTGAGCAAAACAGTTGAAATTAGAAAGGAAGTCAGATGGGCTCAATGGCTAGCATCTTTGAGATGATTTGTTGTGGTTATTTTCCTGGACTGCCCATAGAAGGTTGCTTCAGGAGTCATTTTGAGGAGATGGACTCATTTCACTGTTGATTTTGCTTTCACTTTAAGTAGAATTCTAAGATACTGGCTATTGTAGTTAAAATCTAAATGTTTTACCCTTTTTGAAAAGGCATACAGTGATGAATGTTGTCAGTAAAACAGTTTATAAGATTCTTTTGTCATTATTTTTTGTGTCTAGAAGAAAACAGAGTAGATTTATTCAAATTTGCAGCTTATTGACTTTGTTTAAAATTATTTTTTCTTTTTTTTAAGAAATGGCTGCAAGCAACTGACCTCACTAGAGAAGTATACCAGCATTTGGCCCACTATGTACCCAAAATCTACTGCAGGGGTCCCAACCCTTTTCCACAGAAAGAAGACATGTTGGCACACCAAGTTTTGTTGGGACCAATGGAATGGTACCTTTGTGGTGAAGATCCTGAGTTGGGATTTTCCAAACTTGAACAAACAAATAAACCTTCTCATCTTTGTGGTCGTGTTTTTAAAGTGGGAGAACCTACATACTCTTGCAGGTAAGATATTGCCATTTTCTTTCTTTCCTTCTTGTTTTTACTTTTTTCTTGAAACCTTACATTTTAATTTTTAAATTATGAAATATTATATAAATGTGTGTGCGTGTAAGTCTACACAACAAATATATTTGGTTGAATAACTTATTATAAACAAATATTATTTTCCAGGTCAAGAAATAGAGCATCACCAGGATTTCAGAAACCCATAGTGTGCTTTCTTCCTCCTCCATAGTTAACCCCTACCTTGACTCTTGTAATGAGCACTTTCTTGCTTTTCTTGATAGAGTGGTTCTTTTTGATGTTCGAATTACCCCATGTTTGGCCTTTGAATGCCCCATCACACTAGCTTCTTGGTCATTTTCACATGCCTTTCATAGTCTTTGGGTGCTTCTTTGCTTTCTGGCACAAGATGTCCACACCTCACTTTGTACTTACTCTGACCCATATGTGCAATCAGCCACTTATGCAGGGAGTTTCCTTGTAGTTGGGAATGTTAGAAACCATGGTCTGGGTGCTATATGTACTTAGTACTACTAGGTTGACTTTAAATTTCTTGTTGAGAATTGAGTGTACAAGGGTAGAAGATGGAGAGGAAAGTGCTCTGTTTCCCTTTAGGACTATCCTCTCCTATTTCTCAGAACTAATCATTATTGACAAACTCTTATGTATCCTTCAAGAAATTTTTTGTGCCTATACATGCCATATATGGGGCTATCTTAAACATATATATGCAGACATACATAGAAAAGGGACTGTGTTAGATATACTGGGCTAAGTTTTCCTTTCTCTACAAAATCTTGCCATTGACATCTGTCCATATCAGCTCATATAGCTAGGTAATATTCCACTGTGTGGATACAGTATTGATTGTATAATATTTTTTTCTTTAAGACTTTTTCCCATGCAACTTAATTTTGGTTACAGCTTCTGGGTGTCTGTGGCAATCTTTCTTTATGGTTAGAATACCAATCAAGAGCTTTTTATATATTGAAAGACTGTTAGATCTAGTTTTTTGTTTGTCTATACAGAAACCTAAGTCCCTTATTGGTATTTGGAGCAGTAGATCTAGTTTAATCTCATGATTTACAGATGAGGAAACTGAGATCCAATTGTTGCAATAACATCCTTTGTATCAAAAATATCCAGTTCCAAAGCATGCATTTGTATGTCTTGTCTTTCAATCTTCAGTTTGGAATGTTGCATTGGTTTTTCTTTGACTTTCATGATCTGGACACTTTTGACAAGTACAGGCCATTTATTTTGTAAATGCCTCTCAATTTGGGTTTGTCTGTATGCTTCATGGTTAGAGTCAGGTTGTTTCTTTCACAGAAATATTACAAGAATTACATGTT
The DNA here is from genome assembly GCF_019923935.1 of Bubalus bubalis. Classification (NCBI taxonomy): domain Eukaryota; kingdom Metazoa; phylum Chordata; class Mammalia; order Artiodactyla; family Bovidae; genus Bubalus; species Bubalus bubalis. Next base: position 35,561,135 of record NC_059158.1, on the reverse strand, counting down.
CTCAGTGTTCCAGAAGCATATGATTTTGGTTTGGTTCAATAGCTCTTTAACTTTGATCACTTGATTTCTGCAAGGCTTCTCTACTGTGGAGTTACTCTTTTTCCCTCTCTAATCACTAAATATTTGGTGGTGAGATACTTTGAGACATATTAAATATCCTCTTTCTTACCAAATGTTCAGGGTTTTATTTGTATCAGTATGTATTCATGGAGTCCCATTATTCTGGTGGTCAAAATTGTCCTAGATTTGACCAGTGGGAGGCCCTTCAAGCAGTTTCCCTGGTGGCTCAGACGGTAAAGAATCTGCCTGCAATGTGGGAGACCTGGATTCCATCCCTGGGTTGGGAAGATCCCCTGGAGAAGGGAAAGGCTACCCACTCCAGTATTCTTGCCTAGAGAATCCCCATGGACACAGGAGCCTGGCAGGCTGCAGTCCATGGGGTTGCAAACAGTCAGACACAACAGAGTGACTAAGCACGCACACACAGGCTCTTCACGCTGTCTTTGTTCTTTTTTATGTCCCCATCATTCTTTGAGCACTTCCTTTTTCTGACACAAGATGTTTTGAACACATCTTGGACTTTTCTCTGCCTCAGTTCTAAAATCAACCATTTCTCCGAGGAGCCTGTTCCTTTTTAGTAGAGATCGGTGTTCAGAAATAAGATAGTAACTCTACTTGTTGCTGTTGGTATGTCACTAATCCCAAACCCTGTCAATGGATCTGTGTATCTGTATGTAGGTCTCTCTAGTTCCAGTCCAGCACCACAGGATTCTTTCTTGTTTTCTTCCTTTGTATATTTTGTCTCTTCTCTAATGATGCCATGTGTGTCTGTGTATGGGGCCATCCCAGGGGAGAACAGGTTGGGTGCTGGTTTGAATGCTTTGTAAGGAGGGCTTGATTAAATTGACAGTTCTGAGAGCTTCCATGACTAGAAGAAAAAGAAGTAGAAAGAATCTTGTTTTCAGCAGTGATCATGGAATTGGCTTTTTTGGGGGTTTGGAGAAGTGGAGGTGGGACGACAGGAGGAGGAATGTATTTATTCCCTCAGTGAAAGTGGTGCACTGAAAAGCTGTTTGCTTATATTTGAAGATTAAGTGTGCCTGTAGGATTTGTTGGTGAAACCAAGTCAGGAGGATCTCAGAAGAGTTTTCCTGTATGTGCATGGTAGAGGCTGGAGTCTTTGAGATATAAAATCATTAGAGTGTGGAGGTATAGGTTAATCCATTCATACCTATCCTGGGTATTCTAACTGTATATTTAGAGAATGTATAGAATCAATGAAAAGGAAGGTTCCTTGGGTAAGAATTTTCATGTTCATGACATCATCTAAAGGGTCACGAAAGTGAAAGTGTCTCAGTTGTGTCCAACTTTTTGCGACCCCGTGGACTATACAGTCCATGGAATTCTCTAGGCCAGAATACTGGAGTGGTTAGCCTTTCCCTTCTCCAGGGGATCTTCCCAACCCAGGGATCAAACCCAGGTCTCCCGCATTGCAGGCGGATTCTTTACCAGCTGAACCACAAGGGAAGCCCCAGAATACTGGAGTGGGTAGCCTATCCCTTCTCTAGCAGATCTTCCCAACCCAGGAATCAAACTGGGGTCTCCTGCATTGCAGGTAAATTCTTAACCAACTGAGCTATCAGGGACATTTATGCCCAGAATGGTTGAAGAAAGAAAGCAGTATGCAGTAACCTGTACTTGGACAGACAAGTACCCTGAAATGGGGGGGAGGGATATAATTATGATGGCCTCCTAGGACTCAAGCTTGAACCAGACTCTTAGAGGATATTTCTAAACTTTGTTGTTACTTAAAGTTGGCCAACTCCAGGTTATGAGCCCAGACTTCTACAAGATTGTCTAAAATACAACTGAAAGTTGGGGACCTCCTGAGCCACACTCAATTCTGATCTGCTGGTTACAAATTTTAGGCATCTCCATAGATTATCTTAGGTTGGATAATCACTGGAACAACTCACAGAACTCAGGGAAATGCTGTAGTTATGATTCAAGTTTTATCATAGCAAAAACACACAAATCTGAACTAGCCAAAAGGCAAGATTTCCAAATGCAATGTTTTCTTATTCTCAGGGACATGTTGTTATCATCCCAGCACATTTACTGCATGACAACAAAGTATTGCCAACCAGGGAAGCTCACCCAAGCTTAGGTGTCCAGAGTTTTTATTGGGGTTTCTTATATTGAATAGTGGTTTATTGAATCATTGCCCACATGACTCAGTTTCCAATTCCACTGCCCTTCCCAGTGGCAGAGCTGTGCCTGAAAGCCCCAGTCCTCTAATCACATGATTTAGTTCAGTTCAGTCGCTTAATTGTGTCCGACTCTGTGACCCCGTGAATCTCAGCACGCCAGGCCTCCCTGTCCATCACCAACTCCTGGAGTTCACTCAAATTCATGTCCATCGAGTCGGTGATACCATCTAGCCATCTCATCCTCTGTCATCACATGATATTAGCCCTCTAATCACATTGGCCCTCTAATCATTTGCTCTAATCACGTGGTTGGTTTTCTGGTATGGCCAGCCTCCACTCTGAGTTACTTAATTCTGCCTGCGCTCTGTGACAGCCTAGAGGGGTGGCATGGGAAGGGAGGTTCAAGAGGGAGGGGATATGTATGCCCTTGGCTTATGTTGATGTATGGCAGAAGCCATCACATTGTAAAGTAATTCAGTTCAGTTCAGTCACTCAGTTGTGTTCGACTCTTTGCATCCCCATGGACTGCAGCACACCAGGCTTCCCTGTCCATCACCAAGTTCCAGAGCTTGCTCAAACTCATGCTTATTGAGTCCGTTGTGCCATACAACCGTCTCATCCTCTGTTGTCCCCTTCTCCTCCTGCCTTCAATCTTGCCCAGTATCAGGGTCTTCTCCAATGAGTCCATTCTTCACATCAGGTGGCCAAAGTATTGAAGTTTCAGCTTCAGCATCAGTCCTTCCAGTGAATATTCAGGACTGATTTCCTTTAAGATTGACCGGTTTGTTCTTCTTGCAGTCAAAGGGACTCTCAAGAGTCTTCTCCAACACTACAATTCAAAAGCATCAGTTCTTTGGTGCTGAGCTTTCTTTACGGTCCAACTCTCAGATCTGTACATGTCTACCGGAAAAACCATAGCTTTGACTAGACGGACCTTTGTTGGCAAAGTAATGTCCCTGCTTTTTAATATGCTGTCTAGATTGGTCATAGCTTTTCTGCCAAGGAGCAAGCATCTTTTAATTTCATGGCTGCAGTCACCATCTGCAGTGATTTTGGAGCCCCAAAAAATAAAATCTCACTGTTTCCATTGTTTCCCCATCTGTTTGCCATGGAGTGATGGTACCAGATGCCATAATCTTACTTTTCTGAGTGTTGAGTTTTAAGCCAACTTTTTCACTCGCTTCTTTCACTTTTATCAAGGCGTTCTTTAGTTCCTCTTGGCTTTCTGCCATGAGGGTGTTATTATCTGCATATCTGAGGTTATTGATGTTTCTCCCAGCAGTCTTGATTCCAGCTTGTGCCTCATCCAGACAGCATTTCGCTTGATGTACTCTGCACATAAGTTAAATAAGCAGGGTGACAATATACTCCTGTCCCGATTTGGAACCAGTCTGTTCCATGTCCAGTTCTAACTGTTGCTTCTTGACCTGCATACTGATTTCTCAGGAGGCAGATCACGTGATCTGGTATTCCTATCTCTTGAAGAATTTCCCACAGTTTGTTGTGATCCACACAGTCAAAGGCTTTGGCATAGTCAATAAAGCAGAAATAGATGTTTTTCTGGAACTCTCTTGCTTTTTCGATGATGCAACAGATGTTGGCAATTTGATTTCTGATTCCTCTGCCTTTTCTAAATCCAGCTTGAACATCTGGAAGTTCACAGTTCATGTACTGTTGAAGCCTGGCTTGGAGAATTTTGAGCATTATTTTGCTAGTGTGTGAGATGAGTGCAATTGTGCTGTAGTTTGAAAATTCTTTGGCATTGCCTTTCTTTGGGATTAGAATGAAGACTGAACTTTTCCAGTCTTGTGGCCACTGCTGAGTTTTCCAAATTTGTTGGCATATTGAGTGCAGCAATTTAACAGCATCATCTCTTAGGATTTGAAGTAGCTCAGCTGGAGTTCCATCACTTCCACTAGCTTTGTTCGTAGTGATAATTCCTAAGGCCCACTTGACTTCACATTCCAGGATGTCTGGCTCTAGGTGAGTGATCACACCATCATGATTATCTGGGTCGTGAAGATCTCTTTTGTATAGTTCTTCTGTGTGTTCTTGCCACCTCTTCTTAATATCTTCTGCTTCTGTTAGGTTTGTACCATTTCTGTCCTTTATTGTGCCCATCTTTGCATGAAATGTTCCCTTGGTGTCTAATTTTCTTGAAGAGAGTAATTATCTGCCAAATAAAAATAAAATAAAATTTAAAAAAAAGTTACCTCATTAGTATAAACTTTCAGATATGTGGGTGGAGTGGAAGCATGAATAACAAAGACACTCCTATATATGGGAAATTTCAAGGATTTAGAGTTACTTCCTAGGAACCCCAAAGGTCAGCCAAACTCTATCACACAGTAGTTAAGAAAGTAAGTGAGGTCCTTTGTATAGTGCTTTCCACAATATTTGGTACATAATAAACTCTTGGTAAATGGCCATGCTGGGGTCTGAGGATGAATGTGTTATGTTTAAAGTAGTACATGAAACCCAGTACCTTGATAAGATGACATGGAGTCTGTTATTTGGAAAGATGAAATATGGTTATTGGAATTCTGGGAGAGTTTCTAAACTAGACCCTTTAGGAGAAAGGTGACTTATGTCTGTAGGTTGGAGATTTTCTTTAACCAGAAAAAATGATACTCAGAAGTCTTTAAAATGAATCTGTGAAGGAAATTAAGTTAATTTTTCTGTTATTTGTTCATCATTTCAAAAATCGTGTAGATCTCAGATGATCTCGCTGAAGCCGCTGTGATGTCAGAAAAGCTATCCGTTTTCATACAGTAGAGTAGTTTTTATATTTGTCTATACTTAGTTGGGAGAAGGCAATGGCAACCCACTCCAGTATTCTTGCCTGGAAAATCCCATGGATGGAGGAGCCTGGTAGGCTGCAGTCCATGGGGTCGCGAAGAGTTGGACACTACTGAGCGACTTCACTTTCACTTTTCACTTTCATGCATTAGAGAAGGAAATGGCAACCCACTCCAGTGTTCTTCCCTGGAGAATCCCAGGGATGGCAGAGCCTGGTAGGCTGCCGTCTATGGGGTCGCACAGAGTCAGACACAACTGAAGCGACTTAGCAGCAGCAGCATACTTAGTTGGCTTCCGTGGTGGCTTAAACAGTAAAGAATCCGCCTGCAATGCGGGAGACCTGGGTTCGATCCCTGGGTTGGGAAGATCCCCTGGAGAAGGGAAAGGCTACCCACGTCAGTATTCTTGCCTGGAGAATCCCCATGGACAGATGGGCCTGACGGGCTACTGTCCATGGGGTCCCAAGGAATGGGACACGACTGAGCTACTTTGACTTTCACTTTTTCATACTTAGTTCTCTATTAGGAAAAATGGAATCAAACGTGGCACTTGTTATTACTTTCTAAATAGAGATGATTGTTTTTAGGGACAATCATGTTAGTGTGATGTTGATCATAGGTACTTATATTTTGATATCTCATAACCATTAAGAAAAAGAAAATACTAGTAAAATGTGAAATCATACTTTGGTTTATGAGTTTAACATTAAGTTAATTCCATTGTTTTTTGTTGCAAAGTTAAATTTAAAACATTCTTATTTAACATTTAAAAGCTTACTGCTTGAATATTACAGATAACCAGAATTTGGAGTTGGGAGTTATGCTGCCATCAGTTAGGAATATTCTTCGTACATGTTTCCAGATAGTACTTTATGATTCTTTGTTATGAACAATTTTGCTTGTTTAATTTTTCTAAACATTGAGTCTGTCAGTAATGATAGATGAGGTTATGTTAAAAATAACCAACAAACTTACCATCTCAGAGACTTTAAATACCCAAAATACATTTATTATTCAGACTATGTGACCAGATTGGTGGGGGTGATGAGTGGGGGCTCTGCTCTAAGTAGTTACTTTATACCGTGTGGCATCTTGGTCAACTTAAAAATTTTTTTAAGGGTCACCAGGGCAAGGAAATAGGAGGGTCTTACACAGCAAATAAATTGCTCTGGCTCAAAAGTGACGACCACGCCTACATCCCTTTACCTAGAACTGGTTAGAAGGCCTCTGACTCCAAAACAGGGCAAGAAAGTGTATTTTTTCTGTGTCTGGTAGAGATGCAGACTTGAAAGTGGATGAACATTAGAAGTGTTTTCAGTGATCTTTGGAGTTTGGGTGTTATTTTTCCTTCCTCACAGGGTTGTTAGGATAAAAACAGGTATAGTATAGAAAAACACTTAGGGAACTATAAGGAATTTTTATATGTAAGATTTTTTAAGCCAAATACTCAGTCTTAAAATTCATTATTGAGCCATGAGTAATAAATATCTTAGGCAGAGGGAAAGAGGTGGTTTCATTCCTTTTCTCTCTGGAAATATAGAACTATAATATGGAAGAAACACTTATTTTTAGTAAGAAGAATTTGTTCAATTTTTTGCCTTTTAAAAAACTTGAACACTTGATGTTTTTTTTAGGAGAGTTCTATTTTAAGACTGTTTTTTAAAAACATGAGTGGTCCAGAGATTGAAATCAATGCTGTGTTAGTTTAAAAAATATATGGATGTGATACATGAGTGAAATTATGCTGTGTGTATTTGTAAATGTGGCTTTTTTTCATGAAACAATTTGTCTTAGAGATCTTTCTCAGTCAGTTTATATAAATCTACTTCATTCTTTTAACTGCTGTATTTCCACAGTAAGGCCAGGCCATGATTTATTTGTTTGCCCTATTAATGAAATGAGAAATGGAAAATTTCTAGGATTTTTTTTTATCCTGTAGCAAACCATGCTGCAGGGAACATTCTGTACCTATTTCTACACATCTCTTTTTATACACATTTTAGTGTTTTTCAAGATAGATACCTATTAGTAGAAACAGAATTTCATTGCTGTGTATTATCACTGTGTTCTTCAATGTACTGGAATTTCCCTTGTCTACTTTGCTCTCTCCAACCTGGAAAAGTAACAGGAAGTGGGTAGTTGATATCTCCTAGATAGGTTGAATTTCTGTGGTTGTCCAAAATGAATCTTGTATTCTTGGTTTGGATATTTATGGTCATTTTTATTTACTTTTTTTTTATGCACCAATTTGGTGTAAGATTGAACATAGCCATACATTGGGATATGTTCATACCATAGCCATAATACCAACTTTACATGTATGCCTTTTATCCAGTTGTTGGGGAATAGTAGATGTATGAATAGGTTACTGTGGGGTAATCCTTTTAGATAAGGAAGCTTGGATTTATATCACCAACATTTTCCTAATGATACCATATTTGAGTTCTTTATTTCTTAGAGGAAAATTTACGTATTTCAAAAGGCACAAATCTTAATTGTACATTTTTTACAATAGTTAACCTCATGTAACTCACATCCTGTCAAGCAGAGAACATTTCCGTCTGACTGGAAATTTCCTTGTTAAGGACTTCAAGCCCTAGGTAACCACTATTCTGATATTTTCACCTTAGATTAGTTTTGTCCATTCTAGAACTTCATCAAAATGAAATCATACTCCTTTGTGCCTGGCTTCTTTTACTCAGCATAATGTATATCTGATTCATCTAGAATCCTATAATTATTAGAAATTGTTTCCACTTGTATTGCTGAGTAGTTGTCCAGTGTATGAATGTACTTTAATTGCCCATAATCCATTGTTCTACTGATGAACATTTGAGTTGTTTCAGTTTGAGGTTATCATAAGTTTTCTATGGCTTTTTTTTAATCAGTTCATTCTGTTTTTTGGTAGAAATTTAAAATATTTAAAGGAAAGGAAAATGGTAGTTTGTTTCATAAATCATATCAGCTTATGCCAACATTATTTTAAATGCAACTTATTCAAGTATTAAACATTATTATTTTAAATCTCTGTGTTTAAAATACCAATAAAGAAACTCCCTGGTGGTCCATTTATTGGAATTCAGCTTCCACTGCAAGGGGCATAGGTTCAGTCCTGGTTGGGGAACGAAGATCCAGCATGTTGCATGGCATAGCCAAGCAATTTTTAAAAATAAAAGACAAAATAATAAATATTACACTATTAAAAATCTTCAGCTTTTTATGACACACTTTAGGAATATTAAGACACCATTGGTCATTGGTTGTTTATTCCCAAATTGCCCAGGCTCCTCTGTCCATGGGATTTCAAACCCCACATCTCCTACATTGCAGGCAGATTCTTTACCACTGGGCCACCAGGGAAGACACCAGTAAGATAAGCTTTTCTATACTATTATTCTGATAGACTGAACACTCTTAGCTGATCCATTAGTTACTGGCCATGACTATTTGCCAACAAGTCTTTGTGTGGACATATGTTTAATTTTGGGCTTCCCTGGTGGCTCAGTGGTAAAGAATCTGCCTGCAGTGCAAGAGATGCAGGAAACATGGATTTGATCCCTGGGTTGGGAAGATTCCCTGAAGGAGGAAATGGCTACCCACTCCAGTATTCTTGCCTGGAAAATTCCATGGACAGAGGAACCTGGTGGGCCACAGTCCATGGGGTCACAAAGAGTCTGACACGACTGAGCAATTGCGTGCATACACACACACATTTAATTGTTAGTGGATTCTACCCCAGGAGTAGAATTGCTGCATCAAAGGACAAGTATGTTTGAACTTAATAAGAAACTGTCAAAGCTTTTTCTAAAAAAAATGTTTTTTCCCGCCAGTAGTGTTCCACTTGCTCCATGTTCTCACCAACATTTGATTTTGTCAGTCTTTTAAACTTTAGCTGTTCTATATAGTGATATCTCAATATGGTTTTAATTTTCTTTGATGACTAATGATGTTGGTGCAATTTTACATGTGTTCATTGCCTGTTGAACTAATGAAGTTTTTCTTCAAGTCTTTTTTTTTATTGGCTTCATTATCTTTTTATTACTGAGTTTTAGAGTTGTTTATGTATTCTGGATACAAGCCCTTTGTGAGATAGATTTTATGAGTGTCTCCTCCAAGTCTGTGACTTGCCTGTATGCTGTCTTATGATGGCAGAAGTTTTAAATTTAATGGTTTAACTTTCCAACTTTTAAATTTTATGAGGATTGTTTCTTGTGTTAAAGAAATTTCTGCCTTTTCCAAGGTGACAAAAATATTCTCTCAGTTTTCTCCTATAAACTTTGAAGTTTTAGGTTTTATATCTGGGTCTGCGATCTGTCTCAAAACTTGATTTTTTTAATCAAGTTTGAGGTACAAGGGTTGAGCTTCACTTTCTTATTGCTTGTGGGGATCCAGTTGTTCTAGCACCATTTTTTTACTTTTCACATTAAATTGCTTTGTTCCCTTACCGAAGACCTCTTGACCATATGAGTGTGGGTCTATTTCAAAATACTGATCAATTCCATTCATTGATACAGCTATTCTAATGCCAATAACCACATTAACTTGATTACTGTAACTTTGTAGTAAACTTCGTATTGATTCCATTTTTGCTTCTTTAAAGTTTCTTTTCTCTATTTCAGATCCTTTGCATTTTATAAATTTTAGAATTAGCTTGTCAGTGTTTATTTTTCAGAAAGACTGCTGAGAAAGAAAAAAAAAAAAGAAAAGACTGCTGAGGTTAAGATTAGGACTGCATTGGCTCTATAGACCAGTTTGGGGAGAATTGACATTTTAACAATACTGAGTTTTCCAGTCCATGAACATCTTCTATCTCTCCATTTATTGAGGTCTTCTTTAATCTCTTTTAACTGTCTTATAGTTTTTATATAAAAGTTGTACATACCTTTTGTTACATATTTATTCCTAAGTATTTTATGATGGTGTTTTTTCCTTAGTTTTAATTTCAGTTTTCTTTTGTGAATATAAAGAAATAGAGTTGGTTTCTGATATCAAACTTGTAACTGTGAGCTTGTTACACTTATTTGTAGTTCTAGTAGTTTTTGTTTTCTTCTGGTTTTGGTTCTTTAGGATTTTTGCATAATTGTGTCCTCTCTGAATGGGGACAGTTATATTTGTTCCAGCCTTTCTGCCTTGTATTTTTTTGTGCCTTACTACACTGGTGAAAGAGGACATCCTTGCCTTGGATGGAAGGCATTCAGTCTTTTGTCATAAAATATGTTGTTATAGTTTTCTCATGAACACCCTTTATCTCATTAAGGACATTTCCTTCTGTTCCTAGTTTGCTGAGTTTTATTATTATTATAATAAATGACTGAATGTTATCCAGTGCTTTTATTATATCTTTTAAGATTATTATAATTTTCCTTTTTTATTCTATAAATAGTTGTATTGATTGATTTTTTTTTTTCCCCCAAATGGTTTTCATTACTGAGATAAACTCTACTTGATCATCATGTATTATAACCTTTATATATTGCTGGATTCAATTTGCTAGTGTTTTATTAAGGTTTTTTGTGTCTGTAATCCTTGAAATATACCATCTGTCACTTTCTTGTAATGTCTTTATCTGGTTTTGGTAACAGAGTTATGCTAGCCTTATGAAATGAGTTGAGAAATATTCCTTTTTTTCTATATCTTTGAGGAGTTTGTATAAAATTGGTATGAGTTCTTCCTTCAGTGTTTTTGGGTTTTTGTGTTTTTTTTTTTTTTCATTTTTGAAAAGTTTTATTAAAAATTTTTTTAATTTATTTTTTTATTGAAGGATAATTGCTTTACAGAATTTTGTTTTTTTTCTGTCAAACCTCAACCTGAATCAGCCATATATCCCCTCCCTTTTTTTTTTTTTTTTTTTTTTAATCCCCTCCCTTTTGAACATCCCTCCCATTTCCCTCCCCATCCCACCCCTCCTTCAGTGTTTGATAGAATTTTCCAGTGAAACAAATCATCAAAGCCTAGTGTTTTCTTCAGAGAAAGATTTTGATAACAAGTTAAATTTCTTGGATACTTTATGAGTTATTTAGAACTTTATTTCATCTTGTGTCATGTTTGGTACATTGTGCTTTTTGAGAAATATATTTCATTGTATCGTGCCAAATTTATTGGCATTAGGTTCTTAATGTCATTGATATCTATGGTATCTATTGTGAGGTCTCTTCCTTTGTTAAATTAATAATTTGTATTTTCTCTTTGAAAAGATTCATAAAACTGTTTAAAGAATCAGTTTTGGGCTTTATTAGTTTTCTATCTGTTTTGTTTGTTTGGTTTCTACTCTTCTTTCTACTTATTTTTGACCTAATGTGCTCCTATTTTATTCTTTGCTACTGCTAAGTCACTTCAGTCATGTCCGACTCTGTGCCACCCCATGGACCGCAGCCTACCAGGCTTCTCGTCCATGGGATTCTCCAGGCAAGAACACTGGAGTGGGTTGCCATTTCCTCTTCCAATGCATGAAAATGGAAAGTGAAAGTGAAGTCGCTCAGTTGTGTCCGACTCTTAGCGACCCCATGGACTGCAGCCTACCAGGCTCCTCCATCCGTGGGATTTTCTGGGCAACAGTACTGGTGTGCTATTTAATTTTCATATTTTTGAGGCTTTCCAGGCTTTGTGACTGGTTTGTAACACAGTTAAAGTTCTGTAAGGTTGCAGTCTTTGAATTTATTGAGGTTTGTTTTATGACTTAGCAACACAGTCTTGTACATTCCATATGCACCTGAAAAGTAGATATATTTTGCAGTTACTGGATATAATAATCTATGACTGTCAATTAGAACAAAGTGGTTGATCATGCCATTCAGTTCTTCTATACTTACTGATTTTTATGACTAGTTCTTTTAGTTACTGAGAAAGGGGAATGAAAGTCTCCATATATGATTACCATTTATTTACTTCTTTTAGTTCTATCAGTTTATATTTCATTTGTCTAAAAGCTCTTTTATTAACCACATACATAGATATTTATAATTTCTATTACTTCCTGATATATTGACCCCTTTATCATTTATTAATTCTTGTAAGAGTCTTCTTTGCCTGATAAAAGTTTTTCTTTCACTTTCACTTTTGGAGGATAATTTCGCAGGTACAGAATTCTAGGTTGGTAGGCATCTTTTCTTTCAACACTTCAAATATTTCACTCTACTTTTCTGTTGTTTTCATGGTTTCTAAGAAGTCAGATACGATTCTTACCTTTGTTCTGCTACAGGTAAGATTTTTCTTCTCCTCTTGCTTCTTTGACTTCCTGTATTTTGAAAATGATATGCCTGGGTACGAAGTTTTTTGGTGTTTATCCCACTTGATGTTCTTTGAACTTCTAGGATCTGTGCTTTGGTGTCTGACAGTCATTTAAGGAAATTTTCTCAGTAAATGTTTTCTGTTTACTTATTTATATTCTTCTTCTTCTTCTTTTTCTTTTTTTTTTGGTTGCACTGGATCTTTGTTGCTGTACGTGGGCTTTTCTTTAGTTGTGAGCAGTAGGGGCTGTGCTGCCCTGGTGGCTCAGAGGTTAAAGCGTCTGCCTTCAATGCAGGAGACCCGAGTTCGATCCCTGGGTCGGGAAGACCCCTGGAGAAGGAAATGGTAACCCACTCCAATATTCTTGCCTGGAGAAGCCTGGTAGGCTACAGTCCAAGGGATTGCAAAGAGTCGGACATGACTGAGCGACTTCACCTTCACCTTCAGCAGGGGCTACTCTGTTGCAGTGCACAGGCTTCATTGTGGTGGCTTCTCTTGTTGCGGAGCACAGGCTCTAGGCATGCAGGCTTCAGCACTCGCAGCACACGGGCTCGGTAGTTGGGGCTCATGGCCCTGGAGCATGCGGGCTCAGTGGTTGTGGCACACGGGCTTAGTTGCTCTGGGGCACGTGGAATCTTCCCAGACCTGGAATTGAACCCATGTCCCCTGCATTGGCAGGTGGATTCTTATTTACTGTACCACCAGGGAAGTCCTACATATTGTTTTCAGTATTCTGTTCCTTTCTCTCTTTCCTCTCTTTCTTGTGTTTCCACTACGTATGTGTTAGACCTTTTGTAGTTGTCACACCGTTCGTAAATATTCTGTTCTGTTTTCCTTCCAGTCTTTTTTCTCTTTGCTTTTCAATCTTAGCGCTTTCTATTGAGATATCCTCAAGCTCAGATATTCTTACATCAGCTATCTTCAGTCTGCTAATAAATCCATCATTCCTCATTTCTGTTTTGGTGTCTTTGATCCCTGGCATTTCTTTTTTGGTTCTTTCTTAGGATTTGCATCTCTGTTTATATTGTCCGTCTGTTCCTAAACACTATCTACTATATATATTAGAGCTCTTAGCATGTTAATCATAATTGTTTTTAATTCTGTGCCTAGTAATTCCAGTATCTGAGTCTGCTTTTGATCCTGGCTCTGTCGCTTCAAACTGTATTTTTTGACCTTTTAGGATGTCTTAAATTTGTTCTTGGTCACTAGGCATACAGTATACTGGGTGAAGGGGACTCTTGTAATTAGGCCTTTCATAATGTGATGGTACAGACATAGAGAACAGACTTGCGGTTGCCAAGGGAGAAGGGTGTGGGGGAGGGAACTGCTGGGAGTTTGGGATTAGCATATACAAACTGTTACATATAGGATGCATAAACAGCAAGGTCCTGCATTATAACACAGGGAACTATATTCAGTATCCTGTGATAAGGCATAATGGAAAAGAATATAAAAAAGAATCTATAACTGAGTTACTTTGCTGTAAAACATAAATTAACACAATACTGTAAATTAACCATACTTCAATAAAATTTTAAAAAGCAAAGCATCTGCTAGAAAATGTATAACAACAACAACAAAATAACATGGTGGTAATGGGTCAGGGAGGGAGAAGCATTCTGTAGTCTTGTGATTAGGTCTTGTCTTTTAGTGAGCCTGTATTTCTGGGCTGTGAACCTCACATGTGCTTCTTGATGCTCTCCCTAGCCCTAATTTAGTTGGGACAGATGGCTAGAGCAGGCTAGAATTGGGTATTTCCCTTTTTCCAGTTAGTTTGATAAAACCCCAGCAGGTTAGGCTCTGATTAAGGAAAGCTAGGAGAAAAGGAAACATATAAACATCTGAAAGCAGAGTTCCAAAGAATAGCAAGAAGAGATAAGAAAGCCTTCTTCAGTGATCAATGCAAAGAAATAGAGGAGAACAACAGAATGGGAAAGACTAGAGATCTCTTCAAGAAAATCAGAGATACCAAAGGAACATTTCATGCAAAGATGAGCTCGATAAAGGACAGAAATGGTATGTACCTAACAGAAGCAGAAGATATTAAGAAGAGATGGCAAGAATACACAGAAGAACTGTACAAAAAAGATCTTCACAACCAATATGATCACGATGGTGTGATCACTCACCTAGAGCCAGACATCCTGGAATGTGAAGTCAAGTGGGCCTTAGAAAGCATCACTACGAACAAAGCTAGTGGAGGTGATGGAATTCCAGTTGAGCTATTCCAAATCCTGAAAGATGATGCTGTGAAAGTGCTGCACTCAATATGCCAGCAAATTTGGAAAACTCAGCAGTGGCCACAGGACTGGAAAAGGTCAGTTTTCATTCCAGTCCCAAAGAAAGGCAGTGCCAAAGAATGCTCAAACTACTGCACAACTGCACTCATCTCACACGCTAGTAAAGTAATGCTCAAAATTCTCCAAGCCAGGCTTCAGCAATATGTGAACCGTGAACTCCCTGATGTTCAAGCTGGTTTTAGAAAAGGCAGAGGAACCAGAGATCAAATTGCCAACATCCGCTGGATCATGGAAAAAGCAAGAGAGTTCCAGAAAAACATCTATTTCTGCTTTATTGACTATGCCAAAGCCTTTGACTGTGTGGATCACAGTAAACTGTGGGAAATTCTGAAAGAGATGGGAATACCCGACCACCTGATCTGCCTATTGAGAAATTTGTATGCAGGTCAGGAAGCAACAGTTAGAACTGGACATGGACCAACAGACTGGTTCCAAATAGGAAAAGGAGTTCGTCAAGGCTGTATATTGTCACCCTGCTTATTTAACTTATATGCAGAGTACATCATGAGAAACGCTGGACTGGAAGAAACACAAGCTGGAATCAAGATTGCCGGGAGAATTATCAATAACCTCAGATATGCAGATGACACCACCCTTATGGCAGAAAGTGAAGAGGAACTCAAAAGCCTCTTGATGAAAGTGAAAGAGGAGAGTGAAAAAGTTGGCTTAAAGCTCAACATTCAGAAAATGAAGATCATGGCATCCGTCCCACCACTTCATGGGAAATAGATGGGGAAACGGTGGAAACAGTGTCAGACTTTATTTTTCTGGGCTCCAAAATCACTGCAGATGGTGACTGCAGCCATGAAATTAAAAGATGCTTACTCCTTGGAAGGAAAGTTATGACCAACCTAGATAGCATATTCAAAAGCAGAGACATTACTTTGCCAACAAAGGTTCGTCTAGTCAAGGCTATGGTTTTTCCTGTGGTCATGTATGGATGTGAGAGTTGGACTGTGAAGAAGGCTGAGCGCCGAAGAATTGATGCTTTTGAACTGTGGTGTTGGAGAAGACTCTTGAGAGTCCCTTGGACTGCAAGGAGATCCAACCAGTCCATCCTGAAGGAGATCAGCCCTGGGATTTCTTTGGAAGGAATGATGCTAAAGCTGAGACTCCAGTACTTTGGCCACCTCATTTGAAGAGTTGACTCATTGGAAAAGACTCTGATGCTGGGAGGGGTTGGGGGCAGGAGGAGAAGGGGACGACAGAGGATGAGATGGCTGGATGGCGTCACTGACTCGATGGACGTGAGTCTGAGTGAACTCCGGGAGTTGGTGATGAACAGGGAGGCCTGGTGTGCTGCGATTCATGAGGTCGCAAAGAGTCGGACACGACTGAGCGACTGATCTGATCTGAATGTTTGTTTCCTTGTACTTTGGTTAACATTAAGGAAAGCTTTTAAGGAAAAGTAAGGGTGTAAAGGGACTCTACTATTTTTGCAACTGTTCTATAAATAAAATTATTTCAAAGATAAAAAAGGTAAACATGGAGTTCAAGAAGTTAGAACAATTGAGCTCATTCAAAAGAAGAGAAAGAAAGGAAATTAAAAGATCAGAAAAGGAAACACAAGTAAAAAGTTGGGATACTTACTCTTTGGAATTATTAAGGCAATTTTCTGAGAAGACCTAGTAAAAAAAAAAGAAGGTGAACATATATAAAATTCAGAATGAAGATTGATACACTCACTGCATTCCTTGTGGTGGTGTCATTTCTTGCAAAGCTGGGTCCTCTCTGTTGCTAATTTTTAAAAAGCAGATACCTGTGAAATAAGAAATGAGGGTGGCAGTATCCAGTTTGATTCTAAAATTTGAGAAATTGTGCAGTGTCCAACAGGTGCTAAATTCTTCGAGTCTAAGTGTTTGATCACAGAATTGTTAGGTGTTTCATTTGGTGTAATGGTGCCCTGAAGGAAACTATTGAGACGCTAAAGATGCCATGAACCAAGAAAGTGTGACAACCTCTGAAATGCAAGAATTATGAACAAGTAAATGCAAAAAAAGAAAACACACACAGAAATTGAAAATGTAGATGAAATGGATAAATTTGTAGAAAAGTGATAGGCAACTTGAATATATTATGTGAAATAGTATGAAACATGGAAGGGTAATCAAAGATCTTCCCTCCCTAAAATCCCATACCTGGATGACTATACGGGTGAATTCTATCAAATTTTGAAGGAACAGTTGATTCCTTTCTTAAACAAGTTACTACAGAAAATGGGAAAGTAGTGAAAACTGCCTCTTTATGAGGCTACTTATCAGCTTGATTTCAAGCCCTGATAAATTCAAGGAGATGTTATAAAGCCATTTCCTTCATTCATATAGATGAAAGAATCCTAAATAAAATATTAAATATCTGAATCCAAGAATATACTAAAAGAGTGATGCATCATGATCAAACAGAATTTAGTTCAGTAATCCAAAGATGGAGAAGGCAATGGCAACCCACTCCAGTACTCTTGCCTGGAAAATCCCATGGATGGAGGAGCCTGGTAGGCTGCAGCCCATGGGGTCGCTAAGAGTCGGACACGACTGGGCGACTTCACTTTCACTTTTCACTTTCATGCATTGGAGGAGGAAATGGCAACCCACTCCAGTGTTCTTGCCTGGAGAATCCCAGGGATGGTGGGGCCTGGTGGGCTGCCATCTATGGGGTCGCACAGAGTCGGACATGACTGAAGCGACTTAGCAGCAGCAATCCAAAGATAGTTCATCTTTAAAATAATTATTAATGTAATTCACCATTTTAATAGCTGAGAAAAGAAAAATGTTTTACTGATTTGAATCAGATAAGTGTTTTGTAAATTTTAGTTATTGTTTGTGATCTAATTCTTAGCAAACAAAGAATATATAAGGGAACTTAGATTGAGTATTTGTATATTAGATTTCTCTTAAGTTTTTTTGTTATGGATATTTTCAAGCATAAAGGTAGAGTGAGAGGTCTAATATACCTGAGAGTACTCATTGGTGAGCGCGAGTAATTACCAGTATATGGCAGCTCTTTAATCTGTGCACACGTACAGGCTTATACACTTTTTCTTGCCCTGCCAGATTATTTTGAAGAACATTCCAGATAGCGTACTTTTTAAAAAAATCAATACTCACTATGTGCCTTTTTTCTCTATAACCATTAATGTCTTAAGATAATTAACACTAATTCCTTAATATTATCTACTGTCTAGCAGGGTTGAACTTGTCTTAATTGACTTATAAATGTGGCTTCAGAATTCACACATTGCATTTGGCTGTTAATCATTTTTTTCTTTTAAACTATAATAGCTCCTTTACTTCTTTTTTTCATTTTTCTATTTATGTTACTAAGAAACCAGGTCATTTGTCCTATGGAATTTTCCACATTCTGGGTTTGGCTGATTGTGTCCACATGATATTGCTTAACATTTTTCTTTTTTCCCGGTCTTTCTTCTAAACAGGTAGTTAGGCTTGGTTAACTTCTATTATTAGGGAAGGGGGTGGATAGTAATTTTATAATTTTGATGCATAACTTCTTTTAATAAACTTCTTATATCTTAACTGACCTGCCCATCAGACACCTGCTTATTTATTATTTATGTTTGGCTGCGCTGGATCTTTGTTACTGTGAGTAGATTTTCCCTGGTTGCGGTGAGGAGAGGCTACTTCTCATTGTGTTGCACAGGCTTCTCATTGCGGTGGCTTCTCTTGTTGGAGGCCATGGGCTCTAGAGCGAAAGGGCTTCCGTAGTTGCAGCACACAAGATGACTGGTTGCAGCATATGGGCTCCAGGGCGCGGGTTCGGTAGTTGTGACATACGGGCTTAGTTGCTCTGCCGCGTGTGGAATATCCCCAACCAGGGATCAAACCTGTGTCCCCTGCCTTGGCTGGTGGATTCTTATCCACTGTGCCACCCCAGGAAAGTCAGAGGCATAACTTCTTATTTCCTCATATCAGGAGGCACGTAATGCTTGGCTGCTTGTAAGATTGACCAGTAGGTTTAGGTACCTAGCAGATGCAACCATTGTAAAGGTGTCCGTCAGCCTTTCATTTATTTCTTTATTTTGCCTCATTATGCGGCTTGTGGGATCTTATTTCCCCAGCAGGGATTGAACTCATGCTCTCTGCATTGAAAGCGTGGAGTCTTACCGACCAGACTGCCAAGGAATTCCCTCTACCAGCTTTTTTGCCTAATGTTTTAGCAGTCAGTGATGGCTTGCTGCCTGGATCTTTATTTTGTTAGGTGGTCACAAAATGGTGCTATTCGAATTTATCATCTCTTTTTTATTAGCTAGTCTTCTATAAAGAAGAAATACAATCCCTCATCAATCCTTTGATTACCCTGAGGCACAGTTTATATAGGAAAGGCAAGATAAATGCTTGACTCCTTTTAGAAGAGCACTTTCTTACTAAACCTACAGTGAACATAATACTTAATGAGTGATATCACTGAGTTTATCACTTTCTAAGTAAACTGACAGTGAATATAATACTTAATAAGAACCTTTAGATGTGTTTAATATCTAAAGCCAAGACAAAGATGCCCACTATTACTGCTGCTGTTTAACATTTTACTCAAAGTCCTTGTCCATAGTATAAGGGAAGAAAAGTAAAACATATAAATATTGTAAGGAAAAAATTTAAATTGTCATTGTGTACAGACTATATACTCATTTACTTCAGGGGAAAAAGAATCAGCAAACTATTAAAATTGCTTAAGTTTATCAAGGGTATTAAAAATCGATAATGTTTCTTTTCATCATCCTTAACTAACTAGAAAATGAAAAAAAATTTAAATGTGTGTCATTAAAACAACAAAATCTAAAAAGTACCTAGATAATTTACTCTTAAAAGGATGCTATTACTCCTGAAGTTTATCAATAAATTCCAGGTAGTCTATGTCAAAATTTTAGCTGAATATTTTTGAGGAACTCTGTATAAACTTATGTGATTAAGCCTTTAAAAAAGGAGAATAAAGGGGAGTTTATCCTATCAGGTATTAAGATATTCTACGAAAAGCCATAGTAATACAGTGTGGTTTAGTATAAGAACAAATAGGTCACTCAAACATATTAGAGAACCTAGATACAGACCTAAGTAATGGAACTTAATATGTTTAAAGGTGACACCACAATCAATAGGTAAAAATTAGATTGTTTACTAGATGGCTTCAGACAAAGAAAGCAGCTCATTATGAAGAAATAAAAGTTATCTCTGTTATATGCAAATGTAGATTCCAGATGGATGAAGCACCTAAATGTGAAAAATACCAAAAGATTTCATGTAAGAAAAGTATTTTCTTTAAAAGCATATATTTTTGTGACCTAGGATTGGGAAAAGAAGTTCTAAAAATCTCAAAGCACAAACCAATTTGTGTGTAAATTTAATTGCATCAAAATAGGGAGTTCTGTTTAACAAAGGACCCCTTGTGCAAAACTAATACACACGTGACACATGGGAGACAATATTTGCAGTTCTAAATGGCCAAGTGATTAATGTTCACTAGACTAAGTTATATAGGGAACTCCTGCAAATAAGGGAGATGAAGCAATCCCAGCAGGAAAATGGGCATAGGATATAACCAGGCAGTTTATAGAAAAGGAAATCCTCAAAGCAGTAAGTATATGAAGAGTTGCTCAAATGTATTAGAAAAATACAAATTAAAATAGTAAAGTATTATTTCATAGGGCTTCCCTTGTAGCTCAGTCAGTAAAGAATCTGCCTGCAGTGCAGGAGACCTGGGTTCGATCCCTGGGTTGGGAAGATCCCCTGGAGGAGGGCATGGCAACCCACTCCAGAATCCTTGCCTGAAAAATCTCATGGACAGAGGAGCCTGGTGGGCTGCAGTCCATGGGGTCGCAAAGAGTCGGGCATGACTGAGCGACTAACCCTTACTTACTTATTTCATATATGTTATGCTGATTGTTGTATAGTTGCTAAGTTGTGTCCCACTCTTTTGTGACCCCATGAACTGTAACCCACCAAGTTCTTCTGTCCGTGGGATTTCACAGGCAAGAATACTGGAGTGGGTTACCATTTCCTTCTCCAGGGGATCTTCCCAACCCAGGGATTGAACCTGTATCTCCTGCATTGGCTGGTGGATCCTTTACTGCTAAGCCACCAGGGGAGCCCCTGTTAGGCTTGTACATATAAGCAAACCAGAGAAAAACTTAATGCTAGTGAAGATACAGGGCTATAAAAACCCTTACACACTGCTGGGAAACATGGAACCACTCTGTACAGTAGCATGGCACTTAGAATAAAAACTTTATATATGTATGTATATGACCCAGCAGTTCTGCTCTAGAGTTGATTTACCAAAAAAATCTCAATCAGATCTATAGAGAACATTTACAGGGATGTTCATTGCAGCATTATTTGTGGTAGAAAGGCATTGGAGGTAATCCAGGTATCTGGTGCAGGGATAGTATAGAGAAAAAATGCTTTGGAACACTCCATGACATATTAGAAGCTTCTATAGCGATTAGAAGCAGCACATCAAATGTACACATACAGAATGAATGGATTGTGTTGCAGAACTGAAAAAGTAAAGAACAGAATGAGAGAATGATACATAACAGTAATATTTGCACACATCAAAAATACATGCACTTAGTAAACAAATATTTACTGTACAGCACAGGAAGCTATATTCAGTGTCTTTTCATAACCTATAATGGAAAAGAATCTGGAATATATATGTGTATATGTGTATCTGAATCACTTTGCTGTATACCTGAAACTAATAAAATATTGTAAAACAGCTGTTTTAAAAAGAATAAAAGAAATACATGTACTCAAAAACATTTTGCAAGAATATATACAAATAAAGGGCTTCTCTGGTGGGTCAGCAGGTAAAGAATCTGCCTGCAATGCAGGAGACCCGGGTTCAATCTCAGGGTCGGGAAGATCCCCTGGAGAAGGGAATGGCTAGCCTGGAGAATTCCATGGACAGAGGAGCCTGGCGAGCTACCAGTCCATGGGGTTGCAAAAAGTTGGACACGACTGAGCCACTAGCATACACAAATAAAAGACAATAATAAGGATATTAGGGTGGTCGCCTATGAGGATACAGAAACAGGATAAGGGGAAATGTAAAGATTTTCATGACTCCCATCTCATTTCATAGAATCATAGAGATTCTCTTATTTAAAGTATGATATGTAAGTATATCTAACTGACAGTATGATAAAAGCAAATGAAGTGACTGAGGCTACCATTGTCACCCCATTCACCTTGTGGAATCTTACTCTCCCATCAGGATGTCTTATGAACCATAAATGTTGTGCGACCATCAGATATACAAGTGTAGAGACCCATGTCAGCCTCTATATTGAACGCTTAGTATATGATTGCCTTTTAAATTGGTGAAAATTTAAATAGATATATGTTTTAATATTATCTTCTTGCATCTTGCTTTTGGGGAGTGTACATAGAAACCACTTAGATGACCCTTGGTCTGAATTATCTGTTTGGATAAAGTTACTTGAAATCTCAGGATATATCTTGCTGCTGCTAAGTCGCTTCAGTCGTGTCCGACTCTGTGCGACCCCATAGACGGCAGCCTGCCAGGCTCCCCTGTCCCTGACATTATATCTTAAGAATGTATAATATGTAAAATTGATTCCATATACATCTATGTGTTTTCATATAAAATACGATTTCCCCAAATCTTTAGGGGAAATTGCCATTCTGGTAATATGTGCCCTCTAAGACCCCCTAATATACATCCAATATGAGAAACAGTTTCTTAAGCAGACTTCATTGATCAAAGATCTGACAGATCTTCTGGAGCAATAATTTTTTTCTTTTTACAGCAAGGCTTTTCACTATTCTGGCTCTTCTAAGATAGAGTCTAGTTTGAAATACTACATTGTAAAATATACAGTTATTTTATACATTCTGATTTTTTTTTTTCTTTAACTTTACAGAGACTGTGCAGTTGATCCAACTTGTGTTTTATGCATGGAGTGCTTTTTGGGAAGTATTCACAGAGACCACCGATATAGGGTTAGTAATATCCAGATGATAACCACACCTAGTATTGAAATTTATACTCAATACATTTTCTTCCTTTTTAAAATTCCAAAATTTAACACTGAAACTGGGGAGAGTGGTTAAGAAATGTGTTAATTTAAGTACTGTTAAACATGTGATGGCAGTGTAGAGACAAATTATGAATCCAGATTTCATGGAATAGATGGTTTAAGAAAGGCAAGACAGATGTTCCAGTATTGGTTTTCAGCTAGTTTGCTTTGCTGTTTATTTTTAATGTTTATTATCTTGCTAATTCTAGCTTTATAAAGGAGGTTATCAAAAATTAGAGAATAAAGATGAGAGTTAAAATGTGAAAGGGAAACTCTGAAGGGAGAATGACTGAGCAAAATAAGGAAAAGTGACAGGATTATACCTTTAAGAAATATTCTGTTGGTGAACTTCTACAGAATATTTGTTGTTTCTTAATGTGAAAGAGGCAGCTATTATTATACAGTGTAGAAGAGAGCCAACTCTATAACATAAGGCTAACCAGGTTTTGTTTGTTTTACTGCTATAATACAATCAATACTTTTCCAAAAATCAAGTGTGTTTGCTTTTAAATCAGGGCCACAGAATACATAGGCAGATTATTGCTAAGCCTGTCCTGGTTCCTCTACTGGAAATTGAAGACAGCTATGAACATTCAAAAATTTAGGGAGCTGTTAGTAGCTGGAACTTCTAACACTAATCTCAAGTAAAATGATAGAGAAGAAATATTGCACTCATTCTATTAGTTCAAGAGCTTTATTAGTTCAGGACTTTTTCTCCTGTTTGTTTTTATTTACTCTACCCAAGTATTGATAATAATCAACTAAAACAGCTGCAAAATTAAATTCATATTTTTGTATATTTTTTTAATTTCATAAATCAGCAAGAGCATCCTAGTTTCCTTTAGGCTGTTCTACCTATCTTTGGTAACCAGAGCACACATAAGAGCTATAGGGTGAAGTTACCATTTTCCATATGCCTGCCTCTCGTGTTTCTTGGTATCTTTGCAGCCCTTAAGAATAACTGTCATTTGTGAGTTTACATTAATTACCTTGTGATATGTAACACATAAATACTTTCCTTGAGGAAAATATGAAAGGCTCTTTCTAAAATTTGCACCTATACCCATGCATAAACTCACAGCATGTTTTCAGAAGCAGAATTTCCAATCTCCTAATTATTAAATAATAAGTTTTATCTTGCCAGATTCCTTGAATCATTGCTGTATTTTAAGGAAGCAGGAATAATTCTTGATCCCCACAAGTGGTAAAAGGAAATACCAGGTGGTATTTCGAGAGTTTTCTTCCTTTTCAAAGAATGCTATTTAGAGAGTTTTAGAAAAGAAAAAATAAATGATTTCTATACTTTTCATTGGTCACTTTTCTGATACACATGCAGCACTCTTATTAGACTTTTGTAGAAGATAGCAGTTATAGGAATCTTTGTAACTATTGAATCTGTTCTAGTATGTCATTGCCTGGTAGCACAGATACCAGCAGTGTTAGCCAAAACCTAGCAAGAAAACCCTTGTGATTTTTACTAATTAGAAACTCATGCAAGTGGACATATTTTACCTCTTTAAAATAGATATAGCCTTGTTTGGTAGAAACCAATGCAATACTGTAAAGCAATTATTCTTCAATTAAAAATAAATAAAAAATAGATGTTGCTTACTAAACACTATAAAGTATCTTATTTTGATATCCCTTAAACTAGCCCATTTAAAATAAGTTTTAAAACATTGAAAGATTTGACATTTTGATTTTATCCTCCAAAGAAATTAAACATTTTAGCAGTGTTATTTCCTTAGCACTTGATATTCCTATTTATAAGCTAATAGTCCTCAGTAAATACTTATTGACAAGATACTTTACAATTTCTTTTTCAAGATGACAACATCAGGAGGTGGAGGTTTCTGTGACTGTGGTGATACTGAAGCTTGGAAAGAGGGTCCTCACTGTCAGAAACATGAACTTAACACCTATGAAACTGAGGAAGAAGAGGTAAAAACATTTTCACAAAAGTTGTTACTAAGGAAATACTGTTTTAACTATGTTTTTGAAATATTTTCACACCTAGAATTAGGTTGTAATATAGAATTATATAAGTAAAATAGTCCTCTCACAATAAACTGTCCAAGTATACTTGAAAAGCTTTTTTGCATTTTATGGATGCCATACAGTTACTAATAGAACACACTTGAAATTCTAGAAATTTAATTTAATTTGGACTTTTGCATTTGTTTTATTTTAAGCATATATGAGTTTTTTTTAAGTCTTCATTTTTTATTAAAAGGATTATTTTTGTAGACCAGTTAGCTTAGCTGATTTTTATTTGTGTTGTGACCAAGACTTTGTAGACTGGATACCTTTCTTTTCTATAGTCATCCATAGCAACCAGTCCTACTCATCGTCTCCCAGTGAATCAGTGTCGTTGGATATGTGATGGGCAAACATTGGGATGATAGCTCAGTACAGATTATACTTACTCCAGTAAATAATGTGCTTTCTAAAATTATCATTGATCCTTCATTGTTTTTCTTTAAATGATATTTGGAATGATTCAGTGGATTCTCACTAAATAAATAACTTCAAACTCTGCTGTTGTGGCAGTTGATATTTGATTTAGGATCTTATTTCAGATTTTAATTTTAAATGGCAGAGAGGTGGGTATATTTAAAGTACTTATGCATTGTTAGTAAGTAGATCTCATATAGATTTGGGGCAAGTGGACATTACTAGTCCTTCCTCGTGCATATATCTTCCTGGTCTCGAGTATTTTAACAGAATGACCAAAGAACTTATAGTGTAGGACAGTGTCTTTTAAACGTGTTCCACTGTGTTTTGGATGGATTAAGTTTGTGCAGAATGATTCAGTGCTATCGAAAACATATTTGTTTGTGTTTCATTTGCTTTGTGCATGTGTACTGCGACTATTTGCTAAAGAGAGATGCCAAGTGATCAGGGTTTCCGATTTCTCCACTGGCAGTTGGAACAGCTCCATTTTTATCTCTTACATATTGGATTGTGATTCTGTATATAAAAATACAAGCAAGGCAAACAAAGATAAATTTGGAAAAGGGGATTTTAACTTTTGAAAAAAAGTTGAGAACTAGTATAAAACTTTAGGATTCTGGGAGAAAATATTTACAAATCATATCTGATAAGTGTCTGGTATCTAGAATATATAAACTCAGCAACAAAAAGACAACACAATTAAAAATGGGCAAAGGACCTGAATAGACATTTCTCCAAAGAAGATATAATATAAATGACCAACAAACACATGAAAACATGCTCAAGATTATTAGTCATTCAGTCAGTTCAGTTCAGTTCAGTCACTCAGTCATGTCCGACTCTTTGCGACCCCATGAATCGCAGCACGCCAGGCCTCCCTGTCCATCACCAACTCCCGGAGTTCACTCAGACTCACGTCCATCGAGTCAGTGATGCCATCCAGCCATGTCATCCTCTGTCATTAGGGAATTGTAAATCAAACCACAGTGAGATACCACTTCACACCCATTAGGATGGACATAATCAAAAAAGTGGTAAATAGATTGGAAAGAATATAGAGAAATTGGAATTCTGCAGTGCTAGTGGGAATACAAAATGATGCAGCACTGTGGAAAACAGTTTGGCTATTCCTCAAACGGTAAACATTGCCATATAAGCCTGTAATTTCATTTCTAGGTATATATGCAAAAGAATTAAAAACAAATATTCTGATATGTACATGCACAAACATGTTAGTAGCAGCATTATTCGTAATAGCCAAAAGGTGGAAATAGCAGCCAAAATGTCTTTCAGTGTGTGAATGGATAAACATACAGTGTAATATTACTCAGTTATAAAAAGAAATGAAGTAATGAACTTTCAAAACATCATGAAAGAAGCCAGACACAGAGGGTCATATATTGTATGATTCCATTTACATGAAATATCCAGAAGAGAAATCTGTTTCGAACAGACTGGTGGTTGCCAGGGGATAGGGAAGAGAAGAATGGAGAAAAACTGCTTCATGGGTAAGGGCTTTACTCTGAAGTGATAGAAATGTTTAGAACTAGATAACAGGTGATCGTGGCTCAATATGAGGTACAGATACCAGCAGATTGTTCACTTTATGTTTTCTAAGAAAAATTATGAATCTGCTTGCAGTTACTCTGTTCGCTTTATTCTCATATGTTAGTGGGGTAGCTATCAAGTAGTGAAGACAGGTTAATTTCCTAAATTTTAAGAAGATGCTGAGACTTCAGGTGGTCTAGTGGTTAAGAATCTACATGCCAGTGCAGGAGACACAGGTTCAGTCCCTGGTCTGGGAAAATTTCACATGCTGTGGAGCAACTAAGCCCGTTAACTGCAACCACTGAGCCCGAGTAGTTGCATGCTGCAGCTACTGAGGCCTGAGCACCTAGAGCCCGTGCTCTGCAACAGGAAAAGCCACTTCAGTGAGAAGCCCACACTCACCACAGCTAGACAAAGCCTGTGCACAGCAGTGAAGACCCAGTGCAGTAAACATAAAATAAGTAAATTTTTAAAATTTAATACTGTTGGGAAAAAAAAAAAATGCCAGCAAGATACCTGCTTGAGTGAAATTATATGGTCCTGCCTGGAGAATATATATTCCAGCAATTTGATAGAAAATCAAAACTCCAGACTCTGCCATTTTATTCCTACTTAAGAATTCAGTTAAGAGAATGCAGTCTTTAAGGAAAGACTGCCGCTGCTGCTAAGTCGCTTCAGTCGTGTCCGACTCTGTGCGACCCCATGGACTGCAGCCCACGAGGCTCCCCGTCCCTGAGATTCTCCAGGCAAGAACACTGGAGTGGGTTGCCATTTCCTTCTCCAATGCATGAAAGTGAAAAGTGAAACTGAAGTCGTGTCTGACTCTAGGCAACCCCATGGTCTGCAGCCCACCAGGCTCCTCTGTCCATGGGATTTTCCAGGCAAGAGTACTGGAGTGGGGTGCCATTGCCTTCTCTGAGGAAAGACTAGAAGATATTAAAAAGATAGCATTCTGTTTAGCATACCTGGTCCCCACTCACTGAATTCATACATTATCTCGGTTTTCTGTATTTTGTACTTGAAATGGAAGAAAGCTATGTAGTACTTGAAACATGGCTTTTTAGTCTGTCATAGAATTGTTTTTATTGAACATAATTTTATTTTTGTTGTACATTCAGCCTACATCTTAAGAAAAAGTTGGAAAAATTGGATTATATACTTTTGTTGGGATAGTGTTTAGAACAGCTGTGTAAGATAAATACTACTGTTACCCATATTTTGTAGCTGTGGAAACTTGAATCTTATTTTAAAAAAGTTGTCTGCAGTACCCCACACAGTAAGTGTTGGTGCTGGGCTTTAAACCCAGGTATTTCAGACAACTCTGATAGTACATTAACTGATTTTTTGGAAACATTTTTTGGCGGTGGAATTTTTTTTTAAATGAAATTTTAATTAAATCCCAGTAGTAAAACATAAAATTGATATTATTAATGAATTTATTTTTTATAAGTTGGAATGTATATTATTTACTTGTTAGAAAGGCATTCATGATTATTTTGTTTCTAGTTAATTTCTAGTTTTAGTTGGGCAGTGTGAAGAAAGCTCTCCCTCATACCTTATTCACATAAGACAGCAGTTAAACTCTTTAAATTATAAGGTTACTTTTTTCCTCTTCTTTTTTTTCTGTTTGGCTGTGTCACTTGGCTTGCAGGATCTTAGTTCCCCAACCAGGGACTGAACACATGCCCTCAGCAGTAAAAACTCAGAGTCCCAACTACTGGACCACCAGGGAATTCTCTTTTTTTTTCTTTTGACATTCTGAAAATTCAAACATTATAGAGGTATAGAAGCATATCACATAAAAGATTAAAGTTCTCCATAATTCCCATGGTCTTCCAAGATAACAGTAGCCTTTTTAACTCACTGACAAAGGCTTGCATTCTCTAATATAAATGTCATCAAAACCATTATTAATCATAATAGGTAATACAACATAGGATAAGACAGTCATTTATTTTCTCATTCTGACTGACTTATGCTGTGATAAGAGCACTTTGAACAGAGGTCTCTTCAAATAGCATTTGATTTCCCATTGTACACATGAATAGACTTGCACAGCCTAGCATCTCTTCACTGCAGAAATGTTTCTTAATCTGTAGCCATTTTCAAGAAGTTAACATGTGCATACAAAGATGTCAGAGAATCTTTATCTGGAGACTGTTTAAAAATGTAGGTAGTCATATTCTTTAAACAGATGTGTATTTCAAATAAGAAACATCTCTGCCAGGCCCTGGGATGTTGTAGAACAGAGTTTGAACACTACTGGCTTGGATTCTCAAGAGGTGGCAGTTGTTTCTATCCCAACACCATTTAATTCTTATAAATCCTGTTTATCATAATTCTTCAGTCCTCTAAAATGCCTTGTATTATGGGACATAATTGTAAGAAATGGAATGACTATATAGTGAGATACTATAACCTAGAAAACTGAGTTTTGGTTCTACTTTTTATTTTAGTTCTGTGTGAGGTTCATTTTATGATTACTAGCCACTCTTCTATGAATCCCCAAAAGGTTCCAGTTCCAGTACCTTCTTTATAATAGGTGATTTTACCATGTTAACTTCTAAAGTCTCCATAAGAAATGGTAGCAAACCTGGTAGCAGTATAAAAAAAATTTTTTTGATGGAACATATAAAGCATAGGTAGAAAGTTCTGTAAGACTTTGGAAAACCTTCTTACTTTACTTTTTCTTACATTCTTTAAGCCCTGCACCCATCTTCTTTAGGAATCTGTCCTTTTTTTTTCATTCTTTTTATTACTCTCCTCCATTTGATTTATATCAGTTCCATTAAGCTAGTCCTTGGTGAGGATGTACAAAATTGTTTCTGTATCCTTATGTATATTTGCAAGAATGTGCTGGTTCCCATTCCATCATGTTGGAATATATTGATATTCTTATTGAGAGATGAATATAACACTTTTAGCCATTAAGCTGAATAACATGTTTATCTTAAGTCTAAACATAAGATAAAGCATTAAGATTAAAGATTGTGTAAAACATTTTGCCAGCCTGATTGAAAGATACCATGATAAACTTAGTGTATATTTATAGTAATACTTTTTTACATTAGCCTTGAAATTTAGTGATTTATTCACTGTTAAGTCTAATGTGTGAAGTTCCATGTTACATGCATACACAACTTGTCTCATTGAAAGTGAGTGATTCTTAACTGCATGAAGGAGCAGTTTTCTGATCTTGTTGACTTCTCCCCTTTAAAATCCTCAAAATCAGGCTTTCCTTTATACCTGTAAAACTAAATATTGCTTGTCTGTCCTTAGATAACGTTTCTTTGTTTATCCTGGAAATTGGGGGTTAGAGGGATATGAAGCTGTAAACAAGCTTAAATTTTAAGATCCCATAATGCCATTCCAAAATTTTTAGATTTATTAGGCATTGGCTGCTGCTGCTGCTGGTGCTCCTGCTAAGTCGCTTAAGTCGTGTCTGACTCTGTGCGACCCCATAGACGGCAGCCCACCAGGCTCCCCCGTCCCTGGGATTCTCCAGGCAAGAACACTGGAGTGGGTTGCCATTTCCTTCTCCAATTAGGCATTGGAGAGCCTTGGAATATTTTGATTCAGAAGATTTAGTAATAGGGATTATTGTGGACAAAATGTTTTAGAAGTTTGATTTGCTGAGATATAACAAATAAGATCAAATTGGAGAAAAATTGACACTGGAGGATCAGTCAGCCTTTTACAGTAGTAGTTTGAGGAGGAAGGCAGAATGGATAAAAGGAGCATTAATGTGCGTTTAACATGGTTGCTTTTTTCTTCTTCTTTCAGGATCCCCTTGTCCATTTATCAGAAGATGTGATAGCAAGAACTTATAACATTTTTGCTATTATGTTTCAATATGCAGTAGAGATACTTACCTGGGAAAAAGAAAGTGAATTGCCACCAGATTTAGAGATGATGTAAGTACAACCCATTTATTCTTTGTATTTGCTTATACTCAGTTTTAACCATTTTGATTCAATTCCTCAAATGAATACAGCTTGGATTGACCATAATCTTTTTTAATTATTAGTTTTCAACAAAATAATAACCTTGATTTTATAGTTTTAAAATATATGTGAGCCATTTAATTAGTAGAGGTTTTTCCCTGTTGGTTGCTTTAGCTGATTTATAGCCGTATTTTAGCCACATCAAAGCTGTACCACTGGTTGCAAGCACGGGCATTTTTCTCTTCTTTTTGTGTTAAAGCTGTTAACTCGATAATTCTTTTTGTTTCATCTGTCAGATTTGATTAGGGAATGAGCACTGTGACCTAAGTGAAGTGAGTTTTTTGGTTTGACTAAATGCACAAATTCAGTTTTAACCATTTTGATTCTGAATTTTTTAAAAATTTATTTATACTTTGTGCTTCTTTGGGTGTACATCTTTTTTTTTTTTAAATAACCATTTGTTCTTAATTATTGAGGAGATTGTAAATTTGCAACCAGAGAGCTGGATTCTGCTATAGCTGTATTACAGCTAAGGACTTACTTTTTTGCATGAATGTGCTTGCCTCGAGCAGCCTTCTCTTTTAATTCTAACCAAGCTTGTTGGAATCATACTCATACTTAAGGTTGAATACAAGTCTAAAGGACATTGGTGCTGTATCTTTTTTGCTGTCTCAACAGTGTTCCAAATAATCAGGTTATAGTTTATGTTTCTTCATGAAATAAGATGTTAACATTCCTTTTTGGAAATGTTGAAAATGACTTCGTTAACCTCATAACTTTATCTTCATGTACTTTGAGTTGGGAACCAACTAAGATCTGAATCTAAAATCCAGATTGAGACCCTAGAGAATAGAAAAGTTGTGTTTTTATTTTTCTATTCCATTGTAAGTTTGGGACCACCAGCATAGAAGGGAAAACAATCTAATTTACTTCTCTTGTAATGTTTTCTCATCTTAGTAAATGACGTTTCATCTGCCCAGAAACCTGAATCACCCATATATCCACTTAGATTTCGGGTCCAGTAGGTTCCCCCTGTATCAAGTTGTTCTACTTTTGTTCATCTGCATTACTACTATGGTAGTCCAAATTACATTAATTTCATCCTTGGACAACATGATACCTTAACCAGACTGCCATATCCACTCTTGTCTCCCTCAGTTCATTCTCCATACTGTAGCCACAGTGAATTTTAAGGCAAATCTGACTATAGCTCCTATTTCAACATTTCAAATCCTGGATTGCTCTTAGGATGGGAAAATCCAAATCTATTTCAAGGTCTTTAAGATTTCTGCCTCTCTCCAGACTAACCTCCTCCTTCCTCCCTGTGCTCCACTGCCCAGTTTACCTTTACCACCTCAGGGTCTTTGCTTTCACTTTTTTCTAGCCCATAGTTTCTCAGCCTTGGCACTGTTGACTTTGGGGGCCACATATTATGGGCGTGACTTGTGGATTGTAGAATTTTTAGCAGCATCATTGGCTTTTTCCTGCTGGACACCAGTAGCACTCCTATCCCAGTCATGACGACCAGAAATGTTTCCAGACATTGCCAAGTGGTCATCTATGGAGGGCTGAGGAGAATTCCTCCCAGTGAGTACCACTGATACCCAGTTCTGACTTCAGCTCTCAAGTTACTTCTTTGGCAGTTCCCTGAACTCCCAGACTGGTTTTATCCCACTGTGGCATCCTGTTCTTGATAAAAGCCAGTTCACACAGATTATATGTATGTATCTTTCACACCAGCTTGATAACACCATAGAATGTGGGGACCACAGATGACTTCGTTACAGATATGTGTCTAGTACCTAGCACATTCCCTAGGACAAAGTGTCTGAAGTGAAAGTGTGAGGTGCTCAGTCATGTCCAACTCTTTGTGACCCACGGACTGTAGCCCTCTAGCCTCCTCTGTCCATGGAATTCTCCAGGCAAGAGTAATGGAGTGGGTTGCCATGCACTTCTCCAGGGACTCTTCCCAACCCAGGGATTGAACCCTGGTCTCCTGCATTCTAGGCAGATTCTTTACCATCTGAGATACTAGAGAATCCCAGGACAAAGTGTTCTCTTAATAAATCATCCTGGAGCAGGGTGATATGCAAATAGATGATGTATAATTAATGTTTTATCCCACAGTGAGAAGAGCGACACCTACTATTGCATGCTGTTTAATGACGAGGTTCATACCTATGAACAAGTTATTTATACTCTTCAGAAAGCTGTTAACTGTACACAAAAAGAAGCCATTGGCTTTGCAACTACAGTAGATCGAGATGTAAGTAATTTCATTACATTGATGTTGCATAATTACACTTTTAATACAGGTAAGGTATCCTAGAAAATTATGTTAAAAGTTTTGTCTAGGTTATTTTTTTTAATTTCATATGAATATTGTCCCAAATATATATTGGATATAACTGTAGGCTCTTGTCTGAAAGTTTAGGTGAAAACATAAATTGCCTTCATTCTACACAGAAGAACAAATATAGTGTTGTTCAAAGGTATATACTTACTGATGGCTTGAAAATATTAGGATTGCTTTGAAGGAAAATATTTTAATTTACTTTCTAATTAGTGAATAAAATAAACATTGTAAATATTAAAAATTGACCAGAGTTGTTATATGCTCATATAACACTGTTTACTGATTCAGAAGTTATTAATACTGAATATAAATATTTTTGCAAGTTAATCTCAAATGTCTTTATTTATAGGGACGTAGGTCTGTTCGATATGGAGAATTCCAGTATTGTGAACAAGCAAAATCAATAATTGTGGTAAGTAATATAAAAACACGTCTACACTTGTATTTTTTATTAGTATAAAACTAGTCCCATATTTTGGTGTTTATGAACACATTTTTCTGCCTTCATGAAAGCCAACATCAGCCAAAAATCATGTTTAAGGATATGTTAGTTTAACATTGCTTGTTGCTGTACCTAGTTTTTTTTAAGCTGTAAGATTGATATAAAAAAATGAATGTTTAGATGCAGTACATATATATTTTTTCTCTCTTCCTATTTCTTCATTAGAAATGTCTTAGAAAGCTTTTTGCTTTTTGTTTTGCTTTTGATAGGGTTTCATGTTACCTTTTTAGGAATTAAATTGGCCTTTAGCACCAAGATTAGAATTCAAGGGAGGTTGTTTCTTGGTACCTTATAGCAAGGTATGCTGTATATCCTAATAGTATTTAGTGTATAATACATCTGAAAGAAAACTATTCCCCACATTTAGATTTATTTTTAAAAGTTAGCATTTATTGTTTTAAACTATTCCATGTAACTGCATTTTATGTAAATGTTCTTTTAAGTATAATTTTATATATTGTAAAATATTTTAAATATATAGATAAAATATGGAGATAACACAGTAAATGCCTGTGTGCTACATTATATCTTATTTTCTTCATGCTTATTTTAAATAAATAAAACAGTACAGAGGCCCTTGTATTATCTCTTCTAAATCCCATTCCCCTTCCTCTTTCAGTAGAGATAACTACTTTTGTTAATTAATTTTTCATTTCCATACATGCCTTTATACTTTATCTGCTAAATACCTATCAGTATTATATGCATTGATTTGGAGGTCTTTAAACATTATATAACAAGATTCATACTGAATGTATTATATTGTAACTTGGCTTTTCATTTCAGTGTTATTTCTAGATTTATCTGTGTTGATACATGCGTGGTATAAAGTATTCCATTGATGACTATACCATCAATGGTGACTTGTCTTTTCCTGTCAGTGTTGTTTCTAGATTTATCTGTGTTGATATATGTATTTGTAAAGTATTCCATTGATGACTAGACTATGATTTTACATTCTCCTATTGATGGAGAGTTTGGATATTTCCAATTTTTTGTATGACTGTCAGTCCTGCTATGGATGTTTTTTGGTCCTCTTGTTGCATAGAAGCAAGAGTTTCTCTAGTATGTATACCAAGAAATGGAATTGTTGAGTTATTAAGTTATAAGCATTTTCAGCCATACTAGATTTTGCCAAGTTAATCTCCAAAATAGTGGTAGCCAATATACATTCCAACCAGCAGTGAAGTACAGTTCCCACGTCTCTACCACTTTCTCAGAACTATATATTGTCAAATTAAAAAAATTTTGCCAGCCTGCTGTGTATGTATGGCATCTCTTCTGTTAAATTTGCACTGCCTTGATTACTGAATATCTTATTTCATATTTAATGTATTGGTCACTTAAGTTTTCTGTAAATTTCTTGTTTATACCCTTTACCCATTTTTTTATTAAGTTATTTGTCTTTTTCTTACTAATTCGTAGGGGTTCTTTACATAATCTGAATCCTGATCTTTTGTTACAGTATCTTTTCCTGACATACAGCTTTATATCTTATTTGTGATGCCTCTCCTTGAGCAAAACCTTTAATTTTAATGTAGCAAACTATATTTTTCTGTTTATGAGTTTGTGTCTTATTTTAAAAATTCTTGCTATCTGGACATACTCAATTTAATAATGCATTAGAAACAATACTGTGGTAGAACATTCCCATTCTTAGGAACTATATACTGAAGTTTTTAGGAATAAAAGGACATGATCCATATAAGTTACCTTCCGTGGTTCTTTTTTGTTTGTGTGTGGAAAAAGAAAGATAATGTGTAAATGATAAAGCAATTAGGATAGAATTTTACAGAATCCAGGTAAAGGAGATGACATTTCTTCCCTTTAATTTGTTGTTTAATAGTATTATTTCAGTTTTTCCCTAAAAAATAAGTACTTGTAAGTCTCTGGTAGTGTCTGCATAGATATAGCAATACTATTTTCATAATATAGAATAAAGTCCAGAAATAGTTACTAGGATGAGGAAAATCTAGGACAAAGATATATTCTAAGGGAGGAGGAGAGCTTCTTAACCAAGACTAGAACCCCAGGAGTTAAAAAGAATACATTTTTTTGGCTACATAAAAAATTTGCGTAGCAGAATATTATTAAAAATGTCAGTAAACTTAGAAAAATTATCTCTAACACAAAGGATAGACATTTAATGTTTATGATGAACAGAGCACTCATAGATTATCAAGTAGGGAGCAAACAACAGAATAGAAAAATGAACATGGGGTATGGAAAGACAACCACGGCCGAGATAATCTCAATGGTATAAATATATGTAAAAAGAGACTCAAAACTCACTAGTAATTACCAAAATGACAGGGAGATTTCACATCCAACAGATGGAGAAATTAGAGTGATAAAGTACCTTGCAGGCAGAGATGCATAAATTACTACCATGTATTTGGAAAACAATCTAGTAGCATATATTAAAATTTTGCCTCTCCTAGAAATTTATCCCATAAAAATACAAGCACCAGTTAGTGTATGTACAAAGATGTACTACCTTTGTTATAGTCATGGAAGATTGAAACAGAATATGAATACCCTTCTCTAGAGAATGTTTAAATAAATCCACACCACAGAATATGATGAGTCATTAAGCCCCCCCCAAAAAAATCTGTTAACACAAAGATGCAAAAGAGTATGATAATATTCCATTTTTTTGCAAAATCAAATAAAAGTCTTTTTAACTGTGTACATATATGATACATAGAGGTGGATAAAATATGCAAAGGTATACTGTGCTAAAGTGGGTTATGGAGATGGGATGAGATGGGTAGAGAGATGATTCAAAAGGAAAATGGGGGAAAACATGTTAAATGAAAACTTTTAATAGACTTAAATACATTTCTCCAAAGAAGATACACAGATTGGCAAAGAACATGGAAACATGCTCAATATTATTAATCATTAGGGGAATGAAAGTAAAAACCACAATAAGATAGCACCTCATATGCATTCAGTTCAGTCACTCAGTCGTGTCTGACTCTTTGCAGCCCTATGAATTGCAGCACGCCAGGCCTCCCTGTCCATCACCAACTCCCGGAGTTCACTCAAACTCACGTCCATCAAGTCGGTAATGCCATCCAGCCATCTCATCCTTTGTCATCCCCTTCTCCTGCCCCCAACCCCTCCCAGCATCAGAGTCTTTTCCAATGAGTCAGCTCTTCGCATGAGGTGGCCAAAGTACTGGAGTTTCAGCTTCAGCATCATTCCTTCCAAAGAATACCCAGGACTGATCTCCTTCAGAATGGACTGGTTGGATCTCCTTGCAGTCCAAGGGACTCTCAAGAGTCTTCTCCAACACCACAGTTCAAAAGCATCAATTCTTCGGCGCTCAGCCTTCTTCACAGTCCAACTCTCACATCCATACATGACCACTGGAAAAAACCATAGCCTTGACTAGACGGACCTTTGTTGGCAAAGTAATGTCTCTGCTTTTGAATATGCTATCTAGGTTGGTCATAACTTTCCTTCCAAGGAGTAAGCGTCTTTTAATTTCATGGCTGCAATCACCATCTGCAGTGATTTTGGAGCCCAAAAAAGTAAAG
This sequence comes from Bubalus bubalis, assembly GCF_019923935.1. Classification (NCBI taxonomy): domain Eukaryota; kingdom Metazoa; phylum Chordata; class Mammalia; order Artiodactyla; family Bovidae; genus Bubalus; species Bubalus bubalis. The sequence continues at coordinate 35,524,195 of NC_059158.1, read as the reverse complement.
TGTGACACTGTTTCCACTGTTTCCCCATCTATTTCCCATGAAGTGATGGGATCGGATGCCATGATCTTTGTTTTCTGAATGTTGAGCTTTAAGCCCACTTTTTCACTCTCCTCTTTCACTTTCATCAAGAGGCTTTTGAGTTCCTCTTCACTTTCTGCCATAAGGGTGGTGTCATCTGCGTATCTGAGGTTATTGATATTTCTCCCAGCAATCTTGATTCCAGCTTGTGCTTCTTCCAGCCCAGTGTTTCTCATGATGTACTCTGCATATAAGTTAAATAAGCAGGGTGACAATATACAGCCTTGATGTACTCCTTTTCCTATTTGGAACCAGTCTGTTGTTCCATGTCCAGTTCTAACTGTTGCTTTCTGACCTGCATACAGGTTTCTCAAGAGGCAGAAACCTGGTATTCCCATCTCTTTCAGAATTTCCCACAGTTTTTTGTGATCTACACAGTCAAAGGCTTTGGCATAGTCAATAAAACAGAAATAGATGTTTTTTCTGGAACTCGCTTCCTTTTTCCATGATCCAGTGGATGTTGGCAATTTGATCTCTGGTTCCTCTGGCTTTTCTAAAACCAGCTTGAACATCTGGAAGTTCACGATTTACGTATTGCTGAAGCCTGGCTTGGAGAATTTTCAGCATTACTTTACTAGCGTGTGAGATGAGTGCAATCGTGCGGTAGTTTGAGCATTCTTTGGCATTGCCTTTCTTTGGGATTGGAATGAAAACTGACCTTTTCCAGTCCTGTGGCCACTGCTGAGTTTTCCAAATTTGCTGGCATGTTGAGTGCAGCACTTTCATAGCATCATCTTCCAGGATTTGAAATAGCTCAACTGGAATTCCATCACCTCCGCTAGCTTTGTTTGTAGTGATGCTTTCTAAGGCCCACTTGACTTCACATTCCAGGATGTCTGGCTCTAGGTGAGTGATCACACCATCGTGATCATCTTGGTTGTGAAGATCTTTTTTGTACAGTTCTTCTGTGTATTCTTGCCACCTCTTCTTAATATCTTCTGCTTCTGTTAGGTCCATACCATTTCTGTCCTTTATCGAGCCCATCTTTGCATGAAATGTTCCCTTGGTATCTCTAATTTTCTTGAAGAGATCTCTAGTCTTTCCCAGTCTGTTTTCCTCTTATTTCTTTGCATTGATCACTGAGGAAGGCTTCTTACCTCTCCTTGCTATTCTTTGGAACTCTGCATTCAGGATTATATCTTTCCTTTTCTTCTTTGCTTTTCGCTTCTCTTCTTTTCACAGCTATTTGTAAGACCTCCCCAGACAACCATTTTGCTTTTTTGCATTTCTTTTCCACGGGGATGGTCTTGATCCCTGTCTCCTGTACAAAATGTCACGAACCTCATTCCATAGTTCATCAGGCACTCTGTCTTATCAGATCTAGTCCCTTAAATCTATTTCTCACTTCCACTGTATAATCATAAGGAATTTGATTTAGGTCATACCTGAATGGTCTAGTGGTTTTCCCTACTTTCTTCAATTTAAGTCTGAATTTGGCAATAAGGAGTTCATGATCTGAGCCACAGTCAGCTCCCGGTCTTGTTTTTGCTGACTGTATAGAGCTTCTCCATCTTTAGCTGCAAAGAATATAATCAGTCTGATTTCGGTGTTGACCATCTGGTGATGTCCATGTGTAGAGTCTTCTCTTGTGTTGTTGGAAGAGGGTGTTTGCTATGACCAGTGCGTTCTCTTGGAAAACTCTATTAGCCTTTGCCCTGCTTCATTCCGTATTCCAAGGCCAAATTTGCCTGTTACCCCAGATGTTTCTTGACTTCCTACTTTTGCATTCCAGTGCCCTATAATGAAAAGGACATCTTTTTTGGGTGTTAGTTCTAAAAGGTCTTGTAGGTCTTCATAGAACTGTTCAACTTCAGCTTCTTCAGCGTTACTGGTTGGGGTATAGACTTAATTACTGTGATATTGAATGGTCTGCCTTGGAAACAAACAGAGATTATTCTGTCATTTTTGAGATTGCATCCAAGTACTGCATTTCAGACTCTTTTGTTGATCATGATGGCTACTCCATTTCTTCTAAGGGATTCCTGCCCACAGTAGTAGATATAATGGTCATCTGAGTTAAATTCACCCATTCCAGTCCATTTTAGTTCGCTGATTCCTAGAATGTTGACTTTCACTCCTGCCATCTCTTGTCTGACCACTTCCAATTTGCCTTGATTCATGGACCTGACATTCCAGGTTCCTATGCAATACTGCTCTTTATAGCATCGGACCTTGCTTCTATCACCAGTCACATCCACAACAGGGTATTGTTTTTGCTTTGGCTCCATCCCTTCATTCTTTCTGAAGTTATTTCTCCACTGATCTCCAGTAGCATATTGGGCACCTACCAACCTGGGGAATTCCTCTTTCAGTATCCTATCATTTTGCCTTTTCGTACTGTTCATGGGGTTCTCAAGGCAAGAATACTGAAGTGGTTTGCCATTCCCTTCTCCAGTGGACCACATTCTGTCAGACCTTTCTACTATGACCCACCCATCTTGGGTGGCCCCACACGGCATGGTTTAGTTTCATTGACTTAGACAAGGCTGTGGTCCATGTGATTAGATTGACTAGTTTTCTGTGATTGTGGTTTCAGTGTGTCTGCCCTCTGATACCCTCTCACAACACCTACCATCTTACTTGGGTTTCTCTTACGTTGGACGTGGAGTAGCTCCTCTCAACCCTCCTGCGCCTGTGCAGCCACCCCATATGCATTAGGATGGCTGTTATAAACAACAACAATAACTGAAAATCACAGGTATTGGCAAGGATATGGAGAAATTGGAACCCTCGGGTGCTATTGGTGGGAATGTAAAATGGTGCAGCCACTATGGAAAACAGTATGGTGCTTACTCTAAAAATTAAAACTAGAATTACCATATGATCCAACAGTTTTTCTTCTGATTACGTACACAGAAGAATTGAAAGCAGAGTCTCATGTTCATAACAGCATTATTCAGTTGACAAAAGGTGTCTATCAATTCATCTACTGATAGACACTTAAGGAGCAATTTAACTGGATGAATGTTAAACAGAATTTATATACATACAATAGAATTTTATCCAGCCTTAAAAAGGAAGACAATTCTGGTACACACTACAGTGTAGATTAACCTTGAGGACATTATGCTAAGTGAAATAAGGAGTCATAAGAAGGTAATGTATGGTTCTGTTTGTATGAAGTACCAGAGTGGGTACAGAGTTTCAGTTTTGCAAGATGAAGAGTTCTGGAAATCAGTTGCACACCAGTGTATCCTTTGCACCACAGAACTGCACGCTTAAAAATGGTTAAGCTGGAAAGTGTTGTGTGTTTACTATAATTTTTTTAAAAGTATCGATAACATCACATTTGTGCAATGAAGTAAATTATTCAAATTAGTGTAATTACATTAAGAACTTAGTTTAAAAACATACAACCAGTTTAACACTTAAATAATTTATAATTGATGGGGCACATTTTCAGATATAAGACCAAGAATTCAGGTTAAAACTGTAACTTCTTACTTTTTTGTAAGAATCCTAGGATTCCTTCTAGAAAGTTAGAATCTGAATAAAGCAACCCAAGTCATGTTTTTCTTACACATATACATGAATAACTCACCTATAATGATGAGAGTGTAGTTATATTAAATAAAAATTTGACTTATTTTCTATAAAATAGCCTTTTTAAGTTTGGTTTTTTTTCATCCTGTCATTTCTTTTTAAGAGAAATACCAGTAGACAGACAAAGCCACTCAAAGTTCAAGTTATGCATTCGTCTATTGTCGCACATCAGAATTTTGGTTTGAAAGTTTTGTCTTGGCTGGGAAGTATTATTGGATATTCAGGTAGGTCCATAAAACCTTTTACAAATTGACTTAAAAATGAGTTCATATGCTCTAGCAAAACTGTGTTGGAAAAGTAACAAATGGAATCAGGTGTTCTGGGTTTTTTGTTTTTTGTTTTTTTTTTTTTTTTGCTTTAGTTTTGTGTTTTAAAATACCATCTCAGAATATCTTTATATACACAAAAAAATATTTCCCAAATTTTGGTCCATGAGATCTTTTTCATATGCATACATTTATGTATTTTCATACATAAATAAAAGATATTTATGTATCTTCAAATAAATAAAGGAAACAGTGGATTAAACATTGTAAATGATTTTAATATGCTAATGAATCTAAATCTTACCAACTTGATAAAAAAAACCTATTTTTAATGGAGCATCCTGTGGAATTCTCTTCCACAAAGCAAGCTGGAAAATGCCACTGTAAATAGAACTTAAATGGTTAATTGTTTAAAGGATATCTTTGTTTTGATTTCTACAATTTGTGTTTACCGATAATTTGCAACCCTGAAAATATGCAAATTTGAAGTTACTGTGTATTTGAGTTTTTGTTTTTCCACAGTCTACAGGTTAGATAATCTTTTAAAAGTAGTGGTAACAATTAAGAGCCTTCATGTCCAATGCCAAAAATACAAGTTTGTTGTGTAACACTGAAGAATAAACTAGGAATACATCTAAGCTGTCTGTCCTACATTTCTTCAGGCAAGGGATGTGGTTTGAATAGATGATATTCCAATGTTTGCTATAAAGAAAATTTCTAAAACATTTGTATTAAAAAGCTATTAGAAAGAGTATTGCCAACTGTGAACTGACAGGTGAAAATCGGGAGGTGTGGAAATTTAGGAGAACATGTTTGCTTGCCTTTTAAATGTCTTTCCAATTAGTTTTCTTAACCTTTTTTAACTTTGTTGTTTTCCATTGGGTATCTATCTGAATGCCAAATACTGTGCTACAGAATTAATAAATAGTATCATGGAAACAGTTTTCTGCTAAAAATTTTCTTTGAGAAAATTTATCATCAACAATTTAAAGACCTTATCATCTATTATTTAATATATATATAAAGTTTTCTCTGTAGCCTTCTAAAAATTTTCTGTTTGGTGGCTCTTATAATTAAATTAAAAAAGAAGTTTCAGATTATTTTGCATGATTGTAGATGACTAAAAACTGTGATTTTAAATATAAAATATGAAACTGGAAGGTATTAAAGTTCTAGTTTTGTTAATGCTTACATTAATATTTGAAGGTTTTGTTTTTTAAGTTTAGCATTTAGAATATGTAGGAATTGCCTTCCAAAGCCTCTCATATAGTGGGTATCCATAGGTACATATTTTTGTATTTTTGTTTAATGAACATTTTGCATAATAACAATAAAATGGACTGGTATGTATAAAGTACAGAGCATGTATTCTTTTAAATGGTAGCATAATTTCATATTATACCTATCTTCTGTTATCATAGGATATATAATTTTACTAATATATAATTTTTTTTACTAATATATAATTTTACTAACACCTGGTTTAATTAGCATAGATGCTTAGAAAACCATGTTTACCTCATTGGCTTTTGGATTCTTTGTTTAAATTATTTAAGCATAAAAGATCATTGCCATTCTGATAGACAAATATTTTGGTATTTTGGAATAAAAATTGGTATATAATGCAAGATTTGGAGTTTTTCTCCATTTTGTGAAAATGTTAATAAAATAGTTAATATAGTTACTTTTTCTGAATCAATTTGACCTTTTAAAAAAGCAAGTAAAAACTCTATAGTAAGTCCATTTGAACATTTTTACTAATATGTTATTTTAATATTTGAAGTTAACTATTTCTTGACTATTTTTCTTTCTGTTTTAAGATGGCCTTCGCCGAATTTTATGTCAAGTTGGTTTACAAGAAGGGCCAGATGGTGAAAACTCTTCTCTAGTGGATAGATTGATGCTTAGTGACTCCAAACTGTGGAAAGGTAAGTATCTTAACTACTGTAAGGTGTAGGGAACTTTCATAGGTGATTGGATGTTTAAGTTTCTTTTTCATTTGAGGAAATATTTAATAAATGTATTTATGGTTTTTAGAATTAGCTCATGCAGTCTTATTCTTTGGGGAAAAAACAGATTTGAGGATCCATGACTCAACCTTTATGTTTTGTTGGAAGAATACATTTAGAAAAACTGATTTTTAAAGAAGCAGGTTTCACATGTTTTAAGGAATACATGTAGAGTTTTGCTCTTGAGACTTAAAAATACAATTGATCATGTGAAAACTTTGGAAATGTAATTTTTGGCTTGTTTGGTATATCCTCATGTTCCATCTGCTCTTTTTGTGAAAGGTGCTAGGAGTGTGTATCATCAGTTGTTCATGAGCAGTCTACTTATGGATTTGAAATACAAGAAACTGTTTGCTGTTCGATTTGCAAAGGTAAGTTTCTCACTTTTGAAGAGTAATAAAATAGGTAATATACAGAATAGCTGTAGTCCATGATTATATCCAGCATTTGTAAAATTAGTAGCTAATAATAACATGTCATTATGTTGCTTTTAAATTCTAAGAAACTTCATAAATTATCTTTTTATCTTTTATCAATAGAATAAAAGTCAGGCAGTGAGGTTTTTCATGTTTATAACCTGCCGTGATAATATGAATATTCACCTATGCAGTGTATATGACATGAAGTGATAAATGGAAACTTTAAACCTATGCCATTCTGAATTATGATATTATTCCTATTAAATTTTGTGTAGGAAAAGATAATCTTAGTTGAAACGACATGTGTATATGGATATGATTTAAAAATCATGAATTCTAGATTGTTGATATCATTGAATTATGTTCTTCTCCCTTAAGCTAACTGCTTGGTTATTTTTATTCACCTGAATTAGGGATTATTAACAAAGGAAACATAAAAGAATCATTTGAGGAACTCTTTCAAAATATACATGTTTGTGTTTTCCATTCTCAAACCTGCCGAAGCAGATTCACCAAGAATAGGGTCCAGTCGTGTGTACTTTGAAAGAGCCATCAGGTGACTGTGATAGGCATCCAGAAGTAATGAAAGTCTGATTTCATCAGGGACAATGTAAAGCTACTGTGATTTAGCTCCACCTATGTTCAATGACAGCCCAGGATTTTAATAGCTGTTGCTGTTACTCCTGTTTGAGCTCATAAACTGCCACTGTGCTCAAGAAGATTGAATAGTGCATCAGTGTTTTTACAGATTAGTATATTGGTAATTGGTAGAAATCATTCCAGCTATTCTCATAGCACATCTTACTGACTCCTCCAGCACTGATTTTTCATTATAATCCTTAAACATTTGGTCATTGTGGATTAGAGGTGAATCTCCCCCTTGTTGTTTAGAATTACCAGCAGTTGCAGAGAGATTTTATGGAGGATGATCACGAGCGAGCAGTGTCCGTGACTGCTCTGTCTGTCCAGTTCTTCACCGCACCTACTCTGGTGAGTAGTGCTTGCCTCTTCTTTGTCACTGATAGCTGGCACTCCTTGCCTTTTTTTGCCTTCTTAATAGAACTATGAGCGTTTGCAGAGTGATTATGTGACAGATGACCACGACAGAGAGTTTTCAATCGCAGACTTCTCGGTTCAGATTTTCACAGTCCCTTCACTTGTAAGTACTAAAAGACTAAGAAGAACTTTCTTGTTTTCCTCTAGAAGGAGTAAAGCCTTAAAATAATAGAGAACTGAGATCTGTATATTTCTGAATAGAAAAATATTTTATTAATGGGTGATAAGACTTCAGATGCCTTGTATAGCAGAAGATATAACTTTGAATGTGTAATCCGGAGGGGGAAAGTTATTGGAACTCAACCTGTACTTTCTCATAGTACTTCTTGAGGTTTTGAACTGACAAGTTAATTAAACTTATTATTAGTTTAACAAGTTTATCCATTAGAAACAGCATATTGTGTGAATTCCTGGACTGTCCAGTGGTTAGAACTCAGTGCTTTCACTGCCGGCTCCTGGGTTCAGTCCCTGGTTGGGGAACTAGGATCCCACAAATGACGCAGTGTGGCCAAAAATAGAAAGACAGGAAGGAAGAAACAGCCCATTGTATATAATCTCACATTTTGAAAAGCCTCCTTTTCCACCCTAAGGGAAGGTATTACTAAGGCAATTGAATCATCATGATTCAGTTATCTTGTACTAAGTTTCACTAGTTGTTCCAGCAGGCATCCTTATGTTTTCATAATATTGAATAATTAATATTTAATTCATTTAACAAAACTTTGAGCACCTATTATTTATTTAGTTCTGTGTTTTGGGAATGAAATGGTGAACAAAAACAGACATAGTCTTTGCCCTCATGAAACTTACTGTAAAGGGAAAGGCTAACATAAATGGTTAATTAAAGCTATAATGAAAACTGAAGAATTTGGTTGTTTTGAGAGAATAGTAAAAAGATCTGACATTTTCCCACAGTTTGGAAGAGGATTCTATGTAGCTTTATGCAGGCTCATGAAGGAAAATCTATTCAGAGGAACCAGCACTTGAGAAAACCCTGAAGTAGGGACATTCATATACAGGGAATAGAAGGAGAGAAGGAATAAAATGAGACCAGAAACATAGGCAAGGGCCCAACTGTATGGAGTTAAGAGTATGCTACAATTTTTTATTAATAAGGTATCTGTTCCAGCTTCTTTTTTTAATGACTGTTTTTTCCTCAGATACTTTTATATTCAAGGGTGTATTCTAGCACAGCTGGAGCTATCTGAAGTCTGTTTACCCACTAATGAGATATTTTGGGTCAAATTAAGGATTTTGATTTTTATCTTAAGAGCATTGGAAGGCATTGAAGAGTTTGAAGTGGCACTTACATCATCACATCTGTGATTTTTAAAAGATGAAGCTTTTTGAAATTTGGAGAACAAATTTGCTGCGGCAGTAGTGGTTATGGGGAGCATGTTAGGGATTGTGGCAAAGGGTATAGAAGTTGCAAGACAGATGTAAGTAGTGAAATCTACTAAACAACCACACTTTGGGTTTCAGGGATATTGGGTTTGGTGAGTCATTGGTTATGGGGTTTGAGGGGAAAATGTAAAGGTGATTCGTGGGTTTCTGATTGTAACCAAGTAAATTTCTCTGCCACTTGCATAGGAAGTTTTGGAGAATGAGTAGAACTTGTAAAGAGGGGAAGTGTTGCTTTCAGTTTAGTCAGCAGTGAGTTTGAGAAGCCTCTGAGACAATCCCATGTGTAATCAAATCTGCATTTCTCCTTCACTGATCCTTTTGTCCATTTCCATGCCAGTGCTCAGTTTTAATAATTTTAGCTTAATATTCCATTTTAATATTTTATGGAGCTCTAGATCCCCTTTTATTATTCTTTCCAAGAAGTTTCTTGGGACTTCCCTGTGGTTCAGTAGCAAAGACTTTGTGCACCGCCCCCCCAACCCCCGCAATGCAGGGGGCCCGGGTTCAATCTCTGCTTAGGGAACTAGATCCCACATGCAGCAACTAAAGATCCCATGTGCTGCAACTAAAATACCTGATGCAAGTAAGTAAATAAGAACTGAACTGGAAAAAGAAAAAAAATTTTTTTTGTAATTATTTTAGGCTTTTTTTTTTTAAAGGACTAAAATCATTTTGTCAATTTCAAAAAAACAAACACACACACATTAGGGTTTTTGACTGAAAACCTACTGGCTCAGTGTTAAAGAATCCTCTTGGCAGCGCAGGAGACTCAAGTTCAGTCCCTGGGTTGGGAAGATCCACTGGAGAAGGAAATGGTAATCCACTCCAGTATTCTTGCCTGGAAGATCCTATGGACAGAAGAACCTGGTGGGCTGTAGCCCATGGGTTCTTAAAAGAGTCAGACATGACTTGATGACTAAACAGCAACAAACAAAAATAAGTTTGTCAGTTTCAAAAACACAGAGTTTTTGACTGAAAAAATGTTTTATTTATAGGTAATTTGGGAAGAACTGATATTTTTGCAATATTGAATATCCCCATCTAGGAACATAATTTGTCCTAAAAGTATTTTATGTTTTATATTTTTGACACTATTATAAATTACTCACAATTTTAATCTCATTATGGATAATTTTTATATATCCATCTTGTATCTATCCGGTTTTCTTATTAACATTTTCTCTAATATTTTGTGTTAATGCCTTAGAATTTCTAGTAATCTGCATATAATAATTTTTGTTTTTTTCTGATATTTCAGTTTTTTATGTTTGCTTCTTACCTAAATTCTTTAGCTAGAAGCGCTAGAAAAATAACATGTATTTGTAATTCAGAGCATATTTATTTAGAATTTTTATTAACTAGGCATTGTTTGAGGCTCTGGAGATAAGTAGAGCAGTAAACAAAAAAGACAAAATACCTTGTTCCCATGGAATTTATCATCTTAACTAGGAAGAGATACATGTATGTAATACTACTTATAAATCAAAGGTCGTTGCGAAGTGCTATAAAGTAGGAAAGCAGATTAAAAGGTTAGAGAGTGACAGTGAAAGGGTCATATTTTATACAAGGTTTTCCCAAAAAAGCCTCTCGGAGAGACGGTGTTTGAACAGAGACATGAGGGAATAAGTGATGTGCCTAGCTGGTGGAAGTCTCCTCAGCAGAGAAAAATAGCAAGTGCAAAGTTCTGAGGTGAATGTGTGCTTGATATTTTAGAAGAAAAAACCCAAATCAGGCCAGTGTTGCTAGAGTGACTGAGGAGGAGAATGATCCGTGAGGTCATTGAGTTTGGGGATGGGGTGTGATGGGAGTGGATAGTGCCAGGCCTTGAAGGCCATCGTAATACAACTACTTCTGTCTTTTATCTAAAGGAAGTAGAAAAAGGGAAATAGTAAAGAACACAAATTAACAAAACAAAACGTACAAAAAATTTTTCTTTGAGGATAAGAAAAGCAAAACTGGTGGGAGATAGCTCTCTAGAAAGTCTAATAAGAAAAATAGAAAAAAATTTAATTTAAAAAGGATTGCAAAAGCTACAAATCTTACAGATTTCAAATAGAAAATAGGCAATATTAGGATCCAGTTAATATAATTGGAAATCTAGATGAGATGAACAGATCCCTAAGAAAAAAACACCAGTTATTACAAGAGAAACAAGAAATAGAAATTTTAATTAATATAAATATCTGCTCACAAGGAAGTCCCCAGGCCCAAAGGCTACACTGGGAAATTCTTCCAAATATTTAAGAAAAAAATAATACCTGTCTTATGTAACTTTTTCTAGAAAACAGAGAGAGAATATACTTGACACTTTAATAACGTATTCTGTAGTTTTATCACCAAAACTCAGATTGAATTGCAGACAGAATCAAGCAATATGGGAAAAGGATAATGTATCATAACCAAGTTTGTTTTATTTCTTTAAGTCAAGAATAGTATACCATTTGAAAACAAAATCAGCTTGCATAAAAGAGCTTATTAACAGACAAAAAGGAGGAAAATTGATCATATCAGATGCTTATCCCGAATTCATGATTTAAAACAAATTAATAAAACCTCATGAAATAGGAATAAAAGAATTTCTATAATCTGATACAGTACCTAAAAGCAAAGCAAAAAGTAAAACCTGAAAGCAAACAGTGTGCTTGATGGCAAAAATAGTAAAAGCTTGTCCCCTGAGACTAGAAGTTTTTCTTAAGTCAGTGAAATTGCATATACTTATTTAATTGTCTCAAAATTGACTAATACAGCAAACAAGAAGGAAAATCATTTTACTTGGCAATTCCTCCCCTCCTTCAAACTTGAACTATAGTCTTCACTGTCTAGGAAAATTAACATAAATTAATCCTATTGACTTTGAGCTTCTTGGAGCCTAAGTCCTGGCAATGAGATGATGATTTAAGAGTTTTTCAAAGGGATGTTTAACTGTACATTAATAGATTTTTCTCCTTATCTGATGACTTTACCACTTAACCTCTACATTAGGTATCTTTTCTTCTTTGACATCTTTGTCTTCTTTCAGGAGACAATTTGGAGTTTGGTGATATCAGTCAAAATTTATAATGTATATTACCTTAACCCAGTAATTCACTTCTAGGAAATTATTTTATGAATCTCCTTGCAGCTGTACACAGTAGATAATTGTTGTAGTATCTTTTGTGATAAATAGCATAAGATTGGGAAAAACCCAAATGCTCACCAGTAAAGGGCCTGGCTAATAAAGTATGATAGAAGAGAATAGTTGTGATAGTTCAAAAGAATGAGAGAATTTATGTTAACTGGTATGGGATAATCTCCAAAATATATCAGGTGAAAAACCAAGTGCAAAACAGTGTTTATAATAGGATATCCTTTGGGCAGGAGACAGGGGGCAGAGATCATTTTACATACCCATACTTATATCTACTTAATAACACTTACTCATGTATACTATAAATGTATATATATGTATGTATGTGTGCATACATGTATATGTTATACACACACCACCTCTGGAAGTATATGTAAGAAAACTGCTAACAAACATTGCCTTTGAAAGGGGAACTTTGGGAACTAAGAGACTTACCTTTTTACTTTTTTTTTGCATCATTTAAGTGTATTTGCTTATTCAAAAATACATAGATATGTATACCTATACATAGAAAGAAACAAAAAATAAATCTCAACTAAGATTAAAAGAAATATGGTTTCATATTTCATACTGAGTTCTACAGAATCTGTGATGTAAGCCTGTGGATCCTAGAATAATTATACCATACCATTATAGGTGTCTAAATGTCTCAGTTAAGGAAAATTTGCAGCCTGGTTCAGATCCCCCACCCTGAATTGTCTTTGAATAATGAGCCTTGGATCTGTCTCCTTACATTCTGGCATCTTTCTCCGTGATATAATTGTTGCTTCATACACGTGGCAATTGGAGTAAGTAATTGTTATTTAGAAATACACAATAATGCATTTATAATATTATGATATTATATAGTTGTATTGAAAAAGGTCTAAACTGAAAGAACTAACCAATGTTGGTGACTTTTTTTTTTTTTTAGCTTTCTGGTAAATAGTTTTTTATTACTATATATTCTCATATTCTTTGTCTTAGGCTCGGATGCTTATCACAGAAGAAAACCTGATGACCATTATCATTAAGACTTTCATGGATCATTTGAGACATCGAGATGTCCAGGGCAGATTTCAGTTTGAACGATATACTGCTTTACAAGCCTTTAAGTTTAGGAGGGTTCAGAGTCTTATTTTAGATCTCAAGTAAGTTTTTGTTCAGTTGTTAAACCAGTTGCAACTTGTAAAAGGTCATTGTTTATTCATATACTCATTGCTGTTTTTATCTTGTTCAGGTATGTGTTAATTAGCAAACCAACTGAATGGTCAGATGGTCTGAGGCAGAAGTTCCTGGAAGGATTTGATGCCTTTTTGGAATTACTCAAATGTATGCAGGTACGTATAAATGGATACATTTCAAAAGGGAAACGTTTACTTTTTTCCTTTTTGGCTCACTGATCTAAATATCTTTCTCTTTGCTTTTTTTTTCATTCTGGGCACATTTTTAAAAGAATAATTTGGATAGCTACAATTTGGACCAAGAAGCTCCTCTTAATTGGAAACTCTTAGAAAGATGTAGAATGCATAAGATCCCAGCAGAGGTTCTGACATCTGCTGTTCTTCTGTATTTGGTTATTCTTTTGCTTACCATTAATGTTCTTTCTTTGGGGGCTTCAAGTTAGTTGTTTTGTTTTGAATATGCTTGAATGGAAGTATTGTCAACTTAGTTAAGAAGCTATGTTTGTGTGTTTTTTTAATGTTTCCATATTTCTTTTTTGTTTCATGGATGTCATATTTATGTGATATAGTATAGAACTCTCCTCACCAGCTGCCCCATTTAATTTTCTTTTTGGAAACACCTCTGTATACAAAATAAAATCTAGAAACAAATTAACTGGTATAGTTAACCAGTTTTGTTATTGTTGTTTTGTTTGTTTTTAGCCACAACTTGAGGCTTGTGGGATTTTAGTCCCCAGATCAGATCAGTCTCTCAGTCGTGTCCGACTCTTTGTGACCCCATGAATCGCAGCACGCCAGGCCTCCCTGCCCATCACCAACTCCTGGAGTTCACTCAGACTCACGTCCATCGAGTCAGTGACGCCATCCAGCCATCTCATCCTCTGTCGTCCCCTTCTCCTCCTGCCCCCAATCCCTCCCAGCATCAGAGTCTTTTCCAATGAGTCAACTCTTCGCATGAGGTGGCCAAAGTACTGGAGTCTCAGCTTTAGCATCATTCCTTCCAAAGAAATCCCAGGGCTGATCTCCTTCAGAATGGACTGGTTGGATCTCCTTGCAGTCCAAGGGACTCTCAAGAGTCTTCTCCAACACCACAGTTCAAAAGCATCAATTCTTCAGCGCTCAGCCTTCTTCACAGTCCAACTCTCACATCCATACATGACCACAGGAAAAACCATAGCCTTGACTAGACGGACCTTTGTTGGCAGAGTCATGTCTCTGCTTTTGAATATGCTATCTAGGTTGGTCATAACTTTCCTTCCAAGGAGTAAGCATCTTTTAATTTCATGGCTGCAGTCACCATCTGCAGTGATTTTGGAGCCCAGAAAAATAAAGTCTGACACTGTTTCCACTGTTTCCCCATCTATTTCCCATGAAGTGATGGGACCGGATGCCATGATCTTCGTTTTCTGAATGTTGAGCTTTAAGCCAACTTTTTCACTCTCCACTTTCACTTTCATCAAGAGGCTCTTTAGTTCTTCTTCACTTTCTGCCATAAGGGTGGTATCATCTGCATATCTGAGGTTATTGATATTTCTCCCGGCAATCTTGATTCTAGTTTGTGTTTCTTCCAGTCCAGCGTTTCTCATGATGTACTCTGCATTTAGTCCCCAACCAGGGATCAAACCTCAGCATTGAGAGCATGAGTCCTAGCCACTGGACAGCCAGGGAATTCCCCTGGCTGTAAAAAGATAGATAACATTTCAGAAAATATGAGCAATATCATTATGCTTTCTTTAGTACCTGTCCTTTTTAGGATATATTCTAGTTCCCATGTTATGTGGTAGTTTAATGGATATTTAATTTATTATAGTTCTTTTGTTTTTTGCTTTCTGCCTGTAGAAACAGTAGCTACCTTGGTTAATTTGAATACTCAAAATGTCCTATATTTTCCATCATTTAATTAGCTTTGTTACACCAAGGTAGGCTAGTTTCTAAAGAGGTATATTCTTTTGTATTAAAAGCTGTTTATCTTTTTCTAGTTTTGCTTCCCTTCAAACTCTGAAAACTTGCAGTTGCAAAATACAAATAAATATAAAAATTTTATTTTAGCATTTCATAGAACATATTTATAAATTCAATAGCCTTTTAAAAGCCTGTCAAATTTCTTCTGACAGCTTTTTCTATAGATGATAGAACTAAAAAGGAATTTTTGAGGGATTGTTACAGTGAAGTACAAATTTTATTGTCTAAAACATGTAGAAGATTGCCTCTAAAGTAATTCATTCTATGTTTTACTGGGATTTTTTTCTTTATAAAATTTTAGGGAATGTTATATTAAACATGTAATTTAAGAAGTTGGACTTCTCATACTGCTTGAAGCTTCCTGTTAAAACTCTTGTATGTTTTTGTAATCAGTATATATTTCTTCTACATTATGTCTTAAGTTTCTGTGTAAAAAAAAAATTAATTTTAATTTATTTAAAATCTTTTCACTTTTAAGGGAATGGATCCAATTACACGTCAAGTAGGACAGCATATCGAAATGGAACCAGAGTGGGAAGCAGCCTTCACACTACAAATGAAATTAACACATGTCATTTCGATGATACAAGACTGGTGTGCTTTAGATGTGAGTCTCTTCTGGGGTCAGGGATAGGAGATAAATTGGAGGAGGGGCAGAGATAAACAATTTCCTAAGTAAAATATGAGGCAGTTTGGAGAGGATAGTAAGAGGATCATATTTTATGATATGCTCATAAAATAGCATATTTTCCTCTTTCACCTATACATTCAATAAAAGTTACAATTCTAAAGCCTTAGAGAAATCAGAAAATAGAGGGAGATATAATCCACACTCTTTTCTCTTATGTTGCTGTCTTCTTTTTTTTCCCCCCATAATCCTATCAAGATTTTGAGCATATAAAAAGTTTATAAATTACTCCAAAATGAAATTTTACTATTAGTACATTTGTCCTGTGTCTTTAAACTATGTTGGCCTCCTTTGGCTATAAAATCTAGATGAGAAGTGTAAAGTTAGGAGATCAGAGAAGGCTTCCATGAGATGTAAACTGTGTGTCAGAATTAACTGATCAGAGTAAAGAATATTCCTGACTGAGGAAAAGCTGTATCATGCTCTCTGATGAATAGGAGTATGGTTGTTCCAGAAGCTGTGAGAGGCTGTAGTTGGAGCAGAGGTTGAAGAGGGCCATGTTCAGAAGTTTAAATTTTATTCTGACTGAAGTGGATGCTATTTGAGACTCCCAAGCAGAAAAGTGACATGATCCAGTTTACATGTTTTTGAAAGTTACTGTGTGTGGATAACGGATGGAGGAGGGCAAGAGTAGAAGCAGGAAGTTCAGTGGAGACACATTGGCTTTCCTTTAAGTGACTGGAGATATCAGTGGCCAGGTTTGAGAGCATTTTAGATGCGGTTGCTAGCTTGGTAATAGATTGCACAATGGGGAATGAAGAAAATAGAGCCCAGAAATAAACCCACACAATTATGGTCAGTTAATCCACAACAAAGGAGACAATATGCCGTGGAAAGAAGGTGATCTTTTTCAGTAAGTAATGCTGGAAAAACTGGACAGCTGCATGTAAAAGAATGAAATTAGAACATTTCCTCACACCATATAAAAGAATAAACTCAAATTGGATTAAGACCTAAATGTAAGACTGGAAACCATAAACCTCCTAGAAGAAAGCATTGAACACTCTTTGACATCAATCTTAGTAAATTTTTGGATGTATTTCCTAAGGCAAAGGAAACAAAAGCAAAAGAATAAACAAATGGAACCTAATTAAACTTAAAAGCTTCCACACAGCAAAGAAAACCATCAACAAGACAGAGAGACAACCTACTGAGGAGGAGAGAATGTTTGCCAATGAGATGAACAATAAGGGGTTATTATCCAAAATATATAAACAGCCCATACAGCTCAGTATCCAAAAAACAGCCCAATTAAAAAATGGGCAGAAGACCTGAATGGACATTTTTCAAAAGTGGACATACAGATGACCAATAGGCACATGAAAAGATGCTCAACACTGCTAATCATAAAAGAAATGCAAATCAAACCACAGTGAGCTACCGCTTCACACTTGTCAGAATAATTGTCATCACAGAGCACAAATAACACATGTTGGCAAGGATGTGGAGAAAAGGAAACCTGTACAGCTGTTAGTCTGAATGTAAATTGTTGTAGCCACTGTGGAAAACAATATGGAAGTTCTTCAAAAAACTGAAAATAGAGCCACCATAAAGTCCAGCAATCCCACTCCCAGGTATTTATCTGAAGATAAAGAAACACTAATTTGAAGAAATACATGCTCACCAATGAGCCTGGGAGGCTACAATCCACTCACAAAGAGCTGGACTTGACTGAGTGACTAAGACTCCAGTGTTCACAGCAGCATTATAATTGCCAGGATACAGTGTCCAATAGATGAGTGGCTAAAGAATATGTAGATGGGTGGGTAGGTGTAGTGGAATATTACTCAGCCATGAAAAGAATGGAATTTTGCATTAGCAACAACATTGATGGACCCTGGAGGGTATTGTGCGTAGAGAAATAAGTCAGAAAAACAAAAAGTTATGCTTAGTGAAATAAGTCAGAAAGACATATCCTATAATCACTTTATGTGTGGAATCTAAAAAATAGAAACAGACTCACAGGTACAGAGAACAAACTAGTGGTTACCAGTGGAGAGAAAGAAGACCAGGAGGGACAAAATAGGAGAGATTAAGAGGTACAAACCACTGTGTATAAAATAAATAAGCTATAAAAATATATTGTACAACACAGAGAATATAGTCAATATTTTATAATAACTAAATGGAATATAATCTATAAAAATTTTGAATCACTGTATTGTATACTTCTAACTAATATACATCAACTATGCCTCAATTTACAGGAAAAAATGGGGAATGAGGGAAAGGAATATATTAGAATGACTTCTAGATTTCTGCAGCTCTGTAGAGATGTTCCCTGAGACAGGGCCTTGGATAGAGGGAACAAGGTTGCGAGGGGAAGATTGAGTTTGCCCATATTGATATTTGAGGTAAATATTCGTCATTGAATTTGAGATTCTTGTTTAATATTGCAGAAACTTAACATAAAATCCTCTTTTATAGGAGAAAGTATTAATTGAAGCTTACAAGAAATGCCTTGCTGTATTGACGCAGTGTCATGGTGGTTTTACTGATGGTGAACAGCCTGTCACATTAAGCATTTGTGGACATTCAGTGGAAACTATCAGATACTGTGTTTCCAAAGAGAAAGTTAGCATTCACCTCCCAGTTTCTCGCTTACTTGCAGGTAAAACATTTTTCCCTAAAAGGAGAAGCCTGAAATTGTCTTTTGAATTGTTGTTTGTGGTTAGTATTTACTGAATACTTACAATGCTTTATTTTGTAAGTGTTCTTGTTCAGATCAGTCTGTCACTTAAGTGATTGTTAATAAATTGAAAACACCCTAGACTTCCTCTCTCTAAGCAGTTTCTTATTGATAAATTTTTTAATCATCAGGTTGAAGTGAGTTCCAAATTGGATTGATAGGTTTTTTTTAATTGTAAGTAGCTGATTTACACACTATTTATACATGCTCGACTATTTGAAGCTGCTACCTCAGAGCAGCCAGAAACTCTGCATATGCACTCATCTGTCTCTATAGACATCGTAACTTTCTTCCACATTTCTTGAGTGCAGGAATTCTTAGCCTGTTCACATACTGTTCCCTTTAGTTCCATTTTCAACTCAGAGAGTAGAAAAGTAAAGTTATAAAGGTAAATATTTTCACTCATTTCAGAATTTACAATGTAGCTTAAGTGTGTGGCTCAGTAACTTAATAACGTGAAAGTAGTTTGTGTGTGTGTGTGTAAGTGTAAAAGACTGGAGAATTGGTATCTTTTCTTCCTTAAGTGTTTGGTAGAATTCACCAGTAAAATAGTATGGAACTGATACTTTCCCTTTTTTGGTAGGCAATTAATCATTGATTCAGTTTCTTCAGCAGATATACAACAGTTCCTATTATCTGTATCTTCTTGTGTGAGTTTTGGTGGTTTGTGTTTTTCAAGAAATTGGTCCGTTTCATCTGAGTTATCAAATATGTGGACACGGAGTTGTTCATAAAATTCCTTTATTATCCTTTTAATGTCTGTGGGATAAATAGTAACAATCCCTCTGTCATTTCTGAAGCCTTTTTTTTTTTTTTTTTTTTCATTGTTCTGTGCATTACCACATTATCTTGCCAATAGATGTTAGCATTCCAGCAATTTTTTTAGATTCTTACTGAAATTGTGGTGATTTAAGATTGAACTTAGACATGTGAATTTAAATAGTACAAGTAGAACAATAAAAAGTACCTGAAATGAAATTGTGATTGTAGGCAGAAATCTTTTTCCTGTAACTTGTTAATGCCAAGTTTTGTTTTCATAAGTATTGATACTTGCATGCTGAATTATTGATCTTCAGTACAGGCAAGTGATGGCATGGTGGTGTGGCATAGTGTTCAACTAGAATGCAGGAAAGTGGGTCTTTAACTCAGCCACTGATCTTTTCTGCCCTTTGAAAATCTGAGTGGAAGCTAATGCTGATAATTATCCACAGGGAAAACAGTCAGTACTCTAAAAGTGTACTAATTTTGCCGAGGTATTTACCCCCCTCAGTCCTCTAATATTTTGAGCATTTTATCTTCCTGTGTTTGACAAACCTTGGCCTGAATGCTTATAATCTAACTGGAGAGCCAAGTGAACATACACAGAGCAGTTCAAGAACAACTTGGAGGCTGTGCTAATGGAGGCTGAGTGCACATTGTTAGAATGGAATTCTCAATACAGGTGTTCTTGGATGAGGAAAGCTTCAAACCAGGCTTGACCAAGCAGCCTGCATCTACTGATGAGACTGTAAAAAGCACTCTCTGTTTAGACAACAACATAAATAGGACAGTTCTTAGCTAGCAGAATTAACTAAGGTTGAGCTATGAAAAGCCCTTTGCAATTAGGGACGAAAGAGGCTTTGATCCTAAACTGAAAATTCTGGGGAACTGAATTCTGAGATCAGAATCAGTACAGACCTTGAATTCCATGGCCAGTTTCTCAGTTCAGCTGCCAGGAGGATCTCTTGCTACTGTACTTTAAATGAAACAAACTTCATGATCCAGTCGATTATGACCCTTAAAATTGGTTTAACATATAAATTGCTTTGATAGTTATATAGCTGCTTTTGCTGTGTTTGCACTTCTAACATTTACTTCTGTAAAATTTAATCAGTGTATGTTGGTACATGTAATTAAGACTGGTTCTAAGCATGCCTTTAATACAGAGGTTCATGAAAATAACAGTTGGAAAGCTTCTTTTATGGATGCAGTTCATTTTGTATCTTAATGTGTAATATGATAGGTTTCCAAAGAGACACAGAAAGGGAGTTAGATATAAAGTTGAGCAAATATTTAGTTGTTTTTTTTTTTTTTTAATCTAAATTACTTTCACCTATAGAAATACTTCTATCTTTGTTTTCCATGCAGGTTTGCATGTGTTGTTAAGCAAAAGTGAAGTGGCATATAAATTTCCAGAGCTCCTACCTCTAGTAAGTAGTGCGAACATTTAAAAGTAAATACCTATTACAGACCTCCAGTTATATAATAAATAAGTTATG
Source organism: Bubalus bubalis (assembly GCF_019923935.1). Lineage (NCBI taxonomy): Eukaryota > Metazoa > Chordata > Mammalia > Artiodactyla > Bovidae > Bubalus > Bubalus bubalis. Next base: position 35,503,533 of record NC_059158.1, on the reverse strand, counting down.
AGAATATAATATCCAGCACAAGGAATGTGCTGAGTAATATTGTAATAACTTTGTATGGGGACAGATGGTTACTAGACTTACCATGGTCATCATTTCATAATTAGAAAAAGTGAAAGAAAGTGAAAGTCGCTCAGTCATATCTGACTCTTTGCGACCCCACGGACTATACAGTCCATGGAATTCTCCAGGCCAGAATACTGGAGTGGGTATAGCCTTTCCCTTCTCCAGGGGCTCATCCCAACTGAGGCATCAATCCCAGGTCTCCCGCATTGCAAGCGAATTCTTTACCAGCTGAGCCACAAGGGAAGCACAAGAATACTGAAGTGGGTAGCCTATCCCTTCTCTACCGGATCTTCCCAACCCAGGAATTGAACCGCAAATATCAAATCATTACATAGTATACCTGAGTGTGTGTTTGTATATGTGTGTGTATACAGGAAAAGACAGATTAATTTATTGTAGGGATTTGGCTCACATACTCAAGGGATTTGGCAAGTCTGAAATAAACCTGGCAACCTGGCGGATTAAGAGTTGATCTTATAGTCTGAAATCCAAAGGCAGGCTGGAAGCAGAATTTCTTCATCCTTGGAGAAACCTCAGTCTTTTCTTTTAAGGCCTTCTAGCTTATTGGAAAAGGCCCACCAATATCATGGAGAGTAATGTGTTTTACTCATAAAGTATACTGATTTAAATACTAGTCACATCTAAAAAATGGCTTCACAGCGACATCTAGACTGGTGGTAATCAAAAATTGGGTATCATGGTCCAGCCAAGTCCACACATAAAATTAACTAGCACACAGACATACCTTAAAATAATTTTGACTTTTATTTTATATAAAGTTTCCATCTCTAAACCAGTCTTCTTTATAGAGTTGAGATTTTTGTTGTTTTTTTGTATACCCAGAGTGAACTTAGCCCACCCATGTTGATAGAACACCCTCTTAGATGTCTTGTTTTATGTGCCCAAGTACATGCAGGAATGTGGAGAAGAAATGGTTTCTCTCTCGTAAACCAGGTAAGTGGTTTTTAATTCTGTGAAGAGTTTTCAGTCCATTCTTTAGTTTCTGTGGAGGTTATAATAGTCATCGAAAGTCATCTATATTAAAACTATTGAATGGCCACTGGAAATGAACCTTAAAAATGTTTTATTAAAAACTGTTTGACAAGATAGATGTAATGTTAAACTAAAAGTTTCTTAGAGCTTTTATTCATATTTTATTAAGAAACAATATCAAAAGTAGAAATGAACTTAATTTTCACTTGAAGTCATTTTTAGAACAAAGTTTGATATTTTTAAAAACATAATGAAAAATCAAGATTTCACCTACTTTAATTATAAAATTGGTTTAAAAAAGATAAAAGTTCTGTTAGTATAGCTCTGAAATTGAGGTTTTAATTTTTAAACCTCACCGAGACTTGGTATAGGATTTTTCTCTACTTTTGATAGCTATAAATCTCATTGAAAGAACTTTATTAGGAGACCCAGAAAGTTAGTTGCAAAATGTGAACCATAAAGTTCCATAGAGTTTCCATACTATAATCTGGAAATTTCTAATTAATCTCTCTTAAGAGAGCACTCACTGCTGGGGAAACCACATTATGTGTGCATGTTTGCATGTTCATATACTCACGTGCACAGAAGCCATGTGGTCTTTTGGTGAGTGGGGAGAGGAGAGAACTGCACAAATAAAAACCTGTTTACCCAACATAATTACTTGTTTTTTTTTCAGATTTATTACTACCACAATGTGAAATGTAGACGTGAAATGTTTGATAAGGATATAATAATGCTTCAGGTAATGAATTAAAAGCATTAAATTTAAAGGTTTGGGGGAGTTTTTCTTTTTGTTATTTTCACCAGACCCAGACACTTAGGATCACTCTCAAATCTGTAACTTCAATCTACCCCTTATCTGTTGTTGTTTAGTCGCTAAGTTGTGTCCGACTCTTTTGTAACCCCATGGCCTGTAGTGCATTAGGCTCCTCTGTCCATGGTATTTCTCAGGCAAGAACACTGGACTGGGCTGTCATTTCCTCTCCAGAGATCTTCCCAGCCCAGGGATCGAACCTGCATCTCTTGCATTACAGGCGGATTCTTTACCACTGAGCTACCAAGGAAGCCACCTAGCCCTTTATCTACTAAGCTCCAAATTCATATGGCTAAAATAACTGAACATTTCCAGCTGATTTCCTGAACACATCTTGTATTTCACATATTCAAAATAAATCCTGTGTCCTCCATACCTTCTTCCTATCTTCAGAGTTTCTCTACCTTGGTGAATTGTTCAACAATCTGTACAGTTATTAGAGTCAGAAATCTGAAAGCCCATCCTTTCTTCACTGTCCTCTGATTATAAAGCCCCAAATCCCTCAAACTGATTTTCAAGGCCTTCAATACTTAACTATGTGAAAAACTCCCTGAATTTGTCATATACCATTAAGTCTTAAAATTTGTACGTTTATTTCTTTCCTTACCTAGGTTGTGCACCCCACCCTCTTCCTTTTCTGTTTGCTGCCTGTCTTGTTTTCCTGCATATCTTCATGTTTAGTTTAGCATCACTTTCTCCAGAAAGCTGACATACTAAAACATGGCTGTGTATCCTTTTGGGAAGGGCCCAAAGCATGATGCTTATCCCCACCAGAGCATTCATAACTCTGGATTGTGGTTGCCTATCCCCTTTCCTTCCTCTACACTAAACTGTGACAACTCCCTTGGTCCTTTTTATGTCCAATTATGTAGCACAGTGCTTGTCACAAAGTAGTGTTTCCATATTCTTGCTGAGTGGATTTAGAAATTATAGAATAAGTTACAAAATGTAAATTTCAAAAAACTATTGGTTCAAAAAAATCAGTATTCAAATTGATTGAGAATCTATACAAATGGAATTATAAGAGAATTAAAACTAATATTTAAAAACCAGCATTTCACTTAGTATAGCATTTATTACTAAAAATTAGTTTGAGTTCTTGAAAAGAGTTTAATATATATGCATTTTTTAAAAAATACTGAAAGTTTTATTACTATACCACATTTCTCTCAGAGTCGTACCCCTGCCAGTGACAACACTGACATAAAACCTTGAACTGAATCTATAGGGATACAACTAATTCAAAGCATAAACGGGAAGAGAACGTATAGTCCATGTTATTATGATATGTGGGTTCAGGGCGTGTTTTGTTTTGTTTTACCAGCATAGATTCCGTCCACACTTGTAGCTATCACAAGTAAGGACTGGGGCTAAATGAGTCCTCATCTTTTGTTGGAATTGATGAATGAGTAAGCTGCTTTCTCTTGTGCAAACCAAAATATGTCTCACTAATTGTTTAGTAGCCCTTTTGACCTTCCTCTCTTCCTTTCTTTCATACATTTTAAAAAAAGACAGGTGTCTCCATGATGGATCCAAATCATTTCCTGATGATAATGCTTAGCCGCTTTGAACTTTATCAGATTTTCAGTACCCCAGATTATGGGAAGAAAATTAGTTCTGAGACTCCCCATAAGGTAAGAGCATGCCTTATGAGACCGCAACATAATTGTTAGAGAAGCGCCTTTCATTCTTTTTGGTTATTTTAATCATCTGAGGTAATACAGATGATTCTTATTCTTATCTCTGAACTTGCTCTCTTCCATTGCCCCCGATGGTTTCAGGATTTAGTTCAGCAGAACAACACTCTAATAGAAGAAATGCTATACCTCATTATAATGCTTGTTGGTAAGTTTGGATATTTTGAAACATTTATGTATTATATTGACTTTTGAAAAACTTTTAAAATTTTTATTTATTTATTTTTGACTGTTCTGGGTCTTTGTTGCTGTGTGGGGCTTTCTCTAGCTGGCGTGCACGGGCTTCTCATTGCGGTGGCTTCTCTTGTTGCAGAGCACAGTAGTTGTAGCACACGGGCTTAGTTGCCCCACAGCACATGGAATCTTCCCGGGCTAGGAACTGAACCCATGTGCCCTGCGTTGGCAGGCAGATTCTTAACCACTGGATCACCAGGGAAGTCCTGTATTGAATTTTGTGGTAGCAAGTAGTTTAGAATATGAACTGTTTCTTTTGTTTGAGCAGTAACTCAGTTTTAGGGGAAGGAGATTAGAGTATATATTTTTGTTTTCCCCTCTGGTTACTGTAATGATGAGCACTACAGTGCTTTGTAAGAAGGGGAGAGGACAACTGCTAACGCAGGATAAACTGGAAAATTGTGAGTTAGGAATAAAAGGGGACAGGAGAATTTAGCAAACAAGAATAGGATATTTAGGAGCTATTTATTGTTACTTTGTATCTTAGCTGTGTTTCTGCCCATGGCTTTGTGGTGCACAAGTGTTCTCACTATCTATATTTTCAGTCCCGTTGCCTTCATCTTTACTGTTGTGTGCTTTACTTTCTCCCTCCTCCCATATTGTTTCAGACTCTCAACAGTCCTGGAGCAGAGAATCCTGGCTGCTGTCAGGATGTAATACCAAAGAAGGAGATCTCAGAAGGTGATACCTTATTTGCCACTAGATCAAAGGGCAAAGGAGGGCTCCCTTCCTCCTACCACATGGCAGATGACTTGAAAGCAGTTTCCTAGGCTGCTGGTACAGTCTGTTCCTAGTCCCTTCCCACCTTCTGATCTCATTCTTTGAAAACAGCAACCAGAGTTCTCTCTCCATGGCTAAGGACTACACTCACCTGCTTTGTCAGAGGCTCAAAAAGATGACTGGGAGCTGCTTTCACCCTGCTTTATTGCCTGACCAGTCATTGCTTTTCCAATGTACAGAAAGAAAAATATATTGTGTTTCATGAATCATAAATATGTATTGCTTACAAATATTATGATTGTTAAGTGTGTATATATGTACTTATTCATTGTTGACAGGAGAGAGATTTAGTCCTGGAGTTGGACAGGTTAATGCTACAGATGAGATTAAACGAGAGATTATCCATCAGTTGAGCATCAAACCTATGGCTCATAGTGAATTGGTAAAGTCTTTACCTGAAGATGTAAGTACCTACATTTTAAAAAATATATGGAAATCCTTCCATAAACCCTTCCATAAATATATGGAAACATTTAAACCTTTAACTGTCCATCTAGTTGTGTCTAGACTGACTTCTGTATACCTTTTCCACAATTGTAAAAACTACAGTGCCAGCACATGTATAACTCGAGTCACTCTTATTAGAGATAAATAGAAAAAGAAAATACTAGGTACTAGGGGTGGAAAGCAGCAAAGAAATAGAATTCTTCATAGTGAAGCCTTGAAAGAGATAAGGCTACTGAATAAAAGAAAACGTGTTCCTTAGAACGGAATTTACATATCCATTAAAGAAGAATTGTTGATAGGATGTTTAGTACAAAGTTGTGATGGATAGAGATAACGCTTTATAACCTAGAAATACCTACTCAGGTATGTTGAATAAACTAAAGTTTGCTAGAGTTTTTTCCTTGTAAAGCATCCAAAGACTCTGCTAAGCCATTCCTCTCATTTTAGTGAATGTAAATTAACATTCATATAGGCATTCGTAGATCATTTGTAGCTATTTTTCCTCCTAGAATCTTCAGGTCCCATACCACCTATTTTTCAGCCCTGGGGCTTTTCAGAAACCCCAATTACAGTTGGGAAAGGTTTTTCACAATGTTTTCCCATATTTGAAACATAGATTAGAACTCTGAACGTTAATTTTCATCTTCTGGGATTTAAACATTGTGGAGTTGTAATACTTCTCTTAAACTTTGTCTTATTTCAAACTTATTTCAAACATCTATAGGAATAGAGAACATAGTATAATGAACCCATTGCCAGTTTCACCAGATGACCAATCTTATTTCTACTCTAACCACTAATCTCTGCACCCTCACTGGGTTATTTTGTGGAGAATACCAGATTTACCATTTCATCTATAAATAGAATTGTATATATCTAAAATAGTGGTTCTCAACCAGGGACACTTTTGGCACCCCCCACCCCGGGAGGGGACCATTTGACAGTGTCACTACTCAGGCCTGAGTGTGTGTGTTCCTGGCATCCATTCAACAGAGGCCAGGATACTCTTAACATCCTACAATACAGGACAGACTCTCACAATAATGACCTATCTAGTCCAAATGTCAGGAGTGCCAAGGTTGATCCAAAAGTTACAAGCTTTTAGAAAAACACCTGTGCATTTGCCAGTTATCACACCTAAAAAAATAATAATTTTTAATATCACTAAATATCTATTCAGAATAAAAATTACATGTACTTTTTTTTTAGGTCTCTGTTAATGGGCTACTTTTGCCATTTCCATTTCTAGTTGTGTATGCAGGTACTTTTTAATGCAGGAAATTAGGGAACAATTATAGTTTCACTTAGATGTTAGAATAGGAAGAAATAAAATTTAAACAGCATTTTAAAAATGCAAATACCTTGTACAAAGTGATGGCATCTATACCTACCAAACATTTTTGACCAGAGAATTCTTTTATTCACACAATTCCTGTTAACATCTTGTCACAAATAAGATATGATTTGGAAAATGCTGTTTTAATGAAGATAGATAAGAAATTAGTATAGCTATTTCAGAAAATATTACAAAGATATAAATTTTGTTTAAATGTTATGTATACTTTGTGTTTTTATTTCATTCCTTTTGAAAGCTGTCACCTTGATTTCATATGGTGACTTGTTTTTAATTGTATCAATCTGAATGAATGTTAGCTTACCAAGTAAATTTCCCCAACTGCATATTAATCATGTTTCCTATGGAATCTTCATCTGTAGAAACTGAGATAGTAGTATATTCACTTTATACAATTTCTTTATGAAGCTTAATGAGATAAAAGCACAATGCTCAGACTGCTAGCAGATACTGTTATTAACATAAAACACATTTATTTCCTGTACCTTTAGGAGAACAAGGAGACTGGCATGGAGAGTGTGATTGAAGCAGTTGCCCATTTCAAGTGAGTTTATTTTCTATTTTTTCACATTTGATTTGATTTGATACATTTATTTTTCTTGGAGTGTTTCCTTTGATGGAAGTAAGAATAAAATTGTTGTTTTCAGAGAGTGACAACCATTTTCAGACTTGTAATTCTGAACTAGATTTCCCACTGACATTTCTCTTTTATGATCTAGCCCTATTTAGCAACTTAAAGTAGATATATGAGAATTTTCATTGTATTCAAAATAGGTGTTCATAGCCGATAGTTTCAAATAGCTGAAATTAACCTGATCTTAAGTGCATGCATTGTGCTTCCTTTGCTTCCATTTGAATGTGCCGCCTGAGTGGTGGGTCAGCCTCCGAGTCGTGCTTTCCCTGGTGTCCAGTGTGTCAGCCAGTCAGTAAATTAGTTTCCCCTTAAGGTTGTTGAGGCAGTTTCTTAATCCTGCTTTTTCTTTGCTCCTCACTTCAATGACAGTGTCTTTATTTCTATTGATTTTAAAAACAATACATGTTTTTGAGGGAAGTATAAAAAAAAAAAACTAGAAAAGAGACTCTCAGGGACTTCCCAGGTGGCTCAGTGGTAAAGAATCCACCTACCAATGCAGGAAAGCTGGGTTCAATCCCTGATCAAAGAAGATCCCACATGCCATGAAACAGCTAAGCCCATGTGCCACAACTGCTGAGCCCACACTAGATCACAACTGCTGTGGTCTGGAGCCCAAGTGCAGCAGCTACTGAAGCCATGCACCTAGAGCCGCTGCTCTGCAATAAGAGAAACCACTGCAAGAAGAAGCCTGTACACAGCAACCAAGAGTAGCCCCTGCTCTCTGCAACCAGAGAAAGCCCATGTAGCAGCAAAGACCCAGCACAGCCAAAATAAATATAAATAAAGTAAATTATTAAAAAAAAATTCTCTCAACCCAAATTACACCTGCTTTTTTCACTTGGTAGAACTTTTCATAGACATCTTTACATGTCAAAATATAAAGTTACCATCACTTTTAACAGTTTTCGATTGTTTGGAGATAGCGTAATGTGTGTTACCTGTCCCTTATTGTTAGACTTCAAACTGCTGTCACTACAATGACCATCACATTCCCGTGTCCAGTTAGAATAAATCCACAGTGGACATGCTCGATAAAAATGGATGCACACGAAGCTTTGGATATAGATTCCCAAATGAATCCACAGAAAGCAGTTCCAGCTTATGCTCACCAGCAGGTTATGAGATCTTTAAATTATTATTATTATTTTTAATTTTTGGCTGCCATGGGTCTTCATTGCTATGCATGGGCTCTTTCTAATTGTACAGGCTTCTCACTGTGGTAGCTTTTCTTGTGAAGCACAGGCTGTAGAGCGTGGCTTCAGTAGTAACAGCACACAAACTTAGTTGCCTGGTAGTATGTGGAATCTTCCCAGATCAGGGATCAAACCCATGTCCCGTGCATTGGCAGGCAGATTCTTAACCACTGGACCACAAAGGAAGTCCAGTATATGAGAATTAAGAATTTTTTCTTCCCCAAAGGAAACCTGGATTAACAGGACGAGGCATGTATGAACTGAAACCAGAGTGTGCTAAAGAGTTCAATTTGTATTTCTATCACTTTTCAAGGGCAGAGCAATCCAAGGTAATTGGGAAAATTAAAAGTATATTGGGAAAGGGTTGCTTGGAGTTTTTTTGTTTTTGTTTTTTCCTAAACAACTTTTACTGCTTTTCACACAGATTGAAAAAGGACACGTTTTTATTGTAGGAAATTTGGAAAATATGAAAAGGTATAAAGAAGAAAGTACAGATTACCTATAATACCACCACTTAACATATGGGGTTTTCCCCTTAGTACTTTGTGCATACATAAAAGAGATCTATATAATTATACATGTACCTACACATATCGAATTGTATGTATTTTATTGGCTTTTGAAGACAAATCATCAACCTTATGGTAATCAGTTAACCTGTTTTACACTCATTTCGGAATTGCTAGTGCTTAACATTATGCTTTCCCATGGTGACTTACAGAATTTAACTAGTTAAATTTTGCCTTTTAGCAGTTTACTCTTAAAAATAGGTTTTGAATAAATGGCATTAAACAAAACTTAAGCATGAAGCTTTTGTTTACTAGTTGGTCGGTTGGGTTGTTTTTGAAGTATAGTTGATTTACAATGTTATGTTAGTTTCAGGTATACAATACAGTGATTCAGTCTTTATATAATATATAGTTTTTCAGATACTTTTCCCTTATAGGTTATTATAAAATATTGATTATGGTTCCCTGTGCTATGTAGTAGGTCCTTGTTGGTTATCTGTTTTATATATAGCAGTGTTTATTCATTTTTGATACATGATATAGAGCTCAAACCTAAATAATTTTTTGACTTTGGTTGATACATGTTTCCCCTGAATTTTAAACCAAGAAAGAATCCACCTGGGGGATTCTCTTAGTGGAAGGGGAAATTAACCTTGATACCAGTTTCAGGGTGATGACAAAATTAAGGATAGAAATTTCCTAAAATCAGAAGTTAGTATGAGAAAGATTAACTTATATCAGTAGTTTCAGATATTGTTTCATATTACTTATTCTGTGTCCAAATTAATTCATTTTTATTAGGCAGAGGAAGCTCAACGAAAATTGAAAAGACAAAATAAAGAAGATACAGGTATTTTTAATCTTTCCCAAAATCTCATGTCAGTCTCTTAATTGTTAAAGGTTGTTTTGTATAGACTATGATAATGATCCTTAGTGAAGTGAAAGATTTAAATGTAAGCTTTCTGAATGAATGAACATTTAAAGGGCTAATATAGACATAGTCTTGTACTGAGTCACCTCTGAGTTTATCTCAGTTTTATCTCAGATCTTCAGATATTTCTAGGGAAAAGAAAGACATTCTTTTATACTACTGCTATTTATGGAGCTACTTTTATGCATTTAACTGATCTGAGAAAGTAAAATATACCTTTAAGATGCAAATATTCTTTAAAGGCTATCAAAAGTATGTAATAAGGTCATAGTTTTTTTGCTTTGGTTTGGTTTAAAGCATGTTCTACAAAAGAAGCCAATAATATCTTTATTTTCAGCACTTCCACCTCCAGTTTTGCCCCCATTCTGCCCTCTGTTTGCAAGTCTGGTTAACATTTTGCAGTCAGATGTCATGTTGTTAATCATGAGGACAGTATTGCAGTGGACTGTAGAACATAGTGGACATATCTGGTCTGAGTCCATGCTGCAAAGGGTAAGTTTGAAGACAATTATTATTTATATTTCAGTGGTTTTGTAGTAAAAACCAAAGTACAAAATACTCTTTCAATATCTGTACATGGGACACTTCACTTAAAATGTAGTGTTATCTTACTTTGAAATAAAGTATTTTGTTTCTATTTTTGTGTCTAAGGATAAAAACGAGAGCTTGGCAGATGTTTTTACACCACGTGTTTGTGATTACCCTGCTCTTGTTGGCAGATCTGCCTCTCACTGACTGGTCCTGATCTGTCTTTGTTTATACAGTACTCTGATATTTGTATAATGTGTTATCTTTACATTTGTTTATTACTTAATTCTCTTTAAAAACTTGTGAGTTCATTAATACTTATATTTTGCAATTGAAGAAATTGAAAGTCAGGTACTTACGGTCCTATAGCTAATTAGTGGCAAGTTCAGAACCTTTGTTTGTATTTTACTTTATAGCTTTAATGAATGTAAGTCATTCATAAATTATTATCTCACTAAATTCACATAATACCCCTATGTAGATAGTAGATAGTTTTTCTTCTGTATAGATGAGGAAGGCAGGGTTCAGTGAGAGTCAATTAACTGGTCCATGTTACTCAACTAGAAAGTAAGATAATAATAATACTCAGTTAATAGAATTAGCCTATTCTTGCCAGGCACTTTTATGTACCATACTGGTAAGCCTCAAAACTCTAGAGGGAAGCTAATGTTTTTTCCCATTTTAAAAATGATGAAGTTAGGCTTAGAGGAACTCCCTAAAGGCATGTAGCTTCAAAGCAGCAAAGCCAGAATTCAGATGGTGAGCCTTGCTTCAAAGCTACTATTTCCCGTTGTCTCAGCAGCCTCAACTATCCCACTGGCTAAGATATTTGCATATGTGTACTCCCCTCCTGTTTATAAACATACACTTAAAAATATGAAAGCATGGCTAGATGGGAGGGCATTTTGGGAGAGAATGGATACATGTGTGTATGGCTGAGTCCCTTTACTGTTCACCTAAAACTATTACTGCTGCTGCTGAGTCGCTTCAGTCGTGTCCGACTCTGTGCGACCCCATAGACGGCAACCCACCAGGCTCCCCCGTCCCTGGGAGTCTCCAGGCAAGAACACTGGAGTGGGTTGCCATTTCCTTCTCCAATGCATGAAAGTGAAAAGTGAAAGTGAGGTCGCTCAGTCGTGTCCGACTCTTCGCGACCCCATGGACTACAGCCTACCAGGCTCCTCCACCCATGGGATTTTCCAGGCAAGAGTACTGGAGTGGGGTGCCATTGCCTTCTCTGGAAACTATCACAGTATTGTTAATTGGCTATACCCCAATAATAAAAAGTTTAAACTAAAAAATAAAATTAGATTACAGAAATTAAAAATAATAAAATGTAAAAGCATGGAGTTGTGGTGTACTGGAGATGATCAGTATTATATGAGCAAAAGATTTGTGGGAAACGATGGAGAAAAGAGGAATGAACATCATTTATCTTATGTATACATTGGCTTTACGTCGTTCACACTAATGTTCTTCCAAGTATTTTGACAATCACAGCAGCCCTATGTATAGGGAAAGGTACAGAGACACCACACACATATCTCCTTCAAAAATTGGGGAGAAGGGTAAAGAACAATAAAGATCAGACAGATTCAGTGTAGTTATATTCTTAGAAGTCTAGCAATGAATTTTTCATCAGGTATGCTGAATATCTTTATAAATGATGTGGCATTAGAGATAAAAGTATGTCTCTTTCTGAGATGATTTTTAGTCCTTAGAAAAACTAAACTAGTATTATAGATTAGATAATTATGTGATCGATGCTTTCAGGTCTAATTATTTGACCACTGATCCTTAGAATCAGTGGTTTTTAAGACTGTAGTATAGGGATGGAATATTGGAGAAGGAAATGTCAACCCACTCCAGTGTTCTTGCCTGGAGAATCCCAGGGCCGGGGGAGCCTGGTGGGCTGCCGTCTGTGGGGTCGCACAGAGTCGGACACGACTGAAGTGACTTAGCAGCAGCAGTAGGGATGGAATAAAACTGAAAATTATATGAATTGCTAGTCACAGCTGTTAGTAATTTTAACTTACCTTAAGAATTTGCAATTGAATTTTCTTCCTAGCTGAAATAGAAATTTTTGTTTCCTTGCTTGGAATTCTTTATTAGAAAATGAACTTTGTTTGGATTTAATAAAAATTAGTACTTTGAATTATTTTTTACTATACTTAATCTTTAATAGTTTGATTTCTCTTTTTTCAGTAGTGGATTATTTTTTGTTTTTTCTTACAAAATTATGTACTTGTATTTTAGGTATTACATTTAATTGGAATGGCACTACAAGAAGAAAAACAGCATTTAGAGAATGTCATGGAGGAACATGTCATAACATTTACCTTCACACAGAAGATATCGAGTATGTATACAACTTCTACTAAACTAACTCAACATATCAGTGATTTTTTAAGTGTAGTATAACCTCTTTTATTTGATCATACAGGTTAGAAGTAGATTATATTGAATCCAATTTTCTGAGGTTATCTGTATTTACCTGTGTATTTTATCAGAGCCTGTGTGCTTATCAGATCTAATTCATTTTCCTAGACTTGTAAAATCTCAGGTAGACCTTTCAGCTGGGTTTTTATTTAATTTTGCTAGAGGTTATCTTAAAATAATCATATGGTGTAAGACGTCAGTTTTTGAATGATGAAAGCATTCTAGTTGTTAACAGCTTGTTTGTGAAATACAAATACGTCACATTTTGAGAAGTATTGAAAATTTCTAAAAGAGCTGTAATCAAATGATGGGCCGATATTATAAGCAATTTCATTTTATCTTCTTTTGCCTGGTAGTAAGCACTATTGCCTGGAGAACCCCAGGGACGGGGGAGCCTGGTGGGCTGCTGTCTATGGGGTCGCACAGAGTTGGACATGACTGAAGCGACTTAGCAGCAGCAGCGGCAAGCACTTAACTGTTATTCACATGCCCATTTTTTCTTCCACCTTAGAACCTGGTGAGGCTCCAAACAACTCACCTAGTATACTAGCTATGCTGGAAACACTGCAGAATGCTCCCTACCTAGAAGTCCACAAAGATATGATTAAGTGGATATTAAAGGTAAAGTTTCCTACATCACTCTGCTTTTTGTGAAAAATATTAAATGTTTATCTTTAAATTTTATAATGTTTCATAGCTTCAGAATAACTGATACTTTTTTTCATAGACTTTTAATGCTATTAAGAAGTTAAGGGAGAGTTCATCCACCAGTCCTGTGGTAGAGACAGAAGGAACCATAATGGAAGAGGTAAGAAATGTAAAGTGTAATACTGAAAAGTTGTGGCAAGGTCACTTTAAGCAATTAAATTTATCTGCAGTAAGTTGGTAGTTGATATTATTCACAACCATGTAAATCCAAAGAAGTTGTGGCACTATTTGTTTATTTTTGTAGCAATCTTTTGGACTGCTTTTTTTTTTTTCTTTAGCATGTTAAGTTGATTAAAAAAAATCTAATTAGTATTTACAATAAAAATATTTCTCCTTTGGGGGAAACATGTGCATTTAGCCTCTAGTGGTCTAATTAAATGAAGTGTAATTTCAGAGTTCGAGAGACAAAGACAAAGCTGAGAGGAAGAGAAAAGCTGAGATTGCCAGATTACGCAGAGAGAAGATCATGGCTCAGATGTCTGAGATGCAGCGGCACTTTATTGATGAGAACAAAGAACTCTTTCAGCAGACGTTAGAACTGGATTCCTCTGTCTCTGCTGTACTTGATAATGGGTAAAAATTAATCACAGTTTTTGAAACGCTTGACCAGGGGTTCTCAATTGAGGGAGATGTTGGTTTTTTTTTCCTTTTTTGCATGCATGTGTGTGTGCTAAGTCGCTTCAGTCGTGTCTGACTCTGTGACCCCCATGGACTGTAGCCCGCCAGGCTCCTCTCTCCATGGGATTCTCCAGGCAAGAATACTGGAGTGGGTTGCCATTTCCTTCTCCAGGGAATCTTCCCAACCTAGGGATCAAACCCACATCTCCTGTGTCTCTTGCAAGGCAGGGAGATTCTTTACTGCTGAGTCACCGGGGAAGCCCCTTTTTTCTTTATAAGTACACTTAATCCTAGAGTAATTTAGAAGAGTTGATAGAAAAATTGTGTGGCCTTGTAGTTGGAGGATTTACTCTTAGAAATCTGAGCTAATTAGCATATAATTATGAGCATGTCTCTGACTATAGATAGAATAATTCCTGTGTATGCTTAAAATGTAAGCTATTCAAAAAACCCTTGACATTCATAAGTGAATGAGTGCACTAGGCTCAGTTAACTTAGCATCTGGCTTCTGTGTTATATATTGGATTGCTGTGAGAACTGAAGGAGGTAATTTTGATACATATGAAAGACTGTCTCTCAAATCAAGTCATCAAAACTGTGTTTTAAATATGTACATACCTAAAATCTACTGTTCTGTGATTCTATAGAAACTTCTTAGGCTCATTAATTATTCTCATAACCTTTTATCGCAGCCCTGTGGCTTCAGACATGACTCTTACAGCACTGGGCCCAGCACAGACTCGGGTCCCTGAACAGAGACAGTGCGCCACCTGCATACTGTGTCAGGAGGAGCAGGAGGTGAATGCAGAAAGCAAGGCAATGGTCCTGGCGGCATTTGTGCAGAGATCAACTGTGTTATCAAAAGATAGAAGTAAATTCATTCAGGATCCAGGTAAGTCATAGCTATGTCCTCAACTGGCCTATTAATAGTGAGTGCCACTTAGTATGGTAAGTGACATACAGAGATTTTATTAATCTGATGATAACTCTGTAGGCTTGCCGGTATCTTGGGCAGGTAACTTGGGTGGGAATTCCTCACTTGACAAATGCAGAAACATTCCAGTGGGTTAAGTATTATGCCTGAAGTACACAGCTGACAAATAGCAGGGATTCAAAGGGAAGCTGTCCTTTGTGATAGAACATTAACATACTTTGGTACTTAACAGTCTTTCCCATTCTTCACACTTGTAAAGTTCCAATAATTAGTTGACACACTGAAATGACAATAATTATTTTTTCTCATGGATGGTTCCAGGGTGTAATCCTGATGAGTAAGCCTTGTGAGAAGCAGTGCTTGAGCCAGATTCTCATTTAGATTATTGAGATAGAGACTACCGTGTGGTGCAGGACGTTCTTCAGGAGTCTTGGAATCAGTATCTATGGAATAGAGGGGAAGGAAGCAGGTTTGGCCAGAGGGAGAAGTTGAGCTGTGTGGTACAGTTTCCAGAAGACCTTAGCCAACCCCATAGGCGCTCTGGAGCTAGATAGAGCTCAAAGCTGTCCTGAGTTGGGGTAAGGGGGTGGGTTTTTTATACCCTGACACTGATAATAAACTGGTTGTGGGCTGCCTCTGGAAAGAGGTGTGACCTTGAGCAAAGCAGTGTGATCCTGAGCAAAGTCTCTTAAAGAGGGATAATAGTTGAGTGCTCCCTTTTAACAGCTGATGGAGTAAGTCATTCATTCCTGCAGGGGCATCTGGGCTACACCTTGTGTCCACCATAGATACTTTGATGTTTCTGCTCTTCTATTTGTTTATATGTGCCTGTGCCTCAGTGATACCAGTAAACGTTGTGAGAGCAGGAGCTGTCTTAATTTCCAAGGCACTTGTTTAGCCAGTGCCTTTCACATTGTATGACTAGAAGGAAGTTTGAGAGCTCACTGGTAAAATTGCCTTTTCTCTACATGGGAAGTCTTCAGTGTGGCTCTCAAGCCCCCTTGTTAAGAAGGATTGGTCTGCTTCATCTTAAGAAATGACCATTTGTACCAGATGGTTTACAAATTTCATTCTAGGCTGAAGATAAAGTTATCACCTGTATTTAGTTTGTTACCTGCTTGGGAAAACTGACTGGCTATAAGTGGATTTTTTTTAAGGCTTTCACAGTTTAGATCATTAAAGATTTCTTTATGCTGTGAAATTTGCACTATTCTATTATATAAAGCAAATTGAAATGAGTAATTTTACTGTTAGAGAATTTCTAAAATTATGCTAACTTATGTAGAGAATTCCAAGAATTCCCAAAGAAGTCAGCTAGCCAATTTATGTTTGTCTTCATTTTTCATCTCCTTTGAATATAAAAATTAGTGCCAGAACAGAAGGCTGTGAATTGCCCTTTTCCCTGCTCTGGACTGGGCTGCTGTCCTGGTACTTCGCTGCACCTGTGGCTCGTACAGTAATTGTGGCTGTTCTCTGCACGAGGGTCCTGAAGCAGAATCTCCTCTAGGGAGCGCCCCGCTACTGCCAGGACATATTTTTTGTTCGAGATCATTGTGACCCAGCTGCCTGAAGGCATTAAAGACAGCTCCATCATTTGTGGGAAGTAGGAGTCTCTCAGTGCCCTGAAAATGTGATGTGTTCAAAAAATTAGATGTACTTAAGTACAGAATTCCCTGGAGAAGAAAATAACAACCCACTCCAGTATTCTTGCCTGGAAAATGCCATGGACAGAGAAGCCTACAGGGGGCTACAGTCCATAGGATCGCAGAGTCAGACATAGCTGAGAGTCAGACAAAACTGAGCAACTAAACAACAACAGGATTCCAGTTTCAGTTCACAGTTCAAGGAAGTTTCACTAATTTGCTCAGGGTAATGAAAATTAGAGAGTCCTGTATTCTAAATAATCGAGGGTCTTGCATAAATTATTGGTATCTCAAAGGAATAAACTAGCATTTCATTTGAAGTTTACAAGCTCTTAGTAAGGATTTCACAATTTAACGTTGTACATTTGTTATAGGAATATTAAATGCTTGAGTTTTCTCTTATGTTTTCTGTTTGTTTTATAATGCAGAAAATTATGATCCATTATTCATGCACCCTGATCTGTCTTGTGGAATACATACTGGTAGCTGTGGGCATATTATGCATGCACACTGTTGGCAAAGGTAATTTATATTCTTAATATTAGTCAAGAGAAGCTTACCCAAAGACTCAAAATTTAATTTTTTAATAAAGGAAATTCCATTCTAGAAAAAGGAGAGAAAACTAAACACATTGGAAGAAAAAAAGACTCCATTATTACTGCCTAACAAATAACAATTAAAATTAATTTGCTTTGTCAGTGCATTTAAAGGAGTGACTTAGAAACGTCATAGTATATCAAATATAATTTTTAATTTAGGGGTCTGTATTTTTTAATATGGGAAATCTAACAGACTGGATGAAGAAAAGGATTTTTACAGTGGTATAAACCTGAGAAGAATGTCTTTCTTCGGGTCCAAGGTGAACAACTCTTGATTCTAAAGATGCTAGCACTTGCCTAGTTACCTCTCAAGACTGTCATGGCTCCCTGAGCTAATATGGAATAACTTCAAACTTACTCTGTTTTGGTGCTTTCTATGCTTCTGCGGCAGCAGAAGTGCCGTTATTCTAGTGCTCTGCTCATTGAGGTGTACTGAACCACCCCTAGTAAGTAGCACTAGCCCTGCAGGAGTAACCACAGAGCACTAGGGCCAAGAAATATGCTACTTGGTGAATGACTGTTTGCAAGGCAATCTTTTTTTAATTCTCTTGTTTTAGAACTCTTAGCCCTTTTTGCTAATTACTACAACTTAAAGTATCACTTTTAAAAATAATTGAGGTCATTTTAAAATTTTAATTTTTAGATGTTTTGTGGAAACAAAATGTTGAAGCTTGTGGCTCTCATTAAAAAAAAAAATTGCCATTGTTTTTGATACCTCATGTTTTCTAATTGTGAAGGTATTTTGATTCCGTTCAAGCTAAAGAACAGCGAAGGCAACAGAGATTACGCTTACATACAAGCTATGATGTAGAAAATGGAGAATTCCTTTGTCCCCTTTGTGAATGCTTGAGTAATACTGTTATTCCTCTGCTGCTTCCTCCAAGAAATGTTTTTCATGGGTAAGTTTTGGCTCATAAAACCTTTGTATCAAAGAAGTAGTTTCCTTTAGAAGGTAATGAACTGATAAACCACAGCTGGGTGGGAATATCACTCTAGGTTAATGCATGTTTTCCAGGTACTTTCCAAACTTTTTATTTAGTCATTTCTTCTAGCTGACCTATGAGATACAATTTTAGTTTTTAGAAAGGAACAGACCAAAATTTAAGTTTCTTGATCACCCATAAACACGATAAAGGATATAAAATTCCCATGGGTTCATGAAAACTGTCTCCTTTATTTCTAAGACCCCGCTTTAAATATCTCCTTCATACTTTTTTGAGACACGAAATAAATCAGTGGGGGGAAGGGCAGCTCAAACTAACCTTATTGAGCATACTAACAATTAAATATTATTTTTTGCAATTGACTGGCCAATTGAAGAATTGGGCCAAAAAGTGAATATCTGTTAGTGTATTTAAAATGTAAAATTTTGTTATTTCATGATGTTTAGTGTGCTTTTTAGTTATTCATGATCATTTTCCTTTCAAATATGAATTCGATGGTATCTCCTATTCAAACCTGACATTAAGTTTTATGAATATGAATCATCTATTTATTTCTATGCTACTATTTGGGTTTAAATTAAAGCAGAGTCAGTTTTTTTCTCTTCAATTTTAAGAGTTCAAACTATGGTGTCTTAGTCTATGCTACCACAAAATGCTCTTAAAATACCATTAGATATGATGTAAGCTCATGCTTTTTTAATTAGAAAAGAAATATCATGGTGCTGACTTATATCTGTATTTGAACTGATAAAGAAATTAGTCACTGTAAGATTAAGAATAGAA
This sequence comes from Bubalus bubalis, assembly GCF_019923935.1. Taxonomy (NCBI): domain Eukaryota; kingdom Metazoa; phylum Chordata; class Mammalia; order Artiodactyla; family Bovidae; genus Bubalus; species Bubalus bubalis. The sequence continues at coordinate 35,484,688 of NC_059158.1, read as the reverse complement.
TTCTCTGCGTGTAAAGAGAAAAAACTCACTTCAGGTTTTGCTTTTTTTCCCAGGAGAGTCAGTTATGGCACATTTGTTAACACAAGCTATCGTGTCTGATGTAGCTGGGTTTGAATGCCACATCTGTCCCATATACAGCCTTAGTCAAGTTACATAGCTCAAAACCTCAGTTTCCTCATCTGTAAAATGGGGACAATAATATAACCTATTTATTAAGAAAATTTTGAGGATTAAATCTAATACTGTGAAATGCTTGCAACATAACTAGGTGCTTGCAGCATAATAAGCACTCAATAAATAGTACCCATGATGTGTTGGTTGTGATATTTAAGAAATACTGGCAAATTCTGATACTGGAAAAGTGAAATTTTTGACAAATAACTCAATTTTATGCTAATAATTAGTAGCATCATATTGACAAATAATACATTTTCATTTCCATTGACAAATACCTATTCTAACTTTTAAAAGTAACAAATTTTCCCCAAGTTTTTTTGGTTGTTTTAGTATTTTAATGTTTGAAGTATGTTTAAAATATACCCGTGATGATTTAAGGAGTCTTTGTATCTTAAACTAAGCAACAACAGAATACTAAATACTCTCTATAATCTTTTCTAGCAGGTTAAATTTTTCAGACCAACCAAATCTGACTCAGTGGATTAGAACAATATCTCAGCAAATAAAAGCATTACAGGTTCTTAGGAAAGAAGAAAGTACTCCTAGTAAGTTCTGATAACCTGCTTTCATTTTTCCCTAACATCTGAGACCATTGGAAAATACAGTTCCAGATTAAATTGTTTTAAAATATTTTAAAAGTGAAACCTCACATTTTAAAATTTGACTTACTCAAATTTTCTTTATCTTAATGAACTAAATTTGAAACTGCTACATTGCTCCTTATTCCTTGAACACACAAACTCATGTGTAGTTTATGATAGATACTTCTCACTTATTTCCCCCATTTTATTGAAGAGCTTCTGGGGGTGGGGGAGATGTAACTGAGTATCGAAGAGCTGGCTTTATTCTCCATGGGCTGACTCACTTTATTGTTGGCATTACCAAAACCTTCCCAAGTTTGATAGGTATGCACTGCACTTCCGACCTTGAGGGAAAGTGAGCTGAGCAGAATTTATACCATTGGTTTTAAGGAAACAGAACAGCGTACTCCTCCAGTGGCTGCACTATCAGGAGAAGCACAGTGATTGAGGAAGGTGTCTAGCTCATCCAGAGCAATAGTACTTTTCATGCTTTGAATGTATATTTCACCAGTTTTCACTATGGGAATTTTTCCTGTTTTAATTTAGAATGAAATTTATGGCTGAAATTTATAGAAATATTGGGGACTGAACATAAAATGCTTGTTTCTGTAGTTACTGCCTCATCGAAGAATTTAGAAAATATGGATGAGTTGCACCTTCCTGAAGGATTTAGACCTGATTTTCATCCTAAGTGAGTATATTATCCCTTTTACATTTGGCCCGCTTGAAATGAAAAATTAAATTAGCCATTAGTAAGAATATAAACTTGTCAAGTAGAGGAGCAAAATGTTACAGGACATTGATCTTAATAAATCCTGAGACTTAATGCAGGAATACTGATAACAACACCTAAGACCTACATGGCATGTTTAATTCTCACAAACTTCTCCTAGGTGTTGCTGACTCCCTACTGCACCCCTTTATCTGGCTCTCCTTGATAGCACCTCATCCGTACATCTAAATCCAAGCTGCTCAACCTCCTCACCAAAGTCCATGCTTCCTGCTGACTTCTGTATTTCTATTTACGGTCCCACCAACCTCTTAGTAACTCTGGATCAAAACCAGAGTGTTTTCAGCTTTATTTTAGTTCAGTCTCTCAGTTGTGTCCAACTCTTTGCAACCCCGTGGACTGCGGCATGCCAGGCTTCCCTGTCTATCACCAACTCCCAGAGCTTGCTCAGACTCATGTCCATCGAGTTGGTGATGCCATCCAACCATCTCATCCTCTGTCATCCCCTTCTCCATTTGCCTTCATTCTTTCCCAGCATCAGGGTCTTTTCCAGTGAGTCAGTTCTTTGCATCAGGTGGCCAAAGGATTGGAGTTTCAGCTTCAGCATCAGTCCTTCCAATGAATATTCAGGACTGATTTCCTTTAGGATGGACTGGTTGGATCTCCTTGCAGTCCAAGGGACTCGCAAGAGTCTTCTCCAACACCACAGTTCGCCACATTTTACCCCATAGCCAGTAAGTTACAAAGTATAGCCCAGATTCTAAAACTAGACTGCATTTGTTCAGTTCCAGCACCACTGTTTATTAGCTGTGCAACTTTGTGCAAATCACTTAACCTCACTCAATTTCCTCATCTGTAAAGGGAAGAAAATAATACCTACCTCATATGTGTTATAAAGTAACATAATGCACTTAAAGTTACCTGGCAGCTGTGCCTGGCACATACGAAATATCTCAGCAAAAGTAGTGCATGTATGCATGCTCAGTCGCATCCATCTCTTTATAACCCTATGGACTGTGGCCCACCTGACTCCTCTATCCATGGGACTTCCCAGGTAAGAATACTGCTGCTGATGTGGGTTGCCATTTCCTGCTCCAGGGGATCTTCCTGACTCAGGGATCAAACCTGTGTCTCTTGCATTGGCAGACAGATTCTTTACCACTGTGCCACCTGGGAAGCTGGCAAAAATAGTACTAAAAGGTTTAAATAGAATAAACGTCAGTCATGTGCTCCCACATTCCCTCTTCCCGTCCCCAGTCCTGTCATTTTGTTCTTTCTACTATTTACTTCCTTATTTCTAATTAAGATGCTTAATCAACTGTGTTTTGATTCATCATTTTTTTTAAAAGTATCTTTACAGACTATAGTAATGTAGGATTCAGCTTTTACCTCTTCCCTATTCACTTACACCTCACCAATCTTCCTGTAGAGTTATTCTACAATTTTTGGTTAAATCATTTGTCAGATTTTACATTATAATTGTTAATACTGATAAGTTGTGTGATAAATCTTTCTTCTACAATTTTGTTTTCCTGTGGTTAATAATTACCTTTTCTTTTTTTTTTATGTACTTGGTTTTCTGTGTATATAATACTTTTTTCCCTAAATGCTGCTGTAGGTCTGCCTAGCAGTAGCTATTAGTGCTTGGATCCATCTGATGATCTTCTTCCCTGAAGCCCTCCTCCCACAGCCTCTGTCCTCTCGCACCAGTCAGGACAGGACACAACTCTTACCCTGACACTCGCCCTGGCCATGCTCCTCTTGTTTGCTGGATCTTGTATCCTTCTCTTTCTTCATTTACTCCCTCATGTTGCATGCCTCAGCAGATTCCTGAGAAAAGGTGCCTGGATGTTAAATTTTCCATGTCTGAAAATACATTGCTTGTATCCATATGCTTGATGGATGGTTTGGGTATAGAATTATAGGTTAGAAGTAACTTCACATCTAAATGTTGAACACATTATTTTACTAACTTGTAGCACCCATTGAGAAATTAACACCTGATTCCTATTCCTTTGTTAATTTTATTACTTCTGGAAACTGTTGTGGTCATCTCATTAATTCCCAGTGTTCTGGAATTTCTCTTTGATATTCCTTGGTGTGTGAATCTTTCTTCATTCATTTCGCTATGTGTGTTTTCAACAGGCTCTTTGAAGATTCATATCCTACAGTTCTGGGAATTTTTTCTGGTTTTTCCTTAGATAATTTTCTCTTCTTGGATTTTCTGTTCTTCGAGCTAGTCCTACTGTTAGCTCATTGTTGGCCCTCTTGGACTGATTTTTTTCTTAATTAATTTGCTGTTTTCTGCACTGTCTCCCCTTCCCTGAGTTCCTTTTTCTGCTTCTCTGTTTTGGTGTTTCTCTCTTTGATGTTTGATTCTTTCCTTAAATGTTTATTGGCCCTTGGGTGACTGTTCAAGAATGAGTCACTAGGAAGCTCAGTGGATACCTGGTGGGCAGGTTGGAGCTTCCTGACAGATGAGCCTCGCAGTGAGGAGATCAGGCCCCTACCAGTCTTTTTTTCTTGGGACTCGGAAAATGTCATTGTGTAAAGCTGGCATTTCCATGAGGATTCATCACTGGAGAAACTAAAATCTATGGCAGTGGGTATACATTGCTGATGTTCATGAGATGGAGGAAGAGGTCAAGGGTCCTGTAGTTTAATATGTAGACCTTCAGCCTAATACCTTGTTTTCGAGCCTGTGCCTCATCACCACCAACCCAAGTTGAACATAACTACTCTCAGGCAGGGACTGTCTGCATGTCTTTAATTCCCCCTTTTCACGCAACTGTCTTTAGATAGTTTAAGGGGTTCAATTCCAACATAGAAGATAGCTGTTAAGAAACTGAGCCATTTGATTGATGTGAGCACATTGTTTTGACCTAATGCTATGCATGTTCACTTCAGGAACCCTTATTCTGAAAGCATAAAAGAAATGCTAGCAACGTTTGGAACTGCTACTTATAAGGTGGGATTAAAAGTTCATCCCAATGAAGAGGATCCCCGTGTGCCCATAATGTGTTGGGGTAGTTGTGCATATACCATCCAAAGCATAGGTAAGAGATTTAGAATTGTGTCTTTAAATCTAAAGCATACATTGACATGAATTGTGTGCAGATTTAAATGTGTATTTAAATGAGATATTTAAAGTGGGCAACAGTCTTAAGCAATAATATAAAAACTTTGAAGCAGGAAATGTACTATACTGACAAAATATTAGATTGACAGTTTATAAATTAACCCCAGCCACAAGAGCACTCATTTTAGTGGTGGTTATAGCTTCTAGTCAGTCAAAGTAATGTGTTTTCACTTTTACTTCTCATGCACAGTTAATTCTTGTGAAATGACTTAAAGATTTCAAAACCTGACAATATTATGCTTTCTGCAGAAAGAATGTTTTTTTACTTTTTTTAAAACTTGAAATATACAAAGCGTAAAATTTATCATCTTTACTATTTTTAACCACAGAAAGAATTTTAAGTGATGAAGATAAACCATTGTTTGGTCCTTTGCCTTGTAGACTGGTAAGTTATTACTCGATCCATGGAATGGGAAAGTAGAAGTTAGGTTGTTCTGCTCTTTTTAATCCAAAAAACCTGTAATCGTTATTTAAGCATAGATTTATTCCTTTTGTAGTAAAACCCATTGTCTATAACAATATTGAAGCAGTAATGTTTGTAATTTAATTTTTCATGATTTTTCGTTTAAATAGACTTCATCTCTTTTGGTTAAACATGTAAAAAGATGGGGGAAAAAACTAAAAACAAAGTGCTTGTTCTTAAATTTTTAGTTCTGTAGTCGGAAATACTGAACAGAACATATCCTCTACCACATTTGATTACCTGTTGTAAGCAACATGTAAATAAATACAAATAATGTCAGAACAGAGTAATTTAATGCCTGGAAGAGTGAAGGAATATACAGCTAAAGCTTGCTCATTTTTACTGTGTAGCTACTATCAGCTTCATTTACTACTTACTGTTCAAACTTACAGCTGTAAAAATGCATGTAATTTTATTCACGTAACATCACCTGAGGAGCTTTTAAAAATGCCTAGGCCCTACCTCAGGTCAGTTAAATCAGAGTGTCTGAAGATGGGCCCCAAGCATTAATATTTTTTAAAAGCTTTGCCCAAGGCCAGGATTGAGAACCACTGATATAAGAGCGATCTTTGGAGTTTTTAAAAATACAGACACCCGGGTCACTTTGATTTATTACGTTGGAATATTTAGGAGTACGCCCTGGTATGAAAACTGCCCTGAATTGTATTTTTATAGTAAATCAGTAGAATAGCAGTTCCTGTAGTCTTAGCTATGATATGTGATGGGTAGGATGTGACTAGCAGTGTTGACTGTGACACTTTTTTGCTGTAGTAAATAAAGAGTGGATAAATATGCTGATAAGGCTGTCACAGATGTATAGAATAGAGTTTGTTTTATCTGGTTTTTAAGGCAGTTCTTCCATTTTCTAGATTCTATATACTTCACACTACCACTTTGGCAGCCTATTTCTCTGCTAATATGATTGTGTGTAATCTGTTTATATTGATTGTTATACCAGTCAGCCTTGCATCCCTGAAATAATCCCAGCTTGGTCATGTAGAGCAGGGGTCCCCAACCTCCAGCTGCGAACTGTACTGGTCCTGTTAGGAACTGGGCAGCAGAGCAGGAGGTGAATACAGGCAAGCGAGCGAAGCTTCATCTGCTGCTTGCCATCACTTGCATTATCACTGGAACCATCCATCCCCACCCTCACCCTGCCACCCGTTGTCTGTGGAAAAATTGTCCACAAAACCAATCCCTGGTGCCAAAAAGGCTGGCAACCACTGATGTAGAGTAGCCTTTTTATATAACATTATATTTGATTTGCTTATATTTTATCTAAGTTTATTTTTCTATGAGAAATTTCTAAGAGAAATTTAATTTTTTGAAGAATATAGTATATAGCCATTAGGGACAAACTTCTATTTTTTTGACTTCCACTTTTTATCTTCATTGACCTTTGTCTCCTATATCAGATGATAAGGGACCTTCATAAGGTGGTTTATCTTTCCCCCAACCTATTGATTTCTGTGACATTCCTGGTTTTCTCCCTATCTTGCTGGCAGCTTCTTCTCCATCTGCTTTCCCTCCTTTGTCCTATAAATATTATTTTAAACCCCCAGAGTTTGGCCCATGACTCAGTCATGATATTCTTCCCTGGTCAGCCCTGTCTGTGACTCTGATTTGAGTTACTTCCAAATGATTCCCACCTGTGTATCTCCAAGCCTGATCTGTTACCATATTGCCTGCTTTATTTTTCTCACCTGGATCTCCTAAAGTCACCTCAAATTGAACAATCCAGCTTAATTTTGCTGCCTGTATTCAGTGTCTAGTTAATGCGACCACTGTCCATCCAGGTGACCAGGCCAGAATCCTGGAGGTGCTTTAGGTTGCACCATTTGGTCTGGATGTTCATCTCCAGTTGATCAGCAGAGATTGTTGAATTCCTCTCCTGCAAATTTGAATTTCCCTCTCCTGAAATTTGTCCTGTTTCTTCTATTCAGTTTATTTGGTTCAGCCCTGTATCTTTTCATGCCTAGATTATTATGATCATAACCATAATAATAAGATTATTATAATCATAATGATAAGATTATTATAATATAATATCAACATTAATATATTATATGTATAATTATATATTTTATATTATAATTGAATTATGTTATATTTATAATTATATAATGCTGTTGATATTAATTTAATTATTATTAATATTATAATTATATAATAATGATAATAAGATTCTCTACCCTGAATCTCACTTTCTCCTAACATACTATCAAAGGGGTTCTCCAAAAAGTAACCCCAATCATACATCTTAAATGTTATTTCTCCATTATCACTCACTTCCTGCCAGTCTCCACATCCATTGTCCAGGATTGCAGAGTCGTTACTTGTCCCCAGATGCTAGTTCCAGGCTTTTGCCTCTGCTCAAGTGCCCAAAGCAGACAGCTCCTCTTTAAGAAGCTCTTCAAGCTTTGTCTTCCCTGGGAAATTTCTGAGCCATGAATGGGATATCACTCATCTGGGATCCTGCCTCCTTTAGTTGTCCCCATCCCCCTTTTCTTTCCCTTCCCACCCTCAAGGCTGTGAGCTCCTTGACAGAAGCAGTTGGGAGGGTTGAGTTTTCATTTTAAGATCTTCAAAACCAAAACTAGCGTATGGTAGGTCCTCAATATCTACTGAACCAGACAACATTATAGAAAATAGAGAAGTAGGAAGAAAACTTAAGTCAGTCACCCATTTGTCTTTTTTTATTACCATGTTTATACTGTTATTATAATAGATATTTACATGTAGTTTTGTTCCTACTATATTCTTCACTTTAAAGTTTTCTTTAAAACTATGTATTGTTGCTACATAGTCCCCATAACAGTTTTTGGTGTTTACTGACACCCTGATTTTATACAGCCATCTTCCATGAAGTTTCCCCAGTATTGGGAGTATTTCCCACATTTTAGTGTATTTCTTTAGACTAAATACAAAGAAATACTGCTTCACATTCCTGAGAGTCTCTGTTGTTTACTGTCTGTCTTGACGCGTGTATCCTTGTTAACTTTTCCATACAGAACTAGCAGCATGGTGATAGGAGATAACTTTGTTTTATTCAGCGTACAATTAGATATTTTCTATTCCATTCATTTCACGTTAGAGACATGTCGGTAAAGATGTCATAAGATTCAGTACCATACCATCTAGAGATTTCATTGTGCTTCCAACTTTACTTCAACTAGCTATGCTTTGAACGAGCATTCCTAGAAGAGAACTACTTCATATGCTGGCTTCTTTGTTAACTGTGTCAGTGTCTATTTCAGGATGACTGTCTCAGGTCACTAACAAGATTTGCTGGAGCACATTGGACAGTGGTGTCACTTTCAGTGGTACAAGGACACTTTTGTAAACTTTTTGCATGTGAGTATTAATACATGTACCATATGTGTTAGGGTAATTTCTCATCTTCTGTAATTTTGTTTTTAGTAATGAAACTTTCCTCCACTATGAAAAAATATTTTAAAGGTAATACTGTTTGTCTTATATGCAACTTCTAGCTATGAATTCATTTATAGCTTGCAAAAAATAAAGTCAAGTTAGGTTATGTGCATGTTAAAAATAATTTAATACTTACATTGATATAAAAATATGATCTCGTATTTTTCTTTAAATATCAGCATTGGTGCCTGGTGACAACCACAGAGACCTTCCATGCATATTAGATATCGACATGTTTCATTTATTGGTGGGTATTTTATAATTCGTGTTTGAAATTCTCTGTCATACTCTGTAGCTTCATCTTAGACTTGAGTAATGTAGAGGCAGACAAGAGGAATTATCATCTGTTGTTCTTCAACTACTTCTGAGTCTATTTCTTTTCTGAAGATACTTAAAAAAAAGGTTAAGAAATCTAGTTGAGAGACTTGACCTGGGTGTCTAATCCAGCCTCTTTCATTTTTGCCTTGTGGCTGAGGTCAGTACTGTAACCTCTCTATGCTTTTTCCAATAAAGAAGTAAAAAGAACACTGGTAATGGAAGGGCTGCTGCCAGCCCATACAGTGGTTTGGGGCAGATACAGCCTTTTGGTTCCACTACTTAGTAACAGACAGTCCCTTTGTGTGGTTTAGGGCAAGTCTTGTCTTCTGAGCAAGTGCAGTCTGGTGCTAGATCAGCACTGGCCAAGCAGTGCATGGCTGAAGTTTAGCCCCACCTCAACCAGGCTCCCTTTCACAGGACACTGAGTATACCACCACACACAGCAGCCCCAATGCTGCTCCCTTAATCACTTTTGGGCATCAGATTCTATGCCTTTAAGTTAGTTAATACCTACCTGAAATGATTGTGTCAAAACTCAGTGGGATAATCAATGCAGAGCTCTTAGAGCAATGTGTCCCTAGTAAATATTAGCCATTGTTATTGTTCCCATTTCTCCTTTGAGAGCTACCACCACTGACACCATCATACAGGCAGCAGGAGACTCACAATGGAGCTAGCATTTAGTTAGTGGGCACCTGCCTGCTTTCACATTCATCTTCATTTAGTCTTTACATCCTTACTACTAAGGTATTTAATCCTAAGGTATTAAAAACACATATATTATCTCCAGTTTACCAACAGGGAAACTAAGACTCAGAAGAATTATGTAAAAGGCTCATAATAGAATCTGGGATTCATACCTGGATCTTTGTGGGTCAAAAATTCATGCTTTTTCTGCTGCTTACTACCTAGAAAGATTTCAAGCTTTATTTCTGTTATTATTAACAATAAATGTAAATAGGGGAATCACTGGATAAATGAGATAATAATGTTCTAAATAATTGTCTTTAGTCAGTCCTAGTGGAATTTCTAACACATGCACCCTTTAAGAACAACAGATTTCTTAAGAGGAGGAACTGAGTTCACAGAAGGATCGCATTAAGGAAGTGCAAATGTTCCGCAGTGAAAGGAAAGGTGCTGTGTCTGACCCTGTGTTTGCTGTCCAGGTGGGCTTGGTCCTTGCCTTCCCTTCGCTGCAGTGTCAGGACTTTTCAGGGATCAGCCTGGGCACTGGGGACCTTCACATTTTCCATCTGGTTACCATGGCACACATTGTTCAGATCTTACTTACCTCGTGTACAGGTAACTCCTCTTTGTCAGATTCTTAAACGAAATAATTGAGTTTTCTCAGCTTAAAAAAGAAACAGTACTGAAGGAAAAGGTGCTTGGATGAGAATAATACATAAATTTACAATAAGGCTACTTGTAACGGTAAACAGTAAAATAAACAATAAAAATCTGTTTATCCTCATGTGAAAATTTTTGAAACCATTTCCCTTCTGTTAAAAATCCCTTAGTGATGTGAATGTTTTTACTTATTTTTTTTTATTTCACATGTTTAGTAAAATTTGAGTACTACAGACTATATATTTAGCAGATTTTACTCACCACTTGCTGCCCGGCACCCTGGGGCACATTCACGTCCTCTGTCGAAGAGGTTCCTTGTTAGGATAGTAAACTGTGCTCCGGCCTGAGGGATGAAAGTTCTGTGTGTTTCGTGGGAGCATTTTCATATTACATGTGACTGGGTGAATATATTTGAGTGCTTAAATGATGTGGTCAGCAATCCACTTAGTAGGCAAATGCAGGGTACTAATATTGCCTTGTCTTTCAGAAAAGAGTGGCATGGATCAAGAAAATGCTGCTGGCAAAGAAGAAGAACTAGCAGTTCTTGCTTTGTATAAAATGATTCAGCAGTATACAGGAAGGTGAGATCATACATTCTCTTTATATGATAGGCAGTTCCCCAAATATTAGGAGGCGATAGCATGAAAAAGGAATTCATTTGGGGCTTCCATGGTGGCGCAGTGGATAGGAATCCACCTGCCGATGCAGGGCACACGGGTTCGATCCCTGGTCTGGGAGGATTCCACAGGCTGCAGAGCAACTAAGCCCCTGCGCCACAACTACTGAAGTCCGCACACCTAGAGCCTGGGCTCCACAACAAGAGAAGTCACCGCAGTGAGAAGCCCATGCCCCACAACTGGAGAGTAGCCCCCACTCACCACAACCAGAGGTAGCCTACGTGCAGCAGTGAAGACCCAGCACAGTCAAAGATAGATAAATGTCGCAGTGTGTACATGTCAGAAAAAGAGGGGGAAAATGGAGTTTGTTTGTTAAATAAAGGAAATTGCTGTCTGTTGACATATTTAAAAAAGAAGATGGGCGATCTGCAGGACTCCCGAACTTTAATATACTAACATGATTGGGAATCTCTGCAAGAAGGGTAATATACAGTGCTTCCCACACATTTTTAAGATAATGTCCAGGGCTGGTAGAAGTTCTCAGAACTCAGATGTTATTGAGGCCGTTGTGATTTAGTTACAACAGTTTCACTTGGCTTTCTAATAGTAGATCTCAGGAACCATACTGTTTGTTCTTTAACTAAATTATCCTATTTCTGAGAATCCATATTAACAAAATAATCCACATATAGAAAAACCTGTAGACATAACAGTGTACACTGATATTATTTATATTAGAGTTTAAATCTAAGAGTTTGCTTGCAGGGGAGTAATTCAGTGTAGGTTATGATAGGTACTATCCAGAGTATTAAAACTCTGATAAAAATTATGGTTTATGGTATTCTGAAAAATGTGGGGGTTTTTTATATTAATTTTAAATTTCATGGTACACTTAAAACTGTGTTAGACTGATTAGTATGAAAGTAGTTTGCCAGAAGAATACTTGCTAATATAAAAGTTACAGAATAATGCATAGTGTTTTTATTTTCCAGATTTTCTCTTTATGTAGCTATATTACTTTTATAAATTTTAATAACAGTGTGGAAGGTATATCACCAGTTATACCTGACATCCTGTAATAGTCAGGGCTACCCACACCTTTGACACCAATCTGCTGTCACTTCCAAATAGCAGTTGTCTGTTTTCACACTGTGCTATAACTAGAATGAATCATTTTTAAATTAAGTTTCCCACTTATCATTTTTCTCTTTTTTAGTGCCTTGAAAGAAATGCCGTCTGGTTGGCATCTGTGGAGGAATGTCAAAGCTGGAATCGTGCCTTTTCTGAGGTGTTCTGCTTTGTTTTTCCATTACTTAAATGGAGTTCCTTCCCCACCTGAAATTCAAGGTAATTTTTTTTTTTTTTTCCCGGTAATTTCTAATTTCTTTCAAAATGTAGGAAATGTGTGTTGTCTTTCACTCCAGCAATTTCAGAATTAAAATGCATTGCAAAAATTAAAACTTACTAAACTTTAGATCATAGCTAGTTGAGTGGTGATGTACAAAATTATAGAATTAAATGCATATTTATGTAAATATCTGATTTTATTTGGATCTCAGTAATGTACTGATTTTTTACATGTATAAAAATATAGTTTTGCTGTCAGATGTTAAAATGTTCAAGTATATATTATTTATAAAATGGGTTCTTCAGATTTTAAAAAGGGAAAACTGAAATTCAGGTGGTTTTTAACATGAGACATGTGGCATTGAGGTTCAAAATACTCATAATTGCACATAAATCTGATTTTAATATAGGAGTTAATTTGCTGTTTCACAGTTGTTCTCTGTGTTCTGCTTCAATTCATTTCTTGAAAGTAGTGTAAAGGTAGACTTAGAGTTTACTGTATCTCGTAGTGCCTGGCCCAGAGCATGGGGTACCTGCATGTAATGTCACTCTCTACAAGTGTGTTGAATAGCATCTCCATCTATCTAGTTGTCCAGGCACCATTGAGAGAACAGTTTAGACTTCCTAATCATTTGCAGTGATGATTAAGTGAATGTTTAAATCCATCTCTCAGGGATAAAGTTGTCTTATATTTCTGTACTTCTTTATACTTTTCTGGAGCTCCCCATATGTTATTTTTGTCATTTAATGTTCACAAATAACCCCATAAAGTATATCACACAGGACAGGTGTCCCATTTTGCATATGATAATACTGAAACATCAAGAAATTGTGGGCAGTTTAGTAAAGGAGTCGCCTGACTCTATGGATTCCTTCCTGTGCCATCTTATTTACTTCCAGGTTATGTACCTGGCCAAATTGAACTCTTCCGTCTTGTGCTTTTTTTTTGTTTGTTTTAAACTCTGCTGTTGCTTACTCTAATATAGAATCTGCTCTTAATTGTTATATCTGTATCTCTTTTCTTCTCTATTTGCAGCTTCTGGAACAAGCCATTTTGAACATCTATGTAACTATCTTTCCCTGCCAAACAACCTTCTTTGTCTTTTTCAAGAAAATAAGGAGATAATGAAATTACTGATTGAAAGGTAATGATGATACAATTTTCTTCTTTATGTTACAATAAATATATATATATATTTGGAAACACATATTTTACAAAATTCTCAGATAGTGAGCCTGGCAAAATTCAATCCTTGTGATTCATTAGGCCTTCTTAGTTAAGGGTTTACCTTTGTGACAAGATTTTTGCCAGGCCCAGTGAATAGCATAAGTAGATTTGCCTGGACAGCGAACAGTAGTGGAGATGTTTATTTCCTCGTACATTTAGTTCTAGCCCTTCAAAAGTAAAAATGTTTTGTTTTATTTTTTCCTCCATTTACATTAAAGTTGGTGTCATAACATCGAAGTTAAAAGATACCTGGAAGGTGAAAGAGACGCTATAAGGTAGGTTGCTGCTGCTGCTGCCGCTGCTAAGTCGCTTCAGTCGTGTCCAACTCTGTGCAACCCCATAGACGGCAGCCCACCAGGCTCCGCCTTCCTTGGGATTCTCCAGGCAAGAACACTGGAGTGGGTTGCCATTTCCTTCTCCAATGCATGAAAGTGAAAAGTGAAAGTGAGGTCGCTCAGTCGTGTCCGACTCTTAGCGACCCCATGGACTGCAGCCTACCAAGCTCCTCCGTCCATGATATTTTCCAGGCAAGAGTACTGGAGTGGGTTGCCATTGCCTTCTCCATAAGGTAGGTTAAAGATTGTCACACCTCTTGGTTGCGGGCAGGAGGTAGGGAGGAAGCAGGATACAAGTGTACAGTACTGTCTGTTGTCCTGATAATTTTTATGCTGAGTTCTTTAAGTAAAATGTGAATCCTAAGGCCCGGTGTTATAAGAGTGGCATTTTAATTTCTTGCTATAGCTTCTTGCTGCTGTGGTAGCAGCCAGTTTTCCTTTATTTGACTAAGTCAAGAGTTACTTTGTTATCATTAAACAATATGTCCTTCTATTAACTGAGTTTTTGTGTGGCTTTTGTTTTGTTTTGTTTCTAGTTATCCAAGAGAATCTAACAAATTAATAGACCTTCCAGAGGATTACAGCAGCCTCATTAATCAAGCATCTAATTTCTCGTAAGTTTTGATATTAGCTTGTTGAGCATTTCCTGCCACTGTAAACACTTGTTCTCTACACAGAATGTGAAAGATTTTGCTGTTCTCTTCAGTTTGTGTAGAGAAATTGTAACATCAGGAGGACTTTACACTATTTAACTCATAAAAGAATGATCCCACCATCTTACAGAATAAAGTAGGAGAAACAGGATGCTGAGGAACAAGTTTGATTCATTACAGTTTATCTAAACCATTTGCACTTTAAGTAACACATTAACTACAGATAGTTATATTCCTAAGCAGTATATATTATTTTGCATATATCATTATTTTAAGCTTTAAAATAACATTGTACCTCTTCCTGTGGCTTTTTTCACTAGCATTGATTGTAAGATTTACTTACACATTTGACGTACATAATTTTTAATTCATCACTTTTCACTGTTGTATAGCGTTTCATTATCTGAGAGTAGCAGCATTTACCTATTTTTCCCTCCTATTGATAATTTTATTTCTCCTTTCTCCAATTGATTGTTTCCAGTACCTGATGTTGGTGTATATGTGTGAGATGTTATCTATTCCAAAGTGAATTTGCCTGGGCTGTAGTCTGTATGGATCTTCAGCTCTACTTGATATTGCAGAATTTTTTCCCAGGACAGTTTTACCATCATCTCTTTAGTCTTCACTTGTACTTTTTTTATTCCCTGAAGGTGCCCCAAATCAGGTGGTGACAAGAGCAGAGCCCCAACTATGTGCCTTGTATGCGGAACCCTGCTGTGCTCCCAGAGCTACTGCTGCCAGACAGAGTTGGAAGGGGAGGACGTAGGGGCATGCACCGCTCACACCTACTCCTGTGGTTCTGGGGTGGGCATCTTCCTGAGGTGAGGCCCTGGAAAGAGCTTTCTAGCTTTAGATCTGCCACAATAGATGGCCTGTTGAGGAATGGACTCGAGAAACTGCTACATTGAAGAGGATTAGAGGCCACCGTTTTTATTCATTTGAGGAAAACGGGGAGCCTTGTATCCACACCTCGTATTTGGCTCATGCTAACTCTGTGCTGATTCTTCCATTGTCATTTCCATCCCCATGACAGTTCTGTTCTTTCTTTGCGCCTTGTTCTAATGTGAAACTGCTAGCTGTCTTTGATTTTCTACCCAGACACAGTCAGAATTACTTACTTCTTTTGTTGTAATGGCAGGATTCACACGAGCACAGGCTGATGCAGGCAGTTGTGTGTGTTCAGCAGTGTACGGCAGATGCTTACTAGTGACTATACGAGGCATTGAGAATGCAGTGGTCAACACAACAGACAAAAATCTCTGTTTTCATGGAGTTCATTTTCTCATGAGGGAGATAGAAAATAAGAATTTAGAAAGTGATCCATGCAGAAGAGAAAAAATAAGGCAGGGAGGGGAATATGAAATGGTGGATTTTATTATAGATAGATTATTATAGATGGATTTTACTATAGATAGAGGTGGATTTTATTATAGATAGGAAACCAGAGAAGGTCCCTGGGAAGGTGTCTTGAATAAAAACCTAAAGAAGAGGGGAGAACATCCTAGGGTGCAATGAGCAGCAAGTGCAGAATTGCTGGGGCGTGTGCCTGCCATCGGAGAAGGCAATGGCCCCCACTCCAGTACTCTTGCCCGGAAAATCCCATGGATGGAGGGGCCTGGTAGGCTGCAGTCCATGGGGTCGCGAAGAGTGGGACACGACTGAGCGACTTCACTTTCACTTTTCACTTTCATGCATTGGAGAAGGAAATGGCAACCCACTCCAATGTTCTTGCCTGGAGAATCCCAGGGACGGGGAGCCTGGTGGGCTGCCGTCTGTGGGGTCGCACAGAGTCAGACACAACTGAAGCAACTTGGCAGCAGCAGTGCCTGCCATGTTCAAGAAACAGAAAGGACAAAATTCTTCAAACTGTGTTCTAAAAATGGATACATTTTATTTAAAAAATTATACCTCTGTAAAATTTATTTAAGAAAAGAGGGAATTCCTTGGCAGTCCAGTGGTTAGGACTCCAAGCTTTCACTGCCGAGGGCATGGGTTCAATCCCCGGTCCAGGCACTAAAATCCCACAAGCTATACAGGATGGCCAAAAGAAAAAGAAACAGCACGGAGGCTACTGCCACTGGAGTAGCGAGTACAGTGGGGAGAGTCATGGGCTTGGGATGTCCCCTTGACATCTCTGAGTGAGATGGAAGCTGTTGCAGGGCCTGAAGGAAAGAAGTGACGTGAGTTTGAGCTCCTCTGGGACATAGATTTTAGGCACATCTTAGTACCCCCAATATACTACAGGTTCTCAGTAAATGTTGAATTGAGCTGAATTACTAACACCAGAAAAAGTTAAGCAAACGTCTCAACAGAATCAGGAAACTTTTTTTTAAAACCCTTAGGAGAAATACGAAAGTAGCCTTTTACTTTGTTCAGCATATTTCAGAATGCTTTTGGTCGAGTTGGGGTTGCTTTTTGTTTAGGTCAATATAATTTATAATGTGTGTGTACCATTTTTTTAATGAATAATTTTCTCATAATAGTGGTTGATACATCAGTACCTGCTTTTAGAAGTTAACTTTCTCATATTTAACTTTTTCAATGCCAGTTTTATATGAGTTGTTGAAATCTAATCCTACATGTCCCTCTTCCTCCTTATATTGATAACAATATAGTCCTTTTAGTTATTTTTAATACTTAGGCATGTGTTGAGAGGGGAGTTGGGGAGAGAATGGACACACACATATATATATATGGCTAAGTCCCTTCACTGTCCACCTGAAACTGTCAAGTGTCTCTGCTATAAATACCGCTTGCCTCAGCACCAGTTTTGTTTGTTTACATTTATTTATTGATGTATAATTGACTTAGGATATTGCAGTAGTTTCAGGGTCCATCACAGTGATGTAGGGGTTTTTTGTTTTGTTTTTTTGCAGATTATATTTCATTATATGTTATTAGAAGTTACTGGGTATAATTCCCTGTGCTGTACAGTAAATCCTGATTGTTCATCTATGTTATGTATAACAGTTTGTTAACCCCATACTTCTGGTGGTTTTGTTGATTTCTCTAGGACTTCAGTCCATTTGTAACTGAATCCAAATCTTGGTTCCTAATATATAAATTGGTCTCTCTACAGAGTACGAGAATGTCAAGTACTATTTTTAGCTGGCAAAACCAAAGGCTGTTTTTATTCTCCTCCTTACCTTGATGACTATGGGGAGACGGACCAGGGACTCAGGTAAGGCCCATCCTGGGGAACTACATTGGCTTGCTCTGGGCCTCCAGGAGCTTCAGCATGAGGTGATCCTGATGAACCCTGTGGTCCGGAGGCCTGCCTGCTACCTGCCCGGGGCGTTAGCACAAGTGGCTGTTGTCTGTGGACTCTTTCAAGGAAGCTTCCCTTGCTGTCCGGTTCGCCATTCCCATTGCTAGCCCTCAGAAAGTCATCAGGGCCATCACGATACATAAGGGGGAGAAAATGGAACTTTTTTCCTGTCTCACTCCAGAGAACTGTTTGAATGGTCCTGTGGCATCAAGCGCTGCGGGGAGAGCACACTGTGACTAGTGCAGTTTTGTATGTGAGACCCAGTATTCTTCAGGTGACAAAAAAAGAGCAAATCTTAACTGAAGAGAGAAGCACTTATCTTACTACATAAGAATCTGGGGGACAAAGACTTAGGACATATAGAGCAATAAACAGTATCTGGGGTAGTATTCTACTCAGGTAGCACCTATTGAGTACTCTTGCCTGGAAAATCCCATGGATGGAGGACCCTGGTAGGCTGCCGTCCATGGGGTTGCGAAGAGTCGGACACGACTGAGCGACTTCACTTTCACTTTTCACTTTCATGCATTGGAGAAGGAAATGGCAACCCACTCCAGTGTTCTTGCTTGGAGAATCCCAGGGACAGGGGAGCCTGGTGGGCTGCCGTCTATGGGGTCGCACAGAGTCGGACATGACTGAAGCGACTTAGCAGCAGCAGCAGCACCTATTGCATCAAAAGCAGTATACAAACAGTAGTTCCTTTGAGCACTATTAAGGAATTTTCAGATTGTTTATTTTTGCCAAAATGGGGTAAAAATCTTAACCTAGATGTAGCTTCCCAGGCTTGGGGAGCAGAAGTTGAAGGCCTGGAAACCAAGGCAAGATAAGTAGTTGGGCTCCCCAGACACTTGACTGACTGCAGGGATACACTTGTGCCACCAGTTGATGGTTCAACCTGGTGCTCTGAGAAATGCCTTAGAGCCCTTAACTTTGGGGTGATTTGTTATATGACCACTGGTAACTGAGAGTTTTATTTCTGTCTCTTCTGACTTCTGGGTATTCCTTGTGTATTCCAGATGAGTTCCTGGTATATTTCTAATGACTCTGTGCCACCCCTACCATCCCCCTTCCTCCCGTACCACCATAAGCACAGGGCTGACTCCTGCGGGCCTCAGTCCGGTGCCACCTCCTCAGAGAAGTCCTCCCTGACCACCCTGGCTAACGTGGCCTCTGAGGAGGTTTGTCACATTGGCTAGTTTCATTTTCTTAGCCCACGTTACGACCCAGAGTCACTGTGTTTACCTGCCTACTGCCTGTCTCCTGGGCTAATTTTATGTGGCTGGGACAGTGAACTAGCATGTAACAGGTTCTAAATAAACACTGTTGGATGAATAAATGGAAGAATGAATGAAAAAAGAAATGAGCCAAACAGGAAAAAAAGAAAAAGAAATGTGGGCTCTTAGGAGGAGGAGCCCTGGATGGAGAGCTGAGAGGACTGGTGCTCTGAGTCGGGAGCCAAGGCCTCAGGCTCACCAACTCCTATTCTCTGGTTAAGTTGGAAACCAGAGTTATTCATGTTTAGCTGCTTTGCTTAAACATTGGATCTAAAAGACGTACTTGGAAGAACATTTTTACCTGTGTAATGTTTTCATCCTCCCCCCTACTCCCTGTTTTACATTTTACCAACAAAATGGACAATGAATGCGTAGTTTTAGCCTCTCAACGTTCACCTCCTGCTCAACCCCACCCTCCTGTTCCTCACCCCAGCCTGAATCAGTGTAGTTTATTTGTTTTCCTCTTCTTTTCTGCACTTACTCCCCTTCAGCTGCTCCTAGCAAACGGTCAGAGCTAACATATTAATAGCCACAGACGCCTGCCAAAGAGACATTTTGCAGAGGATCTAAAACCAATAAACTTGTTAACTTTTCCTAAACCAGGAAAGGTTGGAGTAGAATAGATGAATACACCACCAAATACCTCCTGAGTGACATGTGTCTTCTTTCTAGACGGGGAAATCCTTTACATTTGTGCAGAGAGCGATTCAAGAAGATTCAGAAGCTCTGGCACCAGCACAGTATCACAGAGGAAATTGGACACGCACAGGAAGCAAACCAGACACTGGTTGGCATTGACTGGCAACACCTATAGCTACGTCACTACCAAATACATGAACTTGGATTTTTGTAAACCAGCTGGCTTTTCAAGAAAGAAAATAGGAAATAGCTTCTTCTGAATTTGGAAATAAGTTATTTAAGCTTTTTTTTCCCCCCAATTTTTATTTTTATACCTTCTGGCTCCAGGAACTGATGAAAATCATTTTCTGCCAGCAGATTTTCTTGCATCATTTGCTGTGTCCTTCAAACATAACTTCTTGAATTTTCGAATCCAGGAAGGAGCTTCTCTTCCTGGGCTGGACTCAGCCCATTTGCGGGCATCTGACTGCGTTTGACTGTTCCCCCGTCATCTGAGCCATGTCACATTACTGAACACAGGGAACTCCAGGCCGGAAGCTTATTCAACAGCGGCAGGAAGCAAAGTCTCTGGTCTTTTGGGGTCACACTTCCTGGTCCCGCTCAGTGACGCTCAACCTTGAGGCTGGGTCGGTGTGCCCACAGCTGATGGGACCCTACCTCTAAGCAAAGCAGTGTATTTCGAAAGTGGCATTCCCTGTCTCCACTGGCTGTGAGGGGGTTGGGGGACACTCTTGCTGGAGGAGCCTGTGGGAATCCAAAGGGGAGATGGTGGTGTCTCTATGTGCCAGCTGATTTTCCGGGCTGTACAAGGTTGGATTCCCCCCTCTTTTTTTTTTTTTTTCTTTTTGCAAGGCTTTGGCTTTGAGGAAAAAATACTCGTTTTAAAGGGCTTTTTGAAAACTCAAGAGTATCATAATTTTTCAGATAATATATTCTGTTATTTCTAAGACTAAGTTGAAAGAGTGTATTCATCTAGAATCAAGCACTTGCAAAAAAAATGAGAATTCAGTGTTTTGAAATTCCCTCACCCCCACCCTTCCAGCATTTTCTGGAATAGATGAATTGCTGTTTACCTGCTAGTTCACTTAGGACATTCCTGGGACAGCCTGTGTGCCCAGGCTTTTTATTATTTTTTAACCTTATTGTTCTTACTAAGAGGTGCCTTCCTAGAATGATAGCCGCTTAGTAAAATAGTTTATAACCACGCCATGCAACACACCACTCTGCCGTGATCATGTGTGCTAAGAGCTTGGGTACGCAGAGAGTGATGGCAGGTTTGGTGGAGGAATCAGTTGGGAGTCTCTCTGAGGAGGGACTAAGGGATGAATGAGTAATAAGAGGTTCTTGGGCTTCTTTAGCCAATGCAGATAGCCATTTCGCTCAGTTTTCTTTGAACTGCGTCTGAAAGTTGCATCCTGCTCAGCTTCGCACCCTCTGCAGTACACCCAGGAGGAAGGCCGGAAATCCAGACGCTCAGCTAAAGGCAGTGGGGGTGCAGAAGCCACACTCGCTACTTCACCGGGGTGGTGTATGAAGAACCCCTTCCTCTGAAAGGATGAACTGGACCCTTCTTGCCTGGGACTCACTCACCCCATCTGAGAGGAGGCGCTTCTTGCCCAACCAGAAGAAAATCCACGTTAGAACCCAGCGCTCACCCCGTTCTTCTGGCCTTTCTCCCTTTCTGGTGGTGTGGTCTGTGGATGGCATCATGGTTTTAATGTTATTTTGGCCTTGGTCACATCCCCACTCCTTTAGCTTTTAAGTCCATCTTCTTTTGGCTTTTCTCCAGTTGTTAACCAAGCTTAAACTCCAAATAAAACCAGGTTTCTCCCTCTGTAGTAGGATTATAAACTTCTTCACTAAATCATAACAATACTTCAACTTTTAAAACTGACTTCATATAAGCCTGCTGTTAGCAGAGGGTGTCCCTGGATTCCGTTTTCTGAGAAGGTCAGGGAGTCTGAGAGAAAATGAATTTACATCAAGTAGCAACACACACCCTTTTATCTTCTGGTGTGTGTATCATTAAGCTAATTGTCTTCCCCATCTAAGGAATCATCTTAGTCTTATGATTTGTTCCGCATGTATTATGTTTATTGTAGAAATGTTTATATAAACATGCTTTCCATATCAGGGAAAAATCATATCTGTTTAATAAATTGGCTATAACTTTATTATCTGTGGACAACTTGTAAAATTGGGAATGTATCATATGTAAAAAGTTTAAAGATATCCAAATAAATGCTTTAGGTGTTGACATTACTTTGGGTCTGCCTACATTTCCTTTATTTTGTTTCACACGTAAAATGCAGTGGAATTGCCCCCCATATCACCTTGCTACAAATAAAGTGGGACATCTGTATTAGCTTGAAGTTTAAGATGCTTATATTATTAGTGTCAATAATTATGGCTGTTAGCCAAACTATTTTGACCTTCTGAAGAAAGCTTGCTCATCATTTCAGCGGATTAAGTCTCATATTGACTGACTATGACAGCTTGTGACCTTTCTAAACTCTCTTGGACCTCAAATCACTGGGAAAACAGGGCCCTCAAAGCCTCTTCCAGCTGGAAGTTGTTTCCAGATTTAAACTCTGCTTGCCTATTCTTACCTAGTGATCGCCAGGTCCTCCTCCTTACACAGTCCCCAGACACATATACAAAGGAAGCTGCGTGCTGCATTTGCAAGGAAGTCATTGCCTACGAGTGCTCTTGAAAATCCTCTTAGAAGGAAAGCATCAAATAAAACAGTTCCGATTGTGTTTCCTCTGTCTCCTGGTCATTAATGCTGCTCCTAGCTGACTCCCTTCCCTGATCTAACATCGAAAGTTCCAGGACTCATTAAGTCCCTCTGACATGCTCCCTTCTTTCTTTGTCCCTACTTCTGTTTTTTTTTTAAGTCAGGTTTATTGAAGTTTATTCTCCAAATAGTGAAATTCACCCTTTCTAGTGGATGATTTTATATATTTTGACAAATGCATACAGATGTTTTCTAACAAACCACACTCGGTTTGGTTCCATTGCATCACCCTAAGAAGTTCTCTTGTGCCCCTTTTAGGACACCTTCCCCAATCATGACCCCAAACAACCAGTAATTTTTTCTGTCCCTTTGTCTTGCATCTTCCAGAATGTTATATAAATATATCACACGTAGCATTTTGAGTCTGGCTTCTCTCTAAGAAGACTGATGCATTTGAGAGCCATCCGTGTTCCTTTTGGTTGCTGAGTCGAGCTCCATTGTGCAGATGCTTACACGGTCATCAGGTAAAAGACATTTGGGCAATTTTTCGTGATTAGGAACACAGCCACTATAGACATTGCTGTTCAGGTTTTTGTGTGGACCTGTTTCCATTTCCCTCAGATGAAGAACTCAAGAGTTGTTGCATATCTTAATCTTCTTTATAGCAGGCCCACATGACCTTCTTCACTTTGCCACTTAACACGCATCCTCTGATTTAGAGGACAAGATATAACGCCCTCAGGAATCAAGGTCTGATATTTCCTCTCTTCCAGCCAATCTCGTCCTCTTAAGACCAGGAGGGCATCCTCCCCCAGAAGTGAACTCGCTCAGTCGTGTCTGACTCTGCAACCCTGTGGACTGTAGCCCACCAGGCTCGTCTGTCCATGGGATTCTCCAGGCAGGAATGCTGGAGTGGGTTGCCATTTCCTTCTCCAGGGGATCTTCCCGACCCAAGGATCAAACCCAGGTCTCCTGCATTGCAGGCATACGCTTTAACCTCTGAGCCACCAGGGAAGCCACCAGGGAATCCTCCCCCAGAACTTCCATGTTATTCCCGCACATTCCTAGCCCTTCACACACAGTGCTGCTGGCTGGCTGCACTGCCTTTGGATCTGGTAGCAGGTCAGAGGCCCTGACTGTCCTGCACCACCCCACGCCTGCCCCTGACTAAGCTGCAAACCTGCTGGCCTAGCATTACAGGTGCCTGGAGAAGGAGAGAAGAGGCGGGGGAGTGTGCGGAGCAAGCGCCTAATCTTATTAACCTGAATTGAGGTTACTCAGGGTTTATTGACTGGTGGCTCAGTCCTAGGCTTGAAAATGCTGCAGGAGGCTGTGTGGTCTTGAGCTGAGGCCATTAAAGACACCTATTAAATGTTCGGAATAGCTGTTACTGCTACTTCACTGTGGAGTAGTTGTTTTAAAAACAGAAATTCTAAGATACTGTCTTTATCTCTCACCTTCCTCCAGGGTTAGGCTGGCAAGATTTGAAAAGCGGAGTCCCTTGGGAGAAATGAACTTACACTGGCCCAAAGAAAGACTGAGGTTAGACACAGGAAAAAGCTGGTCCCAGTCCTGCTGGGCACTTACAGAGGCCCAAACAAGATGGGCAGTTCCCTCCGGCAGCTACCTGAGACGACTGTGAGGATGGCATACCGCCTCAGTCAGATGCAGTCTGTGTGCTGAGAAAGCAGCTATCGGGAGCTGCTGCCTATGCATTTTGCTGTGTGACAGCCCAGCTCAGGACATTCAGACAAAGACCTGAGCTTAGGTTTCCCTCCCCCAGTATTCCTACTTTGCTTTTCCCGAGGCTCCTTTTAAACACTCCAGATGGAGCCTAGCCCAACCACCTCTTACGTAATGGGTGCTCACTGCCCTGTTCTCTGTCTCCTGCTTGCCTGACCTGGGATGAAAGACCGCCCTCCCACTGGCTCAGTCCACAGCCCCAACCCCACCCAACCCGTTTCTATTCTGGGACCTGTAAGAGAGACTTTGTGAATTTACTCCCTTTGTATGAGCGCACTGCCTCCAGTGGTATCACTTCCCCAACGTGGGACGTAGGATGCTGAGGGAGCTTCCTGCATTGTGTCTTTTGCCTCCTCCTCCTCCAGATTGTCATCTGCATGTTCTTAATTCAGTACACCAGCTCCGGGCTCCCTACACAGTCTGCTCTGAATCAACTGATATTTATTGTAGAGTCTGTTCAACCCTTCATCCTCTCAACAGCACTCAAAATTCTGACCAGAGTGGTGGTTGGGTGTGGGGGGGTGGGGGGGGGGGGTGGAGATTTGGAACTTTTCCTTAAATCCCTAAATTGAGATTCCACATACTAAAATACTAAATTCCGTTCTGGTCCAAATACTAGGAAATATTGAGATTATTTGGATAACCTGATGGCCCCTGTTCTTGCAGATCAGAGGTGAGGTGACACCCAGGCTGTTGAGACAGCTCCCTGATCGTGAGCAGTGCCTCCATTCAGTGTCAGGATTCGTTTGGTTTTGTTAGCAAGTATTAGCAAGAATCTGGGTTCCTGTGCTAAACACATTTAGCACATACATTTAAGACAGGCATTTAACAAAAGTGATTTTTGTATAATATAATTTTTAATGTCTATTGTACAGCTGTCAACAGCATCGTCAAGCATGTGGGCCTGGAGTGGCATTTTCTGGATGGTTCTCAGCACCCCTGGGAGGGGAGAGCTCCGGGACCCTCATCCGAGAGGTTGACTCCCTCAGTGTTGCCCACATGGATCATCTCTTGCTTGGTCTCCACACTCAGAAGTCTAATTGAATTCAACCTGGGACCAAAGTCTGACAGGATATTCAAACATCTTTGATCTAGTCTGGGAGAGTTCAAGCCCCAGCACATAGCCCAGGCAGCACCAGAAGTCTTACTATCTCCACACTGAAGACTCAGGACAGCAATGAAATCATTCCCTCCTTCCCTTAAAGCTTCTTTCTTGTTTCCGGAGGGAAGTGAAAACTTCTTTCGTAGTTACTAGCATGGGAAGAGGAGAAGTTGCAAAGAATCTTTTAACGCAGAGGTGTTCGGGAAGTACCCTTTGCAGGATGGATATGTGGGGGAAGAAGCAGGGCAGAGCTTGCAGAGGACCCCACCCTCCACTGTGGACGGCTCGTGTGGTCCAGGGGCTGTCACAGCACCTCTTGGGCATCCCTGGGCCCGCTGGGGGTGAGGCCCAGTCTCCAAACAGTGGACTCTTGTCTCATTGTTGCTCCTTTGCCACAGACCTGGCGCTTCCACGGACAAGCCCAAGGAGGTCCGTTATCTGGAACCTGCAGCAGCCCCACTCCCTCAGCCTGTAGCTCACTCCTAGCTAAGTGCTGAGGGCTTGTGAAGGTGACACAAAAGCTGTGTTTTTGCTGGGGGATATAATCCCCTCTCTTTAAATGCTCTTGCCTCACGATTGAGAATTCCTCTTTGGAGCCCTCAGTGCTTTGGAGAGACCATTACTCTTAAAAAAATATAACTGTCCCTCACCGTCTATAATTACGTAAAATGGATGACCTGTCAGTCTTTGCATTTGAAAAAACTGACAGCATGTCCAGTACATTTTTCAAATTCCTGGGCTTATGCACCAAGTGACACTTGGGATATAGAATGAAGCAACTTGGAGCTCACCAGAACAGCCGGTGTGTGAAAGGAGAGCAGCCCTCAGCTGCGGCCAGTAGCCCCCGGGTGGAACCGAATTCCTGTGAACACAGAGTCACCTGCTGAGAGGCCCTCCATGAGCCCACCGTGAAGGTGCGTCCAGGGCAGTGGGGCTGAGCAGGACTCATGCAGTCACAGTGAGACATTCATTCCACAGAAGTTTTTAGGGGCCCTGAATATTAAATCCCAGCATCCAGAAGAGCCTCTGTGAGACGGCTGCCCTCTTCGGGAGATTCTGATGGGATCCGGGGGGTATCCGAAGTTCCTGGAGTCCACTACTTTTCAGTGTACAGAGGGGAGGGGGCCGCAGGGCCGTCAGCCTGCCGCCGGGGCCTGGCCTGCATCCTCGCCCTCAGCTTCCACCTGGTTGCCCTTGCCCAGCTTCTTCACACTCTCCAGAAAGGCCTTCCAGGTCTCTGGCACGCTCTTCTCCAGAAGCCAGCCCTCACTCTCACACTCGGGGTCTTCGGGGTTGGCCATGCCTTCCAGCGCCGTGTGCAGGTAGCGTAGCCCGACAGTGATGGTCACCTGGTGTGGGGAGAGGAGACTTACAGGAGCAGGGAAGTAGCGGGGGCAGGCGTCACTCAGAAGCCACGGGGGCCCTTCAGACAAGGCTCTGTTGGGTCTGAGTTGACAAGGGCCTGCCTGCCCCAGCCATGCCTGAGTGCTCAAAACACCTCCTGCTGCCCCTGCCTCACCTGTGACCCTGTTCTCCCTTGCCAGTCACTCCAGGGTTCTTTGGATCCTGCCCACCGCAGCCTTTCTCCTTTCCAGTTTTACCATGTGCCATTTTCTCTACCTAGAGTATTAGGGGTGCCCCTCCCCTGGGTCTCCCCTGTCCTGGGGGGCATTAATCCTGGGCTCCTTCTCCATGCCCACCCCCACCTCATTCCTAGCACACTGCTTGGTACATATTGGGTGCTCAGCAACTATTCGCTGGACAGAATAACAAGTCATCTTTTACCTGCAAACAAGGTAATAGATGGTTTCCCTCTATTTCTGTTATTCTGATTAGTATGGGGATGAGTGGGTGATTGGTTTGGATTTGTTCACTGGCAGTCACTGCTACAGACTCTGGTGCCAGAATGCCTGGATTCAAGCCTCAGCCCTGGCACCTAGCCAGCCATGTGACCAGGAAGCCTCAGTTCACTTGGCTCGTTTGCAGACTTTCAGATGAAGTACGCCTGTTCCACGGGCGTGCCGTGACACTTGAGTGTGTGGAGTGTGGCAGCTGTAGTTGGTTTTTAGGCAGCGAGGTAAGTATTCTTTCTACTCTTCTCACCCTGTATTGTGTTGGCTTGCTTCTGCACAAATTCCTGCTTTGCTTGCACTCTTCCTTTGATGGTATAACGATCTCTGTGAGAGGCCTAGACCCGCTAACAGAGAACATCCACCCCCTGAGGGCAGGAGTGGCCTTGAAGCGGCCTGTTCACCTGCTGTCGCAGCCCCAGAAGGGTACCCCATGGTGCTAGGGCCTCAGTAGACATCTGTGAATGAATGCTCTGGGAGTATTTTATAATTATGGTAGTGCATGGTAATAGTAACTAGTAGTTTTAGGGTTTTGTTATAATTATTGTTGACTGAAAGTTTAATGAGATATTTTTACAGTGAAAAAATCCTTCCTCCAGGAAGTCCTCCTGGTACCCACATGCCCATTCTGATTCTTTCCTTCTTTCCTCAAGAAGGCCTCCTGCCACACTATGAATTTTGCACTAGTGTTAGTATTGAGGTGTCATATCCTCACTGGATTGTGAAACCCAGGAGGGCAAGGCTGAGAGCAGAATCTTATCAACTCAGCCACCCTTGTGCCCATCGCAGAGTCTGCCCACTAAAAGCCTCAAGCAAAAGTCAGGGGCATGCAAACTCCCTGTTCCCAGCGAACTGTTCCTCTTCTTAAGCAGTCGCTAGATTTCTGGAAAAGTGGGTAAGCGGAGAGGCAGCCAGTGGAACTCCATTTTCCCACTGACTTCAGTTACCCTTTCAGTCTTCTTTTCATGGGTTTTCAAGGGATGCAGTCTTCCAACCTATCCTCATTCTACGTTCTAACCTTTTCTCCTCATTGTACCCATTCATTCCTAAGACTGCCTTAAGGAGCCAGGGACCAGTAAATCTCCATGAATATGCTTGCGTTTGCCTCAGTGTGAGAAGAAGGCCTCCTTCCCCATCTCATCCCCCCTCAACAGGCAGTTCAACCCCCTGTGGTGTGACATGGTGAGTTAGAAGTGGTGTGTCTCAGAGGAGAGCACACCTACCTGTGAATTTCCATAGCACTAAAGTGAAGTGAAGTGAAGTCGCTCAGTCGTGTCCAACGCTTTGCAACCCTGTGGACTATAGCCCACCAGGCTCCTCCATCCATGGGATTCTCCAGGCAAGAATGCTGGAGTGAGTTGCCATTGCCTTCTCCAGGGGATCTTCCCAACCCAGGGATTGAACCCAGGTCTCCCGCATTGCAGGCAGACGCTTTAACCTCTGAGCCACCAGGGAAGCCCAGCACTAAAGATAGACTTAGTTAAAGGGAACTTTCAGTGAATCTTCTCTGATGAGCAGTTTCCTCCCTAATATCCCTGGCTTTGTAAATTTAGCTTTTGGAGGCTGGGTTTCCTGCTGTCAGCTCAAAGCAAGAGCCCATGCGTCACCCTCTGTACTACCTCAGCTTACCCTTCCTTGACATGGGCTCTTGTTCAGCACCGAGGACAGCGCCCAACACTCAGGTGTTTGAGAATTATTTCTTCAACAAATGAATGAATGAGGGCTTGCTACATCCCAAGCCCTGCAGCTACAGAGAGGTATTAAACCTAATAGGTGATGGAAAATGAACCTACAGATAATCAGAATACCAGGTAAACTGCTACCAGAATTTCAAGAGAAGCACAAATCAATGTGCCTGTAACTCCTGTTGCCTCCCAGTAGCCCCAGAGCTAAGTGCTGTCAGCCCCCTATAACAGAGAGGTTAAATAAGTTTCTGAGACCTCAGGTGCAAAAAGTGGAGACACAGGATGAACCTCAAAAACATCCAAAGTGAAAGAAGTCAGACATGAAAGGTCATATATTAATTAAATGATTCCATTTATATGAAATGTCCAGAATAGATAAAGCCACAAGGACAGAACAAAAATGGGTGGTTGCCAGGGGCTTAGCGGGAGGGCTGGAGGGGTCTGACTGCATAATGATTATGAGGTTTTTTTGAGGGGGTGGTGGAAGTATTTTGGAACAAGATAGAGGTGGTAGTCGCACAACACTGTGAATGTACCAAATGCCTCCGAACTGTTCGCTTTAAAATGATTGATTTTATGTGCTATGAATTTCAACTCTTCTTTAAGTGGTAGGACAGAAACAAAAAGTGGAAGTGCCAGTATTCAAGCCTGGGGCTGCCTGCATGCTGGCAGAGGGCTGGTTCCCAGGAGGGAGTCCCGGGCCCAGCTCCACCCTGTGAATCCCAGTGGGGCAGGTGAGTCCCTCTTGTCTTGCCCCCTCGTTGACCAGGGCCTACCTCAAAGAGCCAGACGAGGAGCGTCGCAGCACCTATGGTATTCATGAGGTTGCTGTAATAGCTCAGCAGGGCGGCCCTGCAGCCACGCAGCCACAGGTTGAGCTCCTCCGTCTGGTGGTCGTAGCTGTAGTGCGCAGAGTTGTTGGTGAGCTGGTACTGGATGCAGGGCCGCGGTGAGTTGGGGTTGCAGCAGCTGAAGGGGACACCGTCCACCAGGTACCGCCCGTCCACATTGCTCTTGATGCGACTGCAGAAGAAACAGATAGATGGCTTGAGACTGGCCTCCTGGACTTCTCAGCAGATGCCAGTTTCTCTCATCCCTCATCTCTGAAAATCTGGGATATTCATTCACTCATTCTTCTCGAGAACTAATTTGCTGTTCATCAGCTACATGCCAGCCACTATTCCAGCTGCTGAAGATGGAGGAGTGGCCCAGAAAGCCAAGGCCCCAGCTTCCTGGAGCTTATGTTCACAGGGTTGAGACAGATGATAAACCAAGAAGCAAGTAAATAAGGAACATGTGTATTCTAGCCCTTGTATAGCAATGGAGATTCGGCAAAATCTTACAAGACATTTCAAGGATTCTATGGACCTGCTGATCCTGAAATGCCCTGGAAGCCTCTGAGCCACATTTGGTAAAACTGAGATCCAGAGTGCTGTTCACTGTACTGATCTGCCAGAGGGTAGCCTATTAGAGGTTCAGTGTTTCTTCAAGATCCTGGGATAACTAGTAGTGTAGATAGGAAGGAAGTCACAGGACGGGGCATTTAGACAAGAGTGAATCACATACATGAGGCATGTGTTCATTCTTTTATTGCCCATTGTTTTAACCCAACTGAACACAAGATCAACATGAGCACTGTACTCCTGGAAGCTATTATGTATGTCAGAACATGGATGTTTCACTGTAGACAACATTTGACCCCAGTCGATGGAGCACCACATCAGTTTTTATAAAGACCAAAATAAAGATTTATGCAAAAAAAAATCACCCAACAACTCTATGTGCTGCCAGGGCCTGGCATGCAGTGATTTCTTGGAGCCGTGCCAGGCTGGTAGGATGAGAGCCGCAGGAAAGGTTGTAAGTGTGAGACAAGGCTCTGCCTGGCATTTGTGACCATCAACATTAGCCCGCAGCCCCTTCTCTAACCTCATCTCCCCCTTACAGCTCTGGGGACCAACCAATGCCTCCTCTGGCCAGATCAGTTCTGTCTAGCAGATGTTTCCAGAAGGCCTGCTCTGGCCCTGGGCCTTTGCAGTAGGGGCAAGGAATGAGTCTTTGCCCATGGCTTCTCTCCATCCACAATGAGCTCTGCCCCACCCTTCCCCGCTGGGTGGAAGAGCCTTATTCACCTGAAGGATGCAGTTTGCACAACTTTAACATTTCTCTATTAATTTATATTTGGTTAGAGCACTCCATGCATTTATGTGGATTCAAAAGGGGCAGGGACTTCCCTGGTGGTCCAGTGATTAAAATTCTGCACTTTCACTGCAGGGGGCACAGCTTCAATCCCTAGTCAGGGAACTGTGGTTCTGCAAGCCTCATGGTGCAGCGAAAATTTAAAAAAAAAAAAGTTTATGTAGCTGTCTCTGTGCACTTAAGATTTGCACACTTAATTATGTGCACATTATCTTGAATAAAAAATTTTTTTAAGTTTATTTTTTTTAATTGCAAGGCATTATTACATAATAACAGCAAACTTTTACAACATAAGAATAGGGAGCATGTAGTTGCTCATAATAGAAGTTATTTCCAATGTTCATTGAAATGGTAATTAATTGTACTCTTAAAAAGATGTTCAAGGACTTCTCTAGTGGTTCAGTGGTTAAGACTGTACTCCCAATGCAGTGGGCCTGGATTCAATCCCTGGTCAAGGAACTAGATCCCACCTGCCACAACAGAGATTGAAGATCCCAAGTGCCACAGCTAAGACCTGGCATGGCCAGATAAATAAATATTAAAAAAAAGATCAAAAGATGTTCAGGGACTTTCCTGGAGGTCCAGTGGTTAAGACTGCACTTTTCCCCTGCAGGGGGCATGGGTTTGATCCCTGGTCAGGGAACTAAGTTTCTGCATGCCACTCGGCCAGGAAAAAACATGTTAATGTTTAGCTTCTAAGTAATATCTCCTTGATTGAAAAAATCCTCCCACTATCTT
Source organism: Bubalus bubalis (assembly GCF_019923935.1). Taxonomy (NCBI): domain Eukaryota; kingdom Metazoa; phylum Chordata; class Mammalia; order Artiodactyla; family Bovidae; genus Bubalus; species Bubalus bubalis. The sequence goes on along the minus strand of NC_059158.1, from coordinate 35,453,089 downwards.
GTTTCTTGGCCTCCAAGTGCCTTCACTGTGGCCAGTTCTGTCTGTCCTTCTACAGAGGCCTCACACATGGACAAGCAAATTCAGATTTTGCAAAAATTCTTCCTGTTTGTTTTGTTTTTACCCAAATGGTCACATTATATTGACACTGCCTTAAACCATCATTTTTCCATTAACAATACCTTGGAGATCTTTTATATCTGTCAGGGGGGAGAGTTCTCCAGGTTTTAATGAGGTGCATGGTATCCCCAGTGTGCAGATAGCCCATGGGGTACTATCAACTTCCCTACTGATGGACATCGGGGATTCTCCCAGTTTCGTGTTAATACAAGCAGGGACGGGGTCAGTTCACATACTAGGACTATATCTAGAGCATCAGTTGCTAGGAGAGGCGTCTCTGCATCAGGGCCCATCTGTGGTTGCACCCAAGCTCTGCTGTCTGTCTCTGGGGGATTGTACAGTGACATCTCCACTGGCCACACCCACACAAGTCCTGTTTTTGATCTTTGCCAAAATCTGATAGATGAAAAATAATATCTCCAAAGTTGTTCTAAGTTTCTTTTTTTTTTCTCGTTATAAGTAAAATTGGGAATCTTTTGATATGTTTTAAGATCCATTTGTGGTTTCTTTTCAGTGAACTGTCTGCTGATCGGTATGGTTAAGACCATACCATACTGCACGGTGTGGCCTCCTTGGTTCCAGAACAATCCGCGCCTGGGTCATGGCGACCATATTTCCACCTGCCCTGCAGTCCCTGGCCTCTACTTCATGGACAGGACCCACAGCACAGCTGGCCCTGGATGCACAGGTTGTCTAGGACTAGGACCATGATAAGAGCAGGACAGCCTTAGTTTACTCCAGATCCATCCCTCTGGACCACCTTACCCTTGTGGGTCTCAGCTTACTTATCTGTAAAATGAACTTGACATGAGGATTGTGGGAAGGGATCCCTGTAAAAAGGCTTAGAAGAGTGCCTGGTACATACTAACTGTGCAGGAAATGTGGACTCCTGGGCCAGGGCTGGGCTGGGTGACTGAACAAGAGCTTTTGCAGGAGCCCTGTGTGTCCTCAGGGAGCAGCTGTGAGGGTGGAATAGACCACTGTAGTCCACTGGGGAGCAGCCACGCATGAGCGGGGTCATGGGCCCTGCCGGCTGTGGAGAAGAGGGGAGCCCCTGCTGTGACCCAGCCCTCAAGGGCAGAGCTCCCCGCTGGCCCTCAGCTGGCGCTGGGTGGCATCTGTCCAAGGACAGAAGGGGTCACCGCTGAAGCTCACCTGCCTGGAGCAGGTGAGTGCCTGGGAGCAGCCGTCTGAACAGCCCCGTGTGGCACCAGGCTCCGCTGGCCGGGGTGGTCCCAGTGGGGCACTGGAGCAGCAACCTTCACCTTGGGGCTCCCAGCCCCATCCTGAGGGGCCAGCTGCCCCCACAGCCCTGGTCCCCAAACACAGATGCCATTCGTCCCTCTTTCTGACCTGCAGGCAACCCCTGGAACCCACTCCCACCTAGGCCAGCCCCAGCATCTCCATGGAGGGCAATGGGTTAGAGCGCAGAGAGCTGGCCTCTGAGTCCCAAATCTGCACATGTGAGCTGTAGACTGTGTGAGGTGGGACAATCAGAGACTGTGGGGAGGGTGAGGTGCGGCAGTCAGTGGATGCCCAGGACATAGGCTCTGAGAGAATGCTGGATCCTCCCCACTCTTGGCCATCTAGGGGGACCCTGCAGCCCACCGGACTGTTCTACCAAGGAGGAAATGGGGCCCAGAGCAGGGCAAGCCCTCACCCAAGTTACACAGGAAGTGGAAGACCAGCCCACAGCAGTTGCCCACCTCTCCTCTTGGAGTTTCCTCAGAGTCTCCAGTGCCTTCCTGCCTGTTGGCTCTTTCTAGCTAGAGAAGTGTAAGTCACTCATTCGTGTCAAACTCTTTGTGACCCCATGGACTATACAGTCCATGGAATTCTCCAGGCCGGAATACTGGAGTGGGTAGCCATTCCCTTCTCCAGGGGATCTTCCCGACCCGGGGATCGAACCCAGGTCTCCCGCATTGTGGGCAGATTCTTTACCAACTGAGCCACCAGGGAAGCCGAAGAATACTGGAGTGGGTAGCCTATCCCTTCTCCAGGGGATCTTCCTGACCCAGGAATCGAACTGGGGTCTCCCGCATTGCAGGCAGATTTTTTACTAGTTGAGCTACCAGGGAAGCCCTTTTCTAGATAAACTCCCTAGAAAGGTGTGAGTTCTCGCCACTGTTCCCTGTCCCAGGAGCCCTTCCTTGTCTACCATCATCTCTCCTGTGCACACCCCATGTCTTCCTCAACTGGGGTAAGGCCTACAGACCTGTCTCATCCCCTCTGAGGCATACTGGGGCCTAAGGGAGGGCAGCCCTGGCTCGATCGACATTGGGGTTCCCCCAGCCTAGGACCTCTTGGGGTCCCATATCTCTGCAACTAGCCCTCCCTCTCCCTCAGGAGTACTGTCTTGTTTACTTAGCACTCGCCCTGGTTCCAACCACAGATTAAGGCTCCACTCACTCACCCTCTTAACACAAAGTCAGGCAGAGGAGAGCTCCTTAGTTGGTGAGCTGGCTATTTATATCAGAGTATTTCCCAGGCTACAAATCTCTGCTCAGGGCTCACCAAGGGTTGTAGGGGTCTTGATTAAGGTAAGGCTTTGTTCTAGCTCACTCTCTCACAGCCAAGATACAATATGGGAAAATCATCACATTGGAATTTTCCTGGAAAAAACAATATAATTTAGTAGGCGAATTAATAAATCAATAAGGAACACCATATGAAAACAAGCATGGGAGGGGAGAGGAGGGATCCAGGAGTGTAAACTGATAAGAGTCAATTCCCAGCCCGTGTGCCAGCTGAGTGACACCTGTGGAACCTTGGCAAATCGCTTGACCTCTGAGACCCTCAGTTTTCTCACGTGAGAAATGACAGTAAAGTCTCTGACAGTGGTGTGGTGGAGATTAATTGGGTTAATACACATAGAGAACCTGGTATTCAGCAAGTGCAGTATTAGTATTTCTTGGAAGGGCAGGGGGAAAGGAGGGGACCCAGCCTTTTCCAAGGAAGCCCCACTCTGAGAGGAGACACTGCACTGCTTTCAGGGAGAACTGACCTGATGAGGGATCTAGACTTGTGCCAGAGAGTCCAGTCTCAGCAGGAGAAACAGACCAGTACTCGGGGAGCCCCAGTCTGAGGGGAGACACAGCCCCGCCTCAGGGAGCCCCGGTCTGAGGGGAGTCCAGGCCCCGCCTCAAGGAGCCCCAGTCTGAAGAGAAAGAAACAACAGAGTCCTTGTTTGCAAGGATACCTTAGTCATATGGGGAAGATGCAGATCAGCCCCAGCTCACAGCCCCACCTCAGGGAGCCCTGGTCTGAGGGGAGTCACGGCCCCACCTCAAGGAGCCCCGGTCTGAGGGGAGTCACGGCCCCACCTCAAGGAGCCCCGGTCTGAGGGGAGACACAGCCCCGCCTCAGGGAGCCCCAGTCTGAGGGGAGACACGGCCCCACCTCAGGGAGCCCCAGTCTGAGGGGAGACACGGCCCCACCTCAGGGAGCCCCAGTCTGAGGGGAGACACGGCCCCACCTCAGGGAGCCCCAGTCTGAGGGGAGACACGGCCCCGCCCTCCGGGATCTCCTAGCCAAGGTCGAGAATTTTTGAGTTACCTCTTAATTGTTTAGGAAGAGTTTACTGTCCTCTGGGTTCCGTGGAAAGGACAGTGAAGTGCAAGAGCTCAGTGCCAGCTTCTCCCTCAGACTGAGGGCCCCAGGCCAGGCCTTCCTGGCTTACAGTTCCCTCAGGCTGGCAGTGCCAAGGCCTCTGAGCTTCTTCATGCTCTGCTTCTCATCCCAAGACCCTGAAGCTCAGCTCGTCATGAAAACAGGAAGAAACCTTGAAGGAATGAGTATAGGGACTTCTCTGGTGGTTCAATGGTTAAGACTCCATGCTTCCACTGCAGAGGGCACAGTTCCATCCCTGGTCGGGGAATTAAGACCCCACATGCCAGTGGTGTGAACGAAAAAAATTATTATTATAAACTGGTTGAAGACGTCATGTCTCACCTGGTGCCATAGCAGCGCCCTGCTAGGTGTTCTTGCCAAAACAACCTGAATCCAGCCACACCTTAGCCCCACTGCTGGTTTACACAGGAACAAAGGAGACAGAAGACACTAGATGACGACAGCTCTTGGCTGCGACGACCCAAGCCCAGAATGTGAGGAATTCTGCAGGACAAGTGGCTGACTTCCTCCAAGATGCACATGGCTTGAAAAAGGTAACGTTAAGAGTAAGAAAGGTTGTTAGGTCTCCTAACAACCAAATGCAAGGTGTGATTTAGATCCTGATTTGAACAAACCAACTGTAAAAGACATCTTGAGACAATCAGAGAATACTGAATATTAGATGATAGTAGTGTTAGTGGACATGATTACTATTGTGCATCTGTTAAACAAAAACAAAAAGGCAAAAAAACCACAAATCCTCTTTATCTCTTGTCTACAGCCATACCACCCTAGACGCACCCGATCTCGGAAGCTAAGCAGGGTCAGGCCTGGTTAGTACTTGGATGTGTGTTTTGGGGGAGCAAGGGCAGTAGTGATGGAACGAGAAAGGGAGAATGTTTACATTTATCAAAGTAAGGTGACAGGTACATGGGGATTTCTCGTAATCTCTCTACTTCTGTGAATGCTTGAAATTCTCTATAATAAAAGTTGAAATGCAAAAATAATAATAATTAAAGCAGTTCTGGTTAAGAACTCCAAATCTATATCCCAATTCCTTGCTCTGAAAACTCAAGAGTCTCTGAGGGAGGCGGCATTCCTGGACTCCCCTGAGGACCTCCCCCAGTTGTAACAGCCTCCTCCCCTGCCTCTGTGCCAGCTGAGTGACACCTGTGGAACCTTGGCAAATCGCTTGACCTCTGAGAGCCTCAGTTTTCTCACCTGAGAGATGACAATAAAGTCTCTGACGGGGTGGTGGAGATTAATTGGGTTAATATACATAGAGAGCCTGGCATACAGCAAGTGCAGTATAGCTGGGAAGGGAGAGAGAAAGCAATCCCAGGAGAATGGAGCACAGTCCTGTCCCGGGTGCCACAGCCCACAGGGAGTCTTGGGAGGGGGGTCCTGGCTTCTGGGGGGCCTCATGATGATCTGAGATCCAGGCATAGAAGGATAGGAATCCCATCACGATCCACAGGTGTTTGTTGAGCCTGTGTCACACCTTCCACTGTGCCTCTGGAGAAGGAAGGAAAGAACAAGACAGAGACAGGAGGAGGGACAACGTGAGGCAAACCGGCCCCCTCCAGAGGTTTCAGTCATCGGGAAACAAGCACTCATCTAACGCCTACGGGGTGGAGTGGAAATGGCCGAGTAGAAAGAGCAGAATCAAGAGCTGGACCTCCCCTCAGTGGGACAGTGTCCCAGCAGAAGAATGAACAAGCGCTGATACTGCTGCGACATGGATGAAATCTGCAAACAGTGCACTGACCGAAGAAGCCAGACCCCAGAGGACAATCCCGCACTAGTCCATTCATAGCGAAGTGGTCAGGGCAGGCAAGTGGATGGAGACAGAGTGGCTGCTTGGACTTGGGGGCAGGGGAGATCAGAGTGAACGCTGAAGAGTGCAGGGTTTCTCTGCAAGATGATGAACACGTTCTAAAATCAACCTCAGTCCTGGTTGCACAGCTCTGTGAATATACTAAAAACCATTGAATTGCTCACTTTAGATGGGTGAGTTGTGTGGTGTGTGGAGTATACTGTCCATAAAGCTGGTTGGTTGGTTTTCCAAAAATCTGTCCCACCCCGCCCCCAGTCCCAGCTTGCTAATTCCTGGTGTGAGATTTTCGAAACATCCCTTAACCTCTCTGAGGCTCAAATTTCTACAAAATAGAGATAACAACAACTAAAAATAATACAACCCCCCCCCCCAGGAAAGGTTTTGTGCCCACCAAATAAGGATGCTTTTCCTCCCAAAAGCCCCAGCAACATAGCAACAGGACAGGCTGGGGTGAGGGGGTGGGAGTGGGTCAAAGGCTTGTAAACTCTTGTAAAACATCTTGCATTATTCCACTTGATCTCCATGATCAGGAGCCTTCAGGAACCAGCCGTTGACCTTAAAGATTCCTGTGAGAAATCTCCCAAAACCAACCATCTGTCCATGCTTGGCTGAGCCCACAAGTGCCAGGCTCAGTCAGGGATGTTCAGTTTCTCTTAATGTTGTGACCATGTGTGTGTGTGTGTATGTGCAGCAGAGAAAATTTTTTCCAAGTCAGTGGAGTTAGGATAGTTTCACACCAATAAGTTGGTATGGGGTACTGAGGTGATTTTGATCAAGTTTAATGCTGGCCTAGCAAGTTGGATATGCCGACCGCTGGGAGTGAAGTGCCTGGAACGTTGCTCTACCCTGGGACAGAAGGGGATTTGGGGATTACAGAGAGATCCTGTAAGTCTTGTCAAGGACTGACCCTGCAGAAGACATTCAAGGAAAATGAGAGAGAGGATGAGAAACCCCTTGCTGCCCATCACAAAAGCTGGCTCTACCATCAATTCCCACTCTCCCCACTCTCCCCAGCCCCCAGAACTCTGCTTGTCCCTCTGGCTTCACACCCTTCTGGGGCGACATATATAAATCATGCCACTTCGTGCCGTCTCTGCAGACCTGTCCCCTAGGAAGGGCAGAGTGGTTTACAAGCCTCCTTGAAAAGGGATTTATAGAAGTAATCCCCTCCGACAGAGAAAATACAGTCCCAAGCAGTGACCTTCATTCTGACTTCCCTTCCCTCGGGTTCACCAGTGTTGTCTGGGCTTCACCCACATCCTGCAGCCAGTGTGCCTGTGTCCCGAGTGCCTGTCCCCCTGACTCACCAGCCTCACTCAGAGGATAAACCACCTGGGGGAGCAACTAAACCCCTAGCCTCAACCAGGGGATGAGGAGAGTTGGACAGAAAGAAGAGGTGGGGGAGAGCCACCGGCTCAGGGCCGGCCAACCTATCCCTGGAAAATGACTCAAGGCTCTAATGGTGGGTCTCTGGGAAGAGGGGTATGCCAGGGTCAAAGGGTGAGAGTCTCCTCTCGAACATTCCCTTACATCCCCCTCAGGATGTTACTTTTACACAAGCCAAGAACATTTTAGAAACACTTTATCAAGTTGCACTATTATTACTTAAGTAGTGAACACCAGCAGGCATTTATTGAGCACCCATTGTATGCCAGGCTCTAGACAGAGCTAGGAGATAATCACCAAGGTTGTGTATTTTGGTGCCTTCATTTAAAAGATGGGCAAATATATAGGACTTCCTGGTGGTCCAGTGGTTAAGAACCCTCCTGCCAATGCAAGGGACACAGGTTCAATCCCTAGTCAGGGAAGATTCCATATGCCGCGGGGCCACCAAGCCCATGCACCACAACTACTGAAGCCTGTGCACTCCAGAGCCTGTGCTCCACACAGAAGCCACACAGTGAGAAGCCTGCACACCTCAACTAGAGAGTAGACAGTAGACCCCTCTTGCCGCAACTAGAGAAAGCCCATGCCCAGCAACGAAGACCCGGCACGGCAATAAGTAATTTTAAAAAGAGAGAGATGGTCAAGCAGGGGGCCCAAGGTGTCAAAGGCCTCGTCCAAGGTCACCGTCTAATGAACAGTAGAGACAAAGCTACAGCTTAGACCCCCTGACTGCCCCCATCCTCTGCTCTTTCCACCATATCCAGGGACAAACACCTTGAGAATGGATGCTCAGGGTTGAAAAGTTGGAAAACAAGGGAACAGCCCAGAAATTTATGCTTGTAGGACTGAATCCATTCACTTTGAGTGAATGAGACAAGCAGCCAGATACCAGCTCAGTATATGTGACCCATCTCTCCTGTATGAAGCAGACACAGTCCTGGCTGGGTCTCCCCTGGCCACCAGCATTCAAGCTGCTTCTATAACTTGACACTGTCTTCCCGTCTTAGCCAAACATTAGGTTGAACTGTACAATGCTGCTAATTTTATAGGTAAAAAATGATAGAATATTGACAATTCCGTATGTCCAATCAAGTACACCCTCACACACACACCAGTAATAAGTTGTATACCCAGAGCGCCCAATGGGGAGGAAAAGGCTGAACAGTGGGGAGTCAGAGGCTGGGGTCTCTGTGCCCCCATCACTCTGACCCCAGGACTGGAGGCCACTTACTCTTTGACTTCTTTGGAGGAAAAATCCAGATAGCGGTTGCTGATCCACTGAATCTCAAACCAGTCCCGAAAGCCGTTGTTGCCGCAGCACTTGAACTCGATCTGCAGCATGTCGATGGTCTTCTTCATGAAACACCGGCCTGGGGTGTCCGTGTCCCGGTAGAATTTCATGCCGTTCTTGAGTCCATGGGCCAGCGTGCTCTCCAGCGAGCCCCGCAGGAGGAAGCAGCAGAGGGCCACCAGGAAGAGGACCACGTTGAAGAGGACACACACGGCCAGATACAGCTTCAGCCAGGGCTTCCACTTGGCGTACTTGGCAGGGTCCAGGGCGTCGTAACAGATCTTGCCAGCCAGAGAATTGAAGACACACGACAGCACCCCCACCCCGATCAAGGAATTGGGCACAAAATGGCTCTCAGAATTATTCATCACATCACTTCTCTTCCGGAGTTCAATCTTCAGGAACAGCCCTAAGCCGAAGATGATGATACCAGCCAACACGGAGAACCAGTTCATGAGCCAGAGCCCTTGGGCCAACTTGACCCGCTTCTTCTGGTCAAATTTGACTTTCAGCAGCGCCATACTTGCAGAGTGCAGTCCGGGTAGCCTCCCACAGCACAGCTCTCACTCCTGACCTCAATAAGCCCAGAGGCTGAAGACTCAGGGCCTTGGGAAAGGTGCAGACAGTCCAAGCTGAAGGGAGCTGCTCTGGGGGCTGCCCATGTTGTGCCCCCTAGCCCGGGACCCCTGTTAACCCTCAAGTGGGAGCAGGGACCTCAGAGTCACAGCTCATGAAGGAGCCAGTCCTCCTCGTCGTTGCTGTAGCTCCCTTCCCAACCAAAGAGGGACAGCCTGAAGGCTGCAGATTAAAAGTGGGATCCACAAGACATCTTGCTAATCTCTTTAGCCGGGTTCATCCCATTAGATAAAGCCGTGCCAGTTTCAGAACATGCTCAACAAGCGCCTCCATGGACAACCTGGAGCAGAGAGCTCTGGGTTCAGCTTGGAGCATCAGGAGCAAAAAAGACGAGACTGGCCAGAGGAATGGGCTTCATCTGCAAGTCTAGCTCAGATCATATCATGTGTCTCCCCAGAAGCACATTTCCAGGCTAACCTCCTTCAAAATTTGAAACATTCTAATGGGTGGCAAAGAGTTGGACAGGACTTAGTAACTAAACAACAAATGGGACAAAAGAGATCATTATCCAAGTTGAAAAACAAATGACAGATTGTGAGAAAACATTTGCAACATGTTAAAAAAAAGAAAAAGCCACAGTTCCACATCTTAAAAAATCAACAATCACCTGAAAAAACAGGCAAAGGAAATGAACAGGTGATTTATAACAAGTGAATCTGGAAAGTCCAAGGATCTGGAAAACATGTCAATCTAAGTAGAACAATTGGGCAACGCAATTAAAACAACAATAAAAGACCATACTTGACCCATCAAATTGAACATCTGTCAAAATTCTGTCACCAGTGCAAACAAAGATAACAGAAATGAAATGTACATCCTTGATGAATCTGTAAATTTATTGTTATTTTTAAGTAATAGATTCTATTTCCTAGAGCAGTTTTAGGTTTACAAAAGAATGAACAGAAAATACAGAGTTTCTAGATACTCCTTTCCTCCAACCAGTTTCCCTATATTTAACATCTTACACTTGTGTGATACATTACAACTGATGAGTCAGCTTCGGTATGTTATTAACTAAAGTCCATAGTTTACATTAGGGTTAACTCTTTGTGTTGCACGGTTCTATGGGTTTTGCTAAATGCATAATGGCATGTTTCCACCATCATATCACATTAATGTTAGTCGCTCGGTCGTGTCAGACTCTTTGCGATCCCATGGACTATAGCCCGCCAGGCCCCTCCATCCATGGGATTCTTCAGGCAAGAATAATGGAGTGGGTTGCTATTCCCTTCTCCAGGGGATATTCCCAACCCAGGGATTGAACCCCCGTCTCCTGCATTGCGGGCAGAGTCTTTACTGTCTGAGCCACCAGGGAAGTCCATCATATAATATCGTATAGTATTATATCATTATGTCATATAGTATTGTACAGTGGAGAAGGCAGTGGCACCCCACTCCAGTACTATTGCCTGGGAAGTCCCATGGATGGAGGAGCCTGGTAGGCTGCAGTCCATGTGGCTGCTAAGAGTCGGACACAACTGAGCGACTTCCCTTTCACTTTTCACGTTCATGCATTGGAGAAGGAAATGGCAACCCACTCCAGTGTTCTTGCCTGGAGAATCCCAGGGACGGGGGAGCCCGGTGGGCTGCCATCTATGGGGTCACACAGAGTAGGACACGACTGAAGCGACTTAGCAGCAGCAGCAGCAGTATTGTACAGAATGTTCTCACTGCTGTAGATATCCTCTTCATTTTTCCTCCCCTCCCTGCCCAATCCCAGACAGCTACTGTCTCTACAGTTTTACCTTTTCCATGTCATATTGTTGGAATCATACAGAATGTAACTTTTTCAGACAGGTTTCTTTCCCTTCACAATATGCGCTTAATGTTTCTCCATCTTTTTGTGGCTTGATGTTGTTGTTCATTCACTAAGTTGTGTCTGACTCTTTGTGACCCCCTGGACTGCAGCATGCCAGGCTTTTCTGTCCTTCACTGTCTCCCAGAGTCTGCTCAGTTCACGTCCATTGAGTTGGTGATGCTATCTAACCATCTCATCCTCTGCCGTCCCCTTCTCATTTACCTTCAATCTTTCCCAGCATCAGAGTTTTTTTCCGGTGAGTTGGCTCTTCACATCAGGTGGCTATAGTGTTGAAGCATCAGCTTCATCATCAGTCCTTCCAATGAATAATCAGGGGTAATAGCTCATTTCTATTTATCACTGAATAATATTCCATTAATATGAATGTATCATGGTGTGTTTATCAGTTCACCTATTAGAGGGCAACTTGACTGCTTCCAGTTTGGGGCAATTATAAATAAAGCTGCTACCAAAACTCTGGTCTGCAAGTTTTTGCGTGGACATAAGTTTTCAACTCATTTGGGTAAATATCTAGGAGTGCAATTGCTGGATCATACAGTGAGACTATGTTTAGCTTTGTAAAAACTTGCCAAAGTATCCTATACTATTTTGCATCCCCACCAGCAATGAATGAGAGTTCCCATTGCTCCACACCCTAGCTGCATTTGGTGTTGTTAGCGTTCTGGATTTTAGCCATTTTAATAGGTGTGTTGTGGCATCTCGCTAGTTTTAATTTGCATTTCCCAAAGGCATACGATGCAAAGCATCTTTTCATATGCTTATGTGTTATCTGTATATCTTCTTTGGTGAATGTCTGTCTAGCACTTTTGCCCACTTTTTAATTGGAATATTTACTTTAGACTTTCTGCAGCCATTTGAGAGAGTAATTTATCTATCTGTATTAAAATTTTAAGTGCACATACCCAATGATAATGCAATTAAACTTCTCAAAACAGTCTATGCATAAGTACAAGGAGTTTTAAGAACAAACCCATCTTGTCCTCAAATTCCTGTCCACTGAATACTAAGGAAGTTTCCATGATTAGAATAAGAGGCGTGTGAGCTCAAGGCAGTAAGAGGGTCGAATCTCCAACCTGGAATCTCCTTTTTTCCCTTCTGTGTTGATTCTACTAGACTCACCACCTACACACTCTTTAAGATCTCCTCTTTAAGTCACTAAGGAAAAATCAAAGGAGTATTTCTCTATGCATAAACGAGATGTGAGAACAAAGCAATGGGACATGATTTTTGTTTTTTCCCTTCCAATGTAGTCACCTCAGCAAACAAAACACTTATTCCATTGCTAGACCCAAGTTTGAACTCCAGTTTGGGACTGATCTCTGAGACCAGGTTCTGAGCCTTATGGGGAAAATCAGCCTTGCTATTTTATTGTCAGACCACTTCTCACAGCTAAGATTCAGCTTCTAAATAGCTTTGGACCTTCAAAGGATTTCAACTCTTCATCATCAGAGACACTGAATAGAATGTGCTGCAAAGTTCTCCCTCCGCCTAAGAGAGGACATTCGGACAACCAGAAATATGACCATACTCATACCTCATATGCACAAAATCTGAGGACAATTGTTCCCAGAGAAAAGGGACGTGGATGATTGTGAAGCTATCAGAGAATCTATTAGGAGCACATATGCATATGAGAAAATCAAAGGGAAGAAGAAGAAAGATTTGACACTGAAAACAGAAACAAATGTTTAAAATAGCTCTGCAGGGATAAACCAATTAGTCAAGGACCTCTTTCTCCTCAGATGACCCCAAAGTGTACACCCTGAGGAGGGGCGCTGTGGAGTAGCCGCAAGTCAGTGGTTTCCCCCTAGTGGCCAAAAAGAGAATGACTTCAGTGGATGGAAGAGAGATTTCTGCTCTCAGGCTAGAATCACTCAGTATGTTAAATTACATAGAAAGGCAAGAGAGAAAGGACACGTCGGACATGTTCCTGGCCATACTTTTCAAGTAGGAAGCAAGGCAGGATATGATGAGGAACGAGCCAAGAAGAGCAAACTGCAGAGGAAAGATGCATCTCTGGAAGAGGATGGGGAAAGCTGGCTATCTTTCCCACTGAACCAATGGATGTAAGTCTAGACTCTGTAAATCTATTATAAAGAGAATAGCACAGGTTAATTGAATTAGGAGTGATTAGTTTTTCTTCCTTACTATTTCCTTTAATGGAATGAAAACAATGAATTTATACAATTAAAGGGGAAAAAAAAAGAACCCAAGAGATCTTCTCCCTGCATTTCCTACCCAAGGAAGAATGAAGCACACCTTGGCTCTTTGAGAAATTAGCTGATCCTTGTTTTCTTAACCTGTCTCCCTTATCATTCTGACTCTACTCTGAGCTCTTTTTCCTTCTCCCTTCCTTCTTCTTTTCTTTCTTCTTGTTAAATATATCATACATAAACAGCATAAAGAATAATGTTCATTTACTACATAAAGGATGGAACTGCAAAGCAACAAAAATCTTTTCTCATGAATCTTTGCCCTCCCTCTTTCAGAGATAGTCCCGGTTACTCTTCAGAATGAAGACAAAACATGGGACTTTCCTGGTGGCAGAGTGGATAAAAGTTTGCCAGCCAACGTCGGGGTCGTGGATTTGATACCTCGTCCAGGTAGATTCTACATGCCGCAGATCAGCTTAGCCCGTGCACCACTTACTACTGAGTCCCTCCTCTAGGCCCACAAGGCAGAAGTGCTGGGCCCGTAAGCTGCGACTAGTGAAGCCCAGGTGCCTGGAGCCTGTGCTCCACAACGACAGAAGCCACTGCCTGTGCGCCCCAACAGAGAGTACCCTCCGCTCGCTGCAACTGGAGAAAGCCTGTGCAAAAGCAACAAAGACCCGCACAGCCACACACACACACAAAAATACCAAGCAGGACCATTGGAACCAGTTTAAACTTGAAAACTCCATAATGAACACAAGCTCTGATTTGATAAGAACGAACAAAGAAAGACCATAAGAACTGTTCAGTTCAGTTCAGTCGCTCAGTCATGTCCAACTCTTTGCGACCCCATGAATCGCAGCACACCAGGCCTTCCTGCCCATCACCAACTCCCAGAGTTCACTCAAACTCACGTCTGTCAAGTCAATGATGCCATCCAGCCATCTCATCCTCTGTCGTCCCCTTCTCCTCCTGCCCCCAACCCCTCCCAGCATCAGAGTCTTTTCCAATGAGTCAACTCTTCGCATGAGGTGGCCAAAGTACTGGAGTTTCAGCTTTAGCATCATTCCTTCCAAAGAAATCCCAGGGCTGATCTCCTTCAGAATGGACTGGTTGGATCTCCTTGCAGTCCAAGGGACTCTCAAGAGTCTTCTCCAACACCACAGTTCAAAAGCATCGATTCTTCGGCGCTCAGCCTTCTTCACAGTCCAACTCTCACATCCATACATGACCACAGGAAAAACCATAGCCTTGACTAGACGGACCTTTGCTGGCAAAGTAATGTCTCTGTTTTTGAATATGCTATCTAGGTTGGTCATAACTTTCCTTCCAAGGAGTAAGCGTCTTTTAATTTCATGGCTGCAGTCACCATCTGCAGTGATTCGAAAGAATATTTTTAGAAAGAGTTAAATAGCAAGAAAATATCCCTCTGCATGTCCCTCTGTGACAGCCAGCTAACTACTCACTTCTGCCTTTGTAGTGTAAAAGCAGCCATAGACCATATATAAACTAATGAGCATGGTTCTTTTCCAATAAAACTTTATTTACAAAAACAGATGACAGGCCAGGTTTCACCCACCAGCTGTAATGCCTGCTGTAGAGCAGCATTGTTCAATAGAAATATAGAGCAAGCCACATTTTAGATGCTCTTGTACCCAGTAAAAAAAAGGTAGAATTAATTTGAATGTATGCAATATAACATTTTCAAAATATTATCATTTCAACATGTTATTAATAAAATATATTAATAAGTTACTTTATGTTTTTTCATATTCAGTCTTCCAGAGCTGCTGTTCGCTTTATACCCATGGCACATCTCAGCTGTGACTAGTCCATTTCAAGTGCTCTGAGGTCACACTCAACTAGTGGCTACTGTACTGGATGGCACAGCTCTTTATTTCTGAAACTCTGATCAAACATAGGTATGATCTTGATAAAAACACTAAGCAAACCAGGAACAGAAGGAAGCTACCTCACCATAATAAAAGCCGTATGTGAAAAACAACAGCAAAGTTCAGGTAAGGCCAATAGGGAGGCGAGGAAGTGATACAGGAAGGAAGGCTAATAAAGAGTGTGCTGTGAAGCTGGCTTCCCCCTTGAGGAACTCCCCCAGGAAACACACCTCAGAATTATTCCCTTCATGGACTCCTGACTACCATTTAATTGGTCCCAGGGAGCAGTGCTTTAGCTCTTCTGGCCTGCCACACCAGGACAGCAACTTGGCTTCCAACAGCTCTGGGAACCAGAACCCTAGGGACCAAATCCTGGCAGTTGAAAGTCTACTGGGGCACCAAGGAATGAAAAGTCCAAGGAATATGAGCGGTCAGTGGCCCCTTCTGTTACTCTGATATTACTTAAAATAATAGAAAGTGCTCTTAGAATAAATTTCTGATAAGAGAAATCACAAGCAGCACTTTTTACTTATTTCTTTTTTTAAAGATTATACTCCATTTATAGTCATTTTTAAACTTTTGCTACATTCCCCATTTTGTACAGTATATCCTTGTTGCTTGTGCTGTGCTTAGTCGCTCAGTCGTGTCCGACTCTGTGACCCCATGGACCATATAGCCCACCAGGCCCCTCTGTCCATAGAGATTCTCCAGGCAAGAATACTGGGGTGGGTTGCCATGCCCTCCTCCAGGGGATCTTCCCAACCCAGGGATTGAACCCAAGTCTCCCGCATTGCAGGTGGATTCTTTACCATCTGAGCTACCAGGGAAGCCTTTAGTTTATATTTGATCATGTGTACCTCTTAATTCCCTACCCCCTTGCCTTTCCCCACTGGTAACCACTAGTTTGTTCTCTGTATCTGTGAGTTTCAAGCAGCACTCTTAAATATTTATTGACTTATTTAGCTGCGTGAAGTCTTAGTTGCAACACGCAGGATCTCCCTTGTGCCATGTAGGGCCTTTCATTGCAGCTCACAAACTCTCCAGTTGTGGTGTGCAGGCTCAGGGGTTGCAGGCAGGGGCTTAGTTGCTCTGCAGCATGTGGGATCTTAGTTTCCCAACCAGGGATCGAACCTGAGTTCCCCGCACTTCAAGGTGGATTCTTAACCACTGGACCATCAGGAAGTCCCAGCACTTTTGATTAAGCCCGCTAGGGACACATCCCAGTCATAGGAGCTACTGGACTGAACAGATAGATTGCTTCCTTATTGTCAGTCACAAGTCAGGCTATTCAGGTCTCACTCGTATTTCCAGTGCAGGTAACACATTTCCTACCATAAAAATGCCAAAACTGAAGATGAAAAGAAATGAAAATAAAATACAAATATACAAGGAACATAAAGCAAATATGTATTATGTAAATTGTTGATATTCTTTTTGAGGAAGTTTTATGTACAAGCTGGGTTTGCTAATGTTTCTTAAACTACAGCTTCAGTGTAATGTTCTTAGTGAATGTCCATAAGCTTTCTAATTGCTCAAGGACCTTAAAAATCTTTCAACATTCCAGGCTTCCTTCTTGGAAATTTCCATAACCAATGAGATATGTGTGAATGGCCCTCCCCTTTTCCTCCCTCCTCCATTTCCTTCTCCTCAAAGATTACAGCTAACTTCAGTGTGAGTCTTGGTATTTTGTATTGGTGCTGGAAGCTTCACTTGTTCTTTTCCTGTAGAGGTCATTCTTTGGTCTTTCTGAGAAGTTTTTCCTTTGATATCTTTTCTTAAACTTCTTAAAAGAGACTGATTGCTGAAATTATTGCTGGACCTAATTCTCTGTATCTGATCATGCTCCCAGGCCCTCTAAAGTTCTGTTATCACAGGAAAGTCAACCGAATTGGCCTACACTTGTCCATTTCTTCACATCTTTTTCTTTCCCTCAAAAATTGCCCCTACTGGAGAATGCAACTTGGCCTCAGAGACTGACTCATTTATTTATTTTTTTCTTGCTCCTGTTGTCTCAAAATAGCATTCTTTGTTCTCAAAGAGACTGAGAGAAATCCTAGAAGACTTCCCAGAGGAGGTGGCAATTAGTTTGTGCAAAATTTTGGCAAGTGCTCATGGTCTCAAGCTGTGTGGGAACTATTTGAGAAAAGGCCAGGAAGAATGGCAGAATGTGTTTGTACCAAATATATTCCACTTGTTCCTCCAAATCTAACCTTCACTTTCCTCCACCCTGGAGCTCTGTATTCTGGGGGTTGACCCATAGGGACTGCATCAACCGACCTCCTTGCCCTAAAATTTTAATGGGGCTCAGCCAGTGGAAGGCATCATGGGAGAGAGTTTGGAAATTCATGTTGCTCTCCCACCTACAGGTCACAGCAGACTGGCTGCGTCCGTCCACTGAAGGCCACCACTGTGTCCAGTAGCGTGCTCTCTTTCTGGGTTCAGGGAAAAGTATAGTCCCTTCAGCCCTAGGAGTGATAACAGGTGTTGCACTATCTGTTATTACTTTTCCTAAACTCTGCCCATGGCTTTGTAAATAGCTCCTGTGTTAGACTCTTCTCAAATTATCCGTTTCAAGTATGCCATCTGTTTCCTGCCAGGCCCCTCACTGATACCGTGTGTTTGATTAATGGGTATTAGTTCAGACTAGTTGGAGCATGAAGTGTGTGTGATGAAACAGTAAAACATCATGTAGGAACAGGAGGCTAAAAGCCGGTGGTGAAGGTACTTGCCTTCCAGGCCAGACAATCTAGCAGGCTCTGGGAATCTCAGAAGGTTTTAGACCAGGAGTAACATGCTTTAAGACAACGAATTTGGCAGCTGCATGCAGAATGGTTTAGAAACTAGAGCTGGGGAGACAAATTAGGACAGAATTACTATTACAGGAAGATAACATTTTGTAACTTTCAGATTGGCAAGGATCCAAAACTTTGATAACACAGCATGTCAGTAAAGATGTGAAGAAATAGCACACTCGATCTTTGATAGTGAGCGTGTATATTGATAAACCTCTTCAGAAGGCAATTTGATAATATCTGTCAACATAGAAGTTGGCAGAGGAAGAAATGGTTAAATAGCATCACGGACTCAATGGACATGAATTTGAGCAAACTCCAGGAGATGGTAAAGGACAGGAGAGACTGGCATGCTGCAGTCCATGGGGTCGAAAAGAGTCAGACACGACTTACGAACTCAAAAACAACAAATCAACATAATAAATGTTTTATAACCTATTGATCCAGCAATTGCATTTTGAAGAAGGAAATGGCAACCCACTCCAGTATTCTTGCCTGGAGAATCCCAGGGACTGCGGAGCCTGCTGGGCTGCCATCTATGGGGTCGCACAGAGTCGGACACGACTGAAGCGACTTAGCAGCAGCAGCCTATTCCTTAATACACTGCACACATGCTAAATAATTCATGTATGAGGAAACTCATTATAGCATTTTTCTACTGGGTAAAGATTGCAAACAACCTAAATGTTCATCAGTTGGAGACTGGTTAAATAAGTATGGCACATTCCACATAACAGAACACTACAGCAGTTAAAGGGAATGAGATGGCTACATGCTGATGTGGGAAGATCTCCAATCTAATGTTAAGGACAAAGGCAAAGTGCCCAAGTGTACACATAGTGTGCTTCTACTGGGGTGGGAGGACAGAAAAGTATATTGCACATAAATTTGTAACTGCACAGACCAAAAAAACACAAAGGAAACAGGTTAAAGGTGGTTGCTCCCTGAAGAAAAGTGAATCACTGGGATCAAAAGAAAGAAGGAAATTTTAATTTTGGATGCCTGTACATGAATGATCTGTTTTCAAAATCCATTGCTCTATCATCTCAGAATCAAACATCTACCTTGTTATCAGTTCCAAAAATTATGTATAGCTTTCTTGCTGAAATAAACACAAACTAAAAAATATTTTGTAATAAAGTACTTAAATGCTTGCACAGAATACTGAGTTTGGTTACCAGGTGAGGAAATGGCTTCAAATTGTTTGCTTGTTCTTGTCCGTCCTCAAGGTTCAGAGTGTACAGCATCTGGAATTTTGGCAGGCAGGCCTCTGAAGAGTAACTGCCTCCTCCTGTGACTGCTGCAGATCTGAGTAGGTGGTGGGCAGTGTTGTCGTCCAGGGAACTCAGACCCTGGGTTGGTGGTTAATACAGAAGACTTGCTTAAGTTGCTTCTAGCCAGGAGAAGTTATACTAGTAGGGCACGGCCCTACTGGAGCCCTCAGGGTTTCTCTCTCATGATTGTTCTTTCATTTATCTGATCTTCAGCTAGGCTGTAGCCTCCGTCAAGGAAGAGCACACACTTACCTTGCTTACCTTTGTGCTCTTAGCGCCCAACATGGAGAAGGTGTGTAGTGGATGCTCAAATATTTATTCAGCTGAATCGAACATGGCTTTTGTGTCATATTGTCCATGCCCTTCCTTTTCTATGTATTTATTTCTTTTTGGCTGCACTGGGTCTTTGCTGCTGCCTGAGGGCTTTCTCTAGTTGCAGGGCACCAGCTTCTCATTGTGGTGGCCTTTCCTGTTCTGGAGCATGGGCTCTAGGCACACGGGCTCAGTAGCTGTGGTGGACGGGCTTAGTTGCTCTTCAGCACGTAGAATCTCCCCAGACCAGGGTCGAACCCATGTGCCCTGCATTGGCAGGTGGATTCCTATCCACTGTACCACCAGGGAAGTCCATCCCTGTCCTTCTTTGAAACTTAAAGATGGCAAATAATGGACCATTCATCTAATTGTAATGGCCAATTTACTTTCTCTATAAGCGAAGAAAATAGTCAAATAGTGTGCTGCTGCCGCGCTTCACTCGTGTCCGACTCTGAGCGACCCCATAGACAGTAGCCCACCAGGCTCCCCCGTCCCTGAGATTCTCCAGGCAAGAACACTGGAGTGGGTTGCCATTTCCTTCTCCAATGCATGAAAATGAAAAGTGAAAGTGAAGTCACTCAGTCGTGTCCGACTCCTAGCGACCCCACAAGAGTACTGGATCAAGTAGTGTGAGTGGGTAATAAAACTTTTGAATTAAATGTAATTTAGCTGTCCAGTTTCTGTGGAGCTACAGTAATTCCATGATGTTTCTAAAACATTGTATTACTAAGAAGTAACATTAGCCATAGGAAGTTGAATCTTTACATCTTACTGTTTTTGTTCATTTCTGCCTGATTAACGCAACTATTTTTTGTTGTTGTTAAATAATGACTCTTGCATGGCAGTCAGAACTTTAGTATTAAAACTTTTAAGTAAATTGACCATTTTCTCCTGTTCTTTTGTGGTTGAGACCCTGGAGTGACACTTTTATAATTATACAATACTCACATAATATCGTGGGAGCTTCCCAGGTGGCTTAGTGGTAAACAATCTGCCTGTCAATGCAGGAGCCACAGGTTGGATTCCTGGGTTGGGAAGATCCCCTGGAGAAGGAAATGGCAATCCACTCCAGTATTCTTTTTTAAATTAATTTTTTTTATTGAAAGATAATTGCGTTACAGAATTTTGTTGTTTTCTGTCAACCACTCCAGTATTCTTGTCTGTAAGATTCCATGGACAGAGGAGCCTGGCAGGCTACAGTCCATGGGGTTGCAAAGAGTCAGACACGACTGAGGGCCTGAGCACTCGCACATGCATCTAATACTGCACTGTTGTATTTAACATAACTGATCATAAATGATCTTTAATAAGCTCTGATTGCTTGACTGCTATGCAATTTTATTGCTTTTCCAGAGTTGATCTTAGTGAAAATATATGGTCATTACGCTAATTGGTGAATATGCCCGCACTGCAATGATGATGGTCATTAGATTTAATAAAAACTTAACTAAAGCGACTTTAAGTCAATGATTTTAATTTAGGGGTATGACTTTAATATAGATTTGTTTTGTTTTTGTCTTTGTAAAAAAAAAAAATCCATCCCAGTTTAAGCATAAGGGAGAGATAGGGTCTATCTTCCTGAAAGAGCAGACAGACTTGAGAGGACAGGATGAACAGATGAGACCTTCTGGGAACGGAACTGACATGATCTGGGCATCACTCATCACTGGCCAACTCGGGGACCAGATGGAGACTGCAAAAAACGTTGTGCTTGTCTTGTCCAGTGTTTTTTAAATTCCTGAATTTGTCTGCCAAGTCATCTGGTCCCCCACTCCTTAGTGACTTTCTCGCAGCAGCCTTGCTCATGGACTTCACCAGCTTCAGTACAGTTCAGTTCAGTTCAGCAGCTCAGTCGTATCAGACTCTGCAACCCCATGGACTGCAGCACCTCAGGGCTCCCTGTCCATCACCAACTCCCGGAGTTTACTCAAACTCATGTCCATTGAGTCGGTGATGCCATCCAACCATCCCAACCTCTGTTGTCCCCTTCTCCCACCTTCAATCTTCCCCAACATCAGGGTCTTTTCCAATGAGTCAGTTCTTCACATCATGTGGCTAAAGTATTGGAGTTTCAGCTTTAGCATCAGTCCTTCCAATGAATATTCAGGACTGATTTCTTTTAGGATGGACTGGTTGGATCTCCTTGCAGTCCTAGGGACTCTTAAGAGTCTTCTCAAACACCACAGTTCAAAAGCATCATTTCTCCACTCAGCTTTCTTTATAGTCCAACTCTTACCTCCATACAAGACTACTGGAAAAACCATAGCTTTGACTAGATGGACCTTTGTTAGCAAAGTAATGTCTCTGCTTTTAATATGCTATCTAGGTTAGTCATAACTTTTCTTCCAAGGAGTAAGCATCTTTTAATTTCATGGCTGCAGTCACCATCTGCAGTGATTTTGGAGCCCAGAAAAATAAAGTCTGACACTAGACCTGGTAAGCATTGGGTGCCTGGAGAAGAGTGACATCCTTGAACATGGAACTTGGGTGAGAAAAAGTGAAAAACGGAGATTTTTAACAATATATGGAATTTGAGGGAATTTCCTGGTGGTCCACTGGTTAGGATGTGGCACTTTCACTGCTGTAGGCCCAGGTTCTAGCCCTAGCTAGGGAACTAAGATCACAGCCAAAGGAAAACAACAGAAAAAAAAAAGAATTTGGAATCTGAAAGGCAGGTAAGCCCAATATGGGTTGAGGCTAGGGGCACAAACCCAAGACTGTGCACATAGGTTGAGAGTTGAGGCTCTGAGAGAATTAATACAGAAAGAAGCTAAAGGGGACTGCGCTGGTGGTCCAGTGGTTAAAACTCTGTGCTCCCAATGTGGGGGTCTGGGTTCAATCCCTGGTCAGGGAACTAGATCCCACATGCTGAAACTAAAGACCCTGCATACTGTAATGAAGGTCTCCCATGCAGCAACGGAAGTCCTGTGTGCTACAACTAAGACCCAACACAGCCAAATAAGTAAATATTTAAAAAAAAAAAAAAAGCTAAGTTTTGATGCTCAAAACTTTGGGCATCACTTACATTTAAAGGCTATAAATTACCAGAATCCCAATGAAGGGAAGCCGTCCTACTGGAAACAGGTTAGAGAAAGCTTATGGTCAAGGAGAGAAATTCAAGGATAAGTATAAACTGTACCTCAAACACAGAGTCCACTGTACCTAGAGTAAAAAGGCTAAGTTGAGTGGAGGGGAAAGAGCCAGATTTGGTGATCAAGCCACTAATATACCCACTCCAGTATTCTTGCCTGGGAAAATCCCAATCCATGAGGTCACAAAACTGGGCAACTAAGCAACAAAGATCATCAAAGCGCACTTTCAGCAGAGAAGAGTTAAAATTACAAAGACTGAAAGAGAGTGTAGATATAGAGTAAGTGGACACAGCTGTTTTAGGATGTCAGACACACAAGAAAGGAGCTGGAGTGTCATTCAGTGACATGTAGGGTGGAGGGTCTCAGGATGGGATATCTTAAAAGAAAAAGGCCTGTGGAAAGGGAGTGAGAGCCACAGGAGGTTGGTTCCATGAATGGAAGAGGAGGCTCTGGGCAAGAGACATGCCTCTAGTGAGGAAGATCAGCAAAGATGGAAATGTTTTCAAATATTGAGGGACATTGCGGGAGCTAGTTGGATAGCCGGTTGGGTTGTCGGCAGAGTTACAGGTACATAATTGTGAACTTAAGGGGTTGGGACTTCCCTGGTGGTCCAATGGTTAGGATTCCACTGCAGGGGTCCGAGTTCAATCCTGGTCCGGGAACTAAAGTCCCCTCAACAAGCTGAAAAAAGAAAGTAGGAAAGGATCTAGGAGACTTGGCATCATTCAGGAAGGCAGGACAGGCTTTTTGAGCAGCAGAGAAAGCTAGGCTGAGATTAGCAAGCATTACTATGGTTCATACTGCCATAAGGTTTGCAAGAGATTCAAGGTATTTTATTCTTTAGATTTAATTAGCAAAGTAAACTTTCCTATAAAAGTGATCAGTCCACAGAAATGAATTGCAAGCCCATTAGTGTCACAAGCATGGTTTATTCTTGGGTAATTCCCTGACAGTCCAGTGGTTAAGACTCCAAGCTTTCACTGCCAAGGCCTGGGTTCAGTCCCTGGTCAGGGAACTAAGATCCTGAATGCCAGGCTGTGTGGCCAAAAAAGAAAAACAAGGATGGTTTATTCTTTTTTTTTAAACCTTTTTTATTTAAGCATGGTTTATCCTTAGTGCACTTGTGTAAACTATCAGTCTCTAGGGGTATAGCTTTAGGATATACAAGTTTCTAATGTAAAGTTGAGGATTTAATTATATGTTGTCTCTTTTTATTATCAGAATTAATTCTCCCAAGTAAATATTTTTCCCTCTTGTTTGTAGATGATGCAAATTGTGAAACTGATTGGGATCCCTTTTCAAGTCAGTTAATGGTTGAGGAAAAAAAATAATCTGCATTCACACCCAGCTAAGGAACCGAGTGTGGCAGCTACATTTGTTTATTGGCTTCATTTCTACCTGCATGCAGTTTGTCACTCTACCCTGGTTCCTCCTTCTCATTTATCATTTTGTTATATTTCACATATCCTAGAAGCCACTGTAAATCCTTTTTTGGAACAAAAGAGAACATATAATATTAAACATATAAAGACTTGAGATATTTAAGCACCTTAATACTTGTAGTGGATATTAAATAAAAAGCACACCCAGTTACAAAGCCACTAGACCCAAAAAAGCTTTTTGAAAATCATACAACTTTCCATTTAATAATGAGTCGTAGTGTACAGAGCAGAAAGCCAAATTTGTAACAGCAGAAAATAACAGCAAAATGAGTCGAAAAATTAAGACTCAGCCATGTTTGCCTCAGTTCTTTTAGTATATGAGAATAGATACTTAGCACTATTATGCCAAAAGCTATTTGCCCTTCTTAATTTTGGAAGCTTTCTTCCCAACTCAATTATCAGTATCTAGTAGTTAAGCTGGACTCCTGAGCCAGAGTACCTGGTTTCAAATCCAGCCCACCACTCCAGCTGTGTAGCCTTTGGGCAACTTTCTTACCTGTTTCCTTACTTGAAAAATTGTGTTAACAGAACTTAACTCAAGATTTTGAGGACTTAGTAAGTTTACACCAGTTAGGTGCTTACAATGGTGTCAATAACATTTTAAGTGCGCAAAAACTGGTAGCTGTAACTACTGTGGCTTTATGCGTGGTTAAGACTCATGAGGCTCTTGGAGCCCACTGCCAAAACTTTGGATTCAAGTCAGTCAATGAGTAGCTGGATGCCAAAAACCCAAGCCAACATGTAGCTGAAGACCAGATAGGAGTCCTTCCATCGATCCACTAAAAAATACTTATGGAAGTTAAACCTGCAAGTCAAAAAAGCTCTTGGTTAATGGCAGTTTAATTAAACAAGACTAACCGGCTCCTACTAGAGCCCTAGTGAATTCGTTTATTAAACAAATATTTATTAAAGGCCTAATTTATCAAGTAATAAGTTTTAAACACCACAAAATCATTAAAAACCAACATACAATCACACTTTTTCACCTTATGGCTTCAAAGTATGACCGTCTAACAATAGGTCCTAGGCAGTACCAAAATAGCAAAAATCCTTTAAAGTGCTACACCTGCCAAAAATTTAATGGAAATCAAAAGTCAACCTCAAAGTTTTAAAATAATGAAAACATAGCATGACGACAGTAAGCTTTGGGGTCCCATGAGCCGGACTCAGTCCCACAGGGAAGTATTGGTGGAAGTGAAGAGTGACAACTGCTTAGTCCCACTGGATGCTTCGCTCTTCTTCAGGAAGAACATTCCAGTTTGGAGAGGCCACATCCCGGGCCAGCCAGTTGAAATCGTCAACGTTGTTCCAGTTATTTTTGTTCTTGTCTAAACCGGAGCCCTCGAAGTCCTTGTCGATGCCCGGGTAGCTCCAGGTGTAGGGGGCGAACTGGATCCCGGTGCAGTCCTCCATGATGGCCCTGCTGGTCACCTGCAAGAAGATGCGGGTGTCTTTTGTGGTGTGTACGCGGAGCTGCTGGCAGGCCACGGCCAGCACGCAGTCACTGCAGTCCTCCAGGAACACGGAGGTGGACACCGGGCCGCAGAGCAGCGTACAGCCTTGGGCCTTGGTCAGCCGCAGGGTGTTGGGATTGCCGTAGAGTTTGATCGTGCAGTTTCTCAGTTGGGTCAAAAGGACGTCCTGCTGGTGCAGCTCCTCAGCTCTCTTCTCCAAGACTTGGGACTGCAGATTGGAGAAGCCGCAGATCCAGCTGGAGTCGAAATCTCCCTCCTCCTTCAAGGGCGGCGGGGAGGTCAGGCTGCCTTCCGCCGCCAGGCCGTCGGGAGCCGAAGCTACTTGCGTGGCTGAAGCAGCATCCTTCTTGCGGGTCTTGAAAGCGAAACGCTTCTTAGGCTGAAGCTCCTGGCGCCGCTTGGCCAGGGCCGCCTGCAGCCGCGCCAACACCTCTTGCGCTTGCCGCAAATCGTAGGCGGCCAGGAACAAAACCGAGTCGTTTATAAGTTTCTGAAGCCCCTGCAACCGAGCGGCCGCCTCTTCCAGCCGCTCGACGGACTCCCCGCTTTCCAGAAGCTCTTCCACGGCCGATCGCTCCCGAGCGAAGGCGGCGGCGAAAAAGTCGCTCTTCTCCTCTTCCACCTCCTGGTCCTGCCGCTTTTGCTTCCGCCTTTCTACCTCCAGTTGCCGCTCATGTTCTCGCTTCTGAAGCCGCTCGGGCACCAGGGTCCGCTCTCGCTGGGATCCCAAGTCCCCGTTCGCTAGGGCAGCGGCGGACAAACCACTAGTCTCCATCTTGACTTCAAGCTTCCTTTCTCCTGCCTTCCTTCCTCCGGGCGCGCCCTTTCGCGAGGCCTCCCACCAACGCGCCCTGTGATTGGCCGGGCATGCTGACGTCAGATCCCGGCCTTATTTTCTTCGCCCATTGGTTCCTCTGC
Organism: Bubalus bubalis; assembly: GCF_019923935.1. Classification (NCBI taxonomy): domain Eukaryota; kingdom Metazoa; phylum Chordata; class Mammalia; order Artiodactyla; family Bovidae; genus Bubalus; species Bubalus bubalis. Next base: position 35,427,044 of record NC_059158.1, on the reverse strand, counting down.
GCTGGAGGGGGCGGGGATGTGGGGCGGGGCCGACTGACAGAGGGGGTGGGGAGACAAAGGTCCTTGTGGATGGGTGGGGTGGGAGGCAGGCGGGGGAAGCTTTTTTTCTTCTTAAAGGGGCAGGACTTATATCCGGGATTGTGGGGTGAGTTGCAGCAGCGGCAGCTGCACATGTGGGTTTGTTTATAAGAACAAGGTTAGAAACTCGCAGGACTCCCCCTCCCCCCCAGCTCCTCCCTACTACCCCCTTACAGGCCGGAGATCCGCAACTGGTGGGGGGAATGTGTGCGTGTGGTGGGTGGGTGGGGGGGACAGGTAGTGGTGAGAAAGATGGGGGGGGCGGGAATATTACACCGCCCGGCCGGCGCGGGTGGAAGCGGCAGCTGGAACAGCTGGCTAGGGAGCCGCTTGCATGTCTCTTGGTTTTTTTTTTTTCTTTTTCCTTCCACCACCCCTTCCCCCAACCCATTCTTGCCGCCCCTAAACCCTCCTACCCACCCCCGCGCCGCTGCAGTTCCGCGTGGCCTGGGGCTCCTGGATTCCCTAAGGCAGTTACCCGGGCGGGAGAAGGCGAAGGGCACGTACGGGAGAGACTGAGGTCCTCACTGCAGCCGGGTCCAGGGGGCCCTGGAGGAGTCTAAAAACGGATTACTATTTCTTTTTTTTTTTTTTTTTTTGCCAATTGCTGCAGTCGAAGGGGTGGGGAGTGGGGGCGGGGGGAGGGTGAGACTCCACACCCCCTCCCTCTTCCTCCCACGCCCTAACCCCCCTGGGCCGTCACTCCCTGCACAGCTGGCCGCTGCTGACCGCGCGGGGGGCTGAAACCCCAGCCCCGGACTCCGCGGCAGTCTGTGGGGCCGTCGGTGGTTAGGAAAGTGATGGGGGAAATGTTACATTATTTTTAGAGGTGATGGGAGGGATTTATCACCGGAAGTAAATGAGCCTCCCCTAAAGTCGGGACCAGCCAGAGGTGTGAGTGGGCAGCCTGGACGGCGCAATCGCTGGCAAAACCCAGAACAGCGGGCTGGGCGAGAACCCGGGCGCGGCCGGCAGCCGGCGCGGGGCACCTCGCGTGCTCCGCTGAGCGCCGGGGCCTCTGACCCTGCCCGTCCTTACTGTCGCCGGTTCTACCCTTATCTCCACCCCCGGTTTCCAACCTTTGTCGGGGTAGTTAACTGCCCGAGAAACTGTCACTTGAAATGGTACTGATATACCTGCATTTTGATGCAGAAAAAAATGGGAGGAAATGAGAGGATTAAGATTCCTCTCCCACTTTTTCAGTACCCACTCTCCTCCTTTCCTTCTCATTTAAAATGAAAACCAAACATAAATTCCCGAGTTTCTCCGCTGAAAGTCAGCGCAGGTCACACTGTTTGGCAGATTCCACTTGGGGATGGAATTATAATTATTGTGTGTTTGTAGACATGCACCTGATGGAAATGACGTTGCTGAAAACATCTTGTGCTTGCGCTTGTAGTATATATGATAAATTTTAATTTGCTTTGTTTCATGGACAAGATAGATGGAGACTTTTGTGTGTGTGTGAAGTATGTTTTCAAGGCTGGTGAACGAAATATAACTGGTTATCTTGTCTTTGAGTCATATGGGGGAATGCAATTGCTGATTTATTTTGTGAAGAATTGATTTAACCAGGGAAGGTTTGAAGTGAAGTCGCTCAGTCGTTTCCGACTCTTTGTGACCCCATGGACTGTAGCCTACCAGGCTCCTTAGTCCACGGAATTTTCCAGGCAAGAGTACTGGAGTGGGTTGCCATTTCCTTTTCCAGGGGAATCTTCCCAACCCAGGGATCGAACCCGGGTCTCCCACACTGCAGGCAGACGCTTTACCGTCTGAGCCATCCGGGAAGCCCCTAGGGAAGGTTTAGGGAAGGTTTAGAGGAAGTTTATTTTGCTAGGGAGAAAAATCTGACCTGCCTCACCCAAGTATTTCAGCAATACAGTCTGTCCCATCTCCAGTTAAAGAAGTTTGTAGCAAACAAGGTTTATTGGGCTTGGATGTTGCAACAGGAGTGAGACAACGTTTTTGAATTAGCTACAGTGACCCTGGGGGTAGGGGATAGTGTTGTCTGTATCTGAAGTGGAATGGAAAGCCATTAAACCCTTTGAAGAACTTCACTTATGCCCAGTGAGCGGTTTGGGGATAGGGTCCAATAGATTTTGGAAGTTTCCAAGTATTTTAAGTTGGTTAGTTCAGACTTTAATGAGAAAGGGGCAGTAAAGGGCAAGAATAAATGGGTCACCCTGCAGACCAGGGTGTGGGAAAGAAAGAAAGAAACAAAGTGAAGTCGCTCAGTCTTGTCCTACTCTTTGCAACCCCACAGACTGTAGCCTACCAGGCTCCTCCATCCATGGGATTTTCCAGCAAGAGTACTGGAGTGGATTGCCATCAGTGTGTGGGAGGTGCCTTCAAAGACTAATGTGAGGCCCCAGTGGGAATGGACAGGGGTCAGAAGTCTGGTCATTGTGAAGCACTGGCTTGACTGTTCTTTTTTGTAATATATAATCTATAATGTATTTATCATTTATTTTTGATTGTGCTGGGTCTTCGTTGCTGCACTCGGGCTTTCTCTAGTTGCCATGGGAGCTACTCTTCGTTGCAGTGCATGGCTTCTTGTGGCTTTTGTTGTGGAGCATGGCCTGTAGGTGTGCCCAGGCTTCAGCAGTTGCAGCCCTCAGGCTCTAAAGCACAGGCTCAGTAGTTGTGGCACACGGGCTTGGTGCTCTGTGGTATGTGGGATCTTCCCAGACCAGGGAATGAACCTCTGTCCCAGGTGATTCTCAACCACTGTATCATGAAGGCGGTCCGGCTTGACAGCTCTTGACAGACCCCAGCACAGCTGCAAGCCAGGGAGGTAACGGTCAAGACATAGGTTTAAAGCTACATTTCAAAAGTAGGAAGGCATTGACAGGCTGTATATGTGTCTTCTTTATGACATTTGAGGGCAGTTGATTCAGTGTGCATCCTTGAAAGGACCCCAGCTCCTCAAAAGGACATGCCTGTTCTGATGGAAGGAAACAGGGTAATGCTTTACAGTGGAAATGTGGCAGAAGGCAAGCTGCCCATGAGTTCTGGATCCCGCTTTCAAGGATACTTTACAAAGCTTGTGAATCGAAGAACTGCTGTCCATTAGACATCTTGGAAAGTGAAAGAATTGTAATGTGTTCCAGACTTTAAAAATTATTTAACAAAAATTTAGATGCTTTAATGGTTCTATTTGTTAGATACGTTTTTTTTTGTTTGTTTTTTTTTTGAACATTTAAAAAGTAGAGAGGAGAGTGTTTACATGTACCTATCACCCAACTTCAGCAATTCACAACTGGCAGTCCGGTTTCTTCTAAAACCCTAGCCACTTTCCCACCCCACCTTACTCTGATTTTTTGTTGTTGTTATTCAGTTGCTAAGTCGTGTCTGATTCTCTGTGACCTCATGGACTGCAGCATGCCACACTCCTCTGTCCTCCGATATTTCCCAGGGTTTGCTCAAATCCATGTCTATTGAGATAGTGATGCTATCTAATCACTTCATCCTCTGTTATCTCTTTCTCCTTTTGCCTTCAGTCTTTCCCAGCATCAGGATCTTTTCCAGTGAGTCAGCTCTTCACATCAGGTGGAAAAAGTATTAGAGCTTCAGCTTTAGCAGTAGTCCTTCCAATGATTATTCAGGGTTGATTTTCCTTTAGGATCAGTATTCAGGATTGATCTCCTTTCTGTCCAAGGGACTCTCAAGAGTCTTCTCCAGCACCACAGTTCAAAAGCATCAATTCTTTGGCTCTCTACCTTCTTTATGATCCAACTCTCACATCTGTACATGACCACTGGAAAAACCACAGCTTTGACTATATGGACCTTTGTCAGCAAAGTGATGTCTCTGCTTTTTAATATGCTGCCTAGGTTTGTCATAGCTCTCCTTCCAAGGAGCAAGCATCTTTTAATTTCATGGCTGCAGTCACCATTTGCAGTGATTTTGCAGCCCAAGAAAGTAAAATCTGTCACTGCTTCCACTTTTTCCCTTTCTATTTGCCATGAAGTGATGGGATTGGATGCCATGATCTTAGTTTTTTAATGTTGAGTTTCAAGCCAGCATTTTCACTTTCCTCTTTCACCTTCATCAAGAGGCTTTTTAGTTCCTCTTCACTTTCTGCCATTAGAGTGGCAACATCTGCATATCTGAGGTTGCTGATATTTCTCCTGGCAGTCTTGATTACAGCTTGTGAATCATCCAGCCAAGCATTTCTCATGATGTACTGTGCATATAAATTAAATAAGCAGGGTGACAATATACAGCCTTGTCATACTCTTTTCCCAATTTTAAACCTATCAGTTGTTCCATTTCCGGTTCTAACTTGCTTATTTTAAAATGAATCCCAAACTTTATATTATTTAATATTTTACAATCCACGAATATTTCAATATGTATCTCAAAAAGATTAAAGCTGTCTTTTTAAAAACATAACTACAATACTATTTGTTGTTGTTGTTTAGTCACTCAGTCGTGTTCAACTCTTTCCAACCTTATGGACTGCAGCCCACCGGGCTCCTCTGTCCTTTGGATTTTCCAGACAAGAATGCTGGAGTGGGTTGCCATTTCTTCCTGCAGGGGATCTTCCCAACCCAGGGATTGAACTTGCATCTCCTGCAAGTCTCCTGCATTGCAGGCAGATTCTTTTACTGCTGAGCCACAGTCCAAAAAAGTGGCGCCTGTTTCTCCATTATTATCTGAGTTTCAGGCTGTTAGGGGAACCACTGATCCAAACCAATATTCACATTTCTCTGATTATAATTTCCTTTTTAAAATTACTTTATGTGAATAAGGATCCAAGCAAGTTCTATACAGTGTGCCTAGTTAATATGTCTCTTTAGTCACTTTTAAATCCTTCCCCTCTCTCTCTCAAGTGTTCTGTTGAGAAAAATGATCATTTGTTTAATAGAGTTTCCCACAGGTTGAAGTTTCTGGTTGCATCTGCATACTATGTTTGCTGTTTTAAATACTTCCTGTATTTATTTGATCCTTTAACATCCTTAAGAGAATATTTGTATAGTGATAAGCCACAGAAGATCAGTAACTGAGGAATGAAAGCAGGTAACACAATAAAACCGTCTTTGGGTGTGGTCAAATAGAAAAGAATGAGGCCTTTTGTGTTCTCTGGTGTTTATCAGGAACCCTATGCAGGCCATTCCTGGGCAAATAAACAAATCCAGGCTCTGTTTTCTAGTAGCTGGGTTCCAGAAGTAGGTGTGACCTATTCATCTTTCAGCAAATATTGAATGTGTAGTGGATTAAAAGGATTCACTACAAGTTCTGCGTGTCAGGTATGAAATATATAGCCAATTTTCCAGTCTGGGTGGCTGACTTCTGACACAAAGCCAGTGAGGGGTGTCAGCCGTGCAGGCACGTGCTATTCTGGAAAAGGCTCCACCTTGGTCTGGGAAGCAGAATGGGAGCAGCTTCTGCCTTCCTCCTCTGCCCCTGGCTTTCTTCACCTCCTCAGCTCCCGTCACTTTCTGGGATGTCCCTTCCTCATTGGACCCCTAAGACCTAGCACAGGGGCTGCTGCTGCTTATGGATCCACGCCCAGCACTGAGCCAGGGAGGTTCTCCGGCTGCCAAGTGCGTCAAGATAGGCAGAGTCCCTTTCCTCCTTGAGGAGGCCTAATCTGGGGCAGATAATTACACAAATGTGAACTCGTAACAGTGACAATTGACAACTGTTGGGAAGGACAGAGGAACAGTGGGTGCCCCTCATGGGAGGTTTGACCTTGTTGGGAGGTCAGTGAAGTCTTCCGGAGCAGGCAGGGTTGAGCTCTGGCTGGAAGGAGGAACAGGAATGAACATGGAGTCAGTGAGCCCTGGAAGGTGTCCTCTAGGTATGTGGGCTCAGCGGTCACTGGTCACTTTGTGGAGAGCTGTGTCCAGGAGTGCTGGGGGCAGAAGGCCGCAGGGGTTAGGTGAGAGGGAGAGACGGGAGCAGATGCCGAATCCATATAACTCTTTGGAGAAGTTTGTGAGGAGGGAGGAGGGAATAAATAAGCAGTGCAGGGAGGCCAATAAGGTATTTCTGGTTTTTACAGGAAAAAAGAAGACATAACCTAAGGGCCCTGAAATGACTGGAGGAGATGGGACACAAAACACCGGTGTGAGGATTAGCCATGGATAAAGGGAAGGACAGCTTTCTCTATGGCAGTGCTATTAATTTTTTATTGTGAAAGTTTTCAAACATACGCAAACCTTTTGCTCTCAACTCATAGTAACAGATGCATAATTGAAACACAAGCTTTAAGAAACAGCAGATACTCTTGGGATATACAGTAGATGCTATTTTCTATTCTTTTTATTGTATTTTAAAATGTTGGCCAAGACCTGCTAATCAAACGGCAGTTTTAAGTTGATGTGTCAGTGGGAGAGGGTGCTGCTGCTGCTGCTGCTTCTAGGTCGCTTCAGTTGTGTCCGACTCTGTGCGACGCCATAGACGGCAGCCCAGCAGGCTCCGCCGTCCCTGGGATTCTCCAGGCAAGAACACTGGCTGCTAAGTCACCTCAGTCGTGTCTGACTCTGTGCGACCCCACAGACGGCAGCCCACCAGGATCCTCCGTCCATGGGATTTTCCAGGCAGGAGTACTGGAGTGGGGTGCCATTGCCTTCTCCGGGGAGAGGGTGCAGCTGTAGGTAAACTTGCATGTTTGATGAGTCTGACGGTGTCTGTGCTCTCTCTGAGTGGGCAGCGGGGTCCTCTGCTGGGTGTGAAAGGAAAGAGGCACGAGGTGTCTGAAAAGTAGGGGGAACGTTTGGATGCCTTGTGGGAAGAGAGAGAGTGTGTTGCCCAGAGAGGCAGGGCTGGTGGTGTGGATAGTCAGCAAATACTTGAGAATGAAGGAGCAACCTTCCAGGGGGCCATCTAGGCCAGAGACTGACTCAGGGGATGGAGCACGGCTGGGGGCAGGGTAGAGGAGAGAGGCTGGCATGGAGAGCCCGAGCCTCAGAAGGCAGGAATTCCTGTGGCGGGGCTTCTCTAGAAAGTCTGGAAGCTTGACTCCTGTGGCCCCTCCTGCATTCCCTCCAAAATGTTCAGAAAATTATGTCAGTCTTCCAAGACCCACACTGCCTGTCAGCAGATGACCTTAACCTACTCTTCTTGGGGGCTTCCTGATAGCTCAGCTGGTAAAGAATCCGCCTACAATGCAGGAGACTCCGGTTTGATTCCTGGGTCTGAAGTTCCCCTGGAGAAGGGATAGGCTACCCACTGTAGTATTCTTGGGCTTCCCTGGTGGCTCAGACAATAAAGTATCTGCCCACAATGCTGGAGACCTGGGTTGGGAAGATCCCCTGGAAAAGGGCATGGCCACCTACTCTAGTCTTCTTGCCTGGAGAGTCCCATGGACAGCAAGGCCCCCAGAGAGGAATCTCACCTCACCTCCCTCTTATAACCTCTCTGTGAAGATCCACCCCTTTGCCTCTTGCCCTTCTTCAAGGCCAACACCTCCACCTGATCTGCGTCCCTCCCATTTCCTGGAACCTTGAGCCGCCCCCATCCTCTCTTCAGGATCTTTAATGCTTCTTCTTTGGTTTCTCTTCTGAACAAGCAAGTTCCCTCCACTTAAAACAGTTTTCTTTTTGTCCTTTCATGCACCCAAGGACATTCTTTTTTCCCTCTTTTGTCAGTAGACTTTTTAAAAAATATATATTTTTAAAATATTTATAAATAAATTTTTTTAAATTTATTTATTTATTTACTAGGCTACCTCAGGTCTTAATGGCATTGTTTGGGCTCTTTGTTGCGGAGCGTAGGTACAGGCTTAGTTGCCCTGCAGCATGTGGGATCTTGGCTCCCCAACCAGGGATCGAATCTGTATCCCATGCATTGGAAGGCAGATTCTTAACCACTGGACCACCAGGGAAGTCCCTATTAATAGACTTTTTATTTTATTCAACTTTTTAAAATAAATTTTGTGGGAGAGGTAATTGGATTTATTTTTTTCCTGGCTTTGTTGAGATATATTGTGTGAGTTTAGGGGACTCGTTGTGATGATTTGACTTTTGTGTGTGTTTGTATTTGTATTTGTTGTTGTTGTTCAGTTGTTAAGTCATGTCCAACTCTTTGCAACCCCAGGGACTGCAGCATGCCAGGCTCCCCTGTCCTTCACTCTCCTTGAGTTAGCTCAAATTCATGTCCACTGAGTCGGTGATGCCATCCAACCATCTCATCCTCTTTTGCCCCTTTCTTCTCTTGCCCTCAATCTCTCCCAGCATCAAAGTGTTTTCCAATGAGTCAGCTCTTCGCATCAGATAGCCAGAGTATTGGATCTTCAGCTTCAGCATCAGACCTTCTAATGATGGAAGGATCAGTCCTTCTTTTACTGTATATATGACTGAGCCACTGTGGACGTGTGGATTGTTAACTGTGGGGCTTCCCTGGTGGCTCAGTAGTAAAAAAAACCTGCTTGCCAATGCCAGGGACTTGGCCTAGCAGGCTACAGTCCACAGATCGAAAAAGAGTCTGACCTGACTTAGAGACTCAACAACATTGTTAACTGTAGTCAACATGCTGTATGTTACATTTCCAGAACTTACTCATCTTGTAACTGAAAGTGGGTAGCTTTCTGTTTATTTCTGGCTGCGTTGGGTCTTCATTTCAGTGCTTTCTCTAGTTGCAGGGAACTGGGGCTACTCATTCTTTCGGTGCATGGGCTTCTCATTGTGGTGGCTTCTCTTGTTGAAGAACACAGGCTCTAGGTGCACAGGCTCTGTAGTTGTGGCCCACGGGCTTAGTTGTCCCATAGCTGGGGAATCTTTCCAGACCAGGGATCCAACCTGTGTCTCCTGCATCAGCAGGCGGACTTCTATCCACTTTACCACCAGGGAAGTGCCTGGAAATTTGTATCTTTTGACCACCTTTGTTCATCTCCCATCCCACCCCTGGCAGCTGCCGATCTAGTCTCTGTTTCTCTGGGTTCAACTGTAACGACAGACTTTTAAGAACAGTCATCTACGTTTGCTGTGTTTAGATTCTCAATCTTATTCCCTCCTTAATCCCTTATCACCTGATTTCTGCCTCTACTACTTCAGTGGGAAATCCCCATTCCCTCCTAATGTTCAAGTCTGTTGTTCTTTGTAGCTCTCAGCACTGGATAACCAGTCTCAGCACTGGATAACCCCTTCTCAGATTACAGCTCCCTGGTTCTGTGTGTTCTCTCTCCATCCCTGATCACTGTTCTTCATCTTCTTTACCAGCTTCTCTCCACCTGTCCCCTAAGTATCCACGGGGCCAGATTTCTGTCTTGGTACCAGTTTCTAGTTCCTCTCACCTCCGCTGGTGAGCTCTCCTCTTCCTCCCAGGGCACCGAGTCCTGTCCTTACGCTGATTGATTCTGGAATCCCTGGCTCCTCCTGCTTCTCTCCTGAGCCCAAACTTGGACTTCCAACACTTTTCTTGATATTTCTATGTGTCCATATTTCTGCTGTCCAAAATACCTATTTTAAGATGGCTTCAAAGGAAGTCCTTATTGTCCCAGTGATGTCCTTTTTCTTCGGTACATAAGTTTCAGTTTATTGCTGTGTAGGAAATGAACCCAAAACTTACTGGTTTGAAATAGCAGTAACTTATTTCTCACAATTCTGTGGGCTGAACTGGGTCTGGAGCCTCCAAGTCAGCCTCTCTTGTACGTCTGCAGCCTTGGTACTGCACCTCGTCCCCTCCACCCAGCCTGTCTCCTGCTTCAGTCTCCTCCCTAACATTGCTATTGGGCTCCAGCTTTGCATGGTGGCTGGCTTCCCAAGGGCCAAAAGTAGGTGCCACCAGGTCTCTTCAGGCTTGAGCCGGAATTGGTACAATGTCACTTCATTTGATCAAAGCGAATCACAAAGCTGCCCAGATTCAAGACAAGGAGAAACAGACTCCACCTTTTGATGGTTGGAGCACAGGTCTTCAGAGGAGGGGGGGAATCGTTGGCAGATCGTAACTCTTAGCGGATAATACGGCACATTGTATATAAATAATTTTGTGAACTCTCATATGGCGTGTACTTGTGCCAGGCAGTGGCTGAGCATGGACACCTATTACTCCTTTCAGCCTTCGCAACATCCCTGTGATATAGGTACTACTTGTTACCTGCATTGAGCAGGTGAAGAAATGAGGTGAAGGTGACTTCCTTAGGACGGAGAGCGAGTAAGAGGTGACGCTGAGACTTGAATTGAGGTGGAACTTCCCTGGCGGTCCAGAGGCTGGGGCTTTGCCTTCCAGTGCCAGGGGTGTGGATTCCATCCCTGGTCAGGGAGCTATGATCCCACATGCCTCTTGGCCAAGAAACCAAAACATAAAACAGAAGCAATATTGTAACAAATTCAGTAAAGACTTTTTAAAAATGGTCCATATCAAACCAAACCAAAAAAAAAAAAATCGAGAAAAAAAGACCTGAATGGAGGCCATCAGGTTCTTTCCATACCCCTGTCTGGTTATGATTCTGCATCTGGTCACAATCGCCACACAGCAGTTGTAGTCTTCTGAGCAGGAAATCAGTCATCCACAGAGACTCATTCCTCCTTACGGGGCCACCAAGCCTCCAAACACTCTCGATTCCCTCCCTCTCTCTCTGTGTCTTTTGTCTCAGCCAGCCCCCTGTCTTCAGGCCTGAGCCCCCTCCTCATCTTCCGGGTGGGCTGTTGCTCTAGATCCCCATCTGGTCCCTGACCACTGGGCCTCCCTGACCTCCCCCGGTGCTCCGTGCCTCAGCCACTCACTGCCCTAAAATTCAAGTTGTTTGTGTTACTTTACCTAAAATTTGCCCTGGCTCCCAGTTGTCTAATGCTGTTCAGAGTCTTTGGTGAGGATGCCTGGCCCCTCACGACCTGTCCCCAGCATGCCTCTCCCGCTCATCTCCCACCATTGCTATCACCCCAGTCACACCATCCTCTGCTGTTACACCCACACTTGTGCTCCTTCACTTCCACTTATTCCTGCCACACTTATTAAATCAGCCCTGACTCTGTGCTAGGCACTTCCCGGGGATGGAGGTGCTATACTGATGAACACACAGACAGGTCATCCTCAGAGCTTACAGAGGACCTGTGGGATGCAGATGATCACCAGGTGGGGGATAGATGCGATACTGGGAGATATCTAGGCGCTGAGCTCACAGAGGATCACCTGCCCCAGAACAGGGGCATCGAGGGAAGGAGTGTCTGTTAGGAAGTCTAAGCTGGATCTTAAAGAATGAGTGTCATCAGACCAGGTGAAGGGAGAAAGCAGAATCGCTCAGGTACTGCTCTGGGTGCAGGAAATACTGCAGTGAAGGAGACAGAAAGACCCTGGCCTCAAGCCAGGATAGCTCCAGGGCCTGTGATGGCAGAGACTGGTCTTGCCGGGGAACCTGTCAGATGCGTTGGACTAGTGCAGTGTTCTCAGCCGTGGCTGCACACTAATACCACAAGCGGAGCTTTAGAATCCCCGGATGCTCGGGGTCTTCCCCTGAGTAATTCAGTCACAGTGTCTGGGAGTGGGACTGTGATATTGGGTTTTTTTTTTAAAGCTCCCCGGGTGGTGGTGCTGGGCAACCAGGCTCATAAGCCACAGCTTATGAGGAACTGAAGATCAGAGATGAGGTTAGGAAGGTGAGCAGAGGCCAGACCGCCAAGGGTCTTATAAATCCTGTTAGGGGGCTTGTCTTAATCAGGAAGGCACTAGGATCTAGTGAAGGACTTAAGCAGGATAATGACAGGATCAGATGGTTCCCGCCAACCTGTGGCTACCCTCCCCCGGCCCCAGCCTTAGAGATTCAGTCTAGATGCTCTGCGCTGAGTGAATTCAATGGAGCAAAAGTAAAGTGATGTCCATTTGGAGGCTGCTGCAGGAGCCAAGCAGAAATGGTGGTGCTGGGCTGCCATGAAGGGAGTGAGGATAGAGAAGGAAGGGGAGTTGTCTGAGAGACTTAGAAGGAGACTAGACAGGACTCAGGGATTCACTGGAGGTAAGGGCTATAGGAGGGCAAGGAGTTGTGGAAGGTCCCGGCGTGGGGAGCTGGGTCTGTAATGGGCTTGGTGCCGGGACGAATGGGTTTGGAGCTGATGGGTCCACGTGGGACCTGCTTCCTGCTCCCTTGTTCCACTGCCTGCAGTCTTGTGCCTTTTCTTCTCTGTGTGATAGGGCACCTGTCTCCCACAAGAGCTGTTTTACACATCTCCTCTTCCAGGAAGCCTACCTGGATCCTCCCCTCCTTTGGCTCTGGGTGAGTGTCCAGGTGTAAAGTCAGTATCCTGCCTGTATTTTTAGGTATCTACTCTATAGCTTGGGCTCCTTCAAGGAGGGATGTGTTTTATTCTGTGCCTAACACAACACCTGATACATGTTAATAAAGGCTTGTTAAATTGAATAAGGATGGATGGAGAGTTGGGCCAGAAGCAAAGCTCCTCCTAGGAGTGTGAATGGAAGTGGGTCGTGGGCTTGCTGTTCTCGTTCCTAGGGTAAAGAATAGAAGGAGTCCAGAGGCAGAGAAGAAGATGTTTGCTAAGCTGATCAGGAAAGAGACCTAGTTAAAGAGGTACCAACCTGCTGACTCTGAAATAGAGTGTTATATTTAGTAAGCTATCTGAATTCTTTTTTTCTTATCAAGGTATAGTACTGTATAATATATAGATTTCAGGTGTACAACGTAGTGATTCGCAGTTTTTAAAGATTATATTCCATTTATAGTTATTATAAAACATTGGCTGTATTTTCTGGGATGTATAAGATATCCTTGTAGCTTATTTATTTTATACATGGTAGTTCGTGCCCCTTAACCTCCTACCGTGTCTTGCCCCTCCCTACCCCCTTCTCCCCATTGGTAACTACTAGTTTGTTCTCTAGATGTGTGAGTCTGTTCTGTTATATTCGCCAGTTTATTTTTTTAGATTTCATATATAAGTGATGCCATGCACTATTTGTCTTTCTCTATCTGACTTACTTCACTAAGCATAATACCCTCCAAGTTCTTTCATGTTGTTGCAAATGACAAATTTTATTCTTTTTTATGGCTGAGTAGTATTTCATTGTATGTGCACGTACCCACATGTGTACGTGTGTTTATCACATCTTCTTTATCCATCTGTCTGTTGACGGACACTTAGATTACTTCCGCATCTTGGTTATTATAAATAACACTGTTATAAACATCATTTGAGCGCACGTATCTTATAAATTAATGATCTCTTTTTTTCAGACATATCCCTAGGAGTAGTATTGCTGGGTCATATAGTAGTTGCAGTTTTAGTCTTTTGAGGCACCTCTATTCTGTTTTCCATGGCGACTGCACCAATTTACATTCCCACCAAAGGTTTGAATTTTTGAACATAGTTTCAAATTCCTCTCATGTCAAAAGTCACATAAATCTCTTAAAGCCTTTCTGCATTCGTTCTGTTTTTGATGCCTCTTCCTGCCAGTGAGGTGTGATTGTGGCAATAAGTAGATCTGAGTTTAAATTCTGATTACTTGCTATGTGACATTGGGCATGATACTTAATTTCTCTGAACTCAGTTTCCTCCAACTGAAAGGTTGAGATAAAGAGGAAGATATATTTCTCCTGGAATGGTTGTGATGTTGAAGTAGTGGGTGGGAAAGCACCAAGTATTGGGCTAGGCCTGTGGTGGCTCCTCAGCAGTTGTTCCTTTCTGCCTTCCAGTCACCAGCACTTGGTCCCTTTGCACTTTTCAGCACTCAGGGTCAAGGGTGGAGCCAGAATTTGTTGTGTGTACTAAGATTTGCTCATAAAGGACCCTGTAATGATTCTCCTAGGGACAGGTGTCTGGCCTGTCTGCAATTCTGGGGGATATATGGGTAGAATTTACATGTAAACAGAACTTCCCTAGTGGCTCAGATGGTGAAGAATCTGCCTGCAGCACAGGTGACCGGAGTTCAATCCTCGGTTGGGAAGATCCCCTGGAGAAGCAAATGGCAACCCACTCCAGTATTCTTGCCTGGGAAATCCCATGGACGAGGAACTTGGCAGTCCATGGAGTTGCAAAGGGTCAGCCACGACTGAGTGACTAACCCTCTCACTTTTCACTTTACATGTAAGTAGTTGCTGCAAAAGAAAACCAAAGAATTCTACAAAGTCAGAGCTGGGCAAGTCCTGAGGGATCCTCAAATTCTAGGACAAAAACTGGCTTATATAGTAAAAGGGAAAAATGAGGCTATGTAATTTTTTTTTAAAGTGATGATTCATTCAGTTTATAGAATTGTGAGATCATTTGCTTTTTTGTTTTCAGTTTCTTTTATGAAAGCCTTTTTTATCTGTGAAATCTTCAGTTTTGAGAACCACTGATCTAATCTTACTTCATTTTACAGATAAAGGAACAGGCTATGTAACATTAATGGAACGTGAAGTATTTTCACAACCTCTAAGCTCTTATTTGACTGCAGGCGCCATGAGGGCTGTAGTTGTGTCTCCTGTTTTTTTTTACACCCCATAGTCTCTGCACATGGGCAGATCATGCCTGGCGTGGAAAGCTCACCGTAATTATCCGTTGGAGGAATAATTGACATACTCAGCCCAGACACTCCAGAATCCTAGTTTGTAATGATATTTATTATTACTAGTGGAACCAGTAAACTCCTTGTGGGATCCTCTGTCCTCTGTCACCCAGCAGGGCAGGTGTTCAGTGAATGAGCTCCCAGGTCACACAGAGTTCAGGCACGTCCAGGAAAAGATAACCCAAGAACCCGAAGGACAGCAGGAGCCTTCCCTCATATTATCTCATTTAATCTTCACAGTCACCTTGCCGGGAGGGTAATAATTTCAAGCAGCACAACTTCAAAATTCTTCACAAGATACAGCCAGATTTTATTTTTAAAATTTATTTATTTGTTTTTGGCTGGGCTGGGCTTCCTTGCTGTGCACAGGCTCTCTCTGGGTGTGGTCCGCAGGGGCTACTCCTTGTTGGGTACATGTGCTTATTGTGGTGACGTCTCTTGTTGCAGAGCACAGGCAGGTTCAGCAGCTCTGGCACCCGGGCTCAGTTGCTCTTGAGCATGTGGGATCTTCCCAGACCAAGGATCCAACCTGTGTGCCCTGTATTGGCAGGCAGATTCTTCTTCACTGTACCACCAGGGAAGTCCCAGAAGATACAGCCAAATTTTAATTCCCAAACAGATGTGCATTTTTAAATACTGCACATGGAAGGTGGGTGGGTGAGGTCAATACCTTTTCAACGTCCATTTTTTTCTTCTTCAGTATAAGGGGAATAATGATCCACAGTGTTTGGAGATGGGTTTTTGTAGAAATGCTCATTTGCTGAGATAAAATGCTTTTAAAATGTCCTGGCAGTTGAAAGTTAAAAGAAGCAAAAATATTATTCCCCTTCAACTTTTCTGCCTAGAGGGTGAAAGTTTCTCTTCTTTAGATAGAATTATATTATTTTCTACAAAGCATCACTTTTCTGTGAAATATCATATGCTTTCAATTTGCAGGTTCCAACACAATAAGGTCATGAAATCTGTTTAGTGGATAGAGGTCTGCATTAAAAAAAAAAAGATGAAATAAAATGGAAAACATCACAGTGCATTGTAGTGCATAAATAGGCTTATAGTATACATATATATTTTACATATACATATATGTTACTTGCAGGATAAAATGTATTTCTTTTTAGAGTTTATGGTCTAAAAAGTTTGGACAAAAGGGTTTGGTGATGATGCTTTGCACATTATGGTTCTGAGGAGTACTCACTGACATGGATAAAGGGATGTCGTGTCATTAGGATGTGGCAGCAGTCAGGAAATGTGGCTGCACAGTGGGAATCCTTTAGTGCTGCAGATACTTCCTCCTCCTTCATGTCTCAGGATAATGCATGTTTGCTTACAAAATGTGAAAGATGCCAACTTGGACATGGAAACAATGGCACCTACTGTTCAGGACCATGGGTGTGTGATGGGAGCTACCAGATAAGGCACGTGTGTTTGACAAGTGTGAGTTCTGCTCTCCAGGAGGGATCCAGTGGTCCCTAACCTGTGGTAATTTAAAATTTGTTGTTACCGTTGTTCAGTCGCTAAATCGTGCCTGACTTTGCGACCCCCTGAACTGCAGCACGCCAGGCTTCCTTGTCCTTCACTGTCTCCTGGAGTTTGCCCAAACTCATGTCCATTGAGTCAGTGATGCCTGATGCCATCCAACCATCTCATCCTCCCTGGTCCCCTTCTCCTTCTGCCCTCAATCTTTGCCAGCATCAGAGTCTTTTCCAATGAATCAGTTCTTCACATAATGTGGCTAAAATATTAGAGTTTCAGCTTCAGCATTGGTTCTTCCAGTGGACATTCAGGGTTAATTTCCTTTAGAATTGACTGGTTTCATCTCCTTACAGTCCAAGGGACTCTCAAGAGTCTTCTCCAACATCACAGTTCAAAAGCATCAATTCTTTAGCGCTCAGCCTTCTTTATGGTCCAACTCTCACATCCATACATGACTACTGGAAAAACCATAGCTTTGACTATATGGACCTTTGTCAGCAAATGCAGCAGCAGCAGCAGCTCTTTAATAGGAGAAGGCAATGGCAACTCACTCCAGTACTCTTGCCTGGAAAATCCCATGGACAGAGGAGCCTGGTAGACTGCAGTCCATGGGGTCGCGAAGAGTCAGACACGATTGAGCGACTTCACTTTGACTTTTCACTTTGATGCATTGGAGAAGGAAATGGCAACCCACTCCAGTGTTCTTGCCTGGAGAATCCCAGGGATAGCGGAGCCTGGTGGGCTGCCGTCTGTGGGGTCGCACAGAGTCGGACACGACTGAAGCGACTTAGTAGTAGTAGTAGTACTAGCTCTTTAATATGCTGTCTGTGTTTGTCATAGCTTTTCTTCCAAGGAGCATCTTTTAATTTCATGGCTGCAATCACTGTCGACAGTAATTTTGGAGCCCAAGAATATAAAATCTGTCACTGTTTCCACTTTTCCCCATCTATTTGCCATGAAGTAATGGGACTGGATGCTATGATCTTAGTTTTTTGAACGTTGAGTTTTATGCCAGCTTTTTCACTCTCCTCATTCACTTTCATCAAGAGGTTCTTTAGTTCCTCTTCACTTTCTGCCATAACAGTGGTGTCATCTGCACATCTGAGGTTATTGATATTTCTCTCGGCAATCTTGACTCCAGCTTGTGCTTTATCCAGCCTGGTATTTTGCATGATATACTCTGCACATAAGTTAAGTTAAGCAGGGTAACAATGTACAGCTTCGATGTACTCCTTTCCCAATTAATTTGCTGAGGCACTGATCTGAGCACATCCCAGGCCTGTGGGTGGAGAGAGACAGTGATTTAGCTTCTGAGGGAGCCACGCCTCCTACCTTTCCTCTGCATTCTACGGAGCTTGTGAGGTTTTCTAATCTTTGTCTTTTTTTTTTTTTTGGTGGGGTGGGGCCGGGGGGATGGAATATAATTGCTTTACAATGTTGTGTTAGTTTCTCTGTACAGTGAAGTGAATCAGCTATAGTATACATATATCCCTTCCCTTTTGGACCTCCCTTCCACCCTACTCCCCATCCCACCCCTCTAGGTCATCACAGAACCCTGAGCTGAGCTTCCTGTGCTTTCTAGCATGCATGCATGCTCAGTCCTGTCCGACTCTGTGACCCCATGGACTGTAGCCTGCCAAGCTCCTCTGTCCATGGGATTTCCCAGGCAGGAATACTGGAGCAGGTTGCCATTTCTTACTCCAGGGGATCTCCTCAGCCCAGGGATTGAAGCAGAGGCTCCTGCTTTGGCAGGTAGGTTCTTTATCCCTGAGCCACCAGGGAAGCCCTATTCTTTGTCTTGTCATTGTTCAGTTGCTGAGTGGTGTCCAGCTCTTTTCAACCCTATGGACCCACACCAGGCTTCCCTGTTCTCCACTATCTTTGTCTTAAGAGCACAATTCTCTTAAAGTAATAAAAAGTTGGTTTTTGTGTGAAGAATGACCACAAAGTGAGAGGTGAAGTTTGAGTAAAACTCTGGATTGTGAAGATAAGCCAAGAAAGATGACCTCTTGACAAAGTTGTGATTTTCCCAGAAAACAAAAGTCACCGTGAGAGTTCCCAGGTTCTGCAGGTTGGTGATTCCTGGTGCTCTGTGTATGCAGCTCTAAAGACTGTCAGGAGCAGGGCTACCCTGGTGGCTCAGACAGTGAAGAATCTGCCCGCAATGAGGGAGATGGTCAAGGCACTGTGCAATATGCTTGGATGCCTTTTTAGAACCTGTAGGGAAGCCTTGATTTGAGGCAACATTCATTTAGCATATAACCTCTGGAAGATAGAAATTTAGAGGGTAGAAATCTTCACTTCTGTTTAAAAAGAGGAGAAAACATGCTCTTTTTTTTTTGTCTTTTACTGATTAATTCCGGATACTTTTTGACCCATTGCATTAGGAATGACTGTGTTACGTTCTCTGCTATGATCTTTGGATCTTTAGGACAGACCTGCCCATCTCAGGTCTGCCCAGAGCTGAGTCCTTCCCACAACTCTGGGAGGGAGAGGGAGAGCTGGAGACAGGAGATGGATTATCAATGGACAAATCAGGACCAAATTCTGGATGGATGGATTCAAATCCTTCCTTTGCAGGTAGCTGCTGACTCTTTTGAAAGAAGGACAATGAAGTCACTGGTGGGTTGAGCCATGTGCCCTTCTTCTAAACCATATAAACTAGGTAACTGGAGGGTCACCCCCATCCCCATTCTCCAGAAGTTGTTATTCCTAAAGCTTGCATTCCATAAGGTACCTGTGAGTCATAATTGCAACTGCAGAAAGAGGGAGAAAGAGAAGAAAGGGAAGTGGCATATTAGTTTATCAGGATATGAGAAATCACACCTCGATTTTTATTTAAAAGAAAAAAAAGTTAGGCTGAGATTCATTCATTCATTGCTGCATGACGGACGTCACCAGGAGCCTGACTCTGCTTTTTCAGCTCTGCACCTGCAGAGGCTAGGTGGACACCTCTCCTGACCATCATCAGATCCAGGGGAAACTTGTTCCTGCCACCTAACTGACTGTCATTGATTTGGTGGCCATTTGTTGAGTGCCTGCTACCTCCAACATCAGCCAGGTGCCTGGATACAGAAAACATGCAATGAATGTTAAAGTGTTGATGCAAGATGCTTTTTTCGGCCTTGAGACGAAGGGAAGAGAAAAATGAACAAAGCCTAGTCTCCTTGAGGCTCACGATCCAGAGACAGACAAGAAGACAATTAATTATAAGTCAGGTCAACCCCAGTGTGGGTTATAAAGGAAAGAGAGGAATTCCATGGAAGTACAAAGAGAAGAGAGAGGAGGGCAGAGAGAGGAGTGGACTGAGAGAAAGCGGGCAGAGAGGTGCCCAGAGGAAAGCGCACCAGCAAGGGCAGAACCGGCACCGAGCAGGGCAGACACCAGTCGCACTTGAGGAGCTTGGGGTAACACCAGGCAGCAAGAAGGAGTCAGGAGAAGTGTTGAGGTGTGTGGTGGAAGATGGAGCCTGGAGCCAAGGCACCAGGAACCATCAGAGGTTTTGAGCAGGGAGCAAGGCATCGGGTGCTTTGTGTTTTAGGAAGAGAAGTTGAAGAGGATGGATTGAGGCAGGGTGAGTGCCATGGGGAGGCTCCTGCAGTGGGTCACTGGATGAATGACAGGGCTTGGCCGAGGGCAGTGGAAATGAAATGGAGGTTACGCCGGAATGATTTGTACTCGAAAGCCAATCTGTGAATTTATAATGGGCATGAACCTACCCAACCACTTGAATGATTAGGTCAGCTGGCCAGAACACAGCTTTTTAAATTGAAGTACATTAATAATCAAAGGATTATTCGGTGAAAGTGGAGTTAAGGGAAAAGGAGTTTAATGGTCTGAACAGACCTTCCACTCGATCTATCGCTGTCTTTGCATAGCGGTAGTTACACAGCTGAAGTCTCTGGTGAGTTGTTACTCTTCTCTGGAAAGACCCTTGGCCCGCAGGAGGAACTGCTCCCCTGGCCAGCACTGGAGAGAGGCCGTATTCGAGGATCTTTTGGTTTCAAGAAAAGGAACTCACTCATCAGTGAGCAAGTAAAATGGGAAATAATTATAAGGAAGGGGAATCTTCCACCCCAAATACTAGAAAGGGGCCAGACTTTCTGGGGCTTAGAAAATCCCAGGTCCTTTCTCCTTCCCACTTCCTTCCCTCTACATCCACTGAGAATCTGCTTTCTTCTGGACACATTGGCCTTTCTGTTCCCATTCACTTGCATGGACCCCATTATAACTGCCCCCAAATGGTGGTCTTCACCCCTAGTCAGACTTAAAGTCTGCTCCTCACACCTGACCCAGTTTCTGTGTCTCAAGTACTAAAACTTGAAGAGAGGATCCCATTGTTCCAGCTTGGATCAGGGGCCTTTCCCTTATCCAGTCAGGCTGAAAATGTGACACGATAGATTCTTAGAGGAAAAAAAAAAATGGTAGTCAACCCTGGATAACTCTAGTGTACTGGCATTATTGTTCAGCTCTGTTCACTGATTCAGTATATTTGTTGTCTTTTGCTGTATAACAGAGTACTCCAAAACCTAGCACCTTAAATAATAAGTGTTTATTATATTATATACCCAGTTCTGTGAGTCCAGAATCCAGGGACAGCTTACCTGGGTGTTTCTGCCTCAGAGTCTCTCATGAGGTTGTCGTCACTGTTCCGTGAGGCTGTCACCATTTGAAAGGCGGGCTGGGGGCTGACCTGCTCCCATGACAGGAAGGAAGCCTCCTTGCCTCACTGGCTGCTGGCTGGTGGCCTCAGTTCCTTGGCATGTGGGTGTCTCCATAGGCTAGGTATCCTTAGGACGTGGCAGCTGGCTTCCCCAAGAGCGACTGTTCCAGAAGGAGCACTTGAGATGGAAGCCACAGCCTTTTATAACCTAATCTCAGAAGTGATGATCACTAGCGCCCTGTTCTGTTGGTCACACAGACCAACCCTGGTACAATGTGGGCGGGGGATACACAGAGGTGGGGATACCAGGAGATGAGGCTCCTTGGGAATCACCTTGAAGACCCGTTACCATATTCAGTCAGCAGACAGTGATTTCATGCCTACATGTGCGCCAGGTGCTAGAAACGGAGAGCTTGTCACACAGAGTTTTGTCCCTGAGGAGCTCAGTGTCTGGTGGGGGAGACCTTATAAGAACACCATCATGTGTCCCCTGAGCCACCACACTTATCCTCATGAGATTCACATCTTTTCACAGCAGTCTCTTATTTAACCATCCTCAAGTAGATCCCTTGTTTGCCCAGATGGAGTTTTGGTTTGCTTTTTTTCAGTCACAGCCACAGTAAGAAATACATTTTATATCACAAACCAGTACATACATAGACACATTTATATTGGAAACAAATTTCACAGAAGAGTTTACACCCTCACTGCCTGCAATATATTCAAATATTTCCTATTCTAGGCAATTTCATTTTTTGCAAAAGTTGGTCACAATCTCATGGATTTCATAGCCTGTCGCGTTGTGACCTGCCGAGTGGAAAGCAGTAGTCTAAAGAAGTCCAAACTCTCTGCCACTCACAACAAAGCCCCTCACCATCTACCTGTCTGCAGCTCCCCCTCATTCATATTTAACAATGACACCCTGCATAACGCTCCTCTACCTGGAGCTCTTTCCTCTCCTTCCCCACATGGTTTGGAGAACTCTTATTCATCCTTTAAAACCCAGCTTTAAAGTGAGACTCCTCTTCTTGCTCCATCCTCTGGCCCCCAGAGCATTTCCTGGACACTTGGTCCCTCCTCCACTCCCAGCCTGTCCTAGAGCCAGCTACTCCAAGCCCACCCTGTGTTTTCACTGAATCTCTCTCAGTACGTTTAGGACATTGAGCAAATTAGCATCACACAAATGACGATGCTGCAAATGAGCGGTGTGCAGAGTTGGGGGTGTTGCAGGCAGGTTTCCTGTCAATGGAGCCACGTGCTGCAGAAAAAGGATCCCTCCCCCACAGCCGGCCGTGTCCCCGCTCATCCATCACAGGTATAATTCGCAGGGGAACTGGCTGCCTGGGTTCATTACTGCGGTTCATTTTAGCTGATCTGGTTTCTTTTCTTTCTCCTTACTTTTTTCTTGTGCTTGTGTCGATGGGGACAGCCTAGTGAGAGAGGGAGCTTTAGGCAGCAAGATAGAAAGGCCTCTGTATCTGCACCCGCCCTGCAGGAGGGGGGTTTCCTTTCTGAAGTGGTACGGAAGGAGGGTTTTGAGGTTTTTGAATATTTGCTTCTGAGTATCTTAAGTAAGAGATTTGTTTGCCCACATTTGTACTATCTTGGCAAGCTAGCAACCCGACAAAATATTTTCTGGTTGGTTTTGCCTGTGCCGTGGTTTTTATTTTTGAGGGGAAGAAAAATTTACACCTTGGTTAAATTGTTCTGAAATACAACGGCTGTTGTTTTAAATTGCTGTTAACTTCAAGGGTTGAAGCTAATATGATTTCCAGGCTCATGGGAGTTGCTGATAGACTATGCTGTGAACCATAACCAGAAATGAAAAAAAAAATTAGACACGCGCAAAAGCAATTAAATTATTCCTTCTCCAATATTCTCATTTCTGCATTTATCAACGGCTGGGTAACTACCCAAGGATATGCTGACTTCCTTGTGATGTGTGCCTGTTGGGGGGAGGGAAGTAGGGTGGGAGACAGGCTGTAAACAGATCATTACTGTAGAGTGTGATAAATAGTCTATAATAGAGTACGTATTACATGCATAGAGAGGGGAGTTATTTATTCACGTTCAGCAGTATTTTTCAAACGAAGGTTGCCTCCCTTAGTGGATCGTGAAATCCATTATAAGGTGGCAAACAGCATTTTTAAAAATGGGATAATAGAATGAAATAGATCAAGTTGCATCCTCCACAGGAAGTTTAGATACTGTTTTCGGAAACCTTTGTTTCAGTTAGGCATCTACTGCATTGCAATGTGAAATCTGTTTCTTGAGATTGAGTCTCAGGCAGGGATGTTTGAAAGCCACTGAGGGGTGGAGGGAAGCCTTCCCAGAGGAGGTGGCATTTGAACTGGGCCTTGGAGAATGGTGGGCTTGCCTCAAAAGAAGGACATTCCAGGCAGAGGGGAAAGGATATGGCCAAATGGGGGAGGAGTTTGTTCTTGTCCAGGGGTGGGTGTTCTCCATGACTGGACTGCAGGGTGCAGGGACAGGAGTAGCTGCAGGTGCCCCTGGGGAGGCAGGTGGAGCCAATGAACCACTTGTAAGTACAAGTATCAGGGCCTCAGTTCATCCCAGAAACTCCATTTTTCTGCGGATGAGTTTGGCCTTGGGAATCTGTGTTTCTGATAAGCTTCCCTGGGCAGTGAGGTGCTAGTAGAGGTGTGACACCAACAACTCTGGGTTTTTGAAAGGTGATTTGGGGTCATAATTTAGATAGAAGAGTGATTGGAGGGAAGGGAAATCGAGAGACCAAACAAGAGATAAGGGCCTGAATTTAGGTGAGGCAGTTAGTGGAGCAAAGGGACTAGGTTGGAGGGAGATTTTGGAGGTGAGTTGCCTGGGTTAAGGGAGAAAAGAGAATAAGAAGTCACAGATGATTCTAAAATATGTAGAGAGTACATGTCCTTTGCTCTGATTGCCCATCTGTGAACAACCTCCTGGTTGTTAGACCTGACTCAGGTTAACCTAACTCTACAAGGGACTGACCAGTATACCTAGACTGCTAGTTGACTGGTTTGATTTACAGTGAGGGAGGTGCCTTAACCTTTTTGGGTACAAAGGTACTTGTATCTTTGCTCAGCAGTATCAGAGCACCTGGGGAATGGCACCAGTAATTAGAAGATTTAGCGAAGAGAGAATTGTATGGTCTAGGAGGTATTTCATGGAGGCTTTGAAATTGCCTGACGAACTTTACCCTGCTCACATTAGAATGTGATCAGAATACTCGTGGAGGTGATACAATGTCTCTGCCCCCTCAGTTTTTTTCTTCCATGTTGAAGATGTATCTTGGTGTGTGCTTTGTACTTACTTATTTCTTTGTATTCGACTTGTGTGTACAAGTCATCTTTTAGGGGTAGTTTCTTCTTCATATATCTTCCCTCTTGGTTTCATTTTCAGAAAGGACACTGACATTTATTTACTGAGCAAGCCCCTTTGCATGGGTAGCTTATCTTCACGGTTGGCTTTCTCTCCAAATTCTGAGCTTGTGAGACCTCTCTGCTGCTGTTTCCATGACCCATGATCCTGCTGGGCATGGTGGAGTGGAAGGGACACTCTGCAGAGGACATGTTCAGAGTCCCGGCTCCACAGGGGCCTGGGAGCTGGTGACGCTTCCCGTGTGTGTGACGCCTCCTCCAAACCTAATGACTGTCCTCCCCTCACATATTCAGTGGGGAAACGGGCTGGATGTGTAAGACAGCAAGGCCAGTGGGAGGGACTGTGCCTCTGTTTTCTTAAACAGTTCTCTGTTCCTCATCCTTTACTAGAAGCTTGTAGGAGTTCAGATTTTTTTTTTAAGTCTGTCAAGAAAAATAACCAGCTTGAAATATGTCAGGACTAGAATAGCCTTAGTCTCTACAAAGATGATTTAAAATGTTTATACTCATGTATCAAATAAAATAATACTGTAGGCAAGGTACTGAAAACATTTGTAATCATTCCAGTAATTTGCTTATTTACCACTGCTTTGAAAACAATTCCACGTTACTTCTAATAATAGTATTAGCAACCACAACAGTAACGGCAACTAATATTGAGTATTTATTGTATACCAGGCACTAAAGCTGGTTTTACATCCCTAATATCATTGAACTCTTCCCCTATTGACCCAAGATACAGACACTGTCACCTTCATTTTACATATAAGTAAACTGAGGTGAGAGAAGTTAAAAAAATAGGCCACGGTCACATGGCTAAAATGCAGCAATGATAAAGCTCTTTGATGAGCGAGGAAGTGAAAGAGAATGAGGAAGAACTTATAAACCATTAGGCAATACTGTCTGGGATCAACTGGGCAATGGTTTTATGTGATTCAGGGAGACTGACTCTATTATTAGCTTAATATGTAGCTGTCTACGTAGAAATATGATGATTTCTTGCATTCTTATACATCTTGTGGATTGGGTTGTTTTTCTTTTATCCCACAAGTACTGGTTGCGAGCTTAGTATACACAAAGTCCTCTGCTAGGCCCTTAGAAAATAAAAAGCCTTTGAGGAGCTCCTTATCCTGGACAGAACATAAGAGAGATACGTTTGGTGGAATCATGTGAGATTGCCATTGGAAATTTACACGGGAAGGTTTCACATGACTTAACCTGACACATAACTAAAACGAGGTGATGGAATATTAGCTGAGCATACTGACCTCTCATTATGTTTCAGGCACCACGCTAAACATTTTACATGCACTAGTTCCTGAATCCTTAAAATAACTCTCAGACATGAGTACTATAATTATCCCTGTTTTATAGATGAGGAAGTTGAAGCTCTGAAGGGTGAAGTGACTTGCCCAGAGCCACACACCTGGTGTGTAACAGAGATGGCATTTGAACCCCGGGCACTCTCAGAGCACAGCCAGTGCACTTAAGCCTCAGATTATAAGCACTTCAAGAGGGTCAAATAAAAGTACCAAGCTTATTTATGCACACTGAGAGCTTATAAGTTTTTTATATCACAAACATTCATTGGATGTATCTCGGAGTTCTATGATCTGGACACATCTGGTCATGCATATCACCACTTAATCTCCAGTATTTGCATTCTCCCCGCTCTGAGAACGGCTAACCAACTGAGGGGAACACGTGGAGGAAGGATGCAAAAAACAGCAACATTTTCACTTTTACTTGTTATGTTGGTATTGAACCTGTTTATTTAGAGGTACAAGCCCATGCTAGAGCATTTCAATTTTATCTTTTTTTCCCACCTGTGTCCAGTTGCCCTTCTTACTAGGTCACATATACAGACAAGCATCATAGGAGGGAGCTTGTACATAACTGTACACGATTAAAGTTTTTTGCATATGATCAAGCCATTTAAAGAACTTTCCTTTTTAAAAGTTTTCTAATCTTATATTCAGATACCAAAATCCTGTCTATATAAACCATCACTTAAAATTTTATGTACAAAGGCATATCCCTTATTTTAAATGTTACTTTTTTTTATTTGCATGTGGGAAATTTTAAGAAGTTGTTTTTGTTTTATTTTTGCTGCTGCTGCTGCTGCTAAGTTGCTCCAGTCGTGTCCGACTCTGTGCAACCCCAGAGACGGCAGCCCACCAGGCTCCCCAATCCCCGGGATTCTCCAGGCAAGAACACTGGAGTGGGTTGCCATTTCCTTCTCCAATGCTTGCAAGTGAAAAGTGAGAGTGAAGTCACTCAGTCATGTCTGACTCTTAGCAACCCCATGGACGGCAGCCTACCAGGCTCCTCCATCCATGGGATTTTCTAGGCAAGAGTTTTATTATTAAATGATACCAATTTGTGTTACACCTGGTGAGTCTGAGATTCTCCCCACTGCTGTCCCAGTATTTTGTGACCCAGCTCTACCCGCCCAAATATTCTAAATTATCCTTGACAACTGGCAAAGTAAATCTTCCCCAATGAGAAAGGATGGCCCCTTCTGCCTATGAACCCCTCTGCCAATGAGAGAGGATGGTCCCCCTAACTACCACTGAACTTGGTTTTTATTGAAATAGCACAGACTGCTTGTTCCCAGGATCCTTTTTGGGACTTGAAGAGAGGGTGTGTTGAGGAGTCAACCAGGCCTGGGTTCCCCCCAGCTCTTCTTAGACTGATGACCTCAGGCAAATGATGAGAAGCATTGGGAGACTCATCAGTGAAAATCTGGATAATTAAACATTATTCTGTGGGTTTGTGTGAAGGTTCAGGCAATAATACATACTATAAGAATAAAGTATCTAGAATAATGCCTGGCAGGACTTAGTAGGCCCTTAATAAATGTCAGCTCTGGTATTTGGGCATTTGTGAGAAACCCCGCAGTGCCCTACCCTCTTCTGGACCTCACCTCTTTGTTAAGTGATTTTAAAGTCAGATTTGTATTTTTTTAGGAGTTTTGGCCTAGTAGGGAGATCAGCTTTCTGAAATCCATTAATATTTCATTGGAGCTGTGAAGCAACAGCTGTAAAACTTGCTTGGTGGGCCCTAATTGCAATGAATAATCCATGGACTCCTTTGAAATGTAATTCTTCAAAATGTGTATTATAATTAAACTCTAGCCAATCCAAAGGCACTTTAAAACAGGTTTTAAAATTTCCCGAGCCAATTAGAAAACTGGTTGGTCCAACTGTCAAGTGTAGAGAAATAATGCTAATTTATGCAAAGACTTCAGTTCCAGGAAGACCTTGGCTGAATGTGAACACAACACATATCTTCTGAGAAAACACCTCCATGATACTATGTGATACTAAATCACTGACTGTATTTGTTAAGGCGGGTCTAAATACAAAGCACACATTGTGAGTGACAGAGTGGCAGTTACTTGAACAAGATATGGTTTGTTTTTTAAGAGATCTATCTTGAATATGACAACATTGTATACCAACCTTGACATATTTATTTTGTACAATAAAACAGCATAGTTACAGTATCCTTATAAAAGCAAATGTGGTATGCTACCATTATGTTTTTTAATGCTCAGGGGATTTGTATTAGAAACTAACCAATTTCACTTAAATAATTTAAATCTAAGGATAATTTTAGAACTCAGTATCTGGGGGATATGGGTTTGAGCTTTCTATCAGCAGAACCCCATTGCTATATGTATTATAAACTAAAATAATTTTAAAGTATTTCTGGGGCCTACATATGTATTTTTAAAACTCTGAATCACATATTTGTACAATCCATCTTTTACTTTGATATTTATTTAAAATAAAAGACAACAAACCCCCAACTTTATTTTTGTGGGCATTTACAGGAAAAGTAAATGTAATTAAACCACAGACACCTACTCCCAATCCACACTGTCATAATTAACATTTCTTTAAGTGCTCTGGATGCTGGATGGTTTATGGAGACGTCTCAATTTGAGATTAAATATGGGTGGTAATTATACTTGGACTACAGAGTGTTAAAAGGCTAGGTAGCTCTCTTTCTCTTTTTTTAACCTATTCTATTTCAATGGATATTTGGGTAGCTCTCTTTAAGACTGGGTACCACATCGTGAAAATTCCACAAATGTGATGATACAGATATCTGCATAAAGAGTAAGCACTGGGAACTGGATGTTTTAAGAGTGACTTACTTCCCTCCTCACCTTCCTCTTGGCTGCTAAAGTGTTGTGTGTTTTTTTTTTTTAATGTTGACATACAGGTTTACAGATAAGGTTTCACTACACTTCGGAATGGAAAGAGGGTGTTGCAAAGGAAAGCTTAGTAGAAATAAAAGTTGGAATGAATTACCAAATAAGTTAAAAGTGATGTTTTCGCTTTTGTTTTTTTAAAGCATAAGCAAAAAAGGATTTATTGGGACATATTCTAATTAGAGTTTAAACAAATATTGTGTTTTTTGTTTTTAAACTACCCCCACTTCCTGGCGCTCCCCCCGCCCCCCCCAACTAAAACTGGCGTGTGTGTGTGTGTGTGTGTGTGTGTGTGTGTGTGCCCGCCCCCCCCAACTAAAACTGGCGTGTGTGTGTGTGTGTGTGTGTGTGTGTGTGTGTGTGTGCAGGGCGCCTGCTGAGAACAGCACGCATCTCGTAGATCTTTAAAAAAAAACCAAAAACCCTGTTTCTTGAATAAACCACTACGTTTCTTGAGGTTAAAAAGAATCCCAAAGGAAGCAGGAATTATCAGCTTTGGAGTTTGATTTTTCTAAAAAAAAAAAAAAAAAAATTTTTTTTAATTAAAAAAATCCTAATCTCCGCATTTTTTGCTAGGCGAGAACCGAAGTTTGGAGGTAGACGAGCAGGCGAGCGGTTTGCCCGGGCGCAGAGCATGAAGGCCGGGCGGGCGCGGGGAGCGGGCGCCCGCCGCCCGGCGCGGGGGTGAGCGAGAGAGAGAGCGGAGCGCGTGTGGCCGGCGCCGCTCGGCCGGGAGCTCCCGCGCCCGCGCCCCGCGCCCCGCGCCCGCCGCCGCCGCCGCCGCCGCCCCTGGTGCGATGGCGCAGAAACCCCGTTGACAAGGCACTGCTTTTTCATGACGGTGAGTTTCCCTTTGAGTGTATTATAATTTTGTGATAAAAATTTCAAGGAGAAAAAAAAAACACACACAACCTCCTTCCTCTGCCTCTTTCCTTCGGGGAGGGGAAAAGCGAGGGCGGGGGGGCTGGAGATCTATCTCCAGACAGACAGAAAAGAAAGAGGAGCAAATTAAACACCGAGTTGCCAAAACCAGGATATTAGGTTTCAGCCCAGAGAGCTATTGGCTAAGGCTGTGTTTTTTTTTTTTGGGGGGGGGTGGGTTTGTGGGTGGGTGATGGTGGTGGTGGGTGGATGTTTAATGGACACGGAGAAAAGGGGAATCGAGTGTTTATGCCTTTCCCAGCGATGCCCGGGCCCCGGGAAGACCAAGTTCAGTGTCGCGGGCGGGGGCGCAGGCGGGCAGGGGGCGGCGGGGCCGGGCTGGGGGCTCCTCTGCGGGGTGGGGGCCCTGGCGCCTTTTTTTTTTCTTTTCGCGGATGCAAATTTCTGGAGCGGGGAGAGGGAGAAGCCTGGGAAGGGGGGTGGCGTGGCGGTTGGTGGTGGGGAGGAGAGGGGAGGGAAGCCTTTTAATGACTCATTGATTGAGCCGGTTTAAAATTAGTTGTGTGCGCGAGGGCGAGTGTGTTTTCCGCCCCCCCGGAGCCGCCGGGAGCCGGGAAGGAGGGAGCGGGGCTCGGCAAGGGGAGGACGGGCGCGGCGGGGCCGCGAGCAGGGGGCAGGGAGGGCCAGGAGTGACGGCGGGCGAGGAAGAAAAATAAGCTTTTCCAATCTCCTCCCCTCGGTTCCCCCCGCCTCGTTTCTTTTCTCTCTCCGAAGCTCTTGGGTGTGAATCGCATTTTCTTTCTTCTCGGCAAAATGGACCCCGCGTCTCAAGAGGGGGAGGGAGCGGGTGGGAGGGAGGCGGCGGGGACGGGGTTTATTTTTCATCCTGGCTTCCTCCTTCCCGGCGCTTGTGCCGCCGGCCGCGGCGGGGAGAGCGCGGGGCCGGCCGGCCGCTCCGGCCTGGTTCCCGGCGCGCGCGCCGGGGCCGGCCGGCCTGGCCCTTCCCCGGTCGCCTCGCCGCCTGGGCCCGAAGCACCGCCGACGACCCGCGGCCGGGCCCGGACGAGCCCTTGCGCCGCGCGGAGGACCGGCGGCTCAGCCGGGCTCTTCCTGCGGGCCCCGCGCGGCCGGTCCGAAGAGACGAGAGGCTCGGTGGCACTCTCTTTTGGCTGCGAGTGCGCGGGCCCAACGCGGTTCGCGCCCCGCGACCGGCCAGGACGCAGGCTCTTGCGGGGGTTGTGCGGGGCGGGGTTGGGGGGGCTGTTGGAAGGCGCTAAGATGGCGCTGGGCCTGGCCCTTCGCCAGTGCTGGTGGCGCAGTTGCTCTGCGGGCGCCATCTTCCCCGGCGGCACGGGCAGCGCCCTTCTTGGACGGTTCGCCGGCCCGAGCGCCGGGAGGTCCGGGACGTGGGGGCCACGCTCCGCAAGCGGAAGTCTGTGGAGTAGCCTGGTCCCTCCCGGTGCCCCCAGACCCAAAAGAGTAGGCCGCCGGCTCTGAGCGGGAAGGGGTTGGGGACCGCGGCGTCTTGTTCCTTTTACCACTTGCCTTTGAGGGAAAAGAGTCGGGCCTTGCAGCCGAGGGGTCTCTTCCTAAACCCGCATCCCACCCCCACCCCCAGTCAAGACTGGAGATGAAGGCTTCCCCGTGTCTTCCTAGGGCTCGAACCTGCAAGACTTTGCTTTCCCTGGCCTGGCTGGGGGCAGATCATGGAGGCTTTCCCTTCGCCCTCTTCCACTTCATTTTGAGAGAGTCAAACCCAGTTGCAGAATTGCAGAAAAAAAGTCGAGGACAGTGTCTGCCTTCCACTATCGTGATTCTGTATGGGTCCCCTACTAGTTTTCTTGGTTGTGTTTTCACAACCCTGGACAACCTTTTCTCTGGTGGTCACATTTGTGGGAAGGTAATGGGTTCCAGTGATTTGAAACTTCTTTTTGGCTTTCATATTCCTATTATAAATGGTAGTAAATTACAATAGTTTCTTAGACCTCTGATGTGAAAAATTAAACTCGCTTTGAAACACCCCGGAGACTTTTTCCTTTCAAAAAAAAAAAAAAGGCGGGGGGCTGTTTTGGTTCATCTCTTTCTAATCAGTATAAGACTTATCAGTTCCCCCACTTTTTATTTAAAATGTTTCCTAGAAGCATTCATAAAAATACTCAGCTGTCTTGTAGTAGCAGTATAACAATGGGTGTGTGGGTTTTAACTTTGTTACTGAAAAGATTATTGGGAGGAGGAGTCTGTAAAGCTCTGATCTTTCTAGGCGTCTAGATGGAAAGTAAATAGTTAATTTCTAGTGGATAAAAGTAACTTAGGTGCACCATTAGGTATGTCCTTGGCTGTGGTGGATGTCTTTAGGCCTTTTAAGATTGTTGTATGCCAGGAACAGTGCTTGGTGTTTTTTAATTCCTATTTATCATATCAGCCCTGCAGTATTGGTTTTTATTCTCTACTTGCCAGGGAAGGAACTTACAATGTTTGCCAAGATAGTTGAATTGTTCAAAGTCTCAAAGTTTTAAGTGATAGAATTGACAGTGGGTCCCAGAAGCCCTGTTCTTGGCTCTGTATCTAATTTCCAAATCAGAGCATTAGAATCAACTGGTAAGATGTTTTTAAAATACGGATTTGTAATATCCATTATTTGTTAGGGACAGTTGGGGTTTTTCAAAAGGTCTGATGTATTGGACAGTCTCAGTTTTAAGTTTCTGACTTTGAATTTCTTGATGCTCGTGACTCCCTCCAAGAATTTTGAAATTGTTGCTCATGTAGGGTCGCCTGGACTCTGTTATTCCAGGCTCTCCAGGTGACTTCATTGTGACCCAGAGACGTATTCAGAACATCCCTGTATTAAACTATGCTCTGTGCTGCTGGCTATCTTTTGAATTGGAGCACGTGCTGCAATTCATGGGGTCGCAAAGAGTCGGACACGACTGAGCGACTGAACTGAACTGATGAGACTTGAGGTTCATATCATTTTGAGTTTCAGCACAATTTTATTGCTTACGTTATTTTTTTCTCCTCTGCCATTTATCAAAATGTTGAAACGATTTTCTTACAGAAATCCTAGGTATCCCAAGACTTTTAAATCGTAGTACATTTAAAAAAAAAAAAAAATATATATATATATATATATATATATATAGTTTCATTCTACTGAGAAGTTATATAACATACTGGCTTCAGGTCTAGCCAGGCCATCTAGTTTAGTCAAGATAGCTCTGGAACAAAAATAGAATTGAATCTAGGAAATACAGAAGTTAGAAGTGGGGTAGAAGATATACTGAAATCAAAACCTAGAGATAAATCCTTGAAAGAACGAGTTCTTTTCTGAATTTTAAATTGAGAAGATATTTCTTGCATTTTGGGAAGTAGGATGGGGAACTTATTCTAAACACGAGACTTGGTAGGAATGGAATATGCATTAAAGACACAGAAGGTCAAGAAGAAACATCCAGAGCAGATAATGAATAGCCAGCCAGACCAAAATGAGAGAACCAAGTCAGTGAGGAAATCATTAACTTCTCTGGAGCAAAGATCACATATTTGAGTTATTTTGTGCTTTTCTTTCTTCTGAAATAACTGTTGTGTTTAGTGATTGCTAGGGGAAATGGTTGAAACCTTTGATGCAGGTGTCAGAGTTATATTATTTTTGCCTATATCCATGTTCCTCTGTGCTATATTTTGAACAGCTTTGTAAGGGGCCGCTGCAGATACCTGTGTGCAGTCCGTTGTCTAGTCCAGTGAGTGGGTGGAGTTCTAGTATTTGACTGTCCGATGTGGTTTTTCTCCGCTTGTTTTTCATGGCGTAAATGCCACAGCAATTATTTTCTTTGACTAAAATCCAGTAAAGCTTGAAAGGGGGCGTGTGGCGCGTGGATCTAAAAATCAGCCTGTTCAGAGGGAAAGAGAAGCTTCTTTATTTTAAAGTAGCCTTCAGTAGAATTCAAGACAGACAAGATCTCTGCCCTCAAGAAATTTGTAGTATAGTGTGAAAAACAGGAAATAAGGAAACAGAAATAATCAGGGAAATTAAAGATGAAGAAAAAACTTAAAAGAAGTTAAGCTTGTGGGTCAAAAGAGTGTGTTATGGGGAAAAGAGTGTATTGTTTTGGCTAGTTAGAGTCAAGGAGTGTCCCTGTGAAAAGGTGACATTTGAGCTGAGACTTGACACATGAACTTGTGTTAGCCTTGTGAAAAGCTGGGGAGACATTCCTGGCCTGGGAACAAGTACAAAGCCCTGAAAGGTCTGGAAGGGCAGGGATGTTAGAACAGAAAGAAGCAGGAGGAGAATGCAGTGAAATGGGGTTAGAGAAGTTGTGCAGGGCCTCTTAAGACATACAGGGGCTTGGGGATTTTATTTTATGAAAAGGAGAAGCTATTGTAGGGCTTTAATTAGGGGAGTGATATGTTTTTGTTTTTTAACATCACTGGCTGCTCTGTGGAACAAGAGAGGAAGCAGAGAGGGCAGTTGGGGAACTACTGCAATGGTCAGCTGAAGTTTGATAGTATCTTAGGCGAGTGCAATGGAGATGGAGCAGAGTAGATGATGCGTTTCAGAGATATTTTGGAGGTTGAATCAGGAGTATTTGCTTCATGGGTTGTCGGTGGAGAAGCAGGAGAAGGAATCAAAGGATTCCTTCAGATTCCTGGCTTACGGCTTGGTGGCTGGTGGTGCCAGTTGCTTGTAGAGAAGACTGGGGCACGGGGGGTGGGTAACTAGAGTTCTCTGTGGAACCCGTTGGATGTCTCACAAGTGTTTGAAAAACCTAAGTGGAAAGTCAAGCAGGCGGTGAGTGTTCAAGTTGAGCTGAGGGTAGTGGACATAAATTTTGAGAGTCACCAGCATAGAGATGGTATGTCATGGAACTGGTTGAGATCATCTGTGAGCATAGAAGACTTACGATCAAGCCTGAAACTCTCCTGTGAGTGAAGGGGGCGCAAAGGAGACCAAGAAGGCTCTGCACTAAAGCAGGAGAGTGATTTTATCTGTTTCAAGAAAAGGGAGTGGTCTGCTGTGCCAAATACTACTGAGAAGTTAAACCCTGAGGAGAGAAAAATTCCACTTGGATTTGGCGGTCTTGACAAGTAGTGTTAGTGGCCCGTGGAATGGAGGCCAAATTGGAATGCACTGAGAGAATGATGAGAGTGAAAGAGGAGAGTGAAAAAGTTGGCTTAAAATTAACATTCAGAAAACTAAGATCATGGCATCAGGTCCCATCACTTAGTGGTAAATGGATGGGGAAACAATGGAAACAGTGACAGACTATTTTGGGGGGCTCCAAAATCACTGCAGATGGTGGCTGCAGCCATGAAATTAAAAGACGCTTGTTCCTTGGAAGAAAAGTTGTGACCAATCTAGACAGCATATTAAAAAGTAGAGACATTACTTTGCCAACAAAGGTCCGTCTAGTCAAAGCTTGGTTTTTTCAGTAGTCATGTATGGATGTGAGAGTTGGACTTTATAAAAGCTGAGCGCCAAAGAATTGATGCTTTTGAACTGTGGTGTTTGAGAAGACTCTTGAGAGTCCCTTGGACAGCAAAGAGATCCAACCAGTCCATCCTAAAGGAAATCAGTCCTGAATATTCATTGGAAGGACTGATGCTGAAGCTGAAACTCTAATACTTTAGCCATCTGATGTGAAGAACTGACTTGTTTGAAGAGACCCTGATGCTGGGAAAGATTGAAGGCGGGAGGAGAAGGGAACGACAGAGGATGAGATGGTTGGATGGCATCACCGACTCAATGGACATGAGTGAGTAAACTCCAGGAGTTGGTGATGGACAGGGAGACTTGGTGTGCTGCAGTCCATGGGATTGCAAAGAGTCAGACACGACTGAGCAACTGAACTGAACTGAGAATGGGAGTGAAGCCAATGTGACTCGCTTGTTGGGAAAATTTTGCCATAAAGCAAGGACAGAAATGGCACAGCAGTGGTTGGGGAGAGAGAGAGGTGGGGTCAAGGAAGCACATTTTTTAAACTGATGGGAAATAGAAGAGCATTTTCAATTAGCTAGCGAGACTGTCTGATAGGGAGAGACTAATGCAGAAGAGAGAGAAGACTACCAACAGAGCAGAATTCTTTCTTTCTCTTTATGTCTCTCTCCTTTGCTTTGCTTTCAGGATCTTCGTTTCCCAACTAGGAATTGGGCCAACTAGGCATCTAGGCCAAGGTAGTGAAAGCACCGTGGCCTAACCACTGGATCACCAGGGAATTCCTGCCAAAGGAACAAAATTCTTCAGTAGGAGAAGAGTCAGAATACAAGAGGGTTTGCCTTTGGTGGGAGCAGGATGACTTGCAGTGTAGCAGGAGAGAAGGCAGAGAGGTTTAGGAATTGGAGGTAGAATACGGGGCTTTTTGTTCTCATGGTTTCTGTTTTCTCAGTGGAGTCTGAGGCAGGGCCAGCACCTTAAAGGAGAAAGGGGTGTGGATGGTGTGAGATAAGGAGGACACCTTGCTTTGGACAGCAGGGCAGTGAACTCATTGGGATACTCGATAGGGTGGCTGGGCATTGCTGAAGGCCTGGGTGCGTGTTGGAGGGTGGGGGTCTGCATGAAGGTGGAACCAATCAGTCCAGTTGTGTGATTTTCTGCCACCAACTAACCACTACCGTTTATTACAAGCGAAGTAAAAGCAGCCAGGTGATCAGTTCAACCAAGATTGGCATTTTTGCCCCCCAGATGTGATAGGAAGAGACACGCCAGGGACTCGAGGGTGGTTGCAAGGGGGTAACAGTGATGAACCAGGATAATGAGGGTGGGGGCCAAGAATTTAACCTTGAGAATAACTTGGTTAATAAAAAGGGACGTAATGGTAGAGAATTTCAGCTGGGGATAATGAAAAAGTTCTGGAGCTGGATAGTGACAATAGTTTTATTGGGTTGGCCCAAAAGTTCGTTTGGTTTTAAGTAAAAAAAAAACAAACACGTTTTATTGAAGAACATATACAGAATGTTCTTTTTGGCCAACCCAATACAATAGTGAGTATGTACTTAAAGCCAATGAAGTGTACGCTTAAGTGGTAAATCTTGCGTGTTTTACCACAATTAAATGAATTCAAGAGTTCCCTGGTGGTCCAGTGGATAGGACTCTGTGCTGTCAATGCTGAGGACCCAGGTTCTATGAAGAAAGACTTAGAAATCATATCTCAAATTATTGAGAATGAAGAGACAGTAACCCCTCTTACCATGGGCCCAAACTTGAGTAGGTGAAGCAGTCACCTATAGACACAGAGCTTCTGGAGGAGAACCGAGAAATCTTATGTTTCCCTGTTCACTGACTTTTTCTAAGCCTTTAGCGTGGCATTTAAAACGAGCTGGGCACTCAGTAAACATTTGCTGGCTGACTGCTTAGACAACCAGGTAGAACAGAATGATGGGAACTAAATAAAAATTGTTTTTGAGATAGAAATCAGTAGGGACTTGTACATTCTGATGGCTGTGGGTGAGAGAAAAGTCGGGTTAAAGGGAGAGGGAGAGAACTAAGGGAAGGTCATTTTTTAAAAATTCAGATAATACCAAGTGGAACTTTGTAGCACATTCTTCCCTCACACTGCTGTTATTCACTTTTTCATAAGGTTCCTCTGTTCCCCAAATTGCCTAAGGAGAGGAGAGCAGGGTAGATGATAGGATTCAGAATAGAGGTCTTTCCTGAGAAGATCGCAAGGTCATTTGTCAGGGGCAGAGGCAAAAGGTTTTGAGTTTGAGGGGAAGAAATGTGTGAGATGTGTGAGATGGGGAGGATGGAGGAAAGGAGTGGGACTTGGTGGCAGCGAGGCAACGTGAATTAAACAATATACCAAATCCACCTGCATGGCATGGTTCTCTCATGATCAATAGTGTTCTAGAGTAAAAGTGAAAAATACAGTGGGTGAGGGGGCTGGCAGACGGTGGGGGTGGTTAAATGAATGTGCAGTGGGAATGTAGACAGAGAAGAAAGGCGGTGTTGACTTTAAAGGAAAGCCCTAAAAGGGAAACTTTGTAAGTGGTCCCTCACTGAATGGAAGTGGGCCCAGAAGGCCACTCTGCTGAGGCGGTTGTACACGCGTGATGTAGCTCAGGAGCGCTCAGAACTGGCAGCGTGACTGGGATGGGAATGTGGAAGATAGAGGTCTTGGGGAGAGGCAGCTAGGGGCTTGATCTTTTCTCCCCCTTACCTCATATGTGCTGCCATTCAGGAAGAGACCTGAAACCTCACTGTACCAGATGTTTAACCCAGGTTCCCCTTCCCTGTACTCCCAATCAACTTTGATTTATGTAGTTGTGATTTAATTATGCATTTCTTTTTAATAAAGTTGGAAAATTGAACATTTTCTGTTTTTGTGGGTTTTTTGGCTTATCTTGCAAACACACTGAACATTCATTTTACCTGAAATAAAAATCCTGAATGTGAGGGAATGAGATATGAAAAGTATTGCCTTTCTGTGCGTGCTCAGTCGCTTCAGTCGTGTTCAACTCTGTGACCCCATGGACTGTAGCCCGCCAGGCTCCTCTGCCCATGGGATTCTCCAGGCAAGAATATTGGAGTAGA
Organism: Bubalus bubalis; assembly: GCF_019923935.1. Classification (NCBI taxonomy): domain Eukaryota; kingdom Metazoa; phylum Chordata; class Mammalia; order Artiodactyla; family Bovidae; genus Bubalus; species Bubalus bubalis. Next base: position 35,389,386 of record NC_059158.1, on the reverse strand, counting down.
TTGCCATACCCTTCTCCAGGGAATCTTCCCAACCCAGGAATCAAACCCTCTTCTCTTGACATCTCTTGCATTGGCAGGCATGTTCATTACCACTAGCACCACCTGGGAAACCCCCATGGAGGGCTTTCTAGGAAAGGCTTAGGCTTATTTCAGTTTTCTACTGAAATCCATGGTGCTTCCTAGTATCATTAGAAATTAAACATGGAGTCCCAACCTGTGATTGAAACATTTTCGTAAGAAAGAAAATGGGGGAAAGGAGAAAGAATGTTGTTAAACCTTAATATTATTTCAGGCCCTGAAGGGTGTTAAGGATTATAAAATTCTAAAGAACTCCCTGTAGATAGGTTTTTCTCCATTTTATAGATAATGAAACTGAGGTTTAGAAATGATAAATCACCTACCCGAGGTTACATTACTAAGGGGCAGAGCTGGGGTTTGAATATATACTGCATGTCCATACCTCATACAGTTTGCCATTGATATTAAAACCATGTCTAAGTTTTGTCTACAAATGACTGCCTACAAGTTAAAATATTTTGAGGCCCTAAAATTAAACTTGGATGACCTTTGTTTCAGTAGGAGAAATAGTAAAAGGTAGTGTTTTGTTGATAATTAAAAATGGTGACCAAAAAACCCAGAGTCTTGTTGTCAGTGGTCAGATTTTAGGTCAGAGCCATTATTCTGCTCCTTGTGCAGATAATTCAGTTTCAATCTGCATAGCATGGTGAACCAAACATAGGGCCCATTTTAGCTCTATACTTGGGGAGCAATCAGAGATTATGAATCATACCTTTCACTAAACAAAAATCCTAACTGGAAGTGAGAACACTCAGAACCTGAATTAAACATGATGCGGTGCCGCCCAGGGTGCTCCCTCGCTTGGAATGTGGGCAGTGTAATCATAGTACGGATTTGGGGGAAAGGATTTAAAACGGACAAAGTATGATTCCCTCTATAAGGAGACGTTCTTTTAAAGAGGCCTTGCTGTAGGTTGAATATAAGACCAGTAAGATAATGCGTCAGAAGGATTTTTTCCTTTTCTTTTTGACTCTGTGAGAAAGCTGAGCCCTGACGGACAACAGTAGTAAAAGATGATGAAACACTTGTACTGTGGATGTTTTAGTTCGCCCCACTGACTTATGGCTCTTGAGCATTAAGTGGCTCCCTCTATAGTCTGAGGTGGTACCTGAGTTCTTGGAATGCTAGAACTAACCTGAATTTTCCCTCTCCCTCCTTGAGAACCAGCCCTCTCACTACTTACTAGTGGTAAGCTTAATTTGGGGAGATAAAGAATTTCAAAATCTTGTGCTAAGTGTAATACGGGAGAGACTTTAAAAATTTTGTTATGTAGACTAAATATTTCAAACATAACTAAGGAATATTAAGACTGCTATTATATGTATTAAAATCACCTACTTTTAAAAGTTGCTTGCAGTGTATTTCAGATTTTTATTGTATTTTTTTTAAAGATAATCAGTTTACTTAGTTTCTTGTTTTTTATTTTAGAATTGGTATTCAACTCTCCTTAGAATAACATTTTACAGTGTTATAACAATATAGGTGGTCTCCTGCATTGCAGACAGATTTCTTTACATTCCATGTGTAGAGACTGTTAGCCACACACACACAAAATCAGGTTTTTTTTCCTCCTGATTCTTGAGAGTAAAGGTTGTTTTGATGGTGTGCTTTTAACTTGGAGGTATTTCTCCTTGGATTTAAAATAAAAATGCTTCTATAATTAGATTTCTTTTAACTCTGATATTTCCTAGAAATGCAAAGAAATATATTTAGAAATAAAAAGTAAGAATAAACTGACCTGTTTGTATTCCTATTATTCAGATTTGTGAGAATCTTAGGATTGGAGAGATCCAGAGAGGCCAGCCTCTTTTCTCCAGGTGTGATCACACTTAATGGATGAACATTTTCACCTTGAGATGTTTGGAATTGTTTCTATCCATAAGCCTCGAGATAGCTTGCTTACCTGTTTATTTTAGGTATTCCTTTTCACTTTACTGGTCTAGTTTAACAGGTAAATAATAACTGATTTTTTTTTTAGTTCACTTCTCCCTCCATCTACTGCCCTAATTCTTTGCTCCTCTAGGTTTTTTTCCCCCCCACATTTTGAAAAGTATTTTACTTGTTTCTCTTTTTTATGTCACATGATTTACTTAGAATAATTTTCTGTTACAGCATATATTATGTAGGTAAAACAATCTGAAAGTAAATTTCCAAAGAGAGTAATCAAAGGAAAATAAACTTTGGGGAACTATGTTTGAAAAAGTGGGGTGGGGAGGGCCTTAACTTATCTAGAAATGTAAAATGGACATTGTGCTCCAATGTGAAATGCCTGTGCATACCAGAGAAGATTTCCTTATCTTTTTAATAGATTTTATGCGTACTAGATTATAACTGTACATTCTTGTTTCATTTGCACTGTTAAAGGTCTAAGCTTAAATTAGCTATATCATCAATTAAGAAATTACCAAAAGTCTTGCAGGGGGTCTGTTTACTTACCTTCCTCACCCATATTCACAAAATGAATTGTGCATATGCTACAGTCAAGATGACTGAAAAGATAGGGACTTCCCTGATGGTCCAGTGGTTAAGACTCTGCTCCCAATTCTGGGGACTCGAGTTCAATCCCTGGTCAGGGAACTAGACCCACGTACCACAACTAAAGATCCGGTGTGCCGCAACCAAGACCTGGCGCAGCCAAATAAATTAAAGAGATATTTGGACTTCCCCTGTGGTTTGGTGGTTAAGAATCCACCTGCCAGTGCAGGGGACATGGGTTTGATCCCTGGTCCAGGAAGATCCCACATGCCACCAGGCAACTAAGCCTATGTGCCACAACTGCTGAGCCTGTGCTCTAGAGCCTGTGAGCCACAGTAAGGGAAGGAAGCCACCTCAGTGAGAAGCCTGTGTGTCACAACTAGAGAAATCCCGTGCACAGCAGAGACCTAGGCAGACAAAAATAAAAATAATTTTTAAAAAATGACTGAAAAGATCTTAAAGTTGGCTAAACTGGTTTTTTAAAATATGCATATTGGATATGCAATGCAAAATGAACAATGTAGAGAGAGATGTTACAGTTTTCATGTAAATGGAGACTTCAGTTCTATATAATAAATTGTTTTATAGAACACATTATCATTATAATTTAGATGTTTCCCAGCTAGAACAGATACTAGATCAAAAAATGTGCCATAAAACCTATTTGACGTTAACCTTTTAATTTTGTGATATATTACATAAATTCTTGACTCATTATTTCAAATATGTTCTGTGTTCCAAATTACTTTACTATCCATTTAAGGCCCACGTTTTCTTATTGATTTTCTGTCTGAATGATCTGTCCATTGATGAAAGTGAGGTATTAAAGTCCCCAACCATTATTGTGTTACTGTTGATTTCTCCCTTTATGTTTATTAGTATTTGTCTCACATATTGAGGTGCTCCTATGTTAGGTGCATATATAATTGTTTTACCTTCTTGGATTGAATCGTTGATCATTATGTAGTATCTTGTCTCTTATAACAGTCTTTGTTTTAAAGTCTATTTTGTCTGATATGAGTATTGCTATTCCAGCTTTCTTATGAATTTCATTTGCGAGGAATACCTTCTCCCATCCCCTTACTTCAGCCTGTAAAGTCTGTGTCTCTTGGTTGGTGCATTTAACCCATTTACATTTAAGGTAATTATCGATACATGTGATCCTATTACCATTTTCTTAACTGTTTTGGGTTTATTTTTTTGTAGGTCTTTTCCTTCTCTTGTGTTTTCTGAAAATTACCTTCCTATGCAAATGTAAACTTAAGCTTGACTCTCAGGAATGTCTTCAGTATATAGTACACATGGAGGTCACAAAGCAAATAATTTGTTTTCAGAGCATGACACAGATTTGGTATGTGTATATGCATTATCTGTACATACCTTTAAAATATTTTATACCCTTTTAAGAGTAATCTAAAATATTCTGGGAATTTTCTGGCAGTCCAGAGGTTATGACTCTGTGCTTTCACTACCAACAGCCATGGTTCAACCATGGCTCAATCCCTCGCTGGGGAGCTAAAATCTCACAAGCCATCTGGTGCAGCCAAAAAATATATATCAGATCAGATCAGATCAGTTGCTCAGTCGTGTCCGACTCTTTGCAACCCCATGAATCACAGCACGCCAGGCCTCCCTGTCCATCACCAACTCCTGGAGTTCACTCAGACTCACGTCCATCAAGTCAGTGATGCCATCCAGCCATCTCATCCTCTGTCGTCCCCTTCTCCTGCCCCCAGTCCCTCCCAGCATCAGAGTCTTTTCCAATGAGTCAACTCTTCGCATGAGGTGGCCAAAGTACTGGAGTCTCAGCTTTAGCATCATTCCTTCCAAAGAAATCCCAGGGCTGATCTCCTTCAGAATGGACTGGTTGGATCTCCTTGCAGTCCAAGGGACTCTCAAGAGTCTTCTCCAACACCACAGTTCAAAAGCATCAATTCTTCGGTGCTCAGCCTTCTTCACAGTCCAACTCTCACATCCATACATGACCACTGGAAAAACCATAGCCTTGACTAGACGAACCTTTGTTGGCAAAGTAATGTCTCTGCTTTTGAATATGCCATCTAGGTTGGTCATAACTTTCCTTCCCAGGAGTAAGCATCTTTTAATTTCATGGCTGCAGTCACCATCTGTAGTGATTTTGGAGCCCAGAAAAATAAAGTCTGACACTGTTTCCCCATCTATTTCCCATGAAGTGGTGGGACCAGATGCCATGATCTTCGTTTTCTGAATGTTGAGCTTTAAGCCAACTTTTTCACTCTCCACTTTCACTTTCATCAAGAGGTTCTTTAGTTTTTCTTCACTTTCTGCCATAAGGGTGGTGTCATCTGCATATCTGAGGTTATTGATATTTCTCCTGGCAATCTTGATTCCAGCTTGTGTTTCTTCCAGTCCAGCGTTTCTCATGATGTACTCTGCATATAAGTTAAATAAGCAGGGTGACAATATACAGCCTTGACGAACTCCTTTTCTTATTTGGAACCAGTCTGTTGTTCCATGTCCAGTTCTAACTGTTGCTTCCTGACCTGCATACAAATTTCTCAATAGGCAGATCAGGTGTTCTGGTATTCCCATCTCTTTCAGAATTTTCCACAGTTTATTGTGATCCACACAGTCAAAGGCTTTGGCAAAGTCAATAAAGCAGAAATAGATGTTTTTCTGGAACTCTCTTGCTTTTTCGATGATCCAGTGAATGTTGGCAATTTGACCTCTGGTTCCTCTGCCTTTTCTAAACCAGCTTGAACATCAGGAAGTTCACGGTTCACATATTGCTGATATATATATTTAATATATATTTAATATATATATATAATATATATTTTATATATAAATATATATATATTATATATAATATATATTTAAATATATTAAAATATATTTATATAAATATATTAAAATATATATTAAATATATATATATTTATTTATTTATTTAAAATATTCTTTTTTTTCCCTTTGCTTTCCAGGATGTCTCTCTTCTAAATGGAATGTCATGTTTTGAAAGGTTATTACTATAACTATCTACTCCAGGAGAAGAAGCCACTGTACTGATAATTCATCATCAAGTATTTATTAAATGCTAATTTTGTACAGGGCACTTGGAGGGTATGAGAACACATGATCTAGGTGGGTAGATAATAGATACATGCAGAGAAGAAGGAAATGGCATTCCACTCCAGTGTTCTTGCCTGGAGAATCCCCTGGACAGAGGAGCCTGGCAGGCTACAGTCCATGAGGTTGCAAGAGTCAGACACAACTTAACAACTAAACCACCACCACCACACAGCAGTTTGTGATAAATCCCAAATGCCTGATACAAGTGAGAGCAAAGGAGAGAGAGCTTTTGACTAAAGTGTAAGAGCAAGTCCATCCATTCACTTGTTCAGCAAATATTATTGGGCAGCTAATATATTCCAGGTGCCATTCTAGGTTCCAAGGTGCCTCAGTGAGCAGGGCTCTCTTGAGAAGACAAACTATAAACCTAGATAAACTTTGTAGTGAGTCATAGAGGGGAAAAGAAAGCAAGGAAAGAAAAACGTGGAATGCTGGGGGGATGGAAAGAAGACCTTATCTGAAGGACTGACATTCCAGGCAGAGAGCAGCCAGTGCAAAGGGCCTGAGGCATGAGGCATGAGCAGGCCCGGTGAGTTCAAGGCATGGCAAGTCAGCAAGGGCTAGAATCAGAAAGCGTTCAGAGATTTGGGGGTAGTGGGAACAGTTATATAGGGTGTTAGGACATTCACAGTTGAGCATAGAAAAGGATTTTGGTTTTTACAATGGGAAAAATGGGAATGCATTGAATGGTTTTGATTTATGTTTTAAAGGGATTACTCAGGAAGTTGGATAGAGAAGGCAATGGCACCCCACTCCAGTACTCCTGTCTGGAAAATCCCATGGACGGAGGAGCCTGGTGGGCTGCAGTCCATGGGGTCACTAAGAGTCGGACACTACTGAGTGACTTCACTTCCACTTTTCACCTTCATGCATTGGAGAAGGCAATGGCAACCCACTCCAGTGTTCTTGCCTGGAGAGTCCCAGGGATGGAGGAGCCTGGTGGGCTGCCGTCTATGGGGTCGGACAGAGTTGGACAGGACTGAAGCGATTTAGCAGCAGCAGCAGGAAGTTGGAATGAGAATAGATTGTAGCAGGTAAAAGAAGGAAAGCAGAGAGGCCAGGTGAGAGGTTATGATAGCTCAGACTAGGGAGGTGGCAGTGGAGGCGGTATGTGGCTGGATTCTGGATCTCTTTGAAAGTATAGCTGATGAGATTTCTTGATAGATGGGATGTGGGGCATGAGTGAATGAGCCGTGAAAAATTACCTATACAAAATGGCATTTGAACTGGAGCCTACGAAATTCGTTGACCAGGAGAAGATGGCAAAGCAGAGGAATTTAGGTGGGAAAGAAACAAATTGAGAAGTGTATGGAAACGATGAGACAGTGGGGAAACTTATTTAGATGAAGAGAGAAGTTTCTAGAAGAGGAGAGAGAGATAAGGAAGGAAGGCTGGGGTATGGGTGGGGGGACACTGGAGTAACAATTTGTGAAATACACTCAGTGCAAGGCCACAGTGTTTGAATTTTTCTTTATGTATAAAAAAATAAAAATCTGTCAAGCAAGGCAGTTATTTAAGAAAGAAGCATTATAGTTATTAATAGCTTTGGAACCAGACAGATGTGTGTTCCAATCCTGGCTCTTTTACTTCCTTTCTGTGCTGACTCCAGTAAATTATGTAACCTCTCTGGGGGCCTGTGCCTTTGTTTCTTCCTCTAGATTGAGGATTTACTTTGCAGAGGAAATTCACCAGAATTAATTGTGAGATCATGCATTCAAAGGGTTAACAGGGCCTCACCCATTTGGAGCTTAGCTATCCTGCTTTTTAAAATTACTGTTGTTAAAAAAAAATAATGATGTTAAAGCAGTGTTTAATTAGACTAGTCTGCTAACAGTGAATCAATGAATGAATGGCTCCTTTAGAAAATTACTTTTTATCTTAAGTGAATTATCCCTGTTAGCCAGTATTGCCTTCCAAGACCTAGACATTGCCCCTTGAAATTCCTGTTAGTTTTCTAGTAGTATACTTTTATCAGAACAGCAGGGCATGTTTTCCTCCCAAACATTTAGAGATCAAATATAACAAATTCCCCTCTTGACATTTTTCAGCTCAGTTTAATATAGAAAAGGCTGAGAAATTTAGTAGTAGAAACCTGACATCACTTTAAAATCCACTTTCCAAAACTCAATGTCCTGCAGAGCACTGGTCTGCAGAATGCAGGTTTAAAAAATGCTGGGAGAGTTTAAAAAAAAAAAAAAAAGGCATATGGTATTAGTTCAGGCTGCCATAGCAAAATACGGTTAACCCTTGAACAATGTGGCCCTGAACTGCATGGGTCCACTTAAGTGTGGAATTTTTTTTTCCCCTAAATACATACTGCAGTACTCATGATCCACAGTTGACTGAACCTGCGGATGCAGAGGAGCTATCTATGTAGGGGACCCGACTGTAAAGTTATATGTGGATTTTCAACTGTGCAGGTGGTCAGTGCCCCAGACCTTGGGTTTAAGGGTCAACTATATCACAGTTGGCAGCCTTCCCCAGCAAGCGAATTGGCTGGCACCCTGGTAGGCTGAAGTCCATGGGGTCGCTAGGAGTCGGACACAACTGAGCGACTTCACTTTTACTTTTCACTTTCATGCATTGGAAAAGGAAATGGCAACCCACTCCAGTGTTCTTGCCTGGAGAATCCCAGGGACGGGGGAGCCTGGTGGGCTGCCGTCTATGGGGTCGCACAGAGTCGGACATGACCGAAGCGACTTAGCAGCAGCAGCAGAATATCATAGGCTGGATGTCTTAACAGCAGAAACTTATTTTCTCCTATTTCTGTAGGCTGTGCAATCCAAGATCCAGGGTGCCAGCCAATTCACTTGCTGGGGAAGGTTGCCTTCTTGATGTCCTCACATGAGCCCTGGACTCTCTTCTTACAAGAGCAGCAGGCTTACTGGATTAGGGCTCTCCTCTCGTGAACTGATCTAATCTCAATTACTTCCTGAAGACTCTGTCTCTCTTTTCAGTCACATCAGAGCTTAGGGTTTCAACATGAGTTTTGGAGGGGACACAATTCAGTCCATGGCAGTCACTGCTAGGCAGTGGGAATCATAAGTGATCTTCATTTTCTTTATACATTTCAATATTTTGCAGACTTTTCTGCAGTTGAGGATGTTTGGGTGAAACTGGGTTCCACTTCTAGATTCCACTTATATGAGTTACCTAGAGTAGTCAAACTCACAGGGACAGAAAGTTGGAATGGTGATTGCCAAGGGCTAGGGGGAGGGGAAAGGGAGAGTTAGCATTTAATGGGTAGAGTTTCAGTTTTTACAAGATGAAAAAAACTTCTGGAGATGGATGGTGGTGATGGTTGCCCAACAGTGTGAATGTTCTTACAACCACTGAACTGGACAGTTGCAAATGGTTAAGATGGTGAATTGTATGATATGTTATTTTTACCACACATACACACAAAAATTCTCAGCCCTTTCTCCAGAAGGACCAAAAAAAAAAAAAGGTAGAGAGAACCCACCCCACCGAAACTTCTAAAAATATTTATTGCTTTTGGAGTTAAACAGACTGGGTTTACATGCTATTTCTGTGTTGACCTCATGGTGCTCAGACATGGGTGTGCATCAGGACTACCTCGATGGCTTGGTTAACACCCTGAGTTCCTGTTGACCTCGTGGTGCTCAGACATGGGTGTGCGTCAGGACTACCTTGATGGCTTGGTTAACACCCCGAGTTCCTGTTGATTCTTATTTCTCAGACATGGGTGTGCATCAGGACTATCTGGATGGCTTGGTTAACACCCTGAGTTCCTGATCTGGTGGGTCTGGAATGGGCCTCAGAATCTGGATTTTTGACATACTGCCATGTGATTGAGAAGCCTACAGCAAGTCTTGGTTTTCCCTATTCAAATGGGTCTGAGAGCCAGTTGTGAGGCTTATCTGAGAGTACCTGATTGAGGAACTCTCAACATCAGTTTTAATTTCTTTTTAGCAAATTTTTTTGTTTGTTTTTTCCTTTAATAATTTATTTTTTTCTCATGTATTTAAGATAATTTTGCACAAACATGAAGAAATAACTTGTTTTTAGAAATATATGTTGAAGTCTTTAAGTATATGAGAAGCATGTAAAATTAACTTTGTTTCTTAGAAGATTAGGGTTATTTCAGTCCAATGGCTAGACTAGGGTTGTCTTTGGAACTGATACTTAATATTCAACTTTTTCCTTTTCTAAATTATGTCCTTATGTATGTGTGTGTATGCACGTGCATGTGTGATACTCTGGTGAAAGCAAGTGTTATGGCAACTCCATTCCCTTCATCCCTCCTTCCTATAAAAAAAAAAAATCCCATCAACAAAACCTTTTGGAAGCCATATGTAAATAATTATTCATACCTTGTCATCTGTTCTTAACTCTTAAGATTTCCACTTTGTGACTGTCCATAAAGACTAACAAGGGGCAAATGAGCCTGTAGGCCAGTGTTTTTCCTAAACTAAGTTCTATAAAAGAAAGTCTCTAGATGATAACTGTCCAATATGATGGCCACAAGCCACATATTATGGCCATTAGTGCTTGAAATGCATCAGTAGCGATGTACTGTGATTGTAAAGTCCACACCAGATTTTGAAGGCTTTATATGAAAAAAAAAATGTAAAATATCTAGTTAATCTGATATTAATGTTGAAATGATTATCTTAAGTAATAAATAAAATCTTTAAAAATGTTGTCCAAATATTTTTGAGTGTTCTGGACAAAATAAAACACAGTTGACCCTTGAACAATGTGGGGATTAGGAGCACCAGTCCCCTAGCAGTCAAAAATCCCTGTACCACTTTTTATCCCTCCAAACTTAAAATAATTTATAACCTCCTGTTGAGTAGAAGCCTCACTGGTTAACATATATTTGGTATATCTCTTATATGCTGAATTCTTATAAAAAGCAAGCGAGAAAAAAAATTGTTAAGAAAACCGTACAGACGAGAAAACACATTTAGAGTACTATACTGTATATGTCCATATCGTAAGCTTACAATATCTGTTCACAAGATGAACTTTCTTGTCTGTCAATACCTATTTCAGTATTGTCTTATATAAAACGCTGTAGATGTTACATGTCTTTCTAATCAGTTCAGTTCAGTTGCTCAGTCATGTCTGACTCTTTGCGACCCCATGAACCACAGCACGCCAGCCCTCCCTGTCCATCACCAACTCCTGGAGTTACCCAAACCCATGTCCATTGAGTCGGTGATGTCATCCAACCATCTCATCCTCTGTCATCCCCTTCTCCTCCTGCCCTCAATCTTTCCCAGCATCAGGGCTTTTCAGATGAGTCAGCTCTTTGCATCTGGTGGCCAAAGTATTGGCGTTTCAGCTTCAACATCAGTCCTTCCAATGAACACCCAGGACTGATCTCCTTTAGGATGGACTGGTTGGATCTCCTTGCAGTCCAAGGGACTCTCAAGATTCTTCTCCAACACCACAATTCAAAAGCATCAATTCTTCAGCACTCAGCTTTCTTTATAGTCCAACTCTCACATCCATACCTGACTACTGGAAAATCTAGTCTTTCTAATACTAGACATCAAAAATGAAAATATGAAAAAGATTTATCTATTTATGTGTAGGTATAGTGATTCATGCATTGGTAATGAAGAAGCAGCTATGTGATTGCTTTATGGTGGCCTAATGTCATTGGTAGGAGAAGGCAATGGCACCCCACTCCAGTACTCTTACCTGGAAAATCCCGTGGGTGGAGGAGCCTGGTGGGCTGCAGTCCATGGGGTCGCGAAGGGTCGGACACAACTGAGTGACTTCACTTTCACTTTTCATTTTCATGCATTGGAGAAGGAAATGGCAACCCACTCCAGTATTCTTGCCTGGAGAATCCCAGGGACGGGGGAGCCTGGTGGGCTGCCGTCTATGGGGTCACTCAGAGTTGGACACGACTGAAGCGACTTAGCAGCAGCAATGTCATTGGTATGATGACTTCACAGTAGCCCAGCCTCTATGCTAATGAATGAATCATTATCAAATGTTGACGACATACAGTAACAGTCATATTCATAATACAATATTAGAAACATTGTTATGTTTTTCTTTAAAAAAAACCCACGATGATAGGCAGATATGCAGGTTCTCCCATTACAAGAGAGAAAGGCATAGTTTATGGTAATGTAATTGTTTGAAAGCAAAGTTATAAAACAGTAAGAATAGAAACACCATTAACTTTGTATTAAATATCACTCTCCTATGCCTGTGTAAGGATAGGCTATCCATATACAAGTCTTGCATATGATGTTCTACATGTATATATTTGTAAATGTATCAGAAAAAACCTGTGTACAAGTGGACCTTCTCAGTTCAAACCTATATTGTTCAAAGATCAACTGTGTATTAAATTACACTTTAAAAATTTTACTGCTAGAAAATTTTGAATCTCAAAATGTGTGCTTCTCACTCGTGCCTCGTGGTGTTTCTATTGGACAGCTCTGCTGCTCCAGACCCGCAGGAGTTCATGGGTGTTGGGAGTGAACTTGGGAGAGAACGGAGGGATGGGGGCAAAGTCAGTGGGGGAAACAGTGACTTTTAAAAAGCAGGCGATCTGATGTGCACATACGAGAAGGGTATGTGATACGTAGCATCTCCCGAAGTTACTTCATTATGGAGCCTCTTCCAGCCTTTTCTATTGAAAAGACTCCTCTCCCCCAAGTCTTACATGGAAAAAAAGACTGTAAAATGTCAGCCACAGAGTTCCCACAGCTCCTTTATCCAAGCCAGTTCTAATAAATTTCTCCCTACTTTTCATAGATTTACAATAATGTGCTTCACTTTTCTCAGCAAAAATTCCAAGTTGATTTAAAATTTTAGAATTTTAATTGATGGAATAGTGAGGGTTTTTGCTGTGGGAGAAAATGTGTTTTAAGATTCTCACCAAATCTCACCATGCCAAATGACACGGGAAAACGTTGACAGAAATCAGACCTTCCAAGAATCATGTTTCCACTCACAGAGATGAGCAGCAGCATGGGCTTGGGAGTTAGAGATTTGAGTTCAAACCTCTTGTCCCGCTGTTTGTAAACTACAATGTTGGGCAAGTGTCTTACATTCTCTCTAAAAACAGGGATAATGATTCATACCTCTCAAGACTAAAGAAGGATTAGAACTATGTAAAGTACATGGCGGGGGGGAAGGTACTTAATGTTAGCTGCCACTACAGTTTTTATTTCTACTATAGTTTTTATCACATCATGTCCCTCCATATATTAATAGTAATTAATATTAATTTATATTTTTATAATAGTAATAATTAATTATAAAAAGACCTTGTTATTATTGTAAATGTCCATGCTAGTATATGTTTATTTTCATGCACATTGATAATGCTTTCTACAGTTTGGAAAATTATTTCAGAGGTCTTGCCTTTCCAATAAGATTATCAGTTTCTTGAGAGCTGGGGCATATATACTTGTGTGGGGTCTTTTGTATTTCTTTAATCCTGTACCCTGCCCTTCCAGCACATGCTTATTTAATAAATAATCATTGAATCAAGTCATCATTACCATTAGTACAATAAATTACAGTACTGCTTAACATATCATGCTATTTTAATGTACTTTCTTAAAGAAAAATTGTGATATTAATGATCTGAGAATCATTAACAAAATTTGCAAGCTTTCATTAGAAGTTTAAGGAAAAGTTAAATAATGACAAACCTTCATAGAAAAGTGATTTTTACTAAGTGAGGCAAAGTCAAAGAACTTAAAATATTTAAAGAGGTAAATAAGATGTTCTACAGGCAAGACTATTAAGACACAATGAAGCAAGAAAAATTTATTCTAATTTGTCCAAAAAAGCAATATTGAATAATGGCAGTAATAGCACTATGAGTCTGTCGTATTTCAGAGTCTGTCCTATTTCAAATGACCCAGAAGTAATAGAAGAAGGTCAAACTGAATGAAAAGTCTTTAATTCTTTCCTAAGGAAAAGGGTTGTGTTGTAGCCAGAAGTCTCTCAGAAGAAGGGACTGTGTTCTAAGCAGATCATACAGTTTTCCCAACACCATTTACTTCTTTCGTTTTTTAAACTTTTTATTTTGTATTGGAGTGTAGCTGATTAACAATGTTGCGGTCGTTCCAGGTAAATAGTGAAGGGACTCAGCCATATACACATACACATGTCCATTCTCCCCCAAGCTGCCCTCCCATCCAGGCTGCCACAGAGCACTCAGCAGAATTCCATGTGCTACACAGCAGGTCCTTGATGGTTTAACTTGTCCATCTCAAACTCCCTGTTTCTTCCCCTGGCAACCATAAGTTTGTTCTGTGTGAGTCTCTTTCTGTTTGGTAAATTCATTTGTATCATTTCTTTTTAGAGTGCACATATAAGGGATGTCACACGATATTTCTCCTTTTCTGTCTGACTTGCTTCACTCAGTATAACAATCTCTAGGTCCATCCATGTTGCTGCAAATGACATTATTTTATTCTTTTTTTATAGCTGAGTAATATTCCATTGTATATATATATTAATACTACATCTCTTTATCCATTCCTCTGTCGATGGACATTAAGGTTGCTTCCATGTCTTGGCTATTGTAAACAGTGCCCTAACACTGTTTACTTCTAGCACATATGACTGCCACCTTCAGAATGATGTGGTTTTAATTTCTAAAATCTTTTAATTACACTGAGTTGGCCTTAAAAAAGAAATGTAGTATTTTCATTCTCAGATCTCCAGAGGCTGTTTCTAAATTACTTGACTCTCTTATATGAAGGTTCAGTAATCTACAGCGGGATAGCCCAGAAGTGAGTATAGACAAAGGTGTTAATTTAGATATGTGTTCAATCCCAAACATTCATGTAAAAACTGGAAAAGTTAATGATTATGTGACTGTTTTCTGCATTGGACATTTGAGAGAATGAAGATACAAATTTTGACTAAGCTTTCCAGAAAAAAAAAAATTGTTGCAAGTTTATCAGATGGAAATTGTAACTCACTCTGGTCCAAGGCTGAGAATGTTGATGGTCTTTTCCACTGCAGTGTCAGGCTTTTTAAATTGTAAAATGCATTTCTGTTGCTCTCTACTAAGCTTGCAGAAAACTAGGTTACTTGACCTTCCTCTCTCAGAGAATTCTTTGATAACTTTGGTGATAGTGAAGTGTCCTTTCTGCATTGTGAAAATTGGCAGCTTGCTGCTACTATTCTGTGTATTTGGCAGCACCTTCAGCATCTTTGTATTGCAAAAAAGTACAGTGTGTAGAAATGGCCATTGTGTGCTTAGCAAGTATAAAAATATCAGAATCCCATTGTGTTTGTTACTGGATTGAGTTTATTTGTTTCACATGTTGAACAAACTATGTTGGACCCCAGCAGTGCAAGGGCTCCATGGAGTGACCCCTAAAGGATCTATGGATAGAACTGGGAAGAGGGAGGCCCATGAAGTTGGATATGAAAAATGTCAC
This sequence comes from Bubalus bubalis, assembly GCF_019923935.1. NCBI lineage: Eukaryota > Metazoa > Chordata > Mammalia > Artiodactyla > Bovidae > Bubalus > Bubalus bubalis. Next base: position 35,374,322 of record NC_059158.1, on the reverse strand, counting down.
ATTTTAATTGGTCGCATGGGTCCTCTCCATCCCCCAAAGGAAGATGAGGTAATCTGCCACACAGACCCCTTCTGTCCCCGATAGATAGGTTACCTAAGCCTGAAATAATCCTTTTTATGACTTTCTTGTCTTGCCTTTAAAAATCTTCCCTTACTGTAGCCTTGCTCACTGGAGGGGATGTTGCGTGATTCATGAATCATTCAATAAAGCCAGTTAGATCTTTTAAAGGAAAAAAAATAAATTGCATGTTATTTTCACTAGACTCCAGTTGAAATCTATTATTTCTTAAATCTATAAGTAAAGGCCACTAGCCACAGTATTATTGATATTAACAGTGCTTGGAAATATTACTTGTAGAAATATTATCTATCATGTTACATTTGCCGATATCTTGAAAGATTACTCCCTCCTAAATGATAGTAGTTACTAGACTCACCACTGTGTGTGTGCGCGTGTGTTAAGTCACTTCAGTCATGTCTGACTCTTTGTGACCCTGTGGCTTCTAGCCCACCAATCTCCTCTGTCCATGGGATTTCCCAGGCAAGAATACTGGAGTGGGTTGCCATGCCCTCCTCCAGGAGACTCACCACTACATCTAGTATATCAATACATTGATGAAAAACCATGTATATAACTCTCTTACAATATTTTTATAACCCTATTTCAAAAAATCTTCCATATATTATGCATTTTGAAATATTACTCTGAGGAGGGATCCATAGGTTTCACCAGGCAGCCAAAAGGCACACCAGGGGTTAAGAACCTTCCTTCCCTTGTGTGATGATTTCTTTCTATTAATACATCTGTGCCCATCGGTAGTTGTGGGGTGATCTGCCTCAGCTTCTTCCACCCCAATGATTGTTGGGGTTAATTTTAACTGATGAATCATGGGTCCCTCATTTCCCCTCATTGAGCATCTGTCCTGACGCTGCCAGCTTGAGGGAGAGGATACTTCTCCAGAAATAGGAAGATTTTTGATCATAGATGTACAACTAGTTATTTTCAAGCAAACCCTTTTGGGTATTTTTTAAAGTAGGAATATTCATAGGTGATTTTTGTGTGTGTGGTAAAATATACGTGACACAAAACCTACCATTTTCGCCATTTGAAGTACAGTTCTGTGACATTACGTACATTCACATTGTCGTGTATTCATCACTACTATTTTTCCCAGAACTCTTTCATCTTCCTCAACTGAAACTTTCTATCTTATGATATTTTGATTGAAATAACTATCAATTTAAATTCCAGTTCACATGGCATTTCTTAAAGTTTGTAAAAAATTTCACACTAGAGGGAAGTTTGTTTCTTAAATGGAGTTTAGCAGAGTGAGATTAATTCAACTTCTTTACAATTTTTGTAGAAACCGGGAAATCTTTATTGGCATAGTATGCCACATGTATATTTGCTGATATTCTGTTTGAAATGGTTTTTAAGCTTTAAAAAGTTCCTTATATTTTCTTCTCCTTAAAAAGTGGACTTCATGCATACATCTTCCTTTTGAGCCTGCTTTTATAAAAGGGAATCTTCAGCATGTCTTCCTTGGTAACATTGTTGACTTTGTAAAATGGAATTTTGTTTGTTAATATTGTTAGTTGTTTTTATAGAGCTTGTTTTTCTTGGAACATACCATAAAACCAAAATATTTTGAATGTTACTCATTGACCGACAGCAATAAGAGTCAAGAGTTTGCATAATAACTTTAACTGGATTCCTAATACTAAAGCTCAATAAAAGAAAAATATTTTTTGTTTATAATTGTTGCCATTTCAAAGTATTTTAAAAAGCAGTTTCGTAGAGACGATAACATGTACAAACTATGCTAACACAGAGCAATGATGTCCTATTATATTTGAGGAAATAGAAAGATCTGGCTTCCCTGGTGGCTCAGATTGTAACGTGTCTGCCTGCAATGCGGGAGACCCGGGTTCAATCCCTGGGTTGGGAAAATCCCCTGGAAAAGGAAATGGCAACCCACTCCAGTATTCTTGCCTGGAGAATTCCCATAGACAGAGGAGCCTGGTGGGCTCCAGTCCATGGGTCACAAAGAGTCACACAAGACTTTGATTTTTTTAATAGCTTATTACCATATTGTACTCTATAGTGAATTTTGTGACTATGGGATGGAAATGCAGATGGCAGTCCTTTCTCTGTATTTATGACTGATATCATGCACTCATATCCATTGTTTTTCAAAACAGAAAAAAATTGCATTGGATTTTTCTTTTACTTCATTTAAAATAAATGTTCTCTAAAAGAAATCCTTTTCTATTAGAAAAAAACACAAATGACTCAGTAAATCTCCATTTAATAAAATATATTTTTCTGAATGAAACTAGAAATTTAAGAAGTGTCAAGGGCAGTTCGTGTTTAATATCCAGGTAGTTTGTTTTTATGGAGAGGATGCAAGTAAGACTTACTTTTGGCTTTCTTGTTTTTAATTCCTGTTCCTAAAATGTTGGCTAATGCGTTTTTGGTTGACACGTAACCAGGTTTGTCTTCGTGAGTGTTTATTTCACCGTTGGCATTGCTTCCTTTTGCTAAGTCAGATTCTCACTGGAGCCGATTCTCGGAATGACTGATTATTTTTAGTGGAAGGAAGTAATAAATATGGCAATCAGTAATTAAAACAAATTCACCTTTTATTTGGAAGTATAATAGAGTTCTTTGATTGAAATGTAGTAGTGTAACTGAAGAGAACTGACTCCTTTTTTTTAGTACTTATTATTCTATGTACTGATACATTGTGAATTATCACAAGGATAGTTTCAACTTAATTTTACTTATTTGCATTTAGTAGCAATTAGAACAGAAGCATTTCTTGGTCATTTCTCAGTCATTTCCTGTGAATTGTTTTCCATCGTCATTAAAATCTTGTCAATTATAAAACACAGTAAAGACGTTACGAAAACATTTTTGGCAGAGCATCTGTTTTTCCTATATTGTAGAGTTGGGATTTTTTTTCCCTATGAAATCTAGTGTTGATGCCCTCAAAAACCTACATGGCTATGCCAGAGACTCTTCATCTTTTACTTCTGAGTCTTTTAATGAACACAACTATTATTAATATCATAAATTAACTTCTCGTAATTTGGGGACTCTAGGAATTATTTTATGTTCATGTTCAGCGCATAAATCCCTGTTTTAAGGAGGTTTATTAAATATTATGAGCTTTGTAGGTGGCGCTAGTGATAAAGAACCTGCCTGCCAGTGCAGGAGACTTAAAGAGACACAGGTTTGATCCCTGGGTTGGGAAGATGCCTTGGAGGAGGGCACAGCAGCCCACTCCTATATTCTTGCCTGGAGAATCCCGTTGACAGAGGAGCCTGGTAAGCTACAGTCCATGGGGTCACAAAGAGCTGGACACGACTTAAATGACTTACACACACACACATTAAATATTAACAGGGTTATCATGGGAGGATAAACAATTTTTTTATCATATGGATCTTAAAAAATGGCATTACCTTATGCATCAGAGAGTTGAACCATCTGATCTGAAGCAGAGATGGGGAAATCAGTCAACCTTGCAAGGCTTTTTCTCCCCAGCAGGAATGCCTGGCTTGATAGATCAGGGCCCAGTGTAAGCCAGGGCGTCCTGGATGACCAACCCTGCATTCAAATCCTGTGCTTTGTGGTTGTGCTAAAGTGCTCCTGTGTAGCCTAGCTGCATGTTCTTGGAAACCAAATGATAAGGAACTGATATCACCCCTGAAAAAGTGAAGACTAACATTTTAAGTAATTCAGCTGACGGAACATGTTTATTGGGCACATTTGTATCAGGTATCGCCCTAAACTCGGGTGACATGAAGATGGAAAGAACTGACCCAGCTTTCGTGGGACTTGCAAGCTAATAAAGGAATCAGAAAAGCAAGGCTTTGTGGCACACGCGTCAGGTCTAGTAAAATGTCAGATGCGCTGTAGGGACACAAATAGATAAGGAGTTTTGCTTCAGTAAATTTTTTTTTTTTTTTTTTTTAAGAAAGGCATGCTTCCCTGATGGCTCAGTGGTAAAGGAATTGCTTACTAATGCAGGAGACACAGGTTCAATCTGTGGTCCAGGAAGACCCCACATGTCTCGGAGCGACTAAGCCCACACACCGCAACTACTAAACCGGCATGCCCGAGGGCCTTTGCTCCACGAGAAGCCCCATGCACGCAACTAGAGAGTGCCCCCCACTTGCTGCAACTAGAGAAAAGCCCACGCAGCAACAAAGACCCCATACAGTCATAAATAAATTTGTATTAAGAAAAAGAAAGGCAAAATCATTTTACTCAAAACCTTAAAAGATAAGGAGATATTGTCAGTTGACCACTTGGAGATTAGCAGAAAGGTCTTTTATCTTCTAAGTAAAGAGAAAAGTGCAAAGCCAAAGAATTTGAAAAAGTAGCATGTTAAATTTAGGGGACATTAAATGGTTAAGATGGCAAAGAAGCAAGGAGGCCAGAGCCTGTTGTAATGGACCAGGGTTTTCAGCTCTCTGATGCCAAAAAAACCATGCAGTCTAAAAGTTGCTTGCATTTAGGATGGGAGAATTCACTGTACTCATAGCATTTTATACGTTTTTTGTTTACATTTGGCTTCTGCTTTTAGTTGGGTATAAAGTCTTCTTTCATAGGCATAAAGCATAGGCATAATGAAGTTAATTGCCCAGAACAGTGTCTGATCAATGTGAAAAGACATGGTTGTCGCTTTTAGAATTCTGGGTGAAAGGACTTCCTTGGTGGCTCAGTGGATAAGAATCTGCCTGCCAATGCAGGAGACATGGATTCAATCCCTGGTCCAGGAAGATACCACATGGTGAGGAACAACTAAGCCCGTGGGCCACAACTGCTGAGCCCATGTGCTGCCACCCTTGAAGTCGGTGCGCCTAGAGCCTGTGCTCTGCGATGAGAGAAGCCACCGCAATGAGAAGCCCACGCACTGCAACGAAGAGTAGACCCCGCTCGCTGCAACTAGAGAGAGCCCTCGCACAAAGCAACAAAGACCCAGTGCAGCCCCAGATAAATAAATTTATAGAATTCCGAGTAGAAAATCCAAGAGACAACCCAAGGTTGTCAGAGAGAGACTCACAAAGGTAGAGTCAAACTAAGCTTTGAATAATGGATGGAATTTCAGTAGATGCAGAAGAGGAAGAACTTTTCAGGTAAGAAAATTGTCACCTGGACAAGGGCAGATGCTGGGAAAGTGTGTGTTGTATTTGAGGGCTAGAAGAGTGGCAGTTTGACCAGAAATAGAGTGTAGGGGAATAGTGGGACATAACTTAGCCCCACTGTACATTCTAGATTTAAATATAATTCTGTGTTTTCCACTTTAGATTGCTTTCCCGTAGGAATAACCTGGTGTCCAAAATAAGCATGCTTTCTTGGAAAAATGGTGTGTCTGATCCTGTTGCAGGTTCTTCCATTATGTGGCTGACATACTGGAAAGGGTGATAAGTTCAATTCAAAAATGGTTCATTTGATCACAGCGAGATACCACCCCACACCTGTTAGAATGGTTGCTATCAGACAAGTGATGACAAGTGTTGGTGTGGATAAAGAGAAAGGGAACCCTCCTGCACTGTTGGTACGAATGTACGCTGGCGCAGCCGCTGTGGAAACAGTATGGAAGGTCCTGAAAAAATTAAAAGTAGACCCACCATATGATCCAGCAGCCCCACTTCTAGATGTATATTTTGATGGAAATGGAATCACTACCTTGAAGTGATATCTACACCCTCATTTTCATTGCAGCATTATTCACAGTAGCCAAGATACGGAGACAACCCAAAGGTCTGCTGATGGATGGATGAAGAGATTGTTACATGTAAACATAAACATATGGATAGTTGGGTGTATACATACACACACACAATGGAATATTCTTCAACCATAAAAAGAAAGAAATCCTGCCGTTTTGTAACAAAATGGATGAAACATAAACGAAGTGAAATAAGTCAGACAAAGATATCTCATTTATAGGTAGAATCTTAAAAAGTTGACCTTGTAGAAACAGAGTAGATTGGTGGTTGCCAGGGACTGGGGTGGGGGTTGGAAATGGGATGTTGGTCAAAGAGTACAAACTTTCAGCTAAAGATGAATAAGTTCTGGGGATCTAATGTATAACATGGTGACTATAGTTACTAAAATATTTTAGACCTGAAATTTCTTGAGAGAGTAGACTTTAAATGTACTCACTATACCAAAAAATAAATAACTACATGAGGTGATGGGTGTGTGTGGTAATCATTTCACATTAATAGACATATGTCAGATCATCAGATTGTACACCTTAAACGTACATGGTCTTATTTATCAGTTATATCTCAATAACGCTAAGGATGTTCATTGAGCTCCTGACATGTGCCAGGCGCTGGTCTGAGGTTCATCAGTGATCAGACAAACCTCTCCCCTGGTGGAGCTGATGTCCTAATGCAAATATAAGTCAATACAGGAAAGAAGGGAAGGGAGAAATAAATTATTTGAGAGGGACTGGTACTGAGGCTGGTTGAGAGGGATGCGTCCTCAAGTGAAATTTCACCCACAGTATTTCCTTCAGTCAGATCACCAAGAAGCAACCCTTCACCTGAGTCTGGAGGGTTGGCAGCCTCAGTGTGGGCCTCTGAGCTGACCAGAGGTCCTTGTTTGAAGGTCTCCCCTGCCTGGTGCAGAAAGAGAAGAACTGAAGAGCCTCTTCATGAAAGTGAAAGAGGCGAGTGAAAAAGTTGGCTTAAAACTCAACATGCAGAAAACTAAGATCATGGCATCTAGTCCCATCACTTCATGGCAAATAGATGGGGAAACAATGGAAACAGTAACAGGCTTTATTTTGGGGGGCTCCAAAATCACTGCAGATGGTGACTGCAGTCATGAAATTAAAAGACGCTTGCTCCTTGGAAGAAAACTTAGAATATTAAAAAGCAGAAACGTTACTTTGCCAACAAAGGTCCGTCTAGTCAAAGCTGTGGTTTTTCCAGTAGTCATGTATGGATGTGAGATTTGGACTGTAAAGAAAACTGAGCGCCAAAGAATTGAGGTTTTGAACTGTGGTGTTGGAGAAGATGCTTGAGAGTCCCCTGGACTCCAAGGGGACCCAACCAGTCCATGCTAAAGGAAATCAGTCCTGAATATTCATTGGAAGGACTGATGCTGAAGCTGAAACTCCAATACTTCAGCCACCTGATGCAAAGAACTGACTCATTGGGAAAGACCCTGATGCTGGGAAAAATTGAAGGCAGGAGGAGAAGGGGACAATGGAGGATGAGATGGTTGGATGGCATCAATGACTCGATGGACATGAATTTGAGTAAACTCCAGGATTTGATGATGGACAAGGAGGCTTGGCATGCTGCAGTCCATGGGGTCGTAAAGAGTCAGACACAACTGAGCGACTGAACTGAAGTGGACTGCCTGCTGCGGGGGACAGATTCCCCAGTTTGCCTGAAATGTGCCCAAGTGTGTGCTGTGACAGGGAAAAAGAGGGACCAACCTCAGGGGGCCAGGGAGAAAGCCCCCTACAGCCCCAGATTCCTGGTGGACCAGACTCTCTGGAGTGGGCAGGGGAGACAGGATTCCATATTTTTAATAACTGACTCCAATTCATGTTGTTGTGAAGCAAATCCCAGACATCTTAAAAGTTAGTTCATTCATGTCTATTTCAGTGTGAGCTCTCTAAAAGATATGAGTTCTTTTTAAAAATGTGACCCAAATGTCATTATTACATCTAAAAAATTTTATTGGGATGTAATGTATTTAATAAGACACTAAATTGAAATTGCAAATTTTCAATGCTGGTGGACCTTGGGAAATTTTACATTTGTCAGGATTAACCTAGAATTATGTGAGTTTTTAAGACAACACCTTTGGGAACACAATCTTTACACAAATCGCAGATGCCCTACATTTAAACCCTGAATATTTATTCAGTATTTATTATATCTGTTTATGTCCTATTTGCTGGGGATGTGAAGATGAATATGACAAGATTCCTGATTTTGAGGGTTCAGTTCAGTTCAGTTCAGTCACTCAGTCGTGTCTGACTCTTTGCGACCCCATAGACTGCAGCATGCCAGGTCTCCCTGTCCATCACCAACTCCTGGAGCCTGCTCAAACTCATGTCCATCGAGTCGGTAATGCCATCCACCCATCTCATCCTCTGGCACCCCCTTCTCCTCCTGCCTTTCAGTCTTTCCCAGCAGCATCGTCTTTTCTGATGAGTCAGTTCTTCACATAAGGTGGCTAAAGTATTGGAGTTTCAGCTTCAGCATCAGTCCTTCCAATTAATATTCAGGACTGATTTCCTTTAGGATTGACTGGTTTGATCTTCTTGCAATCCAAGGGACTCTCAAGAATCCTCTCCAACACCACAGTTCAAAAGCATCAGTTCTTTGACACTCAGCCTTCTTTATGGTCCAACTCTCATATCCATACATGACTACTGGAAAAACCATAGCTTTGACTATGTGGATCTTTGTTGGCAAAGGAATATCACTGCTTTTTAATATGCTGTCTAGGTTTGTCAGGGCTTCCCTGATAGCTCAGTTGATAAAGAATCCACCTGCAATTCAGAAGACCCTGGGTTCAATTTCCTGGGTTGGGAAGATCCTCTGAAGAAGGAATAGGCTACCCACTCCAGTATTGTTGGGCTTCTCTTATGGGTCAGCTGGTAAAGAATCCGCCTGCAATACGGGAGACCTGGGTTCAATCCCTGGGTTGGGAAGATTCCCTGGAGAAGGGAAAGGCTACCCACTCCAGTATTCCGGCCTGAAGAATTCCATGGACTCGATAGTCCACTGGGTCGCAAAGAGTTGACGACAGCGACTTTCACTAGGTTTGTCATAGCTTTTGTTCCAAGGAGCAAGCATCTTTTAATTTCATGGCTGTAGTCACCATCTGCAGTGATTTTGGAGCCCAAGAAAAGAAAGTCTGTCAGTGTTTCCATTGTTTCCCCATCTATTTGCCATGAAATGGGACCAGATGCCATGATCTTAGTTTTTTGAATGTTGAGTTTTAAGCCCCTTTTTCACTCTCCTCTTTCACTTTCATCAAGAGGCCCATTAGTTCTTCATTTTCTCCCATAAGAGTGGTGTCATTTGTATATTTGAGGTTATTGATATTTCTCCCGGCAATCTCGATTCCAGCTTGTGCTTCATCCAGCCTGGCATTTCGCGTGATGTACTCTGCATATAAGTTAAATAAGCAGGATGACAGTATACAGCCTTGACGTACTCCTTTCCCAATTTGGAACCAGTTCATTGTTCAATGTCCAGTTCTAACTGTTGCTTCTTGACCTGTGTACAGATTTCTCAGGAGGTAGGTAAGATGATTTGGTATTCCCATTTCTTTAAGAATTTTCCACAGTTTGTTGTGACCCACGCAGTCAAAGGCTTTACCGTATAGTCAATGAAGCAGATCTTTTTCTGGAATTCTCTTGTTTTTTCTATAATCCAATGGATGTTAGCAATTTAATCTCTGGTTCCTCTGCCTTTTCTAAATCTAGCTTGAACATCTGGAAGTTCTCAGTTCACATACTGTTGAAGCCTGGCTTGGAGAATTTTGAGCATTACTCTGCTAGCGTGTGAGATGAGTGCAATTGTGCGGTAGTTTGAACATTATTTGGCATTGCCTTTCTTTGGGATTGGAATGAAAACTGACCTTTTCCAGTCTTGTACCCATTGCTGAGTTTTCCAGATTTGCTGATATATTGAGTGCAGCACTTTAACAGCATCATCTTTTAGGATTTGAAATAGCTCAGCTGGAATTCCATCACCATCAGTGAGGGTAGCACTGAAATCTTGTCTTATATATAAATCTCTTAGTAACATTTAGATTTGAGGTGAGTCTTTTGGTCCACTGTACTTATTGCTGTTGTTCAGTTGCTAAGTCATGTCCAACTCTTTGCAACCCTATGGACTGTAGCACACCAGGCTTTCCTGTCCTTCAGCATCTTCCAGAGTTTGTTCACACTCATGTCCATTGAATCAGTGATGCCATCCAACCATCTCATCCTCTGGTGCCCCCTTCTCTTCCCACCTTCAGTCTTCCCCAGCATCAGGATCTTGTTCCAGTGAGTCAGCTCTTTGCATCAAGTGGCCAAAGTATTGGAGGTTTAGCTTCAGCATCAGTCCCTGGACAGAGGAACCTGGTGGGGTACAGTCCATGGGGTCACAAAAAGTCAAGCACAACCGAGCAACTAACACTTTCGCTCCACTGTACCTGAGCCGTAACTTAATACCCAGAGCTCTTTCCCACCACTAGCCGTGCAACAGGAGAGCAGACGGTTAAGTGCGTCCTCACATGCCACGTTACTCTCAGAGTTTGGTTTCTCTTGAACCACCTCAGAGACTTTCAGGACTCAACCCCCCACCTCTTTTGATGTCCTCCTTTGTTTTAGGCCCGCCCGTCTACCCAGCCTGGCACCACACGGCAGTTGACATTAAAGGATGATGAAGAGAGCTCTTTTCCCCAGGACCATCTTCACATCAGTCAGACAATACATACACAGGTCTTCCATCAGTGGATTCCTGTTAGATCTCAAAAATTTGAGAGGCAGGCCTTCAGCAAACATGTTAGGCAGAATTTTTATCAGCCCTGAAATATTTCAGCATGTGTATTTCTGGCTGGCTTTAGAATCTGTTGATGTTTCTCAAACTTGAGAACTCAGACCAGCCAAGATTATTTCTTAAGATACCAGTTTGAGAAACACTGGTCTGTGTATGGTTAAATGGTTCTATAGCCAGTAAACATAGGTCATTATTGCTGTGTTGGAATTTTGTGCCTGGACCCCTCAGAGAATCCAAGGTCTCCAGGGATCAAAGTTTTAAAATCACTATCCTGGCTATTGACTTCATTAAGGATAAAAAAACAAGCCCTGAAACATTGGAGTGTGTCAGTAGTTGTCAATGTCTGTGTCCAGAGCAAGCCCCTGACTTCCAAGTTCAGTGCCCCCCGATCCGCAGCCCCTGTAAAGCCTGGCCAGACTTCTCCCTTACACCCTCAGACTGGTCCTTCTTTCTCTCCATGTTATAGTATGTTGTGTAGTGAGCTTGATTGCTTAATTTATTATGTCACCTCATTGCAAGTTGAAAAGTAAAGCAACTTAAAGGCTTTCAAAGTCTTTTTTTTTTCCTTTTCTTTTTTTGGCTGCACAGCAGGATCTTAGTTCCCTGACTAGGGATTGAACCATGTTCCCTGCAGTGGAAGTCCAGAGTCCTAACCACTAGACCACCAGGGAATTCCCAAACTTTGCATTTCATGAGTCAAACCATGAAATACTGATAATTGCCTACATTAATAATGGTCATCTTTTCTGACTTCAAGGAATTCTTTGGTTCCTAACTTTTTCTGCTAATAATGTTTTAGTTTTTCCCACCTTTCTTCCTTGCTGCTAGTGGGCTCTAGCTGGTGACAAAATAAATGAAGTTCTTGGTTGAATAACAACAGAAAAACTCAGAAACCATCATGCTGAGTTTGACAGTTTCCTTTTATTACATATGGGTATAACTGTGAAGACATAGTCTTTTATTTTCTAGCAAAGTGTCGTATTATTTCACAAAAAACGACCAGTGACTTCATGTGAAGAAGCTTGGGAACCCCCTGCAAAAGCTCTAGCACTTCTCACACTGCATTGTGGTGAATTATTGCATCTGGCTTCCAAGAGAGAGTGAGTTCCTTACAGTTAGGAACTGTGCCAGAAAGTCTGACACAGCCTTACAATTACAAATTTTAACAGTCCATAACAATAACAATACAATAAAAGAAATAAGATGAGAATACTTTATATCCTAGGTGACATAAACAGTTACTTTCCCTGGGTAAGTGGCTGTTTTATGGTGTAACTTGTTGATCATGACACTTATTGGAATATTGTTTGCTTAAATAAACACAGTAACTTACTTTTTGGCCTTGCTTTTACAGTCCTACAGAAATGCTAAGGGTATTTATATTGACCATCACATTTAATGTCGTACTCATTTGACATTCCCAGTCCTTAACACAAGAACTGGCACATGGTGGGCACTGAGTGCTAGTTAAATACTTACTCTCTTCACCCACCGAGCAACTTCATTAACTGTAGTAATTAAAGAAGCAGGTTTCCCCATTCCCTAAGCTTTTTTTCAGGGTAGAAAACAGAAGGAGGCAGGGCTAAAGCAATTTACTGTCCTCCTCTTCTCCTTCCCTCCTCCTTTTAGGATTCTCTGATCCCACAATTCATGCTAATGAACTCATATAAGCTGTTCTTACCTCCTAAAGTAATTTCTTCCGAAGATGGAATAATAAGGACTGGATTGACCTTCTTTCATAAAAGTTAAAAATTAGGTAAAACATGGTTATTAGACATTGACTGTCAGGCAGCCCAGGACAGTGACTCATGAGAAAGAGAAAATGGATAAGATGAGCCCTGTAACTTCCCCAGTGTCCTGTCTGGGGAGAGTTTCCAGGCCACAGCACCAGGAAAAGGAACCCAGATGGCATCTGGTAGTCTTCTTGAGTTGAGCTGATGTTGCTGGGGTGTAAAAGTGGCTAAACTCGTGGGGACAGAGCACCAGAGAAGAGAGCCACACTGAGATAAATATAAAACCCTGGAGAGTGTCTCCCTTGACTCTTCAGCTGATGCTGAAGTCAGTTCATGCGTATGGGGAAACTACCCAAGTCCTGGGAAAGAACCAACGATAAGGATTAGAGGAATTCACACTTGGAGCTCACACAGGGCAGAGAATAGTTTGTGTTTCCACTTGTAAGAGTGCAAAAATCCGTACAATTCTGCAGTATCAAGTGAAGTCCTCAGGTGGGTATTGGGCAAAACACCCTAGACTAAAGACTGACAAAGCTTAAAATTAGATTGTGTTCTAGACAGAGTTCAAAAATACAAAAATACCCAGTACTCAATAATGTAAAGTTAACAATGTCTGGAATCCAATCCAAAAGATTACTAGGCATACAAAGGAGAAAAACACTACCCATTATAAGGAGGAAAAAAATCAATCAGTAGAAACAGACCCAGAAATGATACAAATGATAGAATTAGTAGAGAGGGATATTAAAAAGTTGTCACTATTCTGCATAATTTCAAGAAGGTAGAGGAAAGATTGAACATATTGAAGACAAGGAAGATATTTTTTAAAATACCCAACTACTAGAGATGAAAGCTACAATGGTTGAAAATTTAAAAATACAGTGGATAGGAGTAATAAGTGATTAGACACTGCAGAAAGAAAGATTAGTGTGCTTGAAGACATAGCAATAGAAACTATCCTAAATGAAAACCAGAGATATAAAAGGACACTTAAAAAGTTTTGAAACAGCACCAATGAGCTGTGGAACCACTTAAAAGCAGCATAATCCTAGGTAATTGGAGTCCCTGAAGGACGTGTAGAACATAGAGAATATGAAGTAATTCTCTATGGCTGCAATTATTCAAGATCAGCTTACCTGCCTCCTGAGAAACCTATAGGCAGGTCAAGAAGCAGCAGTTAGAACCAGACATAGAACAACAGACTGGTTCAAAATTGGAAAAGAGTACTTCCAGGCTGTGTATTGTCACCCTGCTTATTTAATTCATACGCAGAGTACATCATGTGAAATGCTGGGCTGGATGACTCACAAGCTAGAATCAAGATTGCTAGAAGAAATATCAACAACCTCAAATATGCAAATGATATCACTCTAACGATAGAAAGCAAAGACGAACTAAAGAGCCTCTTGATGAAGGTGAGAGAGGAGAGTGAAAAAGCTGGCTTAAAACTCAACATTCAAAAAACGAAGATCATGGCATCTGGTCCCATCACTTCATGGCAAATAGATGGGGGAAAAGTGGAAACAGTGGCAGATTTTCTTTTCTTGGGCTCCAAAATCACTGTGAATGGTGACTGAAGCCGTGAAATTAAAAGATACTTGCTCCTTAGAAGAAAAACTATGACAAACCTAGACAACCTATTAAAAATCAGAGACATTGCTTTGCCCACAAGGGTCCGTTACAGTCAAAGCTATGATTTTTCCAGTAGTCACGTACGGATGTGAGAGTTGGATCATAAGAAAGTTGAACACCAAGGAATTGACACTTTCAAACTGTGGTGCTGGAGAACACTCTTTTGAGAGTCCCTTGGACAGCAAGGAGGTCAAATCAGTCAATCCTAAAGGAAATCAACCCTGAATATTCATTGGAGCTGAAGCTCCAATATTTTGGCCAGCTGATGGGAAGAGCTGACTCATTGAAAAAGACCCTGCTGCTGGGGGAAATTGAGGGCAGGAAGAGAAGGGGGCGACAGAGCATGAGCTGGTTGGATGGCACCACTGGCTCAATGGACGTGAGTTTGAGCAAGCTCCGGGAGATAGTGAAGGACGGGGAAGCCTGGCGTGCTGCAGTCCACAAGATCGCAAAGAGTCTGCCACCACTTAGCAACTGAACAACAAACAACAATGGCTACAATTATTCTAAATTGGAGGAAGATTATAAACTTACAGATTATGGAAATTTAATGAATCCCAAGCGCAAGAAGCATGAAGAAAACATTGCCAAGGTAACATCATAATCAAAGTGCTTAAAACCAGTGATAAGAAGAAAAATCTAAAGTATTGGGGGTCGGGGATGAGGGTGGGGAGGGGAGACCTGTTATGCACAAAAGGACAAAAGTAAGAACCACAGCAGAGTTCTGTTTAGAAACAGGGCAAGCAAGAAACAGTGTAGCAGTATCTTTGAAGAACCAAAAGAAAACAGGCTCAATAGACAGGAGTTTGAGCAAACTCCAGGAGATAGTGACGGACAGGGCAGCCTGGAATGCTGCCGTCCATGGTGTGGCAAAGCATTGGACGCGACTTAGTGGCTGAATGACAGAACTATATATATCCAGTGAAATACATCTCAAAAATTAAGGCAAAATAAACATTTAAAGACATATGAAAGAATTCATCACCAGATCTGTACTTCAGAATATTAAAGGAAATCCTTCAGGAGGGAGGAAATGATACCAGATGAAAATCTGAATTCAGTCAAAGGATTGAACAGCACTGGAACTGCTAAATATATGGGTAAAAATAAAAGTGACTACAGCTCATTATACCTTCAGAGATCACATGAGAAGACTACCCATTCCATAGCTCAGGACTGCTTAAATGAAGTTTCCTACTGATCTCTGTGCTAGCTCAGCACCTTTTAAAGGCAAATTTGTGAATGATTGGGAAATTATGACATATACTGATGCTATACCAAATCAATGCAAATAAAGCAGATGTCAGTAATTTTTTTTGTATGTTGGTACGATAACCTGTTTATTGATTCTTGATGATCTTTTGAAGTTTTAGCTTACTAGTCATCATTTTCACTAGATAATGTTTTTGGAAGAAGAGAAAACAGAAAAGCATATAAGGGAGAGAAGACAATCATTTGTGATGCAGTCACATACCAGATTTCATTTTGTGAATTATTTGAAACCCTGTGTTATGACTTTTAATGTTTTCTTCTGCTCCTAGGTTATCATGTCTTAAATCAGTAGAATTGATTTGCTTAGCTAGCTGTCCTGAAATTTGTTCTTGAAACCAACACATTTCTTGATATAAGAGCTCAGATTTTTTTCCTATGTAAAAAAAAAAAAAAAAATATATATATATATATATATATATATAGCCTACCATCTTCCTTTTTATCTCTGGCTTGGCAGTGTTTAAAATCTTTCTGTGATCTTAATGAATATCAAACTGTCTATAAGGTATTTCTTCTGAGATAGCTGATGTAGGTTATTCTTGAGGCCACTGGACTGCTTGAAAATTTTCCCAGTATTTGATGTCCAGTATGCTTACCTAGAGTGAGCCTGACTTGAGGTTCTTATGTTTCGTGGATCTCCCCATCCTCTTTGTTTTATTAATTGTATTGGGGTGGGGGCCACTGCTCAGCTTGTTGGATCTTAGTTTCCTAACCTGGAATCAAATCCAAGCCCCAAACAGGGAAATCCCAAAATCCAGCCACCCAGTTTTCCCTCACAGAAGCAGCTGGTACTGCTGGTTATTTGTGCCTTATCTCAGGGTCTGGATATTTATAAACACATGTATATATTTTCCCTCTACCCAGCACTTGGGTATCAATTATATTCACCCACACAATGGTTTGTTACACAGCCATTGAAAATAATGAGGCAGATGTATACGAACTGACTTGGAAAGGTATATGATCAAAGGAACAAGAAAGGTGCATACCCTTTCATTTCATTTTTTTTAATGCTTTAAATATAATTTCAGTACCATAAGATTCACCCTTTAAAGTGTACAGTTTTCTGTGGTTTGATTCCACAACATTTCCATCATGTTAAGAAGAAATCCCATACTCCTGCCATCTAGGTTTTTATAGTCTGTTGTTAAAAACCAATCATGCTGCAGTGGATAAGTCTTTTTTTTTTTGGCTGTGTTGTGGGCATGTTGGATCTTAGTTCCCGGATCAGGATCAAACTCGTGCCCCCTGCGTGGTTAAGTGTGGAGACTTAGACCCCTGACCACTAGGGGAGTCCCCTGCATTGGACAGTATATACATAGCATTTCACACTTGTGCAAGAATATCTGTAGGACAAGCACCTGGAAGTGTTTGCTAGGTGACATGATTCATGCATTTAAAATTTTTAAAGTAGTTGCCCTCTCCAGAGTTTATGCTCTTACTACCAAAGTGTAAAAGTCTCTGTTTCCCATTTCCTGACTAGCATAGTCCTTAATCAAACTTGATCTTTGCCAATCTGACAAATAATCTTATCTCATTGTAATTTTCATTTGCATTTCTCTTATTCTAAGTGAGGGTGATTACTTTTACATGTTTAGGGGCTACTTGTCTTTCCTTTTTTATGGACTGATTTTTCATACCCTTTGATTTTCTGCAGGGTAGCTGACCTTTTTAAAAATATGAGCTCTTTGTGTTAGGGAGAAAAGCTGCTTGTGATATGAACTGAACATGTTTTCCCTACTTTTTTTATTTGTTTTTTAGTCTTTGTTCATTTTTTTTCTTTTATCATGCAGAATTTAAAAAAATTTTGTCATCAAATTTGGCAGACTTCTGCATCTTGTGACATACTTAGCCTTTCCCTACTCCAAGATTATAAAAACAAAATTCTCCCATATGTTTTTCTTAAACTGTAAGTCTCTTCTCCTCCCTCCCCCGCCCCCCACGTTTAACTATTAGATCCATCTGGAATTTATTTTTCTGTAAGATAGGAGGTATGGATCCACCTCCTCTTCTCTAGAGGGCTAACGTTTTCTTCCGCTGATTTGAAATGTCAGTTTTACATTGTCTTCTTGATTAAGAACGGTATGAGCAATTTTAAATATTAGCTTTCACATTCTAGGAGTGGTAGTCAGGGATTTCCCTGGTGACCCATGCTTAAAACGTTGCACTTCTAATGCATGGGGAGCTGATTCAGTCTTGGATCAGGGAACCAAGATCCCACGTGTGGCCAAGAAATAAAAATAAATTAATTTTTTTCAAAGTGGTAGTCAGATGTCTGGGCAGTGCCTTCTGATCTCTTGGGGCACCTGTAAGAACCGCAGTCCCCTTCTCTCCCTGCCAGATCCTACTGCTGCAAACTGCTATCACCCAGGGGATGTGTCTTGCTCTAGTGTGTGAAACCAAGTAGTTTGTAACCTCTGATCTAGGGACTTCCCCTTGGAAGAGGCACGGCCAGAGGCCCATCTTGTGAATCCAGAGTCATTACTTGAATGAAGGCTTCAAGGAGAGCCCAGAAGTAATGGAAGAATCTTTCCCCAAAAAACTCAGCTCTTCACTTTGGAGTCATTAGTTTCTATCCCCAGGTTGTCTTTCCACTTTAGAATCCTAGTCAATTTCTACATGTTCACACTGGTAGATTTACTCTGATAGGGCCATCTGTCCTCCTGGGGAAAGAAATACTGGCTTGGGCTGCGTTGTGACTGTGTTTTGGCACCATGTAGAGCTGGGTGTGTAGAGGTAAGAGCCATCGCTTCTAATCTGAAACTGTTTAGTTGAAAAGAGTGTGGCCCTTTAAAAAGGAGAATTCTCAGAGTACCCCTGACTATAAAGGCTTGTGGAATTCTACCCAAGGGGCGCTGGAGGAGAAGGTCTGTCTGGCAAGACTGATGCCCTGAGTAGGGTGGATGTCCCCAACGAGTGTTCTGTCAAGTGTCTGGGCAGCCCACTTGGTTTGGTAGGGGAGGATGTGCGGTGGCTTTTAATTTCATCCCTCTTGTACAATTGTCCTTGTATTGGGTCTACTCAGGGAGTAGCTTGTCACAGAACTGTGGGGTAGCAGATGCTTTCTGTGCTTGAACATTTTGGTGGCAGTGACACTTGGAAGGAGCGACTGGTGCGGCCTTCCTGTCTCGGTGTGTGTGCGTTAACCCTGGGCATCTCGTGCGCTGGAGGAGCTGATACAGGTGTAAAGGGAACCAGGAGAGACGTGAAAGGGTTCTGCCCTGATGCAAGCTGTTTTCACATACATTTAGTTTGTTCTGAAAACAGACACTTAAAAAATGAATTTACAGAGGGTACAGCGGAGCTCCAATTAAATAGTCATATTGAAGTAAAGAAATAATATGCATTTTATAGGCTTAATTATACATCATAATTAGCTAATGTAGTCCATGTGATTGTGATGTCTGGGAGACCAGCCCAGGGAACAGTTATGAGCAACAGCTAATGTGATTCCGCATGTTAAATGTCAGGATTTAAGGGCAGACCTTCATACAAATTTCTACCATATCTACTTGACGATAGTTTTCCAATTTCTCCTTCCTGTCCCTTTTCACCCCTCAAAAGCCATGTTAGTAAAGTCATCCTAGCATGCTCCTGGGTAACTCAACATCTGAGTCCTAGACACAGATTTCACTTGGCCTGAGCTCCTCCCACCGTTGTGGCCATGGCTGTTAGCGTTGGATAGGCTGTTCACACTGACCTCCTCCTGTCTCTCATCAGCTCTCCTCTCCACCAATGATCCACTCAGAGGGATAATCCACCAGCAGCTGAGCCCTGTCACCCACCAATGGGGAGGTCCCACATGGGGGGATACTTACCCCTTCCAGACCCTTCCTGAGGAAAGCAAGTTTCATTCCATGTGGCAGGAGTAATTTTTATATTTGTTTGGCCTTGTGACCGATAGGATGGGAAGTTGGGGGGAAGTGGAGAGGAGATGGCAGTTTTAACCGAGAAAAAAAAAAACTTTAGTAGAAACTCTGCCTTCTTCGGGCGTGTCCCTCTTCTGGGCATCTCTTCAGGATTTCATTCCTCCGTCCAACTGCCGTTCACAACTGCCCTTTCCAACGGCTCCAGAACTCTTGGCCTTGGCATTCCATGATGTAAATTATTCCACGCATGGCTCGAAATGGGTGCAAAGCAATGTTACCAGGTGTCGGATCACTAGTGTAAGTTTCCCGGATCTCGGGGGAGGGAGGAAAAAGAAAGGGGGAGAACCACTCTTGGAATTTGTACAGTTGTTATTGTTTCAGCCAGAACACAGTGATTGCGCTGGCTGAGCTGGATGCTGTTGATGGCTGGGGAGAGAGGGAGCTTTGGGCTTAGAGCTGCGGTGAACTGGGAGTTGAGAGTTTCTACTTTAAAGATTCTAGGGTTAGGATGTACACTGTTTACAACAGTGTTGTAAGAAACAGTTGGCATTGCTGCTGCGGAGGGAGGAACTTGGGACCTTCAGTGCAAAGCCTGTCACAGTACTGCCTGGGGCAGTGGTGCCTCTTCTGTCTCAAAAAATAGGGAGAATTGACTTTTCTGTTTTCCTAAAGATAGCTAAAATATGGCTAGAAATCCAGATTGCTTACCAGGTTTGGAAACATCTAGTCACAAAATTCAAAGATCTCTGTGTGCACGGGATTTTTTTAAAAACAAAACTGTGATTGCTCCTCTTGTTCACTATATTTTTTGAGGAAGTTACTGTTCCTGGTTTACTGCCCCTTTGGGGAATTGCATGTGAAAGGTTGCTGCCAACCCCCTTAGATTTGTCTGGATTCCTTTTTGACTTGTAAGTTAAGGATTTGTGTTCAATAAAAACAATTTAAATTGAATACTTGATCTCTTGAATGACCACAAAAATTTTAAAATCACATTCATAATAAGCAATTAGCGGGAAATGCACAGGAATTACAGTTATTTATCTAGGAAAGTATAAGGTATATTTTTGTGTTGCGTTGATGCTGGTGACTTTAATCTGCTCTGCTGAAACAGTGCTTTCTTATTCCTTTTCTTCATAGTTGTCATGGATGATGATGACGACTCGTGTCTCCTTGATCTTATTGGGTAAGACGCTCATTCCGGGATTGGGGTGAATTGAGTGTGTGAGGTCTGCTGTACTGAAACAACCTAATAAGCACATTGAGACCAAGTGGGTTTTTTAAATAAAAATTAAGTAATCATCATAGGTATAGTAGATACATATAGGTATAGTAGGTAAGTATAGTATACCTACCTATAGGTATATGTAGGTATAGTAGGAGGACAGAGTGACGTGGATTAACATAGGAGTCATCATTAGGTAATCCTTTATTAAATTTATTTTCTAAGAAACCCTAGGAGGCCGAAATGAGTGCTAGTAGGAAATGGAATGACAGCAAAACAAAACAAACAAAAACTTCTAATAGTTTTAAAGCAAGGAGAGGATTCTACTTGAGCTAATATGTCATTTTCTTTTTACCCTAGTAAAGAGGAACCCTAAATATAAGTAATGTATTCATTTGCTGTTGTCTCTGTTTGGTTGTTGTTTTCTAGAGACCCACAAGCATTGAACTATTTTCTACATGGACCTAGTAATAAATCGGTGAGTAATACTCAGGCTGTCACAGTTGTACGTTTTGCTTCTTCTTTTACAGTCTGAGTGATCATTTTTTTGAATTTGTACCTTTGCAGAGCAATGAGGACTTGACTAACGCAGGATATTCTGCAGCCAATTCAAATTCGATTTTCGCCAACTCTAGTGTGAGTATTGGAAACTGCAGTGATCAGGTGTTTCTGTCTCATTGATGCCTGGTGACTGGAAGCTGTAATTGCTTTTGGATCATGATGGGAATCCTCACTTCGTCTTTTGCAGTTGCCACAAGAGGAAAATCTATTAAATTATGTTGACAGTTTCTACTTTTAACTTAGCCTATTAAGATTTTTACTTTACTATTTTCCTAAGCTTTCAATTTTCTTTCTAAAATGCCAGGGACACATAACCTGAAAAACTTAGAGGCTTTTGAACCCTGTTACATAACCTTTAAGAAAAAATCCTTCTGAATTATGGTTATGTTCTTATCCTTTTCATCTTAAACGAGGAAAAAGATCATAGTAACTGACACCTAGTAAGCACTCAGTGTGTTCTTGGCACTAAGAGCTTAACAAATATCAACCGCACTAACCCTTACAATAATTCCATGAAGTATAGTAGGTTCTATTAGTATCCATATTTGAAGATGAGGTAACTGAAGATTGGTACTTACCGAGTATTATACAGCCAAGAGTTGCAGAGCTTGGAATTGAACCCAGGCCACCAGGTTCCAGGGTGCAGGTCCTTAAACTCTAGGAGCATCTAGACAAGAAATCTGACCTGGGGGACAGGGGAGTTCTGCCTGGAAACTGTATCCAGATGGCTGTGTTTAAGCCCATGTTACTTTAATCTTTTAACTGCTTTGTTCTCCACGGATGATAGTCCAGAGTCCCACTGCCCAAGTTTGAATCCTTGCTCTGCCACTTTCTAGCTCTGTAACCTTGCTTATATCACTAAATCTCTGTGAGGCTCAGGTTCTTAATTTGTTAATCCAGGAGAATGATAATTCTACTTCATAGGCTGGTTAAGATGAATGGAACTAGTCCATGGGCACACTGTTCAGTTAATGTCGACTTGTTGTCATCATCAGGGTCTTTATTTTCTTCCTCCATAATATGGAGTACCATTGGAGTAGCATTTAGAAAGTTCTTGGGAACGTACAATTCTTTAACATATTTGAGTGTGTACAAAGTATGTTAGATCATAACATGTAAGACTCCTCCACATGCTAGAGGTGGCTTTAAAGTCACAACACTATCTCCTGTAAGGCTTGTGAATCAGTAGCAATTCTGAAATTCATTCTGCATGGGCAATAACTGCATGCATGCCTATAGCCCATAAAGGAGGTATTTAGCCTGTTTCCCGACACTGCTGATGTTTCCTCACCAGCTCTCCCCCTTCGGTGTGAGTATGATTCTAACTCTTCAGGCTTCTTCATTCAGGGTGGATTTTGGGGGAACTTGGATTATGTCATGGCAATAGAAATATTTTCAAAGCTTTGAAAACTATGAAATTTTAAACCCATGGTCGGTTAGTTTGTGCACTGTGAAAACATTACTATGTCTCACCACTCAGGAGATAATCCACTGTTGCCTTGACCTTTCTCTGCAGAAACAAGCAAACACACCTCCTTGGTTTCAGTGGCCTACCCCCACTTCCTTTCAAATGACTTCAAGTTCTAATTGGGTGTCAGGTGAACTGGTCTTGCTTTTCTACCTGGTTCTTTCCGTCTTCTAGCCCCCAGAACACCACACCTTACTGGCCTATGGCTGAGAATTTCTAGGGTTTTGAAAACTGGACTGTTCATTCTTCTTCTTCTTTTTTTTTTTTCAGTCACACTCTGCGGCTTGTAGGATCTTAGTTGCCCAGCCAGGGATTGAACCCAGGTCCTGGCAGTAAAAATACCAGGTCCTAACTGCTGGACCACCAAGGAATCCCTGGACTGTTTATTCTTGCTTGATCTAGTTTTAAATGTTTTTCTTCACCTTTAAAAATTTTTAATTATGTTACAATATATATAACCAGTTTACCATCCTAACCATTTTTAAGTATACAGTTTGGTAGTGTTAAGTATATTCACATTGCTTTCACTTTGTGTTAAATAACTATTGATTTCATTTTTTTTTCTTTTATAACCTTGTCGTATCCCATGATAAACTTCTGGCCCAGTGGAGTGTCTCTGATTTATCAGTAACTGTGTTCGGTTCTCTACATATGCCTGTTTTGTTGTCTCTAATTGGAATGCCCAGAACTTAAGGACTCATTACGGACAGACACTCATGCACAAGTGAGCACTTGACAAATGGTGACCAACTTTTACTCTTGAATAGGACACTGATAGAGTTTTTAAAGCATCATAATGAGCTGATTACTCTAAGAAATCAAATGCGCATTCACTCATTTCACAAGGGAAGCTTCTTTTCATCCAGACTGATCTTGCCTGGATTGGGACAGGTTAGAACTAGGGGAGTTCTGAGAAACCTTGAAAGTCAAGGCTGCATCTGGGATACCTTCTGGACATCTAGTAGAACCACACTCAGAACTCCCAAAATTCACGTCTCCTCCTGTGGTACAAAGAACTAGACACTGCTGTCTCCTGGATACACACATACCCTAGGCTGAGTCCCATTCAGGCTTTGGACTTGGGAACAATCCTGAAAAATAATGCCTGTGCCACTGTCTCAAAGAATAAAACTACTCAAGTAGCCATGAGTATGTTTGCATTATTGATCTGTTCCCTATAAAATAATTTACCAGAGCAATGAATGCTTATACTTACCAAAAAAGAAAAAAAAAAAAAAAAAAACCTTAAACATCCTTACTAAGGAAATCAAGTATCAGAATAAGATGAGCAGTGTAGAGAGTTGAGTCTAAAAAGAAGACTGTTATGCTTTATTCATATTCAAAAGTGAGATTCGTTTTTTGTTTAAGAATCTCTTTCAGAGGTGAGATACGCCTTGTAACCTCCCACTTATCTTTTTAGAATGCTGATCCTAAGTCAGCCCTCAAAGCTGTAAGCAGCCAGCTTGGAGAAGGGCCCAGTGATGGACTGCCACTTTCAAGTAGCCTTCAGTTTCTCGAAGATGAACTTGAGTCTTCTCCTCTTCCTGATCTCAGTGAGGACCAACCTTTTGACATTCTTCAGAAATCCTTGCAGGAGGCCAATATCACTGAACAGACGTTGGCAGAAGAGGCATATCTGGACGCCAGTATAGGTTCAAGCCAACAGTTTGCACAAGCTCAGCTTCATCCCTCTTCATCAGCATCCTTTACTCAGGCTTCTAATGTTTCTAATTACTCAGGTCAGACACTGCAGCCTATAGGGGTGACTCATGTGCCTGTTGGCACCTCGTTTGCAAGCAATACGGTGGGTGTGCACCATGGCTTTATGCACCACGTGGGGATCAGTGTGCCCAGCCAGCATCTGTCTAATAGCAGCCAGATTAGTGGTTCTGGACAAATACAGTTAATTGGGTCATTTGGTAATCAACCTTCCATGATGACTATTAATAACCTAGATGGATCACAAATTATACTAAAGGGTAGTGGGCAGCAAGCCCCCTCGAATGTGAGTGGAGGGCTTCTTGTTCACAGACAGACTCCTAATGGCAACTCCTTGTTTGGGAACTCCAGTTCCAGCCCAGTAGCACAGCCTGTTACCGTTCCGTTTAACAGCACAAATTTCCAAACATCTTTACCTGTGCATAACATCATCATACAAAGGGGTCTTGCACCAAATTCAAATAAAGTCCCAGTTAATATCCAGCCAAAGCCTATCCAGATGGGTCAGCAAAACACATACAATGTGAACAACTTGGGAATACAACAGCACCATGTCCAGCAAGGGATCTCGTTCGCCTCTGCAAGCTCACCCCAGGGCTCAGTGGTTGGTCCGCACATGTCCGTGAACATCGTAAACCAACAGAACACAAGGAAGCCCGTCACCTCGCAGGCCGTGAGCAGCGCTGGGGGCAGTATCGTTATTCATTCTCCCATGGGCCAGCCTCACACACCCCAGAGTCAGTTCCTCATACCTACAAGCCTTTCTGTCAGTTCCAACTCGGTACACCATGTCCAGACCATCAATGGGCAGCTTCTTCAGACTCAGCCCTCTCAGCTCATTTCCGGCCAGGTGGCCTCAGAGCATGTCATGTTGAACAGAAACTCTTCCAACATGCTCAGGACCAACCAACCATATTCTGGACAGATGCTGAACAACCAGAGTGCCGCCGTCCAGTTAGTGTCCGGGCAGACATTCGCCACCTCCGGAAGCCCGGTGATTGTCAACCACGCCTCCCCTCAGATCGTCGGTGGACAGGTGCCTTTGCAGCAGGCATCACCCACCGTCTTGCACCTGTCCCCTGGGCAGAGCAGCGTCTCCCAAGGAAGACCTGGCTTCACCACCATGCCCTCGGTGACAAGCATGGCAGGACCTAGTCGGTTCCCTGTTGTCAGTTCGTCCAGCACTGCCCATCCTAGTCTTGGGTCTGCAGTTCAGTCTGGTGCATCAGGATCAAACTTTACAGGAGATCAGCTGACCCAGCCAAACAGGGCTCCAGGACCGCTCAGTGTGTCCCATCGTCTTCCAGTTCCTTCTTCCAAGTCTACCAGCACCTTCAGTAACACGCCTGGAGTGGGAAGCCAGCAACAGTTCTTCTGTCAGGTAATGTTCCCTTTATCAAACAAATGCTTGGGTGATTATGGAATGGAAGAATGGAATATGTATTTGTAAAGAATATAATTTTCATCCTAGGTTCCCAATTTATTATCTAAAGATGTTCAACTTATGATTGATTGCCTTTTTTCTTCTTAGTTAAAATGTTCTATCCCGCATAGCATTGTGGTTTAGGGTGGAGACTTCATGGATTTGAATCTAGGCTGTATGACTGGGAACAAGTCTTACCTTAACTAACCTCTCTAGACTTAAGTTTTTCCATCTGTATAATAGACTTTTTATTAATAATACTACCATCCCACATAGTTATTGAGAAAGGTAAATGAGATAATCTGTATAAAGCACTTAGCATGGTCCCTGGCAAGTGGCAAATACTCAGTGTGTGCTTAGCTCATTGTGTCCAACTCTTTGCAACCTGGACTGTTAGTCGGCCAGGCTCCTCTGTCCATGGGATTTTTCAGGCCAGAATACTGGAGTGGGTTGTCATTTTCCTCCTCCAGGGGATCAAAGAGCCAATATTAATACATATATTTGATGGAATGTGTTATAGGCATTTAAAAGGAAAGATTATTTCAGATTATTTACTTACATCATGGGGCTTCCCTGGTGGATCAGACAGTAAAGAATCTTCCTGCAGTGTGGGAGACCCGGGGTCAATCCCTGGGTTGGGAAGATCTGCTGGAGAAAGGAATGGCAACCCAGTCCAGTATTCTTGCCTGGAGAATTCTATGGGCAGAAGAGCCTGGCAGGTTACAGTCCATGGGGTCGCAGAGTCAGACACGAGTGAGTGACTAACACTTTGGCTTCACTCCCACTTGCATCTTGTAGAAGCCACTGGGTCCTATGACTATGGACTGGGTAGAGAAGTCGTGGCTGTTTCTTGGGTGCCAACTGGAAAAGCTCAGGGACCCACTGAGACTCAGCAGCGGGTAACTGGCCTGCACAGAGGGATGCATACAGAGGGAAGGATCCAGGGCACTGGATTGGACCAAGTACCTGAGCCTGTTCTTACCAGGCTGCTGTGCAGGTGAACGACCAGGAAGTCAGTTACACCATGTGAAGATGATGTTCCTGAAAAGCATTTCAGACATTTGTCAGCGGTGGTCCCTCACCCCATCTGCCAGTCCTTGAACTCCTATGGCTTTTGGCTCTCACACATTGAGAATGTTCTGTAGCCCCAGTTCCATACCCCACCTGCCCGCTGTGGTATACCCTCTCATCTCCTCCATTTTCCCTGCCTTTCTCCTCCACATTTAGAAGAACTCAAAAACTTCTCTCTACCACGTAGGTCAATATTTTTTAAACTGTATACCTTTGACTTAGTAATTCCATTAAGAATCCTAAAGAAACAAAGATTATTTATGATTAAGGATGTTCAGTGTACCTTTTGGTATCAAAACTGTTTGTTTGTGTGTTTTGTTTGTTAAATTTTATTTACATTTATTTGGCTGTCCCACGTCTTAATTGTGGCATGCCAGATCTTCGATCTTAGTTGTGACATGTGGGATCTAGTTCCCTGAACAAGGATCAAACCCAGGACCCCTGCTTTGGGAGTGAGGAATAGTAGCCATTGAACCACCAGGGAAGTCCCTCTGTGTGTTTTGAAATAATGTCAGACTTACAGAAAAACTAGAGTTGTAAGAATGTGTACAGAATTTTCGTGTACCCTTCAGCAAGATTCTCCAAATGTTAACTTTTTACTCCATTTGTTTTATTCTTCTCTCTCTCTCTCTCTATTTCACACACACACATACACAAACACACACATAAAGTTTTGAAGAGTAAATTGCAGGCATGATGCCTCTTGACCCCTACGTACTTCAGTCTCAACAGGTTTATTTCTTGAAGTCAGGGGCATTCCGCTACATAACCACAGTACTGTTATCAAAACCAAGAAGTCAGCATTATTACAATATTACTATTAAATCTATAGACTTTATTCTGTATAGCTCATTTTCCCAATAATGTCTCTTATGGCAAGAGAGAATAAAATATGTTTTGTTTTGTTTTTATGGTCCAGGATGCAACCTAGGATCACTGCCTAATTCTGTTGTCATGTCTTTAAATCTGAAATAGTTTCTTCATTTTTTATGACCTTGACTTTTTGCAGAGTACAAATCAATTATTTTATTGAGTGTCCCTCAATTAGAGTTTCTCTAATGTTTCCTCATGATGAAATTCAGGTTATACATTTTTGGTGGCCTTCCCTGGTGGCTTAGCAGTAAAGAATCTGCCTGCCAATGCAGTAGATGTGTGTTTGATCCCTGGTTCAGGAAGATCCCCTGGAGAAGGAAATAGCAACCCACTCTGGTATACTTGCCTGGGAAATCCCATGGACAGAGGAGGCTGGTGGGTTGTAGTATATGGGGTCGCAAAGAGTCAGACTCAACTGAACAACTAAACAACACATTTTTGATAGGACTGCCACAAAAGTGGTGTATGTGTCCTCCTGAGGTGGACTCGTCCCATTCCTGGTCATGTCAACTTTGAGCACTTGCTTAAGGTGGGGTCTGCTTCATGTGGTTTCTGATGTGTCATTAATAAGCTTCTTTGGGGAGCTACATTGAGATTATGTAGATATCGTTTCTTGTCAAACTTGAACTAGTTTAAGCTTCCATTGATAATTCCCAACTGAATCAGTTACTACTCAGTCAGCTGTTGCTGTGATGGTCAGCACATAGAGACTCTCGAATCCCATCAAGTTTATTCTACCTTAACTGTTAGCATTCTGCTCTAAGGAAGAGCTTTCCTGTTTCTCCCTTTTACAAATTCTATCAGTATAGACTCATAGATTCTTATCTTATTTAATGGGTTAAAAATTGTTGCAATCATTTATTTTGATGCTCAAATTGATCTTTTAAAATTATTTTTTAACATGAAACTTGAGATCATATGCTCTTTTTTTTTTAAATTTCACTTTGATGCTTAGGTTTGTTGGGGTTTATATGTTTATTTAATTTTTTGGGTGCATGGCATGTGGGATCTTAGTTCCCTGCCCAGGGGTTAAACCCGCATCCCCTGCTTTGGCAGCGCAGACTCCTAACTACTAGACCACCAGGGAAGCTCCACTCAGGTTGATTTGATGGCCATTGAGCGCCCCTCCAAATTAGCTGCTGGTCCCTCTGACATGTTTCCATTGTGTTTTGAGCACGGCCTTTTAATTTCTGGGAAAACATGATGTTCCATGTTCATCTTTCACTTTCCTGCCCCTGCCCCGGAATTCAACCATTTTAGGGGCCTTGTTCTTTCTAGTGGAGAACAATACTTAGAAGCCAGGATCTGAGCACTACATATTCATTGCTACAGATGTTGTCGCAACTGGGACTTATATATATCTACACATACACAACATCTGTAGCTATCTATTATCTATATGTCTATATTAAAAACAGTGAGTTCATATTGAGACTTCAATTCTAATCCAGGACCACCAGATTCATTATTCAAGTGTCCTTTCCATATTTATCACTCCCTTTTCTAATTGGAGAAGGCAATGGCACCCCACTCCAGTACTCTTGTCTGGAAAATCCCACGGACGGAGGAGCCTGGTAGGCTGCAGTCCATGGGGTCACAAAGAGTCGGAAACGACTGAGTGACTTCCCTTTCCCTTCCCTTTCTAATAGTGAAAAAGCCTGCCCCATAATATATTTGCTTATTTGCCCAATCCTAGAATACATGGAAAATAGTTTTAGAATCACTAATTCATGGGCTTCCCTGGTGTCTCAGAGGGTAAAGCGTCTGCCTGCAATGCAGGAGACCTGGGTTCAATCCCTGGGTTGGGAAGATCCCTGGAGAAGGGAAAGGCTACCCACTCCTGTATTCTGGCCTGGGTAATTCCATGGACTGTATAGTCCATGGGTTGCAAAGAACACGACTGAGTGAATTTCACTTATAAAATCATTTTAAGTGCACATTTAAACATGAAATATTTAAAATGTACATTTAACTGTAAAATAGTTAATAAGCAGTTTGCTTTCTCTTTGAGAAAAATGATGAAAGACAATATGGTGAACTAGAAAATAGAAAACCCTCTTGCTTACCAAACACTCAGAAACTTGATTAAAAGGAAATGTACTACTCCATTAACAGCTGTTCCTTGGGTGATGGAATTACAGATACTCTGTTTTCTTCTAATTTAAAAAATTTACTCATGTAGAGGAGGTGATACCTGGAAAGCATTTATCAACATATTGATGCATTTTTTTAAAAAGGAAAACTTCCCATTGGTAAAAATTAGAAACAGTTCCAAAATAGCTTAGAATGAAAAGTAAACCCTCCTGTTCCAGCTTTCCCTACCAGAGGCCACCAGTGTTTCTGTGTTCTTTCTCTTTCTCTTCCCCCAGAGACATCCTTTGCATATCTAGCACACGTCACATATACACTTAACTCTGCAACACACCGTACCTGTTACCATACCCATTTTTACTTAATTAGATAATTTGAGGATCTCATGATATCTGTATATATTGGTCTACTTTATGTTTATTATAATTAATTATACATAATCAGCCACAGCATGGTCATTTCCTTTCTTTTTCATTTTTTTCAATAATGCTTCAATGAAGGGGGGGAAAATCTCTCTCTCTAACTCCCCAAAGTTTCAATTATCCAAAGGTAACAAGAGGCATATTCCAGCAGCTCCGAAGTAATTTTTTGTGACTTTAATGTCAAAGAATATTGAGAACTAAATCTTGCATTATATCCCATGTGTTCTGCTCTAGGTTTTCCAGAACAATTAAAATATCAGGTATTGTGGAATAAGGAGGACATAACCTCGGAGGCTGCACAAGCTGGGAAAGTAGTGTTGAGGTGCCATCTAACATTTACACTCCCAGGAAATTCAGAAGCACAGTGACTCTTGTACTTTATAATTTCTGTATAAATTACCTTATAGAACATTGTGAGGAACAAAAATACCATTATCAAGGGCCTTCAATGTTTATCTACTTGGGGAAATTTCATTTAGCAAGTTTTGATACTATAAAGCGTTAATATTAAACGAGTTTTAAATATAAACTGTATTTTTTTGCCATCGATAATACACTTATTTGGTTCAAAATTCAAAAGGTACAAAAAGTTGTGTACTACAGTGAAAAATTTCCTTCCTCCTGTCGCCAGCCACCCAGTTGCCTCTAGTTTAACCAGCTTCTTAAAGAGTGAACTTAAGTCCCCGCCCCACCTTTTCTTTTATGACCACAGAAAAGTTGGGAGAGTACAATGAACCTCTTCACCGAGATCCACTACTTGTTTATGTTTTGTAGCATTTGTTCTGTTTGTGTCTGGATGTCTCTGGTTCTCTCTCCAAACACAGACATACACACACACACTTTCCTCTGAACTGTTTGAAAGTAGGTTGCAAAATGGCATGAGCCTTGACCACTAAATATTTTAGCAAGTATCTCCCAAAAACAAAGACTCTTTTCTACACAACCTCAGTATCACTATCATGCCCAGGAAGTTTAACATTTGTATAATAACGTTATATCTGATTTCTTCCTGTTGAGCCAGTAAGGCCCTTTACGACAGGGCCTCACCCTGGAAGCACTGAGCACTTGCTGTCGCGTCTCCTTAGGCCGCAGCAGCCTGGATCGGTTGTTTCAAGGGTGGCCCTCAGTGCGCTGATTGTTTCCTGATGAATAGATTCTGGCCGAGCGGCTGCCATACAATGTTTGTTTGTCCCTTTATGGGTGATCACTTGGTTCCCGTGGCCAGGTTTCTCCTCGAGGTATTCAAAAGTATCTTACACCAGTACAGGAAGACATAATCTCTGGGACGGTGTTTGGGACTATGTGACCCTCTTGTTTCTCAGCCTTTCACCATTGACTTCACTGATAGATATTACATTAGTGATTGCAAAATGATTTTCTAATTATTCTATCTACTGTTAGTGATTGAGATTTTTCCAAAAAAAGAGAGCTTTTCTTCTCACATTGTGTATATATGTGAGCTGTTGCTGCTGCTAAGTCACTTTAGTCGAGTCCGACTCTGTGCAACCCCATAGACGGCAGCCCAGCAGGCTTCCCCATCCCTGGGATTCTCCAGGCAAGAACACTGGAATGGGTTGCCATCTCCTTCTCCAATGCATGAAAGTGAAAAGAGAAAGTGAAGTCGTTCAGTTGTGTCTGACTCCTAGCAACCCCATGGACCACAGCCTACCAGGATCCTCCATCCATGGGATTGTCCAGGCAAGAGTGCCTTCTCCAGTATATATGTATATGTGTGCATATAACACTATGAAATCATAGTTGTTTTTTTTCTTTTAAATTTATTTAATTGGCTATGCCAGGTCTTAGTTGCAGCATGTGGGACCTAGTTCCCTGACCAGGGATTGAACCCAGGCCCCCCTACATTGGCAGCGTGGAGTCTTAGCCTCTGGGCCACCAGGGAAGTCCTGACATCATAGTTTGTTTTTTCATTCATTTTAAAACTACTTATTATGGGGAATTTTATTTTATTTATTTACTTATTTACTTTGTTTGGCTGCATCAGGTCTTCATCACGGCATGCAGGATCTTTATTGCATCATGTGGGATCTGTCGTTGCCATGCACCGACTCAGTTGTGGCGTACAGGGTCAGTAGTTGTGGCCCGTGGGCTTAGTTGCTTCACGGCATAGGGGATCTTAGGTTCCCAGCCAGCGATTGAACCCATGTCCCCTGCATTGCAAGGTGGATTCTTAACCACTGGGCCACCAGGGGAGTCCCTATGAGGAACTTCAAACATGAACAAAAGTAGACAAGGTAGTGTATTGAACCCTCATGCTCAATCAGCTTCAGGGCTTACCCACTCGTGGTTGCTTCTGTGTTATCCATACCTGACTCAGGCTTCCCTGCCCAGTGTTATTCTGAAGCTAATTGAGACATAGAAGTTCATCTCTAATTTTTTAGTGTATTTCTCTAAAATATCGTGTATTTTCTTTCGTAGTTAGTGTTGCAATCTATTGCTTTCCTTATTCTTTTGATGCTTAAATTGTCCCGTTTGGTCAGTGCAGGCGAGGGCTACTTAAGATGGCTTCTGTACTTTTGTCAGCTCCCCACCTCCTTTGAGCACTCTGTGGAACAAGATGTTATAGGCGTCTTATGATTTCCTTGCCTCACACCTAGAATCAGTCATTTCTCTGAGGAGCCCTGTGAATTTAAATCTCTTCATGCAAAGAGTCATTTACAGGACTTAGGCTTTCTCATGAATGCTGCTGCTGCTAAGTCGCTTCAGTCGTGTCCAACTCTGTGCGACCCCATAGATGGCAGCCCACCAGGCTCCCCCGTCCCTGGGATTCTCATGAATGGATTAATATTTTACAAATCACTGATTAAAGCAGTTTTCAAGAGTTGAGCCTGTCAAACAAAAGTAAACAAAGTAAGTCCAACTCTCTTTAGATCCAGGCAAGAATACTGGAGTGGATTGCCATTTCCTTCTCCAGGGGATCTTCCTGACCCAGGGATCGAACCCAGGTCTCCCGCATTGCAGGCAGACCCTTTAACCTCTGAGCCACCAGGGAAGCCCCTACTAACTAAGTAACTAACTAAAATTCCCTGAGAGCTTTGCGTGAGAGATTTCTGGAGTGGTCACCACTGAAGTCTCCAGCCATCCTTGCCCCTCCCTAATTCCTTCTGCATCCAGCTCAGCCTGCCTACCTTACCATGGAACCACTGAATGCTCAGACACTCAGACTTCATAATCTAGATGTTCTTGCTTTTTTCTTTTCCTTCTATACTTTTAATAGGTTACTAAATCCTACAAATTCTTCTTTGAACGTCTCATATCCATTCTTCCCAACAACAATGAAAGTAATAATATTATTAACAACTGGTACATACCTTGGGGCCATGGGTAGCATATTGTTCCCATTTTGCAGTCAAGGACTTGGAGGTTCAGAGCATGGGCGAATTGCTGTAAAGGCAGACTTCACCTGCTAGCTGTCTTACCACACTGCCTCCCATTGCTCTGCTTTCTGCATCCGTACTTGGGGCTAGACTTTAAGAGGGACAGCAGTATAATGGGTAAAACAAGAGTTGGAATAGCAATCAGAGCTCACTTGCAGGTCATCTTCTGCCAGTGACTGGTTTTGTGATCTAAGTTCATATCTTAAATTCTGAGCCCTTGTTTTCTCTTGAAAATGAGGAAACCCTAGCTAAGCCATAGAATCATCTGGGGAGCTTTGTAAAAATATGGCTACCCCCATAAATTCTGACTTAAATGGTCTGGATTAAAGGCTCTAGACATTAGCCTAGACATTTTTCAAAAGCTCCCCAAGTGATTCTAAAGTGCAAACAGGAAGAAGGGCCAATGAGTAGATGGTTCCCAAGGCCCATTCATTGTTGTCATTAGGTGGCTGTCACCATTGTCTGAGTGATTAATCTGCCTTCAGCCTCTTCCCAAAGTCTAGTTTCCATCACATTCATCTTTCCAAAACATTTGTTCAGTGACCTAAACCGCATCATCTGGGAGCTTCTCACTGCACAGGAAAAAAGTACAAACCCCCAGCCCAGCCCTTAAGCTGAACTCAAGCTGAACTCTTCAGGTTAGCCAGGCACAACCCCTCATGGTTCCCCAGACAGGCCAGACTCACCGTGAGCCCCAAGCCTCTGCTGATGGGTATCCACTGAATGTCCTTTCCTGTCTGGCCTGATGGCTTTCCCTCCATCAGGGCATCCAGACTTCTAAAAGAATGAAGCCTTTCTCACCCCATCCATTGATCTCTTCTCTGCACTGTTTGTTTATACTGCCCACCAGTATAATCAGTCGCTGTACTGTTTCCTTCGTTGATTCATTCGTTCAGCAGTGTATCAGCTCCTGCACGGCCAGCCCTGGGCCATGTCCCAGGGCTACGACGGGCTGTTGCAGGGCAGAAGGCAGCGGACAAGCTGGCCAGTATTCTCCGTGCTCCAGTGGGAGCAGCCCGGAGCTCCAGGCTCCAGAAAGGAGCCTCTCACCCTGATGGGGCAGGTTTCCATGAAATAGTGGTTTCTGACTGAGCCCTCCTAAGGGAGAAAGAAGTTATCCAGCAAGAGAGGGTCTGAGCCAAGAATGTTCCGGCAGTAGGATCAGCAAGTGCAAGGCCTTGGGGAGGGAAGAGAATGTGGTTCTGCAGGGAAGGAGAACAGGTTCAAGTGAGGCATGAAGATTTCGGTGGGAAAGGTAAGCGGACACTAAATCCTACAGGACCCTGATGCTGTGTCACGGAGCCATCATGGGGTCATAGCCTCAGCGTGACATAGTGAAAACCGACTCCACCTGGGTGGCAGTAGAAAGGGCAAGAAGTGAAATGGATTTGAAGCAGGTTAGATAGGATTTCTGATTGATTGGCTGGAGTGGCGGAATAAGGGTGACACAGATTCCTGACTTTTTTAAGCCAAAAAGTTGGCTTAAAACTCAACATGCAGAAAACTAAGACCATGGCATCTGGTCCCATCACTTCATGGCAAATAGATGGGGAAACCATGGAAACAGTGAGAGACTTTATTTTGGGGGGGCTCCAAAATCACTGCAGATGGTGACTGCAGCCATGAAATTAAAAGATGCTTACTCCTTGGAAGAAAAGCTATATGACCAACCTAAACAACATATTAAAAGGCAGAAACATTACTTTGCCAACAAAGGTCCGTTTAGTCAAAGCTATGGTTTTTCCAGTAGTCAAGTATGGATGTGAGAGTTGGACTGTAAAGAAAGCTGAGGGCCGAAGAATTGATGCTTTTGAACTATTGTGTTGGAGAAGACTCTTGGGAGTCCCTTGGACTGCAAGGAGATCCAACCAGACCATTCTAAAGGAGATCAGTCCTGAATATTCTTTGAAAGGACTGATGCTGAAACTCCAATACTTTACCCACCTGATGTGAAGAACTGACTCATTTGAAAAGACCCTGATGCTGGGAAAAACTGAAGGTGAGAGAAGGGAACAACAGAGGATGAGATGGTTGGATGGCATCACTGACTTGATGGACATGAGTTTGAGAAAGCTCTGGGAGATGGACAGGGAAGCCTGGTGTGGTGCAGTCCATGGGGTCACAAAGAGTTGGACACGACTGAGCAACTGAACTGAACTGAACTGAGATTCCTGACTGTGACACCCAGGTTCACTGAAACAGAGAACAGGGGAAGACATCGTGGTTTGAAGGGAAGTTCTGAGTTTAGTTTAGGATATTTGTCAAGGATGAGGTGCTTGTGTGACAACGGAGTTGTATGGGAGACGGCTCCATATGCTGAAGCAGAGGGTGAAATGCCAGCTGAAGTGGGACTGACTTGCATGTATATCACGATGGAAGCGGCCAGAGTGGAGGAAAGGCATCAGGAAGAGTGTGTCAGTAGAGAGGGAAGAATGACCAGAAGAGAACCCTAACACACTTCAACACTTTGGGGGTGGACACAGAAAGACAAAAGAGATTCAGAATATTCCAAAAAACCAAAAGGTCTTGGCAGTTTGGAAGCTAAGAAAGGAAAATGAGGCAGGCAGGGATAGTTAGGGTCCATAGAGTTGAATGTCACTGAGGGGCTGGTGGAAGTTAGGATGGGAATGTTTCTGACATATTTAGCAACAGGGAGGCAGTTGTTGACCTTGGTAACATTTGTTTCCATGGAGTGATATGTGCAGAAGCCAGATTATAGATGAGGGGAGATGAGGAGTGTGGTCATGAGCATGGACAGCTTCCAGAAAAATGACAGTAACTGACCCTGCAGTAGCTCCACGGATGTGTGGAGTCCAGTGGGTGATTTTTATAAGATACGGGAAAGCCTGGACCTTTTTTCCAAAGCTCTTGGGAAGGAGAAGAACATGAATTCCAGGGCATCAGTGGAGTTCTTTGTAGAAAAAAAAGGGGAGGTGCTTCTTCCACTGTAACAGGGAAGGGAGAAGGGATGACTGGGGATCAGGTGAGGTCATACTTTGATGGCAGAAGGTGGAATGAATTCTCACCTGGCTTACAGGTTTGAAGACAATGAAATAGCCTTCAGTGGAAAATGAGCAGGAAGCTAGCCAGAGAAAGAAAGGGTTACTGGTCAGGCCTGAGGGCCTGAGATCGGCCGCCGTAACTGTGGTGCGCTGATGGGCTGGGTTTGGGCCTGCCTGGGTGTTCTCTGGCTGGTAAACGTTCAGAAGGCAAGGCCTGTAGCGGTATCCTTCAGCTCCCCTCTTTGATTACTGTTGTATGGTGTATACAGTGAACGCCCAAATGTCTTAGTCAAGGTACTTTGGGTTGCAACTATCAGAAACTCACTCTACCTTGTTTGGCAAAAAAGAACATCTCATGGAGTGCAGCTTCTTTATAAGGGTCAGAACCAGGCTCCCTGCTGTTCCCTTGGCCGTTCCAAGATGGCATGTGCCTGCCTCTCTCCTTCACGGTCCCCTCTCCCTCTTCTGGCCCCAAGTGGCCAGCCCAGGCCAACGTCACAATATTTGCCAACCATTTAACAGAGACTGGAAAAAGAAAAAAGAAAAACAGAGACTGGCAAATGCAGTGGTTTCCCCACCTTCAGAATACATCAGAATCCACTGGAGAGCTTTGTTTAATAAAGGATTCCTAAACGTCACATTGGATTTCTGAATCCATCTTTGTGGATGGAACCCCAAAACTTTGTCTTTCAGAAGCTCCCCAAGGTGATCTTGGTACAATTAGGCTACAAACCTGCCCTTGAGAATGACTGCTCTTAGGTACCCACCCGCTCCCCCCATTCTCAACTCCAAGAGCATCTGATTGGCCCACCCGTGGTTCAATCAGCCTTGACCAGAGGAGCCAGTCACGGGTGACCTGAGGGAGCAGCCACATGGGGCCTCTGCTGCTCTGTACAGAGCCTTTGTTCAAATTAGGAAAAAGTGCACCCTGAGCCAAAATAAAGAAAGGCACCCCCAGGAGGGAGAAGCTACTCACTGGCAGGGTTGGCACTTTCCACGGGAAGAAGAGGTGCCCCTGCCCTGGATTCTGGCTCTCCACATCCCCTAGCCCTGTGTGTGTCCACCACGCTGGCTCCACCCATTTCTGTGCCAGGAGGTGGGGGGCGATTCCCAGAGGAGGGCGTGGGCTGGGAAGATTCCCAGTGGCCTCCCTTATTCAGCAGATGCTTGATGCTTATAATCTTGCTAGTTTGTTGTGGGCTTCTTACAAAGGGTACCACAGAGCTGGGTAAGGATAGATTCTGTATTCTGATTCATTGGAGGATTTCTCTGTATTCACATGGTATCAAGATAATGCAGGATCTAAAGAGTTAAAATCATACACTGATGTGAGCAGAGTTCTTGGAGCCAAGTTTGCAAGAAAATAGCCTTCAGTAGCTTCTCTATTGTAAAGAAAATATATTTCAAGAGAAAGTTTTCTCCTTAGAGCTCAGGGAAAAAAGACCAGAATGATAAACTTTATTTCTGGAAAAGACTGTCAGTTGGGGGCAACCTAAACTGGGGGGGAAGTGGCAGAAAGTTGTTGGCTGCTAGGGAGAGCTTTGGCCTAGGAGGAAGTAGGGACCCCTGTAACTTACGCTGCCATGGAATTCACT
Organism: Bubalus bubalis; assembly: GCF_019923935.1. NCBI lineage: Eukaryota > Metazoa > Chordata > Mammalia > Artiodactyla > Bovidae > Bubalus > Bubalus bubalis. The sequence goes on along the minus strand of NC_059158.1, from coordinate 35,336,430 downwards.
CACTCGTTTTCATCTGACAGCGGTTCACCCTGTGCTCGCTGTGGTGTCAGGCCCTCTTCCGGTGCTGGGGATTTAGTAGTGAACCAGACAAAATCCTGCCCGGAAAATCAGAGGACTGGAAGCGACCAGTGACACCTGGAAACGGAGTGGGCCTGTCGGGCAGCAGAGCTTTCCAAACATACAGACCTGGTGAATGGAGGTGTAACCCACATTCCCAGGGGATTGCTATTCTCCCATCACCCTGGCCCACCCAACCTCCATGTTACCCACCATGGACCAGCTGGGGAGATCATTCCAGTCCCCAGCAGGGGGACACAATCAGGGGCACGGGCAGCAGCTGGAGGATGAAAATGCGCTGATGCCAGTGTCGAGCCCCAACTCAGGTGGGCAAGAGGCCTGTGAAACACTCATACCAGAACCTGCTCAAACGAGAGGCATCCTGCAGAGAGCAGCCTTGCTTTCAGACACAGCGGCAATTTATTCCCTTTGCTGTTATTATCATTCAGTCGCTAAGTCATGTCCCACTCTTTGTGACCCCATGGACTGCAACACACCAGGCCTCCCTGTTCGTCACTATCTCCCGGAATTTGTCCAAGTTCATGTCCATTGGGTCAGTGATGCCATCCAACCATCTCATTCTCTGTCACCCTCTTCTCCTTTTGTCTTCATTCTTTCCCAGCATCAGGGTCTTTTCCAGTGAGTTGGCTGTTTGCATCATGTGGCCAAGATATTGGAGCTTCAGCTTCAGCATCAGTCCTTCCAATGAGTATTCAGGACTGATTTCCTTTAGGATTGACTGGTTTGATCTCTTTGCTGGCCAAGGGATTCTCAAGAGTCTTCTCCAACATCACAATTGGAAAGCAGCTTTGACATTAGATTAGATTGTTCGGGGTATTTTTTTTTTCTTGTTACTCTTCTATATTATGAAAAAACACACACATTTAGGAAAATAAAGAAAACATAAATGTACAGTTACCAAATAATTATAAACAAATACCTGTGCGAGTAACAACTCAAGAAATGGACTGTTCTCAGTACCCGCACAGACCACCTCCTCCTTCCGTGTGCCTCCCTAACCCCAGCCTGCTCCTGACTTTCATGATGATTTCTTCCTTGCTTTTCTAATGTACTTTTTAACTTTTTGTTTTGTTTTGGCTGTGCTGGACATCTTGTGGGGTCTTAGTACCCAACCAGGGATCAAACCCGAGCCCTCCGCAGTGAAAGCTTGGAGTCCTAACCACTGAACTACTGGAGAGTTCCCTAGTTTTACTCCTTATGTATGCATGGATTTTATTTGTTTGTTTAATAGCTAAGAGTCATTCAGGGTCATGACTGATAAATAAGTTGGGAGATCAGGCTGTGTAGTGCCATTTACGTATTCAGTTTTTCAAAGTTGTATGCTCTTAAGCAATAAGGATGAAATTCTTCTGTTTTATGTGAACTAGGCCTATTGAAAGAAATTCCAAAGATGTGTCCTGGCAGTACTGCTGTGAGGACTTTGGTCATTTGAACGTATTCCTTCTGGTTCATCTACTCATCTGTTGATCTCGTTATTTCAGAGTCCCATCTAGAATATAGCCTTGCCCTGTTAGACCACATTTTTCCAACTTTTATCTGTTTTTTATCCAAAGTAGTACTTTTCTTTCTTTTTTTTTTGACCACACCTTGCAGCTTGTAGGAACTCAGTTCCCCAACCGGGGGTTGAACCTGGGCCACAGCAGTGAAAGCCCAGAGTCCTAACCACTAGGTCAAGGTGGCCCTTAGTGTTTGTCTGCTGGAAATACTTGTGAGGAAAGCCGCAGGCCTCCCTACAACATGGACATCCTCCTTGTGGCTTCTCTGCAGTAGGAGAGTGTGGGATTCTGTGCCAGGGGAAACTCTGTGAAGACTGGGAGGTTCTCCCCTGTGGTGTTCTCACTAAGAACGTATGAATATTGCCTGTAGACTTAAGAGATGCAGGTCCAAGCTTTCCTGCTAATGGAAAGATGAGCAAGGTGACCATTTCCGTCTTTGTAATGATCTCCTCCAGTCTCCCTTGGATGATGTCAAATCCCTCTTCATTTTTGTATTAGAAAAAGGAGCCAAATAGATAGTTATTTAGCATAATTCACTGTTTAGAACAGAAATATTAACATATCTAGTTAATTGCATTAGACCAGGCATTACCCAGTTCTGTGAGCGGCCGCGTGTGAATGGTTGGTGGAAACTTCTCCTTAGGCCAAAGTCACAGGCCATCACCCATGGAGATGGTTACGCTAAAGCATCTGCTGGTGTACAAAATTGAAGGAAAACCTGAAAACTTACTGCACTGTGAAATAGTAATGACATAAAGGATTAAAAAGTGGGTGTGGTGTAGAAACCCACCCTTTATTGTGCGTGCATGTGTGCTCAGCTGCTTCAGTCATGTCCAGCTCTTTGCGAACCTATGGACTCTAGCCCGCCAGGCTTCTCTGTCCATGGGATTCTCCAGGCAAGAATACTGGAGTGGGTTGCCATGCCTTCCTCCAGGGGATCTTCCCATCCCTGGGATTAAACTTGTGTCTCCTGCATTGCAGGCAGATTCTCTACCACTGAGTCACCAAGGACTTTTTCACTTTTTTTTATCACTTTAAATGCATTATAGAGATAACAGATTTTTTTAGAGCTAGAACTTGTTAGCCCTTAAACATCACCCAGTTCATCTTCCTTATTTATAGAAAAGCACATAACAATTTAAACATCAGATTAATTTTTCTAGTGATATTTTGCCCAGACTAATATTCAGTTGAATTTACATTTCCCAGTTACCTGCCACCTAAGGCTGTCATTTCATGAACCAAAGACCTCCCAGACAGCAGGGGTGAGAGGTTCTTCAGATCATCTACACAGCAAACAGCGAGTGTTGACAATAGATTTGGCGTTGGCATTTAGGCCCTGACCGGGTGCTCGGCATTCCTGCAGACCCCGAATAGTCAAGGTCATAATCCTTGCAGGTGTGATAAAGCATTCCTGAAGCTAGAAACTGTTGGGGGGTAGAAACTGAGCTCCAGGCTCAGCCCTGCATCTGAGTACCATGGACACAGGAGTTCCAGGAGCAAGAAAGCAGCTGGTGTCAATGCACTCTGCATCCCTGAATGGTGTCAAGAAGACTCAGCATGCCTGGAGGCTTTAGAGGGTACTCTTTGCAGTTCTCCCAATGTGACAGGGAAAATTGTTTTGTAATCTAACCTGAAGGCGATGCAGGAGACTCATTAACTGGCTTGGTTGGCATTTTAAGTGATCTTTTAAAGCTTTTATCATGGATTTAATTTTTCCATCTTGGCCATGTTTTTCACAGGCTCAGAAAAAAAGCTTGAATCAGACTTCCCCCATTTCTGCTTCCAAGACCACAGATGGCCTGAGGCCAGCGCCCATGCCAGGCCTCTTGAGCACCGCACTGCCAGGTCAGGAGCCCCCCCCCATGAGCTCTCCTCAGTCTGTGCCCGTCTTCCCAGGGGGCACTCTCTGCATGCCCGTCATCCTGCGTCTCTTCCACTCCGCCTCACCTCTGCTCTGATCCTGCCTGCCTTCTGTATCCCTTCCACCCAAGTTATATACCATGCTGCATCTGTGCCATCATTTTATATAAAAAATGAGAAATTAAAACCCCTTGGTTAAATTATGTTCAAAAAGTGTGCTGCTTAGAAAGAGTGAAATCTAGTATTTTGAAAATAGTGAAATGAAAATAGTATTATATGGCACATGTGACTTTGCGGCTGTCCTCATGTTGCTTTGTATAGGTGTATTTAGAATTCACCCCTCTGAGACAGAAAGTATCATGGGTCATGTCTCCCATGGCTTCTAAAGCTTTGAACACCCACACTGCTCAGTAAGTACCAGAAAAGACGACACTATGAACACTCATAGCCAGTCCCGTTTGGGCCTCCCTTTCCTTAAGTTGTGAGTATTTGGAGGTTCGGTGGTACTGACAGATCACACTGGCTCGAGGCCTATTCCGTAGACCTTAGATGATTTGAAACTGTAGCATTGACAGCTTTTTTTTATTACCATTTGTGTATGTGTTTATGTATTACCTAAATAATCTTTCATAACCCTTACCTCTGCTTTTTGCACTTTGGTAGATAAATGTACTTCCTGCTTCCTTTCTCATAGCCAACATCCATGATAAATCTATTTCAGCAAGTTCAGTAATGTGTGTACATTGGACTCTAGGGGTTACCTGCCGGGCCTGACTTACTGTTCTGTTGAACGTTGTCTCATGTGTTCATTCTAATAGGGCAGGATTCTGGAAGCAAAGTTATACCAGCGTCCTTAGGAACCACACAGCCCCAACAGGAAAAAGTCGTTGGATCACCTCCTGGCCAGCCAACGGTGCAGGTAGAAGACAGTTGCCTGGCTTCTTCTTAATGTTCAGTGTGATTGAAAGAAAATGTCACATCCCCTCCTGCACAGTCAGCCCCGATGCCCTGTGTGCCCACAGAGGCGCTCGTTGAAGACCTTCCCCAAGGGCCAGGTCTTGTAATGTCAATGTTTCTAGGATGAATGCATCTCTTCCTTACATACCTTCAGTGCTATGATTTCCTCATGAAATAATATACCAGCAGTTGTCCACCTGGAACTATCACAACATTATTAATCAGCTATACTCCAAAACAGAAAGTTTAATTAAAAAGAAAAATTAATCCTCAAGAGCAAAAGTAAATAGAATGTGTCCCCAAATATAGTAATACATTAATACATTTGTTTAAAGAAATAATAATTTATAGCCTTTGAATTACATTTTAGTTGAAAAATTCCATTCTGATTTTTCTTGGAAAATATATTCATGTGAAAATATTAAGTACTTATTAAATAAAATAAAACAGTGCAAAAATTTATCTTTTAAAAATAAAAATGATTCTGAATACAAAAAATAATAATATACCAGCAGCCAACACATAATAGGCACTCAAAAAATGTAGTTTACTGTTGAATGATAATGACCATTATCTTATCAAAAGTGGATCTGTTCCTCTTAGTTACACTAGAGATTTTTTCCCCCTGTCGGAGTGTATGAAGTAGTCAGACTTTATGGTCTTTTAACTCATCCACTGGTCTAAAAAGGAAGAAACAAATTTTTTGTCTTCCATTTTCTAAGGCCTTAGTTTCTTTTCCATCAGTTTTACCAGTTAATAGCTGAATGAAATTTGTGATCGTCTGGGCCTGCCTGGAATTCTCAGTGAAGGATCTGGCTCAGTTCTCAGGTTCTGACATAAGGAGTGTTTGTTCCTTACTATGATCTAAGAAATACCCTGCTAGGTCACACACCTGGACTAGATGTAAAAAGAGCTCAGATGTGTTTGCTTCCTTATTTACTACTGAGAAGATGAGTTAAGGACTACCTACTGAATTTTCAGCTGTTTATGAAGCTGGCACTTAAAATATTGTTTTTTCAAAAATATAATGAAAGGACTTCTCTGGTCATCCAGTGGCTAAGACTCTGTGCTTCCAATGCAGGGGTCCTGGGATCGATCCCTGGTCAGGGAACTAGATTTCACATGCTGCAACTAAGAACTGGTGCAGCCCAATTGAAAAAGCAGTAATAAGCATTTAAGGGCTCCCCTGCTTGTCCAGAGGTTAAGATTCTGTTTCTACTGCAGAGGGGCATGAATTTGATCCCTGGTCAGGGGAGTTGCACGTGTCACAAGGTGGCCAAAGGAAAAAATTAAAATATAATGAAGCGTTTGTAGAGGGAGCTGGGAATTCCGGCTTTAAGGTACAAGTGGATCCCTTCAAGGAGCTGATGGCACAGCTTTCTGTGATCTTGACACAGCACAGCTTTGCTGCATGGGTCTGTGGGACTTCCTCGTTTCGCTTTCCAACATGGCAAATTCTGCATCCTTAGAGTGTGCTCTTGATAGAGAGCTGAAAAGGCTGCAGCCACAGTGACCTTTATGTGGAACTGTATTCTGCTGTGTTTTCTACAGAAGGGACTAAGAAGAGGTGTGTTTTGTCCTCAGGTGGATGGTCACCCGGGAGGACAGAAGAGGCCTGCTGCCAAACAGCTGACTAAAGGAGCTTTGTGAGTCCCCTTCAGAAATTAACCATTTTGAATGTTTTTCTAGGTTCCTAACCTTCAACAAATAGACAACAGCTGTCAGGTCATGATGCTATATATTTTTTAAAGTATACTTTGGAAGCCTTTCCCTATAGTTTGTTAGCACCCGTATATATGTCAAATGTAGTTTGAGCCTACTGCTTACCCTTTTGTTCTTAAGAATAGTTCTTTGTCTTCTTAGCAACCACATGCCCTTTGGCCTCAGGATCTCTGAGAAGCATGCTTTGATAAATCCCTATGTTCAGAACAGAAATGCTAACCAGAAGCTTAGCTGGCCAGTGGTGAGGCATTGCCAGGGTCTGTGTGAGCACCCGCACTTGAATGGTTGGTGGGAACACGGTGCTTTAGAGGCCAGGGTCATAGTTTGAGACTAAACTCAGGGTCAGACTAAACTAAACCCACTATGATGTACAGAGTATAAAGCTATACTCTAGATGCTAACATCCCTGGGTGTCTCATTGTCTTTGCATGCGAATAACCATTGTGATTAGATTTCTTGACGTGACTCAACACAGCCATCGGCAATTTCTCTCTCTCAGCATTCTCCAGCAGTTACAGAGGGACCAAGCCCACACGGTGACACCTGACAAAAATCAGTTCCGGTCACTCAGTGATGCGGTGCAGAGGCTGCTGTCCTACCACGTGTGCCAGGGCTCCATGCCCACAGAGGAGGACCTGAGGAAAGGTGAGCAGGCTGGAGCCCCAGAGCGCCTCCTGGGGACACGGCCCACAGGAGAACCTGAGCTCGTGGCCCCCAGATGGTCACTGGATTACTCTTTTTCACCACAGACTTGCCATCTTCCCAATTTACTTGGTTTCCCAGGCCATGTTGAGAATTGTGACTTATTTTTCTCAGCATTCTGTGAAGGGATACCCAAATGTCTGGACATTTTATGGGCAAGTTTGAGGGCAGTGAATGCAGAACATTGTCTGGACTCTGGCTGCAGGTGGGACGGCCCTGGGCTAGGTGCTCTGCACAGTGATTCAGGCACAGTCCTTGGCGTTTAGGCTGAGTACACACATACCCTGAGCTGTCAGCATCACCGTTTTGAATTAGATACTGTAGCCCTCCAAAGCTTTGTGGTTCCAAAGGCAGTCCAAGGCACCACTCCACATCCAGAAACTAGCGAAACGTTTAGAGGTAACATCCTCTTATCCCGCCTCGAGCTTAGCCCATTCCGATGCCTGGCCCTTCTGCCTCTCTCAGCCGCGCTGCCCAGTTCTACTCTCCTTCCCACCACGTTCCCAGCCTGGACCCCGTTAGGCGCCCTCCACTGCTTGAATCAGCCCCTCAGCTGCCCCCAGCCTCGTCCTTCTGACCGGGGTCTCTAATGGGAGTGCAGCCATCAGCCCACCGTGAGCTTCCCTGGGAAGGCCAGGGTGCTCTTCATCCTCATCCAGCACGAAATAGGGATGTGGAGGCTCTGAAAAGAGAAAAGTGGAAACTGAGACGTTTGGAGACAAAGGACAGAGCCACAGGACCATGACCTGCGAGATGCCGTGGACTAGTTGGTGTGGTTGCGGGAACCTGGTCTGCCCGGCCCAGGCAGTAGGACCTCATTGTCTCAGTGGTTTCAGATTTTCATGCTCTGGAAGGAAGTGGAGGCTTCGGTCACCTGAACTAGTAGATGATTCTCTGTTCGTTGATATTTGCTGCTGTTCTGTGTTTCGTGCTTTTCTTTTATAGATGATCTTAAAGGAGTTGTGTTTTTGGTTTCCTAATCAGAGTTAAAATAAGCTCGTATTAAAACGAGTTTCTGAGAGCACATGCTAGTGAACAGTAAGGGAAAGCCATGCAGACGCATCGCATCTAACCAGGGAAGAGCTGAACTGAGAGAAAGTGGAGGAGTGAAGGACCTAGTGGTTGGTGTGCACTCTCTCACTATTTTTTTTTCTCTCTCTCTTTTTAAAGTTGACAGTGAATTTGAAACAGTTGCCACTCAGCTCCTGAAAAGGACCCAAGCTATGCTTAACAAGTACAGATGCCTGCTCCTGGAGGACGCCATGGTAAAGTTCCACTGAGCGCAGTTTGTTTCTTAAACTCCACAGGTCACAGCTACTAGTTCAGAGAGAAAAACTTCAAAGAATTACATTTTCCCACCATAGTTTAAAAGGAGCAGATACTTAAAATTGTAGAAAAAGTTACCTTTACCTGTACCTACTACTAACAGCAGCTGTGGGTTGGCCAAAAAGTTTGTTCGGGTTTTCTGTATATTTTCCATACAAACTTTTTGGCCAACCCAAATACAAGTGCTGTGCTTTCCGTGACTGATCACTCTCAGTGCGTGCCATTGTTTTCCTGGTTCTGAGTGAGGATGTGGGGCTTGCTTACGTAATTTGCCCAACGCCATACAGCCAATAAGTTTGTTCTGTAATTAGCAGAGCTGGGATACAGACCAGGACCCCTTGACCCCAGCCCCCATACTCCGATGCTGTCCACTGCCTCTCATCAACTGGAAAAGGCAGGAGAGGACCAGTGACACTTCTGCTGAAGGTTGTTCAGAATAATATCTGAAAAGATGAGGTGACAGATGTTAAAATTAGTTTTGTTTTCAGTTGAGAGGTCACTAACGTCATAAAAATCATGCTTCATTTTAAAATGTACAACCTGATGGATTTTAATATGTTCACAGACTATGCCGCCATCAGCACTCCATAACTCCAGAACATTTTTAGCCCTCCAAATAGAAACTAAAATTGATTTTAAAGCACAGCAAATTAGAGAAAGGAGTAAGATTATCTCCGAAAATGATGGGAAGGCCAAATCTCTCTGAGATTTTAGAAGCAGCTCTAAAATCATACAGACTAATAAACTGGTCTCTTACAAGTGGCTTTTTTTCCGGTTGCGCCGGGTCTTTGTTGCTGTGGACGGGCTCCTCTCTCATTGCGGCAAGCGGGGGCTGCTCCCTCGTGGTGTGCAGACTTCTCACTGCAGTGGCTTCTCGGGTTTGTGGGCTTTGGTAGTTTCGCTTCCCGGCTTCTAGAGCACAGGCTTAGTACTTCACGGCGTGTGGGCTTAGTTCCCCGAGGCATATGGGAATCTTCCCAGACCGCGGATGGAACCCGTGTTCCCTGCATTGGCAGGTGGATTCTTATCCACTGTACCACCAGGGGAGTCCATAACTGGCTTTTAATTTGAAGTCAGCTTTGAAAATTTACCTTGGAAGAGTAAGTGAACTGTATTATATATGTATACAGTATAGTGTAAATATGTATGTATGTTTGTGTTTACTTTATGTGTGTGTGTGTGTGTATATATATATATATATATATAAACAGGCATCAGTTCAGTTCAGTCACTCAGTCATGTCCGACTCTTTGCGACCCCATGAATCGCAGCACGCCAGGCCTTCCTGTCCATCACCAACTCCCGGAGTTCACTCAGACTCACGTCCATCGAGTCAGTGATGCCATCCAGCCATCTCATCCTCTGTCCCCTTCTCCTCCTGCCCCCAATCCCTCCCAGCATCAGAGTCTTTTCCAATGAGTCAACTCTTCGCATGAGGTGGCCAAAGTACTGGAATTTCAGCTTTAGCATCATTCCTTCCAAAGAAATCCCAGGGCTGATCTCCTTCAGGATGGACTGGTTGGATCTCCTTGCAGTCCAAGGGACTCTCAAGAGTCTTCTCCAACACCCCAGTTCAAAAGCATCAATTCTTCGGCGCTCAGCCTTCTTCACAGTCCAGCTCTCACATCCATACATGACTACTGGAAAAACCATAGCCTTGACCAGACGGACCTTTGTTAGCAAAGTAATGTCTCTGCTTTTGAATATGCTATCTAGGTTGGTCATAACTTTCCTTCTAAGGAGTAAGCGTCTTTTAATTTCATGGCTGCAATCACCATCTGCAGTGATTTTGGAGCCCCCCAAAATAAAGTCTGACACTGTTTCCACTGTTTCCCCATGAAGTGATGGGACCAGATGCCATGATCTTAGTTTTCTGCATGTTGAGCTTTAAGCCAACTTTTTCACTCCTCTTTCACTTTCATCAAGAGGCTTTTTAGTTCTTCTTCACTTTCTGCCATAAGGATGGTGTCATCTGCGTATCTGAGGTTATTGATATTTCTCCCAGCAATCTTGATTGCAGCTTGTGCTTCTTCCAGCCCAGTGTTTCTCATGATGTACTCTCCATATAAGTTCCATAAACAGGCATACCTCAGAGCTATTGAGGGTTTATTTCTCCAGACCACCTCAATAAAGTGAATATCACAGTAAAGTGACTCACATGAACTTTTTGGTTTCCTGATGCATATAAAAGTTATGTTTACACTATAGTCTTTTAAGTATGCAATAGCATTGTGTCCAGAACAAAAATGTGTATGTCTTAATTTAAAAATACTTTATTGCTTAAAAATGCTAACCATCATCTGAGCCTTCAGTGAGTTGTAATCTTTTTGCTGGCAGAGGGTTTGAAATATTGGGAGAATTACCCAAACATGACACAGAGACATGAAATGAGCAAATGTTATTCAACGTTTGCTGGGGAAATGGTGCCAATAGACTTTCCCAATGCAGGGGTGCCACAAACCTTCAATTTGTTTAAAAAAAAAAAAAAGGCAATATCTACAAAGCACAATGAAATGAGATATGAGATATGCCTGTAATTTATATATATTTATTTTAAATTGTGCCACCAAAGTCAAACGGTTGTTCTTACTTTGACAATCATTTCTGCAATAAAACTGAGATATCAAGAAGACTGACTGTCATTCATGAGAAAAGGATCATTTGGACAGATTTGGACAAATGAACTAATTATTTGGACAAATTATGTCTGCCATGAATTATTTTATGTTAAATAAATAAAACAAATTATTTTATGTAAAATAAGAATAAATAAGATTTGATTCTATACAGCAAGAAATAACTCTAAGGAAAGCCTTAATACAAAACACAATCATAGGGAATTCCCTGGCAGTCCAGTGGTGAGGACTCTGTGCTTGCAGTACCATGGCCCAGGTTCAGTCCCTGATCAGGGGACTAAGATCCCACAAGCTGTGCTGCAAGGCCAAAATATGATTATAGCATAGCAAAATATAAAGTCAAAGAGTGAACAAAAAGATTTCCAACATATTACTAAGCAGAGGAGGAAATAGGCAGAGAATAGTGCATATAGTTGCTTGTCATTTGTGTGCAAAAAATAGAGAATGAATAATGTAAATGTGTGCATGTGCATAAAATATCTCTGGAAGAGTTTGTTAAACTGCTTGGCAGGACTTCCCTGGTGGCCCAGTGGTTAAGAATCTGCCTGCCAATGCAGGGGACACAGGTTCGATCCCTGGTCTGGGAAGATTGCACATGCCTTGGGGTGACTGCTGAGCCCGCACTCTAGCACCTACACACCGCAAAGAAGGGCAGCTGCCCCACCCCACCCGCCGCCTCCTGCTCACCACAACTAGAGAAAGCTTGCAGTCAGCATTGAAGAGACACACAGCCCCCTAAAAGGCCCTACCTTCAAATTAAAAAAATAAATAAACGGCTTGGCAGAGGGTACCTCCAGAGAGGGCCCTAGGTGGGTGGGCAAGGCATTGCACAGGGCAGGAGAAGAAGGAAGGCTTACTTTCTACATCCCCTTTTAGTACCTTTTGAAGTTTGTACCAATGTTGTAAATAACCTTTTCCCAAAAAATACAATTTTAAAAAATATGTAAATGATAAACACATTTTCTTCTCTGATTGCTTCCTCTGTCCCCCAAATGCAGCAAGATGTTCGCAGTTGTTAAAAGGCATCTGAAATGACTAGACTCTCTCATTTTTAGCGGATCAACCCCTCCGCTGAGATGGTGATGATTGACAGAATGTTCAACCAGGAGGAAAGAGCTTCTCTGTCCCGGGACAAGCGTCTGGCACTCGTAGACCCCGGTAAGAACTGTCAGAGTGAAAGCCGAGGAGAGCTCCTGCCAGGGTTCCGGGGCCATGGCTCTGGGGAGACCATCTGAACTGACCTTGCGGGATAAGACCTGAAGGTAGATCCTGGATTCCAGGGAGAAAAAATCCGGAGTTGAGAGCACGATATGAATCCTCTGAGAAGGTCTATGTTCTGCAAAATCCAAACCGGAATTTGACATTTGGTTAACTGAATCGTCTTCTCTCCTGTAAACTCACTCTTCTCAATCTTTCTCTACTTTTTGAAAACTAAGTCAGAAGCCTTCCCAGAAGCAACTAAACCTCAGCCAATTATTGAGTTGTCTTACTGTGTGCCAGACCTTGTTGGGGGGAGTAATTGAGGCACAGTTCCTGCCCATAAGCTAATGGATGGTAGTGCTCCTTGTGGGTGCTCCCCATCAGTTTCCTGCCGTTTGCATCATGCTAGAGTAACCCACATTCCGCCTTTTAGAAATGGATTCTCAGGACTGCCCTAGTGGTCCAGTGGTTAAGAATCTGCCTGCCAATGGAGGCGGCATGGGTCCCATCCCTGATTGGGAAACTAAAATCCTGCGTGCCACATGGTATGGCCGAAAAATAGGGGAAAAAAAAAGAAAAAAAGTATTCTCCATACTATTTTCTAGCCTCTGAAATTTTTAAATCCAATAACATTATAACAATTTGTGGAGTATGGATTTTCACCCAGTTTCACCACCCTATAAAGGTTTTTATTCCTACAAGTTTTCTTCCAGTCCTGGTTCCCACTTGCATATATCATGTACAGGTTGCTTTTATAGGACACCCTCCAACTGTGCTTCTGTGCGTTCCTGGACGTGAACCACTGATTTAGAGGGTGGGGTGGGGGCAGTTTGCACCTGACCCACTGAGGGGCTGCTGTCTAGTCCTCACCGCCTCCTCCTTTCATTAACATTCTTTTCATTCCCAATTGCAGAGGGTTTTCAGGCTGATTTCTGTTGTTCCTTCAAACTCGATAAAGCTGCCCATGAGATGCAGTTCAGCCGGAGTGACCAGCATGGCGGTAAAACAAGTTCTGTGCATCTGACGGCCAAGGCCCAGAGCAGAGACCGAGCCAAAGCAGGCCTGGCAGAACCAATGAATCATGACCAATTTCATCTAGTGCCTAATCACATCGTGGTCTCTGCAGAAGGAAACATTTCTAAAAAAACCGACTGCCTCGGCAGAGCACTTAAATTTGACAAAGTGGGCTCCGCTCAGTACCGGAGTGCATCTGAAGAGAAAACCAGCCGGAGAGACTCCGCAAAAGGCAGCGAGTGCTCCCCCGGCCCTGAAGGCCACCGGAAAAACTCGTCCAGACCAGATCACGGTCCTGACAGCAAACTCTCAAGCCTCCTAGTAGATTCGCACCTGGAGATGACCTGTAATAGCTCCTTCCAGGACAAGACACTGCGGAATTCTCCAAAGAATGAAGTTTTACACACAGACATCATGAAAGGGTCAGGCGAGCCCCAGCCCGATCTCCAGCTTACTAAGAGTTTAGAAACGACATTTAAGAACATTTTGGAACTCAAAAAGGCTGGGCGGCAGTCCCAGAGTGACCCCACGGTTAGCGGCTCTGTCGAGTTAGATTTCCCCAACTTTTCTCCAATGGCTTCGCAGGAAAACTGCCTGGAAAAGTTCATCCCGGACCACAGTGAAGGCGTCGTAGAAACTGACTCTATTTTAGAAGCAGCTGTAAATAGTATCCTAGAGTGTTAATAGCGCAGTCCTCCCCGCACCCACCCCAAGACCCCGCCCCGGACAAGTTACATTCTTTCCTGGCAAAAGCAATGGAAACGGTCTCCTGTCTCCAGCCTGCTTGATCTTTCATCACAGGTTATTCTTTCTAATTTCAATCCCATTCTTTGTTTAAGAGCAATACTCATCGTGGTTACAGGGAGATCCTTCAGTAAAGCTGATCCTTATTAGAAAGCAGTCTGATAGGCCCTATACATTTCAAGTGTTTTAAAAGTGCTTATCGTCATTTTTGTTGTTGTTTATTTTTTTCCCCAAACACTGTAATTCAATGAGATCACAGTACACTTGGCCCTAGGCAAAATTCTGACAATCATAAGTCATTTGAAAAGAACAGACTTTATTAAAGAAAATCAAACAGGACTGTTAGAAGATACTTTTTAAAGAATATCCCCACTGTATCTCCAAATTTGGGCTTTGAGGGGGGTGGGTCTTGGGGTTGTCATGGGCCAGGAGACCACATGGCTCTCCCCTCGGCCATCTGTGAGCAGTTAGTCCTGGCTGCTCTGCTGGGACCCACAACCCCGGCCTGAGCGCCTGTAGCGCACAAGCAGGGCTTCCTGTTCATTCAAGTGCTTTTCTGATGCTCCCTGAGCAAAACCTCACCTCTTCAGCATATCCACGTTGAATTTCATCTAGGGAAAACTTTGTTTTGAGTTGCGACAGCATGACTTGAGATAATCTCACCAGGCAAAATAAAGGAAAAATGGAAACCAGTTAAGTGGCACAGTGTACAGGGGAGGCCAGGATCGAGCCTTGAGGAATATAATATGTATATATGTAAAAGCATATATATTATGTTCACTGTTGAGAAAAAAACAAGTGTTTTGCATTCTACAATTGGATCTAGTCAACATACAATGTATGTTTTTGTTGGTTGCTGGGTTTTGTTTCATTCGACCTCTCTTCGCACCCCCTCCCACAACAAATAGCCAAGCATCGAAAGCACTTTCATTTGAAAACTGTGTTATAATTTTTCAGTTTAAATGTTAAGGGGACTTTGGCCTTGTTTCTGCTTCTTGTTGTCTGAGAACAGTAGTCACACCCCCCGGCAGCAATCATTACCAAAACACAGACAAACCAAAGGTAACCAGGCAGCCCACCACTGAAAGGAAAGCTCTGAGACCCAGATGCCCAGTTGAGAGCCAAAGGACACGCCCTGTCATGGTTTGTGTTTGGCCCATGTTCGTGTTCATGGGTGTGACTTACTGCTTTATTTATTGATATTTCTTTTCAGGGCGCTTTCCCATTTTCCTTTCTTGTGTGCCTGCCCCAGCCCCTCCCATTTCTGTTGTCACTCTCATTCTCAATGTCACCGCGACCATCAGTGTCCCCTTGCATTGGGAACGCTACACGTGGCATTCCGTGTGTCCTGACATACGTGTGTGCGTGTGTCTGGGCTGTTCAGGTACAGAGGTTATTTTGGCTACAGAGTGTACACAGTCACCCTCCCTCTTATGTGGACAGGCGCTCATCTCTTCTGTCCATCTCTCTGGCTTTAGAGGAATTCCCACTGGTCTTCACTCGAACACGTTGCCAAGATCTACTTCTGGCCTTCCCCAACATGAGGACAACCCCCCGTCATCATGTTGGACCTTTCTTTTCCAGATTGGCCTGCAATGGAAAGGAGGGCTTCTGATTCCTAGAAAACACAACAGAAGACCTAGACTCTGCCTGCCCCTTAGTGCTCCCCTACACACACACAGAGAAATCCTGGGAGACTGCCAGTCTTCACAAAAGTAAAATACCTTCTCCCTACTCCCACCCCTGAGCCAATAGAAACCGGAAAGTCTGGGCCATTTCACGGTTGCCATGTTTTCCTTATTGTGCCAATGTCCAAGTTGCAGATTTCCCCTTTTTTCCCGTATTGTAGCATATTAGAAAGATAAGTTGGTATTGCCAGTTGGAACTTTCTGTTTGGGCAGCCCTGGGATAACACCCTGCTCTGAACCCCATGATGTCACAGGCTCTTCTTCTCTTAGGGCTCATGCTTCCCTAATTACTAGCAAGACTTAAAGGTGGTTCCTCCTGATCAAATTCTTCTCATTGTGGAAATTTATACCTGGAAGCCTTCTTGGAGGCTACTAATGAGTTACATTAATTACCGAATCAGTGGAATTCTCAAGAGACAAGATAGATCCATGTACATTTGTCACCTCTCTTCTGCCCTGCCCTGCCCTGCTACCCCAGTCCCAGCTTTTCAATATACCATCTTAAAGGGTTTTTTAAAGACTTGACACTTGTCTAGAAAACAGAGAGCCTAATTTACCAAAATGAAACTTGTAAATTTTTGTGTCCTTGTATGTAAGTTTACTTTTAACGGCGGAAAGATTCTAGATAATGACAAATGACGATTACGAAGTATATTTGATTCCTGTGATTAGGTCCTGACTCGCATGTCGAGGCCCCTCTGGTGGAGGATGAGAGCTCAGCCTCCGATGGCCAGTGTTCAGTTGTTGAGGTTCATTAGTCGAAGTTAAGTTTTAGAGCTACTCGTACTCAGTAACAAAAATCATTTTCTTTTCTTTCTTTTTTTTTTCTGTTGCTGTTGTGGAAGAGTGTGAATTTGTTATTAAGCATTTGATTTTCTGTGTCCTTAAGTACTGCCTAAAGATAAAGCAAATTTTAAACTGGCAATTACGAAAAAGAACTATTTTAGCGCTGAAGAATTTAGTAGACTTTGTTAGATTAGGGAGGCCTTACAGACTGACTTGACTTAAAGAGGATGCGTCACTCACTGTCAGTGTGGTGTGGGCTTTATTTGCTTCAATACCTTCATTTGTATAGTATGTCTCACTTGAAATTGCTTTGTATACATTTTGTAAAAATATTTATAAAATGTTTTGTAAAAAAAAGTATAACAAATTGCAGTTTATTTTGTTATGTTGGATAAATACTGTTAAAAGAAACCAGTCAGTAACTATATTGTTAATCCATGGTTAGGAAATGTTTAGTTGGAGATTACAAAATGAAACAACCATTGCAATACAGCCAAAGATTTGGGAAAATGTGCAACTGTGATTGTCTTGATTTTGCAAAGAAGAGTGGCTGCTTTTCCCAGAAGAAAAGGGTAAGTAAGTGTCCAGCGGGCTTTCTGTTATTAAATCCTGTTACCCAAAACTAGCTCTGCCAGTGAAGGGGTAGGATTTTAATTGATCAGCCTTTCTAAACAGTTGCCAATTAAAGTTGGTCAGTGAGAAAGTTTAGCCATGTACATGTCAGGCCTCCCTCCCGGGACTCCTGCCATATGGGCCCTTAACTAAGGAAGGAAAAATGAGGTCATTTAAAGGTCTCAATCTGCAAGAAATTTCCTTTAGTCATTATATTTCTTTTGTTTCTGCAGGGACAAGAAGGCTAAGGGATAGGTTAAAAAGATTAAGAACTGTTTGACATGAGACTTGTTCCAGAATGAACGCGTTTCCCTTTGGATTCACACATTTGACCAAATTATATTGAGAAGTAACCCCTGTTATGTCTATAAAGTCAGCCCCAGGGGCACTTCTGAATTCCTATACTCCCTCCCAAGTGTAACTTTACCGAAATGGTCAGGAAAACTACCAGAGTGGAAACTTCGTGGAGTAAGGGTCTAAGACTCCTTACCTTTTTCTTTGGGGCCTAGAATTTATACTTAGCCTCCTTATTTTATGGTTTAATGGCTCCCTTTCCCACCCCCACCATTAGGTGGTAGCAGTTGGGATATCAAGATTCTTCAGCAATCAATATATAAAGAGGAAGTCCTTCTCCTATATCTTAACAGAAGTTAGAATAATGACGTCAGTGGACGGATCCCTTAATATCTTCTGCAGTGGTGTCCTGCTATCGAGCTTCTCCCCTTGCTTAGGACAGATACGTGTCCAACATGACACTCGCCCCTCTGCCCATTTGCCGTGGGTGTGCCCCGTGAATAAAGAGAAGGATCATCTGGCTACTTGGTTAGGAGTGAAGTCTGTGTGTTGCGCGGGAGCATGCACAGAGGAAAAAACCTTCTCTTAGGATGGTTAGAGCCCTGAGGCCTGTGTACGAGAGGCCCTATCCCAGGAGAGGGGCCCTAGCACTACCTGATGTGGGGACAGTAGCCAGAGAGTTACTGGGGGAAAAGGGAAGGGAAAGGAAAGAAACTCTACCATCTTGGGGCACAGCAGCAGCATCGCTCAGGCAGGATATCTGTGGCACTGGATCTGAGCTCTGGCTCTGCTTCAGAGACAGAGGGCAGACTCCCAGGCATCTGGCATTAAGTATCAAACTATCAAGCAGTTTGCAGGCAGTGTGCTAAACCCTGGGCATCTACAGATCACTCAGGTGTGATGTCTATGCTCAAGCATCTCAGTCTAGAGAGGAAACAAGTCCATAAATAGCTACATTCCAAGAGAAAAGAAACTTGGGGCTAAAATGTTTCCAGATCTCCACTTGGTAGAGAACCACGATCTATATGCCCATGCCCCTCTTATTTCCATGGTTCTTAGTGCAATTTCCTAGGGTACGTTTGAGAAAAAATAAGTATGATACTTTTTGCATGAATGAAGTTAGAGGAATTTTATAGTGTTAACTATATGGAGAAATCTGGTGCAGCAGACACACAAACTGTAGGAGCACCTTTGCAGTATCAAGTGGATTCTAAAGGATACATACAGGCTAAAGTGAATAGCCTGTATGTATCTACACTGCTACTGCTAAGTCACTTCAGTCATGTCCGACTCTGTGCGACCTCATAGACAGCAGCCCACCAGGCTCCCCCGTCCCTGGGATTCTCCAGGCAAGAACACTGGAGTGGGTTGCCATTTCCTTCTCCAATGCATGAAAGTAAAAAGTGAAAGTGAAGTCGCTCAGTCATGTCCGACCCTTAGCATGGACTGCAGCCTACCAGGCTCCTCCGTCTACGGGATTTTCCAGGCTAGAGTACTGGAGTGGGGTGCCATTGCAGGTTAAAAGGCCTTCATGAGTCCCTGATCTATATTCCTTGTAGGCATGTGCTGGAGCAAATCATGTGTGAAGGTCAAGGAAAGCAGTACAATGGGAGGTGGGAGTGGGTGGGCACAGAAAGTGTCTTTAGCAGCAGAACCTGGGAACAGGCCCCAGGACTTCACCTAAACTCTCATCAGACAGCTTCGTGCAAGTTACTCTCATCCTTTGCTTCCTTGCCTATCAACTGGGAAGACTTGTCCTGATTCTCCACTTTTTAAGGTGTAAAATGAAGCATTAAAGGAATGTGGAAGGTAGGAAAAGCTAAAGTTCCATTCATTATCCCCTAAATAATTCACAAGAGATCTGGGTGGTTCTGTTTTGCATTTGCTCTTGCCTACAGCATGCTCTCTGCCCGCCCCCTCAGCTCTCCTGTGTCTACCCTCAACCCTCAGGAGGCTGCCGCCCTCCACCAGTTCTCCTTTTCCCCTTTCACATTTGCTCCCTTTGCTCGTTGTTTATCAGGACCTAAAGCTTCTGTCCTGGAGACAGCAATGGCCACACACTCCGGTACTCTTGCCTGGAAAATCCCATGGACGGAGAAGCCTTGTAGGCTGCAGTCCATGGGGTCGCAAAGAGTCGGACACGATTGAGCGACTTTACTTTCACTTTTCCCTTTCATGCAACCTGCTCCCGTACTTTTGCTCCCTTTGCTCATTGTTTATCAGGACCTAAAGCTGCTGTCCTGGAGAAGGCAATGGCCACCCACTCCAGTACTCTTGCCTGGAAAATCCCATGGACGGAGAAGCCTGGTAGGCTGCAGTCCAGGGGGTCACAAAGAGTCGGACATGACTGAAGCGACTTAGCAGCAGCAGCAGCAGCAGCAAAGCTGCTGTCCATGTTGTCTTTCCCAACTCCAGGCTCACCTGGTTGCTCTCTCCCACCTGCCGCCTGGGGGCCCCATGGCACTCTCTGAGGAGGCAACCAGGAAATCCTGAAACAAAGTCGACTGCAAGGAGGGTCCTAATCCAAGAAAGGTTTGGGGCGGACGGGAAATTGCAAGTTGGGCCCACTTTTGGGTGTGTGGGGTGTGATGCTTTTGCCTTACTGAGAAGGCATGGATTCCAAGTAATCCCAAAATGCAGATATGTTAGGAAAGGAATCCTGGGGCCAATTCAGAGAATCACAGAATGTTGGCTCTGAATTTTTTATTATGGATCCTAGTTCCCCCATCAGGGATCTAATCGGTGCCCCTGCACTGGTGTCTTAACCACCGGACCACCAAGGAAGTCCCTTGCAAGGTGTCCTAAAAAAACAAACAAACATAGTCAAGTGGTTTCTAAAACAGGCAAATCACAAGAACCTAAGAGAGTGCGTTCTTAAACTAATACGTAAGTGATAAACAAAGGGCACACCACAAAGTGTAAGTCTTTCTCCTATTCCAGGCCCTACTCCCATTTCCCCAAAATGACCTCTGTCAACACTTTCCGGTTAGTTGTGTGTTAGTTGCTCAGTCGTGTCCAACTCTGCGACCCCGTGGATTGTAGCCCGCCAGGCTCCTCTGTCCATGGGATTCTCCAGGCAAGAATACTGGAGCGGATTGCTATGTCCTCCTCCAGGGGATCTTCCAACCCAGGGATCTTCCCAAACCCAGGTCTCCCGCATGGTAGGCAGATTCTTTACCGTCTGAGCCACCAGGGCAGCTCACACTTTCCTATATATCCTTTGTACTCTATTACAGAAAATTCAAGAAAATTACAGATTTCAACAAAATTACAGAAAATCAAGATTGAAAAATCTTGATTTTTCAAATGTAGCCAAATGTCTGGGAGTTTTATACTTAGGATTCTTTGGTTTTATGTAACAGAAACCCATCCGGTCAGTTAACAGCATAGAGAAGTTTTATAGGAAGGATAAAGATTAAAGGGAAGATTGAAGAGCTTGAAGACTTCAGGGAATTTTCTGCTAATCCAGTAATTAGTACCCTGTGCTTCCATTGCAGGGGCCATGGTTTTGATCCCTGGTTAGGGAACTAAAATATCTCAACCCAAACAGCATGGCCAATAAATAAATAAAAATTAAAATTCTAAACTTAATTAGCAAAAAATTAACTTAAAGTATTTGGGGGTCAAATTCCAAAAACAAAAGAAGACTTGAGAAAGAGAGAAATAAGAAAACTCCAGGAGGCCTTAGGAGGTAGAAATCCTTAAAAGTCTTGCCCTGGACTAATTCTGTTTCTTCCACTGTCACACTGTTGAAGATTCAAAATCTGGAGGAGAGAGGGTTAGGGTCTTATGGGCAGGTGGGAGTTGAAAAGATGTTCCAGAGACCCCTTTCAATGGATGTATTGGGAGGTCAAGCGTGTTTGGATTTGATGCCCCAAAGACTGTACACAACAAAGGAGAGCTCACTCAGCCCACAAGAGAAAAGGGGACGGAGGTCAGTAGGCCAAAAAAGAAAAAATACCACTGAGATCTCAGGACATAAAGACCTACCTCACTGCAGATATCAATAATTGCTTAGTCTTCCATAAATTGTTCTAACCATTCCCTCATGATGGACAACTGAAATGGTCAAGAAAAAAGAACTGAGGCCTGTGCGATCTGGCTATAAAGAATCAGATTCTAGAGGTTGTATATGGCCATGCCCCATTCTCATCTATCTTGCCCAGAGCTCAGGGCGTATACTCAATTCACTATAAACATGTAGTCAGTGAACATTCTGGGCTTGAGAAGTACTCCATCTCTTTTTCTCTGGATCAGTCTGGTGGAATGACGGCTTTGGGTCTGAGAATAAGTGTTCTGCTAGCACCATCTGCTGGCCCTGGAAAGCCTCTGCTGACTCCTGGCCTCCAAGTCTCAGCCAGGGGTGTTACATGTTACTAACACCTCTGAAAGAACTTTCAGTACCACAGAACCTATCTTGTATGTGCAGAGGGGAACTTACAAAACATTTACTTTGTTTCTTGTTTACTATGTAATGGATGTTTCATAGTTTTCTGGCCTTTCTGTTTTTGCCTTTCCACAAAGTAAGACACATGGTGAGGTGCTGAAAGAGGGAGTAAAAATGAGCCTCACACCACAGTCTGTGATTCTAAAGACCATGTTGTCCTCTGACATTTATTCATCAGGTACTGAGCTCTGTGCATGGTTACTTTATGGTTGAACTATTAATAGTTACATAGCACTTACCAAAATGATGTTTTGAGCTTAGATGGTAAATAAGTCCCTGCAGGTGTCCATTGTTTTGAGAGGTGCTGTAGAAGATTCAGAGAAGTATGTGACAAGTTCTCAGCCTTCAGAGAACCCAATCTAGTCAGGGAAACAATAAGCCAGACAATACAGGATAATATTTGTGGATATGCCTGCAAGTGTGTGCCTGCACGCCTGCTAAGTCGCTTCAGTCCTGTCCAGCTCTGTACAACCCTATGGACTTCAGCCCCCCAGGCTCCTCTGTCCATAGGGATTCTCCAGGCAAGAATACTGACCTGGGTTGCCATGCCTTCCTCCGGGGGATCTTCCCAACCAGGGATCAGCCCCCTGTCTTTTATGTCTCCTGAATTGGCAGCAGGTTCTTTACCACCAGTACTACCTGGGAAGCCCCCATACCTGTAAGTACTAACTGTCAAATAATGACATTGCTTTAGACCTTAAGATAAATATATAAATACATGTAAGATAAATATATGTACTCTGCTAGACATATGACAGTGCCTGGAGCATTTTTTTTCTTGTCACAACTTAAATAAATAATATATATTTGAAAGATAAATATATGTACTATGCTAGACGTGTGGCAATGCCTGGAGCATTTTTTTTTTTTTTTTTTTTTTTTTGGTCACAACTGAGGATGCTAGACATCCTATAATGCACAGGACAGCCGTCCCTGTCCTGTCAAAGAATTTTCTGGCCCCAAATGCCAGTAGTACCGAGACTGAAAAACCTGTGCTTACGACCCTTAGATCAGTGATGAGCAAAGCAGGTATGATCTCTGCTCTCCTAGTATCATGGGGAAGAGATGTTAAAAATACAATAGCTTCCTGACAGAATTCAAGAACAGAGACTACTCAAGAACCTTGCTCGTCAAAGTGTAGTTTTCAGACCTGAAGCATCTGTATCTCTTTGAAGCATGTTTAAAATATGCAGAGTATTGATCCCCGCCCCTTCCTGAATAAAAAGCATGTATTTTAACAACATCCTCAGGTAACTCCTATGCACATTAATGCCTGAGACACGCTGCTCGTAAGGCTTCCAGAAAAGACAAGACGTGAGTTTTCATTGTTTTATGAAAACCAGGAAAGGAGGAAGCATATTCCAGGCGGTAAGAGCTGTATGAGGGAAGGTCCTGAGATAGTAAGTTGGAATTTCTAGTTTTCGGTTCAGCACCAGTAATAACATAGTGTTAAAGTTCGCTTAGCGCCAGACTTTGTGCTAAGAGCTTTAGATGGAGTAGTTCACATAACTCGCCTGAAGCTAGTAATAAGGCAAGACCCATTATGTCTATCTATGGGAAAAAGGAAGTCAGGGGTCAAAGAATTTGCTCAGGGATCCACTGACGGAGCCAGGCCGACGAAATCACAGCTGCGTTTTTCCACCATCTTGCTGTTGCTGCTGCTGCTAAGTCGGCTTCAGTCGTGTCCGACTCTGTGCGACCCCATAGACGGCAGCCCACCAGACTTCCCGTCCCTGGGATTCTCCAGGCAAGAACACTGGAATGGGTTGCCATTTCCTTCTCCAATGCATGAAAGTGAAAAGTGAAGTCGCTCAGTCGTGTCCGACTCCAGCGACCCCATGGACTGCAGCCTTCCTCCGTCCATGGGATTTTCCAGGCAAAAGTACTGGAGTGGGCTGCCATTGCCTTCTCCGAGGTGGTTCTTATTCACCTTTACCCACAAGAGAGCGCCAAAGCCGTAGTCCCAGCTCTACCCACCCAGCCACGGAGACGCGTAGCGCAACGAGCGGAAGCCGGAGGCCCAGCGCCCACACTCCACCGGAAGTCAGTGCATTGTGGGAAGCGTCTCGATGTTTATTTACACCCCGGCCTCCAGCGTAAAGCGAGTTCACTTAGAATGGAAAGGACTGGATTCTGAAGATGACACGGCTCCGAAAAGCTTCCAGGAAGTGCGAAGGAAGCTTTGTGTAACTTTTGGCGGGAATCAAGGCTAGCAAAACCTCAGCGGTTTACTACTACTAAGACGGCCCGGGCGGCCCTGCCTTGAGCTAGCGTAGACGTCTCTATGGTAGAGTAAACATAGAGAGGCGTCTCTCGGCCCTACGGGGTGGAACTGCGCATGAGTAGTAGCTGCAGCGTTGGAAAAATGGCGGAGGAAGAGTAAGTGTTTGGGGAGGTGTATCTCTGGCGTGGCTTCTTGAGCATCCGATGCCATCCACGGTGTTTATTTCTCGCTGGGGGAAAATAAGGGTACTTGTGGACTGAAAGAAGAGAATAGGAAAGGCTCCAGATTACAGAGAGAGGAGTGAGGCGCCGTACGGGTTGGTGTGGATGGGCGAAGTGGGCCGCCGCGGAGCTCGGGTCATCTCAAGGGGGCGAGGATTGACTTTCGGGCAGCGGGTTGAGAGCAGGCTGGGTTCCCCCAACTGCTTAAATGTTACCACTGTAGCTGGGTCTGCACGCGACCCAACTCCACGGGGCGGAATCTCATCGCTGATAGTGTCTATAAAGCTGTGGCAGCATTAGCTCTGTTGACGTATATGAGAACCAGTGGCTGTGGGCTTCGTGACTTATTAAGTCTTTGGATCCTAGGAAATATGAGGGGTCCATTTTGAGGGCTAGTGTTAGAAACCACCGATTTCGAAAGGGCCACAGCCCTTACGAATTTGAAGATAGTGTTTCCCTAGGCCCGGGATATCTTTTGGAAATCTGGTGCATATTTGTTTCTTAAGGACTATCGCTGGTCTCCATTTTCTGTATCAGGCAAAGAAGAAAGATCCCTTTGGTTCCAGAGAATCTCTTGAAAAAGAGGAAGGCTTATCAGGCCCTCAAAGCCACCCAGGCAAAACAAGCGCTTTTGCAAAGGAAGGAGGTAATGGTGGGAACCAGGTGGAGGGAATTAGAGTTTGTGTTTGAGTTGTTCCAGCACGTGTTGAACTAGGCTTGGTACCGATGGCCCCTTCCCGCATCGGTTGGGTTATACCTGGTATTGGTTTCTTGTCTTTGTTTAGCAAAAAATGTATCAAACACTTTCCACGGGCAAAGTACTGGATTTGAGTTGTTAAGGAAGAAAGTAATTGCAGAGTTCCGGATTCATACCAAGTGATTGGAGAGACCCGAATTTGTACCTGGAAGATTTTTAATGTACCAGTTTTGTACAATTTTTGCTATTTGCTACATGATTTTGGAGAAATACATTTTGGAGGCAGTTTATGATGCCTAACACAGTGTTAGGATCCCTAAACACTTGATGGTAAACATTGCTGCTGCTGCTAAGTCCCTTCAGTCTCGTCCAACTCTGTGTGACCCCATAGATGGCAGCCCACCAGGCTCCCCCGTCCCTGGGATTCTCCAGGCAAGAACACTGGAGTGGGTTGCCATTTCCTTCTCCAGTGCATGGAAGTGAAGAGTGAAAGTGAAGTCGCTCAGTCGTGTCTGACTCTTAGGGACCCCAAGGACTGCAGCCTACCAGGCTCCTCCGTTCATGGGCTGACAGCACGTACATTGATTTTTTTGTTTGTTTATCGGGGACTTTTCCCAATAGTTCCCACGGCTTCTCAGCTTCACTTCTTTCTTGTCGATCTTGTTTTTAAATTATATAAGAATAGAGGGGACTTCCTAGCATTCCAGTGGCTAAGAATTCTCGCTTCTATCCCAGGGGGGCATGGGTTCAATCCCTGGTTAGGGAACTAAGATCCTGCATGCTGAAATGTAGCCAGAAAATAAGTAAAAATAAATTAAAAATAAATAAAAACAGGATGTTTGTTTGTGCCCCCTTCCAGAGGATAGGGGAAATAAGCTCTATAAATAATGACTAGTGAATTACCATTGTGAAAGAAAAAGATGACTACAGAGGCCAAAAAATGGTGATGATGGTCTACCTTCTCTGTAGCAGAGGAAAGGAAAACAAGTCAAGTTTAAGCGACTAGAATGGTTTGTACATGATTCCTGGCGGCAACTACGGGACAGAGTGCGACTCAGACGGCTAAGAGTGAAACCTCATGGCTTGGAGGTGCCAGACAAACATTCCTTGGCCTTTGTTGTACGCATTGAAAGGTAGGGAACTTGGGGGATTCCATGAGGCTGGGGAAACTGTTGGTTCAGCTTTAGACCCTTTTTAGGGAGATGAGATTTAAGCCCTTAAGGCAAGCTGTGCTAGGAATTCTGGGCTAAGCAAAACAGATTTTGTCTTCAAAATTAGGGAGACTGGAGGACTTCCCTGGAGGTCCAGTGGTTAAGGCTTCACCTTCCAGTGCAGGGGCTGTGGGTTTGATCAGTGGAAGTAAGATCCCACCTGCCTTTGTAGCCAAAAAACCAAAACATAAAACAGAAGCAATACTGTAACAAATTCAATAAAGACTTCTAAAGTTAGTCACCTTAAAAAAAAAAAAAGATTCGGAGATAGGGACTTTCTGATGGTCCAGTGGTTACGACTCTACACTTCCATTGCAGGAGGATAGGTTTGATCCCTGGTGAGGGAACCAAGAATCCCACGTGCCACAAGGTGCAGCCAAAAAATATATAAATATATTAGGGAGACTGACATTAAGCAAACAAACATGAAAATATACTAACTGCTGTGAAGGCAAAGTGCTGGGTGTTAGGACTCGGGGGCCACAGTGTGGTCTGTAGTGGTTTAGGACACTTGAAGCAGGAAGCTGTGGCCTGCCCACATGAAAAGTTTGGGGGGCAGCTTTCCAGGCAGAGATGCAGCAAGTTCAAGTGCAGGATCAAGGTGGTTTCTTAGGAACTGAACCAGGGCCCAGCAGATGGCGCAGTCAGTGCTGGGGGAGCTGTTTCACATTCAGCGGTAACCTTGCCTGTTCCTGCCTGCACATGCAGCGTTAGCTCTCCCTTTCATACCCACTCATCCAAGTCAGAAACGTGGGGTTTTGTTTTTATTTGGCTGCAGCAGGTCTGTTTGAGCACACAGGATCTTCGATCTTCATTGTGGCATGTGAGATCGAGTTCCCTGACCAGGGATTGAACCTGGGCCTCTAGCATCAGGAGCACCGAGTCTTAGCCACTGGACCACCAGGGAAGCCCCAGAAACCTGTGGGTTTTAAGTATGTGTGAGCCTCCTATCCTTGCCCTTGCCCATAATCTCTTCTCCTTTTTGCCCTTTTTTTTTGTATTTTTTAAATTAGAGTGTAGTTGGCTTTCATTGCCCATGATCTCTTTTCTGGACTATCACATCAGCCGTCTAGCTAAACTTCCCAGACTTTGGTGTCACTTTCTTGTTTCTGTTTTATAAGCTCTCTTTGGTGATTGTCAAATCTGGTTATGTCTCCTTTACTTAAAATCTTCTCTAGCTTTTAATACCCACAGACACAAGTCCATGGTCCTTAGCTTGACAAATACAGCCCTCCCCATTACAAGTCCAGGGACCATTTCTGTCCCTGTAGCACCTCGGCCGTTGCTCCACATAGCATGGTGAGTGATCTGTTTACATAGTTGCTTCCCACTCAGTTAACTCTGTAAGTCACGCTCTGTGTCCTGCCCTCTGGGTGCCCATTAGTGGCACACACTTCATGGTGCCTGCTGGGCAGAGCCTGACTTTGCTGTTCATTTCAGGATTAATGGGGTGAGTTCACTGGTGCAAAGGACCATTGCCAGACTTCGCCTGAATAAGATTTTCAGTGGCGTCTTTGTGAAGGTGACCCCTGAAACCATAAAGACGCTTCGTATCGTGGAACCTTATGTGACCTGGGGGTGAGTGTGGTTTTCTGTGTGGATTCGCGTCACATTATAGTGGAGAATGCTGAGAACACTGGGCGTGCAGGGCGCTGTTCTCCAGCACTGTTGCTGAGTCAGGGGAACGTCGTGCCACGACCACAGTCATCGGGGGCCAACTGCCCGCCGTAAGAACCTTGAACATGGAGCAGGTAGCGCAGGGGTTATTGGTACAGCTCAGAACGGTTTGAACAGGGCTGTGGTAGGGCTTGGTCAGCTGTAGGTTAAGGCTTAGTAAGATAAGAGATTATTAGAATCTTGAAGCAGAGCTAGGGTGGTATTCCTTCAAACATTAAAACCCCAAAAAAGACTTGGATTTCATTTCAAACTTTTTCAAACTCTTGAATAGGGTCACGTAAGGCCAAAGTCCTAGATTATAAGCCACAACTTTATTTTTGCTGGGAAATAAACATCTTTACCTGGCGAGCATTTGTATCTGTAAATTGTAATTTCTAATTACATAGTTGGGGCTGTGTGGGTGTTTTCCACCTCTTTGGGTGTATGCTTCCCAAGTGTCCCAGCTGCAGTGTGTTGAGGACACTCCTGGGGAAGGGGGTTGGGAGACTCCCTAGCCAGGCTACAGGACTGCGCTGCCAGCGTGGTGCAGCCTGCCAGGGGCGGGGCGGCACTGTGATTGAGCTTCGTTCTATCTCACATAGATTTCCAAATCTGAAGTCTGTTCGGGAACTCATCTTGAAACGTGGACAAGCGAAGGTCAAGAACAAGGTCATCCCTCTGACAGACAACACAGTTATTGAGGAGCACCTGGGTGAGTGTTTGAGGAGTCAGCAGAAAGGGTCCCCAGAACTTGCCAGAGTGCTGAACTCTGGCACACCAGAGCCTTGCAGTATGTGCTGGGAAAGTGCTAAATACAGGAATCTGAACCTTGTTTCTTAGGGAAGTTTGATGTCATTTGCTTGGAAGACCTCATTCATGAAATTGCCTTCCCGGGGAAGAATTTCCTGGCGATCTCAAGGTTCCTACGCCCTTTCCAACTCTCAGTGGCCCGTCACGCTACCAAGAATAGAGTGGGCTTCCTCAAGGAAGTGGGCTCACCAGGCTATCGAGGTGAACGCATCAATGAGCTCATCCGGCAGCTGAACTAAACCCAGGTGAGGTGGGGCTGAAACTGCCCTTTGGACTCTCAGTGGGGCAGGCCTTGACCCCTGGAAGGTCATCTTGCATTTACAAGTGTATGAGAATAACTTTGGGTGGGAGGTGGCTGGAGATAGTTGAAACAGTGAGTCCCTGGTTAGAACGTGGGGCTGTGTGTAGCTCAAGAGTTACAGGATAGAAAACACTTGCGTGACCAGAAAACCTTCTGTGTTGCTATGTTCATTTTAGCTGGAGATGGAGAGAGAATAATAAACTAATTTCACAAAGGATATTCCTTCCTCTGTTGAAGGAATCTTAATTCTTGAAAACTTTTATTGTTGTGGTTACGCTTAGGTTAGGGTTACAGTACGTCTGTATTAATGAAGTTGTTTTTTCTTCCTCAGCATACCTGAAAACAGTGCACTGGAAGCATGTGTTTTGTTTTATGGAATTGTTCAGTATCTTCAAGGAAGATTGTTTTCTGCTAGAATATATCTTCAGAAACTGGAGGGAAGGGCCAGGGGAAACATGGCAACGTTCCCAGCAGACACTGCCTCCCACCTCAGTTCCAAGGAAGAGTTCCTGTGATGACCACCGTCCCACTCTGAAACCAGCAGAAGGCTCATGCCATGAAGGAGAAGTCCTCTTTTGTCACGTCTATCCTGGGCGTTACTGTTGGTGACTGAACACTTACCTATGAATGCAAGACAGCAGTGGACCAAGCCCAGGAGCATGTTGAACCTAGGGTTTCCTGGGGCCTTGTTTTTGGAAGAACTTGAAGTTAGAATTGAGTTAAATTAGAACTTGAAATTAAAATTGAAAGCACACAAAAACAGTGCTTGGTTGTCTCTCCCGCGAGTTCATGTTCTAACTTCAGCGACAGCTTGGCACGCTCTCGGGCCAGCTCTGGGTATATCCAGTGTCTTAGCATTGCAGCTGGCTTAGTGCTTTTCTCTAGCTCAGGATTTTAATCCACTCTTGGATCTGTGAGAAGGGCCCTTTCCCAGAAAAACATACACTCCAGTTTTTTCTTGGAAGTTTAGGCTATTTGTAGATCCTTCTCAGGGACCCAGGGACCTTATGTGAAGAAGTCCTGCGCTATCAGGATTGGTCACACAGGCTCTGATCTTGCAGCCTCCTCTGGTTCTGTGCCCTGTGGGAAGACCAAAGCTTACCAGGGTTTTTTTTCCCCCTTTCAAGCCAAGTGGATGTTTTCTACAATATGGTAGAATGCTGAGCCCCTGTGCCATTAATCAGTCAATCTAAAAAGAAGTGGAAAACTTAATCCAAGCCAAATTTAAGAATCATAACTCAGAAAGAGCATCTCAGAAAGCCCTAAGAACTGTTTTGCCTGCCCATTAGAAGTGAAGATACAGTTACATCAATTTTTTGAGAGAGGAGGGCTGTACCTCAAATAACATTGACAGCTGATACAGTCCAGACCTGAGTGCCATGGGGCCCCTTATCAAGATGGAATGTTACCTCTAAGGGCTTGTCTTAGGAGAATATTGCTCTTTATGGTGGAGTGGAAATTTCTGCCAATGAGGAAACTTTGGTCAGTGCATAATGCAGGTAGACACAATGCACAGTGGCAGGAGAGAGAAGGCCACAGAGATTTCTTGTTTTGGAGATTTCCTTAGTCCAGTGGCTAAAACTCTGCTTTCAATGCAGGGGGCCAGGGTTCAATCCCTAGTCAGGGAACTAGAGCCCAAATGTCTTAAGTTTGCTTGCATGCTGCAAAGATGGAAGATCCCATGTAGAAGATCTGGCTCAGCCAAATAAAACACTTAAAAGTCTTGCCGTAAGGTATATACTTCACAGTTTCCCTCTGTTCATCTTTCATCTTTTGACAGAAAGTGTTAGGTGACCAAGTATTTGGTCCCTCAAAGCAGGGATGGCGGCTTGCCTGCTGCAGGGCCATTAGGTCCCTTGATGCCAGGTCCTGATAGCCTGGTTCTCTCTCTCGGGGGGTTATGCTAGCAGAATGTTCGTCAGGGACTGACAGTCAATTCTAGATTGTCCAACAAGGGACTTGAGCTAATTTTCCGTATATGTCCATTATTTTATAGAAAACTATAGATGTGATCTAGTTTCAAGTCATTCAAACATCTGAACTTGAGAAATTTGCCTCTTCATGGGTCTTAAGATGAGGGAACAAATACCATGGCCAGATGGTCCTGTCACTGGAAGACAGAAGCCAGTGTCCTGCACTGAATGCAGACGGACAGCTGCAGGGCCTGTCCTCAGGCTGCCTGTGAGCATCCCGGAGCCCAGGGGAAATGTGACTGTGCATCCCCCTAACCAACCTGGGGAGAGCTGAGGTCATAAAGTGTACCAAAAATTTCCTGGGTCCTAGTAGGATCTACCAGCCACTAATATAAAGGATTATATATTGCAGAAAGAATCCACCTGGCATTGCAGGAGACATGGATTCAACCCCGGGTCTGGGAAGATCCCACATGCCATGGAGCAACTAGGCCTATGTGCCACAACTGTTAGGGCTTCCCTGGTGGTTCAGCGGTAAAGAATCTGCCTGCCAATGCATCCCCCCTGGAGAAGAAAATGGCAACCCAGTCCAGTATTCTTGCCTGAAAAATCCCCTGGACAGAGGAGCCTGGCGAGCTACAGTCCATGTGGTCGCCGAGTTGGACACAACTTGGTGACTACACAACAACAGCATGGCTGGAGGGGCACCGTTGATTGGCTGGTGAGAGGGTCTCAGTGATACTGGCAGTGTAACAGCTTGCACAGTGCTCGACTGGCGCAAAATAATTGGGTTTTGAAACTTGCATGTGTTTGAGCCCAAGAAATACATTTGGTTCCTAAGCAAAACTAAGAGCAATTGTCAAAATAGTATACAATCGGGTCAGCTGTCTTATTTCAGATGTCTTCTCACCATGGTCTGGTAGTGCTGGTCTTAAAGTCAGGTGTCAAAACAAGAGTTTCAGTTCATTCAGGAAAGGCCTGCTAACGTGGCTTTAAGGAATCCTGTATCCCGTGTCTTTTCCAGTATGAATATGTCCTGGTTGCAGGTGATGGTGAATCCAATCTTCATCCAAGGTTGGATTACTGTTGTAAAGCAACTATACCCCAAACAAACACGCACACAAACAAAAAACCCCAAAGTTAGATTATGGTGATAGACTTCAGAAACAGTGTCCTTTTAATAACTAAACTTACAAGGAGCTATCTGGGAAGTGAGTCTTGTCAGTGAATACTTCAATTAACAAAACTAGAATGTTCACTGAAACAATCTTTTTCTTTCAAAAATTACCCTCATTTCTACCAAATAAGTGGTTAACTGACCATATTGTTAGCTATATAATCTATTAAAAATGTTTACACATATGACACAACCTAAGAAGTTTTATCACCATTTGTTTAACAGTGCTTCTCATTTAACATACCAAATAAGTCTAATCAGTTTAATATTCCTCTGAGATGGGAAGAAAACAAGTATTTTGAGGTGCTCCAGGGACAATGAGGAAAACCTCAAAGTTAGTTAGAGAGGTCAAACAAACTTCACTTAGAATTCGATCTTTGGAAAGGTTGTCAAAAGTATCAAAATGTTTTAAAACACTTGGTCAAATAGAATCACAGGTCACTGTGAATTCCCATTCACCTAACCAAAGTGACAGTGAAAGATCTCAATGGCAAAGTCAGGTCACTCAAACAAACTCATAATCTACTGAAAAAGCAGCTCAATATTTTAAGAAAAATGTGTCCTCTTAGAAGGCCAAACTCAGGTTTTGTACCACTTTAAAACTTTTTCTTAAGTTCAGTCTTAGCCAGTCTTGACCATGCACAAAACTCTCACAGTGTCCTTTTTCACAAACTTCCATGAATTTCTCTATCTGTAAAGAAACAACCAGCTCTAGGACACCACCTTTTTTTTCCCTTTAACAAAATGCATTTTCATTCCTTATTCTTTTTTTTGTTGAAAACACACATCCTACCTTCCTTGCATCCTAAAATGTCTCCTTTATAATTCTTAACCTTAAAACCTTAAAATTTCAGGATTTCCCTGGTGATCCAGTGGTTGACTCTGAGCTTCCACGGCAGGGGACACAGGTTTGATCACTAGTCAGAGAACTAAGATCCACCTGACGTGCATGGTATGGCCACACACACACACACACACACTCAAAATCTCTAGTGAAAACCAAGAAGCAAGTAATTGTAAACTGCTGTGATATCAGCATTTCCTGATTGACAAACTTACGTGTTAGTTTTCCTCTCTTAAGAACAGACCTCCCCAACAATTAATGTTCTGGTATTTCATCCTATTTGAAATGACCTGGATAGCAAATGAATTCTCGTAATTTAATTTGGTTTAATTTCTAGTTACCAAGATCTGGAGATACCTCACCACACAGTTTGCTGGAGCTCAGTGAAAGCACCAAGTCCCAGCCACTGGACCATCAGGGAATTCTTGGCTCAGTTTCTCTCAATGACACCGTCATGAGTGCTTGAAGCACCAGGCAATCAGCCTCTGTCATGCCCCCAGATAAGCAGTACTTACTTGATGATCACAGTGGGGTTTCCTTATGGGACGGCTACAGGTCATGAAAACTGATCCTACGACACTTCTGGGAGATCCTCTGTCATCTAAGAGTATCTTGTAACTGGAAGGAGTAAAATGTCCCTTTATTCTTTGGAGATGAAAAATTCAGTCTCTGACTTCACTAGTAAAATTTTGTTCAAACCATGTATCAACTCATTTTTTTTTTTCAATTTAAGCCAAATTTGACAAAAACCCAGCCACACGTTTCCCTGGTTCTCTTGCCCAGAGCCCCTAGGTTCCTAGGAAATGCACCAGTGCCCCAAAGACAGCAAGTCTTAAAACCAGCTCAAATAAAAATTTTAGGATCAACACCCAGACAATGAGATTTGAGTATCAGGAGAACTTACCAAGAACTGAGGAGTGTTGAGAAGCTGGTGGGGCTCAATGGGCCCATGCCAGTACCAAGCGCTGGTTCTGAGTAGACCCCAGGTAGCCTCTGGCAGGAATCTCTGATAGCCTACACCAAGCATATATTAATGAAATGAAAAATAAATCTAAAAAAGAAACTTAAGCTTTTATTTGAGCCAAATTTGAGAATTATAATCCAGGAAGAGCATCTCAGAAAGCTCTGAGAACTATTATGCCCGTAAGAAGTTATATAGTTTTTTGAGACACAGGGCTGTACATTAAATGACATATTGTTGACAATTTACATAATCCAGATCTGAGCACCATGTGACCTCTTATCAAGAAGGAATATTACCTTTAAGGAGTTGTTTTAGGAGAATGTTGCTCTTTACTGTTGAGTGGCAATTTCGACCCACGGGGAAGGTTTTGACTGACGGAAAGGTTTCGACTGATGCAAAATGCAGGTACACAATGCACAGTGGAGGGAGAGAGGAGGCGAAAGGGCAGAGATTTTTTGGTTAAAATTTTTCTTCTCTTGCCATAAAATATGAATTTTATTTCACAGTTAATTGGCTCAAGAGTTAACCTGCCAGGAATAGATGTTACTCATACTGTAAAGCACAGTGAAGTCAGATTTATTTAAAATGATGTATCAAAGTCATGAGAAAAGAGCAGTTGTGAATGTGGAAGCCCAGGGTTTATAGCCCAGATCTTATACTAAATACAGGAATGTTCCTACTTTTGCCTGTAAAATGGAACTAATATAGTCTTGCCTGCCTGCCTCTCATAGTTGAGTATTATTATAAAGGAGGTTTAAAAACTTATGCTCTTCTGTATTGTATACCATAATATATACCATTCCCTGAACAGACCGTGGCACGATTCTTATTTCTGGGAAAAGCTAGTCCTTTTAATGTGTGCTAATATGGGTTCGTGAGTCATGAACCAGTATGTTCTAGGTGTAGGTGGAACAAAAAAACCTAGTTTCAGGAAGCAAGAGCAGGTACAGTGAGCCAAGTAGCTGATTTAAGGAGACTGACTTTAGAAGGTAGGTAGAGCTTTTCCTCAGCTCTCAATCCTCTAGCCCCTTGCCTGACCCAGCTGGTTCTCAGAGCCTAGGGTTCTAGGGGTTGTTGTTGACTGGCTCTTTTTATGCTTTGAGAGTTCATTCATTGTCATTCCAGGGCCAAGTTTTCTCATCAGACCTTTTTTTTCACTGCTTATCTGGAGAATGGTTATCTGAAATCAAAATGCCACTTGTATCCCAAATTCACTTCCACAACCACCAGTATAAACTAAACCAGGAGATAAACACTGATGTCTAAACTCCTAAGAAAGCATTCCCAGTGGGTCAGAACCATTTAGTGTTTCCTCAGTTCAGTTCAGTCGCTCAGTCATGTCTGACTCTTTGCGACCCCATGAATTGCAGCACGCCAGGCCTCCCTGTCCATCACCAACTCCCGGAGTTCACTCAAACTCACGTCCATCGAGTCGGTGACGCCATCCAGCCATCTCATCCTCTGTCGTCCCCTTCTCCTCCTGCCCTCAATCCCTCCCAGCATCAGAGTCTTTTCCAATGAGTCAACTCTTTGCATGAGGTGGCCAAATTATTGGAGTTTTAGCTTTAGCATCAGTCCTTCCAATGAACACCCAGGACTGATCTCCTTTAGAATGGACCGGTTAGATCTCCTTGCAGTCCAAGGGACTCTCAAGAGTCTTCTCCAGCACCACAGTTTGAAAGCATCAATTCCTCAGTGCTCAGCTTTCTTCACAGTCCAACTCTCACATCCATACATGGCCACTGGAAAAACCATAGGCTTGACTAGATGGACCTTTGTTGGCAAAGTAATGTCTCTGCTTTTGAATATGCTGTCTAGGTTGGTCATAACTTTCCTTCCAAGGAGTAAGCATCTTTTAATTTCATGGCTGCAATCACCATCTGCAGTGATTTTGGAGCCCCCAAAATATAAAGTCTGACACTGTTTCCACTGTTTCCCCATCTATTTCCCATGAAGTGATGGGACCAGATGCCATGATCTTCATTTTCTGAATGTTGAGCTTTAAGCCAACTTTTTCACTCTCCACTTTCACTTTCATCAAGAGGCTTTTGAGTTCCTCTTCACTTTCTGCCATAAGGGTGGTGTCATCTGCATATCTGAGGTTATTGATATATTTCTCCCAGCAATCTTGATTCCAGCTTGTGCTTCCTCCAGCCCAGCGTTTCTCATGATGTACTCTTCATATAAGTTAAATAAGCAGGGTGACAATATACAGCCTTGACGTACTCCTTTTCCTATTTGGAACCAGTCTGTTGTTCCATGTCCAGTTCTAACTGTTGCTTCCTGACCTGCATATAGGTCTCTCAAGAGGCAGGTCAGGTGGTCTGGTATTCCCATCTCTTTCAGAATTTTCCACAGTTGATTGTGATCCACACAGTCAAAGGCTTTGGCATAGTCAATAAAACAGAAATAGATGCTTTTCTGGAAGTCTCTTGCTTTTTCCAGGATCCAGCAGATGTTAGCAAGTGTTTCCTAAGTAGCATTAAAAAATGAAAGCATACCTATGCACTGCAAGTAGTAACATTATGATATTTGTTTCAATGTATATAAGGACTGAAACAGAATCTAAAAAGATAGTTTTTTAAATGGAGGCTCCAAGTCCTGAGATACAAATGCAAAACCACTGCAGTGATGCTCCCAGGCGGCTTGAGTCCAGCTGATAGGTAGGGGTGAAGCACAAAGAAGAGCCGAGTGGCCAGCACCCAAGGTCTGAGTCTACGTGGGACATGGTCATTCCCTCCAGGTCTCAGAAAAACACACAACTTTAAATTGGAGAATTATGTTTTATTTGGTGAACATTCTGAGCAATCAAGCCTGGGAAGCAGCCTCTCAGACAGCTCTGAGGGACTGCTCCAAAGAGGAAAGGAAGGAGCCAGGATATTCAGGAGTTTTGCAATAAAAATCAGGTAGTCAGAACATCAAAAGGTTAATTAAAGAAAATCCAAACATCTCAATTTAACGAATTTAATACTTTTCTATGTATGGGAAGATGCAAGAGTCCAGGCTTACTGAAACCATTCCTTTGATATGTACCTGACCTATCCAGGACCAGCATCCCGCTCTTTCCCATCCTGAGTTCCCTCAGGGTGCACCCCGGTGGCCACAGCGGCTGAGGGCCTGGCAGCAGGCAGCCCACCTGTCTCTCCTGAGCTCCCTCAGGGCTCACCATCAGGGGCAGTTGTAGCAGCTGATGGTTTGCTGGCTACAGCCCCTTTTGTTGGTTGATATGGCAGGCAACCTTCTTCATCCACAGTGCTTCCCCTTAGTAATAAAATTCGACCAACATTTGGGCGACATTTCACGACCTATATGGTCCCATGGTGCTAGGAAGGCTCATTCCTAGAGCAGGCAAAGATTCTGTTGATAAGCTACTCAATGTATGGAGAAGTTTTCTTGGAGCAGGCCCTGTTGATATCTAAAATTCTCTGGCTCCCTTGTCTTACTAGTCTATTATGATCGAGGAAAGGTTTTTCACTGTTGCTTCTTCCCATATCTAGAATCACACTATTACAATCATTGATCTATTTCCTTGAGATGTTTAGCCATCATTAATTTTGTTAGAGACCTGGTTACACATTGAGTAATGCAAGAGACAATCTTATAAACTAGCTGGGATAAGTAATAGAGCTAGTAACATTAATAAGATCATAGTACAACAGAGAGAGACACAAACCATAAACAATCTGAAAACAAAGAACAAACTAAAACAATGATTAGTATGAAAGTGAACATGTTAGTCACTCAGTCATGTCTGACTTATTGTGACCCATGAAATGCTGTCCACCAGGCTTCTTCGTCCATGGAACTGTCCAGGCAAGAATACTGGAGTGGGTAGCCATTCCTTTCTCCAGGGGATCTTCCTGACCCAGAGATTGAGCCCAGGTCTCCTGCATTGCAAGCAGATTCTTTACCATCTGAGCCACCAGGGAAGCCTATAACTACTTTAATTTGGTTGTAATAAGCCATCAAGTCCATAGGAGACCTAGCTGGAGAAGCCAAATTCTGAGAGCATTAGGTACAGAGAAAAAGACAAATGTTTCCTTTTTATAAAGGTATATTTTATCAACATCGGAGAAAATGTTTTTCTGGAAAATAAAGATTTAAAACCAGTACTTTGCAGAAAAAGTCATAAAATTATAAATGTTTATTTACCAGTTCATTCAGTCCTATGTAATTAATTTCTGATGATCTGGATGAAGTACTCAGGTTTTCCATTAGAGTTTTATAATTTCTTACCCAGTTCAGTGGTATGATCTAAAAGTTATCAGAGCTGATCTTCCGGCAGCCGGGCCACGCGCCGAACCGACACTGACAGGTCCTCGCGATTCGGCCCGACGCGCCCCCTCTAGCGACATCATGGTGGCGTACTGGCGACAGGCTGGACTCAGCTACATCCGATACTCTCAGATCTGTGTAAAAGCAGTCAGAGATGCACTGAAGACTGAATTCAAAGCAAACGCCATGAAGACTTCTGGGAGCACCATAAAAATTGTGAAAGTGAAAAAAGAATAATCTACCCTGAATACAGCCTGAATGCTGCATGTACAAGGTGAAGCTGTGGGCACATATTATAGCAGATTGGAAACCATCTCCCTTCATGGAAAAAAAACAAAATAATACCTGTCTTGTTCATAGATTGACAATGCCAGTAAATTAAAGTACAGTTCACTCTAAAAAAATAAAAGTTATCAGAACTTACATTTGTCAAAATTCCTTTTTATGAATTTTTTAAAAGATTTTTATTTTATAGAAGCATCAGAGTAAAACTGACTGTCAACAAATGATAAGACTTAAATGGCATGGTTAAAGATCTGATTGCAATGCAGCTGGCAGGAAGGAAACTTGGATATTTCTGTGACATATAACATTTTAAGATAATAACTAGAATTATGACTAATAGCATTATACCAAAGCATATCAGAATTTTATAAATTTCATATAAAATTTAGAATATCTATAAAATTTATCTATATAATATAACCTAGGGTTCATCTCCAATCATTTGACAATGATTCTCAAGTAATTGAACATATCAAAGAAGCCTAATTAGCCTAATAGGCTAATTAAGATGCCTTACAGTTCATCTGAAATATCCCAGACTTAACCAGAGATCAAACGAACCTTAAAGTTTGATATCTGGGAAATTTGTCAAAAATATTATCACTTGGTCAAATAGGATTACAGGCTTCCCTAGTGGCTCAGACAGTAAAGAATCTGCCTGCCAATTCAGGAGACCCAGATCCCTGGATTAGGAATCCCCTGGAGAAGGGAATGTCTACCCTTCCAGTATTCTAACCTGGAGAATCCCATGGACAGAGGAGCCTGGAGGGCTACCATCCACGGGGTTGCAAAGAATCAAACACAATTGAGCGACTAACCATTTCAAACAGGATCATAGGTTACTGTAAAACAATACTCGCTTAACCAAAGTGACAAAAACTTTTTTTAAAAAGCAACAAAAAACAGATCACTTAAAAAACTTCACACAATCTGTTACCAAAAGCAGTATATCAAGAAAACTTCATTCTCTTAACAGACTAAATCAAATCCAAGCTTGCACCAGCCTACTTTTAATAACATTATCCATTTACCTAATTAAATTTATCTAATCTGAGCCTGCCCATGTACAAACTTTTTCATGGCTTTTTTTTTTTTTTTTACAAATTTTCTACAACTTTTTATATTCGTATTAATTTGTCCATTTTTTAAATCCAGAAATAACCAGCTCTAGGGAATCATTCTTTCCCCTTAATAAAATGTATTTCCATTCCTCATACCTTCTTTAGCTGAAAACACATATCCTATTTCCCTTGCATACTGAAACAGCTCCCTTGTTATCTTTAGTAGTTCTAATTATATACAACAATTTTAACCATTATAAACCTTAATCTTGGGATTTCCCTGGTGGTCCAGTGGCTAAGACTGCATCCACCAGAGTTCTATCCCTGGTCAGGGAACTAGATCCCACATGTCCCAACGAAGACCTGGGGCATCCAAATAAATAATGAATATTTTTTTTAAAAAACCCTTAATCTCTAGCAAAAACCAACAAGCAGCAAGTAATTATAAACTGTCACATCAGCCTTCCCTGACTGGAATATTCCCAAACCTCTAGAAACATCATGATCTAGAAATATCATGATTTCTTTCCTCAATGTGGTACAAGATGTGTTTCTAATAAACACTTAGTTTTCTTCTCCTAAGAAAAGTGGTTAAATGTAGAACTGTTTAGCAGTTAATGTATCAGCATTTTCTTATTTGAAATAATGTGGACATTCAATACATTCTCCTCATTTAACTTAACAAAACTCAAGTTACCAAAACTCTGGAGAAACTTATAGATAGACATACCCAAGATATAATTACTTCTAAAAGAGTTCACCTGAAACTCTCATCATAGTTACCTTTATTTTACAACTTATAAAAATACTGCCATACCAAGTAAACGTGCTGTTGGCAAACCATAACAGAAACAGCATGAATCTACTGACCTTCAGTAAACCTAGGTACAATAAAGACATGTCTATATTGATTAAGCTAGCAAGCTTAAGCTACTTTTAATACCAGATTTTATACTATATATAAAATAGATAACCAACAAGGACCAACTGTATAGCACAGAGAACTATACTCAATATTTTCTTTTCCCTTATCAGATCAGATCAGATCAGTCGCTCAGTCGAGTCCAACTCTTTGCGACCCCATGAATCGCAGCACGCCAGGCCTCCCTGTCCATCACCAACTCCTGGAGTTCACTGAGACTCACGTCCATCAAGTCAGTGATGCCATCCAGCCATCTCATCGTCTGTCGTCCCCTTCTCCTCCTGCCCCCAATCCCTCCCAGCATCAGAGTCTTTTCCAATGAGTCAACTCTTCGCATGAGGTGGCCAAAGTACTATAGGAAAAGTCTGAGAAAGAAAAAAAATATATATATATATTTGTATGTGTGTATATATGTATATAAACTGAACCACTGTGCTGCCCTAACACCTGAAACTAACACATTATAAGTAATGATATGTCAATAAAAACATTTTTTAATGAGACATTAATATTGAATATTTCTTAGATCATGTAAACCTGAAATTCATTCTGGCCAGTTTCTTTCGTATTTAGAAATATTTAGTTTGTAACATCTTACTTTTAAGTCAGTTATATAGAGCTCTTTTTAAAATTTAATTTTAATATTTCCTAGAGGTAGAGCCATCTCATAATAATGTCTCTTACTAATGTACGCATGGACACATAAACAAACAAAACTAGAGATCTCATAGCTTCACTTTAAAACTTAGTTATGAATCAGTTATTACAATATAAGCTTACTAGTTCCCACTCCAGTGTTCTTGCCTGGAGAATCCCAAGGATGGGGCATCCTGGTGGGCTGCCGTCTATGGGGTCACACAGAGTCGGACACGAATGAAGTGACTCAGCAGCAGCAGCAGTTCATAAGTAAGTTGGAATAAATTACATTTGCTTGCTAAGATGACAAAGGCTTTATTACTTGTGGAAGAGACTTTTAAGATTTGTATTTGATCTTGATAAACCCTTAAGGAGGCTATGAACTGGATTTTGGTGGAGGGTGCCTTTCCAACTGTTTAAGTTTTAAAAGGCCACCTTTTCCTTTTTTGTTCCTTGGTTTCAGGTTCTTTCTGAGTCAATTAGGCTCAGTTTCAGGTTCTTGTGGGTTGTATTTACATTTCTGATTTATCAAGACTTGTGAGACAAAAACTTTTAAATTTCCAAGAACTTTTTAGTCACCTAAATTATATTAAAAGATTGATTTGAAAAGATTTCTAAATTTCAGAGTTCTGTGTTCTAAAAGTTTCGGGTTTAATTTATCATGCCTTCAAAAACTTCTCTGGTGGCTCAGAGAATCCACCTGCAAATACAAGAGACATGGGTTCCATCCCTGGGTGGGGAAGATCCCCTGGAGAAGGAAATGGCAACCCACTGCCTGGTAAATCCCATGGACAGAAGAGGCTAGCGGGCTATAGCCCATGGGGTTGCAAAGAGTTGGACTTAGCAAGTAAAATAACAAAAACTCACAGAAGGCAATGAAGAAAGGCTCTCTTTTTGAGTGCACAGGTTAGGCTCAGAGCAAAATCTCTTATTAGCTCCTGAATATGAATTCTCAGGTTCTTACTTTATATGGTATGGGCTCAGATAAGCCTAAGATTTCCTTTAGTATGTTTAATATTTCCTGAGGGGTAGATATATATGCCCCTTCTTATAATATCAAGCAAGGGAAGCATTCCCCAGCAAAACATGTCTATTCCACAATATAATTAAGCAAAAGAGATGTAACTATCGAATATAAGGCCTATTTAAATAAATAATTTTTATTAACTTTCATCTCAATTCTATCAACTTTTATACCTTTAACTTTAATTTTCATTAGGACCCAATGAACAAGTTTTGGTCTTACAAGGAATTCTAGAACTCTTTATTTCCCCAGACCATTTTACCTACTTTCTATTTTTATACTGGGGCTCTGGAGTCCCCAGTCAAGCCAAGGGATTCAGGCCCTTTTGTCAAACTTTTAACTTGATTGATTAGCCTGTCGCCCCAAATAATTGTTGGTAAAGTATCTCGGTGTATTTTTTTTTCAGCCCTTTAAATACATGTTTTAACTCGGGTAAATAGAGTGGACTTGTTTGGTACCCTTTAAAGTTGGAGACCACTAGGGGGTCCCTTTGGCCCATCCAACCTTAGGTAGTGTTTTATCAAACCTTTGATTTAATCCTATTAACGCCTGTTTTATTTATCCCACTTTTGAGTAACCATCTAAGGATTTCTTTATCCATTTGGGACCAGTCACCTTAAAATCTCCACCTTGTTGGGGAGAAGTCTGTAGACTTTCCCTTCAGTTTTTTCTTGTTTTCCTGTTAATCAACCTAATTAATTATTCCAGTGTTTTTATTATCATCTATAAGACCCACTGAGGGGAAGAATAGACCACAGTAAGGCTTCCCAAACCTTGTTTGTTTTAAACTAAGGGAGTTCTTAGGTTAACCATCATATTTTTTTCCCACCTTCCTTTCTCCTCACAGATACCAATAAAACAGCTATTTATAATGAGAGCTCTCTAAAATTTTACCAGTTTAGAGTTTCTCCAATTTAAAGGCTCCATCATCTGGCCATTCATGAGAGGTATCTTAATAGTGCCTCAAACCAGTAAGATGCAAGAGGCATTCCCCACAAGATGCCACCTAAACAAGACCCAGAAAGTTTATTCCCCAAAAATAGGCTAAGAAAGGAAAGGCCTTTGGGGTACAGGCTGCAACCACCAAAGTTCAGTTGGCAAAAAGCCTCAGAGGAAAACATAGGAGATACACTCTTTGACATACATCAACATGTATCACAGCAAGATCCTCTTTGACTCACCTCCTAGAGTAGTGGAAATAAAAACAAAAGTAAACAAATGCGACTTAAACGAAAAAGTTTCTGCACAGCAAAGGAAACAATAAACAAGATTAAAAGACAACCCTCAGAATGGGAGAAAATAATTGCAAACAAAACAACTGACAAAGGGTCAGTTTCCCAAATATACAAGCAGCTCATGCAGCTCAATACCAGAAAAACAAACAAACAAAAAAAGGATGCAAGACCTAAACAGACATTTCTCCAAAGAACACATAAAGATGGCCAACAAACACATGAAAAGATGCTCAACATTGCTCATTATTAGAGAAACGCAAATCAAAGCTACAATCACCTCACACTGGTAAGAATGGCCATCATTAAAAAATGTACAAACAGCAAATGCTGGAGAGGATGTAGAGAAAAGGGAACCCTCTTGCACTGTTGCTGGGAATGAAAATTGACACAGCCACTATGGAGAACGGTATGAAGATTTCTTTAAAAAACCGGAAATAGAACTACCATATGACCCAACAACCCCACTACTGGGCATATACTGAGAAAACCATAATTGAGACACCTAACCTAGATAGCATATTAAAAAGCAGAGACATTACTTTGCCACCAAAGGTCCGTCTAGTCAAGGCTATGGT
Organism: Bubalus bubalis; assembly: GCF_019923935.1. Lineage (NCBI taxonomy): Eukaryota > Metazoa > Chordata > Mammalia > Artiodactyla > Bovidae > Bubalus > Bubalus bubalis. The sequence continues at coordinate 35,292,834 of NC_059158.1, read as the reverse complement.
TTTTCCAGTGGTCATGTATGGATGTGAGTTGGACTGTGAAGAAAGCTGAGTGCCGAAGAATTGATGCTTTTGAACTGTGGTGTTGGAGAAGACTCTTGAGAGTCTCTTGGACTGCAAGGAGATCCAACCAGTCCATTCTGAAGGAGATCAACCCTGGGATTTCTTTGGAAGGAATGATGCTAAAGCTGAAACTCCAGTACTTTGGCCACCTCATGCGAAGAGTTGACTCATTGGAAAAGACTCTGATGCTGGGAGGGATTGGGGGCAGGAGGAGAAGGGGACGACAGAGGATGAGATGGCTGGATGGCATCACCGACTCGATGGACGTGAGTTTGAGTGAACTCCTGGAGTTGGTGATGGACAGGGAGGCCTGGCGTGCTGCAATTCATGGGGTTGCAAAGAGTCAGACATGACTAAGCGAGTGAACTGAACTGATACCCCAATATTTATGGTAGCACTTTTTACAATATCTAGGACATGGAAGCAACCTAATGTCCATCGACACATGAATGGATACAGAAATTGTGGTACATATATACAATGGAATATTAGCTATAAAAAAGAACACATTTGAGTCAGTCCTAATGAGGTGGGTGAACCTACAGCATATTATACAGAGTGAAGTAAGTCAGAAAGAGAAAGATAAATATTGTATATTAACACATACGTATGGAATCCAGAAAGATGGTACTGATAAACCTATTTACAGGGCAGCAATGGAGCAGCAAACATAAAGAGCAGACATGTGGACACAGAGAAGGAGAGGGTGGGATGAATTGAGAGAACAGCATGGAAACATACACAGTACTGTATGTAAAATAGATACCAAGAGGGAATTTCTTGTGTGACACAGGGAATTCAACCCAGTGCTCTGTGACATCCTAGAAGGGTGGGAGATGGGAGGGAGGCTCCGGAAGGAGGGGACATACGTATACCTGTGGCTGATTCATGTTGATGTGTGGCAGAAACCAACACAACATTGCAAAGCAGCTATTCCCCAATTAAAAAAATACATATATACGGCAAAAAGCCCATCAGAGTTGGTAGTCAGAAAAAAGACTGCTCAGAATCCCAGCCTATATGACTGTCTGCCAAGTGTACACCATACGTGCACCTTCCGGATGGCAGAGAACAAGTTTTCAAAAAACTAAAGGCCTGACACAAAAGGCCTGAAAGAGATGAGGTGGAATATTTACATCTCAAACACACATAAAAATGCAAGCTCCCCCTACAAGGGCTTTTGCTTCTGTTTAAGGTCAGAATTCAGATGTTTTTTTATCAAGCTGGCTTTTTCTAACTTAACTGCATAGTCAGTAAGAGAGCCCCAACTTAAGTCATTTTCAGGGTGGGATTTCCTTTAATTCCCAATTAAGTAGGTATTTGCAAGTACGAACTCTGTACATTCACAAATCTGGCTGGAGTGTTGTTAGTCTGAGGCGGGTTTTCTGATGTCCCTCATTTTTGTTTGAGAGAATCTATTTCCCATTTTAAAGATGAATTTCTCAGGGATAAGATTTACTTTTAAATCTTTTATCTGAGTGAATTCTTTTTAAGGTATCCAATTTGAGGAAGGCCTCAGCTGAGCCTCTTACTGAAACATGCAGCCCAGACTCCTCCTCATCTTTTCTACTGGGCAAATCCCAGTGTCTTTCAACCAGGCTCCCTCTGTATCTTTCTGCTAGAGGGTACTTTCTTCCAGTGTCTTTCAACAGAGCTCCTCCAGTATCCTGTCAACTAGGGAGGTCCCTCCCCAATATCTTTCAATTGCAAAGCCAGGTACCTGTTAGACACTGCCAAGCAAAGCTCAGAATACTCCATCAAAAATCAGGAGATCCGAGAACAAGGAGAGACTCAGCTAAATTCGTCTTAACTCTACGAGTAGGTGGGTGGGCACACGAGGTCTCTGCTAGTACCAAGGCTCCATTTCCCCGTAGAGTTCAGGCGAAGGAAAGAAGTCTGCTCTGGGTTCCCTCAGTGGTCATCAAAACTGTGGACTGGAAAAAAAAAAAAAAGCAAAACCTAAAAGTGGAGAATAGTTTTATTTGGCAGACTGAGAACTCAAGCCCAGGAGGCAGCCTCACAGAGCTCTGAGGGACTGCTGTGTAGGATATACAAGAGTTTTGCAACAAAATCAGGTAGTCAGACCATCAAAAGATTACTGATAAAGAAAACCAGACAGTTCACGTTAAAGAATTTAGCTTTTCTCATGCATAGGAAGTCATAAGAGTCCGGGCTCACTAAAATCATTCCTTTGCTATGAACCTTAGCTAACCAAGGCCAGTATCTTATTCTATCCCATCCGGAGGCATCTCAGGGCGCACGGCTGGGAGTGTCTGCAGTGGCTGAGGGCTCAGTAGTAGGCCTTCCTCCATTCTGGGGATGTCCCTTGGGGCTGCAGTGTCCTTTGCCAACAGGGCAGCAAAATTTTTCATTCACAGCTGCAAAGGACCTCGAGCCTCAGAAACGGCCGAGCCAGGCTCCTCCAGGCGGCTCCTCTGCCCACTCGGAGGGTCGGCGAGCCTACGGTCCCCAGTCTGGAACTGTGGCGCTGGGTGCTCCGCGGAGCGCGCGGCCTCCCAGGGCTTGGGTCTCCTCGGGAGTCGGGACGCCGTGGGTTCGTCAAGGGTGGCCGCGACCTGGCGCCTCTCCAGGCCGGGGAGCTCCTGGCCCTGCTGGACCAGCTGCAGGAGCTGCGCAAGTGTCACCGAGGCCTGGGTTGACTCGGCGGGCGAGGAAGCCGGGCCGGACTCACTCCGACAGGTAAGAGGCTCCATGGCGGGCGCGGAGGCCTGGGCGCTTCCGGGTTGGATGGACGCAACCACGGCCGGAAGAAGTGAAGGGGGACGCAGACCGTACCAAGTGGCCCAGAGAACGGGGGGCCAGCTCCGCGCCGAAACGCTTTACCCACACATAGAGCCCTTAGCTCGACCCAGAGGCCCTGAAATAAAATGCTTTAGAAGCCGGGAAGGCTTGCACAGAACGGAACTGCGTGCGCACACGCCGATACAAGCAAAAAAAGACCCGAGTTTGCACAGATGCCTGGGCCATGGCAACTCACCTGCTTTCACGCATGTGCTGAGACTACTGCGTAGACACGTGGCGCGTGGTGGGGTGCGGGGATAACCTCCATCCCGGGCCCAGCAGTGCCAGACAGAAAATAACGGAGGCGATGTCTCCGCCGGCCTCAGGAGAACTGGGAACAAGCGACGCCCCTGCAGAGCCTCGCCACTCTCCCCCCAGATCCTGCGGTGGAGACTATCCCTGGCTTTCACAGAGTGGAGGAGTGAAGATGAAGGCAGGCCAGGAGGGCTACATTCCCTTCAGCTGCTTGGGAAATCAATGCCAATAAAACCCAGGTTTCTATGTTTATCGAAAGCTAGCCTGATCTGGCGTACACCGCCTTAATCAAGCGAGCAGAGCTTAACTACTACTAATTGGACAAACTAGCTTCATCTATCTCCTGAAGTGATGGAAGCACACTACAAGTTTAGAAACACTACATCTCTGTAGCGTTCCTGCCAAGAACGTTTGCTCTGAATCTAAACTGGAGGAATGAATAGACACAGTAGGAGACATTCTAAAAAATGACTGACCTGGACGCTTTATAGTTGTTGAGGTCATAAAACACAAAGACAGAAAAAGACAAGACTAAAGGTCTATGTCAGACTAAAGGGGATGTGGAAAATGCAAAGTGTGCATCCTGGATTGGAGGAAGATAAGGGGGAAATCAGTTACACAGGACATTTTGCTCTTGGGAAAACTTGAATATGCTCTATATATTAGATGACAATATTATATCAGTGTTAAATTAAGTGCAGTAATTGTGTTTTCCTTATGTGGGGAATAGGAGATACATGCTGAGGTACTTATGGGTGAATGTCATGATGAGAGAGAAAAGGTTTATATGGCAAAACTGCTAAGAATTGGTGAATCTAAACAGTTTGAAATTTGTCAAAAAGTTGGAAAGGGTGAGCTATAGAAATCAGTCTGGAGGAAACTGACCACACTAGTGTCGTATAATAAAGAATTTGGCCTTTGTCCCTGGTTCCTCACAAGGAGACTAAATCCTGGGAATTTCCCAAGTATTACAAGTGATATTCATGGTGGGCCCTGATCCTTTATGCCAAGAAAGTGACTCGTGGTGGCCCCATTTAGGGGTTTCAGGACTGGGAATGACCAGTCATATGATTAGATAGTCGGGACTTTGAGCCGTGGGGGGTCCAGGAAGTGGGACTGAGTTCAGCCTCCAGCCAATGATTTAATCAGTAGTGGTTATGGAATCAGTTCAGTTCAGTTCAGTTCAGTCGCTCAGTCGTGTCCGACTCTTCGCCTATGGAATGGACCATCTATAATAACTCTGGACACAAAGCTCAGTGGAGTTTCCTGATTGATGAACTCATCAATGTATCGGGGGGTGGGGGGTGGCATGCCCTGGCTCCACGAGATGACACAGAAGCCCTGAATGCAGGCCATCCTCAGACCTTGCCCTAGGCACCTCTTCATCTGACTGGTCCTTCTGATTCCCTGTGGCTCAGACTGTAAAAAATCCACCAGCAATGCAGGAGACCTGGGTTTGATCTCTGGTCTGGGAAGATCCTCTGGAGGCAGAAATTGCAACCCACTCCAGTATTGTTGCCTGGAGAATTCCAAGGACAGAGGAGCCTGGCAGGCTACTGGCAGGCTACTGTCCCTGGGGTCACAAAGAATTGGACACAAGAGTGACTAATACACACACTTTCACTGGTTGATACCATCTCTAACAAAAGGTGGCTCAGCTGGTAAAGAACCCGCTTGCGAATGCAGGAGATACAAGAGATGTGGGTTCGATCCCTGGGTTGGGAAGATTCCTTGGAGATGGAAATGGCAACCCACTCCAGTATTCTTGCCTGGAGAATCCCATGGCCAGAGGAGCCTGGCGGGCTACAATCCACGGGGTCACAAAGAGTGGGACATAACTGAGAGGGTGTGTGTGCACATGCACACACACACTCACACATACTAACAAAACTGTAATCCTAAGAATAGAACTTTCCTGAGCTCTGTGAGTTGTCTAGCAAATTACTGAACTTAAGGGGTTGCGGCATCTCCCAAATTTGTACCCAGTGAGACAAAAGGGCCTGTGGCCCAGGACTCTGAATTTGCAGTTGGCATCTGAACTAAGCGTAGTCTTGTTGGGGACTGGACCCTTGAACTTGTGGGTTCTCTGCTAACTACAGGCACTTAGCACTAGACTACATGGTACTCCAGTTGGGGTTTTTAACCGAACACTGGATGAAGGGAGAACCCACCTTCTCTCTGTGGCCTATGTCAGTTTCAGTCATCAGGGTGACCTTCTGATGGCCTTGGGGAACGCTTGCAGGGGAAAGGAGATCTGGGAGTTACCAGTGCCTGATGAGGAAAGTGAGTGAGCAATGTGGACTCCTTGATGGGACCTTGAAGGAGTCCCTCACCTTCTACAGATAGAGTTCATTGTTGTTGTTGTTTAATTGCTCAGTCATGTCCAACTCTTTGTGACCCCCTGGACTGTAGCCTGCCAGCCTCCTCTGTCCATGGATTTCTCTAGCTAAGAATACTGGAGTGGGTTGCCATTTCCTTCTCCAGGTGATCTTCCCGACCCAGGGATTGAACCTGCATCTTCTATAGAGGGCTTATATGGCTTATTAAATGCATATAGGGAATTCCCTGGCCATTCAGTGGTTGTAACTCTGAGCTTTAACTGACAATTGGGAAACTAAGATCCAGCAAGCCGTAGCCAAAAACAAAACAAAACAAAACAAAACACCTCAACCCTCTAGGTCTCTCATGCTAAGAGGAGGGCATTGATGGGAAAGGGTGGACCTTGAGATGGGGACATTTGGGCAGACACGGACAAGACTAAGAACTTGAATTCCCAGATTCTCTTGAAGTGTCTTGTCTGTAGAGACAACCTCCTCTTGTCGTGCTCCTGTCTCCTAGGAGGCCAGTCTTAGAACCCCTCCCCCTCCATCCCTTCTGACCCCAGGCCCTTCATGAGTTAGATCTCAGCACAGCCTGGGTGGAGGAGCACAAGCCCACGCTGAGAAAAGGATGCCCAGAGTCACAGGCCCTTGCCAAACTGCCTTGGCAGGAGCCATGGGAGCATGTGTGGGAGAAGTTCTAAGGGAAATAGACCTGGGAGGGTGGATACAGTTTGGCCAAGATAAGATACAGTTTGGCCAAACTCATGGCCATGGATGCTCATACAGGATTTGGGGTTTTATGTGTTGGCTCAAGCACCTGGGAGAGGAATTAATAGTCTGCTAAGATGCTTAATTAAAGCCTGGACTTAATGATAGCCTAGAATTAATAAACTTGAAATGCCAGAATTTCCCTGGCATACTATAAAGAAGGAATCCAAAATCTCAGAGAGATGGGAATGCTGGATTGGATTTATTATGTGCAATCTGCTTAACTACTCCTAGCCATGTATTTTAAGGTGGTCTGGAAAACACTCCCTTTTACCAGAGGATTAAGAAATGCATTGGTGGACTTCTCTCGTTGTCTAGTGGTTAAGAATCCCCTGTCAGTGTAGGGGACATGGGTTTGATCCATGTCTGGGAAGATTCTACACGCTGCAAGGCAGCCTGTGGGCGAAACTGCTGAGCTGGCACTCTGGAGTCATTGAGCCATGAGCTCACTCCAGAGCCCATGTGCCACAAGTCCTGAAGCCTGCATGCCCTACAGCCTGTGATTTGCAACAATGAGAAGCCCTCACACCACAACCAGAGAGTAGCCCCCGCTCGCCACAACTAGAGAGAGCCCATACTCGGCAACAGAGACCCAGCACAGCCAAAAATAAGTACATAAAATCTAAAAATAAAAAAAATGCCTTGGTGAGGGCCACCAGCTCCTAAACTAGCTCTGATGGCCATCCTCTGTAGGCTGGAGATGCTAATGAGGGGTACCAGATAGTGAAACTGAATTCCCTGATCTTGATGAGAATAATGGTATCCTAGTGGGGTAAAGAGCAGGTGGTGATGCTTAACAACCAAAGAATGACCCAGAATAAAGCATGGGAAAGAATGGTCAGCAGGTGGGCAAAAATGACAGGCTATGGACCACGGTCAGCCTTTTCCCCAGGCATTCCAGGGCTTGTTCAGTGGACCCATGGTAGCAGGCATGGAAGCTATGCTTTGGCTTAATAACATGGTCTTCCCTGAGGACTTCCCATGGTCCCTGAGGCTAGTCTGGCTGTGGCCAGTGCTGAGTGACCATCCTACTTACAGCCTGACAGAGCACCATTCTCATTTTGACTTGATTTGGCCCCCCTAGAATGGATGCGCTGTGCTTTATCTTCAAGAGGACCCATGTTCCAGATATGAATTCACTGTTGCCTCCAATGCTTCTGTCATCACCACTATTTATGGACTTAAAGAATACCTTATCCATCATCATAGCATGCCACATAACATCGCCTGCAACATGGGCACATGTATTATTGCCAAGAAAGCATACAGATGAGCTCATACCCAAGGCATTCACCTGTCTTACCAGGTGCCCCATGACCCAGGAGCAGCTGGCTTGATAGAATGGAGGACGGGCCAGCTCTAGGCTCAGTTAGAGCAGAGAAACTACAGCCTACAAGGTGGACGTTCTATCCTGTAGGATACAGTGTATTCTTTAAGCTAAAACCAGAATTGTGTGTCCCAATACACTGGGACTTCCCTGGTGGCTCAGTGAGTAAGGAATCTGCCTACAATGCAGGAAATGCAGGAGACATGAGTTTGATTCCTGGGTTGGGAAGATCCCCTGGACAAGGGAATGGCAACCCACTCCAGTATTCTTGCCTGGAGACTCCCCATGGACAGCAGAGTCTGCAGGCTATAGTCCATAGGGTCGCAAAGAGTCAGACACAACCGAAGCGACTGAGCACACACACATATACAACCAAGAGGTGGGGGTAGCTTCAAGCTTTTCCCTATTATAGCTAAAGTTTAGGATTTACTGGAAGAACTTTTGCTACCCATCCCCATAACCTTGACCTCAGGGAGTCTGGCAACCTAGCATTCAAGGGAGAAACACTTGCACTGTGCAATGATCTTAGTACTGATGATTTAGAAAAGCTGAGATGACCCCTGGCCATTTTGGTTTCTCATGCTACTGAACCAGCAGGCAGAGAAAGAGGTTAGTTTAATATCTGGGTTGACTAATCTCAATTACCAGAGAAAATTTTGCTTGCTACCATACTCTAGAGGTAGGCACTAGGTCTGGAACCCTGGGGATTTACTAAGTGCCTCTTAAGTCACTGCTCAGTGCTGCAACTAAGACCCAGTGCAGTCAAATAAATAAATGTTTTTTTTGTTTTGTTTTTTTAAGAATCAGTTCCCAAAAAAGAATTCTCTGCTTAGTTGTCCTGGTTAACAGAAAACTTCAGCAACCCACTATGTCAAGATTCTCAAGGACTCAGATCCCACAGGAATAAAGGTTTGAGTCACCACCAGGTAAAGAACCCAGTCCAGCCAAGGTGCTGGCAAAGGATAAAAGGAATACATCACTGGAGGGCAAAGGAAGCAGCTGTGAATATGAACTTAGTTCTCATAACCCCCATTGTCCCCTGCTACCTTATGGGAACAACACTGATGGGAGCTAATATTTTAGGTTTCAGTTGACATATGACATCACTTCCCGATGATACAGTAGTTGATGAGTCCCTACGTGTTCTCTGTGTTGGGGACATGGATTTTTCATCTGCACAAAGATTAAGAGGAGCTTCTCTGTGACCTTCCAGATTCTCCCTCCCCCTTCCCATCCCACCAGCCCTGTGCCCCGGAAAGTCTCAGAGGACTCCCACACCCCCTACTTGTCAGTGGCGGACCAGCCAGAGGCCTAAGGATGGGAAGATGGCAAAGTCAGGTCCTTTATTCTCCTGCTTCCCTCCCTGCCAGATCAGCAGCACCTCCATTATTGGGAGGTCACAGCTCCTTGTGTGTTTTCAAGGACCCTCTCCACACAGCTGTCTCTGGCTCTGGGTTCCTGTAACTGCTCCCCTCCCCTCTTCTGGCCTCAGGGGCTGACACCCCACTATTACTAGCCATGGGGTACTGCAGCAGCCTTAGCGATTTCTTTATACACTGCCCACACCTTTACAAACAATCCCTTTATTAAACTTTCTTCAAATTACCCATCAGTGTTTCTGCTAGGACCATGGCACATACAACGTGTATTTTAATTAGGATTAGTTTGGCAATGAGTAACAGAAACCCTAAAATAACAATAGTGTACACAGAATGAAATTTATGTCTTTCTTATGTAAATTAAACTTGGTGTTAAGCAACCCACGCTGGTGTGGTGTCTCCATGAACATCAGACCATACTACATATTCTTTTTTTTAATCCTTTAACATCATAATAAAAGTTTTCCATGGCATTTGTCATTGTTCAGTCGCCCAGACATGTCCGACTCTTGGCAACCCCATGGACTGCAGCATGCCAGTCTGCTCTGTCCCTTACCATCTCCCGAAGCTTGCCTAAGTTCACATCCATGGCATTACAAACTTTTTAGAAAGAATCAAGACTTGGCCCAAGCATCATCTTCTAAAGAATTTTCCTGATTCTCACTCCAGCTCTAGAAGAATAATCTCCCTCTTCTAGTACCCCATTCTCTACCCCTAAATATATACACATACACAGACATGCTTCAGTCACGGCCTCTGTCATACTCCAAGTCCCTGATCTGTTTCTGAGCCCGTCTCCTTCCATGACCACAAGGAGTTTCTCTTTTTGTCTTATTATGTCCAGCCCCAATCTTTGGCATAAAACAGACCAATAAATGGGTCGGAATGAAAGGACATTTTAAGGCCTGCATAATATTTCATCATGTAGACTTATCCTAGTTTATTCAGTCATTACCTTAATATTGAACATTGAGGTGATTTTAATTTTTCATTTTAAATATTATTGTAGGGGGGATATCCTTGGGGCCCAGTGGTTAAGACTCCACCCTTCTACTGTGGGGTGTGCAGGTTTGATCCCTGGTGGGGGAACTAAGATCCTGAATGTTGCCAGGTGTGGCCAAAAAATAAGTAAATAAATAAAAATTACTGTAGGATTTTAAGTTGATCAGTGGAACAGGTATCCCTGTCAGTACTTTTTTTAAGGCTGCACTGGGTCTTCGTTTGCAGGATGTGGGATCTAGTTTCCTGACCAGGGATGGGACTAGGGCCCCCTGCATTGGGAGCTCAGAGTCTTAGCCACTGGACCATCAGGGAAGTCTCCCATCGATGTTACTGAAAGAAACTTCTACTCGATATTTCAGTAGAAACACACATGCTGACTCCCTGTTTGCCCCTCTGGTTATGGTTGAATCAGGTAGGTCAGATTCACACTCCGTAGTTATTGGCAGCATCAGCAGTCTTCTCTAATAAGCATTGCTACTTTTTCTAAACTTTCTTTTTCACATTCTATGTGGCTCATCTCAGTTTAACAACAGCCCTGGGTTTTCTACCTGTGCCTGTGAAAACAGAGGGGAGAAGGATAATCCGCTGTGCACCCAGCAGTCAGGTGGGTCCCCGTATTAAGTTGAATTCTCCCCACAACCTTGTGAAAAAAGCTTTGAAGAGAGACAGACCTATGAACATATACCTGGAATGAATGCCCAACTTCACGTGCCTACCAGAGAATCCTCTGCGATGTAACTGCGTTTTTCAGAGCCTCAGTTTCCTCGACTGCAAAATTGGGATGATAACACGTGATCTGAGAGGTTGAACTGAGGATTAAATGAGATGTCTGTGAACACCCTCTGGCTCTATGTTGAGGATCTGCAAATGGCAGTTTCTGTCCCAAGTGAGGAGCTCAGAGAAGGGATTCAGTTCTGGGATCTAAAACCAGCATCCTCACCATCCTGGGGGGAGGGCATCTTTAGAACCTGCCAGACTGTGGGGTCGGGGTGGAAGGAGATTCCTGGGGCTGCTGGAAGGAGGGAACCAATGTAAGAACAGGCAAAGAAATCTTCCAGGCCAACCTGTGTCAGGGAGCTGGGAATGGGCCAGTAGAAGGGTAGCTGTCCCAACTCGAGGTGGCCCAGTCAGATAGCAGGTGAGGCAGGCTGCTGATGGCATGGATGGGGGTGGGGGTCTTCAGCCTTCTTATTCTGGGAAGCTCTTGAAACTCAAAAACAAAGCAAGCCAAAGGACTCTTCCCCATCTGTATTGTGGTAACTGAGCCCAAGCCAGCACCTCCACCGGCTGGAAGGCAGGAGAGTCGTTAAGGACACCTGCCTCTCTCCCTCCCCCTCCCGGCGGGAACCCACTGAGACTTCAAGACTGCGAGCACCTGGGCCAGGGTGGCGCCTGGGAACACGTGGCACCCCAGGCCGCCAGGCTGCCCCGCGGGAAAGGGGTGGGAACTCAACCTGGGCCATGGGGGTCCCTCAGGACACCGGAGAGTGCCATCGACAAGATTATTAAAGCAACCATCCAGGCGGAAACGAGTGAAGATGGTACCAGGATAAAGAAATCAGGGAGCCAGGAAGAAATAAACCCGCCAATGTAAAAGATATTAACATGTAATAAAGAACGTTTCGCAAATAGTGAGGACAGGAAGGATTATCTATGAATAATCCTGGGATAATTGATTTGTTCTTTGGGGGAAAAAAATGAAATTTAGAGGCACATCTTCTACAACATACCGAAATTAATTCAGTTCCCGATGGCATTAAATGGGAGGTGGGGGATTAAGCAACACTTGCACAAAAAGACAAGTGGGAATGTATCCATCCTTTAGAGGGGAGAGGATTTTCTAGGCTTTAAAGGTATGAGATAAATCCCAATAGGGAAGATGGATATGTTGGTTCATACAAAACAAATAACTGCAGGGTTTTTTTAAAAAAAGTGAAATTAAAAGTAGTCAGTGAATTGGGAAAAGGCTCCAGCCAAGTGCATGATAGGGCTTCCCAGGTGGCTAAGTGCTAAAGAGTCTGCCTGCAATGAGGAGACTCGGATTTCATCCCTGGGTCAGGAAATGCCCTGGAGAAGGAAATGGCAACCTTCTCCAGTATTCTTGTCTGGGAAATCCCATGGACAAAGGAGCCTGGCAGGTTACAGTCCATGGGGTCACAAAGAGTCAGACATAACTTATCGACTGAAACAACAATGACGAAAGTGAATTATACAAAGAGTTGATATCTTTAATATGTTAAAGCCCTTACAAAATTAATTAGACACTACGACTAAAAGAGGACTATAGACAGCTCAGTAAAGGAACTAAAAATGGGAAAATAATGTCATCAGAGAAATGAGATGCTATTAACTGATTAAAGTAGGATTTTTTAAATTTTTACTTTATTTTTTAATGAAATGCCAAAGATTGAAGGCAGGAGGAGAAGGGGATGACAGGAGACGAGATGGTTGGATGGCATCACTGACTCAATGGACATGAGTTTGAGTAAGCTCTGGGAGATGGTGAAGGGCATGGAAGCCTGGAGTGCTGTTGTCCATGGGGTTGCAAAGAGTCGGACACAACTGAGCAACTGAACAACAGCAACAAAGCTCTGGTAGGGATGATGTGGGCCTTTCATACATTCTGGTGGTTTTATGCTAACATAAATCATAAGGGGCTTCTCAGGTGGTGCAGCGGTAAAGAATTTGCCTGCCAATGCAAGAGACACAAGAGACATGAGTTTGATCCCTTGGTTGGGAAAATCCCCTGGAAAAGGAAATGGCAACCTGCTCCATTATTCTTGCCTGGAAAATTCCATGGACAGAGGAGCCTGGAGGGCTACAGTTCATGAGATTGAAAAGAGTGGGGCATGACTAAGTGACCAACCACAAGCACAAAATTAGTATAACAGGTGTATCAGGGAGACTTAAAACACAGAGGCCTCAGATGCGCAACAGCACTAATCATTAGGGAAATACAAATTGAAACCACTGTAAGATAACACTCACACCCATTCCAATGGCCACTATCAAAATTAAAGTTAGAATTAAATTACTGTATGATCCAGCAAATCCACTTCTGGTATACATATAAAAGAACTAAAAGTAAGGTCTTGAAGAGAGATTTGTACACCCATGTTCACGATAGTTATAACAGAGAAGCAACCATTGAGGGATATCCATTGAGAGATGTACAATAACGTGAATGTACTTAATATCACTGATCTTAAAATGGTAAATTTTATGTTATGTGTACTTTACTGTGTGGTAAAGAATCCACCTTCAATGCAGGAAACCTGGGTTCAATCTCTGGGTCGGGAAGATCCCTAGAAAATGAAATGGCAACTCATTTCAGTATTTTTGCCTGGGAAATCCCATGGACAGAGGAGCCTGGTGGTCTACAGTCCATGGGATCGCAAGAGTCAGAGACCGCTTAACAACTAAACCACCACCACCACCACTTCACTACAATTTTAAAAACTTTTAAGTTAAACAAAAGCCCTCAAAATCATTGAGGCCTTTAAGCCAATTTTAAGGAAGTAAGTATGAATTTGGAAAATACTTTATGAATAAAGATAACTGTTGCCCCAAACTGGAAAACCCAAATATCTACAAGTAAAGGAATGGCTAAATAAGCTCTAGTATGTCTGCAGTTTTATGTTTTAATAATGTTTATTATCCTGATTTTTAATATAATACAGGTTTGTCATAGAAAATTGAAGAAATAAACAACTATAAACATGAAAAGAAAAACTATCGAATATCCTCACTTGCAGAAATAGCCATTGTTAACATTTGGTCTGCTTCCTTCTAGGAATAATCATATATTTCTTATGCAAAATTGGGTGTATGTTTTCCATTTAAATTTGAATCCTGTTTGTTTCAGTGTTCTGTGTATGTAATTTAGTATACACATATATAAAGAAAGAGAACATTTATTGACTTCTTACTGTATAGAGAGAATAATGCTAGACCCACTTCATAGGTGATCTGTTTAAGTTGAGGTATTATCATTCCCATTGTACAGATGAGGAAATTGAGATTTAAAGAAGTAAGTAATTTGGTGAAAATCACACAACTCCTGAATGTTCCGGCTTCACAGCCCACACACTGAACCAAACTCTAGTCTATATCCCGAGTCATTAAATATTCTTTTAAAAACATGATTTTAAAAGGTACTGCATACGGAATTCCCTGGTGGTCCAGTGGTTAAGACTCATTACTTTCTCATCCCTCATCACTGCCATCCCTGATCAGGAACTAAGATTCCCCCAAGTGGCCAGGATGGCCAAAAGAAAAAAAAAAAAGCTGCTGCATAATATTTACTAATATAAATACACCAAACATTAATTCATTCAACTCTTCTCCAAGCATTGAACATAGGTAGTTATTTCTCTTGGTTTGATTTTGTTGTTTTGGGGCTTTTTTTGGTTGCACATTGCGGCTTGCAGGATCTTAATTCCCCCATCAGGGATTGAACCTTGGCCCTTTGGCAGTATGAAGTCCTAACCACTGGGCCACCAGGGAATTCCCTCTTTTGGTTTCTAATATAATACTTGAAAGAAGATTTTTGTGCACAAATCTTTGTCTTACAATGATTGACTCTCTTATTCCATCAGAATATATATCTGGATGTGAAGTATCAGGGTCAAATTGATAGCTACAGCTAAAATTTAGGGGAGTCACTGAAAATGGCATTTTTACAAGGGGTCTTGAGGACTTCCATAGTGGTACAGTGGATAGGAATCTGCCTGCCAATGCAGGAGACATGGGTTCCATCTCTGGTCAGGGATGATTCCACATGCTACAGAGCAACTAAGCCCGTGCATCACAACTACTGAGCCTATGAGCCAAAACTACTGAGCCTATTCGCTGCAACTACTGAAGACTACTCTCTCTAGAGCCTGTGCTCCACAACAATAAGACACGGCAATGAGAAGCCCAAGCACCAACCAAGAGTAGCCCCTGCTTGCCGCAACTACCCCCACCCAGCAACATAGACCCAGCACAGCCAAGAATAATTTTTTTAAAGGTGGGGGCGGTGGCTTGATGCGATGGGGCAGGGGGTATACGGGAAATCACTTTTGCTATTAACCTGAAACTGATCTAGAAAACAAATTCTATTTAAAAGTGTTATATTTAACTACATGGAAATAAGCTTATTGGGCTTTTTGGCTATAGTAAGGCTAGCCATCAGAAAACAGTTCAAGCCCTGGCGCTGCCACTGGCCAGCTGGGTGGCCTTGAGCAGGTCACTCAATCTCTCTGAGCCTCAGTTGCCTCGCCTGTGAAATGGAACTCACAGTAGTTGGGTGATGGAATGAAGTGCTGGATGTTAGGCCCCTGACATACTGTCAAGTGCCCTAGATCCTGCAGGTGACCGGGGCAGTGGCTGGGAAAAGGCCTTGCACGCTGTGGAGTGCTCTTCAGATGGGAGGGGGTGTGGTACTCTGAGTTCCCTGGACCGGTGAGAGAAGGCTGGGTTTGGGGGCCAGGGTGGGGGCAGGAGGCTCCTCGCCCGGGGAAACGGCTCCGTGGTGGAGCAGCTGACATGCAGCTGTGCCTGTGGCCTGTGAGGCCGTCTTGTGGCTGCCTCCTCCCCCAGCCCACACGCAGGTCTGCAGCTGGGTCCTGCCTCCTCTCAGGTGGGCCATGGCTGAGTCTTGGTTGCTGCTTCTCCTGGCCCTCGGGTGTCCAGCCCTGCCTACAGGTGAGCAAACCCCTGCACCCTTCTCTGGGCCCCTCTAGTGGGCCCAAGCCCCCACCCTCACTCTGGGCATCCCTGGTGTGGGAGGGATGCAGGGAGGCAGGACAGAGGTATTTGGGGTCCCCTGAGGAGGGTCTTGCCAGAAGCTCATTATCCCCTTCCCCGTTGTACTCCACCTCCCAGCTACCTTGCTCTGGGGCCCCCAAGTCCTGCTCCCCCAGAGTCCACTGTGTTGGGAGGGAGGGTGCTCACCTCTTGGAGTGAGCTGGACAGGTGTGCATGATGGGTGGGGGTGGGGTAGCCTGGCTGTGGCGGGCTGTACAGGGCCATAGGACACGGGCCACACGGTGAGTCCCCGGCTCCTTCCTGTCCCATCTCCTGCCCTCAGGGCTCAGGGTATCTCATGTTTGCGCCCAACCCCCTCTACCAATAGGTGCTTAGAAGTCTCAAGGCCTCAGTAACTTTCCAGGTGTATTGACCCCTGACCCTGCCCCTACAAAGATGGGGGCTGGAGACGAAGGACTAAACTTTGAGAATTCCGGGTTCATCTAGTAGCATGTGCATGTTCGTATGTTTGTGGTGGGGAAAGCTCCTTGACCTTTGCATCAGGACATCTCCTTGTTCTAAAGCTGGCCCCCAGTATGTCACCAGTACTCCCTTGCTAGGGAGATAAATCACACCCGTGTGGAGCAGGGAGAGCCCGTGGTGGGAGACCTGTGCTCTGAGAAGGAAGCAGCCAGGGTGAGAAGGAGCAATTCTGGGAGGCTTCGTGGAGGAGGCAGATGCTGAACTCAACTCCAGGAGTGTTTCTCTATGTACAGCTGGAAAGGTTCAGGAGGCTGAGGGTCCTGGAACCCATTCTCAGCCTTTTCTCCTCCCTTTGTTCATGATGCCTTATTAATACTAGTATTGATGATACTAATCCTCATCCGCCAGGTGTTTTATGGTCATGAGCTTCATTATCCACCACAGTTTCCCTGGGTTGGTGTGATTAACCCCATTGTATTGATGGGACAATTAAGACTCAGTAAATTAAGTGGATGAGTCAAAAGTCAAACCAACTCTGTCTGAGACCATGTCCCAGGCTTGGTCCTCTGTGACATGTAGGAAAATCTTGGTCATCTTTCCAAGTGGGTTGGTCTGTGAGATTGGGAGTCACAGAGGTCTGAATCCAAACCCTGAGTGACTACTTACCATCTGCCTGCTTCTAGGTCAGTTATTTGACCTTCAAGAAATCTTTTGTGGACTTCCCTGGTGGTCCAGTGGTTGAGAATGCACACTTCCACTGTAGGGGGCACAGGTTCAATCCCTGGCCAGAGAACTTAAGATCCCATGTGCTGCATGGTACAGCCAAAAAAAAAAAAGTTTTGTGAGCACCCCCTACCTCCAGGTCCCACAAAATTTTCTAGTGCCTTCCCCGAACCCTGGGGCATTTCTTTAGCTTGGCTGCACTTAACTCATGGTGTGAATTTGTAGGTTTTAACTTTTTTAAAAAATATAAATTTATTTATTTTAATTGGAGGCTAATTACAATATTGTATTGGTTCCCCCATACATCAACATGAATCCGCCACGGGTATACACGTGTTCCCCATCCTGAACCCCCTTCCCACCTCCCTTCCCTAGGTTTTAACTTTTGAGATTCTGTTTATATGAAAAGACAGCCACCCATTCAAAAATAGAATTTTGTTATATATTAAATGAGTCATCTTTATTGCAAAGAATAAGTTTGTGGAAAATCAGGACTATTCTGAAAAATACAGGACAAATGTTTGCAGTACTTACATGACTTATTTTGGCTTTTTAAAAATTATAAAATAATACGGACATACACTTTAAACGGGTGAATTGTATGGTATGTGAATTAAATCTAAACAAAGCTGTTAAAAATGCTACAGACTTAACATAAAAAAAAAAAAAACTGAGACTAATACAACAAGCACCCAAGCATAGGCCACGCAGATTAGCAAATGGTTAAAATGTTGCCACATTTGAATCAAATATTTTTTAAAAAGAAACAAAAAGGTGCAGAGAGTTTGAGTTTCTTTGATCTCATTCCATATCCTACCTCTTTCCTTTCCTCCCCAGAGGTAACCACTCTCCTGAGGCCGGCACAACAAGGTACTATAAGTATTTGTTTGCATCTGTGGCCTTTCTCATGGGATTGAAATCACTGAGAGCAGGGACGATATTTTAATTGATGTTGTATCCCCAGTGCCTGGCACACAGAGATTCAGATGTGACAGAAGTATGGATGGATGAATGGAAGGAAGGGAAGATGGATAAATGGATGGATGGATATATAGAGATTGAAAGTAGAAAGAAGAGATGTAGGGAAGACGGATGATGGTAGAAATGATGGAGGGAAGGAAGGTGGTTAGGTAGGTTAATGCAAGGAGAGAAGGATGGATGCCCGGGTAGGATAGCTTGATGGTTGGTAGAAGGACTGATGGAAGAGAAACCCAGATGGAAGGATATGAGATGCGGACCTGGGAGGGCATGGACAGTCCTAGGCCCCCTACAAGTGTGTGCTCTCTTGCAGGTGTGGGCAGCACACCCTTCCCCTCTCTGGCCCCACCAATCACACTGCTGGTGGACGGGAAGCAACAGACGCTGGTGGTCTGCCTGGTCCTTGACGTTGCACCCCCTGGCTTCGAGAGTCCCATCTGGTTCTCAGCTGGCAATGGCAGCTCACTGGATGCCTTCACCTATGGCCCTTCCCCGGCGGAGGATGGCACCTGGACTCGCTTGGCTCAGCTCTCCCTGCACTCCGAGGAGCTGGCAGCCTGGGACACCTTGGTCTGCCACACTGGGCCTAGGGCTGGGGACAACAGCCAGAGCACACAGCCCCTACAGCTGTCAGGTGGGGACAGGGCCTGGGCCCCGGGGGGTTGCTCCCTGCCCCCTTTCACACACTCTGGAATCAGGATGTGGTGGGAGGGAGCGCAGGCACCAGACCAAACATCTAGGTGAGGTGATGCCTGGGCTCAGAGCAGGGTGGCCTCAGGGTCCCTGAGTCCTGGGATTTGCAGCTGTGACATCTCATTCAGATCCAAGCTCTGATGTGTGACTTCTGAGAGACAGTAATGGCTCCTCCATCCTGAGGGCAATGCCTTTCTATGTATGCTAGGCTGTGCTGTGCTTAGGTGCTCAGTTGTGACCCCATGGACTGTAGCCTGCCACATTCCTCTGTCCATGGGATTCTCCAGGCAAGAATACTGGAGTAGGTTGCCATGGCCCCCTCCAGGGGATCTTCTCAACCCAGGGATCGAACCCAGGTCTCCCACATTGCAGGCGGACTTTTCTTTACCATCTGAGCCACCAGGGAAGCCCCTCTCTGTGTATACCCAGGGTTAATATCTATATCACCCTCTCTATGTATACCCAGGGTTAATATCTGTATCACCGTACCTATTAGAACCAAACAATAATTAAAGAGTAAATTGCTATCACTTACTTATTGTTTGCTCTGTGCCAGGGAGTGTTGTAAATACTTTACATTTAGGTCATATTACCATATTACAAGTAGGCCATGCTAGTCTTCTCATTTTATAGGCACAGAGAGGTCAAGTAACATGTCCAAAGCCAGCTATTATTATTACTGACTAGATGACTTACTTCTTTTTTTTTGGATTATGTTAGTTTTCTCATCCTCCAAATGGGAACATTTGTTGAATAAATGTCCTGCCTTCCAAAGAAGACTGCTAAGAAAACTGATTCCTTGTCTAAATGTGCTGAGGCATCTCTAGGGGCACAGAACAGGGAACAGTCAGGACAGAAGATCTGGGCCCCTGACAGGACTTGCCACAGATGGGCTCAGGGTTCCCACTGCTGGTTCATTTGTCTATTTATCCAACATGCCATTAAGAGCTGCCCTGAGCAAGGCAGGGGCATAGCACTGGGGTGGATAGCACTGCCCATCCCAAGGACTCACTCCCTTTTCCTTGGCTGCCAGGAGACGCTTCCTCGGCCAGGACCTGCCTCTGGGAACCTCTCAGGGGTGAGTACTGGGACCCAGGACTTCAGCCCCCGCCGGGCTCTGGGCTAATGTGCTCCCTTGAGGGGGCAGTGCAGGTTGGTGGGTATCCCCTGAAGAGATTGCCTCCCTGGGTTGGGGCAAGTAGGTAGATCCTCTGACCCCAGCATCCTTTCTGGACACCAGGTTGAGAAGCACAGGTGAGAGCTAGCAGAAGGGTCCCTGGGCAGCCCAGAGGGTTGGCCTCAGCATGAGGGTCTTGGGAGACTCTTGGGAGTCTAGGGAGCCTCAGGAGACTGGACATCTGCTGGACATAGAGTGGCGTTCACAGCCAGGCTATGCTTCCTGCCTGGCCTACATCCTCTTGGTTGTTGGGGGATGAAATAACATGAAGGCTAGGAAGGTGTCTGTTATTATTCCCAGCAGTCAGAGCTGAGGTTAGACATCAGGAAGGCCGTCCCCTGGTTCCCCTCCTCTGGGGAATGTTCCGTCGCGGGTGGGGCCGCGCCAGCCTCCAGGCCGCTCACCGGCTCCTCCTCTCCCGCAGGGACGCGGGCCCTGGTGCTGCGGCTCGGGGCGCTACGGCTGCTGCTCTTCAAGCTGCTGCTGTTGGACGTGCTGCTGACCTGCAGCCGCCTCCACGCCCCGCCCGCCGTGCGGGGAGACCCAGCCGGAGCGTCTGGCCCTGGGGCCTCCGGTCTCCCGGCGCCCCACGAGGTCCCCCGGGCGCATAGCCGCCTCCTCCCGCAGCCTCCGCCGCCCCGAGGATCGTCCTCAGGCCCCGCCGACCGGATTCGCCGCAATCATGGGGGCACCACAGGCCGAGGTCTCAGCGTGTCCGCCTCGCCGCCGCTGGAGCCCCGGGACCGCCGCCGCCGGGTTCACACCCGCCGTCCCCGTCGGGATCCCAGGAACCCAGTCTGGGAGGAGGGGCCGCCGGTGCTCAGGGCCTGGAGCTCGGGACCCTCCTTAAGTCTTCCCACATCAAGCCTTGGAGCATTTCTCTGTAATCTGCCTCCTCCAGCTGACCCGAGCTTCCCCGGGGGCTAGGCTTGGTCTCCCCCTCAGACTGAGGTTCTTTCTGAGCTAAAAAAGCTTTGTCTCTCCCATTAGATTGGAAGCCCCTTGAGGGTGGTGATCCACCCAGGCACCGGGACATCTGATGTGCAGATAGTTGACAACAATTAAAGGAGAACTGAAAAATAAATAAATAAATAAATAAAGGAGAACTTATATATAACACAAGCAAACAAAAAGTATTTTAATTCATGTCTGCTTTCAGAGAAGGGTATTTGGCACAATTAGAGGAGGCAGAAATCTGGGAAGGCTTCTGGAGGGTGACAGCCTGGGGAGTGGGGCTGGGGGTTGGGGAAGATACAGGCCCACCTCTGTCTCCTTTCCCCATCATCAGGCACTGGGTAGGCCCCTTCTCTGTCTCCTCACACTTGCCCAAACTTTCTGAGAGGTCAGGGGGAGGGGCCCAGGAACCCAGAAAGAGGGTGTGCTGGACCTGATGTGAAGGCTTGTATAGACTCGAGGGAAAAGAACAGGGCCAGGATTACAGAGTAATAGGATCATATCCAAGGGCAAGAGCACAGACAGTAATTCCAAAGTATACGTCATTAATCAAATAAGATCATTATTCACTTGACAAATATTCACTGAGCATCAACTCTGAGCCAGGCACTAGAGAGGTTTTTGTTTTTTGTTTCTTCAACAGGGTTCTCGCACTGATAGAATATGAGGCTCCCACAATGGAGTGTAACCTGTGTGTCTCCTGTTTATCCAGCGCTGGCAGGAAACCCAGGGTTTTCTCTCCAGTCATCACCCCAAGAATCTGGATGCTTACATGTGAATCCAGACGTCCCCCCAGGGCAGCACAGGACAGTTACCTGGGTCACTGGCCCTACTGTAGTTTTCCTTCTCCCAAAGAGGCAGTGGCGAACTCCGTTCTAACACTGCCTGCCCTGCCCCCCTCCCCACCCCACCCCACCCCACACACAAGGTGTCAATGACACTCCCAGCTTCCCAGAGCCTCTAAGCCCTCTCAGCTGCTGCTGTTCCATGAAAACCCTCACCTCTCCTCCACTGGTGGTCTCTCACCAGCCTGTAAGAGGTACTCCCACCTCTGTTTTGGATTCTCCGAGGCAGAGGACACAGCTTCTGGGGGTCAATCTGTCCACCAGCCCCACAGGGTCTGCTCCTTCCCTAACACACTGACTGAGGAAGGGGGCGGCAGGGTGGGGGCAGGGGCGATTGCAGACTTTCAACAGCCACGGTCCCTTCCCACCTCTCAGCCCACCTGTTGAACCCAGAGCTCCCACCAAACTAATTTATGTAAGTGTGCTCTCAGAGGACCTTTTGTTTATTCTGGAAGCAAACCTCCCTGAACTTCAGTGCTTCTCCCTGTCTTGCCCGCCTTCCCCCAATCCTGCCCTGCCCCAGACTCTGAATCCCCACTGTGGCTGGCTTAACATCATTTCCCAGGAGGGCTCCTGGCCAGACTTTGAGCCTCCGCAAGTCTTCTGAAGCCTAGAGAGCATGGAGGACCTCAGGACGGTGATCTGATCCTCTCCATTGTGGAATTCTACACACCACAGCTCCTGCCTATCCAAGAGTGCCTTGTCAGCCATGGAATTGTTGGGAGCAAGAAGCTAAGATCAGGAAATGACAAGTCAATAGACTTGAGTATCAGTCCTTTAAAGTCTTTATAAAATACCATAAATATCCAACCTCCAGGAAGGAAACAGGAGGCACTGGAAACAGGGATTTATGGGCAAAAAACAGAATTTGCAGGCAACCTCCCAGAGAAGCAGCCTTGCTCTTAGTGTGTCCATAGACCACTGAGCTCAGGGGCAGAATGAAGCCATCCCCCAAAACCCAGAGAGTCCTCATCCTGATGACACAGCATAAGGAGGTTTCACTGAGCAACTCCTTGTGTCAAGAGCCCTGATGCTGGGGATGTGGACAGGGAATCAATCATTCATTAGTCAAGTCCCTGTCTGTGGGAGCTCAGAATCCAAAGATATAAATAATAGGCCAGAAAAGGAACCGAGATCACACACTAATATGAAAGTTAATGCATGAACTTTTTATAATCCTCTCGATAAGCTTTAATTCTATTAAGCTGTTCGAGCTTCCCAGGAACAGGTAAGCCTTGAACAGCAGCTAGGAGGATCACTTTGTCATCAGATAAAAACTGAGGCTCAGAGAGGAAATGATTTATTCTAGTTACCACCTGGATAAACTTAGGGTTTTATGCGACAGGCGTGTGCGTACTCAGTTGTGTCCGCGACCCTATGGGGTTTAGCCTGCCAGGTCCCTCTGTTCAAGGGATTCTGCAGGAAAGAGTAGTGGAGTGGGTTGCTATTTCCTCCTCAAGGGTATCTTCCCCATCCAGGGATCGAATCAGTGTCTCCTGTGCCTCCTGCATTGCAGGCGGATTCTTCACCGTTTGAGCTGTCGGGGAAGCCTAGGGTTACTGGGTACAAAGAAAGCTGCTTGAAGGCAGGGGACTCTGAATCGTCCAAGTCTCATCCACAGCGCCTACTCGAGTGACAGTAACATCAAAAGCAGTAATAATAATAAAAAGACATAGGGCTGGCTGCTCTATGATCCCAGGGGTAAGTGGCGTGCAAGAAGGCGGAGAAGGCAGTGAAAACTGTCTCTCCCATACCTTTCAGGACCGGAGCGTTGCTCCCTCTCCCCTAATCCTGGTCCTCGAGTCCCTCCCAGAGCCTCCGTTAGGAGGTGGGAAAAGATGTTGCCATAGGTCACTGAGGACACCATCCGTTCTCTCATTGGCCGAAGCCGAAAAAGATCGTCCTCCCATTCGCTAAAAGGCAAACCCCGAAAAGCCCATTGGCTGCCGAGTCCGCGGGCCTCCGTCGTTCTGGGGGCGGGCCGAGGTAGCTGGAGGGGGAGCTGGTGTGTTGGGGGGAGGGGGCTCGCCGTTGCCCTGGTTACGCCGAGGCACGTGTGCAGTCCCGGAAGCGGCTCCGGGAAGCTGCCCAGCGCACGCAGCCGGAGGAAGCACAGCCCCGGTCCGCTCGGGTCGGGTCCGGCTGGGCCATGGAGCCATTACCTGAGCCCGCGTCCGGGCCCCGACCCAGGCCCCACCGTCTTCTGCTTCTTTCCCTGCTATTGCTGCTGCTGCTGCTACTGCCGGCCCCGGAGCTGGGCCCCAGGCAAGCCCGAGCCGAGGACACCGACTGGGTTCGATTGCCCAGCAAATGCGAAGGTGAGGGGGCGGGGCCCGTGGGGAGTATCCTGCTGGGGGCGGGGCTTGCAGAGAGGGTTGGGGGAGGGACCGTCCCGGGCTCGGAGCGGGTCTCCTTTCCTGGAACCTACTCTGTGCCTGGCACAGTGCTGGACGCTGGGAACGCAGGGGCGGCCGAGAGGTCGGGTCTCGGTGCACCTGGAGCTCAGAAATCGCTGAAAACAAGCTGTTACAATGGGGGTGGTAGATGCCACGAGAGAGGAGGCGCCGGGCTTTGGGGGCTGGGTGAGGAGCATCTAAATCTAGACCCCAAATGCGGGGAAAGGCTTCCTCCTGGAAGCCCTGAGTAGTCAGGAGTTAGTCGAGTGAAGAGAAGCGAAGTCACAGATGCAGAGGCCTACAGGCAAAGGACAAATTTGAGGAACTGAAAAGATTCACATGACCCGTCTTGGGGAAAGAACTTGAGACGCTCCCCTTGTGCCCTGACCACAACCGGCTGTGCGTCACCGGCCGTCTCCTCCATTAGCCGTGAGCTCCTCCAGGGCAAGGGACCTTGTCTAGGTAGCTGTTCACATACAGGCGTGAGTGAACGTGGGTGAAGCTGGGGTGCTGTGGGTGTGTGTGGAGGAAGGAAGAGGGTCTGAGACCTAAGGGGTCACTTTAGGAGAAAAATAGAACCTGGGGGAACTTGGTGAGAGAGGGAGATTTTAGGGATATGGGAAGAGAGTGAATCCCAAAGACAGAGAGGTGGAAGTGTGGCACTGGTGTGTGTGAGAGAGAAACAGAGATAGGGAGGGAGAGAGAGAAGGAGAGAGAAGCATGCCAGCACACACACCAGCCAAGGCCCTACCTTTTTTTCCCTCATCTCCATTTCTCAGTTTTGTCCTCAGACTTTTACACACACTCCTACGTTCTCACCTCTCTAACCCCAGCCCCTCACCCCTGAAAGCTGGCTATAAACCGGTTGCATCCTAATTCAAAGCCTGTAGCCAGCCAGATATTTCCTGAGCACTGGGAAGTGTGGGTGGTTTGGGAGGCGTAATCCTTTCATTTGAGAGATTAAAGGTGAGTTGCTTCAGAGATGAGCTGACCTCACTGGTCAGCCTTCCAGTATGGGTTCTAGCCTGTACTTTCTCCCTCACTGTCTTGAACAGACAGTCACAGGGTTATAATGCCTTCTTTTCACTCTTCTGGCCACAGCTAAGATCCTTTGGGGATTTTACTTCCCCTTCTCATTTTCTATCTTATTCTGATGCCAAAGAGCCCTTATGGTTTCTCTCATTGTTCTCACAGCCTAAGAAGCTCACACTTCTTTTCCATAGGAAACTCATAAAAGCATAGAGCTGGCAAAAATCTTTAGATCATTCTAATCCAACCTGATTTTGTAGGTAATTGGTAAAGAATAAAAGAGATTTTCAGTCATGGGATGGCTTAACCTAAGTGTATATTTACTTTTATTTATCACTGTGACACCTTAGTTATTAAGTGCTGACTGTCTGGCCCACAAAGCCTGCCTCTGGCTTAGTAGCCTGAGTAGAAGAGGCCTTGGCACAGAGGAAAGAGAACCTGCCCAGAAAGAAGTGGGTAGATGTTCACGGGGATCTAGGGTCTATGCCATGAGCCTCCTACAAGTCTGGTTCTGGGTGGGATCCCCAGAGGGGGTCTTGAAGAGGTAAGGTTTGGGAGAGTTGAGAAGCAAGGTTGTATTTGATGGATATAAGAGAAATGGATTGATGGGTTCCAACCCCCTGGGCTTGGCATACTACATAGTGAGCACCTGGGAGAGGGGAGCACAGGAGTCAGAAAAATGATAAGCTCACACAGAGTACAGGACAGAAGAGGGCAGGAGCCTCGGTGGCCCTGGATGGAGAGCCAGGGAGGCGAGACACCCTCAGTTCATTCTGGACTCTGAAATCAGTGGCTGACGTTTTGGAATCTTAATGTGTTCAAGTTCTCCAAGCCATCTATTAATGCATATGTTATAAAAGTTCACTAAGCAGGCCTGCAGGGGATTTGTTTGTTTTGGTGGTAAATTGGTTTTCTATCCAACTCTGCTGTTGTTATTAAAACAATGCTGTTGACATTTAGCCTGCAGATCATATTCCATTCAGAGGCATCAGAAGCTGCTCGATCACAAGCACAGTCTCTCCGGGCAGTATTTATCAAGTATCCAGCACATACCAAGTCCCAAAATAGAGGAATAAGGAAGAAATTCAGCCCATGATCCTCACTTTGAGTGCCCTTGTAGTCTAATTGGAGAGTCACATGAGATGATCAAGGCCCTTGGTGAGAGCATGGGTCCTACAGTGTCTCAGGATGAAATCAAGAGCAGGTGGGACTCATCCAGAAGGGCTTCCTGGGGGAGCAGGCTTTTAAGATGAGGTGGAGAGAAAGGACAGACAAGCCCTGAAGCCCTAGAGGGCGTCACGCACTTCCCTAAGGCCCCAAGCACTGCACACTTTCAGTGGTAGCAGTCCTTATGCAATGGTAATTATTTGTTTACACTTCTTTCTGCTCCATTAGACTGAGTATCTGGGAGGGAGGGACCTTGTTTTCCTCTCTGTATCCCCAGGCAGTGCCTGACACGTAGGAGTTGCTTAATAACTATTTGAAGAAGAATAAGAGGAAATGAGAAAATAAATGTACAAAAACAGTAGAAACAGGCCTGTAGGGGGAAATGGAGCAAATTAACTTGGTAGGAATAGAGAACTGGTGTTGAAATAACATATGAAATCAAGAAATGAAACAGCCATAAAAAACATCTTGGGAACAATTGGGGAATTTGAACATGGACTGAGTATTAGATGAGATAGGAATTGTTGTTAAATCTTCCAAGCATGGTGGTGGTTTTATGATTAGTAGGGGAAGGTCCTTGTTCTCAGGAAGTGCTCAATGACTTGTTTAGGAGCAAAGATCATGATGTCTTGTAGCTTATTTTCAAAATGGTTTAGCAAAAACAGTGCGTATATTGTTGACATCTATTATTATCACATTGCTTTATATTATAAATTGGAAATAGTGGTAAATCACTGTCGTGTTTTTTTTTTTTTTCTAACAGCTCTTTTTGTTCTTTTTTCTTTCTTTTTTATTCTTTTTTACTAGCAATTCTTGACTGTGATGTAAGGTATATGGTTATTCATTGTACTCTTTCAGCTTTTCTGTATGTTTGAAATTCTTTTCAGTGACATGAATGATTGTCGGGGTAGGGGACAGGAAGGAGCTGGGAGAAATGGAGACAGTAGAATGAGGGCCCAGAGAGGACAGGGGGCAGTGGATCTTGGAGCCTACTTTCACCCACTGAACTCTACTGCTGGTCTGGTGCTGACTCCTTTCTCTGCCCCAAGCATCAACTCAACCCAGTCCTGGGGAGGCGTCCCCTTGGGTCTCTTTTGCTGGGAGCCGGCTCCCAGCAAAGACTCAGATGCACTCAGTCGGTGGTGCTGTGTCTTCTTCCCCCAGTGTGTAAATATGTCGCTGTGGAGCTGAAGTCAGCCTTTGAGGAAACTGGCAAGACCAAGGAGGTGATCGACACAGGCTATGGCATCCTGGACCGGAAGGCTTCAGGCGTCAAATATACCAAGTCGTAAGTAGAGGGGAGGGAGAGGGGCACCAGCCTGCCCTGCTTTGTTCCTGAGGCATCAGCATTGTGAAGTTCCCTTCTCCCTTCCCACTAGGCAGACCCACAAAAAGGAGACAGCTCTAACTGAGACCCAGGTTTGCCCACTGATTCTACCCTGAACTGATTGTATGGCCTTCCTAAATCCCCAAGTGCCCCTGGGCTTCACATCTTTCATCTGTAAAAGCAAGACTGTTGGACCTCACCAGTAATTCCCAATGATTGGAATTTATGGACCAGTCTTTAAAAATATAGGATTGCTGGGAAATTCCCTGGTGGTCCAGTGGTTAGGGCTGGACATTTTTCATTGCCATGGCCCAGGTTCAATCCCTGGTCAGGGAACTAAGATCCTGCAAGCTGCTCAGTGCAGCCAGAAAAAAACAGGCTTACCAACTTTTAATCTTGCCGGGTATAAATATTGAAAACAAACCAAAAAGCGTTTCCATCAACTATGATCATCCTTTCAAAATGAAACACTATCTCGACATCAAATATCCATACATTTTGCTTTATTTTTTTTTAATCTAGCTAATCATTTAACTTTATATTTAAAAAACAACAACAACAACTTTCTTCCCATAGAGCTGTTAAAATTGTGTCTTTCTGGTCTGTGTTCCAGCATTTCAGAGCCCCCCTGATGACCTATCTCCCTCCCAGCTCTGCCTTCCCGTTGGTGAGCCGTGCAGGTGCTGGGGTAGCAGGGCTGGAGGGCTGGACCCCTAACCCACAGGGTCAAGGAGGGGAGCTCAGGCAGGGACTGTCTTGTGCTGCTGTCTCGGCAGGGACTTAAGGTTAATTGAAGTCACGGAGACCATTTGCAAGCGGCTCCTGGACTACAGCCTGCACAAGGAGAGGACCGGCAGCAACCGATTTGCTAAGGTTGGCTTTGTATATGCCCTTCCTCCCCAATGGGGCTGGGCTTCGGGTCTCAGTGTGTCTCCTGGTCTGGGTGCCATCAGAAGATCATGCCCTGGGAGCTTCCCTCCTTGGCAGCTCCCTGTTCTTTATCCGTTACCATTTGCATCCCTCCCGTCCTGAGCGGCCTGACTTTTCAGTGCAGGTGGGCACATTCCTGATGTCTGGGCCTGCCCCCTGGAGTCCTGCCTCAGCCTAGGACAGAAACGCTCCCGGATGGCAGCCCCCTGGGGGTCAGAGCACTTTGTGCAGGGAGAACTCAGGATGCGCAGAACTGTGGGAGTTTAGAGGAGATGTCAGAAAACTCTTGGGGAGGGGGTGATGACTGTCATATCCCTTCTCTGGGCCCACGGGGCCCTACCTGGACCTCCATCATGATGCCTCTGACATTTATTGCACTCACCATGTACATGAATGCTTCTTTCACTGGAGAATGAGCTTCCTTGCAGCAAGGGCCATGTTTCCTTTTTTTAAAATTTTCCCTTGTGCTATTTATTTTTCTATCCACAAAAGAAAGGTGCATGAATGTGTGAAAAAATAAAGTGAATCAGTTTAAGTTCTGATCCAAAATGAGATGTGTGATGGGAAAACAGATCCGTACAACAGCAATCTTGCCCTGGCCCAGGGTTTTAAAGTCCCATCAAAAACTGGATGTCTTCCCTTTCCTCTTCCTTTGCTCTTGCCTCATCTCACACATTTCTGCTTGAAGACTGTGTCACACGGATGCAGTGGCTCAGAAGTCAATACAACTGTGTGAGCTCACCACTCTCGTACACAGAATCTACCAGCCACACAATTCCAGGGAGTGGCTTGACAATAAATTGACAATGAACTCTCTTCTGTGGCTGAATGATGCCAGGACTCCTGGACATTGATAAGATGTCATCCTGCCCCTATCTCCATACGCCTCCCCGTATACCTGTTGCCATGTATCTTTCCAAAAGGATCCAGAGGGGGTTGTGGGGTGTCTGGAGGCTCATGTGTCTCCTGTCACTCCTATAAGGGCCCATGTTTCTTTATCTCTGCATCTTCTATGCCTGGTAGAAGAGCTGTCTCCCACATTTCTCCACCTAAGTATCCTTCTAGCAAAGGAGATGCTTCAGAAACCCTTGGGAAACCTAGAGAAATACTTCTAAGCCACAAAAGTCCCAGGTTTTATCTTTATAATTTGTATTAACGTTGTACTTGGTAATAAACCCATGTTTAATGTAACAATGTTTTAATTTTACTTTCTATAGCAAAAAAATTAGAAGCAGCCTGACCATTCACTAGTATAGGGGAGTGGTTAAGTAAATTGGCCATTCAGTGGACTCTTAGGCAAACTATACAATGAAGAATGAGGTAGTTCTTTATGAGTTGAACTAAAATCACCTCCAGAGTATAGTTGTTTAGTCGCTAAGTTACGTCCAACTCTTTTGCGACCCTATGGACTATAGCCCTCCAGGCTTCTCTGTCCATGAGATTTCCCAGGCAAGAATAGTGGAGTGGGTAGCCATTTCCTTCTCCAGGGGATCTTCCTGACCCAGGGATGGAACCTGAGTTTCCTGCATTGGCAGGCAGATTCTTTACCATTGAGCCACCCGGGAAGCCCTCTCCAAAGGATATTATTAAGTAAAAAAATGCACAGTGCAGAATAGTGTATATGATACATACATACAGTTGCTTGTGCGGGGGTGGAGGAGAGGCTGTTTTTGTGTGCGTAGTGGCTTGTGTCCACTTGTGTGGTCTCTGGGAGACAGAAGAAACAGGTAGTGTGTTGTCTCTGTGGAGAAGACCTAGGTGGTGGGCAGAAGTAATTTCGTACAGAACCAAGAGTCTTCCCTGCCTTGGCTGTTCTTCTTCCCAGCAAGGAAAGGTACAAGTTGTGGGAAGAACCACAAGTAGGGAGTGGGCTGGACATGGGGGAGGCCACAGTGAGGGGAAAGAAACAGGACCAGTTTATTATCTTGGAAAGGAGTATTTGCTCAAAGAGCCCCGAGAGCAGCCTTTCCGAAAGGAGGAGGTGTGGGGAGGCAGGACAGGCTGTGTGTGTGGAGGGGTTGTGGGACGCAGGCCACAAAGAGGGGAGTGGAAGGTGAGGATGAGCGTGAGAAGCTGGAGAGGGTCCTGACCTTAGCAGGGTCCCTGGGTCTCCAGCTGCACCGGGAGAGGAGCAGGGCAGGGAGGGGAAGGGTCTCTGCCTCTCACATCCCATCGTGTCTTCAGGGCATGTCAGAGACCTTTGAGACGCTACACAACCTGGTGCACAAAGGGGTCAAGGTGGTGATGGACATCCCCTACGAGCTGTGGAACGAGACCTCGGCAGAGGTGGCCGACCTCAAGAAGCAGGTAGGGGCCCCGCCGCCGCCCGGGCTCGGTGAGGGCGGGTCCTCAGTTGATGAGGGCCACCGGGAGCCTGGGGACTGTGGTCAAGCCGTCTCACCCCGCCTCTGGCTATGGCCTCCTGAATCACAGCCACCAGCCCGGTGGGTGGCGAGACGAGGCTCAGGCTCGCCCGGCTCCCCCGGGAGAGGCCAGGCCCGGGCGTTGCCGACGTGAGGCCTTGCGGTTAACAGTGCGACGTCCTGGTGGAGGAGTTCGAGGAGGTGATCGAGGACTGGTACAGGAACCACCAGGAGGAGGACCTGACTCAGTTCCTCTGCGCCAACCACGTGCTAAAGGGCAAGGACGCCAGTGAGTCCCAGGGCAGCAGGGCTGGGCCCTCTATGCTCCCCCCTCAGGGGAGGCGGGTGAGGAGAGGATGCAAAAGAAATAAGAAATGGCGGCGTTGGAGCCTCCATCCTCAGGGGGCTGGATGGTGCAGGGCGGGGTCAGGGCCTGGTGCCTCAGATGCCCCCCAGACAGGCCAGGGGGCCCCCAGCGAAGCAGAGCTGGGGCCAGATCACATCACCACTCCCAGTGGCTCTGCAGCCCGAGCTCCTCACTCAGCCAGCCAGCCAGCCTGTTGAGGGTGTCTCTCCTCCTCCCTGCAGGCTGCCTGGCAGAACAGTGGTCTGGCAAGAAGGGGGACACAGCCGCCCTGGGAGGCAAGAAATCCAAGAAGAAGAGCGGCCGGGCCAAGGCCTTGGGCGGTGGCAGCAGCAAACAGAGGAAGGAGCTGGGCGACCTCGACGGAGACCCCAGCCCCGAGGAGGACGAGGGCATCCAGAAGGCTTCCCCGCTCACACACAGCCCCCCTGACGAGCTCTGAGCCTAACCCAGTGGCTCCTGCTGACCGAGAGCCTGAGCTGGGAGCCCAAGGGTCTGGGCCCCCAGCTTCCGCAGATGGAGCAGCGCAGGGCCTCAGCGATGCCTGCCTGGCCAGTGCCGCCTCCTGCCGTGGAAACTCCAGCCCCGGGAGAACTGGGATCCGCTGCGGGCAGCCAGGGCCGGCCTCTTCCCTCTGCCCAGCGTTCCTATCCCGACCCAGACTTCAGGCGGGCCCCGTGATCTCAGGACTGCCCAGGATTCCAGTGTGAGCTCCGGTGGGCAGGTGTCGAGCTGGACCCGGGACTGGGGCTCCAGAGCCCCCCACCCCCTCGCTCCTCCAGCACCAGCTCCTCCTCCCCGCACCCCCTCTTCCTGTGGACGCCTTGTGCTCTGCCCGGCCCTCCCCTGGGGCTCACAGAGTAAAAACCTTTCGGCCTTTTTCATTCATATTTCTGAGTCCCCTTCAGCTCCTCAGAGGGGCCGGAGCCCCCTGTCACTCTTTCCTGCCCCCCTGCTCCCGCCTTGGGGGCTGAGGATGGGAGGCTGTTCCTGTAAACCTGCCCGCTGTGGGGAAAGCAGGCGCAGGGAGGGCCCTGGGGTGAGGGCTGGGCTTTGGATATGGGGTGGGCATAGAGCTCCGGCCCTGCCCCTCAGCTGCCTGTGGTTTCCCTGAGCTGCTTAGGCCGGGAGAGCCGTCCTCACTGCTTCCCGGCCTCCCGCCTCCCCTCTCCCCGCCAAGGCCTTCCCGTTGGTTGTGTAAAGTGTGCACGGTGACCCCACCAGCCCCAGCCCCCCCCTCCACGTCCTGCCTCTTGGCTTCTGGCCTCTTGATCTTGACCCTTGTTCCCTGATGACCACACCTGACCACTCTGCATTCCCTAGCTCTTGTGCCAGGAACCCACAGGGGAGGACAGCCAAGCCCCCAACAACACTGGTTACACCGTGTTCTCTGGGAGCAGGGATCGAACAGCAAGGCTGGCCTCTGAGGAGAAGGGGTGGGAGGCACCTCCCGGGCCGTCCTGAGGGCAGAGATCGGTGGTGGCGTCAGAAGCAACAGTGGCAAGGGCCGCGGGTAGTCCATGCTCTAACCCCACAGGTGCCCCAGACGCCAGCTTCTGGCAAAAATGCTCGGGGTTCCCCTCCCCAGGGCTGGGGATAGCCAGGCCACAGAGAGGGGAGCAGACTGGAAGCTGCTGCTGCCCTGAGTCACGAAGCTTGGAGCAGGCCCCGAGAGGAGGATTCTTTGTGGCCTAATGCCCCCCTCACTGACTGCAGTATGGAGACTATCCCCACGTTGGAGGAGCTGTGGGCCGAGAAGCCATTCGAGACTCGGGGCCCAGCCTGGACTCTGTTCTGAGCGTAGGAGATGACTGGGGAGGGGTCAGGCATTGGAACTCAGGGCTAGGGAACCATTTGCGGCCCCCTGGACTGTCTACAGTTTGGTGGCCAGTCTCTGACTCTCCCTTCCTGTCACTGTTCCACAGCTCTTCAGTGCTTGGCTTAATTCTGTCCCCAGAGCTTCGTTGTCCTGTGAATAGGATGAGACAAAGACTAGGAGCCCAATCCCAGGCCTAGGCTCGGACCGGAGGGAGGGCGGCGTGGTGACTGCTCTGCCCTTTGACCTGCAGCTGCTGGAGGATGAGCGCCCTCACCCGCACCCTGCACCCCACCTCCCGGTCCCCACAAAGCCAGGCATGTTGCACACTCTAGCTCTCCACCCACCCACCCACCCCAGCAGGCAGCTTCTCCCTGGCCCAGCCTAGGAAAGAGCAGGATCCACTTCCCAGGTTTTCCTTTCCCTCTCCCCACCACACATACCAGCCTTTCTGAGCTTGACTACAGCCTCCCGCTTTCCCACACCCCTTCTCTCCATAAGGTGAGAGGTCTGGCTAAGCTCAAGTGAACCTGATCTCAGTCCCCTTAGTAGAAACCCAATCAGAATGGTGTCTTCTACCCTCACGTGAACCCGAGTCACTTGGATGCTTGTCAGCCAGACAGATGTCTGGGTGCTGCTCAGACTTGCCAGTCTGGGGATCTAGGAGTCGGCCTGGCTCTTAGGAGGAGGTCAGCTGGACCCCACTTCACCGGGAGAAATTTGGATGTTGTGTTCAGAGGGGCTGGGACCTCAATGAAGCCACACTGGAAGGAAGTCTTGTCCTCAGAAACGTGAATTGTCAGCACCTCAGAGAGGATGTGTCTCTGTTGAAGACTTTCGTCATCCAGAACCTCAAAGGCTAATGGACTAGCCACAAGCCCAGTTTGTTCAAGTTCAGCGACAGCCAAGTCTCAGGGGTTGGGGCTCTGCAGGCTCAGAAGTGGCTGCATCAGGGCCCCTGTGTACCTGTTTGAGGGCACAGCTCCTAGGAGGCAGGCTCCTCTGTTTCCAAGTCCCTGTGTGGTGGTTCCCTGCAACATCTTTTTGCACCTTAGCGGTGCTTTTCATACCTTTGACTCCCCTCTGTCAGACAGTTGTTTTAATAAAAAGTTTTGTTAGAATTAGACGCTTGACCGCCAAAATTCCTGCCAGAAAATGATAGACAAGCCCCTGAGGCTTGGAGTTTGACTGAAAACCCCTTAAATGCGGAAACCGTGCAGTTCACAGCTTGTCCACATGTCAGAGCAGCCCTAAATCACTTTAGTTCACAAGTACAAACAAAATTCCTCTTCTTATGCTTTGATCCTGAAAGAAAAGCACATTTTTTTTTCCTGACAGATGCACAGTCCATGCCTAACTGGTTTAAAGAAGGACTGTGTGTACTAATCCTAGCAGCAGAGCCCGCAGAATCCCTCTTGACCATCCCCTGATGGCCTGGTTTGTGCTATTAAGGAATTTCACTGGAACAATAATAATATAGTAGCCACTGTTTTTTGAATGCATATTATCGTGGCAAGCACCGCTCTACATGCTTTTACATAATTAACTGATGTAATACAGCTGTGATCTACACAAGGACATGAAATTTTAAACACATTATTGAATAATAAAATACACAAAGTATGTATATCATAAATGTACAGTTCAATGAGTTTTTATGAACTGAATACCAAAATCAACCAGCATGAAGATCACAAAACACTATTACCACCACCCCCACACATTCTACAAAAAGAAAAGGGATTTTGGTCTACTTTGTTCACTGCTCGATCCCCAGTGATTAATACAGCCCCTGGCACAGAGTAGCTGCTTCCCCCCAGCTCCCTGCCGCACTGCAGGGCTCATGGGATCTTAGTTCCTCCACGAGGGATTGAACCCAAGCCCTTGGCAGTGAAAGCTCAGAGTCCTAACCACTGGACCACTGGGGAATTCCCAGAGTAGCTACTTAATAAATATCTGATGAATGAGTGGAGCACAGAAAGGTCAAATAACTTGCCCAGACCACACATTTAGGAAGTGAGCCAACCAGGTTGTGAACCCAGAAAGAATGGCTTCAGCGTCCTGTGGCTCAGCCTCTGACATAGAGCTTTGCAGCCACAGCTGGTTGGCTCGTCCACCCTCTTCCCCTTACCTGGCTCTCCAGAAGGCAGGCCGCAGACCAGTTGCTGTCCAGTAGTCTATTTATGTCTTCAGAGTTTAAAGCTGGACATGCAGTTAAAAGACTTGAATTAACCTTCAAGTCTTTCTCCCTGTTCAAAATTAACAGTTGTGTGTATAGCTTAAAGGCAGCTTGGGGGCTTCCCTGGTGGCTCAGTGGTAAAGAATCCCCCTGCATATACAGGGGAGACAGGTTGATTCCTAATCTGGGAAGATCCCACATGCTGTGGAGCAACTAAGCCTGTGCACCACAGCTATTGAGCCTGTGCTCTAGAGCTCAGGAGCCGCAACTATTGAGCCCTCGTAATATAACTGCTGAAGCCCGAGTCCCCTAGAGTCAGTACTCCAGAACAAGAGAAACCACCGCAGTGAGAACCCCCTGCACTGCAATTGGAGAAAAGCCAGCAACGAAGACACAGTGCAGCCAAAAATAAATAAATATTTTTTTTTAAAGGCAGCTTGACCCTTACTGCTGCCCTTAAGGGCTGACTTCTTACAATTTCTTTAAAAGGAATCCAATTTTACTCATTCTTTCTTTAAAAGTGTATTCTCCACCTATTAAACTTCCACTAAAATGGTTGTGATTCTCTACTGGGAGATGTAGGTACACCTGGAGATGGGAGAAGTTGACCAGCTGCATTACCAGCTCCAGGGGTGGTAACATCTCCTAACATCATCACTTTTCTAAAGTAGAAAAGGTTCTCTGTCTGAAAAAAACAAAGCAAGACACTCAAAAGTCAGGTGTTAGTTTTTAAATTTATTTATTTGTTTTTGGCTGCATTGGGTCTTCGCTCTAGTTGCAGGGCTCAGGCTTCTCACCGTGGTGGTTTCTCGTTTCAGAGTGTGGGCTCTAAGGTGTGTAGACTTCAGTAGTTGTGGCTCACTGGCTTAGCTGCCCAGCAGCATGTGGACTCTTCCTGGACCAGGGATCGAACCCATATCCCATGAACTGGCAGGCAGATTCTCAACCACTGGGCCACCAGAGAAGTCCCCAGGTGTTATTTTGTTAGAATTGCTCGCCAAAGTGGTCTTGGTATTTTCTCATTCCTTTCATCAACATGTGACAGCATGTGCCAAGACACCTGTTACAGTGAGCAGTGTGTTACCAGCGCTCAAGCGGTGTGTCATTTTTACATGAGAGAACAGCTCAGTGAATTCCCTGGTGGTCCATAGTTAGGACTCTGAGCTGTCACTGCCTAGGGCCCGGGTTCAATCCCTGGTTGGGGAACTGAGGTCCCACAAGCTGCAAAAAACTAAACAACAAAACAAACAAACAAGCAAATAATAATAATAAAAAACCCAGATCAGTGAGGTCAATATATTCACAAGAGATTTTGCTGGAGGTTAGCACATTGATGAAATACTCATAGATGCACTAAGCTTAATAGTAATGTTAGTTCAGTCACTCAGTCAAGTCCGACTCTTTGCGACCCCATGAATCGCAGCACACCAGGCCTCCCTGTCCATCACCAACTCCCGGAGTTCACCCAAACTCATGTCCATCAAGTCGGTGATGCCATCCAGCCATCTCATCCTCTGTCGTCCCCTTCTCCTCCTGCCCCCAATCCCTCCCAGCATCAGAGTCTTTTCCAATGAGTCAACTCTTCGCATGAGCTGGCCAAAGTACTGGAGTTTCAGCTTTAGCATCAGTCCTTCCTTCCAAAGAATGTAATAGTAATGTAGCCACCACCAATTAGTGCTACCACCCACCCATAGAGGGACCAATTTTACACTTACTTGATGGGACTTTATTAAAGCAGATTGAGTCGTACATCACATGTTGAAAAGGCTAAGAAAGGATCCACTGTGATAAAAATCCATTAGCAGACTTCATGTGGGCATCACAGTGGTCAATCTGGGTAGTCAGCAGAGAAGATTTTTTTCAGCAGCTTGAACTAGAGTTTGGAAATTGGCATCCCTCCATTGAACAATGAATTTCTACCTGTCCTGAATCAAAACAAAGACATCCAGAATGTCTTCCATTTGTAGTCACTGTATATAATTCCAATCTTAAGATTTTAATGTGTCCTTAAATAGGTATAGTCATAGAGTTTGTTCCATTGCAGCCATATTCCCAACCTAGAATCTCTTTCTAAACATATACATTTGGGGGGGATTCCCAGGTGGCTCAGTGGTAAAGAATTCATCTGTTAATGCAGGAGCCTCAAGAGGCGCAGGTTTGATCCCTGGGTTAGGAAGATCTCTGGAGGAGGAAATGGCAACACACTCCAGTATTCTTGCCTGGAGAATCACATTCTTATTTTCAGCCGAGTCAAACTATAAATTGATTTATATTATGACTTTCCCTTTCTCGGCCCAGGGCCTCAGATTTGGGTTATCTAAAATTTACGGTGACTAACCAAGTAAAATAAAAGGCAGTTTTGATATATTTTGGTGGGCAGAGGACATGGACAAATAATTTAGCAATGAAGGACTGCAATTACTTGGTACATTTTGGTGGTAATTAAAGAAGATTACAACAATTAGATATAATTTTCTACCCAGTGAGATATCCATGAGTAATATCTTCATGTAGAGAAGAGTTGAAACAAACATTTGTTTTGGGTGACAGTATCAATTAATAGAAAAATTCCATTTGGAAAATGGTTCCATCATAACCATCTACATGTTCACTCTTTTGAAAAATTATGGGCGCATTTTAAATGTTCATAACATGGGGAGTGATTAAACAAGTCACAGCACATCCTCTCAGTGTAGCCAGAAATGATGCTCGAGGCCAAGTAATTTATGGTCAAGAGAAGAAAGTATGTTTTGACAGTTAAAAGTAAAAAGAAAGAAAAAAGGTCCATGAAATTTTATATGTACTCTGATCTTGACTTTTTTTTAATGCCTCTGAATGAGAAAGAAATCAAATAATTACTAACTTCAGAACAAAAATCTTATCTTTGAAATAAAAAGTATATTTAGAAGCTATAATTTTTAATAAAAAAATAAACTCTATATTTTTTAAAATTCCAAATTTACTATCAGCATTCATATTATCTTTAAAAAAATCCTATTATAAACTCCCCAGTACAATGTCTTTCTAAGCATGTGGCCAAAGATCCATCTGTAGCGTGGATCCATCTTGTAGCACAAGACTCCACTACCTGCGAGTGGGCAGGCCCATTTGAGGTCCTTTGTGAGCTAATATTTTCTATTGAAAGGTAAGAATGATTACATATCTTTGGGGTTCCTCCAGCTCCAGGATTCTATAGATGGTAAAAGTGGGAGGGGAGTGGAGGATCCTTTGTTCTAAATTCTGTATCTTGCTCTTTATTTCCTTGCTGTGTGTTAGCTGCTCTCTAGTTGCGGTGTGTGAGCTTCTCATTGTGGCAGCCTCCCTTACTGCGGAGCACAGGCTCTAGGTAAGTGGGCTCAGTAGTTATGGCTGAAGGAGGAAACAGAACAGGCTCTATCTTGAAAGCAGGACTCCATCTTGGGCCGGACTGTGGACTTTGAGCTATATGCCCAGTACCTATGGAAATGACCTACCAACTGAAAAACCAGGCCCCCAGAAGGAGGACCTCCAGGGCTCTCCATCGCCTAAAAGAATACCCTAATTATCTGTGTAACAGAACAGAATCATACATTCTATTATGCTTATTGGGGTATGACCACAAGCCTATTGATAATTGTCCACTGTTAACTACCTAGGCTTAAGGCTTATGAATCATGGGTTAACTTTGATTGTATCTTTCTTTTACCTTTGTTCAGACTAGTTTCAGGGAATTTTGGGGAGGTGGGTTTGGGCACTTACGCTTAGGGTATATAAGGTTTTCACAAAAACTGGTCGGGGTCCTTGGCTAAGAGGAGACTCTGCCTTGGCCTCGCTGGTGTAATAAACTGCATTCCACTATCTGCATTGTCCTTCTGAGTGAGTTTGTTTGAACAGGTAGCTACAACATGGCCCAGGGGCTTAGTTGCCCTGAGGCATTGTGGGGTCTTCCCAGATCAGAGATTGAACCAGCGTCCCTTGCATTGCAAGGTGGATTCTTAATCACTAGGGTTAGAAGCCCCACCCTGGCTCTTTCTGAAGCCAGAAGAACAAAGACAGGTAGGGAAGGCTGTTCTTGGTGTCTTGGGGTTCCCTGGGTAGCATCATTTTTCTGGGCACCATCCATCTCAGTGCAGGGTCTTGTCCCAGGAAGAGACCTTCTGCTTTGGGAAGGAAGGGTGGATGTACACTAATCAAGGCAAAAGACCAATTTATGAAATGATAATTAACAATGTGATAGCAAGAGCACTGGACACGCCCAGCCCTGACCCTGGACTTCCCACTCTGCGCACCTCCATGGAAAGTAGTTGGGTCTTTAGAAGGGCGCGTGATTGGAGAGGAATTTGCACCAGACTGCATCTGAGGCATTTAGAAAAGGCTTGATGCCTCACCTACAGGATAGAGGAGCACCTGGCCCCAGCTGGGTGGAATTGAGCCAGAACCGCTCCTGGACTTGAATGGCCGAGCCAGCATTATCCCCCTTCCTTCCTTCCCTAGCTGACTAGGCCCTCCTTCAGCTGGACAGTCCTTCTTTAGATATGCTAATACCTCCCCCCCCCTCCCCCCCGCTACGAACAGTTCAGCCCTGGGCGCTCATCTCTGCGGACTCAAGTTTCTTTCCAGCCTGGGGCGGGGGTGGAGCGGGCCTTCTCACTGCTGCCCTTCTCCTGCCCCGCTTCCCCGGCCCTCCAGCGACCTGGGGCCTTGGGAGGGTCCTTTCCCGCCGAGGGATGGTCCGGAGGGCCGGATCTTCAGGCAGGCGGGTAAGGCTCGTCCAGGATTGCCAGGCCGCGCCCTCCCGGCGGCCCCGGGCCGGGAGCCCGGCAGGGGCGTGTTCGCGCGCTCACCTGCCATTGGGCAGGTGGGGCGGCCGGCGCTCTGGCAGGGGCCGCATTATAAATGCGGAGCCGGAGCCGGTGGCCGCGGCGGCAGGGCCAGGCGCGTCGCAGGATGGTGGACAGCGTGTACCGGACCCGCTCCCTGGGGGTGGCGGCTGAAGGGCTCCCGGACCAGTACGCGGACGGAGAGGCGGCGCGCGTGTGGCAGCTCTACATCGGGGACACCAGCAGCCGCACCGCGGAGTACAAGGCCTGGCTGCTCGGGCTGCTGCGCGAGCACGGCTGCCAGCGGGTGCTCGACGTGGCCTGCGGCACCGGGTGAGCCCGGGCGGGGCCCCGGGGACCGTAGTGAGCGCGAGCGGGGGTGGTCAGGAGGCCCGGATGAGCGGGAACCCGGGGCACCGAGCGGATGGGGTAGGTTTGGCCCGGGCAGCCGGGCTGCAGGACCACGGGCGGGCACGTCGGGGCAGCCTCCCCAGCCGACCCGGGAGCCGGGGCTGGGGCGCGACGCCAGGGCGGGGAATGTGTGTTTGCCCAGGCAGAACGGGCAGGACGAGGCCGAGGAGACCCAGGATGAGAGCGAGGGTGTGGACACAGCGGATGGGGAAGGCGGGTTCGCCAGGGCGGCGGCCCAAGGACCGGGTTTTAGGGCTAGCCTCACCTACGGTCGAATCCCGCTCCAGCGGCAGCGTTCACTAACACTTGTTCAACGTGATGTGCCTCTGCCAAAGCATTGTGCCAGGTATTTCTGACACATCAGTTTTTAAAATCCTTACAAAACCTCATGAGGTAAGTGTGTGTGTCTGTGTTAGTTGCTCAGTCGTGCTCTTTGCGACCCCATGGACTGCAGCCCACCAGGCTCCTCTGTCCATGAGATTTTCCAGGCCAAGGATACTGGAGTGGGTTGCCATTTCCTTCTCCAGGGGATCTTCCCAACCCCGGGCCTGAACCCAGGTCTCCTGCACTGCAGGCAGATTCTTTACCGACTGAGCTACAAGAGTAGTGATAGCTATTTATGGTTGCAGAAATTTGACCTCAGAGAGGTAAAGGTGGAACGAAGATGTGGACCCAGGTTGGTTAAGGTCTGGCTTGTGCTCTGAACCACCATCTGGCAGTTCCCTGGTGGCTTAGTGGTTAGGATTCTGAGGTTTCACTGCCCAGGGCCCCGGGGTTCAATAGCTGGTGGGAGAACTGAGATCCTGCGAGCCTCATGGGACTGCCAAAAACAAAAAGAAAAAAATCCACTGTGCTACACTACCTCCTGTGCTCAAGTTACTTAACTTGCAGGAGCTTCAGTTTGCCCC
Source organism: Bubalus bubalis (assembly GCF_019923935.1). Classification (NCBI taxonomy): domain Eukaryota; kingdom Metazoa; phylum Chordata; class Mammalia; order Artiodactyla; family Bovidae; genus Bubalus; species Bubalus bubalis. The sequence goes on along the minus strand of NC_059158.1, from coordinate 35,251,648 downwards.
CCCTCTCAAATAGCGATAACACAACCTACCTTACTGGATTGCCGTGAGTTTTAATTACTTATTTTTGCTGTACCGAGTCTTCATTTTGGGGCACAGACTTCTCTTGCTGCAGTATGTGGGATCTTAGTTTCCCTACCAGGGATCCAACCTGGGCCCCCTGCATAGGGAGTGCAGAGTCTTAGCCACTGAATCACCAGGGAAGTCCCTGGATTGCCATAAGGATTAACGCCCATTTGTACAATACCTGACTTGGTGCTGAGAAACAAAAAAGAAAAGTTACCACCGGGTGAAAAGAAACAGATTTGCCAGGTCACTTGAGGTTAGCAGAGAGAGCCTGGGGACAGGAGACAGGGGTGGACTCTGAAGAGTGGAGGAGACAGGCGTGTTCAGCGCAGGGCCTCCTCTTTGCCTCTCCAGGCCTCCCTGACTGCCCCTCTTTGACTGTCATTCCTGGTCCTGCCCAGGGTGGACTCCATCATGCTGGTGGAAGAGGGCTTCAACGTGACAAGCGTGGATGCCAGTGACAAGATGCTGAAGTATGCTCTCAAGGAGCGCTGGAACCGGAGGCATGACCCTGCCTTTGACAAGTGGGGTACGTGGGTCTGGCCAGGTGCCCTCAGTTCTCTCTACCCTGGGCTCCTTTTATCAATTGTGGTGGGGAGCTGTTTTCCTCAAAGGAGGAAATCACTGTCATTTCCCTGAAAAGGGAGGCTTGCACACCAGAATGAGGTACTGAGAATGAGGGGCTAGTTTTAATTATGTTTATAGTGTCCTGTGAAAGTCGCTCAGTTCGTGTTCGACTGTTTGCGACCCCAAGGACTATACAGTCCATGGAGTTCTCCAGGCCAGAATACTGGAGTGGGTAGCCATTTCCTTCTCCAGGGGATCTTCCCAACCCTGGGATCGAACCCAGGTCTCCCACACTGCTGGCAGATTTTTTTACTGACTGAGCCACCAGGGAAGCCCATCTTGGACAGTGGGCTTGTCCTGGACCATGGGCAGTGTCCTGTCCCCCCAAATAAAAACCCATAAGCACAGAGCCCTCCTTCCCAACCATGGTTTCCTCCTCCCTGAGCCCCTCGTCCCCTTCATCCTCCATGTCCATAATGATCCTCTCCCCTGACTGTATGGGGAGTCCCTATGTGTGTCTTGAAGGGGAAACTGAGGCAGGGCTGCCCTTGGTGGAGGTGGGTGCCACCCTGATCCCTCTTCCCCTCCCTGGCCCCCAGTCATTGAAGAAGCTAACTGGATGACTCTGGACAAAGACGTGCCCCAACCACCAGGGGGTGGCTTCGATGCTGTCATCTGCCTTGGAAACAGTTTTGCCCACTTGCCAGACTGCAAAGGTAAGAGAGCGTGTAGCCTGGGGAGTGGAACCTGCTTTGAACTATACCCTTTCCAGAGTAGAAAGACAGGAGGGAGACTGGCGCTGGGGGCCCTGAGCAGACGCAGCCTCTCTGTCCCCGCCTGGTTCAGGAGACCAGAGTGAGCACCGGCTGGCCCTGAGGAACATCGCGAGCATGGTGCGGTCGGGGGGCGTGCTGGTCATTGATCATCGCAACTACGACCACATCCTCCGCACGGGGTGCGCACCCCCAGGAAAAAACATCTACTATAAGGTGGGGCCCCCTGGGGAGGGCAGGCCCAGGGCGGGAGGTGTGGTCCCGGGGTCCTGGCCTCATGGTAGTTGCAGAGGTTGACACAGCTGGCAACACTGCCTGCAGAGTGACCTGACCAAGGACATCATGACGTCAGTGCTGACCGTGAACAACAAGGCCCACATGGTGACCCTGGATTACACGGTGCAGGTGCCGGGGACTGGCCAGAGCGGCTCTCCTGGCTTGAGGTACTGACTTGGCGAGGCGGGGGCGGGGGTGGGGGAAGGTGCCAAGACCACCAGTCCTCACTGCGGGTCCGGGGCTCTGTTGCAGCAAGTTCCGGCTCTCCTACTACCCTCACTGCCTGGCATCCTTTACGGAGTTGCTTCGAACAGCCTTCGGGGGCAAGTGCCAGCACACCGTCCTGGGTGACTTCAAACCTTACAAGCCGGGCCAGGCCTACGTTCCCTGCTATTTCATCCACGTGCTCAAGAAGACGGCCTGAGCAAGGCCTCGGCTCCCACCCTCTGCCCTGGCATTGCCAGGCTCCGTCTGGGGAGGAGGGGACCGGTGGCTCCACAATGTGGCCCCTTCAGTGCGGATCCTGGGGGTGTGGGGAGGGGCAGACTTCCGCTGCGCTCAGGAGGACGGAAGGGTGAACAATACAGTTTGTGCCTTTTCAGGTCCTGTTCCCCTTGTGTTCATGTCAGAAGGATGAGGCTCCGGGGGTTGCGCCTCCACAGCCTTGCTCGTCCCCACACCGACCGCAACTCCAGCAGGGGGCAGCATACACTTTATTTTCAGCCCCACACGGGGCTTCCCTGGTGGCTCAGATGGTGAAGAATCCGCCTACAAGGCGGGAGATTTGGGTTTTGATCCCTGGGTTGGGAAGATCCCCTGGAGAAGGGAATGGCTACCCACTCCAGTATTCTTGCCTGGAGAATTCCATGGACAGAGAAGCCCTGCAGGCTACAGTCCATGGGGTCGCAAAGAGTCAGACACAACTGAGTGACTTCCACGCTTCCCACCAGGGCTTCCCTCAGGACCAGACCCCTCCTCCTGAGCAGAGGGGCCTGAGGGTTGGAGCTGGCCTGGAAGGCAGACAGGTCCAAAGAGGGTGCGTCCTAAGCTCTCCTGGGGCTCCTGATGGCACTCAGCACCCAGGGGGTCGCCCGGAGGTAGGCAGCATTCAGGTGGGCGGGCGTTGGCTTTTGGTCTCCCAGGTCTCTGTGAGCCCCTGTGGGCAGGTCCCAGGCTGCAGGGGGCTCCTAGCAGGCGGCAAACTTGCGTTGGATGCGCTTGTACCGGAGCAGCTCGTGCTCGCTGACTGAGGGCTGCAGCCGGGCCGCGGCCTGCAGCAGGTCCTCCATGGTGAGCAGCAGGGCTGAGCTCCCGGGCTCCAGGCCTAGGGGTGACAAGAGGAGGCTGTGGTCTCTGCCTGAGCAGGGGAGCACCCCGGGTAGGCACCTTCTTGCCTGGAGTCCCCCAGGAGGTCAAGAGACCCTCCTCCGAAATCCAGAACCAGGCCTGGTGCCCACTAGTTTCTGGTGGACCTCTGGGCCCGGGGAGCGGCGCACCTTCCTCCAGGTCCCGAACTCGGCGTTTGAGGGCAGCCGTCATGGCGTCAGAGCACAGGGAGTAGAGGTCCGCGCCCGTCAGCTGGGGCGGGCAGTGGTCTAGGACGTCCACCAGGCTCACAGAGGGCTCCAGCCTGAACCTGTTGTAGGTACACAGGAAAATGTCTTACTAGCTTCCCTGACTCCACTGGAAGGCATCCCTGACCAGCTTATTGTGGACTTGGCACTCATCTCCTAACCATCCCAAGGCCCAAGCCCCTAGGGGGGGCCCTCCCTCTAATGGGGCGTACTTGCGTGTGATGGCACTCAGAACACGGAGCTGGGAGGCGCGGTCCTCATTCACCCCCACAAACACCAGCTTGTCAAACCTTTAGGGAGATAGGTGGGTGTCAGGGAGCCCAGCATGAGGGTGGAGAGGCACAGATAGGGTTCGAGGGGCAAGTCCAGAGGGGCCTGGTGGAGGTGAGAGGGATGGGGCACACACCTGCCGGGCCGCAGGAGGGCAGGATCCAGCAGGTCTGGTCTGTTGGTGGCTCCGATCACAAATACATCCTGGGTGCTGTGAAGCCCGTCCAGCTCAGCCAGGAGCTGAGACACCACCCTGCGAAGGAGGGAGTGGAAACGAGAGCGTGCGCGGTGCATCCTCACCCTCTCACCTCCACAGGGTGCCTCTGCAGACTGTCTCCACAGGGCCCCTGGCTGGTCGTGCCCTGTGGACCCTCCCACCCTGGCTCCCGTCTCCTCAAAGCCTCACACCCAATTCCACGGCCCCTTTTAGCTTCTGCTATGGGATCGCAGAACCAAAAGGGCAGGAACCCTTTGGGCGGCCAAGACTAGTACAACCTGTCTCATACCCCTCCGTCTTGGACCCCAGAATCCTGGCTCAGACCCCCACCTGTCCATCACACCTCCAGAGTCTCCACTTCGCCCCCGATTTGGGGCCAAGGAGTCCAGTTCATCAAAGAAGATGATGCAGGGAGCTGCGGCCCTGGCCCGCGCAAACACTGAGGAGAGAGGGGCCCATAGGACGGAGAAGCCCGGTGGGGTAGGGGTTAGATGTCAGGAGATGGGGAGGGCAACCCAGGTTGGCAGCTGATCACTAGCACTTCAGGTAAAGGTCCCTCCAGGCAGGAACCTGACCTGGAGAGGAAGACTAGAGGCGACGGCCAACAGCCTGAGGGCTCTCCCTCCGCCCCCACTCACTCACCTTCCCGTACATTCTCCTCGCTTTGGCCCACGTACATGTTGATGAGCTCGGGCCCTTTCACGCTGAGGGAGGTGATAGGAGAGGGAGAGACTCCTCAAGATGCAGAAACACACAACTGACCTCCTGGCCACCCGCTTCTGCTGCCCAGCCAGCCACAGCCCCCAGTCCACCTGCCCTCCCGGCTGGGCCCAGTCACCACCTGAGGAAGGTGAGGCTGCACTCCGTGGCCACTGCCTTAGCCAGGAGGGTTTTGCCCGTGCCAGGGGGCCCGTGGAGCAGAAGGCCGGAGCGCCTCAGGCCCAGGCTGAGCAGCTCAGGGTGCTCCAGAGGAAGCTGAATCGTCTCCAGAATCTCCTTCTTCACCTCCTGCAGCCCGCCCACGTCGTGCCAGGACACCGAGGGGATCTAGGAGGCGGGAAGGGCGTGGCTAGGCACCGGCTGGTGGAGGGTGCTCGGGTCCCACCCCCATGGGCCTCGAGTGTCTACCCTGGGGGCTCCGATGGCTTGCGAGTGAGCGGCCTGCAGCTGCTCCAGTGCCTGCCCAAAGTCCTCAGCCAGGAGAGGGAAGCCCGCCGCGCACAGCTCCCCCTCATCCTCCTCACTCAAGCCGCCGGCCCAGCTGCAAAGAGAAACCCAGGGAGGCCTGTGGAGGACCAGCCCTGGGGCCTCCTTCCCACTGGGGCCCTCACCTTCCTCCCTTCCTCTCCAGCCCCTGCCCACCTAGACTGCCTCTTGCCCCTCCCACACCCAGTTTCCTTACCCTGAGTTCTTGATCCTGGTGCAGGCTGCCCGGCTGCTGTGGGTCAAAAGGGCGTAGAGGTCCCCCACCACAAAACCCTGGGGAAGCACGGGAGAGGATGCGTGAGCAGGCACAGCAGGCAGCCCCTGTGCGGGGAGGGAGGGGCAGGCCCCTGGCTGGTGCACGGGCCCAGCACTGAGGCCTCGGGTTCTCCACCCTCACTGACTGCCTCCCACCAGAGCGCGCGAGGAGGCCAGCGCCCTGCCGGGCACTCACCGCACAGCGCCGCGCCAGCTGCGCCAGGTTCACCTCTTGGCCCAGGGGGAGGTGGGCAGTGAGAGCCCGGAGGACGCTGAGCCGCTGCGCCTCCGCCAGCACAGGCACCTCCAGCTCGTGAGGAAACGCCGTCTGCACATCCGCAGGCAGGTCCTGGGCCCGGCTGGTGGTGGCCACGACCATCAGGGGAGGGCAGCTGTGCACAGGGAGTGGGTACTGAGGGCGGGAAGGTGGCCAGCAGCCCCTGAGTGCAGCCTCATCTCGAGGCTGGTGCAGGAGGGTGGCTGCGGGGCAGGGATAAGAGAGGGAGATGAGAGCCCCAAAGCTTCCCAGATGGGGCATCCCCCCACACACAGGGAGCTCAATGAGGGCAGAGGCCGTGCTTTAGCATTCCCCAAGAAACAGCCCATGGCTCAGTCAGTTAAGAATCTGCCTACAATGCAAGAGACCCGGGTGCAATCCCTGGGTTGAGAAGATCCCCTGGAGAAGGGAATGGCAACCCATTCCAGTATTCTTGCCTGGGAAATCCCATAGACAGAGAAGCCTGGTGGGCTACAGTCTATGGGGTCGCAGAGTTGGACACGAATGAGTGACTAAGCACATAAAGAAACAGCAGGGTCCGCACCCTCCTCCCTGTGGGCACCCCCACCTCCTCAGCTCAGGCAGGGCTGCCTGGAGAGTAGCCAGGTGGGATGTCTGAAAGCCACTGACAGGGTGGGGGAGAGAAGGCTGGCCCCACTACTTTCCCCGCTCAGTGCTGAATGCTACCTGGCGAGCGGGTCTTCATCCAGGAGGAGGTGCCGCAGCGTGGCCACCACCCGGGCGTCCTCACCCAGTCCATCACGGTCCCGGCCCAGCAGGTCCACGGCTGTCAGCAAAAGAACCACAGGCCGGCAGCGCCGGGCCCGGGAGAAAGCAGCCTGCAGCTTTGTCTCCACAGCGCCGCTACTGTCTGCACAGAGGCTGGAGCAGGGCACCTGGGGAGGGGGTCCCGACGGGCCTGTGAGTAAGGGAAGGGGCAGGCACGACCAGGGCAGGAGAAGGGGGCAGGGCTCAGAAGGGGCAAGCCGTCGTTTTGGAGGGTGGGGATGGGGGAGGAAGGCAACACTGGCCAAGCCCTAACTCTTCTTTTCCCTAACCACATTCCCTGGACTGCCCACCAAAACCTTGGCAGTATCCTCTTTTTAAAATAATTAATTTTATTTTTGGCTGCACTGGATCTTCCTTGCTGTGCATGGGCTTTCTTTGCAGTGAGTGGGGGCTACTCATTGCGGTGGCTTCTCTTGGCACGGGCTCTAGGGCACGTGGGTTTAGGTAGTTGTGGTGCACGGGCTTAGTTGCTCTGCAGCACGTGGGATCTTCCTGGATCGGGGATCAAACCTGTGTCCCCTTCATTGGCAGACAGATTCGTAACCACTGGACCACCAAGGAAGTCCTGGAGTGTGCTCCTTCTTGAGAGCATATCTCGGTAGCTCAGCATCACGGGACTATGCCTGATCCACTGGCCCAGTGGGCCCTGTGGTCAGAGAGGAGAGGGAGAATCTGGGCTGCAGAGGAGATGGAGTTGGGGGTCTACTCTCCAGAGACCCTCACCTTCCATAAGTGGAGCCCAAGGCGGCTGCAGGCTGCGGCGACTGCGGTGGTCTTCCCACTGCCCGGGGGGCCCCGTAGAAGGACACTGCCAGTCCCTGTCAGCAGGGCACCCCTGCAACCAGAGAACAGACATTTGCTTCCTCTATCTTGCCCAGAAGGGAGTCCCCAGTGACACAGGCCCCCTCAGATCCAGAAAGCAGACACTCTCCTTGACGCACCCCTCCCCACCAGGACCGTCACCACTTGGTGAGGCCGTATTTCCCATACCATCAGTGGAATTCTGGCAGGGGCCTGGGGCATATCCAGGGGATTAACTTCTTTTTGTCATCAGTGAAACCTTGGCTGTTCAGTCTGGTCTGGATTGTATGGAGGGAATTAGGAAGGGGTCTGTGGCTACACATGGGCCAGCGGTATGAGGACCTTGTCTTTCAGGGCCCAGGTGGTGAAAATCGCGATGACTAGTGGGCTCTCCAAGGGAAGGGCAGCCTCAGAGACAAATGACCCTGGGGGAGAGTCTCCCTCCACAGCTGACCTTGGAGGGCAGAGGTTACTCCCAAAAAGAAGCCTGGGAATTTGCTTACGGACAGGACATGGGCTAGGGGCCCGGGCCCGATGGTTGGAGGGAGGCCCACCCAATCCCACCATGGCCAGGGCATCAGGCACTGCTTGTCTGGCCTGCTGCTCCTCTAGGGATGCTCCGGGCAGCCTTCTCTCACACCGAGGCTGCAGCATCCTCACTCACCCTGGCTGGAGGCGAGGCTTCAGGGCGGTACAGAGCTCGGTCACCAAGGCCTCCAGGCCTGGAGGAGACAAGCTGCTCCAGGGAGTGGAGTCCCCTGAAGGAAGCCTTGGAACCAGGCTCAGGGTAGAACCCACCTGTGAAAGGTGGGAGGAAGCTTTAGTTTCTAGAAGTTGTTTTAATTTACTTTATTGAAGTATTTAATTTACTTTATTGATTTACAATGTGCTGTTACTTTCCACCATACGGCACAGTGATTCAGTTAAACACGTATATAAAAGTCTGCATCTACTAATCCCGAACTCCCACTCCATGCCTTCCCCAACTCCTTCCCCCTTGGCAGCCACCAGTCTGTTCTACAGAAGTTCTTTCTGCTCCTTTCCCCAGGTCAACCCCCACCGCCAGGGCCTCACCATGTACAAGGAGGTATGGGCGGTGTCGGCTAAGTAGGCTCTGGCTTGCCCGTCTGGAGCCTCCCCAACTGTTTTCTTCACTTTAAAAAACATCTCTTGCCACCTGTAGGGAGAGAGGCCCAATGAACCCCAGATCCAGAGCCCACATCCAATCCTTCTTAAGGGCAACGTGCTGTCTCAGTCAGAGGTCCGCTGCAGGGACAAATGGAAGAGCAGTACAAAGAAATGCCCCTAGATGTGGCGGAGGTGGGCAGGAAGCGGGGGACGTGGTGGTAAAGGAAAGCAGGTGGTCTTCCTTATCTCTCTGACGGGATCATACACGTTTTAAGAGCAGGAGCTGTGCCTGTCCTTGGCACCCCTCATACCAACATCACCTGAGGGTGTGTTTCTCCTGCCTACTCACTCCAATGGAAGAAGCCACTGCCACACCAAGCAGTGACCATCTGCCCGTTTTCACTGGCTTGAGAACACAGACTCTCCCTCAAATATGCATCTACCAAAAAAAAAAAAATGTACCCACCAAGGCCATCTAAAACCTCGAAAGAAAGAGTCCTTCAGCTCTTAGTCATCCATAAGATATAATCGCAAGCAGATTCCTTCATGATGACATTTAGCGATTAATGTTTCTCTGTTTTGGCTGTACATTAGAATTATCTGTGAAACTTAAAAAAAAAAAACAAAAAACCCCCCCAACATCTCTCACAGACTGTGATTCCATTCAGTAGAGGAGTGGTTGCCAGAAGCTGAGGGAAGGAGGGAACGGGGAGTGACTGCTGGCGGGTGGGGGTTTCTTTCTGGGCCGAGGAAAATGTTTTGGAATTAGTGATGTTGATGGCACAACGTTGTGAATATACTAGAAGCCACTGAATTATATACTTTAAAAGTGTGAATTTTATGGTATGTGAATTATATCTGAATTTTACACTTAACATTTTCCTTCCTTTGGGAAAAATAAAAAGACTGCAGAGGCTCTAGCCTAACCCTGATTCTGCTCTAATAGGTCTGGGGTAGGGCTCAGGCATTTTTATTTTTCAAAAGCTCCCAGCCATAACCAGGGCTGTGCAGTCACTGGCTAGTGTTAGAGTGAGTTAGGCTTACTCAGCCTACCAGGGGGGTGAGGGTTGCTGCTGCTGCTGCTGCTGCTAAGTCGCTTCAGTAGCGTCCAACTCTGTGCGACCCCATAGACAGAAGCCTACCAGGCTCCCCCGTCCATGGGATTCTCCAGGCAAGAACACTGGAGTGGGTTGCCATTTCCTTCTCCAATGCATGAAAGGGAAAAGTGAAAGGGAAGTCTCTCAGTTGTGTCCGACTCTTAGCGACCCCATGGACTACAGCCTACCAGGCTCCTCCATCCATGGGATTTTCCAGGCAAGAGTACTGGAGTGGGGTGCCATTGCTTTCTTGGGGCGAGGGTAGCAGACAGCAATTACTAGTCCAGTTTTCCAGATACAGAGAGGAACTACTGCCGTCTGTAATCCTCAGGCAGCACGGCAATGGCAGAGCCCGGGCCTCTTTCAGGTCTAACTGGGGTACAAATTCCTTTGCTTAGTATCCCACAGTCACACAGCTGCTCCCTCTGGCAGCAGAGAGGGGAGGGGGTGGAAAGGCCTTCAGGTGGAAGGGGAGGCATACTAGGTTTGGGACTACCACCAGAGGCACTGACTGTGAAAGAACTGGAACATAAGGAAAGCTGTCCCACTGGTTTTTTCTGTTTGTTTGGTTGGCTGCACTGTGCGGTTGGTGGTGTTTTAGTTCCCCAACCAAGGACTGAACCCAGCCCTGGCAATGGAAACACTGAGTCTTTACCACTGGACCGCCAGGTAATTCTGTCCTACTGCTGTTCATTATAAATAGGTATTGTGTTAGTTGCTCAGGCGTGTCCAACTCATGGGATCACTGCTCAGGACCCCATGGACTGTAGCTTGCCAGGCTCCTCTGCCTATGGGATTCTCCAGGCAGCAATACTGGAGTGGGTTGCCATTCCCATCTCCAAGGGATCTTCCCAACCCAGGAATCGAACATAGGTTTCCCACATTGCAGGCAGATTCTTTACTATCTGAGCCACCAAGGAAGCCCATAAACAAGTGATGGGTGGGTCTACAACCTAGACTCGCAATCAAGCTGAACCACCTCGGTCAGATGCATCTGGCAGCCAATGGAATCCAAGGAGGAAGAGCCCTGGGGCAGGGAAGGGGGAGGGAGACACGCCCACCTCTCCCCCTCACAAGCCCCCCTCCACCCCTACTCTCCATCCATGGAGAGTGGATGGGCCACCTCACTGAGGTTGGCCAGACCTCTGGAACATATCTGGACACTGCTGGGGAACACGGGGTTGTGTTCCTGAGAGCCACACAGTGGAGCTCGATCCCCGCCCCAGGCCTGGTGTGGGAGGTGGAGCAGGGGGGAGGACCAGCTGCACCACCGCCAGTGGACTTCTGTGCCAGGGATCAGGGGAGCCTCCATCCAGGGAGCCTCTTACCAAGTCCAGGGAGTAGGGTACAGCACTCATCTCTGTCCTTGGACCCATCTGCCCACTCAGCCCTGCTTTTCCAAACCCACCCAGAGGTAAGAACTACATGCTCAGTACCCAGAGGAGGGAGGCAGGTCTCCAAGGTGCTGGTATGGTAGAGGTCCAGGAACAGGACTGGCTTGCTGGTCTGTCTCAGGAGGGGCGAGTGCCTGTTTTCCTTTAAAAGTACAAAAGGTGGGCATTCTGCAGCTTTCCTACAGAGCTAGCTCATAGACAGTTGCTCTACTTAAGATAGAGGTGGTGGCAGAGCGGTATGAAGAACTCGCAAGCCAGTGCAGGAGATGCAAGAGACATGGGTTCAATCCTTGGGTCAGGAAATCCCCTGGAGCAGGAAATGGAAACCTACTCCAGTATTCTTGCCTGGAAAATTCCATGGACAAAGGAGCCTGGTGGGCTACAGTCCACGGGTCACCAAGAGCCGGACACGACTGAGCACACACACACACAAGATGGAAAACAGAAGTTGGAAGTGATGGAGAGCAGCTGGGCATTCTCCACCAGGCTCGTTGTAAATTTGATGGGAAAGCTCAAAGAAGCACCCTGGAGCACCAAATGGAATTACACATGGCACCACAGGCCCCCTCCTCTGGGTACCACAGCCCTGAAACTGGAGAGACTGAGCATTGGCCAGAACCAAGCTCTGAATGTTGACCAAAGCTGAATTAGGTACTCCAAACAAGGCACTGCTCCCTTAGTAGAGGACCCAGGCTGGCTCGGCCTGAGACCCTGGGCATGATGGCTCTTGTGCCCAAGTTTCTGCAGGGTGGTCCCACCACCTCACTGGGATTTCCTGGCAAGTTGGGTTAGTGTCTTCTTCTTCTAATAAAGCCTTATAGGAAATCCATCTGGGGGTAGGAAGCTACACATTTTCCCCCTTCACATAAAGCCAAGCAGTCTCTGAATTCTGAATTTTTTTTTGGCTGCGCCATGTGGTATGTGGGATCTTAGTTCCCCATCAGGGATTGAACCTGCTCCCCCTGCACTGGGAGTGCAGTCTTAACCACGGGAAGTCCCTGCCTTACCATTTCATATGCAGTCTCTGCAGTAAGAATCAACAGGAGGAAAGGTTGGCCTCCTTGTTTTGGGTCCCTGGCTCAGTTACGCTCTTTCTCACTCTCTGTTGAGGATAAGGAAAGACAGCAGGTCTCTCAAGGGCAAATCCCTTCCTCTCCTGTCTTGGGAGACAAGACTGAAAAGCAGCGTGTCCACATTCCATCCATTAGAGCAGAAATCATGATGGTACTGGGGCTCCTCTGGCTCAGTGTATGGGAGGTGTGGCCCAAACAACACCGGTTGAGAATGGAAAGCAGGGCTTCCCTGATGGCTCAGTGGTAAACAATCCACCTGCCAACGCGGGAGACATGCATCTGATCCCTGGAGAGGGAAGATCCCATATGCCGTGGGGCAGCTAAGGCCGTGTACCACAACTATTGAGCCCGTGCTCCAGAGCTGGGGAGCCACGACTACTGAAGTCTACATGCCCCAGCGCGTGTGCTCTGCAGCAAGAGAAGCCACTGCAATGAGAAGTTAGTCACCACAACTTGAGAGCAGCCCCCGCTTTCTGCAACTCGAGAAAAGTCCACACAGTAATGAAAACCCAGCACAGCCAAAACATAAAATAATAAACAAAAAATCATTTTAAAAAGAATGGAAAGCAGGGGGGACTTCCCTGGAGATTCAGTGGTTTAAACTCTGAGCTTCCACTGCAGGGGCTGTAAGTTCAATTCCTGGTTGGGGGAGTTCCTCATGCCACGAGGTGCAGCCAAAAAAAAAAGAAAGTGAGGAATCCCACCTTGGACTAGGCCATTGAACGATTCTTAGTGCTTTACTATACCTAGGACCACCAATCAATTTGAGGATAAACACCTCCCAAAAGCCAGCAGGCAGTGGCTCTTAATTCTCTTTTCAGTCACATGCCTATTTGAGAACATGAGAATAGGTACCTTCTCTCCCGAAAAACATGCATGACAACAACAAAATGCTCTTATGCACAGAATTATTCCATTCAACTTGAGAACTCCTGCACGCAGGTTAAGAATCCCAGCTGCAGGAGAGAAGGCAGCTCCATACCTGGGCAGTTTCTCTGGGCTTCCTTCCAGGATCTCTACTTGCCCAACTGTTGGCACACACAGGATATCCCCTTCCTGGACTGCCCTGTAACACAGCGGTAGCCCTGGTCAGCTCACAGTGGGAGTTAATAGCAGGCACCTGACATATCCCCGCATGCCCCACCCCCTCAACCTGCAGACTGTTTCTCAGGGGTCTACTGCCCACCAAGAGATCCCAAGCAGTTGTCCAGAGAACAAACCTGACCTAGTACAGAGCTTTGGGATACGGCAGAGAGGGGATCAGAGTCCAGAGAGAGGGGCAAAGCAGGATCCTGGCTTTTTAGGGGCCTCCTCAAATCAAAGTGGTTTCTCAATCTAGAATGTCTGGATTTACCCTCCTGGCCCAGATTCCTCTTGTCTATCTGACACACCAGGAGGCTTCTAGCCACCATACTGCCTTAAACTGTGGCTTTTTAGTATCAGAGGCTTTCTGGTATCTGAATCTCAGGCCTGGGATAGGAGGAGTTCATTGAGGGTGGTGTGCTACCCTCCTGCAAGGGGGAAGTGGCTAACCTGGGTGTCTGAAAGTGCCGGTAAAGGACATGGTCATAGTTTCCATTAGTGCTGTAGTGAGGAGACGACACAATTTCGATGTGTAACTCTTTGGCAAACGGAGGCCCAGGCAGCACTGAGCAGCTTCCTTTGTCTTCAGGGGTGCTGGAGCCCTCCAAATACCTCTATGAGAGAAATAACCACCGCCTTAGCACCTTCTCCCAGGGACTCAGGCTCTGCCCAGTCTCTTAGCAACCAACACTTCTACTTCCATCCTTTATCCTTCCCATAACCACAAGGGCTGTGGGACGGGAGACCTAAGAGAGTAGAGCTGAAGACCTATATCTTCCTTAGAAAACAGAAACCTCTCCTTCTAATGGGCACCTGGAAGAGACTTCTGACTCTGACTTTCCTGACTCTAGCTCCAAAGAGTTCACCAGTGATGATAACCATTCTGCGACACCTTTATACTGGCCCCGAGCCAGTGAAATGGTAAAGACATTTAACTCCCACAAGTCATTTGAGTGACACCAGGCAGCCACTGGGAACATTAATTGGACAGTAGTGAGGACACTGAATTCAGGCTCCAGTTAAAGGACATGATCTCACTGAAGCTGAGAGGGCTGGGTCAGGTGAATGAGCTCCTGCCTGAGTGCTCCAGTACTTTCCCTCCATTTAGAAGGAAAGCCACACCTGACTTCCATTCACGCATATCTTTTATTTCTTCTTGACATCCCACAGCACTACCTGTCTATGCCAGCATTACCTAATATAACTTTCTACAGTGATAGAAAAATTCTATATTTACATGTGGCTAATGAACACTCAACATGTGACTAAAGCAATCAAATAACTGAATTTTTTACTTTACTTACTTTCAGTTGATTTAAAGAACCACCCGGGGGCTAGCAGCTTTTGTACTGGTCAGTGTGGGCCTAAATACATCCAGGTGCTTAATTAAACAGTAGCCTATATTTGTCCCCCTGAACACAATTTTCTTTTTGAAGTAAGTTCCTTAAAGGTAGAAAGCAAAAACTCCTCTTGGATGTATTTAATCTAATATTAAAATTAAACACCAAGCACTAAGGATAATAAAAACCTGTCCCTTCAAGAACAATATACAATTGAGAATTAGAGCATATGATCATAACAAAACTATAAAAACTCTCAGAAAGATAGAAAATGCTATAGGAAAAAGTAATGTTAAATTTGTGGTGTGAGATTTTGCAAGGCTTTAAGAAACAGTGTCAGGCTTTATTTTTTTGGGCTCCAAAATCACTGCAGATGGTGACTGCAGCCATGAAATTAAAAGACGCTTACTCCTTGGAAGGAAAGTTATGACCAACCTGATAGCATACTCAAAAGCAGAGACATTACTTTGCCAACAAAGGTCCGTCTAGTCAAGGCTATGGTTTTTCTAGTAGTCATGTATGGATGTAAGAGTTGGACTGTGAAGAAAGCTGAGCGCCAAAGAATTGATGCTTTTGAACTGTGGTACTGGAGAAGACTCTTGAGAGTCCCTTGGACTGCAAGGAGATCCAACCAGTCCATTCTAAAGGAGATCAGCCCTGGGTGTTCTTTTGAAGGACTGATGCTAAAGCTGAAACTCCAGTACTTTGGCCACCTCATGCGAAGAGTTGACTCATTGGAAAAGACTCTGATGCTGGGAGGGATTGGGGGCAGAAGAAGGGGATGACAGAGGATGAGATGGCTGGATGGCATCACCGACTCGATGGACATGGGTTTGGGTGAACTCCGGGAGTTGGTGATGGACAGGGAGGCCTGGGGTGCTGCAATTCATGGGGTCGCAGAGTCGGACACGACTGAGCGACTGAACTGAACTGAACTGAAGAAGCAGGTGGCATTTGTAGAAGGGCCCTGAAGGAGGAGGAGGTTAACAGAATAGGAAGGAACTTGAAGTCAAGGACAGCGTGAGCAAAAGATGGAAGCACGATCTTCCATACTACCCAGTACAATACTGGATGTGTGTGTGTGCGTTCTCAGTCTTGTTCAACTTCCACCAGGCTCCTCTGTCCATTGGATTTTACAAGCAAGAATACTGGAGTGGGTAGCCATTTCCCCCTCCAAGGGATCTTCCTGACCCAGGGATCAAACCCACGCCTCCTGCGTTGGCAGGTGGATTTCCACCTACTTGGTAAGCCCACAATACTGGATACATTGCAACAATTTGACAAATAACTGATTAGATTCAGTAGATTACTACACATGGTAATTTGGCTGTAATTCTCACCTTTCACCTGAATAGTGAAAGCCCTTCCCATGCACCAATATGTTTTAATTGTAGAGAATGGATAAATAAGGCTAAGAGGTGTTAAGGGAAAAGTCCAAACTCTAAGGGACTAAGTAAAGGATCCGAATTTTACAGCTCTCATCTTCCAATTCAGTTAAGGCAAAGAAGAGATAAAGAGGAGGAAGCATTCCTGATCTCAGTCCTGTATCCTACCTGGATTTTGAGCTCTCCCACGTCCAGGGGATCACAGCCGAGATTAAAAGCCAGAGTGGCAGGCACGAGAGCCAGTCCGTCAGCGAGAGGCTCTCCCGGCTGCCCAGAGCCGGGTCCCAGTCTTTCAGAGAGGTTCCAGCGAGGCTCTAGGACTTGGACTGTGGCCAGATGTGGCTGAGAAGTGTTCGATGACTCTCCAGCCCGGGTCACCCACACCCATTCGCCCTGGAAGAGGCTGAGGCTGCGGAGACAGCTCCGGCTCACCCCCAGTGCATCTCCAGTCCCTCCCAGAACGCCCCTTAGTCGCCGGACTGTGCCAGAGGCCGCGAAGGAGGACACCACCGGCGGGAGAGGGAGCCGGCTGCTGTTCTCAGCCTCTGGACCCAGTTTGGCCCGCCCACGGAGCTCAGTCACAGCTAGCCGCGTCCCTGGACCCAGCAACCCTTGCAACGCCGGCCGCGTCTCCAGCACCCGCGGTCCGGGCACGGGCAGGGTCTCTCCGCGCCTCACCAGCAACGGCCCGACTCTCGGTCCGAGTCCGGGCCCAGACGAAGTGCCAAGCAGCGCCCAGCCCAGCGACGGGGGCCGCCGCACCGGCCGCGCCCGCACCCACGCCCCGGAGCCCAGAGCCAGGAGCTGCAGCAGCGCGCGGCTAACCAGCAGCTGCGGAGGCCCCGGGCCCTGCTCTTCGGTGCCCGCGCCAGGTCCCTCCAGGGCGGCCACCAGCAGTGCCGGCCCTGCCGGGCTCTCCCCTGCAGGCCTCAGCGCCAGCACTAGGCCCAGCCCTGCCGCAGGCCACGGGCCCCCGGGCGGCAGCAGCACAGCCAAAGCGGGTGTCTCGGTCGGGAAGGGCTCCAGGACTCGCAAGACTGCCAGCGCCATGGTGACAGGAGATCAAAGAGCACAGCGAAGAAGGGCGCCTTCCTGAGCCGGAGAGCTAGACGTCCCGGCGGCTCACACGCCACTTCCGCTTCCGGCAGGGGCGGCCCTAGGGAAGTGGGCGGGGCGTCGGGTGCAAGGGCGTGCTCCAGGAGGGTGAGCTGCGCCTTGGATCGATCCGAAAGGTGCCTCGGTGGCAGTAACACAGTCACTGTGGTCGGGTAGTCCAGGCACACCGCTTGTGAGACGTGTGTACAGGGGTTTACCTTCCGCGCCTGCCTGGGGAGTAACGTCTGTCAACTAACCTCCCCACGGGCATGTCCTCAACAGTTTATTGAATGATCAGTGAACGATCATTGTGGCCTGGACCAAACTTGGCCCACTGCTGGGAGCTGTGGGTGTAGTGTTTAGGAAGGTGTCCACTCGTGGAACTGTAGGCACTGAGGTTTGGAGGCTTGCGGGAAGGTTGCAGGAGGGAGTGGTAGGGTTATATGTCTCAGACAGGCATTTGGATGTGGAGCGGCTGCTGGCTGAATTACTGCAAGTGATTCATGTAGCCCTGTAGTGGTTGGTGCTGCCACACCTATTCCAACACATTCTACACAAAACCCATGTTCCAGTGTTTCTTGTCCTGCTTATTGTCCTGTTCATTCTGTTCCCACCAAGCTTGAAACAAAGACAAAGCAGCTTCCCTTTCTCATCTCTCCAAAACTAGATGTTCTCTCCTCCCAATCCTTGTAGACTGGAGATCCATTCCCATTTCCACCCTGGAGAGGAATGAACAGCAGAGCAGGCAGAAGAGAGAGATTCAAGGCTTCACTCATTGAGTACCAGACCAACAGCTTGTTTCCCATCTGGGCTGTTACTTAACAGTCCTTCCTTGTCCCCACCTCCACTGCTCTGTATAGACACCTGGACACTAGCACTTAGAATCAATGGATTGGGGGATTCCCTGGTGGTCCAGGGGTTAGGACTGAGTGCTTCCATTGCAGGGGTCACAGGTTTGATCCCTGGCCAGGAAACTAAGATCACACATGCTGCTCAGTGTGACAGAAAACTAAAAAGAATCCGTGGATTGGTTGGTGGCAATCTCCTCTTTCTGGACCTTGCATTCTCTTCCTTGCCTTCTCTGCCCAACTTTCTCCTTTCCTTCATCTTGAGGCAGTCTTCTACTTTGTACATTTTGCATTCCTGAAAATTTCCTGAAAATCTGAGAGGTTAATATAAGATTTACATATTGTAAGGTATTTCTATCCCTAGAAAGACAAGAAAAAATATATATACTTAATGTTTTATTATAGTTTCAGGAGGTACCTCTAGTCCTAAACCTGAAATTGCCAAGTTGTACCTTTTTAAAGCAGCATGCTTCCCTGAAAGCTCAGTTGGTAAAGAATCCACCTGCGATGCAGGAGACCCCAGTTTGATTCCTGGGTCGGGAAGATCCACTGGAGAAAGGACAGGCTACTCACTCAGTATTCTTGGGCTTCCCTTGTGGCTCAGCTGGTAAAGAATCCACCTGCAATGTGGGAGACCTGGGTTTGATCCCTGAGTTGGGAAGATCCCCTGGAGAAGGGAAAGGCTGCCCACTCCAGTATTCTGGCCTGGAGAATTCCATGGACTGTATAGTCTATGGAGCTGCAAAGATTTGGACTAAACTAAGTGACTTTCACTTTCAAGAATGTACTAGGTACCTGAATTCACAAGGATGAAGTTCCCATTTCACGGACAGAGGAGCCTGGCAGCCTACAGTTCATGGGGTCGCATAGAGTCGGACATGACTGAGTGACTAACACTTTCACACTTTCTTAGCAGTTTTCCTGGCAGCTCAGACAGTAAAGAGTCCCTGTAATACGGGATACCCAGGTTTGATCCTTGGATCAGGAAGATCCCCTGGAGAAAGGAAATGGCAACCCACTCCAGTATTCTTGCCTGGAAAATCCCATGGACTGGTGGAACCTGGCAGGCTACAGTCCATGGGGTCGCAAAGAGTGACACAGTTGAGCAACTTCACTTTGAAACTGTTATGTGGCTCTGTCCCCTGTCTCTCAGAAGACCCAAGGACTGAGAGGATGGTGGAGTGATTCCAAAGAGAATATGCCTCCTTTACACAGAATAAGTTAAGCTATGGTGTTCCTTGAGGTCTTGCAAATGGGTAAGTATATCTGGTATCCTGCCTGGGTTGGCATCCATATAGATGCAAATATCTATTCACAGATAAACGTGCTTTTCTTTTAAGTTTTTCCTTGAGCAAATAATGGTTAGCATGTCGTCCACTCTGCATTACCTTGAAATCATCATTAGTCAATGAAACTCAAATAATTACTTCTGTAAGACAGCTAGCAGCCTAGATTTGTTGCCTTTACTTCCATACCTCTTGCTCATTCTTTAACCCACTATACCTTCCTTCCATTCTTTTGAAACTTTCCTGCAAAGATCATCTGTAGCCTTTTTAAAAATAATTTTATTTATTTATCTTTGGCTGTGCTGGGTTGTTGCTGTGTGGGTTTTCTCTAGTTGCGGCAAGTAGGGGCTACTCGCTGGTTGAAAGTGTGCAGGCTTACTGAGGTGGCTTCTCTTGCTGCAGAGCTGTGGAGCATGGGCTCTAGGGTGTGGGTTTCAATAGTTGCAGCTCACCGGCTTTAGAGTGTGGGCTCAGTAGTTGTGGGCTTAATTGCCCCGTGGCATGTGGAATCTTCTCAGACCAGGGATTGCACTTGTATCCCCTGCATTGGCAGGTGGATTTTTAACCACAGAGAAGCCCTGATGCTATTCAATCTTTTTTTTTTTTTTATGCTATTCGATCTTGATCAACTTTTTTCTAGAATTTGACATTACTGACCAATCCTCTTATACTTCCTTTGTCATTATGACACAGTTTCCTCTCACATCTCTGATGGCTTTCAGAAGTCATCCTGAGCTCTTCCTTTTCCTTTACCACTCTCTTTGCAATCGGATTACTCACCAAATCCTGTTAGTTCTACACGTTTCCCAATGTTGTCATTTCTTCTCTATGCCTATACTGCCTTGTAACACTGCTCTCCTGGGCAAGGACCACAGGCTTATTCTTGAGCCTTCCTCAGTGTCTTCATGTAGTCAACTTGCTGCTGGAAGTTGACCTTCTGAAACGTTCCTCCAGACACTTCTCAGATCAGATCAGATCAGTCACTCAGTTGTGTCTGACTCTTTGCGACCCCATGAATCGCAGCACACCAGGCCTCCCTGTCCATCACCAACTCCCGGAGTTCACTCAGACTCACGTCCATCGAGTCAGTGATGCCATCCAGCCATCTCATCCTCTGTCGTCCCCTTCTCCTCTTGCCCCCAATCCCTCCCAGCATCAGAGTCTTTTCCAATGAGTCAACTCTTTGCATGAGGTGGCCAAAGTACTGGAGTTTCAGCTTTAGCATCAGTCCTTCCAAAGAAATCCCAGGGCTGATCTCCTTCAGAATGGACTGGTTGGATCTCCTTGCAGTCCAAGGGACTCTCAAGAGTCTTCTCCAACACCACAGTTCAAAAGCATCAATTCTTTGGCGCTCAGCCTTCTTCACAGTCCAACTCTCACATCCATACATGACCACAGGAAAAACCATAGCCTTGACTAGACGGACCTTTGTTGGCAAAGTAATGTCTCTGCTTTTCAATATGCTATCTAGGTTGGTCATAACTTTCCTTCCAAGGAGTAAGCATCTTTTAATTTCATGCCTGCAGTCACCATCTGCAGTGATTTTGGAGCCCAGAAAAATAAAGTCTGACACTGTTTCCACTGTTTCCCCATCTATTTCCCATTAAGTGATGGGACCAGATGCCATGATCTTCGTTTTCTGAATGTTGAGCTTTAAGCCAACTTTTTCAGTCTCCACTTTCACTTTCATCAAGAGGCTTTTGAGTTCCTCTTCACTTTCTGCCATAAGGGTGGTGTCATCTGCATATCTGAGGTTATTGATATTTCGCCCAGCAATCTTGATTCCAGACACTTCTAGTTTGGTGTAATTTATTACATTGTACCTTAATCATAGGTTTATACAGGGCTGTGCACTTCACCAGACTGTGAACTCCTTGAGGACAGTAACTGATCTTATCCTTTAGGACACTGGCTTAGCGGGAGTAAGGGATGTATTTTCCGAGACGCTCAGGAATGAGGTAGCATGTCCACCGCGTTCTCAAGTGCTCGTGTCTAGCTGGTTCCCCAACCCTAGGACAGCTGCAGTAGGAACGGGGATCCTATTCCCAAAGCTGGAACAGATCCTGGGTTCTCATCTCATTTCACCCCGGTCCCTTCCTGCCAGGCTTCCCCTTTGATCCTCCTCAAGCCTCCTCTAGGTAACAGGCCCTCGAGGACTCCTGGGAGCTCTCTCCAATTTTGCGTAGGCAATCAGTGTCACGTTACCCTGATGAAGAAAGGTACCCTTCATTTTAGGGCTTCTTTCCTTCAATTCGGACTGGGCGGAATCGCAGTGGGGAAAGAGTGAGAGCCACTTTAGAGCGGAACGAGCTGCGAAGAATGGCCGAAGCCAACGCACACCAGACGCCGAAGTGCGGCAGTCGGTGCAAAGCCCGGGCTTCCCTTGACCCCCGCCTCTCACGCTAAGCTCGACCCCCTTTAGGGCGGGATCTCCCACTTTAGCCAATTCTGGGAGTCGAACCCTGGCGGTTTGTACTCTTCCTTTCCAATGAGAAAAAAAAGAAGCCGCTTGCTTCCAGCGACCAATCGGAGGAGGCGGCGCCTGGTTGTCAGGCAGGTTTGTAAGAGTTCGGGCCAATTGGAACACAGACACCGCTCGACCCGGGCGCAGCGCGCAGGCGGTGGCGAAGAGACGCCGAGCGGGCCGAGTGCGGCCGAGCAAAGCCGGAGCCGGAGCGGGGCCGCAGGAGCCGGGCAGGGTCCGGACGGGCCGAGATGCCCTATAAACTGAAGAAGGAGAAGGTGAGCGTGGTCCTTTTCCCCGCGCCTCCGCCTCGAGGGCCTGCGCGGAACTCTGGGAGGGGCCCGAGCCAGGCCCGGGACAGCCCCAGACCGACCCTCCCGTCCGGCCCCCGCAGGACTCCCCGGGGCCAGCCCTCCATCCCCGCTGCTCGTCGCACCCCAAGCCTTTGCCGCAGCTGAGAAAGCTCCCACCCTTGTCCGGGATATAGTCCGCCCCACATGCACCTCCCTTCCTCTCTCCACCGTCCCCCGGCCCAGGGTAACCTCCTCCCTCCAGATCCTGCCTCGCTCCCAGGTCACTCTCCTGCTTTTTCTCCCCCCATCACCTCCCCATCCCCCACCCGTTTGCCGTTTGGGACAGCCGCTTATTTGAGACAGCACCTCCCTCCAGAACTAGCCCCCCCTTTTCAGCCCCGCGCAGCCCCTTCTCGACCCTCCTCTTCTCACCCGTCTGGGCTTGGGCCTGGGCCTGCCTTCTCCACCGTCCCTTACAGCAACCTTCTCTCTCCCCGCCAAGCTCCTTGACCTAGAACAGCTCTGCTTTTCTCTCTCCTCCACCGAATCTGGCCTAGGCCCCTCCCTCTAGTTCTTCCTTCACACACAAACTTGTAAACCAGGACCGAACCCTTCCTTCTACTGATGGAACCTTGGAAGGCAGGGTGTCTGAGCGCGTTCAGTGCAATCCCTCCTGATACAGATGAGGAGACTGAGGCCTCGATCCGAGGGGCAGGGGAAGGGACTGGGCCAAGGTCACACAGTCTCCTGGAGGCCCATCTGTAATATCAGGTCTCCTGACTTAAAGGCCTCCTCTGTACCAAAGCCTTGATAACAGGCATCACCCCACTCCCAGGTTCATCCTAAACCAGTCACCTTTCATCATCTGGGCAGGCCCCTCCCCTTATTCCTAATTGAGGATAACCTTTGCATTTTTCCTTTTTTGTACCAGTGCTGGGTTTCTGTCTTTCCAGGGCCATACTATCCTCAAATTGGGAATCTGCCCTCACAGACAGATTAGCTTTTCTTCTTAGCCCACAGGCGAGCCACCCCTGGACACCCTTGCTTTTTGTCTGGTGTCCTGACAGGCCATTTCTTGATGTTGCCTTCTTTCACCTTCCTCCTCTACCTCCGAACTGCCTTCCCATCTTCTTCATTCCTGTCTTTCTGTATCCTCTATTTCCTGCTGTTGCTGAGGTCTGACTCAGAGGTGTGGTTCCTTTGAGGTACAGACTCACACAGAGGGTGCTAGGATACCAGTTCCAGCCTCCCCTAGCTTCTTCTCTTCCCCGGGGCTGGCCCCTCGCGGTGGACGCCAGCTCTGGCCTGGTGTTCTCTTCACCCACTTTATGACCCCAGAGATGTCTTGTTTTCCTTTGCCCTCTGATTGGCTGGGTTGCTGCTTGTGCCATCTCTGACCTTATCAATTAGACTCCTTATCCTGGGGCCGATGGAGATTTGCCAGGTGGCTCTGAGTCTGGATTGTCCCCATAACCTCTCAGGGCCTGAGATTCTGAACGTTGGGTTAGTAATGGTATAGGTGGCACTGTACCTCCTAGGGAGCTGAGCTGGGCAGGTTTGGGTGCCCCACCCAGGCCCCGTGCCCTTGGGAAGCAGGCATGCTGAGGTGGTTTGGGCAGCTTAGCTGTAGGTGATACACGCACAAGTCAGCCACACCAGGGGCTGAAGGGCTTCTACGAGGAGTGTGGAGAGGGATGAAATTCAGAAGAAGCTGATGAGTTCCTTGCCGATCTATAGCTTGTTTTTTTGTTTTTTTTTTAATTTTTACTTTTTGGTCATACTGCCCAGCCTGTGGGATCTTAGTTATCCTATCAAACCTGAGCCTTTTGCACTGGACGCATGGAGTGTTAACCACTGGACTGCCGGAGACATCCCTGATCTGTAGTTTTTAGTCTGCTGGAACAGATACTGTCTCATCCACAGAAAGCCTTTATCTACTAGAGGACTGAGAAGAAAATGTCTTAAGACTTTCTAGGACCACAGGTGTTAAGTGTTTGGTTGGGAAAGAGTATGAGAAGCATCGGGGTGCCTGGGACCAGGCACCTCTGATCCCCTTTAAGGTGTAACTTTCTACTTTTGATTTCCAGTTGCATTTGGCCTCCTTCTATGGTTGACAAGTCCTGACAATGTGACTGGGGTTTGCCTAAGTGGGGTGGGGACAGAGAGGAGGGGGGGATGGAGGATCTGTATTGCTCATCTGTCATTTCTCCCCTTTCTCCTTTATCTCTGGTGGTCCCATTCTTGGCCAAACCTCATGGCCTCTTTCCTAAAGCCCATTGCAAACCCTTAGTTAGGGGTGAGCCCTCCCTTCTCCCCTGGATTTGCAGAACACTTGGTAGGTTACTTATGGCCTTTTTGTGTTCCCTTGGACTGGAACTGTGGACATGTCTTTTCTTCCCCCTGAGAAAATAACTAAGCTCCATTTTGTTTTGGTGTCTCCCTTGTACACCTTAGGCGCTCAATGTATGAGCGCTGAGTCAACCCTTGGGGAGATTTGCATCCCTCCTCTTCCCTCACATTCTGATCTAGGACTTCTGTCTTTTTGGTTGCTGGGTGGAGGTGTCCCCACTCCCTCCCACTTTCTTGTTCATAATAATAGTAATAACATTGACTAACATTTCATTTTTCACGTGCCAGACACTGTGCTAAAAGGAACTAGGGGGACTTCCCTGGTGGCCCCGTGGTTAAGACTGCAAGCTTCCACTGCAGGGGGTGTGGGTGCAGTCCCTGGTCCGGGAACTAAGATCCTGCATGCCGTGCGGTGCAGCCAAAAAATTAAAAAATAAAAACATTAAATGAGCAGAAGGAATCAGGTACTTTGTCGGCACTGAATAGATAAGGAAACAGGCTCAGCAAGGTTAGTTAACTAGCCCATGATTGTGTAGCTACAAAGAGCTGGGCTGGGAACACACGGCTGGCTGTAAACCACAGTGCCGTGTGGCCCTGGACGGCTGGGCTGGGCTGAAGCATGTGCACTTCTCCTGTTGTCCTGCGGGGGCCAGGGAGCAAGGGTGGAGGCCTGGTTCCCACTGCCCACCACCCTTCAGCACACACCCCTGCAAGCAGCCGGGGTCTCTCTTTGGCACATTCCCTGAGAAAGATGTCTGAGCGCTGCTGGGTGGGTGGAGGGGTACAGAAAGGAACAAGGAGCCCACGGTCAAGGAGAGAAGTGAGACGTGTGTGCACGTGGGTCAGCTGTGTCCCAGAAGCCCACGAATGGGGTGTGTGCAGACGGTCGCTCCAGTGTTGCATCTTGCAGGCACCCCCTCATCCTTTTCCTCTCTGCCCCATGCTCTGTGCCCCTCCCTGGCCCCTTGGCGAGGGGTGAGGGTGCCCAGCCCAGTGAGGGACCACGGGGGAGGCGCTCAGCCGCCTAGAGCACACGCATGGCTCCTTCATGACTGGAGCTGCTCCACGCCTAGAAACAGCTCCCTGCCTCCCCGCCCCCAGGAAGCCTTCCCCCTGCTCCAGCCCACGCAGCGCTCGCTTCTCCCTGAAATCCTTTAGCCCCCATCAGCATAATCACTGGGTTTAACACTTCTCACTGAAGGGGCTCAGGTGCTCAGGAGTCACAGGATCTCAGAGCTGGCAGTGATTTCCAAGTCCCCCAAACCCATCTGCTTTAAGGCTCGGGTCCCTTTTGCGTCGTGCCTGGGAGGAGGCCTCAGTGCACCTCTGCTCGCCTGCTGTCAGGTGGGTCGCTGCCGCCTCCCTACAGCAGGTTTCTGTGCAGCTGCTCCAGGAGAAAAGTCTTCCTCGTTTGTAGTCTCAGCCTGTCTTCCTGCCACCTTAGCCCGTGGCTCTTAGGGCTTCTGGATCCACGTAGAACAAGTTGCATCTTTAGTCCACATGGCAGCCCTTCATTTATTTGTAAGGATCCCTCTAGCTCCCCCACCCGCCAGGGCTCCTCCCTCCCATTGTTAACTATCCCAGTTCCTGCAGCTGTTGCTCTCAGGACATGCTTTTGAATATACTCCCAGTATGGGTTGTATTTCCCTCCTGAACAAAACCTAGGGTTTGTCTTTGTCCCTCCCAAA
Organism: Bubalus bubalis; assembly: GCF_019923935.1. Taxonomy (NCBI): domain Eukaryota; kingdom Metazoa; phylum Chordata; class Mammalia; order Artiodactyla; family Bovidae; genus Bubalus; species Bubalus bubalis. The sequence continues at coordinate 35,226,057 of NC_059158.1, read as the reverse complement.
GTCTGAGGCTCCCAATTGAGCTAGAGCCTCCAGGATGGCTCCGTCAGTGCCAAGGACACGCACGCTGCACAGGTCTGCTTACTGGACGGCAGGTCACATGAGCTGCCGTGGCAGCCACAGCACATGGATGATTTGTGTTGAGCTTGCAGTCAGACCGAAATCCCCAGGTCTTTTTCCCATTCTCCCCATCCTGTTCCCTGGGCAGTTGTTTTTTTTGGCCTGGAGCATAGGAAGGGATGCTGGGCAGGCCAGGGCTCTGAGCCCGCAGCCAGGTTCCCAAGGGAGACTTCAGACTAGTGCTTGCTCTTCGTAGCCCTTCAGGGCCTTACCCCCATCCCTGACCTTGTGCTTGTCCACCAAGGCCTTCTTGGGACAATCCCCATACCTGTCAGCATCCTTGGGCCCCACTGATTATGCCAGTAGCAGTTACTAGTCTGGGTGCTGTTTGTGATGTCCAGAAAATGCTTCCCGGTCTTCCCAGATAGCCTCGGGTGTACCGTGATGACCCTTCCCTCTAGCCTGAGAGCCCTAGGCCCGCTCTGCCCACTTTAGCCAGAAGCCAGTCTGAGCAGCTTGTTCCAGGATTCATTTCCCTTGAGCCTCCTCGCCCTCGTTCTTACTTGACAGAGGCCCTGACTCATACACCAGTCCTGTGAGGTGAAGAAGCACGATCATGTTGTATTATTGTGTGTTGGAGTTGTCTTTCTAACCAGATTCTAAACTCATTGGTGCCCTTGCGGGACCGATCTCCCTTGGTGTACCCCAAACCCCACCCTACTCCCCCAGGTTTAAGGTACATGCTCAGGGGTCCTGACTGATTGATTCAATTGGATAATTGGATAAGACCGAAGGGATGTGGATAGGGTCTCCCCCTGCCTGATCAACTGCTAACTCTCCATCTCCTCCTCTCAGGAGCCCCCCAAGCTTGCCAAAGGCACAGCCAAGCCCAGCAGCTCGAGCAAGGATGGTGGAGGCGAGAGCACGGAGGAGGTAATGAACGTGGGCATTGCCCTAGTTATGCTGCAGGCAGCAGCTCCAGCTGCGTGATGGCCAGTGGGATGAGGGGTCCCTGAGGGGGCCAGAGGTTATCAGGCAGAAGGGAAGGAAAGGCTGGCCAGACCATCCTCAGGTAGCATTCACTTTGGCTGCTATGGACCAAAGACGCCTTCCGGTTTTCCCGACTCCCCAGCCATTCTTGTGAAAGTCAGTTCTCTGTCTGCCAAAGGGTTGAGAATTCCTTTTCTTTTAGGGCAAAAAGCTGGGGGGGTCCTGGGTCCTGGGGAAGAGGGGAAAGTGCACAGGTGCTCAATGGGGGCGGCAAGTGACCTCAGCGTGGCTCTGGGTGGGACCGGGGGTGGGGAGTGGCCAGTGTCCCTGAGTTGGGCAGGGCTGGGCCTGCTGCCCTTGGTGTGGATCAGATGGGAGCTGCTGAAGGACAGTCATGAGCAGAGGTCAGCGCAGCCTGGCAGTCTAGGGCCATAAAGTAATAAATGGCAAGCTGTGCACGCACAGGATGGGGGAGGGACTTAAGGAAGTCTGGAGTGTGTCCGTGGAAGTTTGGGAAGTGTGCTCAGTGGGATGCTCAGATGCTGAACGGTCCTGGGAGCATCAGCAGGTGTCTGTGTTACCCAGAAGCTAGCGATCCTTGTTACTATGCTTCCCACCTCCTGTGCTAAGCTGTTCAGAGGGATGGAGATGAAAAGGATACAGAACTCCCTAATTCCAGGCAGGTCTTAGGGATTGAGGTGGCTGGTGGAGAGGAGATGGACTAAAAAGATGGGGTTAACTGTGGCCCTTGATTCTTCTGGAGACTTCTGGTCCCTGTCACTTCCAAAGAGGGCCAAGCACTTTTTACACCTGTAACCATCATTTTTCGCTTCACTCAAGTGGTGGGAGGCAGCTGGGGAGGTTTGCCTCACCTTACAGAGGTGGGAGTTGAGGACCACAGAGGAGGAATTCTCCTTCCTCTGCACTTACCCTGGCGTCCAGACACATGTCTCGGCTTGTCCTTGTCACCTAGTGCTGGACAAGCAGTGGCTTGTCCCCAGATGTGTTTCCCCCACCACACTATGAAAGCAGCTGGCTTCCTCCTCTGTGTGCTGGGGCCCTCGGTTCACAGGAGGTCACCTGGAGATGCTTCTGTGGGGGGCGCCCTCTCCGGCCTCAGTCTCCCCTTCAGGAGCCATGACACGTGGGACCTGCAGGGAAGGTGGTCAGAGCCAGCAACTGATTCCAAAACGGCATGAGAGACTTAGAAACAGGATTAAGATACATATTTATTTGGCTGCACTGGGTCTTAGTTGCAGCATGCAGAATCTTTAGTGGGAACACATGAACTCTTAGTTGCAGCATGCGGGATCTAATTCCCCGACCAGGGATGGAACCCAGGCCCCCTGCTTTGGGAGCAAGGAGTCTTAGTCACTGGACCACAGGGAAATCCCAGAAACAGGATTTAAAGGGACAGAATGGAGTAGGTCAGGGGCAGCTCCCACCTTCTGCCTGACCTGTTCCTGCTTGTTCAGTTACTGGACAGATTGGCCATCGTTTTCTGCAAGCAGCCCTCCTGGACCACCCACCCCCATCCCCATGCCCAGGGCATCAGGGCTTCTATATCACCCCACGGCAGCGCTTAACCACAGCAGTAACGAAACAGTTCCTGGGAATTCATTGTGTATCAGTTGTCTCCTATGTTAGCCTGTGAGCTCCAAGAGGCTCTTGTTCACACCGAAGGGCCTGGCACACAAGAGGCACCAGCATTTGAATGCATTCATGAGTGTGTGAGCAAGCAAACCAGCTTCAAGTTAGACCTGGAAGGGGCCTGAGAGGCTAACTGTCTTCTTTCATAGGTAGGGAAATGAAGGTCCAAGCAAGTTAAGAAAAGAGCTGAGACTAGCTGCTGTGATTCCTCTGCCGCCCTCTGGAAAAGGAGAGTGTTGCCTTCACCTTGGCCTCTGTTTTGTGAAACGGAGCCTCACGTGTCTGAGGCAGCTGCAGGAATTCTGCTTTGTGAATTTGCAGAAATGCATGAGGGTGGTCCGGCAGAGGGATGGTGGAATGGTTGGGGACCAGGCCATGAGGCCCAGAACATCAGACACTGTTTGACATAGTCCTTCTCTCTCTCTCTCTTTTTTTTTTTTGGCCATGCTTCCCGGCTTATGAGATTTTAGTTCCCTAACCAGGGATTGAACCCAGGCCCTCAGCAGTGAGAGAGCAGAATCCTAACCACTGGACCATCAGGGGAGTTGCCAGGCACAGTCCTTCTCTTGCCCTTTTTCTAATCCTGAACTTTGGGCTCTTACAGTCAAACTTAACCTGTGTCAAACATTTGCCGGTCTTTCCAGTTAATCCTAATAATACTTCTAGCAGCCAATGTGTATTGTATTGAGCAGGTACTTGTGTATAGTTTCCTAGGGCAGCCATAACTAGTTACCACCAACTGGGTGGCTTAAAATAACAGACGTTTACGGTCTCACAGCTCTGTAGGCTGGAAGTCTGGAATCAAGGTGTCAGCAGGCCATGCTCCTCTGAGGGTCTAGGGAAGACTCTCTTCATGCTTCTCTCCTTTCTGGTGGCTTTCTTCCATCCGTGGTGTTCCTCAGCTCATGTACTCAGTCGTGTCTGACTCTTTGCTCTCCCAGGAGCTGTAGCCCATCAGGTTCCTCTGTCCATGGGATTTCCCAGGCAAGAATACTGGGGTGGGTTGCCATTTCCTCCTCCAGGGGATCTTCCCGACCCAGGCATCAAACCTGCATCTCTTGCATCTCCTGCATTGGAGGCAGATTCATTACTACTGAGGCACCTGGGAAGCCCTTGGCTTGTAGGTGCATCAATCTCTGACTCGGCCTTCACTCAGCATTCTCCCCTGTGCCTCTGTTGAGTCACTAAGTCACGTCGGACTCTTTGTGACCCCATGGACTGTAGCCTACCAGGCTCCTCTGTCCATGGGATTTCCTGGGCAGGAATATTGGAGTGGATTGCCATTTCCTTCTTCAGGGGATCTTCCCAACCCAGGGATTGAGCCTGTGTCTCCTGCGTTGGCAGGCAGATTGTTACCACTGAACCACCAGGGAAGCCCCCTGTGCCTCTATGTCTGTGTCCAAATTTCCCTTTTAATAGGACACCAGTCATGTTGGATTTAGGGCCCACCCTAATCCAATGTGACCTCATTTTAATTTGATTACATCTGCAAAGATCCTGTTGCCAAATAAGGTCACATTCACAGATGTTGATGTAAATTTTGGGGGGACCCAGCACACTCTGACCCAGGCAGGGTGCTAATTACTTTGCATGCACTTGATCTTATAATCTTCTCATTTAATCTTTACAGCACTCCCCTGAGGGCATCTGTTATCATCCTAAGCTCCATTTTACAGACAAAACTGAGGCTGAGTGATACTTGTACTGGGCAGTAAAACAGCAGAACTGGAATTCAACCCAGGCCTGTGTGGCTTGGGAGCCAGTCCTCTGGTGTTCTTAATGACCTGATAGGCTGGTGAAGAATCTTAGAATGGAAAAGAGTCTTGAGAGATCAGGTCAGACCTGCTGCAAGCCAGGGGTCTTTCCTGGTCTGTCTTTGGAGAGAGCACTTCATTGCTGTGGGCTCTTCTATGCGCTGTGCCCTGTCTTGAGTTCTGGGAGCAGGGACAAAGGGAGGAGGAAGTAATCTGAGTCTCCTCCACTTCAGCCTGACACCCCTGTAGACAGAGTTGTTACCCTGAAAGCATTTTTGGTCCTATCAGGCCTTTTACTGAAAAACTCCTGTTGTCATCTCATTGCTCACAAATTCAAATTCCCACCCTCAGCCCTCGTGGGCTGGCCCTGCCCTGTCTTCCAAGCCTGCTAGACCTCCCACCTTTCAATGCTATGAGCCTTATTGATGTCATCCCATTAGTCTGGGGGCTTCCCTGGTGGCTCAGACGGTAAGGAATCTGCCCGCAACACAATGCTGGAGACCTGGGTTCAATCCCTGGGTGGGGAAGATCCCCTGGAGGAGGGCATGGCTGTCCATGCCAGTATTCTTACCTAGAGAATCCCATGGACAGAGGAGCCTGGTGGGCTACATACAGTCCATGGGGTTGCCAAGAGTTGGACACGACTGAGCAGCTAACCAGAGAAGGCAATGGCACCCCAGTCCAGTACTCTTGCCTGGAAAATCCCATGGACGGAGGAGCCTGGTAGGCTGCAGTCCATGGGGTCACTAAGAGTCGGACACGACTGAGTGACTTCACTTTCACTCTTCGCTTTCATGCATTGGAGAAGGAAATGGCAACCCCCTCCAGTGTTCTTGCCTGGAGAATCCCAGGGACGGGGGAGCCTGATGGGCTGCCATCTATGGGGTCGCAGAGTCGGACACGACTGAAGTGACTTAGCAGCAGCAGCAGCAGAGCAGCTAACACACACATTAGCCTGGACTGCTTTTTTTCCCCTCTCCTTTCATTCTTTTTATTTAAAAATTTTTTATTTTATTTGTTTATTTGACTGCGCCGGGTCTTAATTGTGGCTTGCAGGATCTAGTTCCCTGACCAGGGATCAAACCCAGACACCCTCGTTGGGAGCGCGGAGCCTTAGCCCCTGGACCACCAGGAAAGTCCCCTTTCCTTTCATTCTCTGCCTAAACCTGTGTTTATCCTTTAAGAGCTGAAGCAAAAGTCACCTCTTCAGGGATGGCTTCCCTAGTTCTTTAGGCAACGTTTGTCACTCAGCCCTCTGTGTTCCCAAACCTTTTGCCGCTCTCTGGTTTCGTATTGCCCATGTACTAATGATTGCTTTCGTGTCTATCTTGCCAACTGAACTGTGAGCGCTTTGAGGGCAAGGGCCCCACTTTATTCACCTTTTCATCTGCAATGCATAGTGTGATTCGTGAATAAATGAAGGACTGCATTAAGCACAGGTGGGTAGAGTTAGCTCTTGGTGTTAGTACAGGAGAAAATGCCTCTCTGATTTCCAGAGTTTTAAACTACAATGATCTTCATTCAGCCAGTTAATTCACCGTGCAAAAGCTATAACATTAATCTTTCATTTTTCACTGATAATTTTATCTTTCATCTTTTTCCTACAATACCTTCTATAGTGCTTAAATTATATTTCTACGTGCCAGTTTATGTTTAAATATATGGGTTTAATGATTACTGGTGCCTACGTTAGGTTCAGCTTGAAATGGGATTGGTTCAGAGTGGGCAAGTATGGTTGCAGTCTCTCCTGAGCATGGGTATGATGTGTCAATTCATGGCCCCACTGGATTGCTGGAGGTCTGCATCCAGGAAGGCTTCTTGGAACTTGAATCCTGTTGTAAGTTTAGAAGTGGGAGGAGGGGACTTCCCTGGTGGGCTACAGACCAGTGAAGTTGCTCAGTCGTGTCCGATTCTTTACGACCCCATGGATTGTAGCCTACCAGGCTCCTCCATCCATGGAATTTTCCAGGCAAGAGTACTGGAGTAGGTTGCCATTGCCTTCTCCAGGGGATCTTCTCAACCCAGGGATCAAACCCAGGTCCCCCAGATTATAGGCAGACGCTTTACTGTCTGAGCCACCAGGTGATCTACTGGTTATGAATCTGCCTTGCGATGCAGGGGCTGCGGGTTGGACCCTGATAGGGGAACCAACATCCCACATGCTGTGGGACAATTAAGCCTGCTCCCCGCCCATGTGCCATGACGAGAGTCCGTGACCTGCAACAAGATCCGACGCTGTGAAATAAATAAATGTTAAAAAAAAAAAGAAAAGAAATGGAAAGGAAGGCTCTTCAGGCAGAGGTGACAGCCACTACGGAGTCTCAGAAGTGGGAGCAGGCAGGATACAGGAGAGGGTAGCGGGCAGGTCACCAGCTTGCTCTTGGGCAGTGTCCACCCATACTTTGATGGCTGCAGAAGGTTCTCCTGGAGATGCCCCTGCCTCTCATCTCCAGCCCAGGTCAGTGAAGGAGACATTGGATGCTAGAGCCTTAAGGAGAAAGGGTTGAACATTAATGAGTTCCTGGGACACACTCATACTCTCTCTGACAAGTATGTTTCCTAGACCAGGACTTTGCTGGCCAGACCAGCTGTCTCTCAGCTGCTCCTTGTATCTGGGGCCTGGGAGCCAATGGTCCTTCTAAAACCAGGGTGGCCCAGTGGGGTGGGGTGGGGACAGGGCAGGGCAGGCCAAGCTGGCTCAGCGGCTCTCTGGCCACCCCAGCCTTCAGTCCCTGCTGGGGAAGGGACCTTAGGCATCAACTCATTGGGTGGTTTTTTTAAAACTGATTTTCAGCTATGCAACGTCTGTTTTCTTAAAACCTTACTTGGAGAATGTTTGGCAAACTACTGATCTAGTCCAACCCTCTGTTCGTTAGCACAGAAAATTGAGGTCTTGCTTTTCCCTTTTTGGGAAGAATGCCTCCTTTCTCTGGATGTCCCCTCAGTCAGAAGTTCATGCAGATGCGGGTTTTTGCATCTTACCTGGGCGGATGGAGAGAGACGTCTTATTCCTGAGTCTCACTCCTCAGCTGCCGCCGAACCCATCACTGTCATCTCCTCAGTGTTTCTCACTCCTGCTGTGCCCCGACCACTGTGCAGGGCTTTGTTTGGAGGGTCCCCGGCGGGCACAGGAGGGGCCTGTGGGGATGGGCCTGGGCTTGGCCCCTCCATCTATCAAATAACCAGTCATCTGCTGAATGCTTGCTAGGTGCCAGTGCTGAGGAGACCCAGAGGCATACAAACCAGGGTCCTGGCTTTAAAGGGGCTTGCTTTCTAGTGAGGGGATGACACACACACAGAGCGAGCAAGAGGTGTCACTGGGGATGATCACAGAGCCAGTGGAACAGGCAAGCAGTGTCAGGAGGTCGGGGGTGGAGTGGGGACAAGCAAGGCCTGGAGAAGGCTTTTTGCAAGAAGGTGGGTCTTCTCAAATATTTATTTGGCTGTGCCAGGTCTTAGTTGCAGCTCTCGGGATCTTTAGTTGTGGCATGTGGAATCTAGTCCCTTGGCCAAGGATTGAACCGTGGCCCCCTGCATTGACAGCATGGAGTCTTAGCCGCTGGACCACCAGGGAAGTCCCTCTAAGGAACATTTGAGGTGCTCGTTTGGGGGATTTCCAAGGATGGGAAATGATAAGAGTATTAATAGAGAAGATACTACTTATAGGACACTTCCATGTGCCTTGTACTGTTCATTACAGCCCTGTGAGGTCAGTCCTGTCGCTGTCCCTGCTTTACAAATGAGGCTCAGAGAGGCTATGACCTCCTGGAGGTGGTATTGTTGTTCAGTCGTTCAGTCGTGTTCAATTCTCTGAGACCCCCTGAACTGCAGCATGCTAGGCTTCCCTGTCCTTCACCACCTCCCAGAATTTGCTCAAATTCATGTCCATTGTGTCAGTGATGCCATCCAACCATCTCATTCTCTGTCATCCCCTTCTCTTCCTGCCCTCAATCTTTCCCAGCATCAGGGTCTTTTCCAGTGAGTCAGCTCTTTGCATCAGGTGACCAAAGTATTAGAGCTTCAGCTTCAAAATCAGTCCTTCCAATGAATATTCAGGGTTGATTTCCTTTAGGATTGACTGGTTTAATCTCCTTGCAGTCCAGGGGACTCTCAAGAGTCTTCTCTAGCACAACAGTTTGAAAGCATGAATTTGTCAGTGCTCAGCCTTCTTTATGATCCAACTCTCACATCCATACATGACTACTGGAAAAACCATAGCTTTGACTAGATGGACATTTGTCGGCAAAATGATGTCTCTGCTTTTTAATAGGCTGTCTAGGTTTGTCATAGCTTTTCTTCCAAGGAGTAAGCATCTTTTAATTTCATGGCTGCAATCCATCCGCAGTGATTTTGGAGCCCAAGAAAATAAAATCTGTCACTGTTTCCACTGTTTCCTCATCTATTTGCCATGAAGTGGTGGGACCAGATGCCATGAAATTAGTTTTTTGAATGCTGAGTTTTGAACCAGCTTTTTTACTTTCATCTTTCACCCACATCAAGAGGTTCTTTAGTTCCTCCTTGCTTTCTGTCATTAGAGTGGTATCATCTGCATGTCTGAGATTGTTGATATTTCTCCTGGCAGTCTTGATTCCAGCTTGTGAGTCATCTAGCCAGGCATTTCACATGATGTACTCTGCATATAAGTTAAATAAGCAGGGTGACAATATAGAGCCCTGATGTACTCCTTTCCCAATTTGGAACCAGTCTGTTGTTCCATGTCCAGTTCTAACTGTTGCTTCTTGACCTGTATACAGGTTTCTCAGGAGGCAGGTAAGGGGATCTGGTATTCCCATCTCTTTATTTTATAATTATTATTTTTTTAAAGAGTATTTATTTATTTGGCTGCCCTGTGAGTTTTGACATTCAAACTCTTAGTTGCGGCATGTGGGATCTAGTTCCCTGACCAGGGATTGAACCCAGGCCCCTTGTGTTGGGAGCATGGAGTCTTTAGCCACTGGACTACCAGGAAAGTCCCTCCCATCTCTTTAAGAATTTTCCACAGTTTGTTGTGATCTACACAGTGAAAGGGCTTCCTTGGTGACTCAGTCGGTAAAGAATCCACCTGCAGTACTGAGACATGGCTTCTATCCCTGGGTCAGAAAGATCCCCTGGAAAAGGGCATGGCAACCCAAACTAGTATTCTTGCCTGGAGAATCCCGTGGACTGAGGAGGCTGGTGGGCTATAATCCATATGGTCTTAAGTATATGACTAAAGCGACTGAGCATGTATGCATGCACACAGTCAAAGGCTTTAGTGTAGTCAATGAAGCAGAAGTAGATATTTTGTTTTGAATTCCTTTGCTTTTTATATGATCCAGTAATGTTGGCAATTTGATCTCTGGTTCCTCTGCCTTTTCTAAATCCAGCTTGAACATCTGGAAGTTCTCGGTTCATGTACTGTTGAATCCCAGCTTGAAGTATTTTGAGCATTAACCTTCCTAGCATGTGAAATGAGTATAATTGTATGGTAGTTTGAACATTCTTTGACACTGCCTTTCTTTGAGATTGGAATGAAAACTGACCTTTTCCAGTCCTGTGGCCACTGCTGAGTTTTCCAAATTTACTGGCATATTGACTGCAGTACTTTCACAGCATCATCTTTTAGGATTTGAAATATATCAGCTGGAATTCCATCACCTCCACTTTCTTTGTTTGTACTAATGCTTCCTAAGGCCCACTTGACTTCACACTCCAGGATGTCCAGCTCTAGGTGAGTGGCCACACCATCTTGGTTATCTGGGTCATATAGTTCTTCTATGTATTCTTACCACCTCTTGTCAATCTCTTCTGCTTCTTTTCAGTCCTTATAGTTCTGTCCTTTATTGTGCTCGTCTTTGCATGAAATGTTCCCTTGGTATCTCCAATTTTCTTGAAGATATCTCGAGTCTTTCCCATTCTCTTGTTTTCCTCTGTTTCTTTGCATTATTCACGTAAGAAGTCTTTCTTATTTCTCCTTGCTGTTCTCTGGAACTCTGCACTCAGTTGGGTGTATCTTTCCCTATCTCCTTTGCCTTTGGCTTCTCTTCTTTCCTCAACTATGGTAAGGCCTCCTCAGACAACCACTTTGCCTGCTTGCATTTCTTTTTCTTGAGATGGTTTGGTCACCACCTCCTGTACCATGTTACAAACCTCCATCCATAGTTTTTCAGGCACTCTGTCTACCAGATATCATCCACTGAGTCTATTCCTCACCTCCACTGTATAATCATAAGGGATTTCATTTAGGTCATATCTGAATGGTCTAGTTGTTTCCCTTACTTTCTTCAATTTAAGCCTGAATTTTGCACTTCGGAGTTCATAATCTGAGCCACAGTCAGCTGCAGGTCTTGTTTTTGCTGACTGTATAGAGCTTCTCCACCTTCAGCTGCAAAGAATATAATCAGTCTGATTTCAGTATTGACCGTCTGTGATGGTCCTGAAGATTACCCAGCTAATAAACAGTACAATCAGGGGTCAGACCGAAGTCTGTGCTCTTGACCATCAAGCTCCACAGATAAGGATATGGCTGTTCTTGCAATAGAGAAACGGAGGCCTGAAGCGGGGAAAGTCTGAGGCACACCAGGCTCTGGCCCTACTGACCTTCTGCCTCTCTCCCCCATCCTCCACCGATGTGTGATCTGTCCTCCACGCACAGAGAGAGAGACCCCAGACTCCAGGGTGCCTTGCGCTCTCTAACCAAAATCACGCTGGCTCGGTGTAGTCCTGGCAAGCGAGGTATTTGGTGGCCGCTCTTGCCCCACTTCTTTGGGTTCCCCTGGTCAGATTGGTGTCTGGGGTTCATTTCAGGTGGAGGAGAGGGCCAGATGGCTGAAGCGGTCGTGAGCTACACTGGACTCACCGCCTGCCCAGGCTGGACCCAGCGCTCGTCTTCTGCCTCTGATCCCGAGATAGGTCACAAGCTTGAGATAATTGTTTTTATAAAAAATTCAAGAGCACACAAAGCATAGCTTGTGTCTTCCTCCTTGCCCCTTATTGCAGAGAATTTCATATTCTCCTGTTCTTTTTTAAGTATAATTAAAAAAAATTTTTTTGTGTTCGTTTGTTTTTTTGGCTGTGCTACATGTGGGATCTTAGTTCCCCAACCAGGGATCGAACCCGTGGCCCCTGCAGTGGAAGGGCAGGAAGCTTGGAGTCATGACCAGCAGACCACCAGGGAATTCCCCCCATTCTTATTTTATGAAGTGCGAGTTTGTGGAGGGGGCTGCAGAGGAGGCAGGGATGGCAGGTGTGAGGACAGGAGCACAGCATTCCTGTGGAGTGGGTCCCCAACTGGACGTGACCTCACTCCCATGGTCCCCCCACAATCTCTCCTCTGGTGGGGGCAGGGGCTGTCCTGTGGCTGAGTCTCCCCTCTCCCAGCCCCGCAGACCACCTGGGTGCGTGCTTCTGAAAATGGGCTTCGTGGGGCTCTGATTCCCGTGTCCAGGAGGAAGTAAAGAAACAGCTTTAGGAAATTAGCTGTCTTATAAAAGCAGTGTCAGCCTGTAAAAAAAAAAGTTAGAAGAGTAGGAAAAAGTCATGTCTAATTCTGCCGTCACAGGAGATGTCATGAACACAGTGCACTTGTTCTTTCTCTTTCTTAACCGGGTTTTGGGTTCTGTGCATGTGCTCTAAAATAGGTGAGCTCATTTTGTATATACAGGTTTGCATTCTGCTTATTTAACTTAGCATAGGGGGCAGTAGGGAGCAGTTTTCTCTCATTCTATAGTTTTAGGCTTTTTGTTTTATTTTTAATTTTTATCAATATGGTAATAGTTCAGAAAGCCAGATGGTGTACTGTTTATATATGTATGTATATTTTTAATTAAAAAAAATTTTCTGGCCATGTTGTGTGGCATGTGGAATCTTAGTTCCCTGACCAGGGTTTGAACCTGCACCCCCTGCATTGGAAGCCCAGTGTCTTAACCACTGGACTGCCAGGGAGTCCCAGATAGTGCTCTTGGGCTTATAATGAACAGGGCAGCCCTGTCCCTGGTCTTTCTTGTCCTGTTGTGGCAGCCACATTCAACTCCTAACTCTTTCCTTGGAGGTTGACTTTTCTACTCCAAATAACTTTTTTACTGCTTTTTAAAAAAAGTTTTCGAGGTTCAGATATCTCTTGACTTCCTAATGTGGAAAGTTAAGGCCCCAGTGTCTTATACCTCTGTGCCCAATTTTCCCCTCCTCTCAAAATACTTACCATCCATTTTGGGTAAATTACTATGACTGTGTAAATATTTTTCACAGCTGAACCACGTATGATTATACTGAGTACATAGTTTTCATAAACATAATTTTAACTCTATGATTTCCATGTATTCATTTATGCATTTGCCATTATATGACCATAAAAAGTATTTTCCCACTAAACCTTTTTTTATATTTAGGATTTTTCACTTTTTAAAATTTCCACACCCTTTAAAATTTTTTATTTATGTGGCTGTGCTTAGTTGTGCCTTGTGGGATCCAGTTCCCTGACCAGGGATAGAACCCAGGCCCCCTGCATTAGGAGTGTGTAGTCTTAGCCACTGGACCACCAGGGAAGTCCCTATTTAGAATTTTTCTTAAACTGCATTTCTAGAAGTTAAACTACTAGAAGGAATTTCTTTCTTTTAACTAGAGAATGTCACATATTCGGTAAATGATAAAATCCAGTAATCTCCAGCATACTGCTTGATGAATTTTTACCTATGTTTGTGCTATGAACTACCTCCCTGATCCAGTCAAGATACAGAATGTTTCCATTAATCAAAAGGTTCCTCATGCACCTTCTTAGTCACTTCCCGCATCCCCCTCCCCTCCCCGGTGCGCACACACCACTGGCATCTCCACCCTGGCAGGAGAGCCACGGGTCTCACTTCTGTCACCATCAGTCTGTCAGTTAGCTTTGGCTCTTGAAGAACACGAGTGAGTGTTCTGAAGGCTCTTCGTGCACAGGCAGTGGGCATCACTTTGGGTGACATGGCTTCTAGGCCACTAACTACCTTCCAGGGCCACAATCTGAAGTTACCTGTGACTCTGGCCTTGGCTCCTTTGGGGCAGGAAGCAGCTGTTTGTTGCTCAGGCCTGTAGAGGCATAAATGGACCTGGGGCTGGGGGGTTTGTCGTGGAGGTGGCTGGAGGTGGGGCAACGGACCAGGGCAGGAGTGGGAAGCAGAGCTTGGAGAGTGGACTTCAGTGAAATGCTCGTTTGACCAGGCCCAGCCGCAGCCGCAGCCCCAGCCCCAGCCACAACCCCAGCCGCCATCATCCAACAAGCGTCCCAGCAACAGCACGCCGCCCCCCACGCAGCTCAGCAAGATCAAGTACTCGGGGGGCCCCCAGATTGTCAAGAAGGAGCGACGACAGAGCTCCTCCCGCTTCAACCTCAGCAAGAACCGGGAGCTGCAGAAGCTTCCTGCCCTGAAAGGTACTCGGGGAAGGTCAGGGGGGCTGGGGATCAGGCCGAGGGGACAGTGGGCGTCAGCAGAATGGCAGTTTGGGGGGGTATTTGGGGGGTGGACATTCTAGAGAATGTGAGGGGGATTGTGCTGGGGTGCCAGGGGAGCAGGATGGCAGCAGGAAGCGGGAGGGGAAGGCCCTGCGAGGCGAGCAGGGCAGTGCAGTGAAGGACCAGGGAGGAGACCTGACCGTGGCCCCCCTCCCCGCCCCAGACTCGCCCACACAGGAGCGGGAGGAGCTGTTTATCCAGAAGCTGCGCCAGTGCTGTGTCCTCTTCGACTTCGTGTCAGACCCACTCAGTGACCTCAAGTTCAAGGAGGTGAAGCGGGCGGGACTGAACGAAATGGTGGAGTACATCACCCACAGCCGCGATGTCGTCACTGAGGCCATTTACCCTGAGGCCGTCACCATGGTGGGCGCTGGGGAAGGGGAAGGCAGGCGGGGCAAGGGCCCCGGACGAGCACAGACGGAGCTCTCACCTGGGCCCTCTCTACCCCTCAGTTTTCAGTGAACCTCTTTCGGACGCTGCCCCCTTCATCGAATCCCACCGGGGCCGAGTTTGACCCCGAGGAAGATGAGCCCACCCTGGAGGCCGCCTGGCCGCATCTCCAGGTACCAGGGCGAGGGGGGCCGGGGCCTAGCTGTGGGCAGTGGGGTGCTCTGAGCCCCGCAGCAAGGGGGCGCTCGCAGTCCTGGGGGAATGCCCCTAAGTGATATTCCTTTCCCCCCGCAGCTCGTCTATGAGTTTTTCTTACGTTTCCTCGAGTCTCCTGACTTCCAGCCAAACATAGCCAAGAAATACATTGACCAAAAGTTTGTCCTTGCTGTGAGTCCCTGAGGTTGCTGCCTCCCCCTCCCTCCAGTCCATCAACTCTAGCCCCTCGTCCCGACTCATCCCAGCTGCTTCTGCTGAATATCGGTACTGTATTGGGGTTCAGCTGTGTCTACTGCAAACTGACTCGGGGGTCTAAACAAACCTGTGTTCATAGAAGCTTCCAGCATAATGGAAGAAAACACAAAAGCAGCAGAGTTACTGCTCACCGCCGCCCCCCACCCCCCAGTGGGGTATGCAGGGTGCATACCCAGACATCACCGGGGGGACAGCAGTAGCATAGAATCACTTCCCAGGGGCTTGGCCCCACGTGTCCTCTTTGGCCTCAGAGAACCTCTGGGCTTCCCCTGGCCAGGACCCAGGTCACCCCAGCCCCGGCCTTCCCCAACTCCGGCCTCACTGCTGCTTCTCCTCCTGCCTGCTCCCAGCTCCTGGACCTGTTTGACAGCGAGGACCCTCGAGAGCGGGACTTCCTCAAGACCATCTTGCATCGCATCTATGGCAAGTTTTTGGGGCTCCGGGCTTATATCCGTAGGCAGATCAACCACATCTTCTACAGGTGAGGCCAGGAGCCGGGGCTCAGGAGCAAAGCAAGCCCCCCACTAAGGTGGAGGTGGGAGAAGGGCGGTAGGTGGGACTTGCAGAAGGGCGGAGGGGTATCGGGGGTTATCAAGAGAGCCTCTCTTCCTCCCTCAGGTTCATCTACGAGACGGAGCATCACAATGGGATTGCTGAGCTCCTGGAGATCCTGGGCAGGTGAGAGGCAGGGCGGGGGCACACAGGTCTGGACAAGGTCGGGCAGGGGGAGCAGGTGCCTTGAGCTTGGACCTGGCCCTTTGGTCCTAACAACCCTCCTTTCCCTCCCAGCATCATCAACGGCTTTGCCTTGCCCCTGAAGGAAGAGCACAAAATGTTCCTGATCCGGGTCCTTCTTCCCCTTCACAAGGTCAAGTCCCTGAGTGTCTACCACCCTCAGGTAAGCTTCCTTCCTCCTGGTGTTTGCTGGCCCTGGGGGCAGAGACAAGAGGGAGGGGGAAGCATTCTGGCTTTGATGCAGCGGCAGAGGGAGTGAGGGCGGGATTCCTCTCTGCCTCCCCTTCTGTTCTGAGGTCTGGTATCTGTTACTGATCTCTGTGACCTTCTGAGCCCTGATGTCACCTCCTTTTTCCCTCAACCTCCCACAGCTGGCATACTGCGTGGTGCAGTTCCTGGAGAAGGAGAGCAGCCTCACCGAGCCGGTAACTACCCCCCGGGCCCAGGTTCCACCTCTCCCCATCATCAGTCCTTGCCAGTGGGTACCTTTTGAGCAGCGCCAGAAGCAGGTTCCCAGGAGGGATGTAACCTAACAGGTGACATGGTTTCCTCTCTGAAGGAGCAGGAAAAACCTTTGTGCACCCAGATCCAAGCTGGAGAAATACCAGCACTTAGCCAAGGCCACCCTGCGCCCAACAGGGTCGGCGGGGAGAGGGCAGGAAGGCTTCCTGGAGAAGCAGGCAGGGGTTGAGGGCGAGTTTTATTCCAGGTCCTCCTCCTCTCACAGGTGATTGTAGGCCTCCTCAAGTTCTGGCCCAAGACCCACAGTCCCAAGGAAGTGATGTTTCTCAATGAACTAGAGGAGATCCTGGATGTCATTGAACCTTCAGAGTTCAGCAAAGTGATGGAGCCTCTCTTCCGCCAGCTTGCCAAGTGTGTTTCCAGCCCCCATTTCCAGGTGAGACCCAGGCCCAGAAAATCCCAGCCCCGGCCTCCCAGAAAACCGAGGCAGGGCTTCAGCCTAGTGAGCCATGTCCCCACTGAGTCCCGCTGGTCCCCACCAGGTGGCAGAGCGTGCCCTCTATTACTGGAACAATGAATACATCATGAGCCTGATAAGTGACAACGCCGCCCGAGTCCTGCCCATCATGTTCCCTGCGCTCTACAGGAACTCCAAGAGCCACTGGAACAAGTAGGGAACTGGGGTGGCACTGGGCAGTGAGGATCTGGTTTTGGAATATGGGAGGGTGGGGATGGACTCAAGAGCCAGTGGTCTCACCTGGTCCTTCAGCAAGCCGGGGCTGGCACCCACTGTATATTAACAGGGCCTTGAGGGACTGACTGGGGAGAAAAGATACCCACATGGGAGATCTGTGCCATCCAGCACCAGATTAGTGGCCTCTATCGCATCTCTTCTTGAGGTCAGATATTCTGCAGCTTTGGAGAGTTAATTCCATGTTGTGAGAAGCTGATGTGATCCTCTTAGAATGTATTAAATCCTAGTGTCGTAAAAAAGCTTTCCTGCTAAAAGCAAGTGTGTGGGAGGCCATTAATGCTGGGTGGAAGAATGAGAAGTAATGGGGAAGAGTGGGCTCTTGGAGTGCATGGTTCAGGCAAGGATGGACAGGCAGACCCATATTTGTAAAGGGCCTGAAATGCCAGTCTCAAGTCACATGATCTGTCCAGAGCAATGAGCTTATAGCTGCAGAGGCTGATGGGATGGGAGGAGTCTGCTGCAAAGCTCCAGAGACGCCTCGTGGGAGAGTGAATTGAGGCCCTGGCACAGTAAGGGTAGTGCCTCCTCTAATCTACCTCAACTTTCTTCCTGGCCGCAGGACAATCCACGGGCTGATCTACAATGCCCTGAAGCTGTTTATGGAGATGAATCAGAAGCTGTTTGATGACTGTACGCAACAGTACAAGGCTGAGAAGCAGAAGTGAGTCTCTCCTAGGGGGTGTTTCTCTTCCACACCAGCCCCCGGGCTTCTCTCTCAAGTCCATCCAAATCCTGTCTTTGCTCCCTCCCTAGGGGCAGGTTTCGCATGAAGGAGAGAGAAGAGATGTGGCAAAAGATTGAGGAGCTGGCCCGACTTAATCCCCAGGTGAGCTGGTTCTGCCATCGCCCTGCACCGAGAGGTCCCCGCTGGGGGTAGGGGAGGGACGTTTGAGGAGGGTGGGGAAGCGGACAGGGCCACACACCACCCGGGTGGCCACTTGTCCGCCTCCTTTCCTCCCAGTATCCCATGTTCCGAGCGCCTCCCCCTCTGCCTCCCGTGTACTCGATGGAGACCGAGACCCCCACGGCAGAGGACATCCAGCTTCTGAAGAGGACGGTGGAGACAGAGGCCGTGCAGGTAGGAGCGGGGAGCACAAAGACAAGACAGCCCTGGGAGGGAGAGGAGGCTGGAGCCGCAGAGCTGGGGACTAAGGGGAGGAAGACAGTGGGGTTACTTGGGGTACTCGGTCGTCATCCCCCACCCTCTGCACACGCACACACAGATGCTAAAGGACATCAAGAAGGAGAAAGTGCTGCTCCGGCGGAAGTCCGAGCTGCCCCAGGACGTGTACACCATCAAGGCGCTGGAGGCGCACAAGCGGGCGGAAGAGTTCCTAACTGCCAGCCAGGAGGCCCTCTGACCTCCTCGCCTCCCGCCGCAGGGCAACGGCCCACTCGGCCCTGGGACACTGCCCCAGCCCTCCTCCACCCTCTGCTCCCCACTGGTTGACTTGGGGCAAGGCAGGGCCTCTCTGCTCTGGGGAGAGGGGGACGCGGCCCTGGAAGCAGGGTCACCCAGAGAGTGGCCCCTCTTCTCCCCCAAAGGTGTTCATGCCTCCCTGCGCCTAGTACAGACAGGCTGGGCACGGCAGTGCTCGGCGCTCTGACAGTGACATGGGGATGCCTGGCCCCCTCCTGCTCCTCACCCCACAGCTACCTGAGGCTGCTCTGAGAAATACACACAGAAATAATACGCTCCTCTCCCCCTCAGCCCCAGGTGCCCCCTCCTTGTCTCCCTCCCCTGCAAGTCTGTAGGGGGCAGCAGGAGACGATTCTCACCAAAGTTGTGTCAAGCCCCACTGGCCCCTGGAGTGAATTAGCCGGAGGGGAGCCAACCCTCAATGGCCCAAATAGGCCCCCAGCCCCAGAGGCGTGCAGGCTGATGGGGCTGCATTATTTCCTCTTACCCCTTGCCTGACCAAGACAACACGGGAGGGCAAAAGGAGAAAAGCATAGGCTCTGGGCCACAGCTGATGAATAGAGGGCCCAAAGGGACCGAGAGAAGGGGATGAACAGACGCCCGACCCTGTGCCCCCTCTCCGGCGAGCAGCAGCCCTGGGATCACTGACATGGAAGGGACCACCCCGGGGCTGACTGCCTTCCTGTGTTGTTGGTCCCCAAAGCCAAGAAGGAAGCAGGGAGCAATGCTCCAAGCATGGCTCCCCCAACACCTATTTATTTCCTTGTTTGTGTTGATGCTGGGCAGGTCCTCATTTGTCCCTTTCAGGTACCTTGGAGGGGTGAGGGGCTGGGGAGGGCCAGACCCAGGTTCTGAGGGCATAGGCAGTGCAGCTTTTGGCTGTGTACATAGGGTGCTTTATTCTCCAGAGTGATACATGCTACGGTGGGTTGGGCTTGGGCCGATGTCCCCATATGTACAGAACTGAATAAAGTGGGTCTCTGAGAAGAAGTCTGATTTGCCTTGATGTGGAGGGGAGCTGGGGAGGATGGAGATGGATGTGACAACCAGGATATGTTCAGTCCTGTGCTGGTTCTGGCCTGGAATACAGGGAGTTAGGGCAGCTCTCAGGGTAGTCACTTCCAGGCAGGGGCGGCTTGCCGGGCTTGGAGGGCCTTCTGTACCACGTCTTCCCACTGGGCATCTGATATCTCGCGAGCCCAGGCAGGAACCCCTGGCGCAGGCAGGCTTATGCCAGCCATTGTCCTTTTCACCAGCTCTACATGTTCTGAAATCACAGGCAGAGACCAGTTAGTGGGTAGGAATGATGGGACCAGCTCCCCTCCCCATTCGTATTAACTCAGAGATTCTGGACTAGTAAGGTCACTGAATTTGTCCAGTTATTCCTAAGGAAGCCTGCCCATCCTTGCAGTCTAAAAAGAATAGCATTTCACCTGGATTCTGAAGTCCGAAAAATCTTAGATTATAAACTTTTTTTAGGAGCAGGATGTTCCTCTGGGACTTCCCTCTATTGGCATTAACCAGTCCCCTTCTTCCATAATTATGCCAGAGTAAAAGAATGATCTCTTTTACCTGGGTCCATGGGAATAGAGCTGTGGTTGTTCAATGCTGTAGCTCCCTGCTCATCTTCGTCCTCACTTTCTAGTGGTGGGTCCGGCAAATGAAGCCCCAGGGCCTGCAGAACCCAAGAAGACAGTTCAGGGTCAGTTCTTCAGGGACTCCTGCTCCACCTGCTCAGGAACAATGCCTCCCCCACATACCTGGATCCGATCCTGGATATCAGCAACTACATCTTCTCCATCCCCCACTGGTGCCAGTTCCACCTCCTCTTGTTCAGGATCTTGGTTCAGAGGCTGGTAGGAGTAGCCAGCTGGTCCTGCCCCTGTTTCCTCTTGTTCTTCCTCTGGTTCCTCACTGCTCCAATCCCCAGTGCCTTCCGTGGGGCCCTGATGTGGCCCCAGTTCCTCAGTCTGATTGGGGAAGATACGTTCAGGACCCATGGTGTCGCCCCCTAGAACTACTGCTGCCATCGGGCAGGGGCTGCAAGAACAGGGAGGCAGGAGAACACGGGTCGGATGAAATTAAATCCACTTTCAGCCTCTCAACCAGCTCCTGGTGGTCTCCTGCTAAAGTCCACAAACATTTAAACGCCTCGAGTTTCCTGCACTCCATACCACCCAGCCTGTCCTGGCCCCTCACTTCTTAAAACCACTCTTATTCCTAATTGAGGCCCACCCGCGTTTCTCTGACAATTCTTAAATAGCCCAACCGGAGGCCATGCCACCTCTCAAGACACCCCTTCGAGAACGCCCCCTCCCCCCAATCCACTTAGGAACTCCGGGTCGCCAAACAAGATACCTCGGACTAGGCATACCCGTCCCCTTCTCTCCCCTCCAAGGGCTTCCCCTCTGTACCGCCTGACAAACGCTCTTCGGGCCCCTGGGGCTCCCTTCAAATGGCCCGAGTTGAGGCGTTCCCCACCCGCCCCACCGATTCTCCGCAGTGGTGTTTCCGCGCGCCTTACCCGCTCAGAGCCCGCGACCCAATCCGCACCTTCACTTCCGGCGGGGCAGGACGTGCGGGTGGGGGCGGGTGACCAGACCCAGCCCCGCCCCACGCTCGTGATTGACGGGAGCTTGGACGAAGAGCCCGCCCCTTGCCCCGCCTCCACCACCTTCTCCCAGACCCAGGACTACATTACCCAGTAAAGCCCGGTATCTTTGACACGTAACTGCGCACCACCTCCTCCGGCCCCTGCCCACTCTTCGGCAGCTCCAGGCCCACCGGAATCCCGTGGACTACAAGTCCCGGTACGCTTCGAGCACTCAGCTCGGACTGCACGTGCGCATCCAGCTGCCCGCCGGAAGGACACAGCCTGGCTGTGTTTATCTCGTTGGGGACGGAGTCGTCGGTTGGCGCGCAACGGGTTCTAGGCTGCAGGCAGCGCGAGGACCCGCGGCCCCGCCCCGGCCCGGCCTGGCAGGTAGCCCGGGGTGGGCTGAGGGACAAAGAAATTTGTAGGGGCTGGAGACGCCCCTGCCTAGCGCTGGGGTCTTGGGGGAGGGGCCTGAGAGTGCTGCGGTGGGGGCTGGAGGGGATCTGGGGGATGATGGGAAAGGAAAGTGTTAATGGGGAGAGAAGGGCTCGGGGAGGGTGGTGAGGAACCGGTGGGGGACACCTGGTAGCTGGAGGAGGCCCTGAAGGAAATTGGGAAGAAGATCGGGTTATGAAGGGAACAGGGAGGTTGAGGATAATGGAAGAAAAGGGCGGGGGTGTCTGGTGTTGTGGGGGAGGGGAGGTTGGGATGACTGGAAGGCGACAGGGATAGCGTCATTTACAGGGAGGAATATCTCAGGCAGAAAGGGGTCAGTGAATATTAGCTTTTTTTCCCCCTTAGTGGAAGAGCAAAAATGAAGGGCTGTCACGGTGGAGCTTGGAGTTGTGGGGGAAGGAAGAAGGGGAAAAAAAAATGCAGAGCTCTCAGGAGATCAAGAAGGGCCAGAAACTGGGAATGAAAATTGCACGAGAATAGGAAGCCGGGGTTGGGGGGGCGGCGGGGGGGGCGGGGGGCAGGTTCATGAGGCGATTGAAGATGCTTGAGAATGCGGCAGTGATGGAGGATGGGAGAGACAGGGAATAAGAGGAGCCTCTGAGACCCTGGGGGCTTGTCCCTGAGCTTGAGTTGTTTTTTTGGAGGAGAAGCCATGGGGTTTTCCCTCCACCTTTGCACGGAATTGCTTCTCTCTTGCCCTCTGAATGCTCTACCTTGATCTAGCTGAAGGGGAAGGTGGAGTCTATGAGGGAAGATGAAGGTCTCCCATTCTTAAGCTCGTCAACCTCCTTCCTATCTGTCCCCATAAGCTCAGATCCAAGAGCTTTTGGATTGAGGACAGAGTAATGAAGTGAGAGTGGTTTCCTGCTGGGGCTATTTCAGATTTGGCAGAGTAGCTATTTAAAGCATGGGGTTGGGGGTTGAGGGAGGTTGGGTAAGGGTGGAGGACTGGCAAGCCAGCTGAAGCCCATATGTCTTTCTTACGAGGGCCCGCCATACTTGAGCTTTTTGTGTGCCTGAGGTTCTGCCTGGCACTTCCCTCTGCCAGGGCTTCTTGAACAGGGAGAGATGATCCCCAAACCTATCAGGTGTCTGCCAGTGAAGGCAATACCAGCTATAGGAGACCTGCCTGATAGAGCCTTCAAATGTACCCATTATCACTAGGTTGGCGGGTTGTCTTTAAGAGACCATGACCTCTCGTGCCTGGGTCTTTTTCTTGTCCTGGCCAAGGGCATTTTTGCTTTCCTTTACTTTTCCATTGCACACTCCTACCCCTCTCCCCTTTCAGGGACCTGAGTAGGAGAAGAACTGCTGGAAAACAGCTTGTTCTCTATCACAATGGGCAAGTTGGGCAAATGGCAAGAGGAGAAAACGCCTCCTCCCCACCCCCACGCCTCAGTCCCCAGCAGACACATACCTTTCTGGCTTAAGTTCTTGGCAGGATACCAGGTACAGCTGTCAAAGGGACTCCTCGTGCCCGTGAGGGGCCCTGGGTGACCTCGATGACAACTGCTTAGCTTGACAAGCGCCCCCAAAGAGGGGCTAGCCATCCATGGAGGTCCCTGTCCTGGATCGATCCCACCCCATCCTGGATCGAGGGACCGTTCCACTCTAAAAGCCTAAAAGCTTTTCTGCGTGGAGGCACTCGTGCCAGCTTTCAATGGACAGTCTGGGGCTGGCTGGGCTATTAATAACTCTGAGTATTTTGAGATCCCTCTCCCCACCTCAGAGAGCACAGAGATTCTTAGAGAGGTGGCAGTAAGCAGAGCAGGGCCAGAGAGACGAGAACTCACTGACCTGGGAAGGGGGTTTAGAGCTTGGGCCAGGCCAGGGACAGGGTACAGCCTCCGTGGGGAGGGGCGACCATGCTGAGCCCTAGTTCAGCAGTCTGAGCTGTTAGGCAGGTCAGAGCGGCCCCACCCTTCGCTGTTGGAGAACACAGGGCCAGGGCTAGCTCCCTGACCTCAGCAGCTCCCCTGGGGCAGAGCCAGCCACCTGAGCTGTGGAGGGGTGGTGTGGGAGGGCCACCAGGGTGACACAGGCAAGGGCTAGTCTGGGGCAGAGTCACGGTGAGCCAGGCAAAGGCCCCTCCTGAGGAGCCTGTGGCCCCAACTTGTGTGCAGGTAGCAGAGGCAGCAGGCCGTGCCGGGGGGGCATGTTGCTGTAACCAGAGGCCCAGGGGATGTTACGGTGGACAGTGCACCTGGAGGGCGGGCCCCGCAGGGTGAACCATGCTGCAGTGGCCGTGGGGCACCGGGTGTACTCCTTCGGGGGTTACTGCTCAGGTGAAGACTATGAGACTCTGCGTCAGATTGATGTGCACATTTTCAACGCAGGTAAGTGAATTCAGGGACTGTCCCTGGGTACCCACATCAGGGAGGGCAGTGGGCGGTGGGTGCCCACATCAGGGAGAGCGGTGGGTGGCTGAATGAGGTTTGATGGTGGTCCCTATGGCCAAAGAGGGTGGGGGAAACCAACGTGGTTGGGGAAAAGGTGTATGGCCTGAAGGGAGGTGCCCAGGGCTGAGCAGAGCTGTGCCCACAGTGTCCTTGCGTTGGACAAAGCTGCCCCCGGTGAGGCCCGCCGCCCGCGGGCAGGCTCCCGTGGTACCCTACATGCGGTATGGACACTCAACCGTCCTCATCGATGACACAGTCTTCCTTTGGGGCGGGCGGAATGACACCGAAGGGGCCTGCAATGTGCTCTATGCCTTTGATGTCAGTGAGTATGGGTCTCAGAGTGGCTGTGTTCTGCCAGATGGTGCCTCAGGGGGCCTGGGAAGGGTGTGTGCTGAGGGAGCTGGGAGTAAGGTGCCCCGGAGTCTAGGAGGGAGTGTCAGCTTGCTTACCTGGCCTGCCCTCTGCCCTCTTCAGATACTCACAAGTGGTCAACACCCCGAGTGTCAGGAACGGTTCCTGGGGCCCGGGATGGACATTCGGCTTGTGTCCTGGGCAAGACCATGTACATTTTTGGGGGCTACGAGCAGCTGGTAGGTTTGGAAGCAACCAGAGGTTTAGGGTGGGAATGAGGAGGAAGAAGGGGAATTGAAGGTGGTGGAATGGGAGGCTTTGGTTTGCTTGCAGGTTCTGAGATGAGGGGCTTGGAGGGTTGGGGAATGACCCCTGCTCTTCTCTTTTATTCTTTCCTTCACTTCTTTTCTCGTCCCTGTCAGGCCGACTGCTTTTCCAATGACATCCATAAGCTGGATACCAGCACCATGGCATGGACCTTGATCTGTACAAAGGTCTGCCCATTTTCCTCTCTTCCAGACACCCATCCTCAATTTAAGAAACCATAGGGAGCTCAAACTGAAAGCTGACCCTGTCTCCGTGCCATCTTTGCTCCTGCCCAGGGCAACCCTGCACGCTGGAGGGACTTCCACTCAGCCACAATGCTGGGCAGTCACATGTATGTCTTTGGGGGCCGGGCCGACCGTTTTGGGCCATTCCATTCCAACAATGAGATTTACTGCAACCGCATCCGTGTCTTTGACACGAGGACCGAGGCCTGGCTGGACTGTCCACCCACCCCAGTGCTACCCGAGGGGCGCCGGAGCCACTCAGCCTGTGAGTGTCTGTTAGGTCCCTGCTGAGTCCCTGTTCCCCCGCATCGTTCCCACACTATTGACACACCTCTCTCCTTCCAGTTGGCTACAATGGGGAGCTGTACATTTTTGGTGGCTATAACGCAAGGCTGAACCGGCACTTCCATGACCTCTGGAAGTTTAACCCTGGTAAAGAGCACTGCCTTTAATGGGGAGGGAACAGGGTGCCATGGAGGTGGGGTGTAAAAGAAAAGCATAATCCTGAGTAGGTGAGGGGTGCAGTGGAGAGGATATCTGGATGAGCAGGTACTGAACCTCCATTTAAACTTCTCTTCAGTGTCGTTTACCTGGAAGAAGATTGAACCGAAGGGGAAGGGGCCGTGTCCCCGCCGGCGCCAGTGCTGCTGTATTGTTGGGGACAAGATTGTCCTCTTCGGGGGCACCAGGTCAGGAGGAGAGGAGGGAGGGCTGGAGCCCTTGGGAGTCAAACGACTCCCACGGGAGACATTTGAGCAAGAGAGTCTCGGGGGTAGCCTTTGCTCCGCTCGTCATTTCTCTGTTTGATCCTACAGTCCGTCTCCAGAGGAAGGCCTGGGAGATGAATTCGACCTCATAGATCATTCTGACTTACACATTTTGGACTTCAGTAAGTACACTTACTCCCAAAGTGCTTCTGCCATCAGGGTCCCTGTCTTTGGATGGTGATATCCAGGACGGGACCTTTTCCTTGGCTTTGACCATCTCCCTCTCCCGTAACTCCTCCTTTAAAGGCCCTAGTCTGAAGACTCTGTGCAAACTGGCTGTGATTCAGTACAACCTGGACCAGTCCTGTTTGCCCCATGACATCAGGTACAGTGAATGGTTGGAAGGGAGGGATTAGTTGAGGATGAGAGGGCAGCACAGGCATGACCTGATTGACTCAGTCTAAGTGTGGAGGAGAGAGAAGATTTTGTTCTGTAGTCTACTTGTGGAGAGGTTGCTGGAAGGAAATATAATAAAATTGTCAGCTGAATAAATGATCGTGAAAAAAAAAAAAAAATCCAGTTTTCAAACCAAGCTCAGAAGCATCACTTCCTGAGACCTGAGCTTATACAATTATTTCTGTTAATGTGCTGAAAAAGTTTGATTAAATCTTAGAACCGAAGAAAAAAGACAAGTTTAGGAGTCTCTGGATCACATTAATTCCAGAAATAAGGGCGGTTTTTTCTAGCCACTTTCCTTTGAATTCGTAGGTCTTAAAATCAAGCACCAGAAGCTACTTTGTATATAATTGTACGCTTCTGGATCATCCTGTGACACTTTCCTCTCCGTGTATCAGTTCAGTTTAATTCCTCTTGCTGAGGTTCTGTGTGTTCAGTATTCAGTACTGATACTCAGGTGATAGAGGATACAAGGCTGAACAGGTGGGTCCCAGGTTGGCCCAGGATTGACACATGTCTCAAGTGCCTAATACCAAGTAGACTGCAGCCTTGGTATAAGGAGGTACTTGGTGAAATTTTGTAGAATGACCATTGTCAAAAAGAGAGGAACTGAATTTTAATATGGTGGGAAGGGTGGGGGGTGCTTTAAGAGGATGGGAGTTGAGAACAAAACCTGGCATTCCTGGTGGGAGGAGGGGCTTCCTGGTTGGATCTGAGCAGAGGAGGAAAGGTAGGTTGGGAAGTTTCATTGAGGTGTATACACAGATGGTTTTCTCCAGGTGTTGGGCATAAGACTATTGATATATAAACAAAAACAGGAAGTTCACAGGAGCTTGCAGGTGGATGAGTGGGTGGTGGTGGATTTGGTGGTGCGTGGGACCTGATTGTTAAACCTAACAGAGCTGTAAGGAAGAGGTGGCTGTGGGTGGCTGAGCTTTAGAGAGTTGAAGGGACTGGTGTGTTCATTGCTCTGTTTGAGCAATTCTGGATTTGGGGGCGGAGGCTCCCCCTTCTCTCCTTTCTGCCTGTCAATTTTGGCCTTCCAGGTGGGAGCTGAATGCCATGACCACCAACAGCAATATCAGTCGCCCCATCGTCTCCTCCCATGGGTAGGAGGATGTCTCTGCCACCTTCCTTCCTGAGCCTGCTGTTGTCTTCACTGCCCCTGCCCATCTCTTCCCCCGCCTGCCCCTTTAGACCTTGGACTTGGTATACCTCCGCGTGGAGTTGTTGGACTAGAGGTGTTTTCTGTGCTGTGAACTTAGTGGGGAGCTGTAGCAGGAAGGGCTAGGTCCCTTCCTCCTTGGGCCGAGGGCCCCTTCCCCTTGGTGCTGTGTCCCATTCACCTCCCTCCAACTGCTCCTGGGTTCTGCTCTGCCCCAGGTCAGCCACAGGCTGCTGGGAAGTGACGGGAATGGGAAGGAGGGAGAAGCAAGCAGTGTGTGAGCCTCAGGAGCTTCCCCTCCCCACTCCCTTTTCCACCTGTTCCCCCCCTCTGCTTGAGCCATGGGCATTGATTGCGAGCTGAGAGGAGTTGCAGCTGTTGGCATGAAATCTCCTTCTCCCTGACCTGGGGAGGCGAGGACCAGCAGATAATCCCATCCTTCCTTGAGCTGTTGCTGTACCTTGACACTCTCAGCCAGCTCAAATTTTATACAAATGAATTAAAAGTCTCCAAACGTGTGATCTCTTTTTTGTGGAATACGACCGGGATGGCAGGAGTTTACAGTGGGGGCAGGGTGCTGAGGCTCTGGCTTCTCAGCCAAGAGCATTAGGAAACCAAATACCATCACGACCTGGCTGGAGTTTCTCCGGTGTGGAGTGCAGCGTCTTGCGACAAAAAGGTGGCGACGTTTTGTCGACGGGTCGCCCAGGGAGGGTACCCCGGCCGCCCACCAGCAACCCGCTCGGCCCCGCCCAGGGGTGGGCGGGATCTGCGCTGCTGACGCCAAGCCTTCCGGAAGGGGCGGGGCGGGAGCCTATGTGGCGGAAGTAACGCCATTAGTCTTCTATACACAGCTGAAGCCATGCCGAGAGCAAGCTCCCGCGGCGGGGAGGATGACGGGAGCCTGCATAATGGTGAGGGCACGGTGCCGGGACGGGGGGAAGCGCTGAGGGCCGGGAGAGGGGCTCCGCGTCTGGTGCGGGCTCACCCCGAGGCTGCCAAGTTGTCTGAAAGACACAGACACCGGGAGCGCCCCCCAACGCCCTAGAAAGTGGGGAGTGAGAGGATACTTACTGAGTTAGGACACCCTGAGCAGTTTTTTAAAGGGCAAAGAGGGTTTTTCGCAGGGAGAAAACGTATGTTCCAAAGCAGAGTCAGAAGGGCATTGATTATTGGGGAAGGCTTAGGTAAAGATTCAACAAATTTCGCCGACGTTATTGAACATCTATTGTACGCGGGCACAGTAGATGCTGGAGATACAACAGTGAGTAAAGCAGCCCAAAACTGCTTTCATGAAGCTTACTTTTTGGGGGTTAAAAAAAAAAAGGGCACGGAGACCTAAGGAATTGCATATTTTTAAAGGATAAGTTTAATGGTATGTGAATTATACTACAGTTTTGAGAAAGGTGTTAAGAGCTTTGAAGAGAACGGGAGGGGTTATGGTGTTAAGTAATCACAGAAGGCCTCACCCTCACTGAATAGGTGGCATTTGAGAAACCCTGCGAAGGAGGTAAGGGAACAAGCAATACAGCTGGTGTAAGTGTTACAGGCAGAGGCAAAGTCAGGTACAGAGGAACTGAGATGGGAATATACCTGTTTGCTTAGAAACTACTTGGAGGCCAGTTGACTGGAGAGGAGTAGGAAAGAGATAGTAGAAGAGGAGATCAGAGACAAAATGGAATAGGTCATATGGGATCTTCAGGCTATTACAAACCCAAAGCTTTTACTCTTGAGTAAGATGGAAGCCATTGGGGAGTACGGAGTCTGGAGTAAGTGATCTAAAACATATGTATGTGGAAATGAGGTGGGAGTGTTAAGATCAATTTGTCTCTTTTTTTTGGAAAGAGAAAACTATTTTATTATTTAAAGAAGTTAAAGTGAAAACTTCATGTCTCTAGTAGTTTCCTTCCCTTTTTAAAGAACAGTTTTTATTGGAGTATAGTTGATTTACAGTGCTGTGTTAGTTTTAGGGGTATAGCAAAGTGAATCAGTTATACCTATATCCACTTTTTTGGATTCTTTTCTGTATGGGTCATTACAGAGTATTGACAAGAGTTCCCCTGTGTTATACAGTTGGTCCTTACTAGTTATCTCTTTTCTGTATAATGGTGTGTATATGTCAATTCCAGTCTGCCAATTTACCCCCATCCCAGATTTGCCTTTCAGGCATCTCTCCCATGTTCAGTGAACATAAACTTGGGCAAACTCCGAGAAACAGACAGACAGGCCTGGCATGCTGCAACCCATGGGGTTGTAAAGAGGCAGACACGACTTAGCGGCTGAACAACAACTGAGGCTGAAGTTGAGAGAGAGCTCTGAAAGCAGTGAGACTGGTGGTTGGGCGAGCAGTAAGGAGGCTAGAGCACTGAGGTGAGATGCTGAGCGTACACTGAACCAGAATAAGGGTAGCTGAGCAACGAACGGAGACAGAGGTCTCGGTGGGAAAACCTGTGAAAGAGAAATTTAAAAGAGAAGGGGAAAACAAAGAGACTGTGGGTTAGTCCATCTCCAGCCTTACATGTACACCTTCCTTAGCAAGGTGAGGCCCCAGATAGCTGGACTAGTTGGGGCATTAGGTGTCCGTGGAGCACCGTTACAACCTGTGTTGCTTGGAGCCTGCAGCGATCGGTCTGAAGGGGATATTGGAAAGGGTCACTTACCTAAGGAAAGAGGATGGGGCGATGTCTCTGCAGCAGTGGCAGATGCTGAGCTGAGTTGCAGTCCCCCCACCCGCACCTTCCTTTCACAGACACGTCTCACATGTCATTTGAGGAGCTGTTGGAATTGCAGAGCCAAGTGGGGACTAAAGCCTACAAACAACTGGTAACAGGAAGCAGCACTAAGAAGCAGAGTTGTAGACCACCTGTCCAAAAAGCATGTGTCGCAGATAAGCACAGGTGAGGAGCAAGGCCTTTCCCGGGAGTTGGAGGGAAGGACACCTACTTGAGTAGGTGTCTGCTTTCTTGGGTGGCAGGTGGGAGGCCTTTAACGAGACTGGAGTTCCCTTGACCTGTCCTTCACTTTCTCCATAGGCCTCTGGAAATGTCAGCCAAGGTCCGGGTGCCATTTTTGCGTCAGGTTGTCCCCATCAGTAAGAAGGTGAGGCGGAGGCAGTGAGCATTTTCTCAGGGAAAGGAGACGTAACAGTTCTCTTACATTCTCTGTTCTCTCCAAAGGTAGCCCGGGACCCCCGCTTTGATGATCTGTCAGGGGAGTATAATCCTGAGGTGTTTGATAAAACATATCAATTCCTAGATGACATCCGAGCCAGAGAGAAAGAGGTGAGTAGCATGAGGCTGGTTTGTGCGGATTCCAGGAGGGACTGGAGCACAGGTTAGAGTGGCAGAGGGGAGCAGGGCGAATCAGTTTGCTAGTTGTATAATCATTGGCAAAATACTTAACCTCTTTTCAATTCAGTTTCCTTATCACAAAAAGCTAATAGTTCCCATTTCATAATGTTAACATGAGTTAACGTATGTGAGTATGTGAACCTCTTAGAATGATGCTTGGCACAGAGTTGCAGCCAACATTTACAGAATGCTAACCATCATACTCATTTCCCAATGTGGAGCTGGTGAAAAAGCAGCTGAAGAAGCGCCGTTCAGGGGAGGAGCATGAGAAACTACAGCACCTGCTTCAGCGAATGGTGAGCAGGTCAGAGTATGGGGCGGGAGGTGATTCACAGTCCCTGCCGCTCACCTGTCTCACCCCTCTCATCTCGGCTCCTCAGGAGCAGCAAGAAATGGCCCAGAAGGAACGAAAGCGGCAGCAGGAGCTGCGCCTGGCCCTGAAGCAGGAGCGGCGGGCTCAGGCCCAGCAGGGCCATCGGCCATACTTCCTGAAGAAATGTGAGTGGGGCACAGCTACGACCCGCGAGTCATAGGGACAGAGATTGGGTGGCCATAGTGACTGGATGCTGTACTGGGGGTCCTGGAGCTCCTAAGGGAGGCTTGAAGGCTGGATCCCATGGTAATTTAGAGGAAAGTAGAAATATTAGTAGTAGGGAGTCGTTGTTTGTAACCATTCTCATATCCCTAATGAGACTGTGGGTAGGGAGTGTCACTTATCTTTGCCACGCCCCCTCATATGTTGGGTTGGGTAGAGAGAAGGAGCTCATAGTTCGTTGAATTGAGAAAGTGGAGTTGCGGAAGTCACCTTGCTTTTAGACACCAGTGAACCCCTGACGAGTCACATATCCCTGCGTAGTGGTTGAGAGTTACTGACCTGGGGCAAGGGGAGGCAGGGAAACTTTGTCCTTTGCTTACTGACTTTCTTTCTCCTTGTCCTCTAGCTGAGCAGCGCCAGTTGGTCCTGGCTGAGAAGTTTAAGGAGCTGAAACGAAGCAAGAAGCTAGAGAGCTTCTTGAGTCGAAAGAGGCGCCGAAATGCAGGCAAGGACAGACGACATCTCCCTTTGAGCAAAGAGTAGTAAGGAACCGTGCTCAGCTCTGCTGCTGCCCCAGTGAGAAGTGCATCTGCGGGGACACTTTTGGGCTTGGCCTGTTCTGGTTCTTTCCCATTCAACGGGGAGGGTCACAGCTGCCTTGGAACTTGACTGGCTCAGAGATGACGCGAAGCCTTTTGGACTGCCTGAGGGCTGAAAAGGAAGAGCAGCTGAGCCTTCTGCCATGCCGTACTTCGTCTGCTTGGATCTGGGTCATTGTCCTTGTGTTCTCCCATCCTTGCCTTAGTGATTCTGATACAGAAGGAAAAGGACCTTGAGGCTGGTTGAAGGCCAGAGTCTGTGAGTGGCTCCCAGGACTGCGACTTCATGCAGGAGCAGTTCATAAATACTCCTGTCTCTCATCTTTTTATCCTGCTGCTTTTGTAGGTGGCCTAGAACTACTGTTTCAGGGGCCACATTGTGGGTGGGCAGTAAACCTAAGCCTCCTACAAAGTGGGAAGTCAGATCAGAGCCCCTTCCTCCTTCAGCCCAACAGATGACACCCTCATTCAAAGCGGGACCCAATCCCACAACTCATCTTCTTAGCTTTGGTTTTGGATACAAGGGGAGGTAGGAGGTGGGGACAGAAAGTGTCCCTGGTGATAGGTAAGCGCAGCTGGCTCTCAGTACTGTTTGGGTGGAGAATTCATACTGCCTGTGGACTGGAATATCTTCACGCTACAAAGTGGTTTCTGGTTGGGAGTGCTTCCAGGTATACCTGGCAGAAGCAAATGCATTCCTCTCTTAAAAAAATATTTACTTATTTTGGTTGTGCTGGGTCTTAGTTGTGGTTCACAGGATCTTTGTTTCAGCATGCAGATTCTTAGTTGCAATATGCAGAATCTAGTTTCCTAGGCAGCTTGAACTGGGGAGAGTGGAGTCTTAGCCCCTGGATCACCAGGGAATTCCCAAAATGCATTTCTTTCTTGAGGATTGTACTTTAAACCCAGACTGCAAGGAATTCCTTCAGATAAAATTTCAAGGAATATGAGCTTACACTGAAAACAAGGCACAAAAGGAAAAAAAAAACACACATAAGCAAGAGTCATTAGGAACAACAGGCAACAGAATCAGACCAGCAAAGTCTGAGATATTGGAAATGTAAAATGCAGAAATATAAAATGTCTTATTTATGTTTAAAGAACTGTGACTGATGAAAAAATGTATCAAAAAGGACAAAATTGGTTTGATTACAATTTTTTGTTTAATGAAAAATACACTGACATTGGAAACTTCAGCAGATGAGGCACACCTAGAAAGGAAGATGAAATGGAAGTAGATGTGAAGAAGCTACACAGATGGAGCCCAGGGACAGAGAAATAGAAACTAAGGGAAAGACGTTACACAAGTTGGAGGATGGAGTGAGGAGATGTGACACAAATCGAGTTCCAGAAGGAGAGGGTAATTTTCTATAGTTGATAATCTGTAAATCCTAAGAATCAGGAAGATGGGTTAATCACAGACACTGGAGGTTGGGAACCTAGATAAATCACAGCTCAGGACACGGGAGGGACTGACATCTAAGCAGCAGCTGTAGGAACTTTCTGATGGTCCAGTGTTTAGGGACACAGCGACTCCAATTCCAGGGGCATGGGTTCCATCCCTGGTCTAGGAACTAGGATCCCTTGTGCTGCTGGGCGGGCAAAAAATAATAGCAAAAGGCAGCCTGAAAGGAAGAGGTGGAGTTAGAGACTAAGACTTACTGCTTGATGCCTCCTGGTTGGGGGGAGATGATGTAGTTCAGAGGGAAGAAATGCATAAAACATGCTTTTCCAGTGGTTGTTAGATGAAGGCTGTAGCTACCAGGATGGTTGGCCTAGCCCAGAGAGAGTGAGGGAGCACTGCAGAATCCCAGTTGTCACGTGAATAAATCCTAATTTAATGCCAAAACAGTGATTCTGGCTGATAAAAGCAGAAAGACTACTGAACTATTTGGCTCACAGAAACACTAAGAAGACTGGAGAGAAGCTCCAAAAAGGAGTGAGGGATAAAGTCAGAGCAGTGAGAAGCACTCCAGGTCCTACTGCAGAACCAGAGTCACTGTGAAGATGTCAGCTCCACTGCCAAAGGTTCACTCCCCTTCCCTCTGCTCCAGACCGAGATGTTCCCAGCTGAGGCCTCTAGTCACCTGCCTGCAAGGGGGATGCTGGGAAAGCAGTGTCTGGTCTTTAACGTGGTGGGAGGTGAGCTCTACCTTCTTCCTAGGTTTGTGGTAGGGTGTTCACAAGCATGAGAAGCGGGTTCAGGTGAAAATAGGTTGAAAACTGATACATGCCCACCACAAGGCTGTATTGGCCCCAACTTCCAACCTGCTACTTTCCCCCTTCAAGGAGGAGGCAGAGGAGATGTAGGAAAGCACTGAGCTTCAGTTTGGGGTGGTTTGGTTGGTTTTGGTTTTTATTAACAGCTTTATTGAGATACAATTCACATACCGTATACTTTACTCATTTAAAGTGTTAACAGTTCAGTGATTTTAAATATATTCACAGAATTGACCATCACCACAGTTTTTTAACATTTTCAACACCCCCAAAAGAAATGCCATACCTTGTAGCAGTTACTCCTCAGTTTTTCCCAATCCCCCCAACTATAGGCAACCACTAAAC
The DNA here is from genome assembly GCF_019923935.1 of Bubalus bubalis. Taxonomy (NCBI): domain Eukaryota; kingdom Metazoa; phylum Chordata; class Mammalia; order Artiodactyla; family Bovidae; genus Bubalus; species Bubalus bubalis. The sequence goes on along the minus strand of NC_059158.1, from coordinate 35,192,175 downwards.
CACATTCTGTCTCTAACTGGCCAACTGGGGGACATGACTATAAATGGGATCATTATGTGGTCCTTGGTGTGCAAACCAGCTCGAGGGCTTTAAGGATCAGGGAAGCAAAAGTCACAGCCTGGGAATGTTTGCCCTGCAGAGACGCAAAGTCCTGAGGGCAGGGAAGGCCACTGGTGTGTGGGAGTGCACAGGGGCAAGGAGGAGCCATGGGAGCTGCAGTTCCTTCTAACCCAGGTCCTAGAGCTTCCAGGTGGAACACGTTAAGGTCCCGGGGGCCTGCAGTGGCCACAAGGCCTTTATCTCACCTTCCCTGTCAGCCTTAGCTGGGGAAGGCACAATGTCCAATCAATTCCACAAACAAGGAAAGTAGATCCCTGCTTGATGATCTGCTGAAATTGCAAGCCATCCAGCTAGTGGCGAGATGGGCTTGACTCTCCAGCCTGCCAGGTGATAGCTCTTCTGACCACATACCCTTCAAGAAGGCCCACCCCTGGAGTCCACTTAATTCCCCCGGCTGAGAGGAGGGTGCTCAGTCCCATACAGCCTGCCATCCTCACGCAAAGGACCCTGGCATGGCATGATTCAGCCTCAGAGCTGAGGGCTCCTGTCTCCTTTCAGCCAGGAAAGTCCCCACCCTTGGCAGACCCCTGGCAGTTACCACACAGGCCAAGTAATCAAACTCCTGCGTTTTATTCTGTGGAAAGCCCCGGCCCTACCTAGCCCTGACCCTGTCTCCAGGGCTACCGGAAGGTAGAGAAGCTCTGGGTGCTTGTGCAGGAGGCGTAGGGCACGCCCCGGGAGCGGATCTGCAGGGTGTGGAAGGTGAGGGGTGGGTTGGGGCCCAAGGAGCCTGGGTTCAGGGACTCAGTGTGAGGCTCCATGACAGTCATGGGAACCGCATAAGACAGCATTTGGGGCCGGTCGTCCTGGCGTCTCACCGTGCCCTTGCCCAGCAGGTGCAGGATGCAGGAGAGAACGTCAGCACTGCCGCAGGTGGACCCCCTGCCAAGGCTGCTGACCAGGCCCCTGGGAGGACACGGGCCCTTCTGCCAAGCCTCCAGCACCTGGTGTGGAGGGCCGAAGGGAAAAGAGAGGTCAGGGACGCCCAGCTTACCCCACCTCTAGCCCCCCGTCCAAGGACAGTGAGGCCCAACCTCACTTCTCACCCACCTACAGGGTCCACAGCGAGCCCAAGACTTCGCATGGGGATCCACCTCCTCCTGGAGACTGCCCCCACCCCGCAGGGCCCCCACCTCCTCCTGGAGACTGCCCCCACCCCACAGGGCCCCCACCTCCTCCTGGAGACTGCCCCCACCCCGCAGGGCCCCCACCTCCTCCTGGAGACTGCCCTCCAACTGACAAAGCCCCCTCACCCACCACCCACCTCCACCTACCAGGCAGACAAGCTGGTCGATGTGCAGCCCCTCGTCCCCATGGGCTTTGAGGATTCGGACGATGAGGCAGTTGAGAAGGTTCCGTCTCTTCTCCAAGTTCCGGCCCTCTTCGTCCTCAGCTTTCAGGTATGTCTGAGCTGGGATGAGCCACACGTTGCCCCTCCGAGGCCTGGGTTCCTCACTGCTGTCTCGAATCTTGAGCAATCCTGAAATAAGCGCTGGTCACTTGGCAGGGCTCCCCCGAGGACACTGGCCCCAGCTCAGGACACAGGCCCCAGTGCCCTAAGTACAGACCTGCTGGGTTGTCCTTTGTCTCATCAAGGTCCAGGGGGCCCCTTGAGGAAGTCAGAGGCCCAACTGCCTGATTGAGCACGTCTGGAGGGAGCCCCGAGAGTGCCAGCAGACTCTCCACAGAGACCGCCTTGGGAAGAAGAGGGAAGCATCAGGGCCTCCCAGGGTGAGGGGGTAGGGAAGAGAGAGGGTGGAGAGAAGAAAGAGGACAGACAGGTCGCGGGAGCAGGGAGGCGCGGGGGAGCTGGGCCACCTTCAGCTCGTTGAAATGCAGCAGCAGCCACATCTGCACGGTGGACACATGCAGCGTCTGGTCCCCAAACTGCAGCTCCGCCCGGCCCAGCCACGTCCACTGCAGTCGCCTTTGCGGGGCCCGCTCCGGGGCAGGGGAGCTCTGACCTGAGGAGCGTCAGGGAGGCGGCAGGAGTCGGGGAGTTGGCGAGGACACGCCATCGCTGGAGTTTTGTCCTCACTAACCTCTGCAGAGCCTGGGTCCAGCGTGTCTGGACACTGGCTCTTGGTCTGAGCTTCCAGAGCTTGGCCTTCCTTGAGTCTGCCTCCTGGGTCAGCCTCAGGTATCTGGGAGCCCACCCCGTGCCAGGCAGCTCATGATCAGTGCCTCTGAGGGGTTCTCCATTTTTTTAAGGGAGTCAAAGCCACAAAGTGAGAAAGGACTGGGGTTCTCATCAAGTTGGAAACAATGTCTTGAAGCTGGTGGAGGAGCTCCCTGAGAGCAAGGTCTCAGTATCACCCACCTATTTTTTCACTGCCCAGCCCAGGATCAGCCCCCAGTGGGGAGCTGAGGTTACGATGACTGACCAGGAGCCAGACACCCACCACCTTCTGTGGACCTCAGGTGCCTCCTGCCTCCATCCTTCCCACCATAAAGGAAGTCCCAGGTCATTATTTGAAAAATAGAAACAGCAAGAGTCCTGGGATCTGGTGCCCTTCCACCCCACCCCTACTCCAAACCTAAGCTCCAGTCTTTTCTTCTCAAATCTACAGGCTGCCAGCCCCAGGTTCTTTCCCAGCATCTCATCCTCTTCCCAGGTCCCCAGTTCCCTCAGCCCAGCTGCTCACGCTTGTTGTAGAAGTTGGAGTATCGGTTCAAGGTGCCCCTCAGGTAGGCAGGCAGGCAGGTTCTGGGGTTGAGCGTGTGGCAGATGGAGGCGGTGGGCCAGCAGCGTGGCGACAGGACGAGCACAGACACTTCTGGCATCGCCCCTTCATAGTAGAGATCCTCGCTCTCGTCCTCCTCGTCCTCCTCCTCCTCCCCCGCCACACCAGCTGCTGCTGCTGCCGCCGCCACGGCCCCAGCTTCCAGCTCAGCTTCCTCCCCGGTCCCTCTCTCATGGCCCCTGCCACTGGCGCTGGCGTCACGGCTCACCTGAAGATGGAACACAGGGTACCCCTAAGCCAGCCGGCTCCTCGGTCTGTCCCAAGCCACTCTCTGCCTTCCTCTCTTCTTGCTACTTTAGTTCCCTCCCCCGCTCCCACCTGTATCTTCTTCTCTGTGTCCTCCAGCTTCAGGAGCTCCTGATCCAGCCGCTGGAGCTGGTATACGTGGAACTGGCGCTGCAGCTCCTCCGAGGTGCTCAGGCTCCGCAACATCTGCTGGGGGAGGCGGGTGGGGAAGCAGGGGCCGATCTGCTCCAGCACGGCCCCCTCCAGCCAGCTCGAGCCCACGCCCAGGAGACGGTCCGCCATGTAGTGCCTGCAGCGTGCACAGCCCAGGCCGAGCCTTGGTGAGGCTGCCTGGCAGGGCCTCCCGCTCCAAGACTCCAGCCTACCCAGACCCCAGCCCCCCAGACCCCGAGAGCTTGCCTTGCCCATCATCCTGCCTCCCCCCACCTCCCACTCCCTCGGTCCACACTCACTGGTAGTAATGCTCGAAAGTGGTGGCTATCTCCAGGCCAGAGAAGATGAGGACGGTTTCCAGGCATCGCTGCAGTTGGGCCAGCATCTCCATTCCCCGGGCCCCACCAATCCGGCTGCCCTGGATCCGCTGGTCGATGTGTCGGGCAAACTGCTCGCTCACCTGGGCAGTGGGAAGAGCACAGGAAAACTGTGAAGGAAGCGAGATCGGGTGTGTTCAGGGTTGTATGATCGTAGTCAGAAACTGAAGGAGAGAATGAAGCTGGTGAGTGGGAGCACAGGGAGGAGGAGGGTCTGAGGAAGGAAATATGAATGGCCAGAAGCTTTATCAACTGGTCAACAATTTTATAAAATTCATAAAATCATTAACAACTGTGTACATTAACAATTCTGGGACTTCCCTGATGGTCCAATGGTTAAGACTCCATGCTACCAATGCTGGGGGCCCGGGTTTGTCCCGTGTGCCACAACTAAGACGTGACACCCCCAAATAAATTCAGTAAAATAAAGAACATTAAAAAAAATACTAACAATGATAAACACAATTTTCACATTTAGCATGTCTGCTACTGCTGCTAAGTCACTTCAGTCGTGTCCAACTCTGTGTGACCCCATAGACAGCAGCCCACCAGGCTCCCCCGTCCCTGGGATTCTCCAGGCAAGAACACTGGAGTGGGTTGCCATTTCCTTCTCCAATGCATGAAAGTGAAAAGTGAAAGGGAAGTCGCTCAGTCGTGTCCGACTCTGAGCAACCCCATGGACTGCAGCCTACCAGGCCCCTCCGTCCATGGGATTTTCCAGGCAAGAGTACCGGAGTGGGGTGCCATTGCCTTCTCCTTAGCATGTCTAAAATCCAACAATGATAATTTAACACAAGGAGACAAGCACACAAGGCCACTGAGATAAAGTGAGTCACATGAATTTTCCGATTTGTGAACTTGGAGGGAAGGGACTTCATCTATCTTCAGCTCTTATTACAGTGCCTGACACATATTAAGTATTAAAAGTGTTAGTTGGTCAGTCATGTCCAAGTCTTCGTGACCCCATGGACTGTAGCCCACTAGGTTCCTCTGTCCATGGGATTTGGCAGGCAGTAATACTGGAGTGGGTTAAGCACTTGTTAAACATTTTTGGAATAATAGGAATAGTGGAGGAAATTATAGTACATCCATTTTATGGACTCTATGCAAAAATCTGAGGACAAATAGCAATATGAAAATGACTTTTAATGTAAAGGTCAAAAGAAAACAGGATAAAGCATTTAGCTACTTGTGGGTAAAACTAAGTGAAATCAAGCACGCAAGTAGAAGAAGGTATGCAGAGAGATATTAGAATGGCACAAAGCAGGTCATTTTTTTCCTTTTACCTTTTTGTGTGTGAGATCTTAGTTCCTTGCCCAGGGATGGAATTTGGGCCCACAGCAGTGAAAGTACAGGGTCCTAACCATTGGGCAACCAGGGAATTCCTTTTTTTTTTTTCCTTTTTAGATTTTTGATAACATGGTCTATGCCAATACATGCTTCTTGCTGAGTGGGAACATAGTGGGTGGGCAACTCTGAGGAGGGGAAGAGAGAGTTTGAGGGGAGAGGTCCCAGGGGAGGGGACACAGGAGGCTTACGTGGGCAGCTCTGAGGAAAGGCAGCTTCAGCAGGGCACCAGCACAGCCATTCTGCAGCGCCAGCAAAAAGGCTGCCCGTGGCCCAAACAGCTCGGAGCTCGCCTTCTGCAGATTACTGAAGTGTTCGCAGTAGCGGGGCACAAAGTCATCATCCCGCCAGCGTGAGGTCAGAAAGCTGTGCACCTGGAGAGTGGGAGGTGGCAGCGTGATGGCAACCCAACACACCAGGGGCACAGCTCCGCCCATCCGCCCCATCCGGCCCGCCCCGGCCCACCTGCTCCTCCACCACCGCCCGCCAGCAGCGCGTCAGGTTTCTCATGATGCTGCTGGGAAGCCCCCGGGTGGCCAGGGAGCTCCAGTCGTGGCTTCTGTTTCTGCCCTCTGTGGACACAGGGGAAGGGGAAGAGGAAGGGCGGGGGAAGCCCCTCAGCTCCTGGGTCCCCCATTCAGTGGTGAGCCCAGGGGATCTTTCCAGACATGCTGCCCACTGAAATGATGCTCCCCGGTGGGGGTGACACAAACCAGGAGGCGAGTAGCAGGCTGAGCATGCAGGGAGGGGACAGTGAGGAAGGAGACACCCCCACCCCCAAGCCAGCTCCCGGCACTCACTGGGCCGAGGCGCGGCCGCCACCGCGGGGGGCGCTTCGCAGGGCTCCACATGCACCAGCAGGTGGGTGAGGCGGCGCACCCGGGAGGAGAATGCTGCCGCGCGGCTCTGCGGGTTGTGGGCAGCCTCCCGACACTCCAGGTACTGGTCCAACAGCCAGCCCAGTGGGCTGACGCCTTCTTCATCTGGAGGTGGGGAAGAACAAGCTAAGGCAGGGCAAGTGTGCAGAGCCTGCCGAGGAGGCTGGTCTGGATGGGCATGCAGAGGAAGAGCAGTGGACCGCCACGGGAGGGGAGGGAGCAAGGCTCCTCCTGACCGCGTAGGGTCAGCTGACACTGGGACACATGGAAAGGAGGCGCCCCTGGGCTGTGAGAAGCGGGGGGCTTGGGGAGGCTGAATAAATTGCAGGTGCCAAATGGGCCAAAGGCGTCACCCAGGGAAGAGCAAGAAGGGGCTGGTGAGTGGGGCTGAGTGTCGGGATGGTGAATGGGCAGGGGCGGTTACCAGGGCAGGTGATGTTCTGCACCAGGGGGCTGACCAGGGCCTCCCAGCAGGTCTTGCCCAGCGCCTGGGCGGCCTCTTCGTCAGGGAGGAAGCGACTGGCAAAGTTCTGCTCGTGGCGTAGGGCCCCGTTGAGTCTGGGAAGGGGAGCGGGTAGGAAGGTGTTGGGGGCTGCAGGCCCAAGTCCACCAGCCTGAGGCTGCAGGCTACCCCTCAGGCACACAGGCACACATGTGCTCGCACACCTGGAGCTCAGGTGCAGGAGCCCCCTGCGGTCCTCCGCGATGTCCTGGCTCCAAGCCTGCGCCCGGACCATGTAGAAGAGGCGCGTGTGGCGGCAGAGCTGCTCCCGGAACACGGGCCAGAAGGTGGGCTTGGGGCCCAGGACCTCCAAGCCCCGAACGCGCGTGTCAATGCCGCCCTGCAACGCACACAGGCCCGTTTCCACCGGCCCCACACACTCCTCAGGACGGGCTGGAGTGCTGGTCCAAGAACTGCAAGGCACGGTGCAGAGCGTGGGGCCCACTCCCCCCACCCCATGTCCCCCACCCCACCTGCTGGCAGCGCTTTATGCGGATCTGGATGACAGGCCAGGCGCGGCTCAGGTTCTCCAGGAGGACCACCCGGCTGGCGGAGGGCATCACGTTCACCTGGCGGGGTGGGGGGCAAGCAGCGAGCACGGTCACCGCCCGGTGTGTGGATGGGAGTGCTGAAGGCACCCTGGTCTGTTCCTGTTCCCTGCTGTCCCTCCTTCCCCAGCTCTAGGGTGCATGGGGTCCTGACGAAGGGGGTCCCAATGCCACCCTCACCGCTCGGGGCCTGATGCCATCACAGGGGTGCAGGGACGCACTTCATCTTCTATGAGGCTCAAGACGGAGGAACACGGGCTTTTAGGGATCTGGGTAGGAGGGCGGATCCCCTAAGGGGTGGCCAAACAGCACAAGGGGCCCTACCGAGTTGAGTTCCGTGTTAAGGGAGGTGGCGCTGTCGCCCCCGAACACCACCACCCTGGCGGGCATGTAGCTCAAGTCCTCGCTAGCCACCAGCAGAGCCAGCTGCCTGGGAGGGACGAGGGCAGAGGAACCAGTCGGCACCAGATCCAGTCATGTCCCCACAGACACAGCCAGGGGGACCTTTTGGTCACGTTCAGGGGGACGGGGCCCTCCCCAAGACCAACAGAAGGGAAGTCACGAGAAGGCGAGGGTGTGTGCCGGGCACAGGCCTGGGGCGCGCTACCTGATGAGGATGCCCTGCTGCATGTGCAGGGTGATGCGGTGGGAGCCGGCGCTGCCGTTGGACTCCCAGTAGGTCTTGGGGTTGCGGTCCGTCAGCTTGCTGGCCCGGTGCGGGTTGGACGACACCTCCACCTTCTCCCAGCACTTGTCCTCCTTCACCTCCATGCTGGAGCCTGCAGGCACGTGGGAAGGGGTGGTGGTCACAGCCTGGCAGAGGCAGGGGGGAAAACACTTGGAGGTGTGGAGACTCGGGGTGGTGAGGGTACACACACGAACCCTGGCACAGGTATCTGAGGAACACATCGAAGAAGGGGATGTTGATGGGGCGGTGGGTTCGTCTGTGGTCTTCGATCTGGCCCAGCACCATCTGCAGCCAGGACATGGAGAGAAAGGGTGCGGGGAGGGGGCAGGGACACGGAGACACGGGTGGAGGAAAAACCCAGCAGCTGTGGGACCACTTCCATGCCACTGGCAGAGCAGGGTCAGCGAGCCAAGAGGGGCTGAGAACCAACGCCCCCCAGGTTCACTAGACTCACCTGCCTTCCAGCTTCAGAAACACACATCCCTTCCCCTGCCACCGCTAGGGTTTCATACTCTCACCCAGCTGTGAACCCACTAGTGTCCCCTGACCTTCCCCCTGACCTGGATACAGCCTCCCAGGATGTTGGTGGTGAGCTTCCGGTAGAGGTGGGCATGCTTCTCGCACTTGAACACCATGTCCCGCAGCTCCTGAGCCAGCTCCAGCTTTCCCAGGTGCTTTTCCAGGGCCTTGGAGATGGCATCCCGGGCTCCCAGCTGATTGAGCACCACAGCATAGTCCCTGCTCACAGAGGCCAGGTGGTGCAGGAAGAGGATCAGCTCCTGGAGCACCTGGGATGGGCGTGGGGGTGGTGAATAAAGGGGATGGACCACAAGGCGTCTTCAGCAGTGCTGACTACACGCCTACTGTGTGCCGGGCTACTGCAGTGAACACAGGGTGAAGTAGTGAAGAGACAGGGATGCGGCTTCCCACAGAATCCGCCTGCCAATGCAGGGGACACAGGTTCAACCCCTGGTCCAGGAAGATCCCCCATGCCTCGGGACAGCTAAGCCCCGGCGCCACAACTACTGAGGCCGAGCTCTAGAATCCGTGAGCTGCAACTACCGAAGTCCACACACCTAGAGTTTGTGTTGCACAACGAGAGAAGTCATCGCAATGAGAAGCCCACGCACCACAATGAAGAGCTGCTCTCACGTGCCACAACTAGAGAGAGCCCACGCGCAGCCACAAAGACCCAGCGTGGTCATAAGTAATACGCAAATTAATAAAAAGAAAATAAGCAGCTTGAAAACTCAGCATTAAAAGAGAGAGACAGGGATGGGGAGGCGTGAGGGCTTGGTGAAGTTGGAGAACCAAACAAACTGCAATGGAAAAGCCAAGAGGTGCCCTGGACCTGGGGTTGTGGACCACTGACTACGCTGGCAACAGGTGCCGGGGGCATCTCTCGTTGTTTCTTCTCAGGCCCAGCTGTCCCAGAACCAGCTGTGGGGCTGGGTTTTGAGATGCTCAGGCCTCAGAGACACCTAAGGGCAAGGAGGGGCCAAGAGGGAACAGATGTGTGTAAGCCCACCATAGCGCTAAAACCTGGGGAGCAGCCAAAGGTGTGTGCTGCGAACATGCACTACCTCCAGGACTCGAGTTCTCTGACCCCTTCCCAAGCCTTCAGTGCCCAGGAGCGCTGCAGGGCAGGCGGCTGTGATGGTCCCCCCCGCCCGCAGCCTCCTTCACTCCCCTTTCCTCCACAGGCTCAGCCAGACAGGAGCCACTGAGGCTCTTCTTTGTTGTTGGATTTTGGGGGCATTCATTTTTTTTGTTTTTGGCCATGTCCCAGCATAGGGGATCTTAGTTCCCTAACCAGAGACTGAACCAGTGCCTCTTGCAGGGGAAGCACTACCTGAGGAAGTCTCCACTGAGGCTCTTAATGTAACATAAATATAACCTTTTATGTAACAAAAAGAGATGGCAAGTAAGATCACTTCTGGGCTTGTTTATCTAAGGAAACACAGGAAAGATACATAAATGAATACAAGTGGTTACCAAAAAGGGGCATGTTGGGGGCATTGGGAAAACGGGACTCAGGTGGGAGTGAGAATTTTCAGTTTATACCTTGTTACACTGCTCTCATTTGTGAACTCTGAACAGTATGACCTTTTTAAAATATATATATAATTCAGTTTCAAACACAAAACCCAAACCAAGAGCACAAAGGCTCCACGGTGCCCCCCCCACCCAGGGTGGGGTGGGGTGTCTGCCTTGCCAGATGCTGCCTGGCCTCCTCCCCCCTCAGTATCTCCCCAGGGCGGGGTAGGGGTACCTCTCGGTCAGTGTTTGGGGACCGCAGGCAGGCCATGCAGGCGTCCATGGCTTCATGCCAGGGGAGCAGCAGTGCCTCAGGGAAATCCACCAGCTGCATCAGGATTCTGGGGAGCGTGGGGGCGGGGCGGGAGGAGAGAGATGCTCAGTCAGGCTCAGAGACCCTTCTGCCCCGCCCCGCCCCACCGCACCCCCTCACCTCAGAACGGCCAGGTGCAGGGGCTTGTTGGCGGCAGGAGTGTCGAGGCTCCGCATGAGCACGAGGAAGGGCTGGGGCTGCCGCTGCAGCTGCAGGAGGAGGGGCTTGGCCTCTCCCTGCCGGGTCCCCTCTGAGCGGAATGCTTCCTCCAGATCCAGGAAGATTTTCCCAGCCGGACCGAAACCCTCTGCCAGATGCTGCAGTGGCGTGTTGGAGCCCTGAGTTGGGGCTTCTTTTGCTACAGAAGAGGGGAAGTCACAAGAATTGGCCACTGTTAGTGACAGGAAGGGTCAGAAAAAGAGAGACACATTCGTAACTCTCTTGTTACTCTTCTCCTAAAAATGTTTTTGATTTTTTGTTCCCCCTAAAAGTTAGGTTCTGGGGATCTCAGAGCTCTTAATGTACTTGTAAGACAGCTTCAGGACAAACTTTTTATTTTGTTTTCTTAAAATAGCAAGGGAGAGACTTCCCCGGCAGTCTAGCTCTGTGCTTCCACTGTAGAGGGCTGGGTTTGGTCTCTGGACAGGGAACTAAGATCTCAACAGTTGCGAGGTGAGGGCCCCCTTCCAAAATAAAGCAGCAGAGCTTCCTATCCGCAAACAGAAGAGCATTTTCCAGAAGCATGCAATAATCGGTTTTTCCCTCCAGCAGAAAAAATTCAATGTGAGGACTTCCAGGGCTTCAAAATCTCTTGCGATGTTTGTGCTGTTTGGCTGTGCCTCTCACCTTGCAGGATCTTAGCTCCCTGACCAGGGATCAAACCCAGGCCACTGTAGTGCAAGTTCCAAGTCTTAACCACTGGACCGCCAGGGAATTCCCGCAACGTTCTAACCTCACATCCTCCTTAATTCTTTCGAGGGAGCACAACGTCTGCTTCTCCATTCACTGCTAATCTCAACATTTCAGACTCTTCCTAAAGTGCCATTGGTCTCAAGACAGGACTGCACAAAACCCAGCACAGACGTCCCTCCTGGGCTGATGCCCTTGGGCCACCGTGCAGAGCTGCTGTCCGTGGGGCACCCCACCTTCCACTCTGGCCGCGTCAGCTGATTCCTGAGGCTGGGCCCGGGCTTCCAGCAGGGACGGGTGGGCCGGCTGCCCTGCCGGGGCCTCGGGCCCATACTTCCTGTAGACGCGGCAGTTGAGCAGGCCCCTGAGGGCGCTGTCGTCGAGTCGCTGTGGCAGAGCCAGCAGGAGGTCTTGGGCCAACTCCGTGGGCACAGCCAGTTCAGCCAGGATCTCGTCATCCAGAACCTGCCATCGGGGGAGACGCTCTCGCTGCAGGTGGCTCTACCTGCCTGCAGAGGCGCTTGCCAGGGGATGGGTTCTCTGCATGCGCCTTCTCCACCCCGAACCTCTCATGGCAGGCTCCTCCCAAACAGCTCGCCAACCCCAAACATCCTAGACTCCTCCCCTGCAGCCCCTTACGCTGTCGGCCTCTGCTTCCCATCTCCAGCCTTCCACACCCCCTTAACACAGTCTGGCTCTACCTCCCCATCCAGGTTCTCCTGAAGGATCTGGAGAACCTCCTGATGGTCAGGGCCGTCCAGCTTCTTGATGAAGAAGAGGAGCTCCCACCACTCGGCCTGGGTCAGGTGTTCACTCTCCTCAGCGTCCTCGTCCTCAGGCCATACGTAGGGCACAGTATAGAGCTCGGTCATGGGCTTCCAGCGCCAGGACGGCAGGGCTGTGGAAATGGGCCACGGGGCGCAGAGTTGTCGCTGCCCGCCCCCGCCGGACCACTGCTCCGAGCTGACCCTGGCTTCCTCTCTGGGCTCACCTGTGCCCACGGCTGCACTGACCGCTGCCCCCTGGTACTCATCAGCAGCCTCAACCATGTTCTCGATGTCTTCCTCAAAGCCCAGAACCTCCAGCATGTGCCAGTGCACCCAATAGGTGCGGCCTGTTGACTCCCACAGCACCTGGGGGAAACGGGAAAAATAGGGAAGGGGCCAAGAGGTTACCTAATGACTGGCTATGATCTGATGATGAATGTGGACCCACAGCCCTCAGGGTGACCACCTGGCCAGGTTTGGGAAAACCTCCAAAGAGCAGAACACACGGTATACGGAGAAGCCACGTGAGCACGTAAAGGATGCCTTCTCTAAACGCGAACATCTTTCTTCTCTCCTATCCTTGGTGGCTTTTTTTTTTTAGTATTTATTTATTTGGCCGCCCCGGGTCTTAGTTTCGGCATGTGAGATCTTCGATCTTCATTGCAGCATGTGGGATTTTTGTTGCAGAGAGTGGGATCTAATTCCCAGACCAGGGATCGAACTGGGGCCCCCTGCATTGGGAACGTGGAGTCTTAATCACTGGACCACCAGGGAAGTCCCTATTCTTGGTGGCTTATGACCCTATACTTCCTCCTGGCCTTAACCACACTGTCTTGCTGAACTTGACCTTTGGAACGGTCTCATTGTTACCAGGTTCTTCATGGGAGTGAGTCTCCCTGACCTCAGAGTCTTCTACAGACAAATTTTCTCAGCCCTCCAAATGGCTCCTCTCTTAATCGCTGACCCCCTTTAACCCTCCCAAGCTTACTGAGGGTTTTCACTGTGAGTAGCATGCTGGAGCCCCCAGCATGAAGTGTGAAGCCCCAGCGATGCCCCACGCAGACAGACCCCCAGCGGTGGCCCTCCTCACCTGCACAGGGGGCACGCCATTGTTGCTCTGCCGGAACTCGCCCTCGTCGCCCGCGCTGATCTCCTCGTAGTCATCCAGCATCCGCACTCGCATGCCCGGCTGCAGCGTATCCCGCACATACAAGGCATAGGTATTACCACTTGCGAACTCAGAGCGAGGTCGAAACCTCCTTGACCTCCTGCGGGAAGGCAAGGCCTGGGCAGGTGGGAGCCCTGGGCCCTCATCCACCAGCTGGGGCTGGAAGATGGAACCGGAGGGCTGTCCCGAGGGCCCCTGTCTGCTCCAGACCTGGTCCCAGCGCATGGCCTGCACCAGCTCTGAGATCAGCGTGCCCATGGCCATGCTGAACTCCAGCTCCAGGCGACCCCTCTCCCCACTCAGCTCCTCAGGAGTGGAGTTCGGGGCTCCTGGTTCCGCAGCAGTGTCATTCAACTGATCCAGGAGGAAGGTGACATGCAAATAGTGCTTCACCAGGGAGAAGAGCAGCCTTCCTGGGACCTGCAGGACACAAACTCTGGTCTACACTTACCTTGTTCCAGCTTTCTCTCCACACTGTCCTCTGAGGGCAGGTGCAAAGGCCTGGTCCCCAGGTTTTGTCCACAGCTCCCTCCCAATACTCCCCATAGAATACCTGTGGCAGCTGAATGCCCTCAAAAGACATCGGGTGTTCAGAAAGCGTGGCCTGCGCAAACAGTGCCAGCAGAGCACAGCGGCTGTCAAAATCCAGGTGTTTCTCAATGGCCTCTTGCTGGCTTAGTGAGAAAAGGATCTGGGTCCGGGTCCCTGGAACCCACATTCCAATCAGTAACAGCTCCTAACCTCGTCCTTCCCAGACCCCTCTCGTGGACCCTCTACTCTTAGTTCACACCTTTTGCTGTCACACAGCAGAATGACACGATTTGCTGATTTGCTCCAAAAGCCGAAGCTTACTATATTATTCTACCTTATTACTGCCTCATCTGCAAAAATTTAAGTCTAAACTCTTCCTCCACCTAGGAAAACAGTTAATAGGAGGTTCTTGAAGATTCAGTCTTCCCTTTCTGCAGAGATGCCCACACTCACCTTCCCACCTCCCTCCCTCCAATGCGAAGAGAAGGGTCACAGAATCATTTACATACTGCTGAGATCAGAGGCGCCTATCATAGGGCCCTGTGAGATGTTAAGCTGACCCAGCCCCTCTCCAGCTCCCCTTTCCTCCCCATGCTGCCCCTCACCAGCATCATGGGAGGCCAGGGCTTGAATCATCCGGCCCGCGCTCCAGCGAATCTGATAATCGGGACTGCTAAGCATGTGCATGAGCAAATCCAGGACCCTTGGGTCTTTGAAGACCCCGGTGAGGGGCTCAATGCTGGCGTAGGCACTGAGCACGTGGACAGTGTGGAGCAGAGGAGCGGGAGGAATGGTGCCCACACATTCCTCCAGCTGCCGAAGCGCCCTCTGAATCAGAGACTTCACGTCGGTTTCCATCTCCCCCAGCACGGATTTGTCCAGCGCTCCAGCCTCCCCTGCTGTCTCCTGGGAGGGCCCGATGACCTGGCCGTCCTCGCCCAGCATCTTGTGGCAGTTGGCATAGATTTCGTCATTGGACATCCATAGCAGGATGTGCTCAGCCTTGCAGTCCACGTGGTTGGAGCCCCCTTCCCCGTCATCCCCACGCCGGAGGATGAGCCAGCGGATCTGGTACTCAGGATGCCCATCATGGCCCACTCGCTGGCGGATCAGCTCGTCTGGATAAGCGTGCAAGCCGGGCCCCAGGGGCACCCTGAATTCCCTGTAACGGAGTTCCCCCACCATCTTGGCACCTGGCAACACAAGGGAGAGAGAACAGGCAATCTAGAGTGAGAAGTCAGAAAATCAAGGACATCCAGGAGTTGGGACAGCAAATATGGCAACAGCTGTCAGGCTGGGTGGGGTGAAGCAGGGTCCAGGAGTTGCCTGCTCTAGGCTGGGTGGGGCCAGGCCTAAGCAGAGAATACCGGGGAGTTTGTTCTGAAAGAACTCAAAATTGGCGGGCTAAAAAGAGAGTCCAAGGCCCGGAGTGCAGCATGGAGGGAGCTCCTTTGGAGCAGTGGGGAGGGGACAGTGGGGGCAGGGAAGCCTTGGAATTAAAGTGAATCCCAGGGCCCTGGACAGGCGGCAGCGGACCTGGGAAGGGGGTATGTGATGCCCAGAGGGATGTGTGTTTTGGAGTGTTGAGGATCGAGAACAGAGTGTGTATGCAAAGGGGTGGCAGTAGCTCTAATGGCTGAAGCACGGGAGAGTCTGCAGGAACAAGAGACCCCGAGATCTGGTGATGGAGCGAGGGCGCAGGGCCCGTCGGGCTGGGAGGAGGGGCTGGTGGGCTGAAGGCACCCAAGGCTGGAGGCACTGGAGCATCAAGGTCGGTGGGGGCGACGTGAGGACCCGAACAGTGTGCACAGGAGAACTGATGGGTGAGGGGCGCGCGGTTTGGGGGGACCAGGATGGAAGGCCGAAGAAGCCAGGGGCGCGCGGCAAGGTCCGGGGGTAGGGGGCTAGGCCAAAGAAACCAGAATCCCGAGGCGCAGCGGGATAGGGGACTCAAAGCCCGGGGGTGGGGGGCTGGGGGTGAGTGGGCGGAAGAAAACCCGGAGCGGGGGGAGGGGGTGGGGGGGGCCCGCGGCGGGGCTCGGGCCACCTCAGAAGTCGATGGGGGTCCCAGCGCGAGGCCTGTCCTTCGCCGAGCTAGGAACGCGGCACAGACGACGGCGGCGGCGCTGGCGGAGATTTGGGCTCCGCCTGGGCCCCCCGAAGGGGTCGAGGCGGAGAGGCGGGAGGGGGCGTGTCTCCGCAGGCCTGGAGGCCGCAGGGGGCGTGGCGCGCAGGCCCGAGCGCCCGGGGGCCCTGGCGGCCGTCAGCGCCCCGCCCGCGCGCTGGTCCGCGGCCTCCCGGGCCCGAAAGGGCGGGGCTCGTCCCCCACCCGCCCGCCTCTGGGAGCCCCGCCGCCCGCCTGCCCCTAGCCGCCGCTCATTTCCGCCGAGCAGGGCGGAACACTGGGGGCCCCTGGGGAGCGCCGGGGCGGAGCCGCCGGTGCCACCTCGGCGACGCACGGCGCCTCCTCTCCGGCGCCGCCCTTTCCTCTTCCTTTTGGTCCCCCTCCTCCTGCCACCGGAAGTACCTGCGCCTCTAACCAAAGTCAGAACGGGAGACGACTTTGGAGGTCATTTACTCCCTCTCCGTGACATATAGTGGGACTGAGGCCAGGGGGCGGCTGGAAGTGAGACGGCGGGCCGGCCCCAGTCGTCGCCCTATATTTTCCTTTCTCCTCCCCCAACGGTTGTTCACTTCCGTCCCCTCCAACACCTGTCCAGTAATGTACCATGCTCCCCAGAAAAACCAGAAACATTAAAAAAAAAAATAGGGGCCATTTTATTAGAGTCCAGGAATATCAGTTCTGGGCAGCAGCTGAGGGCAGCTTCACGTAACTCTTCATGGGGGGCAGCGGCCGGATCTTTCGGCCTGCCCAGCCACCCTTGCGGTGCCATCGCCCACTGTTCGGCCTCTTTCCCAGCCAGCGGTTCCGCCCAGCCTTGCCGATGACCCGTTTGTTGTGGTCAACGTTGGAGACTCGGCCCACTGTGGCTATGCACGTCTCCAGCACCTGATGGAGAGAGCAGATGGAGGGGAATGCACCATGCGGGAAAAGAGCCTGACACGTTGAGGGCAGGGACTCTGGGGAACTTCTCAAACTCAAGGAAAGAAAGGGAGAAAATACGGGAAAAGTACAACATAACGGAACCCAAATGCAGGTCCTACAGTAGTTGAGAATGAAAGGCACTGCTCCCTACTGCCAGCCTGACAAGGCACACCTGGTCACATGGCAAAAAGGACAGACCTAGCTCCAGGCACTTGCCAACATAAAACACCTGGGAGCTATCCCGGACAGGTAAGGTACATTCCAAAAATTCCTCCTGTACTGACCCCTCCCACCCCCACCACGCACCTGCATCTGCCTCTTAGAGGGCAGCTGGATAATGGCTGTCCCGTTCACCTTCCGTAGCAGCACGCCACAGGTCCCTGGGGAAGGGAAGAAACAGCTGCAACCCTCCACAGAGCAGGAGGTGGGAGCCACCACCCCACACACTGCCCTTGCTTTCCCTTTGAGGAGTAGAAACAGTGAAGCAGGAGGCATGTGTGGTTTTAGGTCAAAAACACAACCACCTCTTCAGCCTTGTTTTTCCCTCTTTTTCTCTGCCAGTGGACAAGATGTGGGCCCATGGGTTCAAAGAGCTGCAACCTCAAGTACCCCCTGGCCTTTCAAACTGTAAGATCCCAACAAGTTCCTTTCTTCATACCGGCAGCTCGGATATACTGGGCCCCGCGGCCTGGCTCACTCTCCACATTGTTGATGAGGGTCCCCACTGGCAAGGCCCCAAGAGGATGGGCGTCCCCTTCCCGAGCAGCAACTAAAAGACAGAATTTCGTCAGCACCAGCACCCTTGAGCCTCTCAGCCCACACACATCTGGTGGTCATCACTCACCTGCCATTCGGCCTATGTGGTCAGAGTTCAGGATCGTGTCTCCAGCCTTCATGTTTTCTGTGGCAATGATCCAGCGTTTCCGGTTGCCCCCAGCAACCAGAGCTATGTCTGCTGACCTGTGCAGAGTGAGGGACAGGTAAGGAAACCACCTAGGCAGCCTCACATCTCCTGAAAAGCCACAGAGCAGTCAGCCAGCCACACCACCACTTCACATCCCAAACTTGCCTACAGGGATCATAGCGGACAAATATGACCTTCTCCTCAAAGGGTCCTGGCTTGGATTCCTGCTCGGGCCGGAACCGCAGAAAGTCAATCATTCGATAACGCTGCTTGTGGCCCCCGCCAATACCATGCACCTGGATACGGCCTGTGGTCAGGACAGCACAGGATCATGACCAGGTCAGATGAGTCAGTTCCCAACACTGGGAACAGACACATCCTAGGCAGAGGGCAGTACTTTCCCAACATTACAACACAAGCAGAAAATGATTAAAATTTGCATAGCACAATGGGGTAAGTGGGAGTGAACACCCACGTGGAACTTGGTAAAAACACAGTTACAGGGGGTGCTTCCCTGCTGGCTCAGTGGTAAAGAAGCTGCCTACCAATGCAGGAGACAGGGGTTTGATCTCTGGTCTGGGAAGATGCCACATGCTATGGGGCAACTAAGCCCATGTGCCACAACTCTTGAGCCTGTGCTCTAGTGCCTGGGAACTGCCACTACTGAGCCCACATGCTTCAACTACTGAAGCTTGAGCACCCTAGAGCCCGTGCTCCACAAGAAAAGCCAAGTAGCCCCAGCTCGCCACAAGCAGAGAAAAATCCTGAGCAGCAACAAAGATCCAGTACAGCCAAAAATACTTTTTGAAGGGTGTGCAGGAAAATGTCATGGAATTTCCTGAGTATGTCCAGTTTTCTTCCATTACCTACCTTTAGGAGCACCGGCTCTTTATGTTGTTTTCTATTCTATTCTCTCACTCTTACACACATACTACATGCAGGAGGAGTCCAATAAATGCTTTTTAACTACATTCCTCTGCCTGTATCAAAATACAGGCCAAGGGTCCTACCATGTTTTTGCTCTTTACTGCTGAAATCTTCTTGCCCTTGTTCTTACCTGTGTGGTTTCGGCCCCCAGACTTCCTCATCTTTACTGGCATAGTGGTATACTTAGTACGACTCTTCCAGGACACAAACTTAGCACTAAGGGCCACAGAGGTAAGGACTGGGCGGCTGGGAAGCAACATCGACGCAGAGGGCAGCTGAAGGAGGACATTGTTTGTCACCTAGAAATAAACAGAAATCTTTTTCACTTGAAAGCTAATTGAAGGAGAAGCCTCAGAGAGCCAAGAGAGAGGGCACAAAGTTTAGCTTGTGACTTCCTTCCTCCTGGAAGCGTCCCAGACCAGCTACCCCAAAACTCTACCCTTCACAAATACCAGTTCAGAATGTTATCTAGGTGCATGTGTGTTGATCACCTCTCCTCATCTGATCCTCTCACCTCTGAAGTATTTCTTCAATGGAATGTTCTCCCCTTGATGCATCTT
Source organism: Bubalus bubalis (assembly GCF_019923935.1). NCBI lineage: Eukaryota > Metazoa > Chordata > Mammalia > Artiodactyla > Bovidae > Bubalus > Bubalus bubalis. Next base: position 35,173,410 of record NC_059158.1, on the reverse strand, counting down.
CTTCCAAATTTGCCTCAAAACTCTCCTCTAAGAAACTTTTCCTTCCTTAAACAACTACCTTCTCCAGCACTGGTTAATTCCTATATATCTATGTACCACCATCAGCACCAATGCCTTCTGCCCATTTTGCTGCATGTTTCTGAGAATTTTCCAAATATGAATGGAGGGGAGAGATCATTTATGTCTTGTTCCCTACTGTTTTCTCAGCATTTACACAGTAGGTTGTTGGTTTGGTTTTGAATTTGAAGTACACATCTGCCAAACTCTACCATCAGTCTGAAAGGTCCAGAGAGGGTAAGACTAACTTTCCTGTAATCACTAGTTACCCAGGTCAACAACTTGGCACTTGCCATGGGTGCTTGCCATCTACCTCTACAAGGATTAAATCATGTGCTGCGGCAGTTGCTGACCTCCAACACCCCCTGACGGAGCTCAGGATGGACAGCAGAAATGAGGCACCTGTGTTCCCAAAAACCTGGCATGACAGATCTTCAGATAGTTAGATATTCTTGGGAGCTGATTTTTATGAGCCCAATTCTTTTATCTCTTCTTATCGAGAAAAACACTAAAATTCTTTATGCTGACAACTGTTTCTCGTGACTAGCAGAAGCTTCACAAAACCAGCAGAAACATTAAAAAAAAAACCTGTGCTTGATTGCAGCCCACTCCCCCTTTACCAAAATCACATACATACTGTCCTTCCCTTCTGCCTCTCTGGAGCAGTTTCTCAGAGCTATCTGAGGTGCTATCTCCTGGGCTGCAGTCCTCACATTTCCCCAAATAAAACAACTCTCATGACATGCATTTTTTAAGTCAACACCCTTGGGAACTTTGTGATATCTTCATGTTAGTCTCCAATTCTCGGTTATCTTGACCTTAATTCCATAATCTCAGCAGTAACTCATCCTTAATGGCTATAATAATGGTTAAGAGTCCGGGCTCTGAAGCCAGACTGCCTAGCTCCAATGGTTGGTGTATGACCTTGACTACTGATGTATTCTCATATATAAACTGGGACTGATAATAACTGTAAATGGTTAAAAGGGATTCACTTATTTAAAACGTTTATTATGTTTGGCTTATAAGAAGACAATAAATGTAAGTTACTGAAACTTGTGCTTTTGTCTACAAATCACTTCACCTCCAATATCTCGTTTGAGGACTCCAGTGACCCTGTGAGATAGCAACACTTAGGAAAGAGAAAGCTGAGGCTGAGCGTGACTTATTAAAGGTCACGGGCCGATGTGACTCCTAATCAGACTCTCATCTCCCACCTCGATTCTTCTGGAGGCCCCTCTCCGGCAGCCGGAGTGGAAACAACTACATTCCCGGCTAAGATGGATTACCTGGGCGGCCGGGAGCAGGCTTGGGCCGGGGACGGCGGCAATCCGGGGGGTCAGGCTCAGTGAGCCAAGAGCGCGGGTCACTACCCGCAGGGCCATGAGTTTGGCCAGATTCAGGCGTGCTCAGGACGCCACCATCACCTTTAGCCTGGCCGCCTGGCGCTCCTGGATGACGCTAACAGGTCCCCATGCCGTCACCCCAACATGACGTAAAAAGAGGCGGGCCGAGAACCCGACACAAAGCTAGTCACACATCTCCTTTCCTTCCTGAGCATAGTATAGCCAATCCCGGAGCGACTCTTGGGTCGCGTGACTAGGGAACAGGTCCCGCCCCTCGGAGCCGTCAAAACAATTGCCTCGAGCGGCAGCCATGATAGATTTAAAGGGGCAGTACCGGCAGGAGCGGCAGCCAGACCAGACTGCGGGTGAGTCTTTGAGGGTACCTCTGGGGCTGAGAGTTGAGGTCCCGCTACCTCTTTGCTGCATTCCCGGAGAGATGAACAAATGAGCCCCTCGGACTGAACTCACAGAACTCCAGACTCAAAAACTCCGCCCCCCGCGATTCTTCCCGCCCCTCGGCATCCAGACAGACGGACAGACGGCCTGCCCCGCCCCCTGTGCTACCGACTGACTCAGTAACCTCGGGATTGTCAGGCCCCAGGTCTTTGCCCGCGGCGTGGACCTCGGTCGCCCACCCGCATCTTCTGCTGGCCCATTTCTCTCTAGCCCCACCCTGGGCCTCAGGGCAGGTCGACAGCCTGGGACACTTCTCCACCGCAGTCCCAGGCCCGGGAGATCAACTTCCAGCACCGCGTTTCCCTGCGATTCCGCAGCTGCTCACGGACCTGCCATTTTCCCCTGCATCATCGGGCCTCTGGGAGTCACCCTAAGGTGACTCCTTTCAGAGTCTGTTAGTATGTGGTCATAATAGACACAAAGCCATAGAAGTGACTGGGCTAGGAGTGACCAGGTCTTCCTTCTCACCCGTTCCCAGACACGCCCCTTGCCGCAGGTCTCAGATTAAATCTCACTCCCTTCTTGGGAGAAAATAGCTCCCCAGGCTTGGAGTGGGAGGTTGGCTTGGGGAAGGAGGAGGGACGTTGGTCGTCTTTGAAGACCTGTAGGCAAGGGAGGGAGGGCGTTTGTCCTGGGTGGGGCTCCATGCCAGGTCCTCTGGGTGGCTGTGAAGTGGTGAGGGAAGGGGTGGGAACGCTGGACTTCTGGACTTTGGGCAGGGCAGATCCTTCTGGGTCCCTGGCTGCTTGAACAGAGTTTCTTCCGGGCTCCTGCCTGAACGCCACAACCAAGGGCTCTATACAGGTAAGAAGACTTCAAAGATGAGAAGCAAGGCCCTTTTGAGGAAGTAGGAAGACAGCTTGGAAGAAACAGAGCTGACCAGGCATGGAGATGCTGGGCTTAGCCCCGTGGGTGACTCAGCCTGAACACCTTGAGCCTCTAGGCCCCTCTCATCTGGGTCCTGCAGCTCCTCTCTTTTTCGTCTCCCTCGCTGTCTTGATTTAACTTTGAAACTTATTCCTTCCCCTTTTTGGAAAACACTGCGGTATTTTCTGCATACCTTCTGCCTGCTTTAACTCCATTCCCTTTGCAGCTCTATCAGACAGACACCCTCTGTGTTGTCTATGGTGCTGTCTCTCCTTTCCTGATTCCTTTTCCTAACCCAAACTCTCTCTTCTCCAGGTCCTTTTTTTTTTTTTTTTTAATTGTGTTAATTCTAAATCCTGCTGCTACTTCTCTGCACCTTTGTTCTTTCTACAGTTTTTCTTCTTTCAAGTCAATTCCTTTCCCTCTGTCTTTCCCACAACCTTAGCTTTGTGTCTAGTGTTGTTACAGGCTGTCTGCTCACTGGTCACTCTCCCTCCAATTAAACTTCAGGGTTCCCCTACCCCCACCCCTGCTATGGTCTCTGGTCCCTTCACTTGGATCCCTACCACTCGCTAATCAAGGCGCACAGCCACTCTTTCCTAATCTTTACCCCAGCTGAGCTCTGTTGTTTCTCTGTAGCCCAGGCAAGGTCCCCCGGCCAGGATGTCGGGCCTGGTGTTGGGACAGCGGGATGAGCCTGCAGGGCACCGGCTCAGCCAGGAGGAGATCCTGGGGAGCACCCGTCTGGTGAGCCAGGGGCTGGAAGCTCTCCACAGTGAACACCAGGCTGTGCTGCAAAGCCTCTCCCAGACCATCGAGTGTCTGCAGCAGGGTGGCCATGAAGAAGGCCTGGTACATGAGAAGGCCCGGCAGCTGCGCCGTTCCATGGAAAACATAGAGCTGGGGCTGAGTGAGGCCCAGGTGAGCAGGAGGAGGTGGTGCCAAGTGGCCCTGGGTAGATGGAGGAGCAGTTGTCTGATTGGAGCTTTCGGGTTGTTTGGGATCCTCTTGTCCTAGCCGCTTGGATTCATTCACCCAATAAATATGTATTAAGTTTCTACCACGTGCCAGACACTACTCTCCAGATACATCACTGAATAAGAACAACCATAAATCTTGGCCATCTTGGCGCTTACATTCTAGCTGGGAGAGGCAGGCTTTAGACAAATAAATGATTCAGTATGCCAGAGTGATAATCATTAAGGACAAAAGGATAAAAATCAAGCAAGGAAGGGGGTTGCGGTATATGGTGAGAGGATGCAGTTTTAGATAGGGTGGCCAATAGGAGCCTCACTGAAAAGGTGTCATTTGAGCAAAGAATTGAAGACGAAGGAACGAGTCACACAATAAATGGGGGAAGAACATCCGAAGCACCGTGCAAAGGCCCCGACCTGGAGCCTTTCCGGTGAGTTCAGTGAAAGGCCCGCGTGGCTGCTGGACTGTGAATACGGGGAAGCAAAATAGAAAATGAAGTTGAAGAGGCAGTTGGGGTGGGGACAGATCACGTGGAACTGTAGGCCATCATAAGGACTCGACTTTTACTGTGAGTGAGATGGAAGCTATTGGAATGTGTTGACCAGAGGAGTAACGTGGTCTAACATTTTGAAAAGATTGTCATCTGGCTGCAGGGTTGAGAACAGACTCTAGGGGAACAGGGGCAGAAACAAGGAGACCAGTGAGGAGGCAATTACCGTAATCCAGCTGGGAATTGATAGTGGCTTGGCCCAGGCTAGCCCTGGAAGTGGTGAGAAATTTGATTCAGGGTATGTTTGGAAGGTAGACTCATCACTACCCCACCCTACCTCTGGGTCTTGCCGGCTCCCCTCCCGCCTACCCCTCAACTCTCCTAGCCGGAGCCCAGCGCTCACAGGATGTGCCCACCTAGGTGATGCTGGCTTTGGCCAACCACCTGAGCACAGTGGAGTCAGAGAAACAGAAGCTGCGGGCACAGGTCCGGCGGCTCTGCCAGGAGAACCAGTGGCTCCGGGACGAGCTGGCCGGCACCCAGCAGCGGCTCCAGCGCAGCGAACAGGCCGTGGCTCAGCTGGAGGAGGAGAAGAAGCACCTGGAGTTCCTGGGGCAGCTGCGGCAGTACGACGAGGATGGGCACGCTGCGGTGAGCATGCGCAGGACAGCTGGGCGTCACCACACGCACAGGGCCGTGGCTGCGTCATCCTCTCGAGGACCAGCAGCCCTGCCCGATCTGCCCCGACCTGGCAGGATTCAGGTCCTGACCCCAGCTCCAGAGGACAGCAAGGGAGAAGCCAGTCACTCGTTCAGTCAAAATTTGATTAAATGACTGCTATGTGTCAGGCGCACTCTGCTGGGGGGGCAACAGTGAACAGGATAAAGTTCCTGCTCCCATAATAATAGATTTTTGGCATTTGGACAGTTGCAATTTAGAATCCTAAGCGCTGTAGGGAAAACACAGCCCAGTCGAGCAAGTCCTAAAATTTGCTCTCGAAATGGATGGAATTTAACCTTCACGCAGCAGGCATTTATATTTCTCTGTGCCTTAAGCAAGGCAAGATATGTGTCAGATCTGAGAAGCTACAAAACAGTTCCTGCCTTCTCGAGCTTATAATGTAGCTGTAGGAACAAGGCTTACGTGTGAGAACATGTATGTGACAACACAAAGCAGCCAGTGCCCCAGTGCTAAAGGAGAGGTTCAGGCAGTGTGGGAGGAGTCCCAAGGAGATAGGTTCCTAGGGGCTGGGATGGATTGAAAGATTGACAGAGGAGGCGGGGTACAGGGATGGGTAAGATTTAGGTTGGATTATTTTATTTAACTGGATTAGGAATTGGGGTGGATTTTGATGGTCTATGAGGGAGAAGGGGGAGCTCTCTAGACCAGATGTGTGTGTGTGTGTGTGTGTGTGTGTGTGTGTGTGAGTCATAAGGCACCAGGGCTGGAAAGGTGGCCTGACCCAGGGACAGTGGGATGATTTGACAGTGGGTCACCCTGGTGAAGCTGGGCAGGAGAGTTGGAAGTGTTTGTACAAGGCTACAGTGCTTGTTGGGGTGAAGCAATTTTGCCTGGTATGAAAGTAGGTTGACAGTGAGAACTGGGCATTATGTCCAGAACAAGCGGTAGCAGATGATGGACACTAGGCAGAGCTAGACACTCTGGGTATGTGTCAATAAGATAGGACACACCCCTGCCCTCAGGGGAGACCGGACAGACATGTAATCAGTGTAAACACATGGGGATCAATGCGGGACTATAATTACCAGAGTCATCGAGGGAGAGAGAGATGGCGGGTGAGGGTACTTAGGAAGGAAACTCTCTGGATGTGAAGGAACGGAAAGTCATGAGATTTTGGCTGAAGCGTCTCTTGTTTGTTTGGGGTTTTTTTTGTTGTTGTTTTGTTTTTGGCTGCACTGCATGGCTTGGAGGATTTTAGTTCCCCAACTGGGGATCAACCTGCACCCCTTCCAGCGGAAACTCAGAGTCTTAACCACTGGACTATCAGAGAAACCCCCATCTTTGTTTTTTAATGAACACGAGAGGCCTAGGCTTGGCAGGACAGATGCTGGCCTTCCCAGGGGCAGGGACAGCAACAGGGGATTTGTCCTAGACCCCACCTGTCAATGATGTCACGGTTTAGAGGGGGCTTGAAGAGGCTGCCAGGACTATCTCATCTCAGACATTCTGCTGCTTCCCTTCCAGGAGGAGAAGGAAGGTGATGCCTCCAAGGATTCCCTGGATGACCTCTTCCCCAACGAGGAGGAAGAGGACCCCAGCAATGGCTGTGAGTCTATGCCTCTGGAGTTGGAGGGTGAAGTGGGGGCAGCAAGGGGGCTGGTGAACACAGGATGCTCACCGTCCAGGAATGGGTTCTCCACTGCCTCTGGAGATGGGCTAGGGACCAGTACTTTGATTCCCTCAGCTTCCCCCTTATTCATCAACGTTTATTAAGCACGTAGCCCATGCCAGGCACTGTGCCAGGCACCAGGGAGTCAAAGATGAGAACGACAGGATTTTTGCCGGTAAGGAGCTCACTCAAGACTGGGAGAGTGCCCCTGGAGTGAAGAGCATGAGCTCCTCAAGGGAGAGGACCAGGTCTTTCTTACCTTTGTATCCCTGGTGCAGGCCCTTCCTCAGGATTTCTGAGTAGTTGTTTTTTTTTAATTGCGCTGGGTCTTTGTCGTTGTGCGCCGGCTTTCCCTAGTTGTGGCCAGTCAGGGCTGCTCTTCGTTGCAGTGCTTGGACTTCTCATTGCAGTGGCTGCTCTTGCTGTGGGCCACAGGCTTTAGGCACGTGGTCTTCAGTGGTTGCAGCACTTGGGCTTTAGAGTCAGGGCTCAGTTGTTGTGGGGCATGGACTTAGTTTCCCTGTGGCATGTGGAATCTCCCCAGACCAGGGACTGAACACGTGTTCCCTGCACTGGCAGCCATATTCTCATCCACTGTACCACCAGGGAAGTCCATTGAGTAGTTTGTTGAATGAATGAATGACTGAGTGAACAAATGGGATTGTGATGGGCACAGAGGCAAAGAGGTGAGCAGAGCAGTAGCAGTTGAGGGACTTCCCTAGTGGTCCAGTGGCTAGGACTCTGAGCTTTCACTGCTGTGGGCCCAGGTTTGATCCCTGGCTGGGGAACTAAGATCCTGCAAGCTGTGGTGGAGCCAATAAAATTTTAAGAAAAGAAAAGAGTAGCAAGTTGAGGCAGGTCTCTGCCGGCAGGGAGCCTGGTCGGGGTTGGTCACAGGCAGGGAGAATGACCTGAATGGGGAGGGGCGGGCGGACAGTGGAGGGAGAGCTGGTGTCATCTGAGGGAGTCTCTGTCGTCTTCTGTGACGGGGTAGTGTCCCGTGGCCAGGGCGCCCAGCACAGCGGCTATGAGATCCCGGCGAGGTTGCGGACACTGCACAACCTGGTGATCCAGTACGCAGCCCAGGGTCGCTATGAGGTGGCCGTGCCGCTCTGCAAGCAGGCGCTGGAGGACCTGGAGCGCACGTCCGGCCGCGGCCACCCCGACGTGGCCACCATGCTCAACATCCTGGCTCTGGTGTATCGGTGAGTGCTGCGTCCTCTCAGGAGCCTGCCTCCAGGCGTGGTCCCACCTTGACCCCCCTCTGGCTTTCATTCCTCCTCTCCACAGGGCACCTCTTCTCCCCCCCACCAGGGGGCTTCCTTGTCTCATGCTTTTACACCTGAGCCCTTGACCTCAGAATCCTCACCCCTCGGGCTTTTGGCTTCTCCTGTCTTTCCTCTGGGGAGGGTCTTTTTCTCTGTCTCTGTCTCTTGCGTCCTGTGCCTTTGGCCTCCTCCGGGCATGGCTACTCTCTGGGGGTGGTGGTGAACCCCTCTCACTGCTCCCACCAGGCTTCCTGTCTCCTCATGGCGGGGCCAGCCCCTAAATGTACCTTAGCTGTCCTGAAGGGAAGGAAGTAAGGAGATGGCTCAGCGGTAGAGTTTGGGCTAACCCCTTGTCACTTCTGTCCTCTTACAGGGACCAGAATAAGTACAAGGAAGCTGCGCTCCTGCTCAATGATGCCCTCAGCATCCGGGAGAGCACCCTGGGCCGGGACCACCCCGCTGTCAGTACTCCTTGCCCTCCCTGCCCTGTGCTTCCTCCGCTTGTCCGTCTGCTGCCCTCAGCCCACTCCCCGGGGGTCTCAGGAGCGAGGCGTGGGGACTCCTTTCTCCTACTGTCCACTCATCGCAGTGGTTCTCAGCTCTCTCAGACCCAGTATCTTCTTTTTAAAAAAATTTTTAATGGCAAAATAATTGCTTTCCAGTGTTGTGTTAGTTTCTGCTGTACAAAGGCATGAATCAGCCATATGTATACATATATCCCCCTCCCTCTTGAGCCTCCTTCCTACCCCTTTAGGTCATCACAGAATACACAGCTGAGTTCCTTGTGATGACTCCCTCTTAAAATGAATATTTTCCTGAAATTTAATTCATATAATGTAACCTACCTACCTGTATAATTTCCTCAAAAGTTGAATCATACTCTATTATAAGAGAGAAACAAGTAAACTAAAATGTAATAAGATATATAATACTTTACAGTAAAGCAAAAATACAGTAACAGTTGTGTTGAGTACAGCAATGTTAGAAGACACAGTAGTCTGATATACAATGAATGAAAAAATTTAGATATGAAAGTCGCTCAGTCGTGTCCAACTCTTTGCGATCCCATGGCCTATGCAGTCCATGGGATTCTCCAGGCCAGAATACTGGAGTGGGTAGCCTTTCCCTTCTCCAGGGGATCTTCCCAACCCAGGGATCAAACCCAGGTCTCTCGCATTGCAGACAGATTCTTTACCAGCTGAGCCACAAGGGAAGCCCTTTAGATGTAGAAGAAGTAAAACTAATAAGTCTTCTATGTAAAAGTATGTACTAGGAATGCAGTCAAGTGGGCCTTAGGAAGCATCACTGTGAACAAAGCTAGTGGAGGTGATGAAATTCCAGTTGAGCTATTTCAAATTCTAAAAGATGATGCTGTTAAAGTGCTGCACTCAATATGCCAGCAAATTTGGAAAACTCAGCAGTGGCCGCAGGACTGGAAAAGGTCAGTTTTCATTCCAATCCCAAAGAAAGGCAGCGTCAAAGAATGTTCAGAGTACTGCATAACTGCTCTCATCTTACACGCTAGCAAAGTAATGCTCAAAATTCTCCAAGCCAGGCTTCAACAGTACCTGAACTGAGAACTTCTAGATGTTCAAGCTGGATTTAGAAAAGGCAGAGGAACCAGAAATCAAATTACCAACATCCACTGGATCATAGAAAAAGCAAGAGAGTTCCAGAAAAACATCTACTTTATTAACTATGCCAAAGCTTTTGACTGTGTAGATCACAACAAACTGTGGAAAATTCTTCAAGAGATGGGAAAACCAGACCACCTTACCTGCCTCTGTATGCAGGTCAAGAAGCAACAGTTAGAACCAGACATGGAACAATGGACTGGTTCCAAATTGGGAAAGGAGTACATCAAGGCTGTATATGGTCACCCTGCTTATTTAACTTCTATGCAGAGTACATCATGAGAAACGCTGGACTGGAAGAAACACAAGCTGGAATCAAGATTGCTGGGAGAAATATCAATAACCTCAGATAGCAGATGACACCACCCTTATGGCAGAAAGTGAAGAACTAAAGAGCCTCTTGAATGTGAAAGAGCAGAGTGAAAAAGCTGGGTTAAAACTCAACATTCAAAAACTGATGATCATGGCATCTGGTCCCATCACTTCATGGCAAATAGATGGGAAAACAATGGAAACAGTGAGAGACTTTATTTTCTTGGACTGCAAAATCACTGAAGATGGTGACTGCAGCCGTGAAATTAAAAGATGCTTGCTCCTCGGAAGAAAAGCTATGACCAACCTAGACAGCATATTAAAAAATAGACATTACTTTGCCAACAAAGGTCTGTCTAGTCAAAGCTATGGTTTTTCCAGTGGTCATGTATGGATGTGAGAGTTGGAATATAAAGAAAACTGAGTGCTGAGGAATTGATGCTTTTGAACTGTGGTGTTGGAGAAGACTCTTGAGAGTCCCATGGACTGCAAGGAGATCCAACCAGTCCATCCTAAGGGAAATCAGTCCTGAATATTCATTGGAAGGACTGATGCTAAAGCTGAAACTCCAATACTTTGGCCACCTTATGAGAAGAACTGACTCACTGGAAAAGACCCTGATGCTGGGAAAGATTGAAGGCAAGAGGAGATGGGGATGACAGAGGATGAGATGGTTGGATGGCATCACCAACTCGATAGACGTGAGTTTGAGCAAGCTCTGGGAGTTGGTGATGGACAAGGAAGTCTGGCGTGCTGCAGTCCATGGGGTCGCAAAGAGTCGGACACGACTGAGCAACTGAACTGAACTGAGCTGATGTACTAGGAAAAGAGTAGGCGTTCCCTGGTGGTCCAGTGGTTAGGACTCCATGCTTTCACTGCCAAGGGCCTGGGTTCAGTCCTTGTTCAGGGAACTAAGATCACACAAGCTGCATGGTGCGGCCAAAGTAGTAATAATAGTAGTATCAACAATAAATTTTTTTAAGTTAAAAATGACATAGCAGAAATATCAGCATATATAAGATTAAAATCCAGTGTTGGGTTAAGTAATAATAGACCAGGTTTCTTTGTGACAAGAGAAAGAGAAATGACTTTAAATAGGGTCAGCATGTAAAACAAACGCTAGGTGTGTCAAAGGGAAGAAGACGAGACAAGGTATTTTTGAAAATGAGCTGGCTGGAAAAGAATTCCTTGTGTTATGACATGTGATAGGGAAGGATGATGTGTCTCAGGAAGCGTAACTCCTGTCTTGATATCCCACCAAGTGTCAAAGCTTATATTTAGTGTTTGAGTGTCTGGCAGGGCAATCAAAAGTTGCCTGAGCTGTCCCATGCAGGCACTACATCTGTAGCATACTTGATCCCCCAAAGGTATTAGTGCCCACAGAGTTTATGGCAACCAAAGGAAACCCCGCCTCCACAAATGCCTAAAAATCTCCTTCAAGGGTGAGACCACCCCCGTGGGGAATCTCAGAGCCTTGGGGGTCAGCACGTTCCCCTCCCCCCACTCACCTGTGGCTCCGGTGGCAGAGTCCATTTGTCTTGGAGTTGGGCAGCATGGGGCCTTGCTGTTCCAGGTCCTTTGTCTGATGGGGACAGGCCTGTCTTCCTAGGTGGCGGCCACACTCAACAACCTGGCTGTGCTCTATGGGAAGAGGGGCAAATACAAGGAGGCGGAGCCTCTGTGCCAGCGGGCACTGGAGATTCGAGAAAAGGTACCTGTGCCCTTCACCTGTTCTTCCCTGTTGCGGTGACCCCTCCTCCCCCATCTCTCTTCTGATCTACCCTTTTCCCTTCACTTTTTGACTCACCCTCCATCTCTCCCTGTTCCCTGTTCCTTCATTCCCTACCCCCTGCTCCCTGCGTGGGCGCGTGCGTACGCGCGCACACACACACACACACACACACACACACACTCATAGTCACAGCCATCTGTATCTCCTTTGTACCACTCCAGGTCCTGGGTACCAACCACCCAGATGTGGCAAAGCAGCTAAACAACCTGGCCCTGTTGTGCCAAAACCAGGGCAAGTATGAGGCTGTGGAACGCTATTATCGGCGGGCACTGGCCATCTATGAGGGGCAGCTGGGGTCGGACAACCCTAATGTGGCCCGGACCAAGAACAACCTGGTAAGGGAGGTAGGGGCAGACGCAGTGGGACGAGGGGAGGGGTGCACACCGCAGTCTGGTACACGGCCTCACCGCCTTTGTGCCCAGCTCGGGGGCTGCCTGTGGGTACTGAGGGGTCTGGTCCCTTCCTGTGGGAAGGCAGAAGTTCAGTAGCCTCTCAGGAGTGGAGTGGGAACACCCTGAACCCTGCAGCTGGACAAGGAGGGCGTGAGGAAGATCTCTGGGGAAAGTCATAAAGAGACCAAGAAGTGGAAATGCCAGGCCTGGCTGAGACTTTGTCTCCACCTTTTGTTCCTATGTTTTTGCCTTCCCGCCCCCAGGCTTCCTGTTACCTGAAACAAGGCAAGTATGCTGAAGCTGAGACTCTCTACAAGGAGATCCTGACGCGTGCCCATGTGCAGGAGTTTGGCTCTGTGGATGGTGAGTGGTGAGGGCCTGGTGGGGCGCTGCAGGGAGGAAAGGAAATGCACACCAAAGGTTGGTGGGGGGAGGGTTGACCACAGTGGTTCCAGGGGGAGCCAGACCCCTGTAGTCCAGCACTATTGGCCTCTGGGTCCTGGCTCCCCGCTTAGTGTCCAGCTCTGTTCTCTAACCTCGCTACCCCATCCCGTGTATCACCCCCAGATGACCACAAGCCCATCTGGATGCATGCAGAGGAGCGGGAGGAAATGAGCAAAGTGAGTTAGGGGCCCAGCCTGGGGAGGCCGGGACTTTCGGGGCCTCTGACTTATTCCTGCACCAGCCCTAGCTGCATGGCGCCTTCCCACACCCAGCCTGTACCCCAGCCCTGTGCCAGCTTGTACCCCAGCATCTCTGTACATTCACCTCTGGCTTTCCCTCCCGCTCTGTCCTGCAGAGCCGGCACCGTGAGGGCAGCACACCCTACGCCGAGTATGGAGGCTGGTACAAGGCCTGCAAAGTGAGCAGGTGAGAAGCCGGCATGGGCGGGTGGGCTCCATGCCCTCTATTGGCCCCAGATCCCCCCTCCTGGCCCTTCCCCTGCTTCCCGGGGACCTTCCCTCAGCCTTGGCTCTGCTTCCTCTCTCTCCTGCTTGTTTCCTAAGTCCATCTTCTCTTCCTTCCCTGGTCTCCCCCTGCCGCAGCCCCACAGTGAACACGACCTTGAGAAACCTCGGAGCTCTGTACAGGCGCCAGGGAAAGCTGGAGGCAGCTGAGACCCTGGAGGAATGTGCCCTGCGCTCCCGGAAACAGGTCAGGGACCAGGAGGGGAAGGAGATCCAGAGGTAGGGCCCTGGGGACAGGAGCGGGGACCACTGAGGCTGCTTGTGAGTCTCTGAAGAGTAAGAGGACAGGCTGAGGAGGAAGACTGGAGAAGCTGGTGAGACACTCTTGTGGTTGTGGTTGTTTTTAAGTGTGTTCTTACCCCTCACCTGCCCTTTGTGGTTAGGACTCCAAGTTCAAGGTTCACTTCACTAAATGGAACTATTAACAGGGAAAGATCGCCTTTTGACAATGTGAAGAATCTTGTGAGGAGGGGCATGGGCACCGTGGGTGAACGGGCTGCAGTTGAGGGAAGCTCTGAATCAAGAGTTTCTCAAATCACGGGTCTTGACTCACTGGGTCCTGAAATCAATTCATTGTGGGCCTTGGCTAAAGATAGATGTGTGTCTCTAACACATTGCAAATAGAAAAGGTGAGTGTCTCCTTTCCAGTATGTGTGTAGTCAGAAGTCGCAAGGGAAACTCTTTCCTTTGTTGTGGCTGGTAGTGAGAAAAAGTGTAAAGTCCCACCCTGAAGAGTTCAGAAGTGGGAAGTCCCAGTTCCTTCCTTTCCTTCCAGGGCACTGACCCAATCAGCCAGACCAAGGTGGCCGAGCTGCTTGGGGAGAGTGACAGTGGAAGGACCTCCCAGGAGGGCCTGGGGGGCAGCGTGAAATTTGAGGGAGGTGAAGATGCCTCGGTGGCAGTGGAGTGGTCAGGGGTAAGTCTGATCATCGCCCCTTGAACTTTCCTGCTTCTCCTTCTGGTGGTGACGACAGGCTCTGAGCCCACAGGATAGGAGGGCACCTTGTCCTCATCCCAGTCCAGTTAGCCCGTCCCTCGCGGGGGCCTCTCTGCAAGCCAGCTGTTGATCAGGCTGGGCTTCTGGGGAAGGGGCAGGTGTCCGGAATCAAAGGCAGGAATAGACTCAGAGCTCAATCTCCCTGGGATCCCTTAGCCTCTGTTCCCCATCCCTCTCTGCCAGGATGGCAGTGGGGCGCTGCAGAGGAGCGGCTCTCTGGGCAAGATCCGAGATGTGCTTCGTAGAAGCAGCGAACTCCTGGTGAGGAAGCTCCAGGGGTCCGAGCCCCGGCCTTCCAGGTACGCACTGAGACCGAGGTATGGCAAAGTAGGCAGGGCTCTGGAGAAGTGTCTTGGGAAAGAGACAGGGAGGAGGTCAGTAGGATGGCCATGGAGAGAGGGTGGGAAAAATAGTACCCCGGTGCAGGGACAATACCTAAGCAGATGCTGGTGACTGAGGAAGACTAGTGTGTGTGTGTGTGTGTGTGTGTGTGTTGGGTGGGGAGATCAGATGGTGAGGAGGCAGTGACATGAGTATGTGTGGTGGTGCCCAAGTGTCCCAAGCTTTAGGGTCACCCATGGGAAGAGAAGAGGCCTCAGTTCTTTCTTTTCCTTTGTAGCAGCAACATGAAGCGGGCAGCCTCCTTGAACTATCTGAACCAACCCAGTGCAGCGCCCCTCCAGGTGAGAGCAGTGCTCATTCAGTGCATTGTGGGTGAGAAACAAGGGACAAACCCAGTGGAAAGAGGGGAGAGTCACCTGGGATGAAGACTCTGTCAGGGAATTGGAGGTGGGCAGATAGGAATCAGGCAGACAACTTGTTGGGGGTAGTGACCCCCAAGGGACACTTTTGGGCCAGAGATAGCAGAAATAAATTAATCAGGAGGGGAACAGGAATTGATGTTCTCTTAACGGGTACTTTAGAATTATGAATAATTAAGGAATGATTTGGGGCTTCAGTGGTAAAGAATCCACCTGCAATTCCGGAGCCACAGGAAATGTGGGTTCGATCCTTGGGTCAGGAAGGTCCCCTGGAGGAGGAAATGGCAACCCACTCCAGTATTCTTGCCTGGAAAATTCCATGGACAGAGGAGCCCTGGTAGGCTACAGTCCAGGGGGTTGCAAAGGGTCAGACACAACTGAACGACTGAGCATGCACGCACATGGGGAAAGATTCGGGAACACTAATTCTCTCCCCCTGTAGCCACCATACTCCTCACCCTGCAGAGTCAGCAGTAGATGAGAAGGGAAGAGGGGAAAAAAAGTATTACCTCATCTCCATTTGAGAAAACACAGCAATGATATTTTAATGGGAAATGACCACCTGTATCAGCACATTCAAAGTATATCCCCGTATTCATGTGGTTCTTCCAGGTATATTCTCCACCAGATCTTGGCCTTCTGGGAAGTCCTAGCAAAGGCAGCACAAGTCCTAGAGCTTGAGGTTGAGGTTCCAGTTTCCATCCTGGGTCCTGAGAGAGACCGTAGCCGTGAGATGGACAGACTCCAGGGGACAGTCTTTGGGAAGCTGGGGTCTGTGGGCTGATGGCTTGGTGGTGTCTGTTTCAGGTCTCCCGGGGCCTCAGTGCCAGCAGTATGGACCTCTCTTCAAGTAGCTGACATTCAACTCACGCCCCACGTCTGCTGGGTCCCCCCACAGCCCTCACAGCATTCCCTGTTGCTCCTGGCTCTTCCAGCCCCAAGGTGGGACAGTGAAGGGGGAGCAGTTAACCAGAAGATTGCTGCTGCCCTTAGGGTCTCAGCCCCCTCCTCAGGAATCCCCTTCAGGAAGGACCCTCAGGACATCCTCCCCCCACCCTGTGGTCCTCTAGAGTAGCTAGCTCTACTACTGGGGCCCCCAAAGTGGGTAACAAGCAGGTACGCACCTCAGAGATGCAGCCTGCTGCTGGCTTTTCTGTCAGAGGGCTTGGGGCTGGCCAGCCAACCTGCCTTGCCCTGGCCTCTCTTGTTCCCTCTGCTGCCTCACTTCAGGTCCATGTATTTCACTTTTCTTAAATAAAAGAATCAGGTAACCACTGAGCCACTTGAGTCCTGATGGAGAGGGCAGGAAGCAAGGGTTGCGTCGGGGCCCTTCACAGAAGGGAGCAGGGTAGTGATGGATGGGGCAGCAGGAGGAATGTTGCTTCTTGGGTCTCTCCTCTCTTCCTTCCCCTGTTTGTATCCTCTCCAGCAGGGCCTACAGAAAGGCATCTGGGGGAAGGGGGAGGCCCACAACCCAAGGAGAAGGTGCTGTGGACTGGCTTGTCAGGGACATGTGGCGGCCATGTGGCAGGACCCTGGAGTCCTGGCGCCACTGCTCCCGGCCTGTGAGGCCCTCTGTGGCGGCCCCTCCTCCTCCCAGCTGCTTGGGGGAAGGGAGGTCTAAGAAGGCCTGGGGGGCCCTCCGGAGCCAGAGGGGGATGAGGCACTTACTATCCATCCCCTCTCAGCAGATCCTGGAGGCCCAGCAGCAGCTGGGGCCCATCTTCTAAAGCTTGACTCCTCCTGACCCGCCTCCTACACCCCTTGCTGCTTTCACAACAAAGAAAGAATGTGGGGGTGGTGGCGCTGGGGGGTGGGGGGTGCCTGGAACAAGGGCGGTACTGGGCCTCCCCACAGCTGGAGACTTGGCCATGCCCTGACATGGCCCAGACCGCTGGAGATGGACTTGGGATGAATTTGTCAGTTTAACAGCCTTCAGTCCGCCGTTCAGAGAGCCCAGTCTCTCTCTACCTTTGGGTTCCGACTGGTCCAGAGCCAAACCAGACTCTCATCATGCACTGGACCCCAGGCTACCTCTCTCCTGGGGCTCCACGGTAGATCCAGTTTACCTTGCTTGGGGACACCAAGGACACCATTCTGTTCTAGATCATCCTCCAGATATCAGGTTGCTACAAAGTGAGCCAGAGCCCACCCTTTCCCCTCCCACCAGAGAATTTGGGGGAACTATTGGCCAGAGCCCTCAGGAAAGCCTAGAACCAACCATCTTCCCCAGGAGCCACGGAATCACAAAAGTCCCTTTAGGTCCCCTGAGTCCCTGCACACGAGATGGTAGGCGCAGCGTCCGCTCTCCGACCTCGCTCAGGTCCCCACACTCCCCCGGGTCTCCTCGACTCCATCCATTCTTCATCTCCAGACCCCTCCCCCAACTACGAGCTCCTCCCCACCACGGCGGGGAGGGGGCGTCGAGGGGGCGGGGCGCCGCGCGGCGCCCAAGCGAGGAGGGGGCGTCGTGGGGCGGGGCTTGGCGGCGGCGGCGGCGCGCTAGGACTCGGAGGTACGGGGCGCGCGCGGCTCGAGCTCAGGACGCCTCCGGCTCGGACTCGGGCTCCGGCTGCGGCTGCTGCAGCGGCGCCCGCGCTCCGGTGCGCTCGGCCTCCTGGGCCCGCCGGGGATCGCTGACCGCGAGCCCGCCGTGCTCCCGCGCGCTCCCTTCCCCGATCCCACCGCGATGGGAACCGCGCGCGGAGCCCCGAGCAGCCCCTGCCGGCTGCCTCTGCTCAGCGTCTTGCTGCTGCCGCTGCTGGGCGGTGAGTCCCGGCGAGCTGGGGAACCGCGGGAGCCCCGAGGGCCGAAGAGGGCACCGGGGAGGTGGGCTGGGGCGGGGCAGACACCGTTCGTGGGTCAGGGGCTCGCTGGGGTTGGGGGGCGAGGTCCTGGCCGCCGGGAGGTGGCGAAGCCCCCGCGCACTCGGCCGGGGCCCCTCTCGCCCCGCGCCCGCGAGGACGCGTCTCTAGCCTCCCCAGAGTTTTCCCGGCCTGAGCCGAGAGTTTGCTCGGAAACTGCCGGGAGTTGCCGACTCCCGGGCTCCAGTGTCTCGTTTCTCTGCGACTACCTCCCAGTTAGGGGGTGCAGCGCGGTGGTTGGCGGTGGGGGAGGCGGGGTCTCCCCGGCAGGCTGAGCCTAGGTGAGGGAGGCCGGCCCGGGGTCGGATGCGGGACCGACCTGCGGTGCGCGGGGCGCACGGAGCTTTGTTACCTACGCCGGCCCGACGCTCCCGGCTTCCCTCCTCCAAGTTCCTGGGCCAGGCTGGATCCCGGACCGCCCCGATGGCGAGGGCGGAAGAAGGGGAAGAGTGAGGGGCCGTCCCATCTCCAGCTCTCTGGCCCGAGCCCTGAGCCCACTCCCGACCGGAGTCGGATCTAGGAGCTGAGAGTCCCGGGCTGTCGCGGTGACTAATGTGTGAAGGCCGCTGCCAAAATCGGGCATGGCCGGCCTGCAAAGGTGCGGACGGGGTTGGTTCTGTCTCTTTCCTGAATTCTCATTCTCTCTCTCCCCAGCAAGGAAAGAAACTTTCTTTCTACAGGCAGAAAGGCAAAAAAAGAGTTCATTCTGGCTTCTTGTAGGGCCTCAGGCTTTTGATGAGGGTGTGGCCCCTATCTCTAGGGCCGACTGGACCCGACCCACTTCTCGCCCGTCCCCACCCCCGCCTTTATTTCCTGACTTGGTCACACCTGAGAGTCCTCAACTGAGGTGTTGAAGTGCTTCGGAGCAAAGCGCCAAGCTACCCGCACACCCCCAAACACTCTGGACTGGAAGTATGCCTCCCCGCCCCGTCCCGTCCCCCCTTACAAAACCCAAAATCCTTGGCGATGATCCTCGCAGCAGCCCTCTCTGGGGAGACTGTGCCCAGGAGACCTGGTCCTAGCTTATCACTTTCCTCCTCCTCTGAAGAGTGGCCACTGGGAAGCTGGAGGTGGGGGGTGGGTGGGTAAAGAATTGTCTTTTTTGAGGTCTCCCTGGCCTGCCAGCTGTTGAGGGGGTTTGGTGTTGATGGACTTAACATCTCCCCCACCCTGGGTTGTAAAAGGAGAGGTAAGAACAAGTTCCCTGAGTTAGTAGGAGGTGTTCCCTGAGCCTCCCTGTGTTCCTTCTGTTGCCCTGTGTTCCTTCTGCCGTGTGGGGTGGTCATGCTCATGGCAGAACCCACATCTGCTCCCAGAGGAAGTAGGGAAGTTTTTGCACAGCCAGTATGGGAGGGGGGCTGCCCAGCCATATGGGCTGGCAGCCGGAGCTCACAGGCTTCCTAGGTCTTCCTAGGCTGTTGGGGTTTCAGTGTGTGGGGTGCCAGATAGGGCTGCCTCCACTGCTGAAGTTTCTAGAGTTCTGGGGGAGATTCTGGTGGAGACAGGGCTCACATTCAACGAAAGCTAAATTCCTTCCGTGAGAAGACAACCCTGATGTTAATCAATGTTAATCCAGTGACTGGTGTTTAGCGGAGGGAGGGGTCCTGGTGGGGGGGAGTTAGGGCAGGCTGCGGGCTGGGGACTGGAGGTCTGGAATCTCCTCTGGGGGTGGGGAGATGTCTTGTGCTCAACAAAGGAACATTTTAATGAGAGCCTTAAATCAATTCCACCAAATGTGTCTTGGTGTGGACCCTGCCCGTGTGTTGTAAACAGTTTCTGCCGAGGCTGAGGCGCCTGCTGTCTGTCTTCTGGTGAAACCCAGGGGGCTTAACCTACCCCTGGACAGCATGACTTCAGGGGGCAACGATTTTTTTAAAAATAGATTACAGTAGGTTTTTCCATCTCATTGTTAAATTGTGTAATCAGCTGGAGAGGTAGTGAGACCCCACTGTTAATAAAGTAAGAGTAAGGGACCTAGGTTGGCTAGGTTTGTGGATTAGGCCATTTTGAAGTTTGGGTAATTATGCTGTAAAGGGCTGAGGAGCTTTCTGAACTTTGAGATCCCCATTGTGATAAATATGGTGGAGGAGGAGGAGGAGGAAAGGGCTTGATGTTTGAAACCTGGGCTGCTTCTCCCTACCATCGGAATGGTCGGTTACGGTCATTACCCATCCCTGTTCCCACCCTGGTCTCTGGGTTCTTTCCTCCAGGCTCTTGTTTCTTTGGAGAGATTGAGTTGTTCTGTCCTGAGATTATGCAGCCTGTAATTCGGGCCATTTATCAGTGACGGGCTTTTCTCAGATGTTGGGATGTATGGCGGGCGGGCACGGGTAATCTCTGCCCATCGCTTGCCAAAGGATCTAGTCAGACTCCTGGCATTCAGAGCAGGGTTGAGTGGTGGAGAGGGCCCAGGCCGTGGGGATGAAGTGTTTGGCAGTACGGCAGCTCGGATCCTTTGACAGGCCCTGTGGCCCTGGCAGGCTTCTTGACCTCACAGTTTGCCTCCTCTCTGAAGGGACTTACTTCCTGGAGTTGTGCTGAGGATTAAATGTAATGAAGTATATAAAGGGCCCCTTTCTTGTGCTTCCCTCTCCTGTGGTGTGCTGAGCATACCTTTCCAGCTTTACAGTCGCCCCCAACAATAAACATTTTCCACTTACCGGAGCTCTCCGTTTCAACCCAGCTAGTCTCTTTCCCATCCCCGAAAACACCCGGGGGTTCGCAGACCTTGCTTTCCTCTCTGGCCCATCTGGTATGTGCCCATCCCCACCTCCACTTCCTCCCCGAAGCTGTCCCCCCATCTCTCCTGCTAGAAGGTGAATGCTTGGAGAACCTCTGGACCCTTAAGCCATCTTCCATATTTTTGCCCCCCTTGGGTTTTTAACTTACTGAAGGGATTTACTTACTGTAGAATTCATTACCATATCTTATTTATAATAGATCCTTATCTAGGTTTATTAAAAAATGAATGAAGCTTTTGGGTACAGGGCAGAGTGACCATTGGCAGAGGTAAGCAGCCCCATTTCCTGCTAGGCTGTGTGTTGGGGGGTGGTCTTTGTGCCTTTTCCCCGCTTTGGATTGGGGTTGCCTGCTCTACTGTGACCCAGCTAAGACACCTGATAGATCTTCCTTCCCTGTCCCTGAGCTGTCTATTCTTTGTGGCAGTTTTCTGAGTTTTGATGGCAGGATTTTTCTCCAGTAGTTCTGGGTTTGGGCATCCATCTCTACGTAGGAAACTGACCTGCCTTGGAAAGGCCACAGCTCAACCACTGTGAGCTTGGTGGGGGCTTGGATTACCTATACCTTTGCCACTCGAAACAAGGTCCACAGAGAAGTGGCATTAGCATTCTCTATTTTTTTAAAAAATTTATTTTATATTCACCTGGGCCAAGCTGTCAGTTGTGGCCACTCTTCGACTTTCATTGTGATGTGTGGGGCCTTTCCTTTGCAGCAAAGCCTTTCCTTTAGTTGCAGCATGTGGGATCTCGCTCCCTGCCCAGGGATGGAACCCGGGCCCCCTGCGTTGGGAGCATGGAGTCTTAGCCACTGGACCACAAGGAAGCCCCTCAGTCTGCAAGCTCCCAGGTGACCACACCGAAGGTTCTAGGAGTCTACTCTCAGCATCCCTCCTTGCATAGAGACTCAAGGGACAGAGCCTTCCTGTTGCAACAGTACAAAGCATGGGCCCCAGATCTTGCACGGTATTTAAAGACTGACCTTAAGTAACTTTTAGTTCATGTGAACACTCTCCAGCATGGTGTGTACACTTAAGAATGACCTCCCTTTGGGCTGAGTTTGAATTAGGTTTTGCCAGGACATTTGTCCATTAAAGGTGTGACTCCAGAGGGTTTGCAACACTAAGTGTGAAGTTCAGTTCCTTGGGGAGCCTCAGTTTTTCCTAGAGGAGCATATGTAACATTTCACAACAAGAGCCGGTGGAGAAATCGGATTTGTTCGTCAGGAGTTTGGTCTGTAGAGGACTTTTCAGGAACACGTTTGGTTCACAAAGGGAGGCAGTGTCTCTGCTAGGCTGTAACAGTCGTAGTTGTTAAAAGTTTTGGAGGATTTCATACTTTGGAGTGAGGCGGGTTTGGGTGCGTTGTGTGTGTGTTTAAGCCAGTGGCAGCTTCTGTGAAGGAGAGTGGCCAGTTCAGACTCTAATATTTGAGCCAAGAGCAGTGTGGGGCCAGGGCTTCAGTCTTTGGTGAGTCCCTGATGGAAGAAAGGGTCATTAAACCGGGTTGGGTATCCTTGGCCTGTGTCCCTGAGCCTCCCTCAGCTCTCCCTAACCTCAGTACATACCTCTCTGCTCTGTGGCCCTGGCGGAGCCACGTGGTGGGGCCGCGGGAGCGGGCGCTGGCCTCGCCCACAAGCTGCTGGTTTGTCTCTCTCCCTCCTTGAGTCCTGTGCCACCCCCCGCCCCCCAGCTGTCTGGTCCTTTGTCCCGAGGGTGTGGGGCTTCTGCCATGGTGGCTGGGGGCAGGTCCTGCCTTGGGGTTCTCTGAGTTAACTGCTCAATGCACAGTCAGCCCTGCCGAGCCCCCTGGCACTTTGGTGGAGCTGGCTGGCACAGGAGCTGCTCCAGCTAATCAGTGGTTTGAGGAAGCCCTCTGTAGTATGTCACTTTTTCCATCCTCTTTTCTTCTCGGAGTTCAGGCCATTTCCCTCCCAGTAATGCTACACTGTGGGGCAGCTGTGGGGCAGGGAGGAAGCCGTGTCCAAAGGGCTAACCTCTGCGGGTGCCTTCTCCCCTCTTGCAGCTCGGTTTGGAGTCCCCGAGCTCTCGTGTCCCTGTGTGCATTAACTCCGAGTGAACGCACAGGTGAGTGGGACGCAGTCTCCCAGGTCCCAGGTCTGCAACCTGCAGACTCCAGGTCTCCTGCCAGAAGCTTAGACCCTAATGCACCGGACATGCCCCTGCTGGCTTAGGTGTGTAGGTAACTTCTGATAACTGGGTCCTGAGTCACGGGGGTAGGGATTGGGAATCACATGTTAAGAAGATGGGCATTTGTGTGTGTTTCTCAAAAATGCAGTCCAGAGTCCATCGGGGAATATAGTGGGAGGGCAGGTAACCAGAGGTACTGCTTAAAATTTGAGTTGCCTGAGCCTTACTGCAGGTTTGCCCATCAGAATCGTTGTGGTGGGGGAGCCAGAACATGTAGTTTACTTTCTCATTTGTTAGATTACATTAAAAAAAAATCTTTTGGCCACACTGAGCAACTTATGGGATCCTAATTCCCTGACTAGGGATCGAACCCGTGCCCCCCTGCATTGGAAGCACAGGGTCTTAACCACTGGGCCTTCAGGGAACAGGGATGTCCCCTACATTGTGTTTTTTGAATGATCAATCCAGTCACATAGCTCAAGTCTCAAAAGGAAATTGCATTTTAAAAGAGCTTTCCAGGAGATTCTTACCTAAACTCAAGTTTGAGAACCAGTGCATAGCCACAAGGAGAATTTGTCAGTCTAAAGTGGAGGTGGGGGGACTTCCCTGGTGGTGGTCCAGTGGCTAAGACTCTGCACTCCCGATGCTGGGGGCCCTGGTTAGGGAACTAGATCCCACATGCTGCAACTAAGAGTTTGAATGCCACAACTAAAGATCCCACAGCTAAGACCTGGCGCATCCAAATAAATAAATATTAAAAACAAGATAAAGTGGAGGTGTGGTGATAAAAAAGAGGTTGGTATTAATGCTGAGGGACTTAGGATGGGCTCAGTTCAGTTTCAGGGTGTCTTCTATGGAGGTGTCTCAGGTGGGGTAGGAAGGAGACAAGATGATGAAAATCAGATGAAGTATGAGAGACAACACTTGGTCAAGGGTGCAATAGATGGAAGAACGTTCCAGAGTGTTTAGGAAGGTGAGTTCACCACGCAGAAGCAAATGGGGGAGTGGGAGGGCTTCAGAGAGGAGAGAGGATTCACTTTGCTGGTAGCTGTAGTCCACTGTGACCAATCAGAATGATGGAAAGACATTGATTGGATCAGGCGTCTGAAAACGTGGGTGCTTCTCTGCTAATATCACACATGGTAAAGGAAGAGAAGTGACACCCGTGGCTCATTGCTGCCTGCCAGTGCGGGAGACATAAGAGACGCAGGTGCAATCCCTGGCTTGGAAAGATCCCCTGGAGGAGGAAATGGCAACCCATTCCAGTATTCTTGCCTGGAGAATCCCATGGACAGAGGAGCCTGGTGGGCTACAGTCCATGGGGTCTCACAGAGTCAGAA
Organism: Bubalus bubalis; assembly: GCF_019923935.1. NCBI lineage: Eukaryota > Metazoa > Chordata > Mammalia > Artiodactyla > Bovidae > Bubalus > Bubalus bubalis. The sequence continues at coordinate 35,149,656 of NC_059158.1, read as the reverse complement.
ACAACTGAGCGACTGAGCACAGCACACACATGACCATGAGCTGGTTATTTAACTTTGCCAAGCTTTAGTTAACTCATGTGCAAAATGCAAGTGATGCTGACGCCTGCTTGCCCGCCTGGAAGTTAGGGGGTAGCGCTCCCGGCTGTGAAGGTGGTTGACTCAGGGAAGCAGCCCCTCTGGTCACCCCTGCTGTCTCTTCCCAGAGACGGTCCTAACCTTTTGTCTGCCTTTAAGGTGTCGGCCTTTCTTTCCAGTCCCCGTCTCTAGAGCGGCCTGCGAGGGCTCGACCTAGTCACTCTTGAATGACAGCTGTAGAAATAGTTTTCTCATTCTCGAGCAGATTTTCTAAATGGGTCTCCATATTCCAGCGGCAGGTCAGAAATGTGGGCACAGCCCCTTTGTGTTTCCTGGTGGGCACTCTTCCTCCCCGTGTTCCGGTAGTGGATTCTCTCCAGGGTGGCCAGTGCTGGTCTACTTTAGACTACACCATCTCCCTTGGCCTGCTGAATTCCTTCCAGGGAGTGAACTGTGCTGCTTGTGGACGAGGCAGACTTCTATAATACCCAGGGGAGGGCTTTTATCATCGCAGGATGGTGTTGGGGTTTCCCCAGGCAGTTACTCTGTCTAACTTGTGGGAACGTTTATGAGAACCGTGCGGGAGGTTCCTGAGGTGTGGTGTGGTCTCCCTGTGGGGGGAGGTTACAGTGGCCACAGTGGGCACAGCCCCTGCTCCTGGAGACACACTGTCTCTCTTTTGTCCCCTCCTTGGGTTGGTGGTGGTTTGGGGGGGCAGTGAAGAGAATGCTTGTCTGCTCTTGGGACTGCTGGGGTGTCCTAGCAGCTAGCTCATAAGGTGTCTTTGTGCAGATTAGAAATAGACGCCCTTCCTCCAGGTAACTGCAGCCCTGCACCAGGATGCAGGGCTTTGGCATGTGGAGCACAGGCAGTATTTCAGTATTAACGCCCTTGACTAGGCATTTGAGCAGTGCGCAACCTGTAACGCCGTACATGACTGTCCCATTGAAGAAAAATCCTCGCAACAAGTCCTTCTTTGCTTCCCAGTTGGTGGGCCAAGATGATTTTGATGACCTCTATTCTAACAATATGTTTCAGATGAGCCCTTTTCATTGCTGTTCTCCCGCCTCCTGTGGTGGTGGGGTGGGGCACTGCTGCTCAGAACGTACAATAGGAGAAGCCTAGGGGGCTGAGCCCGCAGTGGTGTGCCCACTCCACAGTATATGTTTGCGGTTGCTGAGGTCTCAGCCTGTTTCTGGGCTCCTTCCCCGCTGGAGGATTTTGCTGCCTTGCAGGCTTCTAGCCTGATGTGATAGTTGATGCAGAAGGCTGGCTGTCTTCGGGGAAGAAATGCTGCTGAGTTGATTTCTCATTTCATTAAGGAGCTCCATGCTTACCTTTCTTTTCATGTCCTCTGTCCCAGGGGACCCCGGGGCCTCCCACAGCCCCAGGTAAATGTGTGGGCATTCCTGATTGAGAGGAATTCCTGCAGTAGAAGTGATATCACTTTATTTGCAAAGATGGACCCTAGGTCTTGCTGGGCTTTAGTTCTGGGTCCCTGGGGGTGTTCCCCCTTCCTAGGCTGAGACACTTGTTAGGAACACCACGGTGGCACCCAGGAGGTGTGGACCCTGCTCCACATTTGCCCCAGATTGCTTGTGTGACCTTGGGCACATCCCACCTACCTCTCTGGCCTCAACTTGACAAGCCCTTGCCGGACCTTGCCGTGGTGACCTTTGAGGCCAGCACAGCCTTGCCATCTACCACTCCTTGTGCTTCTGCCGCACAGCGTGAAATTGTCCTCCTCGCCTTTGGTGTTGGGAGAGCGCTTTCATCCGAGGGTTGCGTTCTATTCAGGAGTGTCTAGTGCGTGGGCACCGATGCGTCTAGACTCGATCGACTGGAATTAGGGTGTAATTGCCTGGGTGCCAAAGGGAATGAGAGGTTTGGGGAGGGAGTTCTTATGAGAAAAAAAAAAAAAAAAAGGGAGCGTTTTTAATCTGAGTATGGGAAGGCAGCAGTCCTTACCTGGTTGTCTCAGTATTTGAGGAACAAGTGTCCAGGTGGGGGGCTGCTTTTCTTTTGCACAGAACGGGAGGGCTACTGGAGGGAGGCTTGGAGCTGGGAAGAGGGGTGGGGTGTGCTTTAGGATAGCCCCCATGTGTGATAACCAATGGCTGTACCCAGTTCTGCAGCTTACAGAATGCTTTCACCCACACTGACAGTCCATCCTATCAAGAAGGCTCAGAGCCAGGATGAGGGCGATTGGGTTTTTGTTTGTTTCTCAAAGAGTGGAGGTGGGAGGCATTTGACAAGTAAAGAAACTGAGGCACAAAATGTGATCCCCTCAGGACTGCAGAGCTGATAAGTAATAGAGCTGTTCCCAGGCTCTCATATGTCCTCGTGTGAACCTCATCACTCGAGGCTATGAAATGCTGCACATGTGCCTTGGAACCAGGTAAATGTTGGGGAGTGGATTTTGCAGCCAGGATAACTCTCTGGGTGGGTTTAGAGGCAGTCCTGCTAGAATCAGAGGGAGTGTGTCAATAACGGAAACCTAGTTCTGGGTCCCTGGGGGTGTCCCCCCTCCTAGGCGGGGACACTTGTTAGGAACACCAGGGTGGCACCTGGGAGGTATGGACCCTGCTCCACATTTGCCCCAGATTGCTCGTGTGACCTTGGCCACATCCCACCTACCTCTCTGGCCTCAACTTGAGAAGCCCTTGCCGAGCAGTGAGAGCTGTTGGGCCACAGCATTCAGGATTGCTAGTCTCCCCGCCCCCACTCCTGCCCCCTTTTTTATTACAAAACAGCCAGGTTAAAGTGTTCTTTTTTTGAAAAAAAAATTATTTAGTTTTGGCTGCGCTAGGTCTTTGTTGCTGCATGCAGGTTTTCTCCAGTTACAGAGATCCGGGACTACTGTCTAGTTTCAGTGCACAGGCTTCTCATCGCAATGACTTCTCTTGTGGTGGAGCCTGGGTTCTGGGGAGCACAGGCTTCAATAATTGCAGTGTGTGGGCTCAGTAGTTGTGGCTCTAGGACTCCAGAGCACAGGCTCAGTACTCATGGTGCATGGGCTTAGTTGCCCCATGGCATGTGGGATTTTCCTGGATCAGGGATTGAACCTGTGTCCCCGGCATCGCAAGGCGGATTCTTAACTACTGGACCACCAGGGAAGCCCCAGGTTAAAGTTTTCAATGGCCCATTCAGAGATTTGTATACGCCTTAAAGTTTTTAGAGTCATGATCAGACTGTATGTATTCTGGAAGTCCAGAATGGTGTGCCTGCATCCCCAGGATTCGAGCTTTTCTCTTGAACCCAGGAGTCCTGAGTCGCTTCCCCCTGGTGCTTCTGGAAGGTCACGGGCAGTTACAGGCCCTGGCTTGCAGCTGTGCTGCCACATTCCAGACTGGTATGCCTGCTGAGAGCTGCACACTGGCTTATGCTGCGGCAGAGACCACGTAGGTGGTAACAATCATCTCTGCTCTGACTTTACCGCCTCTAATGTCTTTTATATGGAAAGATGTGCCTGTGCCCTGCACGTGGTAGGGAAATGACGGATGTAGATTTCCCTTCCGTTTCTGACTTTGGAGGCAAGTCTTTGAATTCTTGAGGGCTTTCAGAAGAGGTTGGACAATGACCTCTGACACCCTGGGAGACGTAAGTCCTTTGGAGCCAGGTGTATCTTGCTTTGTCTGAACTGTTGACCACGCTTGGCCATCTTGCTGAGTTTGTTCTTCTGCTTCTGAAGTCCTTAACTTACGTGCTATCACGGAGGGTGCAAAGGACACTTCGGTGTTCTGATTCTGGTACAGCTCATCTATTTAAAAAAAGCAAAAACCCACAAGGCTGAGCTGTCTCCTGCCTGGGAGAAGAAAGAGTCTCCTTCAAGCCGGCGGTTCCATAGAGAGGTGATGAGCCCGGATGGCATTTGTGATCCCAAGTTCACTTCCAGCCACCTGAATAACAAAACACATCACGGACAAAGAAAACGGTTGTCTTACGGTCTTGGGGGTCGGCGGTGGGGTGTGGGGGGCGGTCAGGAAATGCTGTTGGTCTTGGAGCTCCAGCTACAAATAGCAAAATCATTTTATCTGGTTAATTTAGCAGATTAAACCGATTGTTAAAGTGACCAATTTAAAAAATGCCCAACTTGCCGGCAGCTTTGCCTTCTGCAATCCGGGCTCCTCCTCCACCCTCGGGTTCAGGCTGGTGCAGGAGGAGCTTGGGGAGGAGGGGGAATGCTGTGCCCTGGAACAGCCCTGGGGGACTGGAGGAGGATCTCTTGTCTTCTCTTTACCGCCACCCGCTTTCTGAAAACTCCTTAAAACAAAAGGCTTTTATTTAGTAAACACACACACTGCACCCAGCCCCCAGTGTAGTATCCTGAGTGGCTTGGTGTCCTAGATGGGGAGTTCGCCCCTTTATTTCTGTGTGAGAGGCTGGGGTGCTTCTCAGCCTCCATACACTTTACCTTTGTTTCGAGGGCCTTTTGAAGATGGGCTCCGAGGTCCTGCTGAGCCAGCCTGCTCTGTCTCCTTCAATCCTCCACTTGAGCCTCCCCCTGAGACTCACTTTCCCACCGACGCCTCCCCCGCCACCCCCCCCCCCCCCGCCACCCCCCAATCTGCCAGCGGCGACCCAGAAAGGCGGCAGGAGAGCCTGGGCCCGGCCCGGCCCAGGCTAGGATGGCACCTCCCTCCGTCCCCTTCCCACCCGGCCGGGATCAAAGCTGCCTCCTCAGGGAGCGGGGAAATGCCTCTCCCAATAGCCCCACCAGTGAGTAAACAGCCAGGGCCTCTTGCAGCTTTTGAAGCGCGGGGCTTCGGGCTGGGAGGAATGCAGAACATTTCATTTTAGGAGTGGACTTAGGTTTCCAGCGCTCTGGGTATTTGCAAATTTGAAACAAATGCCCTCATTTAGCAGCAGGCAGGCTGGGCAGTAAACGGGGGTTGTTGAAGGGCGTTTATGACGGTCACAGGTATTTGTGGGAAGAGGGACCCCAGCAGGTTTGGGAGAGCACAGAGGGTTTATGGTTAGGTGGGTTGTCCAGAGGCCCCAACCAGGTCTCCAGTGGAGGGTTGTTGTTAGGTGGGCTTCACCATAAAAAGCATTGCTGCCTCCTGCCCCCCAGGAAGTATCTCCTTCTGGCAGACAAAGGGGCTGGGGATAGTGTTTATCCCCCAGGGCTGATGCGCAGGGCCTTGCCCCTCTCACTTGGCTGCCAAAGTATCAGATTTCCAATGAACCTCTCCTTCTCCTACTCCCAGAGCTTGAAAGGCTCATTAAATGTGCTTTATGTATAACAAGTTGGCTGAGGGCTCCCCCGCCGCCGCCCCCCCTCCATTTCCAGCCAGTTTTGTGAGGAAGGAGCTAGGGAAACCTGTTTTCCTTTTGTTTCTGGAAGTAGGATCTGTGAAGATGCAATTGCAAAAAACCCTGATTTTAGGAGTCAGCCAAGCAAGTGTTGTTTGCCCTTGATGGGCAGCTTGACCAAGGCTGGTCTGTCTGAACCCTGGCTGTCTCCCCCTTGCCCGCCCCCGGCATGCCCGAACTCCCAGGGAAATTCAGAAATGTGTTCAGGCATTGAGTTCTGGCTTCGTAGCTTGCTCCCTGAGAGACCTTAGAGAGTTCATGTCACCTTTCTGAGCCCTCAGGTTCTTTTGGAAGATGGGGATGGTAATACCGATACCATTCGAGTTCTTGTGAGAGTTAAGTGAGATAGTACTGAACTTCATGAACTTTGAGTTCTCCCCAGTTTTGCTTCTTTCAGATTGGGTGGTAAGATAATTATTATGTAATGTTCCCTTTTGGCGGAACATATATAATGGTGTGTCTCAAAATCAGTGACATCTGTGAAGTTCAGTGTATGGGAAGGACTTTGTCCCATAGTAGATACTTGATAAAAGGTAGTTAGAATGGGATAGGGGTGATTTAGTTATAGACCTGCTTTTGCTTCCTGTCTATTAGTAACTTTAAATAGAAACTGTTTTCTTTTTTAGCCTGGCGCATAAATAACTAAGACTGCTTAAGGCAGAAGGCTTCATGCTAGGTAATGTAGAAGGGAGTGGTTGGGGGACTTCTAAATCCTTTAAAAAGCAAAAGAGATCCAGAAGAGGAGGTAGCCATCCTTAAGAGGACAAACAGTCTCTTGTGGAAAGAAAATACCTCTCTGATGGTTGAGTCTCCATTTACTTATTTAGCCGCATGACACAGCAAACAGAGAGCCCAGTTCCCCAACCAGGGATCAAGCCCAGCCCCAGGGAAGTGAAAGCACGGAGTCCCAACCCCTGGACCACCAGATAATTTCCTTAGAGTCTCCATTGAAAAAGGCTGAATTGGGAATTCCCGAGCTGTCCAGTGGCTGGGACTCTGCACTCTCACAGCTAGAGCCTGGGTTCGATCCCTGGTCAGGGAACTAAGATCCCACAAGTTGAGTGGTCAAAAAAAAAAAAAAAAAAAAAAAAAGGCATGAAAATGCTGAGCTATTCCTGGGTGGAGACTCACTCCAGGAATGGATTGTCTGGTAAGCAAACTAAGATAGAACTAGAAGAGGGTAATGAACAAGCCAAGGACATGGAGAAGCACCAGAGAGGGGGGACCCAGTAAATCCCAGGTGCTCAAAGAATGGGGAGGGCTTCCCTGGTGGTTCAGATGGTAAAGAATCTGCCTGCAACGTGGGAGACCCAGGTTCAGTCTCTGGGTGGGGAAGATCCCCTGGAGGAGGGCACGGCAACCCCGGTCCAGTATTCTGGCCTGGAGAATCCTCATGGACAGAGGAGCCTGGTGGGCCACAGTCCGTAGGGATGCACAGGGTCAGACACGACTGAGCCACTAGCACAGAGGATGGGGACCTGAGTGGGGCAGGCGAGGGACCCACAGAGCCGCCCAGCAGCACAGCTGCACTGCGTTGATCGAAGCTTTGTGGAGACAGCTGGCGCTCATCATTCTGCTTTGTGCTACCCAATCATGGAGGGAGGGGGCGGTGTGTGCCATTCCCGCTCAGGACACAAGTGGCCTGAGGCTGGGGAGTTCTTTCTTTGCTGGATTCTGGTTCATCTGATGGTGGGATGGATTGGCTGTCGAGTTGGGGTTTGGATGGCACAGGAAAAGAGCAAGATAGGTCCCTTTTGTATGTGTTAGTGGATGTCTAGAGCAAAGCTTTTTTTCTTTTTTCTCTTTTTTAATAGATTGCTGCGTAGATACGTGTTTTAGGCACTCCACCTTATAGGGGTTTCAGAACGTGTTCTTTCTGTGTGGTCGCCCAGAAATTTAACCCTTGGTGGGTGTGCCCAGTTGGGAAAGGGGCTGATTAAAAGCTTGCCTGGAAGAGAACTCAAAAAGTTCCCGGGTCTAGGGACCCAGCCTCTCCATGGAGTGAGGGCTCTTCTTCTTTCGGAAATGTTATTTATTTATCGGCTGTGCTGGGTCTTAGTTGCTACGAGCGGGGGCTACTCACTGCCGCGGCTTCTCTTGTGGAGCACGGGAGCTAGGCACGTGGGCTTCAGTGGTTGTGGTGCACGGGCTTAGTTGCTCCACGGCGTGTGGGATCTTCCCAGACTAGGGATCCAGTCCCCTGCATTGGCAGGCAGATTCTTAACCACTGGACCACCTGGGAAGTCTGTTTGGGGAATTATTCAAGGCACAGATGATGTGCCTTGCATAATCAAAAGGGCATTGAGGTTAAGACAATTCCAGTGCTCTCTTTCAGGGCATTTTTGATGATAAAAAAACATTTTTATAAAACTCTGAAACTCAACATGAGTTTTCTTCTGGGGAGGCAGTGGTTCTTTTCAAACCAGGTCAACAGATTCTTTGAAGCCCTTTTTGCGTCTGAGTCACCCAGACCAATACCTGCAGGTATTGCCCTGAGTGTAACCAGTTGTCCAGTTTGAGAAGCCTCGAGAGGACTTGCGTGGACCTCCATGGGGCTCCTGCCAGCTGCTGGCCTTGGGGGTGATGGCTGTGGCAGCTGAATTAACAGCTGCCTGTTCTGGGCCAGGCCACTGCCTCAGCCGTGGAGAGAGGTGTTGATCAGGCTGACGGGGCAGCAAATCCCCCTGAGCCCCAGGTTGGAAGTAAATTAGTTAAACGTTGCTCTTAGGCTCCGGACAAATTGCTTTCAGTTTTTGCTGCCAAAAGAGAACTCTGAAAACAGGGTGTAAATTGGGTTATTTACACTGTCTCTGTTTTTGTTGCTTCCATGCAGTCTGTGGAGGAGGGCGCCGGTCCAAGGGAGCTTTTCAGGTTCTTCTGATACCTGGCATCAGGTGAAAAGGGGGTGGGCGTGTGTGTTTGTGTGGGGGGGGTGGTGAAGTGCCCTTGAATGCAGGAAGTGTGGTGACCGGACAGGCCTTTGAGGTGCCTGGGACCAGCCCCTTTCGTTAGATCAAAGAAATACCTTTTGTTTTTCCGCTCACACTTTCCTCTGCCCTGGAGCCAGAGTCGTAAAGAGGCGGAGTTGTGAGGGTCTGCATCTGGTGGTTGGGATGGTGGGTGAGGTGCAGGGGATGGGGTGGGGAGGCGGGGCAGGCGGTGGGGAGGGGTGGGGGGGGGGTCTTCTCTTCTGCTGAACACTTCCTGGATCCTGCTCCCAGGCCTGGCGTGTGCAGGGGTCTGCCTGGGCTAGCCTGGGCACCCTGGGGTCTGCGGGGCTGGCCGCCTGCCCTGGTAGGGCCCTGTCTGAGCTGGGCTCTAAGTTGGAGAAACCAGCCACACAAAGGTGGATTTCACTCCAGGCTAAGTGTTTTGTTGCTGAATCATTTGCATTCATTAAATGTAGTAAAGGGTGAGTGATATTTAAGGCAACCGGCGATGGGTTTGCTGGAGGCTGCTGTCTTCGAGACTTGTTAAGAATTCTTGGGGCCAGGGAGAGGATGGGCGCTGCTCATTCAAAACTTACTTAACTTCTGACTGCCTTGGGCAGAGGCCAGCTGCTAAAATATGAAAAATGTTTGCCCAGAAGCCCCCTGAGCCTGGCCAGACTGCCCCGGCCAAAGACAACACACACTTACAATTCATTAGTTAGCTTCCTGCGAGTTTGCTCGTGTCTCTTCCTCCCCTGGGACCTGGCTTAGTTGGGGGCACAAGCGGGGCCAGGAAGGCTCCTATAGATTTTCGGGAGAAGCCTGGCCTAAAGCAAGTGCTGTCCCCTACTGATGGACTATAGGCTGTCTCTGAGGGTTTGCTCTGGTAAACCAGGCCACCATAAATATCCTTGTATCTATGCCCTTATGCTTATATACCTGAAGGGTAAATTCCCAGAAATGGAGCTGCTCTGTCAAAGGATTAGAACTATATCAAAGTTGGGTACAACATTCTGTATGTATGTTATTTTTCTGGGGAGGAAGTTTATAGCTCTCATCAAACTTCTGAATCACTGGCTGGGGAAAATCACACAGGTTAACATGTGAAAACTGGCAAACGTGATTCAAAAGTAAGGCATTGCTAGGGTGACTGAAGAATTTATCATCCAGCCTGGGGCCTTATCCATGATTATGCCCAGACAACCCTCAGAAGCCAGGGTTGTTCCAGGTAACTTGGGAGGATCGTAGCCCAGCGCCCCCCAGGATCTTTTCGCCTGATCTCTGGGATGTCCTCTCTTCCACACCGTGGCGCTCTGAATGACCTGCTCCGTTTTATTTTCCATTCTATCAGCTGTGTTCTTTTTGTTTCTCCCAAACAAAATGCTGAGCTTGGTAGGATAGGTCCAATTCCTGACCTTTGTTTTCCCAGATGCTCAGTGGTTGTTCAAGTTATTCTTGGATTCCCAAAACCAGAATTTGAGCCCTGGAAGCAGTGTTCCTAATCTGCAGGATGAAAGTGGTAATATCCACCTCATAGAGCCATGCGTGTTAAGTGGCTTCAGTCGTGTCCAGCTCTTTGCAACCCCATGGACCATAGCCCGTCAGGCTCCTCTGTCCATGGGTTTCTCAAGGCAAGAACATTGGAGTGGGTTGCCTTGCCCTCCTCCAGGGGATCTTCCCGATTCAGGGATTGAACCCATGTCTGTTCTGTCCCCTGCATTGCCAGGCGGATTCTTTACCACTAGCATCACCTGGGAAGCTATGACAAGGGGTTAATGAAGGAAAGTTTGTTCAGGGGCATTGCGATGTAGCCTTTATTCCTGGGAGGCAAGCTTCAGGGGCAGGCACGTTGACATATGTTGTCACTCTTTATTGGTGTATACTTTATTGATGTATTGAGTACTGCCAGCTGTCTAGATTTGTTTTTTTTCCCCATTTCTCCAATTATTACCATCCCCTTAATTGCCCTTGTATCTGTTCCCTCCCCTTATATCTCATTGTCCATGACTTCGTTATTAAGGTCTTGCCATTCCTTCCTTGGAATACTGCTGGAAAAGTGAATTTTTGATGGCAGGATCTTTTTTTTTTTCCTCCTCAAAAATATCAAAAAGACATGCACTTTATGAACCCTGAGATGGAAACATCCGATGAGACGTACCAGACTGAGATAAAAAGGAAGCTGAATGAGAAGAGTGAAGAAGTAAAAAGAAGACTGGCTGAGATAATGAAGGAGTGTGAGGAGACAAAACATGCAATAGTATATACACAACCATGTGTGACGTAGAGAGCAAGGAGGAAGCTGCTAAACAGCACAGGGAGCTCAGCTCAGCGCTCTGTGATGACCTACAGCGGTGGGATGGGGTTGGGGGGAGGCTCATGAGGGAGGGAATATATGTGTACATACAACTGATTCGCATTGTTGTACAGGAGAAACTAACACAACATTGTAAGGCAGTTATATTCCAGTAATTAAAAAATGAATTAAAAAAAAAACCCTCAGGTCACTGGAAAAAAAAAATGCAATGGCAGAATACGGTTTCCAGTATACCCTTTAAGGAGCTGAATCAGCAGTAGTTAATCTAATCAATAGCATGCAGTTGAGATGCTCTCAGAATCAGAGGAAAATGGACAGTGAGATGAAAATGATGAAAAAAAGGTGATAATTAGGTAAATAGATTCAAGATTTTAAAAAGTAATAAAGGATAAACGTGCTACTCAGTTGCGTCTGACTCTTTGTGACCCCATGGACTATAGCCCACCAGGTTCCTCTGTCCATGGGATTTCCCAGGCAAGAGTATCAGAGTGGGTTGCGATTTCCTTCTCCAGGGGATCTTCCTGACCCAGGGGTCAAACCTGTGTCTCCTGAATTGACATGTGGATTCTTTACCACGGAGTCACCTGGGAAGCCCAAAACAAAGGAGACACAAGTAAAATTAAAAAGCATATCCTAAGAGGTAGATAAAACACAATACATACAACAAAGGAAGAATTCTAGTATTAAAACACAAACCAGACTGAAGCAGACAAATATATCAGTTAGTAAGATAAATTTCAGTGAAATATGTCTCCCACAGAGATAAGACAAGATTGAGTTAGGAAGGTTTCATGTTCTTTACATGAGACAAACCTAAAACGTGGACAGAGTTCATTTTATTCTAACTTGAGGCCAGTAGCTTAATTTACTTCATTTATTACTTAGGAAATAATTTAAGGCTATTCTGAGTACAGCTTTGAAATGAATAAATTTGAAATGAAAAAAATGTAGAATTGGTAAATTCCATCGCTTTAGAAAAAAGCAAAGAAACAAAACTTAGGCAAATCCAGTCAAGAAAAGGAAAGAAAAGGTCAATAAGCAAAGCAAGAAAAGAAAAAGAAGCCTTAACCTCATCCTTAGCCTCAAACAGTTTCTTGAGTACATACCAGGTACTTGGCAGATTTTGGAGACTTAGAGCAGGTAATGAGATGGAGCTTACTACTCAGTGGGGAGGACTCACTAAAACGTGTACTAATAATTCCAGTTGGAATAATTGCCATGGAAAAGATTTTTTTTAAGTTGTCAAGGGTTACCATGTTCAGTGCTATGCTGAGAAATCGATGCTGGGAAAATAAAAGTTATTGAAATGTATTCAAGAGCCATTAGGATGATTGACTAGATAGTAACTATTAAAAACAACTGACACCACTATTTATAAAATAGATAACTAATAAGGACCTAGTGTATATGGGGAACTCATACTCTGTAATGGCCTATATGGAAAAGAATCTAAAAAAGAGCGGATATATGTGTAAGTGGTTCACTTTGCTGTATCGCAGAAACTAACAACATTGTAAATCAATTATACTCCAATAAGAATTTTTAAAAATAATCGAAAGATAGAAAACAAAAACCTCCCACCAAGCTGTTGTATCAGACAGCCTTGAGGGGAAATTTCAAAAGACACAGAGGAAAATAGAGCCTTGTAGTGCTTTGTCGGCTGTCACAGAGCCAAGGAACAGATGGACAGCCATGCCATGCATGTCACAAAGTTGCTATGACCTTGCGCCTAAATGCTGGCTGACGGCACAGAAGAGGAAAATGCACTACTTAGAAATATTGGTGCGAAAGTCTAAGAAAAATACTGGCAAATTAAGTCTAATACTATTTTTAAAATAATGTGTCATAAACAATTAGGATTTACTCCCAAAATTCATGGATAGTTTAATCTCATGTAATTCATCAAAATAAGAAGTCAAGACTCACACACTTATTTCCATCTTTGGCTGTATGGAGAGCTAGATGCAAAAATAACATTAGATATAAATTAACATCTGTTCTTGTTTTTTAAAATTTCAAGCCAGAGATAGCATATGTAAAAATGAAATTATAATGCTGTTCTCTTTTAAAGTCACTAAGTTAAAATAGTAAGGTCTCTACCATTTAACATCATTCTGGAAACTGTAGCTGAAATAATACTGTAAGAAAACAGAAGTTGGACTTCTCTGGTGGTCCAGTGGTTAAGAATCCACCTGCCAACGCAGGGGACATAGGTTCGATCCCTGCTCAGGGAAGATTCCACATGCCGGGGTAACTACTGAGCCAGTATGTCTTAGAGCCCATGCCCTGCAATAAGAGAAGCCACCACAATGAGAAGCCCATGCACCCCCAACTAGGGTGTAGCCCCTGCTCACCATAACTAGAGAAGCCCTTGTGCAGTAAGGAAGACCCGATGTAGCCATAAATAAATAAAACAGAAGTCAAAATAAAGTTAATGTCTTTTGCTGATGGTGCCAGTTTCTTATATGTGAAACCCAATTATCAACTGAAAGCCATTAGAATAGTAAGAGAGTTATTTGGCAAAACTACACAAAACTCAGAAGTTTCACTGCTTATCAGCAAGTAACCTTTTACAAAATACAATGGAAACATTTACCCCATTCACAAAATCAGCAACAAGAAAAACCCTAAGAGACTCAGGCATACGGACTTCCCTGGCGGTCCCGTGGTTAGGACTCTGTGCTTCTGCTGCAGGGGGGGCACGGGTTTCATCCTTGGTGAGGGACCCAAGATCCTACAAGCTGTGAGGCTTTTTCAAGAAGAAAAAATAAATAGGCCTAAAGCAATAGAATGGAAACTGTATGTTGAAGGAGTCAGTAAATATCACCGTTCTCTCCTCTGAATTGGAAACCAGTGGATGCAGGGAGGAAGGAAAGACAGAGGAACTGGAGAGAAGGAAGTCCATGCATCACCTTTATCACAGATAAAGGTGAGCTTGAGGAACAAGGTTTTAATCTGAAGAGGATTGTCTGGTTCATCCCCGAATTAGAGGGTGTGTGTGTGTGTGTGTGTGTGTGTAGGCTACGTGTATAAAATGTGTCCGGTCTGCAGGGGGTCTATTCCCCAACCCCCACCCTAAGGGGATGGGGGAGAGAGGATCTCAGCCAAACATGCTGAGACATCACCCCTCCCTGGGACCTGTGAGAGAAGGTGGGATGAGGCTGCGGTGGTACCCCCCCACTGAAATGGGGAGGGGTCATTCCTCCTCAAAACTCCCTTTGCTCTCTGAACTCACCCGGGTTTAACTGTTGAAGCCCCTGGTCACCCGGGGGTGTGGGTGCCTGGAATGTGACTCTTCCTGAGGGAAAGGCACGGCTGTCAGGTCTTCCCGCTTCTACCTTCACTAGCCACGCTGCTGCTTCAGGGATGCTCCCAGGACACCTGGAGAACACAGTGGGTTTTCCCCAAAGGCTCTCAAATGAATTAAAACAGGACAGTAGTTAAATGAATTCCAAGGCAGCCTCTGCATCCAAGAAAGTTCACTTGCTATCTATTTTCCAGCCCAAATCATGCACAAACACATCTCCTTCTGAAAAGTTAAAGAACAAGAACCTTCATGGCTCTGTTCACTGTTGTACTCTCTAACACTTGGAACAATGTCTGGCACTTAGTAGGTACTCAATAACTTAATGACCATTCTCAGAGGGGGAAAGTGTGACAGGTAATGCAGAAAAGGCCTTATATTAATGATTTTATTGATTACAAATTAATAAGAAAAAGATAGCAATAAAAATAAACAAGGAAAAAGGTAGACAAGGAAGTACAGTAGAAAATTCGGCTAAAACCAGTAAACAAGATTGTTTTATGTTGTTAAGGACAGACTAAATGTCTTAAGTGACTTGCAAAATAAAGCAAGGTATTATTTTAGTACTCTCAAATTGGCAAAGAATAAAGTATCAGTGTTGGTAAGGAAAATAGATGGGCACAACCTTTTTTAAAGAGCAGTTTGTCATTTATCAAAAACCTGAAATTGTATTCTCTGTGGTCCAGGGGCAGTTCTGTTTCTAGAAACATTCTCATTACCAAGCTGCACAGGTGCCTGTGCAGGGAGGTTCGGTGGGGGCGTTGTTTATAATGGCAAAAATTTATAACTATCTGAATGTCCACAATTAGATTAGGGTGTTAGACAAACAGATGATGGGCCACTGGTTGAATAATAATACACATGGTTGAAATGAATGGACTAGAACCATGTGAACAGACATGAAAAGATACCTGTGGTTAATTGTAGAGCAAAAAACAGTTAGCAGAATAGCAGGTGTTGTGGGTTGAATGGTGTCTCCTAAAAGGATATGTTCAAGTCCTAACCCCTGGCCCCTGTGATCGTGGTCTTATTTGGAAATAGGGTCTTTGCAGATGTGCTTAAGTTAAGAGATGTCATTCAGGTGGGCTCTAATCCTACGCGACTGGTGACATTCTTGCAAGAAGGGAGGTGCTGCAGGCATGCACAGAGGGCAGATGGCTACCTAATGGTGGAGGCAGGAAGTGGAGTGGTGCGGCTCCACGCCCGGGCTTCCCTGGTGGCTCAGCGGGTTTAAAAATCTGCCTGCCATGCTGGAGACATAGGTTCGATCCCTGGGTTGGGAAGATCCCTGGGAGGAGGAAATGACAACTCACTCCAGTATTCTTGCCTGAAAAATCCCATGGACAGAGGTGCCTGGCGAGATATAGTCCACGGGGTTGCAGAGAGTTGGACATGACTGAGTGAGCGGAGAGAGATCGCTAAGCCAAGCAATTCCAAGGATTGCCTGCACCCACCAGAAGCTGCGAGAGAGGCCTGGAACAGACTCTTGAAGAACCTCCAGAAGGAACCAAGCTTGCCAACACCTTGATTTCACACTTCTGGCCTCCAGAACTGAGGGAGCATAAGCTTCCATTGTTTTCAGCCACCCAGCTGTGGTAATTTGTTATAGCAGTCCTGGGAAGCTAACAGAACAGGTATGGCATTATCCCGAAATGCCTCCTGTGACCGTGCCTGCTGCTCTGTCCGTGACAAAGAGCTGCTTCAGTCCATTTTCTACCCTAACAACCACCTCCTCGGAAACAGGGAGGGACTCACTGTTGGTGATTTTTTTTTTGTTTTTTTTTCTATCCGGGGACAGCCTGAGCCAGATAAATTTGTATTTCATCTCCTTTGTCTGCTCTACCCCTCACAAACCAGTGTCCTAGCGGCCTTTAGTTATGCCCCTCTGACCCCGTCATCCCTTAAACTCTGAGCATCCTCAGTGCCTCAAGTTCATGCTTTGTCTTTGTGCCTCTGTCTTTTTCTATTTGCCAAGCCCCCTTCCTTCTTAAAACCTTGTTGTTATTGTACAGAGCCATGTGGGATCTTGGTTCCCTGACCAGGGACTGAACCTTCGGCCCCTGGGGTGGAAGCTCAGAGTCTTAACCACTGGACCACCAGGGAAATCCCTTAAAATCTTGTTTTGAGGAGCCTTCTTCTGAGATGCTCCTCTGCATCCCCCTTTTACCCTCACTCTGGGTTAAAAGCTTGCCTTGTGCACCCACCTATCACACTGTGTAGTACCATGGTTAAGCCTAGTGGTTAGGATAGGTTTTTCCTTTGAGCCAGGCAACGAGAGATTTGAATCTTGTGTGTGTCATCGACTTGCTGTGTGACCTTAAGCAAGTGACTTTACCTTGCTGTGCCTTGGTTTCCTCATCTGCAGAATGGGGATCGTAGTGCCTCCCTCGCTGGGTGGTCGTGAGCATTCACACTGGTTAAAGCTCTTGGAACAGTGCCTGGCACATTGCAAGCGGTCAGTGAGGCCTTGCTGTTATCGTAATTATACGTTTACTTGTCTGACTCCCCCACTAAGCAGAGATATTTAAAGGCAGTAATTGTGTTTTTCTCTCTCTGTCCCCAGTGTTTTGCAGAGTACTTGGCACATGATAGGTGCTAAATAAGTGTTTGTTGAATTAATAATGGTAATTAATGTAATTGCCAGCCAGGATCCCAGGTTGGGCTTTGACCTCCACTCTGCTGGTTCCACATTATGCAGGGGCTAGTGAACCCTCCTCAGATCAGTGGGTGTTTCCTGAGCATCTCCAGTGGGCAAGGCAATTACAGTGGAGGTGGTGGAAGAGGGGCCGATTAGCTCCTGACCTCAGGGAGCTGACAATCTAGTGGGGAAAGCAGTTGAAGCTTATGAAATGTTAACAGCTTTATGTCTTAATAACCGTTTGTGGGGGCAACAGAAGAATGTGGATTCAGAGTTCACTGTTTCAGTCCTTGTTTTCCAAATTCCTTTTAGAGTTTCTTTTTAATAGTGAAATGTAGACGTGGAGGCTTCATCAGGTTTAGATTTGATTTTTTTTTTTCTTTCAGGAATCCTTTCCTCAGTAGGCACATAACATTTGGTTGTCTCTCTGGATAATTAGCAGCTATCAGTAATCATTGCCGGAGAAGGCAATGGCACCCCACTCCAGTACTCTTGCCTGGAAAATCCCATGGATGGAGGAGCCTGGTAGGCTGTAGTCCATGGGGACGCTAAGAGTTGGACACGACTGAGCGACTTCCCTTTCACTTTTCTCTTTCATGCATTGGAGAAGGAAATGGCAACCCACTCCAGTGTTCTTGCCTGGAGAATCCCAGGGACGGGGGAGCCTGGTGGGCTGCCGTCTATGGGGTCGCACAGAGTCGGACACAACTGAAGCAACTTAGCAGCAGCAGCAGCAGCAGCAGTAATCATTGCTAGATCCATTATTTCATTGGGGGGGGGGGGAGGCTGTAAAATGGTGATATTCTATTTATCAGTTGGAGACTTCTTTGAAGATCAGTTAGTTGCCCCTCATTAACTGTTTGGTTACCGTGAGATATAGCTGTTCAAGAAAGGGAAAGTAAATGCTTGACCGGTTTTTAAAATAACAAGTTGATTTTCTAGCATCCTTCAAAGGTGTCATTTTGGGCTCTTTAGAAAAAAATTTTTTTTAATTTTATGATTTGGCATTACTGGGGTCTTTAAAACTTTTTATTGGAGTATAGTTGATTTACAGTGTTGTGTTAGTTTCAGAAGTACAGCAAAGTGAGTCAGTTACACATATATCCCCTCTTTTTAAGATTCTTTTCCTGTATAGGTCATTTCAGAGTATTGAGTAGATTTCCCTGTGCTATACAGGAAGTTCTTATTAATTATCTATTTTATATATAGTAGTGTTTATATGTCAGTCACAATTTCCCAGTTTATCTCTCCCCTTGGGCTCTTTTTTTTTTTTTGACATCATTATGAATTCATAGATTTTAAACTCATCCAATGTGTTAAGGGACTTCCCTGGTGACTCAGAGAGTAAAGAATCTGCCTGCAATGCAGGAGACTCAGGTTCAATCCCTGGGTCTGGAAGATCCCCTGGAGAAGGGAATGGCAACCCACTCTATCATTCTTGCCTGGAGAATTTCATGGACAGAGGAACCTGGCAGGCTATAGTCCATAAGATCCCCAAAACTCAGACATGACTGACTAACACACACATCACCCATAATGTGTTAAGGCCATGTGGTTTTTAACCCTTATGGATGCTTAAATGGCCCTTCTTTGCCTCACAGGAACCTCTTCAAGCTGGCCCTGAGCCTTCTGATGCAACCTTGCTTTGTCTTTGCTCATTCCTTGTGTAATAAGATGCTCCAAGTTCATCCTGCACATTTCCTGCCCAGACCTGGAATCAGAACTTCCCTAAGGAGGAAGGGCATGAACTTTTTAGTGTATCGGTACAATAGTAGCAAACCACTTTCCAGAAGGACAATATAATTTACATCCTCCGGAATTCACTGGTGGCCCAGTGGCTAAGATTCCACGCTCCCAGTGCAGAGAGCTTGGGTTCAATCCCTGATCAGGGAACTAGATCCTGCAGTGAAGAGTTTGCATGCCGCAACTAAGACCTGATGCAGCCAAATAAACAAATAATAACTTACACTCCCACCAGCAAAGCACAAGGACGTTTCTCCATCTACTCCACCAGTGTTAAGTGTTATTTTAAAAACTTGGCATTCATTTGATAAGGCAGTGTGATTCACTTCAGTTCAGTTCAGTTGCTCAATTGTGTCCGACTATTTGTGGCCCCATGAATCGCAGCACGCCAGGCCTCCCTCTCCATCACCAACTCCCGGAGTTCACTCAAACTCATGTCCATCAAGCCGGTGATGCCATCCAGCCATCTCATCCTCTGTCATCCCCTTCTCCTCCTGCCCCCAATCCCTCCCAGCCTCAGGGTCTTTTCCAATGAGTCAACTCTTTGCATGAGGTGGCCAAAGTATTGGCGTTTCAGCTTTAGCATCAGTCCTTCCAATGAACACCCAGGACTGATCTCCTTTAGGATGGACTGGTTGCACCTCCTTGCAGTCCAAGGGACTCTCAAGAGTCTTCTCCAACACCACAGTTCAAAAGCATCAATTCTTCGGCACTCAGCTTTCTTCACAGTCCAACTCTCACATCCATACATGACCTCTGGAAAAACCATAGCCTTGACTAGACGGACCTTTGTTGGCAAAGTAATGTCTCTGCTTTTGAATATGCTATCTAGGTTGGTCATAACTTTCCTTCCAAGGAGTAAGTGTCTTTTAATTTCATGGCTGCAGTCAGCATCTGCAGTGATTTTGGAACCCCAAAAAATAGTCTGACACTGTTTCCGCTGTTTCCCCATCTATTTCCCATGAAGTGATGGGACCAGATGCCATGATCTTAGTTTTCTGAATGTTGAGCTTTAAGCCCACTTTTTCACTCTCCTCTTTCACTTTCATCAAGAGGCTTTTTAGTTCCTCTTCACTTTCTGCCATAAGGGTGGTGTCATCTGCATATCTGAGGTTATTGATATTTCTCCCGGCAATCTTGATTCCAGCTTGTGCTTCTTCCAGTCCAGCATTTCTCATGATGTACTCTGCATATAAGTTAAATAAGCAGGGTGACAATATACAGCCTTGACGTACTCCTTTTCCTATTTGGAACCAGTCTGTTGTTCCATGTTCCGTTCTAACTGTTGCTTCCTGACCTGCATATAGGTTTCTCAAGAGGCAGATCAGGTGGTCTGGTATTCCTACCTCTTTCAGAATTTTCCACAGTTTCTTGTGATCCATACAGTCAAAGGCTTTGGCATAGTCAATAAAGCAGAAATAGATGTTTTTCTGGAACTCGCTTGCTTTTTCGATGATCCAGCGGATGTTGGCAATTTGATCTCTGGTTCCTCTGCCTTTTCTAAAACCAGCTTGAACATCTGGAAGTTCACGGTTCACGTACTGCTGAAGCGTGGCTTGGAGAATTTTGAGCATTACTAGCAGTATGATCAGCATTTCTTATTTGCATTTATGTTTCTAATTTGCATTCATTAGGTTATTGGTGCATTGGAACGTCTTATATTTATTAATCATTTATATCTGTTTTGAGAAAACATGCTATTTTGACCACGTCACTATTAGAATTTTAGTGGTGGTTGCGATTGATTTGTAACTGTGCATCAAGGCCAGCAACCCCTCTTCTGTCCATTGCTAGAAACCGTTTTCCTAATTGGTCGTTTGCCATTGAGAGTTGTTTACAACCTCTATTTTATGGAGTCAGATATTTTCCTTCATAAAGCAAAGAATTTTCCAGTCCCCCCTCACTGGGGCCTAATGGGATCAGAAAGCTGAACCCTAAGAGTTTACCTCCAGGCATTCATTCATTGGCGTCTAAACGTTCGCTGTGCTATCCTCACCTAACTACAGTCGGGCCCCTTGAGGCCAGAGGCCTGCCTCGTTCCAGCACGGTCTGGATCCGTTTTCACTGAGACAGACTTGTTCTGACTGTCCTTCCTGTGAAGGTGGGAAGTGACTGAAATGCTGAGCAGCTGCTAATCTGAGCACTGCCTGGAGGTTCCCGGGGCAGCCGGCCCTAGAGTGGTCCCAGCAATCGACTGCTGCCCGCCCCGTGGAGCCCCGCTGGAGTGGCCGGCTCCGTCGGGCAGCTGTGGGACAAAGCTTCAGACCACAGGGTCTGTTCAGAAACCTCTTACCCAGATGGCAGAGACTGAGTGGGTAGCACTTAGCAGCTCCATATGGTCTGCATGAGAAAGATGCCAACCGAGGCCTTCCCTGGGTAAGAGGTGGTTGTCATGGAACACAGTCCCTCAAAGATCTTGAACATAATAATCGCAAGCAATAATGGCTAAGAGCCCAAACTCACATGATACTTAAGTTAATATGTGCCAGGCACTGTTCCAAACACGCTACATTGGTTAACATGTGAATTTACTTTCCGCAAGCCTAGGAGGTAGATACTGTTATTAGCACCATTTTATAGCTGCAGAAATGGAGACACCGAGAGGATAAACAGCTTGCCCAAGGTCATACACTCGGTAAGTGGGGGAGGAGAACTGAAGTCAGACAGTCTGACTCCAGACTCTGAGCTCTTGTCGTATCTCCATCCTGCCGGTACCCGGTGGGCCAGGGGTCTTAAAGTCATGCAGCGCTTCAGACTTCCCAGAGGGCATTTCGTCCCTGCAGGATAAGGAGCAGCTGGCTTTACAGATGGGGAAACTGAGGCCTGAAGAACAGAGTGACTTGCTCAGCGCTGCCTATGCAAGTCAGATGCAGGTCTTCTGTAGGTTCACTTATTTGGCATCCAAGTCAAACTTCTTGAACCTCCTAGGAACAGAATTGCCCTTAGACAGGTATTGTACAAACAGCGGTTGCCTTTTCCCTTTGGGAGGGCCCACATCTCTGGGTCTGGTGAACAGGGGAGTCTTACTCAGGACTTTCCTGGGCTCTTGAGGACCACGGTGGGTGCTGCTCTTGAGGTCTCATGGTCTGAGCCTGGGCTGGCCATTTCTGGAAGTTGAGTTCTTTGCCTTTGCGTGAGGAGCAGCCAGCTGAGTTCCCAGAGGAGCAGGACTGCTGGGTCAGGAGTTCTGGAAAAGTCGGGTGGGAAGTGCCCCACTGTCTTCTTGTTCCTGGCCTAATGGCTCGGACCCTTTTTAGATGTCAGGAAGTGTAACAGTATGGTACATTTATCTTGATGAATAATGGAAGAGCCCAGGGAAGGTACTGTACTTTTCCTGGTGAATTATTTACCAGGAGCCTCTAATTTGAGGCTCTCCATTTTAAGTGGTCTGGATCGGGAGTATCTAGAGCCCCACTCCCCCATCCCTCCCAAATACAGGTTGGCTGTAACCTTCCATATCTAGTGTTACACTGGGCAGCCCTGTGACCTGTCGCCAGAGACTCTGAGTGTGGAGTCCCTGTGGCTTCTGGGTTGGCTGGCAGGTGGGGCTGGGGAAGACGTCCCTACTAGAGATGCCCTGTGAGGGGTTTTCCTTGGCCGGAGGAGGCTGGGGTCAGTGGGGCTGGAGGCTGCTCTGCAGGCGTGGAGAATCCTTTGTGTGCATACATGCATGCTCCGTGTCTCTCTCTCTTGTCTCTCTCTCTGGGTCTCTAGGACTGTGTTATTGTCTCTGTCTCTCAGTTTGTCTCTGTCCATGTCTCTGCCTGTTGATCTGGGTCTCTCTGTGTCTCTCTCTTCCCCGCTGCCCTCCCTCCCCACTCTTTTCCTTCCTCTACCACCTCTCCCTTCCCCCCTTTCTCTGGCTCCCTCCAGCCCCCCTTTTTCTCTTCTTCCTGTCTTCCTCATTTCTCCATCAGTGTCTGCTTCTCTCCCTCTCTCTCTGCGTGACTGTAGAGGCCTGTGAGAGGCACCTCCTGGGATGGAGGGACAGCCAGTTCCAGACTTAAGTGAAGCCAGATCTTGGTGCCTTCCAGACCCTGACTTAAAGATCCACAGAGTAGGCATAAAATAAACTTTAGGTCTTTGTCATTTTTTTGGCTATCCAGTTATTGCATCAGCCACTCTTAGGGGCTTTTTTTCTTCTTCTTCTAGCTATTTGTGTGTACTTTATGTTTTATAACATCCCCGCCCCCGAAAGTCAGTTATCCCCAGGCTTTAAGCATCTGGTAATGAGTTGCAAGTTTTTGGTGCTTTTAAAAATAACTTACAAGGAATGGTTTCTATCCCTTATTCTTCACATTCTATTTTCCTCATCTGTTGTTACTGATTTGGAGATTAAAATACATCTTCTGCCATCTTTAGCCAGAATGCTTTTTTGAAACAGCTGATTTTTCAAAAACGACTTTTTTTTTTTGGTTATTCTCATTAAAAAAAAAAAAAAGCAAATCATCAGTGATGCAGTTAAGAAAGAAAAGAATAAAATTGGGTTTTACCTTATTAGAGAGTTTAGATTTTAAGCCATAAAGTGAAGTTTATAAGGAGTCAAGGAAGTGTCTGATGCTTTGATTCTAATTAAGTAGCTGGCCTGCCTTCCCCTTCCCGCTCTGTCCCTTGATCTCCACCCTCCCCCAGCTGGGCAAGACTCAACTGAGTGATGCTGGAGCTGTGACCCCAGCTGCAGTAGTTGGTCCTCGCCATAAGATAGCTTTCCCCGCCGACATTTCCCCGGCCACATGTGGTAGCTGAGGGGTTGAGGGGAGAGCTTTGGATGGCCACAGCAGATCTGTCCACAGAAGGCAGCAGGGGCCTCTGCGAAATCCCACCCCTACACCCTCCGCAGCAGCCTAGAGGCCCGGAGGGCACCCTCACCTCTTTTTAAAAATTTTCCAGAACTTAACTTTTTTTAACTTATTTTTATATCTGGCTGCGCTGGGCCTTCGTTGCTGCTCAAGGGCTTTTTCTCGTTGTGGCCATCAAGGGCTACTCTCTGGTTGCAGTGCTCGGCCTTCTCATTGTGGTACCTTCTCTCGTTGTGGAGCCCAGGCTCTAGGCACTCGGGCCTCAGTAGTTGCGGTTCTCGGACTCTAGAGCACAGGCTCAATAGTTGTGGCACACGGGCTTAATTGCTCCTTGTCATGTGGATCTTCCCAGACCAGAGATCGAACCCATGTCTTCTGCATTGGCAGGCGGATGTTTTTAACCACTGGACCACCAGGAAAGTCTGCACCGTTGCCTCTTGAAGCCAGTGGCTCTCCCAAGCCACCTCTGTTTTTCTGGGCTCTTCTCTTTGTGTTTCAGGTTGAGGCTTAAAGCCTGGAGCATCTCTTTTCCTGGGTGGGTTTCCAGAAGCAGCTGTTGGTCAGACAGGTGGAGAAGGAAAGAAAGGAAGGCTGGGGGAAGGGCACTCAGAGGACGGTGTCGGGCCGCCTTGGTCTCCAGCAACATGTGTTTGGCATCGCCGCGTGTCAGCGGCTGTGTGGCAAATGCAGCCCGTCGCCGCAGGCCCTGCGTGGCTCGTGCTTTCCACATCACACATAGCAGAGTGATTTCCTCACATTCCCCACTCTTGTCTGCTCCGGGAAGTGGTTTGCAGAGCACTTCTAAATATAAAAGTATGAGACTGCCTCCCTCTCTTATCCCTTTGAAACCAGCTGAAGGCCAACCTCTTTAGTCACATTTTGGGTTTGGGGGGAGGAGGATGGAGGGGAAGGGAGAAGCTGGGGGAGTGTGTGTGCCAGCATGCGTGTTTTCCCGGGCTCTGCTGGTCCCCAGATGCATGGGGGGAGCCGCACGGGGCTGGTTGCGGTGCTGGAGGGGCGCACGGAGAGGAGGGCGGGGGCTCACGGACTGACTTTCAAACTGTGGGCAGGTATGTTCAGCCACTTACTTGTTTTCAAATTTTTCATTTTCTTCTTTCTTCCCCGTACCCAGCAGTATGTTATTCTCCTGGGAAAAAACAGCAGGATATAGGCAATGGCCACAGGGAAAGCACTTTAGAACATAGTGCTGAAGGGAATAAAATGAGAAGCAGAGTGAGAGATAATGCATTTATATAGGGTAAAAATAGCCACATGCAAAACAACAATCGCATCTGACCAGAGCACATACAAAGAGAGGATTTACATTAAACAGGACGGAGTGGTTGTTGGAGGTGGCCTTGGGTAAAAGGGAATAAAGTGAAAGAAATGAAGAGCCGGAGTGGCAACGTGGCAAGAGTGGCAACGTGGAAAGAACACAGGGTTGTCCCTGGTGGTCCAGTGGTTCAGACTTCACCTTCCAGCACACAAGGTGTGGTTGGGGAGCTAAGAGCCCATGTGTCTCCTGGCCAAAAAGCCGGAACATAAAACAATGGAGACGATAGTGTAATAAATTCAGTTGAGACTTAAAAAAAAATGGTCCACATCCAAAAAAAAAAGCACACAGATGTGGGAGTCAGATAGATCTAGGGGTGGTTCCCCCTTCACTGTCACTGGGATAGCCTTGACCCCAGTTTCCACCTCTGTGAAATGAGGCTGGTCCCAGTGGAGGGTTCTTTGGATGAGAAATGATGTGTCTGAAATAAGGGCTGACCAGAGCAGACAGAGTAGCTAAGGCCGTGCTGACCAATGGAACTTTTTGCAGAGACAGAAGTCTGACGTCTGCGCTGATCAGTACTGTGGCCGCTAGCCACATGCAGCTCCTGAGCACTTAGAATGTGACTGGTGTGGTGGAGGAAATGAATTTTCAGTTTCGTTTCATTTTAATTAAGTTACATTTTAATAGCTGCATGTGGCTAGTGGCTGCCATATTGGCTAGAACAGGTCAAAGGGATGTTTTTAACTTCTTCAAGAGGTAGGGATGGCAACCCACTCCAGTACTCTTGCCTGGAGAATCCCATGGACGGAGGAACCTGGTGGGCTGCAGTCCATGGGGTCGCTGGGAGTCGGACATGACTGAGCGACTTCACTTTCACTTTTCACTTTCATGCATTGGAGAAGGAAATGGCAACCCACTCCAGTGTTCTTGCCTGGAGAATCCCAGGGACGGGGGAGCCTGGTGGGCTGCCGTCTATGGGGTTGCTTGGAGTCGGGCACGACTGAAGTGACTTAGCAGCAAGAGGTAGGGAGGGGACTTCCCTGGTGGTCCAGTGGCTAAGACCGCAAGCTCCTAATGCAGGGGGGCCCAGGTTTGATTCCTGGTCGGGGAACTAGATCCCACATGCCATAACTAAGACGTGGCACAGCCAAATTAAATAAATATTAAAAAAAAAAACAAACAGAGAACCAGGGAGGATTTTCCCTCATTAGTGGAGTTGAGATCACTCCACCTAAAGCACGAGGACTTGTGTTCTCCCCTAATGGGGAGTTTGGGGTGTGTGCTCACTTAGAGAGGGGTAAAAAGAGCTCAGAAAATGGAATCTCCCAGCATTTTCCGAACCTGTCTTGAAAATAAATAGATGAAGTCAGGTCCAGCTAGTCCCATAGTAGTGGTCCCCAGGCTGTCCTCTGCTTCGACAGGAAAGGCTCTGGGAAGCTCACGCCCAGGCCCACCCTGGCGCTGTTCTCACTGTGGTGTCCCTGGGCCCCTCCCCACTACACCTGGGAGGTAGACCTGCTTGGGGCCTGGGTCTGAACCCCACCCCCACCCCAATGAATGGCTGTCAAGCCTGCATTGAGTCCTTTTCCATCTTCCCTGGAGGATGAGCACTGGACCGTTTGTCCCCTTCGGGGCCCCCGAGCACACCGGCTGAGCATCCCTGAGGTCTTCCTGCCTCCTTTTCCAGGCTCTTGGTCCAGCAGCCCCCTTGCCTGCCTGCAGTGTCTGTCATTTCCACAGTCCCCTCTCTGGTGTCTTCAGGAGACGGCTGGCTGCAATCTCTCCCTCTCCTTGGGGCTGAGGATGAACATGGAGGGTGCAGAGGACCCCTGGTTCCCCCTGGCGGTTCTGTCCGCCTCTCAAGCCCCCATTGCTCATCAGGCATTTGGACTCCCCAGGGATCACCTTGCCCAAGGGAGTTTAATCCGGAGTCCATAGTTCCCTAGAACCTCTGGGATTTCTTACTTCTCTGAGAAATATGCAGCCTTTTGTGGGTCTGTACCTAATACAGGTTTCATTTGAATATCCTTGGGGTCAGAAAAGAATCACAAAAACTGGGTGAGGAAACTGAGGCCCAGAAAGGATAATTAACTTGGCCAGGATTGGATCACGGCAGATGCAAAACAAGATTTCAGGTCAGGTAACTCTTTTTTTTTAGTTTATTTTTATTTATTATAAAAATTTTAATTTTTATTTATTTATTAGTCTGCGTTGGGATCTTTGGTTGTCCCCCGTGAGCATTTAGCTGTGGCACGTGGGATCTAGTTCCCTGACTAGGGATTGAATCCGGGTGCTCTGTATTGGAAACACAGAGTCTTAGCCACTGGACCACCAGGGAAGTCCCCAGATAGACTCTTAAGTGCCTTCGTCTCCCCGTAAATGCGTATATGGTATTTGCTGTGTGGCCCAGGCCCTCTGGAGGGGCACAGGGTACCGTATTGGGCACGGATGTCTACCCCCCACTCCGCAAGCTTGCAGTCTAGCTTGGGAAATACAGCTCTCGGTCACAGCACAGGCCGGTGTCTCAGGGGTATCACAGGCAGTGAGCTCTCAGTGCAAGGGCACAGCCGAGGCAGAGGCCGGGTCTCCTGGGGAGGCAGATTGCAAGCCGAGCCGCGGGAATGGCAGCAGCTTGTTCGCAGTGATGCTGGTCCCCGGTTTGCAGCTCCCAGCTGCCTCTGACCGCACACCTGCCATTTATAGCATCACTCTTAATCCTCCCGGGGCCGGCCCTACATGTGGTGCGTGGGCTTTGGGGCCTGGCTGTGCAGCTGGAAGCCGGGGAGGGGGCAGGAAGGGGACTCTGGCCAGCCAGCCCTTTGTTCCTGTGACTGCCTCTCTCGGGCTCAGCAAATCCAGGTCTAGGTCTTGGAGACTGTCCAGTCACATCCTCGCAGTTCTTTAATATTTACAGGTAATAGAACTATCTGGTATGGGGGTGGCCACTGGCCAGGGTCACTCTGCTTGTTAGGGGTTGTATTGAGACTAGAACCCAGGTCTCTCCACCCTATGTTCCTTCTGCCTGATCACACTGTATCACTCTGGCTGGGTTTTTAATTCATTGCTGCCTCCTTGGAGACATCATAGCTGTTAAGAGTTCCTAAGGGTGAGAGATATGTCCTAGATATGGTCCCCTCGGCCCCAGCAGAAGAGGAGTTTGGTGCCACGGTTGCATGGTGTGGCTGCCGGCTGGGGGATTGCTGCTGCTTTTTCCGTTTTAAGATAAATTTAGCCACACCAGACCTTAGTTTTGATATGTGGGATCTGATTCCCTGACCAAGGATCAAATCAGGGGCCCCTGCACTGGCAGTCTAGAGTCTTAGTCCCTGAACCACCAGGGAAGTCCCTGGGAAGCTTCTCAAACCACATCTCCCAACTGCTGTATCTGCCCCTCTCGGTTCAGAGGCACGTGATACTGGACACGAAGACCTACTTGTGCTGTTAGAGATTCATCTTTCCGCTCCAGGGCCTCAGAGGAACAGGCGGGGAGGACTGAGGTGTGGTTTTCATCTAAGGTAGAAGTGCTGGCCTTCTGGGTTGTTTCTACCCTAATCCCTGGTGATGATGTTCCGTTTCTCTAATCCGGATGTGGGAGCCTCTCCAGATATTTACAGTTAAATCCCAGGACAGGAAAACTCAGCTGGGTCCCTGGCTCTGCTCCCTCCCGTGTGGTTCTGAGCAAGGGCTGTGATGGCCTGTGGAGGGCTGTGGGGCTGCTGGCGAACCTCCGGCCTTTTGTAGATGCTGGGGAGACGGGATGGGGCTGGAGCCCTGTGCTCTGCCTCTGGGTCTTGGAGTCAGCCAAGGTGGATCCTCAGTGACACTCTGAACCCTGAGGTTCTAGGGCGTGTCCTCAAACGGGGTTGCTGGTGCTAAAACCACGTGTGGGTATTGGTGGTGGTGGACGGGGGCACTCCAGACCCCACAGATTCACAAACCCCACTGCGGTGTGTGTGTGTGTGTTCCTGCCAGCCCCGGGGGAACTGGGAAGATGAGTGGGACTGCTGCAAATAACTTTTTCCTGCAGAGACTGTTCGTAAACCCCCTCCGTGCCCCGCCCCCTACAATGACCCACGCCTATGAGCCATGGGCCCTGGGAGTAGCCTGGAGCAGCTGAAAGTGCATCAGTGAGACCCCTCAAATCCAAGGTGCATTGGCCCCTTGGGAAGGAGGAGTGGGGTAGAGACCTTGGTACCCTGGGGCCTCTCCCTTGGTGCCATTAGGGTTTCTGGATGGAGGGGACCTGTGAGCAGGGCGTCCTCCTGTGGGTGAGGGGGCCTGGGGGCTGCTCTCTTTCCCGGCACGGAGCCCTTGTGCCCCTTGGGCTGGGGGCTGCCTCTCCTGGCCGGTGTCCTGATGCTGTCGCCCCAGGCAGGGCACAGGAAGTTGGCAGACATCTCCCTTGGGTCCATAGGGCACAATATGAGCTTCCTTGGTTAGGGCTCTCTAGGTCCCCCCCAGGAGGATGTCCCACAGGGATGTGGGGCCTGGAGCCAGGGACTGAGTCTTAGGTGTGGAGGGGTCAGCCTTGTGTGTGGGAGAGGTCACAGTCATGATCACACGCACCCCCGTGTGAGATGCCTGGGCTGGGGCCAGCCAGGGTCATGTTGGTGCCTCTGCCTGGCCCCAGACAGCTGTGTGAAGGATGGCACTTCTTACTAGGAGGGAGAGAAGGTAGATGGAATCCCCTGGTGTCAGGTTTGGTGGGTTCTAGGGTTTCCCTAGTGGCTCAGACAGTAAAGAATCTTCCTGCAATGCAGAAGACCCAGGTTGGATCCCTGGGTCAGGAAGATCCCCTGGGGGAGGGCACGGCAACCCACTCCAGTGTTCTTGCCTAGAGAATCCCATGGAGAGAGGAGCCTGGCGCGCTGCAGTCCTTAGGGTCGCACAGAGTCGGACACGACTGAAGCGACTGAGCACGCACGCACTCACAGGACCTCTAGAGCCTGGGGATGTCTTTTCGAGACCAGGAGGACTAGCCCCTGGCAGATGGGTCGTTGAGTGGCCCAGATGGATCCTTGGACCGGAGTAGCTGAAATTACTTCAGAGCAGAAAAACTTCCTGCTGCTCTCTGCTCTCCATAAAATCATGTTTACACATATGTGTGCGCACTCATGCACACATATACACACATGGATTGACTGGGCCTGGGGCCCAGAGAGCAGCGAGGAGGGCAGGCACCAAACCAGACGCTTGCTGGGGTGTGGGGAGCCGGAGTTGGGCCACTGCCCACCCAGCCCTTTCTCGAGGGGCTGGGGCCAGGGCCCAGGCAGAGTGAGTGTCTGCATATAGATGGCTGTTGGGGAGCCAAGGAAATGGCTTGGAAAATGTCCTTATTGGGTATTTGCAGCTCCAGCTTCGTTGGGGTCGTGCCTGGTGTGGGCAGATGGCTCTGTCTGCCGGCTTTGGTGGTGGGGGGTGTTCTTGAGCCCGCCCTGTGCCCTCCGGGTGCTCTGGGCCATGCTGTGGGCTTTTCATTTATGAACCCACTTAGTCTCATGCAGCCCGAGTGGTAGGAGTGGGGTTCTCATTTCATAGCAAGGGAGAAGGTCCAGAGAGGCAGTGGAGGTGGCGTTGCTAGGGAGTTGAAGCTGCTCTGCTGAGCGGTCGCCTCAAGGGTCACGTGGGCCAGATATTTCCCTTCTACACCCAGAGTCTGGGTGTAGAAGGTGGGGTGCACGGAGGGCCAGGCTGTGAAAGGGGGGCAGCTTTGGGAGGCCCAGGACTGGTGTGCTTCCCTCACGGACTTTCTCCAGACCACAGCGCTGGGGCATCCTAAAGTCAGGGTTGTGCTGGGGACTGTGCCACCTCGATCCCCCCAAAGCCTTCCTCCTCCTCTTCCATTGTTCAGCCGAAGGTTTCGAAGAGCTCCTACTTCCCAGGACCCTCCTTGGTCTGCCCCGTTTCCCCTGACAAAAGACCAGACCAGCCTGTCCTGCAGATGGTGAGATGGCCGGACTGGGCACCCCTTGCAGTGTCTTCTCAGTGAAGTGGGTGTTGAGGCTCCGGGCCGGTCTCTCGTGTAGGGAGCTGGGTGGCCAGGATGTGAGCTCAGAGCAGGGGCCAGGGTCTTAGAGGAGGCCTGGTGGCTGCCCTCCCTGCCTTCTGTAACATCTGAAGCCTGCCCCCGCCAAGCAGTAACCAGGACCTGCTGTGAGCTGACGTCAGGACACAGGGCCCCTCGGGGCCAGCTTTGATGTTCCCCAGGCCCTGTCGAGGGGGCGCGGGGGGCTCTGAGTGGCAGTCTGGGAATGCAGTATCTCACCACAGCTCCGCCAGCGCCAGGGGGGACGGGATGCTGGATGGAGGCTGAGCTGGGGTCCCTCTGAGTCATGCCATCTCCTCTCCCAACTCGGGTTTCTGTGGCAAGGGGTCTGTGCTTCCTGCAACCTCGCAGCCCCTTTCCCTCCACCCCACCCCCCGACCTGATGATCTGTTTAGAACTTCCCTGCAATGGCAGCTGCTCCCCATCTGGGGTCTGGGAGGGCATTTTGCCTCGCCTGGGGGGAGCTTTATAACATCCCTAGAACTTGCATCTTTGGGCAGGAAGCGTGATGATGGTTAGGATGACGGTAGCTGCCTGCTGAATGCGCTCATCCAAGGCATTGCACAAGAACTTACTGCATTTGCGAGTCACGAGAGGGCGAGAGAAAGCTGGGGTCCCGCTGTGTTCCTTGCACAAGGTCAGGCGCACTGAGTGAGGCTGTCAGGATTGAGTCGGATCTGACAGCAAACCCTTGTAACTAACCTCCTGTGGGTGGGCGAGCCTCCTGGTCCCCACTGTGTCTGGAGAGGCTGAGCGGGAAAGTGGGGGTCGTCTACACTTGGAGGCAGATAAACTCTCTCTGTCTTTGATGAGAATCTGTAGTTCTGGGCTGAAGGTCCCCAGATTTGAATGAGTCACGTGCACAGAGGCCCGCTGGGGCCTCTGCCCGAGGCTGCCCATCTGTGTCAGGAGTGGGTGTCGGGAAGTGTTCCGGATGCTTCTGTGCCTGCCAGCTCTCGCCCCGCACTCCTTTGAGGTTACCTCCATTCAGCTGGTGTTCACTGAGCACCTTTGTGAGCCTGGTGTTATCTGTGGGAAGTGTGTCTCTCTCTGTACCTGGCTACAGGGAGTGAGACCCATTCTGGCCTCAGATATTTCCAGGACTGGTTTGGAATTCTTGGGCAGGGCTGGGAAGAGTGTGGTGTGGGTATGGAGTCGGGCTCCTTGGGTCACGGTCCCGGCTCTGCCACAAATGAGCTGTTTGATCTTGAGCAAATCCCTTCATCTCTCTGGACCTCAGTTGACTCATCCAGCTTACTCAGGGAGGGCAGGGACCGCACTCCAGTGAAGTGTTGGGAAGCTAGTGGGGGTGTTTGGGTTGTGAGGGTGACTGGGGGCAGTTTTGCTGATTGGCACAGTGGATGGGATAGCCCAGCATGGTGGAGAATCATCCCATCCAGGGAGCCGGCAGGAACCTGCTGAGAAGTATTGGGGGAGCGCCCGGCTCCTTTCAGCGCCGTGTGTCTTGCATGCTGGTCCCTTTAGAATGTTGGGAGATGGACCAACATCAGGGGCAGCCCCTCCTCTGGACCCAGCCCTGGGGATCCTGGACTTGAATTGATGCTCACATTTTTTAAAAAAATATTTTATTTATTTGGCTGTTCTGGGTCTTAGCTGAGGCAGGCGGGATCCATTTCCCTGACCAGAGATGGAACCCAGGCCCTCCAGATTGAGAGGGCAGAGTCCCAAGGACCACCGGGGAAGTCTCCTTGACACTGACTTTATGAGGAGACTGGTTCTTGTGGCCTAAAGAACCACTCCCCCTTCCATGCCCAGGGACTTGGAAGGGGCTCCAGTGGTTTGGGAAGGGGCAGGCAGGACCCCATTAGTCTCTCCCTTCCTGCCCTTGTGGGCCCGGTTTGGCCAGAGACAGAGCCTGCTTCTTCACGTAGCAGCCCCAGGTGGCCTGTTTCCCTCCCTGGAGGGGTGGCACAACCCCCTCTGTGCCATCACCCACCCTTCCCCACCCCCCGCAGTGGGTGTTCCGGGCCCCGAAGCTCCGGGCCCCAGCTGGGCGCCCACGCAGGCCAGGAACAAAGCCCAGTGTGTTATTCCTGTGCGGCAACCGTGCCACCTGCCCGGCCCTGCCCTCTGCCTCCCCCGCCCATCTGCTGCTCTGCCCGGGCCCTTCACCCGCCCCTTTGTTTGGTTCCACCTTTGGTTGCAGGGCCCCTTTCTATGAGGGTGCCCCCCTGGCCCTGGCCAGAGCTGAACTGTAGCCATGCAGGAGGGGGAGACCTGGGACCACTTAGCTCACCTCTCAGTTAGCCCGGAAGAGCCAGCCTTGGACACAGATGGATCCCTAGGATTGGAGAGTAGGAAGTGGGGTGGCCCCGGCATGTCGTGGGGAATAACAGCAGATCCAGAGAAGACTGGCTTCTCCTGTGATGGGATGGGTTCTCCCAGAGACACCCCTGGGGAATACTGGACCGTGGAGCATCTGTGGGTGGGATTCAGAGCCCCCCACCTCTGATGCTGGACCCTCAGCGGATGCATGAGAGCCAGTAACCTTCCTAGAAGTTCTTTGGATCATGATTTAGCTCTGCTCTGTGACCTGGGTTCTGAAGATGGCGGGGAGGGTTGCTTGTTAATGTTCTCCACTCATTGGTCCAGCATCTCCTGTGATCTGATCCCATAGCTCTGAACTCTTTTTCCTCTAGGAGAGTCCTGTGCGGCATTAACCCCCTCCCTCCTCCAGCCCTTGGGACTCTCCCCCTTCAGCATTCTAGAGACACCGACTGCCCACATCATTCATTTAGCGCGGGTTTTGCCTTTGTCCTGTGCCCCCCTCCAGACCAGCCCCCTAGAGGGTACCGCGTCTTTGTTTCCTGTGGAGTACCCAGCACAATGCAAACGTTCCTCAGTAGACAGTTGGGATGTCGTGATCCTTCTCACTTGCACGGGGCGATGGGCGGCCCATGTTAGGACGGTGGCTGTAGCTCCCCGTGACCCTGTCTTTCCTGTGTTCCCCTCCTGCAGGTGCCCAGGCGGCCGTTGTCTTCATCAAGGAGCCGTCCTCCCAGGACGCGCTGCAGGGGCGCCGGGCGCTGCTCCGCTGTGAGGTTGAGGCCCCCGGCCCGGTGCACGTGTTCTGGCTGCTGGACGGAGCTCCCGTCCAGGACACCGAGCGGCGCTTCACCCAGGGCAGCAGCCTGAGCTTCGCGGCTGTGGACCGGCTGCAGGACTCGGGAGCCTTCCAGTGCGTGGCTCGGGATGAAGTCACCGGAGAAGAGGCCCGCAGCGCCAATGCCTCCTTCAACATCAAATGTGAGAGCCGGGGGGCTGTGTCTGCCCCCATGAGACCCTCAATTCCTAAACCCTGTGAGGGGACCCCCTCCTTTGCCTCAGCTCCTCCCGTCTCCAGTTGAACGGGGGAGGGAGAATGCAACTGAGGTCAGCTTTCTGCTTGTATGGACAGGAGGAAGTTAAAAGTTTTCATTTTTCTAAGGGTTATTTTTCTCCCCCTTCAAGTCTTGGACCCAATGATCTTCTGGGTAGTTTTGCAAATGGCAGGAGCCATGAGGCAGGGTGGCCCTGTGTCGCTTGGCCTCCGAGCCTCCAGATTCCGGCCTTTCCTGCTTGTCCTCCTTCTTCTCTGTGCTCCCTCCCTTGCTCTGCCCCACGCCCCTCACTCTGCAACCTTGGGCCTCCGCTCCAGGGCTCGAGACCGGTCCCGTGGTCCTGAAGCATCCGGCCTCAGAAGCTGCAATACAGCCCCTGACCCAGGTCACACTGCGTTGTCACATTGACGGGCACCCTCGGTAAGGAGACTGGGGGGAGGGGAAGGAAAGGGTGATTGTTCTTGACTGGCAGAGCTGTCTCCCCCAACTGTGGGCTCTGCCACCACCCTGCCCACATGCTGCTCCACCCTGGGCCCTGGTCACTGGAGAAGGGGCAGCCTTGTGCCGTGGAGCGATCCTGGGATCTGGGAAATCGAGACTCTCTGCCAGATTCTGCCCCCGGGATGGTGTGCCTCTGTGCAAGTCATGGTCCCTCTCCAGGCCTCAATTTCCCCATGTGTAAACTGAGGGGTCTAGCCCTGACTCTCTGGTTTTGCACCCTTCCTACCGGCCACCTGAGAACACCCCCTCCCCTACCCTCCTGTTGCTGACCCGCTTGGCCCCGCAGACCCACCTACCAGTGGTTCCGAGATGGGAGCGCCCTCTCTGACGGTCAGAGCAACCACACGGTCAGCAGCAAGGAGCGAAACCTGACCCTCAGGCCGGCCGGCCCGGAGCATAGTGGCGTCTACTCCTGCTGTGCCCATAATGCCTTTGGCCAGGCCTGCAGCAGCCAGAACTTCACCTTGAGCATCGCTGGTGAGCCTGGGGGGTGGTGGGTGGGGAGCTGGGGGCAGGGGAGGGGTCTGCCTGCCTCACCCGCTCACATGTCCGTGCCTCCCCATCCCAGATGAGAGCTTTGCCAGGGTGGTCCTGGCACCCCAGGATGTGGTAGTGGCAAGGAATGAGGAGGCCATGTTCCACTGTCAGTTCTCAGCCCAGCCGCCCCCAAGCCTGCAGTGGGTCTTTGAGGATGAGACCGCCATCACTAACCGCAGCCGGTAAGGCGTTAAAAGTTGTGTGTGCACACATGCTCAGTCATTTCAGTCGTGCCCGACTCTGCGACACTATGGACTGTAGCCTGCCAGGCTCCTCTGTCTATGGAATTTTCCAGGCAAGAATACTGGAGTGGGTTGCTGAACTCTCCTCCAGGGGATCTTCCCAACCCAGGGTTTGAACCCGCATCTCTTATGTCTCCTGCACTGGCAGGTGGATTCTTTATAGGTTGTTCTTTAAAGGATCTTAAAGACCCTCTTAAAGGGAGTGAGGTTCTTACCACAGGTATCCTAGCTCTATGCGTGGAATTACCTCAGCTTTCCAGCAGATGGCAGTAGAATGTCTTCCTGTTACAAAGTGAACCCAACAAAGGGACACATCTCCAGGAAGGGCATCTTTTCCCACTTCCCGCAGACACACTGTGTGAGCCTGCGGTGACTCGTTCCTCCCCCACTTCTGCCCATAGGGTCTTCTGGGATGGGGGTCAGCGACTCAGGGGTGGAGGGACACGGGGAACCTGGGTGATCACATTGTGGACAAGAAGGTCCCAGATGTTAAAGACACCTTACACACACACATACACATGCACACACACGCACACACACACACTTTTTGGAAGAAGCAAACATTTCCATAAATTGCTGGGAGGTATCAGGCCCACAGGGACACTTCTGTCCTCATCCAGGCCCTAGAGAGCAGAGAGCACCTTGGTGGTACCAGGTGTGGCTGTGGTCCTTGGAGGTGTGGCTCCCCAGGCTGGGGGCGGGGATCCCACTCGGCTGCAGCCCTGAGGACGTCACCTGTGGTCTGTCTGGTACAGCTGCGGGGCTTCTGATGCTGGAGCTTCTGCTCTACCAGCAGGCTTATCTCGGCTGCCTGGGAAGGTGGCCCCCCGTCTCCACAGGCACGTCAACTCCTTGATTCCTCCCACTCACTGCTGCTTGCCTGGCTGCCCCAAAGCCACATCTCTTGTAGTTAAAATACACACTCCCACACACATGAACAAACGCATGCACACACATGCACGCACCAGCGCAGCGTGCGGGCTTCCTTCTTTCTGCCCTGTTTCTGGCCGATTCTTTCCTGCGTACCTGGCCTGCACAGGTCGGGGTTCCACTGGCTCCCTTCTGGAGCGAGGCCCCTGGGCCACTCCTTGCCAACATCAGTCTCTCCCCTCCGCAGCCCCCCGCACCTCCGCAGAGCCACGGTGTTTGCCAATGGGTCCCTGCAGCTGACCCAGGTCCGGCCGCGCAATGCAGGGGTCTACCGCTGCATAGGCCAGGGCCAGAGGGGCCCTCCCGTCGTCCTGGAGGCCACGCTCCGCCTGGCAGGTGAGTCCGAGGGTCTGGGATGCCGAGGTAGGGGCTGCCTTCAGCGTTGTTGGCCATGTAGAGGTTTGGCTTCCTGTTTCCTACTCAGAGCAGCTTGGAGGGCGGAGGGAGGAAGAAGATGCCTGGGGTCGAAAGAGGAGGTGCTGAGGGTCCCGGGGAGGGCTCGTGCTGGGAGCGGGGAAGCGGGCTACGGAGAACATCAGGTGTCCCGGATCCCATGGTAAGCCGGCTGTCTGCTCCCATCCCTACAGAGATCGAAGACATGCCACCATTCGAGCCACGGGTGTTCACAGCCGGCAGCGAGGAGCGTGTGGCCTGCCCGCCCCCCCAGGGTCTGCCGGAGCCCAGTGTGTGGTGGGAGCACGCAGGAGCCCGGCTGCCCGCCCACGGCAGGGTCTACCAGCAGGGCCACGAGCTGGTGTTTGCCAGCACTGCTGAGAGCGATGCTGGCGTCTACACCTGCCACGCGGCCAACCTGGCCGGTCAGCGGCAACAGGACGTCAACATCACGGTGGCCAGTAAGCACCTGTGCCCTGAAGGGCGAGGACGGGAGGAGCCAGGTCCCAGGGAGTCTTGGGCTCTGGCTCTGATGGTGCTCAGAGTCACCCCTGGAGCTCTCCTGAGGTCCCCCCTCAGCTCTGAGCCCTGCTGGCCTGGGAACCATTCCTCTGCTGGACAGTGATATTGGAGTAGAGGGTGGTGAGCCAGACACAGAGGTTGGGGTGACAGCCCTCCCTGAAAGTGGTCCTCTGGCTGCAGCAGACAGGGCTCTAGAGACCCGGGTCACACTCTGTCCCCAGTGCACAGGGTGACCATGATAGAGAGTTACCTGCTTTGCTAGGGCTCAGTTTCCTCATCTATTAAAATAGAGCTGATAACGCATTACCTCTCCTACAAGATGGTCGGAAAGATCAGTGAAGTAGATAAAAAAGACCTTTTTTTCCTCATTGGAAAGGTGATACAGACAACGTTATAGGTAGTAATTACTTTATCTATTGTTATACTCATCAAGTTTCTACAAAGAACTGACTACCTAGCGTATCACAACTGCGATCTGGAGAAGGTGTAGCGTTCTGCCATGGAGCAATCCTGGGAGCTGAGAAACCTAGAATCTCAGCCAGATTCCACTTTGAAACCTGCAACATCACATTATAAAGAGATGCAAGGGATGGGAGGACTGTTGACAGGCATCTTTGCACACAGTCTGCCCCACCAAGTCAGAGGATGAGAAGTCCTTCTGGGAACTAAGCCTGAGTGCAGCATTTTCAAAAGATGATTCTGCCTGTTCCAAGAAGACTAGATTGTTAGGGATAAGACTCTAAACAGGAAAGCAGTTAATAGAGGACCATAATTATCTTGGAGATGTTGAAGGGACTTGAACAGAGGTGATAGTGGTGGAGGCAAGAGGTGGTGAAGTTCAGATACGTTTTATTTCTTAAAAAAATTATTTATTTGGCTGTACCGGCTTGTAGTTGTGATATGCTAGATATTCAGCCTTTGTTGTGGCATGTAGGATCTAGTTCCCTCATCAGGGATTGAACTTGGGCCCCCTGCATTGGGAGCACAGAGTCTTAGCCACTGGACCACCAGGGAAGTCCTGGGATACATTTTAGAGCTGAGGTAGATGGGGTTTGTGTAGAATGAATGTGATTGGGTGGGGTGGTAGGAAAAGCCGCAGAGAGAGAAGTCAGCTAAGTGTTTGGCCTATGCAATTGGCTGGATAGCAGTGCTGTTTACTGAGAGGAAACTATGACGAGCAGGTTTGGGGAGAAATCTAGCATTCTCTTTTGCACGTATAAAAGCCTGAAGTGCCTGTTAGATATCCAGCTGGAGATGCCAATAGGATTTGCAGGTGTGAAGGTCATGGGCAAGGTCAGGAACCAGGCTCTAGGTTTGGGGCTCATGTACTTGGATAGTATTGAAGGCCATGAACTGGTCATTGTTCCAGGAAGTATTCAGCCAAAACAACAGAAATTCGAGGACAGAGCCTTGGAGGGTTCTGGTATAAGAAAGCAAGGATTCTGGAGTCATGTAGACCAGAGTTTTCAATCCTCTATCGTGCATTAGAAATCATTATTTCTTTGAACTGCTGTCTTATCTGTAAAATGGATATAGAAATGCATACTTCAGGGGTTTATTGTGGCCCTGAACTAAGATAATGTTAGGAAGGTTCTGGTACCTGGGCCTTCACTAAGGGGTCACGCAGTTATCACTGGAGCAGACAGGGTTTCTAAACTCAGGGCCTGGGGGAGGTGGGTAATTAGAATTTCCTAGGATTGGATCCATGGGTTTTGGGGACATGTTGATCAACCTTCTGTTTCCTCCTTGTCCCTCTCAGCGGTGCCCACGTGGCTGGAGAAGCCCCAGGACAGCCAGCTGGAGGAGGGCAAGCCGGGCTATTTGCATTGCCTGACCCAGGCCACACCCAAACCCACAGTCGTCTGGTACAGAAACCAGATGCTCATCTCTGAGGTGAGGACGAGGGTTGCTGCTGGGGGGCCATGGGGTCCTCTGTGCTCATCTGCCCGGTGTACTTTCCCCTGAGGCAGCCCCAGGGAGAGGCTGGTGGGGGGCAGGCGCAGACCCACTCGTGGGCTCGTCTCCTGTGCTGCAGGATTCGCGGTTCGAGGTCTTCAAGAACGGGACCCTGCGCATCAACAGCGTGGAGGTGTACGACGGAACGTGGTACCGCTGCGTGAGCAGTACACCTGCCGGCACCATCGAGGCCCAGGCCCGCGTCCAAGTGCTGGGTGAGCTGGCGCCTGGCCCGGCGGGCAGGAGAGGACTGGGGAGGGAGCCGCAGGGCCCAGGATCTTCAGGCCTGCCGCCTCAAGCCCTCCCTTTCCCTCTCCTGAAACAGAAAAGCTCAAGTTCACACCACCACCCCGGCCACAGCAGTGCATGGAGTTTGACAAGGAGGCCACGGTGCCCTGCTCAGCCACGGGCCGAGAGAAACCCACTATTAAGTGGGTTCGGGCAGGTGGGTACACTGTGGGCGTGGGGTGGGGGGGTGGAACAGGCAGTCCACTGGTCAGACGTGTGCCTGTCTCAGGACCAGCTGAGTGCCTGGTACTGCGGGACAGACAAGAAATGTAGGGCCGATTTATACTCCAGTTAGAAGAAAGAAGCCAGACATAAATGAGGTCAGGTTACAGCGTTAGACAATGTATAGGATGATTCAAGGCACCAAGTGATAGGATTGGTCCAGACAGGGCCGTGAAGTCCTCCCTTTCCTAAATAGTCATCCTTTCCAACATAAAATTAATCCTTTAGAAAACTTTGGGAGACAATAATGCGTAATCCCACCATCAATCATCTCTGGGTGTGTACCGTTTTCTATGTACATCTTTTTGTTTTTACATAGCAGTTTTATTATACATCTAATTTTCACTTACTATACTTCCATGAGTAAGTCATGCTTACTGTAGAAATGGATGATGCAGATAACTGTATGTAATTTTATTTTTTTTAACTTAATATCATCAAGCATTTCCCCATGTTTTTATACATAAACATTGGACCATTGGTTTTGATGGTTACAATAATATTCCAATAGTTGGGTTCACTGTAATTTACTTAAATATTCCCTAAATGTCTGACATTTGGGTTGTTAGCCATCTTTGCTTCTGTTCTGTCTACCTCTCGCTGTTTCTCTCACTCTCTGTCTTTTTTTTATTGCCGCAGTAAACATCTTTTCGGCGAAGTTTTTTCTGGATTTGGGTTTATTTCCTTTGGGAAAGATTCCCAGAAATGGAATAATTATGTATAAAAGGGTAGGCACATTTTTACAACCCTTGATGTGAATGGCCAAATAGTTTTTTAAAGGGCTTTTACGTTCCCACTAAGAGAGTGAGGTTGTCGATTCTGAGAAGCAAGTGGGCCCTCTCTGCTCAGGTGTCTGGGGGAGCGTTCTGTAGGGGCTGAG
Source organism: Bubalus bubalis (assembly GCF_019923935.1). Taxonomy (NCBI): domain Eukaryota; kingdom Metazoa; phylum Chordata; class Mammalia; order Artiodactyla; family Bovidae; genus Bubalus; species Bubalus bubalis. Next base: position 35,109,403 of record NC_059158.1, on the reverse strand, counting down.
GCTCAGAATGGGCAGGACAGTGGCAAAGAGCAGGGCTCAGTGCTAGGAGTAGGCAGTGACAGGCAGTGATGGTGAGAACAGGGCAAATTCCATGCCCAGCCAGAAGTCCAGTTTGGTGGAAGTGGAGAGTTATACAGGGCAGTAGAAGGAGGTGAGGCTGGAAAATTAGAAAAAGTGAGTAACAGGGACTCCCGACCCCTGGTTCAGGAGTTTGGACCTTGTCTGTGGGTAGGCTGGAGCAATGGCATGTTTTCGAGTGGAGGTGAGTGACTGAAGGCATTGCCAACCGTGATGGGACTCTGGTCCAGCCCATCATTCCCCCGCATTTCCCCTGCAGATGGGAGTAGCCTCCCAGAGTGGGTGACAGACAACGCCGGAACCTTGCACTTCTCCCGGGTGACCCGTGACGACGCTGGCAACTACACCTGCATCGCCTCCAACGGGCTGCAGGGCCAGATCCGCGCCCACGTCCAGCTCACCGTGGCAGGTGCGACCGTGCCGGGCGTGGGGCTGGGGCCGCGGCCCGCACCCCGCCAGCCCCATTGCTCACTGCTCCCTGCCCCTCGCCGGGCTCTTCCCATCCAGTGTTCATCACCTTCAAGGTGGAGCCGGAGCGCACGACCGTGTACCAGGGCCACACGGCCCTGCTGCGGTGCGAGGCCCAGGGGGACCCCAAGCCGCTCATTCAGTGGAAGGGCAAGGATCGCATCCTGGACCCCACCAAGCTGGGACCCAGGTAGGCCGTCTCCGCCTCCCCACCCCGCCGCCTCCCCTGCAGCTCAGGCTCCCGGGGCCAGCCAGGTGGGCAACGCTGGGGCTTCTCTCCCGGCAGGATGCACATCTTCCAGAACGGCTCCCTGGTGATCCACGACGTGGCCCCCGAGGACTCGGGCCGCTACACCTGCATCGCGGGCAACAGCTGCAACATCAAGCACACAGAGGCCCCCCTCTACGTCGTGGGTATGGGGCCCGCGAGGCTGTCCACACGGGAAGTGGGCGCCCAACTTCTTTCTCATCCTTGTTCTCATCAGCCCTGTACACAAAAGGCACCAAAGCTGTGTTTTGCGATGGGGGCGGGGAATCTGGGTCCCCTCCTCGGGGCCACCACAAGGCAGTCTCAGGTTCCTTGCCCTGAGCTGGGCTGTCGTTGACACTTTCCACAGCCAGGGTGTGTGAGCCTGTGGCAGTGGGGGGTGCTCTTGTCCTGAGATGCTTCCTCCCAGGTGTGTCCTTGTGGTCCTTGGTGGGTGAGGAGAGGAGGCGGCCAGGCCGCAGCAGCATGTGGTTCCTTTGCCCTGGAGACCCAGAGGGTGAAAGGTGTAAGGCCCTGAGTAGGGCCTGGAACTGGGGATTTGGGCCTGACCTCTCCTGATCCCCAGCTCTGTGCTCTTCCAGGTGGTATTTCCTCTTTTTTTTCTCTGTTAAGATGAGAGTGGTTTGAGCAAGAGGCTTTCAAACTTTTTTGGTTCAGCAGCAGAACTGGTTTTCTAAATATTTATTTTTAATGTGTAATTTACTTTATCTGGCTGTTCTGAGTCTTAGTTGCAGCATGCCGGACCGAGTTCCATGACCAGGATGGGAACCTGGGCCTCCTGCATTTGAGAGTGCAGAGTCTTAGCCCCTGAACCATCAGGGAAGTCCCAGAACTGGTTTTTTAGACAGGGTTTTCCGTGAAACTTTAAATGGGTAAAGTGAAGTGGTGGCCTCTTGGTTGAAGCCACTGGGTGTGTGTGCCAACTGGGGGATCCTGGACGGCCTCCCCCTTTGGGCCTTTCTCCCACCTGGCACCTCTTTCTCCATGGGACCCAAGGCCACTGAAAGCCTGTAGACTAGAAGATCTTTGCAAAAGTGTTTCTTGAACCTGCTCTGTGCTGGGCGATGGCTGGAGTTATAAATCAGAAGTTCCCACGTGCAGCTCTGTAGGGCCTGACTCAAGATTTCAAGTCACTAAGGATGCTTGTTAACAATGATGTGGGTTTGTGTCGGGGCCGACTGTGGTGTGCTTCTGATGTGTGTTCCGGGCTTGTGTCTGGGTGCAGAAACAGCTTGGAAATCACTCAAATCCTGCAGAGCTCCCTCTGGCCTCAATGGGCCCCCAGGAACTGGCCCTTGTTGAAGCCAGTGATGGGGGTGACCCTCCCAGGTTGCTCCGGCTTGGTCAGAGCATCAAGTAGTCTGGGAGGCTGTTGAATGTGTGGGGTGGAGAGAGCCGGCAGGGCAGTAGGGCTGCGTTTGCCGTAGTCGCCCTTGCCCACACCTATCTGTGTGTCTCTCAGACAAGCCGGTGCTGGAGGATTCGGAGGGCCCAGGCAGCCCTCCCCCCTACAAGATGATCCAGACCATCGGGTTGTCGGTGGGCGCCGCTGTGGCCTACATCATCGCCGTGCTGGGCCTCATGTTCTACTGCAAGAAGCGCTGCAAGGCCAAGCGGCTTCAGAAGCAGCCCGAGGGCGAGGAGCCAGAGATGGAGTGCCTCAACGGTGAGGGGCCCTGGAAGAGGGAGGCGGTGTCGCGCGCAGGTGCTGAGCGCCCTCCCGTGGCCATGGAGGAAAGTGCAGCAGTTGGAGCCAAAGCAGAGCCGCACCCACCCCCTTCCCCCGCTCACCCCCCGCCCCCATGTTGGCTGATTCCCAGGGCCTCGGCTTCTGAGCAGCCTGGCTCAAGTCTTCCTCATTGGATTCTCAGGCTAGCCTCCTGTGTTTCCCTGCCTTTTCCCTGCAGTTCTAAACCGCAGGCATAATTTCAGTATAGGGCTTCCCTGGTAGCTCAGCTGGTGAAGAATCACCTGCAATGCAGGAGGCCCCAGTTTGATATCGAGGTTGGGATGATCCCCTGGAGAAGGGATGGGCTACCTGCTCTAATATTCTTGGGTTTCCCTGGTGGCTCAGCTGGTAAAGAATCTGCCTGTAATGCGGGAGACCTGGGTTCGATCCCTGGGTTGGGAAGATCCCCTGGAGAAGGGAACGGCTACCCACTCCAGTATTCTGGCCTGGAGAATTCCATGGACTGTATAGTCTGTGGGGTCACCAAGAGTTGGACACGGCTGAGCAACTTTCACTTCCAGCCCCCACCCCTCCACCCGCCCCCTGGAGCTGGCTGATTCCCAGGGCCTCCGCTTCTGAGCAGCCTGGTTCATATGTGTTAGTGTTTCCTTGCACATCTTGTGTCTCCCTCTGCTAGTCTTTGAGTTTCCTGAGGTGGGGTGGGGGGCTCGGTCTGCCTGTTTCCCTCCTTCTACCCTTCCTCTCCTCCACCGGGAGCCCCCTAGGGACATGGCTGGGTTTCCCCTCTCACTTTAGGGGTTCAGGAGCAGGACTGGAGTTTCCCTTGTTGTGATCGTCCCTTTGTGCCTGTTTAGAGCTTTGCACCTAGGAGATCCTGTGAAAGCAAAAACCTTTGTCACCAGGCTGTCCAGGGACCAGTGACTCAGCTGAGACTTGTGCTGTCTCTTTTCAAAGGTTGTAATCGGCTATGTCAATAAGTGATCAGACCCTAAGGTGTGCTGAGCTCCCTCGCCCCAGCCCCTTCAATTCATTGACCAGATTATGTGTGGACGTTGTGTAGATCACTAGGATTAGATCCGTTTGTTGGGAGTGGGAGATTGTGGGAAAGAATTGCAGTCCCCATGGTGGCCAGTCTCATCCTCACGCCCCCTCGCCCCCTCTTCCCAGGCGGGCCTCTGCAGAACGGACAGCCCTCGGCCGAGATCCAGGAGGAGGTGGCCTTGACTAGCTTGGGCTCTGGTTCCGCCGCCACCAGCAAGCGCCACAGCACGAGCGACAAGATGCACTTCCCACGGGCCAGCCTGCAGCCCATCACCACGCTGGGTGTGTTGCCATGGCCTCCATCACCCCCCCTACTTAACTACAGGCTCCAGGTCTGTCTTCAGCTGCACCAGGGGCTGGTGTCTCTGAAGCCCCTGAAGCCCAGAACCTTGGAAATGGAGGGAGCATCAGGGCGGCCAGGTCCAGTGGGTCCCCCATGTGCCCGTTGTCCACATCCCACCCCCGAGATTTTTGTCATTCCTGTGTGTTAGTCACTTGATATTTTCTTTAGATTGACTTTCTCTCACCTTTAAAAAAAAACTGAGCCCTGTTGACTCGATGGACATGAGTCTGAGCAAACTCCAGGAGATAGTGAAGGACAGGGAAGCCTGGCGTACTGCAGTCCATGAGGTTGCAAAGAGTCAGACACGACTGAGTGACTGAACAAAAACAACAAGCTTAGTTGTAGGAAAAACTGTGGGAAGTTACGGATCTGTGTTTTATGAGTATAGGTTAAAGTATACAAGTAAGACGTGTTAACGGTGAATCACCTAAAATTCTCATAGACCACCTTCTAGAAAGTACTGTTAATCTGACCCCTTTATTTCACTGTTAGAGACTGCCAATCCCAGGGCAGAAGGGGAAGGGGTTCGCTCGGAGTTACACACAGAGCTGGGGCCACTGCCTGGTCTAGCTGGGCGGGAGCAGAGAGACACCCCCGCGTGTGACCCCGGCCAGGTGCCTCCCAAGTCGGGGCATCCTCGGCTGGCTGACTCAGTCCTATGCCTGCAGGCAAGAGCGAGTTTGGGGAGGTGTTCCTGGCGAAGGCACAGGGCTTGGAAGAAGGATCGCCTGAGACCCTGGTGCTCGTGAAGAGTCTGCAGAGCCGGGATGAGCAGCAGCAGCTGGACTTCCGGAGGGAGTTCGAGATGTTTGGGAAGCTGAACCACGCCAATGTGGTGCGGCTGCTGGGGCTGTGCCGCGAGGCAGAGCCGCACTACATGGTGCTGGAGTATGTGGACCTGGTAGGCTGCCGGGGGTGCCCTGGGGGCTCGGGCAGGTTGGTAGGCGGGGGCAGAGCCCTGACTTGGGGCAGGCTGGAGCCTGCGTCGCCACCCCACCGTGAGATGTCAGCCCCCTGTCCCCCATTTCGACTCCGCCTTTCCTTACCCTCAGCCCCTTTCCCATCTGCTGGCCCCTATCTGGGGTTTGGTCCCAGTTTCCTTCCAGCTTTTTCCTCAGCCCAAAGGCAGGGACGGCTTCCAGGCCCTTTTCCCTGACTCTGGTTTTCTTTGGTTTGTCGTTTTTCACTCCCCGGGGCCTGTCAGCCCTTGAGAATAAACATAACGAGAACCCGGCTTTCCTTCTTTCCCTGCAGCTGGTGCCACTGGCGGGATAGCGTTCGCTTAGCCATCGGCCTTCTCTCTCTCCCCACTGATGTTGCCCGGCCCTGCCCCTCACTCTGCAGTCCCAGGCCCATTTCTAGTCCCCTTGGTCCTCAAAAATGGCTGCGTGGCAGACTCTACAGCTCGGGTGCAGGAAGGGCGAGGAGTGACCCTCGTCTTTCCATGAACGAGGGCTAAGAGCACTTTGCACATGTTTCTGCCTCTATGGCCCCATCTGTGTTAGGTCTAGAGGACGAGGCTTTCCTGTCTGGGGTCTGTGAAGACCGAGGGTCTGGGGCCGTGTTTTCCTCTTGGCACTCTCGGGGCAGGGGCTTCCTCTCCTGCCCGTCTGGGGGCTCCACCGAGGGCAGCAATGACTGTCCCCCTCCCTTTCTGACCGGGAGCTTCTAGGACAGTGGTCCCCAACCTCCGGAATCTGATGCCTGATGATCTGAGGTGGAGCTGATGTAATCATGGTAGAAATAAAGTGTGCCTGATAAATGTAATGCGCTTGAATCAGTCTGAAACCATCCCCTCCCAGTCTGTGGAAAAACTTGTCTTCCACGAAACTGGTCCCTAGTGCCAAAAAGCCTGGGGACCGCTGTTCTAGGAGACGCTTCCTATAAGTTTTAGTTGCCACTGGACTCTCCCCATGGGAAGGGGTCTGGGCTGAGGGGCGGGCATTCAGGTCAGGGGTCCTCGCCCCCTCCCCACCTGGGCAGGCGCCCTGTGAGCACTCGCTGGGGTTGGGTTTGGCAGGAGGGAACACCGGCTGTGCTGTGACCTGACAGAGATGCTGGGTTTTTCTTCAGGGAGACCTTAAACAGTTCCTGAGGATTTCCAAGAGCAAGGATGAGAAGCTGAAGTCGCAGCCCCTCAGCACAAAGCAGAAGGTGAGGAGCGTGGGGGGTTGGGAGCCCGGGTGGTCCCTTAGCAGGTGCCCTGGTCCAGCGCTGCCCGCGGGCCAGGCCCTGGGGTGAGCACTCGGGGAGCACGGTGATCCTCTGGGATGGTGTCACTTCCCTGCGATGGGTAAAGAGGCTGAGACGGGCTAAGTGACCGGTCGCAGCCTGTGAGCCGCCCTGTGTGGCCCCACTGCCTTTGTGGAGAAGCGCCGCCCTTGGCCCGGGCTGTTGGAGCACGACGGCTGCGGAGGGTGCTGAGCTGAAGGGGCAGCCGGCAGCCCGGGCGTCTCGGAGCCGGCGGGGCTGGGCGCAGCTCTGAGCGTGTTCCCTCATCCCCCGGGGGTGTGGGCGGGCTGCCAGGGTTTCACCGCCTGTGGTTTTCACGCTTTTGCTCTCACTCGGGCTGTGGGCTGCCCAGCCTTTCCTTCCGGTTCTGCTCCTGCCTCTGGCATAGAGCCCTGGCTGGGGCCCCGTGGAGACACAGACCTGGGCTGAAACAGTGAAGAAGGGAATGCTTCCTACGACCCCCTGCCCGCCTCGGACCTTGCCTTCTGTGCCCAGTTCTCCCTGCCCGCCGCCTTCTCCCCTCCCGTACCCCCTCCCCGCTTCCATGTGACCAGGTACTCTGTGTCCACGGTGACAGTGATGTCACCACATAAGCAAGCAAAGCTCAGCGCAGGAGGCAGACTGCTGGGCCACCTTTCCGGGTGACTGTTCCCGGCCTGGAGGCTGACCCGGGTCACGGCAAGGTGTGGCTGGTTGATCAGGCAGGAGGGTGGGGGGGAACCCTGGCTGGCTGCCCTCGATCTCTCTGCAGGAGCAGCTCTGTGACCTTCAGGCTGACCTCTTCCCATCACAGGTGAATTCGCTGAGGCCCAGACGAGGCCAGTGAGCTGGCCTCCGGGCGTGGTGCCCCTGCCTCCGTCTCTGAGAAGCCGCAGGACAGTTTGCAGTGGCTGGAGATGGGATACTGCAGGACAGGATAGCTCTCGCCAGCTGGGTGGGATGTCAGGACCCCAGAGCTCACAAACGAGAGCACGCAGGGAACCAGTGAATCGTCACTGGGCCAGTCACGGTGCCCAGGGCCCTTGGGAATCCAAAATTGAGACCGTGGGGTGTCCTTGGGCACTAAGGATCTGGGGGGAGAGCTTGGGTAAATGAGTGCAGGACATGCTTTACAGACTTCAGATAAGATACGAAAAGTCAGCAAGAGACATAAAGAACGTCATAAGAGACGTGAGAGACCTTGAAGGTGTCCGTGTCCTTTAAGTGGACAGACAATCTGAACAAAGAAAGCCATTCAAATTCAAGTCTTCAGGATAAGAAGTAGGTGAATGGTGGGAGAAGAGGAGCCTAGGTATGTTGTTGTGGCTGGGACAGGGGCGTAGGCAAGGGACAGGAAGTCAGTTATTTCCTTCACGTGACCCAAGGGACTCTGGCTGAGATCATCACCACCTTTGCTGAAGATCTCTTGCACACTTTGTTGCCCGAGCATCTTGAACTTGATGGGGAAACTTCAATAAGTTGGTTTCCACACTCTCCAAGGACAGTATTCTGCATTGGATGGTGGGGGAAGGACGAAACACTATAATTTGTGGACCGTACCTCAGACGTACGGCAGAATCTTTGCGAGTGGGATCTGAAGACCGAAAGTTTTCAAATAAGCTCTCCAGCTGATTCTTAAGCTAATTAAGGTTTAAGGAGCCCTGGGATAGGACAGTGGCTTGAAATGGTTTTGCTTAGAGTCTCCTATAAAAAAATGCATTTTGTTTCATGGCCCAGCACATGCCCCCCCACCCCCACATACACACTTAAAGCTAAAATTAAGCTTTCACAACACTGTATTTGATACTGTTAATATTTCTTATCCAATATTTATTTTTAATCCACTAAATTGGTTTTGAGAACTATATGGGTCTTTTTTTAAAGAAATTATTTATTTTTGGCCAAGCTGGGTCTTTGTTGCTGCACGTGGGCTTGCTTTAGTTGCAGAGAGTGGGGACTGCTCTCTAGTTGCGGTGCATGGGCTTCTTCTTGTGGTGGCTTCTCTTGTCCTCGAACACAGGCTCTGGGCTCTTCAGTTTCAGTGGTTGTAGCATGCGAGCTCAGTAGTTGAGACTTGCTGACTCTAGGGTGTGTAGGTTTCAGTAATTGTGACACCAGGGCTCAATAGTTGTGGTGCATAGGCTTAGTTGCTCCACCGCATGTGGGATCTTCCCAGAGCAGGGATCGAACCTGGGTCCTCTGCATTGGCAAGCAGATTCCTATCCACTGCCCTAGCAGGGCTTCCTAGGTAGCTCAGCTGGTAAAGAATCCTCCTACAATGCAGGAGACCCCAGTTCAACTCCTGGGTTGGGAAGATCCCCTGGAGAAGGGATAGGCTACCTACTCCAGTATCCATGGGCTTCTCTGGTGGCTTTACCTTCTGATGGTAAACAATCCACCTGCAATGTGGAAGACCTGGGTTTGATCCCTGGGTTGGAAAGATCCCATGGAGGAGGGCATGGCAACCCACTCCAGTATTCTTGCCTGGAGAATCCCCGTGGACAGAGGAGACTGGCGGGAACTACAGTCCATGGAGTCGCAAAAAGTCAAACACAACTGAGCGACTAAGCACAGCCCAGCAACTAGCAGGGAAGTTCCCATGTGGGTTTTGACTCGTAGTTTGAAAAACTTCCTTTGGGGGATTCTGTGAAAATGAAAATCCTTAAGAAAGACACATTAAACCTTGTTAGATGCTTTCTTGTGCCAATAATGTAGTGAGCCGCTGTGCCACTTTATGTTTCTAGGGTCCTTCCTGAGGGGACGGAAGGAGAACATGATCAGATTTTAAAGGGAGACAGAGTGGTAGGCAGGCTGCTCCTTGGTCAGCTACAGCTGGAATGAGAGTGCCGTGCTTGGTGTGCGTGAGCTGGTGGGAGTCCCAGGAGGATTCGTGGTCCAAAGTGGAGGAGATCAAAGATGTACAGGAATGTCCCTGGTGGTCCAGTGGCTAAGACTCTGCACTCCCAGTGCGGGGGGCCCAGGTTTGATCCCTGGTCAGGGAGTTAGATCCCACATACTGAAACCAAGCTAAGAGTTCATATGCTGCAACTAAATTTCCCGCATACTGCAACTGAGACCCTAAAAAAATACATAAAATATTTTTAAAAATAACATACGAGGGCCCTAGGTATTGGCATGGTTGTAGGTGATGCGTGTTGGCGTGGTTGATAAGGTGAAGGGGGTTTTGAAGTCTGAGCCCTGTAACCTGTGACTTCTTCGTGGATCACCTGCAGACTATTGACGGGCAGGAGCAGTCTAGTACACCTGCTGGACCCACTTTTGCTTTAAGCAGTCAGAAGCTGGACAGGAAGCGCCGGCTGTCTGAGAAGACCCAGGAAGTGTCACAGGGGCTTGGCCAGAACTCGGGCGAGCCCCCAGGGTATAAAAGTTGGAAGGAAGGGTGGGTCTGGTCTTTACCAAAGTGCAAGTCTTTGTAACAGTGTTTGAAGATTAATCCCATGGCCATCCGATGGCGGCTCGCCCAGCAATAGGAAAACACTTATTTGGCTGGGGTTGACAGAATTCTCTTTTACTGTCCTCGCTCAGCCAGTATTTCCAGAAGCACTGCCTCTCTGGAAAGATAGCAAGTTAGTCACCGAGCCAAGTCCTCTCTCTTCTGCTCCCATGACTCGCAGCAGATTGAGGAGCCTGTGAGCCAGAGCAGAGAGGGCAGGCTGAGGAGGAAGGCGAGTCCGCGGAGAGCTCGTGACAAAAGCCTTTGTCTCCTGTTTAGCGACGACCAGGCAAGACTGGACAGTGCCCTGGGGTTCTGGCGTCTGAAGTGGAGTGTCCATTTCTGAGGTCTTTTTACCATCAGTGGTACTTGAGGCTTTCTGAGGATGACAGCCTGGGAGCCGGAGCTCTTGGGGGAGCACAGTCTCTGCTTTTCCTTGGAGATAAACTGTCGGGCCCTGCACCCAGGGAGGGCTCAGTCATCCTGGTGGACCCATTGACCTGACCTCTCCTCACTGGCCCGCACAGTCATTTGGAAGCTCTCCAGAGATTTTGTGGCTTCACCTTAGACAAAAATTATTATTATTTCATTTGTCTGCACCCGCTGTTGTGGCGGCACACAGCGTGTGGCATCTCTACTTGTGACCTGCAAACTCTTGGTTACAGCATGTGGGATGTCGTTCCCTGACCAGGGATTGAACTCAGGCCCCCTGACTTGGGAGTGTGGAGTCCTAGCCACTGGAGCACCAGTGAAGTTCTGTGGCTTCCCTTTTGATAAAGAAAATGCACCAGGAAGATGATGAGCTTTCCTGCTTGTGGCCCGAGTTCAGCCCGCCTGCATGTGCAGTGTCGGTTGATATATTGGATCTTTTGCATGTCCAGGCTGGTGGTGGTTCGGGTCAGCATTGCCTAATAGAACTTCCCTCGGTGGTAGAAACATTCCATACCTGTGCTATCCAGTGCGGAAGGCCCCAGCCCTGTGGGGTTATTGAGCACTTAGGATGTGGCTAGGGAGACTGAGGAACTGAATTTTTATGTTATTAAGCTTTTATTAACTTAAGTAGCTGGGAGCTACTGTTTTGGACAGTTGAGACATAGGTCGTTTTTGTTTGTTTGTTAAAATGTTTGTTTATGTGACTGGACGGGTCCTGGCTGCAGCACATGTGATCTTCAGGGGTGGCGTGTGGGATTGTTAGCTGCCGGTTGTGACACATGGGTTCCAGCATGTGGGATCTAGTTCCCTGACCAGGGATCGAACCTGAGTCCCCTGCATTGGGAGCGCAGAGTCTTAGCCACTGCGCTACGAGGGATGTCCCTATTGTTTTTTTTAAACTTTTCTTGACTGAGACCCACAGTAGCAAAAAAAAAAAAAAAAAAGGCGCTTTTTTTACATCACAATGCAACATAGACATATGAAGAAGGTTCCATGAATGATACTGGCCCTTACTGAGTATGCTGCTCTCTGATATTTTCAATTCCCCCCAAAAAATGCTGATGAAAATTCACTAAGTGGGTTTTGTGACATACTAATAGATTGTGACCACAGTTAGCAAACCTCTCGTGGGGGCAGTGAAGCCTGCAGGGATCTCATGGGCCAGATCACGCAGACTGAGGTCTGCTTTTAGAATGACCCTGCTGCCAGTGTGTTCGGACTCGGGTCCTCTGTCTGCCCCGCAGTGACCCTAGGAGCCAGGCCAGTGAAGCTGCTCGGGGTCAGCCTGGGATGCGGAGGGGCCCGTCCACAGGCAGCAGCCCACCGCTTGCCTCATTGATGGCAGATTGCCGTTCCTGGGGCCCCTGCGTGGTGAGGTGACCCAGGAGGGCCAGCTGTGGTGCTGAGGGAAGAGCCAGGCTTTGGCATCAGGCTGGACTGTGGGCAAAGTTGAGGAGCCCACCTCATGGGGAGCAGCCAGCCTGGCTCAGCAAGTGCCCTGACCCCCTCTGACTCTGTCCTGCCCTGGGGTAAGGCGGGAGCAGCCCCTTGCCACTCACATTTACTTTTGCTCCCTTTTGAACTTCAGGGACAAAGAATCACACTAAACACAATCAGACAATATCAGGTGTGTCCAGGGTGGTATGGCTGTGTATGCGTGCCTGTTCAGTTGCTTTAGTCGTGTCCGGCTCTTTTGAGACCTCATGGACTATAGCCCACCCCATGGACTGTAGCCCCATGGACTGTCCACTTAGCCTGGTGGACAGAAAATCCTCTGTCCATGGGATTTTCCAGGCAAGAATACTGGAGCGCGTTGCCATTTCCTCCTTCAGGGCATCTTCCTGACCCAGAGATCAAACCCATGTCTCCTGCTGCTCCTGTATTGCAGCAGATTCTTTACCAGTGAGCCACCTGAGAAGCCCTGGTATGGCCGTAGACAATCTTGGTTAATCTGTGACATGCTCTCATTGGTCCACACACAGGCTGCTTTTGTTTCTTATTATTTTTTATGTGTTTGTTGGCCTGTGTGTGTGTGTGTGTGTGTATGTTTGATTAAATTTCATTTTGGTATTTCAGACTTAAAAGACTATAATAATAAGGTTCAAGGAACGCCTATAGACCCTTTATCCAGATTCAGTTGTTTATTTTGCCTAGTTTGCTTTATTCTTCTCTATGTATATTATGATTTTTATGCATTTTTCTGAACCATTGGAGATAAGCTGAAGGCTGACTTTTGACCTTTTACAGTCAGATATATGGCAAATGATACCTTGTTGGGTCTTAATTAGTATTTTCTTGATCACCGATGACACTGGTCATTGGCCACGTTCTCTGTTTTTCTTTTGGCTGGATTGCGCGGCGTGTAGGATCTTAGTTCCCCTACCAGGGATCGAACCCATGCCCTGCTACAGTAGAAGTGTGGAATTCTAACCTCTGGACTGCCAGGGAATTCCCAGGCCACGTTCTTCTCATCTTTTTGTGGTCACATATGTGATGGGTGGCTACTCCTCTATGGATGCCCAGAGTGTGTCTGTGCTGGAAGAGACACAGCTGGCCAGTAAGTTACCTTCCACAGGGACCTCTCTGCATTTCCGTTTGCCTTGTTTTTATACGCAGGGAAATGCTGCATGTTCTGTGTGTCCCTCAGTGTCCTCCCAAGGTTTAGATAAGGTGGCAGAGGTGAAGGGGCCGTTGGCCTTTACAAGCATTCCCTGGCGCTCTGACTCTACCTTTGTTTGGCGTGGTTCACCTTCCCCCTAGGTGATGGCACCCTCCTGCAGGTACCGTTCTTACCTCCTAGACTGCCTTCTCACCAGGAGCCCAGTCTTGCCATCCCTGTTGTATTCCATCAGCACTCAGTTGTATGGCATTCAGTAGATGCTCAATTAATATGCATTCAATGCATTGATGCATATTTTTAAAATGTTAATGTATCTTAATTATAATTACATTTAATATACTATATTATGGGCTTCCCCAATGGCTCAGTGGGTAGAGAATCTGCCTGCGATGCAGGAGACACAGGAGTTGTGGGTTCGATCCCCCAGATTGGGAAGATCCCCTGGAGAATGGCAACCCACTCTAGTATTCTTGCCTAGAATGGACAGAGGAGCCTGGCAGGCTACAGTCCAAAGGGTCGCAAAGAGTTGGATACAACCAAGTGGCTAAACACAGCATGTAGTGTATTATATATACTACATGGACACGGCTCAAACATTTTAAAAAGGTTGCAGCGAAAATCTCCCCAACTCTCTTACATTTTATTTATTTCTACACTTTGGAAGATAATTTTACATTATTTTCTAATGCTGAAGCTGCTTGCAGTCCCTGACCGTAAGTGAGGTATTTTAGAGAAACTCATGCATGTATACACTCATAAGAACATTCATAGCAGCACTGTTCTCAATAGCCAAAATTTGTGTAGGGGTGGGAGTGGAAACACAAATGTCATCTGGCCCTACAAAGAATAAATTATGGGGACTTCCCTGGTGCTCCAGTGGCTGAGATTCTGAGCTCCTAATGTAGGGGGCCAGGGTTTGGTCCCTGGTGGGGGAGCGAGGTCCCACGTGCTACAGCTAAGAGTTTGTATGCAGCAGCTAAAGGTCGCATGTGTGGCAACTAAGACCCAATGCAGCCAAATAAATAGATATTTTAAAAATAGACATTTAAAAAAAGAACAAATAAGTTACGATATATTTATGATGAAAAACAACTCAGTACAATGATATCCCAAAAAAGGGTGACTCTCCCAATGTTAAGTGAAAGAATACGGGTACAAAAAAGATACACATTTTTGTTGCTTCCAGCTTTATCTGGTTCTCAAACAGGCAAAACTGAATTGCATTGTTGAGGAACATATGCGTAAGTGGTAAAACTATAAAGAACAGCCAAGAAATTATTATCCCAGAACGATGGTGATTACCTCTTGAGAAAAGGGGAGAATTTGTGATGGGGAAGGAGTCAATGGGGGTTTTCAGGGGGGCCTAGCATTGTTGATTTTTGTGTTTTTTTTTTAACTTGATGTCTGTTAACTGAGTGTGGGCATTATAATTATTCATGAAAGTACACATATATTTAGTGAACTTTTCTATATGTAGTTTGCAACAGAAAATAGAAACCGAGTTTCCCTACTCTCTCTCTCTGGCCTTCCATCCCTCTTCTCAGAGGCAACCAGTCTGTGTATGTATGTGGGTGTGTATATCTACGGTCACTTATACACAAATTTTATACACATATATGATTGTTTTTTAATATTATACGTTTTTGTTTTTTTTTTTCATTCAGCAGCTGGTTACCGTGTGTTCTTCCCACCCCGTCTGCCACTCACTTAGTCTAGCACCTGCTGTGCGTGGGGGGAGCACTTCATTTCATTAAATTCAGTTCTTCCAAGGACCCAGGAGGCAGGTCCTTTTATAAGAAGGAAACAGGCTATTGGGCCTCTGCTCTGGGGCTTCCTAAGCATCGCATTAATAGCCCGGAGACCCCACCAAGGGCTGTGTCAAGGGCAGTTCCTGAAACCCGTGGTCCTGGGCTGCTCTGATGGGCCCCTTCCTCGTTCCAGGTGGGCCTGTGCACCCAGGTGGCCCTGGGCATGGAGCACCTGTCCAACAACCGCTTCGTGCACAAAGACCTAGCCGCCCGCAACTGCCTGGTCAGCGCCCAGAGACAGGTGAAGATTTCGGCCCTGGGGCTCAGCAAGGACGTGTACAACAGGTAGGGGGCGTGGGTGGGGTGCCGAGGGGCAGAGGGCAGACACAGCTGGGCCGGTGGAGGGGCCTAGTCCAAAGCTGGAGGGCCTGGGGGAGGGGGCCCAGACCCCTCCCACCCTCTCCCAAGGGTGCGCAGGCACCCCAGCCAGTCGACCTCAGCTCCCTGACCTTATGCTTTTCTCTAATGATAAAAAATTACAAATCTTTAAAAAGAAGAACTAGTCAAACTTTATAGCAGTTTCTATATAATTTAACTATACGTAGGGGTCCCTCTGTTCCTGAATTCAGTCATTATTCTTTTCAAGCCTAAGACTTAAAGCTCAGCACCCACGGCCAGAGATCACTCTGGAATACATGCTTACATAGTGCCTCCAGGAACCCCCCACACCCCGAGTCATCCCAGCTCTGACTCACCACGGTTCGTCTGGCTGTTGCTTTAGTCATGGTTGGTTTATCACCAGCAAAGTTCTTTAAAATTTCTTTCCACTTAACATATGCATTTTTCACACTCTTAAACTAACAAAGTATGTATGACTAGAAGCTTTTAAAAAATACTGATATTTCGGCAAAGTCTGATTCTTAAGGGAATTTTTTAACCATCAGACCCCACACAGATGCCTCTAGATTTCATCTGGTTTATGTATGCCCCCACCTCTTGCTAAACAAAAATGTTTCCAATTTCCCAGGATGCCTTGAAACAGGAAACTTGGGTTCCAGCCCGGGTGTGAAACCAGACTCTTGTGTTGAGGCTGGGGTCCCAGGCCGTGAACCTCTCCCCACCCCCCTGCCTCTGTGTCCTTCTGTCCCGCAGTGAGTACTACCACTTCCGCCAGGCCTGGGTGCCCCTGCGCTGGATGCCTCCCGAGGCCATCCTGGAGGGTGACTTCTCCACCAAGTCTGACGTCTGGGCTTTCGGCGTGCTGATGTGGGAGGTGTTCACCCACGGGGAGATGCCCCATGGTGGGCAGGCAGACGACGAGGTGCTGGCAGGTAGGCAGCTGTATTTCCAGGGGCCAGTTCATCGTGTTCTCTCGGTGGAGAGCTTACTCAGGGTCCTGGGACCAGTTCAGCCTGCCTCCCCTCAGGGCTGGTGTCCACAGGTATATGGATATGGCCGTTCCACTTGTAAGATTCCCGACACACATTCATACCGCTGGGTAAATAGCCCTTGTCCCTGTCATGGTCACTCTAGCCACTCTGATGCCTGCCCATTGACCCCACTTCAGCCCCCGTGCACTGGCTGCTGCTTGTGCAGCGTGGACCCTGCCCCCGCCCGCCAGTGGGAACTGTCACCAGGGAAGGCCCTTTCCTTCAGTTGCAAGATACTTGCCAAGAACTGCGTGAATCTTTTTCTCACCCGCACTGTCCAGTGCCCCGGAGAGTCTCCCTCTCGTGGCTGCCTTTGGGAACTGCAGGCTCCGCAGAATGTTAGCAAACATGCATGCTCAGTCACGTCCAACTCTTCGGGACCCCGTGGACTGTAGCCTGCCAGGCTTCTCTGTCCATGGAATTTTCCTAGGCAAGAATGCTGGAGCGGTTTGCCATTTCCTACTTCAGGGGATCTTCCTGACCCAGGGATCAAAGCTGTGTCTCCCTACATTGACAGCTGGATTCTTGACCCTTGAGCCACCTGGAAAGCCCATCGAGTATTGGACAGGTGGCTAAATATTTTGACTACCCTTCTTTCCTTCTTTCTGCAGACTTGCAGGCTGGGAAGGCCAGACTCCCGCAGCCTGAGGGCTGCCCTTCCAAGCTGTACCGGCTGATGCAGCGGTGCTGGGCCCTCAGCCCCAAGGATCGGCCCTCCTTCAGCGAGATCGCTAACGCCCTGGGAGACAGCCCCACGGACAGCAAGCCGTGAGGAGGGAGCCCAGGCAGGCTGTGCCTCAGGATGGCGTGGGCAGGGGAGGACTTCCTGGGGCGTGCCCACAGCATGAGGGGCTAGATCCCGGTCCTCCTGGGCACCAGGGGCCCCGCCCTGGCACCACAGGCACTGCTGAGGACTGGCAGGGCCTGGGCTTTCTTCCTCTTCCCCACCTTCAGCCCTTCGGAGAGGCTGATTCGGACCCAGACTGGGTAGCTGGGGCCTTGGTCTGGGCAGCTTTCTCTGCCACCCCTACCCCCATCAGGGACAGTGTGGGTGCCTCAGGTAACCCCAATTTCTGGCCTGGGTCTCCTCCCCTTGTCCAGGTCCAGTTCTGCCACCCACCTGCCAACTTCATGCCGGTGGGATGGGGGTGTGTGGTGTTGGGCTGCGGGTGAGCTGGCTTCAAGGGAGTTCCTTAATATACTCAAGTCCTGCGTGGTTCTGGCCCCCCAGGGCCCACTTTGGGGTCTGCACTTGGATTGTGGAGGACGCGGCCAGCGAGTCCTCCCGCATGGACGCGAGGACTCTGACCCAGCCCCAACCCAGCCCCGAGTCTCGTCCCACCCTTCTCTCCTTTCCTCATCCTAAGTGCCTGGCAGATGAAGGAGTTTTCAGGAGCTTTTGACACTATATAACCCGCCCTTTTTTGTATGCACCGTGGGCGGCTTTTGTATGTAATTGCAGCGTGGGGTGGGAGGGCATGGAAGGTGGGGGTTGGTCCTGGAGGAGACAGGACGGTGGCCCCCCTCCCCCCGCCCCACACCTTTATTGTTGTTGTTGTTTGTTTGTTTTGGTTTTTTTTTTTTACACTCGCTGCTCTCAATAAAGAAGCCTTTTTTACGACCTGCTTCTGGTGCTCACTCCCTCCCGTTGCCCATAAATGATGTACCTCCTTCCCTTGCACATCAGAAGGAGCAGTGTGCCTTCTCGGAGCCTGGCGTGGGGGTGCTACGGCAGGGATACCTGGTGGACACGGGCTCTGGTCTCTGGTTTGTGGAGCAGTTGGAAACTTTTTTTTTTTGGTCGTGCTGCTCAGCTTTTGGATCTTAATTGCCAAGTCAATGAATTGAACCCAGGCTATGGCAGTGAAAAAGTGGAGTCCTTAACCACTCAACTACCAATTCTCTCCAGGAGCAGTTGAGAATGTGGGCTCAGAGGAGGCGGTCTCGTTTCTCTGATCCTGTGTTGTTCTCTGATGCCAACTAATTATTCTCTGCTGGCTGGCCACGTACTCACATTTGGGTGGTGCGTGTAGACGTGTGAGGGTGGGATAGGAGGAGTTAATGATACCTTCCGGTCTCTGAATCCCTTCAAGACTCTAGGACGGTGGTGAACAAGACAGGACTGAGCAAAGATGCATTTACTGCCTCACTCACCCAGGGCTTTCAGCCTCAGCTGGTTTGATTCCTGGCTCTTCCTTGCCCAGACCTCTCGTGCCATCAGTCACCCTCTCCCAGATTGGAAATTCAGCATGGTTTCCCATCCACGAGAAATGAGTCCTGACCTCTGGAATTGTTCTGGTTCCTGCTGTTCCTCACCAGATGTTTCAGTAATGAAAAGAACAGCTGGGACGTCCCTGGTGGTCCAGTGGCTAAGACTCCACACTCCCAATGTAGGTTCGCTCCCTGGTCAGGGAAGTAGATCCTACATGCCACAACTAAGACCTGGCACATCTGAATAAATAAAAAAATATTTTTAAAAAGAATAGGTAATATTTATTAAACACTTGTTTTGAGTCACTTTACTAAGCACTTAATATGTATAATCTCATATTGAATTTGTTCGACCACTCTGTTAGCCGGATTTTATTGTCCCCTGTTCACACATTTGGGAGGCAAGGTAGTTTCCATGAGGTCACCCAGCTGGTAAGTGAGCCACTCTTGTGAATATACAGTGTGGTCCATCGTCATGTGTTGTAGTGAAAAAATCCAGAGCAATTTATCTAGAACAGTGTTTTTCAAACTGTGGGTTGCACCCAGCAGTAAAAAAAAATGAAATGTAATAAAAACTGTCAGAGTACATTATAGACCTTATTGGTAAGTATTGTTTTACAAATTTTGTGTGTTGTATTTGGTATGTGTTTGGGGGTGTTAACTTATGTCTTAGTTATTACAGTGGTGCTTCTGCATAAAAAACCCACATCTCACATGAACAATCTATTTTCCTCACTCATAGTCTGCAAGTTGGTGAGGTTTGGTTGACCTTGACTAGACTTCACTGCATTCACCCAGGCTTGGTACCAGGTTGTTGTCTAGCTTGGGTCTCCTCTCCTGGCCCCATGCCATGCTCTCATGCAGGAGCAGGAGCACAAGAAGTCCCATCAGGTCATGCCAGCACATTTATTTACTTATTTATGGCTGTGCTGGGTCTTCGTAGCTGCGCTCAGGCTTTCTCCAGTTGTGACGAGTGGGGACTACTCTCTGGTCGTGGTGTGTGGGCTTCTCGTTGTGGTGGCTTCTTTGGTTGCAGAGCATGGGCTCTAAGTGTGGGCTCAGTAGTTGTGGTGCCTGGGCTTAGTTGCTCCAAGACATGTGGAATCTTCCCAGACCAGGGATCAAACTTTGGTCCCCTGGATTGGTAGACAGATTCTTAACCACTGGACCCCTGGAGTGGTCCCATGCTAGCACATTTAAAAGTGTAAGTGTATTAACATTTTACCAGCCAAAACGAGTCACAAGTCAAAACCCAACACCAGCACCAGAAAGGATGTGGATATCTCATTCCAACCCAAGTGTGAAAAGTAGGTGCAATAATTGAATTCACCCCAGTTTGCCATGTTAAAAATGATCTCCTGTGGTTGAAATTCTGGGAAGGCAGTACTCTAGAAAGTCATTCATCACTTGAGCCTCTTCTAACACCTGGTCTTCTTTGACTGCTCTACAGCCGCTAACACAGCAGGTTACGTCTGCCTTTTTGGGGTGCTGCGTCATTGTATCATGCAGGATCTTTCAGTGTGGTGTGTGGGCTCTCTAGCTGTGGTGCACGGGCTCAGTAGATATGGCACCCTGAGGCTTAGTTGCCCCAGGGCACGTAGGATCTTAGTTGCCTGACCTGGGATTGAACCCACATCCCGGCATTGCAGGGTGGATTCTTAACCACTGGACCACCAGGAAGCCCCCACATCTGTCTTTTTGAACTCGGCTGTCTTGCCTTTGGTGATGGTACCCCCTGTACACTTTCTCTAACCAGGCCTTCTACAGCCCTGGTCGTGGCTTCCCTCTTCTGCCTGCTCCAGGGATGGCTGTTCTCCTGATTTCTGTCCTTGGCCTTCCTCTTTACATTCTCAGCCTCAGGAATCTCCTCTTACCTCATGTGGCTTTAACTGGCCCTCCAGTGTGGACAGTTCCCAAAGCATTAGCTTCAATTCCAACCTCTACCTCAAGCTTTAGATTCACACTCCCTTTTTTCTAACAGGACATTTCTCTCTACCTGTTTCCGTGGGCCCAAACTGAGCTTAACCTCTCTCTCAAACCTGTTCCTCCAGGCAAGTTCCGTGTTTCCATTGTTGGTACCATGGTTTATAGAGGAGTCATCCTTACTTAGAATCTCAACCCACCATGAACCATCTTTGAGCTCTCCATGCAGCTCATCACCAAGATCCATTTATTCTCCCTCTACTCTGTTTCTATCTTTGCTTAGTTTAAGGGAATTTTTTTTTTTTTTTTTTGCATAAAAGTAATACCGGGGACTTCCCTGGTGGTCCAGTAGCTAAGACTCTGCTCCCAATGCAGGGGCCCTGGGTTCCATCTCTGGTCAGGGAACTAGATCCCGCATGCTGCCACTAAAGATACCACATGCTGCAGCTGAAAGATCCCAAGTGCCACAACTAAGACCCCGTATAGCCAAATAAAAATTTTTTTAAAGTAGATCATGGAAGAAGTCAAGTGGTACAGATTTGTATAAAGCAAAAAACACATTCCTCTAGTCCCCAAAGCCCACTCTCTGGTGGTGAGCACACTGCGTGTTTGCAGCGTGG
Organism: Bubalus bubalis; assembly: GCF_019923935.1. NCBI lineage: Eukaryota > Metazoa > Chordata > Mammalia > Artiodactyla > Bovidae > Bubalus > Bubalus bubalis. The sequence goes on along the minus strand of NC_059158.1, from coordinate 35,088,866 downwards.
CTGTCCTGACTTTTCCTGGGGATACTGACTTTTGACCTTTTCATTCCCACTAACACTGCCATTGAGACCTCTTTTCTTCTACATGAAGTTAAGAATCCCTATGTAAAGGTTAATCCCCAATGCAAACAGTTTTGTTTATTGGCTGCGCTGGGTCTTCGTTGCTTTGTGCAGGCTTTCTTTAATTGCCATCAGTGAGGGCTGCTCTTCTTGCAATGTGCAGTGTTTCTCATTGTGATGGCTTCTCTTGTCACAGAGCGCAGGCTCTAGAGCGCACCGGCTTCAGTCATTGCAGCTTGCAGGCTTTAGAGCGCAGGCTCAGTAGCTTCGGTGCACAGGCTTATTTGCTCCACTATATATGGAATATTCCCAGACCAGGGATCAAACCTGTGTCCCCTGCATTGGCGGGCAGATTCTTATCTACTGCACTACTAGGGAAGTCTGAAAACAGTTTTTTCCCCCAACTTATTTGGCTTCGCTGGGTCTTGGTTGCTCAGATGTGGCATGTAGAATCTAGTTCCCTGACCAGGGATGGAGCCGGGGTCCCTGTGTTGGGAGCTTGGAGTCTTACCTACTGGGAGCTCGGAGTCTTAGCTACTCGGAGTCTAAGCTACTGGAACTTACCAGGGAAGTTCCATGAAAATATTTTCAGTGTTAGCAATTTTTTTGTGTGATAGCAATTTTTTAAAAGCAATCTTAAATTTGTTCTGATTTTATTTGGGTGATAAAAATCTGGAGAAAGAAAGGTCAGGTGGGAATGGCATAGAATGAGGAGAGCTGGCTGGAATCTTGATGCCCTTCTGGAGGTCCTTCATGGTCTGGATGGACAGGGGGCTACTGCAGTCGAGGCCTTATCTGAGAGGCACCAAACTCACATTCCAGGGAGGCCAGGAAGGGAACTTATCTGAGTTCAGTGGGCTGTGCGGAGTCTGTGAGGAACCTGAGAGCAAACGCCTCTTCTATGGCCATCGTTCAGCTGCCCTCCAGCCTTTTGTGTTCTTGTGGTCACGTAGGTCCAGGGGTGCTAAAAATTCCAATTTTTTGAGAAAGGCTGTATATTCAGATTTTTATGTAAAATACCCTGATTTGAAAATATTCTGTGGTCGAAATAAAACACACCTATGAACCATTTTTTTTTGTTTTAATCATTGTGTTTGCCTTTTTTTAATTTGGCTGCACCAGTTCTCAGTTGCAGTAGGCAGGATATTCGATCTTCTTTGCAGCAGGTGGTATCTAGTTCCCTGACCAGGGATCAAACCCAGGCCCCCTGCACAGGGAGTGTGGCATCTTAGCCACTGGACCACCAGGAAGGTCCCTGATCCAGTTTTCACTTTAACTTTATCCAACAATCAACAGTTTTGTTTCCTGAACCTGCAGTAATGTAGTATGGGTGGAGGTCTACCCTCCTCCTTCCCCTTGCCCCCCCACCCCCAGCTCTGGTTACAAAGGGTCATGAAGATGAAGCCATGGTAAGCTGGCGAAGGAGCTGTGGCGCTAATACTGGTGGTGGGACTGACACAGGGGTTGGGTGAAATGGGAGACCCATAAACCTCTGTGAAGGGAAGCCGAGTATGCTCATTGTGGACCCCCTTCCCTGTGGACGTGGCAGGCAGCTGTGGTTCTCTGCCGAGTGGGCTGTCCACCCTTTGTGTGTCTAAACTAGGCGTCTCAAACAGAAAAGTATTTAGATCCCGACAGCTGTGGTAAGACTCAGACAAACCCCAAGCAACCATTTGTGGCCCCTGAAACCCGTCTGGAACCTATTTATCTATTTGACCTGTTCTTCCTCTTGAGCTTACACATTCCATATGTTTAACTACCTGTTGTGTGGAGTAAATTAGGAAAAGAGGAAAAAAACTCCTTAAAAAACTATTAGGAAAGGGGGATGAGGAGGGCTCTTAATTCCTGTATTTAGGGGTTTGATGAAAAAGCCGTGTTTTTAGTTATATTTGTGCATGTATGTATATATATATATATATACATGATATCTCACAAATCTTGAACATACTTAATTTCAGTATTTTTCAAAGTCTTGGATTGCAATTCACAGTAAGATATGCAGTTGACATTGTTATCTAGTACACACACATTGAACCGTATGAAATCGGCAGTATCCTACCCTTGACCTATAAAATGGCAACTTTATATTGTTCAAACTAAAAATAATACAAAGAGAAGTTTTACACCATAATATTTACTCTTGTTTTTTTTGTGAGACCCATTAAATTAATAATCATTTACATGCTGGCTGCAGTATACTAAATTGCAGTATACTAAATATACCTATCACTACCACTTAATTCACCACCGACTGCTTTATTTAATCTTTACAGTAATTTACAGTGGGAATCATCACTCTCTCCCATCCCCTTAAACATAAGGTGATTACCTCACCACTTGGACCACTACTGCACTTTAATCTGTATCTCATCTAATCTTTATTAAGAACTTTGAGGGATGGGTACCAACAGTGAAGTCATGTGGAGTTTGGAGAGGTCAAACACTTGTTTCCAGGCGCAGGGCTAGGAAGAGGCAGCTTTCAGATTTTAATAATTTCTGTAATAGTGAAGTTCAAGCTACTTTCACTGCCTTGTAGCTAAGAACCAGACCCACACTGTAAACCTGGGTTTTGCAGCACTCCAGTCTAACTCCCCCCAGCCCCCTTCTATGGGCTTTACTTGGTTTTTAAGAGAAGGGTGTGTGTGTGTGTTGCTGTGTGTGTGTGTGTGTGGCGCGCGTGTGTGCACTTGGCTTACTTAAACTTTATGCTCCGCTACACTTTTTCCCAGGCCTCTGCACTGGCTGGGGGTGGGCTTTATCCCTGGGACCACCCCCTCCCCCAGTCCAGCCCGCAGCTGGAAGTCTTCACAGATCTTCATCTCTCCTCCCTGCCCCCATTGGCGACCGGGAGGCCGACTGTCTCCCCGGGTCTTTTCCAGATGTACGTCTGCCAAAGATCCCCGCCCCCCGCAACCAGTATAGAGAATGATGAATGAGGACAGGGGAGCCGTCCTGGTGGGAAAGTGGCGTCGCCTTGAAAAGAGAGGGAAAGGGAAAGGAAGTGGTTGGGGGGAGGGGAATTGGTGGAGCCGAGAGGCCGCGCGGCGCAACAAGTCTGGACAGCGGGGACCCAAGCCTCCTCTGCTCGGCCAGTAACGTTGACTCCCTCAGGAAGGCTTGGGGAAGTGCTCTAATCCCTGTATTCCCTGGAAATTTGGGCTGCATATAATTTACTGCAATCCGCACAATCCACTCAGGGACTATCCCAGTGTTGGCTTCCAGCCCTTGCAGCGCCGAGTTCCCAGTGCGGCTCCCTCTCCTCCGCAAGACTGCGCCCCAGTGCTCTTCCAGGCTTCCTCTCTGCAGGTTCCTCCCAATTCTTTCTACCATTCTCTGGCCAGGGGGCGGAGTCGTACCTCCTCTCCTGTTCCTTTAAGAGGCGTCGGCTCCTCCCCTTTTGGAGTCGCCGTCTGACGCGGGATGACAGCAGCGAGTTCGGTATGTCTATGCAAATAAGCGCCCCCTGTGGGCCAATGGGGAGCGGAGGTGCCGGAACCGCGGACCAATGGGGCGGGGGTGCAGGGGCTCACCATATAAGGAGCGGCCTCGCCATAAAAGGAAACATTGTATCTCTTTATATGGGGGGAAGGGTCGGGGGATCCCTCGCCGCCAGCGCGTGGTCCCGGCCCCCTCCACCCGCCGTCTCGGCCGCGGCCGGCAGCCCCTGCCCCCCGGGGGACGCTGACGGCCGCCGGGCGCGCCGCCCTAGCGTACGGACAGGGGGCGCTCCGCGCGGCCTGGGGCAACCCGGGCCACAGGGGCAGGAAAGTGAGGGCCCAGGTCGGCCCGGGCGTGCAGGGGCCCCGGGTTCGCAGCGGTAGCGGCGGCAGCGATAGCGGCATTAGCAGCAGCGGGAGCACCGGGTTGAGCCGGGAAGCCGATGGCGGCGGCGGCGGCGGCTCCGATTCCTCGCTGACTGCCCGTCCGCCCTCCTGCATTGAGCGCCATGTTACCGAGCCAAGCTGGGGCCGCGGCGGCGCTGGGCCGGGGCTCAGCCCTGGGGGGCAGCCTGAACCGGACGCCGACGGGGCGGCCGGGCGGTGGAGGCGGCGGGACTCGAGGGGCTAACGGGGGCCGGGTCCCCGGGAACGGCGCGGGGCTCGGGCCGGGCCGCCTTGAGCGGGAGGCTGCAGCAGCAGCGACAACCACTCCGGCGCCCACCGCAGGGGCCCTCTACAGCGGCAGCGAGGGTGACTCGGAGTCGGGCGAAGAGGAGGAGCTGGGCGCCGAGCGGCGCGGCCTGAAGCGGAGCCTGAGCGAGATGGAGCTCGGTGTGGTGGTCGGTGGGCCCGAGGCGGCGGCGGCGGCCACGGGGGGCTACGGGCCGGTGAGCGGCGCGGTGAGCGGGGCCAAGCCGGGTAAGAAGACTCGGGGCCGCGTGAAGATCAAGATGGAGTTCATCGACAACAAGCTGCGGCGCTACACGACCTTCAGCAAGAGGAAGACGGGCATCATGAAGAAGGTACCGGGCTGGGAGGCTGGCCGGCCAACGGGAGCCCGGGAGGGTGGGGACGCGTAAGGGGAGCCCGGGAGGAAGGCAGAGCCGAGGCGGAGGTGAGAGGCGGCGAGTCCGCAGGAGGTGTGTGGGAGGGGTTGACTGTTGCCCCGGGAGGGTGAAAGGGGAGGGGCCGCCAGGGAAATGTGGGGAGAGGGGAGATGCCGCGAATGTCCGGAAAAGAGAGGAAAGGCGCCGAGGTGGGAGTGACGGGCGCGAGAGAGGAACACGGCCCTTGCAGAGCGGAGGAGTGAAGAGTGGTGATGGGAGGCTGCGGGGCTCCCGGGGAGGTGGTAAATGAGGCCGGGGGGTCAGTAGGTCCAGTGCTCTCTGGTGTTCCGGGGAAGGCGCCGGAAAAGCAGGGAACAGATAAGAAGGTATGGGGTCGAGGAGGCTGGAGCTGTGTAACAACAATGAGCGAACATGTGTGGAAGGAAGGTGGGCATCGCTAGAGTGGTGTTGGTTGGAAAGACGGGCAGGGCTGATGACCGAATGGGGCTCAAGAGCCCCAGTTAAGGGAGCAGGGCAGGAAAACGGATGCTACCCTGAGCATCAGAAACCAAGTCCTGCGATGGCCATGAGTCTTCATGCATCCACTGGAAGCCTGCACATTCCCTGCAGGACAGGCCTCAGAACCATTTGCCCTTGGGATAAGTGGGATTTCCAGCCCTAGGGAAAAATCGGTGCACTGAGTTTGGGGAGAAGGTTTGCAGAGGTACCTAGCAATGCCTCCTCTTCTAGCTGATTATCCAGTGAAAAGAATGAGGAAAGGAGTCATCTTTGGGCTATAGATGATATGGGAAGGAATGGAAGCAGAGAAACTGGGAAACAAGAAGCTCGAACTCTGGAAACATTGGCCGGTGTTTATATCCATCCCATATAGAAACCAAGGCTGCTTCCAGTGGGTTGTGGAACTTTATTGGGAGTGAGGATGCCACCTATGGGGCCATCCTTGAAGGCCCCTCCCTGGCTTTATGGCAGGGTCAATTCAGTTGCTCAGTTACTGTCTGACTCTTTGTGACCCCATGGACTGCAGCACACCAGGCTTCCCTGTCTATCACCAGCTCCCGTAGCTTGCTCAAACTCATGTCCATCGAGTCGGTATTATGGCAGGGTAGTAGTTGCTAATCTAGCTGCCATCTCCCATCACTCCAGACACTGTTGCATTGAGACAAAGAAAGTGAAAAGAGGGAGCAGAGTTCTATAGAGCAGGACAAAATGGCAACAGGTTAGTGCCTGTGCAGTTTCTGGAAAGAAATATGGGACATTTAGAGTTTAGGTGGCTCCTTATCCCTGACATATATGTGACACTCAGTGTAGTAGTGACTTCATCCTGGTCCCTGTGATGGTAAGGAGGTGTTGGGAGCCATCTCTTCGTGAGGCTCTGGCACCAAGCTGTAGTGAGGAGCAGCTCCCTGGGCCACTCTGTGTCTGCTGAGGTTATATGCTCTGTCACCAGGAGCTGTGACTATTTGCTTGGGGTATCTGCTGGTCAGTGGGGCTGTTCCTCAAAGGAGGGGCATGGGTTTTTCTTCTACTCTTCAGCTAACCTTCAGACAGGACCCCCTTAGAGTCACTGGAGAGGAAGGTCATTATGGGAGTGGGAGCTTGAGATCACTGTGTACTTCCCTTTTTCCTACTAGCCAAGGAAGGTAGCAATTAAACATTTTGCTGTTCTACCCATCTCCTCCCCCCTACCCTCAGGCCTATGAGCTGTCCACGCTGACAGGGACACAGGTGCTGTTGCTGGTGGCCAGTGAGACAGGCCATGTGTATACCTTTGCCACCCGCAAACTGCAGCCCATGATCACCAGTGAGACTGGCAAGGCACTGATTCAGACCTGCCTCAACTCGCCAGACTCTCCACCCCGCTCAGACCCCACCACAGACCAGAGAATGAGTGCCACCGGCTTTGAAGAGACAGACCTCACCTACCAGGTGTCGGAGTCCGACAGCAGTGGGGAGACCAAGGTGTGTTTGGGTCTCCTGTCTGAGGGGAAGGAAGGGGAGGGACCTGACCAGCAGAGAGGGGAAGAAGGGGTCTTTCTCTCTTAGCCTGGACAGGTGGATAGGTGCCTACTGATGTGGAGTGGAGCCGGGTTAGTGCCCCGCATCTTAGGGTACAGGTGTCCATCCTTGCTATCCTGACAGGAGGCCGGCCCCCTAGATAAGCGGGCGGCCTCCGTGCCCATATAAGGCCGGCTCCGGCTCCACGCCGGCCTCCCGCCTGCAGCCCGCCTGCCTGGCAGGGCTCTTGCATTCCTCCCGCCAGCTGTCTCCCTGCTGGGGGCGGGGGCGTCGTTTAGCCCTGCCCTCCTGGCTGACTGGGTCGCCCGGGAATAGGAAGGGAGCATTTATGGGTTCCAGGGTCCTGGGAAGCCACCAGCACTGTCAGCAGGCCGGCTGATTGGCTACGCTGGAGACTACCTTACTAGCCAGCCGCCTGCCCCTTCAGGACGTCCGGGCCTGCGCACGTTAGAGAGTGTATTCACTCGGCTGTTAGGGATGCCGGCCCTGGTTACGCCTCCCCCTTCCTTTTCCCGGTAAGGAGAGGGGGCGGGGCTTCCTCCTCTTACTGCTCTCGGGAGCTCCACCTTCCGGGTGGCCCTTCACGAACTGGCCAATCGGAGCAAGCGGCACTGTTTGCCTTAGCAACGCCTCCGCCAATCAGGGGCTTCGAGCTCCACTGCTTCGCCGACGTCCGGCGCTGACCCACCTCCAGGATCTGAACCCCCCTCAGTTCTCTGGGCTTGGTTCTCAGCTCGTGGCTTTCTCCTTCTTATAAGAACAAAGCTTCCCTGAGGGGAGAGTCCGTGTTCTAGACTCTCCAATATTTTAGTGGTAGGGTTAGTTTATTCCCAGGATATTTTGCTGAATGAATAAAGTCTTTGGTGCTTCATTGCCAGACCCCTCAAGATCGCTCTCAAACCCTAAGTTCCCTGAAAAACTGAGAAACCTATCTCAGAAGCAGGATCTGGGAGAGGCTCACCACTCCATCTTTACTCTGGGTGTAGGATACACTGAAGCCGGCGTTTACCGTCACCAACCTGCCGGGTACCACCTCCACCATCCAGACAGCACCCAGCACCTCTACCACCATGCAAGTCAGCAGCGGCCCCTCCTTTCCCATCACCAACTACCTGGCACCAGTGTCTGCTAGCGTCAGCCCCAGCGCTGTCAGCAGTGCCAACGGGACTGTGCTGAAGAGTACAGGCAGTGGCCCCGTTTCCTCCGGAGGCCTCATGCAGCTGCCTACCAGCTTCACCCTCATGCCCGGTGAGTCACAAGGGGCAAACCGAGCATTCTAAGAGTGGGTTTAGGGCTGGTGCAAGGAGAATGTCTTTTCTTACTCAGAAGGAGGATGGACAGGGGCCAGAGCCTGAGAGAAGCCTCTTATGTCCCATTGGTAGGCATGCCCTTACCCCCTGGGACTTGAACTGTCCTTGTCAGTAAATTTCCACCATACACTCGGGCCTTGCCTAGCAAGCCCAGCCCTGTGCCCCCACTGCCACAGGGACAGGAGACATTCTACCACTTCCCTACCTTGACTGGAAGGCACATTGTGTCCTTGATGGATGGGTGCCTGCTCCTGTGTCAACCAAAGAGGGTAGAGGCAGGTTCTGGGGCAGGGGAAAGAGGGAAGGGCAAGAACAGAGTATGGAACCCCATGGAGATAAGATTCTGGACCTCAGGGGCCTCTTTGGCTCTCAGGAAGGATAGTAATGGGAGCTGGGGATAGAATGGCAGCCCCTGGGCCTGGGGGTGTTTGAGGGAGCTTGGTGAAAGTGGTGGTGGGTAGGACAGAGCACGAGTAAGTCTTTGTGTCTTCTAGGTGGGGCAGTGGCCCAGCAGGTCCCAGTGCAGGCCATTCAGGTGCACCAGGCCCCACAGCAAGCGTCTCCCTCTCGCGACAGCAGCACAGACCTCACGCAGACCTCCTCCAGCGGGACAGGTATAGCTTGAAACTCTGTCACCTCCCTGCCCTCCATTCATGAGACCTAGCAGCAGGTGCCCAGGTTATCCATCCTGTAACTAAGGTCAGCATATTTCTTAATGTGGAGACTGAGGCTTTTGGGTTAACCCTTTCCCTAATCCTTATGAGAAAGTCAGGTGAGGATGGCTAGTTTTGAATCCCGCCCTGCAGTGGGGCTGTGGATTTCAGGAAGAAATTGGGGACCATTGAGGCCACTCTCCTTCGCACTCAGGTGAAAAGCCTGAGGCCCTGAAAGAAGTTCCTTTCCCACAGACACACATTTGCTCAATTGCCAGGAAGGATTTACAGAGCAGTTGTCTCCTTGTGGGAGGGTATCCTAGCTTTTGAGTAATCATAAGTCCCCTCCATGTCTCTAGTCATTTTAGAAATGATGGGGGAAAAAAAGAAAAAAAAAAGAAATGAGACATTTTCAAAATAAAATTACTTTGAAGTTCTTGTTAATCACAACCCTGTTACACAAAGTGTGGTCTGTGGAAGGAGGACCAGCATCATGTGGGAGCTTGATAGAAATGCAGACTCTCAAGCCTCACCCCAAACCTATTGAATCAGAATCTGCACTTTTAACAAGATCCCCCAGTGACTGTACGCACATTAACGTTGGAGAAGTGCTTGTTTAAAAGCTGGTTCTGTTAGCCGCATGTTGAGGAAGAGGGAGGAGAAGAACAAATGAGAAATGGGATGTAGGCTCTCTCTCAGAGAAGAGTATCTGAGTCTCCTTGGCTTGGGTCAGTCATTGTAATCTTTGTTTTCCCAGGGCCTTGGGGTCTTGGAACAAAGCAGATAGATAATCGAATAGCGCGGTGTGATAGGATACATTGAAAGGTTGGTGCGGTGTGTTCAAGAAAAAAATAAGGCTTTTCTCAGTTGATGACAGGGAACAGAGGAAGGAGCTTTGTCTAGGTTTCGACCTGGGCAATGGCAGGAGGGCTCTGGAGGCCTGGAGTTCCTGGGGGTGGGATGGGGGCTCTCAATCAGCACCAGTCCCGACCTCCCTGACGTGTGTCTGTGTTTGCCAGTGACGTTGCCTGCCACCATCATGACGTCATCTGTGCCCACAACTGTGGGCGGCCACATGATGTACCCCAGCCCCCATGCGGTGATGTATGCGCCCACCTCGGGCCTGGCTGATGGCAGCCTCACTGTGCTCAATGCCTTCTCCCAGGCGCCATCCACCATGCAGGTGTCCCACAGCCAGGTCCAGGAGCAAGGTGAGTCAGGGGCAGGGCTGCAGAAAGGAGGACCATTTCCTCCCTCACACACACACTCACATGCCTCCCCTCAACTCACATGCACACACTCAGACATACCCAAACCAGATGCTCACACATATACCTATATGTACACACACATAGATGCTTCCACACACCCTCGAACACCCACACTCACATGCACACTTGACACATTTGGACACTCACCCTTGGGCACTTACATCTGAGATTCACCCAGTCAACTTGTGCACTTATCATCACACCTCCAGAATCTGGAAGTTTCTCTTGAGCAAGTGATTTGAGTCTCTCCTGTGGTTATCTCATGCAGGTGGCGTCCCCCAGGTGTTCCTCACAGCACCATCTGGGACAGTGCAGATACCAGTTTCTGCAGTTCAGCTTCACCAGGTAGGTGGGGGCACCTTTCATTCCAGCCAGCCAGCCAGCCTCTTCTTTATCTTGACTTGGGGGATTTCATTACTGGGTGGTCCAAGCCAAGATCCTTAGCCGGGAGGCCTATCCATTTTCCTGGTCAGGTCTGGGTGGTGGGCAGGTGGGCAGGCAGGCAGGGGGCAGCCTGAGCTGGCTGGTCAGTTCCAGCCCCCCACCTCCTCCTTACATACCCCCTTCCCTCCAGATGGCTGTGATAGGGCAGCAGGCCGGGAGCAGCAGCAACCTCACCGAATTACAGGTGGTGAACCTGGATGCCGCCCACAGCACCAAGAGTGACTGATCCGCCCTGCCGCCCTGGACAGATGGCCCAAGGGACGGCACCACTTATTTATTGTTGCCTTTTCACGTTTTCTTTACACACATGTTGACGGGCCGCAGGAGGGAGGCGGGGAGGAGCGTGGGCAGCCACAGGACTGAGCCCTCTCACTCCAGCCAAAGAAATGGGCCAGCCTGCCCTCCACCCCGGCCTCCCGCCCCCTTCCCCCCTCTAGCTCCGCCTCCCATTTTGTTGCCGGTGGGGCTGCCCTCCCTCCTCAGACTCCCCTTGCCAGCTTGGCTCCATGTTTGCCATGAGTATTAGCTTACCCGATGGGACCGTGCCCCCCACCACCATCACACACAGGTCTCTGTGGGACTAGGCACTGTGTCCCCCTGAGGAAGCAGCGAGGTGGAGGGCCTCTCCCCAGTCTCCTTGCTGACCCCATGTCAGCACTGTGTCTGCCACAGGCTGGGTCAAAAGAGCCCACCCCCTGCCCCTCAGGGAGCCAGCTGGGGAGATGGGGCTTCTTCCCTCAAGCCGTGCCCGTGGCCCCTACAGCTCCTGAGCAGCGGGGCCTGTGCTCCAGCACAGCAGATTCCCAGGGCGTCCTGCCCTGCCCTGCCCTGCCCTGCCACTCCCTTTGGAACTCCAGGGGCTGCTGGCTTGGAGGGAACCACCCGTGTTCCCCTGTCTTCCCCCCTCTCCTCCCAGCTGCTTTACTTAAAGTTGATTTTGAACTTTTTATTTGAGGAGACGAAGTGAAAACAAATCTATAAATATATATTTTTAAAATATTTAACTTTTTTTTATGGCGTTTTTCTCGTCCCCCTCCCTGCCCAAGCTCCCCTTCCCTGGGGAGCCCTGAGGCTCCCCGGAACTGGCTGGGCCTCTGGGGACAGAGCCACCCCATGAGCTTGGGGCTCACCAGTGTTGGGGGGGAGATTGCCCGGTCCTGGGTTGTTTCCAGGAGAAAACCGGGGGAGGGGCCCTCAGGCCATGCCCCAACGGGGTGGGGAGGGTGACCCACAGCTCTGGGCCTCTTTTTGCCCTTCAGAGCTGTTGCTAGGGAGAGGGAAGGGGGAGACCAAATGTGGGTGGGGGGTGGGAGGTGTCAGAGGCAACTGACTTCATTTGTGCCACACGCATGGGCATTGCAGCCTTGCGCGCCCCCAGGCCTGCAGCTGCCTGGGGCCCAAGTTGCAGTGAGCAGGGTGGGGTCTGGGAGGGGGCGAGAGGCAAGATTGGGGGGCAGATGAAATGGGAGCAGCTCTTGGGCTGAGTGTGGGATTAGGGGAGCCAGAAATGGCAGCTCTCCCAGGGAGTGAGCAGCTACTGTAACTTTTTAAAATTAAGACAAAAAGCCTTGAAGAAAATGACTTTATTTTTCTAAGTGTAACCTCAGTATTTATGTAATTTGTACAGGGGCCGTGCCCCACCCCCTCTGCCCCCTTTGGGGTAGATCTTGAGGGTGGGCCAACATAGGGGGAGGGTCTTTTACCCTGTGTCAGAGCCTACCTTCACCACCTGTATCAGAGAGGGAGCTTTTTCAAAACAGGGCAGTGGGGGGTGGGTGGAGTTTTATTAACCCCTTAGGTCTGCCTTGAGTAGGAACAAGCCTGCTTCTGTGATGAGGTGAAGGGGTGGGGAAAGTTTATACACACAGCCTAATTATCATGGGGATGATTTGCCAACATGTTTGAAAACCTCCGGACCTCTAACCCCCTTTGCTGTCTTGCCCCAGTTTGGGGTGCCAAGATGGAAGCCATCTTTCTGGCCTTCTCCAGAAGATAGCAGGGGACTTATGGGTGGCTTATAGATTGGGGCATGGCAAATCAGGGGTCAGAGAGTGGGGGAGCTTGGGACTCAGGTCTGCAACTGCCCAGCCCCTTTTCTCTACTCTTTGTTTTCACTCCACCATCACTCACTCACTCCCCTCTCCCTCACTCTGGGGAGGAGACCTTGATGAATTCCTCCTCTCCTTCCCACAAAAGACAGACCCAGTGAGTGAATCAGGCAAAGTGCTTATAATGTGTGTTGTGTGAGCGTGGCCTTGGGAGAACATGCGTGCGTCAAGGATGAGGTGGCATTTTTACATGCAGCGACCCTTGGTGTTTCCCTTCCTTGGTGGCTCTGGGGTGTGTATGTGTGTGTGTGTGTGCGCGCGTGTGCCCGAGTGAATATGTGTGTGCGAATGTGGGGTGTGTATGTTAGTGGTTTCTACTTCCCCTGGGATGCTGACCCAGGAATAGTGGACATGGTCACAGTCCTATGTACAGAGCTTTCTTTTGTATTAAGAAAAAAATACTCTTTCAATAAATGTATCATTTTTGTGCACAGACTGTGGGGTCTTTGCTTTTGTTTTCCCATATTGGAGGGAGGGAGGTATGAACACAAACGTGCTGAGAAACAAGCGTCTTGTTTAATGAAACGCATGGGTGCTTTGGGCCGTTAAACTCTACTGATTTCAGTTAAGGAACACATCGGGGGTGATGGTTAGGACCTTTATCTTCAGCCCCAGCTGTGCTAGGTGCTTAGGTCAACACAGAGAGAAGCAATTTTAATTAATAGGAAAAAGAACGCAACCAATCCAAAGCCTCGGGTGTGGGAAACTCATGGCCACGTGACCTAGAGCAAACTAAGAGGACAGCCCTAGGATGTGAGTGTGCGTTTCGGTGGGAGACGAAGGCAGACCCAGTAAAGGGCAAGGAGGGCTTCAAAGCCGATACTGGAACAGAAAGGGCAGCCTACGGCTGTGGAGAAACGGGCCACGCTACCACGACCCCGAGGCTCCGCGGGCAGCGCGCCCCCAGACGCGGGTACTACGCATGCTCCGCCGGCGCACCGTGCCGCCGCCGCGCTCGACTGTGGGCCGCGGTGGGACCCGTAGCCGCCCGGCCGTGCGCGCACTGGCGGCGTGACCCGGAAGGGAGCCGCGGAGGAGGCGGGGCCAGCACTGCGGGACCGGCGCCGGGCCCCAGCGAGGGCCGAGCCGGGAGGTGGGAGGTGAGAGGAGAGTTCTGCGCCCTCCCCGCCCCTGCCCCGTCCCTTCCCCGGTTCCTTGCCCACTCTCCGTGGCGCTGACGACAGGAGCCAGGTCTTGCCGAGATTCGCTCGGTCCGGTCAGCCTCCTCCGACCGCGCCCCCCCACCTCCTCCGCCCCCCAAGCCAGTTCTCGCGGCGGGTGCTGGCCTCCCCCGCCGCCCCTGCTGGCTTGCAAGCTCGGGCCTGACTTGCCACCTACGCCTACCTGCTGTCTCATCCCCGCAACCAAGACCTCGCCTCCCCATCTCAGTTTATTGCTCCTGTTCTCCAGCCCTTCCTCTCCCCCCATTTAGGCCTTTCCGATTGTGTTATTCATCCCGCTCATCAGTTGTCCATCGCACATCACTTGGTTACCTCCCTGTCTTGCGCGCCTCTCCCCCTCCCCCCGCCCCCGCATGCTCTCTGGACCCCTACCGGCTTCGAGAACCACATCCCGTCTTCCCCTCCTCTTCACGCCTTTCTTCTACTCTCATCCTCTATCCCTGTACCCCAACATGACCCCTGCTCTGATCACCATTTCTTCATTTGGGTTTGCTGTCCTTTCTTATCCTCACCATTCCCTGTTGCCTCCACACTGCTTCGTATCTTTCCCTGATCACTAACATAGCCGTCACTCCGCACCTACTTATAATTTTATTCTGACACATTAGCGTTCTACTTACCTGGGGACTGCTCCTACCTTCTCCCTCGCTAAGAATAGTAGTATTAGATTCTGTTTACTGAGCACTCTGACTGTATGCTAGAGGCTGTTCTGAACTCTCTATATATGTGATCTTAGTAAGTTTTTATGACAATTTTGTAAGCTGGGTTTAAATATTATTATCTTGCAGAGGAGAAAACTGAGGCTTAGAGATTGACTTGTCCAAAAGTACGCATATAAGAAGTGAAGGAGCCAGAATTCAGAGTCCCATGTATCTGAATCTGTACTGTATAGCCTCTCTTAATACCTCTACTGTCTCCTGACCTCATTCCCTACTCTTCAACTCCATGATTATTACCTCCATCTAGATCTACTTAACTTAGACCCTTACCATACATACAGCATAAGGGCAGGGTGGGACTTGGTTTTTTTCCTCCCATAATTTCATTTGGATCCCTAGTCCCCTCTCCCTTTCCCAGTGTTCTCATACCTTTTTCTCATCCAGTCATCTGCCTCCTTTAGTCTCTCTTCTTAATATCTGCCTTGATCCCCCCTTTATACCCACAGTCCCGCTTTAACCTGTCATTTATGCTCCCTGTCCCTTCCCCATCCTGGCTTTCCTGACTTGTTCTGGCCCCACTGTCTCACAGGCTGCTGGCCTACCGGCTCAACCATGTCATCCTTCTAAGTCCTGATCTGTACCCCTCAGCCACCCTCCTGTTCTGCCCAAATTGTCCTGATTAACCATCAGCTCTTTTTCTTATCTTGCTTTCTATTCTTCTCTTCCTCTCTTGTAATTTCTTCCATTTCGGAAACCTTTTCATTTCCATCTATCGCTGTTTTTCACTCGGTTCTCCTTGTTACAAATCCCAAAGTGTGTTTAGGTTATTTATTCCATCCTATCCTTGGCCTTTTCTCTTTGGCCTCCAAATTTCATGCAGCCTACCAATCACCCCCCACCCTGTCTGCGCCTCAAGGTTCCACCCCCTTCACGTAGGTTTTTCTCTTTCCCACAGTGCCTCTGTCTCTCTCCTGTGTGTCCCAGGAAGTCAGGATGGTGGGAGAACGGCGCACTGGGGACCTCACGGTGCCCTTGGGGCCCCGGCTGCAGGCATATCCCGAAGAGCTCCTTCGACAGCGGCCTGGACAGGATGGGCATCCTGAATACCTGATCCGATGGAGTGTCCTGAAGTGTGGGGAAGTGGGCAGAGCAGGCGTGGAGGAGGGCAAGGCCGAGCACATCCTTATGTGGCTGTCGGCCCCCGAGGTCTACGCCAGCTGCCCCACACTGTTAGGGGAGCGGGCGTTATCCAAGGGACCTCAGCACGAGAAAGCTGGGGGTCCAGCAAGCTTCCCCCGAGACCCAGGCAGTCTGGACGATGTGGCCATGGGAGAGATGGAGGCGGACGTGCGGGCACTGGTGCGCAGGGCTGCCCGGCAGCTGGCAGAAGGTGGGACCTCAAGCCTCACGGCCGCTGTGCTCCACACCATCCACGTGCTCAGCGCCTATGCCAGCATCGGGCCCCTCACCGGTGTCTTCAGGGAGACGGGCGCCCTGGACCTACTCATGCACATGCTGTGCAACCCTGAGCCTCAGATCCGTCGGAGTGCCGGCAAGATGCTGCAGGCCCTGGCAGCCCACGATGCTGGTGAGAGACAGCCATGGGAAGAAGGGAGCCCCTGGAGAGGATGGGGCCACAAGAGTAAGAACAGGAAAAGGAGGGGTTTCCCAGCTCTGTAAGAGCACCTAGTATTTGGTAGACATCAATTTCATTGCAAAGGGAAAAGGTAGATTAATAAGCCATCACAGGTGCAGAAACAGGATAGAATGATAGCACCTGGTTTAGCTGTCTGTTCTCAGGGCAGAGGCAGAGAAGAAACGGGAATAAGTTTATGTGTTCTGGTTGGAGATTTGTTACTTGGTTGTGAAATCACTTTCATGGGTTATAACCAACATTTTTTTAAAATGTTAAACATCAGCTCAGAGCACTTAGTAGTGTAAGTTTTGCAGGATGAAGTGTATGTTTCAGTTTCACATCGTGTACCTTCATGTCAGGTGACTGCGAAATGTATCTCTTCCTGGGAGTCTCAGTCACAAGTTTGAAAGCCTCTGGGGTCTAGGATAGACAGTTTGGGGACAGGCGATGTGGAGAGGCGTAGTGGGGATTGAGGAGAAGATCCGGATCCGGTGTGCATTACAGGGAGTCGGGCTCACGTCCTTCTGTCACTGAGCCAACAAGACGGCATCGAGCAGCACATGGATTTTGACAGCCGCTATACTTTGCTGGAACTGTTCGCAGAGACCACGTCTTCCGAGGAGCATTGCATGGCCTTTGAGGGCATTCACCTGCCTCAGGTACCCTTGCAGCTGTGGGGGAAAGGCTGTGTACAAGGGCCAGGGCATGATTTCTGAAAATGTGGTTCAGGGCTGCACCAGTGCCAGGGCCGCCTGGGGAACCTACTAAAATGAAGGTTCATATTATCCTCCTCACTCAGAGTCTCTGAGATGAGAACCCAAGACTCTGTGTTTTAAGGCATTCCTTGGGTGTTTCTTATGTCAGTCACAGTTTGGGAACTGCAGGTGTGGGGATGAGGGCTTTATCTTTTTCTGAAGAGGCTGATGTCCAGGGAAAGGAGAGGGGTGGGAGCTGGGAGAAGAGGAAGTTACACCATGGACTGTGTCCTCCAGATCCCAGGAAAACTGCTCTTCTCCCTGGTGAAACGCTACCTGTGTGTCACTTCCCTGCTGGATCAGCTGAATAACAGTCCAGAGCACGGGGCCGGAGATCGAGGCTCCCCAACCTCGAGGGAGGATTTGGGCCGGGAGAAGAGCCGGGGGCAGCGGGAGCTGGAGTTCAGTATGGCTGTGGGCAACCTTATCTCGGAGCTGGTGCGGAGCATGGGCTGGGCCCGGAACCTCAGCCAACAGGGCACGTTGCCACCCCGGCCGACCCGGTCCATCTTTCAGCCCAGCATTTCAGGCCCCAGCCTTTTACTCCCCACCATCGTTGCGACCCCCAGGAGGCAAGGGCGGGCCTTCCGCCAGCGCGCTGAATTCTCCAGCCTTAGTGGCTACGGTGAGTATGTGCAGCAGACCCTGCAGCCGGGCATGCGAGTGCGGATGCTGGATGACTACGAGGAGATCAGCGCGGGCGACGAGGGCGAATTCCGGCAGAGCAACAATGGCGTGCCCCCTGTGCAGGTGAGCAGGGCCACCACTGGGGGTCTGTCTGCGTGGGGCATCGCTGGGGCTTCACACTTCATGCTGGGGGCTCTGGCAGGCCACCCAGGGAGAAAACCTCCAGAGAACTGGAATGCTTTCAACAGGATCAGTGATGGAGAGGGGGCTGTTGGAGGGCTGGGAAAATCTGGCAGGAATGGGTGGGCTGTGAGGTCCAGGAGAAACTCCCTTGACCAGGAGGCAGAACTGATATATCCAGATATCCCCACCCGCAGCAGTGGAGTGGGCTCAGAGGGAGCATGGGAGCAGAGGCCTTCCGGGTTAGGAGGAGAGGAGAAGTGGGGCATGCCTTGGTCGGGGAAGGGAGCCTTGTGTGCTCGAGGTTTCCCAGGCCTAGCCCTGTGTGCCCCCGAGGGCTCCACGCCCCAAGTCTGGATCCGGCCGTCCTCTCCAGCTGGCCCAGTGCGGGGTTCTCAGCGCTGAGCCCTCTCTCATCTTCTGCCCCACTTCCTCCGCACCAGGTCTTCTGGCAGTCGACGGGCCGCACGTACTGGGTGCACTGGCACATGCTGGAGATCCTGGGTCCTGAGGAGACTGCTGAGGACACGGCTTCAGCGGCTGCGGAGGAGGGGGCGGGGGCTGCTGTGCCGGGCACAGGTGAGCCAGGGAGGGGACGAGGACGCGGGGTCTGAACAGAGGAGGAGCAGGCGGCATGCAGCCCTCTCAGGACCAGGAGCTGCCCCAGACGTTCAGAAACCCATTCAGTCCCCCGGCAGAGGCTGAGGCCCCCGGTGCCTGTCTCCCCAGCACTCCCCTCCTGGGACTGGAAGCCAGTGGACGGGCTCTCCTCTTTGCCATACCTCCAGCCCGAGCCTCAGAAGAATGAGAAACTGGGCTACCTGACCCAGGCTGAGTGGTGGGAGCTGCTCTTCTTCATCAGGAAGTTGGACATATGTGAGCAGCAGTCAATTTACCAGAGTCTTCGGGAGAACCTGGATGAGGTATTACAGACGGGAGATGCCTGGGAGGGGGTTTGTGGTGGGGTTAGACTTGGGATTCTCTAAGGTAGTTCCTGGAGTAACAGGCAAATTTGGCCTTGGAGTACGGAATGAAGCAGGGCGAAGACTAATAGAGTATTGCCAAGAAAATGCACTGGTCATAGCAAACACCCTCTTCCAACAACACAAGAGAAGACTCTACACATGGACATCACCACATGGTCAACACAGAAATCAGATTGATTATATTCTTTGCAGCCAAAAATGGAGAAGCTCTATACAGTCAACAAAAACAAGACCAGGAGCTGACTGTGGTTCAGATCATGAACTCCTTATTGCCAAATTCAGACTTAAATTGAAGAAAGTAGGGAAAACCACTAGACCATTCAGGTATGACCTAAATCAAATTCCTTATGATTATACACTGGAAGTGAGAAATAGATTTAAGGGACTAGATCTGATAGAGTGCCTGATGAACTATGGAATGAGGTTCATGACATTGTACAGGAGACAGGGATCAAGACCATCACCATGGAAAAGAAATGCAAAAAAGCAAAATGGCTGTCTGGGGAGGTCTTACAAATAGCTGTGAAAAGAAAAGAAGCGAAAAGCAAAGGAGAAAAGGAAAGATATAAGCATCTGAATGCAGAGTTCCAAAGAACAGCAAGAAGAGATAAGAAAGCCTTCCTCAGCGATCAATGCAAAGAAATAGAGAAAAACAACAGAATGGGAAAGACTAGAGATCTCTTCAAGAAAATTAGAGATACCAAGGTGACATTTCATGCAAAGATGGGCTCGATAAAGGACAGAAATGGTATGGACCTGACAGAAGCAGAAGATATCAAGAAAAGGTGGCAAGAATACACAGAAGAACTGTACAAAAAAGATCTTCACGACCCAGATAATCACGATGGTGTGATCACTGACCTAGAGCCAGACATCCTAGAATGTGAAGTCAAGTGGGCCTTAGGAAGCATCACTATGAACAAAGCTAGTGGAGGTGATGGAATTCCAGTTGAGCTACTTCAAATCCTGAAAGATGATGCTGTGAAAGTGCTGCACTCAATATGCCAGCAAATTTGGAAAACTCAGCAGTGGCCACAGGACTGGAAGAGGTCAGTTTTCATTCCAATCCCAAAGAAAGGCAATGCCAAAGAATGCTCAAACTACTGCACAATTGCACTCATCTCACATGCTAGTAAAGTAATGCTCAAAATTCTCCAAGCCAGGCTTCAGCAATATGTGAACCATGAACTTCCTGATGTTCAAGCTGGTTTTAGAAAAGGCAGAGGAACCAGAGACCAAATTGCCAACATCTGCTGGATCATGGAAAAAGCAAGAGAGTTCCGGAAAAACATCTCTTTCTGCTTTATTGACTATGCCAAAGCCTTTGACTGTGTGTATCACAATCAACTGTTGAAAATTCTGAAAGAGATGGGACTACCAGACCACCTGACCTGCCTCTTGAGAAACCTATATGCAGGTCAGGAAGCAACAGTTAGAACTGGACATGGAACAACAGACTGGTTCCAAATAGGAAAAGGAGTCTGTCAAGGCTGTATATTGTTACCCTGCTTATTTAACTTATATGCAGAGTACATCATGAGAAACACTGGGCTGGAAGAAGCACAAGCTGGAATCAAGATTGCCGGGAGAAATATCAATAACCTCAGATATGCAGATGACACCACCCTTATGGCAGAAAGTGAAGAGGAACTAAAAAGCCTCTTGATGAAGGTGAAAGAGAGTGAAAAAGTTGGCTTAAAGCTCAACATTCAGAAAACGAAGATCATGGCATCTAGTCCCATCACTTCATGGCAAATAGATGGGGAAACAGTGGAAACAGTGTCAGACTTTATTTTTTGGGGCTCCAAAATCACTGCAGATGGTGTCTGCAGCCATGAAATTAAAAGACGCTTACTCCTTGGAAGAAAAGTTATGACCAACCTAGATAGCATATTGAAAAGCAGAGACATGACTTTGCCAACAAAGGTCCGTCTAGTCAAGGCTATGGTTTTTTCCAGTGGTCATGTATGGATGTGAGAGTTGGACTGTGAAGAAGGCTGAGCACCAAAGAATTGATGCTTTTGAACTGTGGTGTTGGAGAAGACTCTTGAGAGTCCCTTGGACTGCAAGGAGATCCAACCAGTCCATTCTGAAGGAGATCAGCCCTGGGATTTCTTTGGAAGCAATGATGCTAAAGCTAAAACTCCAATACTTTGGCCACCTCATGTGAAGAGTTGACTCATTGGAAAAGACTCTGATGCTGGGAGGGATTGAGGGCAGGAGGAGTAGGGGACGACAGAGGATGAGATGGCTGGATGGCATCACTGACTCGATGGACATGAGTCTGAGTGAGCTCCAGGAGTTGGTGATGGACAGGGAGACCTGGCGTGCTGCGATTCATGGGGTTGCAAAGAGTCGGACTCGACTGAGCGACTGAACTGAACTGAATGTAGTTCACCCTGTGGGACTGCCTAGGGGAGGGTGGAGTGAGGTTAGAGAGCTTAGAGGTTAGAGAGCCAAGGAATCCTTCCCTGGGGATAAGGCAGAGGCTGGGAGGGTCTAGGAGGCAGGCAGTGTTTAAGGCCCCAGTGGGAGGTGGCCCACCTCCTGTTACTGTCCCCAGGCCCTTGGTGTCTGCTCCTTCCTGAAGTACATGCCTTTCTGTTGGCAGAGCCTAGGTGAGAAGGCCCTGGGTGAAATCTCTGTGCCCGTGGCCATGGCAGAGAGTCTGCTGCAGGTTCTCAGGAATCGGTTTGAGGGCAGCACCCTCAGCGACCTGCTCAACTCCCAGATCTACACCAAGTACGGGCTGCAGCCCGACGCTCTGAGTGGCTCGTCGTCCTCACAAAATCACTCCAGTACCCCGGATCCTGAAGAGGAGTCAAAGTCAGAGGCCACCTTCTCAGAGGAGGAGACCGAGTCCCCCAAAGTGAAGGCTGAGCCCCTCAAGGCAGAGGCAGAGCCGGTCAAGGGAAAAACCGAGCTGCCCATGGCACAGAGCGATTCGCAGCTGTTCAACCAGCTTCTGGTGACTGAGGGGATGGCTCTCCCTCCTGGGATGAAGGAGGCAGCCAGTGGTGAGTCAGGTGCTGGGAGGGGAGGGCAGAGAGGTGGGAGCAAGTCCTGGGTGCCCCCCAGAGAAGTGGGTCGTCAGCGGGGAGGGCGCGCCGTGGAGCAAGATCACTTCTGCGTGAGAAAGTGCACTGGAAGCGTGCATCCATTTTCCTTCCTTGGACCTTGATTACGTACAGCCTGTCACTGCTGCCTTCCTTCAGTGTCCCTGGAAAAGGAGGGTCTGTCTTCTAGAATAAAGTCATCTTCATTGCCTGATTATTAAATCCCTCACACAGAGTTGGGAACATTCTGGGTGCAAGCTACAGTAGTGAATAGGGTGTTTAAACGTCAGTAGGATAATTGGGCTTGACCGTTAGAGAGTTCCAAGGTGAAGATGCTGCAGTTTTATTTTTTTTTAAGCCACCGCCTTTCCCTCACGACTTTCAGAAATGATTAGAGCCTTGCGGGGTCCTGGGCCACGCAGCTCCCTGGACCAGTACGTGGCAGCAGTCGTGGCCACTGTGCAGATCTCCAGCTTGGACACCAGTCTGCAGCTCTCAGCACTCTGCGCTCTCTCCCAGGCCGTGGAGGAGGTCACGGAGCAAGACCACCCTCTGGTCCGTCCCGACAGATTCCTGAGGTTAGAACCCTGGGGAGGGAAGTGGAGTTTACGGATTAAGCTGTCAGTTGGGGGAGGATAGTGGTAGGGAGGGAAGGAGCTAGGAGATCAAGAGTTAGAAAGGCTGGGGGAAAGAAGGGCCAGCTTGAGGCGTAACTGAGCAGGAAGGTGGACTCTGTGATGGTTAATATTCTTGGAGCGCTTGTTCTGTGCCAGGCCCTTGTGCTTAAAGTTTTATAAGCATTCTCTCTTTAAATCCTCCCATCTCCAGAGGGAAACCTGATGCTATTCTTATCCACTGTGTGGGTCAGGGACTGAGGCTTAGAGAATTTAAGTAACTCGCCCAGTATGACAGATAATAGAATCAGGATTCAAATCAAGGTCCTTTTGGCTTTTGAGTATTTTTTTTCTCCCTCTCTACTTTTTTCCTATTAAATTAAAAAATAATTAATGAATTCATTTGGCCACATCAGCTCTTAGTTGCGTCACGCAGGGTCTTTCACGTGCAGTGCATGGATTCTTTCGTTGTGGTACACAGGCTCAGTAGTTGTGGTTTGCAGGCTTAAAGCCCCTTGGCATGTGGGATCTTAGTTCTCTGACCAGGGATCGAACCCACGTCCCCTGCATTGCAAGGCAAATTCTTAATCACTGGACCACCAGGGAAGTCCTCTAAAATTTTTAAAAAATACTTCTTAGTTACAAATAGTACACCATTGCATTCTTATTTTAAAAGATCCAGAGAATGAAAAGTCAAAGTCCCATTTTACTTCTGTTGCCACACATCCAAGCACGTATCCTTCAGACCTTCTAGAGGCTTATATTTGTTAGTGCGTTTTCTGCATTTGAGTTTTAGTATATGTGATCACACTCTGTTTCTGCAGCTTTCTGCCTACATGCAGTGTGTCTGCATACAGTATGTCTGTCCGCGTGGTGTTGCCTCGTTCTCACTGCCGCCTTGGACTCTGCAATATGATTATACCCAAAATCAAATGTAGCCTTACTTTGTAAAATTTTACTGTCTTGAAGCATATAGTTGATTTACAATGTTATGTGAATTTCTGCCTATAGCATAGTGACTTGTTTGTATATTCTTTTTCATATTCTTTTCCATTATCTTTTATTAGAGGATATGAATATGGTTCCCTGTGCTATACAGTAGGACTTTGTTGTTTATCCAGCCTATATATAATAGCTCGCAGCTGCTACTCCCAAACTCCCTGTCCATCCCTCTCCCACCCTCCTCCCCCATTTGGCAACTACAAGTCTGTTCTCTCACATACAGTGTTCTAAGGGATCTATTTTTCTTCACACCTGCCAGCACTGGCTATTATCATTTTCAAAAATCTATCAGATTGCCAAAATTTTAAAGTGATCGGTATCTTTTTGTCTTTAATTTCTTGAGAAGTTAGGCATATTTGCATGCGCTTCTTGTATTCTGCTATAAATATTCTTATCCTTTGCCCATTTTCTTACTGGGTCTTTGTCTTTTTTTTATTGATTTGAAGACATTCTGGATATTAATTCATTATTGCTGTTCCAAATATTGTCTCTTCTATAATCATATTTATTTTATTTTCTGAATATAAAATAATATATATGATCCCTATAAGAAAATGAAAGTTATGAGAATAACGATCATCTGAAAGGCCTCTATGCAGAGATAGTCACTGTTGACATTTTAGTAAACATCCTTACATATTTCTTTGTTTATTCATGTGCATCACCTCTGTATATTAACTTGTTTACAGTAAATCAGGGTCCAGAGAGGGGGATGTATATTTGAAATACGTTTGGTTCACATTGTAGTCATCGTAAGGCCCATGAGAGAAGACAGAAAGCAGCTCTATACGGGGAGGGATCATTAGTGCTCTGGCTGCTGGTCCCCGTCGGAACTTGGTGGAGTTATGGCTCTGTGGGCCCCAGGATCCCTGCACCTCCAGGCCTTGAAACCCCAGAACAAACCCTGTTGTCCAACACAAAAGGCAGGAATAAACACAGAACCTTTTCAGTGCTTTTATTTGCGTTATTTCTCAGGATTTGTCTTTTTGTCCTCCATTCCTTCCTAGTTCCCAGACCAACTTCACCATCTCTGCCCAGGGGAGAAAAATGTTAGTCCAGCTTTTTTCCTCTTGAGACGCTCACTGTAACCCAGGAATTCTGCAGGCACTGCTTCCTTCCCTTCAAATCTGTGTTTTCACCTGACCCTTTCTGTAGCTTAAGTGCTCAGGGTCTTAAATTGGTGGCTAGTATCTTTTATTATGTTGAACTTTTAGATTTTCATGCAGCTATCTTTCTTAACATTTTTTTAATGGTTCCTAGGTTTGAAGAGGGTCTATTGCATTCTGGGACTGTAAAAATATTTCCTATACTTCCTAAAAATATCTGTGACTTTACTTTTCACATATATTTTAAAATCTGTTTGCAGTCTATTTTTGCAAGTGGAGTGAAGCAGAGCTCCAGCCTTCCTTTTTGCAGATGGATAGCCACATGTCTCTGCCTCACGTTTTGCATGGTCCTTGCAGTCCCACCTGTCTGAGATGCTTCCCTTATCGCTCTTCTAATCTGTTCATCTGTTTGGCTACCCCGTATTTCCAGAGTTTTAATTATTATAAGTTTTTATTTTGATAAGTAGTAGGCAAGTCTACAGTTATTTCTTTCCAACCAGTCCTTGACTATTCTTGCCTATTTTATTTTCTCTTTCTGTGCCTAAATCTGTCGGGGTTTTTTCCCCTCTTGATTTTAGTTATATTTTACATCAGGATTCATCATCTGGTGTGCAACAATAATGACATAGATTATTCATAATAGAAACAAAAATATTTCAGTACAAAGTCTTTGTTAGCATAAGCCTGAGGGCAAGAGTATCCTGCAGGCTACCATACTCTTATGCACTTGTCGGCTTGTCATTTTTTTTTTTTTAAAGATCTTTTGTAGAGCAGTTGAAACAGTTTTCTCTTGGTAAGGGCATTTCATTTATTTATTTTGGCTGTGCTGGGTCTTAGTTGCTGTGCAGACTTTTGTCTGCGGCCAGCAGGTGCTCCTCTCCACTTGTGCATGGGATTCTCATTGCAGTGGCTTCTCTTTGTGGAGCACAAGTTTTGGGCTGCACGGGCTTCAGCAGGGAACATGGGTTCAGTAGTTGTGACTCACGGGCTTAGTTGCTCCATGAGCTGTGGGATCTTCCCAGATCAGGGATCGAACCCGTGTCTCCTGCTGTTGGCAGGTGGATTCTTTACCACTGAGCCACCAGGGAAGCCCTGCCCTTTAAAAAAAAAATAATAATACCTTTTGGGCCTTTTGATTTAACATTGTGGTGAATTTATAGACTCATTTGAAAAGATGAGCCAGAGCTCATCACCCTTTTGCTATATTGCCTGCTCGATGAGGAGAAGAGCCTGAGACAGACAGACTGCAGAGGAGCGGGCAGCAGGAGGGAGAGGTCGGGGGATGGACTGGATCTTCGTGGACAGGCTGGGACGGGCAGTCAGGTGAGACTCTTGGGATGGGAAACCCCGACGTCTCTCCTCTCTCAGGGAGAAGCTGGTGAAGACGCTGGTGGAGCTGCTGACCAACCAGGTGGGAGAGAAGATGGTGGTGGTGCTGGCTCTGCGGCTTCTTTACCTGCTCATGACCAAGCACGAGTGGCGCCCGCTCTTTGCCAGGGAAGGCGGCATCTACGCCGTGCTGGTCTGCATGCAAGAATACAAGACCTCCGTCCTGGTGCAGCAGGCGGGGCTGGCAGTGAGTGGCCCGGGCCCGGCGGTAGAGTGAGGGCCAGGGCGGGCGGCTCAGGGGTGGGCTCTGCTGGCCTTGAGGAGGTTCTGTGGTCATTCAGACAAGGAGGAGACACTGGGATGGAGGAGATCCAGCGGGGGAGTCCAGGAGACAAAATGCCTCTGGAAGCAGGGAGAAAGGTGTTTCTGAGAATGATTCTCAGGTTTAAAGTGAGCAGCAGGGGTGGTTGGAGTGGGGAACTCTGAAAGAGGAAGAGGTGTACAGAGAAAGCCAGGTTGGATTTTTAGGTATGTTGACTTTTCCAGGGCTTTTTATTAACAACCTAGTGTCTGATTAAAGGCAAAATTTTTAGATGTGACAGAGTAATTTTTAGCCATTTTATCTGAGTGGTCTCGGAACACAGAAAATACCTCCTCACCAGATGTGGGTAAAGCCAAGCCAACATTGCATTGCAGCCTTGCCAACCCCAGGCCCAGGGAGTGGGGAGAGGAGGCCCTCGTTCAGGGAGGAAGAGTTGGCTTCCTGAGTGCTGCAGACAGAGGGTCAGGCTGGTGGGGAGGTCTGGGCAGTGTGTGCTCCGTTTAACCTGAGGCTCCCTGAGGGAACAGGCAGGCCATGTCCAGAGCAGTTCTGAGCGTGGATGCCGGCAGTCCTGTGAACTGGAGCGTGGGTGCTCTTGAGGCGGTCTTTGCCTGGGGGAGGCCGACAGGCCCTTCCTTTACGGGGTCAGCCTGCTGCTGCTTCTCCCCAGAGCAGCCAAGCATTCCTAGTCCAGGCCAGGCCAGTCTGTTCAAAGAATTTCCTGATCCTTTCAAAGTGCATGACCAAATGCTTCTAAACTCAAACTCTTGCCCTATAACAGAATTGTATCATTTTGTTTATAACTTAAGGTGTCCAGAATTCAGCTTGGAGTGGGGAGGGTAATGTAGCCAAAGGGAGAAAACCTCATTGTGAGGTGGCATTTGCTTGATGGGTCCAGCCCTCACCAGGGGATCGTCCTGAGGAGTAAGTTCTGTCCTCCATCCTGACGAGGTTTCCTCTCCAGAATCAGCCCTTTCACCAGCCAAGACCTTCTCCACTCCGATGGTTTAGTGTTCATCCTAATTTCAGTTTCTCTGAGAACCAGCCAACATGTCTGCACATTCCAAGTATTTTTTCCTATAATTCCAGCCTCACTTTGCCTGTGAGGCAACCCAAGTAGCCTCATCCAGGCAGGCTGGATACTGGCTTTGGCGGCCCGG
This sequence comes from Bubalus bubalis, assembly GCF_019923935.1. Lineage (NCBI taxonomy): Eukaryota > Metazoa > Chordata > Mammalia > Artiodactyla > Bovidae > Bubalus > Bubalus bubalis. Next base: position 35,061,887 of record NC_059158.1, on the reverse strand, counting down.
GGACGGGGGTGGGAGTGTTGGCATCCCCATGGTAGCAGCAGCAGGGCAGAGGCCACAGTTGCGTGGGGTGGGGTGGGGTGCAGAGTTTGAGGAGAAGGGCGACTCAGAGCTTCCGTGGTTGGGATCAGGCATTAGAGGAACTCCAGAGAGGTAGGACGACCGGGAGGACAAGAAGTTACAGAACTCAAGGGAGAGGTTTTTTAAAGGGAGGAGCGGCTAAGTGAGATGGAAGACGGCTTCAAGCAAAGTCTTGAATATACATTGAGGCTGTGAAAGGGCTCCGTCCGGAGGGGACACTGCACACGGGTGGCCACCCACCCCTGCACTCATCGAATCTCGGTCCTGGCAGAGAGAAGCTGCAGGCTCATGTTACCCCAGAACCTTGGGTTTTCTGGTTGGCTTTCTTTTCTTTTCTTCCTTTTTTTTTTTAAGCCTTTGATGTCCCATCACTGCCTCTTAAATTTCTATTTGCAAACAGCTCAGTTGCCCCAGAGTTTGAGGTCTAGAATGCAGTCCGGCTCTCTCTCCTGTTCTGCACGGAGGCTGTGCCCACTCCTGACTCTGTCACCACACCCCCTACACAGGCGCTGAAGATGCTGGCCATTGCCAGCTCCTCAGAGATCCCCACATCTGTCATCAGCCAAGATTCCGTCCATCCTTTGTTTGACGCCCAGATGACCAGGGAGATCTTTGCCAGCATTGACTCAGCCACCCGCCCGGACTCCGAGAGCCTGCTCCTCACTCTCCCTGCTGCTGTGATCCTGATGCTGAACACAGAGGGGTCAGGACCTCCCTTCCCAAATGCCAGACTCCTGTTAAGCCCCACGCCCTGCCGCTCCCCTGCCCCGGGCTCTTGTGCTTCGCAGAAGCTCCCTCCCCACTGTCGTCTCTGGATGAAATGTCCTGCTTGGGGTGGCTAGAAGAGAGGCTAAGTGGTTGAGGGTGGGGAGGTTCCAGAGATCAGAGACCCCTGTCCTTTCCTGGGGTTGGGAGGAGTGACCTGAGGTCAGGAGGCCAGGTGTCTGGCCTCAGAGGGACCCCTGGAACCCCTCTGTCCCCAGCTTCAGGGCTCCTCCCTCTGTGCCACCTCCCTGCTTCCATCACATTCATTCTCTTTCAATTTCTTCCGGGAACACCTCCCTCCTCCCAGGTGCTCCTCCGCGGTGAGAAACGGCCTCCTCCTGCTCAACCTGCTTTTATGCAATCACCACACGCTGGGAGACCAGATCATCACCCGCGAGCTGAGAGACACCTTGTTTAGACACTCGGGCATAGCACCAGGGACAGAACCCATGCCTACCACCCGGACCATCCTCATGATGCTTCTGAATCGCTACTCGAAGCCGCCGGGCAGCCCCGAGCACTCAGGTACCGTCGTGGAGGGAGTGGGTGTGCTGAGGAGCTGGTCCCCACCGCGGCCGGAGGGCTCAGGTTTACATCCTACTTCCTTGGTAGAAAGACACGATGACCCTTCAGGGAATGAATGAGGGCTTTCGTGCTCAGGTTAGGTCTCAAGTAGGACTTCCTGACCAGGAGGAGGAGAGGGGACGTTTAGGATAGGTGCAGGGAGATTGGTCTTCTTTGTATAAACATGAAAGGGCTCCCATCTGTCTGAGCTGAGTGCAGTCCACTCTTCCTGGTCACTGCAGGGTCGGTTGAAATGACTTCTATAGAGGCCTTCTGTAGAGGAATTGTAACTTATGGTACAGAAGTTTGTGACATAGAATGTGAAATATCGATACCGTAGTGCAGGAAGTCTCTGTATTCAACGCACAAGTGAAACCTAGACGTTTGGGGGCAAATCGAAATAGGCCCTGTGTCTTTTAGTCTGTACTTCTGAAGCCACCGCGCTTGGTAGTATGGGGACCTGCCTGTAATAGGTAGTATTTGTTGGCTTGTATAGTAGCACAGCTCACATGTAGTAATCAAAGAGAGTAGTGGGACCGTATGAATTAAAACTGTGCTGTTTAACTTGATAGCATTTGCCATACCAATTTTTTTTTTTTTTTTTTTTCGGATATAGCCAGATATATATTTAGTCCACCAACTCAATGGACGTGAGTTTGAGCAAACTCTGGGCGTTGGTGAAGGACAGGGAAGCCTGGCAGACTGCAGTCCATGGGGTCACAAAGAGTATGATGTGACTTAGTGATTGAACAACAACAAACTTATATATTTGGGGCCAGAAAAAGAAGTCCGCCACTGTCGAGTAGAAACAGTAGATGTCCTCACAACGGGGCAGGGGGGCAGTTTGGGGGTGGTTTTCTGCATCTGTGCATCTCAGTCTGACCAGCTTGTGTGACTCTCCTTCATACCCATTTTTTTCCCTCCATGTGTCTGGGCAGCAGCGCCAGAGACCCCCAGCACCCAGGGCCAGGAGGGGTCCCCTGAGCTGCTGATCCGATCCCTGGTGGGGGGCCCGTCTGCGGAACTCCTCCTGGACTTGGAGCGCGTGCTATGCCGAGAGGGTGGCCCGGGGGGCGCCGTGAGGCCCCTCCTCAAGCGCCTCCAGCAGGAGAGCCAGCCCTTCCTCCTGTTCCTGTGGACTCTGGACGCCCCCGGGCCCAATAAAACCCTGCTGCTGACGGCGCTGAGGTGAGAGGCTGGGGGGGCGGTGGGCACCTGTTTGTCGGGGGCAAGGGCAGCTGGCCGACTGCAGGGGCTTCACTTGTTGCCACCCCTCGCCAGGGTCATGACCCAGCTGCTGGATCACACTGAGGCCATGGTCCTCCCCTGGCACGAGGTCTTGGAGCCCTGCCTCAACTGTCTGAATGGCCCCGGCAGTGACTCTGAGGTACCCGAGCCCTGGCCAGGGTGGGCAGGGCAAGGCAGCCCCGGGGCACCAGCTGCTTGGTGAGGCCCGGGGGGCCCACGGCACAGCCAGCCTGGACGGGCTGGGACACTGGGAGGGAGTGGAGGAAGGAGGCCAGTGTCATCTGAGGGTCCCCAGAACCGAGGCCTTCTCGCTGTGCCTGAATTTTAGATTCTGGGTTTGGGAGAAGTCCACATTCCCCAGTCCATGCAGTCCCTGCTCTCCGCCTTTGGGGATGGGGGGTGTGCCCTGTGGGGCAAGGCTCAGGCACCAGCTGGTCCTGGCAGGAGGAAGCCTGGGGAGCTGTCCCCAAGCTCTGCCCCTCACCCCCGGGTCCTCCCCCCAGCATTCTGTGCCAGCCTATCTTTGGTAGTCTGCTCTCAAGTTCTCCAAAATCTCAGCCACCGCACCCCCACATCTAAGGCCACCCCTCAGCCTGCCCTTTGCGTCCCTGTGTTAATCTTGGCATCTCTGGGCCAGATCGTTCAGGAGCTACTGTGCTTCCTGTATCGCCTGGCCTCCATGCACAAGGACTACGCAGTGGTGCTCTGCTGCCTGGGAGCCAAAGACGCCCTCACCAAGGTGCTGGAGAAGCACTCGGCTCAGCTGCTGCTGGCCTGTGAGCTGCGGGACCTGGTGACAGAATGTGAGAAGCACGCCCAGCTCTACAGTAACCTTACCTCCAGCATCCTGGCGGGCTGCATTCAGGTGAGCAGCACGCAGGTCCAGGCTGAGGGAGGTGGGAGGCGGGGGAGGGGCCTCACGCTGTCCCTCTTTGGCACGAGTGGTGGCGGATCTAGGCCCTTGTTGCCCAGCCCTTGCCCCGCGTGGTTCTGTTCTGCCAGGATTCTGGAGAAAGGGGCTGAGCGCTCTGTCGCCTCTTGACTCTTTCTCCACGTGTATCTCCGTGTCCCTGCTGCAGGGACCCTTTCTCTCCCCACACCCTTTCTCTCCATGTCCCGGCTGCAGATGGTGCTGGGCCAGATTGAAGACCACAGACGAACCCACCGCCCCATCAACATCCCCTTCTTCGACGTGTTCCTCAGGCATCTCTGCCAGGGTTCGTGCCCCCCCATCTGCTTCCTCCTGCGGCCACCCCAGCCTCTGCCTCCCCCTCCCTTCCTGCTCCCTCGTCCCCTTCCTGTCTTCTCTCTCAACTAACCAGGCTTCCCGTGGGCCCACAGGCTCCAGCGTGGAGGTGAAGGAGGACAAATGCTGGGAGAAGCTGGAGGTGTCGTCCAACTCGCACCGGGCCAGCAAGCTGACGGACCGCAACCCCAAGACCTACTGGGAGTCCAACGGCAGCACCGGCTCCCACTTCATCACCCTCCACATGCACCGCGGTGTTCTTGTGAGGTGTGAGCACACCCGTGTCCACGCACACGAATGTTCTGATACGCCCCAGTATACGTCCTCAAAGAATTAACTACATACACTCAACCCCAACTTAGACGCCCTGTGCCTGAGGGACCTTACACCCATTTTGTGAAATGAACAGATACACGTGTCGGCCTGATCTCCCTGAGCACAGGGTAGACCTCCCCTCTCTCCCCGAGCCTGCTCCCTCCACCAGACACACGTCACCACCCTGTTCTTTGATGGAGGTAGAGCAGCAGCTTACCCACTCCCCGTGTGGGCATCCGTTTGTTGTGTGCTCTGTGCCAGGTACCCTGCGAGGGCCTGGAGCCCCACCAACAGTGAGATAAGGGGCCTGTCTGCAGGGATCCGACAGTCTTACTGGGGAGCCAGGCTGGAAAATCAGCAAGAGAGAGTAAGAAAAAAGTGATAGTTGACAGGTGCACTGGATCCTGATGCCAGCTGAGATCTCAGAGGAGGCTGCAGACAGAGGGGCTGAATGGGTTAAGTTGGTGGTAGAAATTGACTGGGTAGAGAGAGGCCAACAGATACAGGGACAGCATCTGTGCAGAATGGAAGCAAGAAGCAATGATGTACTGGGGGGACTTGAAGTAATTGTGCTTGGCTGGGATGAAGGGTCTGTGTAGTGAAGTGGCAGGAGAGGAAGCTGGAAAAGGAGGCAGAATCAGTTGAGTTTTATTCTGAAATTTGAGGAGCCACTGAAGGATTTTAAGAGGGGAAAAGACAAAAGTAGGTTTTTTTTATTTAGAGAGCTCTGGCAGTTATGTGAATTTGGCTGGCAGGCCAGGACAGAGTTGGAAGGTTTACTGAGTGATGATCGTTGAGTGAGGCGGCGGGAACGGGAATAGACGGTGAGGAGGCGGTGGAAGAGGAGAGCTTGAGAGGTGGTCTGCGGTACCTGCCGCTGGCTGGATGAGGGGGACCACGAGGGAGACGTCACGTGTCCTAGCTGGATAGCTGGATGGGTGCCCATTCTTTGCCAAGAGAGAAGTGGGAAGAGGAGCAGGTTTCTGCAGACAGATGACCGATCCGTGTGGGCACATGGACCTGGAGGTGCCTGTGGGCACAGCATGGTCCTGTCAGATACGCGGCATGCAAGCTCAGAAGAGCGGTCTAGGGTAGAGACGTGAATTTGGAGTCCTTCAGGTGTTAACTTTCAGCTTAAACCATGGGTTTAAGTGAAATCGCTTTGGGGGAAGGTTAAGGGAAGAGCAGGGAGCCTGGGGAAGACCAACGCTTAAGCAGAGGACAGGATTCTGAAGAGGATGTGGTGGGCAGAAGTCGTTTTGCACCAAGATCAGGGCCCTTGTTTCTGACTGAGTCCTTTCTCCTCTCCCAGGCAGCTGACTCTTCTGGTGGCCAGTGAGGACTCGAGTTACATGCCAGCCCGGGTGGTGGTGTTTGGGGGTGACAGCGCCAGCTGCATCAACACGGAGCTCAATACGGTGGGGACCCCGTGCCTGGGCTCCCCCTTACTCTCCATCCTTCTGTTGGTCCCAGGGGCCTTAGCGGGTGGACCCAGTGCCTGTGGAGCTCCCACATCCCTTCCTCCCGGGCAGGCACTGCTTTGTAAGCTTCGAGAGTGGAATCAGGGCTGTGGAGGTGCATAGATCCACAGGCGTGGGATGGGAGAGGTGAGGGGCGCACACCGTCACAAACTCGGCTGCTGTCAGCAGTCTTCCAGCTCTACTCCTGTCTCTACCTCTTCTCCCCGCCCCGCCAGGTGAATGTGATGCCCTCCGCCAGCCGGGTGGTCCTCCTGGAGAACCTGAGCCGCGTCTGGCCCATCATCCAGATCCGCATAAAGCGTTGCCAGCAGGTGGGGTGGGGGACTGGGGGGCACAGGGTCCAGGAGGAAGCAAAGGATCTCCCTAGCGGCTGGTTCTCCAGTGTTCGGGGGCCAGGCTTAGGTCAAGGGTCCTCTGTCTGCTTGCCCTGTATGGCCCAGGAGCCTGCTGAGTTCCAGAGAGGCGGGAGTGCCTCCAGGGAGCCGAGGGGGTGAGAACTGTGCCCCTTGCAGGGCGGCATTGACACCCGGGTCCGGGGTGTGGAGGTCCTTGGCCCCAAGCCCACTTTCTGGCCGCTGTTCCGAGAGCAGCTGTGTCGCCGTACGTGTCTCTTCTACACCATTCGGGCCCAAGCCTGGAGCCGGGACATTGCGGAGGACCGCAAGCGCCTCCTCCAGCTCTGTCCCAGGTAGGTGGGCAGGGTGCAGCCAAGGAGATACGGTTAGTGGGGGCAGGAGGGGAGCGGCGTTTGAAGGATCAAGCAGCAGCCGTGGGAGGGAGCCAGGGAGCCGAGCAGAGACCAGAAGTGTGTGTGGGGGGTAGGGTGAAGGACCAGCTCATCCGGGCGGGCGATTGAGAGTTGACTGCAGGTGGGTGGAGGCCTGGGGACGTCTTTAATCCTTGACCAGACAGTCTTTGTTCCAGACTGAACAGGGTTTTGCGTCACGAGCAGAATTTTGCAGATCGCTTCCTCCCTGATGAAGAGGCCGCCCAGGCGCTGGGCAAGACCTGCTGGGAGGCCCTGGTCAGCCCCCTGGTGCAGAACATCACCTGCCCGGGTAACCGCCCCCACCGCGGCCCCACTAACCTGCTCCTTGTAATCATCCCCAGGGCTGACCTGAGTCAATGCTCTTGGCTCTCTTGGTTCCTGTCTCTGTCCCCGAAGGCCTATCACCTCAGTGTCCTCCCCTCCCTGCCCCAGGGACTGCTCCCTGAGACTCTGGTGTTTGAATCCTCCCCACCCCGACCCTGTGCCCACGTCCCCAAACTCCAGCAGAAGCAGACCTTGGTGAGGGGAGGACTAGGGCCCTGCCGCCCCCAAATCCTTTCCGTGCAGTCGCTTCTCCCCTCTGCTTTCCAGGTTCTCCATTCCGTCCCCCATGGAGGCCTGTTCCTGACCTGTCTTCTTGTAGATGCGGAAGGTGTGAGCTCCCTGGGGTGGCTGCTGGATCAGTACTTGGAGCAGAGGGAGAGCTCTCGGAACCCCCGTGGTCGAGCCGCGTCCTTTGCCTCCCGTGTGCGTCGCCTCTGCCACTTGCTGGTACACGTGGAGCCTCCTCCCGGACCTTCTCCTGAGCCCTCCGCCCGGCCCCGTGAGTCCCGGCCGTGGCCGGCTGAATGAAGAAGCTGGGCGGCGGTTCTGTCTGGTTCCTCTCTTCTGAGTTTTATTCTTCCTTTCTGCTTTGCCATGGGCCTTCCCGGGGCTGAGTTCCCCGGACGCTGGGACTCACCCAGCGGCTGAGATGAGCCTGTTCCTTTGCCCTCTGTGTCCGCAGCCAGCAAGAGCAGTAAGGCTCGGGACCGGAGCCCTGGGCCTCCCCCCGCCCTTCCCAGCAGCAGCCTGAGGAACATGACGCAGTGCTGGCTGAGTGTGGTGCAGGAGCAGGTAGGCAGGGGCGCTGAGGTCCGGGCAGGGCCGAGGCTGCTGGGCGGCCCCTGGGCTGCGATTTCCCATCTCCTCAGGTCAGCACGTTCCTGGCTGCGGCCTGGAGGGCCCCGGACTTCGTGCCCCGCTACTGTAAACTCTACGAGCGCTTGCAGAGGGCAGGCTTGGAGCTCTTCGGGCCCCGGGCGGCCTTCACGCTGGCCCTGCGCAGCGGCTTCTCTGGCGCCTTGCTGCAGCAGTCTTTTCTCACCGCTGCCCACGTGAGTGCGGGGCCAGCGGCCTGCTGGGCCCCTTCTGCTCTGCCCTTTCATCTGCTTCCTCTCCCCACCCCCAAAACTCTGCTCCCTCTTCATGGTTTGCTCCCGCCCTTTCCGTTGCCCCCAGATGAGTGAGCAGTTCGCCCGGCACATTGACCAGCAGATCCAGAGTGGCCTGATGGGTGGAACCCCTGGAGTGGAAGTGCTGGGGCGGCTCCAGTGGCACCTGGAGCCCATCATGGTCCTCTCTGGCCTGGAGCTCGCCACGACTTTTGAGCACTTCTACCAGTGAGTGCGGATCTGGAGAGGCAGGGTGTGCGAGGCCTAGAATCTGAGGGTGGGGGAGACCTGCGTCTTAGAGGGAAGGCAAGGGAGGTGCAGTGGGGAGGTGAGGTTAAGATGCAGAGATGGCCATGGCCCTGGGGAGGGGGAGGATGAGGCAGGCTGCAACAGGGGGATCTGTGTTCTGGAGCGGGAGGCCCTGCCGAGCGCCCACATTGAGGCTCGGCCTGGGCTGTGCCCGCTGCAGGCACTACATGGCGGACCGTCTCCTGAGCTTGGGCTCGAGCTGGCTGGAGGGGGCCGTGTTGGAGCAGATCGGCCTTTGTTTCCCCAACCGCCTCCCCCAGCAGATGTTGCGGAGCCTGAGCACCTCGGAGGAGCTGCAGCGCCAGTTCCACGTGTACCAGCTCCAGCAGCTGGACAAGCTGTTCTTGGAGCAGGAGAACGAGGAGGAACAGGGCCTGGAAGAAGAGGCGGTAAGGGCAAGGGAAAGAGTGGGAGAATAGGCGAGCAGGAGAGTCTGGAGCAAAGAAGGGAGCCCAAGAGCCCTTGGAATCCTTCTGTCTCTCAGGAGGAAGAGGAGGCCGAGAAGGAGCTCTTTATCGAAGATTCAAGTCCAACAGTCTCTGTACTGGTCCTGTCACCACGCTGCTGGCCGGTCTCCCCTCTCTGCTACCTGTACCATCCCAGAAAGTGCCTTCCCACAGAATTCTGTGATGCCCTTGACCGCTTCTCCAGTTTCTACAACCAGAGTGAGGAGATAGGGACAGGCAGTTGGAGATTGGGGTGAGAGTTGGGGTGGCATCTCAGAGAGGAGGAGGAGAGAGGCTCTTTGGACAGGAATGTATAGATAGGAAGCAAAGTGGTCTCTGGATAGAAGCATCGCTAGGGAAGGAAGGGTGGAGAAGTGTGGGTTAGATCTTCATTAATTTCTCTCTGATTTTCTTCACCTTTATATGAACTTGCTCTGTTTTTCCTTTGTTAACTTCAAGTTGCATGCTTATTTCATTTTTAGTCTTTTCAGACTTCTGGTTTTCAAGTGAAAGTATTTAAGGCTGTTCATTTCCTACCGACATTGCTTTAGCTGCCTTCAGTAAGTTCTTGGTTTTTGTTTTGTTTTGAAGAGTTTTTTTTTTTTTTTTTTTAATTGAGGTAGAGTTAGTATTCAACGAAGTACACAAATCTTAATTATAGCTTAATGAAATTTATATCCGTATACCCTCCTGTAAGCAGCCCCCCTGCCTGATCAAGACATAGAACGTTGCCAGCACAACAGAAGGCTTCCTCCTTCATGTCCCCTTTCTAGTCAGTATCTTCTTCCAGGAGAAGTTACTATTCTCCCTTTTCATCGTAGGTTTCTGCCTCTAATTTAAACATCATACAGATGGAATCATAGAGCATGTATCCTGCAGTGTCTGATTTCTCTCACGGGATGTAATGTCTGTGGGAGTTTTTCAGGTTGCCAGTTACATCATTAACTTTGTTCTTTTGCGTTGCTGATTCACATTCCACTGCATGAATTATGGATATTTGGGACGTCACATAAATTTTTATCATGTAGTACTTGATAATTGTTTAGTTCTAAGAATTTTCTAATTTCCATTTTGTTTCTTTGATTTATTAGTTTTCTGGAAGTATATATTTTTAAGTTTCCAAACTTGTTTTTTTTTTGCTTAGTCATCTTTTGGTTTAGATTTTAACCTTCATTCCCTGTGGCCAAAGAAGGTGATTTCTGTGATTCTGAATCTTTGCATTGAGTGAGTCTTATTTCATGGCCTAGTAGGTGATCAGATTTTATAAGTGTTCTGTGTGTGATGAAGAAGAATGTGTACTCTTCAACCGTTGGATATAGGATTCTATTTATTCCTCTAAATTGACCTTGTTAATTGTGTTGTACAAATCTCTATCCTTACTTATTTTTGTTTGCTTGATTTATTACCTAGAGAAGTATGCTAAAACTTACCATTACAATAGTGAAGTTTTAAACTTCCAGTCACGTCAGTTTTACTTTATATATTTTTTGACTGTGTTATCAGATACAAGGTTAAAATCATTTAACAGTAGATAATAATAGATAGAACTTTATATAGCAATAATAATAGAACTTTCTGCAATGATGGAACAGTTCTTTTCTGTGCTGTCAAAAATGACAGCCATTCATGTCTATTGAGCACTTGAAATGGGACTAGTGTGACTGAGGAACTCAGTATTTAATTTTATGTACTTTAGAGTTTAATGTTAAATAGCCACATGTGGTGAGTGGCTACCACATAGAGGACTCTGTAGATTTAGAATCTTCGTGGTCAGTTAAGCCTTATTGTCATGAAATGACCATCTTTCTTTCTAGTGAAGTTTTTTCTCTTAAGGTCTGTTTTTATCTGGTGTTAATGGTATACCAGCTTTCTTTGATTGGTATCTTTCTGGTATGTCTATTTCTATCCTTTTACTGTTTTCTTTTGGCTTGATCATTATTTGAGGTCTCTCTTATTGTGGTAAAATATGACTAGCATACTTTGCCATTTTAGCCATTTTAAGTATAAGATTCAGTTGTCCTTTTACTTGAAAATTGTTTAATTTGGAAATAAATTTACAGAAAAGAAATTGTAGGAATAATATAAAGAGCACTCATAAACTCTTTTCTTTTTAAATGTATTTATCTTAGGCTGCACTGGATCTGTGTTGCCATGCACAGGCTTTCTCTAGTTGCAGTGAGTAGGGTCTGCTCTGTAGTTTCGGTATGCAGGCTATTCATTGTGGTGGCTTTTCTCATTGTGAAGCAAAGGCTCTAGGCACGAGGGCTTCAGTAGTTGCCACGCATGGGCTCAGTAGTTATGGCTTGTTTGCCCCATGACATATGGAATCTTCTCAGACCGGGGATTGAACCTGTGTCCTCTGCATTGACAGGCAGATTCTCAGTCACTGGACCATCAGGGAACTCCTCATAAACGCTTCATCCAAGTTTACCTGTTGTTAACATTTTGCTCCATTTGCTTTTTTAATTTGCTCTTTGTGTACATATACATGTCTATAAATGTATATGTGTGTATACTTTTTTCATGAACCATCGTGTATATGTTGGCTCTTTGCCCCTAAATAATATACATTTCCTAAGAGTAAAATGTTCTTTTATGAAACCAGCACTCCATTTATTACTTTCAAATATTTAACAATCATATAATACTTTTAATCTAGTTTCCATATTCCAGTTTTTTCAATTACTCCATAATGTCTTTTTTTTTCAGTCCTGGAGAGGATCCGGTTCAGGAGCACCTGTTGATTTAGTTGTCGTGTCTCTAGTCTCCTTTAATCTGGAGCAGTTCCACAGGCCTTCTTTGTCTTTTATGATACTGACACAATTTTAAAGGAGATATAATCCTTTAAAATTTCCTAATTCCTCCTTTTAAGCTTATGTATTTCTGGATTCACATTGCACATTCCTGGCCAGAGTACTAAGTGATGTTATATCTTCCCAGGATAGTATACATGGAAGCACAGGATTACCATCCGCTCCTTGTTAGTAATGTTAATTTTGATAGCCTGGTCAAGAGGCAGTTTGATTTTTCCACTGTACAGTTAATATTTTTTCCCCCGCTACTATTAATAAGCAATCTGTTGGCAGTATACTTTAAAGCCTGCCAGTATTCTACTGTCATCAGAATTCCCCTAGTAGCATTTTACAATTTTTTTTAGCCACCCTTGCAGTTTGCAGGGTCTTAGTTCCCCAACCAGGGATTGAACTGGGCCCTGGCAGTGAAATCAGTGAGTCCTAACCACTGGACCTCCAGGGAATTCCCTTATTGTACTTTTAACTTTGACTTCTTTTTATATTTTAGACATGTCTTTATTTAAAATATTAATACCTAGAACCTGTTTTCTAATCTCTGTTTTTGAATGATCAATTTTTGTCTAGTTATTATAAGTAATAACATTCGACTTTTATTTTTGGTTTACTTTTCTTATAATTTTAAATTTTAGTTATTTAATATATACAGGAGTATGTAAAACATACAGTTAAAGCAAGAAAGTTCGGTAGAACACTAACAGATGTGATTCTGCCCTGGGTTTTTGTGTATTCTATTCTTTTGGATTTTTAAAAAATTCCTTTTTGTCTCTATCAGTTTTGGAAGTTATGCATTCTGTTTCTATAGTTGATTGCTCTTATATTTTTAATGTAAGTTTAACTTGTTAATGTCACCTCCCATCTCCCTGAAAAATGGAAGGACCATAGAAAATCTTAATTCCAGTCTGATCCCCATCTTGTACCTTTGTTTCTCTCCCAGCTGGTGATTATTATTATTGTTTTATTCAGTTTGGATTCACCATCATACCAGTTGCTTTAGTCACTATTCCTTTTGTACCTTGATCCTTCTTTTTGAATTCAGTTTTCCTCCTAAAGTACATTATTTAGAAGTTTCTTAATTGATGAAATATTGCTAGAAAACTTTTATCAGTTTTTATTTTAGAATGGCTTATTTTCATCTTCATTTAGAAAATCTTTTTATTGTGAGAAATTTTGACATACCAAAAAGCAGACAGAATAAACTTCAGTATATCAACATATATCAGTTCACGGCCAATTTTGCTTCATCTGTACCCCACCCACTTTCCCCACCCCTCAGATAAAGACTCCTTTTAAAAGCCAGGATTCTATAATTATCAAACTTATAGAAATTAGTAGTAGTTCCTAATCTTATCAGATATACAGTCAGTATTCATATTTCCCTAATTATCTTGAGCTTTTTAGAGTTTTTTGTGGGTTTTTTTGGCCTATTGAGGATCTGAATGAAGCCCCCTTTTGCGTTTGGTGAGTTCTGTCTCCCGTCTCCCTCAGTGTATGATCCCTGCCTCAGTTTCCCCCCCCTCTTGCAGTTGTTTGTGGAGGGCTGGCTGGTTGTCCAGAGCTGTCCACAGGCTGGATTGTGTCTACCTAGTGTCCTCTAGCACGGTCCTCTGTCGCCTCCTTTCCTGAAGACCGATATTTAGGTGTTCAGATGTAGCAGCTTATTTAGATTCTGCGTTGATTTTCTCAGGCAAGGACATGTCATAGGTGGTATCATGTACTTCCTTCAGGAGGTTGTCTTTCTGTGTGATGTTAAAGTGGATTTCAGCATCATCTGTCCAATCTATACATTATATAGAATTTCCCATCAGCTGTTCGCTAGACATTCATTCTCATTACCATTAGGGTTAGGAGCTAGTGACATTCTACTCTTGTCATCCTCTCTCCATGTGTTAGCCAGAAGGCTCTGTCTGTAGAGAGAACCTTTCTCTCATCAGCTTTTTGGTTACCTGGAAGGTCCATTTATACAGGAAAGGCTTGATTCTCTTTTCCTCTCCCTCTTTTTTAACCACTTTTTAAAATAATGTATTGGTTCTGTAGCTTCATCCAAAGATACCCATGAGGTCTTTGAAAAATAAAAGATATCATGAACTCATGGCTTTTAAAACATTTCATGTTTTTCAGTCCATCACGGGTGTGGTGTTTTTTTTGTTTTTTGTTTTTTTTTTTTGACATTCACATTGTCCCATCTTGGGCCAGAGAGCACCTCCCAGTCTGGTTCCTTTTGGTACCTTCTCCTCGTGACAGCATCCTTGCTTTCTAGTCTGAGCAAACACCCCAGGCTCACAGCGGGTGGCAGAGACTCAGCCTAGCAGATCTCTAAAACTGTCAAGTTTCCTGGGAGCAAAGCCCAGCTGTCCTCTCTGCTGTTTCTGCTGTGGAGCTTACCGGGCACAGGGCTGGGCACGGGGTGGGCTCCCAGACCCCTGTGGCAGACACAGAAGGGCTGTGCTCGGGACGCTGGATGAGGCATGTGTGTGTGAGTGTGTGTCTGTGTGTGTGTGAGTGCTGGGCCCTGCTCCCCACAGAGACTAGCGGAGCCTGGCGAATGCTGCACGCTCGCCTCAGCCCTGACCCCTCATTTCCCCTGTTGTCTCCACTTCTTCCCTCGACACTCTCCCAGGTCAGAACCATCCGGTCTTGGACGTGGGGCCACACCGGCGACTGCAGTGGACGTGGCTGGGCCGGGCGGAGCTGCAGTTCGGGGACCAGACGCTGCATGTGTCCACCGTGCAGATGTGGCTGCTGCTGCATTTCAATCGGACGGAGGTGCCTCAGCTCCTTGGCCTCTCTGTCTCCTCCGCTTCGTCTGTCACTGTTTTCCTCAACTCTGTCCCACCTTCTTTCCCTCCTTCTTTTCCTTTGCCTTGATCATCTGCTCCTGACTGGCCCTGTTTCTCCGGCCCAGGAGGTGTCAGTAGAGGTTTTGCTGAAGAATTCTGGCCTCAGCCCCGAGCTGCTGCTCCAGGCCCTCCTGCCCCTCACCTCAGACAGCGGCCCTTTGACCCTGCAGGAGGGCCAGGACTTCCCACCTAGGGGTAGGTTCAAGGTGGTGGGGCTGGGCTGAGCCCCTGCTCCCAGGGGTGGGCTCTCCAGGTGGGGGAGATACAGGGGATGAGAATGGAGTCCCCTTTGCCCTCACTCGTCTGTCCCTTCCCCTCTTTGGGTGCTGACTGGGAGCGGGTTCCAGGTGTGCTGCGTCTCCGGGAGCCTGGGCTCCGGCCCCGTGGGGAGGCCCTGTGGCTGCTGCCTCCCCAGACATACCTGAACGTGGAGAAGGATGAAGGCCGGACCCTGGAACAAAAGAGGAACCTCCTGAGCTGTCTTCTTGTCCGTATTCTCAAAGCCCACGGGGAGAAGGGCCTCCACATTGACCAGCTGGTTTGTCTGGTAGGCACAGGGGACCCTGATGGTTGGGGGAAGGGGAGGGAGTCATGCTTGGGGGTGGAGTGGGGGGCAGGGGGCATCACGGGGAAGGTGGGTGACATTTCCATCTGGGTTTTCTATTCCTGATGGAAAGTTAGAAGGTGGAGACCAGACATGAGTGCTGACCGTTTGCCAGGCTCTATTCTAAAGAGTTTCGATGATTAAGTCATTTAATCTACACAGAAATACAATGAGATTGGTGGTGTTGGTATTACTACTATTATTATTATCCCCATTTAACAGATAAGAAAAATGAGGCATGAGTTAGTAACTGATCCACAGTCAGGCAGTAAGTGGCAAAGTCGGAGGCTGGCTGCTCTGGGTAACCGCAGCCCACCTGTTTCCTCACCTCCCATCCAGGTTCTGGAGGCCTGGCACAAGGGTCCAAATCCTCCTGGAAGCCTGGGCCGCGCCATTGCTGGGGGTGTGGCCTGTACCAGCACGGATGTCCTCTCTTGCATTCTTCACCTCCTGGGCCAGGGCTATGTGGAACGGCGGGATGACTGGCCCCAGATCCTCACGTACGCCACCCCGGAGCCCTCAGGGCCTTGCCGGGGCCAGGCAGAGATCCCCTTCTTTGGCAGCCAGACCTCTGAGACCTCCAAGATAAGGTAGCCACCGCTAGCCCCGTGCCCCCTGCTGCAGGGCCCCCCAGGACGAATGGCACCGCAGTGACATGGGAGGGGTCATAGTGCCAAAGCCAGGCTGCCAGAACAAAAACATGTCATTTCTTTCTTTGTCTAGTGCCATTTTCCCTGTCCCTGATGAGAGATATTAGTCCTCATCCCCACTGCCAGCGTCATCAACCCCTTTGTTTCCTTCCCACGCAGGGGCCTTGCTGTCCCCAGACTCCTTATGTAGGAGTCCAAGACTCATAAACTCCTTTCTGGATGTCTTTCATTCTAA
Organism: Bubalus bubalis; assembly: GCF_019923935.1. Lineage (NCBI taxonomy): Eukaryota > Metazoa > Chordata > Mammalia > Artiodactyla > Bovidae > Bubalus > Bubalus bubalis. The sequence continues at coordinate 35,046,094 of NC_059158.1, read as the reverse complement.
GCAGAATTGAAATACTAGGCAGACACATATTGAGTACTAACTATGCACTCTGCTTCGTGAAATATACAAATTCTTTGACTAGTTTTCAGGAAGTCTGTTCTCCAGAGGAATTTGCCATAGGATTCCGCTAGCTGGCTGGCACCCTAAAGCTCTTTACCTCAGTTGCAGTTCACCAGGAGTTGTTCTGCTTTTACGCCGGCTGTTCAGACTGTGTAAATGCGAGTTTTCTAGAGTCATCTTTCTCAAACTTCCACTCGCACACATTTTCAAATTCACTGGAGCTCCCCGTGACACTTAGGCTGCTGGTCCACAGCCCTCACATTGAGGAATGAGGCTGTAGACTTTCTCTCACTGGACACACTGGGAAAATTAGGGGAGGGACCTGAGTGTGATCATCCCATCCACTGCAGGTCAGTCAGCACCGTGACCCCTGCCCACTAGATTCCAGTAGTGCCTCAGTCACTGACCGCCAGCCCCACCCCCACATACTGCACACGCTCTGTGGAGGCTGTGCTCTGTCGGTGGGTGGTGATCCTCAGGCTGGTTCAGCAAGTGTGGACGGAGATGCACAAGTGAGGACTGGGGGGCCAGGGTGGGCTCCAGCCAGCGGGTTGGATAAGCAGGGCAGTGAGACTGACCACTGACCCCTGTCTCCCTCAAGCCCAGAAGCCGTGGCTGCCCTGGCTTCCCTCCAGCTGCCCGCGGGCCGCACCATGAGCCCCCAGGAGGTGGAAGGGTTGATGGAGCAGACGGTGCGGCAGGTGCAGGAGACGTTGAACCTGGAGCCCGACGTGGCACAGCACCTCCTGGCTCATTCCCACTGGGGCGCCGAGCAGCTGCTGCAGAGCTACAGCGATGACCCTGAGCCGCTGCTGCTGGCAGCCGGGCTGCGCGTGCCGCGGGCCCAGGCCGCCCCCGCACGCCCCGACCACTGCCCCGTGTGTGTCAGCCCCCTGGCGCCCGAGCGCGACCTGCCCGCCCTCTGCTGCCAGCACTTCTGCTGTAAGGTGAGGCTCTCCTCCCCCAGTACTGCAGCTCGGGAGCTCTGGTCTCCAGCCCCGGCAAGGCCACTTCCGGGCCTGGGCGATGTTGGATGAGTCTCTCAGTCCCTCTTAAGCTGGTTTTGTCATCGGTAAGTGGTGCTTTGACACTCTGCAGGGTGGTGGTTAGCATCTGGTGGTATGTGTCTTTGCTGCATATTGTAATCACTGGGAACTTTTAAAAAATCCCAGTGCTCAAAGTATGCACGAGACCAATTAAATGAGAATCTCCAGAGGTGAAACAAGAGTTCCTCAGGGGATTCTAGTGTTCAGCCAAATTTGAGAACAATAGATAATACATACACATGTACAGAATCAAAGCACTTTATAAATGAGAAGTGTTTGGAAATTGGTGATGACTATGGTTTATGTTTTCCTTATCACCACCGAAGGTTTTTTTATTCCAAAATGTCATCACTTCTTTTATCTGTACACGTTCACTTAATATAAAAATTAAAAGGAACAGTTTAAAACAAAAACAGCACAAAAGCAGAGGGAAGTACGGGAAATCAGGCTGCCGTGAAGCTGAGCAGAGAAGACTGTAGCTGGGGAGGGAGCACCCTTGGGGTGGCGAGGGGCCGAGGCAGGAAGCTGGGTGCTGAGTGCCGTCTCCCCTGCCTCACAGCTTGTAGGACCAGAGCCCACACCCATCCACTTAGCAGGATGAGCGCCCTTGTTGCCATGAATTCTAGCCGCCTCTCTCAGCAGCGCCGCCCCAGTGGTGCGTGACCTGGGCCGTGTGCGTTTGCATGCGTGTGTACTTGTACTTTTTCTCCTTCCCTTTTGCTCAGCTTCAAGTTACTCTTCTCACATAGTTGCCTCTGCCCCCTGTTCCCAGGTTCTTAATGATTCCCTTTCCGCTTCCACTTTTTTGTTCAACTAATGTTTGTTATGGACCTCCTGTGTGCACAGCGCTGGGTGCTGCGTGAGGGAGTGGGGAGACGCAGGCAGACAAGGACCCGAGCGCTAATAATAACCACAGCTAATATTTATGGGGGCCTCATTCTGGGCCACTGTGCTGTTTTACAAACATTGTCTCGTTTAATTCCTGGAATAGTTCTGTGAAGAAGGTGAGCACAGTGGTGGGACAGCGGAAGGAGAGATTTGGGAGGCGGACGGGGGCCTAGTTGAGTTGGGTTGGCAGACAGGGACCTTTATGGGAAGCCCTGGGGGGTTTTGAGCAGAGATGCAATAAGATCTGATTTCCAGTTTTGAAAAGATCACTTGGTGTGGAGAAAAGGCTTGGGCAGAACAAGAGTGGAAGTAGGGACACTGGTTCAGAGACTTGTACAAAGAGGCAAGAGGTGCTGGCCGCTGAGCCTAGGGACGGTGAAGGGGTAGACAGATCGGGACACATGTGGGGTAGAGCTGACAGGGTTGTGGCTGAGGACAAGGGCATCAAGACAGCTCCTGGGGTTTTGACCTGAGCATCTGGCAGGAGGAGTTGGGGGAAATGTTAGGCCTGGGGTTGGGGTGCAGGGCAGATTTTTGAGGGGAAATTCCATCCGTTTTGGCCAAGTAAAGTTTGAGCTGCTTTGTTGGGCACCTGTGTGGGACTAACAGGCAGACAGTGGATTTTTCAATTTGGAAATAAGTGCAGAAGCCTGGCTGGCATCACCCAGGGGGAGAGGAGCAGGCCCAAGGCACTGAGCACGGGGCACCCCGACCCTGTAGAGACAAGAGACAGGGAGCCGGGAAATGGGACTCAGCAAAGCAGACTGAATCCGTCCCAGCAGAGGAGCCAGGGGCAGAGTGCAGGAGCCACTGACAGAGGAAACCTTGGGGCCTGGAGCAGTGGGAGACAGCTTCCCAGGGTGAGGCTTGAGTGAGTGGCCGAGGGCAGGAGGGGAGTCCAGGCGGGAGATGGCATTCCCTCTGGCTGGGCAGTGGGGACAGTGGAGGCCAAGGGTAAGCCCCAAGCAGAGACGCTCCTTGCGGGCATGGAGCAGGTTCCAAACTGAGACCTGGCCATTGTCCTGCAGGGCAGTGCTCCCACCCCACAGCTATCGGCCCGGGGGCCTGTGTGCCTGCCCTCGACCTGGGGGGTCTGAATGTGGAAAAGGATTTTGCATTCTATTTCCCAGCTTATCTGGGCTTGTTTTACTATAAGAAGGGGTTGGTTTTGTCTAGTACTTGAGTGAAAATAGTTCAGTAAAGCACTTATTTATCATGGAGAGTCCTCATGGAACTACCTGGGGACTCTCCTGGGGTTTGGATCCATCATTTGGGGAAGCTCCGGGGTAGGCAGTGTGAGGGAGAGGGTCCTTAATGGAGTCTTTTGGAGGCTCAGGTGCTCATGAGGTAGTTGGTGTCTTCTGGAGGGATGAGGGAAGGAACAATCAAGAGGGGAGGGGATGATGAGGGCTGATGTTGAGGGGGGAGGGGATGAGGGGGGCTGATGTTGGAGGGGGAGGGGATGATGAGGGCTGATGTTGGGGGAGGGGATCAGGGGGGCTGATGTTGGGGGAGGGGATCAGGGGGGCTGACGTTGAGGGGAGGGGATGATGTGAGAGCTGACGTTGGGGGGAGGGGATGATGTGAGAGCTGACGTTGGGGGGAGGGGATGATGAGGGCTGATACTGGGGTGGAGGGGATGATGAGGGCTGATGTTGAGGGGAGGGGATGATGAGGGCTGATGTTGAGGGGAGGGGATGATGAGGGCTGATGTTGAGGGGGGGATGATGAGGGCTGATGTTGAGGGGAGGGGATGATGAGGGCTGATGTTGAGGGGAGGGGATGATGAGGGCTGATGTTGAGGGGAGGGGATGATGAGGGCTGATGTTGAGGGGGGAGAGGATGATGAGGGCTGATGTTGGGGGGGGATGATGAGGGCTGATGTTGAGGGGGAGGGGACTATGAGGGCTGATGTGGGGGGAGGGGTGATGAGGGCTAAGTGGGGGGCGGGGACGATGAGGGCTGATGTTGAGGGGCGGGGACGATGGCTTGGGTTGGGTAGGCAGTGACATGATAGCAGGAGAAGGATTTATGAGTTGTGACACCCCCGGCACTGGTGATGGGGGGTAGGGGGCTGAGCAGAATTTAGGGGTGCACTGGAGAGGGCGGGGGCATGGAGACAGGACTGAGGTAAGACGTGGAGCCAGATGAGGTCGCAGCTACAGCACAGTGGGCCCTGGCCAGCCCCCAGGCCTCCTTTCTCTCAGGCTTTCTTGCTCTCTCCAAGTCTTTCTCAGAACTTGAATCTTCTTTTTCTTGATTCTCTTTACCCATCCCTTTACACCCATCCCAACAATAATTTTAATTACCACTTTGGTCTGCACACCTCAAAGTGAACTGAAATTGTGGCCAATCAGGAAAACCCCTGGAGGCCAGAAAGGTTAGGGTCAGCGTTGAGGCTGATGCAGCAGCAGGTCTGTCTCTGGCCTTGCCAGTGTCGGGGAGGGGTCCTGCTCCTGGGCTGTCCCTGAGCGGCCACTCCCGTGTCCCTCCCAGTCTTGCTGGAATGAATATCTGACGACGCGCATTGAGCAGAACCTCGTGCTGAACTGCACCTGCCCCATTGCTGACTGCCCGGCCCAGCCCACCGGGGCCTTCATCCGTGCCATTGTCTCCTCGCCAGAGGTCATCTCCAAGGTACCCCACTCTGCCTCGTGAGGCTCCAGGGCACAGCCCCGGGGAGCGGGGGACCCGGAGGTGTGGTGTCAGAGAGCCAGGCACTCCCCTCATGGCCCCTGTGTCCCCACAGTATGAGAAGGCCCTCCTGCGTGGCTACGTGGAGAGCTGTGCCAACCTGACCTGGTGCACCAACCCCCAGGGCTGCGACCGCATCCTCTGCCGCCAGGGCCTGGGCTGCGGCACCGCCTGCTCCAAGTGCGGCTGGGCCTCCTGCTTCAGCTGTAGCTTCCCCGAGGTGGGGGCCCACCCTGGCTCTGCCCCATTGCCGGGGTCCACACCCCTCCCTGCCCCCCCACCCCAAGCACCCTGCCCTGTCCTGCTCGCACCAACCAGTCTGCAATAAGGACTCAGCTGTGCCCTCGCTGCCCCCCCCCAGGCACACTACCCTGCCAGCTGTGGCCACATGTCCCAGTGGGTGGACGACGGCGGCTACTACGACGGCATGAGCGTGGAGGCCCAGAGCAAGCATCTGACCAAGCTCATCTCCAAGCGCTGCCCCAGCTGTCAGGCTCCCATTGAGAAGAACGAGGGGTGTCTGCAGTAAGTGGGGGTACTGTGGGCGGCGGCAGGGTTGGAGGCTTGGGAGAGGGTAGGAGACCTGGCAGAAGGAAGGGGCAGACCAGAAAGCTCAAGAACCACGGGGAGGTCCTCAGCTACCTCCTCGCACCTTCCAGAGTGATTCCGGTGTTCCCCCCACTTTTAAGCCTGCATGTATGGGGGGATCTGGAAGCCAGGATGTGGTTAGTAGGGATTAGTGAAGTTAAGGAGACTTAAGAGGGCGTGGGAGGGGCCAGTGGTGTGTCCAGGCCCTGGGCATTCCTGGTGGGGCCCTGGCCAGAGGCAGGAACCCTGACCAGCTAGCCTCCTCCACAGCATGACCTGTGCCAAATGCAATCATGGATTCTGCTGGCGCTGCCTCAAGTCCTGGAAGCCAAATCACAAAGACTATTACAACTGCTCCGCCATGGTAAGGGGCTGGTGCCCAGAGGAGGCTGGCAGAGGCCCCCGGGCAGGCAGGGTGGGATGCTGCTTCCAGGCTTGGGTGCAGACAGCTCCATGTCCCAAGCAGCCGGAGAGGTGGAACAAGGCTCGGTGGAGAGAAGACTGAAGGCCCCGGGGCCTGCAGGTGCTGGGAGTTCCGTCCTGGGAGGTCTGTGCACAGAGACCTTCTGCCCCAGAGTCGGCCATCCCACACCGGGGGGTAGGTGGGGGGCTACAGAGAGGCTGTGGTGGGCTGGACGCTCCCAGGAGTACCAGGGCAGAGCAGAGCAAGGACTCTGAGCCAGGGCCTGGCTTCACTGGGTAGTCAACATGCCAGGCCTCAGCACCCTCATCTCAGTTAGGAGAAATGAAGAAATCTGGGTAGAGCAGCAGTAGGCCTCCGTGAATGGTGGCTGGTCTGAGGAGTAACCTCATCTTGTCCTGCCAATCACCCAGCAGCCCTCTTGACGTGTCTTCACTAGGTAAGCAAAGCTGCGCGCCAGGAGAAGCGCTTCCAGGACTACAACGAGAGGTGCACTTTCCATCACCAGGCCCGGGTGAGCAGGGAGGAGACAGTGGGGTGGCCAAGGAGGTTAGAGGGCTGGGCCGGATGGCCGGGCGCTCTTTTGAGGGGTGGGGCTGTGCCCGCTGGCGCTGACAGCCACCTCTCTGCACAGGACTTTGCTGTGAACTTGCGGAACCGCGTGTCTGCCATCCACGAGGTGCCTCCGCCCAAATCCTTCACTTTCCTCAGTGATGCCTGCCGGGGTCTTGAGCAGGCACGAAAGGTACTGTGGGGTGGGGTGGGCTGGGCAGAGGGTGGGCGGGAGGAGGGGGAGGGTGGGAGGCGGCCTCAGCAGGAGCCTGCCTGGGCCCGCAGGTGCTGGCCTACGCCTGCGTGTACAGCTTCTACAACCAGGACACAGAGCACATGGACGTCGTGGAGCAGCAGATCGAGGCCCTGGAGCTGCACACCAACGCCCTGCAGATCCTCCTGGGTGAGCCCCCGTCCCCTTGGCACCTACCCCCAACATACAGATGGATGGGCGACCCGGCCCCAGCCGCCCACCTTCATTCTGGCCCCTGGAGCTTCCTGTGCCTCGTAGCCATGTTACCGTCTTCAAGTTCTACCCCGCAGGTCCATGGTAGACACCCCCACCCGACCTTTGCTTTGATTACGACATGTCCCCACCTCTAGGCTGTGAGCCCTGGTAGATGTGGGGAGCGCATGGCAGGCATCTGTGGGAGGAAGGGAAGAAGGGAGGGAGCCCCGCGCCCTGCCCTCTCTGCAGAGGAGACGCTGCTGCACTGCAGAGACCTGGCCTCCTCGCTGCGCCTCCTGCGGGCCGAGCACCTCAACACTGGCCTGGAGCTGCTGCGGCGGATCCAGGAGCGGCTGCTGGCCATCCTGCAGCACTCCACCCAGGTAGCCACCCATCCAACCCAGCCTTCCTGCCCTCACTTGGCATCGCCTGTCACAGCCTCCGGTGCCCTGGGGGGATCCTGATGGAAAGGATTCGAGGGCACACGGACCCGGCCTGTATCCCACCTCCCAGCCCTGCCCCTCGGCCACCTGGCCTTTCCTACAAAATGAAGGAGGTAGTTAGCCCAGGTTAAGGGTATCTGGCCAGGTGCTTGCTCTCCAGAACTAGGGGAACTTTTTCAGAAGATTCTTCCCAGATGTGGATTTAGAATCCTAGGAGTTGGGGGCCAAAGGGCAGGGATCCACCAGAGTAAGGGAGCTAAGGTTCTTTCCGGCTCCAATACACTGATGTTGAGTCTGAACTAGGAATCCCGCCCTCAGGGAGCTTACGGATTGATATGTAACTTGGGCAGAAAAGGCATGAACACACAGTGGTAAGGGTAGGTGGTGCCTCACCGCCGTATCCTGGGTCACTGAGGACTGTCATGTTACGCAGAGTCAATGGCTCGCAGAGCGGGGTGCTGGGGTGGGGGGGGGGAGGGGTGCATTCCTGGCAGGGCCAGGTGGCTCTTGGCCCTCAGGGGATCCAGGTGAAGGATGGCTGGGTGCCAGGGCCGTGTCCTCTATGCTGCTCCCCACATCCTCCCGTCTCCTTGCCAGGATTTCCGGGTTGGCCTCCAGAGTCCATCCTCCGAGTCCCGGGAGGCAAAAGGACCCAACGTGCCCAGCAGTCAGTGAGTGGAGGGGCCCCCGGCACGGGGGGAGTGGGCGTGGGAGGCCCAACGTGCCCAGCAGTCAGTGAGTGGAGGGGCCCCCGGCACGGGGCGGGGGGCGCCGTGGCCCTGAGGTTGAGTGTGTGCTCTCCCAGGCTCCAGGGCTCCTTGGAACTGGAGGAGGAGGAGGAGGAAGAGGAGGACGAGGAGCCCGAGTGGCAGCAGGACGAGTTTGAGGAGGAGCTGGACAATGACAGCTTCTCCTATGATGAGGAGTCCGAGAACCTGGACCGAGAGACTTTCTTCTTCGGCGACGAGGACGACGACGAGGAGGATGAGGAGGGCTACGACTGAGGGGGCAGGACGCAGGGGGCGCTGGAGCCACCGAGCCCCGGGGTCACGGGTCAGGTGTGCAACACTGTCCCCGCACATGGTGGCAGGTGGTTACCAGTGTCTGTGGCACCGTCTTCTGTTCACTGAATAAACTTTTTTTTTCATATACTTCTCTGGAAGCAGACCAGTTTCCTCAAAGGGCCACTTCAGCTCCCCCTGCCATCACACACAGCTAATCCTTCTCCTCCTCTGCTCTTTTCTCTAGGCATCCAGACATCCATCCTCAAAGCCCACAGCAGACGGCTGTGACTTACATTGATAAAGGGAAATAAATGTCCGTGGTACTCAGTCCACAAGCCTCGGACCCAGCACAGGGACAGGAAGGAATGGTCACCCCCACCCTCCACAATCAGCTTCATCCAAACTCCTGAATGTTGCTGCAGGGAGCTTGAGCATGTTAGAAAGTCTCCTCCTCTTGGGGGCCTGTGGACCTTTAAAGGTCTCTACATCTTGAAGTTGAGCGGGGTGTTAGGATATTATTGAGAACTGGACCTTCCTCTACCCACAATGGGACATAATGTCAGAATTGATACGTGCCATGAATCAGTACTGGGGCTAAGAGCCAGGAGCCAAGTCTGGGGTCAGGAGAATTTAATAAAAACTGGGGTGAAGTCAAGCAATTGGGTCAGGATGAGGCAGCCACCTGCTCAGGAGGATACGCCTCAAAGTACCGATTTAGCAGGGCCTCCACTTCTGCTTCCTCGTAGTCCCACACCTGGAACCTGGAGCCATCGGCTGCTCCCCGGATCATGGCTGAGAGCACTGGCAAGAAGCATGGGGGTGAAAGTGTCTCCCCCGCCACTTCCACACTCCCCCTCCTCCCCTCCCACACTGCCCGTTGCCCTTCCCTTTCTGGGGTGGGCACTGTGCTCAGAGACCCACAAGGAAGGAGAAGAGGGCAGGGACCTCAGAGAGCTGGGAAAGGAGGCCAGGGCTACGGGGGCTCACCTCGGCCAGACTTTGGGCGAAACAGGCACAGGACTGGTTTGTGGAGGGCTACGGCCCGGCCCAGCTCATAGCCTACCCCCAGAGAGGGCTGGGTCACTTCTGCCACGACCACTGGGAAGAAAGGAGACCAAGGCTCACCCTTGGGCTTGTGAGGGACACACGACACAGTCTGGCTGCGGTGAGAAGGGAACTTAGGGAGTCCCTTGGAGGGGGGAACCAGGCAGGTCCAGGGGATCTAGGACCCCAGGGGAGTTTGCAGGCAGGACGGTGGACCACTCACCATCTGCCTGCTGCAGCCAGGCCAGGTCCCGATCATGGATGAGCTTGTCGCCTCCAGCAGCCTCTTCCCCTGTGGTTGAGGGAAAGCTGGTCAGGGACCCACCCTGGGCTTTAGTTCCTCTCCTCTGCCCTAGATACCCCCAGATCCACCCTGCTTAGGGAAGGGGAGGGGACAGAGAGATGGCCTCCAAGGGTCCCCCAACACTAGGATTCCATGAAAAGTAATGAGGAAATGGAAAAGCCTGCAAGGAAAATGCAGTCCTGTTCCGGGGAGCGGAATGTGATCAACGACAGGAGTGATACAGGTGAGATGGAGGTCAGTGATCGGAGGTGGACAGGAGGAGGAGGAGGAATCACATCCCAGGTGGGGACAGGCAGGAGGAGCAAGAGGCTGGCCCGTGCAAGGAACCTAGGGCCCCACAGGCTCTCAGGCTTTGGTGGGAGTGACAACCACCTGAGAACCTGATCAACTACAAAGACCCAGGTATTGATGAGCCTGGACCGCTGACTGAGCTCTCCAGGTGATTCTCATACCCAGGCGAGTTTGAGAATCCCTGCCTGAAAGCAAAGTGTAACCAGTGGGAGATGGTGTGAAGGCAGGGGAGATCCTGGGGTCACAGGGCCAGGATCCCAGCTTTCCAGCTTGATTGAATGTCACCCACTGGGAGCATGAGGGTCATACGCCCCAGAGCAGAGCAGAATAACTGGAGAGCTTATTAAAAATGCACTCAAAGGTTTTATCCCAGTATCTGCATTTTCAACAAGCTCCCTCAGAATACTGTTGAGCACAGGTCCTTCCCAAAGCACCAGCAACTTTGTGATGCATCTTTTTAAAGAGGATGCCACAGGGACTTCCCTGGTGACCCAGTAGTTAAGAATCCACCTGCCAAGGCAGAATACATGGATTCCATTCCTGAGCAGAGGAGATTCCACACGCCTGTCGTGGAGCAACTAAGCCTGAACGCCAGGTTTAGTTCAGGCTTCAACTACTGAACCCAGGCTGCTCACTGCAATGAGAAGCCCGTGCGCAGCAATGAAGACCCAGGGTAGTCAAAAGTTAAGATAAAGAGGTCTCTGAGAATTGCACTGGGTCCTACAGAGCCTGGCTCTGTCCCCTGGGAGGGAAAAGGGGACACACTTGAGGTTTTTATGAGAAGTGTGAGAGTTTGGGCGTTATTTCCAAAGTAGAAAACCAGCCAGGATCCGGGACTACCTCTCCGCAGGAGCAAGAGGATCAGAGGGCCTGAGAGAGACGGTGTTCCCGCGACCTGGGGTCTGTCGGGTCAAGAAGGGCTGATACCTCCAATGTCAAAGGAAAGCTCTGTGCTCCGTGGGAGAGAAGAGGCCAGTGCGGCCTCCTCCCCTCCTGCTCCTACAAAAGCCGGAAGGAGCCCAAGAAGTTCTCCACGAAAGACCCAAAGGTCAAGATAGTAACTGAATCCGGGGCGTGGGGTCCCAGGTCGGCGCACGCGGTCTGAGCCCCCCCGCAGTTCTTCTCTGGCCGAGGGGCCTGCCTGCACCCTCCCGGCCGCCCGCGCCACGAGCACCGCCTCGCTCACCGCTCTCGTCCACCTCGGCGGCCGCCACATGCTCGGTAAGCACCACCCCGAAGCGCCGGAGGCGAGACACGATGCGCACGTACAGTTCCCGATCCTCGCGTCCGCCACGGATACTCCCGCAGAAATACACGGAGAGACGACCCGGCTCCAGGGTTCCAGGCGCCGCCGCCGCCGCCGCCGCCATCCCGGCCCCCGCAGGCCCCGCCCGCTCCCCTTGGCCCCGCCCCTGCACGTGATCCGGCCCCGCCTCACGGGGTCTGGTTTCAAGTGAAAAGAAACACCTGTGAAATGAAACGTCAACCGTACCCACCTGTAGGAACTCAGCGCCTCCTGGACTTAACTCCCCACCTCATCCACTCCTCCCCACCTTTGCCACAGGCAACTCCATTCTTCCAGCTCCTCAGGTCCCAAACCTTGGAGTCATTTTGACTCTTCTCTTTCCATCAAACCCTACGTGCAATCCGCGGCAACTCCTGTGGGTTCTCCCTTCCAAATATTTAAAAACTCTGAAACCCACCTGCTGGGGACCCAACCTTGGGTCGCACCCCAGTGCCAGTGCAGACACGGGGTTGCAGTGAAGGAGAGGGCTGATTACTGCAGACGCCAAACAGGGAACTCAGGTCAGGGGTGCTCAGAATACTGAAACTTCCCAGTGGGATCCAGGAAGCCATTTTTAGAGGGGAGTCTAAGGGTGGTGTCACAGGGATTAAAGTACTTATGGGTCTGTGGGCCACGTGTTCATGGTCTTCAGGTTGCTAATTTATTCCATTTGGTGGTGGTTTGCGCTTCTGTAAAACAACTCAGAAAGCGGGCAGACACTATTATCTGGGTACTTCATAGAGAAGCTAAAGCAGAGGATATGTGAGAGGGGTCTGGCCTGAGAGGACCCCATAAGGTCCTGGGTCGGTGGGAAACACACACACCACCTCCACTGAAGCCCCCTCCTCCAAGCCTCCACCACCTCTCTCAGCCTCCCCACAGTCCACCCCCTTTCCTGCTACACAGTCTGGTCTCCAGCAGGGGGACCTGTAAACCCAGTAGTTAGGGTCCTGACCCTCTTCAGCCAAACCTCCAAAGGCTCCCATCTCACTTGGGGTAAAACCCCAAACCCCCTCAGGGGCTCAGCAGCCCCACAGGACCTGGCACCTCTCTCACCTCTGTCATCCCAGCTCCTTTAGCCTCAGCGTCTGTTCCGCAGCCATGCTGCCTCTTCCTCAAGCTGGGCATGTTCTTGCCTCAGATCCTTGGCATTTGCTGTCCTCTGGAGCCCTTTTCTTCCAAGTGCTCCCGGGTCACTCCCTCTCCTCCTCCAAGTCTGTTCAGGTTACGTTCCCTGATACCCTCTTCAATGTGGCAGCCTTCCATCCCCACTACCCTCTTCTGCCTGGTCTTTTTTCCTTTCAGTTCTGTCGCTCAGTCATGTCCAACTCTGCAACCCCATGAACTGCAGCACACCAGGCTTCCCTGTCCATCTCACCACCATATAATTGATTAATTTTGTTGCATGTCTTTCTATGGGCAGTGGAATGTAAGTCCCTGGGAGGGCAGGCGTTTTTCTCTGTTTGGCTTACTGCTGTATCCCCAGCTTCTAGAGCTGTGCCTGGCCTCTAGGAAACACTCATCAGATATTTGTTGAACGAATGAGCAGATTAAATGAGCAGCTGCATTTGGTAGCACTTTGTAATCTGCTCAGCTCTAAGGTAATCTGATGGAAGTAGGGTCTGCAGGGAGCCAGGCAAACACACCAGGGCTCACTGCTAATAATCATCTTCATTTTTCTAATGAAAATTACACAAATTTAAGACAAAAATTTCAAAAGGGATGAGAGAGTACCCGGTGGAAAGTGAGACCCCAATGTCATTTCTCAGAGGAGAGCATCACTGATGGTTTCCTCTGAATTCCTCCATTCTATGAAATACCCATACCTAGAGTGACAGAGCGGACACAGTAACCATTTTTAAAAGGCAAAGACACAGAGACTTTCCTGGTGGTCCAGTGGTTAAGACTCTTCCAACACCGGGGGCCTGGGTTTGACCCCTGGTCACAGAACTAGATCCCACATGCCCAAACCAAAGATCCCGCATGCTGCAGGAAAGATCCTTCATGTCACAACTAAGACTCAGCACAGCCAAATAAATAAATAAATCTCTAAAAAGACACAATAAAGAATATTTTTTAAAAAATACTCTTAAAAATACACAAAGAGAAGCTAAAGAAATCTTAGGCTACCTCTGGCCTCTGATGGGCTCAGTGCTTAAGATAAGACCATGGGGAAACGTGTGCACAGCTGTGCACCAGTGCTCCCGGCACCTTCTCACACACGGTCACACACACACCCTTAGGAGGCGGGCCCCCTCGGCCGGAGACCTTGAGGGCGCCCTCCTCACCCTCAGTCACACTGTCCTGCGGTTCTCGCCTCCCAGGAGGAGCACATGCCTATAGCGACACAGAGCATCTTGCTTCTGCCTCTGTGTCCTCAAGAAAAGAAGCCAGCCTCCATCTCCTTAGGGCCCACACTTCCGAGGGGTCTGACATCCCCGTTCTACCTCAGGCTGAAGGAGAAAGAGGAGAGGGATGTTTTGTCTATTTCTCCAGATGGGAAACAAGGCCCTGCGATTGATTCTTTGCCCACAGCTGAGGTGGTCAGGATGCAGAGCCGGCCATGGCTGGTAGCTCAGATCCTCAGCTCAGGGCAGAGGCCTGAGTTGGAGGCATGGGGCACTAAGTGATGGGAGGGGGAGCAAGGGTGGTGTGCAGGTCAGTGTATCCAACTTATGTCCTAGAATCAGGAACAGAAGACTAGCATGACTGCAGTTAGATGAAATGTCTGGAAAGGGCGTATTTAGAGAAACAGAAAGCAGACTATGGAGTAGTCCCAGCTGGGACTGGAAGCAGGCATTGACAGCAGGGTAGGGCCCAAGGAAACCTTCTGTGGTGATGGGAATGTTCTAAAACTGGACCGTAAGGATGACTGCACAACCCTACAAGTTTACATTAAACTGTACACTCACAGCTGGCAGATTTTACTGATATAAGTTGTTCCTCATAAAGCTGTTTTTAAAAAGGCAATAATAAAGTACTGAAAATAGTATAATAAGATTCAACAAGTAGTTCATGACCAATTTATGTCTTGTTTCATGTATGTGCATATTCAACTTCCTCACTGTACTGTTGTGATACAAATTCAAGATCATATTATTACATTTGTGTGTGTGTGTGTGTATATATATATATAGGCCACATCACATGGCACGTGGAATCTTAGTTCCCCAATCAAGGATCAAACCTGTGCCCCCATGCAGGGGACGTGCAGAGTCTTAACCATTGGACCACCAGAGAAGTCCCCATTTGTAAATATTTTAATATGTCTCTAAAAGATATTTTTAAAAATCATAATAAAAATACAAAAAAAAGTAGCAAAAATATCAGGGTTGAAAAATTTTGTAAGATTTTCTTACTGTCATCAAATAGTTCATCAATGTTCAAATTTCCAATTTGTCTTACCAATGTTATAAATATTTGTTTGCAATTGACTTAAAACGAGCCACATCAAGTCCACATATGGGGATTGGCTGACATGCCTTTTAAGTCTGTTTTGATCAACAGGTTCCCCCTGCAAATCTTCTCTCCTCCCCTCATTTGTCCTGTAGAGGTTTCTGCAGGCTGGAGTTTGCTGATGATACTTCTGTACTAGCATTTACAATGTTCCTCGATGCTATAAACAGGAGTTGGATCTAGAGGTGTAATTAGATTCAGGTTCAATCTGGGGCAAGACTACCTCACAGGTGGTGGTGTGTGCTCCACCATGGGGCACAGAGTATCTGGATGTCTCTATTTTGATGTTAGCAACCACCATGCTCAATGCCCAGAACCATTCATTCATTTGTTCATTGAATATACCAATAAAAATGTTATTATAATGTAAAACTCACCTGAGAAAACCACCTTAACAACTGAAGTATAATAAAATCCTCTTTAGAGAGTTCCCAGTGGTCCAGTGGTTAAGACTCCGCTGGGGGCCTGGATTCGATCCTGGGCAAGGAACTAAGATCCCACATTCTACAGCTAAGACCCAGCACAGCCAAATAAACAAATATTTAAAATACAATAGGACTCCCCTGGTGGTCCAGTGGTTAAAAATTGGCCTGCCAATGCAGGAGTCGTGGGTTCAATCTCTGGTCCAGGAAGATCCCACATGCCCCACAGCAGCTAAGCCTGTGTACCCCGACTACTGAACCTATGGTCCAGAGCCTGGGAGCCACAACTACCGAAGCCCGCTATGCCCCAGAGCCTGTGCTCCAAACAAGAGAAGCCGCAGCAGTGAGAAGCCCAAGTACCAGCAAGAGAGTACCTTTGACTTTCCAGAACTACAGAAAAAGCCAGCACAGCAACAAAGATACAACACAGCCAAAAATAAAACAATAATTAAAAAAAAAAACACTAATAAAATACTCTGTAACCACTGCTCATGCACATCAAGAGAGAGATCTTCAGCCACCCAGAAACTTGCATGTGTTCAATTCCAATCATGGCCTCCTCATTCCCTCCAAATGAACCACTGCCCTTACTTTTACAGGAAGGACAAAGAAAAAAAGGACATAAAACCATAAAGAAACAGGAAGTTATCACCCAAATGTGCATCCCTAGTCATGTGGTTTCACCTTCCTCATTGTTCATATGCCTCTTAAATTTCTTTAAATCTATAGCTGTGGGGATACATTTTTAAAGCATGTGTTCTACATGAGACACTCCGTGGGCACTAAAGGAGCTATAAAACGGGTGAAGAGGAGTCTGAGACCTGAGACTCCATCTGGCTTGGGAAGGAGCAGAGTTAACTCAAGAAGAGAAGTCAGATGAATGTTATGGAGGGACATGTGAAGGGTGCAGAGATTCAGAGAAAGCAGAAGTTAAGCACGTGCAGGATCTCTTCAGGTTCAACCTCACACTCCAGCTTTAACACCTGGATCACACATCACCTCCAGCCAAGAAGAAGCCGCAGGGACCAGATATACCTTCCCTTGGATTTTGTTTGTTTTTCCATAGGTGACTTTCCTTTCTCAGATATGTTGGAGAGGAAGCAGGGCTGAGATTCTCTGCCCTAATCTACACCATACGCACCTAACTCAGGTACATTCTTAGTCTGAGTTCCTCCCCATCCCTGTGGCTAGGATGTTTTCTTGCTGGTGACGTCATTCACGAGGACAGTTTTATGAAAGTGAAGAACATCTGGAGTCCTAGTCCTCTTCTTCCCGGTGTCAGGAATCTACAGAGGCCAAAAGAGGAAATTCAGCCTTAGGACTCAATTTTGTATTTTCTTATGAATAATTAAGAATTTTAAATTTTACTACAAAACATAGCAAGTCTGAGAAAAGTATAGAGAACAGTATATCAGATACCCTTGTAGCCACTATCCAGTTTTATCCAGCCTTAAATTTTGTTATGGGGTCCCAGTTGTGCTCTCGGGGGTCACCATTGCAGCTGGGAAGTTGGAGAAGGCAATGGCACCCCACTCCAGTACTCTTGCCTGGAAAATCCCATGGACAGAGGAGCCTGGTAGGCTGCAGTCCATGGGGTCGCTAAGAGTTGGACATGACTGAGCGACTTCACTTAAATTTTGTTATATCTATTTCAGATCCATATTTTAACATGTATTATAGATACACATATATACTATCATATATAACATACATTTATATTAATATCTATATATAATAGATAATATAATATCTAAGATAAATCTAAAACAGATACAATACATAATACAGTATTTATATAATACATATAGAAGTCTATACCCACATACACATCAGATCAAGCTTGCTATTTACGTTTTTTCCCCCAAATCTTCTACATTCTTACTATTTTTTTTTGCCCATTTATCAATTACTGATATAACTATCCTGTTGGCAGTGGATTTTTTTCTTTTAATTTCAACTATATTTACTTTGTATTCTGAGACTAGTAGATGAGTACAAGTTCAGAATTCTTATATGTTCTTGGTGGTACACTTTTGGTCCTCACGTGATCTACTTTTATTCCTAATAAATCCTTCTGGACTCATATTTTTGTCTTTCATTTCAACCTTTCTATATTCCAAGTGTGTCTGTAGAAATGCAGGTAATAAGCTACTTACTAAAGAGTCAATGCTCTTTTTACTCAATGAAATGTCATTATTTATTTTGATTACATACATGTTTGGAAGTTTTTCCCACTATCCCTTTTGTGCTTTACTTACTATGCTTTTTCCTATTTTTTATTTGCCATGCTTTGTCTTACGTAGATTTTAAAAAATACTGGATATAACTGACATATAACATTAGTCCCAGGTATGCAATATGATGTGATACATGTGTGTATTTTGAGATGACCACCACAGTAAGTTTAGTTAACATCCATCACCACACAATAAATTATTTTCTTTTGTTGAAAACTAAGATATAGTCTCTTCAGTTCAGTTCAGTCGCTCAGTCGTGTCTGACTCTTTGTGACCCCATGAATCGCAGCATGCCAGGCCTCCCTGTCCATCACCAACTCCCGGAGTTCACTCAGACTCATGTCCATCGACTCAGTGATGCCATCCAGCCATCTCATCCTCTGTCGTCCCCTTCTCCTCCTGCCCTCAATCCCTCCCAGCATCAGAGTCTTTTCCAATGAGTCAACTCTTCACATGAGGTGGCCAAAGTACTGGAGTTTCAGCTTCAGCATCATTCCCTCCAAAGAAATCCCAGGGCTGATCTCCTTCAGAATGGACTTGTTGCATCTCCTTGCAGTCCAAGGGACTCTCAAGAGTCTTCTCCAACACCACAGTTCAAAAGCATCAATTCTTCAGTGCTCAGCTTTCTTCACAGTCCAACTCTCACATCCATACATGACCACAGGAAAAACCATAGCCTTGACTAGACGGACCTTTATTGGCAAAGTAATGTCTCTGCTTTTCAATATGCTATCTAGGTTGGTCATAACTTTCCTTCCAAGGAGTAAGCGTCTTTTAATTTCATGGCTGCAGTCACCATCTGCAGTGATTTTGCAGCCCCAAAAAATAAAGTCTGACACTGTTTCCACTGTTTCCCATCTATTTGCCATGAAGTGATGGGACTAGATGCCATGATCTTTGTTTTCTGAATGTTGAGTTTTAAGCCAACTTTTTCACTCTCCTCTTTCACTTTCATCAAGAGGCTTTTTAGTTCCTCTTCACTTTCTGCCATAAGGGTGGTGTCATCTGCATATCTGAGGTTATTGATATTTCTCCCGGCAATCTTGATTCCAGCTTGTGCTTCTTCCAGCCCAGCGTTTCTCATGATGTACTCTTCATATAAGTTAAATAAGCAGGGTGACAATATACAGCCTTGACGTAGTCCTTTTCCTATTTGGAACCAGTCTGTTGTTCCATGTCCAGTTCTAACTGTTGCTTCCTGACCTGCATACAGATTTCTCAAAAGGCAGGTCAGGTGGTCTGGTATTCCCATCTCTTTCAGAATTTTCAACAGTTGATTGTGATACACACAGTCAAAGGCTTTGGCATAGTCAATAAAGCAGAAATAGATGTTTTTCTGGAACTCTCTTGCTTTTTTGATGATCCAGCGGATGTTGACAATTTGGTCTCTGGTTCCTTTGCCTTTTCTAAAACCAGCTTGAACATCTGGAAGTTCACGGTTCACGTATTGCTGAAGCCTGGCTTGGAGAATTTTGAGCATTACTTTACTAGCATGTGAGATGAGTGCAATTGTGCGGTAGTTTGAGCATTCTTTGGCATTGCCTTTCTTTGGGATTGGAATGAAAACTGACCTTTTCCAGTCCTGTGGCCACTGCTGAGTTTTCCAAATTTGCTGGCATATTGAGTGCAGCACCTTCACAGCATCATCTTTCAGGATTTGGAATAGCTCAACTGGAATTCCATCACCTCCACTAGCTTTGTTCATAGTGATGCTTTCTAAGGCCCACTTGACTTCACATTCCAGGATATCTGGCTCTAGGTGAGTGATCACACCATCATGATTATCTGGGTCGTGAAGATCTTTTTTGTACAGTTCTTCTGTGTATTCTTGCCACCTCTTCTTAATATCATCTGCTTCTGTTAGGTCCATACCATTTCTGTCCTTTATCGAGCCCATCTTTGCATGAAATGTTCCCTTAGTATCTCTAATTTTAACAACATGCAAATATAAAATGCAGTATTGTTAACTATATTCACCACACTGTATATTACTTCCCTAGGACTTAATTATCTTATTAGGAAGTTTGTACCTTTTGACCACCTCAACCTATTTCAACCTCCACCCCTTACTTCTGCAAACAACCATCTGTTCTCTGTATCTGAGGTCATTTAAAAAAAAAACTCACATGAGATATGATACAGTATTTGTGTTTTTTCTGTCTGATTTATTTTCCTTACATCATTTTCTCATGTGGTTGCAGTGGGCAAGAGTTCCTTTTTATGGCTAAACAATATTCCATTGTGTGTGTGTGCGTGTGTATACATACACACTATATACACATACACATTTCCTTTATGCATTCATCCATCAGTGGGTACTTAGGTGTCCAGTACAGCATCAGTGACAAAGGAATGGCAACCTCCTAAGACCAGCTTCCTCCAAACTCCTGAATGTTCCTGGGGGGAGCTTGAGGGCGTTATGAAGTATCCTTCTCTTGGGGGCCTGCAGACCTTTAAAGGGCTCTACATATTGAAGTGAAGCAGGGTGCTAAGAAGATTATTTCTGAGGATGTGCACCCACCTCCACATTCACACAGACATAAAGCTAGAATTGAAAACATACCATGTGTCTGTACTGGGGCTAAGAGGCAGGAAAGGTACTAGAGCAAGTCTGGGGTCAGGAGAATTTCATAAACTGGGGTGAAGTCAAACAGTTGGGTCAGGAGAGGCAGCCACCTGCTCGGGAAGAACCACTGCCTTCACCTCTGCCTCTGGCAAGTCACACACCTGAAACCTGGAGCCATCAGCTGCTCCCAGGTCACGGCTGAGAGCACTGGGAAGGAGGAGGCGGGTGGAGGTGGCTCCCCCACCCCCCCACCGACTCCCCCCCCACTCCCCTTCCTCCTCCTATACTTCCCCCTCCCCCCAACACCCCTCCCCCTTCCCACACTCCCCCTCCCACGCTCCCCCTCCCTCTCCACTCCTCCTTGCCTCCCACACTCCCCTCCCACATTGCCTGTTGCCCTTCCCTTTCCCATCCCTTTCTGGGGTGGGCACTGTGCTCAGAGCCTCCCAAGGAAGGAGAGGAGGGCAGGGACCTCAGAGAGCTGGGAAAGGAGGCCAGGGCTGGGGGGGCTCACCTCGGCCAGACTTTGGGCGAAACAGGCACAGGACTGGTTTGTGGAGGGCTACGGCCCAGCCCAGCTCATAGCCTACCCCCAGAGAGGGCTGGGTCACTTCTGCCACGACCATTGGGGAAGAAAGGAGACCAAGGCTCACCCTCGGGCTTGTGAGGGACACACGACACAGTCTGGCTGTGATGAGAAGGGAACTTAGGGAGTCCCTTGGAGGGGGGAACCAGGCAGGTCCAGGGGATCTAGGACCCCAGGGGAGTTTGCAGGCAGGACGGTGGGCCACTCACCATCTGCCTGCTGCAGCCAGGCCAGGTCCCGATCATGGATGAGCTTGTCGCCTCCAGCAGCCTCTTCCCCTGTGGTTGAGGGAAAGCTAGTCAGGGACCCACCCTGGGCTTCAGTTCCTCTCCTCTGCCCTAGACACCCCCGGGTCCACCCTGCTCAGGGGAGGGGACAGAGAGATGGCCTCCAAGGGTCCCCCAACACTAGGATTCCATGAATTAGGGAAATGGAAAAGCCTGCAAGGAAAATGCAGTCCTGTTCCGGGGAGCGGAATGTGATCAACAACAGGAGTGATACAGGTGAGGTGGAGATCAGTGATCAGAGGTGGACAGGAGGAGGAGGAATCACATCCCAGGTGGGGACAGGCAGGAGCAAGAGGCTGGCCCGTGCAAGGAACCTAGGGCCCCACAGGCTCTCAGGCTTTGGTGGGAGTGAGAACCACCTGAGAACCCGATCAACTACAAAGACCCAGGTATTGATGAGCCTGGACCACTGACTGAGCTCTCCAGGTGATTCTCATACCCAGGCGAGTTTGAGAATCCCTGCCTGAAAGCAAAGTGTAACCAGTGGGAGATGGTGTGAAGGCAGGGGAGATCCTGGGGTCACAAGGCCAGGATCCCAGCTTTCCAGCTTGATTGAATGTCACCCACTGGGAGCATGAGGGTCACACGCCCCAGAGCAGAGCAGAATAACTGGAGAGCTTATTAAAAATGGACTCAAAGGTTTTATCCCAGTATCTGCATTTTCAACAAGCTCCCTCAGAATACTGTTGAGCACAGGTCCTTCCCAAAGCACCAGCAACTTTGTGATGCATCTTTTTAAAGAGGATGCCACAGGGACTTCCCTGGTGACCCAGTAGTTAAGAATCTACCTGCCAAGGCAGAGTGCATGGATTCCATCCCTGAACAGAGGAGATTGCACATGCCTGAGGTGGAGCAATTAAGCCCACAGGCCACAACTACCGAACCCAGGCTCCTCAACAAAAGAAGTCACCGCATTGAGAAGCCCTTGCGCAGCAATGAAGACCCAGGGCAGTCAAAAATCAAATTCAAATCAAGAGGTCTCTGAGAAAAGCATCGGGTCCTACAGATCCCGGCTCTGCCCATGAGAGGGAAAAGGGGGACACACCCCTGAGGTTTTCTGAGAACTGCGAGAGTTCTGGCACCCTTTCCAAAGTAGAAAACCAGCCAGGATCCGGGACTACCTCGCCGCAGGAGCAGTAGGCACTGGCAACAGTCTGATCAGGGGACCTGAAAGAGAGGGTGTTCACGGGACCTGGGGTCTGTCGGGTCAGGGAGGGCTGATACTTCCACATGAAAGGGAAGCTCTGTGCTAGGTGAGAGAGAAGAGGTCAGCGCGGCCCCCTCCCTTCCTGCTCCTACAAAAGCCTCCGGAAGGAGCCCAAGAAGTTCTCCACGAAGGACCAAAATGATAGTAATTGAATGCGGGGAGTGGGCTCCCGGGTCGGACGCACGCGGTCTGATTCCTGGCCGCAGTTCTTTCTCAGGTAGGGCCCCGCCCGGAGCTTCCCCGCCGGTGGGCGAGCCCAGCGGCACGGACTGAGCGCAGTTTCTGTCGAGCGGCCAGAGCCGCCCTCGCCTTCCCCGCCGCCCGCGCCCTGGCAGCCTCACCGCTCACATCCTGCTCAGCAGCCGCCACTGCTCAGGAAGAACCGCCCCGAAGCGCCGCAGCCGGGACACGATCCCTACGTCCGGCTCCCGGTCCTCGCGTCCGCTGCGGCTGGTCCATCAGAAGAACAGGGCCTGCTGGCAGGTTCCCGGCGCTCCAGCCGCCGCGCTTCCCTCTCCGCGCCCGGGGGCGCCCGCGGGCACCAGCGTCCTGGCCCCACCCCACGCGTCCTGCGGAGCTTTCCTTCCCGAGTGTCCACACCTGTTAATTGACGCTAAGGATACGCACGTCTGGGGACCCAGCGCCTCCCGGACTTCTTTAACACTGCCAGGCAGAAGGCGGGGGTCCTTGCCCCCTCACTCATGGCCGCTTGCCGCCCCAGGTTTCCCCATCTATGCCAAAGGCAACTCCTTCCTCCGAGCTCCTCAGGTCCCAAACCTTGGAGTCAATTTTTACTCTTCTCTTTTCATCAGCTCCTATACCCAATCCGTCAGCAACTCCTACGGGTTCTCTCTTCCAAATATCTCCAAACTTTGAAGCCAGCCTGTGGAGCAGCCAGCCTTGGGTCAGCTCCCGGTTTCCCAGTAAAACCCCTCTGCCGACGCGGGGTTGTGGGTGAAGGAAAGGGTAGAGATTACTGCCAGGCCCCCAAAGCAGGGAATTCAGGACAGGGGGGGAGCTCAAAACATCCAAACTCCCTGCTGGGGTCCAAGAGAGCATTTTTAAGGCCAGGTCAGGGCCTGAAGTCCCAGCGTATGGGATGTTCCTGCACAACTCTCTGGTTGATGCTGAGGTTAACAGTGCCCGGTGTCAGGGGTTAAGGTTCTGATAGGTCTGTGGGCCACATGCGCATGGTCATCAGGTAGTTAATTTCGTCCATTTGGTGGATGGTGGCTTGAGCATCTGCCGAACAACTCAGAAAGCGGGCAGATACTATTATCTACCGTACTTGAGAGAGGAGCTAAATCAGAGGATTTAGGAGAGGGGTCTGGCCGGGGTTGTTGCTGTTCAGTCGCTCAGTCTTTGGAAGCCCATAGACTGCAGCAC
Source organism: Bubalus bubalis (assembly GCF_019923935.1). Classification (NCBI taxonomy): domain Eukaryota; kingdom Metazoa; phylum Chordata; class Mammalia; order Artiodactyla; family Bovidae; genus Bubalus; species Bubalus bubalis. The sequence goes on along the minus strand of NC_059158.1, from coordinate 35,022,879 downwards.
GCCAGGCTTCCCTGTCCTTCACCATCTCCTGGAGCTTGCTCAAATTCATGTCCATGGAGTTGGCGATGCCATCCAACCATCTTGTCCTATGTTGTCCCCTTCTCCTCCTTCAGTCTTTCCCACCATCAGAGTCTTTTCTCATGAGTCAGTTCTTCACATCAGGTGGTCAAAGTATTGGAGCTTCAGCTTCAGCATCAGTCCTTCCAGTGAATATTCAGGACTGATTTCCTTTTTTAGGATGGACTGGTTGGATCTCCTTGCAGTCCAAGGGACTCTCAAGAGTCTTATCAAACATCACAGTTGAAAAACATCAGTTCTTCAGCGCTCAGCCTTCTTTATGGCCCAACTCTCACATCCATACATGACTACTGGAAAAATCATAGCTTTGACTATACGGACCTTTGTTGGCAAAGTTTTGTCTTTGCTTTTTAATATGCTGTCTAGCTTAGTCATAGCTTTTCTTCCAAGGAGTAAGTGTCTTTTAATTTCATGGCTGCAATCACCATCTGCAGTGATTTTGGAGCCCAAGAAAATAAAGTCTGTCACTGTTTCCATTGTTTCACCATCTATTTGCCATGAAGTGATGGGACCAGATGCCATGATCTTAGTGTTTTGAATGTTGAGTTTTAAGCCAGCTTTTTCACTCTCTTTCACTTTCATAAAGAGGCTCTTCAGTTCCTCTTTGCTTTCTGCCATAAGGGTAGTGTCATCTGCATATCTAAGGTTATTGATATTTCTCCTGCAGTATTGATTCCAGCTTGTGCTTCATCCAGTCCGGCATTTTGCATGATGTACTCTGCACATAAGTTAAATAAACAGGGTGAAAATATACAGCCTTGTTGTACTCCTTTCCCAATTTTGAACCAGTCCATTGTCGCATATTCGGTTCTAACTGTTGCTTCTTGATCTGCATACAGGTTTCTCAGGAGGCAGATAAGGTGGTCTGGTATTCCCATCTCTTTATGAATTTTGCAGAGTTGTGATCCACACAGTCAAAGGCTTTAGTGTAGTCAATGAAGCAGAAAAAGATGCTTTTCTGGAATTCTCTTGCTTTTTCTATGATCCAACAGATGTTGGCAATTTAATCTCTGGTTCCTCTCTGCCTTTTCTAAATCAGGCTTGAACATCTGGAAGTTCTTGGTTCATGTACTGTTGAAGCCTAGCTTGGAGAATTTTGAGCATTACTTTGCTAGCATGTGAAATGATTGCAATTGTGCAGTAGTAGGTACTTCACAGAGGAGCTAAAGCAGAGGATTTGGGAGAGGGGTCTGGCCCTGGAAGACCCAATAAGGTCCTGGAGGGGAACACACCCACCACCTCCACTGACGCCCCCTCCTCCAAGCCTCCACCACCTCTCTCAGCCTCCCCACAGTCCACCCCCTTTCCTGCTACACAGTCTGGTCTCCAGCAGGGGGACCTGTAAACCCAGTAGTTAGGTCATGACCCTCTTCAGCCAAACCTCCAAAGGCTCCCATCGCACTTGGGGTAAAACCCCAAACCCCCTCAGGGGCTCAGCAGCCCCACAGGACCTGGCGCCTCTCTCACCTCTGTCATCCCAGCTCCTTTGGCCTCAGTGTCTGTTTCACAGCCACGCTGCCTCTTCCTCAAGCTGGGCATGTTCTTGCCTCAGATCCTTGGCATTTGCTATTCTCTGAGCCCTTTTCAGGCCTCCCAGGTGGTGCTAGTGGTAAAGAACCCATCTGTTGATGCAGGAAACTTGAGAAACACAACTTCAATCCCTGGGTCAGGAAGATCTCCTGGAGGAGGGCATGGCAACCCACCCCAGTATTCTTGCCTGGAGAATCCCATGGACCGAGGAGCCTGGTGGGCTACAGTCCATGAGGTTGCACAGAGTTGGACATGACTGAGGTGTCTGAGCAGGCAGGAGCCCTTTTCTCCCAGAGTGGTCCCCAGTCACTCCCTCTCCTCCTTCAAGTCTGTTCATGTTACCTTCCTGACCACCCTCTTCAATGTGGCAGCCTCCCATCCCCACCACCCTCCTCTGCCTGGTCTTTCTCTTCTCACTACCATACAACTGATTAATTTTGTTGTATGTCTTTCTCCACCCAGTAGAACGTAAGTCCCCAAGAAGGCAGACATTTTTCTCTGTTGACTGCTATATCCCCAGCTTCTAGAGCTGTACCTAGCCTGTAGGAAACATTCATCAGATGTTTGTTGAATGGCTGAGTGGATGAAACGAGCAGCTGCATTCGGTAGCACTTTGTAATCTGCTCAGCCCTAAACTAATCTGATGGAAGCAGGATCTGCAGGGAGCCAGGCAAACACATCATGTCTCACTTCTATGAACAATTTTCATTTTCCAATGAAAATTACACAAACTTAGGACAAGAATTTCAAAAGTAATGAGAGAGTATGCGATGGAAAGGGAATCCTGAGACCCCCAATCCCATTTCTCAGAGGAGAGTGTCATTGGCGGTTTCCTATGAATTCCTCCTGATTAAACTATGAATTACCCACATATGGAGTGACAGAGCAGACACAATTATCATTTTTTTAAATCCAAGGACACAAAGAGAAGGCAAAGAAATCTTAGACTACCTGTGTCCTCTGATGGGCTCAGTGCCAAAGATAAGACCATGGGGAAACGTGTGCACAGCTGAGCACCAGTGCTCCCGGTGCCTTCTCACACACGGTCACACACGCGCCCTTAAAGGGAGGTGGGCCCCAGCGGCCGGAGACCTTGAGGACGCCCTCCTCACCCTCAGTCACACTGTCCTGCGGTTCTCGCCTCCCAGGAGGAGCACATGCCTATAGCGACACAGAGCATCTTGCTTCTGCCTCTGTGTCCTCAAGAAAAGAAGCCAGCCTCCATCTCCTTAGGGTCCACACTTCCGAGGGGTCTGACATCCCCGTTCTACCTCAGGCTGAAGGAGAAAGAGGAGAGGGATGTTTTGTCTGTTTCTCCAGATGGGAAACAAGGCCCTGCGATTGATTCTTTGCCCACAGCTGAGGTGGTCAGGATGCAGAGCCGGCCATGGCTGGCAGCTCAGATCCTCGGCTCAGGGCAGAGGCCTGAGTTGGAGGGATGCAGCACTAAGTGATGGGAGGGGGAGCCAGGGTGGTGCAGGTCAGTGTATACAACTTATGTCCTAGTATCAGGAACAGTAGACAACCCAGTGCATGACTGCAGTTAGATGAAATGTCTGGAAAGGGCATATTTAGAGAAACAGAAAGCAGATCATGGAGGGCTGGGCTGGGAGTGGGAGTTGGCTGCAGGGAGAATTTAACAGAATTACCCCAGTAATTGATAAATCAAATGGAAAAAAAAATAGTAAGGATATAGAACATTTGAAAACTAAAACTATAACAAATGGCTTGCTCAGTTCAGTTCAGTTCAGTCACTCAGTCATGTCCGACTCTTTGCAACCCCATGGACTGCAGCACGCCAGGCCTCCCTGTCCTCCCTGTCGCCAACTCCCAGAGCTTGCTCAAACTCATATCCATCAAGTCAGTGATGCCATCCAACCATCTCATCCTCTGTCGTCCCCTTCTCCTCCCACCTTCAAGCTTTCCCAGCATCAGGGTCTTTTCAAATGAGTCGTTTCTTTGCATCAGGTGGCCAGAGTATTGGAGTTTCAGCTTCAGCATCAGTCCTTCCAATGAATATTCAGGACTGATTTCCTTTAGGATGGACTGGTTGGATCTTGCTTGCTAACAAGTATCAATTATTGGGGTAATTTTGTTAAACCCTCCCTTTGACAGTGAATTTAAAAATTTTTTCCCTATAATTTTAACTATTTTTACTTTGTATTCTGAGACTAGTAAGTGAATACAAGTTCTGAGTGGTATCCTTTTTTTTTTTTTTTTGAGTGGTATCCTTTTTTGTCCTTATAAAGTGACCCACTTTATAAAATTCTTTTGGACTCATATATTTTTATACCTTTTGTTCAACCTTTCTGTATTCCAAATGCATCTTTAGTAAGCAGCTTATATTTACATTTTTAAAAAGCTGATGGTCTGTTAATTAATGAACTTCATCCATTCTTATTTTTTGTGATTACTTACAGGTTTGGAAGTTTTTCCTCTTATCTTCTTTTGTCCTTTATATTTAGTATACTTCCCCCGCCACCGCTTCTTTTGTTTGTTATGCTTTCTCTTAAGTGGATTATTTTTTAAATATTTCAGTGACTGAAGAAGGCTTGTAGCGTCTTCCTGCATTGCATTTTTTTTTATAATTTTGTTTTTATGCATTTTGTTTTTATAATTCCATTAATTTATATATTTTTGGCTGTGCTGGGTCTTTATTGCTTCTCGGGCTTCCCTCTAGTTGCAGCAATCAGGGGCTATTCTCCAGTTGTGGTGCTCAGACTTCTGGTTGCTGTGGCTTCTGTTATGGAGCATGGGCTCTAGGTGAACAGGCTTCAGTAGTCATGGCGCATGGGCTCAGTAGTTGCAGCTCCCAGGTTCTAGAGCACAGGCTCAACAGTTGCTGTGCATGGGCTTAACTGCTCCTCTGCATGTGGGATCTTCCCAGATCAAGGATCAAATCCATGTCTCCTGCACTGTCAGGCAGATCCTTCATGCCTGAGCCACCAGGGAAGCCCATTAAGTGGACTTTTAAAGTTGAGAGATAATTGACATGTCACATTTTGTTAGTTTCAGGTATATAATGATATGATACACCTGTGTATTTTGAAATGATCACCACAATAAGTTTAGTTCATGCCCATTAGCACACATAGTCACAAATTTATTTATTGTGTTGAGAGCTTTTAAGATCCAGCCTGTTCAGTTCAGTTCATTCACTCAGTCGTGTCCGACTCTTTGTGACCCCATGGACTGCAGCACGCCAGGCTTCCCTGTCCATCACCAACTCTCAGCGCTTGCTCAAACTTGTGTCCATTGAGTCAGGGATGCCATCCAATCACCTCTTCCTCTGTCGTCTCCTTCTCATCCTGCCTTTAGTTTTTCCCAGCATCAGGGTCTCTTCCATTGAGTCAGTTCTTTGCATCAGCCAGCCAAAGTATTGGAGTTTCAGTTTCAGCATCAATCCTTCCAATGAATATTCAGGACTGATTCCCTTTAGGATTGACTGGTTTGATCTTGCAGTCCAAGGGACTCTCAAGAGTCTTCTCCAACACCACAGTTCAAAAGCATCAGTTCTTCAGCACTCAGCCTTCTTTAAGGTCCAACTCTCATATCCATACATGACTGTTGGAAAAACCATAGCTTTGACTATACGGACCTTTGTCAGCAAAATAATGTCCAACTTTAGCAAATTTCAAGTATATAATACAGTTTGTTAACCACAGTCACCATTACCAGGACTTAGTCATCTTATTACTGGAAGTTTCTACCTTTTGACCACCTCGACTCACTTCACCCACCACCACACCCCACTTCTGAAAGTGAAAGTGAAGTTGCTCAGTTGTGTCTGACTCTGCGATCCTCTGGACTGTGGCCCTCCAGGCTCTTCCATTCGTGGGATTTTCCAGGCAAGAATACTGAAGTGGGTTGCCATTTCCTTCCCCAGGAGATCTTCCAGACCCAGGGATCAAACTCAGGTCTCCCAAATTGCAGGCAGACTCTACTCTCTGAGCCATCAGGGAATCCCCCCACTTCTGGTAACTACAAATCTTTTCTCCGTATCTGTGATGTCATTTTTTTTTTTCAGATTTCACATATAAGTGATATGATACAGTATTTGTGCTTTTCTGTCTGACTTAGTTCACTTAGTTTAATGCCTTCAAATTCCATCCATGTTGCTGGGACTGGCTGGATTTCTTTTTCCATGGTTGAACAATATTCCATTGTACACACACATACAGTCTTTACCAACAGTTCACAAGGGGTCCCTCTTCTTCATATCCTCACCAACACTTGTTATTTCTTGTCTTTTAATTAATTATTTTTTGGTCTGTACTGCACGTCCTGTCCAGGGACTGATCGCAGGTCCATGGCAGTGAAAGTTCAGAGTTCTAACCACTGACTGCCAGGGAACTCCCTCTTGTCTTTTTGATAACACCCATCCTGACAAGTGTGAGGTAGCATCTCATTGTGGTTTTGATTTACATTTCCGTGAGTTGGCGGCAATCAGGGGCTACTCTCTAGTTGCTGTGCTTGGGCTTCTGGTTGCCGTGGCTTTTCCTGTCACAGAGCATGGGCTCTAGGTGAGCAGGCTTCAACAGCTGCAGCACATGGGCTCAGCAATTGCAGCTCCCAGGTTCTAGAGCACAGGTTCAATAGTTGCTGTGCACAGGCTTAATTGCTCCTCGATATGTTAGACACCTTTTCACATACATATTGGCCATTTACCTGTCTTCTTTGGAAAAATGTCTATTCAAATCCTCTGCCCACTTTTAAAAAATATTTTCAATTCAATTCAATTAAGTAATTAATTGGCTGCACTGGGTCTTCGTTACTGCACATGGGCTTTCTTAAGTTGCGGGGCACTGGGGCTATTCTTCCTTGCAGTACAGGGGCTTCTTGCTGTGGCTTCTTTTGTTGCAGAGCACAGGCTCTAGGGCACTTGGGCATAGTAGTTGTGGCACATGGGTTTAGTTGTCCCGCAGCATGTGGAATCTTCTGGGACCAGGGATCAAACCTGTGTACCCTGCATTGGCAGGGGATTTTTAACCACTGGACCACCAGGGAAGTCTCCTCTACCCATTTTTAAATTGGACTTTTAAAAGTTGTGTGAATTCTATGTATTTTTTAGATATTAGCCCCTCATCAGATATATGATTTGCAATATTTTCTCTCACTTTGTAGACTGCCTTTTCATCTTGTTGATGGTTTCCTTTGCAGAATGTTCAAAAGTGAACGTGTTAGCTGCTCAGTTGTGTCTGACTCTTTGCAACCCCATGGACTTCTGTAGCCCAGCAGGCTCTTCTGTTCATGGTATTCTCCAGGCAAGAATACTGCAGTGGGTAGCCATTTCCTTCTCCAGGGGCTCTTCCTGATCCAGGGATCAAACCCTGGTCTCTCTCATTGCAGGCAAATTCTTTACCATCTGACCCATCAGTGAAGCAAGCCAAAAAAACCTGAGGGGATACATAAAACAATGACGTGAATATTGGCCACCAGGCAGCCTAGGACAGTGATTCCTGAAAGACAGAAACAAGCCAGGTGGAGGACTGCCTGCAAGATTTCTAGGGACTGAACAAAGCTCAACAATATTTACTGAAGTGCAAAAATATCCAGGACCCCACAACGTAAAATTAGCAATATTTGGCACCCCAAAAAATTATGGAATGAAAAGGATCAGAAAAATATGACCTACGGTGCAGAGAAACATCAACTGAAATGGATTCATAAATTTATCAGATAATAAATTCATACACAAGTACATTAAAAGAGTTATTATAACTATTCTATATGTTTAAGAAGTTAGAAGGAAAATTAAACATGGGAAAAAAATTTAAAAGGCCCAGATGGAACTTCTAGAGATATAAACTACAGTTAAAAAAATACATTGGATGGGATTCAAACCAGATTAGATGCCGCAGAAGCACAGATTAAGAAACTTGAGTAAATAATGATGGAAGCTATCCAAAATGAAACACAGTGAGAAAAAAGACTGAGAAAAAATGAACAAAGCATCAGTGAGCTGCAGGACAACTTCAAGTAGCCTAGTAGACAGGGTATTGCAGTCCCTGAAGGAAAGAGAAGAGCAGAAAAAATATTTGATGGCCAAAAATTTTCCAAACTTGATGAAAACTATAAATCCATATTTAAAAGAAGCTCAACAAACTCCAAGTGCAAGAAACTACACCAAGGTACATCATCAAATGGCTTAAAACCAGTGATCAAGAGGAACTTGTAAAAGTAGCCAGGGTAGAAAACATTACACACAGAACAGCAAAGATAAGGATAGCTGCAGATCTTTTATCAGAAGCAATGCAAGCTAGAAGACAGCACAGCAACACTTCTAAAATACTAATAAAGCTCGGACTTCCCTGGTGGTCCAGTGGTTAAGACTTCACACCCCCACTGCAGGGGCCGCAGGTTCGATCCCTGGGCAGGGAACTAAGATCTTACATGCAGTGCAGGAAAAAAAAAAAATTATAAAAAATTTAAAAACCTTAAAAAGAAAAAAAAGTCAACCTCGAGTTCTAACCTAATACTCTGATCAAACTGTGTCTTATCTCTGCTTAAAATTCTTCAGTGATTTCTTCTCAAAAGGTCTGGGTCTCCTGGACACTGAGTCTGGGACAGGGATGCTCATGCAGCAGGCTTATGGGAAGTGCTCTGAGATCAACATCTGAGGAGGGGTGAAGGAAGAAGAACTGGACAGAGGAGACGCTGAGCTTTGATGCAGCCTCAGCAGATGCCTTGCCTCATCCTATGGGGGGTTTATAAATGGGATGTCCCTTCAGAGCTGCTCTGAGGTGGGGTGAGGGGGCCAGGCCTTTGCACTCACAGCTCTATCATTGACTGGCTATGGGATGTCCCCCAGAAGGGCATGTGATCTTGGGCATGGCAACTCTCTTGGTCAAGGGCAATTCTAGAGAGGGAGTGAGCTGTGAGAGCTGGTCTTCAGCACCCTAGGCAGCCAGGGAAGTGAGTCCCTGGATTCTGAAGGGGGATCTGGATGGCTCATCACATTATCCAGCTTTCAAAAACTAAATGTAGAGGAAGCAATCTCCTTAGCCCAGCACACAAAGCCCTTCATTCATGACCTGGCACAAGGTCACCCCCAGCTCACCACATGCTATCTTCTCAGCCTGGAAGTCCCTCCCACCCTTTGCCCTGGCCCCACTCATCAGTTGAAAAATCCCTACATATTCTTCAAATTACAGTTGAGTGCACCTCCTCCAAGAAGCCTCCTATGGCCATGGCACCCCACTCCAGTACTCTTGCCTAGAAAATCCATGGACGGAGGAGCCTGGTAGGCTGCAGTCCATGGGGTCGCGAAGAGTCAGACACGACTGAGCGACTTCACTTTCACTTTTCTCTTTCATGCATTGGAGAAGGAAATGGCAACCCACTCCAGTGTTCTTGCCTGGAGAATCCCAGGGATGGCGGAGCCTGGTGGGCTGCCGTCTATGGGGTCGCACAGAGTCGGACACGACTGAAGCGACTTAGCAGCAGCAGCATGACTACTCTTGCAGATTCAGTGACCCTTCTTCCCAGCATGGAGGTTAGGAGCATAGACCCTGTGACCAGGGTTTGAATTTCAGCTCTGCCACTTGTTAGCTATGTGTGTGTAACTTAAGGCAAATTACTCCACCTCTCTGCATCTTAGTTTCCTCATCTATAAAATGGGCATAATGACACAGACCTAGAGAACATAGGTGGGAAAGGATGAACTGGGAGATTGAGATTGACATATATACACTATTGACACTATGTATAAAATAATTAACTCATGAGAACCTACTGTATAACACAGGGACTTCTACTCAGTGCTCTGTGGTGACCTAAATGGGAAGGAAATCCAGAAAAGAGACCATATATGTGTATATTAAGCTGATTCACTTTGCTATACAGAAGAAACTAACACAACATTATAAAGCAACTATACTCCAATAAAAAGTAATTTAAGGACTGCCCTAATGATCCTGTGGTTAAGAATCCTCCTGCCAACGCAGGGGACACTGGTTCAATCCCTGGTCTGGGAAGATTCCACATGCTAGGGAGCAACTAAACTCATGTGCCACAATTACTGAAGCCCGCTCGCTTTAGAGCCCATGCTCTGCAAACAAGAGAAGCCATAGCAGTGAGAAGCCGGCATATCGCAACTAGAGAGTAGCCCCTGCTTGCTGCAACTAGAAAAAGCCCATGTAGCAACAAAGACCCAACACAGCCAAATTAATTAATTAAAGCTAATATATATAAAATAACATGGATATAACAATAGTATGCTACCTCAAAGGGTTATTATGAAGGTTAAATGAATTAACACGTGAAAATTCAGGCCAGTGTCTGGCAGGAGTAAATCATTACTGTTATTATTGTTGTCATCACGATTGTTGAAATTAGTGTGCATTTGTTGAGGACAAGAGGGATGGAAGGAAGGGAACTGAGAGAAACAAAATGCAAAGTATGTTCAGGGAGTGTTGAGCAATCCAATATGTCCAGAAGGGTATTAATAGCTTCTCTGGGCTCATATTGAGAAGAATGTTTTATGTCACGGAAAGGAGTGTTCATCCCATTTGGTGAGAAAAACAAAGAGAGTTTGTCAACAGATAGGAGAAAGGGCCAAAGTAAGAAAGGTCCAGGCTGAGCCTGGGTAGGGAGGTGAGAGTTATAGGTGAGGGATGGTGTTAGAAGAAAAGGGGAGGGGACTTATGAGAGGATGGGTACAGGTGAAGGGGAATTAATTTAGAGGAAAGGAATATGAATGTATGGAAGGTGTTGTGGGAGAATCAGTTGAGGCTGATGGAAACAGCGTGATAGGGACACGCTGGGAGTGGAGAAGATAAAGGGTGATAGAGACAGGTGAGGTTTGTGGGGACAGGTAAGGAGTGACAGGGCACGACTGGGGGATGGAGGTCAAGTGAATGCCAGAGGCCAGTGAGAAGAACCTTAGGAGCCGGAGCAGTTCGATCTGAGAGATAGTCGTAGAGTCGAAGTAGTGGAGAAAGGAGCAGAGTGGTATGTGATGTCAGAGCAAGGACGATGATGTAAGAGCCCAGGGCGGTGAGGAGGTGATGTCAGGGCTGGTGCTGATGCTGGCGGCGCAGTGCATTGTGGGCAGCTCCCCGCTCTGCTGCTGCCGCCGCTGTCGCCTGAGAAGGATCGGGGCCGGGCCGGACCGGGCCGGGATGGTCCCGGTCGGGAGGCCGCCGCCACCGCCGCCCGAGGGAGCGGGCCACCCAGCGCCGCACTGAGCCGCCCCCGTCCCCGCTCCGCCCCGGCCCCGGGGGATGCGCCGCCCCGAGCCGCTGCCTCCGCCGCCGCAGCCGCAGCCGCAGCGGGCACAGAGCAGGTGAGGCGAGGCGAGGCGAGGCGGGGCGGGGCGCGGCCGGCGGGCCGGGCGGGGGTCGGGGAGGGGGCTCCTTCTGGGGACCCATCGGGCCTCGGTCTGGCTCAGCTCCCAGTGCAGCCTTCTCCAGCTCCCCCTCCCTTTGCCGGCTCCGTCTCCGTCTCCACCCGAGCTGGGACGCTGGCCTACACAGCCTGGGCCGCATCCCGAGGCCTGGAACGGCGCCCTGCCGCCCGCATTTACCCACACTCTCCAGCCTGTCCTCCCGGGGTGCTGCTCCCCGCCGCTCCGCCAGTCCCGGTCCCTGTGGCTTCACTCTCCTGGCATCCCTGACAGTCCTCTCCTCTGTCTCCATAACCCCTCTCCCTTGTCCTCAGTCCCTCCATTCCTCCCAGCAGCCTCCTTACCTACTTCCTCACCCCTCAACTGTGCCCAGGAGCACCTCTCCTGGTGCTGACCCCTTCTCACCTGTCATGCTTCTCCTTCACCTGTCTCTATCCGATGTACCCCCTCCTTTGATCCTGTCTCCCCTTGTCCCTTTCGTTCCCCTCTGCCCCCTTCCACACCTCTCTTCACCTGTTCCCATTACTCCTCACCACTCTCCCACACTTCTCTTTACCTGGGCTCCCATATTCCTACACACACCTGGCTTACACCTTGCACAGGTGCACATCAACACCTCTATGTGCATATGCCATGATGAGCTCCCAACCACCTGGGTACACCCCCCCACCACACACACACACATCATTGGTGCCACTCTCTCATACACACACAGTCGCTGACAGATACTCATAAAACCTCCTCCACAAGCCCTCTCTCACAACACACTTATGCCTCTACACACCAAAGGGTCCTGAGCGGGCGATCATGGGGCAGGCAAGTTCCTTATGTTGTGTCATCCCACCTTAGCCTGGGCTGAGTGCAGTCCTCTGAGGCAGAGCAGGGAAGCTGGCGGGCAGGGAGAGGCAGGAAACCCTCATTTATCCACTTGCCTCCACTCCACCTTTCCCCACTTCACCTGTTCCTTCTTTGCTTGCCCATCTATAGAATGGGATCAGGACTCACATCGTCCTCTTCAGTCTGTAGAATCCACCATCACAGGACTCAGCGGGCCCACCAGAGGTCACCCTGCTTAATTCCTTAAGGCTCCCTCCCTCCTGGTTCAATTGTTTCTTCAATCTTGTCCTCTACCTGTCTCCTCCACCTTTATTCCAGATTGCCCCATCCCTCCCCCTCCTGCCATTGCCCCCATTGCCCTCTGAATACCTGATGCCCCATTTGCCACTTGGCAGAAGGAAGGCAGAAGCCTATTTGATATCCCCACAGTCCTGACACTCTGAAGTTGCATGGATTGGAGGAAACAGTCAGCTGAGTCATTTGGCAGAAAAAGAGTGGCAATGTTCCTCCTGCTGTAGATCCCTCATGGCACACCATGACCTGTTGAAGGTGGTTTCCCCGCCTTCACTATCCCATGCTGCCTGGATGGTCAGACACAGGAGCCCTGGGCAATGAGTCTATCCCAAGTAAACTGAGACTCATGGAGTTCCTGCCCCATCCATAGGTATTCTAGGCACTTTCCTCCTCTCCACATCCCCCACCATACCCAGCCTGAGGAACTTTCTTCCATCTGTGACTGTTCAGGGTCACTGGGAGGGCAGAGCCGTGCGCTTATAAAAAGTGTAGAGGGAAAGAAGAGAGGAAAAGATCCATTCCTGTACTGGGTTGGCAGAGATCTCAAAAAGCCATCTCTTTTGGCCCCTGTCTACACAGAGGCACCTCACCCACTGGCAGACACAAAAGCACATATAAGCACACATGGATAGAGATGTACACAAAGACACATAGACACACACACACACAGAAGGACACACAAAGACATAAACACACTCACACAGAAGGTACACACACAGACACACGCATGCGTACCAGTGACATTTCCCTGGGTAACACTGGCTGGCTTTCCCAGCCCTCACACTCCTCCTGATATCCAACTTCTACCTATCCAAAGGTGACAAGAGCTGTGTTCCTTCCTGAGTTGATACAGAAAAGCTTGGGCAGAGGCTCTCTCGTCCACTGTCCATCCAGACCCCCTGCCGCCCAGCATTTCTCCTGCCTTCTCTTTAACTGCTTCCACTTCCCCACTCTCCTCACTTCCCCCCAGTTTAGCTCCCTCTCTCCCTCTGAGTGACCACAGGGCTGCCTTACCTCTAAAATCCACATCTTGAGTCCATTGCCTGATGTCCACCCCACCGCTCACATCCTTGCTTCTCACCCACCGTGGCCGTGGCCATGGTTTGGGCTCAGCTCTGGGAGTGGTGGCAGCCTCCTCACTCAGCACCATCCTCAAGGGCTGTTGGGTAGCACCTCATTTTCAGATGATCACCTCTCCCACGGTTGATTAGAGCGCCCTGTCATTGTGGGGTGGGTCTTCCCTGGGTCAGCAAGTCTCCCCTTTCAATGAGCCTCAGATGCACAGTTTCCCAGGCACTGCGTGGCATGGAAAATGTGTGGGTGCGGGGACCACAGCCCGGATCCCCATGCTGGTCCTTCTTGGCCCCAGTCTCCCTGCTCAAGCGCCCGTCCCAGTCCTGTGTCCTCCTCAGTTAGCAAGTCTTCCTCACATTCGTCAGCATCTGTCTCTGTGGGAAACGCTTTCCCCACAGCCTATTCACACACCATTTTCCTCTCCTTTTTCCAACGCATGGGTCCCCATTGCTGGCTTTCACATCTCCAGTTTACAGTTTGCATCTCTTTCCCCTTGAACGGCATTTGTGGACTCCTACCTGGGTTTTTACACAATGCTTCCCCCAGTGACCCCTGGAGCATCTACCCAGTGGGCCAGGGAAGGATGCCAGCCAGGAGAACGGAAGTCGCCTCTTCCATATCTGCAAGTGGGTCCCGGGTCCTAGCCCGCCTCCCTCACAGTCCCTCCCCACTCCCCAGGTAGATGGCCCCCTCAGGGCAGGCCCTGCGGACACCCCTCCCTCCGGCTGGCGAATGCAGTGCCTAGCGGCCGCTCTTAAGGACGAAACCAACATGAGTGGGGGAGGGGAGCAGGCCGACATCCTGCCGGCCAACTACGTGGTCAAGGATCGCTGGAAGGTGGTGAGTGAGTGACCCGGCGAGGCAGCGGGAGGGGAGCGGGGAGGATGGAAAGGGAGGGCTTGGAGTCCCGTTAAAACAGGTGCCTGCGGCGGCCCTACCCTAAGAGGGAGGTGCCCCTAAGCTCATTTGCACATGGCTTGCAGGTAGTTCTTTTGCCTACACTTGTGGACCATCGCTTTCTCCCAGTGCCCCCTCTCCAACCCCGCCGTCTCTCACCCCTTTCCCCGCTAGGTCATGTTGGTTGAAAAAACTCTTGGTTGGATGTCGGAGCGGGAGCTGCAGAGCTCAGGGAGGGGAAGAGGGCGGGGGTGGGGGAGGGGGCTCTTTCTCTGTTGGACCTTGGAGAAGGGCAGCGAGTGAGCCCCTCCTCTTCCGCAGAGGACAGAAAAGCCTGAGTTCGGGGAAAGAGGCCCTGCAGGCGGCTCCCACCGCATCCGCACTCCATCTTCTCCATCCACCCTCCTCCCCTCACGGCTTCCTGCGGCAGGTGCAACATGCCGAGACTCCATCTCCCAGCGTGCCTTGCTCCTCCAGCCCAGGACTTCAGGCTGCTCGGCCTGCTGGGAATTGTAGTCCGAGCCTCCTCAGGGCTTTGGGCCTCGGATGGGAGGGAGAGGCGCGAGGGTCGAGGCAAAGGCAGTGCAGTGTATGCTGAACGAGACCTACTGTAGAAATACTGATTTGTTGTTGTTGTTGTTGTTGTTGATAACGCGGGAATCTTAGTTCCCCAACGAGGGATCGAACCTTGCTCCCAGCAGTGGAAGCACAGTCCTAACCACTGGACAGATGGTGGGGGCTCAACTCACCAGAGGTGCAGGGTTCAAAGGAGAGTGGGGCGGCCCGATTGCCCTGCAGGTTACCATGGCAACAACCACCCCGTGGGCTGGTTTGCCAGTGGCCCAGGGAGAGGGGCAAAAGCCACAATGCATCGTCAGAGATGTCCCTGGGACTGGGAACAGGGGATGAGAAAGGAGCTGGAGAAGCCAGAGAGCAAGGGAATGGGCTGTCTGTGTCCCAGACGGGGCTTCTTGAGAGGGAAAGGGAGGGGACAGAAATCAGGAGAGGAGGATCCAGGGCAGAAATCAAAGGAATGAGAGTCTGGCCAAGTGAGGAGTGTTCCTCCAAGGCCCCATCCCCACCAGGTCCTGCTCAGGGTAGTTTCTGGCAGACTGGGGGCAGGAGGACTTTTGCACTGAAGAGGTGAGAAAAAGAGGGTGTTCACCAGCATAATGAGTTTGGGTTAGAACTTTCCTGTGCTTTTTGAGGGAGGGGGTGGGAGATGAGTGGGGAGAGAAGTGGTAGAGGTCAGGTCGGGGGACAGGGAGCAAGCCCTTAGTCTTTGCCAGTGTGAACTCTCTTTCCCCTCACTCCCTCCCTGGATCCTGGAGACGTAGAGAGGGTAGGGTGCCAGATGCACCCCCGTCAGCCAGTCTCCACGAGGGCCAGGAGTGAGGCACAGCTCAGGAACCAAGAACAAGCCTCCCAGATGGTCTATGCCAGGAGAAAAGGAGGGTCCATGGCACTAGGTGGAGTATTTTAAAATGACAGCTTTCTTCTTGAGGGGTGCCTCTCAGAATCAGAATAAACAACTATAATAACAATAAAAACTTAGCATTTATTTTGAGCACGTACTGTGGCCAGGCAATGTGTAAAGTCCCTTACATGCCTGACCTCAACAACCTATGGGATAAGTACCATTATTATTCCCATTTCACAGGTATGGAAACTGAGACACAAAGATGAGCTAACCTGCTAGGCTCCCATGACTGGCCGGTGAAGCCAGGTCTGTCTGATTGCTGGCGCAACAGTCACAGAGCTCTGCCATTCATTTCCCAAGAATTAGCCTCTCCAAGAATCAAGGTCACAGAGCCAAGGGAGAATTGTGACCTATTGTAGTCCCACTCATTTTACAGAAGGAGAAAAGCAGACACTCATCCTGGGTCACCCAGAGCTGGCCCAAGAAAACAGGTTTCCTTTTTCCTAAGTGAATGCTGGTCCTATTGTGTCCTATTGTATCGAGGTCCTTCAGCAGTGGAGGGGCTCCTGAAAAAATGTAGAAGGGAAGGAACAGGGTCTAGTTATGAGGATGTTCCTGTTACTGGGCGTGGGCAAAGCTGTTCTGTGACTTTTGTGGGGCTTGGGCAGTCAGTTTTGCCTCCACTGGCCTCTTCAAAAATAATAAAGTACCAAAAATTGCAACTGTGTGATTGCAGTGCTATAATAAGGAATAAATTAATATTATATAATAAAAATTTTATCTAAAAGTTTATTTATTCCCTTCTGACTTTAAAAGAAATTAGAACATTTTCATGGCCTTCTAAAACTATTATTAGGGAACTAGCCTCTGTGCCCGGTGTACTCTTCTGCCCCCAGAGGTTCTGTAATGGGTGGGTAGGGGTGAGTAGGTAACTAAGAGAGGAGAAACACTGTTTGGAAGTGGAGGTGGTAGAGAAATACCCTTTGGTGTCCTGGGAAATTCGGGAGTAGATGTCAGAAATGTCTTGGGTGCCCCGAGCCCTCCTTGCCATCTCTAGCAAGGATTTTGGAACCTGGCAAATCTGGGCTTAAATCTCAGCACTCATACTGTTAATGCCAGTATGGTCAACAGTTCCTACAAGATTGCAGTTAAGAGCATGGGTTCTGCATTAGATTGCATGTGCTAAGTCGCTTCAGTTGTGTCTGACTCTTAGCAATCCTATGGACCGTAGCCCTCCAGGCTCCTCTGTTCATGGGATTCTCCAGGCAAGAATACTGGAGTGGGTTGCCATGTCCTCCTCCAGGGGACCTTCCCGACCCAGGAATCAAACCCGGGTCTCTTGCATTGGCAAGCGAGTTCTTTACCATTGCCTGGATTTAAATGAAACCTGGCTTTGCTACTTACTAGCAGTGAGAACTGGGGCAAGGTACTTAACTCTCTGTGCCTTAGTTTTCCTTTTGTGCAAAATGACAACTCCTGTGAGTTGTCGAGAGCCTCTGGGGGTGAGCTGAGATGAAATCTGTGAGTCTGGAGCAGACAGAACCAAAGGGTGGTGGTTGTACCCTCTCCCTTGCCCTTTTCTCCATATTGCCACAAAGAAAACCATAAAGGAATCTAGAAGATACTAGAATCTCCCCTGACTTTAATGTTCCCCAGAAGAAGACCTGCCATGGGTTGCCTTGAGCCTGCCTCTGTCTCCTCCTGTTCAAAATTCTTCTAGAAGCCTGACCTTACCTTTTATCTCAAGCAGAGAGGGACTCTGGTGTCTCCCTGTTCTTCCTCCACCCTCTTTCTTGGGCACAAGAACCCAACCAGCCTTCCACTTGTCTTCTCAATCTTCCGGGCATCCTCCTCTCTCTAGAGCGTTTACCACTGTGACCCGCTGGGAACTCCCAGTCCTCAGCTCTGCCCTGCCCCCTTTCCTCCGCTGTTCCTATGTTTCAACCACCATTAAACATTTATTGGGCGTGTGAGTGCTGAGTAAATGCTACAGGGAGGGTTCAGAGATGCGGGAGGCTCAGAGTCAGGAAGCCCAGCTGCGGCTGGTGTGTTACAAGCCAGTTACAAGCCAACAGGACAGGAGTAAGGGCTCAGGAAGAGAGCAGGCTATTCATGATGGATGGGCTTCCTTGGGAGGTGAGAATGGAACTGTACAGCTTCTTGCTTTCTTTCTTTCTTTTTTCCTAGTGAGGCATTTTATTTGCCCTGATTTGTTACAACCCTAGAAAAAGAATCTCAGGATTTTCCCTCCTGTGTTTTTTTGTCTTGCTTCCTCACATTTCATGATGCCAGCTGGGGCTATCAGTACAATGAAACCACACTGATGGAGCGGGAACAGGTTATTCTGCCATTTTTCTAGATCTTTGAGTTGCTCCTCAAATCTGGGGCTGGTCCCCTTACACTTGTCTAACCTACCTATGATGTTCACAACAATTTTGCCAGCTCTGTGAGCACTGATGATTTCAAGCTCACCAATGTAACCATGCTTCAGCATCACAGTTAGAAACTGGATGATGACTCTAGAGCATAGCCTGATAAGAACCTGGCATCTGCTTCTCTTTTTGTCATTGTTGATGCTCTTGAGAGCATCAGCCAGAACCTCCATGTGCATCATTTTGGTGGAAAGATGGCAGAAACATGTGTGCATCTTTCTTAAACCAAAGAAGTCCCCACTTAGAACTCAGCACCTTCTCCCCTGTCCCCCCATCTTTGCCAGCAGCACCCTCACTCTCCAAGAGCCCTGGGCCCCTGACTTGAAATGACTTTTAATCCTGCCCTCTAACTCAGCTCTGCTTATCTCCCCTGGCCAATTCTTCCTCTCTCACAGTTCTCCCCTCTGTCTTTTCTCACTCCCTGCCTGAGGATGCTGGAGGAGGGGGGCCCAGAGGGTCAGAGATCCACTGCAGTGCTCCCTGGGAACAGACAGATTTTTCTCCAAACTTCCATCCCCACCATGTTCCCTGGGATAGGAGACTCACCCTGGTTTTGGGCATCTGATCTCGGGCCTCAGGAGTGACGTGGGCAGAGAACACCCTTTGTTGAGTACCCGCCCCCCACCCCCCAACCCCACAGACACTCTCCTCGAGATGCTCTCTGCCCCTGGTGTCATCTTTCAGGAGACTGCCAACCCCAGAAAGGGCTGGCCTCCCTGGGGGACCCACCTGAAACTGCGAGGTTCTGGAAATTAGTTTTGCTTCTGGATGGAGGCTGCTCAGTCTAGGTGGGGGATGGGGGAAGTGTGGTATTTATGTCCCTTAAATGGCTCACAACAGCCCATTATCTCTTCAGAACCCTGCATGGGTTTGTCTCCATGTCTCTGTGGAGTCTCAGGTCTCATAACTTCCCCCCCTGCCCACGTGACGTGTGGCCCTGTGTGTGTGTTGGGGGGAGGGGGGCAGTTGCTGAGCTGTCTCTAGCACTAGGAGAGGAGGTGGGAGCACTGGTGGGTGGGGGATCCTCTCCTCCAAGGACACTGAAGGATGTGAGCCAGCAGTGGGTTGGGTGGAGAGCTACTCAGCCTGATCTCTGTGCCCCCTCTTCCCCTCTCCCCTATTTCTGTAGCTCAAAAAGATCGGGGGCGGGGGCTTTGGTGAGATCTACGAGGCCATGGACCTGCTGACCAGGGAGAATGTGGCTCTCAAGGTGGAGTCGGCCCAGCAACCCAAGCAGGTCCTCAAGATGGAGGTGGCTGTGCTCAAAAAGCTGCAAGGTATGGGTCCAGGGCAGGAGGGGCGGAGAAGGGTGATGGGGCCCAGGGCCAGTAGGTGATGGGTGAGGGGCTATGGGACCCGAGTCCAAGAACCACGATCGGCTTAAGGTGGAGGGGGAGGTGGGAGAAGTGGCCAGGGCCCAGGGCTGGGGGACCAGGGATCAAGAGCACCCCAGGAGCCCACCTTAGGGCTGGAAGTAGGGAAGAAGGAGTGGGAGTTGGGAGACCCCTGTCTGTGCCCCTCAGGGAAAGACCACGTGTGCAGGTTCATTGGCTGTGGCCGGAACGAGAAGTTCAACTACGTGGTGATGCAGCTCCAGGTGAGCCCCCACAGCCCATCCTCCCTTCTCTCTCCCCCAAGAGATCTGGTGGGGACACCTGGGGTAGGTTGGAGACTGTGGACTCCAGAGGAGCGGGGAGTGGGCACGAGCCTTAGCGGGGTGGCGAGGCTGGGCCAAGTGTCACAGTGGCGGTGGACTGCTGGATGGCAGCTGAGCAGGGCCCCACCCTCACTGCAGGGCCGGAACCTGGCTGACCTGCGCCGCAGTCAGCCGCGGGGCACCTTCACGCTGAGCACCACGCTGCGGCTGGGCAAGCAGATCCTGGAGTCCATCGAGGCCATCCACTCTGTGGGCTTCCTGCACCGCGACATCAAGCCGGTGAGGGTGGTCCCCACCTCCGAAGCTCCCCCCACCTTCTCCCCTTCCCTGGGCCCCCTGTTTCTTCTCCAGAGCAGGGGTTGGGGCGGGGACAGCTTCTTCTGCCTGTCCCCTCCTCCTGCTCTCCCTCTCTAGCACCGCCTCCTCCTCCCCACTGCCTCCCAGGAGCACCTCTGCCCACCCTGGCCATGCCCGTGGCCTCCCTTATCTTCTGTCCTCTTCCCTTTTCTCACACCTGACCTGAATAGTCCTTGAACCTGGAAAGGTGAAGGGGTTGGGGAAAGATGGAGGGATTGAGGAAAAGGACCTAGGAGCTGCGGTTTGGGAAGAGATTCTAAGTAGCTAATTTTGTGACATCTTGGGTCTTGGTGCTGGGGAAAAACCTCCGATTTAAAGTGGTGAGGGACTTGCCTGCTGGTCCAGTGGCTAAGACTCTCCACTCCCAATTCAGGGGGCCCGGGTTTGATCCCTGGGCAGAGAACTAGATTCCACATGCTGCAGCTAAGGCCCAAATAAATAAAAACAAATTTAAAAAAAAAGTGAAAACAGGCCCAGAAAGGTTGGTTGAAGGGCCCAAAGTCACACAGCAAGGACAATGCTGGCCGCCTGGTGCCAGAGAGCAGGACAGCTACACTGGGCCACGTGGTCCTGCCGGGAGTCCCGGGGGTTCCGAGCCCGGCGGGCCCCGGCTGGGTCACCTCCTGCTGTGTGATCTGGGAGAAGCCCCCAGCTGGCCTTCAGTTTCCTCCCCTCTGAAATGAGGATAAGCACACCTGCCCCTCAGACGAGGGTCCGTGACCTGCTCACACGGTGTTTTTCTCTCATGTTAGTGTGAGGAGGGGTGGAGGGGC
The DNA here is from genome assembly GCF_019923935.1 of Bubalus bubalis. NCBI lineage: Eukaryota > Metazoa > Chordata > Mammalia > Artiodactyla > Bovidae > Bubalus > Bubalus bubalis. The sequence goes on along the minus strand of NC_059158.1, from coordinate 35,002,184 downwards.
CCTCACCAGAGCTGTTTGTCTCCTGAGGTGGGCCAGGTGGGCTTGGAGCCCACAGGCGGCCTCCCTCACAGCTGCTGTCTTCCCCCAGTCAAACTTTGCCATGGGCAGGCTGCCCTCCACCTACCGAAAGTGCTACATGTTGGATTTCGGGCTGGCCCGGCAGTACACCAACACCACGGGGGACGTCCGGCCCGTGAGTACCGCCGCTCACCGGAATCCTGGCGTCCTCACCTCAGCCCCTGATCTGGGGAGCCTTCACCAGCCTTTGCTGAAGCTGCCTAGACGGGCCTGGCCTCAGTGTCAGTCAGCGCTGAAGCCACATGCAGCCCGTTCCCTCTCCCCCGTGGCCTGAGTGCAGGCCACTTCCACGCCCTGTGGTCTGTCTGCCCACTCCAGTCAAGGGCAGACGAGCAGGGGCATCAAGCAGGGGCAGGAGGCAGGTTTAAGACTGGGCTTGTGGGTCAGGCTGTTCTTGACCCATGTGATCCGGAGCGGGGGTGGGGGTGGGGGCGGAGGGGGAGGCTGGCAGGGCTAGAGTAGGCTGAGGAGGCTTGGTAAGCAGGGCTGAGATGTGGCCACGGTCAGGGGTGGCGGGTGACGTTCCTGTTGGTGTCCTCCCCTCTGCAGCCTCGGAATGTGGCCGGGTTCCGGGGGACTGTACGCTATGCCTCGGTCAATGCCCACAAGAACCGGGTGAGTGGCTGGGCCGGGACTGGGGAAGGTAAGACAGTACGGGCACAGGTCAGGGGTGGGGTGTGAGGCTGTTGGTGGGGTGGAGAGGAGCCCAAGGCAGGGGCTGGAAGCTGCCCCTCCAGAGACCCTGGAGGAGGGCTCCCCTGGTGTATCCCCTTGACGTCACCTTCTTCCTTACTTGGGGGATCCCCTCCTCTCTGTCCCCACTACGAATCTCTGGAGGATGAGAAAACTCACACAGAACTTTTGACTGAGGGATCCTGTGTGTTGGTGGGTCAGGAGTGGAGCCATAGCTTCAGGGAGACCCTAGCTCTGCCCACAGGCAACCTGACTGGGGTCCCTCAGTGAAGGGTCAGCCCCCACTCCCAGGGAAGGACCTGAGAGCTGTGGGTGACCCCCTCTGCACCCGCATCCCCAGGAGATGGGCCGCCACGATGACCTGTGGTCCCTTTTCTACATGCTGGTGGAGTTTGCAGTGGGTCAGCTGCCTTGGAGAAAGATCAAGGACAAGGTAAGGCCAGCACAGCTGGGCCTGGGGGTGGCGAGGGCATGGAGGGCAGCCGGGGCTCCATCTCCTGGTGCCCTCCTGCCTCCAGGAGCAGGTAGGGATGATCAAGGAGAAATATGAGCACCGGATGCTGCTGAAGCACATGCCCTCCGAGTTCCACCTCTTCCTGGACCACATCGCCAGCCTTGACTACTTCACGAAGCCCGATTACCAGGTGGGAGCCTGCCGCCCGCTCCTGCACCCCCTTCTCTGTGGGTTGCCGTCTCCAGCACCATCTATCCTGCTGAGGCCCCACGCCCCTGCCGGCTTGGTCCCGAGCACCTCTCCTGCTCTTCCAACTGCACGAAAGAAACTGTTCTCTGCTGTTGTAAACACCAGTCACAGCTCTGATTTATCAAGAGCTCACCCTGCTCTCAGCGCTTTTCCTCACTTAATTCATTTAAGCTTTAAAACAAGCCTTTGGCGATATTGCGTGTTCTTCATGTTATTATTCCAGCACTTAATCATTAATGAAACCAAGTGCTTTCAAGGACTTTACATCGAAACTCTGTAGGAGACCAAGTGGGATGATTGTCCCCATTTCACAGATGAGGAAACTGAGGCCTGGTAGCCTGGTGAGGAGCAGGGCAGGGCTCAGGCACACTTGCCTCCAAGTCCAGGGCTCTTTCCAAGGTGCCCTCACCACACTCCAATGGGACCTGCTGACCCTGATCAAAGAATGGGGGAAACAGTGTTCTGCCAGGACCTGCTGTGTGCCAGGCATGGCCACACCCCTCGGGAACACGGATAGTGTCAGGCCCACAGTGGGCCCACAGTAAAGGGGGTCCCGCTAGCAGAGAGAACTGTCTGGAGAGAGAGCTAAGTCAAAGTGGGAATGTCTGGGGGACTGCCACCTCCTAAACCCAGAGACCCGGTTGTTGGCAGAGATCCCTTACTCGGGTAGTCGGGAGACCATGCCCCTTAGTCCTAACTGAGCCTCATGGGGTCCCTCAGACCACACAGCTTCCAGCACACCCTGTGCTGAGCCCTGTGGCTGGCTGCTAGAAATGTAGAGGCGGCAGGTAGGCCTGTGAACAGTTCAAACTGAGGCTGTGTGGGTGAGGGAATCAGGGAAGGCTTCAGATGGGAGAGAACGGTGGGCTGGGCACTGCAGGCAGACGAAGCATTCTGTGCAGAGGTATGACCCCAGGTGGCGGGTTGGGGAAAATGCTGCTGCGGCGGCGTCCGCTGCACCGGTGGCGATGGCAGAGGAGGCTGGGGACAGGAATGAGTGGGACACACCTCTAAGGGCTCGTGTCCAGCCAGGGGGGAGCTGAAGTCCAGACAATAATTTGCATGCTGATTTGCATATTGTGTGCATGTTTTCATTTAAAATCAATGTGCCCTTCTCCTTCCAATGCCCCCTCTTGGCCCCTCCCTGTCCTGGAAGGCCCCTGTCTTCCCCTCTGCGACCCCAGCACCTGCCCCCTCCCTCCTGGCTAGCCCCCGGGGTCACCGCTCTGTCCTCCCGCCACCCCCGCCCCCTGCAGTTGATCATGTCAGTGTTTGAGAACAGCATGAAGGAGCGGGGCATTGCGGAGAACGAGGCCTTTGACTGGGAGAAGGCGGGCAATGACGCCCTCCTGTCCACGAGCACCTCCACCCCGCCCCAACAGAACACCCGGCAGACGGCAGCCATGTTTGGGTGAGTCTCAGGAGGGGCGATGGCCCTGTCGGGGGGCAGACGACCCCTGCCCCGAGTTGTCACCTGGGAAGCCAACCCTCTCCTCTTCCTACCCGGACGCCACCTGGCTGTCTCTCCTGTTCTCGGTGCTCAGAAGCGGGGCTCTTGAATCCCAGGAAGTCCTACCATGCCTCCACCTTCAATCTGGGGCTGCAATGGACATCCTTATTTGGAGTTCTTGACCTTTCTGGGGAGCAGGGATCCCTGAGTGAGGGTCCCCTGGGGCCCACAGTTTGGTGATCACACATGGCCAGGTCTTGAGCCCCAGCTCTGGGCCCTGTAGGGCTCAGAGAAGAAATTTAATAGCCCCTGACCTCAAAATGCTCTCAGTTGAGTGGAGGATGTTTGTAATCGGTGAGTCGGCGAACTCAGATCCAAGTGAAAAGCACAAAACTGAGTGGCCCAGGGAGGGGCCAGAGTGAGGAGGTCTCCCCTGCTCCACCGTCCCGGGAGTGAGTCAGGGGACCGCTGGGGAGACTCAGCAGGACTTGGCGGCGCACGTGCTGCCAGTTCTGTGACGACATTGCTCGAGGAACTCCAAAGTGATTCTTTCTTTAGACCCATTTCCTAATCCCCAGGGCTTCCCAGGTGGTGCTAGTGGTAAAGAAACTCGTCTGCCCGCGGGTTTTACCCCTGGGTCGGGAAGATTCCCCTGGAGAAGGAAATGGCAACCCACTCCAGTATTCTTGCCTGGAGAATCCCATGGACAGAGGAGCCTGGCGGGCTACAGTCCATGGGGTTGTATGGAGTCAGACATGACTGACGCGACTTAGCAGGCACATACGCCTAGTCTCGAGGAATCAGGACAGCAAACTGCAGTAGGGAGCTGGCAGGGCCACAAAGCAGCGAATCTCCTAAATAAACAGAGCCAGGTGGTGCTGTAGCCCGCCTCCAAGCCTCTGCCCACCGAACCCACCTGAGGGTACCGTGGTCCCAGAGGGTCTATGAACCAGAGATGGAGCTGGGCCTATGGACGCCCCCAACCTGCCGGACCTCTCCTGTGCCCCCGCCCAAGGGTGATGGGTGGTCTCCAGGGCTAGAGGAGAGGGCAGCCCCCCACCAGCCTTGCCCACGGCCCCCTCCTGGCCTCCACAGGGTGGTCAACGTGACGCCAGTGCCTGGTGACCTGCTCCGGGAGAACACCGAGGACGTGTTGCAGGGCGAGCACCTGAGCGACCAGGAGAATGCACCCCCGATCCTGCCTGGTCGGCCCCCCGAGGGACTGGGTCCCAGCCCCCACCTTGTCCCCCACCCTGGGGGTCCTGAGGCTGAAGTCTGGGAGGAGACGGATGTCAACCGGAACAAACTCCGGATCAACATTGGAAAAGTAACTGCAGCCAGGGAGGGCGACATGGGTGGCCTTCTCCCCCTGCCCCCTTGCTCCCCACCCGTGGGTCCCTCTCCCCAGCCACCTGCCTGGTCGCCCTGCCTCCTTGGCCTGACGCCCTCCCGGGATCACTGGCACCCAGCGCTCAGACCTCCTGCTCCCTCCTTCGCCCTGAGAAAACCACAGCCCCACAGCCGCCCCATCAGCCCCAGCTCATGGGACTCCCCTCTCCTGCAGACCCCCGCTGTGGTGGAGGAGGAGCAGAGCCGTGGTGTCGGGGTCCCCAGCTCCCCGGTGCGGGCTCCCCCAGACTCACCGACAACCCCAGTCCGTTCTCTGCGCTACCGGAGGGTCAACAGCCCTGAGTCTGAGAGGCTGTCCACGGCAGACGGGCGGGTGGAGCTGCATGACAGGAGGTGGGTCTGGAGCCAGGGGTGTGATCCAGGGCCCCTGGTCCCCCCCTACCCCATCAGCTTCTCACAGCTGGTCTGGAGGAAGGGCAGTTTCCAGACAGAGGTGGGGGACCCTGGAAGGGTTATGAGATTTACGCTTGGGACTGGGGACTCGGTTAGAATCAGTGACCAGCCCTGGAGAGGGTGTGGGAGTGTAGAGGGCCCAGCTTAGGCCACGAAGGGGCGTGGGGTGGGGGGCAGGCATAGGAGGAGGTGAAGGCTGAGATGGTAGGTGGGCGTGCTTCCAGAACCTCTTTCCCTAGGGACTAATTACAGAGGCCTCAGAGCAACTGGGGAAGCTTCCTCCAGCTCCAGCGGAGGGGCCTGGAGAAGATTCAGCGGGTGTTGGGGGTGTTTGAGGAGGAGACAGACCAAGCTTTGGGGATCAGGGCTTGGGAGTCTGAATGTCAGGGAGGGAGGAGGGACCTGGTTGATGTGAGGGAGTGTTGGGAGAGTTGAGAGCCAAGGTGAGCCTTTAGGATGTGGGATGAGAGTGGCTGGTGGAGCTTGGACCAGGGCCGGATCCTCATCTGGTGGGTGGGACCACCTCGGGTGGAGAGACTACCCCACCTCCCTTGGTTTGGGGTGGGGCTTTACAGCAAGGTGGGGGCCTTCTCTGCACCAGGAAAGGAGTTGCTGCCCGAGGCCCAGCCCCGGGGTAGGGGGTCTTGTTCACACCCCTGTCCCCTCCTGCCCCACCTCAGCCACCATCCCCGCTCTGGATTCTGCCCCAAACTGCGCTCCACCTCCAGGACGGGCACAGTGCCCCTCTGGGGTGCTCAAGACAGGGCAGCCCTGTGCCAATCCCTCTGGTGACCCCAGGACGGAGGGACGCAGGCCCTGTCCTGAGGGAGCCGTCAGCCCTTACACACACACTCATATCCACAGACACTCACACTCTCACAGGTTGAATCCCAGGGACAGAAGACCACATTTTCCTCCCAGTAGCCCAGAAGGTTCAGGAAACAGGAAGGAGTGAGGAAGGGCAGTTTGGAAGGGAGATGAGTGGAAGAGGGAGGTGGGAAATGCCCTGAGCAAAGACAGTCCTGGAGAACACCTTGGTCTGGCCCAGAGTGAACGCTTGTTTGAGGGGAGGAGAGGGTCAAGGGGAGATTTTCTGGAAGAGAAGGGCCAGGATCTCAAGCAGGGTGGAGGGTTGGGGGGCTCTGGGGCACGAGGGAGCAGGAGAGTGTATGAAGCAGATGGGATCAGGGTGTGCCCCTCCCTGCTTGTTTCAACCACCCCCCACCCCATCTTCAGCCTCTCTCTCCTTCATGTCCATCAAAACAAGCCATGCTCTTGGGAAAGCAAGTGACGTCAGCCACTTAAATGGGAGTGTGAATGTAAGACCCGGTGACCTTCCTTTGTTTTTTTTTTAAGTTTATGAACAAATCGATAAAAATGCTGTGCAGATTAGTGTTGGCAGAACCCACATAGGCCAGGGTGGGAGGATGCTGAGAAAGGCCGACAGGAGGCTTTGATCTGTACCACTCACCTCACAGGCTCGATGCTGGGGGGTGGATGGCAGTCAGCCCCCTACCCACAGCCTGAGTGTGAGTTCTCCGCGGTTCTCAGCAGGGCACCCTGGAATGTGGGGGAGGACAGTTCTTCCTTGTGTAGCATTCCTGAAGAATATCCTCACCTTGGGGCTGGTAAACCCCAGTTGAGAACCTCAGCAAGCCATGTGAGATTCACAGCACAGGTTAAGATAACAACAAAAGAGATGTCCCCAGGTAGAATCAGTGTCCCAGAGGCAAAAGCCAAAGGGGACCCAGCCCCTGTCTGGCAGAACTCATCGCCTCCTGGGGCGGCAGACTCATAAACACACACATGCTCTGACGTGAGGGGACAGAGGCAGCCCTGGGAGGGCAAACTAGCCCCCCATCATGCAGGAGGGAACAGCTCCCTATGGGAGTTGACACCGAGCTGGGGTGGACAGCCCAAGGTGGAAGGGCAGGCCGTGTTGGGGGGAGGCGCATTTATAAAGGCACAGAGGAAAAAGCAGGTGACTTTGAGATCTGTCTGGCTAGGGGAAATGGGAAACAGGGCCTCTGTCTGGCTGCCAGGGGCCTTGAATGCCAAACTAAATCATGTGGACTTTGTCCTGGGCTGGTAGGGGGGCTGTCACTGGAGTTTATTGGAGGAGGTGCAACCAGCCAGGTAGGCCTGAAGGGTGGTGGTAGAAGAGGCCAGAAAACCATCAGCACACTCGAGGGCAGGTGGGTGTGTTTGTCTTGGGCACATCGGGTGCAAGCCTGGGTCGGGTGGAAGCCCTGGCTGGGCAAGCATCAAGTTATCTTTAGGAAGATCCAAATTTCTGGGAGTGCTCTGGAGGGCAGTGTTCCTTGAGCCCAAGAATTTTACTTACTGCTTGTTTAGATTCCTGGAACATAGTAAGCATTCAAAAATGTGTGTTGAATGAATGCGTGAGCTCTTTGCAAGGACTGAGGTTGGAGGGTGGCAACCCAGGAGGTGGCTGAGCCTGGCCCGGGGTGGGAGAAGGCCAGAGTCAGGAGGTCCCAGGCATACGGCTCCACCTTGGGGTCCTTGGGGACCCAGAGAGGCCGGGCACTGAGCCCCACGTGGGGTGGCTTTGCAGGTCACGGATGGATCTGCCTGGCTCACCCTCGCGGCAAGCCTGCTCCTCGCAGCCAGCGCAGATGCTGTCAGTGGACACAGGCCACGCCGACCGGCAGGCCAGCGGCCGCATGGACGTGTCAGCCTCTGTGGAGCAGGAGGCCCTGAGCAATGCCTTCCGCTCAGTGCCACTGGCCGAGGAGGAGGACTTCGACAGCAAGGAGTGGGTCATCATCGACAAGGAGACGGAGCTGAAGGACTTCCCCCCGGGGGCTGAGCCTAGCACGTCGGGCACCACGGACGAAGAACCCGAGGAGCTGCGGCCGCTGCCCGAGGAGGCCGAGGAGCGGCGGCGGCCAGGGCCAGAGCCCGCCGTCCGGCCCCGGGGACGCGGCATGCACACGCTGGCCGAGGAGGACCTGCGGCTGACGCCCGCCCAGCCCCCGCCACCCCAGCTGAGCCAGGCCGATGGCCGGTCAGAGACATCACAGCCCCCCACGCCTGGCAGCCCTTCCCACTCTCCCCTGCACTCTGGACCCCGCCCCCGACGGAGAGAGTCGGATCCCACTGGCCCGCAGAGACAGGTAAGGCTGGGCTTGCACCCCAGTCCCCACCCCTGACGCCCACAGTCCTGGCGTGCAGCTGAGAGTGCTCCCGTATGCTCCCTGGGGGCTGCCGGCTAGCACCCAACGGTTGCAGCCGTGATGAAGGGAGGCAGGTTTAAGGGTCTGCAAGCATGATTGTGGGGGGCAGGGTTCTGAGTCGAGTCTCGCCTTCGGGGCAGTGTCAGCCAGGTGACAAAACAGGAGAAAGACCTCCCAGAGCACGGGGACAGGGTGTGCAAAGGCCCAGAGGTGGCAATCAGAAACACTGATCGGCGGGTTGCAGCAGACGAGGCTGCGAGCTGGGTCCTGGGGCCCCGTCCAGGAGGGCCTTGGCCTTGGTGCTGGATTCTGAAGGCTTGGTGAGCCACTGAGAGGACAGAGGAGCCTGGCAGGCTGCAGTTCATGGGGTCGCACAGAGTTGAACACAGTGGAAGCAACTTAGCACGGCACGGCGTGGCAGGCTTTTAAGCAGGGGTGCAACATGATGCCATTGATACTTTTGAAGGGTCCCTCTGGCTGCTGTGTGGAAAATGGATTGAAGGGGCACAAACCTATCAGTAGGAAGGCCACAGGGCAGACACCAGCAGGAGAGCGCCCTGGGGGCATGGAGCAGGGAGGGGACTCTGAATGTGGGGCAGGGTGGATGGAGCCTGGGGGTGTTGGGGAGAGGATCAAGGGAGTCGCTGCTGACACGGGGCGTTCTGGGTGGGCAGCGGAACTGTCACTGAATGGTTTCAAAGGGAGCATCAACTCAGATTTGGACGCAATGACCTCATGGTACCTGGGGGATGTCCACTGTGGAGGCACTGGGGTTCAGGAGAGAGATCTCAGTGAGAGAGATGGATCTGGGGATCTCGTAGTCCACAGGAGTGGGTGGTGTCACTCAAGAGGACTATGTGGAGTGGGGAGAGCCCAGGGTGAAGGCAGAGCTGGGATTCACACCTTGAAAAAGAGTGAGACGAAGGGGCAAGAACACCCGGGGAGAGGGCTCCCTGAGTCGAGAAGGAGCTTGCTGAAGAGGGGTGAGGGCAGCGGAGGGTGTGCTGGGTCAGAGCAGGCACTGTGCCGAGGGTGAGCTCTGAGAGCCAGGATGTTGGACAGTGATGGGGAGGGAAGGAGCCAGGGCAGGGGGGGACCCTAAACCGGACACAGGGGCCGGCATGTTGGCAGCCCTGGGAGGACCCGGTCAGGTTGCCGTGGTGCCTTCTCGTGTGGGAGGCCTAAGGGATGAGACAGGATGGGCAGAGAGAGGCCTGGTGGTGGCTGTATCATAAATGCTGGGGTGAGGGGCCGCAGCACATTTCATGGTATTCTGGGTTTTTTTTTTGCAAATATGGGGTGTCCGAACAGGCAGAAGGTCCCTGGCCTGCTTGGGTTTCTCTGTGTGGTGCAGAGACTGACCTCTGACCCAGGAAGTGGCTCCACCACTCACCCTGGGTGCTGACTGGGGTCCATGTCGCCTCAGAGGACTGGGGAGAGCCAAGGAAGTGATGCTGGAGGGCTCAGGGCCCACGTGCGTTCCCTTCGACTGTCCCGTGTGGGGGCCTGCACATGGGAGGCTCTGGGAGACACCAGGTGCAGGGCCGGTTCCACTGAGTGCTCAGATCGGGAGGCCTGGCCAGGAGACCCCGGTGCCCCGGAGGAGGCGGCTCCAGACAGGACTGTCTTCAGGCCCCATCCCGGTGTGTAGAAGAGACAGTCTCTAACCTGAGATCCTGAGACTGTACGTCCTGGCCTTGTCCTGGGCACTGGAAAACTGGAGGCTCAAAAAATGGGGACCATGAGCCCCCACCCTGAGAGGTCCTAGCCAGCCTGAGTTGGAGGCTCAGCCAGGGCAGGGCTTGGGCAGCATGGCTATGTTGCTGACCCGGGCTCTGTTCCCATCAGAACCAGCACTGGGTAAGCAGGAGGTGGAGCAGGATCCGTCTGGGCTCCCTTGATCCCCTCTCATTCATTCATCACCTCATCATTCCACACCTACTGCGCCTCTGTATCAGAGACCAGAGGTGTCAGAGATCAGACACACAACAGGCTGGGCCCTTGGGAGGTGCAGAGTCTAGGAAGGGGGACAGATGGTGGTGGTGTGTGTGGGGTGGAGAAAAAGCCCAGAATTAAAGTCAGGAGGCCGAGTTCAGGACCTGGGCCCTTCTAGTCTCTTCCTGGTGACTGTCTCAGAGTTGTGCAGCTGAGCCATCTGGGAGGCTTTTCTCACCTTCAGATGCCTCCCTGGTCCTAGGAGTCAGCCTCACTTTGGGGAATTCCAGCCAAGGGGGTGAGATTTGGGGGAGCAGATGCAGGCCTGCTGTATGGTCAGTCTTGGGCTCAGGTCCTGCTGGTGGCAAGGATGGGCACTGCCTGTCTCAGCGAGCAATGGGGTCGTGTGAGTCTGGCCGGGGTGTTAGGTTGTGCGGGCCTTGGTTTCCCCACAGTGCACAGAAGCAAGCTTGCGCAGCATTCTACAGCCGCGTGTGTGCTCTTCTGTGTCAGCTTACCCAAGAGTGTGCAGTGGTGTGTGGGTGTGTCCGTGTGTCCGCGCACACACATGTGGGTGCACTTTCAGAGTGTGGAGAGCGTGTGGTGTGTGGAGAACCCCAGACGTCTACAGTGTCCCAGCTGGCGGGGTAGTCGCCACAGTGATAGTTCTAATGCGAATAAACAGCAGCGCTGCTCCTGAGCTTCTGTATTCTTCCCACGTAACCCTCACAGCGACACAGTGCAGAGGCCACCCCTGCTTACAGGGTGAGGAAGCTGAGGCTCAGAGCAGCTAAGTGTGTAGCCCTGGGTCACCAGCTGCTAAGGGGTAGAAGTGGGATTTGAATCCAGCCAGCTGGCTCCAGGGCTGTGCTCGGAGCCACACAGTCTGAGGGCTGTGTGTTTAAAAGAGGATCAGGGGCTTCCCTGGCGGTCCAGTGCTTAGGCATGTTCACTGCCAAGGATGCAAGTTCGATCCCTGGTCGGGGAACTAAGATCCCACAAGCCATGCAGTGCAGACAAAAAAAAAAAACAAAAACAAGGCTGAATCTGGGACTTCCCAGGTGGTCTAGTGGTTAAGACTCTGTGCTCCCACTTCAGGGATGCAGGTTCTGTCTCTGATTGAGGAACTAAGAACCCGCAAGCCACGGGACAAAAAAAGAGAGAGAGAGGAACAAACAGACCAGAGAGCAGATGGTTTGTGCAGGGTCAGAAAGAGCCTTTGTGGTGCGTGGGTGTCTGTTCGTGCTGCGTGTGCACACATGTGTGTGCCTGCTGGCTGGGCCATGGCAGCAGGTGTGCCTGTGGGCATGTAGGTATCTCTGTGTGTGTCTGGGTGTGAGCACGTGGGGCAGGACAGGTGTTGTCCAGCGTTTCAATGTAGCAGGGTGAAGCCTAGCCCTTCCTTCGCCGAGGGCAGGGGAAGAGGGAGGGGTGGACTGGCATATTTTTTTCCTTCTTTTGGTCTGGAAAGAGTCTTGAGCCTGGGTGAGGTCTCCACACCTGACTGCACATGGAATCACAGTTTGTGGACCTCCCTGCATCCTGTAACATAACTAGATTAAGTGGCTCAGGGCAGGCAGGAAGTCCCTTCAGGGACCCCACCCTACAACCTTTGTGCAAGGAAGCCCCTCCAAGTCCCAGCTGCATCTGCTCGGGGTCTGATGTGTGAACTTCCTCCTAAAAGCAATCTTTAAAGATAGGGACACTTGCACGTCCCCATGGGGAGTAAGGACAAGGATAGTGTGGAACCAGGCAGTCTTAGAGCATCTGTTGTTCTTTGGTGTGCGTACCATGACCCTTGAATGTTTTTTTCTTACACACACCTTCATTTCTCCTCTCTGGAATTCACCGTGCAAATCAGAAGTGTCCGGGAAAGCTAGGCCATAGGGGAGGGCAGTGGACAGAGTGTGGGATCTAGGGGAGGGATGTTTACCCTCCTTTACCAGTTGTCTCTGGCTGATAACCCAGCAGGTCAACATTTCCTGAGGGCATGGACATTTGTTTGGCAGCCCCTAGAGCATTTCCCTGCCACGTGTGCAAGGGGCTGGGGGACAAAGATGAATCAGGCTCACAGGCAAGGGGGTAGGCTGAGGATGCAAAGGTGGAGACGGTGTTTACACTCAAGGGGCCACAGGGACATAACGGCGGACTCTTGTCTGCTCGGAATGGAGCCAGCCTGCCAGAAAAGCTGGGGTGGCTTCACGGGTGTGACACTTCAGCTGGGCATGGAGGACGGGGAGGTGGCCACAAGTGGTGCCTGGCCTGAAACGGCAGGATGTGCTGGAACTAGGTCCCTTTGGCAGCTGACCAAACTCTGCCTGAGGTGCTGAACTGGAGCCCCTGACATGTGCTTTGAGAAGGGTGTGAGCAATGGTGGGTGCCACTGGCCCTTGGTATCACCACGTAGGCCGATGGACACCTAACCCTCAGTGCAGACAGGACTAGCTCAGAACGATCCTAGACTTGGCCACGAAGAAGCAGGAGGGGAAACCATGGTGAGGCCAGTGAGTGTAAGGCGAGCCACAGCATATCCTTTCTCCCCCTTTCTGCGCCAGGCCCCTGGACCCCCCACTCAGTGGCCGCGGGGCACCCTCCTCCTCAGCCCTTTAGCAGCTGGCCCAGCCAGTCCTCACTGCACCACCTAAAGCTTTGTAAACTGGCCTCTGTCCCAGGAAGAGCTTGAGGTCAGGATGGGCAAGGTCAGATGACAGCAAGTCATTGTTCCTGTCCCTACATGCCCGGGACACGGAGCCCATTTTCTCTTTTCCCTCTGAGGGCATGAGAGCAGCAGGGCATGGGGTGGCCAGGTGACGCGGCCAAGCCCTGTAATGTCTCTCAACTTTAGACAGGGAAAAGCTGCCTGGGAGAAATGACTTCAACTGGCTCCTCCATCCCCCAACCCTCTAAATTCTTTCTTCATTCTTGAGAGTGATAAACAGCTCACGTGACACAGCATTTACACCATGGCCAGCACCATTCAAAGGGCTTTGCATATTATAACACCTAATCCTCATAAGAAGAGTCTTGGGAAACCGTAGTTACCCCCATTTTACAGATGAGAAAGCTGAGGCATGAAGTAAAGTAACTTGCTTGAGGTCACCCAGGTACTAAGTGGTGGAGTTGGAATTCAAACATGTTGTCGGACTTCAGAGTCCTTCCCTTCTGCCACCTCGTCACTGAGACTCTGAGCATGGGGGCAGGGCTGTCATCGCAGAGGGCACTTAGCTGGTATTCTCTCGACCTCATGAAGGGCGCAGAGTCCAGCTGGGGAGACAGATGGTGCACAGATGCCAATACATTTTAGAGCTGTTTTTCCAGGGGGAGGGGGCAGGATTTCCCCAGCCCAGAGGGAACTCCAAGCTATATAGAGCTAAGCCAGGAAGGCTTCCTGAAGAAGGTGAGTGAGCAAGGTCTCCAGGAGGAGACCATGGTATGAGGAGGAGGCGGGGGAAGGGCGTTGGAGGCCGGAGCCTAGGTGGTGAGGCAGAACGGGAGGGTCCGGACCCTGCCCACTTGCCCGCGACGCCGGCGCCGCAGGGGCTGTCAGCGGTGGGTGGCCCCCGAGACGGAGCTGTCGATCGAGTCTGTGCCTGACACCTCTTTTCCCTCCACTCTTTTGGTCTCTTTCAGTTGGAGGAGGACAGACTCTCGGGGCACTCCCTCCCGCGGTACAGCCCCCTGCGACGACTGGCGTCCTCCGTGTTCTCCTCCTCCACGCTGGAGACCGAGCATTACCCTCACCCCGGCGGCGGCGGCTCCTCCGGTTCCCTCATTCAGCGCAGCCGCTCGGCGGAGAGCAGCCCCGTGCGGGCGCCCCACCGGCGCCACGCGCCCCTGGCCGCCGGCAACCACAGACTCGTGCCCTCGGTGCTCCGCATCTCGCGGTCACAGCTGCAGCAGGTGTGGGCCCGCTTCACCCACAAGACCTAGGCTGGGCCCCCCCCCTCCTGGAGGGGGCAGGTGGGGGGGGGGTGGGGAGCAGGCAGAGATGTGGTTCCTTCCCAGGACGCAATAATCACACACTCACACACCCCGACCCTCCCTGTCATGCAATACAGCCCCTATAACGTTGGCCCAAGGTACTGTAACCCCCCACCCCTCACCCCCTCCATCGACTTCCTCTGCTTGGTGCCAGCCAAATGGTGCAGGGAGGGGTGGGGCTGTTGGTGCAGTTTCTGGGACAGGACAGGGGCTCTGGGCTGGAGCCACCAGTGGGTCCAGAGTCCGGTGGAAACCAAGGTGTCAGGGAGAGGCGTGCTGGGTCAGAGTCAGTCTGGGAGGGTGCTTATTCTGTTTAATCTGTGATCTCTTGGCATGGCTGGGCATGGTCCACCCTTGGGGAGGGGATGCCAGGAGACGGTCCCTTTCGGTGTGCTATGTGTCTGTCTCTCTGGGCAGGGCGAGGTGTGTGGCCCTGTGTATGAGATAGGGGCCTGGCCAGCCAGCTTTGGGGTTTGGTGGGAAAGTGCCTCTGTACTCATTGACGTGGGAGGAAGTGGCCCTGTGACCCAGTGAGCCCTTCCCAGGCCACGGTCATGGAGGACAGTGCCCTGCCCTCCTGCATCTCAACCCAGGAGTCCTGGAGCTCAGCCCACTGTAGGCTGCCCCTCCCCTGGGACATATGTTGCCTGGCCCAGCTCCTTAGGAGCTGGGGAGGGACGCACAGGGAGGGGTCTGGGGTCTGCCCCTCAAAGCGAGCTGTGGCCTCGGGGTGATGGGCCCTGCCTAGTAGCAGTGGCAGAGAGGGTGGTTGTTAAGGATGTGAGACCTGTGAGCTCAGGACAAATTCCAGACAGCAGCAGTCCCACTACTGCCCCTCTTAGAGGGTGACTCCTTCCAGTGGGTGCTCAGCCAAGCTTTTTGGTCCCCAGGGGCGTTGGTGAAGACCAAACACCTGGTAGGCTGATCAGAGGGGATCGGAGATGGGAGGGGGATCAGGATGCCAGATTGTGCTTTCTGCCTGTTTCTCAGCACCCAGCCTGTCACTGCAGGGACCCCAAGGTCCTCTGCCTTCACTTCTGCTCATGTCATCCAGCACCTCTGTTCCCCTGGGGAGTGGGGCAGTGGTGAAGATGGCTCCAGGAAGGGCAGGGCCAGTACAGGAAGGGAAGGAGAGGAGGAGGCCAGAAGGCCCGCAAAGTGTTTATTGCAGTAAGGTTGCCTCTGTGTGTGTGCTCGTGTGCTGGTACACTTATGAGCATGAGTGTGGTTATGTATGAGAATGTGTGCATGTGGCAGGGTTGCCATGGATAGATGCTCAGGCTGTGCACTGCACAATTCTAGGGAGTGCCAGTTACATAGCCCCTGATGTGAATGGCACCCACTGAAGTTGCCCAGTGCTGCAGTTCTGTGCAGGTGGGTGTGTATGAGTGTGAGTATGTGTGTCTCTTAGGGAATCAGAAAGATGTTTGTGTAATCCTTGGTAGTTTCCTATGTACCTACTATCATCCTGGCTCCTCTTTCTCCTTCCTTCACTTGATGTCTGCTTCCCTCCCAACTCATCTCCCTTCATCTCCTGTCTCTGGTTCCAGCAGAGGCCTCAGGGCCCCTGCCTCAACCTAAGGGTGCCACAGTCAGTGAACAGTGCCCTGAGCCAAACTGTTCTCATAGGTGGCTCACCCATGTGAGCCAAGCCCATACCCACCTCACTCCTTTCTCCAAAAGGATAGCTTAAGGGTAGCTGGGCCACGAGCACCCTCCCCGTTTGGGAATGGAAGCCAAACTGGGACCCACCTCCATCCTGACTGCTCATTTTTGAACCTCCCCAGGTCCAAGACTCTGTTGCCCTCTGGGCTGTTTTGGGTGGCTCTGCGCCATGTGATGGCAGAAGGCAGAGGAGGAGTCAGGGTAGACCCTTCAAGAAAAGAGAGAAAAATCAAAGCACAAAGTTGGGGGGTGGGATGGCCAGTAGCCCTACTCCCCACCTTCTGGCACTGCCTGCCTCCCTCCCTACTCTCCTCTGGCCCTCTTTCCATCCTCTCTTGCGGGCGGCAAGCAGCAGGGGCTGAAATGAAGGGGAGTCTGTCCACCAGCCACTCCACAATCAGCAGCAGTGGGGGCAGGGCCCCCGCTATATGGGATGAGATGAAACCAAGCCCTCTGTTATCCGGCATTTCCTTCCAGAGGGTTCTACTACCTGACCCTGAGCACAGCTCCCACACCATGACCAGAGCCCTGCGGTACTCTAAGATCCCAAAGTGCCTTGTGACCTATCAAAGATGACAGCACTAGCTTCAGCCTTGATTTAGCATCAGACACGTATTAGGGCTTCCCTGGTGGCTCAGCTGGTAAAGAATTCGCCTGCAATGCAGGAGACCTGGGTTCAATCCCTGGGTTGGGAAGATCCCCTGGCGAAGGGGAAGGCTACCTACTCCAGTATTCTGGCTTGGAGAATTCCATGGACTGTATAGTCCATGGGGTCACAAAGAGTCAGACACAACTGAGCGACTTTCACTTTCACTTCTTCAGTGTTTCCAAAGGTTTTGGAGGTGGGGAATCCTGTTTAGCATTCCCAAAGTAGCTGAATTTTTCAAACACACACACCCCAGAACTGACTATTATGGGAAAGAGTGTGTCCTTTAAAGATCATGACTCAAAACATTTTGTCCTCTGTGGGACATCTTTTTATATGCCCTCCGTAGTGGAGGAGAAACTGTCTTATAAGCCATAAAGCTCTGAGCTAACCAGAAGTGGTCTTAAGACCAGGAAGTGGTCTTGATATTATTACCTTTTGAGGGTAGCTCTGACTTTTGGAACATCTAAGGCTATTTGAAGCCACGTGTGCTGAAGTAAGTTCATGTGAAGCTCAGCAGACCCCTGTGTGGTTTGGAATCCAGTTGCTTGTCTCTGGGTCCTGGGCTGGGCAGGGAAGCTGTGAACCCAGAGTGTTGTCAAGCTTTTTTCTTAAGGGTTTCCCAAGAAAGATGCCAGAGTGTTTCAAGAAAAGATATCCTGCCTGGGGCAAATGCATAGCCTCCCTGAGGTCAGCTTTGAAAAGGAACAGCACTCTTTATTGTATTAGAAGATGCTATTTTTGTACTTTAAAGTCACACCCTGCATGTAGTGGTGGCTTCCAATTATTAATTAATTTATTTTATTTAACAGTCACTGGCACACAGAGCTTATCATGTGCCAGACAGTGATCTAAGCACTTTACAAAAATAACTCATTTAATCCTAATAGCCTAGGAAGTAGATCCCAGTATTATCTGCATTAAATGGATTAATCAGAATATCTAATTTACAAAAGCATATTAATACCCCCCGCCAATGCCGAATAACTGAGGACTTGTTTGATAGGAGTTTTAAAGTGTTTCAGTCTGTGTTATGGTCTGTTTATTATTTACTGTCCTTACTGGTTGGCCCCTCCTTGCTCTATTGAGGAAGAAGGAAGTTATCTATGAATCAGACTCTCCTTCCTTCTCCATCCCACTGGGCATGGGATGGAGTTGGGGGTGGATAGGTGGTCACTCCAGAGTTCTGGGGTTGGTTGAAATGGCTGGACCTTGTATCTCCAGAGACCCCCCAACCTCTCAGTCCCACATGGCCCCAAGCATGCCCATAGCAGCTCTGGGGATTAGGTGGGTGGAGTAAGAGTTCCAGTGAGAAAGCAGGTGCTTAAAACCCTGTCCTCAGTGGCATGGGTGGGGTCCCTAGGGTCAGGCTCACAGGCAGGGCAGATACTGGCATCCATACCACTGACCATGGAGATTTGAGATGAGTGTCACCAACTCATCTCAACTCATGTCAATAGGAGCCAAGTAGTGTCAGGGAGAGGGCACTTGTGGGGACTGTGGTAAACAAAGGGACCCCCACCATCCTCAGCTCAACCAACTGTTGCCAGTATCTTCTACCTTTAATGTGAAATCTCACTATTTTTAAATATTGGCATCTAATTTTTTAAAAAAACAACTTTTTAAAGAAAAATCACTGTGTGAACTAAACAAAATTGGTTTACAAGCAGAGACCCTGAACTCAGTTTGCAACCTCTCTGAGCAAACTCTCTGAGCCTGAGGATCCCCCTACCCCCATCTATCCAAAACTGTAAGCACTCAAATGGGACAGTGTTCTTCCCCAGGAACACAAACTGGGTGGCCTTCTTAAGAACAGGCAGCTCACGACCAGTGGGGATGTGTGGTGTGCGCTGTGTGTACATGTCAGTGAGCTCTTGGTGTGTATGCCTAAGTGTGTGTGTGGGCCAGTGGGTTTGTTCATGTTAAGTGGGGTCCTCCTCAAAGGACCAGTATTTTCTCTGTAAGACAGGATCCTAGGATCCTGTCACTGGAAAAATGCACTAGTAAATTCTCGGTAATGAATAGACACCCCCACCCACTTAAGGCAGCTTGGGTCACAGCAATAACCAGTCAATACTCACCACAACCTCTAGCATCCCAATCCCAGCCATCTCCTTTGCAATTCTAGTTGTGGGGGTGGGGGGGGGGGGCGGGGGGGAAGGAATGGCCCTGCCCAGCATAAGGAGGAAATGGTGGAATCTCTGAGCCATGCTGGTACATTAACCCTTGCTCCCCCAGCCAGGAGGGGCAGGTCCCTTCAATCCCAGGAAAACCTGTGTTCCTCTTTGTGGGGAGTCCCAGGACCCTCCTTTGCTATTTCTCCTTTGCCCTCTTTAGGTCCCCTTTTCTGGGGAGGGGTGGTGCTGTCTTCCCAGGCAGTGGTTGGGAGGTCTAGGCCACTGGGTGAGCAGAGGAGCCGTGGCAGTGTTGGGTGATCAGAGAGGACCATGCATAGGTAGGCTCTGGGGGTCACTGGCTATGGAAGCATAGAGAACGCGACATCCCCTGCTCGGGTTGATTTGGTACCTGAGGATGGAGGCATAGACCTCTAAGGAAAGCCTGAACACCACCCCACCCAACTCCCAAATTCCACTGGATTCCACCCCATAGGGCAGGAATCAGCCCACCCCCATGGGCAGTCCTTGGTAACAAGGAGCGTGGCAGATCACTCTCCTTAAGTTGGGGGGCATGTCCCCAAAGTTTGCATTATTCCTATTAGGGACAGAGGTGCCCCCAGGACTGGTGGGGTCAGCCTCTGAAAATTTTAAAGCATCCTTCTCCCTAAGGGAGAGGCTCCTAGACTGAGGACAACAACCCTCAAACATCCCCAATGGTTTCCCACACCACCCAGTGGGCTTCCCAGTTTAGGGAGCCCCTGGGCCTGAACGGCGACCCCAGCCCTCAAGTGAAGAGTTGAGAAGCCTTGGGGAGGAGGGTCAGTGAAGCCCAAAGGACTATGGAAACCTTCCGAGACCTCCGCTTCCACTTGGTTCCGCCGTGCGTCCCACCACCTACCCTCCCTTTTACCCGGGGTCTGGGGTTCACCTTGCCACGACTAACAGGCTCTCTCTCTGCTATACACACACACACACCCGTAGCTGCGCGCACACTTCATGCACTCTCCGGACAGCAGACTAACGGCCCGGCCCGGGAGAACGCGAGGATCGTGTTTCCGGGCCCCTCTGGCAGGTTTATCACTGTATTGGGACCCCCATCCCCTACATTCCCTTTTGTCCCCGCCCCCGCGGCCGTTGCACCACGAATGTACGTTCCAGTCTTTTTAACTAGCTGCTACGCGGCGTGACCAGGCGACCGCCCGGCCTCCGAGTCCCCCAGCTCGAGCCACGCCGCTCACGTCGCCAGAGTAATCCTCCCGGGCGCCCCCGGGCGTCAGCCTCTGCTCCCCGCCCCCGCCGAGCTGCCTGCTGCTAAAGTCCTTCCCGGGTTCTCGCCCCCCAGCCGCCCGCCGCCTCCCGCCCCGCCCCGCGCTGAGGTTGAGTTGGCTCCCCTCCGCCGGCTCTGGGCCGCCGGGTCCCCGGCCCGGGGTGGAGCGGGACGGGTGTGAAGGCTCGCCCCTCCGTGCTCCAGGGCAGGGTGCTGACTAGGGCTGGGAGAGGGAGCTGGCCAATTCCGGGCTTCAAGAGCCCGGGTCGCCCACACCGGATTCCTGTTACCTCACCGCCTACAGGGCTGCCCCTTCCCCTCCCTGCCCCAAATAAATTGGCCTTGCAATTGGATGCCAAAGAGCCCAGAGTTGAGGGGGAGCCAAGCTTTGAGCCTAAGTCTCTCAGAGCCACCCAACACCCCCCTTTTGACCCCAGCCCCAGCCTCCGTGTCTCCTGCCCCACCCAACTTACACCACAGAGGGCCCTGGGGGTCCCCAAACATGCCCCCACTTCCAGCTCTTCTCTCTCCCCATCCCCGCAAATAAAACTCAGGGACCAACATCTGCTTCCTTTGCACTTGCTCCGTCGACTCCTTCCCCACCCCCACCCCCAGCCACTTGGAGGGGCTTCGGTGGGAGAGGAGTGGGGTTCTGGGCCCTTGTGGCTATCAGTATTTAATGAGGAGAGGGCTGGTCCCTGCCCCGCTGGGAGGTTTGTCTGGTGGGATGGGGGAAGCTCGGCCCGAGGGCCCAGCGCAGCCTTTTCCCTCCAGGGGCCCGAGGAGCCCCCTCCCAGCATTGGGAGGCAGGGATGGGAAGGGGGTTGGCGAGAGGATCCTCCTGGAGGTCCCGAATCCCAGCCTGTTTATTCCTGGGCCTCCCCATCCCATCATAACACCCCGCCCCCCATTTTGTACTGCAATAATACTGTATTATAAGCTTGCACTATTTCCCAACCCTGGCCAGCCATAAGCATGCAAGAAAAACTTCAAAACCACACACGCGCGAAGATGGGACGCTTTTTTTTTTTCTTTCTCTCTCTCCGGGGTGTGTCCTCAGTGTACAGAGTGGCGTCAGGGCCCCCCCCACCCCCACCCTCCAGGGCCCAGGTAGAAGAGCATGCACTGAGCCCCCTGCCCCTAGACTGCGAGTACTGTACAAATCCAACACTTGAAACCGACATGCACACGCGCGGCGCCGCCGGGGTTGGGGGGAGGGGGTAGGACACGGACTCTGCACCCCCGCGCACACGGCCACGCAGGGCGGGTGTGGGGGGCGCCCCGCCGTCAGGTGTCGCTGTGCAAGGGATCTTGTGCCTTTTAAAGTCCCTGTATGTTAATGCAGACAATCCGGAGAGCTTGTGTACTACCAAATTTTGATTAAAGACGCCTTCCAGGAACCTGCGCCTCGCCTGCTTTCTTTCCTCCTCCTCCTTTCTAACCCACCACTTCTGGGGTCGCAGGACTGCGCAGAGGCCAGGGGCTAGTCTTTTGCTGAATCAGAGATGGGGTGGTGGATGAGGGATGGCAAATTTCAGATCAATGGATCCAGCCCCACTCCTACCTTAGCCAGCAGCTAAGACAGGCCAAAGTAGGGAGAGGGAGTTTCAGCCTAGTTGGACTTGAACAACACTTAACTGCTGCGGCTGGCTGGCGGTCTCCTTTCATCCCGAGGAGGGCTTTGGGGGTGGACTCTGGTCTCTGGCCTGACTGGAAATGGCCAGCTTGCTGGAGGGGGGATGGGGAGCCGGAAGGTGATAATCAGTTGTCGGTGGATCAGACAATTATGGCCAAGTGTGCAGTGGGGGTGGGAAGCCAGAATAGCAGAGAACCCTGTGAGGAGACCTCAGGGAGCCTTCTCCTGCTCCCTGTCCCCTGCCCTGATGGGGGGATCTGCAGGAACCTCGGCCTGGGGGAGAATGGTCTGTTGAGGGGAATCAGTGAGAGACTGGATTGTGCAGAACCCAGGGAACTCAGGGCTAGAATACCCTGAGTCAAGCCTAGGTCAAGGAGACGGTGGACCGAAAGAGGGTCGCAGAGACTGTAGAGATTGCAGAGAGAGGGAGTCAAAGGGGAAGGGGGCTCACCGTCTCACTGTCCCCCATCCCACCCCCACAGGCCTGCAGCCATAGCGCCAAAAGAGGAAGATACTAATATGTTTCCCCTTGGGGCCTAAAGCAAGTGTGGGGGTGAGAAAGGGCAACCCCCAGGGCATTGAGAGGTCCTTGCCCTGGGGCAGCCGGGGCAGGCACTGAGATCTGGGGTCAAGTGTATGAGGATCTGTAGAGACTTAGGGTAGGTAGCAGCTGTCTTCCCAGGTCATCTTACCCCTTTCACCCAGATGACTGCCACGGGCCAGGGTGCCGGGTGTGGGTGGCACCCCTGGATGGGGGGTGAAGAGCAGAGGGAGGGCTCTTGGCCTGGCAGATGTGGTTTGAGTGTAGAGACCCAGACAGATGGGCAAAGACTCTGGGAAAGGCAGAGTCCAGCAGAGGAGGTACCCTGCTGACCTCTCATCTCTGTCAGTCTAGGCAGTTATGGCAATGGGAGTGGGGGTTCCTGTGGCGGGGGCGAGGAGGTATGTGCTGGGCAGCTGTTCTGGGGCTGGGGGGCACTGCTGTGAGAGGCACAAAGCCCTCCCCACTGGGCAGTGGGGCGGGTGGGGGGGTGTCAGAGCTCATAGTCCTCTTGTCCCCAGGCAGCCCGCCTTCTTTGACCTTGGGACTGTGGACTGGTGAGTCTGGGCTTGGCCTGGGTCCAGGTCAGAGAGTTGCTCAATGGGTGCTGTGTGCGGATGGGGGTGTGGGGAGTAACCTGTCTCCAGTGTCAATAGTAGGGGAGTCAAGGCTGAGGAGAGTCTGGTTTTGCTGGCGGCAGGGTCAGTTTGGAGTCTGGTCCGTCTGCCTCTGTTCACTTTTCCGGCTGACTGGAGTAAACATGGACTTGGGCTGAGCTCTGCAGCTGACAAGGCCACATGCCTCTGCTCGGGGCTCAGCAGACAAAGGGGGAGGGCTGAGACTTTCATTCTCTCTGAGTGTCTCAGCCCCAAAGGCCTGCCTCCCCTCCTCCCACACCCTCACCGCATCTGCCTTTGGCCCAACTCCATCCGAGTCACCAGGGAGCTGTGAAACAGATTTCTGGGCCTTATCTCTGACCTAGCAGAATCTGCGGAGTAGGACTTAGGGCTCTGTATTTTTAAAAAGCGTCCCCAAATACCGCTGTGCCAAGCAGGCTGGAGAACCATAGAAAGCAAATTGAAATCATACCGTGTCCCTGCCCTGAGAAGGGAGCAGGAAGGTGTGGGCTGCCCTGGATGCTGGCTTCCCCTTGCTGACAGCCAGCACTGTCTCTTCCCTCTGAGGCAGAACAGGGGAGTGTCGCTGCTGTGCCCCTCCCGTGGTGTCCTCAGGCCTGGAGGGCCAAGCACACAGGGGCTGCCCAGGGATCGCTGGCTGATTGAACGGGCACAGGATCACCCGGGTGAACAGGTGAATACTCACTGGACTTAGGCATCCAGGAGAGGCCAGCAAGGGTGAGGGAGGGCTTCCTGCTCTCTGAGGAGGAGGAGGGGTGCCTCCAGGCCTGGTGCTCCCCAAGTTGGAGCCAGATGGAAAGGGGCTCTGAAACAGAAAACCAAGCATGCCCAGGCCAGGGTGACCCTTAGGGTAAATCTGTGTCTTCTCTGAGGTTCACGGCTCTGCTGAGGGGCAGAGGGTCCTGAGTTTCGCCACTTGGGATGGTGAGAGGCCACTGAGGCAGTGGAAAGAATTCTGAGTTCTGGGATGGCCTGACTGGTGTGCCTCTGTGACTCAGGCCTATTGATGCCTCTCTCTAGGCCTCAGTTTCCTAGTCTGATATTATCAGTGATGCCTGATTTCCAGTGGGGATCCCTCATCCCTCCCATGTAATGGAAGGGGAGGGCTTTGAGATGGAAGGGGAGAGGATTCCACCTATGAGCATCTAACGTGGGCACTGTGAGCAGAGGATCCATCCTTTGGATGGGGCTTTTCCAGAGAGATCCAAGAACTGGCCAGATGGCAGGGGCAAAGATCGTTCTAACAGGGATGCCCAAAGAGTAAGAGATGGGCAGGAAAATAGGCTGAGATTCTGCTGAGAAAGAGTGGTTTGGTGGGGTTGAAGGGTACCCCTGCTGAGTAGGATGTATCTGATACTGGGTGGGTGGGTTCTGAGCCAGACAGGACTCAGAACACATAATGTGTTTCTCCTGTAACACATAATCAGAACACACTCCGGAGTGTGCTGGGGTCCTGTCTGATGTCTGACACTATCTTGTCTTGCATGAGGAAGGTTATGACAGTTAAGGAGGGGAGAAGTCACAGCCCTGAGCAAAATCTTGGCCTTGTGGATTCCTTCTCCTTCACCTGCCTATGGGCTGAGCACAGAGACCTCAGCTAGAGAGCCTCTTCTTTCCCTGCCTCCATAGGTATGGCATCCAGGAGTTTCTGGGATTGAGGAGGGAGGTAATGATCTTCAAACTAGGGTAAGCCAGAGCAGGGGGTAGGAGGCGGGGGTGGGATGGGGTTGGGAGGGAGCTAACATTTATCAATCCACTGCTATAAGCCAGATCCACTGCTTATATGACCTCGTTTCTGGTCACAGCCTTTGTGGAGTCTGTATTATCCCCATCTCACTTCCTAATCTAGAGACTGCACACTCCATGAAAACAAGGACCAGGTCTGTCTTGTTGATCCACAAATTTACAGCCTCTAACACAGTGGCCAAGACAATAGACATTCAAGGACTTTACACACGCATGAATGAATGAAAAACCCTTAGGAGGCTCACCATTTATCAGGAGAGAGAACCATGTAAAGGCGTGCCTGTGAAATAGAGGGTGGAAAGTTCTGTGAAGGAGGCATGTGGGAAAACAAGGAGAGTGGTGAAGTCTGCTTGGTGGGTGGACAAGAAGCTTTTGGGCAAATGAGCTGTTTGAGCTGGGTGCTGGAAGAAGACTAGGAATTTGTTATGTCAGTAGAGAGAGAGGGATGGACCCCTGGGCAGAGGAAGCTGCCTAGGGAAGGATCAGAAGTATGAGAAAACTGCATTTTGAGAACTGCTGGAACGTAGGCAGGGGAGCAAAGTGAGGTTGGAGCAGAAGGTAGGAGCCAGATCATGGGCTGGGCTGGGGTGGAGTAAGGTAGGGAGAGGTGGGGAGGAGTGAGGATGCTCATATGCCAAGCCAAGGATTGGGACTATCTCCAGAGGACTGTGGGGCCCACCATAGGTTTCTGCAGGTTTGAAACAAGGGGAAATGAGATCTGATTTAAGTTTCAGGAAGATCACTTGGGCAGCTGTAGGAAGAACGGATGAGCAATGTAGAATGGGGAAAAAAAATCAGGCCCGTGGCTGGGGAACCACCAGGCAGGACAGGGCTGTGCCCATGGGGATAGGACAACAGACACAGATGTTCAAGAGGAATGCCTGGCAGGACTCCCTGAGAGTCTGGATGGCCCCTGAAGGTGTTGGAGCCCTTCCAGGGCTTTGGGTCTGCAAGGGCTATGTTTCAGAAAACAGAAGCCCTGTGTGTTCAAAAGGCTAACAAAGTCGGTACCATCCCCCCAGGAACAAAGCCATGTCAGCCCTGATGGGGCCTGGTGCTGTGTGGGTGCCCAGGGATGTGTGTGATTGACAAGGGTGGAGCTAGAGAAGACATAGCAGCGGAAGCCCTGGTAAGATGCTCAGGTCTTTTGAGTCTGGAAGGAAGAAGGCTCAGGGGAGATGTGGTAAGAGTCTAGAAAACCAAGAACATTCCATCGCATGGCCAAGGACTCTGCCCAAAACTTCCAAGGGACACAAGTAATCAAGTGAAAAGGAAACTGTCTTTCATAGGTTGGCTGTGACTTTCTAGAGAAGTGTGGACTCAAAATGCAGAGGGCTGGAAACTTCCTGGCTGACAGGCAGGTGGGAACAGGGCTGGAGCTCCAGGGACCTAGCCTGTACTTCACAGGGTGGAGGATGGCCCAAACTTTGCCCGGACAGGTTCTGGTGGCCCTGCGGCCAACTCCCTGGCTACAGAGGAACTATACGCTATGAGGAGGCAGTGAGGGCACCCCAGACACTTGCTGCTCCTCTCTGGACCTAAGGAAGGGTTGATCTGTATGGTGGCTACGATGGCTTGCAGTTGTCATTTTCTTCTGTTGACTGAACTACAGTTGGCTTTGGGTTTCAGGGTACACGTAGGATACAGGAGAGGAGTAGGGGTAAAAGGGAGACTGAGAGATGGAAAAGCCACCGGGATAAAGGCCTGGGACTTCCAGGGGACCTGGAGCATGGAAACAATCATCAGAGATTTATTGAGCAGCTACTAGGTCCCAGGGACCAGCCTAGGCTCCGGGGATGGAACAATGAACAAAACAAGCCTCCGTGCCTGCTCTAGTGGAACTCACACTCTGGCGGGCCTCCAAGACTGGGGGTGCAGTCAGGCCCAGGAGCAGGGCAGTGACCTCAGTGGGTCCCTGTGTATGCCCCTTGCAGGTATTCTCTGTGGCACCCCCGTTTGAGGTGAACGGTCTCCCACGAGCTGTGCCCCTGAGCCTGCCCTACCAGGACTTCAAGAAGGATCTCTCCGATTACCGCGAACGGGCTCGGCTGCTCAACAGGGTCCGGAGGGTGGGCTTCTCGCACATGCTACTCACACCCCCCCAGGTCCCACTGGCTCCTGCTCAGCCTCAAACAAATGGGAAGGAGGAAGAGGAGGAGGAGGAGGAGGAGGAAGAGGAAGAAGAGGAGGAAGAGGAGGAGGAAGAAGAAGAGGATGAGGAGGAGGAGGAGGAAGATGAGGAGGAGGAGGAGGAGGAGGCAGTGGCCCTGGGGGAGGTTCTGGGGCCACACAGCGGCTCCAGCAGTGAGGGCAGTGAGAGGAGCACAGACCGGAGCCAGGAGGGCGCACCTTCCACACTGCTGGCCGACGACCAGAAAGAGTCCAGGGGCCGGGCCTCAATGGCTGACGGGGACCTAGAGCCTGAGGAGGGCTCCAAAACGCTGGTGCTCGTCTCCCCTGGTGACATGAAGAAGTCACCCGTCACTGCCGACCTGGCCCCCGACCCCGACCTGGGCACTATGGCCGCCCTCACCCCACAGCAGGAGCGGCCCCAGCCCACTGGCAGCCAGCTGGATGTGTCGGAGCCAGGCACCCTGTCCTCCGTCCTCAAGTCCGAGCCCAAGCCCCCCGGGCCTGGGGCAGGGCCGGGGACAGGAGCGGTGGCCATGGGGGCAGGGGGAGTGGCAGTCACCTCCTCACCCTTCACCAAAGTCGAGAGGACCTTTGTGCACATTGCGGAGAAAACCCACCTCAATGTCATGTCTTCCGGTGGACAAGCCTCCCGGTCTGAGGAGCTCAGCTCTGGGGGTGAGCTGGGCCTGGAGGTGACCTCTGATGGGAGGGTGGCGGAGGAAGGGGCCTCCGCACACCTGGAGAACGGCATTGCCCTGTCAGGGCTGGAGAGCTGTGTCCCGTCAGCACCCCCGGGGAGTGGCCCCTTGGAGGTGACTGCAGACTCACTGCCCAACGGCCCAGCCCTGGCTGATGGGCCCGCCCCTGTGTCCCTGCTGGAGCCAGGCCCCGAAAAACTGGCCACCATCTCTCCTAGTCGCCACGCCATGCCAGGCCCTCGCCCCAGGAGCCGAATCCCTGTCCTGCTGTCTGAGGAGGACACAGGCTCGGAGCCCTCCGGCTCACTGTCGGCCAAAGAGCGGTGGGGCAAGAGGGCCCGACCACAGCAAGACCTGGCGCGGCTGGTGATGGAAAAGAGGCAGGGCCGCCTGCTATTGCGCCTGGCCTCTGGGGCCTCGTCTTCTTCCAGCGAGGAGCAACGCCGTGCCTCTGAGACTCTCTCAGGCACAGGCTCCGAGGAGGACACGCCTGCCTCCGAGCCTGCAGTGCCCAAGAAAGCCGGGCGGGCAGCTGCCACCCGGAGCCGGATCCCCCGCCCCATTAGCGTCCGCATGCCCACGCCTGCCACAGCCCAGCAGCCCCCCGACAGACCCCAAGGTGCGGCCCCAGCATCTGACACAGCCATCACCAGCAGGTGAGAAACCGCTGCCAGTCCCGGGGTGGGGGGGGCGGTGGGTGGTGGTGGGGGGGTGGCAGAGGGTGACCACAGAAGGCTTCCTCCAGGGGAGGCTTTTCTGGAGGCAAGGGATACTGATAATTCAGCCACACCTCCCCAACCAAGTCTCTCTTCTGACTTGGGTCCCAGCCCTGGCACTGGGCTCAAAGGAGTGTCTGGAGGGATATCAAGGAGGCAGGCTTGGGAAAGGTTGATGGGGGATATTGGGGTCCACATACAGTCTCTAGTGTGCCACCGGGAATTTAGGCTCAAAGATAAAGGCTAGAATAGTTGGGAGAAAACATGACCCGTATTAATATAAGCACGAATATATAATACAGTAGAATGTAAAGATGAAACATCAGAGAAAGCGTGCAGCAAGCTCTTTTGTTAAAAGCCCGGGTCGGGGGTGGGGGCATGGGGTGGGGGAGGGTGGCCCTTAGAGGCCCCGTCCTGGAGGACGGGGCACCACGCCTCAGTTTGTTTGCCTTGGTTTGATCGTCTTTGCCAAGGTCTCATCCTCAGGCTCATCCACCTCGGAGGATGCAGGACTCTGGGACTCAGTGCCCAGGGAGATTCTGAAACTGTCTCTCCTTTTGTTTCTTTGCCCTCCTCTCGCATCTTCCACAGGCTCCAGCTGCAGAAGCCCCCAGGGACGGCCATTGCTGCTGACCTCCGTCCCAAACAGCCCTCCGGCCGAGGCCCAGGCCCCGGGCGAGCCCCAGCCCGCACCAGGCCCTCAGCCCCGCGCAGTCCCGGCCTCCCTGCCTCCTCCGCGCACCATCCCAGCGCGTCCCCGCGGAGCCGGTCCTTGTCACGAAAAGAGAGCCCTTCCCCTTCGCACCAGGCCCGCCCCGGGCCCGCCCCACCCCGGGGCGCCCCGCAGGCCCGGGCGCAGCCTGAAGGCACCCCCTCCCCTTTGGGGGGCCCCAAGAAAGGACCCAGAGGGAAAGTCCAGACTCAGCGCGCAGCAACCAAAGGCCGGGCGGGGGTCGCGGAGAGTCGGGCGGGGGCCAGATAATGATGCGCGCGGCTCTCTGCGGCCCCCCACCCTCACCCCGGCCCCCCACCCGCAGCCGGCCACACTGAAACAGCTCCCAGCACAGCCTTAGGCGCCTCACGCGCGCCACCCGTGCACCCAGCTTCCCGCCTGCACCCGCGAGGACGCGCGCCAGCACACGCAGCGACCACCCGCCAGCCCTGCCAATCGGGGCACCGGGCCCGGGGGAGCGCCCGCCTCCCCATCCTTCCCCTTCTCCGCCTCTCCTCCTGCTGCCCTTCAGGTGGGACAGGCTCACCCTCCGCCCCGGGGAAGGCTCAGCGACTTTTCACCAAGGACTCCACTAACGGGGACCCCTGCTCACCCACCAGGCCTCTGCTGTCCCCCATGCCCCACTAGGGAACTCTGCTTACACATCCTGCGGTGTCTTTCCCTCCTCCTGACCCTCTTCCAGCCAAAGTCCCCCCTCCCACCGCCCCCCTTTTTGGAAAGGCAGCCTCAAATTCCAGAAATGGAGGCTCCAGCCTCCCACTAGGGGCTAATCCCACCATCCCCTGGGAGCTCAGGTGGTTGGAAAGACCTCTTCTCAGCTGCCAGACTGGAGTTGGAGAAGTAAGACCTAGGAGCCATTGGTCTACTCAGGTGTGAGGGGGCAGGTCTGACCTGCCCCAGAGTCAGCACCGTCCTTGACACCCCTGTGGGAAGTAGTGGGCAGGTGATGGGAGAAGGGTGCTCCCTCGCACCTCTAGGGTACAATGACCCCCTTCCCCTAAGTTTGTGTGGGAACCATCAAGTGTGCAGGGGCTGCTTTCCTGGGCAAGTGTTTCCCAGTGGGAAGTTGCGGGGGGGGCAGGGGGAGCAGGGCTTTAAAAAACGTTTCACCCCTTCCCGTGGTCCCCTGATCTAGTGCTCAGGACCCCTCACCATCAGGAATTCCTTCTTGCCATCTAACCTCAATCTTGCCTACTGCAGTTTCAGCCAACTTCTCTCTCTCCTGAATTCAATGGGGGTGGAGAATGACTGGTTATCATCTTCTCTGCCCTGGCCCTTTGGAGATTCAGGGACCCAGTTCTGGCTGCATCACCCTCTCTGTCCTCCTGGCTCTGGAGAGTGGACTGGATCAGACCATCATCTCCCCCGCCGGAGAGAGAGCAGAAATAGGCAGACGGACTGACAGCTGGCCCCTGAACTCGAGGCAGAAAGGCCCTTCTCACTTCTGGACTGTACGTTTCTATGATGGGTCCAGCCCCAGTGCCCTCCGCCTCCAGCTCACCCTTCAGCCTGTCGCCTCTTGTCCTAATCCAGCCCATGCAGCTGAGCAGTCCCTGCAGAGGGCGAGGCCTACGCTGCTCCATGAATGGATATGGGGCCTCCTCCTGGGTCTGGCTCCTGCATAGCTCATCCCCACTCATCATCAGCCTCAACTGCCTACATCTGGGCCAAGGGGCTGCAGAGGGGATAGTCAACCCTGCCCATTTGGGACAGGTTCCCTGCGTTCTTCCTCCATCCTCGGCATCCACAGCTTCTGTCCTCTGGCATGGCCCCTCTGTTCTTCCCTGGGTCACAGAGAGCAGGGCAAGACAACCCGGGGAAGAGGAATAAAGGCCCCAGCCTGCCCTAGTGGTCTGGCAGCATCCAGCCCCTATCACTTAGAAGGATGCCCATGAGGAAATCGGCCCCGAGAGAAGCCTGGTGGCACCAGCTGAAGCCCCTGATGGAGTGTTGGCAGGCTTGGGCAGCTGCTTCTATGCCAAGGTGGTGGTTTCTCTGCAGACCAGCCCAGGGGAGGACTCCAGGGTGAATGGCCTTCAAGGTTCACCCTTCACTGACGCAGAAGCTCCCAGAACACTCAGGAAACCTCTCCAGACAGAGCCCTCTTTGTCAACCCGAGACCCATCCCAAGGCCTCTACTGCCCTCTGGGTCCAGCAGAGGGGGTGGAGGAGGGGCCACTCCTTCCCACCTAGAGCTTCTTCGAATGACAATCAGCTCGTGCCAGGTGGGGACCAGGGCATGACCCCTGGTGCCCAGGTCCTGGGCCTGCTCCTTGCCACCAACCGAACCGTGAATGTAGGGCCCCCCAGCCTCACCCCTGCCCCAGGACCAACAACACCCTGGTTTGGTGTTGGGAGGAAAAAGGGGGCGGCCTGAGAGAGCCCCAAACCCATCCCACACTCTAGCTTCACCCAGCACTCGAGCTGGGCAGAGACACGAAACCCTGTCTGCCCTTGGGATTCCGGACCTCCCTAGGGCTCCCAACTGACCTCAGGCCTCTGCGTCATTGAATGTCACCGAGGTAGGGGAGGAGGGGATGGGGCAAGTGTGTGGGGGAGCTAGGGTACTGACTCTGCCCCTCCCCGCCCCCCTCGGAAGGATCTAGGGCAGAGGAAAACACACCTTCCAGTGCCCTCACCTCCCACTGCAGTCTCCTCCCGCTTGGGCACCCATTCCTGCCCACCAAGCCCTCCCAGTCCTGAGCCCCTTCTCTATAAAAGAGTGTCACACCACCACCACACCCTCCAGCATTTCCCCATCGACACAGCCTGTGTCACTGGCTCAGATGAAGGTCTGCTCACCCCAGAACATGCCTCCCCTCCCCAGCGCACTGTGCACGAAGAGGGTGCAGGTGAGGAGCTGTGCCCCCATATGTGGGCTGCCCCCTTCCCAGCTCCTCGAAGGGGCCTGGCTTGCGCAGTCTTCTCAGCTGGAGTGGGGTCAGGGGGAATCAGCCCTGGTGAGCATGGGGTGAGGGGCAGGGAGTTTCCCTTCCCCTCCCTGGGGAAGCTACTGAAGAATGTTTACATGCCAAACAGAATGTAACACCCTCCCCACCCCTCCTAGTCACTGCATGGCCTCTGCCCACCTTGCACCTGTCCATCCCCACCCCAGCACCCTGGAAGCCGCTGTCATGATTAGATCGGGTCTCGGAAGGGAAGTAGCCATCACACCATTAAAAAGCCTGTGGACCTTTCTTTCTGTTGGCTTGGACTCTGTTTCCTTTGGGGGATAGGACAAAGCCCAGGCCTTGGAGCTGGGAGTAGGCAGAGGGGAGAGAGCAGGCTGGTGGGAATGTGAGGAGGGACTGTCCTGGAGGTTGGTTGTCTACAGAAGAGGACACGAAAGCTCAGGGTGCATACAGGTGATTTGGGCAGGGTCACACAGGTGGAAGGGAATGGCCCTGCTGTCTCTGATAGCAAAGCTTGGGCTCTCTCTGCTCCCCTGGCTCCAAGAGACTTTTAAGTCTAGCTTTGTGCAGAGAGGGAGGGGGGAAGAATTTTCATTGCCCCCAAGTTAACAGACAAAAGCACAAGTGTTTGGAAAACCAGGAAGTACAGCAGCTTATAGGCAAAGAAGAATAACGGTCATTATTCTAGCAAAATCTATGAAAATCACAAATGAACAGAGCCTTTGACCCAGCATCTCCACTCCTAGAAATGTATCTTTAAGGATATACCTTAAACTCACAAAATTATATATATGTCCTAAGTAATTCATGGCAGCATCCTTTGAGCTCCACAAAGCCTCATCTGCAATTCCAAAAGCCAGAAAGTTCTGAAAACTGACATCCCATTAGATCAGCATCAACTCATTTGATATAGAAACCTGATAAGACCATTTATAGTCTTTATTAATTCCACTTTACCATACATATTTTCAGTGAAGTATTAATGTGTTTGATTATGGGATGCAGCCTTAGGTCCTATTGGGGTGTTTCCCAATATATGGACTATACATTGAGTTGCCTTTCTAACTCTAAATGTATTCTGAATTCTAAAAGATTTTCAATTGTTTGGATCAGAGACTGTAAACCTGTAAAAAGCAAGCGCTGAGAAACAATCTAAATGTCCGTTTAATGGGGGCCTGTTAGTAGAGCCTGTGATGTCATGGGGTGCTGTGAAGCTCTGCCATGAATGAGGGGGCTTTTTGTATCTAGTAAAAGGACTGTGTGTGTAATGTCCACCTATTTAGATGAGTTAGAGGCCTCTGGTTGCTTTGGGAGGCCAGGGGGGTGGGGGGAGGGAGGCTGCAGTGGAGTGTGCTTGCTATACTTTCTGCATTTTGGACCCGAGGTTCAGTACGTGTGAACCTTTCACCTAGACAATACATAAACAACTTCTGTCCCAGGGCAGACTCCCAGCACTGCCTGGGATCCGAGGGAAAAGGACGCAGGCTTTGATGTCCTGCTCTCCCTCTGAGAAGACCACCCCACCACAGCTCTGACATCCCAGAGCCTGTGTAACCATCTCCTGTTTCTTTCTTTTGACATGATCCAAGGGAGCTCTAGGGCCTGATTCACCCCCACATGCTTTTACTTTCCTTCTTGTTCAAAAATGTCAAAAGCAGGTCATGTTTGTAATAAACAGGCAAGTGCTAAAAGCATGTAAAATAAAACACAAAAGGCTCCCATCCACAAACGTGACCATCTAGAGGCAATCCTTGTGAACCCCTTGGTGTGTACCATCTCAGACCTTCTAGGTTTATAATAACAGCACTCTTTCCATATGTATTTCTTATAAATGGAGGAGCATATTATACCTACTATTCTGAAACACGATTTTTACACCCAACATCTTAAAATACAGATCTTCCTTGTTTTTAGTATATCATAGAGCTGCACAACCAGTCATCACAATCAAAGTTAGAATATTTCCATCAGCCCCAGAAAGAAACGCCATACTTCTCAGCAGTCACCCCCATTTCTCCCCAACCCCTCAAGCCCGAGGCAACCACTAGTCTATTTTCTGTGTCTGTATCATTTGCCTATTTTGCACATTTCATATCATTGGAATCGCACCATACGTGGCTCTTTGTGACTGCCTTCCTTACACAGCACATTTCCAGGATTCTCACCCATGTTTAGATCTTATCAGTACTTCATTCCTTTTTAAGGCTGAATGATAGTCTGTTGTAGGGATAGACCACATTTTGTTTATCCATTCATCGACTGATACACTTTGGGCTGCCTCTACATTTTGGCTACTGTGATTATTTCCTTAATATTTATTTATTTATTTATGTCAGGTCTTAGTTGTAACACACGGGATCTTTAAGCTGGGGCATGTGAGCCCTTAGTTGCATGTTGTGGGATCTTAGCTGTGGCATATGGAATCTAGTTCCCTGACCAGGGATCGAACTCGGACTCCCTTCATTGGGAACATGGAGTCTTAGCCATTGGACCACCAGGGAAGCCTCTGATAAAGGGTTTTAAACAGACATTACCCTGCCCAATCTGTGTTTTAAAATGTTCATTCCAGTGGGTGTGTTGGGGTGGGGGAGGGGTGGGTTGGGGTGGGGGGTGGGGGCGGTTTGAGAGGGGTGAGACTGGAGCCAGTGGGAGGGGCTTGTATCACTTGTTTTAACCCTCCTGCCAGACTGCATGTTCACTGAGGGCAGGGACTGTGACAGAGGCATCTTTCTACCTTACAAAATGCTGAGGTTGCATTAGAGACTCAACAGCTCTTGTTAATACTACTATTACCTCCCATCATCATCACCAAATCACTCCCAAGTCTACTAGCATCACCAGTAACACACACCATATCAACAATGTACCTCTTTCCCCAGAGCTTTCTCAGAGAGTCCAGCCTAGCTCAGACTGGACCATTTCCAGCTCAGCAGCTTGGGTTAAAGACTGGGGCCAGAGTCAGGGGTCCAGGTCTTCTCTCTGCTGCTGAGTCAGTGGCTGGTGACCCCAGCCAGAGGTGTTCTCAGCCTCCCAAATTGTTTTCCCTATCTATTCAAAGTGGGGGCTAGATTAAATGAAAGATCTAAAAAAAAAATTTTTTTTTTTAGCTTAAGCCCTTGAAAAGCTTATTTGCTTAGAAATCTAGAGCCCTTGGAATACGATGTGACAATCTCCCAGCTTTGCCAACCTGGTAGAATCAGATCAGAATGAGTCTGACATTGCTGGCTTCCACTGTGCTTTCGTGGCAAGGGCCATGAATGAGAACTGAGTGGGGAGATCAGACAAATTCTGAGTCTTAGGCATTCACTGCAGGCAACTATGCCAGGACCCTGGCAAACTCCTTCCTTCCCTACCACCACCCCCCACCCACCACGGGGTAATCTGGGACGCTCCTGAAATAGAGTCAGAGGGCAGGCAGATGGGACTGTGTGTATGGGAAGAGACCCTGAGTGAAAAAATGGAAGGGTGATGGGTCTGGGATCCCCAGGTCAGCCAGACTGTCTGGTGCGGTTTCAGGTGTGTTTCTGCCTGGGACATATGCTCCAGGTAGGAGTACAGGAAGGCCTTGTGTTCCCTTCCTGTGTACAGGAAGGGTTCTCAGCCGGAAGAACCCTTCACCTGGTTAGGACCTAGATCTCGGTCTTGCATCCCGAGCTGCCGGCCAGGCTGTGGCTACAAATAGACACAGATGAACTAAGGCTTCATAGGACAAAGGGCATCCAGGGAGAGCTGGCACTGTGCTCCAGGGGACTTCTCCTTTTAGGGACCCTTGGAAGCGCTGCTGACCAAGGGGCTAGGGCCTCATCTCCCACACACCCAGCTACCCCCTGGCAGCTCAAGGTTACCCCACTTGGTCCTTGAGCACCAATATGTAAGTCACAGAGCCACAATGTCAGTGACTTCTGAGTGGATGGCAGCCCCTCCCGCCTCTTCCCCTCCTCCCCCGGGGAACTAAGCCAGACAGGCAGGGATCCCTGGAGACCTGGGTGGCCTGGGAGGGCCCCATCCTGGGCCAGCCCCTGAGGGCTGGATTCTGACTGAAGGCTCTCTGCTCATCAGTCTGTCTCTCCCGCCTCCAGAGTCCAAGGGTTCAAGTGGTGGGTGGTTTGAGCTGTGCTGGGCACTGTAGAGGGAGTCGGCGCAGGAGAAGGTTGGTGGGTAAGCAGCATGGGATTCGAGGAGCTGCTAGACAAGGTGGGCGGCTTTGGGCCCTTCCAGCTGCGGAACGTGGCCCTGCTGGCCCTGCCCCGGGTGCTGCTGCCCATGCACTTCCTCCTGCCCATCTTCCTGGCTGCTGTGCCGGCCCACCGCTGTGCCCTGCCTGGGGCCCCGGACAACTTCAGCAACCAGGATGCATGGCTGGAGGCCCACCTGCCCCGGGAACCTGACGGCAGTCTCAGCGCCTGCCTCCGCTTCACCCATCCGCAGGCCCTCCCCAACAGCACGTTGTGGGGAGAGGGGCAGAACTCTGGGGAGCAACCAGAGGGCGAGCCCTCCACAGTGCCCTGTCCTCAGGGCTGGGAGTACAACCACTCGGAATTCTCCTCCACCATTGCAACTGAGGTACCCGAGTTGGGAGGTTGGGGGACATGTGAGTGAATGGGTCTGCCATTGCCTTGGGTGATTACCATGTGGGCATTAGATACATTACTTTACCTTTGAGAGTCTCCGTTTACCAATCTGTAGTTGGGGTCTATAACTTTAAAGCACTGAGTTTAGTTCCTGGCTTGTGGTAAAGGCCCTGTGTGAGAACTGCTATTACCACTTGAGAAGTGATTAGGGCAAGGGAGGGGTAAGTTGACTCCAGGGAGCTGGGGCAGAGATTTGAGAAGGGTTTTTCTGTTCTAAGAGGTGGAAAAACAATAGAAGACTCCTTCTCTCCCTTCCTTTTTCCAGGCCCTAGGTCTAGGATTTATATAATTCATCTGGAGGATGGAGGAGGAGGTGGGGGACAGTCTGTCTGGGAAGGAGCAGAATTCTTGTTGTCATAGTCAAGGCCTTCCATGGGAAAAAACTGAGGTTGCAGGACTGCGGTGGGGGGCAAAGCTTTCCACCCCCCAAGCTGGAGGGAATAGTTGGGGACTTATTATCTTACATGGAGGTACCAGGATGGCACAGTTGACCTCAGAAAGCCCCAGGGTCTGGGAGAAGAGGGATTGGTACCAGCTGGAAGGGGCCTATGCCCATAGGAGGCCCCTCTCTGCCTGTTCCTGCAGTGGGACCTTGTGTGTGAGCAGAAAGGCCTGAACAAAGCCATTTCCACCTTCTTCTTCGCCGGTGTGCTGGTGGGGGCCGTGGTCTATGGATACCTGTCTGACAGGTGGGGTGAGGTAGAGGGGCCAATACGGAGTGGGGTGGGGAACCCTCTTCCACTAACTGTGGTATGGGACTTCCCGTCTACAGGGTGCTGACCCTGCGTGACCCCTGTGCAGGTTTGGGCGGCGCCGCCTGCTGCTGGTGGCCTACGTGAGCTCCCTGGTGCTGGGCCTGGCGTCTGCAGCCTCGGTCAGCTACATCATGTTTGCCATCACTCGAACCCTCACTGGCATGGCTTTGGCTGGCTTCACCATCATTGTGATGCCACTGGGTAAGGCACGCAAAGAATGGGTAGGACCTAGAGGACAGGAAGGAAGCAGCAGTCAAAGGTGAGACTGAGCCCATCTGGCCCTTGCTAACTGTCTTCCTGCCTCCAACCCCTGCCCTGGCCCAGAACTGGAGTGGCTGGACGTGAGACACCGGACCGTGGCAGGTGTCCTGAGCAGCACCTTCTGGACAGGGGGTGTGATGCTGTTGGCACTGATCAGCTACCTGATACGGGATTGGCGATGGCTCCTGCTGACTGTCACCCTGCCTTGTGTCCCAGGCATCCTTACCCTCTGGTGAGACTTGTGGGCAGCTGGGGAGTGGGAGATACAGAAGCCAGAGACAGAATGAATCACTTCCCAGGTGTCTCAGAGGTAAAGAATCTGCCTGCCAATGCAGGAGACACAGGTTTGATCCCTGGGTCAGGAAGATTCCCTGGAGGAGGAAATGGCAACCCACTCCAGTATTCTTGCCTGGAGAATCCCATGTACAGAGGAGCCTGGTGGGCTACAGTCCATGGGGTTGCAAAGAGTCAGACACAGCCGAGCGACTGAACACACGCATGGATGAGATTTGAAAGAGAAACTGAGAGATGAAGAGAAATAGTCAGTGACCGAGAGAGAAAGAGAGACAAACATCGGTATAAAGAGGATGGCATCAGGCATGTGAAGCAGAGAAAGAGAGAACAAAATATAGATAGAGATGGAATGACAGAGGCAGAACCACTGAGAGACAGTGAGAGACCAGGACTGAAAGGCAGATTCAGAGGCACAGACAGAGCGACAGGGGAGATGGGGATGGAGAGACAGAGCGAAGCACAAATAGGCTGGCGCCCGGGACCAGTGGGGCTGGGGGCAAAGCCAGAACAGGAGTCTAGACAGGAGGGTGAAATGCTGGGTGAGGTGGCCATTTCACTGCCTCCCCCAAATGAACTGGTTTTGGATGATCCCTCTGGGTATGTCTGTGTATCTGTCTCTCTTTCATCCTATGCCCTCCTGGTCACCTGTGGGAGAAGTGATAGCTAGTGCTGGGGGCTGAGGTTTTGGGAGTGAGACCAATTCATTTGAGCAGAGCAGGGAATTCCAGGCTGTGGGGTACTTAGACCTGGGCAAAGAAGAGTGCACAGAGGTGGCTATGAAATTGGGCCTTAACGGATGAATAGTTCATTAGATGAGGAGGGCTTGGGAAGGGAACATGTTCCAGGCTGAGGGTACTGTGTGGGGAAGAGCCTGGAGGCGGACAGGTGTGCCCAGGAGGGAGATGTGGCTTAGGGCAGCGACTCTGACTGAAGGGCCTCCTCCTGTCCCCCAGGTGGGTGCCTGAATCTGCTCGCTGGCTTCTGACCCAGGGCCGTGTGGAAGAGGCCCACAGGTACCTGCTCCGCTGTGCCAGGCTCAATGGGCGGCCTGTGGGTGAGGACAGCCTGAGCCGGGAGGTGAGAGTGAATGCATGATGTGCTTGTGTGCAAGTGCATGTTTGTGTGTGAGCGTGGGGGTCAGCAGGTTGTGTCAAGGGTCCCCTTCCTGGGATCCACACTGTGCAAGAAAAGCTCCTGGACCCCCGTAGAACATCCCAAACTCTTCAGGATGTCCTACTGGCCCTGGTGGGCCACACCCTTTGCTCAGGGCCCACCCTACTCAGCTCCCACCGGCATCCCCTCCCCCGCTACTGCAGCAGAGGACAGAGATCCAGGGAGAACAAGGGTACCTTGCTCAGGCCTCACAGCCGACTCTGGCATCACAAACCCTCCTCTCCCACCAGGCCCTGAACAAAGTGGCTGCCGCGGAGCGGATGGTCCGAAGACCCTCGTATTTAGACCTGTTCCGGACACCACGGCTGCGATACATCTCACTGTGCTGCATGGTGGTGTGGTGAGGGAGCCTGACCTGGGCCAGGCGGGGTGGGGGAGGGGCGGGCTCCAGCTGGTGCTGAGTGTGAGAGGACACGGGACAAGTGAAACTGTAACTGCGGGGGGCGGGAGGGTCAGCTTCTGGAGGGACTGGACTCTGGAAGGTCAGGATGGAGCCGGCGTCAGAGATACGTGGGTCAAATGCAAGCTCTGCCGCTTCCTTACTGTGAGCCCTTGGACAGGTAGGTCACTTAGCATCCTGAGCCTCAGTGCCTCTGCTGTACGACAGGACGCTATTAGTTCCTATCTCACGGGGTTGTTGTGAAGATTAGGTAAGGGCGTTTGGGCCACCAGAAGGGATTATGGGGACTGGGAAGGTCATGGGCAGTGGGCTCCGAAGGTGGGGAGAGATGGTCCCTCTGAAAGGCCTAAGGCTCCTGAGAGGACAATGGGGCGCGAAGGAGGACCCCTGAGAGGCATCGCGACCCCCTCAGGTTTGGAGTGAACTTCTCTTACTACGGCGTGAGCCTGGACTTGTCGGGACTAGGCCTGAACATGTACCTGACGCAGCTGGTGTTCGGGGCCGTGGAGCTGCCCTCCAAGCTGCTGGTCTATCTGTCGGTGCGCCACGCGGGACGCCGCCTCACGATGGCGGGAACGCTGCTTGGCGCCGCGCTCGCCGTGGGCTTCAGGATACTGGTGTCCCCCGGTGAGCCCCGCCCATTCCCGTAGGCCCCGCCCCCTGGCCGAGAACCCGCCCCATCCCATCCCGGAAGCCCCCGACTCAAGGCCAGTTAAGTCCCGCCCTCTCCCGAGACTGCACCTCCTATCCTGGGAGAACCTCGGTTATCCGGCAAGGCCGGCTCACTGCCTGAACCCCTTTCCCTCCAGAGATGAAGAACTGGAGCACCGCCCTGGCGGTGATGGGGAAAGGTTTTTCTGAAGCTGCCTTCACCACTGTCTACCTGTTCACGTCGGAGTTGTACCCTACCGTCCTCAGGTGAGGGGTCCCAGGCAAGCCACCTGGAGGGAGGGCTTGTTAGTCACATCTCTTACTAACATCCTAGACACGTACACTGTACCCCGGTCCCTGTCATCCATTCCTTACAGACCTAATCTGAACCGTCTGCGTTTGTCTAAATCTGGGAAGAGGTGGGGCATTTAATCTTTACAAAGTGAACCTGAGCAAAGACAGACAACTTCTCTGGGGCTCCTTTAAAAGAAAACAGTCGCAAAAGGCCCCATCTGTCCAACCCATCCCATCCTACTCACCACAGCCTAAGCAGAGCTGCCCTTGGGGGGTTGTCTCTGGACATAAGGCTCTTCTTTCAGGTAACTATTGACAGGTGGAGAGGAGATGGGCAGACAGCTGGGCATGTTCAGAAAGCCCTCTGTCTTCTCTAGCACAGCAGTCTGTTCCAGCTGCTGACCTCTTCCTTTCACACCATCCTCTCCCCATCCTCTTTCTAATGACTTCTTTATTTTCCTTCTGCAGTACCTGATTGGTACTATCAGAACAGGAGCCCATCCCCCTGTGGGTGCTGGCTTGGGGGCCCCTGGGCTTGGGGGGGTGGGGGTGGGTGGGAAGACCACCTGAAAGAATCCCCAGTTTTCTTAGCTGTCTGGGGAGAAGGGGGCAACAGGGCCTTCCAGCCCAGAAGGGGAGCCCCGTGAGGCATGACTGCAAGTAATTTCAAGTACCAGCCCTCTCCTCCGTCCTTTCTGAACAGACAGACGGGGATGGGGCTGACTGCACTGGTGGGCCGGCTAGGGGGGTCTTTGGCCCCACTGGCAGCCTTGCTGGACGGAGTATGGCTGTCATTGCCCAAGCTCGCTTATGGGGGGATCGCCCTGCTGGCTGCCTGCACTACCCTCCTGCTACCAGAGACAAAGCAGGCACAGTTGCCAGAGACCATCCAAGATGTGGAGAGGAAGAGGTGTGTGTACAGGACTGTCTCTGTGTGAGCACGTGCATGTGGGTATGGGTGCCCAGGTCCCTGACATCTTAGATAAGATTCAGAGAGGGAGCCATGTCAGCACATGTGTATCCAGTCATGTATGCGAGTGTGCATGGGAGCATGACCTGAGGTGTGTATAAAAGTGTCCATGAGCCCATACCTGTGAGTGTGTCCAGGAAGAAGAGGATGTGTACACACACTCAGGTACGCCTACATGTCAGGGATGTGTCAGGCATGTGTGGGAGTCACTTGTGGAAGTGCATGTGTTTGCATGTCAAGAGCTGGGGGGAGCCCCAGGCCAGCCCTCAGGGGCAGGCTGGGGTGGTTGGCTGAGAGGCTAAACCCCACCATTGCTCATGACTCCTTCCTCCCCAGTGCCCCATCCAGTCTTCAGGAGGAAGAGATGCCCATGAAGCAGGTCCAGGACTGAGTGGTATTGAGGGCAGGCCCTCTACAGAAGTTCTGCAGCAGGGGCTAAGAGAACAGAAGGGCAGGCCCTGGGGCTGGGGCTGGAGGCAGCGAGCCCCCTGCCTGGGGCTGCAGTTGCTCTCTCTCTGTTCTCATCCAGCCTGACTATTTGGCCTCCAGTAACACAGCAGCTTCCCAGAATGTAGTGGCTGCTGGAGAAGTCTAGCACCCCTCTCATGGCTGGGAGGATTTTGTAAATACAGGTGCCCCTGGAGCTGTGAGATAAGCCCTGGACGAAAAGCCACTGAGTCTGGCCTTGGGTTCTGGTCCCAGCTTTGTCACTGACTTCTGGGTGACCTTGGGCTTGTGACTTTCCCTTTCTGGTCATCTCTCAAATGGATAATGAAGCCTCTTAGCAGACCTCACCACAGGATCTATCTCCTCTCATGCTCAAATGAGATGCTAAGGTGCTTCTTCTAGACATGGTGCTAAAGAAATAGCTGTCCTATGATACTTCTGGTACCAGTAGGGCTGGTGGGCATGCTGTCCACTGTGTGGGGCTGGGGCTGCCTGGTGCCAGAGCCAGGGAGCCAGGAGAACAGAGCTCTTTGTTCCTGTGGCTGACTTTGCTACCTCCCAGGCACTCTGCAGGCTAATGCACCCCCTCACCCCTACACTCCCCACCCTGCAACCCACTGTCTAGGCCTCATGTCTAAAGAAGAATTGAAGGCATGGGAGCCAACATTTTATTGGAGAAGCAAAAATAAACACACGTTTTATGAGTACCTTGAAGTTACAGAATTTGCTGGGTCAAGCGATTGGAAAGACCAAGAGGCTACCCTTAAAGTGAGGTGGCCTGTGTCCTCTGACCAGATAGGAATGGAAGAGGGAGGAGTTGGCAGAGAAAGTCTAGACTCTGGTCTACCATGGAGCCTAGGCCCAGGCCGCCAGAAGCCCACCTTCTCCCACTCTCATGGGACTAGAAAATTCTGTAGCTTCCATTGGACCATGGAGGGGTTGATGGAAGACCCGGGTTAGTGTGACCTCTCCTGTGAGTATTTCATTTAGATTTTATCTCCACGGGGTCATAGATGTAGCAGCCCACATCACCAATGTTCACACCTGAAGGAGAGAACCCCATCACCAAGGGCCTTGGGGTTGGGGGTTGCTGGGCTGAAGGCTGGAGGGAACTGGGAGGGGCCTGCAGTGTGTTTGACCACAGGGGAAATTGTCCACACAGACCCACATGCCATACTTCAGGCCCAGTGTCTGGGGTGGGGCTGCCCACCTTTGGGGCCAAACAGGTAGCCATAGCAGGGAATGTGGCAGTAGGGGGCGCCGTCATGCTGGGACACAGAGAAAAAGAGAGACGTCTCAGCTTGGCTCTTTTCCAGCCTCCCTCCAGCATAGTCACCCACCCCTGCCCTGCTCACCTCAGCGTGACTCCCAGCAGTCAGGGTCTTCCGGCACCGCTGGCACCTCAGACAGGGTCGGTGCCAATTTCTGCCCAAAGACATCACCGTCTCAGCTGGTGGAGGAGAGGTGGTAGTTCCAGG
Organism: Bubalus bubalis; assembly: GCF_019923935.1. Classification (NCBI taxonomy): domain Eukaryota; kingdom Metazoa; phylum Chordata; class Mammalia; order Artiodactyla; family Bovidae; genus Bubalus; species Bubalus bubalis. Next base: position 34,959,542 of record NC_059158.1, on the reverse strand, counting down.
GACAGAACAGGAAGACCCACTTGCCTGGCACCACCGCCTTCCCCTAGCTTTCTGTTGTCACTTACCAAAATAGACGGGTTCCTCACAGCCTGGGCACAACGAGGTCTCCCCAGTGAATGTCTTCATGTGAGGAGGGCCTTTAAGAGGAAGAGGCCCCCAGCTAGGGCTAAGGTGGGAGCCAAGCCTAATCAGGGCCCATCAGCCCTGGCTTGTATATGGCACTGTCCTCTTCCAAAAGCCAGGCTCATCCCACAGCCTCCCACCCACATGGACATGAGCCTGCTTTTCTCAGGCAGAGCTGAGTCCCCTCTGACTCTATCTCCTGCCTTATCCCTGTCTGCAAGAGGGACCACCTGCTTCCTTCTCATCCTCCCAGAGCCTCAGGTGCCCACCAGCCCAACTCTGTCAGCAACCCAATCCTCAGGAAACCTGAGCTGATACAGGAGCTGGCCAGGGCAGGGGTGTCAGGTGTTGGGGAGCACAGTGTCACTGTCCACTCAGGGGATGAAGGAACATGGAGAGAGAGAAATGAAAGAATGTGAGGGGCTGGCCCATCTCAGTGACCCTTCACACTAGGTTATTCCTTCCATGGCCCTGAACTGGGAGAGGCCTGAGTTCTAGGCCAGCTTTGCCTCTGATTAGCTGTGTGACTGCAAAAGTTCACTTGCCCTCTACAGACCATAGTTTCCTCACCTGTAAAGTGGGGGTGATAATGCCATCTGCCCAATTTACCTCTTACTCAGCAGCTGACATGAGGAAATATCAAAAAAGGAGCCACGGAGAAGACTTTGCCATGAACAAAGTTGTAGGCATGTGAAGCGGAGGACTAGGTGGAATACTGCAACCTGGTCCCACCTCCTGTTCCATCCTGGGGAAGGGTCAGGAGGAGGAGTTCCTTGGCTGGGGCCCAATCTCACTTACTTTTCTTGCCCTGAGGGAGGCCAGTCCTGGGCCTGGGGGGGCTGAAGCTGCTGGGGCTAAGGTGAGTGATGCTGGCAGGTGTGGGAGTGGGAGGTTTGTAGAGGTAGGAGCCCACACCACCAATGTTCACCCCTGCAGAAAGAAGAGGGGAGGTCAGGCTTGAGTCTCCAGCTCCCAGCCACACAGAGGGTTCTGCTATTCCCTGGCCCTTTCCAGACTGGTACTTACCTCTGGGTCCAAAGAGAGCCCCATAGCATGGTTTGTGGCAATATGGCCTTCCGTTGTGCTAGGTACAAGCAGAGGGAAGAGGACTGCTTAGGGCCCAACAGGGCCTCTCCTGTGCCCCACAGGCTTTCCCCCAAGACAGCTGCCAGGTGTGGCTGTCTACTGGCCTGGGCTGGAGGGAATGGGAGGAGTGAGGGGTAAGCTGGCATGCCAGAATTGCCACAGTGGCCAGGGAAAAAGGGAAAGAGCAGGTCAGGAAGCACAGCTACTTCCCTCCCCTACCCCACAAAAGCCACGGGATCTATCAGCACAATTCAGACTCCCCACATCCTGGCTCATATGGTGCCTATCGAGTAGGTGATCATGGGAGTTGGCTACTGAGGCTGCCTTTGGTGAGCAGATGGGACTGAAACGGGGCGGGGGAGGGGGGCTGGTATCTCAGGGATAATGAACAGATACAGAGCTGTGCGCACTAGCCAGGCCTCACCTCTGCATGCCCTCCTGGGGACAGGACGCTGTGGCAGTGCTCACATTTCAGGCAGAATGGGTGCCAGTTCTTGCCCAGGGAGCTCACTTTCTCTGCTGTGGAGGACAAGGTGGAATCGGGCAGAGGGGAGCCAGGCCAAGCTGAAGGCGCCCTCCTTTCCCCTCTTCTTCCCGCCCACCCTGGCTCCTAGAGGCGACGGGGAATGTCTCCGGGAGGCCAGCTCCATCCCGCCCGAATGCCCTGCACCCCACAGGTGGAAAGAGGATCCGGAACTGGTCGCCAGCTCCTTGCATCCTCAGGGAACCCAGTAGCTCTCACTTGCCCCGTCTTCTCCCCTTTCTCCACCCAGGCCTCACCAAAGAAAACCGGTTGCTGACAACGCGGGCAGGTCCAGCTCATGGCTCCGCTCTGAGCTGCAGGGGCCGTACAGTGTAGAGGCGAGTCAGCCTTGGCTCAGTTCCCGCCCCCTCTGCTGGCCCCGCCCACGGCTTGGCCCGTGGCCTCTTAGGGCGGAATCTGCTGCTTCTTGGTTCCAATCGGCCGGCAGAAATTTGGACCACTCCACCTGGGGAACGCAGGCGACTTTTACTTCCAACTACTGTCTCGGACCAGTGGACAGGAGAGAAGGCCCTGAGGCTAGACTGGGAGGGGACGGAGTAATGAGGACACCTGGAAAGGTGGCGATAGTTTCTGGTAGGTAAAGAGGGGAAAACTGTTCACAGTGTTGCTGCTGCTACTGCTGCTAAGTCGCTTCAGTCGTGTCCAACTCTGTGCGACCCCATAGACGGCAGCCCACCAGGCTCCCCCGTCCCTGGGATTCTCCAGGCAAGAATACTGGAGTGGGTTGCCATTTCCTTCTCCAATGCATGAAAGTGAAAAGTGAAAGTGAAGTCGCTCAGTCGTGTCCGATTCTTAGCGACCCCATGGATTGCAGCCCACCAGGCTCCTCCGACCACGGGATTTTCCAGGCAAGGGTACTCGAGTGGGCTGCCATTGCCTTCTCAGCGTAGATGCCAGGAAAACACTATTATTTCCCCGAAGTTAGGCATTCTTTGAAATGGTTTAATTTCGCCTCACTAGTAGCAAATGGTTAAGAAGGAATCCGGAGCTCATCTCTGTTGAGCAAATTACTCAACTTACTTAACTTTCCTTCAGGCAAATTACTTGACTTTCCTCTGCCCCCATTTTTTTTTTTAACTGGAAGATAATTGCTATACAATATTGTGTTGGTTGCTGCCATAAATCACCATGAATCAGCCCTAGGGTAGGTATACACATGCCCCCTCCCTCTTGACCCTCCCCCCCACAATCTCCCACCCCCATCCCACACCTCTGAGCTATCACAGAGCACCGGATCTGAATCCCTGCCTCATCCAGCAAATTTCCACTGGCTATCTAAGTTTACATACAGTAATGTAAATGTTTCAATGCTATTCTTTCAATTTGTAAAAATATGGAATGGTTCTCCAATTTGCATGTCATCCTTGCACAGGGGCCATACTAATCTTCTCTGTATCATTCCAATTTTAGTGTTTGTGCTGCCAAAGTGAGCACCTGCCTCCATTCTTATCTGTACAATGAGTAGTGAAATAAATTTCTCCCTCATAGGATTGTGGTAAGACTTACATAAGTTAATACCTGCAAAGTGCTCAAACAGCACCTGGCATCTAAATGCTATTAAGTGATAACTGTCATTATGATAGATCCCATAATGAATTCAAAACTTAGTTTGGAAGCCCCAAAACATGGTTTGCTCAGAAAATTATAATGCTTATTAAATTTAAAAGTATAATTCAAACAACAATTACATATTCCTAATTTAGTTTAACATGTTTTAGTATTTGTTAAAAGTAGTCCAGCAATGCTTCAAAGGACATTTCAAAAAAATATAAACCCACAAAATGAGAGAAAGTATTTGCAAACATATATCTGATAAGGATCTTGTAATCAGAAAAAAAGGACTTTTATGACCTAACAGACTGGTTCCAAATAGGAAAAGGAGTACGTAAAGGCTGTATATTGTCACCCTGTTTATTTAACTTATACGCAGAGTACATCATGAGAAATGCTGGGCTGGAAGAAGCACACACTGGAGTCAAGATTGCCAGGAGAAATATCAATAACCTCAGATATGCAGATGACACTACCCTTATGGCAGAAAGTGAAGAGAACTAAAAAGCCTCTTGATGAAAGTGAAAGAGGAGGGTGAAAAAGTTGGCTTAAAGCTCAACATTCAGAAAACTAAGATCATGGCATCTGGTCCCATCACTTCATGGTTTTTATAGATGGGGAAACAGTGGAAACAGTGGCAGACTTTATTTTGGGGGGCTCCAAAATCACTGCAGATGTTGATTGCAGCCATGAAATTAAAAGACACTTACTCCTTGGAAGGAAAGTTATGGCCAACCTAGACAGCATATTCAAAAGCAGAGACATGACTTTGCCAACAAAGGTCCGTCTAGTCAAGGCTATGGTTTTTCCAGTGGTCATTTATGGATGTGAGAGTTGGACTGTGAAGAAAGCTGAGCGCCGAAGAATTGATGCTTTTGAACTGTGGTGTTGGAGAAGACTCTTGAGAGTCCCTTGGACTCCAACCAGTCCATTCTGAAGGAGATCAGCCCTGGGATTTCTTTGGAAGGAATGATGCTAAAGCTGAAACTCCAGTACTTTGGCCAGCTCATGCGAAGAGTTGACTCATTGGAAAAGACTCTGATGCTGGGAGGGACTGGGGGTGGGAGGATGACAGAGGATGAGATGGCTGGATGGCATCACTGACTCGATGGACGTGAGTCTGAGTGAATTCCGGGAGTTGGTGATGGACAGGGAGGCCTGGTGTGCTGCAATTCATGGGGTTGCAAAGAGTGGGACACGACTGAGGGACTGAACTGAACTGATGACCTAACAATAAAAAGACAACCCAATTAAAAACTGGGAAAAGAATTTGCATAGACATTTTTCCAAAGAAGATATACAAAGGTTAACAACACATGAAATGACACTCTACATCGTCTGTCATTAGGGAAATGAAAATCAGTACCACAAGGAGATATTATTTTAGACCTACTAAATGGCTATCATTAAAAAAAAATGAGTGTTAGTGAGGATGTGGCAAAATTGGACTCCTCATACAATGTTGATGGGAATGTAAAATGTGTAGCCCTTTGAAAAATAGGCAATTCTTCAAAAAGTTAAACTCAGAGTTACCATATGACCCAGCAATTGCAGCCCTAGGTGCAACTGACTACACAAACACAAAAAGCATTTGTCCACACAAAAACTTGAACATGAATATTCATAGTACTAGACTAACTGCTGTTCACAATAGCCAAAAGGTAGAAAAACCCAAAGTCCATCAACTGATGAATGGATAAACAAAACACACTCTATGATAGACTATCTGTGATAGACTATTCTTTGGCCATAAAAAGAAATGAAGTACTAATTCAAGCTACAACATGAGTGAACCATAAAAACACTGTTAAGAAGCTGGACACATAACACCATGTATTGTATGATTTCATTTATATGAAACATCCAGAATAGGAAAATCCATAAAGACAGAAAATAGATTAGTTGTTCCCAGGGGTTTAGGGGAGGGACAGTTGGAAGTATCTACTAGTGAGGAACCAGGTCTCCTTACGGGGAAATGAAAATGATCTGGCATTAGACAGTGGTGATATCTTGTGAATATACTCAAGACCATAGGTTTGTACACTTTAAAAGGGTGACATTTATGGTATGTGGATAATGCCTTAATAATAATAATGCCTGAAGGGAACTACTTAAAAAAAAAAAAGTTAGTTCAGCAAATGAGGGGCAGAAGAGAGATTACTTTGCACCAGGGCCCCAGCTGAGGAGACAGTCTAATGAAATATCATTTAGAGTTTTGGGGAGTAAATGCTTCTGTTTTGTCAAGTCAGTTCAGAAAAGGCTGAAGGGGGCATGTGTGCTAAACCCATCGCTGGGCTGCAACTGCCCTGTTGGGGGAAAAGGAGTCCTATTTGTGTCTTAGGAGTTGGAGAATGTCTCTGAACTTCAGTCCCCTCATCTGGGCAATGGGGATACGACTGGTGTCTGAACTTCTATTCAACACTCCTGTTTCCTCATTTGTCTCTGTATTTTCCGCTTCTAACAACACTTGTTTTATCCTCCTTAGTGACTTCTAAAGGTGGAAGGCTTACACAATGTGAAATAAACTTTTCTATGCTTTCTCATCATTTCTTGTTTGGGGGAATAGTCAAGACCCTTAGTTTTGTAAATGTTTCTTGAAAGGTTCAATAAACTTGAAAAATTACTCTTCACTGATATTTTACTGTCATGTTTCTGCCTCTTTCATGTGTTTCTTCTTCAAAAAGGCAGTTTGAGGTTCACTGCCTTTTGCACTCTATGGCTCTCTGAAGAAAGTCCCACATTAGGAGTTTGGGAGGACTTCATTGTTTTATTCCTGGAGATGCTGCCTCCTTTAGGAAGGCTAACTTTATCAGTCCAAGGATCTGTCCTCAGAATTTCCAGGGCACATCAAATAATCCTTTTCTAAGATTCCCTACCTCTTCCTGCATTGGGTCACCTTGTGCCCATGTCTCAGGCTCCTGGTTGGGTTTTCTTTATCCTAGCATCCAGTATAGGGCTCCACACAAAAAAACAAGCATTGAACTGTGACTACCATGCTGCTTTCATACAACTTGCAAGGAGTCAGTGGGCAGGTCCTTTACTGCTCCCCATCTTCTGTGGCCTTCCTATATTGAATGGCCACAACAAACATAATATGCCTCATCTTTTCTATTTCAGTGCTTATGAAAGACTAGCCAAGTCTAGTCTTTCAAATACTTTCAAATATTCCTTTCCAAGTATTTGCCATCCATGTACAGGTACAGCAAATGACAGTATTCCACTCTTCTTCCTTGCCTGGCTTCCATTATTCTGACTCTAACCCAAGAGTCTTTGTAAAGAATATTAACAGGGAAAATTAACATCTCTTGTAAGAATGCATTTTCAGTTACTGACAGTGGTTGTTTTGAATACTTTGTGTGACTAAAGCCTCTAAAATATTTTAACAAATACCACAAATAAGTCCAGTTGAGTGTTTAAGTATTACCTACTCAACTGAGAGGGTATAGTTTATACCATCTAAGGGCAGGCCCCTCTTTTATCAAGATGACTATTTCCCTAATTGCCCCCTGCTTTTTCCTGCACATTCCTGTCCTAGTATCTGTAATATTGTTTTACACTTGTTTACTTTTCTAACTTTCTTCAGTTGACAGGTTGAGACTTACTTATGAGTGTATCTATAGTACCAAGTTTAGTGGGGATGTTCAGCAAATGATAGTTATTATTACTAGTACACTACTACTAGGAGAGTGAAAAGGCTGGCTTAAAACTCAATGTTTAAAAAACAAAGATCATGGCATCTGGTCCCATCACTTCATGGCATAGATGAGGAAACAATGGAAACAGTGACAGACTTTCTTAGGCTCCAAAATCACTGTGGACAGTGACTGCCGTCATGAAATTAAAAGACACTTGCTCCTTGGAAGAAAAGCTATGACCAACCTAGACAGCATATTAAAAAGCAGAGACATTACTTTGCCAACAAAGGTCCATACAGTCAAAGCTATGGTTTTTCCAGTAGTCATGTATAGATGTGAGAGTTGGACCACAAAGAAGGCTGAGTGCTGAAGAATTGATGCTTTTGAACTGTGGCACTGGATAAAACTCTTGAGAGTCCCTTGGACTGCAAGGCGCTCAAACCAGTCAATCCTAAAGGGAATCAATCTTGCATATTCATTGGAAGGACTGATGCTGAAGCTGAAAGTCCAATACTTTGGCTACCTGATGGGAAGGGCCGACTCACTGGAAAAGACCTTGATGCTGGGAAAGATTGAAGGCAAGAGAAGGGGACGACAGAGGATGAGATGGTTGGATGGCATCACTGACTCAATGGAACATCAGTTTGAGCAAACTCCAGGAAATAGTGAAGGACAGGGAAGCCTAGCATGCTGCAGTCCATGGGATCACAGAGTCGGACATGACTAAGCAACTGAACAACTACTCAGTCAGTTCAGTCGCTCAGTCGTGTCTGACTCTTTGCGACCCCATGAATCACAGCACATCAGGACTCCATGTTCATTACCAACTCCGGGAGTTTACTCAAACTCATGTCCATCGAGTTGGTGATGCCATCCAGCCATCTCATCCTCTGTCGTCCCCTTCTCCTCCTGCCCCCAATCCCTCCCAGCATCAAGGTCTTTTCCAATGAGTCAACTCTTCGCATGAGGTGGCCAAAGTACTGGAGTTTCAGCCTCAGCATCATTCCTTCCAAAGAACACCCAGGACTGATCTCCTTTAGGATGGACTGGTTGGATCTCCTTGCAGTCCAAGGGACTCTCAAGAGTCTTCTCCAATAGCACAGTTCAAAAGCATCAATTCTTCGGCGCTCAGCTTTCTTCACAGTCCAACTCTCACATCCATACATGACCACTGGAAAAACCATGACCTTGACTAGATGGACCTTTGTTATCAAAGTAATGTCTCTGCTTTTTAATATGCTATCCAGATTGGTCATAACTTTCCTTCCAAGGAGTAAGCTAAGATTAAAATCTCCCATTAACATTTTGTGTTGTATTGTTAGGTATATGCTGCTGCTGCTAAGTCGCTTCAGTCGTGTCCGACTCTGTGCAACCCCATAGACGGCAGCCCAACAGGCTCCCCCGTCCCTGGGATTCTCCAGGCAAGAACACTGGAGTGGCTTGCCATTTCCTTCTCCAATGCATGAAAGTGAAAAGTGAAAGTGAAGTCGCTCAGTTGTGTCCGACTCTTAGCGACCACATGGACTGCAGCCCAAGCTCCTCCATCCATGGGATTTTCCAGGCAAGAGTACTGGAGTGGGGTGCCATTGCCTTCTCCATGTTAGGTATATATATGTTGTATAATTGTTGTTTTCTTGATTAATTGACCCTTTTATTGTTGTTGTTAGGTGAAGAAACAAGCTTTTCAACTCTAGGTGAGTGGTAAATGGAGATAATGACCTCCAGCACCTGGAGGACTGTCACAGGGGAGAGGTATAACTGCTACTGAGGCCCCTGAACAGAAGTCATAGGGAAGCAGATGTGGATTCAGTCCAAGAAAAGAACCTGCTAATAGAGCCAAACATGGAGTGGCTGCTTCAGACAGTAGTGAGCTTCCTGTCTTTGGATGTTACAAGTAATGCTGGAGAACAAACCAACTGTTCATCAGTGTTGCAGAAAGAATCCAAGCATCATATACAGATATCTTTAAGGTTTCTTCACAATTTGATGATATATTATTTTGTGATTCCATTCCTCACGAGGGTTTGAAATGTGTGTTAGCAAGGGAGCATTGCTAAAATAGTGGCAGCTAACACCTATGGAATGGCAATCACAGGCACTGTATTTGTTATTTCTGATCTAACAATGTGGTGATGGATTTCAGTGTTACATTACCAACTGTACAGAAAAGGAAAGTGGCTTGGAGAGGTTAAGAAATGTGTTCAACATTATACATTATAGACCTTCAAGCATTCTGACTCTTGAGTTCATACTTTTCCTACCTGATGCTCCTAAGTATGGTTTCTGCCAAGCTATCCATGTGTTTCAGTCTGAAAGGATACTACGCTTGTCTGCACAGCATCTCTGTACCTGAAGATAAGAGGGACTATCCAGGTAACTAATGGGTTGAGATACAAGAGGCAGGGAAATGTCATTAAAACTTTTCCATGGCTTCTTAGCACCTTCAAGATAAAGTATTGTTTTAATTAACGTATGTTTTGGCAGTATTGGGTCTCTGTTGCTATGTGCAGGGCTTCTGTAGTTGTGGTGTTGGGAGATAATCTTCATTGTGGTGCACAGGCTTTTCATTGTGGTGGCTTCTCCTGTTGCACAGCACAGGCTCTAGGCATGCTGGCTTCAGTAGTTGTGGTGCGTGGGCTCAGCTGCCCTGCAGTATGTGGGATCTTCCTAGACCAGGGATCAAACTTGTATCCCCTGCACTGACAGGCAGATTCTCAACCACTGGACCACCTGGGAAGTCCCTCAAGATAAAATTTTTAACTTCGTTCTAGGATTCTACACCTTTCCAGTCTTCTAAGCCATTTCTCCTGTTGCCTCAATTTCTGTAATTATACTAAATGAGTTTCTTAATCTGCCAAGTTCTTTCCTGCATTAGGGCCTTTGCAGATGCTACCTCTTTTCTGGGAACTTGCTTCTCCAGTATCTTCACCTCACTAATTCCTGCCTAACCTCAGCTCTCCCTCTCACCTATTTAGTACCAGGCTATTTGCCCCAGGCACTCCCTCCTACAGCATCCTGTGCTGGGGGTAGAGGGAGTGCAACCTATGATAGCTATGTTTTCCCTTCCTAAGTGCTGAATCAAATGAGGAAAAATAGGTCTGCCAACTTCCTGCCCACCTCTCCTGCCACAATCTAGGCTCTGTCTACCCCAGTAGTCTGTGACCCTGGGAAGGCAGGACCCAGGACTATGTATGCTTCCATGTCTTGCTCAATTTCTGGTACATGGTGCTCAATAAATATTTTTTGGTGAATGAATGTTAAATGTTGCACACAAGTATCCCTCTAGTGTGAGTAGATGAGGACCAGTGGGAGATATGTGCAGTTATCAGTGGACTGGTAGGGGTTGAAAGTTTTGTTATAACAAAAGCCCTGGAGCAAGAGGAGTTCAGCTGTCAAGGAGTAAGAATCAGTAGTTGTTTCTTAATATACATAAGGATCAGCATGTATGATGCAAAATGGAATACGATTTAAACTGATCCTAATTATAAATATTAGGTAACTAATAAAGTAAAAAGAGAATTGAAAATTTGCTTGGGCAGTAAATCAGTCCCTCTAATTACAGTCATTCACAAGAAATTACTAATTAAGTCAAATTAGCAGGTAGCACAATTATGCCATCATTAAATATATGGCAAAAGAGAGACTGCAGGAAAGTGTTACATAAACTGTAAAGCACCTTACTGATATGGTTGTTATCATGTGTCAGGTTAGTGCTGCAATGAGTTTTAATTACAACTATAAATCACTCATTTTATACTATTGTAGACTTGTTCAAGTACATGGTCATATGCTTGTGACTTTTAAGGCATTATCAAAATTTGTATCTACAATGACTCCTTTAAAAGGTTTCACTCAGTTCTGTATATTATTGAAAAATCAGTCTTCTCTCTTTATCATTGTGTTTTTCAACCTTTATTACGCATAACCCTTGTGCTTTCTCACTCCATGTTTTGAATATCCCCTCCAACTAGAAAGCTGTACTTTTTATAAACAAAAAGTGAAAACAAACAAAAAACCCCCACAAAAATAGAAACATACACACAAAACTGAAATACTTTCTTATAATACACTAATCCTCCCACTTGTAGATAATTGCTGCTGCATAATCAACATTATTTATGACGCTGTCAAGAGTCTGTCCAATTTTTCCTTTGTTTCCCAGCATCAACTTGCCATCAGATGAACCTGTTGAGAGCACTCTGTATTAGCTACTTGTGGTTAGCTGCTTAGGGCAATTGAGAGAACTACATTTTGTGATTCAGTGGCATCAGTTGGACTAATTCAGAATCAACACTGTCAGAAAGGACTTCCTGACCCTTCACCATGGCTGCCTTCAAACATATGCTTGTGGACTGTAACCCACCAGGCTCCTCTGCCCCAGGGAATTCCCAGGCAAGAATACTGGAGTGGGTTGCCATACCCTCCTCTAGGGGGTCTTCCCAACCCAGGGATGGAACTCATGTCTCCTGCATCACAGGTGGAGTCTTTACCACTGGGCCACCAGGGAAGCCCAAAACATACGCTTGTGAAGAAATCAATAACAGCTTTAAATGATGGTTTTCCATGCAAAGATGGATTTGGCTTCTCAAGTAGTACTTGAGAATGTGCATTTCATCTGAAAGTGTATATTTAAAAATGACCTCCAAATAATCAGCAGCATGAAAAATGTATCCATATGCTGGAAACAGAGAAGAGGAGTAAAACTTGGCGGTCAGCTTACTTACAAATCTGATAGATGGTGACAATGCTCCTTGGTGGAAACTATCTGCAACTCCTCATCTTCTCGCTAAGGTCTGGGGGTAAATTTTTTTTATATATATAATACACAGAATAGTCCTTTCAGGTCATGAGACTTTGCAATAAGACTAAAACAGTTTAATCTTATGAATTTCAATAAATGCAAATGCTTACCTTTTTATAGAGAAGTCTTTCAGTTCCTCTATGAAGTTCAAGTTCACAGAATCAGGAGCCAAGTTCTACCCTCTTCCCAACTCCAAAATGATTGGGTTCTTTCTCCTCTTCTCCTGAGCTTTTGGAACACGTAGAGCTATAAGGTCTTTACGTCTAATCTCTTACACCCCACACCTCACCACCAAAAAAAGGGCAGCAATTACTAGTATCTTAGTGGAGATAAAAACCTGAGCATCCATCTTTTGATAAAAAGCCACAAAGAAGAAGGCTACAAACAAAGAAGGTACTAAATGAACGTTTTATTTTCTACTTAGAAGCATTTCTTTTGGAGAATCTCATTTTCCTTAGTGCACATTAATTCAACTTAGTCTAGACTCCTCAGTAAGGTAGACCCTGCCTTCCCAGGGTGAGCTAATGACCGGGGCTTGGTCTGGATACTTCATCCACTTGGCCACAGTAATTGTTCAAAGATAGAAATGTAGCCCAATTCACATGAATCAACATCCTCCCTAAGATTTTTTTTGGAGCTGTAAGGAAAGATACACTCTCACTTCCTACTTAGAAGCCTGTAAAAACAATTGCAACTTGAGACTGCAGGGCTTAACTTGCCCCTTAGTGAAGAGAAAATGAGAAGTTAAGCAGAGGGGAGGAAATGGGGAACAAAGAGGCCCAATGACACCTCTGACATCCTGGATCTAACAATGACTTGGTTTCCCAGTTACCAAACCACAAATTACCACCTATTCATTTTTTTTTTTTCTCTCTTAAGCGGTGTGAGTTCAGTTTCTGTTACAACCAAAACAGTCCTAATTAAGGATTTGGACAGTTCTTCAAAGAAGATACACAAATGGCTGATAAGCACATAAAGAGATGCTTGACATCATTAGTCATTAAAGAAATGCAAATCAAAACAATAAGGATACCACTTCATACTCACTAGAATGGCTATAATTAAAAAAGAAAAACAGAAAGTAACAAGTGTTGGAGGTCCAGTGGTTAAGAATCCTCCTGCCAATGCAAGGAACGAGGGTTTGATCCCTGGTCTGGGAAGATTCCACATGCCATGAGGTAACTAAGCTCATGTGCCACAACTAATGAACCTGTGTGCCTTAGAGCCAATGCTCTGTAAAAAGAGAAGCTACCGCAATGAGAAGCCCACACATCATGACTAGAGAATAGCTCCCACTTGTCACAACTAGAGAAAGCCCATGCACAGCAATGAAGGCCCAGCATAGCCAAAAATAAATAGATTTAAATTTTTTTTAAATAAATATATATATTTTACAAATGTTGGAAAGATGTGGAAAAAAATTAAACCTCACATTTCTGGTAGGAATGTAAAGTGGTACAGCTGCTGTGGAAAACAGATTGACAGTTCCTCAAAAAGTAATATACTGTAACTTCACAGAAATGGCAGAGCAGAGAACTCCAAGAATCAGCTCCTCCACTGAAGTTATCATTAAGCTGGCAAAAACTGACAGAATCAACTTCTTGAGAACTTTGCAATCTAATAAAAATTTTACAATGGAGTCCAACCAGTGGTGTGCTTAATGAAAAAAGTAGCTGCAAAATTTCAATAAAAAAGCATTGCAGCATTTTTGCTTACCTATCTAACATGTCTCATTCCACAGCTTGGAGGTGGCCATTGGGATAGCAGTCCACATTTCTGGTATAGCTTGCTAGTGCCAGGAGAAAGCAATATGGCAATATGCACCTTGTTCTCAAAAGATCGTAACTGTGAATTTTGCCTTATTTGGTGGTTCCCTGAAGGATCTGTGCTAAGGCTGACCCTGTTTTGCTTCCCTCAAGCTGGAGCAGCTTTCACAACATTCACTGAAACCATTTAAAGACATATACTACCAGCGGCTGCCTAGATAAAGAAACAATGAATCGAACAACCAGGAGGCAAATCTAAAAGTCTGGAAAGGAGAAGACTGAGGAGGAAGACACACAGAGAAATAAGAACTCTAGATGGCTACCAGGTGTATGGGGAAATTCAGCATGAAAAATACACGCCCAAGGACAGATAAAGGTTCAGAAAAGACCTGAGAGGACCTTAGGCTTGCATGTTCAGCTAAACTTTGGGCTTCATGCAGCCGGAAGGTGAAGGTTAAGGCAGAGTTCTAGGAAAATTGGCTTAGCACTGAAGTATTGCCCCCCAGGTCAGTGTCTGCAAAGACCAGGAGAGGTGGGGTTTTAGTCTGTTTTTATTTGATTTTCCACTCCAGGCATTTAAAGAAATCTCCATCAGGTCACTGACTGCTGTGATAATGGAACAGAGATTTAAAGATCACACACAAACATACAGTCTTAACAAAAACAGTTTGGAAAATTCAATAAACAAATGATGGCTACAGACTTCAATAATCAACAGCAAACCCTGGGAAGGGGATCTGATTCCCAGGGTGACAAGTTATAATAGTCAAAACATCCAGTTTTAAACCAAAAAATCACAAGGTATAAAAAGAATAAAGAAAATATGGTTCATTCATAGGGAAAAAAGAAATTTATAGAAACCATCACCAAGGAAACCCAGACTCTGGACTTACTAGGCAAATATTTTCAATCAACTGTCTTGGATATGCTCAAAGAGCTAAAGAAATTAATGGACAAAAAAACCCCAGGAGAATGAACAAATATCAATATAAGGATATAAAAAGAACCAAATAAAATTCTAGAACTGAAAAGTACAGTGGCTGAAATGAAAAACTCACTATGAGGGTTCAACAGCTTTAGATTCAAGTTGGCAGGAAATGAGTAAACTGGGAGAGAGAATTACTGAAATTATGTGAGTATCAGAAAGAAAAAAGGGTTCAGTTCAGTCGCTCAGTTGTATCCGACTCTTTGAGACCCCATGAATCGCAGCACGCCAGGCCTCCCTGTCTATCACCAACTCCCGGAGTTCACTCAGACTCACGTCCATCCAGTCAGTGATGCCATCCAGCCATCTCATCCTCTGTCGTCCCCTTCTCCTCCTGCCCCCAATCCCTTCCAGCATCCGAGTCTTTTCCAATGAGTCAACTCTTCCCATGAGGTGGCCAAAGTACTGGAGTTTCAGCTTCAGCATCATTCCTTCCAAAGAAATCCCAGGGCTGATCTCCTTCAGAATGGGCTGGCTGGATCTCCTTGCAGTCCAAGGGACTCTCAAGAGTCTTCTCCAACACCACACTTCAAAAGCATCAATTCTTCAGCGCTCAGCCTTCTTCACAGTCCAACTCTCACATCCATACATGACCACAGGAAAAACCATAGCCTTGACTAGACGGACCTTTGTTGGCAAAGTAATGTCTCTGCTTTTGAATATACTATCTAGGTTAGACATAACTTTCCTTCCAAGGAGTAAGCATCTTTTAATTTCATGGCTGCAGTCACCATCTGCAGTGATTTTGGAGCCCAGAAAAATAAAGTCTGACACTGTTTCCCCATCTATTTCCCACGAAGTGAAGGGACCGGATGCCATGATCTTCGTTTTCTGAATGTTGAGCTTTAAGCCAACTTTTTCACTCTCCTCTTTCACTTTCATCAAGAGGCTTTTTAGTTCCTCTTCACTTTCTGCCATAAGGGTGGTGTCATCTGCATATCTGAGGTTATTGATATTTCTCCTGGCAATCTTGATTCCAGCTTGTGTTTCTTCCAGTCCAGCGTTTCTCATGATGTACTCTGCATATAAGTTAAATAAAGCAGGGTGACAATATACAGTCTTGACGTACTCCTTTTCTTATTTGGAACCAGTCTGTTGTTCCATATCCAGTTCTAACTGTTGCTTCCTGACCTGCATACAGATTTCTCAAGAGGCAGGTCAGGTGGTCTGGTAGTCCCATCTCTTTCAGAATTTTCAACAGTTGATTGTGATCCACACAGTCAAAGGCTTTGGCATAGTCAATAAAGCAGAAATAGATGTTTTTCTGGAACTCTCTTGCTTTTTCCGTGATCCAGCAGATGTTGGCAATTTGATCTCTGGTTCCTCTGCCTTTTCTAAAACCAGCTTGAACATCAGAAAGTTCACGGTTCACATATTGCTGAAGCCTGGCTTGGAGAATTTTGAGCATTACTTTACTAGCGTGTGAGATGAGTGCAATTGTGCGGTAGTTTGAGCATTCTTTGGCATTGCCTTTCTTTGGGATTGGAATGAAAACTGACCTTTTCCAGTCCTGTGGCCACTGCTGAGTTTTCCAAATTTGCTGGCATATTGAGTGCAGCACTTTCACAGCATCATCTTTCAGGATTTGAAGTAGCTCAACTGGAATTCCATCACCTCCACTAGCTTTGTTCATAGTGATGCTTCCTAAGGCCCACTTGACTTCACATTCTAGGATGTCTGGCTCTAGGTCAATGATCACACCATCGTGATTATCTGGGATGTGAAGATCTTTTTTGTACAGTTCTTCTGTGTATTCTTCTTCTTGATATCTTCTGCTTCTGTTAGGTCCATACCATTTCTGTCCTTTATTGGGCCCATCTTTGCATGAAATGTTCCCTTGGTATCTCTAATTTTCTTGAAGAGATCTCTAGTTTTTCCCATTCTGTTGTTTTCCTCTATTTCTTTGCACTGATCACTGATGAAGGCTTTCTTATCTCTTCTTGCTATTCTTTGGAACTCTGCCTTCAGATGCTTGTATCTTTCCTTTTCTCCTTTGCTTTTTGCTTCTCTTCTTTTCACAGCTATTTGTAAGGCCTCCCCAGACAGCCACTTTGCTTTTTTGCATTTCTTTTCCATGGGGATGGTCTTGATCCCTGTCTCCTGTACAATGTCACAAAACTCATTCCATAGTTCATCAGGCACTCTATCTATCAGATCTAGGCCCTTAAATCTATTTCTCATTTCTACTGTATAATCATAAGGGATTTGATTTAGGTCATACCTGAATGGTCTAGTGGTTTTCCCTACTTTCTTCAATTTAAGTTTGAATTTGGTAATAAGGAGTTCATGATCTGAGCCACAGTCAGCTCCTGGTCTTGTTTTTGTTGACTGTATAGAGCTTCTCCATCTTTGGCTGCAAAGAATATAATCAATCTGATTTCGGTGTTGGCCATCTGGTGATAAAGAGCCTAAAGAACGCATAGAACACCAACAAACAGACCAACATATGCATTATGGGAGTTACAGAAAGAGAAGCGAGTGAAGAGAGGCAAAAAACAATGGTTGAAAACTCTCCAAATTCATCAAGAGACATGAATCTACATATCTAAGAAGTAGGACAAATTCCAAACAGACCAAACTCAAAGAGATCCCGACCAAGTCACTTTACAATCAAAGTGACAAAAGACAAAGAGAGAATACTGAAAGCAGCACAAGATAAGGGACTCATCATGTACAAGGGATCTCCAATAAGATTAACAGCTGATTTCTCATCAAAAGTCATGGAGGTCAGAAGACTGGGGTGGCATAAAATGCTAAAAGAAGAAACTCTCAACCAAGAATCTGTATCCAACAAAACTATCCTTCACAACAAAGAGGAAATTAAAACCTTAAGCCTTCCTAGAGAGTGAAAGCTGAGGGAGTTTATCACTACTAGACAATGCCAGACTACAAGAAATGCTAAAGGGAAGTCTTTAGGTAGAAATGAAAGGACAACAGACAGTAACTCAATAACTCAAAGTATTACAAAGAGAGAAAGAAATCTGGGAAAGGTAACACAGGTAAATATAAAAGCCAGTATTATTTGGTTTGTGACCACTCTCCTTGTTTCCTATATGATTTAAAAGACACAGGCTGATTCATGTCAATGTATGGCAAAAACCACTACAATATTGTAAAGTAATTAGCCTCCAATTAAAATAAATTAATTAATTAAAAAAAAGACAAACACACAAAACAATAATTATGAAACTAGTTAATCAACACATAATATATAAAGATGTAATCTGTGACAAAACATAAGGAGAGAGATGGAGCTATATAGGAGCAGAATAAGAATTTTTTGTACAGTATTGAAGCTAAGTTGGTATCAATTCAAATGAGACTGTTATAAAATTTAAGATGTTAATTATAATCCCCATGGTAACCACTGAGGAAATCTAAAATATATATAGAAAAGGAAATAATGAGAGGATGAAAACAATACATTGGGAATAAATTAAACAAAATGCAGTATTGAAGGAACTGAGAAACAAAAAAGATACGAGATAAGACATAAGACAGAAGAAAATAAATAGCAAGATATCATTAAGTACTTTCTTACCAATAATCACCTTAAATATAAAGAAATTAAACCCGTCAATTAAAAGACAGGAACTGGCAGATGGATGAAAAAAAATCCAACTATATGCTGTCTACAAGAGACTCACTTTAAACTCACTTTAGATCCTAACACACATATAAGTTGAAAGGATGGAAGAAGATATTCCATACAAATAGTACCCAAAAGAGAGCTGAGGTAGCCATGTTAAAATTAAACTTTAAATAAAAATAAAAAGTAGACTTTAAATAAAAAAATAAAAAACTGTTAAAGGGCAAAGAAAGTCATCATACATTGACAGAGTCAGCTCATTAAGATGATATAGAAACTATAAATGCATACATGTCAAACAGAAACCCAAAATATATGAATCAAATATCGACACAATTGAAGGGAGAAACAGTTCTACAACAATAGTGGGAGATTGGGAGATTCCAATACTCCAATAATGAACAGAACATCTAGACAGAAGTTCACTAAGGAAATAGAGGATTTGAACAATACTAAATTAACTAGATCTTACAGATATACACAGAATACACAGAATATCCAAAAACAGCAGAATACACAATCTTCTCAAGCTCACATAAAACATTTTCCAGGATAGATTATATGTTAGGTCACAAAACAAGTCTCAGTACATTTAAAAAGATTAAAATTATACAAAGTGTCTTCTCCAACCACAATGGAATAAAGCTAAAAATCAGTAATAGGAGGAAAACTCACAAAATGTGGAAATTACACAGCACACTCTTAAAGAAGCAACAGTTCAAAGAAGGACTCACAAGAGAAATTATAAAATACTTTGAGATGAGTGAAAATAAAAGCACAACATATCAAAATGTATGGAGTACAGTGAAAACAGTGCTCAAAGGGAAACTATAGCTGTGAATATTTTTTTTAAGTCTTTATTGAACTTGTTACAATATTGCTTCTGGTTTATGTTTTGGGATTTCGGCCACAGGCATGTGGGATCTTAGCTCCCTAATGAGGAATCAAACCCACACCCCCCGCACTGGAAGGTAAAGTCTTGGACTGCCACCCAAGTCCAGTAAACATTTTTAAAAAGAAGACTTCAAATCAACAACCTCATTCTTACACCTAGAGGGACTAGGGGAAAAAAAGAGCCAACAAAACCAAGTGAAAAGACAACTTACAGAATGGGAGAAAATATATTCAAATCATGTATCTGATAAAGGTCTAGTATCCAGAATATATTAAAAATTCTCAGAATTCTACAATAAAAAGCAAATAATACTATTTAAAAATGGAAAAGAACTTTATTAGACATTTCTCCAAAAAAGATATATAAATGGCCAAAAAGCACGAAGAGATGATCAATATCATTAGTCATCAAGAAATACAAAGCAAAACCACAATAAAATATTGGGATGGTTATAATACATGAAAAAGGACTTTAACCAGTGCTATGAATATGGAGGGACTTCCCAGGTGGCGCAGTGGTAAAGAATCTGCCTGCTAGTGCAGGAGCCAAAGGAGACACCAGTTTGACTCCTAGGTCAGGAAGATCCCTGTAGGAGGAAATGGCAACCCACTCCAGTATTCTTGCGCTGGGATAATCCCATGGACGGAGACTTGGGGGCTACAGACCATGGGGTCACAAAGAGTTGGACACACCTGAGTAATTAAGCATGCATGCACACATGAATATGGAGAAACTGGATTGTTGGAAGGGATGTAAAATGATTCAGGTGCTGGGAAAACAGTTTGGTGGTTCCTAAAAATGCTAAATATATAACATATGACCCAGCAATTCCACTTCTGAGTACATACTGAAAATAACTGAAAACAGGTACTCAAAACAAGTACTTATGCATAAATGTTCATAACAGTAATATGCACAATAGCCAAAAGGTGGAAACAACCTAAATGTCTATCAATGGATGAATGTATCAATAAATTGTGGTATACACGGACAATGGAATATTGTTCAGCCATAAAAAAGTAATGGAACATTGATACATGGTATATCAATGAACCTCAGAAACACTATTACAAGTGAAAGAAAACAGAAAAATCACTGTGTGACTCCATGTATATGAAATATCCAGAATATGTAAATCCAGAAAGACAGAAAGAAAACTGGTGATTGCCAGGGGAGGCAGGAATGGGAACTAACTGTATAATGGTTTTATTCTGTGGTAGTGAAAATGTTTTAGAACTGGACAGAGGTTTTGGATGTACAACATTGGGAATGTACTAAACGCCACTGACTTGCTCACTTTAAAGTGGCTAACTTTATGTTATGTGAATTTCACCTCCATAAAACAAAAACAAAACCCACTTGAGACAGCAGTTACATTCAGGAAAGCAGTGACTGCCAAGAGAACATGAGAGAGACTTCAGGGGTGCTGGTCACATTCCATTTTTTGATTTGGGTGTTGGTCACCTAAAGCATTACACAAAGTGTTCACTTTGTGAAAAGTACTGAGCTTAACACTTGTGATGTGTGTGCTTTTGTTTTTTGTATGCACTTTATACTTTACTAAAAATTGTATTTTTTAAAAACAGTTGCCAGTATATATCCAAGAGAACTGAAAAACACATCCACACAAATACCTGTACACAAATGTTCACAGCAGCATAATAGCCAAAAAGTGGAAGTAATCCAAATGTCTACCAACTAATGGACAAACAAAATGTGGCATATCTATACAGGGGAATATTATTCAACAGCAACCCACTCCAGTATTCTTGCCTGGAGAATGCCATGGACAGAGGAGACTGTCGGGCTGCAGTTCATGGAGTTGCAAGGAGTCAGACATGACTGAGAAGCTAACACCTACACTTACAAAATACTAATGAATTACTGATACATAGCACAACATGGATGAACCTTGAAAATGTTAAGTGAAACAAACCAAATACAAAAGACCACATATTATATGACTCTATTTATAATGAATTGTCCAGAATAGGTAAATTCATAAAGACACAAAGCAGATTGATGATTGCTGGTGGCTTTGGGGCAGGGGATAATTGGGAATGTCTGCTAATTGGGATGTGTTTTTAAGAGAGTGATGGAAATATTCTGGAATTAGACAATGGGGGTTACTGCACAACCTTCAAGATACTAAAAACCACTGGACCGTACACTTTAAAATGATGAATCATGTTATATGAAATTTAATGTTATAGAAATATTTCAATTAAAAAGGTTTATTATTAATTAATAATTATTATTATTCATTAATAACATGTGAACTCTAGCATATCAAATTTTAAAAGGGAAAATCTTTTTCCAAATGGAAAACTATTATTCTAAAAAATGTTTGCTTTCCCTTGCCCATGCCCCAGATCAGCATACCTCAAAGGTGGACCCCCAGGCATCACTGACAAAGGGAGGTCTAAGCAGCAAAGCAGAGGCTGGTAGGTAGGTGAGTCACATTTTAGAATGAAAGCTGTGACCCATACCACTGATTGTCCCTGAGCAGAGGAATGTGGTAGCTGATGAAAAACAGATTTTGAGCTGGAGCAAGGGATAGAAAGTAGTGGTGACAAAGTGTTGGCAGCCCTGGCGCCAGGCTGCTTTCCATGCTTCATCCACAGGGTCATGCCTGAGGAACGAGTAGTCCTTAATGAATGTAAGTTCAGCAAAAAGAGGCCCTGTGAGATTTTTTTCACTCCTTACTTCTTTCTTCTTCTATTGATGGCTTTGGTTGTACATTATCAAGTTCTTTATAGTGTTATGAGTAGTCCTCAAAGTTATCCAAACTACAGATTTATTTGGGCAGTGGACCTCAATGGCTCTAAAAGTACCAGGTTTACAAATAATAAACAAAACTAGGCTACCAGTTTTAAAGGTAAATCTGGAGTTGGGGCAGCTCAGATTTAAATAAATCTTAAGAGTTTGAAGGACCTAAAAGTCAGGTTCTCATCCTGTGTTCCTGAGTCCAGTTTCAAAGCACAGAAGGGAGTAAAAGAGGCACCTACAGGCATTTTAGATGCACAGAGAACAAGGTGTTTCCTTGGTATTTTGAAATGCTTGCTTCTTTCTGTATACCAAAAGTTTCACTGTGTGTAGAAGACAAGTAAGACTGAATGGAAACTGCTAATAGTAGTCTTGAAGTCCGAAATCCCAGGATTTTTCAAACATATCCTCTGTGATCGTTCCCCCTTTCTTAAGACTCCTTTGTCTATTTATATTCCACCCCTCCAAGGACGGGCTTCCTTGGTGGCTCAGCCAGCCTGCAATGAGGGAGACCTGAGTTCAATTCCTGGGTCAGGAAGGTCCCCTGGAGAAGGAAATGGCAACCCACTCCAGTATTCTTGCCTGGAAAATTCCAAGGATAGAGGAGCCTGGTGGGCTACAGTTCATGGGTCTCAAAGAGTCAGACACGACTGAGTGACTAACACTTTCCAATCCTCCAAGGATTTTTGTATGGACCAGTAAGGAAGGCTAAAACTGAGATGGGAGATGTTCTATTAGCTAGGAACACTGGGCCCAGGGCCTAGGATGGATAAGAAGGTCTGAACCCACAGCTGTAACATAAGTATCAGGGCATAAAATGAGACATAAACGAGGGCTTCCTTGCTGGCTCAGTGGAAAAGAATCTGTCTGCCAATGCAGGGGACATGGGTTTGATCCCTGGTCTGGGAAGATTTCACATGTCATGGGGCATCTAAGCTTGTGCACCATAACTACTGAAGCCCGCTCACGCTAGAGTCCATGCTCCACAGGAGCAGACACCACAATAAGAAGCCCACACACTACTAAAGAGTAGCCTCGGCTTGACACAACTAGACAAAGCCTGCATGCAGCAACGAACACCCAGCGCAGCCATAAATAAATAAAAAGAAATCTCAAAATGAGAGATAGAAGTTAGGAGATAATTTGAGATGAGGAGTGGCAAGTTTAAAATATATGCTTTCTGTTCCTATCCTCATCTTGCTCCTCCTCTACTGGTACAAAGATAAAGACATAAATAACATTTTTGCTCACCCAACTCACCATTTCCTGGCAGCGAAAATAACAGGACCTTCTCCACAACCCATTCCTGCTCCAGCAATCATACGCACCTTCTGGAAGTCAGACCCTAGAGGTGACGCTGCCCACTGGCTCCAGGGGTACTCACTGTTCCTGTGGCTTCTGTCCCTGCCTCCCTTGAACAAAAATGTCTTCTGCAGTCCTTCCTTCTAGAAATCTTTAGACTTCTGCAATTGCTCCTGAAAAAAAAGGAAGATAAGTGGGTTAGAGTCAGTAAATATCATCATAATCATCCTTATGTAGGCAGGCTATGGAGGGTTGGATAGAACTTTAGCAGGGGCTAAGTATCGGAGAGAAGATGAAAGAGAACAGTACCTCAACATGGTCGATTTAATTTTTTTGTTACCTTCCTCTACCATAATGTAACTCTTTTTTTTTGATGGGTTGGGAGTGGGGGCGGCCCACACTGTGCGGCACTCAGGATCCTAGTTCTCCAACTAGGGATTGAACCCGTGCCCCTGGCAGTGGAAGCACAGAGTCCTAACCACTGAATGCCCAGGGAAGTCCCTCCGTCTCTATTTTTACTCTGCTCATTCGCTTCTCTTAAACATGCTCATTTCCCTTGTTTACTACAAAACACTTTTCTTGCCTGATCCTTTATGAGTGGAAGGAACAAAAGCCTGTAAAGCTTTTAATTAACACATCTAGATATGTTATCTTGTGTCCCTTTGAATGCAACAAAGACTTTGTGGTATCTTTTGTATACCTGCATTAAAGTAAGCTTTGTGAAGACAGGTATCTTGATTTATATAATTTAATGTCTAAGTGCCCATACAGCATGAATGGAAATGCATAACGCGTTCCACAGAGGTAGGAACTACAGCTAGGGAAGAGGAAGAGAAGAGTGGTATTCTTCAATGTATATTGCCCCACCTTGACAGAAATAGAGGAATTTAGGAAGTCTTAAGGGAAAAGCACCAAGACCTATTTGTAATAATGGAAAACTGATGACGGTGAAGACAGGAATGCCCTGAGTGATAACTTTTTTTTTAAAAATTAATTTTTTTAATGCATAAAAATATACAGAAGGGGAAAAAAAATTTGGTCTACAATTCTCAGCACCAGACAAGTCTCACTGACATAAAAATTCCGTGTGTGTGTACATATTTTATATGGGTGTAAAATATTTGTATTTTACACAAAATGCATTTTCATGGTCAGAATGTTCAAACAAAAAATATACAAAATAAAAAGTGAAAGCACCACTCCTTCCTTTTCCAAAGGCAACTCTTTTGGTTGTCTCCTTCCAGAAATAAAATTGACAGCTTGATTTATAATTTTGACGAAGTGACAACAGGATGCTGGGCTGTGAAAGGTTGAATTATTCCTTCGGCTAAATCAGAAGGATTTGGGGCTTAATTTACTTCAACATGCCTATAAAATCTGGCTGAAAGGAGAAAGGGAGCCATCTGAAAATCAGAGTCCCAGAGTCTTTTATTGTGAACTCTAAAGTCAATGCACTGCCCCCTTCCCATCCTGTTTTTCTTGCAGGAGCTTCAGGGGCAGTGTCCCAATCCTTACTCTGGAATGCTGTTGAAATGATGGCAGCCTTGATATTCACTCACTGCTAAAGGCAGTACCTTGCAGATAAAGATCCAGGACAGAAGCAAGAGGACAGTCAGCTTCTGAAGTATTAAGCACCCAGCAAATACAATCAGCAATTTACAGCTTTTCCTCACTTATAAATTGCTAAGTATTCAGTTAATTAAAAAAAAAATAGCTACTACTACCAAATTAATTCTTCTACTGAATTTTTATCAAGCACTCTTAAATGTGCCAGGCAACTGTGTACTGTGAATACAAAGATAAAAAACAGTAAGCAAAGACAGACTTCCTGCTCTCAAGAATTTATAGTCTAGTTGGGGGAAGGGAGTGGGAAAGAGGCACATATTAATCAAAGAAACACATAAATATAAAAGTACAACCACAATAAGTGCTACAATGTAAACGCACATGGTCTTGCAAAGTGTTAAGGGTTGAGGGCAAATCTGGGTGTTGATTTTTTTCAAGGGTAGGTTTTCATTGTAAATTCAGGTGCTCAGCATATCAATGAATACTGTTATTATATAGGTAATCTTTGGTTAAAAATTACAGACATTATTGTAAAATTAAGGTTAAATAAAGAAGAAATGTGCTCACAATCTCAAGTTATTTTTATTTGTCCATCTTCTCACAGAATTGTTAATGAAGAATTTGCTTAGGTTCTTTGTAGGTTAGAACAAAGGTAAGCTTTGTTGAAGTTAGAACCAGGGCTTGGGAATATGTATTTTTACAAAATCCCACCTTACTGTCTCCTCCTCGATCCCCTGCCATTTTTGTTTTTTTAAAATAAAACACTTAATGTCCCTACTGGACACCTGCATTCTATATGTCCAAACTCCCCAGCCCCACCTCCCCATTCTTCCTCAGTCTCTTAACCTGGCAGTCTGATAAATGGATATACACTCTAGTGTGTTTACTACCAAAACATTAGCTAACATGTTGACATTTTTCAGAGATGGAGTGGCATAGTGTCAAACAGGTATACTTAGCAGAAGGGTTATTAAGAATATTATGTGCCCTGAAGCTAGCTGCGAAGAAAGAGGTTTACAAAGCAAAGGCCTCCATTCACAAAGCCAAGGGGAAGTTTTAAGGGGTTATTTACACAACCTAGGTAAAATTTGGTGTTCGCCAAAATTTAAAACCCAACTACTGATCATCTGTTCTCATAATTGAGGGAGTCAAATAAAAACTGTCTCTGATGTTTGATATTTAAAAGTTATGTGACACCATAAGCCACATGTAAAGATTAGGGTCCACTCTTTGCATGTGCCTGTCTCCTAAGATGAAAATTTACTCAGTACTGTGATAGTACTGAATAAAAAGAAACAGGCCCTGACTCTAGGTGCTAGCAACTGGATTCAAGTTCTGCCCTTCCTTTCAAACGGCTTCTCTAGATAAGCTCCAAAACCTTATCCCACTGATCAAAGAGGAAGCTACCAACACTTTCCACCCAAACTACAGAATCCTAAAAGCTCTCCTTCTGCTGGTTTAAAGCAGATATGAAGAACACATTGCTTCAGCTCTTAAAAGTGGGCATTATTCTAGAAAAAGCCTAAGATTGGTAGGGGCCCTTTATCAAGAGGAGTTTCGCAAAGTACTCCAGCCCCAGTTACTTAAATTAGTTCACGCGCGCATGCTAAATCACTTCAGTCGTGTCCGACTCTTTGGGCCCCATGGACTGTAGCCCACAAGGCTCCTCTGTCCATGGGATTCTCCAGACAAGAATACTGGAGTGGGTTGCCATGCCCTTCTCCAGGGGATCTTCCTGACCCTAAATTAGTTCTGCCCTTCCTAAATTTTGTCTTTTCCCTTCCCCATCCTTCTCAATTGGCCTGCTTCTAACCAGAGAGTAAGATTCTGACTCCAAGAAAGAGTTTAGCACTGGGATCTGTATGCCATTAACCCCTCTCCATGCTTACCCTAAACTCACCCATCTCTCCCTAAAGGGAGGTGGAACTTACTAAGTGAACAGTCCTGAAAATCAGTAACAACTGGCATTTTAAACTCTTATGTTCTCCAAATTCCTGTAAATAAACTCCTAGAAGGGAGAGGGAGCAGCAGTTCTTTGGAGAAACAAATCTATCTCCGAAGCTTACCTGGGTTTATGTTCTGTTAAAGGGAACCTTCTGAATCTGCTTATGGTTTTCAGGCCAAAAAGATGCACTGAACTCAGGTTTCAGCCTAAAAAGCAGACTTTGGAAGACAGTTCAGGATGGCTGACCTTGTACACATCTGGTGTGAGATGGAGATAATGATCCTCTGTATTAAAGAAAAAAATCCCTATGGTACAGTGTGGCAAAGTAACTCGTCTGAAACCACAGTAAGGCAAATGGCCCAGGATCATCCAAGGACCTAACTACTCCAAATCTGTGCTCCTTCCACAAGATGAAGAAGGGAGGCCAGGACAACTTCTAAATTTCTAAATCAGTGAAGAAAAATAGCCTTCATAAACTTAACACAGGGATTCTGCAGCTCTGCACACAAGGAACAGGAAAAACAAGAATTCTTAGGAAAAAAGATCAGCAACTTTGCATTATTTTTGAGGCATGTGGGAAAATAAGACATCAAAGCCTTTATTGAGCCAGGTTACACTGTCAAGAGGAAACTGGGACAGATATTAGAAAATCTAAGGACCAAGCTCCCTGTTGCCCAAGAGCACCCTCAACAAGAACCTGAGTATTTTGGGGAGCTCAGTTCCCAGAGGAGCACTGGGAGAGTCAACATAAAAGTATATAGAAAGCTGCATAACAGAAAGATGCCAAAACCAGACCTCTGCTGCCTACTCACTACCCATCCAGGAAGCACTGGGGAACAGACAATATCGGAACAAAAGTAGCCCTAACAACTGGGGAAAGAAGGTTGGGAGGGGGAGACAGACAATAGGGCAGAGGAAGTTCATTGTTCTAGCTTTCCTATAAAATTCAAATGTGTGTGGTTGCAAAACAAAAATCCAGAAAGAAACATGAGATTAATGCATTTATTCCAAGTAATTAACACAATAAAAATAAAGTTAAACTTGTCCAAGTCAACTCATAAATCTTTAATCTTTTGAACAAATGTACAACCCAAAACATCACACTATGGAGGAAAAAAATGGGAAAGGGAGAGGTAGAGGGAGGAATACATATAAGTGTGGAACAGAGGAGGAGTACAATCCCAAAACAAGCTTCAGATCCTCTACCTCTTCAGAACAGAAAATGGCTGCTAAATAATTTGCACAAAGTGTCAGTGGATCACAGTACAATGAACAAAGGCCATTTCAAAAACAAAAGGGACCCCAAAAGCATATCTGCTCCTGGCACTAAGCCATGAATAAGCCTTACCGATTTGTTGTCTTCCTAAAGTGAGCCTGGTAGATTTTCTTCCATGTTTACTGAGGTGATTTCCAAATAGGTTTGTGGATTAGCAGGACCAGCTCAAGAAAGGGCAACAGAATGAAGGAAGTGTGGGGACTGACATGCCACAAGGAAATAAACAGTAAACAAAAGGGCTACTCACACTGCATTTCAAACAATGTTAAGGCAGGCCCATCCAAATGGAAAGCCTAAGAGATGAACAATCCTTCCTTCATCAGTAGTTTTCCATTTCAGCAGGCTTTCTTGTCTTTCTCCCAGAGATCCATCAGCTGCCCAAGAAATTGGGTGGGAATACAACACAGCAATTGGAGAAGTCAGCTCTGTCTCCCTCCTCCCCCAGAAATGGAAGAGTCAAAGCCAAAATACAATCAAAGCACACTAGGTGGTGAGCCAGATAGACATTTGATTTTAATGACAAAGTTGGAGAAAATAAATTGGCAAAAAAAAAAAAATAATAATAATAATTAACAGAAAATACTTTTTTTACAGATATGTATAGAAATTATGATTGATTTGTCTGGTTTCTTAAGGAAAAAAGCAACGGAGGTAAATTTTTTAGCTTCCATGAACATTTACTCTAAGATGCTGACTGCATCTCTTAGTGTAGGTTCCAGATGAGATCCAACTAGTCCTGGGTCACCTGGGCACCTGATTTCTAGAAGCCAATAGGATTCATCCACAAGTAGCTCTGAACGTGCTTTCTCAGCTGTGAACACTGGATTCCGTGTGGTCCTGGAGCGCATCAACAGCAGCTTCTTGTGCAGCTATTTCCTGAGGGATCGTACTGCCTCCGGCTACCTGTTCCCTTGTATGGGACCCTGAAGCCACAGATTTTACCACATTCAAAGGGTTGTCACTATATTCATCTACTTGAGGAACTGCTACTTCCGTGATGGATGCATTCGGTATTTCTAGCTGCAGTGGTCCCATCTCCAGGGAACTACACTCAGGAGGGTCACCTGGCTCAGAGAGAGGAGAACATATCTTCTCTTTTTGAACTCCAGATGTCCGTGTGACAAAATCAACAAGGTCTGGAAGGCAAGGAGATGGCCCAAGGCATAAAGGATTAATTGTTTCTGATTCCAATCTGAGTGAATCTTGTTTCTCTAATTTAGATGTTTCTTCTATTTCCTCAGGCATCATTCCTCCTGCTAACAGGTCCAGGGCCTGGTGTGTTCCCTCTAGGTTCCCCAAGCCAAGGCCAACATTTTCTATAGGAAGTCCAGTTTTCAAAATGTTAGGAGCGATCCTCCCAGTTCTGGGATTAGTTGAGTTTTGTTCACCCTCTGCTCCAAAGTTCAGCACCAGGGTTTTGGGAGAATCTAAGGGAAACTCAGAAAAGGATGGTATTGGTTCAAAGTCGGTGAGAGTGGAGGGATTACCTCCTAGAGGAGACACAGAATTTTCTTCACATACTTTCTGAGACAGGGCAACTGGGGATCTATGTGCTGGGTCTACCCGAGTATTGCAGAAATCAACACCTATATCCCCCAGGCTTCCCAGGGCAGCAAGCTCTTCTACTTTTAAATCTGTAACTTCAAAGTTTTCTAAGGCCTTGCTCTCTATTGTCACTGTTAGTTCTGGATGGACATCTCGAGGCTCCAGGGCTTCTGCTTTTGGTTTCTCTGGGCTCTCCCAGGTTTCTGGCTTCTTGTTCTCATCCCAAACAGTCAGTTTATAGGTCATTTTACCCTGCAAGTCTTTTGATCTTTCTCTCTTCAGTTTGAGGCTTCTGTACCTAGAAGTTCTGGAAGATGATTCTGGTGCTGAATTTTCTAGCCACTCCTCACTACAAGTTGGGACTCCTTGCTTCTGTTCATGGTCTTTCAAGCACATATCTGATCTGTCTGGGGACTGAAGAAGCAATTCTGGGGCAGAAATTTTCACATCTTGTGGGTTCTGGAGTAAAGACCTAGCTTCTGACGGATATGAGTCTATTTTTGCCTTTGTGGAAGAGACAGCTTGTGTCTTCAATTCAGGTACTAGTTTACCTTGAGTTTTACTTTCTGTTATCAATTTCCTGGACTGTTTAGCCTTTTTGTCAGTCCTATGCAAGTTGGGCTGTTCTACTTCTTCCTCCCACATGCATCTGTTCCCACTGTTCAAATTAGAGTCCTCTATGCTATTGGGCCCAACATTGATATCTGTTCCCTCTCTCACTGTCCTTTCAGAGAGTTTCACTCCTTCTTCTTTTAGTTCAGTGCTTGTCTCTACTTCACTTTTCCCACAATGCTTAGATTGGTGGAGCTCCTGGCTTTGCTGCTTACTAGATTCCACAAGGTGGGTTTCTACCAACTTCTGAGATTGCATGGTATGACACTGTGTATCTGACAGCTCAGAGGCTGGCTCCACACCTGGTGGCCCAGGGTCTCCCAGGTCAAGTTCAATTTTCCTCACTGGAGCTACATCCTTATTAGCATCACTCTGGAAGGAACCAGAGGCCCACTTGGCCAAAGTCTCTGTCTTTGGGCTAATAGTTTCATAAGGCCTGTTTTGGCACAACCTTGTCAGAGGCTGCAGGAAGCCATAGCTGCTGCCTCTGTTTTTTGAATCTACATTTTCTACAGCTGACAATCTTCCTAGGGACACCAGAGGTTTTGAAATGGGCTTTTCAGAGCTGCTGACCATAGGAGCAGAGACCAAATTTCTACCTGAAGGCAACTCCTCTTGGGATGCACTGCTGTTCAAAGTAGAAGTGGAAGAGGTATCTGAATTTTCAGCTCTATTTTCCCCGTTGGCTAATGGACCACCACTCAGCTTAGTCTCAGGGGCTCCTTTTCCACCACTACTGTAGAATATGTCATACAGATCCTTAGCATTGGCTGTGGCTAAGCATGAATTACGCTTTTCCAATTTTTTGGCTTGTTCACTGAACACACTTGAGAGGGGAGGTGGAGGACGCACCAACACAGAGAATAGGGTCTGGTCCCGGTCACTCTCACTCACCCCAGGAGCCGTCTCATCAGAAGGAATGGCAGTAGGCTGTGCTGAGGCCATGATGGCTACCGGTAATACTGGGTTCAAAATGTTAGGACCCAGGAAGCCAGGGATGACAGTGTGAGATACAGCTGGGTTTGATTTCACTGGAGCCAAAATAGCATTTGCTTGGGCAGGAGAGGGGGAAGCTGGATGAGGTATAACTGGAGGTGGTGGAGGTGGCGGTGGAGGTGGAGGTGGAGGAGGTGGTAGCATTTGTTCAGGTATATGTGATGGCTCATTCTTTTCAGCCAGCACCATTTTTTCCTCTGGAGACCCTTTCAAAATCACCTCTTCCCCTCCAAATGCTTTAGAGATGATGTCGGGAGGCAAGAGGAGATCAGCTGAAGACTCTTTAACCACTGGCAGAGGCTTAGCAGTGGTTCCAGAAGATTTGATGGATAGAAAGGTGTTAAGCGGAGCTGGCTTGCTTACTGTGGCTGAACCTGATTTGCGGAGGACTGTGGATGGGATGGGCAGGTTGGGTCGGATCTTAGTCTGGGTTGAAGTTGTCACTACAGGCATCCAAGGACTAGTATGTGCAACAACAGTTTTCCCAGAGAGTTTGATTTTGATAGGCTTTGTCTTCCCAGGATCAGCTTTGCCATCCTCTTTGTCCTTACCACTTTCCACAATCTCTTCTTTGGGAATACTTGGGATCACTAAACTTTTTTCCTCCTCTTTTTCCGGCTTCTTCCAGCTGAATTTCCCAAAAGAGGAAGATATTGGTGGTTCTTTCTTTATTTCTTCTTTTAATTGGAGTTTGATGCTAGGCCTCTTTCTATTTTCAGCCTTTTCAGGGGAGTTTCCACCCTCAGAAAGCTGGTCCTCTAATTCCTCAGACACCCTATCGTCCTCCTTTACTTCCTTCATAATCTTTGCCTGTTTTTCTTTCTTCTCCTCCTTCGGTCTCTCACTGAACTTGCGCTTCAGCTCACTCTGCCGCCGCCGTTCTGTCTCTAGGACCACGGCCAAGCCAGCCTGGCGGTCCAGATTCCGTCGCTCCTCATACAATGGGTTTTCAACCACATATTTCTAGGGAAGAGAAAAGATAAAGGCTCAATAACTGGGCAAAATACTTTAAGAGAGAAAATTTGACCCTGCCACTATTAGAACTCATTTAATGAAAATTCTGATTCACCTTCCTCAAGAATAAATAAATGGTCCTCTCAGGTTAGCATTTCTTACTAGGATTGAGAACTTCCTTGTGGTTATATAGAATTTGAAGTGTTAAGGACTTTTTCTTGCTCTGAGCTTGACAACATCAAAAGGATTACTGCAGAAAGTAGGAAATCTCCATAGGCTACTACAAAGACCAACCTTATATTTCTCATTGTGTTGATAACCCTTCACATGTTGCTCTCCAGAAATTGGATCCCCCAAAAATTCCTCACAGAGCTGGCAGTAATATCCAGTGATGGGAATCAGAAACTCAGAGCCTGCAAGAAGTAGAACAAAGTCAAGAAAGTAAGTCATTTCTACCCAAGATGACAGCAACCAAAGGAAATCCCACTTCCCTTTTGCAGTAAAATGATTAACAGTATAAAGGACTTTACTCACTTTCAAGTCAGAAGGAGCATTTAGAATCTCAATGGTATGTTTTTCCAACTTAAAGCCTGAACTCAGGACCTCCATCCCTTCTACATTTTGGGAACACTAACTGGTTAATCCCCTAACTGGTTAATTTAGGAGTTTTCTGTGCCAGACTCATTTCTGTTGCTGATTCTCCTCAAATTCCAACTAGCACTAAGTATCTTAGGAGATTTAAAAATTATACTCCTCAAAAGCCCAGTACCATTTGTATGAGAATCTCTCATGTTGGTATTAATTACTTAGGAATTTATCTTCTACAGATATAAAGGATGTAGAAGCACTGACTACTTACAAAGGTAAGAAACTGAGAAGTTTAAAGACAAAAAAACTTTCTATTTCTCAACTTAGCCCCTAATAACAACTATTCAAAAATATTTTATAGTTCTTAGCTGAAAAGGCAGTTATTTTGCACCTCTTACTGTTCTTTTTCCCCTGGATTTCAAATAAGGTTTTAGTGCATAAGTCAGTGGTGAAGAAAGTCATATTTTAGTCCATGTGCTGCCGAAGCGAGCACAAAGAAAGTTTTATTTTAGAGTGGTATGTATGTGTTTAACATCTGTTAAGATTGTTGGCCATATGGGTAGAGATTGTTACTGTCTTATAGCTCTCTTTATTTCTTTAGGACCTAGTTGTGCACATGGAATACAATATTCCAGCTTTGCTAAAAGTATTGGTTATGTTTCACTCTATGCTGCTTCCTTGCACCTTAGTTCAGGGATACCTCTTCCCTGACTGAATGTAAGGAAACCACAAAAATGGCAGGGAGGAAACTTACCTTTTGCAGGAACAGTTATCTTGTCAGTGCGCTTTACAGCATCTTG
Source organism: Bubalus bubalis (assembly GCF_019923935.1). Classification (NCBI taxonomy): domain Eukaryota; kingdom Metazoa; phylum Chordata; class Mammalia; order Artiodactyla; family Bovidae; genus Bubalus; species Bubalus bubalis. Next base: position 34,926,217 of record NC_059158.1, on the reverse strand, counting down.
CTTGGCTTCATTCTGGGTCTTTGAAGCCCAAGGTCTGTTGTAGGGATCCAGTGTCTATTTGCAAGAGGCAGAGGCGCTCACACACAGCACTAAAATCTCAATGACCCACTTTTCTTTTTCTCCCCAACAACCAGGGGGGACCAGAAGCCCCCAGCTGCCCACCCCCACCCACTCTGCCAACTGTTTAAATGGAAATCACCTGTGGAAAAGGTAAACATATGTTAGAGCAAGTACTAGCAATGGATAAAATAAAACAAATAATCAGGTACTCAAGGAATCAAAAGAGGCAGCAGCATCACTTACACTTGCCATGGTGTTTAGTTACAGGCAGGTCCCCTGGACTGAGCCCTGGGGATGATGTCTCCTTTGTTGGTACCTCTTGGCTCTTCAGATTGGGGCTCCTGCCCATATGAGAATGTTGCATTTTCCAGCTTTGTAATACAGATGGGGGTATAGGAGTTTGAGGGGAAAGAGGGCAAGAACGGAAATAACAGAGGGCAAGATACCTACCTGTGTGTGCTTCTTATTGTGCATATGGGTGAAGAAGTCAAACATGGTCCCACAGATGGTGTTGCAGTCTTTGCACCAGTGATTGCCAGCATCATAATACTCATAGGCAGCAACGGGCTGATCAGACTGCTTAGCTGGCTGGGGGCTCTCAGCAGGCTTGGGGCTCTTAGTATGGGAATTCTCATTGTTTACCTTTGATTCCTAGAGGGGGAAAAACCTGTACTAAGAAGGAATTCAAGACAATCTAGATCTGTCTTCCCTCAGAAAAAGCAGGTAGCTACTGCAATAACGGAAATAGGACCGTATGATCACATTTCTGTTAAAACTGCCTAAAGCTGCACAAACTGGGAAAAACCCCATGAGAAATCTGTCTGCAAGACTCAAAGAGAATTAATTTGATTCCAGTGTCATGTCATTATGAAGAATAAATCATAATGACATTATATTTACTTATATATCTGAAAATATCTAGAAGAATACTCAGGATTATGGAAACATTGGCTGCCTCTGGGGAGGAAGGTAGAGAACAAGAGTGGATAGGAATCTTCTATAGTATCACCTTTGGTAGATGTTAAATGTGTTACCTATACAACTAAATACATTAGTTAAGTTTATCAATCATGATGACAACTAGGAAGGGAAGAGGAAATGGAAAAGGTAATTGACAGATTAAGCAAGTGAAAAAAAACAAACAAACCAGATGATAGTGAACTCTCTCATCACAGACACATCCAGTACAGAAAACTAGAGAACAAGGCTGGCATAGATAAAGGGTATAGTCATCTATTTAGGATAACTTACAGGAATCTGGGTAAAATGTTTCTAACTGCCTAAAGTGTCACCATTAGAATTTAACATCTTTCAGTTAACATGAATCCTCTTTTAAAATATATCAACTCTCCAACATTAAGTGATCAATAATAAATAATATGAATTCATTTTTCAGCAAGCTGAGAACAAGGTATTCAGGAAATGAGAATTCTGGATAATATTGGGGACTGAAGCACATAAAAAAGATAATCCTGGAACACAGAGAAGGTGAGTATGAAGTAGGTTCCACAGTAGACACAATCAGGGAAGGGAGCACCTGGAATATTGGCTGGTGGGGAAAGGAAGACTAAATAGAGAAAGGGAAACAACTGAGATTTCAATAATAATCTTTCCCATTTACAGTCCTATTCAAGGGTCACTAAACAGATCATATCCAGCAGGTAAGGGATGGGCACATGCATACACTGCTGGTGAGTACTAACTGACACCACCTTTCCAGAAGATAATTGAGGAACACAAATTATATACCTCAAAATTCTTTATACCTTTGACCAAGCAATTCTATTCCATGATATTTATCCTCAGGAAATTACGTCAAACTACAGGTGATTTAACTGGTTAAACTGTTATCCATACAACAATAAAAATAAGGTTGCTAAAATGATATTATATAAGTCTATTTATTGACATGGAAAGACTATCATGAAATACTACAAGAGTAAGTAACAAATGCTTTCAGACTGTGGTGTTGGAGAAGATGCTTCAGAGTCTCCTGGACTGCAAGCAGATCAAAGCAGTCAATTCTCAAGGAATTCAACCCTGAATATTCATTGAAAGGACTGATGCTGAAGTTCCAATATTCTGGTCACATGATGCAAAGAGCTGACTCACTGGAAAAAAACCCCGTTGCTGGGAAAGATTGAAGACAAAAGAAGTGGGCGGCAAAGGATGAGATGGTTAGATAGCATCACCAACTCAATGGACATGAATGTGAGCAACTATCGCCCACTAACTCTGGAGATAGTGGAAGACAAAAGAGCCTGGCATGCTGTAGTCCATGGTTGCAAAGGGTCAACAGGACTTAGCAACTGAACAACGAAATAACAAAATACATTTGATTAGGACTTCCCTGGTGGTACAGTGGATAAGAATCTGCCTGCCAATGCAGGGGACACCAGGTCAATCTCTGGTCTGGGAAGATTCCACACGCTGTGGAGCAACTAAACCCAAGCACCGAGAACTCCAGGGTCCGTGAGCCACAACTACTGAGCCGGTGTGCCCTGGAGACCATGCTCCACAAGAGAAGCCACCATCATGGGAAGGCCATTCATTGACAATGAAGAGTAACCCCCACTTGCCACAACTAGAGAAAACCTGTGCACAACAACAAAGAGCCAGTGCAACCAATTAAAAAAAAAAAACAACACAAATCTATTAAAAGATGTATTTGAATAATCAATACAGATATGTGACTAGGTACAGAATGTCAAATGTCACTTTATCCAGAAGACTTTCCCTAACTACTCCATATTCCTTAGCCTGTTTTCGACTGAACCACCACCACCACCACCAACTACATAGTTCCCTTTTATACTTCCCATATCTAAACACTGTCTGGCACTTTTTTGGAGACCAAGAAATATTTATTAAATGAATGAACAGAAGAAGGTAATTTGGAATAATACCAACTCATCAGTAACAACTGTGTCTAAGTGAATGGAACTATGGAAATGTGCATGTGTTTACTTTTATGAAATGAGCTATTTAAGAGAAAGAAAATCAAACTAACCACACATTTTAAAAAGAGGCAAAGAAAGAAGAAAGACCAAAGACAGGTAGAAAACAGAGCTTGCAGAGAGAACATTCCTTATTGCTGAAATGAAAATCAAATTGCAACATATTCTTGTTAACTTCAGAGAACATTCTCTCACTCAAGTCAAGATGATAGTTTATCATGGGGTTGGTGCCTAAATGGAACCCCAAATAATGTATAAGTCAACTACAAGCTCTTTTCCCATCAAAGGCCCTGAACTCAGTGGTCCTGGTATAAGAAAATAGTCCTACCTGGTTGAGAAAGAGAAGTCTCCCAGGAAGACATAAAAAAATTAAAGCTTGGCTGACAGAGAATACAGAGTATCTTCTTCTCTAACCCCAATATTAACTGACCATCTACTACGTACTAGACATACCGGATGCCATGAGAAAACACAAAAATAAGTTATACTCTGTTATTCTCAAGAAGCTCTCATTTAGTGCAAGAGACAGGCATGAAATCAGGCATGAGTTTAATCATGCTTTCAGTAAGACAGAATGAAATACATTTTATAAAGGAACAAAGTAATATATTATGGGAATGCTAAAAAAGGTCTGACTCAATCACAGCGGAATTCAGGAATTCTTCACCGAGGAGGGGAGTATTCAAGTTGGGCCTTAGTGGATGAGTAGAGTTGGGAGAAAGATTATTCCAGGCTAAGAGGAGTATTAATGATTTCCTGAGAGCTATCTATTTGCTATGTGGCAGGCACTGAACTGTGTACTGGGGACTATACTGGAGAATGAGACAGATATGGTCCCTGATCCCTTGAACCTTAAAATCTAATTGGGGAACACATGTAATAATACAATTACAAGGCCATAAATGCTAAGAAGGAAAATGAAGATATGAGAGTATATATGAGGCAAATTTAACAACCTGGAAAATCAAGAAAGGGAGTCAGGGAAATAATTTAAACTGCGATCTGAGGATGAATTTGAGTGAGAACACAGGGTAAGAAGAGTAGTAATTAGTAGGAGGAGAGGACACAAAGACATTAAAGATGATGAAACATTTATGGAATGAAAATGCCAGTAATGAAATTGCAGAGAGCAAAGGAAAAGTAAGATTTGAAATGAGGCTGAAGAGGCAGGCAAAGTAGTATCATAACCACTGGCTGAATGTGGAGAAAGAATTAAGAGAGTAGCAGTACAAGCAAAACTTGAAGGTGGCTTGAACTTGTATGGCAACAGAGATGATGAGATGAATGGAACTGAGATTTATTTTGGATGGAGAACTGGCAGACTCTGTAATCGTGTGGAGCAGTTAGGAAGGGGGAGCACTAGGAATGCTTTTCCACTTGTTGGCATAAAAACTGTTGGACAGTAATGTCATTCACTGAGACAGGTAACAAACAGCAGAGGAAGAAAGATTAGAGGGAGGCTGAGCACAATCTTAGTTTAATTTAGAATACATTGATTTTAAGGTGTTAGAGACAATCAAGTGGAAATAGTGAGTAGTCTGTTGGACACTCAGACTTGAACCTTATAAGAATCACCTGAGCTAGAATATAAAACTGAAAGTTGTCAATATGGTATTTCAGCAGAGGACTGAATGAAATGACCTAGGGAAAAAGCAGAATTCTGGAGACCTGGGCTAGAACTGAGTCCTGAAGAACTAAAATATTCAAAGATCAGGAAATTAAGCAGAGCAGCTAACATACAAGAAGGAAAAGAAATGTGATGGGAGCCAAAGGAAGAAAACAGTTTTTCGGAGACAGTGGTTCCTTGTATCAAATACTGATTTAAGAACTGAAATTTGAGGCTGTTCAACATGGTGGTGACCTTGTTGCTAAACATGAACCAAAAAGGCATTTCAAGTTGTGAGAAGACTAGAAGCTAGACTGAAGTGAGTTAAGGTGTAAATGCTAGATCCAGAACATGGAGGGCCCAGAATTCTACTTTGGAGGCAATGGGGAACTGCTAAAATTCTGAAGGACAGTACCACGATCTAAACTATGTTTTACAAAAATAACTAGCAAGAGTAAGAACAGTTTGGAAAAGGAAGCTAAGAAAATGGTTAGTTAGAAGGCTGCTTTAGGAATCCATGGAAATAAAAGATACAAAAGAAATGGAAAAGTTGAGTCGTTACCTTGCTATTGGAAGAGGAGTTTGAGGATGACAACACTTTTTCTGGGCTCTTGGATTTTTCTGCTTTCCCAGTCTTCTCTGTAGGCTCTCTACTGTCACTTGAAGACTTCTGAGATTTATCAGAAATGTTAATTCCCAGGATCTGAGCCACTTTGTCCAGTTCAGACTGCTTTTTTTCTGCCTCTTCTGCCTCTTGTCGAAGTTCTGCAATGTCCTTCATAATGTTATCCTGAAGCCGACTCACCTCTACTAGGAGTGGATCTTTGTGACCATCCTTCTCCCTTCGTTTCTTACGCAGCATTTCCCCTGAGTAGTCAAATGTCAACAGAAAGAAACACAGGAAAGTTAACAAGCCATTTTTCAGTCATAAACACTAATTCTTAAGACTTTATGTTCATAAAATGTCTCTCCATGAAACATCCAAAAGCAGGTGAGACTTGCCCTCCACGTGGGCCGGTTTAGGTGATGCTCCTATGGAAGTAAAGGTAGAGTGATTACATTATCTCTTAGGTAGGGGTTATTAGCTAAAGATCTATGGACAGGTTTCAAAGAGAGACTCCATGTATCCCTAGAAGGGTATATACAAGTTTATGTACATGTGTCCTCCAAAAAGGTTAATATATGCTGTAACTGTAACACATGCATTCTGTGGCTGTTCTCTTCAGAGAACCAAATAATTATTCACATATTTGACTTTATCTGATTTAAGGACCCTTCACCAACACATCCATTGAGTTTTACATTTTGCCTTAAGTTCACCTGATGTTATTTCTTATTTCAAACTTCAGATTCTCATGAATTAACCCTCACAGGATTAATAACTAAGCTTCTCATTCCTAAAAAGTCCAAAGCCAAACAAGAAATTACATCTTCTCCCACTCTCTGCTTTTCTGTTATTACCAAGTTGTCATATTTTATGTTCTTTCCTTAGTGTATATGTGAAATCCTAAAAGCACTGGTGAAGAGGTGTACACCCACACCTACACACACAATTGAGAGAAAAACGAATATAGCAAATATGGTAAAATGCTAATAATCATGGAAAACACCTGAGAATTCTTTACACTACTAATGCAACTTTTCTATAAGTCTAATCATATCAAAATTTTTTTGAAAGTGAAGCTTCAATGTCAATGAACCTGTTTGAGAGTCCCCAAGGCTTTTCATTTGGATCTCTTACTAAAGTTACAACAAAAGGGCAGCCTAGGAGTGTCTGATACCTTGCTGTTTATGAAGCCGCTCCAACTCAGTTCTAAGATAGTACATCTTCTTCTGGCGAGCTTCACGGTCACTTTTCAGCTTTTCCCTCTCTTCAATAACCTGCAAAATAAAAAATGGTAACAGACACTTTAGCCTACAACATCCCCCCTTTTCTATTGTTCTTTTCCAGAAAGCCTCATACTAGATAATATCTGAATGCAAGAATACAAACACCTGCACACAGAGGCTCTGACTTTATAACGAAGATGATTATTTCATTCCAATTCAAGTCCCAGAATAGAATTATCCTTTCCAGAACTCTATTGATTGGAAACTACTATTTTTGTAAAAGCACTACACTATTAGATAGTAGTTCTGAGTCCAAAAGGAACCATCAAGAAGGGAATGAATATGTGTTGTGGATGAAGCACTGTGTTAGTTGCATTGTATGTATCATCTTATTTAATCATGATATTATCTGTTTCACAGTAAGAAAACTGAGGTTGCAAAAGACTAAGTAACATACCAAAGATCATATAGTAAGATGATTTTAAATCCAGGTATATATGCCCTAAAGCCTCTGGTCTTTCAACTCTACTACTATCACCTAATGGGAAAAACAAATATGGCTTGTCCATAAGGAACTCAAGTGAAAACCCTGTGTACTGTCAGCCCTGACTTTAGTACTAGGGCCTTAAAGGTAAAGGAAAGGAAAAGCACTAGTCTTCAGAGTATCTCTGCAGTCTTAGGTTTTGTCGTATGGAAGTTCTTCTCTTTCCCAAAAGACTTCAAAAAAACAAACAAAAAACACAAAACACTGAAGTTCAGGGTACCCAAGTACAATGGAAAATTAAGAGGTGTTTCTGGTCTTCTCAAGGATTAGCTAAATTTCTTTTAAACTGGAAAAAAATCAATTAGCCTTCCAATTTCACCTTTTCTATTTTTCTCCTCAGGTCTTAATTATTTTATTAGCAAACCAAATTAACACATATTACAATTTTATGGTCCTTAGGTCACTGTGCTTAACAAAGTGAGTTGTTAGCTATCAAGTACCTTTAAAATCAACAGTATATATTAATTTTTCTATTCAAAATTCTATTCTGTATTCCTCATCTCTATGTAATTTTTACCTACTGCTTTAAAACATCTAAATTATTATATCTTTACCCCAGCCACTGTCTGCTTTCTATAGTCAAGGAACCCAATGAACCTTGACAGTACAAAAACTACTTTAAAAAAGTGTCATAAAATATATTATTATTCCTGGACTCTAAGTTAAACCAGAACAAACAAAGCTTATTTCTTGGTTTAGTTACCAAGCAACAACTAGTCAATAGTTTTTAAACTCCATAATCACTACAGAAAAAAGATCTAAAACTCACTGGGATAAAACACAGATTTCTTGATTTCTATGGATATCAGGAAAGGAACCCAATTTTGGTTCCTCACTCTCTGATGAGTCATACTGAAGACTTCAAGGCTCCCAGCTTCTACCCATAGTGTCCTAAGGCTGGTAATTGAGACAGAGAAATAAACTTAGGAAAAAGAAGTCTAGCAATCACAGTAGGACCTAGGGCCATACTTTAGGCCAAAGGAGAAAACAGTAAAAGAAAAAATTATGGTAATAACAGCACTCTCTAAAGATTGCCTTGGACCTTGCAAATTTTTAGCTCCCTCTAAAAGACAAATACAAATTTATGTTGAAATAGAAGATGCAGGCACAGGAGGCCCAAAGCTAACACTCACCTTCTGTTTCTGGGAAGCACGGTTCTTCTCATCAGAAATCTTCTCTGGATTATATCTTATGAGTGATGGGATGGACACATGGACAGGCACTTGGGCAGTAGGAATTGAGCCCAGCACTGACTCCTCATGCTTGGGCTCATCAGGAGTCACAGTGGGGATCACACGGAGGTTGGGACGGCTGCGGGTAGCTTGTTTGCTAACTGGCACTGTCCTGTGTGAGTCTGGTAGAGGGTGATTTGAGGGTTGGGAGGCAGGGTACATGGGCCACCTTGAGGCTGCATATGCCATGTAGTGCCTATAGGCATCAAAGGAAGCAGGGGGAATGGCAGGTCCCTGGTAGTTTGGAGGTATCCGAGCTGCAGCAAACTGAGAGGCCCTTGGCACATGAAACTGAGATAAAGAAGCAGGGTGCGGAAGTCTAACTGGGGCAGATGGGGCTGATGGCAACATGCACCTGACTGCAACAGATGACTGAAACCCACTGCCAACCACCTCAGGTCCTACAATATGGCCCATCGGATGGTCAGACTTTAAGAACGGGGGGCTGTTTTTTGTGAGCAAGTAAGGGTCCACAGGGGAGACCTGGTGTGGACGGGACACTTCTGGGGAGTGGGTATTGCTATGGTGCACCTCCCCGCTCTCCAGTCTGTGAGGATCTGCAGAGCGCTGATCAGCTGAGAAACGGCGGTCAACGGAGGAACAGCGGTCTGCAGGAAAGTGCCGGTCAGCAGAGGAATGGCGGTCAGCAGAGGAACGGCGGTCAGCAGAGGAACCTGACGGCTTTTTGCCATGAAGTCGTTCCTGTGTGCGTGCAGCCAGTTTACTAATCTCGGCTACCCCAATATCCAGCCCTATGGTCTTGAGCAAGTCATGAATCTTGGCATATTCTGGATTGGTCTCTTCTCTTGATTCTAGCTTTACAGTTGGAGCTGAAGAGGGTAGGGAGCTTGCCTTCTGCCTCATAACTTCACTTTCAGAGCTCCCAAGGGGCTTTGGTGGAGATTCTGCTTTTAAATCCTCTTCTTCATCCCCATAGAGAAATTTCTCCTCATCTTCAATGTCAGGGAAGCTAAGTCGCCTTTTTTCCTGCGTACTGGTAGAATCTGCTAACATGCTCAGAATGCAGGAGAAACCACTGCCATCCTGGCTGGCTCTCTCGTGAGGAAGCAAGAAGTCTGTGTGTCGCTCTGGTCCCTCAGCCTTCATATCCAATTTTTCCTTGTGGCACAGAAAACTTCCAAACTTCTCTCTGAGGGGACTGTTGTCTTTGGGTATCCCAGGGAGGGGGCCCCATTGGTAGAGGTTGCCCTGAGATTCCTTCAGGGTAGTCTCTACCATAGTTCCCTTGTTGTTTTCAACCTCTGAGGCAAAAGCAGCAATAGCACCACTTAGTGGAAGAGATGAGTGTCCAGAGTAAAGAGGGTGATCCTGGCTGGAGCTGGTACTGCTGGGAAAACTCTCAAGCTGCAAAGATAAACATAACTAAATTAGCCTCTACATAGAATCTCAGAAAACCAGTAACTGAGATTAAAATAAATACTTTGTTGTTCTTGAATTAACAGGGCAAAGATACATGTGGATGCAAGGGAGGTCCTTAGCCAGGTTCAAGATATGGTTTCCCATTTCTCCAGATGGTTCTGCTGTAGCAAAGGGAAACAGAAAAGAAGGCAGATTGAATCTTAACTTTTGCCCATTTGTTGTAGTCTTTAACAAGGAATCTGAATTCAAAAGGACTTTAGAGATGCCCTAGCTTACTTGCTTTCTCTTTTTATGAATCTTCAAAAAAAAAAAAAAAAAAAAAAAAATACAAGCAGAGCTACTTTGACTGAAGTACAGTCAGGAAACTCTGATCCCTAACTGATCAGCCTTCTCTTACTTCCCTAAGTGCCCTTAGGCACTTCAGAAACATTTAGCTCCTAAGAGAACAAGTAAAAACAAGTGCTCATGCCTGACCATCTTTCTGTAAGTAAGGAAAAAATATCAAGGTCCAGAATGGTTAGGTGACTTGTCTAAAAATCGCACAGCAAGTTGGTGATAGACATGGATCCAGAATTAGAATTATCGGATTTCTGCTCTAGTGTCCTACCACTCACACATTTTTTCTTCTCTTTAAAGAGATGAGGAAAATTCAATCAGCTCCTCCCTTTGCTTTCAAGCTTCATTTCCAAGAAACCTATATTCAAAGATCCTACAGGACTAGCCAACTTAGAGGGAAAAAAAACTTTATATAATAGATACTCTCCAAAACGTCTGTCTAGAAAGCCTGTGTGCTTAGTCACTCAGTCATGTCTGACTCTTTGCAACCCTATGGACTGCAGCCCGCCAGGCTCCTCTGTCTATGTGATTCTCCAGGCAAGAATACTGGAGTGGGGTTTGCATTCCCTTCTCCAGGGGATCTTCATGACCCAGGTATTAAACGCAGGTCTCCTGCATTGCAGACAGATTCTTCCGTGGTCTGAGCCACCAGGGAAGCCCCTTAGGAAGCCTAATACATAACAACAGAAGCCCTCTATTACTGCATATGAGGCCTACAATTTCCTTAGACTCCTGAAAGGTACAGCTCATAAGCATAACAATGTTACGCCAACATATATTCCAAGGATACCTTAGGGACACAGCCCCCGGGAAAGTAACTAGGCTTTAAAATATTGAGAGAAACAAGCAAGACACCCTAAAAGAAACACAGCATAGACCTGCAAGGAAGGCTCCATGTCCACCTCAATCCGCTTTTTCAGAATTGACTTCTTGGGCATCACAGATACTTCCTCAGGCCGATGTAAAGAATATCCTGGCTCCGATGCTGTTAGGACACCTGACAATCCAGGGATGGGACAACTAGTGCCGCCACCATCAACTCCCACCAGCTCCTGACTCAAGCTCCTACTTCGTTCCTCCTCTTCCTCTCGTTTTCGCCTGGCGAGGTCCAGCTCTCGAAACTCAGGGTCTAAAAACCTAGGGCTTGGGCTCCGTCTACGCTGTCGATAGTTGCGAGTCCCTGATGTAAAACTCGGGTGATCACTTCCCATGTTGTGCATCTTCTCTGTGTCATCATAGCGGGGCCGTTTGGCCTCCCGGCTACTTTCCTCAGGTCGTATAGAGTAGGAGCCTTTGAGTTTGTCTCTATTCCGTTCTGTTCCCCGCAACAGATCATCATGACAACTGATATGAGGACTATAATCAGATCGATGAAGGAAAGTTTCTCTTGCTCGGTAGTCCTCATCAAGTTGTCCCAAGAAGGGACTGAGAGGTGCCTCCTCCCGGGAAATATATCGTTCAAGACCTCGAGAGCATTGGGAGCTTCGAGTGAAGACAGAATCATCAGTCAGGTCATCCCTGAGGAAAGAGACAAGCATCACTGAATATAATGGACTTGCAAAGAGCGAGACCAGACAAGGCTAAGAGAGACTGACATCTGACAAGGGGGCTGTAGAATGCTTAGAACAAAAGACAGTAATCATGAGGTCAGAACAAATCTACGTATATACATGCAATATTTCTTCTCCCTTTTCCCAGAGCATAAGCAGCTGCAGCCTCTAACCAATGGAAGAGATTGCTAATCTATCTGGACAGAATTCTTTCTTTGATTAGACTTTGGGGATGCACAGTCTCATGCAAAGGTCTTGGAGATGTGAAAATACCACTACCAGACTACAAAGAGTCCTGGTCACACAACTTCACACTAGCTCTTTGCTACTAAAACTTTGGTCTGAATAAGCAACATCAGTATTTCCCAGGAAATTTTTTTAGAGATGCAGATTCTCAGGTACCACCCTGCATGCTGGGTATAGCCAAAAAAAAAAACTTTAAGGTGTAAAACAAAAACTGTAAAAACAAAATTTGAGTTAGAGCAGGCCAACTTTACCTGTTTATATTGTCAAATTCTACAGAATATTTCATTTGGAAAAAAAAGAGTTTCACTGTGGGAAAAAAAATTTTTTTTAACCACTGATCTATCCAATTGGCACGATTTTCTTGTAAGTTTTAGAAGGTTCTGCAATTGCTTCATTTCACTGGATCATATATTAAAAACCACAAAACTCCCTCAGTCTGTTTTGTTATACTCTTTCCTGCCTTGCCTGAATATCCATAAGCATTTTGTTAATCTTGAGCCCAGAAAAAAAGTATGTGATGGTTATCTCACTATATATTTCTATTACAGTGAGATAGATTTATTATAGAAATAAAAAGGCCTTAGACTTTTAAGGCATGAAGGTAAAAATACGGATGGAACATCTGTCCTTTCAGCTCAGATCTCTATACCACACACAGTATCCTAATCTTCTGGGGCATTATGGTCACAGAGCTTCTGTTTTTGCTGTTTAGTTGCTAAGTCCTGTCCGATTCTTTGAGACTCCATGGACTGCAGCCCTGTCAGACTCCTCTGTCCATGAAATTCTCCAGGCAAGAATACTGGAGCGGGTTGCTTTATCCTTCCCCGGGGGATCTGTCTGACCCAGGGATCAAATCTGCATTTACTGCATTGGCAGGTGGATTCTTTACCACTGAGCCACCAGGTAAGCCCCAGGGAGCTTCTACTGCCCCCTAAAAGTTTCTGATTTAAATCACAGAAACAAAGATCCCCTAGCGCTTTAAGCTTTTCTGGTGGCTCAGTGGTAAAGAATCCACCTGCAATGCAGGAGACTTGGGTTGGATCCCTAGGTTGGGAAGATCCCCTGGAGAAGGAAATAGCAACCCTCTCCAGTGTTCCTGTCTGGGAAATCCCATGGCAGAGGAGACTGACAGGCTGCAGTCTATGGGGTCACAAAGAGTTGGACACAACTGAGCAGCTAAACAAGAACAAAGCACTTTAAGCATACAACTTAGAAAAACTTACACGTCACTCACATTTCAGAGTGAATTACTATCTACAGGATGGTAATTATTCCTGTCTTCTACAGTTTCTAGGAGCTATTTCTGCTTTTTTGAAGTTTCGAAAAATGACTTTTGTTTTTTTATGACAGTAGTTTTCCTATTTCTGGGACTAAAGTTAGTAGAACATCAAAGAGCTGCTTTTTCTCATTCACTAGCACAGCCCTTGTTCAGTTTTAGACTGAGGTTACAGCTATAAGTAACTTTATGAAAGACTATAAAGGATAAATTTTATCACCTCTTCTATAAGAATGTCATCTATGGGAATCGAGGTTCCTGTTACTCACCTCCTCCCCAAGTATTTAGGGAATTTTGTGGTCTCAATGTACTATGAAATAATAGGAAAGAATGAGAATGACCAAAGATGATCTCTGAAATCAAACAAAAATAGAGTAAAATATTTTACTTTGCAGGTCTGCCAGCCATGAACACATCTTTTTTCAGGGAGGAATGTCCATGAGTTGAGTCACTCCACTGCCAAAACACCATCTATATACATAGTCTCTGATCACATTAGCGTTGGGGAAAATTACAGGCTCCATGGCTAGTAGGCAAGTTCATCCATTGCTCCTATGTTCTGCTTTCTCCACCAAGAGACCAACTAGCCTCAAATCTAATCCAATATTAAACATCGAGAAGCTAGAAATAATGAAATGGCTCTCAGAAAGACTCAATCCAAACCTGCAATCTCCTGCAAAAGGAGGCAAAAACCAATAAAAGGAGGAATAGAAACAGTTAAAAGAATGCGCTAATGTGTAAATACAGGCAGAAATCAGGTTGCCTGTTAGAAGCTCATGTCCTCCTTCCCTAGTTTTCCCAAAGGATGAGAGAGAACTGACTGCAATAAAAGTGAGTCCTAAAAAGGGCCCCATCTCCTGCAGCTCAGAACAGTCCAGTGACAAACTCTCTCTGAAAGCTTTGGTCAAGTCCAACTCTTTTCTTAAAAAAATTGACTGATGTAGGTGATGGGTACCTAGAGGCTCACTGAACTATTCTACTTTTTCTGTGTTTACAAATTCCCTTAAGCAAGTTAAAAAAAAACAACACATATATCCACAGAAGTTTGTACACCAATATTCACAGCAGCATTATTCATAACAGCCAAAAAGTAGAAACAACTAAAATGCTATCCATCCACTCAACACTGGTAACAGATAAACAAAATACATATACAATGAAATTATTATCAGCAATAAAAAAAATGAAGCACTGTTATATGTAAAAACATGAATGAATCTTGAAAACATTATGCTACGTGAAAGAAGCCAGTCACAAAAGACCACACATTGTATGATACTATTTATATGAAATGGCCAGAATAAATACAGAAGAAGGTTAGTGATAGGCTGGGGGGTGGGTAGGTGAGACTAAGGATAAGGCAAAAAGAAAAATTTTTTAATTGATCACAGTGGTATATGTACAACTCTATGAATATACTAAAAATCACTGAACTGTACACTCTAAATGGGTGAATTGCATGGTATATGAATTATGGCTAAATAAAAAAGCTGCTAAAAAATGTATACGGTAAGAAAAAAAAGGTTCTCCAGAGCTCAAACTTCCCATTATTTTCCTGTGCTGATTCCTCAAAATGCCTGAAGAAAGCTGTTGTGCTTCTGTCTTTTCCCTAAGGCAAGTAACAGGGAAAAAATCCTACTCCCTACATCAAGGCAAGAAGGAGTCAGGAGATGAGACTACTATGAATGGAATGTATAATGTGCAGAATACTCTCATAAACAAGGGAAATCAACCTCACATCTACACTTATTCAGAAACTCAGAGTCTTCACACAACCTATTCACACAACCTATTCACACTTTCTTTTCAGAATAAGTTACAGTCCTGCACAGAGAACTGCTGTGGTGAGGAGACTGACAACCCTGGTAATCTGACTGTAACCCAAACCTGGTATAAAATTTAACAGATCGAATATGGGAAGAGAAAGAATACAGGGTCTCAGGAAAAAATAAACACACACCTACATACAAACGATGGAAATGGCCTGCTTCATTAGCTGAAGACTGGACTCACAGTCAGGAAGACACTGCGAATGCCAATGTTCGTATGGCCTGGTTTTAGCAGACAGTAATTATCGACACAAAGCAGATTGAACAAGAGTGCTGAGGGCAAAAAAGTCTAAAGAATGGCCTGGAACCTCCTTGTAGAACCTTAATTTCACTTTCTCTAAAATAAATTTCTCTCTCTGAAATAGGATTCAAGGGAGAAAATTACTATCTTAAATACAGAGAAGAAATTTTTAATTTTTATAACTTATAAACAGACAATTGTTTACCTGAAGCACACATGCGTAACAAAGTTTATGGAAAGGGGAGCTGACACCCTAGAACTAGCAAGAGGAAATGCTAGTCACACCAAAACCTGAGCTCCTAAGGAAGGAAGAGAATCACATCATGCACCACCTACTCGGACTGCCTGCCTACTCAATCATCTCCCAAAATAGAAGCAGCTAGAAGGGCATGGGCTGTTGCCTCAATTAAGTGATACAGTCACATACCTTGAAGCTCTATCTTCAGAAGCTTCAGTGTTATATGATTGTCCTGCCTTGCTTCACTGCATTGAATAGCCACTGAAGCTTTGAAGTAAATATTACCAAAGGGCAGCACTGGTCCTCACACTTCCTGCCCAGCTGTCCCCCACCTGCCTGCCTATATTCTGTGCACTACTTCACGGAGAGTCACAGTTTAAAAGAACATTATATTGATTTACTGCTACTGCTAAACATTTGTGAAAACTCCCAATATACTTGGCAGAAACCATTAACAGACATGGTTCTCAGCTCTCAGAAAGAGTGCTTTCCCTGCACTCCCATTCTAGCTCTTTTACTTTTGCGAGGTGAAAAACATGTAACGCATTATTTACTTCCCATACATACCTAAGTTCCTAGTACCTGAGATCTATATTTAACACCCTATGGAGTATATTTGCCCTTCCTTAGCCCTCAGTGGTTGTAAAGTAATAACTGAAATTAAACATTTTTAAAGATCTCTAACTTTCTATTAATGCCTATACATGTGTGTGTGTGTGTGTGTATACAATAAACATGAATTTATCTAAACCTTTTCTGAATCTATATATATTTCATCCTGGACAAGCTAAAAAATAACACCATTTAAACAAAGATTTCTAAGGACTTCCCTGGTGGTCCAGAGGTTAAGAATCTGCCAGTCAATACACGGGACACAGGTGTGATCCCTGGTCCAGGAGATTCCATATGCTGTGGGGCAACTAAGCCAGTGTACCCCAACTACTGAGTCCAAGCTCTAGAGCCTGTGCTGTGCAACAAGAGAAGCCACTGCAGTAAGAAGTCCGTGGGTTGCAACTAGAGTAGTCCCTACTCAATGCAACTAGAGAGAGCTTGATTGCATCAATGAAGACCCAGTGCAGCCATAAATAAGTAGATTTCCTAGATATCCTATTTTGTTCAGAACTTTCCTTTGCAGAAGGGACCCCCCCCTAGTTCCACTATTTTAGAATCTGTATCATCTCAACTGTTTTTAATTTGGGGGACTGTTTATATTCCCTCAACTTCCCCCTTTCCAGTTGGGGCCAGGATGACCTTTTTTTTTTGGCCATGCCATGCTGCACTCAGGATCGTAGTTCCCTGACCAGGGATTGAACCCATGTCTCCTACAGTGGAAGCAGAGAGTCTTAACCACTGGACCACTAGGGAAGTCTTAGATCTTTTAAAGTCTTTTTTTCTACATAATTGTTTCAGCAACAGAGTCTACCCCACTCTTTCCAATGTAATACTTTGTACTGGACATAGGGCATAAACTTCAGTGCTGGCACCACCCTTTCAAATACATCATTCAGAAAACAGCAACATTTCTACCTTCAAGTACTCATATGAAGTGCCCTGCCTCAGATGAAGCCTACCTGTCTGCATCCTCCAGATTTTCCACTGGTGACCCCAGTCGATCACTAAGCCGCCTCCGTTCTGGTATGCCAACACAGAAGTGGTCATTGCCAACAGTGATCCGTAAGCTCTGTTCCAAAGAAGAGTCAGATCTCAGACCAGGAGAGCGTCTCTACAAGAGTAAAAGATAGTAACAGTCAATAGGGTCAAGACATTCCTACACTCAAAACTGTTCTCCTTTCTAAAGCTATAGTCCACAGGGTGAGAGATGATTATGGTAAGATACTACTCCAAAAATAAAGGATTTTAAAAAAATTATCAAGGACTTCACCAGGGGTCTAATGGCCTGGGTTCCATCTCTGGTTGGGGAACTAGATCCCACATGCCACAATTAAAGTATTCCCATGCTCCAACTAAGACCTTGTGCAGCCAAATAAACAAATATTTATATGTATATGTATATATATATATACACACACACACACACACATATACACATTTTAAATTATCATTTTCTTAGATGAAAGTCCATACTTCCAATCCTCCTAAATTCTTTAATTTCCTGGCACCAGGAATGGGGCCAGAGGAGTGAATTAAGTCTGCTACCAGAATCTTTACATTTCCACTAAAGGAGACAAGCCAAACACAGGTTAAGAAAAAAAAATATTTCTGATGGCAGTGTGAAGTGTTATAAAGTCATTAAAACATGATAACATGAAAGACTGGGGAAAAGGAGCTACTTCAGATAATGGTTAGAAAATGCTTTCTGAGGTGATACCATTTAATCTGGAGCCTCAATGATGAGATATCAGTCTTGCAAAGAACAGATGGAAGATGTTTCAGGCCAAAAGAGCATGTTCTGTAATAAGCTTAGCATGTTTGGGGAAACAGAAAGGTGGCCAGCATGACTGCAGTGAAGTGACACACAACAGGCAGAAGCCACAGTTAGGAAATCTGGATTTTTATTCTTAGTTTAACAAGCCATAGAAGGGGTTCAAGCATGGGAGTGACATTACTACTTACTTCCTCTAGATGCTCACTCTGTTCACATCCTCATCTTCAGGTTTTTATTAAGAAATCACCTTCCCAGAAGGCCTTCTCTGGCTACCTTACCAAAAATTGTAACTCCTTTCTGTTTTTTCTCTTAACACTTAATCATATTTAACATGCCAAGACATTTTACTTCTCTTATTATCCAACTCCCCCTGTCAGAATATAAGCTCTACTAGGGCAGGGTTTTTGACTGGTTTGTTCATTATTATATTCCCAGTGCCCAGAACAGCATGGTAAGGGTTCAATAAATATTTCTCAAATACATAAAATGGAGGTCTTTAAAAATCATTTTTATTTCTAGGTATAGAAAAAAACTGGATGGTAACAAAAGTGGAGTGTAATGGAGCCTAATGCAATAAACTAAGCAAGAGATAATAAAGTTTAGATAAGAATGATGGCAGGAAGACAACAGTTTGGAGGATGTATTTTGGAGGTAGAGCTGATAGTTTGATAGATGAAGTTATCCCTACAGACTGGGAGAAGGGAGATGATCACTTTCTGGCTGAGCAGCGGGTGATGTCATTTATTGAGACAAAAGACTGGAGCAAATAGGTTGTGCATTGGAGAAGAAAGGGGAAGTTATGGAAACTCATTGTTTTTTGTTTTCCTTACTTTCTCTGTAGTGATTAACATTCAGACTATCATACTCAGCTATGAAAATCTTAAACTCTTAATAAGTCAATTCACCTATGACCAGAGTACCCAAATACTGTTAGAGAGCCACTAAATAAAACAGAAACTTTGTCACTTTTTTAAAAGGATTGGTTAACTAACAATAAAAACAAATACCAAAACACCAGATCCTGCCCAGAGGCTCTACTAACAGAGAGATGCATGAAAAGTCAGTATTACCTCTAAACTAACCTTCTTAACCTCATGCTCTGTCCCTTCAAGCAGGGAAACTTAACAGTTAAATTCAGGGTATTGGGAACCAGGTAAAGAATTGAATCACACTCCACTTCTTACAGGCATCACCTTGATTAAGTTTCTTAAATCTCTGTGAGTTCCTCAGCTGTTAGATAAAGAGGAACCCTCCCCGCACCCCGCGAAAGGACGTGAATCCTGCCACACAACTAGGTTAAGGGGAGGCACCTATTACAACGACTGTAGATACCCACACTTCGATTTCGGAGAAGCAGCTCCAACACAGAGTACGAACAGGTTACATTCTCTCGGTGTACATTCTCTCGGTGTCTACCCTGGGAACTGTCTAAGCCACCCTAAGTCGCCACAAAGAGATTTCACCCTTTTCAGATCCAGGGCGCAGCTCAGTTCTAGCGGGACACACACAAAACCATCCAACTCTAAGGACACCAACTACTGAAAAAGTACCAGGCACACGGCGTGGAGGAGCTTCCCCTCGCCCGGCAAACTTTTTCACACCTCACACAGAGGGAGAGAACCAGCCTATTCC
This sequence comes from Bubalus bubalis, assembly GCF_019923935.1. Taxonomy (NCBI): domain Eukaryota; kingdom Metazoa; phylum Chordata; class Mammalia; order Artiodactyla; family Bovidae; genus Bubalus; species Bubalus bubalis. The sequence continues at coordinate 34,906,874 of NC_059158.1, read as the reverse complement.
CAGGAAACGCAGCACGGCGTCCCAAGCCGGCGCCCGGCCGCGTCCCGAATCCGTTATTGTGCAAATGAAGTTCCCGGGGCTGACCAGGAACCTCCTGGTTCGGGCGTCGCTGAGGGGGCCCATGGGGATGAAGGGCCTTCCATGTGGGGACCCCGGCCTGGAGGCCTCGGGTCGGCCGGGCGGCGGGCGTTTCTGAAAGCGGGAATCCCGGGCGAGGGGGCTGGAGCACAGAGTCCGGGTGAAGGGGTGGGATTACCCGGCTGCCGCTGTCGCCTGGATGGTCTCCGCGGCCGTCCCTGGCGAAGTCGGCGCGGGACTCCCCCCGGCTGCTCCCTCGGAAGCCGGCCGAGCCCGGCGGGAAGAGTCGTCTGCCCCGCGGCGGCGACGGGGAGCCGCGACGGGCCCGCGGCGGGGACGGGGAGCCGCGACGACCCCGTGGCGGGGACGGCGAGGCCCGGCGGCCGCGGGGCGGAGACGGGGAGCCGCGGCGACCCCGCGGAGGGGACGGAGAGGCCCGGCGGCCGCGGTGCCCTGAGGGAGAGCGGGGCCGGCGAGCCGGCGTCCGCGACGAGGAGGAGCAGGAGGACGGCGGTGAGGTGCGGCGAGCCGGGCCTGAGGAGGAGCCGGAGCTGCGGCCGGTGCGCGGGTCGCCCCCGCCGCTCTCTTTAGGCCGGTGTGAAGAGACGGAGGAGCGGGCGCCGCTGCGGTACATGGCTCTGGCAGCCGCGGCCACGGCGGCAGCGCCGACCTGGGGGCGCCCCGGACGCGGGCCCCCAGCGCGCCGCCGCAGCTGCAACCCCGGCCGCCACGGCCGCCGTGCGCCGCCCCCGCAGCCGGAGCAGCCCCCTCCCCTCAGCCCCGCGCCTCCCCTGGGGCCCGGTCGAGCGCGCCCCCGCGGCCGCGGCTGGCGGTTGGAGGGCGCGATCACGGGCCCGACACACCCCCCCGCCCTCCGGGGCTCCCCGTTCCTCCACTCAGGGAGCGGCCAAGGGAGCCAGAAGTGGGGAGGAGCACGGAGGGCGGTGCGAGGCTGAGCGAGGGGAGGGGAGGAGAAGCGCGCGACCTGCGCTCCTCACGCTCCGCCTCCAAGCCGGTAAGATGGCGGCCGCTGAGCCGCCCACTTCCCCTCCTCCGGCGAACACGTGACCCCGAGCGCTCTGCCCGGGGTGGGCCGAGCGGAAGGGAAAGGATTAGCAGGAGCGGAGTTGGCTCTTCCGGGGATGCTTGAGTCCTCGGGATGCTGGTGGCTTCGAGGGGGCGGGAGCATCTTTGCCTTTTCCCTGCCCGCAACCCTGTTAATTTACGTGGTGACAAGAAATGGTTGTAAGTGATGGGAATGTAAAAAACCTGCAAGGCGTTATGTGGGAGATTACGCACCTTGGCAAGAGCGACCGACGAAGTCCCGGCTCCCATAGAAGCCGCACCACGGCCAACAATTTACTTTCTAGTTTGCCTCTTTTGCAGAAGTTGAAATTGAGGATGGGGAAGTGCGGAATGGGGGCGATTCGGGAGCGAGAATCAAACCCAAAGCAGGCATCCGAGTAAAATTGTCGCCGTCTCAACCAGAACACTTATCGGGAACGTCGCTCACCGCTAGGGGTCCACATCGTGACAGCTAGGAGGCCTGGAGAGTTTGCAAGCGATTTGGAACCCTCCAGTCTGCTACCAGAATTTTCCTGGACACTTGGATGCAGTGGTGGTCCCTGTATACTACTAAGTACAAAAGTTAAAAAAAAAAAAAAAAAGAAGAAAAGCAATGGTCAAAATATGAAAGAAAAATGTTGACGCTAAATTGAACTCTTCAAAATAAAGTACTAATGGCTTGAAAGTTTTCCTCTATTAACTAGAAACACAAAGCCTGAAATTGGTATGAAAATCAGGTTTCTGTTTGCAAAGAAGAGGCAAGACAAAGAAAAAATTACTTACAAAAGATTTCCATTTTCTTTTTTTTTTTTTTTTGATAGAGCTGTGGGGCTTGTGGGATCTTAATTTCCTGACCAGGGATTGAACCCTAGCCTGGCAGTGAAAGCGCTAAGCCCTAACCACTGGACTGCCAGGGCATTCCCTAAGATTCCCATTTTCTAATTTATATTTTTCATATTAAATTTAGAGTCTCTCCAATTTCACATATTTGTATAATGGCATTTGCTTACCTCATAGCTTAGTAAAATTAAAATAAATTTTTACTAATTGATTTCTCTCACACCCATCTTTCTTCACTCAACATTACTTGCTTGCTCCCTATAGGCATTTGAATTTTCAGTTGCTGACTTTGGATTTTGTGGCCTAAAGAGGCCTTCATCATGTCAAGATTCTTAATATATTCTTCCATATTTATTAACACTTTTAATGATTTTGTTTCCCATATTCAGTTTACATGGAATTTTATATATGAACCCTTGCATAGTCCATTAAATTAAATCTGAGATTATTTTTCACAGATGGATAGCCGATTTTGTTTGAAACATAAGTTGGGATTATCTGTATACTGGGAAGTCACCATGAGGGAATGCTGCTGCTGCTGCTGCTAGGTCGCATCAGTCGTGTCCGACCCCGTGCGACCCTATAGATGGCAGCCCACCAGTTCCCCCTTCCCTGGGATTCTCCAGGCAAGAACACTGGAGTGGCTTGCCATTTCCTTCTCCAATGCATGAAAGTGAAAAGTGAAAGTGAAGTCGCTCAGTCGTGTCAGACTCTTAGCGACCCCATGGACTGCGGGCTACCAGGCTCCTCCGTCCATGGGATTTTCCAGGCAAGAGTACTGGAGTGGGGTGCCATTGCCTTCTCTGTATGAGGGAATGAGTTATCAGCTAATGAATGAACGCTGTCAAATGCCAGTTATCCACATCTCAATCCAGTTCTGTTGTTTTCTTTTAACTGTGTAATGTGACAGTAAAGAGCTTTCCTTATTATTTTTTTTTTAAAGAAAGCTCTTTACTGTCACATTAAAGAGCTTTCTTTAATGTGATTTCTCTGTGAAAAGAAAACTACCAGGATTGATGGTAGTAAAAGAAGTAAAAGTAAAGCCATCTGAGAAAGTGATGGCTCTTAAGCAGAAAATATGAGTTATGTACAAGGTTTCTGAGCAGTCTAAAAACATATTTCATAACATGTGCGACAGAGACCTGCAATCAAAGATTTAGATACACTAGCTCAGCAGGTAAAAGTCCTATCAGAGAAGGGTGACAGCCTCTGTAAGTGAGGCTGCCATGTAAAATGTCCTGGAAATTGGTGTTAGTCATCTGTGAATGGTAAAGAACCTGCCAATTCAGGAGATGCTGGAAATGCCAGTTTGATCCCTGTGTTGGGAAGATCCCCTGGAGGAGGAAATGGCAACCCACTCTAGTATATTCTTGCCCTACAGTTTGTTGGGTTGCAAACAGTCGGATGCAACTGGGTGACTGAGCACTCGTGCACCATATCTGGGGCTCCTCTCATGCTTAACACCAAAAAAAGAATGCTTCCTTCCCCATTTCAAAAAGGGGAGTCTTATGACTATTTCTAGTCACTACAGCTGTGAATGCAAGCACCTTGTATTGCCTCTGGGAAATCAAGAAAGAGTAGTTATAAAATGCTTTTTCTTTCCTTGCTGTGGAACTGAAGAAGCTACGTGCTCCAGAAGGTACAGCCTGTCAGCCTGGGTCCTAAGTGACTGTGTGGAGCAGAGTACCAATTAAAACTCTGCCAGAGGTGTACACTTGGTCTTTACTATTCTGTGTATGAATTTTGGTTACCCATTGCTTTTGGTGTGATCTAAACAAATATGAATAAAATGTGAATAGGTGTTTATAGCTCATTGGAGTCGATATATGCTAAATCAGGGATAGGTACACTATCAACTTTTCCTCTTCAATCCTTCTCTAATATTGAATAATTACTTTTATCAGGGGAGCTGGCCCCCAGGGTTAATAATTGGAAAACTCCCTTGCTTCCTCTTCACACCTGCCCTAAATATAATTCAACTCTCAACTTCATTCGAGCTAAAGGTTTGCCCCTCCTCTAGCTTTTGCCTGCTTCACGTGTGAGTCTTGCTGTGTGCCAAGGTGTGCCAAGTTTCTCCACATTCCTGGGCTTTACTCATCAGAGTTTACTCCTGTCTTGCTGGCCAACTGCTATTTCTGAACCTCTCCCCCAGGGTTTGGTATAAGAGGAGAAGAGCTTAGGGGAAAGGGCCACAGCTTTTCCCACTTGGGGCAAGATGCTGTTATCTTCAAAAGTTGGTTCTCTGTGGACTTGGAGGACTCACAAAAGTTGGCTCTTTCTCTCTTGTGTGTGTCACTGTTGTGGGCTTTTTTTTTAAGCTCTCTTACTGGGACCTAGGCAATGCCTCTCCTCTGGTTAACTGCCTATGACTCCTCTCTCCCCGCCCCCAAGTTCATGGCCTTCTGCAGGTTCTGTAAAATATACTCTCCTGAAGTTCCTTTCCTCTCAGAGCATCCTTCATGGGAAGGACCTTTTTAATGACTCCAAGTCATTTCCTTCTAGGTATACTTGTCCACAGGACAACTCCTGCATCTTTGCCCTACTGGCAAGGGCAGTGCAGCTCACTCTCCATGCAACCCACCTTACTCACCATCCCAGGAAAGCTGGTCAGCCAGCATTTTGCATATGGACGTCCTCAGGTGGGAGTTAGGACGTGAGTCCCTGTGGACTTTCTAAATCCAGGAGATCTAAGCCAAACATTCTGCAAGGTGCTAGTGGAGGTCTCTATCTCACTTGGCTCTGTGTGTGTGTGTGTGTGTGTGTCCGTGTGTGTGTTAGTCACTCAGTCATGTCCAACTCTTTGTGACCCCATGGGCCATAGCCCACTAGGCTCCTCTGTCCTTGGAATTCTCCAGGCAAGAATACTGGAGTGGGTACCCATTCCCTTCTCCATGGGATCTTCCCAACCCAGGGGTCAAACCCAGGTCTCCCACATTACAGGCAGATTCTTCACAGTCTGAGCCACCAGGGAAGTCCCCACTTGGATTTAGGCAAAGGGGAAAACCCCCCCTCTACCTCCCCACAATTCTAATTCCCTTATATTGATTCAGTGTGGATAATTATTAATAGTAATGCTGGCAGATGGGTTCACAGTCTCATCCCATCTCCCTTTGAAGTGGATGGGAGAAGAGGTTGCCTGGCATCTATTGTGTTGCTTTCTGCCTTTGAGACCTTGGCTGAAACTCCAGAGACAACAGGGAGCATCTAACTAACATCCTGTCACAACTCCTGTCTGTCATCAATTCAAGAAACTCTTATTAGGACTTCCCTGATAGTCCAGAGTACATCATGAGAAACACTGGACTGGAAGAAACACAAGCTGGAATCAAGATTGCCGGGAGAAATATCAATAACCTGAGATACACAGACGACACCACCCTTATGGAAGAAAGTGAAGAGGAACTAAAAAGCCTCTTGATGAAAATGAAAGTGGAGAGTGAAAAAGTTGGCTTAAAGCTCAACATTTAGAAAACGAAGATCATGGCATCCGGTCACATCACTTCATGGGAAATAGATGGGGAAACAGTGGAAACAGCGGCAGACTTTATTCTGGGGGGCTCCAAAACCACTGCAGATGGTGACTGCAGCCATGAAATTAAAAGACGCTTACTCCTTGGAAGGAAAGTTATGACCAACCTAGATAGCATATTCAAAAGCAGAGACATGACTTTGCCAACAAAGGTCCGTCTAGTCAAGGCTATGGTTTTTCCTGTGGTCATGTATGGATGTGAGAGTTGGACTGTGAAGAAGGCTGAGTGCCTAAGAATTGATGCCTTTGAACTGTGGTGTTGGAGAAGACTCTTGAGAGTCCCTTGGACTGCAAGGAGATCCAACCAGTCCATTCTGAAGGAGATCAGCCGTGGGTTTTCTTTGGAAGGAATGATGCTAAAGCTGAAACTCCAGTACTTTGGCCAGCTCATGCGAAGAGTTGACTCATTGGAAAAGACTCTGATGCTGGGAGGGATTGGGGGCAGGAGGAAAAGGGGACGACAGAGGATGAGATGGCTGGATGGCATCACCGACTCGATGGACGTGAGTCTGAGTGAACTCCGGGAGTTGGTGCTGGACAGGGAGGCCTGGCATGCTGTGATTCATGGGGTCGCAAAGAGTCGGACACAACTGAGCAACTCAACAGAACTGAACGAATGGTCCAGTGGTTAAGACTCTGCACTTCCAATGTAGGGGGCACAGTTTCGATCCCTGGTTGGGAAACTAAGATCCACAAGTTGCATGGTGTGGCTAAAAAAAAAAGAGAGAAACTCTTACTAAACTCTTATTAGACAGATGAAAACAGGTTACAGCTTTTACACACACACACACACACACACACACACACACACACACACATGCACCCTGTAGCAGACATATAGCAATGATAGATAGAACTTGAAAAGAGTAAAGCAATCTAAGCTTTAAAACATCACCTCTGTGAATTTGCTAAAGTCATAGAGCCCATGGGCTCTGAAATAAGTCTGGAAGCAAGGGTAGCAGTCAGAGATTTGTGCCTCCCAGGAGGTGGGGGACCTGGGACGGATTTTCAGCTTGAAGCCAAGGACACCCTTGCAAGCTGAACAAAACTGTTGTCAACCTTCTGCTTGGGGCTATAGCCTTATGAAAAGCTGTGTGCTGAGAGGGTGGGACAAAAATGTTGACAGTCTTTAGATGAGAACTGAGCCTAGGCACTCCCTGTGAGTGGAATGGCAATAGTGTGATACTCTACATATCAGTAATAATGAAACAGAGCAGGACCCTACGGTCTTTGCCCCCCATGTCCTCTGCCTGCCTTTTGTCTGTGGAAAAACTTAGGCTAAGAGTAAGTTTAATCAGAGAAGTGAGTACATGCAGAAACAAAGGAAAGCAGTCAAAGAAGACCAAATAATAATAATGTAATAATTGAGCATAGTTAAGGACCTTTAGTTCCTCCTCAAGGGCTGTAGAGGAGAAGGCAATGGCAACCCACTCCAGTACTCTTGCTTGGAAAATCCCATGGACAGAGGAGCCTGGTAGGCTGCAGTCCATGGGGTCGCTAAGAGTCGGACACGACTGAAGTGACTTAGCAGCAGTAGCAGCAGCAAGGGCTATAGATAATGCTCTGAGCCATATCTATATGGCTTATAGATGATCTGTCTTATAGATATTAAAACAAAAACCACCACAATATTGTAAAGTAATTAGCCTCCAATTAAAATAAATTAATTAATTAAAAAGAAAAACAGCAGGTGGAAGAAGCTAACTGCATGATAATTAGGCTGTACCCATGACATAAGCTGCTACAATTCCAAGAATTGTCTTCAAGAAATGGGAACAGATGAACCCTGGAACTGAAGATTAACTGTACCTAAAATAACCAAGATGATGCTGGTAAGACCACCAATGACCAATTTGAAGATGACTATCAGAGCTGACTGTGCTTTGTGTACGTAGCCCCCTCTCCGGGTCTGTAAAAGCTCTTACCCACTGCTTGTGGTGGAGGGAGGGGGGCAGTTTGCCTTTGACAGACGTCTGCCCTTCCCCAACAGTTGCTGGCATCTGAAATAAAGCAAACTTTCCCTTCCACCAGCTTGGCCTGTTTATTGGTTTTTGAGTGGGGAGCAGCTGACCCCACTTTTTGGTAATAATTGTAATTAGAAAGCATGATATTCTGTTAAATATGGTGGATTCAATTCATGCCTTTGTCACTATTAAGTCCCTAAACACCACTCAAGTGACTGTAAAGGATTTTGTTTCTTTTTTAAGATATAATCTCATATATGCAGTGTGGGAGTGTGAGAGATATTGCCCCGTGGGGTTGATTTTAGTCAATGGGAGACATATTATTAGAAATGTAAACTGCTTGCTAACACACAAATAATACAACTTGAGCTTCAAATTTCATAAGATATAGTTTTGTCTTCTCTGTTTCTTTAGCCCTTTTTATTGTCTAAATGACCATATGAAAAGGTGCTAAACAGTTATCAGAGAAGTGAGAAAAGATACAAAAAAAATTTCTAAAATAATTAAAACTTAATTAAAATTAAAATTTAAGGGGCATATAGCCATGGGAACTATCATACAGGGTTGATAGGCATGTAAGTTACCATTGCCACTTTGAAACATTGGCAATAATTTTTTCTTTCTTTTTTTTCTCTATCATGCTGGGTCTTCATTGCTGCATGGGTTTTCTCTAGTGGTGAATTGGGACTACTCTTTAGTTGCGGTGCATGGGTTTCTCATTGTGATGGCTTCTCTTGTTGCAGAACATGGGCTCTGGGCTCTCAGGCTTCAGTAGTTGTGGCTCCTGGGCTCTAGAGCACAGGCTCAATAGCTGTGGCCCGTGGGATCTGCAGCATGTGGGATCTTCCCGGATCAGGGATCAAACCTGTGTCTCCTGCATTGGCAGGTGGATTCTTTACCACTGAGCCACCAGGGAAGCCTGGCAATATTTTTTAAAGTTGAACATATACAGTGTGATCCAGCATTTCCTAAGTATATACCCATGAGAAATACCCACATATGTGCATCAAAAAGATAAGAAAAAGTTCTGGAAATGAATTGTGGTGATAGTTGTACAATATTGTGAATGTACTTAATGCCACTGGATTTTATATTTAAAAATGAATAAAAGGGGAAATATGTATGTTTTACCACAATAAAAATGACACACAAAAGTGTTCTCATGGAATTATTTATAGTAGTAAATATTTCAACTGTAGAATGAATACTGTAGAATTTCAACTGTAGTAGATTCATACAATGGAATACCATATACCAGTGGAAACGAAGACTATCACTAGGTGCAGCTATATGGATTTCACAGATACAATGTTGTACTAAAGAAAGCCACACACAAAAATACAAATTATATGATTTTATTTGTACCAAGTTCAAAAAGTAAACAAAATGAATTATGGTGTTTGAAGTCCAGGTAGTGGTTACATGAGGGGAGTTTCTGGAACCTTTTCTATTTCTTGATTTAGATGTATTCATTTTGTGATAATTCATCAAGCTATACACTTAGGATTTTTGCAGTTTTCTGTATGTTCAGTTCAGTTCAGTTCAGTCGCTCAGTAGTGTCCGACTCTTTGGGACCCCATGAATCACAGCATGCCAGGCCTCCCTGTCCAGCACCAACTCCCAGAGTTCACTCAGACTCACGTCCATCGAGTCGGTGATGCCATCCAGCCATCTCATCCTCTGTCGTCCCCTTTTCCTCCTGCCCCCAATCCCTCCCAGCATCAGAGTCTTTTCCAATGAGTCAACTCTTCGCATGAGCTGGCCAAAGTACTGGAGTTTCAGCTTTAGCATCATTCCTTCCAAAGAAAACCCACGGCTGATCTCCTTCAGAATGGACTGGTTGGATCTCCTTGCAGTCCAAGGGACTCTCAAGAGTCTTCTCCAACACCACAGTTCAAAGGCATCAATTCTTAGGCACTCAGCCTTCTTCACAGTCCAACTCTCACATCCATACATGACCACAGGAAAAACCATAGCCTTGACTAGACGGACCTTTGTTGGCAAAGTCATGCCTCTGCTTTTGAATATGCTATCTAGGTTGGTCATAACTTTGCTTCCAAGGAGTAAGCGTCTTTTAATTTCATGGCTGCAGTCACCATCTGCAGTGATTTTGGAGCCCCCTAAAATAAAGTCTGCCGCTGTTTCCACTGTTTCCCCATCTATTTCCCATGAAGTGATGTGACCGGATGCCATGATCTTCATTTTCTGAATGTTGAGCTTTAAGCCAACTTTTTCACTCTCCTCTTTCACTTTCATCAAGAGGCTTTTTAGTTCCTCTTCACTTTCTGCCATAAGGGTGGTGTCATCTGCATATCTGAGGTTATTGATATTTCTCCCGGCAATCTTGATTTCAGCTTGTGCTTCTTTATGTATGTTAGGGAGAGGGATAGATTGGGTGTTTGAGGCTGGTAGATGCAAACTGTTGTATTTAGAATGGATAAACAAGTCCTAATGTATAGCACAGGGAACTATATTCAATATTCTGTGATAAACCATGATAGAAAAGAATATTAAATATGTATATATATATATATATTTTTTTTAAACTGAAATCTCTGGAGTCCATCTACCCTGACTTCTTCAGAGCGTGATTGTATGTTGATCCAACCCTCTTAACAACTGGTCTTCCAATGAACTTTCCTGATACCATATTCTCCTTTGGTAGTATTTCAGCTAAGTATCAGAAAAATCCAACCAGGTTCACCATTCCTGTGACATATAAGGCTGGAGAAAACAATGAAACTGTCCTGCCCTCCCTCCTCAAGTTTACATATATGGAAAAGCACACAGATGAAGCTCCCCTCTAGGAAATACTCTCCCAGAAAAACCTAGAAATAAAGTTACTAGTTTTACAGGCAGATGAAAGCTTTTCTATAGTATGATTTTTAGCAATAGCGGTCCAGTAAAATTAAGTGAAATGGTAGATCAAATAGAAACTTGAAGACAAGAAGAAGAGCAGAAGCTGAAAAACAATTATTTTATGGTACTCCTATTACTATTCAAAATTTCTTAAGTTGGAAGGCCAAGTTTAATACAGAACTCTTGGAAATGTTTTTAAATGAATGAAAGTAAAGGAACAAGCAGGAAAAAGTAAATTAAGTGGGAAACAGCTGTTTGAAACAGATCATAATCCTGACACAGCTAATATCCAGTTCTTGGAGTATGCTGGATACAGCGTGGAGGTAGATGAGTCACTTGTCCAGAAATTAAATGACTTGGATCCAGAGGATAAGGAGGATGATCCAGACTACAATCCTGCTGACCAGAGAGTGACTTGACCAACTAGTAAACTATCCTCATCTTAAAGAGGCTTGACTGCCACAGCATCTATGTCTATGCTGAGGGTGTGTATTGATTTTCTTTTCTTTTTTTCATAAGAAAAAATAATTTTCAGGAAAAAAGTCTTCTGACAGCTTTTATCATTGAGCTTAATAAACCGACCTTAAAATTTCAATCAGTAAAAATAATAAACTCCAGGTAATGATATGCATGCTGAAATCTTTAAGAGTGAAATGTGCTAATATCTGTCATTTCCTTCCAAGTGAATAAAAAATAAGACCCTTGAAATCAATAGAAGAAAGGATGAATAAATGGAAAGTTGCACGATAAGGCAGATAAAGTAAAATCTTAACTGTAGAAATTAGGTGTTGAGCATTTGGGTATCACTGTACAATTCTTTCAACTTTTAAGTGTGAACATTTTCAGAATTAAGTAAAAGCCTCACCAGATTGTGAATCACCATATTGTACTTATAATATTGTACATCAACTATACTTCAATAAATAATGAGTATATAAACAATTCCTCTGTCCAAAACTTCATTAGATGCTGATAAAGTGATTTATAGAGAAAAATGTATAGTTCTAAATGTTTATATTACAAAAGAAAAGTTAAAAAAATTGCTTGGCTAAGTTTCCAGTTCAAAAACTAAAGAAAAAAACAAACACAATAACCTTGAAGAAAGAGGAAGAGTGGCAGTAATAAAAATGAAGGCAGAAATTAATTGAATACAACAGAGATGGTAAAAAGACAAAAGACGTTTCTTTAATCGTCTATACCCCAATACAAAATAACAAGTTTAAAATTTTTAAAAAGACAAAAGAAAGTTTTTTGAAATAAACAAATAAAACAAGCAAAACTAGCAGAATTGATTGATCAAGAGAAAAAAGACAGAGGGCAAGAAAACAATCTTTAAAAAGAGGGATTAAAAAAATGGAAAGATTAGCTCAGTTCAGTTCAGTCTCTCAGTCGTGTCCACCTCCTTGTGACCCCATGGACTGTATAGCCTGTTGGGTTCCTCTCTGTCCATGGGATTTACCAGGCAAAAATACAGGAGTGGGTAGCCACTCCCTTCTCCAGGGGATCTCCCCCACCCAGGGATTGAACCCCAGTTTCCTGTATTGCAGGCAGATTCTTTATTATCTGAGCCACCAAGGATGATGGATAAGTTATAGCCTGGCTATCACTAACCCTCACAGTGCCTTTGTGAGAATTAGGAAAAGGTTTCGCCTGCAGGGCTTCTCTGATAGCTCAGTCGGTAAAGGATCCGCCTGCAATGCAGGGACCTGGGTTGGGAAGATCATGGGGTTGCAAAGAATCAGACACGACTGAGCGACTTTCACTTCGCCTGTGGGTGGCTGTAACCCTAACCTAGGGCTTGCCACTTGGACAGCTGGATGCAGGCTGCTCCCACTCACTCCTTGTCCAGATAAGCTCGTGCAGAAAACCACCTACACAACCATATTGTCCGTAGTGGATCAGTTTAAAAAGCTATGAAGCAATACGAAGAACTTTGTGCCAATTAATTTGACAATTTACACAAATGATTAGTTCCCATTAAAAATGCAATTTACCCAATTATATCAAGGAGACATAGACAACCTGAATAAACCTATAACCATTAAAGAAATTAAAGCGGTAGTTACAAGATCTGCTTATAAAAAGAGCGAAACTTTCCCCCCTATATTCTAGCATAATTAAACATCACTGGAATCATCTCTTTGCTAAAAGATAGATGTGATGCCGCTGTGAAACCATGTGGTTTTGGTGCTCTCTTTAAGGGTAAATTTGTAACAATCATCCTGATATCTTGGGTGATAACTTCTCTTTTCCTTTTCTGTTTCTTCATAGGTCAGTTTCAGTAACATTTTTTCTTTTGAAATATCCATTTCCTCTAGTTGTTCACATTTGTTGCCATATAGTTGCAAGTAACTTTCAACCTCGTTTGTGTTTGTGAGTGTATCTCTTTTCTTATTCCTAACCAGGATATTTTTGCTCTCTTTTTTTTTCCCCCCTAGCCAGCCTGGTGGGCTACAGTCCATGGGGTCACTAAGAGTCAGACACTACTGAGTGACTTCACTTTCACTTTTCACTTTCATGCATTGGAGAAGGAAATGGCAACCCACTCCAGTGTTCTTGCCTGGAGAATCCCAGGGACAGGGGAGCCTGGTGGGCTGCCGTCTATGGGGTCACACAGAGTCGGACACGACTGAAGCGACTTAGCAGCAGCAGCAGCAGCCTTTGACTGTGTGGATCACAATAAACTGTGGAAAATTCTTCAAGAGATGGGAATACCAGACCACCTGACCTGCCTCTTGAGAAACCTACATGCAGGTCAGGAAGCAACTGTTAGAACTGGACATGGAACAACAGACTGGTTCCAAATAGGAAAAGGAGTATGTCAAGGCTGTATATTGTCACCCTGCTTATTTAACTTATATGCAGAGTACATCATGATAAACGCTGGGCTGGAAGAGCACAAGAGGGGATCAAGATTGCCGGGAGAAATATCAATAACCTCAGATACACAGACGACACCACCCTTATGACAGAAAGTGAAGAGGAACTAAAAAGCCTCTTGATGAAAGTGAAAGAGGAGAGTGAAAAAGTTGGCTTAAAGCTCAACATTCAGAAAACGAAGATCATGGCATCCGGTCACATCACTTCATGGGAAATAGATGGGGAAACAGTGGAAACAGCGGCAGACTTTATTTTGGGGGGCTCCAAAACCACTGCAGATGGTGACTGCAGCCATGAAATTAAAAGACGCTTACTCCTTGGAAGGAAAGTTATGACCAACCTAGATAGCATATTGAGAAGCAGAGACATTACTTTGCCAACAAAGGTCCGTCTAGTCAAGGCTATGATTTTCCCAGTAGTCATGTATGGATGTGAGAGCTGGACTGTGAAGAAAGCTGAGTGCCGAAGAATTGATGCTTTTGAACTGTGGTGTTGGAGAAGACTCTTGAGAGTCCCCTGGACTGCAAGGAGATCCAACCAGTCCATTCTGAAGGAGATCAGCCGTGGGTTTTCTTTGGAAGAACTGATGCTAAAGCTGAAACTCCAGTACTTTGGCCAGCTCATGCGAAGAGTTGACTCATTGGAAAAGACTCTGATGCTGGGAGGGATTGGGGGCAGGAGGAGAAGGGGATGACAGAGGATGAGATGGCTGGATGGCATCACCGACTCGATGGACATGAGTTTGGGTGAACTCCGGGAGTTGGTGATGGACAGGGAGGCCTGGCGTACTGCGATTCATGGGGTCCCAAAGAGTCGGACACGACTGAGCAACTGAACTGAACTGAAAGTAACTTGATTTATATACACACGCACACACACACACATACACATACACATATACACAAACATTCTCTAGACCTAACTGTCTTTTCTGTAACATCTCAGAAACCATGATGTGTTAAGAATAACAACATTAAACTAATTGTATGCACAGGAGTAAATAGGCCTGAAGGATCTCACCCTTGCAATAACAAAGAGTTTTCCTATAGAAATTCCAATTTAAAGTGTTATTCTGTCATTTAAATAAATCTTGATTTAAGACTGTAAACCTGAGTTAATCTAGCTTATTTTTTAGCACACTTGGTATCTATCCCAATAATAGACTAGCTATTTAGCCTAATAACAGATAGGTATTCCCTGAGGCTTCCTTCGTGGCCCAGCGGTAGAGGAAACTGCCTGCCAATGCAGGAGACGCAGGTTCCATCCCTGGGTCAGGAAAATCCCCTGGAGAAGGAAACAGCAGCCCACTCCGGTATTCTTGCCTGGGAAACCCCACGGACAGAGGAGCCTTGTGGGCTACAGTCCATGGGGTCGCAAGAGAGTTGGACACGACTTAGTGACTGAACAACAACAATTCACAACAACAATTCCCTGAGGCTAGCCATGTTTCCTAATTAATCCTCATTTCAATTTTTATTGCTTTTCTTCTTGTTGTTGGGTTTTTTTCTTATTTTGTATTTCTTACACATTTTTATTTTGGAAAAAAGTGAAAATTGTACAAATTGTAGAGCTTTTCCTGTTTTTGAGCAATTTGAGAGTAAATTGCTGTTACCCACCGCTCCTGAATACTTTAGCAGATGTTTTCCAAAATAAGGACATTCTCTTACATAACTCCAATTCAAAACAAATTAGCATTGATTCATAAATACCATTTAATTCTCAGGCTCCTTTCCAGATTCTCTAGTTATCCCCCAAAGATCCAGATCTCAATTATACATCATATTTTGTTGTCCTATCTCTTTAGTCTTATCCATCAAGGACAGTTCTTCAGTCTTTGCTTGACATTCCTAACCTTGACATTTTAAAAGATTACAAGTCTGTTATTTCATATCCATCAATTTGGCTTTGCTGAAGTTTCCTCGTGATTGGGTTCAGATTATGCATCTTTGGATGGAAAGGTATAAAAGGGACGAAGCATTTCTCTCATTGCATCCTCTCAGGTGGTGTAAGATTTCAAACATTCCCTCCCAGTACTGATAATGTCTGCTTCTGTTGCTTGATTAAGGTAGTGTCTACCAGGGATCTCCACTGCGAAGTTTTTTTTTTTTTTTTTTAGTAATTAGTAAGTATTTTGTGGAGAGGTATTTGAAATTGTAAATATCCTATTCCTCATTGTACATTCAATTCATTTACATCACTATAGACTTGTGGTTTCCTATTCTAGTCCATGAACAATAATCTGTTACTATCATTATCTCCATTAACTCATGAATGATTAAACAAGATGTAGTATACACATACAATAGAATGTTATTTGGCAATAAAAAGGAATGAAGTTTTGATATATGCCACAGCATGGATGAACTTTAAAAATATTATTTTATGAAATAACCCAGACACAAAAGGACATGTATTATATGATTCCATTTACTTTAAATGTCCAGAGTAAGCTGATCAATAGCAACATCAAGATTACTGATCATGAGAGACTGGGGAGGAGAAACAGGGAGTGACTACTATTAGGTTTATGGCTTCTTTTTAGGAGGATAAATGTCTCTGGAATTAGTGCTGATGTTTGCACAACTCTGTGGATATACTAAAACCATTGAACTGTAAACTTCAAAATAGGTGAATTTTACGGTATGTGAATTATATTTTGATAAAGTTGTTATTTTGAAAAATAAAGTAAATCTGCCCTTTTCCACAGGAGATTGTAAGGAAAACTGACTGTTTAAACTCTTACTGCTAAGCAGGAAAAAAAGTTCTTTTACTCAAAATTTATACCCTCAATCTTAGCCCTTTAATCTATAAAAAAAAAAAAAAAAACACCTACAATTTGTTGGGAGAAAAATAAAGACCTCAGTAGAAAAATAAGCAAAATATATGAATGGGCAGTTCACAAAAGAGAAATATAATTGCCCCCAAAATGAATAAAACCACTAAAAGAAGATCATCAACACACATTGGATTGTGGTTTTGCGATCATTAAAAGAGACAAGCATTTTCAGTACAAGATTCCTTCCTGTCTTTATACTCGTTTTCTCCATAATTCCCTATAATTGGCTTCTACCTCTCCACTTGACTGGAAATGCCCTTGGTCTCAAGACATCTCTTTCTATCTGAATACTGTACACTATTACTCTCCCTAGAACTTGCCACAGCGCTTGGCCTCCAGCCTTTCCTTCCTCAGGTGCTCCTCCCAGGCTTCTTCAAGTGTCATGCCTGCTGCCCTGGACCACTTCTTCATCTCTTAACTAACCAGCCCCTTCCTTTTTCTGCCCTCTAACTTCAGCCAACTGTAAGTGGACACTTCTATCGGGGCGGGTGGGTGAGTGAAGGCTGCTCAGCATCTGAGAATGTCCAATCTAATAAATCTTCTATGAAGCAGATCCTATGTTTCACTACAGAAGCTGAAAATGCCAGATACTTGCTCTCCCAGCCCCCTCTGGAAGCTGAGTGCTGGCCTTGACCTAGGCTGGGTCAAACAGACACAGCTATTTTAGACTTTGACTCTGGAGTTATTGGTGAAAAGCGGCAGAGTCAATGGAACAGAGTTCCTGGCAGCAGCAGCTTCCCGTTTCTACGGCAGTGGTGGCCACAGTGCCAAGCTCAGGTCCCTGCCTGACGGTGTCAACAGTGTGAGGTGCGACATCTAGTGGACAGTGGTGTCCTCACCAGACACCATTTACGGAGTGGTTTTGGCTGTGGTGATAGCTGTTTAGGCTCTGAGCCTGGTTTTCCAGCTTTCCCAGTGATTCTATGAGCTATTTTAGCTTAACTTAAAATCAGAGTCTATTTCCATTGCTTCCAACAGAGAACTCTGACAAATATAGCTTTTTAGAAAGCTGTCCTCGGTTCTCTCTTTTTCTATCCCACCTAAACCTACAGTTTTCTCTATATTTTCTAAGTTTCTATTGCATTATTAAAGAATCTGTGCAATTTAGCACATTATCATTTGCTGTACTTAAAATTTTCATTTTCACATGTTGTTTATGTATATTTATAAACCTTGTTGAGCCTTTAAATTAAGTTTCTCCAACCACATCATGAACCATGAGAACAATTAAAGGTGAATAATACTATAGCCTTACGTATTTGCTGATAGGAATGGGACAAACTGAAGATAGAGTGGTGAATGGCTGACAGGCCCAATGTTCTTGAGTAGTTGAAAGGGAAAGAGATCTTTCTTTCTTTTTTTATTTTTTGGACCACACCATTTTTCTGTGGGATCTTAGTTCCCCAACCAGCGATTGAACCAGGGCCCTCAGCAATGAAAGCAAGGAGTCCCAACCACAGGACCACCAGCGAATTCCCAAAATGAGATCTAGTACTCAAGTCAAGGGTTTGATCCCTGGGTCGGGAAGATCCTCTGGAGCTGGAAATAGCAACCTACTCCAGTATTTTTCCCTGGGAAATCCCACGGACAAAGGAGCCTGGTGGGCTACAGTCCATGGGGTCGCAGAAGAGTTGGACATGACCTAGCAACTAAACAACAATAGCTCGAGTCAAGGAGTTGGCCTTGGGAGCAGAGGAGGAGGGCAAGCAGAGTGTATGGGTATAGATGCTGTCAGTGGGTAGATGGCTGGTGGTTGCCTTCATTTTCTCTGTAGATTAGCAAGCAGTGCCATCAGCAGAGAATGAGAAGGGGAGAAAGTGTAGGAGGTTGGAGAAGTCACAGGACTGTCGTTCAGGATTGCAGTCTGGGGAATACGGCAACCTCTCAAGAGGTTCACAGTGTGAATAATTTTAAGAGACTCAGTTTCCAGATGCTCAATTTACAAATGTTCTCTTCCTAAAATTGATCTGTTTTCTTAACCTTGAGGCTGAGAAAGACTGAGGGCAGAAGGAGAAGGGGGCAACAGAGTATGAGATGATTGGATGGCATCACTGACTCAATGGACTTGAGTCTGAGCAAACTCTGGGAGATAGTGAAGGACAGAGAAGCCTGGCGTGCTACAGTCCATGGGGTTGCAAACAGTCAGATACAACTTAGTGACTGAACCATAACAATAAGATGCCACCTGCCCTTCTTTCTGCCTCTTCTGATGTCTGTGTCAGAAGCTTTCTCTATCTCTTTTATACTTTAATAAAATTTTATTACACAAAAGCTCTGAACCATCAAGCCTCATCACTGGCCCCAGATTAAATTCTCCTCTGGAAGCCAAGAATCCTGGTGTCTTTTGTGGTTCAGCAGCAACCTTTCATCTTGGGGGCTTGTCCAGGATTCTTCAGAACAAGGTAAGGATGCTTGGAACTCTAGTTCTTCATTCTCCTAGTGAACATGTTTTCTGCTGTACTTCACTAACTCTACAGTGTGCTTGTGTGAATGTATGACACGCCCTGTGAGAAGCAAGTGAAGGAGCCCTGCTTTGCAGTTCCATGGTGACCTCATACGGCTTATGGCAGAAACCCTGTCAGGGGTTTATACCAACCTGCCAATGGGCTTCCCTGGTGGTTCAGATGGTAAAGTGTCTGTCTATAATGCGGAAGACCTGGGTTCAATCTCTGGGTCAGGAAGGTCTCTTGGAGAAGGAAATAGCAACCCACTCCAGTATTTTTGCCTGGAAAACCCTATGGATGGAGGATCCTGGTGGGCTACAGTCCATGGGGTCACAAAGAGTCAGACACAACTGAGTGACTTCACTTTCTTTCTTTCTTTCTGCCCTTCCTCAACTGCCCTTCACCCATTTTACAGAACTCATACTTCTCACCGGCTCAAATCTCCCTATAGTTAGGCAGTGCAACACAGTGATTATGACTTCCAACTCTGGAGTCAGATTTCCTTGAGTTCAATCTCAGATCTGCTATTTATCAACTGTGGTAGCCAGTCTCCAAGACAGCTTGATTCCTGATATTCCTACCCTTGAGTTGTCCTGTACCTCACTGAATCAGGTCTGGTCCATGTGATTAATGTATGACTACGGAGGCTAGGTCATAAAAGGGCATTGCATCTTCTACCTTGCTCTTTTGAATGGCTTGCTCTTGGTAAAGCCAATGGAGTGATCATAAGGACACTCAAGCAGCCCTAGGAGAGGTCCATGTGGAGAGAAACTGAGACCTCTGGCTAACAGGCAGCACCCACTCACTCACGATGTGAGTGAACTGCCCTGCAAACAGAGTCCCTCATTCCAATAGAGCATTTAGCTACAAGAACCCCAGATAGTATCTGCCTGAAATCGAATAAACGACTCCCTAGGCAGAATCTCCCAGTCAAGCCATTCTTGAATTCCTGACTCACAGAAACTGTGGAAGATAATAAATATTTCTTGTTGTTTTAACTCACTACATTTGAGGGTAATTTTTTCCCTCTTTCTGGATTTTTTGTGGGGAGGAGGTTGTTGTTGTTGTTGTTGTTGTTTTGGCGCACCTAGGGATGGAACTGGCATTTAGTTTAACCACTCAACCACAAGGACTAATTTTTACACAGCTGTAGGTAACTGTTGGTGGAGAAGGCAATGACACCCCACTCCAGTACTGTTGCCTGGAAAATCCCATGGATGGAGGAGCCTGGTGGGCTACAATCCATGGGGTCACTAAGAGTCGGACATGACTGAGCAACTTCACTTTCACTTTTCACTTCCATGCATTGGAGAAGGCAATGGCAACCCACTCCAGTGTTCTTGCCTGGAGAATCCCAGGGACGGGGGAGCCTGGTGGGCTGCCGTCTATGGGGTCGCACAGGGTGGGACACGACTGAAGCGGCTTAGCAGCAGCAGCAGCAGCAGGTAACTGTTGGAGAAGGAAATGGCAACCCATTCGAGTATTCTTGCCTGGAAAATCCCATGGACAGAGGAGCCTGGTGGGCTACAGTCCATGGGGTTGCAAAGAGTCGGAGATAACTGAGCAACTTATCACAGATAACTGTAGGGCAGATTACTCGATCTCTTTGAGCCTCAGTTTCCTCATGTGTAAAATAAGAGTGATAACACAATAGAACCTGATTCAGGATTGTTATGAGTGTTAAATGAGCTAATATTTGTAAAGTGCTTAACACAAAAATATAAAATGTATAGATTTCTTAAGTTAAAATATATATAGTCTGTTCAACACAGTAATAATACTGGAAGATCTACATAGTTCAATAAGGCAAGAAAAGGAAGTAAAAGGTATACAGACAGGAAAGGAAGAAATAAAACTCTTTCTATTTGCAGATGACACAATATCTACATAGAAGATCTCAGGGAATCTACAAAAACCCCTAGAGCTAATAAGTGAATTCAGTGGCGTTTTAAGATATAAGGTAATTGCACAAAATTCTGTTGCACTTCTATAATCTAGCAATGAACATATAGAAACAAAATTTTAAATACAACACAATTTTCAATCACTCAAAAAAATTAAATAGGTGTAAGTCTAACATAACATGTATAGGACTTGTATGCTAAATACTCTAAAACACTGATGAAAGAGATCAAAGAAGATCTAAATGAATGGAAAGATGTACTGTTTTCATGGGTTGGAAGACTTAACATAGTAAAGATGTCAATTCTTCCCAAACTGGTATACAAGTTTAACATAATTCTCACCAAAAAGCAAATATTTTTTAATGTATACAAGAGTATTCTAAAACTCATATGGAAAGGCAAAGGAATTAGAATAGTTAAAATAATTTTGAAAAAGAATAAGTGGAAGGAATCACTCTACTTCAAGACTTATTATATAACCACCGTTATCAAGAATGTGTGGTATCAACAGGACAGTCTTTTTCTAAAGGCTTTCTTTTACTATATATTTATATATAGGAGAAGAAAATGGCAACCCACTTCAGTATTCTTGCCTGGAGAATTCCATGGACATTGAGGCCTGGAGGGCTACAGTTCATGGGGTTGCAAAGAATCAGACATGACTGAGCACAAGCGTACGCACGCACACACACATATACATACATACATATATATATATGTATATATTTTGGCCTTGCCAAGCAGCATGCAGGACTTTAGTTCCCTAACAAGGGACTGAGCCCACATCGCCCTGTAGTGGATTCACAGAGTCTTAACCACGGGACCACCAGGGAAGTCCAGAAGGACAGTCTCAACAAACGATGCTGGAGCAACTGGATATACATAGGAAAAAAAGTAAAAATTGAATCTCAATCTAAATCTCACACCTTAAACCAAAATTGACTCAAAATGTATCACAGATTTAAAGGTAGAACATGAAATTAATAAACTTTTAGAAGAAAGCACAGGAGAAAATCTTCGGGTCCTAGGGCCTGGAGAAGAGTTGTTAAACTTGATACCAAAAACATGCTCCGCAAAGAAAAAAGATCAATAAATTGGAATTCATCAATTTAAAAACTTTTGCTCTGTGAAAAGCCATCGAGAAAATGAGAAAACAAGCTGGGAGGAAATATTTGCAAACCATATATCTTACAAAAATACTACTATCTAAAATATATAACTATCTGACTCATTTGAAAAGACCCTGATGCTGGGAAAGATTGAAGGTGGGAGGAGAAGGGGACGACAGAGGATGAGATGGTTGGATGGCATCACTGACTCAATGGACATGGGTTTGAGTAAACTCCGGGAGTTGCTGATGGACAGGGAGGCCTGGAACGCTGCAGTCCATGGGGTCAGAAAGAGTCGGACATGAGTGCGTGACTGAATTGGACTGTACAGTAAAAAACAAATAACCCACTAGAAAGTGGGCAGAAAGCATGAAGAACTATTTCACCAAAGAGGATATACAGGTGACAAATAAGTATATCAGAAAAAATGTTCAACATCACTAGCCAACAAGGAAATGCAAATTAAGACTATAATGAGAGGAGAGGGAATTCCCTGGTGGTTCAGTGGTTAGGACTCCACCCTTCCACTGCAGGGGGCAAGGGTTCCTTGTTTAGGGAACTAAGATCCTCCAAGCCAGACAATGTGACAAAAAAAAAATTGGGCCTATTAAAACAGATAATTTTTTTAAATGATGATTCCTAACGCTAGTGATGATGCAGAGAAACTGAATTTCCAAATGTCTCATACATTGTTAATGAGAAAATAAAATGGTATAGTCACTCTGGAAAATAGTTTGGCATTTATTCAAAAAAACAAAGCATGTATTTACCATATAACAGAGGCTTCCCAGGTAGTGCAGTGGTAAAGAATTCACCTGCCAAAGCTGCAGACGCAGGAGACAAGGGTTTGATCCCTGGGTCAGGAAGATCCCCTGGAGTAGGCAATGGCAACCCACTGAAGTATTCTTGCTTGGAAAATTCCATGGACAGAGGAGTCTGGCAGGCTGCAGTCCACGGGGTCGCAGAGTGGGATACGACTAGCGACTGAACACACATGCATACACACACACACACCATACAATACAGCAATCACACTCCTATATGTTTATCCTTCCCAAATAGCAATTTTTACCCACGTAAAACTGAGGCATGAACGTTCACAGCAGCTTCATTTGCAGTAGCCAAAAACTGAAAACAACTCAGATGTCCCCCTGTAGGCGAATGGTAAAACAAGCTATGGTATATCCATATCATGGAGTACTACTCAACATTAAAAAGGAACAAATGATACATAAAACAGCTTGGATGGATCTCAAGGGCATTATACTGAATGAAAAAGAAGACCATCTCAAAATGTCACATGATTTCATTTGTATAACATTCTCAAAATGACAAAATTACAGAGGTAGAAAGTTAATTACCAGAAATTAAGGACAGCAATTGGGGGTGCAGTGACTATAAAGAGTATCAGGAGAGAGATCTTTTTGGTAAGTAAGTAGTTTTGTATCTTGGTTGCAAAGCTGGTTACGCAAATCTACACTTGATAAAATGATATGAAACTTTATATGCATATAGTACCAATCTGTTTCCTGGTTTTGATATTGTACCATAGTTATGTAAAATGTAGCCATGGGGGTGGGAGAATTGAATGAAGGATACAGGGGATTTCTCTGTACATCCTTTGTAACGTCTTGTGAATCTATAATTATTTCAAAATAAAAAATTGAAAAAAATTCAACAGAAAAATGTGATTTAATTCCCTAGTGTGTAAAACTTTGTGGAACAAGAACAAAAGCATCCTGTTTACTCGGGGTTCTAGGTTGGACTTGCTGCCTCTTTCTGTCTTATACAGCAGGCGCTATGTATCCGCATATGCCAAACCCCAGATACAGACGGCCGAGGGCACAATGCCATTTTATACCAGGGACTTGGGCCTCCTTGGGTTTTAGAATCCATGGAGATCCTGGAACCAATGCCCTGCAGATGAGAGGGATGATTGTGTATGTTTCTGTCGTGGGCAAGCGTGATTACAAACAGGATATTTTGGCCCATGATGAGGTGTTCTAAATTCAGATATGTTGTGGAGTGTGGTTGCATGGATGGTAATTTTTACCCACCCATCTCCCCTCTTCTGCTTCCTGACTACCATCAGAGACCCTCCAGAGTGGAGGTCCTGTGAGAACAGAACAAAGAGAACGTAGGTAAGAAACACAGCAGATGACGTCACCTTATTTCATTCAAGAGTAAATTCATGGCAAGAGGGCATATATTCTCAATTTGTTTAGCATTAAACTTTGGAGTCCATCAAGGCTGTATATTGTCACCCTGCTTATTTAACGTCTATGCAGAGTACATCATGAGAAACACTGGGCTGGAAGAAGCACAAGCTGGAATCAAGATTGCTGGGAGAAATATTAATAACCTCAGATATGCAGATGACACCACCCTTATGGCAGAAAGTGAAGAGGAACTAAAAAGCCTCTTGATGGAAGTGAAAGAGGAGAGTGAAAAAGTTGGCTTAAAGCTCAACATTCAGAAAACGAAGATCATAGCATCCGGTCCCATCACTTTATGGCAAATAGATGGGGAAACAGTGGGAACAGTGGCAGACTTTATTTTTTTGGGCTCCAAAATCACTGCAGATGGTGACTGCAGCCATGAAATTAAAAGATGCTTATTCCTTGGAAGGAAAGTTATGACCAACCTAAATAGCATATTGAAAAGCAGAGTCATTACTTTGCCTAGAAAGGTCCGTCTAGTCAAGGCTATGGTTTTTCCAGTGGTCATGTATGGATGTGAGAGTTGGACTGTGAAGAAAGCTGAGTGCCAAAGAATTGATGCCTTTGAACTGTGGTGTTGGAGAAGACTCTTGAGAGTCCCTTGGACTGCAAGGAGATCCAACCAGTCCATTCTGAAGGAAATCAGCCGTGGGATTTCTTTGGAAGGAATGATGCTAAAGCTGAAACTCCAGTACTTTGGCCACCTCATGTGAAGAGTTGACTCATTGGAAAAGACTCTGATGCTGGGAGGGATTGGGGGCAGGAGGAGAAGGGGATGACAGAGGAAGAGATGGCTGGATGGCATCACCGACTCGATGGACGTGAGTCTGAGTGAGCTCCGGGAGTTGGTGCTGGACAGGGAGGCCTGGCGTGCTGCGGTTCATGGGGTCGTGAAGAGTTGGACACGACTGAGCGACTGAACTGAAACTTTGGAGTGAGGGTGTTGTCCTCACAGGGCCATTACTAATCTGTTTGTTTGTTTAAGATGCACTGATTTTTATTTATTCTATTTTTGGCTGTGCTGGATCTTCATTGCTGTGCTTGGGCTTTCTCTAGTTGGGGCGAGCTGGGGCTCCTCCCTAGCTGCAGTGTGGGGAGTTCTCAACGCGGTGGCTTCTCGTGCTGTGGAGCGTGAGCTCTAGGTGCCCAGGCTTCACTGGTGGCGGCTCATGGCTCTAGTGAGTGAGGGCGCAGTGGTTGCGGTGCACAGGCTTAGTTGCCCTTTCGGCATGTGGAGTCTTCCCGGACCAGGGACCCAGCCCGTGTCCCTGCATTGACAGGTGGACTTTTACCCACTGGACCACCAGCGAAGCCCAATTAACTTGCTTATTTTAATTGGAAGGTGAAGTATTTGACAAAGGGAACTGACTTTGCCAGTGTATTGAATGAGTTTAAAAGTACACTACAAGATCTGGACCCAAAAAAATGTATGTTTCAAATGTGTCAGGGAATTCCCCAGCGGTCCAGTGGTTAGGACTTCATGCATCCACTGCCAAGGACCCATATATAAAGATAAATATACATATATATATATATATATGTATATAAAGATAAACACATTGTAAAGTAAATCTTTAAATTGTTCAGTATATTATGATGACTTTACATCTTAA
The DNA here is from genome assembly GCF_019923935.1 of Bubalus bubalis. Lineage (NCBI taxonomy): Eukaryota > Metazoa > Chordata > Mammalia > Artiodactyla > Bovidae > Bubalus > Bubalus bubalis. The sequence goes on along the minus strand of NC_059158.1, from coordinate 34,881,534 downwards.
AAAAAAAAGACTATCTTGCTGGGAGAAACTGCCCCAGCAAGATAACAACTTGCCTGGGCTTCCCTGGTGGCTCAGTGGTCACGAATTCACCTTCAATTCAGGAAACCCGGGTTCGATCCCTGGGTCAGGAAGATCCGCTGGAGAAGGAAATGGCAACCCACTCCAGTATTCTTGTCTTGGAAAATTCCATAGACAGAGGAACCTGGGAGGCCACAGTCCATGGGGTTGCAAAAGAGTCAGACGTGACTTGGCAACTAAACAACAACAAATAACTTGCTTACCAGCATGCCTTTCATGTGCAAACCAACTAATCCAGGGTTTATATCCTCAGTTACCTTCTTATCTAACTCTCACACACCAAAGCAATATTTCCCCTACCCTAAATCATGTCAGGTCTAAATGCCAGCTAACTGGAGACTAATCCTACAGCTTACAGCACACCAAAATTGTTCAAACTAGCCAATCTTAAACTGTTTCTCTTGCTCTTCCTTGCCTTGCCCATGCAAGTCCCTATAAGGGCCATGGATATGCTTGGCCCTCCCTCCTGTTCAACATTAGAGCCACCAGGGAAGCCCCCTATTATCCATCAGGGAAATGCAAATAAAACCGAAATGAGATACCATCTCACACCCATTAGTATGGGTAAAATAAAAAAAGAGAGAAAATAACAAACGTTGGCCAGGGTGTGAGGAAATAGGAAATCTTAGACACTAGGAATGTAAAATGGTACAGCAACTTTGGAAAACAATTTATCAGTTTTTTAAAAAGATAAACATAAATTTACCATAAGACTTAGCAATGTCATAATTAGGTATTTACCCTAGAGAAATGAAGGGTCTTCCCAGGTGGTAGTAGTGGTAAAAACACCCTCCTGCCAGTGCAGGAGACATAAGAGACCAGGGTTGGATCCCTGGGTCAGGAAGATCGCCTGGAGGAGGGCATGGCAACCCACTCCAGTATTCTTGCCCGGAGCATCCCATGGACAGAGGAGCCTGGCAGGCTACCGTCCATACAGTCATAGAGTCAGACACAACTGAAGTGACTTAGCACGCATGCAGACTAGAGAAATGAAAACCAATGTTCACAAAAACACTTTTACAGGAATATTTATATTAGTGTTATTCATAATAGCCAAAACTGGAAACAGCCCAGATTTCTTCCAGCAGATGAACAGATGTACAAAATGTGATCTATTCATTCAATGTAACACTATTCAGGAATCAAAAGGAAAGAACTGGGGTGCAAGATTGGTTCAATATCTGAAAATCAACTAATGTAATACATTCTACCAATAGAATAAAAAACAAAATTTACATGATCATCTCAATAGACTAAAGATGTATTTTACAAAACCCAACACCCTTTTGTCATAAAAAACTCAACAAATTAGGAATAGAAACTTCTTCAACCTGATAAGGGATATCTATGAGAAATAGACAGCTAACATCATACTTAATGGTGAAAGACTGAATGCTTTCCTCCTAAGATCAGGAAGAAGACAAGATATCTAATCTCACCACTTCTAGTTAATGTAGTAATGGAGGCTCTACCCAGGCTGATTTAGGCAAGAAAAAGAAATAAAAGGTGGGAGGCATAGTTCTTGAGGCGCTAGTCTGCTGTACTCCCCCTTTGCCTGAAAAAGAAATAGAACCACTGTTTCTTTCTCCTCCATAACTCTGTCTCCATATTTCTGTTTGGCATCGGAACACAGAGAGCAAAGATTTTGACATCATTTTGCCTAATAGACCCCCGCCATCCTCTAAAGGAAAGCGACCTTGCAATAACAAACCTGCTTTTTGGTATAGCATAACTTCCTTGATCCGCTTCATTTGGCCAATAAAAGTCTCATTTTGTACAGCCCCTCGGAGTGTGTTTCTGTCTGCTAGGTTGGATGCTGCCTGATTCATGAATTGTTGAATAAAGTCAGGAAGATATTTTTAAAAGAAAAAAAGGCATCCACATTGGAAAAGAAAAAAGCAACACTATTTCTATTTACAGATGACATCATCTTGTATATAAGAAATCCACTAGAAATTATTATAACTAATAAAAAGTTCAGCAAGGTTACAGGACACAAGATCACTATAAAAAATCAATTTTATTTTTATACTCCTGTACAGAACAATCCAGATGAAAGTAAATATCTATGAAAAAGTGAAATAGGCCAGTCTCAAAAAGACAAATATTGTATGATTCCACTTACATGAAATACCTAGACTAGTTAAATTCGTTGAAACAAAAAGAATGGTGGTTGCCAGGGTTTGGAGAGAGGGGTAGAATGAAGAGTTAATATTTAATGGGTCTAAAGTTTCAGTTTGAGAAGATGGAAAATGTACTGTCGCTGGTTAATGATTATGTAAGGGAATGTATTTAATACCCCTGAACTATACACTTAACACATTTAAAATGTTTTAACATAACTTTTATGTTGTGTTTATTTTATCACAATAAAAAGAAAAAACGAATGAAGTACAGACACACGCTACAACTATTTGTAAACATTATGCTAAGTGAAAGAAACCAATCACAGAAGTCCACAGAGGAAGTTCCCTGGTGGTGCAGTGGTTAGGACTTGGTATTTTCACCACTGTGGCCCTGGGCTCAATCCCTGGATACGGAACCAAGATCCCACGAGCTGCATAGCCAAAAACCCCCCAAAGTCCACATATTATATGACTGCATTCACATGAAAATTCCCTGGTGACTCAGATGTTAAAGAATCTGCCTGCAATGCAGGAGACCTGGAAGTTGCCCTGGAGAAGGGCATGGCAACCCACTCCAGTATTCTTGTCTGGAGAATTCCATGAACAGAGGAGCCTGGCAGGACACAGTCCATGGAGTTGCAAAGAGTCAGACACAGCTGAGTGACTAACACACACACATTCACATGGAAGGCTAAAATAAGGAAATCTACAGAGACAGGCTAGGACTAGAAATGAGGGGGGTGAGGGAAATAAAAGACTGATAGCTAAGGGGCATACATGCTAAGTCACTTCAGTTGTGTCCAGCGCTGTGCTACCCTATGGACTGTCCCTCCAGACTCCTCTGTCCATGGGATTCTCCAGGCAAGAATACTGGAATGGGTTGCCATGCCCTCCTGCAAGGGGTCTTCTCCACCCAGGGATCCAACCTGAGGCTCTTAGATTTCCTGTACTGGCAGGCAGGTTCTTTACTACTAGCGCCACTTGGGAAGCCCGATAGCTAAGGTACAAGGTTTCTTTCTTTTAACTGTGCTGGACAGCTTGCAGGATATTAGTTCCCTGACCAGGGGTTGAACCTGGGGCCACCACCTGAGTGAAAGTGCCACTGGACCAGCAGGGAACTCCTACAAGGATTCTGTTTGAGGTGATGAACATATTTTAAAATTGACTATGATAATGGTTGAACATATCTATGAATACACACTAAATACCATTGAAGTGGGTGGATTATCTCTCACTAGAGCTGTTTTTAAGCCAACTTTTTCACTTTCCACTTTCACTTTCATCAAGAGGCTTTTTAGTTCCTCTTCACTTTCTGCCATAAAGAACTAAGATCATGGCATCTGGTCCCATCACTTCATGGGAAATAGATGGGGAAACAGTGGGAACAGTGGCAGACTTTACTTTTGGGGGCTCCAAAATCACTGCAGATGGTGACTGCAGCCATGAAATTAAAAGACGCTTACTCCTTGGAAGGAAAGTTATGACCAACCTAGATAGCATATTGAGAAGCAGAGACATGACTTTGCCTACAAAGGTCCGTCTAGTCAAGGCTATGGTTTTTCCAGTGGTCATGTATGGATGTGAGAGTTGGACTGTGAAGAAAGCTGAGTGCCAAAGAATTGATGCTTTTGAACTGTGGTGTTGGAGAAGACTCTTGAGAGTCCCTTGGACTGCAAGGAGATCCAACCAGTCCATTCTGAAGGAGATCAGCCCTAGGATTTCTTTGGAAGGACTGATGCTAAAGCTGAAACTCCAGTACTTTGGCCACCTCATGCGAAGAGCTGACTCATTGGAAAAGACTCTGATGCTGGGAGGGATTGGGGGCAGGAGGAGAAGGGGACAACAGAGGATGAGATGGCTGGATGGCATCACCGACTCGATGGACGTGAGTCTGAGTGAACTCCGGGAGTTGGTGATGGACAGGGAGGCCTGGCATGCTGCAGTTCATGGGGTCGCAAAGAGTCGGACACGACTGAGCGACTGAACTGAACTGAACTGAGAGCTATTTTTTAAAAAAAGAGAAACAAACTATTGATATATGCTACAACATTGGTGAATCTCAAAAACATTGTTCTAGGGACTTCTGTGGTGGCCCAGTGGCTAAGACTCTGGGCTCCCAATGCAGGGGGCCTGGGTTTGATCCCTGGTCAGGTAATTAGATTCCACGTGCTACAGCTAAAGATCCCACATGCCTTAGAGAAGTTTGAAGATCCCAAGTGCCACAACCAAGGCCCAGGGCAGCCAAATAAATAAATTAAAAATGAAACAAAACAAAAAAACATTGTGCTAGGTGAAAGAAGTCAGACAGAAAAGGCCACTTGTTGTATGACCCCATTTGTATGAAAGGTGGTTTTGGGGAAAGAAAAGCAGACGACAGGTTGTTTTGGAGAAAGAAAAGCAGATGACAGGTGGTGTGGGTAGGCCTAGTTCCTGTTCCCTTCCCAGCCTTAAGACTAGAACCGCTCCAGGGGACCACTCACACCGTGATCTGGCAGTGAGATGATGTGGGCAGAACAAAGCCTGGGTGTGTCCGGGGCCTTGCCCAGGTTCAGTCCTAACCACACTTGCCCCCTTGCCCTCCAGCAAATTTTCTTGCTTGCAAAGTGCAGGCAGAAAAGAGAAAGTGAGCCAAGAGGGGACTAGCAAGACCGAGCTTGGTGGTGGTGGTGGTGGCGGTTTAGTCACTAAGTCATGTCTGACTCTTGTGACTCCACGGACTGGAGCCCACCAGGCTCCTCTGTCCATGGGATTTCCCAGGCCAGAATACTGGAGCAGACTGACATTTCCTTCTCCAGGGGATCTTCCCAACAGGGATTGAACCCAGGCCTCCTGTATTGCAGGCGCATTCTTTACCGACTGAGCCACCAGGGAAGCCCCCACAACAGAACCTACCGCCTTGGAAAATGAACACCTAGGAGAACTCTTCTTCACTCCTCAGAGCTCCTCCACTGCCCTCCTTTCCCTGCCCCCCTCCCGGGCACTCAGCTGCCTTTGCCCACCGCCACTCCCACCAGCTCCAGGAGGGTCTGGTGTGCTCAGCTTACATCAGTCTCAAAACTGAAGTCAGTTTTCAAAGTTGTAGAGTCTTTCTTTGGCTATTCAGGTCTCAGAAAAGTTGGTCATCCTTCCACTCTGTGGACTGCAAATCATCTAGTGACCAATGATTTCCTCCTCTCCCTCTTCAGCTCTCCTCTTGTTACCTAGCTGTTACTCCAACAGTTCCCCAAAGTGGAGGGAAGGGGACAAAATTGTACCTTTGGCCTCATTTCTAGAAACCATGGTGTAAAATTTCTCCAGAAAACTGGGTGGAAATAAGGGGCCACCCTTATAATTTCTTTTGGCTGTGCTAGGTCTTCGTTGCTGTGTGTGGGCTTTCTCTAGTTGCAGCAAGCAGAGACTATTCTCAAGTCGCCATGTGCCAGCTTCTCATTGCGGTGACTTCTCTTGTTGTGGAGCATGGGCTCTAGGGTGCACGGGCTCAATAGTTGTGGCAGATTCTTAACCACAGGGAAGTCTGCCAAACGATATTGATTGGAGGAATTATTGGTTTCAAATTATCTTTCCTTCTCTATCTGCTGCTGCTGCTAAGTCACTTCAGTCGTGTCCGACTCTGTGCGACCCCAAAGACAACCCACCAGGCTCCGCCGTCCCTGGGATTCTCCAGGCAAGAACACTGGAGTGGGTTGCCATTTCCTTCTCCAATGCATTAAAGTGGAAAGTGAAAGTGAAGTCACTCAGTCGTGTCCTACTCGTAGCAACCCCATGGGCTGCAGCCTACCAGGCTCCTCCATCCATGGGATTTTCCAGGCAAGAGTACTGGAGTGGGTGCCATCGCCTTCTTCATTCCTCCTCTATCTGGGAAAATGTAAATTGCTTGTTTGTGGCAGTCAGAAAGGATCCTATTGGTTGTATGACTCCTTGGCCAAAATTCTTACTGAAAATTAGGACCCTGGAGGGTTATGAAAATGAGGGGACTACACTCTGCACTACCTTCTCTGGATGGTCAGTGGGAACTAGAGCCTTTCAGATGTTCTTGAGCACCAAGCTGGCCATGGCTGGCAGTGGAAGGTGGTAAAGGAGGAGGAGTCATCTTTAACAGAAATGCTTCTAATGTTAACTGCCCCTCTATTCAGAAGTGGCCTCTCTAAACAGCCCTCCTGTCCTCTGATTCTTAGATTCCCCACAGTTAACTTCACACCAGCCTGCTCATACCCATGCAATGAAAAACACTTACCTTTGTCTAGGATGACATATTTGTTTACAGTGACTAATGTAAACTTGCATGTAGCTCTGTAGTATTGTTTTGCTGTGTCCTGTATTTCTTGTAACTACATAATTAGAGTCCATGTCTTGATCAATTCAAGTTAAGATTTTTTTGGCAAAAATATTTTATTTTTGATAAGGAGGCACACAACTTCTGGGTATCTCTCCTTTTGTGAGTTAGCAGCCATTGATGATCAATGCCTAAATGATACATAAATTATTAGGGGGTGTGAAATGCACACCTTCACATCTTAATTTGTAAAAATAGGACCATTAATTTCACTTAAAATTTTTTTATTAATTTATAGTTGACTTACAGTGTTGTGTTAGGAGCATTAATTTCCGACATTAGAGATTCTAGGCTTCTCACTGAGATTAAAAGGGATAATCTTAGTTATCTGTTGAGCTACTTTTCTTTGGGTGCCGCACATACTTGTGTGAGGTGTTTACCAATACCATGCCCCTTAAGTGAAAGTCGCTGAGAAGTGTCCGACTCTTTGCCATCGGATGGACTATACAGTCCATGGAATTCTCTAGGCCAGAATACTGGAGTGGGTAGCCGTTCCCTTCTCCAGGGGATCTTCCCAACCCAAGGATCAAACCCAGGTCTCCCACATTGCAGGTGGCTTCTTTACCAGCTGAGCCACCAGGGAATGCCCCTTAAACAAATCATAAAACTAAGATACAGAAGTAACCTGCCCAAGATCACTCTCCTAAAAGTTGGTGGGCTCAGGATTGAAGCTCAGGTCCGTTGAACTATCAAACGTATGTTTTTCCACTGCTTCCTTAAAAGATTCATTTCTTGTGTTACTACTCTAAGCAAGACACTTGCCCAGCAGCACTCTAAATTATTCAATTCTGTCAACAGTACTTTGGTAGTGATATTATTGCCCCCTTTTAATAATAAAGAAGCTGAGGTTCACAGAGGTTAGGTAACTTCCCAAAAGCCATCAGCCTTGGTGTAGGGAAGGAAATGGTTTAAGTGTCCCTAAGTGGCGCGGGTTCCATCCCTGTGTCTGGAAAATCCCCTGGGGAAGGAAATGGCAACCCACTCCAGTATTCTTGCCTGGGAAATCCCACGGACTGAGGGGCCTGGAGGGCTACAGTCCATAGTGTCGGGAAGAGTCGGACATGACTTAGGGACTAAACAACAACAAAAAGCGGCACGTAGCTCGCCCGTCTAGCTTCGCATAGCTGGAAGCTTTCAGAATTACTATGAAATGCATGTGCCTGCTTGTCAACAGTAAACATATGGGAGAGAGTACTCCAAGTGAGAGAGTATGGCTGACGCTGCACTAGAGCTGAGATCAGTCCATTCGCAAGTGAGGCAGCAGAAGCGCACGTAAACAGCAGTACAACCGTGAGACCTGCATCAGTGCGCCTCGTTACAGAGAACCCCACAGAGAGCGGGGCGCACGCGCACAGAAGCCCTGAAAATGGGAAGGTCGGTGCGCACTTGGGAGGTCATCCCGCCTCTAGGGGGTGCCAAGCAAGCCTGCCCAGGGTCCCACGTCGGCCGCAGGCTCTTTCGCTTCCACCAGTGTTCGGGATTTCAGGATCCGGTGGAAAACAGCTTTCTCAAGTTAAACGTTCCGGATCTCTGGTGATGGGGACACAAGGAGTGGTGAAAAGCGGAACCCGGCTAGGGGACCAGTACAGAAAGCCGTCAGGTTCTGGGAGACAAAGCAACTCCCTTTCTACCGCTGAGGTAACGCAAGAACTGCCGGCGTCCAGATTCCGGGCTGAAGCAAGGGAAGGTCGCGGGGGTTCGTGGGCGGGGTTGGAGGCGGCGAGGTCCGTCAGGGGTCGCGCTGTCACTCTGGCTCCACCCCGCTTCCTGGTCGGCGTCCCGCCCCCTCGGGTGCAGGTTCCCAGCCTGAGCTGGGTCCTTGGGAACGCGGATTTCCCTCCTTCTGGAAGGGACCTTCCCTCCCTCCACCTTCTGCTCTCCCCGCAGGTGAGGCCTCGATGGAGAGGTTCCTGGCCCGGTTGTGCGGCACCAGCGCGTTGCAGCCGCTCCCGGTGTGGGAGGGGGACACCACCGGCCACTGCTTCACGCAGCTGGTGCTCAGCGCCCTGCCCCACGCGCTCCTGGCCGTGCTCAGTGCTTGCCACTGGGGCCACCCGAGGTGAGTAGAGACAGGTGCAGACATCTGTCCGTGTGTGCCTGCAGACTTCACTCGAAACCCACGTCTCCGCGGAAGTGTAACCGAAATAGTGAGGTTTCTAGGGAAAAAGGATTAAAATGTGGGCATTACCACTTTGCAGCATTGTGTCTGTTTGAGGGCAAGTTAACCTGTTTTCCCTCCGCCTCATAGCACTGTTAAGAAACTTAAATTAGATAATGCATTTAAGCATATAGTGCAGAGTCTGGCACATTTTTAAAGGCCCGATGCATGGTAGCAATCGTTACACTTGTAGATTGTCAGATGCCCAACCACAGTTGTCATGAATTGGAGACGAAAGTGGGTGAACAGTGTTTTTAAGCCAAAAAGGTTAATGTGTGCTGAAGTTGTTGGACCAGTTTCTCACCCCTGCCATCTAGGAAACTTCAGTGTTTCTAGGCCAAGAAAAGCATAGGTATTCATCTGGAGAGGAAGTGGTAGGTAGAAGAGAAGAGCAAAATTAGAACCTTAATCCTTCCTCCATTTGAGGCTATAAGATGCAGGTGCCGAACTCACCTTGATTTTGTGCTTAGTTCCTGTATAGCTGGATATGGTAAAATTATTCTCACTCTGGCTACTGATAAGGCAGGAGGAAAGTCTAACTTGCCTAGTCTAACGGACAAATGCATCCTTACTTAACATGAGTTACAGGGATGGCGAATCCCTTCCTTGGGTAGCTTCAGATCTGCTTGGTCTTGGAGGAATCCTGATTTGTCCCTTATGCAGAGACAAAAGTCTGGAGATGGCACAGAGGGAGACCGACTGTGCTGAGACAAGTATCTTTTTAAAATGGGCATAGTCCCTTCAGAACTCACGGTGTAAGGAAAAGGCAAGAAAGACCAATATGTAATCCATAGAAATTATGTTTATCTCACTTCACTTAACAGACTCTTTGCAAGTTGCTCAAACGGGTAAGAGAGATCCAGAATCTCAGACGGAAAAGAATCTCAGAGGGCTTTGGGTCCAGACTCCTTACTGCTCACTGTGCTGATGAGAAAAATGAGATGCAGAGAAGAAGCGGCTTGCCCATGTTCATAAACCTGGTTAATGACCAGGCTTGGAGCCAGTGTACCAGCCTCCAAGGACTCACAATGTTTCTTATTCTGTCCCCGCATCTTAAGAAATAGAATTATGAAAGATTGACTTTTACTCAAATATAAACCCTTTTGTATAACTGTGATCACTGAACTTTTTAAAGGAAACTCCAAACATTTCACTCTACAATTAAAATTTTCAGTCACCCAGCCCTGCCAACAACAAAGGGAGTGTTTTTTAATGCAAATAGTTCACTCTTTTGTTTATTAAAAACATTTTTTGCAAGCCAAGAAGATACAGACAAAACTCAAAAGATGTTTTTCTTCAGCTAATGAGCTGCAAAAATGATCCACACCATTTTCTACAACCATTAGAGAGACAGAGAGTGGAGTATCTTGAGGCTTCAGCAAGTTTAAGCTATACTAATAGAGTATAGAGGCTGTGTGTAAGTCAAATTTTTATTCATCTAATAGTGCTTCAGGTGAATTTAAGGGCTCTTTTTCAGTTTAGTTGAGTTGCTCAGTCATGTCTGACTCTTTGCGACCCAGGACTGCGGCATGCTGGGCTTTCCTGTCCATCACCAACTCCTGGAGCTTGCTCAAACTCATGTCCATCAAGTCGGTGATGCCGTCCAACCATCTCATCCTCTGTCATCCCCTTCTCCTCCTGCCTTCAGTCTTTCCCAGCGTCAGGGTCTTTTCCAGTGAGTCGGCTCTTCGCATCAGGTGGCCAAAGTATTGGAGCTTCAGCGTCAGCATCAGTCCTTCCAATGAATATTCAGGACTGATTTCCTTAGGATGGACTGGTTTGATCCCCTTCTTGTCCCAGGGACTCTCAAGAGTCTTTTCCAACACCACAGTTCAAAAGCATCAATTCTTCGGCACTCAGCTTTCTTCACAGTCCAACTCTCACATCCATACATGACTACTGGAAAAACCATAGCTTTGACTAGACAGACCTTTGTTGGCAAAGTGATATCTCTGCTTTTTTATACGTTGTCTAGGTTTGTCATAGTTTTTCTTCCAAGGAGCAAGTGTCTTTTAATTTCATGGCTGCAAAAGGGCTCTTTTGAGTATATACTTTTGTAAAAGTGAAAACTCACCCCGTAGAGGTTATCTGTAGGAAATTTAGGTTGAGGTGAGGTTTGTGTGTGTTTTATTTGTTTGTTTTATAATTAGGGTCTTCATGTTCAGTACAACCTTAACTCAGAACTGTTTTTATTTCTGTGGTGAAAGAATGATCAGAAATGGTAGAGAAATGAGAAAATGGATTAGGTTAATCCAGGAAGATTTCCTGGGAGAAAAGACTATGAGTTCCAGGATAAAATGGGATGAAAATAAGGTATACAAGGCAGGAAAGGGAATTGATTCCCTCCGTGAGTGAGTTGCTGGAGGTCTCTCTGGGCCCTGAGTCAGCTGTGATGTGCCTTCTTTTCTCTTTCCCCCCCATTGTCCCCAGGTATCCAGATTACACCCCACACTGCAGTCCTGGCTGGCGCCTTCGACTCGCAGCCTCTGTCCTGCTTGCCGTCTTTCCACTGCTCGACCTGCTTCCAGTCATTTTGCCACCAGGGGCAGGCCCAGGGCCCACAGGGCTTGAGGTGCTGGCAGGGGGCGTGGCGGCTGTGGCCTGGATCAGCCACAGCCTGGCCCTGTGGGTGTTGGCTCATGCCCCATATGGCCTCTCCCGGGGGCCCCTGGCCTTGGCTCTGGCTGCCTTCCTGCCAGCCCCGGCCCTGGTGCTGACCCTGCTGTGGCACTGCCAGCGAGGCACACTCCTGCCTCCACTTCTCGCAGGGCCCCTCTCCCGCCTGTGTCTCCTCATCCTGCAGCTGGCTGCTCTCTTGGCCTATGGACTGGGCTGGGCAGTCCCCGGGCGGCCACGGGAACCCTGGGCCCATGAGCCCCTCCTCTCTGAGGGCCAGGAGCCTGAGGTGGCTGAAGATGGGGAGAGCTGGCTGTCGCGCTTTTCCTACGCCTGGCTGGCACCGTTGCTGGCCCGCGGGGCCCGGGGAGAGCTCCGGCAGCCCCAGGACACTTGCCGCCTCCCCCGCAGGCTGCACCCAACCTACCTAGCCCGTGTCTTCCAGGTGCAATGGCAGGAGGGGGCCCGGCTGTGGAGGACCCTGCATGGGGCCTTTGGGCACTGCTACCTGGCTCTTGGGCTGCTCAAGCTGGTGGGGACCATGCTGGGGTTCTCAGGGCCCTTGTTGCTGTCCCTCCTGGTGGGCTTCCTGGAGGAGGGGCGAGAGCCACTAAGCCACGGCCTGCTATATGCCCTGGGGCTTACCGGAGGAGCTGTTCTGGGAGCCGTGCTGCAGAATCAGTATGGATATGAGGTTCGGAAGGTGGCTCTTCAGGCACGGGGTGCTGTGCTGAACATCCTGTACCGAAAGGCTTTACAACTGGGGCCCAGACGCCCTCCTGCCGGAGAGGTCCTGAACTTATTAGGCACTGACTCTGAGCGGCTGCTCAACTTTGCTGGGAGCTTTCATGAGGCCTGGGGCCTGCCCCTGCAACTGGCCATCACCCTCTATCTGCTGCACCAGCAGGTGGGTGTGGCCTTCGTGGGTGGTCTGATCCTGGCGCTGCTGCTGGTACCCGTCAACAAAGTGATTGCCACCCGCATCATGGCCAGCAACCAGGAGATGCTACAGCACAAAGATGCACGGGTTAAGGTGAGGGGCTGCCTGGGGTCCCTCAGCCGTCCAGAGACGCCCCCCCCCCGCCCCAGCCTTCTGGTGCCCAGGTCTCCCATGCACAGTACCTGAAAGAGTGAGTGTGTGCTCTAAAAGTTAGCTCAGACTAGAGAAAGACAGATGGGGTTCACATCCTGATTCTACCACTTACTAGTTCAATCACTTCAGACAAGTCACTTCACCTCGTTGAGACTCCCATTTCCTCATTTGTGAAATGAGGATAATCATAGCTTGCCTCATAGCACAGTTGGGAGGATCATGCAAGATGCTGCTCATCACAGTGCCAGTTACAAAGTAAACACTAAATTAATGTGGCCTGTTAGTAATATTATAGTATTAGCTTCTGCAGCCCTAATTGCAACCCTGAGAGAGGTGGGAACTGAGCTGTCTGGGCCCAAATGGGATTTTAGTGTTAGAGCCAGGATCCAAGTCTCCAGCCTCCTCCTCATCTCAGGTATGGAGTGCCCCATAGCCGCATGTGGAGGCCTAGGAGAACCCCAGCTGCCTCTTTGGGATGGGCTATGGGGAAAGGAGCAGCTGTCTTCCCTGCCTGGGCCAACTCTAGGTGTGAGGGTCTGGCTGAGTCAGTTCTGGAATGTACAGCGATTGTGGTACCTTTTCAGAGGGGATGGTGGGCTTTGGGTCCATATAGCATAGTTGTCCATCTCTCACTGGTATAGCTCCGAGTGCTAATGGTGAGGGGGTGTCCCTGATAGCTGGTATGGCATGGCCTTTCCCCCTACCCATGACAGCTACTGACCAGTCTCTAGGGCCCCCTGGAAAGGCTCCCAGTGCCTCCCTGGCTTGCAGTCTGGAGATGTTTGAATGTTAGGATCCAAGGAGCTTCTCTGGCCCTTGCCTATTTTACTTGTGTCTATCAGCCTGCCCAGCCCTGGGCTGTGGTGTGTACTCCTACAGGAATGGTTCCTATACCCAAGCTTTGGGGCCAAACTGGTGATCAGCCCCTGAAACCCACATCTTCTGGCTTTGGGAATGGTTCTTAGTCCCTCATCTAATGGATGGAGTGCTTTTACCCCAGTGTGGTGACCTCCCCCCACTGCCCCTGTGCTTTCCACCACTTCATCTTCTAAGAAGGTGGGGGGATTCCAGCTCCAGCCTGCCCCCAGCTGGGGCACAGGGGAGCTCCAAGTCCTTGACATCCCATGCCAGGAGCCTGGGGGAGGCTGGGCAGAGGAGAACGCATGTGAGCAGCATCTCCACTTCTCACTGCTCTCTTGTCCCCGTCCCTAGCTCGTGACAGAGCTGTTGAGTGGCATGCGTGTCATCAAGTTCTTCGGGTGGGAGCAGGCGCTGGGGGCCCGCGTGGAGGCCTGCCGAGCTCGAGAGCTGGGGCGACTCCAGGTCATCAAGTACCTGGATGCGGCCTGTGTGTACCTGTGGGCTGCCCTGCCGGTCGTCATCTCCATTGTCATCTTTATCACCTATGTCCTCATGGGGCACCAGCTCACCGCCACCAAGGTGAGGACCAGGAATGGGGGGGTGGCTGCAGGGAGATGTGAGACAGGAGCAGAGGACCAGGAATGGGGGGATGGCTGCAGGGAGATGTGAGACGAAAGCAGAGGACCAGGAATGGGGGGATGGCTGCAGGGAGATGTGAGACGGAAGCAGCAGCAGAGAGACTGCAATGCAGTAGGGGGTGGGCCAGGGCCCTCGTGCTGCTGGGAAGGAGGAGAGGAGGGTCCCCGTCTGCCTTCTCCTTCCCCTACTGAAGGAAAGTTCTCTGAAGGGACCTTTCATCTGGGGCCTCGGATATATGACCCTTCCCTCTGCGAAGGAATTACTTCTTTTCCCCACCTCTTCCTCTCCAACTTCCGGTTAGGTCCCCTTAGCCTCATTCTGATGGCCCTGGGGGGAAAATTCATGATCCTGTGCAGGATGGATCGAATGCTGGGTCTAGCCAGGAGATGTTGCCCCTTAGAAATTCTGAGAAGGTCTCAGCTTGAGTTGGGCATGTGTGTTTATCAGGGAGTGACCTGGGTCCCTGGAGGATATCTGGGATTTCTGATATTCTTGGAGTGGCCACCTCTACCATCTGTAACCCAAATATCAGCCAGCTAAGCCCTCAGTTCTGTTGCTGCCTGTTCTCCCCTCCACAGACCTGTTTTCAGGGCCACCCATAGAGCAGGCCTTCAGATAATTCCTAAGCTTTAGGTGATGCTTCAACCCCTCCCCCCCACCTCTGACCCCACTTAGGTGTTCACCGCCCTGGCATTGGTGCGCATGCTCATTCTTCCCCTCAACAACTTCCCTTGGGTGATCAATGGCCTCCTTGAGGCCAAAGTGTCCCTGGACCGGATCCAGCGTTTCCTCGACCTTCCCAACCATGACCCCCAGGCCTACTACAGCCCAGGTAATGGGAAGCTAGCGGGCAGAACCTGGCACAGGGGAGCAGAGATCTGTAGCCCCTCGGTTGCGGTACACAGATGCTGCCAAGAGAAGCCAGAGGAGCACAGTCTAGGTGGGGCAGGAGGTCATTTCCCTGGGGCGAATCCTCAGACCAAGACTGAGGCCAAACTATCCCTGGGCAGGTAGGTTGTGGACTAGAAGCCCAAGGTAAGTGGCTTCTTCCTTGTACAGATCCCCCAACAGAGCCATCTACAGCCCTGGAGCTACATGAAGCTCTGTTCTCCTGGGACCCAGTTGGAACCAGCCAGGAGACCTTTATCAGTCACCTCGAAGTGAAAAAGGTTCGTTGGTTCAATGCCCTATGAGAGTCTCCAGACTAAAGAAAGACATGGAAGCTCAGTGACCGATAGACAAGGACAGAGCCAGTCATAGCAGCCGGCCCCTGTGGCTCTTATTACCAGGGGAAGACCAGAGAGGTTTTGGTGGGCAGGTTTGAATTGGAGAGGTGATGAGATTTTATCTCAAGATGGCACTTTTCTAACACCTAGCTGCTTCAGAGCAGTCACATCCATCCCTGGTCGCCAGACCGCTCATGTCCACCTAGTCCACACCAGCAATTGCATTTATCTCTCTCTGTCCTGCAGGGGCTGTCGAGTTCAGAACAGACCCCATAACTTGTCCAGCATCTTCCCCAGGGTGGGGAGCCCCAGCAGCCCCTTCTCAGAAGGATGTTGCAAATGGTTTAGATAATCCTCTGTTTAGCCTGGTGAAAAGGCATCACACCCTGTGACTCACACCGGGGCATACGTCGTCAAAGGAGCACTTGTAAGAACGTTCCTGGCAAGACGGCAACTCCTGCTCACCAAGTCCTAAGTTTTCACTCTCCCCTGACCTGTGTCCAACCCTTTGCCCCACAGCTCAACCCAGTGTTCTCCAGCGGTTCCTGAACCGCCTCAACCACATTTGGCTCACATTTCTGGCTTGGGCTACATGTTTTGTTTTTCGTCTTAGTTCAGGCAAGACAAGGCTGGAATTTTTCAAAGGAATTTTACTAACGTGTCAGTTGGGGCTTTTTTGGACTTAAGTCATAGAAACCCGCTGGAGCTAGCTTAAGCCAACAAAAATTAGTAAGATGGATATGGAGATGAATTGCAAAATCCACAGTCAAGCACCTGGGCAGATCTCGGCAGCAGCTCGGAGCCAGGCCTCGACTTGCCGGGCTGGTCCTTCTGTTCGCTCCTTCTAGATCTGCCTCCTTCCCTCTCTGTGGATCTGCTCTCCCCCAAACAGAAGTAGGCCTGCAGAGAGCCCTTCCACTTACAGGCCCTGGACAGAAGGAGGGAGGTTCCCAGGGATAGGTCTTAGATTGGTCTGGTACCCACTCAAAGACAGGCTCACCCTGGCTGCCAGGGTGGGGCATCACAGACAGCTGCTAGGATCCCGCCTTTTTCTAGAGAAGGAATTGTTTTCCTTTGTGAACCCACTCCAGTATTCTTGCCTGGGAAATCCCACGGACAGAGAAGCCTGGCAGGCTACAGTCCATGGGATCCCAAAGAGGGGGAGATGACTGAACATACAGACATACGCACAGATAGCTCCATGAATGTATGTTACAGCCAAGCAAGGAAGGGAGCACAGAAAATTTTAAACTGCAGGTCACAGAAATGGGCATCTGTGTAAACACTGCTTTTTGCCCTGAGCCTTTAGAAGTCTGGCTGCAGGTGGACTTAGCCAGCCCACTATGCAGGCCCCATAGTCTGCAGTCCTTCCTTCCCCTGTCCCCATCCTGAGTTGCCTGCCTCAGTGCTTTCCTGGAAAGTTCAAGGGCAATTTTCCTCCCATCTCTCTGGCACACTGTTCCTCTCCAGAGGCTCTTCACACAGTGAAACTGATGCTTCTCTGAGTGGAGAATAAAACACCCTGCTCCCCTGGGGCCAGCATTGCATCAATCACTGAGGCATACCTCAGTCTGTGGGCCGGGGAAATCTTTCCCCTCAGGCTTAACTGGGGCCTAGAGGGAAGCCTCCATGGGGTGACTGGCAGCCCAGGGCCTCTGGAGGGAGGCCTGACACTCATGCATATGGCTTCCTCGCAGGGAATGCTTGTGGGCATCGTGGGGAAGGTGGGCTGCGGGAAGAGCTCGCTGCTGGCCGCCATCACCGGGGAACTGCACAGGTAAGCAAGTGCCGGCACCCCCATCCTTAGTTCTGCCCTTCACCAGCACCTCCCTGGCCCCCGCTACGTGGTAGACACTGTTTTAGGGGCCAGAGATGCCCAGATGAGCAAGACCTGGTCCCTTTCTTGGGAGAGTTTTCAGTCTGGAAAGGGAAAGGCAGTCAAGAGAGTGGGTTCTCATAACCATCACTGGAGAAGGCAATGGCAACCCACTCCAGTGTTCTTGCCTGGAGAATCCCAGGGACGGAGGAGCCTGGTGGGCTGCTGTCTATGGGGTCGCACAGTCAGACACGACTGAAGCGACTTAGCAGCAGCAGCAGCAGCAGCATAACCATCACTGCAGTGTTAGAAGTACTGTAACAGTGAGTGAAGGAATAAATGGAAACACCTGGCATCGGCTGCTCTCAGAGAGTGTGTAGGAAGGGATCCAGAGAGCAACAGGAGTGAGGGAGGGCCTACTTGTTTCACTGTGAGAGTGAACGCGTGCAGGGTGCTGGCCGCACTCTTTTCTGAGCACCTTGACCTTGACAGCTCTTTGACTGCAGTCAAAGAGCAATTTCTGCCCTACCGGTCCACAGGGGGCCTCCAGCCTCCTCAGGACCCCTCGACCTCAGTGACTGCCAATCCAGGGAGTCATGTGACATGAAGGGGGCCCCCGTGCAAAAGACAGCCATCAGAAGAAGCTTCTGAGAGGCAGGGGCTGGGCCGGGAGGGGACCAGCAGGGAGCCAGCCCCCCACACTGCTGGTCTTGGTCTCTGCAGGCTCCGAGGGCAGGTGGCAGTGTGGGGGCTGTCCAAAGGCTTCGGCCTGGCCACCCAGGAACCCTGGATCCAGTTTGCCACCATCCGAGACAACATTCTTTTTGGGAAGACGTTTGACGCCCAGCTGTACCAGGAAGTGCTGGAGGCCTGCGCCCTCGATGAGGACCTCAGTGTGAGTGCCTGGCCACCCGCTTCCCCATGTCCCAGACACCGCAGTTCAGAGACTTGGTTCTCCGGGAAGGGGTTGCTTGTGCTCGGGTGTCATTTACCCAGGACTGGCCGCCAGTCTATGGTCCTCGCAGAGTGACCCGTGTCTGCACAGCACCTGGCAAGGGTTGGGGCTGGTGACCAGGTGCTCCACACAGTAGCTGGGGGAACTCTGAGGGTCTCTGAGACTAGGGGCGGGTTTCCCATGAGGTTTAGCTCTCTGTAGATCTGGCTTATGGTTCTGATTCAAGAGGCCTTCCCCCATCTCCTCCTGGAAGAGTCAAGGTCATTCTAGAGAAGTCTGGCAAGGCACTAGAATCCCTATATCCAGAATGCTGAATTTAGGGGGCATGAGAGTCCAGCTCTGTCCCCTGACTTTTCCCCGGCAGGACTGTGGTCAGCACCACCCTGTCCAGGTAGATGTGGAACATCCCTGGAAAGGAAGACCTTTGACTGACCGTGGGACATCCTCTGTCCACTTCTCATTTGCTTCTACCTCAGAGACATATCTCGCATGTCTCCTGGGTGCAGGGAACTGCTCTGAGCACTAAGAAAAAGAGGTGAATCACAAAGCTTTTCCCTCAGGGGAACCACTGTCTGGTGGACCACAAGTGCTTCCTCTGGCATGAGGATCCCTTAGCAAAGGAGACCACTCCCCAGGCCACAGGGAGGTTCGGGTACCTTCCTCCTCTAAAAGCCTAGGGAAGTTTCACTTTGAATTTGCCCATCTTCATCCTTGCCTGTAAAAAAGGCAGGGTAGTGAGTGTGACTACCTGTAGTCAGGGTAGTGGGTGTGGTTAAGAATCTGCATTCGTGTCCTGCCCTTTACTTGCTATGGAATGACCTTGGACAGCGTATGTACCCTGAGCTTTGGTCTTACCTGTGAAATGAGATAGAATCAACATCATAAGGTTGCTGTGGGGTTGGGTGAGAGGATGCATGTAAACTGCTCAGCACATAGAAGGTGTTCAACAGGGAGTTCCCTGGCTGTCCAGTGTTTAAGGCTCTGTGCTTCCACTGCAGGAGACACAGGTTCGATCCCTGGTTGGGGAACTAAGATCTCTCATGCCACAAGGGATGGCCAAAATAGAAAAATAGAAAGCGTCCAACAAATGCTTGTTGTTGCTGGAGTTGAGGTTTGCCCCCTCTGGCTCTGACACCCCAAATTTAAGTTCCGTCTCCTCAAACTCCCTGGCTCTCTCACCCCCACCATTTCTTCCCAATGGAGGGATGGGAAATGGGGCAGAAGGTACTGGGAGCTCACTGACCAACACTGGGAGGCCTGTCCTGTCAGATCCTGCCTGCTGGGGACCAGACGGAGGTGGGGGAGAAAGGCGTGACCCTCAGCGGGGGACAGCGGGCCCGCATTGCCCTGGCTCGTGCTGTCTACCAGGTGAGTTGAAGACAGAGGTGTCTGGAGCCTCAGGACTCAGAAGCTTGGCTGGGGGGTCAGGGGGTGGTGTGGAGATATATCCATCAGCATCCGGTTTCTTCCCTCCCTCCTCCATGCTGCTAAGGTATTGGTCCTTTGGCCATCCCATCCTCCTTTTGCTGATTCAAGGCAGCATTAAAGACCCTTTGGAAAGCATTATGTGGCCTGAGGCACTAGAACCCAGCACAGTTGAGCATTTGGCCTCACTTTACTGGAGGCAAGTCCACCCTCTGGTCTCACTTCCTTCTTTACTGCTATAGGGGTAGCCCCCAGAGTTCCCCTCAACCCTCCTGCCTGACGGCCTCAAGATCACGTGCTTGGAGAGGTCTGGGTTCTGGCCAGAGGACCTGGCACCCAATGTGTCCCCACCCCCCTCCCCAGGAAAAGGAGCTATACCTCCTCGACGACCCTTTGGCTGCCGTGGATGCAGACGTGGCCACCCATCTGCTGCACAGGTGCATCCTGGGAGCGCTGAGCCATACCACGCGGCTGCTGTGCACCCACCGCACCGAGTACCTGGAGCAGGCTGACATGGTGCTGCTGCTGGAGGCCGGGCGCCTCGTCCGGGCCGGTAACGTGGGCCAGCAGGCCGGGCGGGAGCCGGGCTGAGTGAGGGAGCCACCTGCCAGGGTGCGACAGATGGATCACCAAGGGGAGACTCGGCCACCCGCCCCATGTGTGTCCTGGGTCCCCCTCATCCTTCTGTCTGACGGGAGGCCCTCTCCTGCTGTCACAGAACTGGTGTGAAGGACAGAGAACAGGAGGGAAAGGAGCCGCGGATCTGGGACTGGGGGCTTGGGGAAACCTAGAGGCCCAGGGTCTCTGAGGGCAGTCTGATGTCCTCAGAGAAGAGAGTCAGGTTTAGAACAGTCATTTTATTTAAAAACAGATACCCGGAAACTCTGATGGGTTATTATCCAGAGGGACATGACCATCTGCAGGTTCACTAGATAGAAGCAGGAGGAAATGAAGCTCCAACAGTGTTAGGAGTTGCAGGAAGTATGAGGAGAAAGCCCAGCGGTAGTGAGAGGACTGGGTGCTCACAGGTGGCCGTAACTCTCCTCCCAGGGGTGGACCTTTTCTGTCTCTGCTGATCCAGACACAGAGGGAGGGCCGAACTTGATGGTTCTGCTCAGGGTCTGAGGGTCCAGGGCAGAGGCCTGCTAGGGGAGGTCAGGTAGGGGTTCCAAAGAGCATGGAAGGTAGACTGGCTGACACGTTTAGAAACACATAGACCCCTCCTAATCTCTCCTGCTGCCTTCCAGGGCCTCCCTCTGAGATCCTGCCGTTGGTACAAGCTGCCCCCAGAGCCTGGGCTAAGGATGGACAAGAGTCTGACCCAGGTATGGTCTGGGGGTGAGAGGAAAGGGCCTGCTCTTCACCACCACGCTTGTAGAGACAGGTTTCTAGGAGGCTTGCCTGTCCCTGAAAACACTGAGGTTTTCGGCTATCATCCTATAAGCTGAATTCCCCACCCCCACACACCCCGCCACTTCTCCGATCCTCGCAGCCACAGCCTTGTCCATGGAGAACCCAAAGAAGACAAAGGAGGGGCTGGAGGTGGAGGAGAGCGCGTCTGGCCAGCTGCAGCAGGAGGAAAGCAAGAAGGAGGGCGCCGTGGCCTTCCACGTGTACCGCGCGTACTGGAGGGCTGTGGGCTGGGGCATGGCTCTTGCCATCCTCTTCTCTCTGCTCCTCATGCAAGGTAGGAGTAATCTCTGCAGGCCTTCATTCCCCTACCAGCCCTGTTGCCTAGGTCCCTGTCACTCCCCTCACCTTGTGCTAATCGTGACAAAGCCCAGAGGCTCACCAGGCGTGGGCAGCAGCTGGGACCAGAGGCACATCCCTAATTCTGAGAGGCCCGGTGACTGGCGAGGGGCAGGGAGGGTGGGCTCCGTAGCCATCTTCTGACCTGCCCGCAAGGCTGACTTCCCATTCTGCAGATTCAAGATCACACTCTCCCCAGAGCCGAAGGGTGACGGGCCCAGGAAAGACGTGTGCACTAGGGAGGACACAGGGTGGTGGCAAGGTCGGGAGGGCTGGGGGCCAAGGAGGGTAGAAACCAGAGTCGAGGGCAGAAGAGGGTGTCTGAATGGAGCGAGGAAGGTGAGTCTGTCCGGCAGCTTTCTCTCTCCCATCCCCCAGCCACCAGGAACGCAGCCGACTGGTGGCTCTCCCACTGGATCTCTGAGCTGAAGGCAGCCAAGAATAGCTCCCAGGAGGCGCTGGCCCCCACCAGGCTGGGCTCCGTGGGGCCGCTGTCCGCTCAGCTGCTCCTCTTCTCCCCCGGGAGCCTCTAGTGAGTGGCCGGGGCACAGATCTGGGGCTCTCATTAGTTCCCGGGCAGGGAGTGAGCTGGGGGCTGGCGTTACAGGGCCTGTGTCTTCTGGAAGGTGGGGAGAGGTGGCGTGGGGGCGGGGAAGGGAACCCTGAGTGGCCCCACTTTTGGTTACCCACAGCCCCCTCCCCACCACCCAGCACCTCAGTGTTCCCACTGCCCAAAGCTGCCCCCAACGGCTCCTCAGACCTCCGTTTCTACCTCACCGTGTACGCGACCATTGCTGGTGTCAACTCCCTCTGCACCCTTCTCCGGGCCGTGCTCTTCGCGGCAGGCACCCTCCGAGCAGCTGCCACCCTGCATCGCCGCCTCCTGGGTCGAGTCCTCATGGTGAGGTGATGGGAGGGTGGAGGTGGCCTCAGGGGGGCCCTCCCAGTACCTGGGCTCTATCGGGGGTCCCGTCCCATCCCCCAGTCCTCAGGAGAAATCAGCTCCTCTCAGATGGGTGCAGCACTTGATACCTTGAGACCTGAAGAGACCAAGAGCAGAGCAGCTGCTGGGTTCAAACCCAGTTACTTAAGCCTATGGCTTTCTCCTCTGTAACATGAGGAGAAGAGACTCTCCCTGAGTCACTTCCAGTTGAACTTCAAGCTCAGAGGACTGAGTTAACTACCCCTTAGTTCGCGTGAGGTCCCTTTTGCATTTTATTTATTGATCCATCTCTTTTTATCTGCAAACCTTGTTTCCATTTCCCCTCCTTTCCTTGATAAACAACCTTGTGAGGTATGTTTAGTATGTATCTTTTTGTTTGCCTTTTTACAAAATGGCTATATTTTGTGCCCAGGTAGTTTTATAAATGCCTGGAAAATCCCATGGGTGGAGGAGCCTGGTGGGCTGCAGTCCATGGGGTTGCTAAGAGTCAGACACAACTGGGAGACTTCACTTTCACTTTTCACTTTCATTCATTGGAGAAGGAAATGGCAACCCACTCCAGTGTTCTTGCCTGGGGAATCCCAGGGACGGGGGAGCCTGGTGGGCTGCCGTCTATGGGGTCACACAGAGTCGGACACGACTGATGCGACTTAGCAGCGGCAGCAACAGTTTTATAAATGACGTTCTTTTCTTACAGTTTTTATTTAGAGCTCATTTTAAGATCCATGCCTGTTGCTGTGTGTGTATATTGTCTGTTGCTTGCTCTATAGTACATTATGAGGATTCATCAGTACATGGAAAGTACTTAGCATAGTGCCTGGCATATACTGAGTGCTCAATTAGCAATTATTATTATTAACCATGTTGTTATTATTGCAAAGCTCTTTTTTTGTCTGGTATCTTATTAGGGCCTCCTTATAACCCTGTGAAATGAGTACTGTTATCCCCTTTCTACAGATGAGGAAACAGGCTCTGAGGGTGTATGTGATCGGGGCAAGCTAGTCCTGTGACCTGGGCAAGTGAGTCCTGTGGCCATGAACCCAGGACTGTGTGGGTCTTTCCCTTGCCTCTCAGGGAGCAGCTGCCCACTGTCTGCCCACATCTTCAGGCTGTGAAGGAATTGATTTTATCATAAGCTGACATTAGGGGTGACATTCGCAAGTCCCTTTGACCTAGTTCCCTGCCTTAAGATAGGACTGTTCACCCAGTAAAGGCAGAGAGTTGGGAGACAGGGAAGGCAGGGAAAGGAAAAGGATTGTCTTTGAGACGGCACCTCCCAGTAATGAGTAGTCTAAATAGCTCCTGAGCCCCTGCTCCGTGAAAGGCAGACTCCCCTGAGCCTCTGACTGCTGTCTGTGCAGTCAGCTCCAGGATGTGTGCTTCCATTACCGTTCCCCTTTTGGAGATGAGGGATGGGGGCCTTGAGGAGAGGAAACCCCCTTGGCGGGGTCTCACATCTGGTAAGCAGCAGGGCTGGAATCAAGGAGCAGTCTGACTCCAAAGCCTGAGCCCTTGCCATGAGACAGCATTGACTTGACCGCTGTCCTCACCGCTCTGTCCAGCCACGAGCAGTCAGGGTATTCCTCCTGACATCGAAATCGTACTCATGGCCTGAAGTCTCCATCTTCTGGAATGGGATTAGCTCCCTGCCCTCGAAAGCGGAGTAGGCATGTGTAGCACAGAGGTGGAGAAGGCAATGGCACCCCACTCCAGTCCTCTTGCCTGGAAAATCCCATGGACGGAGGAGCCTGGTAGGCTGCAGTCCATGAGGTTGCTAAGAATTGGACACGACTGAGTGACTTCACTTTCACTTTTCACTTCCATGCATTGGAGAAAGAAATGGCAACCCACTCTAGTATTCTTGCCTGGAGAATCCCAGGGACAGAGAAGCCTGGTAAGAGGCTGTCTGTGGGGTTGCACAGAGTTGGACACGACTGAAGCGACT
Source organism: Bubalus bubalis (assembly GCF_019923935.1). NCBI lineage: Eukaryota > Metazoa > Chordata > Mammalia > Artiodactyla > Bovidae > Bubalus > Bubalus bubalis. The sequence goes on along the minus strand of NC_059158.1, from coordinate 34,857,571 downwards.
TAGCAGCAGCGGCACAGAGGTAGGGGGTGGCCGGCCTGGGACACCAGCCAGAGGGACAGACAGCCTCAGGGTCCCCACCAGCCAGAGGGGCAGAGAGCCTCTATCATGCCCACCCTGGGGTATTGTTCTAAGCTCTTCCAGCCCCTCCTCAGTGCCCTGAACTCTGGGAACACTTTACCGCTTTCCTGTTCTCTACCTTGGGCCTTTCCCCCAAGCCCACCTTCCCCGGGGGCGGCCTCCGCGGCTTCTCTGCCTTGTCCTACCCTGGCCCAATCACATCTCTTCTCCCAGGCTCCGGTGACTTTCTTCGACTCCACGCCCACGGGCCGGGTTGTCAACCGCTTCTCCTCTGACGTGGCCTGTGCAGATGACAGCCTGCCCTTCATCCTCAACATCCTGCTGGCCAACGCGGCAGGCCTGCTGGGGCTCCTGGCTGTGCTGGGCTTCGGCCTGCCCTGGCTGCTGCTGCTGCTGCCGCCTCTGAGCATCATCTACTATCGCGTGCAGAGCCACTACAGGGCCTCCTCTCGGGAGCTGCGGCGCCTGGGCAGCCTCAGCCTGTCTCCCCTCTACACCCACCTGGCCGACACCTTGGCCGGCCTCCCTGTGCTCCGGGCCGCCGGGGCCACCTACAGGTGTGTGAGTGCCTCTTCCAGCCAGAGCCACAGGCGTGAGATGCTGGGATGGTCAGTGGGGGTGAAGTTGGGGTGGGGTGGCGGTGGATCTCAGGTCCCCTGAGAAGAGAAAGGTGGGTGATGGCACTAGGGGAGAGAGGAAGGAAACGGAAAAAACAGGTTAGTGAGGCCAAGAAGGCCCCCATGAAAGAGCACACTGGTTCCTCCGTAGCCCTGAGGCGAGGCCTGTGGGCATGCGGGTCAGCGCCAAGGAGGGGGTGTCCTGCAGGGAGGAAGTCTGGGCGGGCCAATGAAGCCACAGCATGGCCTCCTCCAGGTTTGAGAAGGAGAACCAGAGACTCCTGGAGCTCAACCAGAGGTGCCAGTTTGCTGCCAGTGCCACGATGCAATGGTTGGACATCCGGCTACAGCTCATGGGGGCCGCAGTGGTCAGCGCCATCGCGGGCATCGCTCTGGTGCAGCACCAGCAGGGCCTCGCCAACCCAGGTGCCATCCCAGGGCCCTGCAGTCTCACCTCAGAAGCCTGTTATTCCTCATCCCCCTCGACTACCATGACATCTCCCTTTACTGCCAAGGATTTTCACCTCTTGACCAGGGTTCCCTGTGAGGATATGTTGTCATTCTCAAGACCCCCATTTCAGAGTTGGGGACGCTGACTCTCGAGGAGTCCCTTGCCGGGTGGTGGTGGATCTGGGGCTAAACAGGTCTTCTAATCACCACCCGTGCCTGCTTGCCCCATCCTCAGCACCTAGTGCCCCACGCCAGTCCACCTGCCTTCTCCCTGTCCCCTGCGCAGCCTCCCCAGGCCCACCCACTGCCTTGCATCCAGCCTCCCGTGGGCCTGGCCTGGCTCCTGCATCTTCTTGCTTCAGTGCTAGCTTCCTTTACATGCCCGCAGTCCACAGCTTAGGGTTTGCCCATTCTTCCCACCCCCCTCCCTACACACACCCCAGTGTCCAGGCCTCCCCTAGCGCTCTGTCCTCTGTCCCGTCCCCCAGGACTGGTGGGCCTGTCGCTGTCCTATGCCCTGTCCCTGACGGGCCTGCTCTCAGGGTTAGTGAGCAGCTTCACGCAGACAGAAGCCATGCTGGTGAGCGTCGAGCGGCTGGAGGAGTACTCCTGTGACCTGCCCCAGGAGCCCCAGGGCCAGCGACCACAGGTAGCCCCAGCCTGGGTGCTGGCACCCTGAAGGCCCCCCAGTTCCTCTCCTTGTGCCCGTCACCAACTTTTCTCCACTTCTGTAGTGTCCCTTGTGATCTCCCCATTCTACACGCCTGTCCCCCATCCCTCCTAACTCTCCCCACCTCTCCTCTCACACCATCCATCCCTCCCTTCCCCTCTCCAACCCATCCCTCCACCCTTCCCTGCATCTCACCCGTCTCCCACCCTCTCCCATGCATGGACCCCACCAGCTAGGCATCGGCTGGCTGAGCCAGGGGAGCGTGGAGTTCCAGGATGTGGTGCTGGTGTACCGGCCAGGGCTGCCCAACGCCCTGGATGGGGTGACCTTCCGCGTGCAGCCTGGAGAGAAGCTGGGCATCGTGGGCCGCACGGGCTCCGGCAAGTCTTCCCTGTTGTTGGTGCTTTTCCGGCTGCTGGAGCCCAGTTCTGGGCGAGTGCTGCTGGACGGCATGGACACCAGCCAGCTGGAGCTGGCCGAGCTCAGGTGTGGGGGAGTGAGAAGAGGGGACATGGCCACTGGCAGGGAGAGGAAGGCCCAGCCAGGAAGGCTTTAGATAAACACACAGCAGCCAGGGTGGATCAGGAGGTGAGACAGAGGGTGGGACAAGCAGGCTAGAATAGTGAGCTCCCTGCACTCAGGCCTGGATTCAAAGCTGCGGCCTTAAGGCTTTCACCTTCCCAGCTTCAGCTTGGACTTCCCAGCACACGATGCCTTCCACTTTAGACCACTGGTCACTATCTCCTGAATCAGAGCCTCCCAGGTGCCATGCCCTGGGGCTTGGGACAGCTGGTGACCTGGGCCAGTAGCCCCTGGCCACAAGTGGCCTCATCTGGAGCCAAACATCCTCCCGACCAGATTACTCTTATCATTTTCTCTTAGTTCCATGACATGGGAAAAGGTAGGGGGAAGCGCTATCCTAAAGCAATTACTGACCCCAGGCCCTGGCCCTTCTCTCCTAACCTATGCCGGCCTCCCCTTACGGCTTGACCAGAGAGCTCCTCAGGACCCGATTTCAGGCCTGCTTTCAACCTGGACGCGTGCCCTACCCAGTCATACTCTCTGGCCGTTCCTTGCCATCCACTGCTGTCCAACAACACGTGTCGGTGCCACACAGTTTGGCTTATGCATGTTCTGTTTTTGCCCCTCAGGCCTTTGGTTTCCTTGGTGTTCCTCATAGCACCAGCACAATCCTAGGTTCATGGCTGACCAAGCAGGGAGCAGGATGGGGGTTGTGATCAAGTCTTACCCCACGCTCTCCTGAAGGGCTGGACCTATAACTGAGACCTGTGCTGGGAGCAGAAGTGGTCACATCTCGAGCCTCAACCCCTGTCCCCCCAGATCCCAGCTGGCGATCATCCCCCAGGAGCCCTTTTTGTTCAGTGGGACCGTGCGGGAAAACCTGGACCCCCGGGGTCTGTATGAGGATGGGGCCCTATGGCAGGCGCTGGAGCAGTGCCACCTGAGTGAGGCGATCGAGTCCATGGGTGAGTGTCCTGTCCTTCGTGGTGGCGGGAGGAGTGAGCAGAGAGGGGCTGGAGGAGGCTTGGAACCCTGGGGTAAAGATGCTGTGCTTCACAGGTGGTCTGGATGGTGAGCTGGGCGAGGGGGGCCGGCGCTTATCTCTGGGGCAGAGGCAGCTGCTGTGTCTGGCCAGGGCTCTCCTCACAGATGCTAAGGTAAGCCAAGAGGGAGGGCCATTTGAGAGGGCCAGGAAGAAGGCAGGGGACAGGTGAGGGCTGAGGAAGTAGACTAGGAAGAGGTCTCAAGGGACCAAGTTCATTTTCCTTTTACAGCTGGAGGTGGGGAGCCATGGGCTGGCCTGGGCCAGACCAGGAGCTGGGGGCTGGAGGCTTGGGTAGCAGCCTCAGCTAACCCTCTTCTCCACTCTCCTCCCTAACCCTCCCCACACGCTCCAGATCTTGTGCATTGACGAGGCCACAGCAAGTGTGGACCAGAAGACAGACCAGCTGCTCCAGCAAACCATCAGCAAACGGTTTGCCAACAAGACAGTGCTGACCATCGCCCACAGGTGTGTGGCATCCAGAGTGAGAATCTAAATCAGGGGTGTCATGGATCCAGAGCCTCGCTTCCTTTCAGGGACCCCGGGAGTCAGGGCTCCGGAAATTCCAAGCCCTGTGACTCTCAGCTCCTCATTCTCTAGGCTCGCTCCTTGGAGTGCTCGGTCTCAGGGAACATGCAGCCCCTCCCCTAGCACAGAGCCTGCCGGGGGGCTGAAGCCTGTGGGGCAGGGGGGCGCTGTGCAGGGGGGAAGAGGAGGAAAAGGAGGTCAGCCTTCTCTAGGGTGCTGTCTTCCATCCCCGCACTGACCACCCCCTCCCGTGCAGGCTCAACACGATCCTGAACTCCGACCGGGTGCTGGTGCTGCACGCAGGGAGGGTGGCGGAGCTGGGCTCCCCTGCCGCCCTGCGCACTCAGCCCCACTCGCTGTTCCAGCAGCTGCTGCAGAGCAGCCCTCGGGGAGTGCGCTCCTCCCCGTGAGGGCCCGGCCCCCACTGCCGATGGTTTACACTCCTCCATGCCTCTACCTCTCCCCCTCCTCCACAGAGGGGAAAGGGCGCCCTGGGCTCCTCTTCACAAGCCACTCCTTGTGCGGGCAGAGTCCTGTGGCTTCCCCAGAGGCAGGCCTCTGCTCTGGCGCTCTGGCATCTGGGACTCCAGGCGGACTTTTTCTGGCAAAGGAGCCCACGTACACGTCCATAGTTTTATTTGATAAAATTCCCATTTTTACATTCTGTGTATTAAAAAAATAATATTTGTGGCATGAGGCTGAGGTCCCTCAGTGTGTGTACCCCAGCTGAGGGGTGGCGAGAAAGGGCCACTCCAGTCCAAGCACCCTAGGAGGTGAAGGAGGGGCCCAGAAAGCTCCCACCTCCGTCACAGAGCGGTGGTCTTCCCAGGCTCGGGGGGCAGGTCAGGTGGCAGAGGGAGCCCCGCGGGCAGCATGCTAACCTGACACTCCTGGTCCTGGCGCGCTGGGGCGTAGTGTGGGGCAGGGTAGCAGCAGGGTCCAGGGGGGCAGAAGCCCCGGCGCCAGGCCCTCAGGGTCAGCAACACCGTGGACAGGACCAGGGCGGCAGTGACAGCCCCAAACACCACCACGGCCACCAGGCTGGGCTCGCCCAGCCCGGCCTCCTGCCGCCGCACCACCTCCTTCACGGAGATGCGCAGCAGGCCGGCGCCCACGCTGTGAGGGATGGGCCCCGTGGCAGGTACCAGCACAGCCAAGGTGGGCCCTGGGGGGCTGTCCGCTGTGGCGGCAGGACCCGGGACCGGTAAGACTAGCTCACAAGTCTTGCCACCATAGCCGCTGGGGCAGAGACAGTCAAAGTCATGGACCCGGTCCCGACAGCGGGCCCCTCTCTGGCAGGGGCGGCTGGCACAGTCGTCCAGGTTGATGGTGCAGAAGCGCCCGGTGAAGCCCTCGGGGCAGAGGCAGGAGAAGCGGTTGATGCCGTCCAGGCACGTGGCACCATTAGCACAGGGCCGCATCAGACAGTCATCCACGTTCACCTCACAGCGGGCACCCATGAAGCCCGCCAGGCAGCGGCAGGTGAAGTTGAGGGCAAAGCCCTGGTCATCCTGGCACTGCCCACCATTCCGGCACGGGGAGCTGGTGGGGGAGGCGGGGAGGGTGTTTTATCAACTGCCACCTGCAGGGTAGACCAGGTCGACATCCGGATCCCTGCTACCACCACCCCTCTCTAGCTGTGTCCCCTTGAGCCACTCTCTCTGAGCCTCAAATGCCTCCTTTAAAAATGGGATCAGAGCAGTACCCGGCTTCCCAGGTTGTGAGGGTTAAGTGAGATGGTCGAGGTCAAGCACGTAGCAGAGGGCCGGACCCAGAGTCAAGACCAAGGCGAGTATACTGTTAGTGTCCTCTTAGACTCTTAGACCCGAGGCGGGAATGAGGACAAGTCCAGCCCCACAGGCTGTCTCCTCATTCACCATGAGGCCTAGGCTGCCGCGTGGGACAACTTCAGGGGCTGCACTCCAGCTTTCCTGGGAGGATGAGGGGGTCCTAGGCCCACAGCCTCCCCAACCAGGGAAGTCACGCAGTGATGTGTTACACCTCCAGCCCCTGTCAATTTTTGTCGTTGGAGAAATGGTTCAGATGGTGTCAAAAAAGCTTAGGAGCCCTTGGGATACTCTGGCAGACTGGGGTTTTATCCTCAAGTGTCCCCATGTGGTACGTTAGACCCTCAGCCCTAACACTGCCCCGCCACCCTCCTCCACAGTCCTCTCTCCTCCGTCGCCAGATTCTCACCTAACCAGGGGGCCAGCACTCACCCTGCCTGCTCACAGGGTCCGGCCTTGCGCTCACAATCACGCCCGTGGAAGCCTGGTGGGCACACACAGTGGTACTCACCGCCCCCGTCATACACGCACTGGCCTCCGTTCCGGCAGGGGGACTGCGTGGTACAGATGTGTTCATCTGCAGAGGAGACCGGGAGGGCTCTGGGACAGCCCCTCGCACGTGGCACCCAGACCTGCCCAGGCCCCACCCAGAGCTCTGTGGGGGTGGCTCATACCACAGTCCCAACCTGGGCGGAAAACAACACTGCATTTGGAGTCAGGAGGCGCCTAGTCCTAGCCCTGTCAGTCTGTCTCAACTTGCCTTTGGGTGAGTTGTATCTCATTTATGGATCTCAGTTGCCTCATCTGTGATATGAGGACAGTTTCCTGCAGGTGTCTTACCTACCACAGAGGGTTGTGTTGAGGACCAGTTCAGATAACAGATAGCTATAAAGTCTACAACTATAAAATAGTACAGGCTTCCCTTGTGGCTCAGCTGGTAAAGAATCCACCTGCAATGCGGGAGACCTGGGTTCGATTCCTGGGTTGGGAAGATCCCCTGGAGAAGGGAAAGGCTACCTACTCCAGTATTCTGGCCTGGAGAATTCCATGGACTGTATATAAAATACTACATATTTGAGGGTTTGAGCCAGACACAAGAGGCACTCAATAAATAAGGATGGATGTTCCTCCCAAGACATGTGGGGCCCCCAGTCCAACAGCCGCCCTCTCTACTCCCCTACCTTTGTCACAGAACTTGCCTGCCCAGCCAGTGTGGCAGATGCACTGCCAGGGCTGGTGGCAGGTACCGTGCTGGCAGCCAGGCATTCTCACACAGCGCTCACAGTGCAGCCCCTCCCAGCCTGGGTCACACCTGACGGGGGGAAGCACAGGGTCAGGGCTCTGGGTAGAAGGAGGTGAAGACAGGGAGGAGGCAAGCTCAGAGCTTCCAGGAAACAGGAGACAAACAGGACAGCCCCTAAGGGAAAGCAGGCCTATCCTGGGTGGATAGAGAGCTGCGCCGGGTCGCCAGGCCACCAAGGCATCAGCGTTGCAGTTCTGGTTCTGCAGTCTGTCTAACCTTTCCAAGCCTCAGTTTTCTCATCTGTAACCTGGGGTGACACCTGGCAGGGATGGGTTGAAGAAGAAGATGAGGGACTTCCCTGGTGGTCCAGTGGTTAATCCACCTGCCAATGAAGGGGACACAGGTTCAATCCCTGGCCCAGGAAGATCCCACATGATGAGGAGCAACTAAGCCCATATGCCGCAAACTGAGCCCACGCACCCTAGAGCTTGTACTCCCTAGCAAGAGAAGACACCTCAATGAGAAGCCTAAGGACTGCGATGAAGAGTAGCCCCTACTTGAGGCAACTAGAGAAAGTCCATGTGCAGCCTGAAGACCCTGCACAGCCAACAACAAAAATAATCATTTTAAAAAAGAAAAGACATTAAGATGATGTCTGTTAAGTGCCCCTAGTACCATTTCTGGTATATCTGAGGTGCTTAGAAACATTTTCGAAAGAAGAGTGACCTTCAGAAGTCACCAGGACTATCTTCCTACCCTGATTCCAGGGCAAGGCCTGCTTCAGAGAGTCCCCAACACCCCCAGCCCCTCCAGCAGCTTGCCTGTCAGCTCATGTTTTTACATCCAGACACACTTTCCTCCTGCTGCAGAATTTACCCGACCCCTACCCCAGTGTGTCAGTTACTTAAATTCATCAAAGAAAGGCCCCCTTGAACAAGTGCATCTCCCCAGCAACCCTGGCAAAGCCTTTCTTTTCCAGGCTGAGCCAATTCTCCGTCTGTCTTATCTTTATCTCCTCCCCCTTGCCTCACGGCTCCCACTCTCCACTCTCCCTTAAGCTTCAGATCTTTCTCCTGGTATCTTGAAGAGGAAAGTTTTAGAGTTCCTGTATGAGACTTGGGAGAGTAAAGTGGGGAGCCGTAGTTAGAAGACACAAAGGAGAGGCAAGGCAAAGAGGAAGAGCTGCCCATCTGCCCTGTGTGCCACGGCTTTGAAGGGATGGGGAGGGCCGTAGACGTTCTGGGTCAAGCTTGGGGCTTGACTCGGTTGTGAGTATGGAGGCCTGGGAAATGGGGAGCAAAGGGTTTGGGACCACCGTGCTCCAAGGAGAGGTACCTGCAAGAGCCGTCAGGCGCGCAGCAGCCGTGAGCCAGGTCACAGAGGGAGCTGCAGTCATTGCCTACAAGAGATTGATGTGGGAGGGGTGAGCCCGGGGGTCAGGGTTCGGCTGCCTGAGATGCCGGGCCAGGGAAAGGACGCAGGGTCCCGGTAACTGGAGGGGCCCAGCTCTGGGGTAAGGTAGAACAAAGACTAATCGCATTCCAATGGGAAGTAAGTCCTGGGTGTCGCCAAGCCCGCGGTCGGAGCGGCTTGCATTGCCATCTCTGGCCGGCAGAGGTCAACGTGCGAGCGAGGGACGGCCGGACAGGGCCGCGACCACATCCCCCCGGGGGAGCGCTCACCTCTGGCAGGCTTTACGGGTGCCCCCAGGATGCACAACAGGCAAACGAGATGTAGGCAGCGGCAGCCGCTGGGCATGGTCAGCGCCGGCCCCGGGACGGACAGACGGATGGATCGCCGGACGTGTTGACACCTGTGGGATGGCATGGGCTGAGAGACGGCCGGACGTGGAGATAGCGGCAAGGATTCCGGTTCGGTTCCGAGTGACAGGAGCCGAGGGGGAGAGGGGCGTCCAGAAGGGAGAAAAAGGGTGGGGGAATAGTGCAGCGAAAGGGCGGGGGCGAGGAAGGTGTGAGCAGGCGAGGGGATTGGAGACAGAAACGCGGAGCCGGCTACGTGGGAAGGAGGTGAAGGATGGACAGCTCGAACGAGGTCAGGACGCAGGAAGGGCCGGGGCTGGGAACGCAATCGGGACGGAGGGGTACTGGGATACCGACGAGAGGCGACACGGGGACCCGGCGGCGCGCGGTCTCTGCCCCCGCCTCTGTCCCCCTCCTGTCTCCGCCGCGCTGGGCTCGGCCGCGGCGCGGGGCCTCGGATACTCAGCGCGCCCTCAGCCCGGCTTGTCCCGCGGTCCTCACCTCGGGCTGGGAGACTGAGCGCCTCGGGGCGCAGAGCGAGGCGGGATCCGACGGACTCCGCCGAAGGGCCAGACCGGGGCGCGGGGCCGCCCCTAGCGGGTTGCGTGGCCGGGCGCCCAGGCGGATGCCATGCGAGCCGAGCGCTGGGGAATCTGGGCCTCGAGGCGACCCGGAGCGGCTGCGGCGGCTCCTCGCACGCGCTCAGGCCGCCTGCCAGGGGCGGCGTGTGCCGGCGGAGCCCGCCTCTCCGCTCCGCTCCCAGGCTGCTGCCGCCGGCCCGCCCCCCACCCGCCCGCGCCCGGCGCCCCCACCCCCAGCGGTCACCCCTTCCTCGGGGCCTCGCGCTCCCCTGGGCCCCCGCCCACCGCAGTCACCCGACCTCTCCGAACCTCGCCCTCTCCGCTGAAAGGAGGAAATTACGGGAGGCTAAATGGGAGCCGACTGTAAAGGGTCGGCCAAGTGTGCGCAGCCTTTTTTCTCCATCTCGCATCTCCGCCTTCGCGACCCGAGCAGCTCACCCCGCGCCCCACCTCTGCTCTCCCCAGTCCGCCGCCCATCACGCCTCTCAGATAAATCTCGCGCACGCTCAGGGCACACGACGCTCCCGGCCCTCCTCCTGTCACCAGCCCACGCCTCCTCCATTTGTAAATCCTACATCACCTGCTTAATCTGTCTGCTACTCTCCTCCTCCCCGCCGTCCGCTTCTTTCTCCCCTCGTGGCCATCAACAGCCTTCCAGGGTTGATCCCTGCCTAGGTATTAGCGTGACCCACTCACCCACCCCTGCATCCCTCCTCCCGCCAGGTCTCTTTCCTATCTCTTTGCGTTCCGCTACCACTACTGGGAAGGTTCCGTGCACTGGGAACCTCCCCGGCTCTGTGTGCGCCCCAAGTTCCCTCCGCTGTACCCCGGACCACCCCCATTCTTGACCTCAAGCTGATCGTCGACTGCCCAAACCCAGAGCTAGACTGAGTGTTCTGTAGAGGGAGTGAGGAAGCTCTGTGTCTCCAGGCTAATGGCTCAGAGACCTCTGTCCCGGGAAAGGACAGGAAACCGTTTCTTGTTTGCCCAAGGCAAGAGAGCAGAGATCAGGACCACCTGTCCCCACCTCTAGTCCTTCAAATCAAGATTTGATTTCACCATCCTTAAATTCGTGGTAAGAAGTAGTCCCTAACCCGTGCAGAGCAGCTTTCTACAGACAACCCCCACAGGTCGGAGCCCCTGAACTAATTTTTCTTGCATTCTTCATTGAACGTAGCCACACCCACCCCATCTGCCTGGCCATCTTCCCCGAAACGCTGATCACTTCTTTCCTCCAGAGCTTTCTAAATTTGAGTTGAACAATGCCATAGCTCTGACCATATGTTTTACTATTTTTTTTTTTTACTGAAAAATTGCAAACAACCTATACTGTCCAAAATGATTGTAAACAAATTATGGTATACCAACACACTATGTGACTATTGAAAGTCACCTTTGGGAAATCTAAACACTTTTTTAAAATCTAAGAATAGATTAAGTGGAGGGAAAAAAGCAAGAAACAGAATGTGTCTCAATGTTGGCAGTGATTTTTTCCCCCCAGATGATGGAATTACAGGTAATTTTTTCTTTCTTTTTTTTTTTTCTAACTCATTCCATTTTATTGAAAGCAATTTCCGAGGAGCTTATCTGTTATGAAAATAACTTCATCCAAGCATTTATTTAATAGTTAATTAGCAGCATCTCTTTTTTTTTTTTTTGCTTCTTTTATTTATTTATTATTTATTTATTATTTTTTATTTTTAAACTTTACAAAATTGTATTAGTTTTGCCAAATATCAAAATGAATCCGGCACAGGTATACATGTGTTCCCCATCCTGAACCCTCCTCCCTCCTCCCTCCCAATACCATCCCTCTGGGTCGTCCCAGTGCACTAGCCCCAAGCATCCAGTATCGTGCATTGAACCTGGACTGCCAACTCGTTTCATACATGATATTTTACATGTTTCAATGCCATTCTCCCAAATCTTCCCAGCCTCTCCCTCTCCCACAGAGTCCATAACACTGTTCTATACATCAGTGTCTCTTTTGCTGTCTTGTACACAGGGTTATTGTTACCATCTTTCTAAATTCCATATATATGCATTAGTATACTGTATTGGTGTTTTTCTTTCTGGCTTACTTCACTGTGTATAATAGGTAATTTTTTCTTATTGATGCTTTTCAACATTTCTCTTTTTCCCACAATGAGCATGTTTAACTTTTTCTTATTGTAAATGAAATTCAATAACATTAAAGAACTTTTAGAATAAAGTAAAAATTTGGGGAATTTCCTGGCGGTCCAGTGGTTAGGATTCGGCACTTTCACTGTCGTGTCCCCAGTTCAATCCCTGGTTGAGGAACTAAGATCCCACAAGCTTCTCTGTGCAGCCAAGAAATAAATGAATAAAATAAAAATTTAAAAGTCACCCATGATCCTATTTGCTTGATAAAACCACTGTTGTTGTTTGACTCCTTTTCCTATCCAGCTGTTTTTACCCAGAACCTGTAATGTTATATCCTGTTTTTTTTTTTTTTTTTTTGACGCATCATATATCAATAGTTTTCAAAAGCTACACTATGGATACAATGTATAAAAATACAACTAATGAGAACCTACTTTACAGCACAGGGAACTCTACTCAGTGCTCTCTGGTGACTAACTGGAAAGGAAATCCAAAAAAGAGGGAATATGTGTGTAGCTGATTCACTTTGATGTACAACAGAAACAAACACAACATTTTAAGGCAACTATACGCCAATGAAAATTTTTTAAATAAATTAATTAAAAGCATAATTTTTATGGCTCCATGATAACCTGTAAAATAGATACACACTAATTTATTTAATCTGGTATTCCCAGGTGGCGCAGTGGTAAGGAATCTGCCTGCCAATGCAGGAGACACAAGAGACACAGATTCAATCCCTGGGTCAGGAAGATCCCCTGGAGTAGGAAATGGCAACCTGCTCCAGTATTCTTGCCTGAAAAATTCCATGGACAGAGGAGCTTGGCGGGCTACAGTCCATGAGGTCGCAAAGAGTCAGACTCAACTGAGTGACTGAGCACACACAATTTATTTAACCTAGCCTTCATTACTAGATACTTAAGTTGTATTTACTTTTCACCATTATAGATTCTTTCAACAAATATTTACTGAGCACCTATCTGCTACTCGGAGAAGGCACTGGCACCCCACTCCAGTACTCTTGCCTGGAAAATCCCATGGATAGAGGAGCCTGGAAGGCTGCAGTCCATGGGGTCTCGAAGAGTCAGACACGACTGAAGCAACTTCACTTTCACTTTTCACTTTCATGCATTGGAGAAGGAAATGGCAACCCACTCCAGTGTTCTTGCCTGGAGAACCCCGGGGACGGGGGAGCCTGATTGGCTGCCGTCTATGGGGTCGCACAGAGTCGGACACGACTGAAGCGACTTAGCAGTAGCAGTAGCAGTATCTGCTACTAGAGAATCCCATGGACAGAGGATCCTGGCAGGCTACAATCCATAAGGTCGCAAAGAGTCAGACACAACTGAAGCGACTTAGCACACAGCACTCATGCAGCACGTATGTGTTACTACTCCATGCCAGACATCATCCTAGACACTGAGCTACAGCTCCAAGATAAAAAGTAGTGCTACAAATTTTCATATAGTTTTTTTCCATCTTTTAGATTCCTTCCTTAAGATGGAGTCTGAATTGATGAGTGACTGAGTCAAATAATTTGTGAAAAATAAAGAGTTGCTTTCCATGAATGAAATTCACTGGCAATCACTGATGAAACAATAAAGATATCTGAAGCTTTGGAAGTTGATGGCATCAGATTGTATCACTTACTACATGTTTTGAAGATTTTAGCACCTGGCATGTCACTCTCTTCACCCTTCCTTCTGCCAAATTCTTGGTGATTTTTTTAAAGACTTTTTTTTATGTGGATCATATTTAAAGTCTTTATTGAATTTGTTACACTACTGCTTCTGCTTTGTGTTTTGGTTTTTTGGCCTTGAGGCATGTGGGATCTTAGCTCCCCAACCAGGGATCAAGCCTGTACTCCCTGCATTGGAAGATGAAGTCTTAGCCACTGGACCACTAGGGCAGTCCCTCTTGGTGATTCTTGATTCAGTACCACATAGACAAATTTTCCAATAAGCGTGATAGTCTATTTGCAAAGATGGCCACTACACTTCCTCCTGTCCCACATGACCTTTAGCAATGATTTTGCTGCTCCTCCCAGCAAAAGATGGAAGCCTATTTCTCAGGCTCTTGAATCTGAACTGGTCTTAGGACTTGTTTTGACTAATAGAATATGGTGGAAGTGACATTATGTGAGTCCCCAGAGTCTGGGTCCCAAAAACCGTTGCAGCTTCTGTTTGCTCCCTTAGAAAACTTCCAGTATCATGTAAAGAAGTTCAGTCTGGCATGCTGGAAGACAAGAAGCCCCATGAAGGAGACCTGAGATGCCCTGGTCAATATCCACAACACAGGCGGTCCTGTTAACTGCCTCAGTCAAGCTTCCAGATGACTCTAGCTCATGAATGAGCTCTGGCAAGACTAACAAGAACTGCTCAGCAGAGGCCAGCCATATTACCAGATAAACAGTGGATGAGCAATTAAATGGTGGGTGTTTTAAGCCACTCTGTTTTGGGATGTTGTTACTATAGCAATGCTGTTGTTCAGTCGCTCAGTCATGTCCAACTCTTTGTGACCCCATAGACTGCAGCACGCCAGGCTTCCCTGTCTTTCACCTTTTCCCAGAGCTTGTTCAAACTCATGTCCATTGAGTCGATGATACCATCCAACCACCTCATCCTCTATCGTCCCCTTCTCCTCCTGTCTTCAATCTTTCCCAGCAGCAGAGTCTTTTCCAAGGAGTCGACTCTTCACAACAGGTGGCCAAACTGATAAAACCAGCTTCCCATTTCCTTGATTTCTTCCTCTCTACCAATAAGAAGGATGTTCCCACCCAAATCTTGTTACTACCAATTGTTTCACACAGTCCATAATTTTAAGTATTACACTTTCCTATGACCAGATCCTCTCTTTTCAGCCCACAGTACCTGGACTCAAACAAGCACTTTTGATACTTAGGTTGTGTTTACTTTTTTTGCCATTATAAATGCATTCAACAGGGACTTCCCTGGTGGTCCAATGGTTAAGAATCCACCTACCAGTGCAGGGAACATGGGTTCAGTCCCTGGTCTAGGAAGATTCCACATGCCAGCAGGACAACTAAGCCCATGTGCCACAACTACGGGAGCCTTTGTGCTCTAGAGCCTGTGCTCTGCAATAGGAGAAGTCACTGCTATGAGAAGTTCGAGCACTGGAATGAAGAGTAGCCCCCACTCGCTGCAGCTAGAGAAAGCCCACTCGTAGCAACGAAGACCCAGTGCAGCCCCAAATAAATAAATTAATATTTTAAAAATACATGCATTCAACAAATATTGAATTTGGATCTATTGATTTGGGATCACTCATAAGGGCTACATTACAACTTTAGTGGGCCCTAAACACTTCGCCTGCATGAGCCTCTTCCTCCATGAGAGAATATTAAACGTTATATTTTATGATTGCCTTGGTATCAAGATAAATTTAATCCAGGCTGGATTCATTATTATATATTCATTTTTATTATATTCACTTTTTTCTTCTGATTTTACAGAAGAAAAATTAAATTAAAATATTTTGTGGGCTCCTGAAAGTATTGCAGGCCTTGGGCACTGTGCCTCCTGTGGATACAACTCAAGCGACTTAGCAGCAGCAGCAGCTCCTGTGGATAAGCTGGCCCTGTCTCTCATCCATTGATCTCACCTTCTTTTCAGCAGCCCCTACCCCCATCACAGCCGCCCTTCCCTCCTTACCCAGCTTTGATTCCATGATCTATCATGATAATCAGCGCCTTGTCTATACCAACTCTCTGGCCCCTCTCTCCCATCATATTCGTCTGGTAAAACCCCACTATGGTACATTCTACAGCCAACACCTGAGTGGCTGAATGTGGCTGAAAATAACACATATCTAGGCTGTCTGGTGTCACTTCATTTCATATCCTCAAGCACTCTTTGTGTTGAACACTCATGCTTCTGCTTTTCCCCAGTGCTGTGCACTCTCAGCCTCCTCGATGGTTATTTTTACTTTCTCATTTCTCCTCCAACTGCCAACCCCTCGGTTCCTCCTCCCCCTGCTGGTGGTCTCGCTTCCAACTTCACGAAGAAAATAGAAGCAGCCTGAAGAGAATTTCCACATGCTTCCTCCGCCTACTTGCATCTGTCTCCATATACTCACATCTGTTATCATTGATGCAATGCCAGTTCTCTTACACAGGTGAACCCCTCCCTCCACCTGGGCACTAGTTCCCCATCCCTTCTTACCTGTGTTCCTCAGGGGCCCCAGCAGTTCTCCTCATCCTCTCTGCATCATCAGTCTGCTCTCTGTGAGCTCATTTTCATCATCCTGTTTCCCATCTTAAAATAAATGTTGTTGTTCAGTGACCAAGTCAAGTCCTACTCTTTTCGACCCCATGGACTGCAGCACTGCAGGCTTCCCCGTCCCTCACCATCTCCCGAAGTTGGGCCAAGTTCACGTCCATTGAATTGGTGACGCCAACTAGCCATCTCATCTTCTGTTGCCCTCTTCTCCTGTTTTCTATCTCTCCCAGCATCAGGGTTTTTTTCCCAAAGAGTCAGCAACCTCCCTCCATTCCATATTCTCTTGCAGCTATGTTTTTTTTGGCTCCTCTTTACTGAAAATTCTTCAAAAACATTTGTCAACACCTACAGTCTTCACTTCATTTCCCCCCATTTTCTCTTGGACCCATGCTCTCCCCACCACTCCACCAGAATTCCCCTTGTCAAGGTCACCGATTCTATCGCCATTGTCAAACCCAATGGTTGCTTCTCAGTCCTCATCTTAGTGGCTCTGTGAGCTGCATTGAACATGGTGGTTCCCCGGGCCTCTAGGGTTGATCTCACAAGATTTTCTACCTACCGCAATGGCTGCCCCTCCTCAGTCTCCTTTGCTTCATCTTTCTAATTTCTTCCGCAGCCCCAGGGCTCCATCCTCAGACCTCTTCTCTTTTCCAGCTGCACCCACTCCTTTCATGATCTCATCCAGCCTAATGACTTTAAATACTAGCTGTAAGCTAATCACTCCCAAGTTTATATTTCCAACTTAAGATGTATCCTTAAAATCCAGACTCATGTATCCATCTGCCTACTCGATCGACATCTCCCGCTGGGATTCTCCAATAGGCAACTCAGAGTTAGCATGTCCAAAGACGGAGTCCTGATTTCAGCCCCAGATGGCTTCCTATGTCAGTCTCACCTGTATCAGTGAATGGCCAAGTGTTTTAGGCTAAAATCCTTGGCATCATACTTAACTCTCTTCATTCTCTCACATCCCACGTCCTGCAAATCCTGTTGACTCTGCCCTCAGCTGAGAATTTGTTCGCTTTCCACAATCTGACCTCTAACACTTGGGTCAAGCACCACTATTTACCACCTGGATGGCTGCAACAGCTTCCTAATGGGTCTTCTATTATTGTGTAGCAGCCATGGTGATTCTGATAAAGTGGAAGCCGGCTAAATGCCATGTGGTTTCTAAATTGAATCTTGAAACAGAAAAACAAATCATTAGTGGAAAAACTGGGGAAGTCTGGATAAAGTCTGGAGTTTAGTTTGCACAAAGTACCAGTGCTGGCTTCATAATTTTTAAACAATAGTTTTGTTTATTTATTTTGGGCTGTCCTGGGTCTTCATTGCTGCACAGGCTTTTCTCTTGTTGCAGCCAGTGGGGCCTATTCTCTAGCTGTGGTGAGCAGGCTTCTCATTGTTGTGGCTTCTTTTGTATCAGAGCACAGGCTGCAGAGGTTGCAGGCTTCAGCAGCTGGGGCCTGTGGGCTCAGTAGTTGTGGCTCCCAGGCTCTAGAGCACAGGCTCAATAGCCGTGGTGCACAGGCTTAGTTGCCCTGCAGCTTGTGGGATCTTCCTGGACCAGGGATCAAGCCTGTGTCTCCTGCACTGGCAGGGGGATTCTTCACCACTGAGCCACTGGGGAAGCCCTGACTTCATAGTTTTGACAAATGTACCACAATAATGTATAATGTTAATACTAGGATAAACTGGGTGAATGCTATATGGGAACTCGCTTTACAATTGTCCTGTAAATTGAAAATTACTCAAAATAAAAAGTTTGGGTTTTTTTGGTCATGTCCTGAAGCATGTGGGATCTTAGTTCCCCAACCAGATATTGAACCCACATCTCCCCTGCATTGGAAGTGTAGAGTCTTAACCATTGGACTGCCAGGGAAGTCCTTAAAAAGTTTATTTAAAAGGTAGAAGTCAGATTGTCACATCTCTGCTCAAACCCTTCCAATGGATCTCATCTGACCTTGTCCCCTACATTCCCCATCCTTGCTCTGCTCCAGCTAAATTGGCCTCTGTGTTGATCTTTGAACACATCAAGCATGTTCTCTGCCTCAGGACCTTTGCACTAGCTGTTCCTTCTGCCTGGAATGCTCTTACTCAGATATTTTCATAGTTCACTCCCTCATTTCATTCAGTCCTCTGTTCAAATTTCATTTTAGTAAAGAGGCCCTCCCCAGTTACACTATAGAATAACCCCGTTTCTACCCCAGGCATATTTCCATTCCCCTATTTAATTTTTCTCCATAATTCTTATCCCTACCTGGCCTATATATCTATTAGCATGTTTATATATTGGCTGGCTCTTTCCATTAGATTATAAACTCTGTGAGGGCAAGGGCTTTGATTTTCTTTTTTCTTTTTTGGCTGCACCTTGTGACATGTGGAATCTTAGTTCCCCAACCAGGGATTGAACCTGTGCTCCCTGCAGTGGAAGCATGGAGTCCTAACCATTGGACCACCAGGGAAGTCCATCACAGCCCTGCTCTTATCCTTGTGAAAACTGATTGGTATGGGCTATCTGGTGCTAATCAACTCTTGGCTTTGATTTCTGCTTCACAGTACAACTTAGTGGCTACTCTTTGGAAGACTTTGGGAACAGTTAGGCTAAAAAACGTGATGACTTTGGGGTTCTCCTAAGCCTGCCTGATTAGTGAGTGGCCTGTTTTAGAAGGGTGCCAGTAGACATCTGAGGTTCATTTCTGGCTTTGATCCCAGACCCTACCAGTAACTATTGCTTTAGAACACCCCAGTCTTCCAACCTTCTGGATTCCCCACTTTCCTGAGCATTTCCTTTCTGAGTACCAGCCAGTCAACCTCTCCTCCAGGGCCCCCAACCATGTGGATTCATCTTTCTTGGCCTTCCCACCTATCACTTTGGGGGCAGGTCCCCAAGTCCCCTTCCTCTCTCCCTAACCTCCTTTCAAACCAAAAGTTTTGTATATTACAAACACCAAATGAGGATGCAGAGACAAGAGAATGCGGAACAAGAGGAGAGCCTCATTTATTTGTACATTCATGGACCCACCCACAGATATTTCTCTTTCTCCCTGGCAGAGCCTAGCATGTGGTCAGGAGCTGGGAAAGGACCCCACACACTCAGTAAGCATCAGTCAAATGTGTGCATGAATTAATACGAATGAAAACAGATACTGGGCCTTGACCTCAAGTAACTGACAGTCTAGTAGGGCAGGCACACCCACTCACCACCCACACACTCCATGTAAACAGGGGTCTGGGTGCACCTGTACGGTTAAGACCTTGTGGAGGCCCAGGGGCATGCAGGCCTGACCCTTGTCCTCACCAGTTAAGGGACAATCATCTGCCTGCTTGTTCCGTCCTGCCACGGCTTCCCCAAGCCAGTTCTGGCCAGTCCACCGAGCTGGGGCTGCAGGGGGAAGCTGAGTTGGTGCAGGTAGGGAGTCAGGCGTGTTTGTGTAGTCCCACCCTTCGCTGGGGCTTTCTGCCAGCCCAGGGCCCTGCACAAATGCCCTCCCCCTCTGGCTGCTTCCTGTCCTCCACCCCTACCTCTCCCTCAGGAGAGGAGGAGTGGAGGCAGCTGCTCAAGGCCTGAAAACTAAACCAGCTATTGTGCCCCTCCTTTTGGCTTTGTTTGACTGTGGGGGAGGGGGAGGGGAGGGCTTATTATGTGCCTCAGGGGCTGGAGTGCCAAGACTCAGGCCCCAGATGCCATGCTTGGGGTATCTGGGATACCTGCTCAGGGAAAGGGAGGAAGCTGAGCTAGGGTTGATGCTGACTGTGGGCTTCGGGGTTAGTTGAGAAGTGGCAGAGAGGGATGCTTTGCCTGCTGATGAGCCAAGTGCAGCCACAGGGCTCATGTCCACATGTCAAGAGAGGGGATGCCTCTATTTGGAGCCATGAGAGTGTGCAGTTCCTGTGCACAAGTCTGGAAGGACAAGAGGCTCACCCACATCCAGAACTGTGAGTGTAAAGCTCAGTGGCACCAAGTGTTCACACAGCACCCAGTGCCCATGAGGGGGTGGGGAAGATGACAGCCCAGGCAGGTCCTGCTCTAGCCCCTCCAGCAGCTGCTAAAGGAGCCATCCCCAGAGTTTTCCTTGAAGGCTCTGGGAGCTGGGCCCCTCTTTTCACATTTCATGTAGAAGCCCCAGTCACTTGATCTGTAGGACAGCATACACGTTCGAGGCCGAGTGTCAATGCACACCTGGGATGGATGGAAGCCCTTGTGATTTGGCAAAGAGACAGGGGGTGGTAGAACTATCCAGATGATGGGTCAGAGTGAAGTAGGGCCTAATGAATGGGCCCCAGTGTGGTCCAGAAAGGGAGATAAGCTGTTGCTTCCGCATCTTTTTGAGCTTCCCCAGGACTCAAAACCGAAGTCTGAGAAGGGAAGCATTTGCCTGAAGTCTGAATGTGGGAAATAAGCCCTGCCCTTAAGGAGTCCCAGCCTTAGAGCTGACTGTGGTGGGACTCCACCAGAAGCCAGAACACAAAACTCAGTATCATATAAAGATGTATGGGTTGTGTATTTAAAAATAACTTTTTACTGGAAATGTTTTTATTGTGGTAAAATATTTATGACATTTTCCACTTTAGCCAACCTTTTTTTTTTAAAGATTAGTGGTTGGTTGCTGGTAGAAGTGGGAGTGGGGGAGATGAATAAACAGAGCACAGAAATTTTTTTTATTAAAAAAATATATATATATTTATTTGGCTGTGCCCGATCTTAGTTGCAACACACAGGACCTTTAGTTGTGCATATGAGCTCCTAGTTATGGCATGTGGGATCTAGTTCCCTGACCAGGCATTGAACCCGGGCCCCTTGCATTGGGAGCTCAGAGTCGTAGCCACTGGACCACCAGGGAGGTCCCTTTAGCTAATTCTAAGCGTACAGTTCAGCGGCATTAACACTGATTGCCAACATTCACCTTGTTGTACAATCACCACTATCCAGGTCCAGAATTTTTCATCTTCCCAAACTGAAACTCGATACCCATTAAACACTAACTCCCCCATTCCCCAGCACCTGGCAACCACCGTTCTATTTTCTGTCTCTAAGAACCTGAATACTCTAGGCCTCTCCTAAGAGTGGAATCATTGAGTGTTCGTCCTTTTGTGACTGATTTATTGTACATATTGCAGTGTCTTCAAGGTGCATCTGTGTTGTAGCATGTGTCAGAATTTCCTTTTAATGGCTAAAAAGTATTCCATTGTATATATATGCCACATTTTGTTAATCCATTTGTCCTTTACAATTGGGTTGCTTCCACCTTTTGGCTGTTGTCATAATCCTGCCATGCATAGCATTATTCTATATATCGGTATAGAAATATTTATTTGAGTTCCTGCCTTATCTTTAACAGTTAAGAGGCTTTAAGAATATTAAAGAATGCAAGATCCTATCCAGTTTCAAGGTCTTTAAAATTACATTTCTTAGCCTTACATCAAATTCAACATCCAGAGATAGGAAAAAAGACATTTAAATGTAATAAAAGCGTATCCACCAGGGTGGCAGCTGTGGTATTCTATTAATAGAAGAATTATGAAATGTGTATAACTTAAATCTAGGGAAGCAGACTAAGTTATGACCTCTTGAGGTTTTGAAAGCATTGTCAGAAAAAACATGTAAATGGAGTTTAGCATGTCTAATCAGGTCACAAACAAGAAGACAGCCTCCTAAAGTATTAGTAGATAAAGTCAGTTGCAACTCAAATGACTGAATATGTTTAAGGACCCGCAAGCTAACATAATAGGGACTTCCCATGATGGTGGCCCAGTGGCTAAGACCCCATGCTCCCAATGTAGGGGGCCTGGGTTTGAACCTTGGTCAGGGGACTAGATCCCACATACCCCAACTAAGAGTTTGCATGCCACAGCGAAAATGGAAGGTCTTGCATGCTGCCAACTAAGACTCGGTGCAGCCAAATAAATAAACATTTTTTAAAAAGCCACACACACCTGTTCATTTGCACACCCACAAAGAGAGGAGTGATGATGTCAACCAGTTCCTTGATAGTAAAAATAACTTTATCTTGCTTATGCTAAAAGTTAAAAACTCTGGAGGACTGTGACTTCTTTTCTTTTCAAAGATATGTTTATGTTTACTGCCACTTTCCCTGCTTACAAAATATAAACCTAAATAGTTTTTCAGGTTTATTTACATTAAATTTGTTTACCTGACAGTTCATGGACTTTCCTCTCCCTACGGAGCCCAAGACAATTTTGGGAAAGGTAGAGAGACGATCTTTCTTTTCTGTTTCTTCCTTCAGGCAGATTCCTTTCAGAACACAGTAAAAGTCATTTCAAAATAATCTGTTGTGGTCTTACATCACAAAAAATGTCACATTTTGAAAGTACTGTATGGGTAATTTTAAAATTATTTTTAAAGAAATATTTATTTATTTGGCTGTGCTGGGTCTCAGTTGCAGCCTGTGGGATCTTCCATCTTTCCTATGCCATGCAAACTCTTAGTTGTGGCAAGTGGGATTTAGGTCCTTGATCAGGGATCAAACCCAGGCCCCCGGCATTGGGAGGAAGGAGCCTTAGCCACTGAACCACAAGGAAGTCCCTGTATGGGCATTTAAAGGGAAACATGCAGAAATGTGGCTTCCCAGGTGGCTTAGTGGTAAAGAATCTACCTGCAATTCAGGAGATGCAGGTTCGAACCCTGGGTCAGGAAGATCCCCTGGAGAAGGAAATGGCAACCCACTCCAGTATTCTTGCCTGGAAAATCCCATGGACAGAGGAGCCCAGAGAGCTATGGTCCATAGGGTCTCACAGAGTCAGACACGACTGAGTGACTGAGCACACATGCATGCAGGAATGTACAATGATGTATGGCAAAACCCACCACAATATTGTAAAGTAATTAGCCTCCAATTAAATAATAAAAAAAGAAATGTACAATGATTGGGAACCCTTATTTGAAAAGCTCTGCAAGAACCAATATAATTGATTCATTTAGTATAAGTTTATTAAATTAATAACAATACAAAGTTGGATGGGATTGAAAAACATAGACAGGATGAGAAATAAGGATGGCTGACCTCTCCTTCCAGGGGCCTGGGAATCTCTGCTGAGGTTTTATTTGTTGTGCTGTTCGAGGAGTGAGTGCTCGAGGCCAGTTCCACCAAGGGACAAACCCGACTCCCAACCCTCGAGCCCAGAAAAGGGGACACCTCTCCACTCTAAAATGTTGATGAGCTGTGGAGGGGAGAAGGACAGGGGAGCAGATGGAATTCCTGGACAATTGTTCCGGCTGTCACCAGAGAAGACAGGCAGGAAGCAGCACGGATAATTTACAGAGGAACAGATGCCTAGGCTCCTCTAGCACCATCTGGCCAAAAGAGGCCTGGGCTTGGGGTGGATATTATCTTTAGATCTGAGTAAACTCCTCAGCCTCCGGCCCATCCTATTTCCTCAACCTAAACTGGAGCTTTCCCAGGAGAGCTCTATTCCCTGAGGACCTTGCTCCGGAGTTCTACCTGGCTCTCATCCTGCTCCCTCCCTTCCTTCCTGAGTCTGGATTCTGTCTTCACTCCCATACCGGATGTGGCCAAGTCTGGCCTTGGGGACCTGTACCTTCCATTTATGCATTTCTCTATTTTACAGTATTTTCAACCTCTTCTCCCCATCACTACATCCCAAAATTCCTCCATCACTTCTTTCCATGCTATTTATGCATTCCACAAACATTTATTGTGAGGAGTTTCCTGGTGGTCCAGTGGTTAGGGCTCCATGGTTCCAATGTAGGGGGCACAGGTTCGATCCCTGGTCAGGGAACTAAAATGCTGCATGCCATGCAGTGCAGCCAAATAAAATAAATAAAATAGACATTTATTGAGTATCTACTATGCCAGGCATTATTTTAGATCCTGGGGATATAGTAATGAATGAGAGAAAGTTCTTGAGCTCTGGAGTTTGCAGTATAGTGGGAGATGATCAACAAAGAAAAATATGTCAGATAATAGTAGGCAGGGTAAGGGAGCAGTGATAGTAGTAGTGTGGTGTAGTCTTCAGTCGCTCAGTCGTGTCCGACTCTTTGCAACCCCATGAATTGGTGTAGTGTTAGTCACTTAATTATGTCTGACTCTTTGCAACCCCATGGACTGTAGCTCGCCAGGCTCCTCTGTCCACAGGATTCTCCAGGCAAGAATACTGGAGTGGGTTGCCATGCCCTTCTCCAGGGGATCTTCCCAACCCAAGGATTGAACCCCAGTCTCTTGCATTGCAGGCAGATTCTTTACCATCTGAGCTACAGGGAAGCCCCAAGCGGGGAGTGATTGGGGATGTTGTCTTAGACAGAGTGGCCAGGGAAGGCTTCTCTGAGGTGGTAACATTTGAGCAGAGACACAAATGGGTGGGACTGTCTGGAAGTAGCCCATCACAGGCACAGGGAACAGTAAACCGAAAAGTCTTGAGGCAGATATATGCTTAGCACATGGGATGTTATGTTATTTATTGTTATGTTATTTATTTGTTACACATTTATTGTGAGCCACACACCTGCTAGGGTATGAAGATATAATCAGATTCAGGCTTTGCCCTGAAGGAGCAGCAAGTTTAGCAAGGCACACAAAGTGCAAATAAATAATTACAGCATAGGGTAGCTACAATGAAGTGTAAGTGGCTAGAAGAAGTGAAGTCGCTCAGTCGTGTCCGACTCTTTCCGACCCCATGGACTGTAGCCTACCAGGCTCCTCCGTCCATAGGATTTTCCAGGCAAGAGTACTGGAGTGGGTTGCCATTTCCTTCTAGTGTTAGAGATAACCAGCAAAAGCGCACCAAATCCAATCTAGGAAATTGGGGAAGGCTTCCTGGAGGAGGTGATAATCTGACTTGAGGGCTGAAGGAGGAGCAGGAATTCACCACGCAAGGGGAGGAGAGGACTTGCAATGGCGAACAGGAAGTCCCCGGCAGAGGTGGAAGATGAGGCTGGTGAAGGGGCGAAGAAGCTAGGTCTTGCCGATTTCCACGTGACAAGCTGAGAAGCTGCCTTTTACCCTTCGAGTGATGGGCAACCATTGCTACAACTCTCACTACATTTTTGTGCTGTTTTCCTCCCACTGTTTTTTGTTTTTCTTTTTGAATACCAGACTCTTTCCCCACCCTTCTCGCTATCTCCCTAGTCCTGACAAGACACCGCCTTCCTTCTTCTGCAGCCAGCCCACAAAATCCTGCTTTTACAAAATCCGCGGTTTCCTCCGGGTCCCGCGCCCCAGTGCCCCAGTCGGAGGCCACACCCCCATGGCCACGCCCCCGATGACGCGCGGCGCCTGGTGCGTGGGGATTCCCGTGGCCGTGGCCACTACCCGGCCTGCCCCGCGGCAAGATGGCGGTCTGAAGGCAGTGGGCAGCGGCAGAAAGTTTGTTGTGGGATTGGATTAGTCGGGCTGGGAGTCTATCCTTGTAGGGGGTCGTGAGGATGCCAACGGGGAGTTGGGGCGGAGGGAGTAGCTCTGGGGTTGAGAAGAGGAAGTGGAGTGGTGGAAGGTTGGAGGCAGAGAAAAAAATGAGATAGGGATGGAGGGGAGGGGGCCTAGATTCCAGTGGTAGCCTTGGGGGAGGAGATTCCAGGCGGGGAGCCAGAAGTAGGTGTGCAGGGACGGAGAAGCAGAGTCACGAATTGGAGCGGAACTTCTTAGCCAAGAGTAAAAAGCCCGGAGCGTGGAGTGGAGGCCCTAGCACAGGCTGGTGGGAGAGGAAAAGGGGTCTTTTCCATGGAGGAGAATAGTAGGGAACGGAGGAAGAGAGACCTGAAGGAAAGAGGGAACTAAAGCCAAACAAATGACCCTCCTCTAGACTTAGATCAGCCTTTCCACAGTTCTTATAGCAGCATCTGCCCCAATTTCAGCTGAAGACTCAGGGGCCCCAGGGATTGGAAGAAATCACAGTGCCTGCTTGGAAAGAAGAAGAGGTAGCGACTTGCCCCAGCTCAACCCCAGAGCGGGTAAGGTGGCTTCCGTTGACAGGCTGGCATGCTCCCTGGAAGCAGGATGCATGGGCTCCGAGTGATGCTGAAAATCATTTATTTTGAGAAGGGCGCGCTTCTCTAGAGGCTGCCTTTTGCCTGTGGTCCCTAAGTTAGTCTTCTGCTTAGATCTCACGCTGATTTGTTGAGAGTTGGGTGTAGTACTGAACCTTGTATGCCTTCACCTGTGCAGGCGAACGTGGTCAAGAGCCTAGATATCAGACTAAAAATATTTTAACACATCCCTGTCACAAGCAGTTTCCTTCATGGTCACTGTATTTTCTTTGATCTCCCCATCACATCTTCAGTTTGGTCTCCTGCCCGAAGTGGAGATTTGTGGGTGACAGATGGTGGGCAGTCATAAGAAAACAAACTTCTGGTTGGTGTCCATTAACCATTTAGGCACCTGCTGTCACCGATTCCTGAATTCATTCTTGCCACATGTCTGCCTCTTTTGATCTTTTCTTTTGGTAAGAAGGGCTCGTTTATTTGGGCTCGTGTTATTTGGGGATGTGGTGCCTAGGTTGGGTCAGAGGAGTGAGGCAGGCAGGTTGGGATTAGGGAGGAGAAACCCAGATCAGTTTATGGTAAGAGGTCAGGCTGACTGGTACAAAGCTCTGCACATGTTTTTCACATCATTCTGTTCCTGAGACCCCTGATATTTAAGAGTTGCTTTACAACCTGGAGCAGTGTGATGCAAGGAAAGGCTTGTAGAACTTGCCTTTTTCTCTTCTGGTAGTTTTTTTCTTCTTTCTTTATATCTTCCTATCAAACCACATTAAAAAAATATATATATATATATATTTTTTTAAGTTTTGGGGACTTCCCCGGTGATGCAGTGGTTAAGATTCCATGCTTCCAATGCAGGGGTCATGGGTTTGATCCCTGGTTGGGGAATTTAGGACCCACAGGCTATGTGGTGTGGCAAAAAAAAAAAAATCAGTTTTATTAGCAAAACTAACCATGGCTTGAGAGATAGTGGATTTGGGTTTGAGGAAAGAGAACAGGTTTGGAGGCACAGAGCGCAGTGAGTATGGTTCCCACTTCTTTGATGCCCTTGGGTTATGCCTAAGCCAGAATTAGGAGCATGCTTCTTACTGGAACCTGTTTCATCATCTGCTGAAACATCTGCTCCATGGTTGGATCAGCAAGTCTGATTTGATCTAGGACTCCTTACTAACCATCTTCTGCTCCCTACTCTCAACCCATCCGTGCCCCCAAAAGTCTTACTCCAGGCAGACCAGCCTAAGTCACTGGCACTAGACTAACTTCAGTACCTTCAGGTATCTGAAGGACTGGTGTTATTGAGCTGTGACTTCATTTCTAGAAGGTTGAAAAGCTTCTCTTTCTGAGAACAATTTGTGGATGCCTCTAGGAGATTGTAACCAGCAAGGACAGTGTGGTGAGCCAGCACAGAGATTAAGAGCACTGACTCTGGAGCTAGATTGCCTGTCCAAATCTAGACCTTGCCATTTGTGACTCTGTGACCTTTAGATATTGCACAGCTCTCTGCCTCAGCTTTCTCATCAATCAAATGGAGATGGTTGGAGTACCTATCTCATAGAGTTGTGCGAAGGTCAAATAAGTTAGTACATTAGTGTATTTAGAACAGTGCCTGACATTCAGCATATATATTTGTTGTTATTACGCTGGCCAGATCTCAGCCCTAATTTCTGCTTCATGATTGAACTTGGTGTCACTCTGTGGCAGACCTGTACTGGTTTGAGCTGCTCTCCTGTGTGAGAAGAAGATAGTATAGATTTTACATATAGTGAGAATATCCTCATTAAGCTACTTAAAGTGATATTAAAATGCCAGTGATTTCCTTGGCAGAACACATTTGAAACTGTGAGGCTGTGGAATTATCAATTTACCATCGAGTGATGAAGATAACAATAGTGCTTACTGAGCACGTCCTGTGCTGGCACCTTTGTAAGTGGGTTAGTAGTTTCATACTGTTAGTATCCCCATCTTACAGAAGAGTAAATAGAGGTGCAGCATTGTTAAGTAATTTGCTCAGTATCACCCAGATAGTAAGTGGCAGAGCTGGCATTTGAAGCTAGGCAATCAGGCTTAAGCAGTCGAGCTTTTTTTTTTTTTTTTTTTTTGCATTTGGTATGAAGTTAACTTTTAAATATGCCTACTGGCAATTTCTGTCTCTTGTTTGCTTGTCATGATGGTTAGATGTGAACCCATATTGTAGTAAACATTTTTCTGATTGTTTAAAAAATGTTTTAGGAGTTGAGCTCTTATCTCAGCTCTCCTCTTCCTCTCAGAGTTAATAACCCTTGCAGGCACTGGTGGGATTTCCCTGGTGGCTCAGTGGTAAAGAATCTGCCTGCGACGGAAGAGACCTGGGTTTGATCCCTGGGTCAGGAAGAACCCTGGAGGAGGGCATGGCAACCCACTCCAGTATTCTTGTCTGGAGAATCCCATGGACAGAGGAGCCTGGTGGGCTACAGTCCATAGGGTTGAAAAAAGTCAGACACGACTCAAGGGACTTAGCATACACACAGGGACTGGTGTGGGAGTGCCCTGTGCCATGTTCGCCAAATCTAAACTCTCTCATCATGATTCAACTTGGTGACTGCTCTTTGGAAAACTTTGAGCTGGCTGGGGTGAGCAGACAGAATGACATCGAGATCCATTCTTAGCATGCATTGAATGTGTCAGTGTTTGTGTTATGGTTACTGACACGAACCGTTGAAGGAACCATAGTGTTAAACTCATAGACAGTCTACTTGCATCTTTCTTTAAAACATAGCAAACTACAAAAGGGGAAAAACTGTTATTAACGTGAGAGGAAGTTGGAAAATTAAATGTGCTTCTGCTGAAGCTTGTGTTGTAGAGGAAGGCCCTGGTGCCACGCCCAGGTCTATTTCCTTTAAGCCAGGCAGGAGGCAGAGTGTGTGTAAGGATTGACTGACGACTGGCTTTCCTTTGCCCAGTATTTAAGACTCACCCTTTCCCTCCTTCTGAGTCATGCCCTGTCTATTTAACACATGCCCTCAGGGCCCATCTTTTTCTTTAGTAAATGACTCTTCACTCTGCCATCAGGGCAGGCACACGCCTGGGCTCATGGCGTCGGGGGCTCTGGACCTAGGACTTGCCCTGTGATGAAACTTTCTGTCTGTTGTGGCATAGCGCATGTGCTTTTGAGAGCATCTGTCAGTCTCTGCTCCCCTCCATCAACAGGAGCCACGGGCCTCAGGATGGTGTGCTTTAGCTTGACTGCGCTGCAGTCAGCATGCTGAAACGTGTTATCTCTGTAGAGTACATGTTTGTGTTTTGGTAGAAGTTCTTTGACTTCCTAAATTCGGGTCACATTTTAGCAAATGATTGAACTTCAGGGTGAAGGCTGATGGATTTTGAGCCAGTTCTCCCCTGTTACCATTCTCTTTTTGTTGTCTAAATCAGTTTGTTCTCATAACACCCTGTATTCATTTGTTATCTTTGAATCAAATTCCTTCACCTCCTTTTTGCTATCATAATTTGAGTGCCAAGTCCTATGAGTAAACTGGGTCTTCATTTCTCCAGTAGGATTCAGCCTCTTAACAGCTCTTTAAAAAAAAAAAATATTTTTAAATTTTATTATTAGTTTTGGTTGCACTGGGTCTTTGTTGCTTTGCAAGGGCTTTCTCTAGTTGCGGGGAGCGGGGGCTGCTCTTCGTTTTGGTGCATGGGCTTCTCATTGTGGTGGCTTCTGTTGTTGTGGGACACGGGCTTAGTTGCCCTGTGGCATGTGGAATCTTCTCAGATCAGGGATTGAACCCATGTCCTCTGCATTGGCAGGCAGATTCTTATCCACTGTACCACCAGGGAAATCCCTTAACAGCTCTTTAAACTTACCTTGTTCTCTAGCTTCTGGGTCTTTGTACACGCTGGTTGTGCTGCATTCCAGACTCCCTTTTCCTTCTTTATTGCTCCTGTGGTCTCATTTTAAATGTCAGTTCCTTTGGGATCCCACTGCTCTTTACTGTCCTGTGCTTACTTCTGTTTTAACACTTGGGCTGTATTGTAATTGCCTGTTTATTTGTCTGACTCTCACAAGACTGTAAGTGCCCTGAGAACAGACACTGTCTTACTCACTGTTGTATTCTGGCATTTGGGATAGTGCAGGGTAAAAATCCCATGGATGGAGGAGCCTGGAAGGCTGCCGTCCGTGGGGTCGCTGAGGGTCGGACATGACTGAGCGACTTCACTTTCACTTTTCACTTTCATGCATTGGAGAAGGAAATGGCAACCCACTCCAGTGTTCTTGCCTGGAGAATCCCAGAGAAGAGGGAGCCTGGTGGGCTGCCGTCTATGGGGTCACACAGAGTCGGACACGACTGAAGTGACTTAGCAGCAGCAGGGTGCATAAGAGGTGCTTTATAATGCTGTGGTGCATATAGAATGAAAGAAATGTGATGGGCAGTCTCTCCCTACTCTATCTTCCATGCTGCTGTAAAAATTTACTTTCCTATAAAACACATATTGCCTCTTTCCTTTAGGCCATGGTTTCTCTCTTGTTTGGGATAGAGTCCACAGTCTTCAGCCTTGTGTGCCAGAAGGCCCAAACTCGACTTTCTAGCCTGAGTTACTGCCGCTCTGTTTCATCTGTCCTGTGTTTCCTTGCTCCTGAGTTTCCTACAGCTCTGGAACCTTTTCTGAACATTTGTTTACTTTTTTCTTCTTACTTGTGCATTTCAGTCTCTGCATCATGCTCACCTTTGTCTCTGAAACTCTGCTGACCTCTTGAGACCCAGCTTCTCTGCCACCCTGGATGAGAAGACTTCTCTGTTTTCCTTTCTTCCTCTTGGTCCCTACAGCACTTTGAACCTCTGTCCTGACACTTGTCTACCTGTTTACCTGTCTGTCTCTTTCACTGAGCAACAAAAAAAGGTGAGATTGGGGAACAGTGTCAGTGTGCAAAGGAAGTTTGTTGAGGCTTCTTCCCATCTTTTACGTTGAAATGACTCCTTTGATGGATTGTGAAAAGCATGTGAAATTAGCAATGACTTTGGTGGATACAGGTGGGAGTAAGTAGGTGGCGGATTTGTTATGTAGTTAAGGCCGGAGATGACTAAATGGGGTGGGTTTTTGCTGCTGTTGTTCTTTTATTAAACTTTTATTTTGTATTGGAGTATGGCCAGTTAAAATGTTATGATAGTTCCATGTGGACAGCAAAGGGACTCAGCCGTACATGTGCATGTATTGGATGTGGTGTTTGAGGATCCGTGTTCCCTGGTATTTTGTGGACTGGAAAAATGTTGGGTGAAGCTAGTGGTCTAGGCTTTGAGAAAGCCAGACTTCTTGTCCCATTTTTTTTTTGCGGGGGGGTCACAGAACAGGCTTATGAACTCAGGTGCTCCCCAGAAATGAGGTGGGAGGCTGAGGGTCGCTGTCCATTCTTTGACTTTTTGTTTTCAGTATAGCTGATGGGAATAATTCTTCAGCACCAGTTCTGAACAAGCGCCAGAGAAGTTTGTTTCCAGAAGTCTAGACCTCTTAATTGTATAATGCCGGGCCGCACTCCAGTGGGAGTTTGCAATCACAGGAAGATTCGTCTGGATTCTTGGGAGGGCAGCCTTTCTGTCTGGTGTTTAGCTCCCTGCCCCAGCCAGACGCCTCTCCTGTTTGCTCTCAGAGCACTCACCACACTGTGATGCAGGGGGGCTGTTAACCTGTCTCTCCCCACCCAGGGGTCTTTCTTAGGGGCAAGGTCATTTATTGAAGGCTGAGCGTTTAGTTAGCCCAACATAGGAGGTGCTGAGCAGTCCTGTTCCCAGTCTAGTCCTTTCTTAGACTAAAGCAGATAAGATCTATCTGGTGAAATTCTTTGAACTCTCAGGAAGGAAGGTCCTGCATAAACAAAAGGTGAATGTATTAACAGTCGAATTACTAATTATTTTCCAGGGTTGAGTTAATGTGGTTGAATGATCTAGGTGCTTGGCTTCAGCTGTCTCCCTCTTCAGCCTTATATTCTAACCACACATTGCTAAACCAGCCGGAAGGAGTTAAAAGAGGCACTGGAGTACTCACAGGTGTATTTTCTTGCTTAATTAGCATCTTAAAAAGGCTTTGGCTGCCGGCACCCTCTTTGTTATTCACCGAGCTCCTTTTAGTGCCTGCAGTCACCTGCTGGGTTTTCTGTGGTATCGCTGGTCCTCCCTTGGTGTGCTCCATGCTCACAGCCAAGACATCTTGGTACAGCCTTGTTCACGCCTAGAAGAACCACAGGGATGAAACCAGTAGTTAGAGGTGGATTGAAGTTTTCCCTGGGCTCTGCCCCTCATCCCTTGGTGTGGGGTGTGCACTGCAATGTGGCCCATATTCATGATGGCATCTTGGCAGGAGTGATAAGCTGCGTTGTACATTAAGCAGATTTGAGAGGAGATCGGATGAGTCAGCTGGACTGGATTGTGTTGTGTGCTTTTAGGCCTCAGAGGGACTGAGTCTGGTGAGGGTCCGTGAGTAGAAGAGTGAGACTTTCTTTGTTCGGTCTATCTTGTAAGTGCCAACTGTCTACTTGGTGACGTTTGGGATCTATCAAGGACACGGCCCCCTATTTGTGAAGCACTTTTATGTTCTCATAGTAAACTGGCAGAGAACTCCCAGATGGGGGTACTGCCTTGCGGAGAGTCAGCCTAGACCCGAAAGCCCTGGGCTTCCATTAAGCTAACCAGCAGGATAGAACTTTGCACTTATCCCCTTGGGTGCTGAGCTGTGGCCTCTTTGCCCCTTTCCAGGTGAGCCAGATGGGGAATTCGGTCTCAGATGTCTTTGAGGGTCTTTACATCCGGGCAGAATTGTCATCGTTTTCCTTGGCTCCCAGGAGAAGACAGCTTTCCAGGCTTTGAGCTGGAATTGGAAATGGAGGGTTCTGTCCCCTGTGTCTGTGGCCTTGGGCAGGTCTCTTGTCCTCTGTGTCACTTCAGAATGGGAGAATGCCACCTGTTCGTGGGCCTCACTAAGCTACAAGGATTGAAGGAAATACAGCTGCAGGGAAAGCACTTCTGGGAGGGTACAGCACAGTGCAGATGGAGTGATTTGTCCGTTTGTCAAGGAACAGTGCATTTTCATCATAAACATGGTGTGTCACCTCATTGAAAATACCAACCGTACAGAAAAATCTACAAAATTTAAAGTAAAAAGACCTTCCCTTTCTTCCCCCACTGCTCCTGTCTAAGCCCTTTCCCAAAGACAGGGAATACTGTTAACCATTTATCCCGTATCCTTCTGATCATTCTAATGTATTAATACTTCCAGACATTCCCTATCATGTATTGCCTGTAAAATAAACACAACTTAATAGTAATACATATTGTTCTTCAGCTTGTTCTGCCCTCCTAACAGTTAACCCTGGGAGGGGCAGGGAGGGGGGAATTAGTCCCTGCTGGAGCCTTCGAGGAGCCCGGCTACAGCCTCCGGTCCAGCTTGGTGTGTTCCTGGGGGGCTGGCTGGCTCCTTGGGAGGGTTGGAGCCACTTTCCCAGAGGTTCTTGCCACAGCAGACACCCTGCTTATCTCTGAGGGATTGTCTTTTATGCTGGGATGAAGTTTTCTGGTAGGAGAGCCCTGGAGTGGGAATCAGGATGGGTGCGGGCGTGATGTGGACACCAGCACCCCTGGCTCGCATGTGTCTCTCTCCTTCACTCTTCTTTCATCTCTGGCTGGAAAGGGTGGAGACTTACCTGATTTCTCAACCCCTGCTGTCTGAAACCTTGGATTAACCAGGTCACTTGCTGCTCCCCATTTGGAAAACAAACCAGACCCAACTGGTGCGTGTTTGTTTATTTGTTAATATGTCTGTGTCGAGGATTCAGAAAGTAGTCTGCCCATGGCCATGCTTCCTTGCCAGTCCAGGGAAGAGGTCAGAGCCCACAGGAAGAGTTGGCGTCTTCTCTGCTAGATGGCTAGCTTACTCTTCCTGGTCAGGCTTCGGCCTTTTGACCTCCAGGGCTATCAGAACAAGGCGGGGAGCCCAGCGAGGGGGCAGTCGGGAAGCCTGTTGGAGGCTTCTCTTGCTTGTGTTCAGTGTTGGCCTGGGCTTGGGGGAAGCCAGGCCTATGTGTGGGGCCTGGGTGGTTTCTGTTGTCCCCTTCCTACCCCGAGGCATCTCATCAGACTGAGTGGGGGTTGTTCTCCTGCTTTTTCCCTGCCAGCCCTTCTTCATCAATCACAGCCAGTATTTGCTGATGTCTGTGCTGTAACTTTCCTGTCCTGCCTCCCCAGGGGTCGCATCTTGGCCAGGGCAGGGGGTCTCTGGGACTCCACTGCTGTGGCACATTTGCCTGGAGATCTCCAAGCCAGGGTGTGTCACTTTCCCTGGGTGATTCTGGAGGCTTCAGGGAAGAGTGTTCCCTGGGCTAGCTGTGTGAGAACCTTAGCCTTTCTGGGCTTTGCCATTCTGAGGGGGTGGGGGAGGCCCTCTCAGGGTCTGGGGAGCCTGACTGTGGCCTCGCCCTTACCCTTGCCCCGTGGGTTCCTTTGGGGCCAGCTCCCTGGGAAACACCACCCCTGGCCCTTTCTGCAGCTGAAAGGTGGCAGTGTGTCGCCCGTTCCCTGGGCTGGCATGGCTCCGGGCCGGGCACACACTGCCCCATTGTGCTGTGCTTTCCACGCAGCTCTTGTTGCAACCTCCGGTCCCTGGGCCAGTTCTCTCCCAGCGCCTTTCCTCGGAGCCCGTGGGAGGGGGTGGGGTGGACTCTGCTGGCACAGGCTTGGGCGAGGTGGCAGCTGCAGCTGTGGGTGGCTTTGTTCTTAGAAGCAGCTCTCAGGGCTGTGGTCCAGCCTGGCAGTGGTGTTCCGGGAATAGGTGAGACAGGAGAGCTGCCCCCTGGTAGCAGTGCCCCCTTCCACCACGGCGATGCTCTCTTTCTGTTGACAGCCGGAGAACCTTGCTCCCTGGGGTCACCAGCCGGGCTCACTGCTTGGCAGGGTGGGTGTTGTGCTTGCATGTGGCCTGCCTTCCAGAGGGGAGAGGCCCCGCAGGGTCTGGCGGTAAGTCTGGAGGAGCGTCCCTGTCGGGAGAGGGCAGTGTGTACCCTCGGGCATCCTGCAGCCTGGCATTCCTTCTGCTCTCTTTGCAGCTCCGGAGTTGGGCTGCTCACAGACCAAGCTGTCTGTTTGTATGGAGTGCCTGGAGGGCGTCTGCCACGAGTCTGGTGCTAACCGTGCTAACCAGGAGAGCTGGCTGGTTGGGGAGAAGACACTAACCCTGTGAGTCTGACCCGGGCCAGCTAACCCACCCTGAAGGTGCCTCCAGCCACGCCTCTCGTCTCCCTTCCTGCCCCTGGCCTCCTCCCCTCTGCTTACACCGAGCCATCTCCTCTGCGCGCTTGTCCTTACCACTGGGTTCCCTCCGTTTGCCCGGTCTCCTTGCCGTAGGTGGGGCTGTGCACAGGTGCCTGTCCACCTGCCAGCCGGCTGCTGGGCTCTGCCCCCATTCCTCCCCTCAGTCAGTATGTGCCTCTCAGTTCTCCCTTAGAACAGCATGTTTCTTTAATCTGCTTTTAGCACCATGGAGTTTGAGAGCATCCCTCAGCTACCGTGCTGCTGGTTTCATGCCTCAGAGACAGATGGAAGGAGAGTAGGAAGGGAATTTTCTGCTAGACTGGATAGTTTCCTCCCTTTATCAAGAGGGGAAGAGATGGAAATTCCTGTGGCAGTCCAGTGGTTAGGGCTCAGTGTTGTCACTGCCGAGGGCCCGGGTTCAATCCCTGGTCAGGGAACTAAGATCCCTCATGGACATAGCCAGAAGGAAAAAGGAGAAGATGATGTCCCCATTATTCCTATCCCAGGATAAGATTTGAAACTGCAGGTTCTTCTTGGGGACTGGGAGGTTGAGGAAAACCTTGACCTGGCTGTGAGAAATGGCCTGGACAGAGGAGTGAAGCTCTGTCTGAAAGTTGGAGCCCAGAACCAGATACCCATCTGAGATGTAGCTCCCGTTGGTGACCATTGCTCTGGGAGGTGGAGTGGGAGGAGTTGATTCCCCCACCGCCTTCCACGTCTGGAGCTTCAGGTGGACTTTAATCGAAAAGAGCTGGGAAGGGCGCCTTAGCCAGAGGGGGTAGGACCTGGCTCTGGACTCCACAGTGGGCCTGAGGGAGGCGTTGGCCTCAGCTTGCCATGGAAAAGTTCCCAACAGGCTCCCTCCTCCCTCAGGCTGGGAAAGAAGGGGCGTCCAGAGGTTGCAGGAAGGCTGACTGCGCGGGGCGCCCTGGTGGTCTGCACAGGTAACTAGACAGACCCTGTCTGCCGCCTCTGGGGGCAGTGCCCGGGGAGGTGGGCGGAGTGTGGTGCACTAGATAGGGGGACCTGAGACCTGGAGGCCCTCTAAGCCGCCTCTGTCTCCCCTGAGCCAGGAGGCAGAGGGCAGGAAGCTGCTGGTGCCCACAGAGTGGGAGTGTGTAAATGAGAGACACTGTACGGGCTCTGCGGATGGTGTGGACCCTGAATAGAGAGTGAGCAAGCTGGAGGGAAAGGCTGAGGGCGGGAGGAGAAGGGGACAACAGAGGATGAGATGGTTGGGTAGCGTCACCAACTCAATGGACATGAGTTTGAGCAAACTCTGGGAGATGGTGACAGACAGGGAAGCCTGGCATGCTGCAGTCCATGGGGTCACAAAGAGTCGGACATGACTGAGCTACTGAGCAGCAGCACCCTGTGGCTTGGCTCTGACCAGGAGAGCAGAAGAGGCGAGGAGTGGCGGGTTGCTTCTTCCCGAGGGGCGGGCATGGGACGAAGGTCAAGTGCTGCTTCTGATCTGGGGCCTTCTGAGCACTCTGTTTGGTTGGGGGTTGGTTTGCTTGGCTCATCATCAGTAATCTTCAGCCCCTTTCCTCCTGTCAAGTGTTGGCTTGAACGAGAGGCCGGGTGGATGGACTTGAGGTATTTGCTCTGGCGGGAGTCAGGTAAGCTCTCACAGGCCACCAGCACTGGTTCTGAGGCCCCAGGATGACTCTGGGGAGAAATATTCCCACCCATTCTGGTTTTTTAAATACCTGTAGTCTATTCCGCTTAGAGTGGGCAGGGGGCCAGGTTAGGGCCGCAGGCAGCATGTCGCAGAAGGGTGAGGTTGTGCTTTCCCAGAGGGGTGGCAGGCCTGCCTGGGGGAGGGGCAGTGGGGCTGGTCTGGGCACAGACTGGCATCTTCCAGCCTTGTCATCGGCCCAGAGGAGAGCCTGCCCGGGCCCCACCCGTGTTCTGCTGGCTGCTTGCCTGCCACGCGCCCAGGATCGCTCAGGGCTTTGCTCAGGTATCTCGGGAACAGCTGCGCCGGAAACTGGGGGCCGGGGCTGGGAGGACTGAACCCAGGCTGCCTCAGTAGGATCGGCTCTCCGTGCGGCTGTTCACTGACAGTCAAGGGGGAGAGCAGCCATCCTGATTAGGGGTGGGCATGGGAAGGGTCCTTATGGGCAGTCTCCGGACCCCCTGCTGGCCCCCTTGGTTAGGGGGCTGGCCCTTGCATGGTGGAGGTTTGTGTTTCTTGGTCCTTAGTTGGAGCCAGAGCCCGGGTTTCAGAGGCCTGAGAAGCAGTTGGACCTGCACTGTGGAGTGTGTCTTGCCCCCGACCCCAACCCCGCGAGGCGCAGCTTCCTCCAGGCCTGCAGGGTTCAGAGACCACTTCACAGCTGAGGACCATTCCCACAGGGGAGGCGCTCGTCCCTGTGACCACATGCTCCTGTTTAGTGGTTCACCGGGGGCTTTAGGAAGGGCCCATATTTGGGTTTATTATTAATTTATATCCTCCTGGGGTAAGGCAGCATACAACACAGCTGGGGTATTCTGAAAAGGGGCCAGTTTTCCTTTCATTTTAAAAGCAGCAATGATTGCTGCCTTCCATTTGACTTTCTTTGGGTGAATTATGAAAGAAGAGCATTAGTTAATGATTTTTGTGATATGTATGCCTTCCCTGATTCAGAAGATCGGGTTCATTGGCCCCTCAGTGTCCTTCACTTGCTTGATTTCAGTGACAGCTGGGGACAGAGACATCAGTAAGTACAGAAATGCTGAGCCCAGATAAACTGCTGGGGTCATCATTTCTTAAAGAGAATGTGGGTGATGGAAGTCATGGAGGCAGGCAGTTTCTTTGGGTAGGCAGCTGAACTGTGTAGGGGGCAGGGGTGTAGTACAGAACTTGGGGGCTAGAAGAGACCTGGGGGGTGTGGGGGAGGGCAGAGTTTGAGCCACACCTGCTTTGGATTCAGTCGTCTCCCTCCGCTCGGCCAGTGTCAAGGGGGTAACCCTCCGCTCGGCCAGTGTCGAGGGGGTAACCTCTGAGCCCTGAGCAGAGAGAAAGCTGGATGCTGGGAGCTCCCTTCCTCTCCTGCACCTTTGACTTTGCCCTGGGCCTTGGGCAGACGCACAGAAGGGACGGCAGAGGGAAGTAAGAGGGTGTCCTTGGCTCTTGGAATAGAACCTTTCACTGTTGCCTCTGCGGGTGTTTGCAGGGAGGAGGAGAAAGGATAGCGGTTTGGAGAGAATCAGATTCTGAAGAGGGCTCCTCCTCATCCTGCTCTGTCTCCAGCAGCGTCAGGACTGACTTCGGGGGAACCCCTGGTCATACCCACACACGTTCCCTGTCCACACAGGGGAGCGAGTCGGAGAGCTGGCCCCTGGTTCGAGAGAGGAGCCGCCAGCTCCTGGCATATATTGCTCCTTATATCTGCCTCTGATACATGCTTTGCTCAGCTGTTCAGTGGGTTCAGAGCACAGGTTCACTGTGCGTGCCGAGTCCCATTTCTAATGAAAGTAGACTTTGTTCTCTGGAGGCAGCTAATCATGCCCGTGGGCTGTAATCAGGGAGAAGGTATTTAATACAGGGCAGGCGGCAACAGGGGCCTGCGCTGACTGGCAGATTGCAACATGGCAATTACAAGGCTATCACCCCCTCCCTCCACCCCTCAGATACGGTGGAGTCCTCTGAGCTGCTCCTGAGTGAGTGAAGAATGAATACTCGGCAGGAGAGGGAGGAGGAGGCGGGGTTAGTGGGGATGGGGGCTGTGAGGAGAGCTGCTTTCCTTTCTCACCTTGCCTCCGTGACGCTGGGGGGGTGTCTCCCTCGACAGTGCCTGCAGGTGCCGCCCCGAGAGCCCCAGACCAGGTCAGCCGGGGGGATTGACTCAGGTCTCAGCCTTTCTCCCAGAAGGGCTTCCCTCATAGCTCAGCTGGTAGAGAATCTACCTGCAATGCAGGAGACCCCGGTTTGATTCCTGGGTTGGGAAGATCCCCCGGAGAAGGGATAGGCTACCCACTCCAGTATTCTGGCCTAGAGAATGCCATGGACTGTGTAGTCCATGGGGGTCGCAAAGAGTCGGATACCATCAAGCCGCTTTCACTTTCACTTTTCTCCCAGAGCACGGCTGTTGTCGCACAAACCCAGCCTGAGATGTGGTAGCCCACATCCTGAGTCTTCTGCTTCCAGTTCCTTGAAGCTCAGGTAGTTTGTGGTGAGGGGTGGGAGTGGGATTCTTCCTTGTCAGTTTCTAGACTTTCTAGAAGAGCCTTCTCGTGGAGGTGCCCTGGAGCCAGCGCGGCATCCAGAGGCTAAGAGACCTCAAGGGCTGTCTGCCCGCTCCTCGTGGCCTGTGGCCCATTTGGACTTATCCAGCCTTCCCTGGGGGGCTCTTTTTCTTGCTGTGGGATTAGGAGTCGACCTCGGGTTGAAACACTCCAAAGCAGCTTGGAGATCTTTGGGTGAAGGCTGTGTGCCAGGGAGGCGGCCTCTAGGAGCTGGGTCTTCCTGGAGGGGCTGCTCTGCTGCTTTGTAACCTGCCTCTCCGCTCCTCCTGTGACCCTGTTGCCCGGCTGCTGCTCCCCGTGTTCTCCAGTAGGCGTGGCGTCGCGCTCACCCCTGGGGATGACCTTCCCTGCAGTGCCAGCGGCCTGCCAGGCCTGTGTGTGCCTGTTCAGTGCTGGAACTGTGGTCCCCTCCAGGCTGGATCTGAGGCCCTTAGCAGACCTCAGGAGTTGGGACCAGGGCCCCAACATGCACTGGAATTTAGGGATGTGGGGCAGGGAGTGGCATGGAGTCTCCCTCCTGGACTTGTGTTGGGATCGCTGAGGCTCCCTGGTGGACTGTCCTCCCTAGCAGGGTGTGGCCTTCTGCCTCCCCAGTCGGGAGCCATGTCCCTCCCTGTGACTCCGATATGTATGAAAAGGGCGGGCTCTGGCTGGGGGAAAGAACCTCCAAAACCACTGTCATTCATCTGAGAGTCCTAGTCTGCACTTTGACCCGTCTCACTGCTAGCCACATCCATGCTACCTGTCCCCTCAGCAGGCCAGATTGTCTGTGCATGAAAGTCCCAGGAATATGTGCTGTGGGGCCGTGAGGTTGAGACAGGGCAGGATGAGCTCGTAGGACATGTGACAGCTCGAGCTGGGGCAGCGGGGCATGGAGGGAGGCCGCTGCGTCTCCTCACGGGTAGGATGACTAGATACCCGGGCACGGCAGTGTCCTCCGCCCACCGCCCACACCAGTGTCCCAGGGCTTGGAGGGCAGTGTGGGCGCTGGCAGGAATAGGGAAGGTGGGGGGGGGAAGGCAGAGGCCCGCTCTGGACTTCATGGGCACTCCTGGCTACCAGTATCTCTCCCTCCTGTGGTCTGACTCTTCCTTTTCTAACATATACACCGCCCCCCCCAACTTAGACCCTCTGAGTATCAGAACCCAGGTGTCCGGGCTGGCTTCGCACTTTCTGGGCCTGTTCCCCAGGCCAGAAGAGCTTCCACCCAGGGCCCCACTGAAGGGGTAGCCCCAGGGAGCTGTGGGGGTGACTTGTTTGCTCCCCCACACCTCAGGAATGTGCTGTCCCTTCAGGCCTGCCCAGATTCCTGAACAGGGAGTCAGCCCGACACAGCCCGCTGTGTGTGCCCTGTGGGGACACGCTCTGCCTCGCCATCAAAGGGCTGGAGGTTGGCGGCTCGTGCCTGCTGCCACACCCCAGAACCCCACGCCAGAGGCCAGGCTGCCCAGACAGAGGGGGGAGGCCACTCCTCTTCCCGCCCTCCCCACCCCCTCACCGTGCCTCCCGCCTCAGGCCCTGTTGGAATGTGACAGGAGCTGTGGCCAGGGCATGTCCCAACAGCGGGAACACACGCTTCAGCCCGCAAGGCTTCCTTCAGCCCCCAGCTCTGGTTAGGTGGATGGCGGAGGCAGAATTGTTGATGTCCGGAAGGCCACCTGAGGTTGCTGCCTCCACTGGTCCCTGTGGTAGCTGCTGCCCCCATGCTGCAGCCCAGCTCATTACAGGTGGGGGGGAGGTTGGAGCCCCAAGGACTTGGAGGGGACCTCACAGGCCACTCATTCCAGCCACCTCTCTGCAGATGAGAGACAAGCTTATCCAGTGAGGCAGGGACTTACCCAGGGCCACATCGTGTGTCAGAAGCAGCACTGAGCCCGGAAGCCAGGTGTCTCAGCTTCCCAGACTGGGGCTTCCTACACAGGCTTTCCCAGCCTGGGCAAATCAACACTGTGCCGATAATGCCTTGTCATGGGAGGCTGCACTGTGCTTCATAGGATG
Organism: Bubalus bubalis; assembly: GCF_019923935.1. Lineage (NCBI taxonomy): Eukaryota > Metazoa > Chordata > Mammalia > Artiodactyla > Bovidae > Bubalus > Bubalus bubalis. The sequence goes on along the minus strand of NC_059158.1, from coordinate 34,816,476 downwards.
TTAGCAGCAGACCTGGCCTCTACACATTAGATGCCAGTACCACCCACCCCTGGTGTGACAAGCAAAAATGCCTTCAGATATTTGCCAGATACCAGGGGTGGGGAAAGGAAGGGGCTGGGGAAGACCCAAACCACTCGGGTTGAGAACCATTATTGCTCTAAAATGCTGCCTTTTCCAGTTCTCTCTCCTGGACCTTCCCCTCCTTCTCGCAGTCTGGGCTCCTCTGGAATCATTGCTAGGAGCTTTTTTTTTCCCCCAGCATCTTCTTGGGCCTCTCCTAGGCTTTTTCGTGGTGTTTTCTTCTGCAACCCATGTCCCCCAAATCTCTGAGTTGTTGTTTCTAGACTCTGAGAGGCCCTGGAGATGAACAGGACAGATACGGGGTAGGCTAGGGACAAGACAGCACCAGGCCTCTTCTGGAATCAGGCGTGTGGTAAGCCAAGAGCATGGCCACACAGACACACCTGTGTCTCCCTGGGCCGGGACGCCGTTCCTGCGGAGCCCGGTGCTTCCACTCCGGTCCCGCCTCCATGGCTCTCCTGCGTAGCTCTCCTGGGGGCACTGACTGACAGGCCTTGACACCTGGTTTCTGTTTTCTTCCCATCTCTGGTTTCAGGAGCTGTTGGCCAGAGGAAGTGGCTGGGCCGTGGGATGCAGAGAGCCGCAGGCTGACTCCCGGACAGCGGAACAGAGAGTGCTGCCGACGGACGGACGGTATGTTCGCGGTGAGGCCTGCGCCCCCCACTGGGCCCCCTCCTGGGGAGGCTGGCGGGTGAGGGGGCAGCAGGTGGCCCCTTTTGGTGGGGGCTGATGAAGAGAGTGCTGGAGGCCAGAGAGGCTTGACCTTCAGGGCCCCCAAACCTGGTGACGCCCCACCCCGAGGGGTCCAGGCTGGGCATACATCTCAAGCCCTTACTTTCTGCTCACAGTTTGCTTTAAAGCTAACATTAGTCGAGCATCTGAGTGCCAGCTTCTGTTGTTAGTGCTTTCCATAATCATTACAACAACCCTATGAAATTGGTTGTTGAAGTGAAACTCAACCCAGTTTGGAGTTGAGGAAACTGGTGTTTGGAGAGTCGCTCTTCCCTCTGCGGCGGCCCTCCCACGCCCGCAGGGGCCAGGGGCGGTGTGCCCTGCGCCCAGGCCCTGGGCCCTGCCTTTCCCCTCATGTATTCCCACTGGCCCTGGACCCCTCTCCTGTTCACCACTGACCCACAGGCAGTGGCACACTGGAGCTGAGCACTTCAGATAACCCTGGGAGTGGCCCAGGCCCGTCTGCTTGCCTGGTGGCTCCTACCTGTCCCCCTTTTCCCTCAATTCAGAGGCCTTTTGCCACGTCTCTGAGCCTCCTCCCTCCTTATTTCCCTCAGCAGGTTGAACAGCTTTCACCTCCCAGAATGACCAGTGCAGCCCCTGCTAAGAAGCCCTACCGTAAGGCACCACCTGAGCATCGTGAGCTGCGGCTGGAAAGTCCTGGCTCCCGGCCCGAGCAGGAGGTCAGCAAGAGTGGTCCCCCTGCCCCAGCTGGCAGCTGCAGACCTCTGAGGCGGGGCCTGGCTGTCCTGAGGGGGCATCTGGTTCCCCCAGTTGGGGTGCGAGTGTGGCGTTGCTGGTACCCGCTTGGGCTCTCAGCTGCCGCCATGCTCGTGGGGGGCCATGCAGACCAATGGGGGATGGCTGTGACATGTCCACACATCAGGAGCCCCAGAGTCTGTAGTGCAACCTAAATGATCTGTGCAGTATTATTCTTGGTGTGGGAGGCCGCCCATCAGACAGAGGTGTCTGACCTGCCCGGAGCCCGGGACTCTGGCCCTCCACTGGTAGAGCAGAGCTGTGCAACCTGCGGCCCTTCTGGGCACCTTTAGGGAGCTCCAGCTGCTTGCCCTCAGCCTAGCTGTTCTCCACTGTCCCCGAAAGGCTGACCTTTGTCCAGCTTTGCTTTGTCTGGCTGACATTTATCAAATATGTGCTCCCTGCTAGGAACTGCATTAGATTCTTAGGAGGCCTTCTTCAGGCAACCGCCAAACATTCTCCAGATCGGTGTTCCTCTCTCGTTAAGCTCTTGCAGCAGGAGGAGAGTTTATTCTCCTTGATACTGTGTCTCTACCCTGTTGAAGTTCATGGAGCACATTTGGAGAACTTGAGAGATGGCCAGCGTGTGCCAAGCGCCCAGGGCAGAAGTGCCATCCACGACTTGCCCATTTTGAATTCAGGAAACATTAAAAGGCCAGATACTGTGCGAGGTGCCGCCCTCTGGGCACCCCCCCAGTTTTGTAGATGTGGTCTCTAGGGTTCAACAAGATTAATGAAACCAGTCCAGGTGTCAGTGGCTCCCAGGTCCATAGTCCGGGCCACGCACCTCATTGTCTTGCCTGTGATGAGCGTCCTGAAGCTGTGAGGCCAATCAAATGCCACTCGACATTTCCCTCCTGCCATAGCGTGGGCTCGCTCTGCCTTGTGGTTGGCCGAGTTCTGGCCCTTGGGCTCGTGACCCGTGTGGGGGCTTGAGGAGGATGCTGCAGGAGGGAGAAAGCAGGACGAGACACTTCACTCCCCTCCGTCCAGGTTACCCCAGAGGCTGTCCTGCACTCGTGCCTCCCAGGGGGCCCACGGGGCTTCATCAGAGCTCTGGACCCTACTCCATCCCACCTGGCTTTGTCACTTCCCTGGAAAGTCTTCAGCCTTGCCTACAAGGCCCGCTAGGAGCCCATTGAAGAGCTGAGAGGCTCTTTAGCTCAGGGAGAGGTGGCATGGCCTCTAGGACTCAGAGGGCTTGGAGCTGGTGTGGGGAAGGGCAGGGTTGGAGTCTGGCGGCATGGGCGAGGGTAGTCTCGGCTGGTCCAGAAGTTACTAGACGGCCCCATCTCTGGGGGGCCCTGCAGCCCACTTGTGCCAGACACGTATGCTGCAGACATGACCCTCTCTGGGGCTGTTTGGAGGAGGTGGGAGTGAGTGGGAGGCAAGTGGTCCGGAGCCGAGCCTCAGGCTTCTGTTTTTTTGTGCACAGGAGCCGCTGACTGACGCGGAGAGGATGAAGTGAGTACCTGCTGCCCAAGAGCCTCCCTGCCTCAGCTCGGTCCCCTCAGCCCCAGGCTGTTGGTACCGTTGGGCTTTTCCTTGGATTAGGTAGAGGTACAAGTTGGGGGATTTTCGGGACTCTGGAAGGCAGCTTGACGTTTGGATATTCGTCCTGGAAAAACATGTGTTTGATGAGAACCTGGCATTAGGGAGGCGAGTGCCTCTGAGGGGCTGCTCGGGCGAGTCCCAGCTCCCGCCTCCCGTGCCAGCTGTCTCTCGCAGCCCTTTCCGTCAGCCCCGTGAGGCCTCTGCAGAGCAGGGCCCTCCTGGGCTGGGTTTCCACGAGTTGAATAATGGAGCAGCTTGACTGTGCAGTGGAGAAACTGGAGCTGGGGGCCGGCTGGCTTGGGTTGTAACCAGAGACAGATGGCAACTGTGGCCCCTGCAGTTCTGTCTTCTCCAGTGAGGAGGGCCAACTGTCCCCCCTCCGTCCCCTCTGCCTTCCCCACCCTCCAGGCCCAGCCGTGTTCTCAGGGCCAACAGGCCTGTGGGATACACTTCCCTGGACTGCTATCACCCCTACTTCCTTCTGAATCCAGCCTGGGACTCCAGGGTGGCCCTTCCACCTCTGATGCCCCTCTGCCCTTGAACCCTCATCCTCCCAGGCTTTTGCAGCAGGAAAACGAGGAGCTTCGCCGGCGCCTGGCCTCGGCCACCAGGCGCACTGAGGCTCTGGAGCGTGAGCTGGAGATCGGGCAGGACTGCCTGGAGTTGGAGTTGGGCCAGAGCCGGGAGGAGCTGGACAAGTTTAAGGACAAGTTCCGCAGGTGTGGGACCGGGGGCTGGGACACGCATACGTGCATCTCCCCGTTCACAGGGGGTTGTTAGCCAGGCGTGGCCTCAGAGGTGATCCAATTCTGATGCGAAAACTGAAGTTCTGGGAGGGGCACCTGCCCAAGATCCCACATCAAGAAGGGACTGAGCAGGGTCTGAAGAGCGGCATCTTGACCTGGGGGTCTGCCTTGTGTTCTCTACAGGCTGCAGAACAGCTACACGGCTTCCCAGAGGACCAACCAGGAGCTGGAGGACAAGCTGCACACGCTGGTAATCTGTCCAGGAGAGCAGCTTGGCTGGCGCTGCACTCACAGCACAGCACGGGGCTGGGACTTGCCAGGGGGCCCCGTCCTGCCCTGGGCTCGGGAGGGGGCGGCTGTGGTGGGGAGGCGCCTGCCATGTGCCGTGCGAGTCAGGGTCGTCTCGACGCTCACACTGTTTCTCTTCTCTCGTCTTCCCCTCACGCTGCCACCGTTGCTGCTGTACTCTTCTCTCAGGCCTCTCTTAGCCACAGCTGGATTTTTGCAGTTGCGTCTGAGTTTGTGTGTTTTCTCCCTTGCCCTTGCCTCCTCCTCAGCTGAGATCTGGGATGGCTGGGGTCTGCCCCTTGCCCTCTGCCCACTCCTTTCCTGTCCTCATGGGAGGCCTGGTCAGCAGTCAGTGCCTCGCTCCTGGGGGCAGGTGGGGAGCCTGCTCTTGGCTTGGGCAGAGGTACTGATTGATGTCACCACTGAACACTCACAGCCTCTCAGCTGCAGTGGCAGCCAGCCCTGCCACTTGGAGGAAGGGGGCCTGTGGATCCAGTCCCTAAGCTGAAGATCGGAAGACTGTAGCTCCCTCCCTGCTTGACTAGATAATCTCCCAGGCGCCCCCAGCTGCCACCCAGCCCTGCTCTGTGCCCAGCCTCCTCCCCCTCACCCAATGGCCTGATCCTGGAAACAGCTTACATGCAGCATAGGCCTGAGCCCCTGGGTTTGCACTTCTTGTCTCTCAGGGTAGAAGCTCCCTCCCCTGGCGTGTAGAGCCCCTTGTGCGCCCTCCAAGGCTGGGCAGCTCTTAGACTGCTCTGGGCCCGGGCACCTGTCGGTCATGCTCAGAAAGCCTCTGCCCTACAGCCCGCCTGCACTGCAGGAGAAGTGTCCCGTCTTCTTCTGTCTACCCATCATCTGTCTCTACTCCATGTGCCTTGGCTGCCCTAGCACCTGTGGCTTCCTGTGTCTCTGGGCTGGGAGGAGGGGAGGAAGAGCTGGCTGGGGCCTGGGCTGGGTTCACTGTGAGTCTTGTGCCTCAGATCAAGAAGGCTGAGATGGACAGGAAGACGCTGGACTGGGAGATTGTGGAGCTGACCAACAAGCTGCTGGATGCCAGGAACACCATCAACAAGCTGGAGGAGCTCAACGTACGGCATCCTGGGGCCTCCCTGCCTGTGCCACTGTGTCCCCACCCCACTCCCCAGGTGGGGCCGGGCGCTGAGCTGCATCTGTGTCTGCAGGAGCGGTACCGGCTGGACTGCAACCTGGCCGTGCAGCTGCTCAAGTGCAACAAGTCCCACTTCCGTAACCACAAGTTCGCTGATGTGAGTAGCGTGTCCTCCCAGCCCGTGCCGGTCCACCCTTTCTAGGACCCCTCCAGCTCCAGTTTCAGCGCCTCTCTGTCCTGTCCTTGCACCTCTGGCTCCCCGCCTTTCTGCTTTGCCTTCCCCTCGCCTTCCTGTTTCCCCTCAAGCCAGGCAGCTCAGCCTCTGGTTGGTGTCCTGCATGCTCTCAAGGGCCATCACTAGGGGCAAGGTGAGGACTGGCCCTTTGGGTATTTCTGGAACAGAGACGGGGAGAGGGTCTCAGTTTCCAGATCTGATGCAGGAAGGAGGGGGATGCCAGAAGTATGGGCCATAAGATAATTGAGAGAGCCCCTTGCTCTAAGGGGAAGCTCTAGACCCCAGAGCTCCAGCCTAGGGCTGACAGGGTCGACAGAAGGAGTGGGCCTTAGCACCAGTTCTGGGGTCACATCCTGGCTGTGTTGATCAAAAGCTTCAAGTCATTTCACTGCAGAATGAGGACCTACCTCGGTGTGCTGTGAGAACAGGTGATAGCAAAGTGCCCAGCACACTGTGAGGAGGGAGCCTTGCACACAGCAGCCTTTGTTTTTGCCCTGAAGCAAGCTGTCTTAGGCTAGGATCCTTCATGTCTCTTTCCTTCTCGTTCCTGTACCCCAGCTGCCCTGTGAGCTGCAGGACATGGTTCGGAAACACCTGCACAGTGGCCAGGAGGCCGCCAGTCCCGGGCCTGCCTCCAGCCTGGCCCCTGGGGCTGTGGTGCCCACCTCGGTCATTGCCCGCGTGCTGGAGAAGCCGGAGTCTCTCCTGCTCAATTCGGCCCAGTCAGGCAGTGCCGGGCACCCCTTGGCTGAGGATGTCTTTGTGCATGTGGATATGAGTGGGGGTGACCCGGGTGACTCAGCTAGCCCCCCAGCCCCGAGCAGCCCCAGCCCCCAACCCAACGGGGAGTGCCATTCCCTGGGCACTGCCGGGGGCTCCCCAGAGGAGGAGCTGCCCCTGCCGGCCTTTGAGAAGCTGAGCCCCTACCCAACCCCATCTCCGCCACATCCACTGTATCCTGGCCGCAGGGTGATTGAGTTCTCTGAGGATAAGGTGCGGATTCCCCGCAACAGCCCCCTGCCCAACTGCACATATGCCACCCGCCAGGCCATCTCCCTGAGCCTGGTGGAGGAGGGCAGTGAGCGGGCCCGCCCCAGCCCGGTGCCTAGCAGCCCTGCCTCAGCCCAGGCTTCCCCCCAGCACCAGCCCCGCCCCGCCCTGCCGGCGCTCAGTGCCCCGGCCAGCTCTGCCAGCTCTGAGGAGGACCTGCTGGCCAGCTGGCAGCGTGCGTTTGTGGACCGCGCTCCGCCCCCGGCCGCTGTGGCCCAGCGCACGGCCTTTGGCCGGGATGCACTCCCTGAGCTGCAGCGCCACTTCGCCCTTGGGCCCACTGGCGGAGATGAGGTGCAGGCACCTTCGTCCCCACCTGGTGAAAGCGGGCTTCTGCTGCTGCCCGAAGCTGACCCTGGCTTTCCCAGGGAGGAGGACGAGGAAGAGCTGAATCTGCCCGTCAGCCCGGAGGAGGAGCGCCAGAGCCTGCTGCCCAGCGATGCTGGCACTGAGGAGGGGCCCAGCGCGCCTTGTCCTGAGGGCAGGGTGTGGGCACTGCCCAGCCCCAGCCGCCCCCAGCGCAGCCCCAAGAGGATGGGGGTGCACCACCTGCACCGCAAGGACAGCCTGACGCAGGCCCAGGAGCAGGGCACCCTGCTCCACTAGCGCCCGGCGCGCCTTCCGCCGCTGCTGCACTGGGACTGCGGGGCACCCCTGCCCTTGCAGCTCAGGGTCTCCGCCCAGCCCAGGCCTTTGGCCTCTGCTCCCTGCGTGAACAGGGTCAGGCCACACCAGGCCTTTCAGCTGCATTGACTGTAACTGGCACCAGCTGGCCTCGTGGTTTTTCCCTCCTGGAATATTTATTCTCCAATGGTAACGTGCAGCTGGGGCTCATGACCTTCCGGTCAGCCCAGATCGGTCTGTTCTGGGGAGCTGAGGCGTTTATTACACCAGTGTTCATCCTCCATCCTCCTTTCATAGCCACCAGTCTTTTTTTCCCCCCAGAGTGTAGGGGGTCATTGGGATTATTAACCTCTAAGTTCTAGTTTTTGACCTGTTTCCCTCTCCTTCAATCCTCTGCACGAGCTGTTGCCTTCAAGGGGCCTAGCACAGCAGGCCCTCGGGGGTGCGGGAGAGGACTGACTCAGGGCTCCTCAGATGTTCCTCCTCCCTCTGGAAGGGAGTAGAGGGTGGGATTCAGGGGCCTTAAACTGGGCTCTTGGTGAAGCCTGGCCCTGCTCCCAACCTTGGCTCTAGACTGTTACTCCCAGCACTGGGAAATTTTCACATCGGTAACTATTTTAAAATTAAATAAAATTATTTTACTGGAATGGCCTCATTTGTATCACTGACCTTCCTTTTCCAGTCTTCTCCCCATTCTTGGGTATCCCCAGTCCTAGTCATGTCCTAGTCTTTGCTCCTGACTCCCCCTGCCTCCCTCTGCCTGGGGCTTCCTTGGGCACAGAGCCTCAGGCAGGGAGAGAGTGTGCCTCAATTAACCTTGGCAGGGCTCTTGAGTCTCCTTGGGGTAGGGCTCAGCCAAGTTTGGGGGGCGCTTTACTTCACTTATGGTCCTTACAGGGCCTAAGGTGTCACCCCAAAAACCCAGGTCCTAGAAGTCAGAGACCTGAGCCAGACCTGTCTGAGACACTTGGGGCCAGTGGATGCTGCCCAGAACTTGGGCCACAGGGTGGCACTGCCACCTGGTGGTGTCTAGAGGTATTTCCAATTCCTCCCCTACTGCCATCCCCCAGTGACCAGAGCCACACACCAGGTTATAGAGTTCATAAAATCTCTTCCGAGCCAGCGGGCTGCAGCCAGAGCTGCCAACAAGTCCAGAAGCATTGCCTTGGGTTCCAGTGCCCCCGAGGGTTTTGTTGAGTCACAGCCTCCAGGGCCTCCCACCACACCACCAGGAGCTGCCAGAGCCCCAGGCACCACCCCCCATCCCCAAGCCCCAGGGTCTGACCCTGACATCTGGGGCAAAGTGCTGGAGACACAGATGTAATGATGCGCAGAAACAGTCACATCTCAGTCTCAGCCAACAGACTGTCCCCTAGTCCTGATGTCATTAGCACCATCTGAGAGCTGGGATCTGTGGAAGGCGGAGGGGTGTTCAGACCACTGTGCATCCCTCCTTGGGACCACAAACAAGTGGCCTAAGTTCCCCACCCCGTCTCCCTGGTCTCAAGCTTCCGATCAAGCCCTGGGGGTTCTTACCACTGGGGCCCATCCAGGAGCTGCTGCCCCTCTGGTGGGCAGCAGGCTCCCGGGCTCGCTCTCGTTCCTGGGTGTCACCAGGCCCTCCTGCCACCTCCTCCTCCTCCTCCCCCTCAGAGAGGAGGTCACAGATCTGCTGCTGCAGCTCCGGGCTAATGCTGTTCTCGGCCAACACCAGACTCCGCAGAGCTGTAGGGTAATTTTCTACCATGTCCAGCAGGGTCTGTGGTGGGGAAGAATATGGAAAAGGATGAATGCAGTTAATGTGGCTCCTCAGGCTCCAAGCTGCCACCCCTTCGGTATGTCCACAGGATATATGCTGAGGCTAACCTCAACCTCTGGTCCATCCCCCAACGTGAAGACTTCTTACCTGAGCTGACTGGTTGGTGAGCCCTGTGCCCTCCAAGTCTAGGACCTCTAAGGTGCGGCTGGAGGCCACAGCTACAGCCAGCATCCCTGCCACGTGGTCACCTGGGGAGACAGCACACACACACACACTCACCTGCAGTCAATTGCGGGCCTGCTAACTCTTTCCCACAGCCTCCCCATCACCCTAAACACCTGAGATCCCACCCCAGGCCAGGAAAGGCTGGCAATTGGTAGATGGCCAGGAGGGGAGCATTGTGACTGGCTAGTAAATGGATGAAGCCAGCCAGGCCCCGGGGGTGGTGATGGATGCTCTGATCTAACTGTTGGTCAGCTGGTCCTCCACACCGGTGGCTCCTGTACTTCCACCCACAACCCCCTTTTTCCTTTGCTTCTCCAGTGTAGTGGTTACCATGGCAACTGATGATCCCAGGTTCTTGGAGGTGGGGTGAGGGGCGTGCTGAGAATCAAAAGGGACTTTTGTGAGCCTCACCCAGGGGGTTGTAATCCAGATTGAGGACGCGGACCTGGGAGCTGTGGGCCACAGCAATGGCGAGGCGGCTCCAGCCCTTAGGGGTGATGCCGGGGTTAGCGCTCAGTGTCAGCTCCTTCAGGCCTGGGCAGTCACAGTGAGAAGCCAGGATGGGCAAGGTCAGGCCCTTCTCCAACCCCTCCCCTACCTGGGGATCTTTGGGGTGTCCCTAGTGACTGACAGCCATGCCACCCCCTCCACAGAGCTTCAGGGACATTAGAGCCCCATGCCCTTCCTGCCTGCTGTAGCCTGGATTCCTGGGTCTCCATTCCTGCTCAGCTCCAACCCTCCCTCCTTGAGAGGATCTGAAAAACATTCTTACCCACACAGTTAGAGCCCTCTTCTCCAGGCCATGCCCCTTCCTCTCTGCACTTAGTTTTTTGCTTTTCATCAAGGCCACATCAGCCCTTGCCCTCAGCAGGGCCCCTGCTCACCAGACTTGGCCCCGTCAGGCGGGAGGAGGCCACAGATGAGGTTGATGGCTTCATCACCCAGCATGCAGTCCCCCAGGTCCAGTGCCACGAGGGCAGGGTGGAGGGCCAGGGCTGGATTCAACAAGGCCAGACCTGCGTCTGTCAGAGGGCTCCCATGCAGGCTTGGGGGTAAGAGCAGAGAGCAAAGGTTACTGCCATCGTCAGCCCTATCTGTAAGGGGGAAGGGGCACCCTCCCTGATGGTGAGCCCTAGAGGTGAGAAGGACATTCGGTCACAGCACATGGGAGAGGCCCTGGGAAGGAAGAAAGTTCTAGATTCTGAAAGAATGCAGTTAGAAGAGGAATGTGGCTTCTTTTTGGGGGCAGGGACTAGGCTCCAGATCAGAACACAGAGAAGGGGCGTGTGGGGATGGTAATGGGCAGGAATCTAGTCCTCAGGGGAGGATTCCTTCTCTGGGGACAGAGCAGCTGCCCTGGAGAAGCCATTGGGGTGATCGGGTTAGGAGGTAGGTACATGGACCCTGCCAGGAAGAGGGTGGGTATCCTGTCTTACTTGGGGTGGGGCTCGTGTCACAGTGTGGAGATGAAGCAGGAGCTTGGAGGGTGTGGTGGCGGTATGGTCAGAGAGAAGAGGTGCGTGAATAAGGGGTGAGAAGGTAGGTCAAGTGCAAAGACAGGTACAAGGAGGTGTGGGAAGGAACAGGAGGTGGCAAGAGGAGTGCGAGGAAGGGGTGTGGTGCCCAGGACCCCCTTTCGAGAGAGCACACTCACAAGAGGGACTGGATGGAGCGGTTGGTCCGCAGCGCCTCCGCCAGCTGCTTGATGCGGCTGGGGCTGGATACAACGCCCAGGTTAAGGTTGAGTTGCGCCAGGGACGTGGCCCCGGCCAGGGCCCGGCAGATTCGGCCGAAGTCGCGGTCGCAGAGACGGCAGCCGCGCAGTGAGAGCAGGCGCACGGCGTTGTCGCGCAGGCCGCGGCAGATGTCCCGCACCTCGGCGCCTGACAGAGGCTCCCCCGAAATCTGGATGGAGCTGGGCAGCATCGTACCCACGGCTGGGCGGCCGGGGCCGGGGCCCGGGCCGCGGCCGAGGTTGGCGGGGCCGCGGGAGGGGTCGGGGCTGGGGTCGGGGCCCGGGCTGGGGTCGCGGACGCAGAGGGGGTAGCGGGGGCGGCAGAGGCGCAGGAGGCGGCGGCGGCGGCGGGGGTGGCGGGGGCGGCTGCGGAGAGGAGCGCCGGGGCCGGGACCGGCCGGGATTGCGAAGCCGCCGAGGTCGCCGGCCGGGCTGAGACCGCGCGGCGCTGGAGCTGGGACGGATCGTGTGGTCCGTGTCTGGGCGACGGGCCAGGGGGCGCGTTCCGGGGTCGGGCGGGCGCTGCTCCGCGCTGGTCCTCGTCCCTCGCGGTTGTGGCGGCGGCTCAGGGACCTCAGCTTAGGACGCGCGGGACCAGTCTCCGCTCGGAGGCCGCATCTGCTCTCTCCCTTCCTCCAGCCCCGCTCCCCCTACCGCCTCGTAGGGAGAGCCCGAGGCGGGCAGGCCGGCGGGCCGGCAGGCGGGCAGCGGGCGGCGGGCTGCAGCTTCGGCTGAAGCTGCTGAGCCGGAGCGGGCGGCGGGTTCCCATGGCAACGGCCGCGTCACCACCGCTCGCCCCGCCCCCTGCCCGGCCTAGGCCACGCGGGCCCGCGAGGTTTGCGCACACTCGGTGTCCAGGTGGGGACGCCCGTCCCCTGGGTGTGGGGCCAGACGACAGGTGGAGAGTAGGTAGCTGGGTGGAAGCCTGGGTCGGGCAGGGGATGGGGAGAGAATACAGGCACGTCACGTGGAGATGGCGTTTGGACTATTAGTGTACTGGGTCCTTTTGCTCATTTTTCCGTCGTGCCTTCGCCGGGATCCAAGGCACGCCTCTCTCCCCGCCGCCTACCGGCTCCGCCATCCAGTTTCGAGGTCCCTAGGGCCCTTTAATCTGCGCCTCGCCCCGCCCGCGCAACGAGAAGCGCCGCGTGCGCAGGGATTCCAGCCGCGTGCCCCTTGTCATGATGGCTGCGGCGCAGCTGCGGCCCCCGGGGTCCCGTCCTGGCTGAGACGGCCTGAGTTGACAGGCCCAGTGGAACCCTCAAAGGGTCCTTGGAGCAGGTGAGCCGCGGGTAGATGTAAGGTGCTGGTGCGGCTCCTTTCCCAGGTGATCAGGGCGCTGCTGGTGCTCTGACGCTCTTAGTACCCGCAGAGACTGGAGTGGCCAAAAGGAAAGGGGTGCCAGGATGGCCGCCTGGAATGGCTTTGCGGCCGTGGATGGTGGCTGGCGCTTGCAGTAAGGGCACACTGCTTAACACAGGCAGTGCACTTACAACTTGGTCCACTGGTAACAGTGCATCCCGTATGGTCATATAGGGCAAACCCTAGGCATGTTTCTTAGTTCCCTTATTAGAACGGGGAAATGCTGACCCAGATTTACTAGGGTAATGAATTTTTAAAAATGAATCATACAAAGTAGTGAAGGGAGGCCAATGATCCTGTTCCTTCCATTAACCACCCTAAGTAACCCTGAGGTGGAACAGATTAAACGGCTAGTGGGGGTGGATGTGCTGTGTTTGGGGTGGTTATTGCTTTTAAGAGGAAAGACTACGAGAACTGAAGAAAGCTTTATTGCTCTGGCCCCGTATAACCAGGGCAAAGCCAACTCTGACTTCAGATGTGAGCTCCCACAGGAAGATTATCCTTACACAATGACCCAGGTGCCAAAGGACCTTGTCACGACATGGGGCTGCAGCTGGAAAGTTGTGTCCATTGTCACTGCTCCACAGGCATCCCAAGGGTAACACGGAGCCCAGAGTCAAGTTGGGTGCACTGTTTCACCAGATTCATGGTTCTTGAGCTAAGGCCTCTGTGATGCTGCATGGATTCTCATTCCCTCTGCCTCGGGGACAGGCAGTCTTCAGTGTAGCTGATGTAGTCTGGACTGTCCCACTTGATTAATATTTTTGGCTATGCCATGTGGCCTGTGGGATCTTAGTTCCCTGACCAGGGACTGAACCCATGCCCCCTGCAGTGGAAGTGCAGAGTCTTAACCACTGGTCTGCCAGGGGAAGTCCCTGGGCTGTCTGACTTTCATTCTGCTGCACAGGGTATACTTAAGGGAGGAACATGTGACATGACCACCACTGACACACCAGGGAAGTGCACAGGAAGGAAGGTGGCGGGGAGGACCACTGGAAGGGGTAGCTGCAGGCCCAGACTTCAATCAATATTTTAATTACCAAGTCTATATTTAGCAAGACAACTTGGGAGAGATAAAGAGGAAGGAAGGGGTAGGTGGTGAGAGGGCCTCCGAGGAGCTGACCCACTTTCTGCACTGGCTGCAGAGCCCTGCAGTCCTGGCCACGAGTTCCTGGCCTTGTGCCCCCAGAAGCCCGACAGGCATCGAGGAGATACTTAAGTGGCTACAGCTCTGTGGCAGCTGCAGACCCCATCAAAGAGACACACGTCATCAGTACTGTCCTTTAATCTTCCTCCGCTTCACCGCTGGGGGAAAGGGGCCGGCCGGGGATTTCAGGTGGGGTCAGTGTGACTGCAGGGTCACGGCGACAGCCCTGGCTGTGGCGTTGAGCACGGTGGTGGGAAGCCTGGCAGCAGGGAGTGCAGCGGGGATGTCTCTGGGGACCCTCTGTATGGGCGGGATGTTGGGGCCCTCCAGCGTATCCAGGATCCCTGAAAGGAGGAGGATGCAAAGTGAGTGAGGGTTGGCAGGGCCCTGCCCTAGGCAGCTATCCTTCCCCTCCCCGCAGCCAGGCCCTCCTGTCACTCACCCTCTACCACCTTGTGGTAGGCAAAATGCAGATAGAGCAGGAAGAGCATGTGCAGGGTAGCCAGGGTGCCACAGAGGAGCAGCCGTTGTGTGGGGCCCACGGTCCGTGACACCAACACTGCCACCTTGGGCAACAGGAATACAGCTCAGAGGCCTGCTCCAAGCAAGTGGTGTGAGGAAGCCACTCGTACCCAGAGCAGAAGCTCTTTGTGGGATTGGACTTGAGCTTTGAGCTGTTTTCCCAACTCCCTGGTAGGGCAGCCCACCCCTAGAAACCTCCTGCCCAGCTTACCATGCGCAGGGTGGACAACCCACCCACCAGCAGCCAGAAGAGGTAGAAGAGGGCATGGAGGTGGATGTTATAGGTGATGAACAGGACAATGCAGTGTCCGAAGAGGCCGTAGCCCTAGGAAGGAGGATGGTGGAGAGGAAAGTCACTCAGACTGAGCTGGCCTCGTGGGGACCTTGAAAAACAAATGGTCCACTGGCCAGCTCACCCCATTCCAGACCCTGGGGCCCTAGGACAGGTGCAGACCAGAGCCTGGTTACTCTTTTAGATCACACTTGCCCACCACTGTGCTGGACTCCTTACCAGCAGTGCCAGCATCTGGAGCATGGTGATCTGCGCATTGCACAGGTAGGCGAGGAAGTAAATGAAGGACGAGACGCCTAGCCAGTAGCCGAAGCAGGTGCCAATGGCTGTGCCCATCAGGGTGCCCTCCCGCTGTGGGGTGAAGGCTCTAATTAGTTCTGTGAGGCCTCTGGTCTCAGTCTCGCCCAGGGTCTCCTCCCTCAAGGCCTCCTCCTATCCACCATGTCTCTGTGGGCAGCTTTCAACTCATTTCAGTCACCCCCCACAAAGTCCTCTGTCCTGCTTACGATAATGGTGTCAGATGTCTTCATCCCGTGGAGGAGGATGGCCACCAGCGTGAAGACAAGCATGAGAGGTCCGTAGAGCTCACCTGCGATTTTCTGTCAATATACCAACTCATTCAGGCTGGGGGGTACAATGGCTCTTCTGTTATGTCTTCTCGGGCTTTGCCTGGTGGCCCCACCCTCTGCCCCAGTTCCTCCCCCGGCTCTTTCAGGCATGCTACGCGCCCCTACTCACCTGGGGGAAGCTTACCATCTTGATAGGGATCATGGATTCCAGGAGCCTGGGAGGGGAGAGGGAAGAGGAGAGCAGATGAGAGCAGAGGCAGCACTATGCCATGAGGTTCTGGAAAGCCTGATTCTTACTCATCTCGCTAACTGAAAAGAACATGCTGGATGCTAAGGAAGAAGAGGGTAGTAAAGACAGATGAACGAGGAAATCACTACCCTGCCCTGAAAATGCTTCCAGGAAGAACAGCCCTGACACTGTGCCGACTGATGCAGCAGCAACATGGAGAATCCACAGGGCCCCCTGGGCCTCTGGGAGGGCTTGACCATTTACCTATGTGACCTGTTCCCCTTTAAAAGACATGCAAACCTCAGCAGAGATGTAAAGATAAACCCCTGGGAAATGTTTAGAAGGAAAGTTGTCACTTGTGAGAACCAGGGTGCCCCTGCCTCTTCCTACTTATCATCTCTCCAGATACCACTGAGCATTTTCTTGAGAAATATATTTGAAGTGGTATTAAAATTCCAGGCAAGACAAACAGAAGTACCAAAAACTTCCCCACTTCTTAAGTGATTCACTAGTAATACCTTAGATCTTGACTGGATTTTACTTCTGAGAAAGCTGCCCTGTCCAACCCTCCAGCCAACCCTGGGTCAGGGGTCCCTCCTGGGGGTGTCCCTTCATGGCAAATGAGTGCCTGAGGGCTGCCCTTGAGTTAGGCATCCCATCTTGCGTCTAAGGCTCCCAGACACAATTACTACAGCGCCTGATGCACAGCCAAAGCTTAGTAAATACTTGCTAAGTGGTAGTGGGTATTTGATAAGCACTAGTTGAATTAAAGGATGAACAAAGAACCAAGCCAAGATTAAATCCAGTTCTTGAAGTTATTCAACAACTATGTACTGATATTCAGATTCAGAGGCTGTTCTGGTCCTGAGAATCAAAAAGTAAACAAAACAGAGCCTGCTTCTGAGGAAGTCTTTGGAAAGAGAGACCCAGGAATAAGGAAGTACAGCACTGCTGAAATGTTCCTGTTAGCAGTGCAGAGCCCTACTGGAGCACCAGGACAGGACACACTGGGAATGGGGAGCAAAGGAAGTGACATTTGAGCCAAGCTTTGAGGGAAGAGGAATAGTTTATTAGATGGAGAAGAGGAGGAAGGCAGTGTGTTATCACCACGCCCTGTTCTATGACAAGAGGTATGGTGTGGCTGGGTCATGACGAGGGGAGTCTAAGGGTTTGATGTCCGGTTGTAGTTTGGATGTTAGGAGGGCAGTTTCTGTCAGGAGGAGGAGCCTCACCTGCTTCGCACCTGGGCTGGCTCCACATCAAAGTAGGGTCTCAGGATGTCGATGTTGGCATACAAGCTGAAGGCTCTGGAGGCTTGTCTCTTCCCTGCCTGCCACATCTATAGCAAGGAAGATGGGTGGGGTGGAAGGGTTCTGTCAAACTCTTGGCTCTATGCTCTGTTACTTATTTTTTATCTGATTTCAACATGGTTTGAACTGGACAACCTGGGGTGAACTTCGCCAACTCTAGAACCAGAGGTCTCCTGGGTATACTTTTCCACCTGTCAGGGAGCCAGTTGTGCTTACCTGATCAGCCACCTGCCGGCTCAGCTGTCCCTTAAAGCCCTTCATCCCCAGGAACTCCCCATCCTCTTCTTCAGCGGCAGCTGCATCAGCATCCACTTCTTCCTCACGCAGGCGCTGATGCAGCTCACCCATGTCCTCGAAGCTGGAGCCCGAGGTATCATCCATATTCTCCATGTCAATCACTGCTGAGCCCCCACCCTGTGAAGACAACGGATCCCAGAGTGCAGGGCCTTTCTGCTTCATGCAGTTAAGTCCTTCTCTGTTCACCACAAGGTCTGGGGCTAGGGGACAGGACTTGAAATCACCACAGATGATGCCACTCTCTTCCCCTCATTTGGTCTCAGAACCCCTGCTTGTTTGGTTCTCTGTTCTAGTCTGGGGAGCCTAGTCCCTGTCTTTTATACACGGCTTTTTCCTACCTTCCCTACTAAGGCCCCAAAGGGCTGCAAAGTGCCCATTTCCTTCACCTCTCCCAACCCCAAATCAAGGCTATGTGCACAAAGTGTGGTTTTGGCTAGTGAATCCCATCCACCCCCAAGTCCACTCACGCCTCCCGCCATGCCTGACTCCGACTGAGTTTCTTTAACTTGTAGAAAGCAAGAGCAATTGGGCCCAGATACCTAAGGCCCCTGGCTGGAGTACCAGTCCGGACCTTTAAGATCAGCCAGCACTAGTCCCACTGCCTTTCTTGTGCACGAAGACTCAAAAAAGAGAAAAAGTGTTGCAAATGGACCAGACTTCCAGGCTCTGAGGGAGAGTCCCCACAAGACTTCAGGACGGCTGCCGGCCCTGGGGCTGCGGGCAGCCGGAGCCGTGGGGCCATTACCTGGATGTTTTCTTCGAACCCTCCCCATTCCGGGCCGGCCCCGTTTCGGGCGCCGCCAGTCGGCGCGGCCGGAGTTGCCATGTCCCTCGAGGGCTCCCGTCGCTGAAGCCCGCGCTTCTCCCGCGCGCGGAGGAGGAGTGGGAGAGACGTGGGCCTGAGAAAGGGACAGGTCTAGGGACAAGAAAGAAAGGTACGATGGGTCGGAAAGCAAAAAAAGAGAAACCCGGATGTTTGGCTCAAACTGACTTCCGGTAGCTGGGGACGTGGACGGAGGCAAGGCACAGTCTCGCGATATTTAAGATTCTAGGAGGTGGTGCGTTGCTACAGAAACGGAGGCGGACGACTAGTGCGCACGCTTCAGTTAGGTACTCTGGTCACGTGGAGGAGTTGAAGATGGCGGCGGCCCAGGCTGTGGAGGAAATGAGGACCCGTGTGGTTCTAGGGGAGTTCGGGGTTCGCAATGTAAGTCTTGTGGCCTTCAGCTCGGGAGCAGAGTGAATCGGGGATGAGTTGGGGTCAGGGTGAGGACGGGCTTGGCCTCGCTGCCCCTTCGCGGACATTCTCGTCTCTCTTTGCTCTAGGTTCATACCACTGACTTTCCCGGTAACTATTCCGGCTACGATGATGCCTGGGACCAGGACCGCTTTGAGAAGGTGGGTAGAGCTGGAACTGTGGGATCAGACTTTGTGATATGAGCAACCTGTGCCTTAGAAGCTGTTCTTGTAATTTCCAAGGCGCAGCAGAAAAGGGCAGCTTGCAGCAAGCAGCAGAGGGCTTAGTTTCCCCCACCGGTAGTCCTAACCACGACCACAGGAGCCAGCAGTTAGGGCTACAGTCTCTAGTACCTTGTCTGCCTAGTCAAGAAGGAAATCAGGCGAGGAGGCTGAAGGTAACAGAGTAAAGTACGAAGTTTATTGAAAAGAAAAGTACATGTAGAAAGGCACATGGGCAGGATCCTCCCATGGGGTGCACACTCATCTCTTAGCCAAGATGAATCT
Source organism: Bubalus bubalis (assembly GCF_019923935.1). NCBI lineage: Eukaryota > Metazoa > Chordata > Mammalia > Artiodactyla > Bovidae > Bubalus > Bubalus bubalis. Next base: position 34,798,106 of record NC_059158.1, on the reverse strand, counting down.
GGAAGTGAAGGCTTCTGGGAAGAGTAAGACTCGTTATGGCCTGGAATTATCCTCTGACTTTTGACCCCAGGTAGCCTTTCTGCACTTGTGATGTATCTTCCTTATCCTAAAAAGGGGGAAGCGGAGATCCCTTAGTCCTTACTCAGACGAGGGATTTTGCATTGCTTTGTCCTTGCTATAATTATTTCTTCAAGATGTTTACAAGAGACAAAGACTGTTTACTCTGTTTCTGTTGTTTCTTCCGTTTCTGGAGGGCAAACAGGAGGCTGAGAGTAAATTCCTCAACGGGAGTCCGTCTGTCTCCTACCATACTTGTGATGTGGGACAGGCTAAATTAAAGGTCCAGGTTCTTATTCTACCTGTCCAAAAGAATTTGGACAGGGAGTGCAAAAAAAAAGTCACACAGAGAAACTGAGGTGTTGAGAGAACAAAGAAGCAATTTATTAAGGAGTAGGGAAAGTAGGCACTCACAGAAGAATACGGGTGTCCACACCAGTGAGGAGCCCACCCGAGGGTCTTTCTAGCCCCCCTCCTTTATTTTAATTCCTTGAATGGGTGCGGGTTTCTTTGTTGTTGTTCAGTTGTGTCTGACTCTTTGTGACCCCAGGGACTACAGCATGCCAAGCTTCCCTGTCGTTCAGTATCTCCTGGAGTTTGCTCAAACTCATGTCCTTTGAGTCAGTGATACCATCCAACCATCCTATCCTCTGTCTCCCCCTTCTCCTCTTGCCCTCAGTCTTTCCCAGCATCACTTGTTTGCAATGAGTCAGCTCTTGGCATTACGTGGCCAAAGTATTGGAGTTTCAGCTTCAGCCTCAGTCCTTCAATGAGTATTCAGGGTTGATTTCTTTTAGGATTGACTGGTTTGATCGTTTAATCTACTTGTTGTCTAAGGGACTCTCAAGAGTCTGCTCCAGAACCACAATTCAAAGGTATCAATTCTTTGGCACTCAACCATCTCTCACATCCATGCATGACTACTGGAAAAACCATAGCTGTGACTATATGGACCTTTGTCAGCAAAGTGATGTCTCTGCTTTTTAATGTGCTGTCTAGCTTTGTCATAGCTTTTCTTCCAAGGAGCAAGTGTCTTTCAAGGCTGTAGTCACTGTCCACAGTGACTTTGGAGCCCAAGAAAATAAAGTCTGTCACTGTTTCCATTTTTTCCCCATTTGTTTGTTATGAAATGATAGGATCAGATGCCATGATCTTAGTTTTTTGAATGTTGAGTTTTAAGCCAGCTTTTTCACTCTCCTCTTTCACCTTCATCAAGAGGCTCTTTAGTTCCTCTTCAGTTTCTGCCGTTAGGATGGTGTCACCTACATATCTGAGGTTATTGATATTTCTCCTGGCAATCTTGACTGCAGCTTGTGCTTCAGCCAGTACTCTGCATATAAGTTAAATAAGCAGGGTGACAATACACAGCCTTGATGTACTCCTTCCCCAATTTTGAGCCAGTCCATTGTTCCATCTCCAGTTCTAACTGTTGCTTCCTGATCTGCATACAGGTTTTTCAGGAGGCAGGTAATGTGGTCTGGTATTCTCATCTCTCTAATTTTCCACAGTTGTGATCCACACAGTCAAAGGCTTTAGTTTAGTCATTGAAGCAGAAGTAAATGTTTTTCTGGACTTCTCTTGCTTTTTCTATGATCCAGAGGATGTTGGCAATTTGATCTCTTGTTCCTCTACCTTTTATAAATCCAGCTTGAACATCTGGAAGTTCTTGGTTCACATACTGTTGAAGCCTAGCTTGGGGAATTTTGAGCATAATCTTGCTAGCATGTGAAACGAGCTCAGTTGTGCAGTAGTTTGGACATTCTTTGGCATTGCTCTTCTTTGGGATTGGAATGAAAACTGACCTTTTCCAGTCGTGGTCACTGCTTAGTTTTCCAAATTTGCTGGCATATTGAGTGCTGCACTTGAACAGCATCGTCTTTTAGGATTTTAAATAGTTCAGCTAGAGTTCCATCACCTCCACTAGCCTTGTTCATAGTAATGCTTCCTAAGGCCCACTTGACTTCTTTGATTAGGGACAGTCTATTTACTATTGGGAGGATGGGTAGGATCTTGATTGCACTTTATAACAGCTTCTCTTGTGCGTCTGTCTCCTAAAGCCACCACACTAAGAGCCTTTTCCCCCCCTTAATTTTCCCTTGGAGTGAAGCACCAGGTGTGGAAGGTTGTACAGAAGCCTGTGCCTCTTTATTGCGCATGCTTGGCCAAGCTCTGTTGGGTTTCTAGTCAGGGTTTCCTATACAGGTGTCACAAAGTTTAATCAAGGCTTAATTCCTATTTCTGATGCCATTCCTCCATGCTTCATCATCTCATTCAGTGCAAAACAAGGAGAGGTGGCTTTGCCTTTTGCCTAATGTCTGTGTATGATGAGGCCAACATAAACAAATGACTCCAGTGTAATGCAGCAAAGGCAGCTGGAAGCAAGAAAGGATGATGGGGGTGGGGTGGAGGTCGGGATTTTTTTTTGGGGGGGGTATCCCACACAGACACTTAATTCAAAATGGGAATGGGGAGCAGAGGTATGGAAGATTTCCTGAAGGAGATGACATCTAAGTTCAGCCTTGAACAAGGAGCAGAGGCTGAGGAGTGTCCAAGCAGCTCAGTGGTAGGCAAGACTGAAGTGTATTTTAGGCACCAGAGGTGCTAGGGAGCTCTGGAAGAGTTCGTAAGCAAGTAGGACCATATCTCCAAGTTTAGAGATACAGGATTTGAGGCTTGTCCTGTGGGCTGTGCACAATCTGTGACAGTTGCATAGGGAGGTTGAGGCTGAAGGCAGGAACGAAGGTTGTGATGATGAAATAGAGCACAGGGGAGAGGAAAGGTCAATTTGGTGGTTGCTTGGATATGGGCTGTTCGCGGGGAGTGTAAAATTACTGCTCTGATGCGTGGTGGTCATTTAGCAATGAGAAATCAGTCTAGGGAAGGGGAATATTGAGGCATTCAGTTTCCTGTGAGTGAAGTCCAGCAAACTGATTTTATATATAAAGAGTTGTTCATACAGATAATTGCTGAAACCATGAGCAGCGTTGAGGTCACCCTGCTGCTGCTGCTAAGTCACTTCTCATGTCCGAGTCTGTGTGACCCCATAGACTGCAGCCCACCAGGCTCCCCCATCCCTGGGATTCTCCAGGCAAGAACACTGGAGTGGGTTGCCATTTCCTTCTCCAATGTGTGAAAGTGAAAGTGAAGTCGCTCAGTCGTGTCAGACTCTTTACGACCCCATGGACTGCAGCCTACTAGGCTCCTCCTTGTCCATGGGATTTTCTAGGCAAGAGTACTGGAGTGGCTTGCCATTGCCTTCTCATGAGGTCACACTGGAGAGAGACAAAAACTTGGGAAACAGTAACATTTATATAGTAGGTAGAAGACTGTGAATTCAGAAGGATTGGTCAGATGAGGAGGAGAAGATTGATGCTCTGAAATCAAGGCAGCCGAGTTTGGAAACAGGCTTCTCTCAACAATGCCAGGTGTAGCAGAGGTGTATAGTAAGATAAAAATTGAGTAGTGTCAACTGGGTGAGCAGTGTGTGAGCCTGTTCTTAGTAACATAGCCTCTGTGAATGTGGCTGGAAGCCATATTGCAGAAGGTTTTATTTTTTTACTTTTTAAGGAATTTGTAAAAAAGTGTTATTTCTGGTTGTGCCTGGCCTTTGATTCATGTGCCTGGGCTTTCTCTGGTTGCAGTGAGTGGGGGCAGCCCTCTAGCTGCCGTGGGAGGGCTTCTTCTTGCAGGGGCCTCTCTTCCTGTGGAGCATGGGCTCTCGAGTGCCGGCTCAGTAGTTGTGGTTCATGGGCTTAGTTGCTCCATGGTGTGTGGGATCTTCCTGGACCAGGGATTGAACCCGTGTCCCCTTTGCATTAACAACTGGACCACCGGGGAAGTCCCTGCAGAGGGTTTTAAATGAATGGAAGATAAAAATGAAGGCTTTTCCAAAATCAAATGAAGGATTGGGGGAGAAAGTAAGGTCTAATGAGGGACATCTGGGCAAAGGGAGGTTTTTGAGGGGAATGTCAGGTCGGGGGAGGTATTGTGTATACAGAAACAGGCTTCATTTAGTGTTTCTCCTGTACCTTTAGAATTTCCGTGTGGATGTGGTACACATGGATGAAAACTCATTGGAGTTTGACATGGTGGGAATCGACGCAGCCATTGCCAATGCGTTTCGGCGCATTCTGTTAGCTGAGGTATCGGTGGGCACGGTGGCAAAGGTGGGGTTGTGGGGGGGGCTCACTTGGGGAATTGTCTCAAGTGGTGTTCTTGCAGTGTTGCTGAGCATTCCTCCTGCTCATTCTTTGTAAACTTTTCATCATGTATCCTAGGATGAGGTCTCTGTCTCCCTGTATCTGGAGACGGGGGAGTTGATGGGGGGACTGCAGGGTCTCTCTCCTTGGGCAGGTGCCGACCATGGCTGTGGAGAAAGTACTGGTGTACAACAACACGTCCATCGTCCAGGATGAGATACTTGCCCACCGCCTGGGCCTCATCCCCATTCATGCTGACCCCCGTCTTTTTGAATATCGGAACCAAGGTGAGGGTTTTGAGAAAATGACATTTGGGGAAAAGTGGGGCTGTGCTCCTCTGAAAGAGATTCTGGAATTAGACTGCCAGTGTTTGAATCCTCTATTATCTACCTTGGGACCCTGTGTCCATTACCAATCTTGGGGTGCATCCATGCTCTTCTCTGTGAGAACACTTACCCTTGCCCTTCCTGTGTTTGCCAAGAGAATGAGAGAAATATGCCAGGCGCTGATGTCTCCGTCAGCGCTGAGAGAGCCCCACCTTCCCCCTTTGTGCAGGAGACGAAGGCGGCACAGAGATCGACACCCTGCAGTTCCGGCTGCAGGTCAGGTGCACGCGGAACCCCCACGCTGCTAAAGACTCTTCTGACCCCAATGAGCTCTATGTCAACCACAGAGGTGCGCACCGGGGGCTGCGGGGGGAGGGGGGCTTGCTCCCTGGTGGGCGCGTTTCAAGGGCTCAGGTGTGATGTGCTCCCCGCAGTGTACACCAGGCACATGACATGGGTGCCTCTGGGGAACCAGGCTGACCTCTTCCCGGAGGGCGCCATCCGCCCGGTGCACGACGACATCCTCATTGCGCAGCTGCGGCCTGGCCAGGAGATTGACCTGCTCATGCACTGTGTCAAGGGCATTGGTGAGACCTTTTGACTACACTGGGAGCCATGATCAACTCTGCTGAGATGTTCCCAACAGGCAGAAAGCCGCTGGGCCTTCGCTCAGTAGCTTAGGGAATATGAAGGGTCTCCTCCCAGGCTCTGAGTGCCGTCTTTCCTCCAGGCAAAGATCATGCCAAGTTTTCACCTGTGGCAACAGCCAGTTACAGGCTCCTGCCAGACATCACCCTGCTGGAGCCTGTGGAAGGGGAGGCGGCGGAAGAGCTGAGCCGCTGCTTCTCACCTGGTGTTATTGAGGTGCAGGAGATCCAAGGTACGGGATTTGGGATGCTATGTAAGCCCAGCCCTAAAGCCTATTTCCTTTGAAGGTAGCAGAGAGAAATTCAAGTTGTGGGCTCATGTATTTATAATATGGTTTGTTTTCATTAGGTAAAAAGGTGGCCAGAGTTGCTAATCCCCGGCTAGATACCTTTAGCAGGGAAGTCTTCCGGAATGAGAAGCTAAAGAAGGTTGTACGGCTTGCGCGTGTTCGAGACCATTATATCTGTGAGTTTGAAGTTGAGGGTGGGGCGGTGGTGGTTCTTTGGTGCCGCAGTTTGCTGGAGGTTAGATGTGGAATCTAGCAGAGTGTGTAAGGCACGTTTCTCTCTGGTCCCCAGTTTCTGTTGAGTCCACAGGGGTGTTGCCACCAGACGTGCTGGTGAGTGAAGCCATCAAGGTGCTGATGGGGAAGTGTCAGCGGTTCCTGGACGAACTGGATGCGGTTCAGATGGACTAAGGCCACGCTGGATGGTATGGCTGGGATTGGATATTCCTGAGGCAAGCTGGAGACTTCAGGTTCTGCCCTGCCCCTGCAGGACTGCTGCTGAGAGCCCAGAGAGACTAGGGGGCCTGGGTTTTCTGGGGACAATTCCAGCTTTATTTCAGTCAATACATTTTGTTAAATGTGCCACAAAATGTGACTTTTATGCCTTTGTAAGGCCTTGGTGTAAATAAACTCACATCCAGACAAAAATCCTTTTCTTGGAGACCGTTTCTTCAGTTTCCATCCAGAAACATGGGGCCCCACCTCAGAAGAGATTTGGCATTATTTAGCAGTTAGGAATTTTGGCCTCAGACATGACTGCAGGTCAGGGCCAAGTACCTCTGAAGCCCCAGGAGAATGCCAAATGGGGGCACAAGCAGACCACAGAAAAACAGTACGTGCTGCTCACCTATTTCCTGGATAGGAATAGGTGAGGACGTTCCTGAGAGAAGAGGCTGTTCCATGGCAGTCAAGTCATGGTGCCGAGACGCAGGCAGGAAGAACAGTTCTCTTTGGACAGCCCCTCTGGGTTAGGTCCAGCGGCCACCAGTGACACTTGAGGATGCAAGGACTACCTGGTCTACGTGTCATGGAGAGAAATCCTCCGGCTGGCGTGCTATTCTTAGTTCAGAGGGCGGGCCTGATGGAGAGGTCTCCTAGTCAGTCCCTCCTGTCCAGCCCCCTTGGCAAGACGCTCGTGAGGAACAGTGACCCTGGAGTATGTCACTGGCTTGAAAAAGGCAGATGGGGCCCTTTCTGTATGAAACTGAGATTTTTACTGACATGCAGATGTGCTTCAGTTAAATGTTTCTACAAAAAGGTTATATAAACAATAGAAAACTTCTAGCATGAAGTCACTGGATGTTAAAAATATTACAACACAATAAATACAACTATACCCTCCACAGCCCCACCACAGAGAAGAGTAGGCAGCTGGTAAATCTGGAGGGAAACATGCGGAGATGGCCTTCACAGTGGACAGGAAGCCCAAAGCACCACCCAGGAAGAGGGGACGGACCCAGCCTGTGCCACAGAGGGTGCTACGTGGACGCCAAGTCTTTTCCAGCTTCACCTCTTCCTGCCCCCGCCTGACCTGGGGCCACGCCAGCTAAGAGCTGCAGCTTCAGTCCATGCTCTCACTGAAAAGCCTGGTCAGTGGATTGGGCTGATGCCAGGCCTGTGGGGAGCACGTGAACACTGTGTAGATTAACTTGATTCCCGCACCCCTGTCCCCTCTGCTTATAGGGCCATCCAGTGATGTCTAGAACAGACTGGAGACTCACAATATAGGCTCTGATGGGAAGGCATGTTTTTTTCTTCTGGAAATGGCCTATGAGGGAAGTGACCAGGACCCGAAAAAGACCATGAGATTTTTGAAGGCACCTGGACTCAGCTAGTCCTAGGAGAGGAGACCAGTGGCTAGCTGCTTGTCACAGATATAGCCTAGTTGGTCTGGATTTATCCTTGAATGCCAGTGACATCACATGACACTAGATAGGGTACTGTGGCTCTTGTGTCTGAGTGGACCCTGGGGGCTGGGGAAACAACACTGAGGATTCGTGGGGGGACAAAACATGTGAGCTCTAAGGGATGTTAGAGCACTACAGGCCCTGGCCCAGCCCTGGCCCCTGAAGGGACGGACGTTTGCTACTGTCCCCAGAGCTTAGCAGTGGCTCAGGCCACGGATCCCCTCAGGCGACCAGATTCTTGCTCAAAACAAAGTGGGAACTGGCCAAATTCAGTTCAGCACCTGACCCAGATACGCCCCTGGAGAATGGGGAAGGTTCTTGTCAGCCCAGCAGCAAGGGGGCTCAGTGGAATTCGCAACAACCCAGGAAAATCTCTGGCACAAGTAGTTCGGGGCTGAGCCCTTGCTGCAAGCCTGGCTGGCCGCAGCATTGGGTGCAGCGCCCCTAGTTACCACTCTGCACAGGTGTATGGCTGCCTGGGCGCGGGAGGGCTTGGGGAGAAGGGCCGCTCTGCTCTAGCTTTTCTCTCTGGGAAAAGGCAAAACTCCAAAGAGGATGGGAGATACCTGGGAAATCTAGACAGAATGGTGTAAGCCCTGACTCCCTCTCTTGATACTTGAGCACAATGACTTCCGGCCCTAAACAGGGCCCACTCTCTCCAGCTCCAGCCCTGGATCTCTTTCCAGGCTGACGACGGTGGAAAGTGAGGTGGCAGTGGAGAGGGGCCTAGAGATCAGCTACACAGGGGAAGAAGAGATGACAATAAAGGTTGAGGAAGGATGCGCGACAGCTTGATTTAGGGTTCAAAGATGGTGGCCAGGCCGCCCTCCTCGTCCAGCGCATCTGTCTCCGGCATTGGCTTTGGTTTTTTGAAAAGTGAGGGAAGATTCTTAATGTGAACTTCTTTCCGGAATTGCTCGCCCAGGGGTTTCTGTGGAAGACAAAAGAGAAAGAACCAATGTTGGGGCTCGAGTAGTAGGTTACTTTAGGGATTATCTTACCATAATGGGCAGGACCACAGCTGGTTTCTGAGGCGACTGCAAAGGTGGTTGGGAGCACTAAGGAAAATGTGAGACCTACCCCAATGCACCCAGCAATGAGGCGCTTGAACTGGTCCTTCCGGCGCTTGTCAGCCACTTTCTGCAGAGAGGGGTTCAACAACTTGCAGTCAAACTGGTCCAGACAGTCCTTCTGAATTTCTGGAATCTGCTCCATCACAGCTCTTATCTCCAGGTACCTGGGCCGCTGAGAAGTAGGGATAAACCCACTCAATGGCATGGGTCTGGGCCCTGCCACACCCACGTCTCAGGGGCAGCACTAGCAACTTGACAACTGCCTGCGTTGAGTTTATTAAGGCCCAAGTGACTGGAAGCGGCCTGTGAGGAATCAAGCTGCAGCCATCCTGCCTGAAGGCTTTCTCCACTCACCAGCGCCTCATATATCTGGAAGGCCAGGTGGACCAGGGAAGCCATGCAGCCGTCGTGCTGCCCATGTGTCTGTAAGCCCTTCAGCACGCTGGTGAACAGCCATGTAACAGCATCTGCGAGCAGTGTCCCTGACAGCACCTGGGGAGACAGCTGTGCTCAGGGTGAAGGGGGACTCTCTGAAGGCCCCAGCACCCCAGTTCGCCCAACTGATTCAATCCCCATGACCCCAGCGTTTCATAAGGGGTGAGAAGGAGGGATGAGGAACCGTACTTGTTTGAGGAGAGGCCAGCAGAGCTGTGTGGTCGTCCTCTGGCAGGACAGAGTGTCCTTCCAGGCCAGGGAGTTGAAGGCTGTAATTAACAGCGCTGTACAAACATCCTAAGAGAAAAGGATGAAGGAATACAATGAGAACTCAAGCACAGTGTTCTCTATTATGCATCAGGGGTTAGCGTTTCACTAGGTAAGCAGGAAAATGACAAAAGCAGCTACTGAAGAGATGTGTTTATTTCTGCTATGTCTATCAGGCCATCAAAAACAGGAACCAATCAGTATAGAAAAGAAAACCTGTACAGGAAGGAGACAGAACCCAGGCTCGGGGAAGCTGAACACCGAGGCCTGGTGGCGCTGTGCCTGGGTGTTTATCTGAGCCTTGACCCACGCCAGCATCGTAACACCGGGGCCTTGTGCCTTTCCCATATGAAGAAATATTACCAAGATACCCTCCTGGTGGTACCAGAAAGTGAGTAAAGTGGATGCAGGCTCCCCAGCAGGGCAAGGAGAGAACCTCAACTGCCCCTCCACCCACCTCATGCTTCATCAGGCATTTCCCCAGGTCCGTAAGCTCCGCCATGGCCGAAGGGGCTACCTCTGTGGCCATCATCTCTTCATCTGTAAGCAGAGAGCAGAATGTTAAGGTTCATCCTTTCAGAACAGAGGCTGTCCTTTCTGACAGAAGCCTGGAGTAAAGCAGAGTGAGGATCCTGGGCTGACTGGTGGTTCTAGGTACTGGGACATCCCCTTAGGCTCACGAGAGGGTGTAGAAGCCTGGCCCATGGCAGATCTAGGGATACACCTAACTGTACACTTGCAAAACAATTTTTTCTGGACAGTTACTTAAAAAGCCACAAATGCTGAGGCTCTTTTATCATTGAACCAATATTTGAGCACCCACTGCAGCAGACACTGATTTACGTACTGGGGAATATAACAGCAATAGGACAAAATCCCTACTTACTGGGGATATAACAGGACAAAGTCCCTTCCTTGTTGAGAGTTAAGTTCTAGTGAGGGAGAGAGGTAATTGATAAAATATAAGTAAAACATGATGTCAGGTAGTGATCAGTGCTGGTAAGACAGAGCAGAGGAGGAGACCAGAGGCTGGCGTTGCTGTTTTTGATAAGATAGTCATAAAAGACACCCCTCAGAGGTGACATCTGAGCAGAGACCTGAATAAAAGCAACAATATACTGGGATGGTCCAGCATATAGTTAGGAGAACAATCATTCTGGATGGATTGATCCAGAATCTGGATAGAGGGATCACAAGTGCAGAGTCTCTGTGGGGGGATGGTGCTGGGAGAATACAGCAAGGGGGCCAGTACGGGGGAAAGCTACATGTATATGTACAAAGTCTCCTCCACACCAGCCTGCTAGGGACATGTTTTCTACGGGAACTGACCTGGTTACAGAAGTAACAGTATTGAGGAGAAGGAGCTTAAAGGCTGACCTCCAAGGGCTGCAACAGCCTCACTTACCATCTCCATCTGCAGGGGGAGCAGCAGTGTGGTCAGCACCTTTCTTTGAAACACAGCACACAGCTAAAGCAAGAAAGCAGCGTTACTGGGCTGATCATCACCAGACAACAGCCATCTCAGGCCAGTGGATCCCAAACTGTCTCTGGGCAGGCGAGGACGGGGGAAGGTAGAGGACCGTCCAGGCACAAAGTCGGCTTCACCAATAGAAACCGAAGCATCTGACCAGACTGTGTTCTGGTCCCTCTTCAAGTTCAATCAACTGGAGGGAAATTACAGAATGACCTAAGAGTAACTGACTGGGAGTGGAGGTCTCATAGGTATAACTGGTGTACTATGGATGTCAAACAAATGAACTAACCAAAAAATAAAAAGGAAATATAACCACCTGCATGTCCAAGAATTAAAAGTTTCCCCGTTTGACAAAGCTAGGAAGTTACTCCTACCATTAATCCAAATTCCTCCTGCTATTTGAACCACTTCTTCATGTACTGGCCTTAGTATGAACAACTACGATTCAGTTCACAATTCACAATGTGTCTTTAAGTTGACTTAAGGGCTACCTAGTCTCTATTTAGTTCATTATTTCTTATCAGTCTGTTCGTGTTGCTGCAAACATGTAGGTGAGTGACCAGCTGTTTTTCCAGAAAAAGGCCCGTCTTCGACCCCTGGTTCCCACGCCACTTACTGATCAGGTCCATGACTTCTCGGGTTAACATCCTCACCAGTTGTTCCTCCAGCATCTCTTGAGACTCTGGGTTTTCATCTGTCGTCTCATCTTCTCCACTGCACAAAATCAGGGACCAAGGCTCAAGGGAATGCAAAAGAAGCAGTGACCCTAGCCAGGCCCTCTGTGCCCACTTCCTTCTCCTGACTTCCCTGGTCGACATTCCACTCGGACGTTAGGAATGGGCAGCAGTGGACTTCCAGTGGTTAAGAATCCATCTGCCAACCCAGGGGACACAGGTTCGCTCCCTGGTCTAGGAAGAGCCCACATGCCACAGGGCAACTAAGCCCATGTGTCACAACTACTGAGCCTACACACCCTAGAGCCCACGCTCCACAAGAGAAGCCACTGCAATGAGAAGCCCAGGCACCGTAACCAAGGGTGACCCCTGCTCTCCACAGCTGCAGAAAGCCTGTATGCAGCAGCAGTGATCACTGAGGGGCATGATTATAATGCTTGTGACTATCCAGTTGGCTCGAGGGGACTCGATCAAAATCCTAAGTGGTAGGAATGTCTCAGCATTCACCTAAGGCAGCTGAAGGTACCCCCAACAAAAGCTTGAGCCGAGTCTGCCTGTCACAGAAAGGCCATCTACTGTTTCGGCTGAGCATAACTATAACCCACTATTTTAGCCCTGGGATGGTAGAATCCTTCCTTCTACCATTTAGGCTGAGCATGACTATAACCCAGTACTCTTCTAGACCTGGGATGGCAGAATCCTTCCTACCCTATGGCTGTCTTCTCTCACCCCAAACCTGGCTGCCAGCTCATCCATCAAGAAGAGATACTCCCTTACCAAAGCAGGCTCCTCTGGTTGATGACTTGCCATTTTTGGGAAAGCCTCTGGGAAAACAAAACAGAAATAAGCACTACACTGGGGGCAAGGCTGGAAAAGATAATATCTAAGGGCCACTTAGTGGTTAGAATTAGCTGAGGATGAGTCCAGGTAACAATTGCAGAGCCTTAGGAAATCCCACAAAGTTAAAAAACCAGATATGGTTTCTGTAACCTCTCCCAAGGTGGCTCAGTGGTAAAGAATCCACCTGACAATGCAGGAAACACGGATTTGATCCCTGGTCTGGGAAGATCCCCTGAAGAAGGAAATGACAGCCCACTCCAGTGTTCTTGCCTGGAAAATCCCACGGACAGAGGAGCCTGGCGGGTTACAGTCCATGGGGTTGAAGAGTGTTAGACATGACTCAGCAATGGAACAACATCCTCTCCCAAACCCGAGTGAAGGGCAGCATATCAAACATTTCTTTGCTTGGCAAGGATCAAGAGCATTTTACAATTCCTGAGTCTCTTCTGGACACACCAAATTCTCTGCCCAGCTGGTCTCCTTGCTTAATTCGAGTTGGGGAAACAGAACTCCGGAGCAGCACTCTGCTGACCACCTCTCCTCAGTTAACAGGAGGACAGGAGCAGAACCTGAGTCTGCATGTGCTCGGTGGGCAATGGAACCAGTTTAGTTCTTGGGTGAGCTGCTCTATGCAGTGCAGGGTTGGGGTGGGGGGCAGGGTGGGGCGGATGTGCAGCTGTCCTGGCAGGGATAACACTTCTGGGAGCTCTTAGCTTTTGAGACTCACAAGAGGCCACCCACTCTAAGAGGTCTCTGTGCTACCCTTTCCTGACTGATCTCTTACCACGTGGAGGTAGGTGAAAAGAGGTCCAAGGATGGGAGACACCAGGGCTTCATAGTGCTCCGGGGGACAGAAGAGCACCAGAGGCTTCACAAAGACCCATGCCGAGGCAGGTTAAGGAGCCTTAGCATACGAGCGCATACCCTGTTGTTCTAAAGCACAGCTCCCCTGTGAGGCTGGAACTACAATAAGCTCTCCTTCACCACTCTCCTTATATTGTAACTTCAGGGAAGAAAGACACTCCCCAAAACAAACAAATGAAAACAGAGAATCCGAATGAGAATGCAGTATGAGAGTGTGTCTTCAAAGAGAGGCACCCGACAAAGTACAGAAAAGGGATAAGAGCTTCATCTTCCATCTTTACAAGCAGTGGGAGGGTAAAGATATCTCTAAGGAGAAAGAGCTTGTTTCAAGACCCCCTGAACTGCTTTCAAGTTTTCCCTGCTGTTTACTTCAATCTTCTTGTCTTTTTAATGTGGTTACTGTATACTGAATAGGAATGATTCCATCCGTTTCACGCAGCTCAGCTCTGCCTCCTCTAGTGCCTGTGAACAGTTCCTGTCTTAACCTTCTGGCCCTTTGGGGGTTTTCCAGGGACTTTCGAAAGGATATGAAGCATGGGTCTGAGTCGGTAGTCAGGAATATTGTTCAAGTTGACGAAGGCGGAGCTGAGGAGCTGGGTGGCCAGGTGCTCCACAGTGTAGAAGTCCTGCTGCATGGAAGGGCCTGCCTTCCCGAGGATATGGAAACTGCAAGGGAAGATCACGGGCAAAATCAAGTCCATGATCTGTCACCATCATCCCTGACTCCCCTGGGAATCTCCTGTCTATGAGAAGACTTCTCAGCTAGAAAAGCAATTGGTTGTATTTCGTTCTTAAGAGAACTTCAGTTTAATCACCATCCTTTGAAGATGTGGACTTCATCTTCTATCAGAAGTGAAAATACCAGCCCCCACCACTTTTAAGGAAACTTGTTGACAGCAGAGCCAGTTACCCCCCACCCCTGACGCCACAACCAGGACCCTGGCCACCAAACATGGCCGCCACCTCTAGCGTCCCACGGAAAGTGGGCTATGAGTAGAGAGGGCTCTGAGAACATGCATCCCCATCTTCTACTCTGATCTCATCATCATATGCACTGGAAATAGACCAGGTGGGCATTAACATATCAAGTCATGGCTAGGATTAAAGGCACATGTGACAATTAAAAAAAAAGAAAAAGGAAATCAGCCTGTTCATTTTGATTTGACACTAGAATCATCAGTCAAATTCTGTCTTCATATTACCTGTACACTAGAACGCTGGATCAGATGTAAAACCCAAGGCCATTCCTACACAGGGCGTGTCTAGGAGAAGAACACGAAAAGGCAGCATGGGTTCCTTACCAGTTTTCATAGAGGGTGCAGAAGAAACGCTGCATTCTTTCCAAGACCGTTTTGTAGACAGGAGAGTCATTCAGTTCCAGGAGAGGCTGAGGTAATCCTACAGACAAAGATGGGTCAGGAACCCGCTGCTGCATGGCCGAGGGCTCTCAGTCTACCAGCGCCCTCCGCAGGCAGAGGTGGTTTGGGGAGTGGGGGGTGGGATGGGGTGCTATAAATGCAAAGCAGCTAACCAAGTCTTCTACCAGCAGGAGACGCTAACAGCTTCCCTGAAGGGACTGTTACATTGCCTTTGCAGGCAAAGGTGAAAGCCATTTAAATGTCCAGGTCTGAGAACTCCAACTTTCGCCTGGGTTGCTCCAGATGGAACTTGTACCGAAGTACACAATGACAGCCTCAGATGATCTCTCCATAAAGCACCTGGAATGTACCCCTTCTCTTTTAAGTCACAGAATCTCTTTTTCAAGCAAAAATTTATGCAAAGGGCCGAGATGTATAGCAGATCAAAATGAAGCCCATTTATCTCAAAGAGCTGCCGTAGAAGATCTGTACTTCTAATCAGAGGCAATTTTGTTTCCAGCCTTGCTTCTGGCTGGCAGCTGCCAGAGGGAATTGTTTACCCATTCTACTATGTTTTGGTCAGTCATACATTTCTACAGCACAAGTTTCTGGCTTACTTTGAATAACGGAAGTCGGATGGAAGAGGAATAGGCGGTGAAGCAAAACCTACTTTTGTACTAATAGTAAGACATTTCTTGGATGTTCTATCTTCACCGGTGTCTGAAACAGGGAGCTTAAGTAGTGGGGCCAAAGGAAATGGCCCAGGATCATTTAGGTCAAGACAGATGGGCCCTGGAAAGGGAAACCGACAGTCTTCTTGTCATTAAGTCATGGCTGAGGCACGCGCATTAGATTGCTTAATCATGGCCAGGCCCAGGCAGAGGTGACAGCCGGGGCAAGAAACACTAGGGGGGCTGTGATGGAGAGCCAGCCTGAACTTTCAGAGATCAGCACACAGTTTAGACAAGTCTATTGTCTCCAGTTCCAACTTCTAACCGATCACCCTGCTCTGTGCTCCAGCCACACGAGTCGCCTCCTCTTCCCTGGATGTATGGAGCTCTCTGCCTAATGCCTGGGGATCAGGATCTGCCATTATTGTCTGCTTAGAATGCTCAGCATCTCCTTTTGCCCCCCCAGTCTGGTTGGTTCCTGTGCATCCTAAGTCTCCACTCAGAGACAACCTTGTGACTCCTCTCCATGACTGGGTTGGGTCTTCCAATAAACCCTCTCTCCCAGTCACTTTCCTACACAGCACGTATCACGATTATGATTGTAAAGTCATTTCCTAATGGGAAATACGAGTTAAAGCAACATTCTGATAAAGGCGAAACTTGACTTAGAAACGATTCCTTTAAAATTTTAATAATAAATATAATATTTTACTGATTGAAGCTATTTAAGCTTAATTGTTTGATTACTTTTCCCCTTCCCCCTGCCCTCCATACAAAAGACAGGAAAGTAAGCTAATATCCTTCAGGTCAAAAAAACCATGGTTTATTTACAATCTAAACGCTCTAACATGTACCACCAGCTGGTAGCTAAAGCGGAGGAGGGGTAAATGTGGGGTGTGTATGCTTCTGGAGACCTTCTCTGCATGTTAAGATAATGAAGTGAATGCGTTTGTTTCCAGAGAGCCTGGAGGAATTCCAGATGTGCATTTCTGAACAAACTAGTGGTCAAGGTACTGCCAGGTGAGGAGAAACGGACACAAGGCACAATGAAGCTGCATTAGGGATAAGCTGAACTTCAAGAAAAAAAAAAAAGATTCGGTTTCTTACCTAAAATAGCAGATTTTTCCACTTCAAGCATATCCAGAGCCCTTGTGAAAGGTTCTGCCATTTTGGCTAGCATTTCTGGTGCGTATAACGTATTGTGAGTTCTGAAAAAAATAAGAATGCTGTGTGAACTTTCTTAGCCTGCTGCAGAAAGCAAGACTGGATTTTACCTTACAATTCAATGATGTTGCATTTCTACACAGACATCTTCCTGTCAGCACTATTCTTGGCAGAAGAATTTAAATGTTTCCCTGGAGAAGGGGTTAGACTTGAAGCTATTAAGTTTATCTGTATGGTATACAACACCTAACAGCAATCAACCACAAGAACCAAATTCTGAGAGAGCTGGACAACATCTCAGTCTAAAGCTGGAAAACAAAATTCTTTCAAATCTGAGACAGTGCCTGGGCGCTCTGTTTTCAGACTGCCAGTGACTAAGGATGAAATGTCAGGGGCACTGTGGTGCAGGACCACAGGCGGGAACAGACAGCAGGTAGTAATATACCGCCATCTTTAGGATTTTTTGTCTCTCATCCATCAGGGTGGACCCAACAATGTTCTGACAGCTGTTTAGCCTCCTAGAGGCGCATCTGCAATTCCTAACGTGAGCATTTCTTCCTCACCAAAAATGACTCACCTGAATAGTTATCATCTTTGTTAAGAGTACGGACCTGATCTGTCTTCCACAGCAACGGCACCCCTGAACACGATAGCCAGAGAGCACAGCTATCTATTTTTCTTTCAAAGGTTAATTATAAAAATTTCAAATGTACAGAAAATTCTAGAATATAAAATGGACCAGGCAGATTAAATATTTAAGAGGAACACTGAGGGACTTCCCTGGTGGTCCAGTGGTTAGGAAGCCATTGTGCATTGCAGGGGACCCGGGTTCGATGTGATGTGATGTGATGTGATGTGCTCCATCCCGTATGTGATGGAGCAACTAAGCCTGAGCGTAACTAGAGTCTGTGTGCCACAACGGAGATTCTACACGCTGTGGCTAGGACCCGACACAGCCACATGGATAAACAAATAGGTAACTTTTAAAAAGATGGACACGATTATTTTAGACCACGCTTATTCTTTGAAAACCTTCAATAATTTTTAAAAAACCTAACCACATGCATTCGTCACTACACTCCTTTAAAGTGCGTTTTTGTGACTGGCTTATTCCACTTAGCATCAAGTCAAGGTTTACCCATATTGTAGCATGTTGCAAAAACTCCCTCCTTTTTAAGGCTGAACGATATTCCATTGTAAAGATCACATTTTGCTTACCTACTCATCAACTGATGGAACACTCTGGTTGCTTCCACATTTTATGTAGCTATTGGGAGTAATGCTGCTATGAACATGGGCGTATAAATAGTTCTTTACGACCCATTTTTAATTCTTTTGACTATATACCTTGAGCTGGAATTGCTGCTTAATATGGTAATTCTGTTTCCAATTTTTAATTGTTTAATTAAATTTTTTTTTGGGGGTGCTGCACTGCAGGATCTTAGTTCTCTGATCAGGGATTGAAACTGGCCCCCCTGCAGTGGAAGCAGAGAGTCCTAACCACCAGAGAGCAGACCACCAGGGACTCCCACTATTTTTAATTTTTGAGGAACTGCCAAGCTGTTTTCCACAGCAGCTGTACTATTTTACATTCCTACCAACAGTGTAAAAGAGTCCCAATTTCTCCACATCCTTCCTAACACTTATTTTCTGATTTTTGGATAGTTGCCATCCTGATGGGTGTGAGGTTTCTTTATTTTAGTTTTGATTTGCATTTCCCTAATGACTAAAGCCTTTGACTGTGTGGATCACAACAAACTGTGGAAAATTCTGAAAGAGATGGGAATACTAGACCACCTGACCTGCCTCTTGAGAAACCTATATGCAGGTCAGGAAGCAACAGTTAGAACTAGACATGGAACAACAGACTGGTTCCAAATAGGAAAAGGAGTACGTCAAGGCTGTATATTGTCACCCTGCTTATTTAACTTATATGCAGAGTACATCATAAGAAACGCTGGGCTGGAAGAAGCACACGCTGAATTTGCCGGGAGAAATATCAATAACCTCAGATATGCAGATGACACCACCCTTATGGCAGAAACTGAAGAGGAACTAAACAGCCTCTTGATGAAAGTGAAAGAGGAGAGTGAAAAAGTTGGCTTAAAGCTCAACATTGAGAAAACTAAGATCATGGCATCTGGTCCCATCACTTCATGGGAAATAGACGGGAAACAGTGGAAACAGTGAGAGACTTTATATTTTTGAGTTCCAAAATCACTGCAGATGGTGACTGCAGCCATGAAATTAAAAGACGCTTACTCCTTGGAAGGAAAGTTATGACCAACCTAGATAGCATATTCAAAAGCAGAGACATTACTTTGCCAACAAAGGTCTGTCTAGTCAAGACTATGGTTTTTCCTGTGGTCATGTATGGATGTGCGAGTTGGACTGTGAAGAAGGCTGAGCACCGAAGAATTGATGCTTTTGAACTGTGGTGTTGGAGAAGACTCTTGAGAGTCCCTTGGGCTGCAAGGAGATCCAACCAGTCCATTCTGAAGGAGATCAGCCCTGGGATTTCTTGGGAAGGAATGATGCTAAAGCTGAAACTCCAGCACTTTGGCCACCTCATGCGAAGAGTTGACTCATTGGAAAAGACTCTGATGCTGGGAGGGATTGGGGGCAGGAGGAGAAGGGGACGACGGAGGATGAGATGGCTGGATGGCATCACCGACTCGATGGATATGAGTTTGAGTGAACTCCGGGAGTTGGTGATGGACAGGGAGGCCTGGCGTGCTGCGATTCATGGGGTCGCAAAGAGTCGGACACAACTGAACGACTGAACTGAACTGAATGATTAAAGACGTTCAGCATCTTTTCATGGCCATATTGGCCGTTGTATATCTTCTTTAGAGACATGTCTAAATGGCAACCCACTCCAGTGTTCTTGCCTGGAGAATCCCAGGGACAGGGGAGCCTGGTGGGCTGCTGTCTACGGGGTCGCACAGAGTTGGACACGACTGAAACGACTTAGCAGCAGCAGCAGCAGAGACATGTCTATTCAAGCCTTTTGCGAATTTTCATGAGATTATCTGTTTCTATATGTCTACCCTGCTCAGTGGGCTTCTCAGGTGGCTCAATGGTAAATAGGCCTGCTGAGCAGGAGATGCACGTTAAATCTCTGTGTTGGGAAGATCCCCTGGAGGGGGAAATGGCAACCCACTCCAGTATTCTTGCCTGGAAAATCCCATGGACAGGGGAGCCTGGCGGGATACAGTCCATAGCATCGAAGAATCAGTCGGATACAACTTGGTGACTAAAGCACCATCACTATCCTTTCTCAGTTACAAACTATTTTGACTTCTCTAGCTCTGCAATAAGTTTTGAAATTGAGACATCTGAGTCTCCCAATTTGGTGTTTCTTTTTCAAAACTGTTTTGGCTTTTGGGGGCTCCTTGCAATTCCATATGAATCTGAGGATCAGCTTTCTGCAAAACAAAACACTGTTGGAAATTTGTTTGTTTGCCATTCAGCCTGGGGGACCTTATTTCCCTGACCAGAGATCAAACCTGTGCCCCCTGCAGTAGAGGGGATGCAGTCCTGACCACTGGACTGCCAGGGAATTCCACTGTTGGAATTTCAATAGGGACTGCATTCAACATTCAGATTGCTTTGGGTAATATTCCATCTTAATGAACTTGAGTCTTCCAATCCATGAATACAGGGTGCCTTTCCCTTTAGGTCATCTTTAATTCCAGGAATGGTTTTTAGTTTTCAGAATATGTCTTTCATATCCCTTGGTTAAATTTATTCCTAGATACTTTATTCTTCTGAATGCTATTACAAATGTAATCAAGTTCTTAATTTCCTTTGGGGATCCTTCATTGCTGGTGTATAAAAACACAACTGATTTTTGTATGTTGATCTTGTATTCTATAACTTGGCTGAATTTATTTATTGGCAATAGTAGTTTTTGTTTTGTTTTGGTTTTTTTTTTGGTGTTTTTTGGGGGATCTTCCATGAAATGGGAGAATCATCATTTGTGCATAGAGATAGTTTTGCTTCTTTTCCAATTTGGACACCTTTATTTCTATTTCTTATCTGCTTCTAGTACACAATGTTAAACAACAGTGGTGAAAGTGGACATCCTTCTCATGTTCCTGATGACAGAGGAAAAGCTTTATATCTTTCACCACTGAGTGTTAATGTAAGCTATGGATTTTTTGTAAAAATCATTTTCATGTTGAGAAAGTTTCCTTCTAGTCCTAGTTTGCTGTTGCAAAACAACACTGTTGACAGGGTGTTGGATTTTGTCAAATGCCTTTTCTATGTCAACTAAGATGATCAACTGGGTCGCCCCCTTTTTCTATTAATATGGTATACTATGCTGATATATTTTTTTAAGTTGAACGACTTCTCACTAAGGAGGTGGCACCACGGTACTGCACTTCTAACTCACATGCAGTGGAAGAAGGACTCAGTACATACTGCTCTGGTATCTCTGACTCCAGATCAGGTGTTCATAAGCAGGGTGTCCAACAAGCCCTAGTAATAGTCAGATTCCTAAAATACCGCCTTTCCTGACACACGTGCAAGTTAGAGCACTATGCTTCCACTATTAAGAGGAACTAATCACTGTTTGGCAAAGAAAAAGACAAGCAATAAAAATTTTAAGTTGTGCATGATCTGTACCTATCTGAAATATTCTTATCATCATCAGCTAAGAATGTAGCCATCATACCACAGGTGTATATTATTCAGCCACAACAGAGGAGAAAATCTTGCTCTCTGGAACATGATGGACCTTGAGGGCATTATGTACATGAAATACACCAGACACTAAAAGACAAATAGAGTATGATATTACATATGGAATCAAAAAACCCAAACACAAAGAAACAGAGCCAGTTTGATGGGTGCCAGACAGAGACGGGGGTGGGGAAAATGGGTGAAGGTGGTCGCAGGCACAAACTTCCATTAAAAAGATGAGCATGCTCTGCAGAGGCGATATATACACACAGCGACCACAGCTAACAATGCTGTGTTATGTGTTTGAAAGAGAGATCTTACAAAAGAGATCACAGAGGGGTAAAAAACGTGTAACCACCTGAGGTGATGAAGGTAACTAAATCTACTGTGGTAACATTTCAAAATATATACATATATCAAACAAACAAAAAAGTATAATCACTAGGCTAACCAGGGCTTCCCACATACAAAGATTTCAATAAAACACTGCAGATATATGGAAACAATGTAACAAACTTCAAGTTTATCAGAAAAGTTGTTATTCTAACAGATAGCGAATGATAATGAACCTTTTGAGAACCAGAAAATTCTATCCCCCACATCTATCTTCCATCCAACTCACTAAGAACAACACTGTCCAGTGGAAATAAAATGTAAGTCACGTAAGCCATTTAAAATTTTCTAGCCAGCCAAACTTGAAAAGTGAAAATAAATAGCTTAAATTAATTATATTGTTATTTAACCTGACACATAAAAAGAACATCATTTCAGTGTTTGCAATATAAAAATTAATGAGCTATTTAAATTCTTTATGTACTAAATTTCTGAAATGTGGTGTGTTTATCTCAATTCAGACAAGCCATGTTTTAAGTGCTCAGCTGCCAGCTATGTGGCTAATGGCTACCACACTAGACAGTGCGGCTCTAACACCTTTGATTATCAGTTGATAAGGAATTAAAACAGGAATTTTCTAACAAGGAGTTAATACAGAAACTGGCAGAAATGTAAATTAGTACAACTTTTGAAAACTATTTGATTCACTCTATGAAAGCTGAAAATACGCACACCTTATAAACCAGGAAGTCCATTCCTATATGTAGGATTCTATTCCTACCCAACACAAAAAGACATTTTTAAGAACATTAATAGTAATAAATGTTCTTTGTAATAAAAAAAAAAGATTTATTACATTCTTTGTAATAAAAAAAAAATGCTGGAAACTACCCAAAAGTCCACCAACACTAAGTGGATCAATGAGTTAGAGCATACTCACACAATGGAATACCACACCAGCCATGGAAACGGACAAGCCACAACTATACGCGATAACATGATACTGAGCAAGAGAAGCCAAAACACAAAGACTGCATGCTTCTGACTCCATTTATTAAAGCTCCCCAAACCAGATAAAGTGTTAGTTAGAAGTCGGAACAGTGGTCACCCTTGAGGGGCAGGGAAGGACTGAGAGGCACTGGGTAAGGTTGTTTATTGATGTAGGTGCTGATTACATGGAGGTGTCCAATTTGTCAAAATTCCTCTGCCTGCACTCACAATTCGTGTCCTTTTCTTATGTGTATCTGTACCATTAACATGATACTTCAAGATAAAATTTATTACAAAAATAAGGCAAAACTTTTAACAGCGCCAGTGGCACACTTCTCAAGGAATCTCACTACTTCGTAACTACAGTCAACATTTTTCAAAATACCTTTTGATTGACTTTGGGATTTTCCAAAAGCATTGAACTCTCTGACAACTGTCTTGTCTCCTTGCCTGACCAGGGGTGCACCCTATTTTCAAGTCTAGGTTCCTACCACAGGGACTCTGGCCACAGGCCTAAAAAGTCAGTGAGTCTCCTGCCACCTGACTTCATCACTTTCTTATTTCTCTAAGCTATAGAAGATGCTTCTGGTCTTAGAAACATATATATGGTAACAAACCTTTCCTTGACTAAATATTCTATTACCCTCTCAACTTGCAAGCCATACTTCTTTGAAATCTCTTTTCTCCTTTTGAAATCAGAACAAAATATTATCTATTTCCACAGACATGTCCACAATGACAACTTGTTCAGACACTCCAGCCCTCCAATTTGGTCAGCATTAACCTAAAACCTTGGATTCTGTTGCCAGCAGAGCATCCCTAAGACATGAGTGATTTGGTCTGCCCAATTGTGCCTGTGGTCTTACACCACAGGGTAAGAGGCCAAAACGCAGTGGAACAGAGCTCTCACCTGAACTCAGAAACACTATAAGATGTAAAAAAGCAATCACATTTTGCTTTGGTCAGTAAGAACTGCTTCTCTCCAGAAGCTTTCTTGCACTGAAGAGACTATCTATTCCTGGATCATCAAACATATATCAAGTAATCAGTAAGTCTAGATTTTGTGTGTCTGGGGTGAAACCCTAATTCTACATTTTAACCAAGCTCTCAGGTGACTCCTGATGCTGCTGGTCTGAGGACTCAGCTTTGAGAAATAAAAACTGAGGACCCTGCTGTGGAAGAGATGCCATGTGTTCCTTTGGCATGACTGGTCCAGTTGAGAGCATAGTCACTACTAATAAATCCAGATGAGCTCATGTGAACATCTAACCCAGAAAAGCACCACTACAGAAAGCAACTGTCCTGCTCCCAATGAACAATTCCCTTAGCGGCAACATTTTAGACTAAAGAAAACTTGGTAGGGAATGAAGTTTAAAGAAGTAAAAGAACTCAGGGGGTGCTCAAAATGAGAAAAGCCATTTTGAGATTAGAACCCATGGATGTTCACTTGGAATGCAGGACTTAGACAAGGGAGAGCCAATGTTATTTTTAAAAAAGAAAAGCCCTTCCAGAAAGAACCAAGACTTAATCTCTCATTTACCACCAAATGGTCTGAAAAAATATAAACAAATTAAGCTTTGGAGATTTGTCAGGTAAAGAGTCTTAAATATAACAGAGAAAAACCCTTAGTCTGACTCACCTTATAAGGGCAAGCAAATTGTCAAGAAGTTTCAGGATCTGTTCTGTGCAGGGGTTACGGAATATTGGGTTCCCAGTGGGCGTATAAGCCACCACAAATCCCCCAGCTTTGGCCTCTTCTAGGTCAGTGGGCCAGCAAGTTCGTTTCATAACACCCAGGATGCTATAAACACAAAAGCTCATCTACAGAAAAACAGAACATGAGAAGTAAACATAAAAGGGGAAGAAAAGACCACAGTGCTATTAGATCTTTGCAAGATTATGGGGAAAGTGACACAAAAGTTGGAGAGAAGGAAAGATGCTCCCCAGCCCCCACCATTCTTGTTTCTTTCTTTAAGGTCAAGTCCAAAAGGGACCCATTCAATGCCATCTTCAAGACCAGTGGTAGGTTCCAGAAGCGTCCCTTTCACAAGGATGTCCTAGAGGCTGTGGTGACCCTCCTGAGGACCCAAAGGTGGCCTGGACATGCTTCAGACGAGACTCGGCACATTCAGGGTGGAATGGCGGTAGGCTGGACATGCTTCAAAACTGTTTACCCTAACAACATTTCATATTGGTTTTGAGTTGGTCTTGCACCCTTGAGTTTAGGCCTTCATAGGTTTGCCTTAATCCTCACTCATAGTACTTTCCATCAACTGACAACTTGCCAGGTTAACTAATAAGATTTTTTGCCATAATGGAGCCAAGAACAATGCTCATTTGAAAAGCAAAGAACTGGAAAATCTCAGGTTTGCAAGTCAGGCCATCATTTAGGACTTTACGCTGTGTTGTGTTTTTGTGCTCAGTCATGTCCAATTCTTTGCAACCCCACAGACTATAGCCCGCCAGGCTTCTCTGTCCACAGAACTTTTTGGGCAAGAATACTGGAATGGGTTTCCATTTCCTTCTCCAAGGGATCTTCCCGACCCAAGGACTGAACTTGTGTCTCCTGCATTGGCAGGTGGATTCTGTACCACTGTATCACCTGGGAAGCCCAAGACTTTACATGCCAGTGAGCAAAGGCACGGAGAACCCACTCTGCTGACGAAGTTCTGACCTGCTTCCTCATTACACCTTTAGTCCTCTGAGCTACTTAGATATCCTTAAAATCAAAATAACGGCTTCATAAAAAGACCACCAGCTCTGTTGTGAGAACTAACTCAAGAATTCAAGACCAAAGAAAAGAAAGGAGACATTCAGGGAAGCGGAGGCTCCCAGATTTTTCAGTCGTATACAAAAAATCTCCTCAAACCTGGATGAATGACAATACCCTACCTCTATCCAAGGCTAACATACCTTCCCACTCCCAGGAGAAGCTTACTTACTCGTGCTCGGTTTAAGCCACAGGGATCCTCCAGGCCCGGGTCACAGTTTTTCCGATCGGCGCCCACGTAGGCAATAAAAGCATCGACATCTGAGAGCACTCTACAGGTTGGCAGGGGAAAGACAAGTTACACCGTGATTCTAACCAAGGACAGTTACTTCCTCAAGAGATGATAAGCTGGATTACCTGAACCCCAAAGAGCAGTTGTTACAGTGAGAGGAGTCTAATCATGTTCATTGTCAGCTGTCATGTGAGGATTTACTACAATTCTCTTCCGCCTTCTAAATGTGACCAGTGACACTTGAGGAATCACAGAGGATGCAAACTTGAAGATGCTGTGTGGGCACAGAGGGCATCCGTGCAGCTCCTACTTGCACGGCCCCCACCAGCTATTCCCACTTCTTTACATGTGCTGGGGCTGCAGCCTGACACCACAGCAGACCTCCCTCCGGGGCCTCCTGCCCCACCCTATCGATCTTTATTCATTTCCTCTCTGTTCTGCTACCTCTGCAGAGCAAGGTGGTATTTTCAGCACTCCACTCCAAGACTGCCTTTAGACATCCTCAGGTAACCAGGAGCAAAGAGAATGAACAAGCCATGACACACATTGCAGCGTACCGCTGCCTGACACCTCCATATCCTATGCCCGACCCCAGGCTCAGCTCTTGAAGCGTGGGTGCTCAAATGCAGTGAAGGTCAAGCGCAAAGGCTCTCCTCTACCTGTGCATGTTTTCAGAAAGCCAAATGCTGGCTACAGGTGCCATCAGCTCCTCGAGGAACACCTTCTGACGCTCATAGTTCTTGAACTGGTTGCTGATGAGAACTAGGGCTTCCATGAGGGCACACTTCTCCATCTGTGTCAGGAGCAGCTCGTTGGAAAGGAGCTGCTTCACGTGGTTGTACAGCATGTCGAAACTGGGCTGTATATCACAGGGAGAAAAACCCAGAGGTGGTAAAAGTCTGATTCTCAGTGAGTGTGGGTCACTCAAGGAAGGTAAAATGAGGACAAAGACACTCCCAAAATAGTCAGGCCAGTAAGACTGTCACTTGATAACTAAATTACAACACTCTTCTGTTGCCTGAACAGGCAAGGCAATGTAGGCTTCAGTATTTGGGGAACTGTGCTTTCCTCGTCTGTAACTAGGAAAACCATCTCTCTCTCTCTTTTTTTTTCCATATTAACTTTGATAGTATCTTCATGGACAAAGAAAAGGAAAGTATACCCATTTGAATGCAGAGTTCCAAAGAATAGGAAGAAGAGATAAGAAAGCCTTCCTCAGCAATTAATGCAAAGAAATAGAGGAAAACAATAAAATGGGAAAGACTAGAGATCTCTTCAAGAAAATCAGACATACCAAGGGAACACTTCATGCAAAGACGGGCTTGATAAAGGACAGAAATGGTATGAACCTAATAGAAGCAGAAGATATTAAGAAGAGGTGGCAAGAATACACAGAAGAACTGTACAAAAAAGACCTTCATGACCCAGATAATCACAATGGTGTGATCATTCACCTAGAGCCAGACCTCCTGGAATGCAAAGTCAAGTGGGCCTTAGGAAGCATCACTACGAACAAAGCTAGTGGAGGTGATGGAATTCCAGTGGAGCTGTTTCAAATCCTGAAAGATGATGCTGTGAAAGTGCTGCACTCAATACGTCAGCAAAATTGGAAAACTCAGGAGTGGCCACAGGACTGGAAAGGCCAGTTTTCATTCCAATCCCAAAGAAAGGCAATGCCAAAGAATGTTCAAACTACTGCACAATTGCACTCATCTCACACGCTAGTAAAGTAATGCTCAAAATTCTCCAAGCCAGGCTTCAGCAATACATGAACCATGAACTTCCAGATGTTCAAGCTGGTTTTAGAAAAGGCAGAGGAACCAGAGATCAAATTGCCTACATCCGCTGGATCATGGAAAAAGCAAGAGAGTTCCAGAAAAACATCTATTTCTGCTTTATTGACTAGGCCAAAGCCTTTGACTGTGTGGATCACAATAAACTGTGGAAAATTCTGAAAGAGATGGGAATACTAGACCACCTGACCTACCTCTTGAGAAACCTGTATGCAGGTCAGGAAGCAACAGTTAGAACTGGACATGGAACAACAGACTGGTTCCAAATAGGAAAAGGAGTACGTCAAGGCTGTATATTGTCACCCCGCTTATTTAACTTATACGCAGAGTACATCATGAGAAACGCTGGGCTGGAAGAAGCACAAGCTGGAATCAAGATTGCCGGGAGAAATATCAATAACCTCAGATATGCAGATGACACCACCCTTATGGCAGAAACTGAAGAGGAACTAAACAGCCTCTTGATGAAAGTGAAAGAGGAGAGTAAAAAAGTTGGCTTAAAGCTCAACATTCAGAAAACTAAGATCATGGCATCCGGTCCCATCACTTCATGGGAAATAGATGGGAAACAGTGGAAACAGTGAGAGACTTTATATTTTTGAGTTCCAAAATCACTGCAGATGGTGACTGCAGCCATGAAATTAAAAGACGCTTACTCCTTGGAAGGAAAGTTATGACCAACCTAGATAGCATATTCAAAAGCACAGACATTACTTTGTCAACAAAGGTCCATCTAGTCAAGACTATGGTTTTTCCAGTGGTCATGTATGGATGTGAGAAAGCTGAGCACCAAAGAAATCGATGCTTTTGAACTGTGGTGTTGGAGAAGACTCTTGAGGATCCCTTGGACTGCAAGGAGATCCAACCAGTCCATCATAAAGGAGATCAGTCCCGTGTGTTCATCAGAAGGACTGATGTTGAAGCTGAAACTCCAATACTTTGGCCACCTGATGTGAAGAGCTGACTCACTGGAAAAGACCCTGATGCTGGGAAAGACTGAGGGCAGGAGGAGAAGGGGACGACAGAGGATGAGATGGTTGGATGGCATCACTGACTCAATGGACATGAGTTTGAGTGAACTCCGGGAGTTGGTGATGGACAGGGAGGCCTGGTGTGCTGCGGTTCATGGGGTTGCAAGGAGTAGGACACAACTGAGCGACTGAACTATGGACAAAGATCAGTTTGTTTTATATAGCATCTGCCTACAATGCGGGAGACCCGGGTTCGATCCCTGGGTTGGGAAGATCCACTGGAGAAGGAAATGGCAACCCACTCCAGTATTGTTGCCTGGAAAATCCCATGGATAGAGGAGCCTGGCAGGCTACAGTCCACTGTCCATGGGATCGCAAAGAGTCGGACACGACTGAGCGACTTCACTTCACTTCTTCATATACTTTATAAGTACATAAAGCAAATAAAAAGGTGGGGGGAGAGGGAAAGAAACTGACAGACAGACATAACTACTGTGTATTCAGAGAAGAAATTTTTGGTTAATTGTTATCTGAAGTAGTGCTAAACTTCTTATAGAAACCCTCCAAAAAAGGTTAGGGTTTGCACCTGGCTTCTCTCAAGACTTGCATACTACTTGGCAAGGTGGTTAAGAACATCACATAGTAGCGTAAAGAGGTGTACAATGACAGGGACACTCCCATACGGAAGAGAACTATTCATTTTGAGATAATATGTTTGCATATTTAACTCCACTAAGAAGGAGAAGGGGCCTCCCAGGTGATGCAGTGGTAAAGAATCTGCCTACCATGCAATAGACACAGGTTCAATCCCTGGGTCGGGAAGATGCCCTGGAGAAGGAAATGGCAACCCACTCCAGTATTCCTGCCTGGGAAACCCCACGGACAGAGGAGCCTGGCAGGCTATAGTCCATCCAGTCACAAAGCGTTGGATACAACTCAGTGACTAAACATCACCACCACCACCACAAGCATGAGAGGAAGAAGACACCAAGTCCAGAAAACATATACTAATACTTTTTCTTAGCAAAGCTAAAGTTCCTAGTTTTCCCCTTATGTGAGGTATAATTAGGGGTGGATTTACAGGGAAATGTACGCAAACTGGGCATGTGTCAGTGGCTCCTTGACCACAGTCAGGGCTTACCAGCACAAGCTGGGGGTAGTCACGACACATCTTGATGATGGAGGAACACGCGTGTCTCCTTACATTCCTCACCGCCCGGGTCCTAGGAGCCTGGGAAGAGATATTTGATCAACTTCGAGCCACTTTAAATATAATTTACAGATGCTGCAGAGAATCATGTAAGTATCTCCTTCAGAGGCAAACACAACTTTCGTAGCTACAGGAACATAATGAAATGACATTCATACTTAGCATGAATGAACCCACACGTTTACTGCCTGCCCTAGAGTGTCTCTAGTGCCCAACACCACATTATATGACTATCTGTCTCCTGCCTTTATTAACCCTTTTTGCTTATAGAAAAAAGCTAGACTAAGTGCTGGGTATTTACATTTTTGTTCTTAAGAAGTTATAATTTGTAGGCTGAATGAATGGTCTTACCTTACTTTCTTCAACAATTTCAAAAGTGACAGATGAAAACAGCTAAGGGAAAGAAAAAAGGTCATTCATCAGTACCAAATGCATAAAGTATTTAAAAATAATACTTACAAAAATTTCAACAAAATCCCCAAAGTGCGAGTAATATGGTAGCAAAAGAGTTTTCAACTGGCTTTACAAAGTCTCAGGTGTTCCCTTCCTCAGATAACTGGAAGAGGCTTGATAGTCGTAATTTTGCCATCAAATATTTTACAAATAAAAAGTTCACAGAACCCCTGAACAATCCAGGCCATCACCCAAACACTCAGCCAGGGTAACATCGCTCCCCTTTTTATTAAAAGTTGAGTGGTGTACGCTCCCTGATTCCATTTCACAGCTCCCCACTGAATCCACTGTGGTGGAACTGCTGCTCTAGTCACTGTGATGGAGCAATGCTCTAACAGAGGCCTGATCGAGGAACTCAATGACATTTTCCAATTCTTAGAGAATTTCTGCAGCAACAAATGAGTCTGTTTTGAAGTCTAAAGTCCTCCTGGACTTGGTAACACATTTTCTCTCTGGTCATCCCTTTCTTCTTCTTTGAGGGCTCCTCCCTCGATGGTGATCACCAGGATTCTCTGCTTAAGGCCATGTCCAACTCCACATACATCTCCTTTGCTAAGGCTTCATCTCCACTGTGGAGGAGAGCATGGCAACCCTCTCCAATATTCTTGCCTGGAGAATCCCCATTGACAGAGGAGCCTGGTGGGCCGCAGTCCATGGGGTCGCGAGGAGTCAGACACGACTGAGTGACTAAGCACACACACTGTCTATACTGTTGGCATTTCTATCACGGCTATGCCTTAATTTTATCTCATTAATTCTCTGAGTCTAGACTTAATCTCAAATAGCCAATTCGGTGTGACACATCTCTACCTAGAAACTGTATGTATACTTCAAACCTAGTCTTGCAAAACAGAGCTCACCCCTTCTTTTCCTTACTCCTACCCTCCTCCTGGTCCAATACTCTCACTCAGGTGGAACTCCAATTCTCACTGATCACCTAAACTGGACCCCAGAAACCTTCCTCTTACACATCTCCTCCCAACCTGCCAGCACATGCGGACACCTCCTCCTTCAGGTTCTCCTCTGTTCCCCAGTGTGTGCGTCTACTAACCGCGATGCCACGGGGGCACCACGCCTGTCTGTGTGCATTTTCTCTCCAAACAGAGGTGCTTATGGACAAGGCTTTCCTTCTCGCATGGTTCCTGCTCCACCGTAAGTACAGAGTAAATATTTGATAATTGAATAAACAACTGTTTTTTAGCTTATCTCATATATTTATACAAACAGTTACAAAAATAATTAGCTTAGAAATGGCAAAATAAAGTTTACAAAGGAGGGGGAGTTTACCTTAGAGAAGACCTGGGGCAGGAACTCTGGTCTGTAGGTGACAAATGGAAACAGTGCTGAGACGTTAGTGAGGACACAGGACAGGATGAGGGGGTCCTTGGTGTCAAAGTTCAGAACCATCTGCAATAGCTCTACTCCATCAGTAACAGGAATTTCCTGGATGCAGACATTAAAGGAGGTTGCAAGAACTGAAACCGCTTCTGTTAAATTTCCTTCACACTCTATAATTACGGCCGCCAAATATGTTTTATATACTGCTTCTTAACCCTTAAAACAATCTAAGCATTACACCATGTTATTAAAATTTTCATAAATGATGCCACCATTATTAGGGCTGCAACCACCTACTACTGAAAACTGAACAAACTCAGAAAGCCATCATTTCTAATTGAAGTGATGTAAAAGCAGATGAAGTCAACGATCCTAACATCTAATTTGTTAACATGCCATTTATGTGAAAAAGCAATAAATCTCACTTATCGTCAAGGGACTCAGATTCTTTCGACAACTAACCTAGAATGCACTAGGTTAAGATGAAGTGAAGCCGCTCAGTCGTGTCCGACTCTGTGATCCTGTGGACTGTAGCCTACCAGGCTCCTCCGTCCATGGGATTCTCCAGGCAAGAATACTGGAGTGGGTTGCCATTTCCTTCTCCAGGGGATCTTCCTGACCCAGGGATCGAACCCAGGTCTCCCGCATTGCAAGCAGACGCTTTAATCTCTGAGCCACCAGGGAAGCAGGTTAAGATGATTACCCCTCAAACAAGTGATCCAATTATTTTAATCTAATTAATGTAATTAATACAGTATATGCTGTTATCCAGATAATTACACAATTATCTTTAACATTATAAGAGATGGGTGATAGGTGACATGAAGTATAGAAAAGCAAGATCTACTTAATCAAATTACTTAGCAAAGAGGGACGCAGATCGGCCATCATGAATTTCTGGCCGATCTGCCATAAACTGAAAAGGTAATTACCATAAATCCTAATGGTAATTATCTCTCCAAATTTTCTGATTCAAGGCTTCTATCACTGTCCTCCCTGTAATCGTTATCCTGCTTGTGGTTCACTGTACTATCAGGCTCATCTTATTATGTACAAATGAACACTAAACCCTGCAGGGCTTAAGAGTCAGAGAGACCTACCTGGTCCCAACTCTGCTATTTATTAACTATTTGACCTTGAATACGTTATTCACCTTCTCTGAATCTCAGTTTCCTCTTCTGTGAGATGCACATTCACATATTTTCCCATCTCCCTACCAGCTTTAAAAAGATCAAAATTATTATGCAACCAGCATGGGAAACAAGCACTTACTTCTTTGTCTAGCGTTCGAAACATCTGGTTGATCACACTTTCCAAAAAAAAGGTCATGGCTTCCCACTGCACAAATGATGGTGAGAATATGGAGCAGAGGCTGCTTTCTCCAGTTCCAGCTGTGGGGGAACAGGATTTTAAAGACACATACACACACACAAGCGCTATAGGATCACAGAAGACATCGAGCCAGTGGGGCCTCAGAAACCACTAGGTAATTTCACAGTTGAAGGAACAGGATAATCTAACCCTGCTCAGCCAGGGAAAAGAAAATGATGAAAAGCAGAAAGGGGTCCTTATCCTGCCTCCACCTCTAAAAATGAGCTATCCGGATTTACCTCTGTGAGCCTTGTCTGCAAAACCAGTTTGACTATTGAATGAGAATATACACATAATCATCGAAACCAGTGCCTGGCCAATTAGACAATTGAGAAATACTAATTTCCCCTTCCTTCCCCTTTATAATCTGTCCATGGGAATCTAAATAAAGATATCTAAGACCATAAGGAATCCCTCCAACAAGGAACTAATAACAAATATACGAAACTCTGCTTCACATCCAGCAGTCTCATGACAACTATAAGGGCTGTGTGCAGATAATGGTGCCCATCTCCAAATTCACAAGTACCATCGAGGCACATCACTCAAACAGCACGGCACAGGCCAAAGGAATCACAAATTACTTTTCCTGCTACTGCACAGTGCTCACATTTACTAGCTTCATCTTGCTACACAACCTGTTCAGGCCTCCATGAATACTGAAGCTACTAATAGATACCAGGGACCTTCAGAATAAATTGCGAATACACAAAACTGAATGTCCCATGAACGTCAAGTAACTAGTGTACTTGCTAACTGATCACAGCATGGAGCTTTTCCAAAGCAGTGACTTAAACCCTTCCCTTAAAACCCTCTCACCCGCCGCATGCATTCATAAGATGACAGACAGAAGATTCAGAAAAGTTACCTGGCCTGCGCTTTCGGGTCGAGGGGGCTTATTTTGATTTTACATAAAGTGACATTTCCCAAAGACTTGGAGAGGAGTTGAGCAATATGGGAAACCCCTGCACTGTTCCTGCTGAACGTAACAGGCCATTCTTTTCCAGTTTAAGAGAAATGCTATGCAAGAACTTGGTTGAAAAGCTTTAAAAAGTTAGGTTGGGACATGTTGTTAACACAGTGCCTGAGGTAAAATAGTAAAATGAACAATAAACAACTGGTTGACTCTGTTAGAAAAGAAAAATGAAGGCAAAACTGACAGGGTCATGGTTTTACCCTAATTAAAACAGAATTAGAATCTGCATTACATCTGTCTTCTCCGCCCGTGTCTTCCAATGAAAAGGCTCTCTCTCTAGGATGGGAGTGGGCAGTGAGCAAAGCTATTTCTGAACACTACTATCATAATGTATTGATACAGATGGGGCTCAGAGGTTTATTTCTACGCAGTTTGGATAAAATACTTCACTAATGTTTGGGGGGAACAAACAAAAAAAGTCTTACAGTTCATGGAGCCAGGGTCAATAGAAGTTGAGAGCTGATACTTCAGCCACTCCCCAGCCATCTGGAAGCTAGTCTTGGGATCCAAACGACATGCTAACCTTATTACCTCTCCTTGTTGGGCCCGAGAGGCTGCCAAGAGAAAGACATGAAGCAAGGATCAGCGTATTGTAGATACTTAGGTAATGTTTATTCATTATTCTGTTTTGAAGAAAGAACCTAACAAATGTTCACTAAAGCTTTGTTAACAAATCTAAAAATTTTCCAAAATAAATTCTAAGAAGCTGTCACACCAGCTAAATCCTCTAAGCGGCAAACCAAACAGAAACTCCCCTTTCTGTTGGAATTAAAAGATCAAGTTGGTACAGATGTAAAATGGTATGGCTGCTGAAGAAAATGGTCTGGCAATTCCTCAAACATTAAACATGGAATTACCATATGATCTAGTAATTCCCTTCCTAGGTATATACCCTAGAAAAACAAAAATATACGTTAACTTAAAAACTTGTACATAAATGTTACAACATGATTCTTAAAGCCAAGAAGTGAAAACAACTCAAGTATCTATCAGCCTATCAACGGATCAATAAAATGTGGTATACTCATATAATGAAATATTATTGGCAATAAAAGAAATGATAAACATTACATGATCAAAGTACTGATAAACATTACAATATAGATTGTTAATATATTACACTAAGAGAAAGACAGGAGTTATCAAGACAATACACTGTATGATTCTATTTATATCAGACGTTCAGAATAGGTTAAATAAAGAAAAATAAATGGGTGGTTTTCCAGAGGGATACGAGGGTCGGGAGATGACTGCTAATGGTTACAGGGTTTCGTGAGATCAAAAAGTGTCTTAACATGGACTATGGTTGTAAAACTGAAAATACACAAAAAAACCTCCACTGCATTGTATACTATAAACGGGTGAACTGTATGATTAATGAATGATCTCAGAAAAGTTGTTATTGAAAAAAGGTGGGGAGAGGAGGTGTGGAACCAAGCTATAGAAAACCTAGAACAGAATTAGGAATTGTGAGCTTTCCTTCTCTCTTTTAGAAAAAAAGACCTACAAAGTAACATGGTATTAATGCTAATATATTTAAAAAATCAAAGCGCCTTACATATGGTTACCATCTCTAAACATCAGTGTCCAAAGAAAGTGTGCATGTATGTGTTTTAAGAGAACACCAAGCCTGGAATGAGTGCAATCCCAGCGCCCTCTGCAATGTGTAACTGGAGATTAAACAGACTGCTGTCCATACTTGGGGAGGGGGGACTTCCCAGGTGGCTAAGCGGTAACGAATCCACCTGCCAAGCAGGAGACATGGGTTCGATCCCTGGGTTGGGAAGATCCCCTGGAGAAGGAAATGGCAATCCACTTCAGTATTCTTGCCTGGGAAATCCCATGGACAGAGAAGCCTGGCGGGCTCTAGTCCATGTGGTCGCAAAAGAGTCAGACACACGACCTGGTGACTAAACAACAATGACAACAACATCCAGACTTGGGGCTCTATAACATAGAACCCCGCTCATGCACCATGAGTCAATGCTAGATGCCATGCTGAGACTGCTGGGAAAAACTTCAGGCCAGTTCACTCACAGTTGAAGAAAGCATTGAAGTCCTCATCGCTATCAAAATCAAATCGAGAGTATTCACAGCTAGGGCTGTCAGTTTTAGAAGGAAAGCCCATCTGGAAACAGAAAGATAATTGGGGGAGGGAATGAAAATGGACCCACTGAAAGAGTTTTCAATTTTAGGAGCTCAGAGACCTTTTATTTAAGAAGAGCTAAGGTTTACATGAGTTAAGGGTTTTATGATAAATAACTGCTTCTGGTCTACACCAAGTCCACAATTTGTTCCCAGTTGGAATAGTCCTGGGAGTTGCAGAAAGAGAACATTTTTATTTGATACTCTTTCAAGTTTCTTATGGAAAATTAAATTCTGAAATCAGTTTAAGGTCTTCGAGTATAAAAATGTCTCAAAATAAAGTGCTAATACAGCAAACAATAAGTAGAATTGAGACTATTTGTCTTCTTAAATGTTGAACCCTGGGAATAAGCATGGGACTTTGTGTTTCATTCAAAAAGCACCAAAGACCACGACGGCAGAGATCTAGAACACAGTGCGCTACCTGAATCCCTTGAGGGAATAAGAGAATCCTTGAAGGGGTCCCATTCTCCGATGTTATAAATCAAGACTAAGTATCTGTCAGTTGCCAAGAGCCTTGAGGAGACCTCCGCATGTTCATAAGCAACTCTCGACTGAGGGAGTGAGCAACCTGCTTCCACTCTCCCTTTCTTCTCATTCACATTCCTGACTCTCATTTGGCCTTCAGAGAGTCAGATATTCACTTCCTTTGGGCATCGCCCTGACTCCACCCTCCGTTCTGCTTTTAGCTTCTGAAAAGCAGTGGCCACATTTTATGGTCACCGTCACTGCTCTCATCTTCCTAGCACTCGGCTCAACACTTGGCACCTAAGTGCTCGCAAATATCAAAGAGTAGACACAGTAGTGAGGAGACATAATAACGAGCTTTCTTTTTAAGGAATCAAAGACTAATATGCCTAAGGAAAGGATCTCAGTGACCACAGGGCTGTCAGCGGTGCCATCTAAGTCTTAAGATGTGTATTCACCTACATTCCACTTCAGGATCCCACGGCATACCTTGACCAAGTTAGTCATAGAAGCACGCAGATATTTTGGTATTATTGCTAATAGTAAAGGGTCTCGGGATAGGATCTCATGTCGAAAGAGGGCTCCCCAAGTCATCTGAGTTGAAGAGCGCAAAAACTAAAGGAAAAAAAGAAAAACACTCGGTTTAAGGATTTAAGTTTTATATAACCAAGACTATTACTTAGCTCAGCAATTATCCACTATATTTTTCCATGGAAATTAAGCTCCTGTAATACTTCGACTGAAACTGTCCATACTGGAGTACATCAGCAATGACTGGTCACTATGGACCATACAGTAAAAGCAAGACAGGCTGTGGGTCCCGTGCAATACCCAGAGAATGAGCTGAGCTCTACCACTTTCTCTTCTATGCAAGAAAGCATACAGACGCCTCAGGATGATACTACAAGGAAAATCTTGGATTGGATGAAGTTAATTTTGTAATAACACAATTAATCAGACTTTTTTATTTAAAGTATGTTTAGTAGCAAATTACCTGAGAAACACCTCACATCTGATTGAGCATTATCAGAATGGTATTACCTGAAGGGGTAATTGCTGATCTAGACTGCAAAAGCTAACTTGGGAAGAAGATGCAGCAATTCTCTTAATGAAATACCACTAGAGTAATTCCCCAGGATCTTAAGAGTCACATTTTATATGTGAGCTGCTGATTATTTCAGGTCATAGCACTTGATTTTAATTTACTAAAATTTTGATTAGTTATTGCCATAAAGTTTACCTGACTTGGATGAGTTGTGAAAGCAAGAAAAGATTCCAGGTATTTTCCAAAGTTTGCTGGTATTTGTACATCAGAATCCACACCCTGTAGGACAAAAAGGCCGCTATATTAAAATGCTGATGGGGAGGTCAGGGTGGAGAGTGGAGTAAGACAACTTATCTCCTCAAAACTTTCAGTTTTGAAAGGACTTTATTATACTTCCTTGTGGCCTAAGGAAGACATCATTTCAAGGGCAAAACCCCAGAAAAGCTGCTTTACCTCAATCATCATTAAAATCTATTCTGTGATCAAACAATAAAACAAAAGAGCATTCATGGACTTCCTGGTGGTTCAGTGGTTAAGAATCCACCTGCCAGTGCAGGGGACACAGGTTTGATCCCTGGTCCAAGAAGATTCTACATGCCTCAGGGCAACTAAACCCGTGCACCGCAACTACTGAGCCCACTCGCCTAGAGCCTGTGCTCTGCAACAAGAGAAACCACCGCAATGAAGAGTAGCCTGCTCACCGCAACTAGAGAAGACCCTTGCACAGCAATGAAGACCCAGCACAGCCACAAGTAAATGAATAAAAAAAAAGAATATTCATTTCAGAAATCACTTATTTCTTCAGACCTGGTCTAGTCACATTTCTGTGACTCAACCTATTAAATAATCCCTTGATGGTACACATCTTACGCCTGAAACTTCTATCCCCTCAAGCCATTCAAGCCACCAAAAAAGGCACTGATATCAAGTACAAAAGTCTGTACCAACATTCGATCTTTGAACATGTAAGAGAGTTATTTTCAGGTCAATCAGACTAAAGATTTTTTTTTTAATGATTCAATAATATATCCTTTAATTTGGGAAAAGGGTTCTTTATTCGAATCCATGTTTCATGATCTAATAGGACTTTAAAGGGTAAGGCAACCGGTAGACTGAAGTTTTACAAATTCCAAAATGAAGAGAAGCAACACTGATTTTATTGAATAACAGATGTGAATATTTACTATAGATATTAATAACTGACATTAAATAAATCTCTATCATTCAAATTCAATTAAGATAATTTAATCTACAGAATTATAGGAAATAATCTGTAGGGCAATGTTCCCTCAGGCTAAAGTCAAGGGCACGTGTTACCCCTTACACAAATACAACTTTCTAAATCCTGTCCTCAGATGGCCTTGAAACCCTCCACAAAGTGCTCACCAACAATGCACACAGCTGGTTGCCCAGGGCACGCAGCACCTGACAGAGTCTCTTCAGGAAGACATAGTGTTTTTCGACTAAGCCTCCTCCGTCCGCGGTCCTGTGAGACGAGAGAACAGTGAGATTAGCAGCACATCAGGAGCACCACAGATATTCCCCTGGAATGGACTGTATGTGGTCTGTGCTCCAGTATTCAAATTTCAGGTGATTGTTACTGTTGAAAAGAATAATAAAAAAAAATCAACCCCCAGACTGCCTACCAAACACTGAAAGATGGATGGGGAAGAGGGTTCAATGCAATCTTATCCTTTAAGAGGCACCCTAATTTGGGGTATTATATGGTACTGGGGTATTGTGGAATAGTAATGTAAACTCTAAGCACGACTCCACAAAACAATGCATATAAGAAACTACATGAAAAGACAGTGATACCTAGGAAGGACTTGGATCCCTAGGGAAGCATGTAGTAATTCCTTAAAACCACTGACAAAATCAAAAGGACTATACTCAAGAGAATGAGGGACTTCCCTGGTGCTACAGTAGATGGGAATCCACCTGCCAAGGCAGGGGATAAAAGTTCAATCCCTGATCTGGGAAGATTCCATATGCTACAAAGCAACAAGAGAAACCACTGCAATGAGAAGCCTGTGCATTGCAATGAAGAGTAGCCCCTGCTTGCCACAACTAGAGAAAGCCCACACACAGCAATGAAGGTCCAAGTACAGCCAGGATAAATAAATAATAATTATTATAGAGACAGAATGAAAAGATAAGTGATAGGCTGGGCGAAAATATTTACAAAAGACATATTTGATAAAGACTATTATACAATATACACAAGAACTCTTAAAACCCAATAAAAAAACTCTGATTAAAAAATGGGCCAACAGACACCTGATCAAAGAAGATACTCAGATTGGAAATAAACATAAGAAAAGCAGCTCCCCATCAAGTTGATATCAGGGAATTGCAAATACAAAAATGATAGCATTACACACCTATCAGAATGGCCAAAATTTGTAACTCTGAGAACACCAAATGCTGGGGAGGATAAAGAGCAACAGGAACTCTCATTCATTGCTGGTGGGAATGCAAAATAGTTCAGCCACTTTGAAAGACAGTTTAACAGTTTCTTATAAAACTAAACATACTCTTACCATATGATTCAGTAATCACATTCCTTGGTAACTACCCAAAGGAGCTGAAAACATCTCTATACAAAAATCTACATATAGATATTCACAGAAGCCTTATTCATAATTGCAGAAACTTGGAAGCAACCAAGATGCTCTTTAGTAGGAGAATGGATAAACTTTGGTACATCCACACAATAGAATGTTATTCAGTGGTAAAAAGGAATGAGCTGACAAGTCATCAAAGACATGGAGGAACTCTAAATACATGATCCCGAGTGAAAAAAACAACTTGCAAAGGCAACACACAAGACTTTTGACAGTCCCTTGGACTGCAAGGAGATCAAATCAGTTAATCCTAAAGGAAATCAACCCCGAATATTCATTGGACGGCCTCATGCTGAAGCTGAAACTCCAATACTTTGGCTACCTGATGCAAAGAGCCAACTCATTAGAAAAGACCCTGATGCTGGGAAAGACTGAAGGCAGGAGGGAAAGGGGACATCAGAGGGTGAGATGGTTGGATGGCATCACCAACTCGATGGATATGAGTTTGAGCAAGATCTAGGAGTTGGTGAAGGGCAGGGAACCCTGGTGTGCTGCAGTCCATGGGGTCACAAAGAGTCGGATACGACTCAGTGACTGAACAACAACAATACAACATCCTGCTGCTAAGTCGCTTCAGTCGTGTCCGACTCTGTGCGACCCCACAGACGGCAGCCCACCAGGCTCCCCCTTCCCTGGGATTCTCCAGACAAGAAGACTAGAGTGGGTTGCCATTTCCTTCTCCAATGTATGAAAGTGAAAAAGTGGAGTTGCTCAGTCATGTCTGACTCTTTGCAACCCCGTGGACTGTAGCCTACCAGGCTCCTATGTCCATGGGATTTTCCAGGTAAGAGTACTGGAGTGGGTTGCCATTTCCTTCTCTAATACAACATCCTGCTACTGCTGCTGCTAAATCACTTCAGTCGTGTCCAACTCTGTGTGACCCCATAGACAGCAGCCCACCAGGCTCGCCCATCCCTGGGATTCTCCAGGCAAGAACACTGGAATGGGTTGCCATTTCCTTCTCTAATACAACATCTTAGAAAAGGCAAAATTATGGAGAAAGTAAAAAGATCAGTGGTTGCCAGGGATTGGGGTGGGAGAAGAAAGAACAGGCAGAGCATAGAAGATTTTAAGGGCGGTGAAGAAACTCTTTAGGATACTATAATGATAACGCTGAAACCCACAGCATGTACCCATAAAAGGTAGAACATAATATGTGTAACATAATGTATAACACATTGTGTGTCACTGTAAGTTCCTCATCCGTTGTAACATCCATCAGATCATAGAAAAAATAAGAGAGTTCCAGAAAACATCTACTCCTGCTTTACTGACCACGCCAGAGACTTTGACTGTGTGAATCATAACAAACTGTGGAAAATTCTGAAAGAGATGGGAATACCAGACTACCTTACCTGCCTCCTGAGAAACCTGTATGTAGGTCAAGAGGCAACAGTTAGAGCCGGACATGGAACAAACAGACTGGTTCCAAATTGGGAAAGGAGTACGTCAAGCCTGTATGTTGTCACCCTGCTTATTTAACTCATATGCAGAGTACATCAAGTGAAATGTTGGGCTGGATGAAGCACAAGCTGGAGTCAAGACTGACAGGAAAAATATCAATAACCTCTGAAATGCAGATGACACCACCCTTCTGGCAAAAAGCAAGGAGGAACTAAAGAGCCTCTTGATGAAGGTGAAAGAGGAGAGTGAAAAAGCTGGCTTAAAACTCAACATTCAAAAAACGAAGATCATGGCATCCGGTCCCATCACTTCATGGTAAATAGATGGGGAAAAAATGGAAACAGTGAGATACTTTATTTTCTTGAGCTCCAAAATCCCTGCAGATGGTGACTGCAGCCATGAAATTAAAAGATGCTTGCTCCTCAGAAGAAAAGCTTTGACAAGCCTAGACAGCATATTAAAAAGCAGGACACTACTTTGCTGACAAAGGTCCATGTAGTTCAAGCTATGGTTTTTCCAGTAGTCATGTATAAGCTGAGCACCGAAGAATTGGTGCTTTTGAACTGTGGTGTTGGAGAAGACTCTTGAGAGTCCCTTGGACTGCAAGGAGATCCAACCAGTCAATCCTACAGGAAATCAGTCCTGA
Source organism: Bubalus bubalis (assembly GCF_019923935.1). NCBI lineage: Eukaryota > Metazoa > Chordata > Mammalia > Artiodactyla > Bovidae > Bubalus > Bubalus bubalis. The sequence continues at coordinate 34,756,402 of NC_059158.1, read as the reverse complement.
ATGTTCATTAGAAGGACTGATGCTGAAGCTGAAACTCCAATACTCTGGCCACCTGATGCGAAGAACAGACTCATTTGAAAAGACCCTGATGCTAGGAAAGATTGAGGGCAGGAGGAGAAAGGGAAGACAGAGGATGAGATGGTTGGATGGCATCATGACTCAATGGACATGAGTTTGAGCAAGCTCCAGGAGTTGGTGATGGACAGGGAGGCCTGGCGTGCTGCAGTCCATGGGGTCACAAAGAGTTGGACATGACTGAAAGACTGAACTCAACTGAAGTTCATCAACTCTAACAAATGTATCACTGCTGTGGGGGGAGGTCTATAATGGAGAGGCTGTGCATGTGTGAGGGCAGGGAGCATATGGGAAATCTCTGTACCTTCCCCTGAATTTTTCTGTGAACCTTAAACTGCTCAAAAAACATAAAGTCTTTTTTTAAAAGACTGTATTAGAAACATTAACTTGGTGTCTCATTTCTCCAAGTCATTAGTTCAGATGAATAATCACTTAGGTGCTATTTTAGAGTGCAAATATCTCTTTAAATTAAAAAGAGAATTTTTTTTTAGTGGCAAAACCTGACCTAAAATGATTTCACACCAACAAGAATTAATCAGGACTGGCTGGTGTGGACAGCAGCCATGGAGGCAGTACACTATAATGCAAAAAGCATGGGCCTTGGGGTAAGAAAGACCTAGGTAGGTGCTAGTGATGCTGAAAGGCAGGTGGCACCACGGTTTCTGGTGCTGGCTCTCAAGTCTGACCACCTGGTTTGAATTACAGCTTTACTAACCAGTACCAGTGGCACTAATGGAGATGGGATACGTCAGTGGGAATGTCATAATCTTTAGGGAACTAAGAAATGGGACTTGGAAACAGTAACTAAAGTGGCTACCCAAAAGACACAGTATTCATTTAATTAACAAGCCTCCTGAAAAACAGACCTGTAGTATCCACAGGAAAGAAAGCCATCATAAAATCTGTGTTAGAATGGACAGTGAGAGAGTTCAAGTGATATATATGTGTTTTAACATCTTTTCATTTGTCCTTGGCACCACAAGTGAAGAGTGTGGAAGAACAGTGGGTGCTGTGAGTCTGCACCACTTAGAATCCAGTTCTACCTGACTCCTGGGTTAAGAGACACAGATCAGGAAACGCTTTAATATTTTCCAGAGCAATTAGAAGAAAATAAGCACAAGCCATTATTTCAAGACCTAGAATGTGTTTACAGGTTGGTGGAATGCGAGTGGGTGCTAAATCAACAGCCACAACTTATTTCCAGCAGAAGGTCTTCAAAAAGGCTAAACAGTCCCTTTAAGAGTGCCTGATTTTTCTTCTAAAAACATAGGGCATTCCTGGTGGTCCTGTGATTAAGAATCTGCCTTCCAATGCAGAGGACATGGGTTCCATTCCTGGTTGGAGAACTAAGATCCCTCATGCCAACTAAGCCTGCGTGCCTGGACTAGAGAGCCCACATACACTGCAGCCAGAGAAGCCTGCACGCTGCAATGAAGATGCAGCATAGCCAACACACACAGACACACACACACACACAGACACACACACACAGCAAAATAAACCATAAGAACTTCACACTGTCCTTAGAATAAAGCTCAAACTTAAAACAAAACCCAAAAAAACAGTTGACTGACTGCCAACAGTCAGACAGGAACTTTGGATATATCCAAATAAGATACAAAAATGACAAAGAAATTAGAAATCACATAGAAAAGTAGACACTCACTGTGCAGCGGAGAGTATATAATGCATGGCAACATCTCCAAATAAGACCATCAAGGGCTTCCGGTCTTCCAACTTGCCCTAGACCCAATTTTAGGGAAACACAGGTAATACAAACTATGTTACTAAAGACTTCTAAGTACTAACAACTTCTACGCCTATATAATCAAATATACTGACTTCCTAATTTTCACATAGCCCTGGGGCTAACTAAACACTGGAAAAAGGTCAACTCTTTAAATTGAAATCTGGATAAGACGTATTTTAAAATGTGTTGGTACTCCAATTAAATAATTGAATAAAAATTAAATATGCTGGGTAATAATGATGATATGAAAGCAAATTACACCTAAACATAACATTCTTCATGGAGAAAAGTCATGATCTCATTTGTTAGCCAAATCAGCTATAAAGTCAGTTTAGTCACCTTCTACGATTCTCTGACATAATACTATGTGGGTTTTAACATGACATTTATATAGTTTTTTAAATGTGAAGCACCAAAACCCACAAACGTTTCAAGACCCACGTAGCCCTATACATCTCTGTATATCCTGCCAGTGGATTCCTAGAATACCGGCAAACTGTTGTGCAAAAGGCTGGAGTCAAGTAAAAGAAACAAAACACCTAACCCTTTAAATGCCTTTCACCACAGCATGGAGTGGAGCACACACAGGCATCCCTCGGAGGCTGAGGATCCGAGTCAGCCTGAGGTGGCAACTTACTTTCCTGCTGACCGCGATGAGAAGACACTCCGCTGCCCCCAGCTGAAGCTCCTGTTCATTCAGGAGCAGGCACAGCACCTCCAGGAGTTTGCAGTTCTCAGCAGTAATGTGACTCATGGGCACCCAGTCAATGTAGCCTGCCAGAGTGTTCAGTGCCGCGACTCCTACTCGACAGTTTGCTTGGGCCTGCATGAAAAGAAGTAACTCTTAACCGTTAAGTCCTCACTAACAGGCAAGAAAGCTGTGGTTATACCCAACCTCCTTCTGTTTTCTAATTCTAAAAAGAAAACAATGGAAAAAAAATTGCTCACGCAACAGTTACTGATAGGCAACTCAAAGGTTTTTTTCTGATACACAATCATTTCTCAGACAATGGTGCTTCAATATCCGTCAATAAGACCACATGGGCATATGTGGTCATTTTACGTCCTTCAAGAAATCTCAGATATTATAATTTTAACTCCCTTTCACCATAGCTCAGTGATCAAATAAACCAAGGCTGAGGGAATTCCCTGGTGGTCCAGTGGTTAAAACTCTGTGGGTTCGATACTGAGGGCATGGGCTTGATCCCTGGTAGGGGAACTGAAGCTCCTACAAGCCGCACAGCATGGCCAAAAACAAACAAAACAAAACAAAACAAGGCTGAGGTCACCCTCCACCAGGTGTATGCATCCCCGTACCCAAAAGTCTCAAAAAAAGCCTCCTTCCAGCTAAACAGAGAGGTCTTACCTTTGACTCCTGAGAATTATCTGTCTTCTGAAAGAAAAGAAGTATAAGGATCCAATGTTTTTAATGAACAAAAGGCTGTGTAATAACTTTCCACCCCCATAATCTAGGCCCTCAAACAACGATTTTCAAATAGACTCAACTTTTAATTTTGGAACAGAAGACAACTTTACTAAGAACACATAACTGATATTCTCCAGAGGACAGGTTATTTTAGTTTTAGTAATAAGACAGAAGGTTAATATTTAAAGAGCTTACATAAATTTATTAGAACATTAAGATCCAAAAAGACAGTTTCAAAGCGCAGTTCACAAAGAAATACAACTAACAAATGAACAATGGAAGCAGGCTTCATTGCTATTGATGAAAAGAAACAGTTAAAATGTAAGTATTAGCAATTTTTCCATATTAAAAGACACAAATTATAACTGGCAAAGGTATACTGAAATGATGTAATGTTAGTGGAAGAAAGCAAGAAGCAAAATTAAAATGAGTAGTACAATTTATGACCATGTATATATGGACATAACTGTAGGAAAACCACATATACAAAGAATATTAAATGCTAAATAGACCAAAATAATGTCTGTTCAGTATATTAAACAATTTATAATTTTATAAGCAGGAGTAGCAACTCCTGAAGTACTTGAAAACTTACCACCATCAGCATCAGAAAAGATTTGTTTCATAATTCTTTTTTTCAACTTTCAAAAGGTATTTTTTCTAACAAAGAACTAGTATTAAGCCTTCACCAGCGGTGATCAAAGACGGGTGTTAATGGGACAGAGATGAGTAGAACCCTTTCACCAGTATCTACTGATGCTGCCCAAGAAGGAAAAGGGATCCAGGCAACAACAGCCCAGGCCAGCCTTGACCCTCTACTCCCACAAGCCTGCATTCCCATTCGGATCCTATTCTGCCCCTGGAACGAGTGCAGGGCCGGGGGACAGACAGAGAGAGTGAGCCTACACATCCCATCCTAGTTCACCATTCAGCCTACTGCCCAGGGCAGGGGAAAGGATGGAAGCAGAGAAGGAACTACGAGCCAATAAGAAGCTGCAGGTACGAGAAACGTCCCTGGGTATGCTCTGGTCCTGGGAGCCTGGCTTAACAGATGGAGAAAACAGAAACTGAGGCTCAAGAAAAACACCAGTGGATGTTTTTCTAACTTGTGTCACCCTGCTCTAGCATACTGGCTAGATGTCTAGGGCATCAAAGCATTCATAATTTGTTCATTTCTCTTAGGGATTAAATCTCCTAGGGCAAAATAAAAATAATACCTCTTTCACCCTCAATACACATAGGTTTTTTCAATTAAAATACTTTTGATATTTTCTTTTGAAAAATCCTGGGGAGCTATTTTGGGGGAAAGAGTCCATTCTAGTAAAAAGGATGGGGCTTGAATTCCCCACAATCATTAATCAGGGGATCTTCCATAATTACTCTCTGAAAATTGGTTTCTTCATCCATAATACGAAGACAATAGTTTTTGACTCAGGGTTGTTTTTGAGGATTAAATAACATGTAAAGCATGAAAAAGTATATAGCATAATATTAGATACTCATTGTGTCTCCCTACCCTGACAGCTAACAATACTTTGTCTTATCATTTGTGTTAGTATTCTAAAGCTCTCAAAATAAACTTAAGGAAGCTGCTGAGGGCAGAAAAAATAATGAATCTTAATGAATGCTATTTGTGTGAAATAAACATGTATGAGGAGTCTAGATTAGGATTCTGAAACCTCAATCCTATTGACATTTTGGGTCAGATAATTCTTTATTATGGAAAACTGTTCTGGGCACTATAGGATGTTCAGCAGCATGCCTGGCCTCTACCCACTAGATGTCAGCAGCAGCCCCTAGGTGTGACAACCTGGATGGCAAAATTGCCCTCCCACTGAGAAGCACTGACTAAATTTTAAAAAATTTAGCTTCATTTTTACACTAAATCAGGAATTTTCTTTTCTAATAAAAGGGAATTGTTTTTTCTAGTATGTTCGGAACTCACTGACTTGAATCTCCTAGAAAATTAATTCCAGTTTTTCCTGTCATCTTTCTGTTTTGCTTATAAAACAGCCTTTTCTTTTACTGACCTGAACACCCTAGTTCCTTGCTGCAGGATTAACTTCAAAACACACACAAACCCACTCATATCAGAAAACAGAACTTGATGAAAGGTGGGGGGTATAATCGGTATCCCTTACCACTTGTTGGTACTTGTTTACATTTTCTTGAAGTGTGTTAAGGAGAAAACTGAAGATTCTTTCCATGTTCTGGGTTAATGTTTGCTGGATATCCCTTCGTCTTTGAGGGGGTAGTGTCTGAAAGGTCACTACATCCTCTGCCAGCCGCAAAAGAATGAACATCACTAATTCAGTCTGCGTTTCCTACACCAACAGAAAGAAGGTAGTTAAATATGCTTTTTTTAAAAGTGGGGTATGTATAGTTGATTTACAATATTGTGAAAACATGTTTTGCATCATAAATATGACCCAAGGCTCTTTTCTGCTGACAGGACAGACAAACCAGAAAAACTCAGACGAGCAAACAAAAACAAAACCCTGAACTGATACAGCTGTACTGCATACCCCTTGTTTGGAGAGAGTGTCCAATTCTACTAGCATGTCAGGCCAGTGCTGTGGCCACTCCCGCTTGATCATTTCTACTACAATTCGAGACAGAACATCTTTAATATGGTTCTCCTCTTCCAAAATGTTCAGTGTTCCCTGCAAAAGAATAAGTGACATCAAGAGGTTTGCAAGACTGAATTCAAAGGAAAAAACTGGGCTGTAAGAGTGTGGAAAACTTAGGAGCAGGCCTACTTTCAAACTTAACCAACCAACCTGTTCTCCATGTCTGAGTCACCTGTCCTGCATTCTCACTGATCCTTCTTCCCTCTTAAAGCTTAACAGAGGGTTGCATCAGCTAATAAAATGGCTGTCACACGGAGCAAGGAAGACATCACTGTTCTTCTTTACAAACTGAAGAGACTTTCATACTATTTCATTTTGTATGAGTGCCAGAGTAGAAGAGTATAGAAATAAGGAATACATTGAAAGGCTGATAAAGTGAGAGATTCAGGAGCAACTGAATATTTTCCTAATAGTTCTAGGTTTAGAAAACACAGGAAGACCATTACTGGGACTCTCTTCTCAAGTCTGGTATCAAGTTTAATGGATTAAGATTTCTATCACATCTCCCCAGAATTAACAAAATATAAATCCTAGGTAGCTAAGTTAATAATTTTGAAGGGAATTTTTTTTTCCATCAAAGACACTAGACTCTGGGGATGAAAGGGGTATGAATTCCCCTTTTCATGTCCTTTGTTAAAAAGAACATAAAGGCTGTGGATTCTAAATTTGTACAGTTATAGTCAAACTCCCAAAATAAACTCATTTAGCCTATTTTTTTATTGCTAGTAACATAAAATAATTCAATTTAAAATAAAAGGAAACAAACAGCAAAGTGAAATCTAATCTATAACTGATTAATCTAAGACTTTTATTCATTTGTTAAAAATGTTTACTTATCTCTACCCTGTCTCCATAATCTAAAAAATAGAAGTCAACACATAAAGGATTAATTAAACCAAGTAAATGGGATGAACTGTGATTTCCAGTGATGGTGGTTCTTTTTAATTTGAAGGTAACATTTAATATTATATAAATATTTAATATTATGTAGAACCAGTGAATTTTTACACAAATGCTACACTGGAAAAGTCACACTTTGTCTAAACTACCTTGTAAACCCAAGTCTTCCAATCAACCATTCCTTACATTTGCGATCAGCTCCATGACACTGTTCTTCAGATAGACCTTCTCCAATCGAGACATGTTGTTCCATCGAAATCTGGCCACCAAAATGCATAAAGTCAACAGAGCAACATTAGAAGCCTTCTCTTCAGGACAGATTAGCTTTGATTCCTATGTTAAAATTATGCTGGTGATTTTACTCAGAAATTCTACTGTGGATTTTGTATCCTTCAAAAAATGGACAGAAACAGTCCACATTTATTCAAAATGCTAAAAGCAAAAAGAGTTTAATATAGACAGTGACCCATTAATTAGAATTCAGGTAGGATCTGTGCACAGATGAGCTTTCCCCCTTGATTTTATTGACAGACCATAAGCAAATACATATCTGGGACAACTACAACAATGTAGTTGGTTTTCAGAAACTAGAATCTGATAGTACTGACTCCCTTTCTAGACTTGCTTTGTTCAGTCACTAAGTTGTGTCTGACTCTTTGCAACTCCATGGACTGCAGCACACCAGGTTTCCCTGTCCTTCATCTCCTGGAGTTTGCTCAAATTCACGCCCACTGAGTCAGTGATGCTATCTAACCATTTTAGGCTTAGAAGGTAATAACAGCACAATTCCAGAAAAACTGTGACTAAATCTTAAAAGCTGATGGATTCTTCAGATACGCAGTAGGGGTAGGAGACTCAAGTTAGAATAGGTTTTTAGTCATTCTCATATAATCCTGGTTAGAATCCTGCCATGCACACTCAAAACTTAAGGAAAAATAAAGGCAGTGTCTTTCTAGTGTCTAGTCAGGTATTTATTTATTTAGCTGTATTTATTTACAGGTATTTATTTACCTGTAAATAAGGTATTTATTTACCTGTACACCACATTATTATAGGTATTTATTTACCTGTACACCACATTATTATAAAAAGACTCTGAGGTTGGTGGGCATATATTAGGAGCTCAATAAACGCTAAGTGATGTGAGCTAATATTTGCAGAGTGCTTAGTATGTACCATGCACTTTACACAGATGAAGAAACTAGGGAAAGGTTAAGTTCTGTATGAGAGCTCCCAATAGGCTGTGATGACCTCTAGGAAGCATTTCTTTCTGCCTGGAGATTGCTCTTTTCTACTCACCTAAAGACTATCTCTAAGAATAATATAAGAAATAAAGATTTGCTCTCTCACATACTTGACAACGTGTTCCAGGATCTGAAGGCCAAAATGTCTGACGATGGCAATTTGTGTTTTCTCAGCCAACCGCAAACCACAGGGGACACAGACAGGGCACTTTTCTTTAAACTCCTCACAAAACTGAAAAAAAGAAAAGTTAGTGTTTCCCTTAGGAGCCAAGAGAAAGTAGGACTAGGAAAAAAACAAAACTCCAACCTGAGCTATTGTTTTAAGTGGCAAAATTTAGATAAATATTATATAAAGGATTATTTTCACTTTGATAGTTCCAGTGCAATGGCCAATTAGTGTTGGAAAAAATAAATAATGTGACCTATATGAGTAAAAAACTGTTAGCGATAAACCCGAGAAGCACATGGGGGTGAAATGACAAATACTAGGGTTAAAAACCTTTGGTTGGGGGAGGAATAAAGCAAATGTGGAAAAGTCTTTACAACTGCTGAGTTTAGGTGATAGGTATACACAAGATCATTATAGCATTCTACTTATGCTATTTCATAGTAAAACAACAAACAGAACCCAAATACTTCTGATTCCAAATCCTATGGCATACATCTATACATTGTAAAACTTCCTCCAAGTGATGCTCACTCTACTTCATGAAATTACATCTCTTAAAACACACACAGTACTGTTCCAGTGGTCATTTCTCATTGCCCACATACATTGTTTGATGGGGGAATAAACTCAAATCGTATCAGCATCCCCATTTGTTTTGTGTTAGCTTTCCCAATTTACACAAGAATCAGTCTCAGTAGTAGAGAATCTGGCAGTCAAGAAAACTACTTTCAGGAAACCAAAAACCCCTTGCTAAAATGCAAAATAAGTGGTAGAAGTTCACCTTTGCGCAAAATAGTCTAAGAATATCACACAGTAAAAAACATGGGGGTGGGGGGTTGAGAATTAAGCCAGAAATATCCAAGACACAGAAGTGGGTTAGGGACAAGTGTAGGGATGTAAGTAAAAGGGCACTAAGAGAGGCTGGAGCTCGGTTAGGGCGAGTCAGGAGAGTGTGTCAGCAGGAAAACGTTTAGTGAGGGAGACTATAAAGAATGTGGCCGATGTTGGGGACGGGTTGGACACGTGCTCCACGGGAAGGAGATGGGATGCAGGAATGTGGGGGTTAGGGGAATAAAGTGGGTTCAGCCAGCTGTGGAGGGGATCGTGGTGCGGAGAAGAGTACACAGAAGCGGGGAGAGGGGGAGGAGAGGGCAGTGGGGAGTGTCGGTGAGAAGAGACGGCTACAGAAGCAGGGACCAGAGCGTCCCGGGAAAAGGGTAGGCGCGGCGAGCAAAGAAGGCGGGGAGTGGGAAGAGGCGCGGAGAGCTGCAAGGGGGAGGGCCCCCCAGGGTTGGGACGGAGGTCCAGGGGCCGCGTGGGCGGGAGACGGCCAGCGTCGTGGGCTGCGCCGGGACGGCTGAGGCTGGGGGAGGGTCTCGGGGCAAGCCCGGGTCGCCAGAACTCAGATACCTTGAGGGCTTCTAGCCGGTAACGCTGGGTGGAGCTGGGGTCCATCATGATCGTCACCGCTTTAACCAGCTGCTCGCACAACGCGTTCACTCGATCCATCGCCATGAGTAGTGCCACGCACCACGAGCGCGCAGCACCGCAGTCCTGGGAGCACGAGGCACGGACGGCTCCGTTGGCTGGACCACACGCTGGTACCGGGCCGCTGCGGGCCGAGGCGGGGCGGTGAGGAACAGGAGGAGGAGCGTGAGCCGCCGAAGATCCAGCCGGGAAAGAGCCGGCGCTGCGCACGCGCCCGACGTGCCAGTGCGCATGCGCCCGCGGAAGTGGCGGCTCCCTTATGACGGTTGCTCCTTGGTGGGCGGAGCGAGAGACTTTGGGGCCGTGGTACGCAGGCGCGTCAACGGTCCCCGGCGGCGCGCGCGCTGTGCGATTGTCAGGAAGGCGGAGTGCCGGTCGCGCTGGCCAAGGCTGGACCCGCCCGACTGCGCTGGCAGCTGCCTAGGCGAGAGCCGTCTGCGACTCTCGGTTCTTTTCTCCGTCGTTACGGGGAACAAATCTGCCTCGAAACCGACTGATCCGTTCCCAGAAAGGGGACAAATATTCAAGACCGCTTTAACGTCCTTCCAGTGGACACCTAGCCCAGTCTCGACGGCGTCCGCGGGTGGCGGTTTTGCCAAGTGTCGTCACATTGGTAAGAGAATTTAGAACCGTTCGGTATCTCTGTTTTTAGACTTTTCATGTTGCCTTGGCTATTGGTTGTATAATATAGCAGTGATTGAGGACAACATTGGACCAAAATTGCAATGAAGTAGAAAGCGTTGCTTACAGAAAAGGCCCTCGTATTGCCTTTTAAGAGAATTTTTCTTGTGGGGAAAAATGGTAGCTCTTAAACTTCCCTCTTCACTTGTACTTGTTTTCCTTGGCTGTGTTATCACCTGATAGGCACTAAATGTGTTTTGTACAGATCTTGGTAAATCGAGATCGTTAAAGATGAGGAATTGCAAATACCGAAGGTTTGTACAGTTTTGGTCATTTGAGGTGTTTGGTCATTTGAGGTGTAGCCTAATCCTTATTCCCAAAGGAAAGTTTTAACATAGAGTGTGTTTCACTTTTTATCTTTAAAAAGCTGTTGCTTTCTCCAGCAAAATACGTAAACTGAAAACTAAAAGAGTTAAAATCTAAATATCCATTTTTGGTGTTTGAATATTTAGGAAATGTTTGCTGTACTTAAATCACTGCTCCCTGTTCCTACTCCACTTCTAGTATTTGTATCTAATATGGTACTTAGGGGTGTGTGTGTGAGACAATGCATTTACTATTTTTAATAGGATGTAAGTCTGTGTGTGTATATGTGTGTGTGTGAGAGAGAGAGGCATTGCATTTACTGTTTTTAATCCGATGTAAGTCTGTGTGTGTGTGAGACAATGCATTTACTATTTTTAATCCAATGTAGATCTGTGTGTGTATGAGACAATGCATTTGCTATTTTTTAATCAATATTAATCTATTCGAAGACTACACAAAAGCCACTTCAGGGCAAAGTGATTTCTGGTATGTTATGGTTTAAAGTATTACATTCTGCCTGTTTTCAGTGAGTGGAATTTGTAAGGAATTAATGCCTTGACTCGGGGAAAGCAATGGCACCCCACTCCAGTACTCTTGCCTGGAAAATCCCATGGACGGAGGAGCCTGGTAGTCTGCAGTCCATGGGGTGGCTAAGAGTCGGACACGACTGAGCGACTTCAATTTCACTTTTCACTTTCATGCATTGGAGGAGGAAATGGCAACCCACTCCAGTGTTCTTGCCTGGAGAGTCCCAGGGACGGGGGGGCCTGGTGGGCTGCCGTCTATGGGGTTGCCGAGTCTGGACACGACTGAAGCGACTTAACAGCAACAACAGCAATGCCTTGACTACTCTGATTTTTTGAAGTCATCATTTTTCCCCCTAATCTTTAAGCTTTGTAGTAGCATGACACTTTTTTCAAGGTGAATGTTAATTTTTGACACTTAAAAAAAAAAATACAGTTGAGTGCTTACTCAACTGTAAAACCTGTGTTCTTTCATATTTAAATCATGAATTACTGGTATCTCCACAAATATCTTGTTTACATTAGGTCAGTGGTTTCCAATCTCTGCTGCGCGTTAGAGACTTTTAAAAATTGCGATGCCCATGTCACACCCATACTGATTAAGTTAGATGTCTGGTAGTAGAAGCCAGAAATCAATAGTGTTTAAAGGTTCCTAGGTTATTCCAATCTGTAGTAAAGTTTGAGAGCCACTGCTTTCGTTTACTAAAGCCTTCTTTCAGATTTCTAACAATGTTAAATGAAAACATTAGCCTCTGTCAACAGTTTATAAGGTTTGTTCTTTCAATCTAGCATCCATACCTTTACGTATGTCTGTCTACAAATAGTATGTAGTATTTTCTTTTTTTTGTCTTCTTTTTGTCTTCAAAAGTTGAACATGAATAGATAGAAAATCAGCATTAGAACACTACAAAGTAATTGTTACAGGCGAGATCCACTGATGGGTGCTCAGAAGTTCAAAATTTGAAGAGAAATGGGGTATGTGCATAGTCTCAAAGTATCTCTTCTAAGAAAGGAAAAAATAGTAACTACAGTGAGAAACGTAGCAAACACTGTCACTATTCAATGATATGTTTACCATCACTAGTATTAAGACATAGTGACATCATGTACCTCCAAACATGATACATGACTTGAGAAAAGCAGAACACTTCCACAGTGTTCTTGCCTGGAATGCATAACCTCAGTCTTATCAAGAGAAAACATCAGGGCTTCCCTGATGGCTCCATTGTAACGAAGCTACCTGCCAATGCAGGAGACACAGGTTTGATCCCTGACCCAGGAAGATCCCACATGCCTCAGAGCAATTAGGCTGGTGTTCTAGAGCCCAGAAGTCGCTGCTTCTAAAGTCCATGCAACAAGAGAAGCACTGCAGTGCGAAGCCTGCGCATTGCAACTAGACAGTAGCCCCCACTCAACAACTAGAGAAGAGCACAAGCAACAGTGAAGACCCAGCACAGCCAAAAATAAATACAAATTTTTTTTTAAGGAATTTATTTAAAAAAAGGGGGGACAACATCAGACAAACCTAAATTGAGAGATGTTCTCAAAGCAACTGAGTAGTTCCCTTTGAAACTGTCACGGTCATGAGAAACATGAAATGGCACTGATTGGAGAAGACTAAGGAGATGTGATGACTAAGACTGGATCTTAAGCTGGATTCTGGAGCCAAAAATGGACATTAATGGGAGTAACTGGTAAAATTCAAGTAAAGTTTGTAGTGTGAATATTATACTAATGTTCATTTTTTAGTATCGATAATTGTGCTGTGTAAAATGTAGCATTAGGGGAAACTGGGTATGGAGAACCCTACTATGTTTGCAACTTTTCTGTAAGTATAAAAGTTTTTCAAAATAAAGAGTTTTAAAATTCACATGAATGCTTTGACACTATATATTATTTTGTGCTTCTCTTTACCCTGAACTTATATTTGAAATTTGTCTGTCCATTAGATTAACTGTTGGCTTTATCCCACCATTGATGTACACTGTAATTTGCATTTGTACATGCAGTTTGCATTGATGTACATGTAATTTGCATTTCCCTATGCCTAATGACACTGAAAAGGCAGCGGAACCAGAGATCAAATTGCCAACATCCACTGGATCATGGAAAAAGCAAGCAAGTTCCAGAAAAACATCTATTTCTGCTTTATTGACTAGGCCAAAGCCTTTGACTGTGTGGATCACAATAAACTGGAAAATTCTGAAAGAGATGGGAATACCAGACCACCTGATCTGCCTCTTGAGAAATTTGTATGCAGGTCAGGAAGCAACAGTTAGAACTGGACATGGAACAACAGACTGGTTCCAAATAGGAAAAGGAGTACATCAAGGCTGTATATTGTCACCCTGCTTTATTTAACTTATATGCAGAGTACATCATGAAAAACGCTGGGCTGGAAGAAACACAAGCTGGAATCAAGATTGCCGGGAGAAATATCAATAACCTCAGATATGCAGATGACACCACCCTTATGGCAGAAAGTGAAGAGGAACTAAAAAGCCTCTTGACGAAAGTGAAAGTGGAGAGTGAAAAAGTTGGCTTAAAGCTCAACATTCAGAAAACGAAGATCATGGCATCCAGTCCCACCACTTCATGGGAAATAGATGGGGAAACAGTGGAAACAGTGTCAGACTTTATTTTTTGGGCTCTAAAATCACTGCAGATGGTGACTGTAGCCATGAAATTAAAAGATGCTTACTCCTTGGAAGGAAAGTTATGACCAACCTAGATAGCATATTCAAAAGCAGAGACATTACTTTGCCAACAAAGGTCCGTCTAGTCAAGGCTATGGTTTTTCCAGTGGTCCTGTATGGATGTGAGAGTTGGACTGTGAAGAAGGCTGAGTGCCGAAGAATTGATGCTTTTGAAGTGTGGTGTTGGAGAAGACTCTTGAGAGTCCCTTGGACTGCAAGGAGATCCAACCAGTCCATTCTGAAGGAGATCAGCCCTGGGATTTCTTTCTAAGGAATGATGCTAAAGCTGAAACTCCAGTACTTTGGCCACCTCATGCGAAGAGTTGACTCATTGGAAGAGACTCTGATGCTGGAAGGGATTGGGGGCAAGAGGAGAAGGGGACGACAGAGGATGAGATGGCTGGATGGCATCACTGACTCAGACGTGAGTCTGAGTGAACTCCGGGAGTTGGTGATGGACAGGGAGGCCTGGCGTGCTGCGATTCATGGGGTCGCAAAGAGTCGGACAAGACTGAGCGACTGATCTGAATGACATTGAGCCCATTTTCATGTGCCTGTTGACTATCTGAATATCTTTTGTAAAGTGTTCAGTTCTTTGTTGGGGAAATGGGTATTTTTTTAAAAGCTTTTAATGTTATTATCCTTCTAAAGTTGTATCAATTTGTTATTCTCCTGCCAGCAGTATATGAACATGCCTGTTTCATTCTTGTTAGTTTCCATGCTCCCATGCTTATGGTAATTCGACAATGAAAGAATGGAAATTCTTTGGTGATTTAGATTCAATATCCTTTCTAACTGTTCATAATATATTGTCTTACAGAAAAATGACTGATGGAAGAGACCGGGTAGTTGCTCTAGTGGACATGGACTGTTTTTTCGTTCAAGTGGAACAGCGGCAAAATCCTTATTTGAGGAATAAACCTTGTGCAGTTGTACAGTACGCATCATGGAAGGGTGGTGGGTATGTATCGTAGTTATTCTTATAACTCTAAACTACGGTTTTAATTTCTGAGAATACATGGCACTATGCTAGGTCCTGTTTTTGAGAGTTCTGAACTGCTGTGTTTGAGAATGAATAGTAGTATCAATGGGACTTCCTGGCAGTCCAGAGGTTAAGACTTCATTCCAGAGGGTATGGGTTCCATCCCTGGTCAGGGAACTAAGATCCCATATGCTGTTGTGTGGCCAAAAAGTTTAAAAAAAATAGTAGCATCAGTGGCCAAAAAGTTTCTACCATTATGTTTATAACCTAGTTGTCGTGAAATTTTATGATCATGTGAAATTTTTATGATCATGTAATATTTTTGCTCCATGGCCAAAAAATAGTAGCATCTGTGATCAAAAAGTTTCTATTATGTTTATAACCTATTCATCATGCTGAATTTTAATTACTTTTGCTTATGATCATGTAATGTTTTTGCTCCCCCTTTTTTCCTAACCTTAGAATAGTTGCAGTAAGTTATGAAGCTCGTGCATTTGGGGTCACTAGAAACATGTGGGCAGATGATGCTAAGAAGTTATGTCCAGATCTTCTACTGGCACAAATTCGTGAGCTCCATGGAAAAGCTAACCTCACCAAGTAAGAAGAGAAGATGGTTTAAGGGGAGTGGAGGAGTTGGAATCATTTCATGAGGCTAGGAACTGATGTTTTCTAATTTGTTTTGTGTAAATGACATCTGAAAAGGTTCCTTTCAGTCAGCCAACTTTTCAGTGTGAAATGAAAACAGATTTTAATATTATATTTTAGGAACAGTTGAGAATCATTATAACCTATAATGATGTCTACCCTTAATACCTTTTCAGTTCCTTAAATGTTTAAAAATTGGTTATTGTAATTAAAACTTAATACCAGTTCCCATGTTCTCAGGCCAAAAGTGTGAAATTTTTCATTGGCAGTGTCTCTTAAATTTCACATCGTTATAAGGTAAATTCTAGTATTATCCACCCCACCCCTCCCCACTCATTCCTACACACACACACAGATGAGAGGCAAGTTTAGAGAGGTTAAATAATTTAATTTCACACAGCTAAGAAGTAGAAGACAGGATTCAACTTTTTTTCAGATCCCCACATTCTCACAGTATACTATACTGTGTGTGGTGGTGTGTGTAGGGATCATGCTTTGACTTGGGACTTGAGATATTCCTGAACTCACCTATCAGAAGTCTAAAAGTGGAGTGTCATAGCCAACCTCGCATTGGAATTATTGCCAGAAAAGAAGACAGATTTAACTGAAGATTAAAACTATTACTCTAAAGTAGAATTAATTTAGCTAATGGACATATGTTACATTGCATTGAATAGAATTTTATGCTGGCTGGGAAAGACAGTGTCATGTCCCAGAAATATAGTTGACTTCAGAGTGTGATTTTGAAAAGCCACATGCCACCAACTTTATACTGGATCATTTATTTTACCCTTAAAATCTTCATCAAGTAATGAACAAAGGCAGTTTTAAAAAATTTAAGAATATGTTTATAGACCAGAAAGTTATTAAGACCTGGATAATTTAAAATTATTTTAATAGTTAACTTGAGATGCCACATTATAAAAATAAAAATATGATTTGCAGAAACATATATATATGTATATATACACACTAAGTTTTTCAAGTATTTGTAAAAATACCTTGGAGTAATTTACTCAAGTCTATGAAGGAACACCAGCTACTGCAAAAGAGCATCCTTTCCTTGGTCTGTATGTATGTGAGTATATTATGCTGTCATGCTCTTAGGTACCGGGAAGCCAGTATGGAAGTGATGGAGGTAATGTCTCGTTTTGCTGTAATGGAACGTGGCAGCATTGATGAGGCTTATCTAGACCTGACCAGTGCTGTGCAAGAGAGACTACAAAAGCTCCAAAATCAGCCTATCTCAGCAGACTTGTTGCCAACCACCTGCATTGAAGGGTTTCCCCAAGGGCCTACAACAACAGAAGGGACTGTTGAGAAAGGTACTTCCATAGCATCAGTATTGCTTCTGCTTCCTGCCTTTGGAACCTGCTTTGCTTGGTCACACTGCTCCTTCTTGGATTCAATGAAAGGAAACTTAACCTACAACGGGAATGAATCTCAAGGACTCACATGGAAGGATATACAAATTCTCTTATCTTTCCAGGTATATGGATATTGAGAAGCTGTGAAATCTGTAAAATCAAGTTTCTCCTTAAGCATAACTAGGGCAGGTTAAAGTTATCAGTAGAAGGCTGACTGAGCACTTCCATTATTTGTAGGTTAATGTATAACTTGGTTCATAAGAAGGGTGAGCTTTTTTAAGGGGACCTCAAAAACAGAGTTGAGCTACTCACAGGGTGATGTCATCAGTGAGCTGCTCAAGGCCTCTCATTTTATTTGACTTATTTTACTCCTTTTCCCTTCATAGTGATTCCCCTCACTCCCTTCCTACCCCACAAACCCTCTGGCATTCACTTACATAGATCTTCTTAAACATGTATATGTCTTTACAAATTGTACAGTGTTGCTTTGTACGTGTGCTTTTAATTATTTTTGTTTATTTAGTTACTTTATTTGATAATTATCATTTTTTCATTTATTTTTTGAAGTGTAGTCAATTTACTATTATATTAGTTTCAGGTGTACAACATAGTGATTCAATATTTTTATAGGTTATATTCCATTTAAAGTTATTATAAAATAATGACTATATTTCCCTGTGCTGTATCCATTTATTTATTTTATACACAATAGTTTGTAACTCTGAAACCCCTGCCTCTAACTTGCCCCTTCTCCTTCCCTTTCCTCACGGTAACAACTAGTTTGTTCTCTATATCTGAGTCTGTTACAGTTTTGTTGTATTCATTTGTTTATATTTTAGATTCCACATATAAGTGATAACATACAGTATTTGTCTTTCTCTGACTTAATGTGTACTTTTAAAACTTGTGCTTTTATATAATGTGTGCTTTTATATAATGTGTCCTTTTAAAACTTGTGCTAGAGTTTTAAAAGCACACATTATATAAGTGAAAAGATGTTCAACATCAATAATTAGTAGAGAAATGCAAATCAGAAATACAATGAGGTATCCCTCATACCAGTCAGAAGGGCCATCATCTAAAAAATCTCCAAATAAAAATGCTGGAGAGGATGTGGAGAAAAGGGAACCCTTGTACACTGTTGGTGGGAATGTAAATTGGTACAGCCGCTATGGAAAACAGTTTTGGAGGTTCCTTAAAAAACTAAAAATAGAACTACCATATAACCCATCAATCCCACTTCTGGGGTATATACCCAGAGAAAACCATAATTCAAAAAGATACATGCACCCTAGTGTTCATTGCAGCACTATTTACAATAGCCAGGACATGGAAGCAACTTAAATGCCCATCAGTAGAGGAATGGATAAAGAAGATGTGGTACATATATACAATGGAGTATTACTCAGCCATAAAAAAGAACAAAATAATGCCATTTGTAGCAGCATGGATGGACCTAGAGATTGTCATACTGAGTGAAGTAAGACAGACAAATACATGATATGTGAAATTTTTAAAAAATTGATCTTTTTGTGTGTGAAATAAAAAAAAAAGAGGTACAAATGAACTTATCTACAAAACAGAAGTAGAGTTGATGTAGAAAACAAACTTGTGGTTACCAGGGGATAAGGAAGGGAGGAATAAGTTGGGAGATTGTAACTGACATATATACACTACTATATATAAAATTGGAGAAGGCAGTGGCAACCCACTCCAGTACTTTTGCCTGGAAAATCCCATGGATGGAGGGGCCTGGTGGGCTGCAGTCCATGGGGTCGCTAAGAGTCAGGCATGACTAAGCAACTTCCCTTTCACTTTTCACTTTCATGCATTGGAGAAGGAAATGGCAACCCACCCCAGTATTCTTGCCTGGAGAATCCCAGGGACAGAGGAGCCTAGTGGGCTGCCGTCTGTGGCGTCGCACCGAGTCGGACACGACTGAAGTGACTTAGCATTAGCATATATAAAATAGAAGACAAGAATGTGCTGTGTAGCACAGGAACTCTACTTAGTACTCTGTTATGGCCTATATGGAAGAAAAATCAAAGAGAGTGGATATAGGTATTGATACATGTATAACTGATTCACTTTGCTGTATACCTGAAACTAATACAACTTTGTACATCACCTATACTCCAATAAATTTTTTTTAAAAAGATGCAGTTGAGTATAAACTGCATTAATTTGCCATGAAACAATGTTAAACTTGTGCTTCTTAATTACAAGATCATGTTATGGTACTATAGATCTCATTCTTTTTAATTTTCTTTCATTGGTGGTTTTACAGATCTATCCATGTAGCTGTATTTATGTGTAATTGACTGCTTTAAAAAAAATCATTTATTTTTGGGGGGGTGCTGTGTCTTCATTGCTGTGCGGGCTTTTCTCTAGTTGCAGCGAGCGGGGGCTGCTCTCTAGTTGTGGTGCATGAGCTTCTCAGTGAAGAGGCTTCTCCTGTTGTGGAGAGTAGGCTCTAGGGTGCATAGGCCTCAGTAGCTGGGGCATGTGGGCTCAGTGGTTGCGGCTTCCTGGCTCTAGACCACAGGCTCAGTAGTTGTGGTGCATGGGCTTAGTTGCTCTGCAGCATGTGGGATCTTCCTGGGCCAGGGATCAAACCCATGTCCCCTGCATTGGCAGGCAGATTCTTTACCACTGAGCCACCAGGGAAGCCCAGTTGATTGCTTTTAATTGCAGCACAATCTATGGTATGGATCTACTATGTTTACAGACCCTTCTGTTTATATGATGAATGTCCTTATTAGTCCTCTTTTGGACCTATGCAAGGGTTTCTCTTGAGTATTTTCAGGAGTGGACTGCTAGATCATAGGGTATAAACACATACTTAGTTTCACTAAATATTGCCAAATTGGTTTCCAGAATTGCTATAACAATTTGCCTGACCCCTGACAGTACACAAGAGTTCCCATTTCCTCCCTATCCGCACCAGCAATTGGTATTACCTGATAATTTTAAAATGTAATGGCTACAAAGGTGTACTTTATATTTTGGGGCTTGTTTTAACTTATATTTCTCAATTTACTAATTGAAGTTGAGCTTTTTTTCATATACTTGTTAGCCAGTTGAGTTTCTACTTTTATGAGTTTGCTTATTTATAATCACCCAATTTTCCATTGGATTTCCTGCCCTTTTTGTCAGGGGAGAAGTCTCCTTCTGTATCCTAATTGTTGGTTCCTTGTCTGTTTTTGACACTTCAAACATCTTTTCTCAGGTCTGTCATCCATTAACTTTATTTATACTGTATTTTGTTGAACGAATTCTTTTAGTCCTTCCATTTTTCACCTTATGGTTTGTGCATTTTAAGTCTCATTTTAGACATTCATTTCACCCAAATGTCTGTTCCTAAAGACAATTTTCTACATTTTCTTCAATTTGCCTTATAGCTTATTTTTAGGTATTTCAACTATATGGAGTTTACCATTTTATTTGATTTAAAGTAGGAAGCCACCTTAATTATTAATCTTTTAGTGAGTCAGTTTTCCCAACAATTATTTATTAATAATCCATTTTTCTCAACTTCTCATATATCAGTTGTTTCTATAATAGCCCATTAGGGTCTCCTTTTGCTTCAGAAACACATTGTTTTTATTAGTTTGTGGTATGTTATAATATTTGATAAGGACTCCCCTCTACTTTTGTTTTTCAAAATTGTCTTGGCTATTTATGGACCTTTATTGTTTGGTATATGTTTTAGAATGCATTAGTTGAATTCCTCAAGAAATTCTGGAAGTTACATTGAATTCACATTTTTATTTATTTTTTAAACATATTTATTTAGTTAGATGCACTGGGTCTTAGTTGCGACATGTGGGATCTAGTTCCCTGACCAGGGATCAGACCTGGGTCCCCTGAATTGGGAGCTCAGAGTCTTAGCCACTGGACTACCTGGGAAGCCCCTGAATTCACATTTTTAGAAAGGATAGTATCTTAGTGTTAAATCATCCCATCTATAAACATTTCACCATTTTTTAGGTCTTCACTTATGTACCTTTTAGTGATTTTTATTTATTTTTTAAAATGCATTTTGTTGAAATGTAGTTTTTTAAAATTTTTGACCAGGCTGGGTTTGTTACTGTGTGGGCTCTTTAGTTGCGGCCAGTGGGGGCTACTCTACAGTTGCGGTACACAGGCTGCGGTAGCTTCTCTTGTTACAGAGCACAGGATCTAAGGCGCGTGGGCTTCAGTAGTTGTGGTTCCTAGACTCTAGAGCACAGGCTCAGTAGTTGTGGCACAAGGTCCTAGCTGCTTCTGACCAACCAGGGATTGAACCTGTGTCTCCCACATTGCCAGGCGGATTGTTCACCATTGAGCTACCAGGGAAGCCCTGTTGAAGTATAGTTGATTTACAGTGTGTTAATTTCTGCCATACAGCAAAGTGATTCTTTAAGACACATATATATATATAAAATTCTTTTTCATATTTTTTCCATCATAGTTTATCACAGGATATTGATATAGTTCTCTGTGCTTTACAGAAGGACTGTGTTGTTTATCCATTCTATGTATTGTAATAGTTTGTATCTGCTAATTGCAAACTCCCAATGCATCCCTCCCTGCTGCCCTTGGCAACCACAGGTCTGTTCTCTGTTTTGTAAGTCTGCTTCTGTTTTATAGACAGTTCATTTGTGTCCTACTTTAGACTCCACATACCTTTTAGTAATTTTTAAATTACAATTTTTATCATATAATTATGATTATTTCTGCTTCTTCTGAAATCTGGAATCCAGTAGGTTTCCCTTTTTCTTTCTCATCTAAACCTTGATATACATAAAGTGTGTAAATTAAGTGTATACTTGACTGATTTTCACAAAGTAAACCCACTTGTATAAACAGAACCCAGATCAAAAAACATCAGAACTCTAGAAGCCGCATTTGCTTGTGCTCCCAGTCGTTCTCTGTCCCTCTCCCCTCTCCTATATAACAACTGTCCTGATTTCTATTTAACTTACTTTTGAAGTTTCTAAAATTGAAATTATGCAGTATATACTTGAGTCTGGCTTCATTCATTCAATATTGTCTTTGTGAGTGTCATCCATTCTGTTGTATATAGTTGGGTTTGTGTAGTATTACATTGTATGAATATACCACAATTTACCCATGGATATTTTGTGGGTTTTTTTTTCCAGTTTTGGACCACTAATAACAGAGTTGCTATGAATATTTTTGTAAATATCTTTTGGTGAACAAATGTGTACATTCTGTTGAGCATGTGACTGACGTGCTCAGTTGTGGGGTTTGCCTGTATTCAGCTTTAGTTTGTCTGTACTCAGTGTTAGTAGATAGCCCCAAAAGTTTTCCAGAATGGTTGTACTGATTTATAATTCCACTAGCAGTATATGAGAGTTCTAGTTGTGCCACATCTTTGTTAACCTTTGCTTTTTTCTCTTTTGTGTTTTAACCATTTTGATAATTGTGATATCATATATGGTGATGTCATATTATGGTTTTAGTTTGCATGTTCCTGGTATTAATGAAATTGAGCACCTTTTTGTAAGTGACCATTCTTTCATGAAGTGTCGGTTTAAACACTTGCCCATTTTTCTTGATTGTCTTATCTCATTCATCTATAGGACTTCTTTATGTATTCTGGATATGAATCATTATCAAATATATATACTGCAACATCTTATGGTTTGTGGCTTTTCTCTTTTTAAAAAATTTTTGGCCATGCCAAGTGACATGCAGGATCTTAGTTCCCTGCCCAGGGATCGAATCTGTGCCCCCTGTAGTGAAAGCCCAGAATCTTAACCACTGGACTGCCAGGGAAGTCTCAAGACTTCTTTTTTTGAGGAAGGCCTGTATTGCTATGAACTTCCTTCTTGAGACTCCTTTTGCTGTATCTCAGATTTTGTATGGTTGTGTTTTGTTTTTATAATACTTAAAATAATTTAAGTTTTTTTTAAGACTGTATGCTCTTTTAGACCTGTTGAAAGCTATGGACCCTTGCTTGTCTCAGAAAAATACTAAGTCACTAAGTCACACAGTCCGACTCTGTGTGACCCCATAGACGGCAGCCCGCCAGGCTTCCCTGTCCATGGGATTCTCCAGGCAAGAACACTGGAGTGGGTTGCCATTTCCTTTTCCAGTGCATGAAAGTGAAAAGTGAAAGTGAAGTCGCTCAGTCGTGTCCGACCCTCAGCGACCCCATGGACTGCAGCCTTCTAGGCTCCTCCATCCATGGGATTTTCCAGGCAAGAGTACTGGAGTGGGGTGCCATTGCCTTATATAAGACAATTTTGCATGCAGTTTTCAGGAGATTTGCAGACCCTCTCAAAACCTACATAGTTCAGAATAAGAACTATTTATTACTTATTACATTGGTTTTGTGGGAGGCAACTCATTGTTGAAGAGCTCTCTGGTGAAGATGATGGTGCATACCTTTGTTGGTGGTCAAATGTTACTTCAACTCAAATGGTTGTTCTATACCTATCTTTATTACATTTTTCTATAAAATGCCAGTGTTTTAAAGAAGTCTTATTTCTGTATGAGGAAATAAAAGGTATTTGTATATGAAGGAACAAGTTGCTTTATTGTGTCCAGTTTAAATTTTAAGCTTCCAGATGCAGTGATAACATCTTATTATTTCGAGTGTTCAGAATAATACAATGTCTAGGAAATGATTTACGGTGATATTTCATATCATACTCCTGAGTCTTCACATGATGTATGCAGCCAGAAAAAATCTGATAACAGAAATTAGCTGATCTAAGTGTATATAATCTCCCAGAAATTATTTTTCATGAATATGACATATATTTCAAAGCTAGGAAAAGAATCCAGGTATCTGATGTTTTGGTACTAAAGTTCCCATTCAGCTTTATCATCCTGCCTCTTAATGGGTCCTATTTACCCATTTGCAACTTTGGGTTTTCTGTTTCTGAAATAGTTGTGTGTGTGTGAAGTTTAAGTAGTATGATTACTTAAAAATAATACTCAAAAATTCCCAGAGTGAAAACTTTCCCTTTGGGGCCTCTTTGTAACTGGTTTGTGTCAGCTAAAGAACTCCTTTGTTTTCTCCTTTGCTTCCTCTTAATTCATTTCTTTCTAAGCAAATATTGAACATGTGAATGTGTATAACAAGAAACAGTTGTGTAGCTGTATTAATATAAGAAAATTATAAATCAACTGTCAGGGACTTCCCTGGCAGTCCGTGGTTAAGACTCCATGCTTACATCGCAGGGGCTATGGGTTCTATCCCCTGGCCCATGTGCTGCCCAGCTCAGCCAAAAAGAAACAAAAAGAAGATAAAAATAAATTAATATTAAAAAAAAAAAAAAATCAGCTGCCAAAGTTGAGAGCTGTAGGAGTTGGGATAGACTCCTTGCAGGCTTTGAAGAAGGAAGCTGCCATATTGCAAGAGGGCCTTTGGAGAAGCCCCCATGTGTATGCTTTGAGAGCTACCCTCTGCTGACAGCAAGCAAGAAAGGAGGACCTCAGTCCTACAGCCATAAGATGATAAATTCTGTGAACAACCAGAGGGAGCTTGAAAGTGAAAGTATTAGTTGCTCAGTCGCGTCCAACTCTTTGCGACTCCATGAACTATAGCCCTCCAGGCTCCTCTGTCCATGGAATTCTCCAGGCCAGAATAAGTAGCCATTCCCTTCTCCAGCACATCTTCCCAACCCAGGGATCAAACTGGTCTCCTGCATTGCAGGCAGATTCTATACCATCTGAGCCACCAGAGCTTGGAAGGTACTAAGCTCATGGCACAGAAGAAGGTACACCAGTTATTAGTATAAGGACTTCTCTTTTGTATTAATAGTTATGGATCCTAGAGTTGTGGACCATAGCTAGAGTTTATCAGTTTAATCCTGAAGTTTTGGCACAAATTACCAGTGCTCACTCGTATAACAGTTCTAGTCAACATTGTATTAGAGGTTCAAGATGATGCAGTCAGTACAGGAAAAGAAATAAAAGATGTGAAGGAAGAGTGAAATAGGAGACATGGCCATGTTTATAGAAAATCCTAAGGAATCTACCCTCCCCCCACTCCCACTAAAAGAACCTAGAATAATTGAGTTTAGTAGGGTTGCAGGGGACAAAGTCAATGTGCAAGAATTTGTAATACTTCTATATATTAAAATGGGAAGTTGAAATTTAAAAAGCAATGGCATTTTTGCAATAGCATTAAAACCATGAAATTATTAGAAATATATCCAACAATATATGTGGAAAAAACAGTTCAAGATATATGCAGGTCAAGCCCCAAGCTGATCTACAGATTCATTGCATTTTCACCAAAATCCCAGCAGGATTTTATAGAAATTGACAAACTGATTCTAAAATTTATATGGAAACGCAAAGGATGAGGAATACTCAATTTTAGAAAAAACTAATTTGTAAAACTTAACACTACCTGATTTTAAGAGCTAACTCTAAATTTATGGGTACTTCCTAGTGATCCAGTGGTTAAGACTTTGTGCTTCCACAGCAGGGGTACGGGTTTGATCCCCTGGTGTGGCCAAAAACAAAACAAAAGTTAAGGTGGCACAGGCAAGAATGGAAGAAATACGAATAAAATAGAGTGAGTTGCAGTGGGTATGTGGAATACGGTGAAGTGGCCTTGGTAACTAGATAACTGCAATTGTGTTAGTTGCTCAGTCTTGTCTGAGTCTTTGCGACCCCGTGGACTGCAGTCCACCAGGCTCCTCTGTCCATGGGATTCTCCAGGCAAGAATACTGGAGTGGGTTGCCATTTCCTTCTCCACAGATAACTACAATGAAGGGGAGTAAAAGAAAAGTCAATATTAGATTTTAAACCTTTAAGAGAAACAGGAAGTTGTTTGGGAAAGAGAACCTTTGAGGAGGAAGATATAAAGATTGACTTTAGTAGCATTTTGTTCGATACTTTAATGAAAAATTCAAAAATTTAATGAAAAATTTTCTGTAGGGAGGTAGAAATAAGGGATTAAAGTTTAAGAATTTGGGAAAGGAGCTTAAGATTTGCGTGTACTCAGCATAAGCAAATTGAAACATAAGCCAGTACCAGTTCACCGAGAGAAAAGGTATCTACGAAGAAGAAGAATGTTACTCAGTATCCACAGTTAGGGCGTTAGAGGAGGAAGACGGGTTAGCAAAGCAGAGAAACAGCAGTTGGAAAATCCTTCCTTCTATGTGCTCCTCTTCCTCCTCCTCCTCATATATATGAGCCTTTATTCTACCTCTTCAAGACACTCTGTATTTTCTTGCCTTGTTCATAGCTCATTTGTGTGTGTGTGTGTGTGTGCTCAGTCGTGTCCGACTCTTTGCAACCCTTTGGACTGCAGCCTCCCAGGCTTCTCTGTCCATGGGATTTTTCAGGCAAGAATACTGGAGTGAGTTGCCATTTTCTGCTCCAGAGGATCTTCCTAACTCAGGGACCAAACCCACATTTCCCACATCACCTGTGTCTCCTGCACTGCAGGCAGATTCTTTAACATTGAGCCATCAGGGAAGCCCTCACTTCAGCCTCTTTAAACCAGCGTGTATATGTCTTAACTTTCTTGTTACATAATACTTTTAAAATGCTTTTCCAAAACTGACTAGTCCTAAATTGGATAATAAGATATTTTCAAGGCCGTAAGTACAAAGCTACATCTAATTTAAATAGTTTGTCAAGAGAATAAATCTTATAGTGATGCTGATTAGATTTAAGCTATTCAACTGGAACCAGCCTCTAAAAATACAGAAGTGCTAACTTAAGTTTATACTGAAGCGTGAGATAATTCTGAATAATTTCTAATTGAGTAACTTAATAGAATTCTTGGTGGCATGCAAGGGAAGTTGGAGGAAGAAAGTTCAAAACTGGAGAGAGAAAACAGAAGTACTTTTAAATCATTGCTCATAAAAGATAATACAAAATATTTGTTGGTTATTGGAGCTTATAAGGTTCAGCCTAGGCTGGAAATTAAGGCTGCTGGACTTGGTATGAGAAATTGATCTCTGTTGTGATACTGAGTGGTCTTCTAAAAACATATTTAAAGTACCTGAAATCTAAGCATTTCTGCATTAGATAACACAATTAAATAAAACCCTGATTTAAAAAAAAATGTCTACCTGTGACCTCTCAACTTTTTCAGAGGAAAGGCGAAAACAAGGCTTATTGCAATGGCTTGATTCTCTTCAGACTGAAAGCACCAGCTCTCCAGACCTACAGCTCACTATGGGAGCAGTGATTGTGGAAGAAATGCGAGTAGCCATCGAGAGGCAGACCGGTTTTCAGTGTTCTGCTGGGATTTCACACAATAAGGTGAAGGCTAATAGTAGATTTCAAAGAGAAACATAGATATATCTGTAGTTAAACACAGGGATAAAAACAAACACAAACTTAAAACAACAACAATAAAACATAGACGGGATAGATATGAGTGGGGCATTTAAGATTTTTTTTATGTGGACTATTTAATAGTCTTTATTGAATTTCTTATAATAATGTTTCTGTTTTATGTTTTTCTTTTTTTGACTTTGAGGTATGTAGGATCTTAGCTCCCTGACCAGGGATCAAACCCACATTCCCTGTGTTGGAAGAAGTCTTAACCACTGGACCTCTAAGGGAAGGAAGTCCCTGCATGGGGCATTTAAACCATTACACATCTTTGAAATGGGTTCCTCTTTAAACTTCACATTGAAGACAAAAACCTAAGTAATTCTTCAATGTGAGAACTGACATTGCACATGTACTTTCCTAAGAAACAGGCTGAAAATTTTGCTGGAAATGGTTATTTACATAGTTGTAGCCACAATATTTCCTTAATGATTGAACTATCCAAAGAAAGGAGGAAGCGGGAATTCCTTGGTGATCCAGTGGTTAGAACTCGGCTGGGGAACTTTCACTGCCCAGGGCCTGGGTTCAATCCCTGGTTGGGGGAACTAAGATCCTACAAGCCAGGCAGTGTAGGCAAAAAAAGAGACTAGTCTTTTTATTTTATATATGAACTTATTCCTTATCTTTTCACTTGCTGAATATTCTAGTATTATCTCACTTCTTCTGTGGTATGACCTAGGTATTCTCTGCTTTTTTCTATTCTTTCTAATTAAAGTACAGTTTGGCCTTGGGATCTTCATTGCCTTTGATCTAGGCTTAGGGTGGTAGCTGATTTTCCCTGGTTACTACCTTCTCTCCCTTCCTCAAGAAGAGGAAAGTTCAGCACTGTGCAGCTTGCAGGATCTTAGTTCCCTGACCAGGGATTGAACCCAGGCCCTCAGCAGTGAAAGCACTGAGTCTTAACCACTGGACCACCAGGGAATTTCCAAGGAGAGGAAAGTTGCCAAATTAGCCAGTAGAGTTTTGGGAGGTTTTTTCCTGGTTAGGTGGAAAGAGAGGAAACAAATCTCAGTGTAGTAATTTAAATTAAATATGACCTAGTAGAAGTTTCAGAGAATTTCTCCCATGAATGTGAAGTGATTTTATATTTTTTCCTACCAATTATAATTTGTGAAATGATACCACTGAAGTACCTTATTCTTTGAAAAGACTTCTCATGGGTGTTTTTCATTTTGAAGTCTTATTTAGTATAAGATGTTTGCTATTGGATGATGATTTTGAGCCCAGTCTTTGTCACAGATACTAAATGATGGTAATCTGTATTAAACTGGGACTTAAAATGGACTGACCATTAATCAAGAAATGTCTATGTCTCTAAGTGGGGTAGGGCAAAATGAGTTTGTTTCAGCATTTTCATATGGACACACTAAGAAATGCCTCTTAAGTCTCTTCTGTAGCTTCTTTGTTCTTTACCCTCTTGAAGTAGGAGAACCTTAAGGAACAGATGGGTGGAAAAAACTACTAAAGAAAAACAGAATGGAAGATGTGGGAAGAACAATGAGGATAATGATAGTGGGTCATGTTTTCCTCTGTGGATGTTGTTGGACACCCAGGTTTGGAGATGTCTTGAGTTTCTGGTTCTGTTTTTGTTTTTAATGTGGAAACCACTAGTTACAGCCCTTAAGCTGTGCCTTGTGTATGAATGTGGGTATGTGTGTATATTAATATTCACCGTGTGTGGGTGTTGACAGTAATGAGGTTTTTATGCTTCCCATGCTCCAGGTTCTGGCAAAACTGGCCTGTGGATTAAACAAGCCCAACCGGCAGACCCTGGTCTCACACGGGTCAGTCCCACAACTCTTCAACCAAGTGCCTATTAGCAAAATGTAAGTATTCAGGGAGCACCTCAGATTCCACTCCTCTATCTATGTGAAGGCTCTCTCTAGTTGTAGTTTCTTCTGTTCCTTAAGAATTGGAGCCAAGGAAAACAGGTACCATGGAGACAGGAGGGAGATAACAGAAAATTTTGCAAACACACTGAGATTTATTTTCTTAATAAACCTTCAATTCCGGATTATCTGTGGAAGATAATTAATCCTGAATTTTAAAAAATGAACTGATTTTTAGCCATACGTTTAACTTCCTTCTAGGTTTTTTATTAAAACCTATTACTAAATAACAAATAGGAATTTTAATTCTTTCCTTTTTTCTAATATCGTAGCAAGCCATTCAGGGCTACTGAATTGTTCCCAAATAAAATTAATAACTAGGCTGTGCATACCAGTTGTGTGTCCTTGACCAAGGGCTTATAATATTGTTGAAGGGACAAGATATAACTGTTCAAAGCAATAAAGTTCCGTAATCAAGAGTGTACGGAACTGCTAAATGAATTGTACAGGGAGTCACCAAAGTTCATAAAAGTCATCTGAGAAGGACTTATAAAAAGGGCATGGGATTTTGTTTTTAGATTTGGCACAATTTGGAGTCAGATGAGAATATAAGAGAAATACCAATTTAGAGAATGTTTTGAACACAAAAAAGGAGAAAGTATAAGGTATTTTCAGTGAATGGGACATGACCTCGTACCATATTGAGGAAAATAAGTAATGGAAAAAGGACTGAACAGATAGGTTAAGGACAGATTATTAGATATCTCAAAGGCTAGGCTGAAGAATTACTATATTCTTAAATACAAAAGGTTTTAGCTATTGAAGGGGGTTTGTTTTGGGAGGTGGAATTTGAATCCATAAATGGGACAGTAGATCCTGTACAATTGAAAAGTTTATATAGTTGATTTGATAACCACTTAATGAATTGGCCCTTGTGTTTATGCTACGGTTACTCCTATTCCTAGGCCCTAACTCCCAGAGTATTGAATTCCCAGTCATCTAGTCTTATTCTAGAAAATCAATAATTTACGGAACCACTGTGTGTTATCATTTTCCCTAAATCTTGGAGAGCTGCTTACACAGACAAAATATTTTGTATCTACTGCTAACCAGATATTGATGATGTTACTTACAAATTTATTGTCTTTTGTTGTTAGCCGTAATCTTGGAGGAAAACTAGGGGCCTCTGTCATTGAAATCCTGGGAGTAGAATACATGGGAGAGCTGACCCAGTTCTCTGAATCCCAGCTCCAGAGTCATTTTGGGGAGAGGAATGGGTAAGTGATTCCTGATACTGTTCAGTCATAACTTTTATGGATATGTTAAATTCAAATATAGACAAAAGCATCAGGTAAAATCTAGACCTATTAGGTTAACATTCACTCCTTGAAGTAACTGCACTGATCCTTTTGCTTTAAAATATTAGATCACTATAGCCTATCAGTCTAGTTTTTTTTCCCCCCCATGTACCTAACTAATTAGGTTGGTAGAAAGGAACTCTTACTTTGAAGCTTGGTTATATACGTGTACAAAGCTGCCGTTATTCCTTTAAGATCCTTGTATTTAGGCTTAGTAAGTACCAAAAAAGCTTGGGGATGTGAAATCCTGTAGCTTGGTTGGTACTTTTCCAAAAATATAAATGATGACTTGACCTTAGAAAGCATAATCAGTATTCTTCTCCTGAGTAGTTTATTGTACTGGAATTCATGGGGAAGGGCAAGATTCTGTGATGTACTTAATTTTGAATAGATTTTTCCTTTTTCATGAAAGGGATAAAAGGTTTAGTATCATATAGGTATTTTGTTTTAACAAGAATAGTCATTTGCTTTCACCTTAAACTTTTGTGTTGGTTTTATCAGATCTTGGCTATATGCCATGTGCCGGGGGATTGAACATGATCCAGTTAAACCCAGGCCAATAACCAAAACCCTTGGCTGCGGCAAGAACTTCCCAGGAAAAACAGCTCTGTCTACTCGGGATCAGGTGGGCAGACATTCCTGACAGAACATTGTCTCTTTTAAGGGAACTGGTGGGTAGGTTTTGGTAGCTGTGAAAACTTAGATGGAACCTTTATGCTGTAAAATATGCAGGAAACAGAAGGGGTTTTGTGTTGAAAATTGATGAGTTTCACCTGGGATTTTTATTATTTCTTTTCCTTTCTTCATCTAAAAAGAGCTAGAATGGAACTAACTGAAGTTTGAAATGGAATTACTCATTTTTTGGTAGATGAAAACTTAGGAAGCCAGGATATTGTGCCTCTGGTTTGTGTCTTTTTTCTCAGAGCTGGAACATGCCTTAAGTTTACCTTATAGCATGTCAGCAAGAAAAGAAAGTGAAAACTCTTAGATTAGGGCAGCTCAAAGTTCTGAAGATTTCTATCATCTGGTGATCCTTATGGGGGAGACTTTGTTGCACACTTCCATTTTGGGGAGAACTGAACAAAACGACCATTTTTGCATGCTGAGTCGCTTAAGTCATGTCTGACTCTTTGTGACCCTATGGGACTATAGCCGGCCAGGCTCCTTTGTCCAAGGGATTCTCCAGGCAATAATACTGGAGAGGGTTGCCATGCCTCCAGTATCTTCCCAACCCAGGGATCAAACCCATGTCTCTTAGGTCTTCTGCACTGGCAGGCGGGTTCTTTACCACTAGCGCTACCTGAGAGTTCTATAATAAACCTAGAGTCTTTAAATGAAAGATTAAAATCTCAATACTTTTTTTAGGTGCAATGGTGGCTTTTGCAATTAGCCCAGGAACTAGAGGAGAGACTCATCAAGGACCGAAATGCTGTAAGATTTTCTTTATTGCTTGGGTGAGCTTTGGGATATAAATATCAGTATGGAGTAGAAAGAAGATACAAAAATATACCAGCTAGAAAACGTTAAGAAATCTTTTATCTTTTCCCATAAAACTGCTGTAAAACTCAATATAATTTTCAAAAACCTCGATCTGTGAACTGCTGACTACTAGATCTTTGAAGACCTGACTACTCCTGTCTCCCTCATTACCATTTGCTTTTACATTTTTGTATATTATCTAAATCCCACTCCAACTCTGAATACACAGTGGATCTTCATCAGAGTACAGAACTGTTAAGCAGGACATTTAGGGATTGGACTGTAAATTATTCAGCTTTAACACAGTCCATGTGACAAAGAAGTATTCAGTTTTAGAGACAGAGTCTTAAGACAAAGATTAAACATATGATTAGTTTATCTTCTCTCTTTAAAAAAAAACTATTGATACATATATATATATTTATATACCATAAAATTCACCCATTTACAGTATAAAAGTTCAGTAGTTTTCATATATTTCAGAGTTCAACTATTCCATAATCAATTTAAGGACATTTCCATAACCCAAAAAGAAATCCTGTACCTGTATTAGTGGGTACTAATCCTGTATTAAAGGGTACTAATAGTTATTCTGCAAGCCCTAGGCAATTCTAGTTTGCTTTCTGTCTGTATAGATTTACTATTCTGGACATTTCCTATCTGTGCAATAATCTTATATGTGGCCATTTGTGACTGGCTTGAAATCTTTAACATGTTTCCAAGGTTTATTCATATTGTAGCATCTATCAGTCCTTTATTCCTTTTTATGACAATAATATTCTACTGAATGGATATACCACATTTTATTTATCAGTTCATCAGTGAATGGATATTTGAGTTGTTTCCACTTTTTGGCTATTATAAGTAATGTTGCTGTGAACATTCATGTACAGATTTCTCTGTAGACATGTTTTCCCTTCCCTCGTATATATACCTAGGAGTAGAATACTGAGTCACATGGTAACTCTGTTAGCACATGAGGCTGTTGCTGCACTATTTTATACTCCAAGCAATGTAAGAGGCCTGTAATTTCTCTATATCTTTATTGTTTAGTCGCTAGGTATAAAGTGGTTTTCAGGTGCGTATTGACTATTTTCTGATTTTATTTGGAGAAATACCCGTTGAGATCCTTTGCCATTTTTGAAATGAGTTGTCTCTTTATATTGAGTTTTAAAACTTTTGTATGTGTTCTGGATACAAATCCCTTGTCAAATATATAATATATAAGTATTTTCTCCCATTCTGTGGATTTTCTTTTCATTTTCCTGATGGTATTGCTTGATGTGTCCTCTCCTGTTGAAACATCAACTATATACTGTCAGGAATCATCTGTAATTAACTGTCTGCCCCTTTTTAGTGGAATTGGTGGTAAATGTTTGTTCTTTTGTTGTTTTGGTTTAGTCACTAAGTCATGTCCAACTTTGCAACACATGGACAGTAGCATGCCAGGCTCCTCTGTCCTCCACTACCTCCCCGAGTTTGCTCAAATTCATCTCCATTGAGTCAGTGATGCTATCTTAACCATCTCATCCTCTGCCACCCTCCTCTGCTTTTGCCTTCAAGCTTTCCCAGCATCAGGGTCTTTTCCAATGAGTCAGCTCTTTGCATCAGGTGGCCAAAGTATTGGAGCTTCAACTTTAGCATCAGTACTTCCAATGAATATTCAGGATTGATTTCCTTTAGGATTGACTGTTTTGATCTCCTTGCTGTCCAAGGAACTCTCAAGAGTCTTCTCCAGCACCACAATTCAAAAGTATCAATTCTTCAGTGCTTAGCCTTCTTTATGGTCCAACTCTCACATCTCTACAAGACTACTGGAAAAACCATAGCCTTGACTGTACAGATCTTTTGTTAGCAAAGTCAGGTCTCTGCTTTTTAATATGCTGTCTAGGTTGGTCATAGCTTTCCTTCCAGGAAGCAAGCATCTTTGAATTTCATGGCAGCAGTCACCATCTGCAGTGATTTTGGAGCCCAAGAAAATAAAATCTATCACTGCTTCTACTTTTTACTCATCTATTTGCCATGAAGTGATGGGACCGGATGCCATGATTTTAGTTTTTTGAATGTTGAGTTTTAAGCCAACTTTTTGCACTCTCCTCTTTCACCCTCATCAAGAGGCTCTTTAGTTCCTCTTCACTTTCTGCCATTAGAGTGGTATCATCTGCATATGTTGTTGATATTTCTCCCGGCAATCTTGATTCCAGCTTGTGCTTCATCCAGCCTGGCATTTCGCATGATGTACTTTGCATAGAAGAAGGGTGACAATATACAGCCTTGATGTACTCCTTTCCCAATTTTGAACCAGTCCATTGTTCCATGTCTGGTTTTAACTGTTGTTTCTTGACCTGCATACAGATTTCACAGGAGGCAGGTAAGGTGGTCTGGTATTCCCATCTCTGGAAGAATTTTCTACAGTTTGTTGTGATCTACACAGTCTAAGCTTTAGCGTAGTCAGTGAAGCAGAAGTAGATGTTTTTTCTGGAATTCCCTTGCTTTTTCTGTGATCTAACAAAGGTTGGCAATTCGGTCTTTGTTCTTCAGTAGGTAACAAAGAGGTTGTGCTATGGGCTTATTTGATGTTGCCCACTAGGTGTCGCTCCGTGCTCATCTCTCTATCCTCTGATAGTCTGACCTCATGTCCTGTCATTTCCCCCACGTGCTCCATTAACAGCCTCCACTCTGCTGGCCTCTTCCCTGTTTATTTAACACACCAAGGAAATTTCACCTTCACTTCCTCCCCAGTTCCTCTATCATATCAGCAGCCTCCATCACTCTCTGCCTTACTCGGCTTCACTTTGTAGTCGTTTCAATTACAAGCCTACTTATTTATTATATGTAGCTCCTACTACAAGATATGATCCTCCAGAGCCTGGACTTTATTTTGTTCTCTCCTTTATCTCTTGATAGTGCCCGATACAGTTATAGTTAACTGGTTTTAGTCAACAAGGACTTCTCTGTAGTTGCGAATTTGTATTCTCTCCAGATACATACAAACCTGAATAAGCTGTATTTACAAAATGCACAAAAATACAAAATGTATTTTTACCTAAAAATTAGTTGCTACTTTTGGTTTATTTGTCTTAAGTATATTTCTTCTTACTGGAATCTTTTGATTTTGAGGGGTCCCTGTGTATACTTGTCACCTTATTGCCTCTTGGCCTTACTTTCTTAGTTTGCTTTGCATCAACAGGATTCATATACTTAGATTTCACTGAAAAGTGAGTCAGTGATCTTGCTTTCTAGAGGCAAGCTCACTACCTGTGTATCTTCTATAGATGGGCTGTAAGGAGGTGATAGTAGAAACTTCTCTTCTTGAGCATGAGAGCATCAGAGAGGTTAAGAAGAAATCCACTACTCAATCCTGACCCCCTTTCAACGACTTACATGAACTCTTCCTTCAGTCACAGAATATAGTACTATAGACCTTTGTATAATCTTCCTGCATGGATACCACAAAAGAACATTTAGGAGAAACCATTTTCATTTATTCTGTCAAATATCCTAGATATTCTAATACTCCATCACCCAAATTATGTCTTCTCCAGTTACTTATACTCAGAAACAGCACAAATATTTTAAAAATTAAACCCTATTTCCAAACCATTATGCCACCCTGATTCTTTTCTCTCACACAGTTCAGTATTAGAATCCAGCTGCTCAAGGTAACTTTAGTTCTGTTTCAATCCTCTTACACCCACAGAACGACAGGGTGGCCACTCAGCTGGTAGTGAGCATGCGCATACAAGGAGACAGGCGTCTGAGCAGCTTGCGACGCTGTTGTGCGCTCACCCACTATGATGCTCACAAGATGAGCCATGATGCATTTGCTACCATCAGGAACTGTAACACTTCAGGAACCCAGACTGGATGGTGAGTTTACTTCTAGCTCATCTTCGTTTGAGACTCATGCCCTGTCTTTATTTAAAATTAGTATATAAGCTTTCCAGTTAGGGTAGGTTCTTTGTAGCAGGACCTGTTACAGAGAGGGGTGGCCATGCATTAAGGGAAAGAACACAGAAGAAATACCAGAAACATGGTTCAGCCTCTTTGTCTACATTTGGTGCCTTCCAGTGCCCAGGGATAGGTTTGAGAGGCAGACTGAACCAATACTACCCTTTCTGATACTAATTTGTTATAGTCAGGGAATGACCAGTTCTACTTGGAAATGCAGAACAAGTCTCAGAGAACTTCCCTCTTAACTGTCTGATTATTGTATTTTAAAATCATCCTTCTTGATAATGACAATGAGCTGTATTCACCAATAATCTCTATCTCATCCCAACTCAGTTACAAGCACCACTGGTGTAATACCAAATGTCATAATAATAAATTTCACTTCAGCTGGCCATTAAAAAGAATCAGCTCTATATGGAAGTATGTTCATTTACTGTTCAGATAGTAATGATTTTTTCAGTATTGGAATCCTATTTAACATAGCCTCTTAAATTGTAAAAGTATTCCAGATTCACAAGGTAAATATATTAATAATATGTGAGAAAGATAAACTGGTTTTTTAATATAGATCTACATTAGAGATTATAAAAAGAAAAGTTTAGTTAGCCATCTTAAATTATTGCTTATCTGAATATATTACTCTCTAAAGTTAGAGTCTTTGTAATACTTAGAAGACTGACTTACTTAAAGAATACTTACTTCTTGGTATACTTGTTATTTACAAAGACTAACAAGAAGTAAATTATTCTAAGTAAAGAATGAAGACTGTATTTATTTTCAAATATTGAGTGATTTTACTGAACCAAATGATAATTGTGATACTATGTTCACATTAAACCTTATCAACTGACAGATTATAACAAATTTCACCAAGAGTATAAAATATTATATTGGCAGGGAAGCATAATAGTATCTTATAAGACTGTCTCAAAGCATGAAAGAGAATAGTGAGATACTGTCATAATAATCTTAAAATAGCATTTACCCTTTACCTCATCGAGGGACTAAATCTGTATATAAAAGCACATTTTCATCTTCTGAAATTCAACTTATGTGAAAATTTATTTGGGTAATGAGATATAATGAGGAACTTTATGACAGAAATTTCTTGAAGTATTTCTAGAAATTTCTAGTATTTCTGAGACTAGGCTAGGGAATCAAAAGCAGTTGTGAAATTTCATTTTCTAGATAAATTCCAGAGTTGAAAATCAAGAGTTCAGGTTCTGTTTAAAAACTGCATAGAGCATTTTTTTTCAAGTCTTTCCAGTCTAAATATTTTTAAACTTTTTTGTAGCTCTAGATAGTGTCTTGCCTCACCCATGAATTTCAACAGCTGTGCAGCAGTATCATGAAAACAGTAAACCCACTTGTCAGGGGAGCCAACTTACACATCCTGCTTGCTGGGTGTTCACCAAAGCCAGTGGTTCTCAGGGTGTGGTCCTAGACCGCCGCATCAGCATCACCTGAGAACTTGTTAGAATGGCAGATTCTCCACCCATCCCAGGTCTGCTGAATCTGTATTAACCCAATATACCTCAAAGTTTGAGATAGTGATAATTTCCTTTTGTGGCAGAACCAGAGTCCCAGTCATTTAGAAACTTAATGTGTGACCTGCGGCTAATCTATTCTTTCACTTTCTATACAGGTCCCCTCCCCTTATAATGCTTTTCCTCTGTGCTACCAAATTCTGTTCCTCTACCCCTTCATCTGGCCCAGACATCACCACCTTCTTGAGCAGTGACCCAAGTTCTCTGCCAAAAGTGCCAATCACCAGTTCAGAAGCCAAGACCCAGGGAAGTGGCCCAGCGGTAACAACCCCTAAGAAAGCAACTACTACTCTGGAATCCTTCTTCCAGAAAGCTGCAGAAAAGCAGAAAGTCAAAGAAGCTTCACTTTCTTCTCCTACTGCCACTACACAGGCCCCCATGAGCCCATCATCCAAGCCCTCATTACCTTTTCAAAGCAGTCATACTATGGGAACCGAGCCCTTCTTTAAGCAGAAAAGTCTGCTTCTAAAGCAGAAGCAGCTCACTAATCCTTCAGTTTTCTTCCCTTCACAGAAGCCACAGTCCAGTCCTAAAGAGTTACCAAACTATTTTCCAACAGAGAATCCAGATTGTGCCCCTGACTGTGAAAAGATGTTGAAGCTAGGATCCCCCAAAACAACTCCCACAGAGATGGATTTGGCCCAGAACAGCCTCAGCAGCCTTGCTTCTTTAACTTCCACATCTGCTCTGGAGGTGGCTCGGAAGGCAACTATGACCTCCAGTTTTCTGGCTGCTGAGGACCAAGTGCCCTGCGAGAAGTGTGGCTCTCTGGTACCTGTGTGGGACATGCCAGAACACTCAGACTATCACTTTGCATTGGAGTTACAGAACTCCTTTTTGCAGCCCCACTCCTCAAACCCGCAGGTTGTTCCTGCCAGTTCTCCTCAAAGCAAAAGAAATCCCAAGAGCCCTCTGGCCTCAAATAATAAACGGCCCAGGCCTGAGGGCATGCAGACACTGGAATCATTTTTTAAGCCATTAACACACTAGTGCTGCCCTCAGGCTTGCTGCAGGGTGGTAATATTTTATCTGGAACCTGGGAGGTGGGAATAAGTTCACTTCTCAAGGAGACTTATAACTTCATGAAATTTTTAATAAGAAAAATAATCCAGATCTTGAGTTAAGGCTCCCATCTCTTTGTAGGCATGGATTCAAATCCTATTGGTGATAAGGATGTAAAAACTCATTTTTCAGATCATATCTGTTTTTTTAATTGTTAGTCTTTCACTTTTCACTTTCATGCATTGGAGAAGGAAATGGCAACCCACTCCAGTGTACCTGCCTGGAGAATCCCAGGGATGGGGGAGCCTGATGGGCTGCCATCTATGGGGTTTCACCGAGTCGGACATGACTGAAGCAACGCAGCAGCAGCAGGGAAGCAGTGTCAGTTTAGAATGCCTGAGCCTTGGAGCCTAAGAGATCTGGTTCCAAACCTGGCTTTGCCTCTTAGAATATGTCCTCAACCAAGTTACCTTGTCCAGGACCTTGTTACTCCCAGTGCGATTTTGAGGATCAGCAGCAACACAAGGGAATATGTTCTCCAGCCTCATCCCCACCCCTGCTGAATCTGTGTATTAATGAACTTGAGAAATGAATTTGATCTAGAAAATAATAACTGTCCTCTGGGCAATGTCATTTCCTTAGACCCTAAATACACATTTAAAAGGGAAGTGCTTGGGCCTTCAGGGTCACTGCCCTGTTTAGCTCTTTCCTATCGAAGTGTGAATATTTATTTAGCCTAGGGTTTTAAATGAATTATTGTAGCTTTTTGCACTTGTCTGTTTATATTACTGTATACTTACTCTGCCTATGTGTGTGGCTGTCAGCTGTGGCTTTTCTGATGTGGGACATGTTGATTACACAGAGAAGCCAACCAAAGGTGAACTGAGTGATGGGGGCATAAGGTACATGTACTCAAACCAGTACTTTTAGGCTTATTTTAGCTTATTTATAAATTGGGGACCTATAGTTTGAAGGGGGAACATTTGAAAACCACTGTGTCTAGCAAATTAGTTCTTCCTCCAAAAATACTTTCCACTTTTGTGTTAAGTATCTAATAAAAGACAGTACTTACCATGTACATGGCTCTTCCTTACCAGATCTGTAGATTTCTTAAAGGCAAGACTTCTTCACAGAGACTTCCCTGGTGGTCCAGTGGCTAAGACTGCCGTGCTCCCAATGCAGGGGGCCCAGGGTTCAATCCCTGGTCAGGGAACTAGATCCCACATGCTGCAACTAAAGATCCCACAGGCAGCAATGAAGACCCAGTGCAACCAAATAAATATTTAAAATGGGAAGAAAAAAAGAAAAAGAATTCTTCACAGTGCTTTGCACACAATAGGTCCTTGATATTCAGTGGATGAATATAGAGTGAAAATTTTAGGGTTAGGGGAACTAACACTAAAAATGTACAGACTACTACACACTTTTTCATCCTTCTCAGTGCTGTATCAATGCAGAGTGCCTCATTAGTTTGTGGAGATGTCTCAGTATCATTTTCTAAAACTTCCTTTCTTAATCTAGGGAGAAGTTTGAAAAGAAATCTCCTTTGGGTGCTGTACAGATCAAGTTGAACAAATTGTTAACACTTCAGTAGACAGGAAGAAGTCATAGAGAAAAGCACTGTGGTAGAAACTTTGGTTCCAGTGGCCTTCTAGAGGCCAGGAGCGGTCCTGGGGGGAGGGGAGAGGGAGCACTAGTGAAGAACCAACAAGGCCACACCGGAAGCACACCTTGGTTTCTTGGGGATGCAGACAGATGTGCAAGGGCCAGTGTTGGGCAAGACCTGTAGTACCTTCATGCTGACTGCAGCCTTCCCTCATAGCAGTTTATGAGCAGCTGTACAGAAGGAAGTAAAGGGTTTTTAGTTCCCAACACCAGTAGGAAGTTCTTCAACCACAGGCTTCTTAGTAGCCAGTTAAACCAGCGATATTTAAAAAGCAGCCAAGGGACTGTGCTTCCCCTGCAGGGGGTGCAGACTTGATCCCTGGTGTCAGGGAACAAATGCTTCATGCCATGAGGTGTGGCCAAAAAGGGCAGCGAAGCCTGAATGGTAGGGAGGCTCGCTTTAATCCTCTGAAGGCAGAATACCCCTGGGACCATAGGCCACATTTATTATTAAATTTCTTTTGCAAGGATCAGTACTGCAAATGTAGTCCCTGTTTTTTGCACTGGACTTTAACCTTGAGCCATATTTCTCCTCCCATAGAATGTGGTAGTCAGGTACTCTGAACACAAACAGGAAGAAGACAGGTTTCAGTGGGTAGCCTTCAGCTCCAAAAAGTCAGTTTAGACTATAATATGAACCTCACTACACTTTGCATTGCTAGGAAAAGAGTAAGGATCAGATTGCCATGTCTCTTAAGTTCTACCCATCACTACATAGCTGGCATGCTTATCTCCAAATCTCTGACGGGGCAGTCATCAGCCTCCTTATGTAACCCTGTGACCATGAGCAAGTGGCCAACCCCTCAAGTACAGGGTGGGTACCTGTTTTAGCTGGAAAGGTGACAGTTTCACTTTCTATTCTGCTCAAAGAACTATGCAAACCAAGCCAGAATACTAAGTCACAGCACTGGAACACTGACCGCAAGTCGGGGAGAGGAAAGGACGCACGGTGTACAAGAGGCCATATGGGTTCTTTCCCCCATCAGGGCTTAGCAGCATAAGGGTTTTGCTTTTCTCTGATCCTCGAGAGGAATTCAGCTCTGGAAGATGAGCCTGGGGCTTAAACATAAGCACGGTGTGTTCAATAAAACATTTTTATTCTGTACAATATATATATGTGTATTTAAATATAT
Organism: Bubalus bubalis; assembly: GCF_019923935.1. Taxonomy (NCBI): domain Eukaryota; kingdom Metazoa; phylum Chordata; class Mammalia; order Artiodactyla; family Bovidae; genus Bubalus; species Bubalus bubalis. The sequence goes on along the minus strand of NC_059158.1, from coordinate 34,715,231 downwards.
GTATGTATGTATATATATATATTTATATATGCAGAGAAACCTCAACCAAATCCCTGAGTCCATGGGAACCCAGGACACTAACAAAGGGAAAGGAGGGAATCCATGCCCTAAGGAGTAGGAAATATGGCAACATCTTTCCCTTTCCTCCAGGTTCCCTGCAACAGAGGGAAAGGGATGCTCACTGCAAACAACTAAAACAAGAGAGGACTTACACGGGGCCAGAGGGGAGGTGAGGGTGTGGGACGGGGAGCTGTGGTCAGGGAAAGTAAAACATCCTGGTTGATCCAGCGTTAAAATCAACAGATCACTGCGGAGGCAGGGACAAGACTTACTGACATGCAGCTGGCCTTCGGTTGGCCAAGTCTTAGCTTGGCGGCCCCACACCTGGGCCAGCACAACAAATAGCACCTGTGGGGCCTTTGAGAGGAGAAACCGGGGACGTGGCCCTTGAGTGAAGAAGGGAAGGGGGAGAAAGCCGAGGAGCTGGCCTTGTGTCTTGGCACAGGGTGGGAGCTCTGCCTTCACTGTCCCTGTGCCTTTTCTTCAGACCCTGGGCCACCGGATGGCCCGGAGCAGAGGTCTTTTGTCCACAGTCAAGTAGAGGTGGGCAACTTACATGGCCTTGAGAAGAGGTATAGAAAAAGGAGAGCTTTCGAGGACCACCCCCAGTAGTTGTGACAATTCCTGACGTGCAGGGACCACACCAGTGGATCATGCCCAGTCCTGACAGTGGGGCCGGTGTGGCGGTGGTCAGCTCCCTCTGGTAGACAGGCCACAGGGTTGCCAGGCTTGGTGAGCCAACCAGGTGAACACTAGGCTGCTGAGCACTGCTCTGAATTCTCCTGTCTTCTCCCTCACGACTGACTGCCCCTCCCTGGTCATACCTAGATTGGCATGTCTCCAGAAAAGGTGGCAGGGAGCAGGCAGCGGACAGCCCCCTCTCTCTAGCCTACTAACACACAGAGCCGCCAGCGTGGGGGGCAGCATGGCCGGAAGTCACCTTTTGTATTGTAGGGACAGCAGAAGAGCTGTGCCCGCTTGGAGTTCAGAAGCCCATGTTGGCCTGGGCCTCTCCTGCTGCAATGGCTTGCACATCGGTGACATGGCCGATGCCCTTGGTGACACCCTCCCGGAACAGCAGCTTGGCGCCCACCTTCAGGTACTCTGGGTGTTTCAGGAAGCGGAAACGTACCACTGCCTTCTCCCCTGTCCGCAGCTTGTCCTGCAGCAGATACACGGTCACTGGCCCTGGACCATGCCTCTTGTCTCTACTAGTCTTGGCCCTCCACCCTCGAGGGTTGAGCAGGCATCTACCCACCCCGAGTGGGGCTTTGTCCCCTTGGAGGGATAAGGGAGGTCTCTGAGTCTGGGGACACGCTTCCCTCCTTTCTGGACGCAGGAGAATTCTGACTGTTCCCTGGGAAAACGGGGGCATGGCTGGGTCCCCTCACCTTGGCATGGATCTTCTCCACCACTGCTGTCTGGCGTACGTTGCCCACATGAACTGTCACCTGGAAGCCTCGCCGGAAGGTGGTGGCATGGAACAGCAGGACTATCTCTGCCTCGAACACTGAGCAGATGGTGGGATTCATCTCTGGGCTCACCATCACCATGCCCTGGGGAGGCAGAGCCCTCACACTCAGGAAGGGCAGACCTCACATTAGTGTCTCCTCCCTGGCCGCCCTCACACCCTTTACAGCTTCCTCTAGGACTTCAAACACAAAAGACCTCAGAAGACTGAAAACCCTACTGAAAACCCTTCTCTTTAAGGAGCCCTCCCTTACCCACCTGTGTCCTCTAACCCTTCTAATGCTTGGTATTTTCAGAGTCCTAGACACTAGGGTTGTGACACAATGATGCACATTTAGTGAGTATCCTAAGCCTTCTCCATACCCAGACAGTGTCTGTCCATACCCGGACAGCCTTCTTGGGTTAGAGACCATGTTCCCTCTGAGTTCCCCTGAAGCACCTTTGATGCTTCTCCTTTAAGCAGCCAGCCTCCCAGGCACTTTTCTTTGTGTTTTCTCTCCAACCCACCCGTCCACCTCACCTTGCGAAGGAGAGCTCTGTCAAAGTCCCCGAGGGCCAGCGTAGCGGCCTGACCAGCTCGCAGCACACGACAGGCAGAGCGGTTGCGTTGGATGCTGCAAACTCTGAGCTCCAGGAAGCAGCCGTCATCCGTGGGGCCCACCACCAGCTGGTCCCCCTCACGGCAAATCCCACTGTAGCCCAGAGGGCAGGAGGCACAGCGTCAGCCTAAGCCCCCCACGTACTTCTCTACTAGGTCATTCCCTTCTGAGTCCCTCAGGTGGGGGAGAAAGACGTGGGGGAGAAAGACCCCAAATTGTGACTCAAAGCTAAGGAGATGACTGCCTTGCCCCAGTCCAGACTGAAGGCTCACACCAGCAGAGCCTGGCAGACAGGGACCTCCTGGCTTAACACTGACCACCTGATTCCTGAAAGAGCAATCATGCCCTTGGGCAGAGTTTCAGGGGACCTTGTTTCCCTGGTGGCAATGAAGTCAGCTGAATGCACTCTAGGTGTCTTCGTGGGGTCAAGACCCAGACTTCCCCCTACAGAGGCCTGAAGGGTCCTAAGAAGTGGCAAGTTTCTTCCCTTATAAGCCAATTTATGGGCTTTCTCCATCTCCTCTGATGGCAAAAGCCTCATCTACAAACAAGCACATCTGTTCAGCACCAGGGTGGCCTGTGAGCTATGATGTTTTCAGGTCCTTGGGTGTGTGAGGGCTGAGTGGGGTAGATAACAAGAAAGGCAATTCACCTGGAAAGCGTTCCTCCAACAACTGTGCCCACTTCTGGTACCGTGTAGATTTCATCCACCTGAAGCCAAAGAAGATTCTATCAAGGGCTGGCAGCTCCAAAACCTCAAAACAGACTCTGGGCTCGGGATTAGTCCCTCCTAGTTCCCTGGCTGACTGCCTGTCCAGATGGCCAATTACCTGGAACTCTGTCAGCTGCTGCATGAGCTCCTCCTGCTCTTTGCTATTGGTGAGTGGAGGCAAAATATTCAGAAAGACTTTGAGCAGGTCCAGGCTTTCTCCAGACACGCTGGACAGTGTGAAGATAGGGGTGATGCTGTAGAGGGAGGCAGGGAATGGGCAGATGAGGAAAGTTCCAATAGGAGGCAGTGGCTGGAGCCCCTACATGGAAAGGCAAGCCTCTCTCAGAGTGGACAGGGGCTGCCCTCTCCTATCTGGTAACCATCTCAGGAGCCTGGGGCCTCTCTCTCTGAGTTTGGCACGTGAGACCCATCCCAGAGCCCAGGGAGATGGCAAACGTCTGGCACAGCACTTTGCCTCTAGGCTTCCAGGGGTCAGCAAAGCTGGTTGGGAGAAGGATCCAGCCTTCAGCAAAGACTCCCTCCCACAATCCCAACCTGAAAAACCACAGAACTGAGCCGGAACTGGTCTGGTCTGTAGGGAAGGGGAGGGGTACCCCATGCTCCGGGGGCCTGTGGTGGCCTTCCCTGAGGATTCTGGAGTGGGAAAGCCTTACTTGGGGGACTGGGCAAACTGCTGTGCAGCAGTAACGGCATCGTCCTCGGAGGTGACCAGCATGGGAACCTTGTGGCAGCCAGGCTGCTTGAGGACCCGCTCTAGCTGGCGTACTGTCCTCTCCACGGTGGTCTTGGCACACAGGTCCACCTTGCTGACCACGATGAAGAAGGGCACTTTCAGGGCCAGTGCCAGCCCCAGGTGTTCCCGTGTAGTGCCAGCTGCTCAGAGAAGGCGGGCGGGAGAGTCAGGATGCAGGAAGGGGGAGAGAGCGAGAGGAGAGGTGGTCTGGCTCCCAGATGTGGAGGGGCGCAGGGAGAAGAGTGAGCCCCGCCCCTGCACCGACGCCTCTTACCGATCCCAGTGTTTGCACTGACGAGGAGCAGGGCGCAGTCGGGGCAGTAGGAGGTGAGGCCGAAGATGGTGGTGTGCAGGTACTTGTGGTGGCCTGCCAGGTCGATGAAGGTGATCATCTTGGAGCTGCTCTCACAGATCTCTTCTGCCGTCCGTGAGTCGCTGTAATTCACCACCTGGCCCAGAGCCCCGGGCTCTCAGTGCCCCCGGCCAGCCTCCCAACCCTTTAAGAGCTGCCAGGGCCTAAACCAGTCCCTGGGTAACCCTGCTTCTTAACCCTGAGCCCCACTGAGGATTTAGTTCAGTTGATTCCCTGTTTGTTTTCTAAGGAGGTCACAGCGGGTTCAGTGTCCTCAGGCCTTCCTTCATCTACACTACTCCACAACGTCTCCACACTCTGCCCTCACACTCTGTCCTTCACCACTACCATCCCATCCTCAGAGTCTGGTCCCACTGGGTCCCGGTGATTGCATGCACCTCTCCCTTGCTGTTAAAGCCCAGGATCTCGAAGCTGATGCTGGAGGTCCGGCCGGACTGAATCTCATGCAGGTGGCGGAAAAGGTTGAGCCGAGCCCGGCCCCGCCCATTGTCCAGCTCTCCCTGGGTCAGGACTCCAAGCAGAGTTGACTTCCCTGAGTCCACATTCCCCAGGACAGCCACACGGAGGTCCAGGAACTGCAGATGAATTGTCAGAGGTCAGGTTCCAACCCCTCAACTCTGTTCACTGAAAGGTCAAAAGCAGCGGCAGGGACTTCCCAGGCGGTGTGGTGGATAAGAATCTGCCTGCCAATGCAGGAGACATGGTTGATCCCTGGTCCAGAAAGACTGCATGTGCAGGGGAGCAACAAAGCCCAGGAGCCAAACACTGTAGCCTGCGCACCTAGAGCCGGTGCTCCGCAACAAGAGAAGCCACCAGGATGAGAAGCCCATGCACCACAACGGAGAGTAGCCCCCGCTCACCAACTAGAGAAAGCCGGTGCACACCAACAAAGACCCAGTCCAACCAGAAAAAAAAGGCATAGGCAGTCTCTGGGGACCAAATCTCAGAGTCCCAGGCCAGGGAAGAGTCTGCCACCATAGGACCTTCCCAGGGAGCAGGGGTGTGAGAAGCAGGAAGGGGTGGGGACCCACCTGTTGGTTGTCAGGAACCTTTCGTACTAGCACCTCGGTGATCTTCCGGGGTGTGTCGCTATCGTAGTCCACTTCTCGCTCCCGGAGAACAGTGATGTCTGCCCCGACTCTGTCACAGCAAGGCCACACTGCCACATCTCACTGTGCTCCCCATCCCCCTGGACCCATGGCCTTCTCATACTTCCCCCAGAGCCCCCAACACCTTACTCCACTTCCTACCCGCCTCCAATCTATGCATCCACAGCTCCCCTGACACAAACGAACCTTAAGTCAAGGGGCAAAAAGCCTGGATCCAGGGCAGAGGACCCCAGAAAACTAACCCTCCCCACTTCAGCCCTTTGTCCAGAGAAGGCAGGTCTTGGGGATTTAGGGAAAGGAGGACCAAAGGGAAGCATACTTCTCTGCCATCCGGTGCAGGGTCTTGAGGGAAGCCCGCATCTCCTCCTCAGCCAGCCCCACCAGCAGCCCATTGTCCTCTACCCCAATCTGGTAGACGGCCTCACCACGGCCCTCCTGGAGCCGCCACTTCATCTGGGTCACCAGGTGCTCAAAACGATACTGGGATGGATTCACCAGCTTCAGCTTAGGGCAGGTGAAGTATCATGAGAAGAAAAAGTCAGACATGTTCCTCCTGACCCCACAGGTTCCCCATCTGTCCTGCTGCAAGGACCAGGGCCTTCCCTTCCCTCTTAACCACCCTCATCCCTGACCTCCTCGGACAGCGTGTCCTCTTCCAACAGAATGAGGTACAGAGCCCTTACTCTGAACCACATCTTTAAATGACTGCTGCTGCTAAGTTGCTTTTCAGTCGTGTCCGACTCTGTGTGACCCCATAGACGGCAGCCCACCAGGCTCCCCCGTCCCTGGGATTCTCCAGGCAAGAACACTGGAGTGGGTTGCCATTTCCTTCTCCAATGCATGAAAGTGAAAAGTGAAAGTGAAGTCCCTCAGTTGTGTCTGACTCTTAGCGACCCATGGACTGCAGCAGTAGAGAGCATAAAGTTAGAAGGACCATAGAAAATCATCCCACACCAAGGATAACCTGCCCCTCCCCAGCCTAAGACTCACTTTATATTCGATGTTTCCATCTTCAGCCTGAAAAGAAACAGGGAGCTGTTACCACACACTGTCCAGACCTAACCCTTACTTCCCCGATTCCCACTGGGATTCAGGCAGCTAACTTAAGAGAGCAGGAAGCGTGAGCTGCACTTGTTTAGGCAGGTGTCTGTCAAAGGTCATGGCAGACCAGCCCTGTACTCAGTTCCAGGATGACCTCTCTGAAGGAAAGGCCTCCAAGAACACAGTCAGTCATCCATCTAAGCCAGGAATGGAACCCTGAGTCCCTCTTTTTTGGTTCACTGGCAGCATGCTCTTCTTAGATGCAAGATCACCCTCTTTCCTTCCTTCTAGGGCCTCAAATTTCTGTCCCCACGTCTGTGTCTTCTCCATGTCCAGGCTGTGGAGGCCGTTCTTTGCCACTGGTCTGAGACACCATTTCCTTCCTGCCCACCCTCAGCTGATGACACCAAGAGTAAGAGGTTGCAAGAGGTTTTGGAGCAGTGCCAGAGGGTGAGCTCAGCACTGGTCACTACAAACCCAGTGAGAGAGGAACCAGGTGAAGAAGAGTCAAGTCTCCAAAGTTGCGGTTGAGATGAAGAAACTCAGAAAAGATAATGAAGGAGGCAGACACCACAAAGCAGACCACTGTGGCCTTTCCCCTTCTGCCCCCTAGCCCTCGCGCCCCAGCTGAGGTGAAATCTTGAGTCCATCACGCCACCCACTCCCCTTTCCTATATCAGATGACCCAACACAGAAGTATCCTATTGCCCGAGCCTTCCCCTCTCAGGTGCAAAAGGATATGAGATTTGCCTGTCCTGCCAGTCCTGTATTTCTGCACTCCTCCTCCCTGGCCATTTCATTTTCCTTCTCCCCTTCCTGTCATCATTCCATCCCTTCAAGGCTCTTTGACTCTCAGGCTCTTATAGGTCTTCACCCATAATCGCATGGGAGTGTAAAGGAGACCTTTCCCCATCAACAGAGACTTTCCTTTTTATCATTTTGCTGGAGATGAAAAATTAGAATGAGTGGCTTCAGAACACTGATACAAGGATGATGGTCTAGGCTAAAGTTTCTCAAAGTGTGGTCCCAGGACCAGCAGCATTCGCATCACCTGGGAACTTGTAAGAAATGCAGATTATCAGGGACACCTTTGACCTACTGAATCAGAAATTCTAGGGGTGCAGCAGGTGATTCTCTAACGTGCTCAAGTTTGACAACCACTGGATGAGGCTCTTCTCCTGTGTCCTCCTTTTCTATAGAGGGACAAAGTAGCAATTATTGTCTGCCTTAGGGAACAGCTGGAGCAGGAAGATGGAGGCTGTCCACACTTCCTCGTAGGACAGGCAAAGGGCGGGAGGCTTGTGTTTGTGTGGAGAGGGAGGGAACATATTGCTCTTTTCCCGGTACTCCTCTCCTCCCTGGAACAAGTTTAGAAAACTCTAACTCCTTACTTCCCGGGATGCAGTCTCCTTTCCTTCAGTTGCACAGGAAAAGGGCTTGGGCATTCTACTCTGCTCTTCCCAAGGGATGCGGATGGGAACGCCTTTCCCCACTTCACCTGGAGTTACTTAGATCAGAGTGGGGAGATTCCCGCCGCCCTCCCAACTCTTCCTCCCCAGGGTCCTAAAACAGGAATGGAGGCCCAGTCTTTCTGTCCCTCCTCCCTGGGGTCCTTGGACCGGAAAAAACGGTTCTCCTCTTCTCGGGGGTCTATGACACCGGAAGGGGGTACTACTTCTCTCTGTCCCGCCTTCCTGGAGTCCCGGGACCGGAAGGAGTGGTTATCTCTGACCCCGCCACTTCTCAGGTGCTCACCTCGGGGGGCAGGTACGGGGGGTTGTTTGCTTTGCTCCCTCTGTTCCTTCCGTTCTTTTTCTTCCCCTTCGGGCCACCGCAGCTGCTGCTGCCGCCGGCGCCCCTAGCCTTGAGGGTTCCGCCCACGGCCGGGCCCCCTCCGGGCCGGCAGCAGCCGCCGAACAGCTCCGATACCCGCGAGTCCATCCGCCGCTGCCGCCAGCCCCCCGCCCGGCCCCTCCCCCCCGCCGCCGCTGCCGCGGACTCCGCCGCCGCCGCCGCGCCTACTGCCACGGCCGAGTCGGGCCAGCCAGAGGAGAGCGGGGTGGGGCCCTACGGAGGCCACGCCCCCGCATCCCCTGGACTCCGGGTCGCGTCAGAAACAGCCGCGGAGCACTATGGGATATAGAGTCCTCAAGCCTAGGAGCTCCCTGGAAAGAGCTCGCCGCAGCCCTACAACTCCCAGGAGGCATCGCGGCGCAAGGGGCCGCGGGTGGCTTCTAGGCGTAGGCAAGGAGCGCGGCTTTGCGCGCAAAGGCCTAAGGGAGCTGTAGTCTGGTTCCAGTCTCCGAGAGCTGAGCGGGTCTTTTCCAGGGGCCTGGAGGTGGGGCAGTCACTGGAGTCGAGGGAGCTTACATAGAATCTAGCCTTGTAGGCGCTTCTGGATTTGGCCCCTTAACGCGATCGCAGACAAGATGTTTTGGACCTGGAGAGCTGAAGAATTCAGGGCGACTTGTCCCTCCAGCCTACTGGCTCTGCCCATGCCTCAGTTTCTCCCTCAACGGCATGCGTGCCTTCTGGGTGAGTCAGGACCAATGCCAGGGCGGAGGCGGATGGTGGTTAGCCTAATTATGGCTTTTATTGTTACGATGATTATGCCACCTTTACACAGTAGTCACTGCTTTATTACCGGGCTGGCACCCTCTGGGGGCTGGTTTTAGCAGCCCGACACACCGCGGTAGCCCCGACACGAGGCCTGAATCCATAAACCAGCCCTGCCCTGCAGCGAGTGCCCGCAGCGAGTATTACCCCACCCCTTTATTTTGAAGCAGAACCAATCCGGGAGAACCGAGTTTGGTTTTAAAACAACCAGGGGTGTAGGAGGGGCCTGGCCCCTACTTGGGCGGGGCTGGGGCTCGGGTTACGTCAACCGCTGCGAGGGCGGGGGAAGTTGCCTGGAATAGAAACTTGGCAAAGGGCCCAGGGGACTGCTGACTTTTGACTTTCTTGCCAAGCTGTCATCTCTCTTGCTCTTTAGGGCTCTTGCAGTCAGCAAAGAGTAAACACAATCAGTGACATAAACCAGTGTACAACACACTAGAAAGGCAGAGTGGAGAAGCAGTTGGTGTTGCTGAGCTGGGAGTCAGGACGCCAGAGTTCAGCTCCCAGCCCCGTGGCTGTCTCGTGACTCACCATTCACCCACTGTATGTCCACTTCTCTTCTCTTCACAAACAGCGAGATCCTCAAACGCAGCCTAGAAATAAACCCTTCCTGCAGACCTCAGTTTTCCTTGGAAAATTAGCACCAGTGGCTTACCTCTGGTGATCCTTGCAGAGGTTCAGACCTGCTGGAGTCCATGGCTTTCTCCCCAGGACCACAAGGAGGAAGGCAGGTTACTGATCAGGTAGATGCTGTCCACATGGCATAACTCCCCAAACCGGTGAAAGCAGAAGGACCAAAATCTGCAAAAGGGCTTAGCAGACCCAACCAATTATGGGGCCTTCAAGCTGTGACTTCTGTATCCTGTTCAGCTAAAGGAAGGTTATGTTGCAGACAGCCAGGGGCACAACCCCACCAGGGAAACTGCTACTTAGGGGCTGAGTGAGACAGCTGAAGAAAGATGAGGATTGGAAGCGAGAGCTAAGACTATTCCTCCAACATTATCACCACCACCACCACCACCACTGGGCTCTCTTGATAACCAGGGTCTGCTGCAGTCACCTGATAACACTTGTACTCTCATCATCACAGATCTTTCAGCTGTCCCCCACACAGTTTCACTTCATTCTTTCCAATTCCCTTCTTTTAAGAGATGGAGTGGGATAGCCCATTCTGATATCCGATCTTATACAACCTGGCTTACCGCAGACAGGAGTAAAGGCTGGCAGAGGAGTAGGAGGAGCAGGGATGTCTGCCCAGGAGGAGATCAGGGTCCTGGAAGATGGAAGGTGATATGTGTGTTTAGTTTCCTGGAAGGGTTGCTTATGAGGTGCTTATGAGGTGGTTGCCTGTGGGGTAAATAATGGATGTACACACGCAGACTTTTTTCCTGGTACATAATTAGTCATTCATTCTTTATGTATAGTATCTTTACATACATTTTAAAGTCAGATTTAGCAATTCTTTATATTTTCTTGGTTTTGTGTCATGTCTAGGCCAACCCCACTCCTAAATTATGAATAATTCTCCAGTATTTTCTTCTAGGAGTTTTGAGGTTTATTTCTATGTTTATATGTTTAATTGATTTGGAATGTATCTTTATGTAGAATGTATAATGGGAACTAATTCTTTTCCCCTCCTAAATGCATAGGGAGTTGTTTCAAATTATTTGCTTCTAAGAGTCAGCCTCATCATTGCTAAGACCTATATACATATTGATACATTAATCTGTTTCTTGACTGTCTTCCGTTTCATTTATTCCTAAGCCAATACCACAGTATTTTAATCATTATGCTTCTTATGGAGTGTTTTGATCGCTGGTCCCTGTTTCCTGAAACACACTTGTTCTCTTGGTCTCTATCACCTAACACTTGTCTATTTTTATTACTACTTCCCTGGATATTGAAAAGCAGAGACATTACTTTGCCAGCAAAGGTCCGTCTAGTCAGGGCTATGGTTTTTCCAGTGGTCATGTATGGATGTGAGAGTTGGACTGTGAAGAAGGCTGAGCACCGAAGAATTGATGCTTTAGAACTGTGGTGTTGGAGAAGACTCCTGAGAGTCCCTTGGACTGCAAGGAGATCCAACCAGTCCATTCTGAAGGAGATCAGCCCTGGATGTTCTTTGGAAGGAATGATGCTAAAGCTGAAGCTCCAGTACTTTGGCCACCTCATGCGAAGAGTTGACTCATTGGAAAAGACTCTGATGCTGGGAGGGATTGGGGGCAGGAGGAGAAGGGGACGACAGAGGATGAGATGGCTGGATGGCATCACCAACTCGATGGACGTGGGTTTGAGTGAACTCCGGGAGTTGGTGATGGACAGGCTTGCTCTGATTCATGGGGTCACAAAGAGTCGGACACAACTGAGCAACTGAACTGAACTGAACTGGCTACTCCTCAGTCTCCTCCATAGACCCTTTTTGTTTCTGCTTATCCCCAGACATTAGTGTCTTCAGGATCCTTGCTCATTTTCATTGTATACAACCTCCCTGCTGATGACTTTCACATACATATTTCTGCTCCTCATGGTGTCCCTAAATTATCTCTTCACTGTCCAATGGAACAACAAACTCAACCTATCAAAAATGGAACTCATCTTTTCTCCTTACCCATACCCAATAAAACTGGCCTTCCTCTAGTGTTCTCTCCTTCATTGAATGGCACAACTGGCCATAGAGTTGCTGAAGTAAAAAGTCTGCTTATCTTTTTTTTTTTTTTGCTTATCTTCTGGACAGTCTCTCACTCTCCCTCCTCTTCCTGGGATCAACCACCTTACTCACTGGACCTCCTAAATATCTATAGGGTTCACCCAGTTCTCTCCACCCCACTGTGACTACCCTAGTTCAGGCCTCTCTCACCATGTACTGGGGTAATTCCAATTGCTAGCTCTGACTGGTATCTGTGCCTCCTCCTTTGTCCTCTCTGTAATCCAATCTCCACACTGCAGCCAGTGTAGAGGTTAAATTTTTCAGTATAAAATGTAAATATAACCATGTTACTCTCCTACTTAAACCTTTCAAACGTTCCTCCATCCCCTTACAGGAACAAGTTCAAACTTTTTAATATAGCTTAAAAAGCCTTCCTTACTATGATTTGGCTTCTGTTTGTCTACCACAGCTTTAATACTTCCTAAGCCAAACTCTTTTTATTTCTTGAATTGAGAATGCTCTTGTATCTCAAGGTCTTGTTAAAAAAACAAAATTGAACTGAAGATTTGAAGATCTAATTGGCTTTATTTAACAATTAAATAAATGAATCAGGAAGTATCTCATCGAGTAAATACAAAGGCACTCTGAGGGGCTGTACAAAATGCAAGACTTATAGAAATGGAGGCAGGATAATGAGGTTATTAGCAAAAGAAAGGGGAATTCCATTTAGGGGGAATGTTGGGGGACTTATCTTGCAGATTACCTCACTAGCGCTGAAATGCCAGACTGGTTAGTTTAAAATTCCACTCCAGGAGAAGCTGAAACTCCTACTAGATTAGGAAATGAGTCTTGGTGAGATTTAGCAGAAGTGAATCCATTTGGGCCTTGTTTGTTCTTAACAGTCTCCAGGACCACCAGACCCTCCTCTTTACCTTTACTCATCTTAAAGATCAATTTCCTCTTGGACCACTCCTCACTCCCACCTCCTCTAGGTTAGGCGCTCCTGTTCTCCGCGTCCACTGCCCTTGTACACCTTACTGTGTAATTCATCACACTGCATTGAATCTATAGGCACTGAACCCCTTGAGGACCCCTCCAGTCGCTGGCTTCTTCGCCGCAGAGACTCCAGCACCTAGGACAGGGCCTGACACGAAGTGGGTGCGTAGCGAATAGAGGACGCAGGAAAGAATGGATGCGGGGGAGTGGGTGTCCTCGGAAGGCAGCGCCAAGTGGTTGAGAACCCGCGGTTTCTCTGTGGGAGGAGGGCTCGACGGACTCCCCGAAGGGTGTTAGGAGGGCTCCGCTCCGCTCCTTAACAGGGCTCAATTCCCCACCCAGAGAAGCCTCTGCTGCACAGTCGCGGCGCCCCTCCCACTTCCGGGCCAGCAGAACAGGAAATGGAGGCGCGGGCTTCCCATGAAGCACCGCGGGGCGCCTATTCAAACCGAATGGAGAACGGGAAGGAGGTCGTGATGGCGGCCCCGGAGCCGGAAGTGCAGTCCCCGGCTACAGTCCCTGGTAAGGTATAGAGTCCGGAGCTCGAGGGGTTTGTTTCCTCCCTGCCACGGCTCCCTCCAGTCATTTAGCCCGTAGTCGTGTCACTAACCCGTGTTCCTTGTCCCGGTTTCCCGTCGTCCCTCCCAGCTCTGACTCGGCCCCTTTGACTCCATCGCCCCCGCGGCCCTGGATTCCATTGGTTCACTCTCCTCTTTCTTCGCGACGTGTTCTGGGCCCTGCTTGACACCGCTTTCTCTCAACTCATTTTCCCATATCAGGGCCTCTGCTTTCTGAGCAGATCTTCAGTCGCTGTCTCCGATATTCCCGCCACCCGGTCCCCCCAAATCCTGCAGTCTCTTACTTAGACAACTGGGATCTGGAACCTACGAGCAGCCTCCCAGAGGGGAGTTTGCGGAGGGAATCCGCGTGTGTAGGCGTGTGGCCTCAGCTGTGGTGGCTGATGTCGCCACAGGGATGGGAAGACTGATTTTGGCCTCTTTTTCTCATCCAAGTTCTAATCAGGCCGGACCCTGTTTAGCTTTGGAGAACAGAGGAGATCGGGCTTCAGGGTGCTATGTCCATAGACCTTTTAAGTTTTTCTTTTTTCTCTCTTGTCCCTCTGTGCACCTACTAGATTTGGAGTGGTGTGAAAAGTCGGAGGAAACTCAGGACCCCCAGATAGAGCTACTTGAGACCACCTCCACCCAGGAACCTCCCAACCCTTTGGAGCCCTTTCATCCCAGAGACTGCATGGTGCCAGTGGTGTTTCCTGGGCCTGTGAGCCAGGAAGGCTGCTGTCGCTTTACTTGTGAGCTTCTAAAACATATCATGTACCAACGCCAGCAACTACCTCTGCCCTACGAACAGCTTAAGCACTTCTACCGAAAACCTTTTCCCCAGGTAGGCAAAAGCTTTGGGAGAAAATTGGTGAGTGAACTTTGTGGCTATTAGATGGTGGCAGGTAAAAAGGGTGGTCAAAGGAACCTTCACGCATGTCAGCACAAGCAGCTGTAAAGGATGTTTCAGCCCTGTGGCTTCAAACCTTTCCCACTCTAGTCTGGGTAGTCAAAGCCTTCCTGCTTTTTCTCTTGTTTTCTTTTTCTGAAACTCCTATTGTGTGTTACATCTGAACTTCATGAAATGATCCTCTCATTTTAGTGTATTTTTCTCTCCAAATCCTCTTTTCTTTGTTTCTGTTATACTTTTCTTCCTTGAGTTTATATTCTTACACTTAAAGTAATTTTTTGGCAGTCACAGTCTTAAGAACTTTGTCTTAAAATTTTTATTTTTTAAATTTATTTTGACTGTGCTGGGTCTTAGTTGCAACCTGCAAGCATCCCTGAACAGGGATGGAACCCGGACCCCTGCATTGGGAGCTCACAGTCTTACCCACTGGACCACCAGGGAAGTCCCACATGTTCCTTTTTAATTTTATCCTGTTTCCTGTCTGTATGAACTTTTCTTACTTGTGAGTGTTAATTACTGTGTTTTTAAAGTTTTCCTCTGTCCCTTGCACTGTCTCTGTTTCTTCCAGATTCCTTTCCTATTTATTTGTTTTGGTCTCTTTCACAGTTGAGGCTTTTATTTGGTGTCTGAATATTTAAGAATAAGTCATTGAAAGTTCTGTGTGCGTGGCTGGCCCTGTGAGCTAGCTGATAGACTTAAAGGACACTGGGTGGGAATGAAGTGGTAATGATAACGGGAAAGATGATTATTTGCTCTAATAAAGGTGATTTTGGAGTTATCTTTCAGTTAAACATGGTAAACTGAACACGTGTATTTGTGCTTCCACCTGATACACTCCTCATGAGAGAAAAAGGAAGAAAGAAAAGAGAGAAAGAATACTTCCAGAACATTGTGTTTGGGTGGGCAGGCCATCTGAGGGTCCTGGGCTTCCCAGGGGGCACTAGTGGTAAAGAATCTGCCTGCCAGTGCAGGAGACATGAGAGATGCAGTTTTGATCCCTGAGTTGGGAAGATCCCCTGGAGTGGAATGGCAGCCCACTCTAGTATTCTTGCCTGGAGCATCCCATGGACACGGGAGCCTGGCAGGCCACAGTCCCTAGGGTCACAAAGAGCTGGACATGACTGAAGTGACTTAGCACGCATGCGCGCCTAGGGTCCTTGCATAGGTGTTGACTCAGTCCCCATGTGTTCACTTTTGTGTTCTGTGGTGCTTAAGTGAACAACTCCTGGGCCTTTTATGGACTTCTTCAGTGTGGTTTTGCTTCTCAGGGGAGTCCCCTCTGACAGCACTTGGTATTCAGCTCTCTTGAGTGCTTCCTGCTTTCTCTCTTCCAAAAATTTGTTGTTGTCTTTAGCCACTGCCATCTATTTTTTAGTTATTTTTGCCACTGGGAGTCCTCTTTCTCTCCCCTCCCTTCCTGCTTCCCTCCCCTCTTTCTTCCTCCCTCCCACCCACTCTTCCATTTCCTTCCTCCCTTCCATCAGCTTGCCATGTTTTTGTTTTTTTTTTTTAATTTATTTTTTATTGAAGGATAATTGTTTTACAGAATTTTGCTGTTTTCTGTCAAACCTCAACATGAATGCCATGTTTAACTGGAGGATGAACTCCAGAATTTATTAGACCAAATAATCCTTGGTGGGGTTTTTTTTTTTTTTTTTTTTTTTGGCTGAATAATTGCCAAGCACAGGCTCTCTAGTTGCCCTGTGGCATATGGGAATCTTAGTTTCCTAAGCAGGAATCAAGCTCTCCTCCTGTGCGTTGGAATGTGGATTCTAACTACTGGACCACTAGGGAAGTCCCCAGTCCTCAGTCTTGTCATTATTTTCAGCACAGCAAAAGCTTACTACCTGCCATGCCACCGCATGAGTATTTTAGTATTTTAGTTGCTAATTTCTGGATGCTTCAGTACACTGTCTTTGCTGTTCTGAGTGGGGAAGAATTATAATTGTGTACAAAGAATCTGTTTTCCTTTTTGATACATTTCCCTGTGATAAAACCCAGGGTCTTGAGTGTGGCGGTTCACTGAACTGGAGTTCCAGTCCTGTGAGTCTGCTGTGTCCCAGCATGGTTCTTCAAAGGGCATTAGCTTTCGTCTATCTTGCAGACCTTCTCTGTCACCATTCTTTGTCCTCACAGGCAGAGGATGTGGTGAAGAAGAAACCTCGGGCCACTGCTGAGGTGAGCAGCAGGAAATGCCAGCAAACCCTGGCAGAACTGGAGAGTGTCCTCAGCCACCTGGAGGGACTCTTTGCCCGGACACTAGTCCCTCGAGTGCTGATCCTCCTTGGGGGCAATGCCCTCAGCCCCAAGGAGTTCTATGAGCTTGACTTGTCCCGATTAGCCCCCAACAGCATGGACCCGAGCCTGAGCACGGCAGCTTGTTTGCGCCGCCTCTTCCGAGCCATTTTCCTGGCTGACGCCTTCAGTGAGCTGCAGGTCCCTCCACTCATGGGCACCATCGTCATGGCACAGGGTCACCGCGACTGTGGAGAAGATTGGTTTCGACCCAAGCTCAACTACAGAGTGCCCAGCCGGGGCCACAAGCTGACTGTGACCTTGTCCTGTGGCCGACCCGCCATCCCAGCTACAACCTGGGAGGATTACATTTGGTTCCAGGCACCAGTGACACTGAAAGGCTTCCACGAATGAATGGGAATGCTCATCGTGCACACAGTGGCTAAATTATCTTTCCCCTGGTGGCACCACGTCACCCATCTCCTGCTTGGAGCTAGTTAATTCCTGGTGAGAGGAAGGTTCTGTCCTTCTGGCTGCCTGCCCCCCCTTAGACTTTCTGGTGGACTGATGGTATGGCTGGGGTTGTAATCATCATTGGACAAGCATCTCTTTGAATCACAGGCTGGTTTTCCCAGAGGGTGCTGGGTCAGGTGTTTCTTTTGGGGGCTGGAAAGCAAACATGGGCCCACAGACAGGCTCCCTCCCCTCCCCTCCCCTCCCCACCCCTCCCCTCCCCGCCCCGGTGGGGTAGGGTGGGGAGGTGACCCTTCTTAGCTTTTTGCTGTGGCTTTTCAGAATTTTTAACAGGGACATAATGTGGATGTGACTCATGGACTTAAATATATTATAAAATGAATGGATTCATATTAAATTTTCCTGAAACATTTTTGGCTTAAAGAGGCTTAAGGCTAGAGTAATCTTCTCCCTTGGTCTCTTAGGCTTCAGCCTTCCATGATTTCTTTTTTTTCTAATAGTTCTTTCTCTTCATTATTCCTGGGCCAATATGGGAAGTTAAATGACTTGGCCAAGGTTCTTTAACAGTTTGATAGCAGAGTTGGGACCAAGAATCCTCATCAGCTAACTCCTAGCCCAATGTTCTTTGCTTGCCCCATGTTGGGTTCTGTGACCCTTAGAGTATGTGTACCCAAAGCAGAGGTCACACAGCGGGAGGGACCTGAGAAAAGAAAACCAAGAGAGTCTTTGCAAAGCCTGATTGAACCATAGGCTAAGACACCGGGTCTGCCCTGTAGAGTCACTTCCGTGAGGCCAAATGTCCCTTCTGGAATTCGCCCTGCTATCTCCACTGCAGTTGCATGGTGGCTGCTGGCAGTGACTGTTGGCAGTATTGTCCTCGTGCCATCCCTGCGCTCCTGCCTGTGGCCATTCCTCCTCAGCTGCATCTGTGGCTTGGCCATCCTGATCCTTACTGTTATCCTCTCCAGCTTGGTGCTGTCCTGACCACTGAGCACTGATGCTCTTTGTCCCTGAGAACATCTACTTATTTCTTGGAAGCAAGTTGAAGGCAGAATCCTCATCCTGCTGGTGTTGGGGATAGGTGTGTGGTGTATGTGTGTGTGTACAATATATACTATTTTTTATACTTTAAGAAAACATGGAAAATAGTTTATATTTTATAGTAGGTTTTAAGCACTTTACATACATTATCTAATTTAGTAACCTTACAGATTTCATAATATTGTCTCTGTCTTATAGATGAGGCTTGGGGAGACTGAATAACTTGTGTAAGTGTTGAAACCTGGATTCAGACCCAGTCCAGCTGACTCCAGAGGCTGAGTGCTTTACACTGTGCTGTGCATTCTGTGTGATTTTACTCTGAGATGATTAAACAGGGTTTGCCCTGCTGAATTTGGAAGCATTGGAAAGCTGTGGGACTTCATCTCTGGCTTCAGATTGTGTTTCCTGATGTGGAACCTGCCACTTACTGGTGCTAAGTAAATACAGAATCAATGCAAACAAAAGGTTTGAGTTCTTTTCTGTGCTGTGTCCACTTGAAGCATACTCCGCCAGCTTGGACTCGCCACTGTTTTTGTGTCTGATAGTACCTTACAGAAGAGGAACAGGGCCATGTCTCCCACTCGGAAAGGGACAGGCTGAGGGGTCAACTTAAAGGGAGGGAGAATTTTGAAGAAGGGAGGTGGAAGACATTAAGGCAAGTCTGATCCCTCAAGTCCTACTTTAAAAAACCTTCACAAACAATGTCTAGACAATCAAAGTTAATTATCCAGGTAATTTAGACACTTCTTGGCTTGGCATTGGGGCCCAGGTCATTCTGATTTCATTAATCTGCTCCAAAGGAATCCAGAAATTAAAAGATCAGTTCGTCAACAAATATCATCTTCCCTGACAACAAGCCTCCTGAGGCACCTGTTTATCTCTTTTAACCTTGGCTGGGCACTCCAGAGATGCATGTGAAGAAATTGTATCTAGCCCAGGGAGTGAAGAGCCCCAGCTTCAGTGGGTCAGGCCTTTCATCTGTTGCTACCATTTGAACCTAAAAGCAATAGGCGTGGGACCTGAGGTAGGTAAATGTAGGTGGTAGGGAATGTGTAGCTGTTGATGTTGTATATGAAAATGTTGAACGGGAAGTGTAGTCCATAAACTCACATTTTGTAACCTTTTTTGCACCCTCCTTTCCCAGGGTGTGGCCCTATATGGTCCCCCATTGCCTAGCCAGCCCCTCCCTACCCCCACACACTGGAGTCCTAACCATTGGACCTCTGGGGAATCCCCACTCCCCCTTCTAGGTCTTTGTTTGCCACTTAGCTGAAACAATCCTATGAAAGGGAAAGATAAGAGCCATCTGTGAAGACTGAAGACAGTGGAATAGATGGACCCCATTCGGTAAGACCTGGTTCTGGGGGGGATTGATTGTCTTGGGAATTTAGAGCCAGGAAGATCTTAAATTCTTTTCTTAGGGAATTCTGAGGCCAAGAAAGGACACGAATGGAGTGAAATAATATAGCTAGTCTTACTGTTGTTTTTCTTCCCAAGCCCCCATTGCGTATGTTATACAATGAGGACTCAATAAATGTCGACTGTGTGGAGGGGTTTTAGAGGAAGCAAAATAGCCCTGGAATTGGGCTAAATTGGGACCTCCAACTTACCACTGTATCCTGCTTATTCTGGGGTAAAACCATGCCGTTGCCGTGACAACTGAACACCTCCCATCACCCAGTGGGGAAAGGAAGCAGGAGGGAGCAAGTGTACGCCCAGGCTTTTCGGAAGCGCTCCTTGGCAAGAAGGGCTGGCTGGCGGGCGGCCCCAGAAGGCTAGCCTGCAGAAGGTCAGGTGGGTGAAATCCTGCTTCCGGTAGGGTGGAGGGGCGGGGCTTTGGGTCTCCATGGACACGGCTTCTCCTAGCAACCTGGCGGGCGTTAAGCAGAGCCGCTGGCGCGATGGACGCGGAAAGCCTCTTGCTGTCACTGGAGTTGGCGTCTGGCAGTGGGCAGGGCCTTAGCCCGGACCGTCGGGCCTCGCTACTCACTTCTCTCATGCTGGTTAAACGTGACTACCGCTTCGATCGGGTCCTCTTCTGGGGCCGCATCCTCGGCCTCGTCGCCGATTACTACATCGCTCAGGGCGTGAGCGAGGACCAGCTCGCACCGCGCAAGACCCTGTACAGGTGGAGAGGGCGCCCCGACTGGCCAAGGCCGCAGGGGGATACTGAGGGAAGGGCTACCGGGCCGGGAAGGGGCGAGTGGGAGGTAGGACCTAAAGGGGCGGGTTCCAGAAAGCGAGCGGGTGAGATCTGAGAGAGCAGCCCCAAGAGGACACCTGGGGAGAGGCACCAGAGAAACTTAGAGGCTGATGGCTTAATAATGGAAGCAGGGCAAGAACGGAGGAGGGGCAAGATGAAAGCTTCCGGAGAATGAAAACCCAGAGTAGGAGCCCTGTGGTGGACCTAGGTTTCCAAAGAGAAATTTTGGAGAAGGGTCCAAACTAAAGTTTGGCTTTAGTTTGGAGAAGGGTCAGAAGCCTTGAGGAGTAGCGGGGAGCTCTTTGGAAATGGGGCCTGAAGCATTTGGGGTGGAGGTGTTGGCTCATAGGAGGCACTCCAGGAAGTAGTGAATAAATGTGGAATGGAAAGGAAGGGATTTAGAACTGAGGAGATTTTCCTGGACACTCCATTTAGGACCATCCACCCTCCTTTTGACTACCCCGTTGATGGGGAGCTCCCCATCTTACAAGCGTTCTGTTCAGGCTGAAGAAAGTTGGAGACTTCATTTATCTATCCATGCAGCAATCCAACATTGACTGAATTTTTCCGTGCTAGACCTGGGGTTAAAAAGATGGCTAAGACTCTCCCTATCTCCAATTTATTCACACCCAGCAATTACAGCAAAGCATCTGAAAACTAAGACAGAGGTGTACACGAAGGGGAGGCAGGGTGCGACATTCTCCTGGAGAGCATCTTTTTTGTTTTTTTTTTGCCTTCAAGATCTCAGCTTTAAGATCTTTATTCCTTTTGCATTTTTTGGTAAATTATTTTAATTGGAGGCTTATTACTTTACAATATTGTAGTGTTTTTTGCCATACATTCACATGAATCAGCCATGGGTGTACATGTATCCCCCATCCTGAACCTCCCTTCCCACCTCCCTCCCCATTCCATCCCTCTGGGTTGTCCCAGTGCACCAGCCCTGAGCACCCTGTCTCAGGCATCGAACCTGGACTGGCGATCTGTTTCACATATGGTAGTATGCATGTTTCAATGCTATTTGGAGAGCAATTTTAAATAAGATTACTGAAATCTGAGAGATGACCTGGAGTTCTCCAGGAAGGAGCTGGGGAAAGGCATGCCAGTCAGAGGGAAAAAACTGCAAACTTGCTGGCTGGAGCTCGCTTGGGGTGTTTGGGAGAACAGAGGGTAGGCAACCAGGACAGTGGCAGCCTAGGGTGTTGTTTGTCCATAGGCTATGCAGAGCCACTGAGGGCCTTCAATCAAGAAGAGCCTGCTCGGACCTGAGTGGGCAGAAGGGTCTGGAAGTGGGCGAGCATTTGGATGTCTGTTGCAGACTGAAAGGAGGAAGGAATGGAGGGGTGGGGTTGGAAAGATTTCAGTGGTAGAAGTGGCAGGACTTGCAAATAAATGGGGAAAGGTGAAGAGGAGGTCAAGGTTGATCCTTCCTTCCATCTCAGGCAGCTGGGTGAGGGCTGATGCCATGCACTGGGAAAGAGTTCAGGAGGTACTAGGGGAAGCCCAGCGAGTTTGGTGTCAGGTGCCGTGGGGCAGAGTGGTAAGGAAGCATACTAAAGTATGGATCTGGAGTCCAAAAGAAAAATTTGGACTGAAGATAGAGATTTGAACCTCACTGTATTCCAATAAGTTTTTATTTCTCTAGCACCTAGTATGTGCTAGGCATTGATCTAGACATGGGGAATTCAGTGCTAAAGTCCTTGTCTTCATGGAATTTACATTTTAGTGTGTGTGTAGTGGGGAGGGAAGGCAGACAATAAACACACACACATATACTGCATATGCTTAGCATTGGTGCTAAGTGCTAAGGGAGACATGGAATACAGGGTGGGGTACTATTATAAAAAGGGAGATCTGGGATGGCCTCTCTCAGGAGGTAACATTTGAGAAGAGACCTGAGGCAACTGAGTGAGCTATATGTTTATCTGAGGGAAAAGAATTCTAGGCAAGTGCAAAGGTCCTGAGGCAGGTGTGTGTTTAGTGTACTTGTGGGATCCTGTAGAGGCTAGTGTGGCTAGAGAGGAGTGAGTGAGGGGGAACCACTGCACAGAATGAGGTCAGAGAGGCCGAGACAGTCATGCAGGGCCCTGTGAGTGCTTGGCTCAGTGGGAGGTCACTGGGAGAGTCTGCACAGAGTCACAGTCTGGCTTAGGTTTTCCCAGTTGGGTGGGGACCAGACCAAAGCGGGAGCAGGTACGAACATGGGGAGACCAGTTAGGAAGCTGCTGTGATATTGGGTGAGAGTAGGTGGTGGCTTGGATGAGGGTGGAAGCAGTGGAGGTGGTGAGAGGTGACTGGATTCGGGGTGTCCACTAGGGAGTAGCTGGGGTTCTGGGAGTCAGGTAGGTGAGACTGTGGAGACAAAAGAGGGCTGAGAATAGATCCTCGGAAACACTTAAGGCACTGGAGAGGAGGAAGGGGAGGTGTCAAAGGAAGCAGACATGGAAATGCACGTGTTGGCTTGTAGGTCCCATGGCTGGCCTTCAGAGCAGTTTCTTGGGGTGCCAGGGGTGGAATCCTGGTGCAGTGGTCAGAGTGAAAGCGGGGTGGGAAGGAAGGGCTCTGGCAGGGCAAAATGTTCTTGATTATGGTCCAGAGTTGGGGAAGAGGAGGGAGGGGCAGGAAAGGGGCATTGCCCAGAGGGGCATGGATTTGAGGACTGTTAGTTTTATAAAGCTGGGGTATCTTCATGTTGTGAAGGAGCCAGTGGAGAGTGAAGTGGGGAAACAGAGCAGGCTGGGGATGTAGGTGCTGGGTGGATGAGGGAGGAGCGGGCGGACACCCCTCCCGGCAGGGTGTGAGAAAGAAGTGACTGGGCTGGCGATGCCCCTGAAGCTCTCAGAGGAGGAGAGCTCCCGGAGCCTGGGCCGGGAGAAGCGTGGGGGAGATGGCTGTGTATCAGCTCAGCAGGCAGGCTGAGCATGGCTGTGGGCCCTCTGGAGCAGAGGGATCTGAAATTAAGGCAATTCAGCTTCCAGAAACTCATCTGTGGTCTCACAATCCAGCTATGTAGGAAGATGCTCTTGGAATCTTGGCAGACTGAAGCTTTTAAGAAATTAAGTTTTATGTCATCACATATGGGGTGGGGTACACCACAGGCTCTTGCAGTTTCTAAGGGGGAAAGGTGTGACTCCCAACAGCCTTTCTTGGGCCTCAGCCCTTTGGGAGAAGGGGCAGGGGCAGGACGCTGGAATGAGAGGAGTTAGAATTGGGGTCATGTGGATGTTGTTGGCAGCCTGAACTGCATGGAGTGGAGCCTCCTGCCTCCCGCCACAAAGGAGATGGAGACACAGACGTCTGTGGTGAAGGGTCGCTTCATGGGGGACCCCTCCCATGAGTACGAACACACTGAGCTGCAGAAGGTGAATGAGGGTGAGAAGGTCTTTGAAGAAGAAGTCGTGGTGAGTGAAGACAGGAGGAGGAGGGCCTGAACACAAGGGGCTGGGCTGGTGGACACTGGTGGCGGCAAGCACGGTCATCATCACAGCCACTGGGGCCATGGGGCCTGGGGCGCTGGGTGTGCTCGGCCCTGGGCCTCCGTGCCGGCCCCCTCGCTCCATCCTTATGGCCCTAGGACGCTGGTGCATTGCCTCCAGGGGGTGGAGAGGAGGAAACCTCTGTTAAGTCACCTGCCCAGCGTCACATCACTCCTGAGTGATGACAAGGTGGCAAGGGGATGGGCAGCTCTCGGGAGAGCTGGGTTATGGGCCGGGGCTAGGAAGAAGCGGTCTGTGCATTGCTCTGGGATCAGGGGGTGTGCACAGGTGCTTATATTTTTGTATAGATTTGTATTTTACTAGGTAACACATTCAGGCTTCCCAGGTGGCCGTAGTGGTGAAGAACATGCCTGCCAATGCAGGAGACATGAGATGCAGGTTCAGTCCCTGGGTTGGGAAGATCCTCTGGAGAAGGGCATGGTAACCCACTCCACTATTCCTGCCTTGGAAATCCCATGGACAGAGAAGCCTGGCGGGCTACAGTTGATAGGGTTGCAAAGAGTCGACACGACTGAAGAGACTTAGCACACACACACACACACACAGATAATACATTCACTTGAAACTGTTAGCAGCGATTACTTTTAGGAGATAGGATTATGGGTGGTTTTAATTTTCTTAGGTATATTATAAAATATCTCCATATTACCCAGATATTCTACAGTAAGCATGACAGCTTTTATATTTTAAAACAGCAAAATAAGCAACATTAAAATATGGGATTGCATGGTTGGAAAATAACCCAATTTCTGAAAATAGACAAACCTGTGATTCAAAATCCAACCTTTGCCCTTGAACGTGGGTGAGGCCAGATGTCTGGGTCTAGGTCTGTGATGCTTCAGCTGCAACCCCCTGCCTGCTGGACAAACTCTACAGCCTCTGTTTTCTCTTCTGTAGAACTGAGACTTGTACAGGTTAAATGAGGTGCCATTTTTTTTGGCCTTGCCATGAGGGTTGCGGGATCTTAGTTCCCTAACCAGGGATTGAACCCACGTCCCCTGCATTGGAAGCACAGAATCTTAACCATTAGACTGCCAGGGAATTCCCAAGGTGATGTATTTAAAGCACCCAGCCTAGACACTTATTAGTTTCCATCTTCTCCTTTGTAAACAATTCCAATCAGCAGCCCAGGGGAAATATGTGGCTGAATGACTCTGGGGTCTCCCAGTGACTTTTTCCCTGTCAAGTGCTGTTTTCTCCCCAACATCTCTATGAAGTCCTTTTGTTTGGGTTGGGGTTGCCCTTGATACTGATTCTAATCAAATTTCATCTGTGTAAACATGTTACAGTATGGGGTGATGTTTGAGAAATGATGTTAAGTCAAAGAGCAGGACAAGAAACTATGTAAACTGTAATTCTAATTTTCCTTTGAATATAGGCATAGGAAAAAAGAACAGAAGGGATTATACCAATGTGTTCTCAGCGATTACCTTCAGCAGGTGGGATTATGATGGCTTTAATTTTATTAGGTATATTATAAAATACTTCTCTATCACCCAGGTATTCTACAGTCAGCATGATAGCTTTTATATTTTAAAAAGGCAAAATAGGCAACATGATGACAGAATGGTTTGTTTCTGGACTGGTATATAAAACACTGTTAATGGTGTCTGCTCCCAGTGAGAGCAACTGGGGGACCAGGAATGAGATGAGACACTGCTTTTTATTATTTTTTAAAAAAAGTTTTAAATATCGTACTCCCCAGCAGTACGTATTACCAATTTAAGGATGGGAGGAGGGAAGGCAGGCAAGGGCTTCACTCATGGTGAATTTCCATGCACCTGGCATCTCTGCGTGATGACCCAGGTCAGATGGACATGCAGGGGGCCCTTGCATGAGGCATGACTGACTGGGCACAGCACCCCAGCAGGGTAACTTGTTTTCCTGTCTCCTCAGTTCCAGATCAAGGAAGAGACACGCTTGGTGTCCGTTATTGACCAGATCGACAAGGCTGTGGCTGTCATCCCCCGAGGCGCCCTCTTTAAGACCCCTTTTGGACCTATCAATGTCAATCGGACCTTTGAAGGTAAGTTCTCTTCCCAAGCACAGTCAGACACATGTCTGGGAGTCCAGGGGAACCTCAGAGAAGGAATAACTGTTGCCACATCACTTGGGAGGAACTGCCGAATGTCGTTACTGGACCCTGACTCTTTTATGCCTGAGTTGAGAGAGTGTCTGGCCACCTGGGTTTGGGGGTGTGTGCGGGGCTGGGCTCCCCACATTTCTCCATGCTCCTCCTCCGTAGTCTGTTCTCGTCGCAAGGGCCGAGCTGAGTTCTGGCTGAGAGAACGCTGGTCCCTTTCCACCCTTCAGTTCCCCATCAGTAGCTGACTGAACCCTCTGCAAGCCCCTCCTTGTGGTCTCCAGTCAGAGAGGGAGGGGACTGTGGAGCTTGGGGATGACCATCCCTTCCTACCTGCCGCCCCTTTGTAGGACTGTCCTTGTCTGAAGCCAAGAAGCTGAGTTCTTACTTCCACTTCAGGGAGCCTGTTGAGCTGAAGAACAAGACCTTGCTGGAGAAGGCTGAGCTCGACCCGTCCCTAGACTTCATGGACTCTTTGGAGCATGACATCCCCAGAGGTAACGGCCTTTGGTTACTTGGAGGACATTGGATATACCCCCAGGTCAGAACAGTGGGCCATACCACCTGCCATTCCCTCTTAAGAGTGGGACCCACGGCCTGGGTGGGAACTGGGAGTTCAATATGGGGCCTTGAGTAGGAAGCTCCTCCAGGGCCCAATACAGGGCTCAGCTCCAAATGTTTGCAGACAAAAGGATTGTCTTCCAGGTGCTTCCACAGACAGGAAATCTCTCTTGATTTTTATACCAATCTTGAATGAAGGCAAGTTGGGAATTTCCCCCCACCAAAACATCCCTGAAAACACTAGCCGTATATACATCTTCACGGTTGGTTTCGGGGTTAGATCCAGTGCTTGGCACACAGCTTGTGCTCGGGGAGTAGGTGCCGACTGGCCTGCAGAGGGCCACCTGCTAAGGAAATGAGTTCTGTACGTCTGCTCCTGCTAAGTGTGCTTTTAAATCATAAAACATACAACTTCAGAGGCCTTCTTGTGCTTCAGGGCCCACCTGGCCCAGGCACACAGCCGGCAGTTGGTGGGGGTCAGAGACCCCGGTTCCTCCCTGGGCTCCACCAGTAGAGATGAACACATCCTTGGAAGATGCTCTTGCTGGGCTCTGCATCCCAGGACAGGTGCCAGGCTCTGGGCATTCAGGGGCCACACCTAAGGCACTGCCTCAGTACCCCTGCTTTTTTCCCTCCCCATGCTTGGTGTTCTGAGAGCTGGAGGGATCTGTTGTTGATGGCAAAGACAGTGATACTAGGAACTACTCATAAAGGCAACGGCACTGCTTACTGTGTGGCAGGCACTGTGCCCAGTCTTTCCCATGCCTCATTTTTTTTCCTTAGTTCATTTTAATCTTCACAGTTGATCTGTGAGTTAGATACTATTATATCATTATCCCCATTTTACAGATAAAAAAACGGAGGCTCAGAGAGTTAAATCCAAGGACACAGTATGTGTTAAAGCATTAGACTCCAAGGCTCTGGCCTTAATTGTGGTGTCAAACAGATGGTGTTTTCAGTGGATGATGGGAATCGCGGGACAGTAGTCACCCCCATCACTAGGGGGAAACATTTCTGAGGAGCAATGAGCAACCCAATTGGGCTGGAACTCAGGGTAGAGGTGGGACGGCAGTAGTCGTTAAACACAAGGGCTCTGGAACCAGAAAGCCTGCGTTGGAACCCTGAATCTGCTGTGTACTACCTGGTCACCTCAGACAACTCCCTCAATTTCCTTGTGCCTCAATTTTTAGAAGGGGAAAATTGATATTTTCTACCTCATTGGGTTGTTATGGAAATTAAATGAAAAGCAACACATATACAAAACATTTATGATAGTGCTTAAGACATTAAGGACTCAAGTAAAAATCAGTAAGTATTACTGATACTGTTTTCAGTAGCAAAAGGCCTTAGAGGGGGGTTGGGCAGGCTAGGGAGGGCCCAGAGGGCCAAAGGGTAGGAGGGTTTAGTTGCTCAGCTGTGTCCGACTCTTTGTGACCCTATGGACTGTGGCCCTCCTCTGTCCATGGGATTTCCCAGGCAAGGATACTGGAGTGGGTCACCATTTCCTTCTCCAGGGGATCTTCCTGACCCAGGGATCGAACTCACATCTCCTGCATTGCAGGGAGATTCTTTACCACTGAGCCACCTGGGAAGCCCTAGGAGTAGACCAAGGCAGTAGGAGCTGCAGATCTGCGATAACAAGGCAGTGGCGCATGAGCGGATGCAGAGGGGCAAGCCAGGGCTCCGGAGGCCGTTTTGGGGCTACTGCAGTGCCGCGGGGGCCGGGCCATGGGTCACAGGTGGCTAAGGGCTGCCAGCAAAGAGTGGCTACGCTGGCCTCCACCACACGGGGGCACCAGAGTCAAGCTTCCCTGAGCATAGACTGGGGATCCCGGACCCGGCAGGGAGATGGTAATAGAGGGTGAGAATTTCTTAACCATCAGACACACTTTCCAGATTCCCATTACCTCCTCCAACTCTGTGCTCCCCACCTGACTAGGGGCTGGAGGGGACTGCACATCCTTGGTTGGTAAAGGGAGTTAGGAACACTGTGGTGGTGGGACCCAGTGCCAGGGCCTGCGTGGCCGACTGAGAAAAGTCCTCTTAGCACCCCTAATCTGGGGGCAGCAGTCCCTCCCCGATTCGGAGCATGGCTGGAAAGCTCTGCCCAGTGCGGACTTCTCAGCCGTGGCAGCAGGGAGCCCAGGGCCAGTGGATGAGGCTCTCCCTTCAGAGTGCTGGGTGACTGTGGAGGGCGGGGGATGGAACAAGGGGGCCTCCTCCCCACCCCCCCGGAACCTAGACTTCTTGCACTTACAGTGGGCCTCAGGGCTGAGAGATCAACTGATGATATGACACCCCAGTTCCTCCCCGAATGCTGCCTGTCCTTAGTGCTGGAGCCTTAGGAGTGAGGGACTCCCGGAGTCTCCTGTGTCTGAGCGCTGGAGGGGAGAGATGCTCCTGGCCTGACTTTGGGAAACTCCACAGTTCTGGGCCTCCAGCTCCTCTCCTCCCACAGCCACCACCAGAAAGCCTGCAGGAAGTCTGGCCGGGTTTTACTCAGGATGGTTTGGTGGGGCCTGTGGTATGGCGATGGAAATATGGCTGGCTGGGGGAGAGCAGACACTCTGACTCTGCTCCCAGACTCCTTGCAATATCTGCCCCTGAAAGAGCAGAAGGAGCTGCTGGGAGGCTGCCCCACCAGGCAGACAGTAGCCAGAATGGCTGGGTTGCTAAGTGAAGCAAAGTCTCAACGATGAGTTCCCTGAGGCACCAGTACTGGTCGGAAGGATGGGATCTGCCCAGATAGGATCAGCTTCCTTTCTGGGTCTGAAGCAACTGTTGAGGGGAACTCTGTATCACCTGTGAGCAGGAATGGGTCAGGCAGTCCCTGAGACTCCTGCTCTCTGTGGCCACATGGATTGGCCAGGCGCTCAGCAGCTGGTCCCTGGACCACCCTCGGCTGGAGAGAGGATGTAAGAATGTTGCCTGGAGCCGTTTGTGGCCTCCCGAGCCGTCCCACTGTGCCATGGGGTCTGTGGAGTTCTGTGGGAGTAGGGCTTTGGCAGCAGAAGCATCCTTCTGGCAGACACAGGGCAAAAGCCAAGAGTAGGTGAGACATGGAGCACTAAGTCAGGATGCCAGATTTCTGGGCAGTACTCTGCTGTTCAACACTCCTTAACCTTCTATGCTGTCAGCAAATAGCCACTGAGCAGCTAGTACGTCCCAGGGACAGGAGATGCTGCTGTGAACAAGGCACCATCCTTGCCTCACAGGCGTTTGGGAAGATCAAACTAAACAGAGGATGTGAAGTGGCAAGGTAGAACAGCAGGTGCCGCATAGGTGTCCTGGGAAGCAGAGCATGCGGGTGGAGGGCAGAGCGCCTCTCTCTGGGCTGGAGCAGAGATCTCAGGGACTGCCGGCTACGAAGCAGCGAGGGCTCCAGCACAGTGCCCAGAGTAGGCAGCAGAGGGCAGCAAGGGGCCTGCCTGCCTGGAAAGCAGCTTTTAGTAAGTGATGGCTGGGAAGAGGTGGGGGACAGGGGAGACAGCACTGGAGAGGGTGGGCAACGCGGGGTCTGGGATCAGCCCTCTCTCAGAGGGGGCAGGTGGCACCTCCCTTCCAGTCCAGTGGAGGTTCAGGTGACAGGTGCTCGGCCTTCTGCACCAAGGGGCTTGGCCTTGCCTATCAATAAGACTGGGAACTCTTTGGCGTGTCCCCGCCCCCACCCCCTCCCATGTGCTGTGGCCCTGGTGTCGGGGACTGGTTGCTCTGAGAAGGGGCCTGTGGCCATTTTTGTGTGTGTGAGACAAGTTGTGCGGTGCTGGTCTGAGTGGATTTAAGCCATTTACCGCCCCTGGACAGCCCTGAACTCCAGCCTGGTCCACTCTCCTCCTCCAACTTAATCTCAGAACTTGGCTGCCTTTCTTTCTGGAGGGCAGGGGAATGTAACTATGATGAGCATCTCCCAGCCTGAGCTTCCCACACTGGCAAGGTGAGAGAGACCCCAAGGCCCAGGAAGACTCCTGCTCATGCAGGAGGCCCCATTCCTGGCTTACCAGCTTGTATCCCACCACATCCTCAGAAAAGAGAGCTTGTGGAGAAGACTGGCTGCCAGGGGGCTGGAGGGAAGGTCTGGGGAGACGGGAGACAGCATGGGCTGCTTCCCCTCGAGTCCCATTGGCGGCGGCTGGCTGGGCCCAGCCTTGCCAGCAGCTGCAGTAATAAAAGTGGGTGAAGGTGAAGCAAGAGCCTGGCTTCCCAGGTAGATGCTACGTGACTCCTGGCACGTTGAGAGTATGTGTTTCCTGGGCGACAAGCTGAGCCAGGGACAAGGAAAGGACAGAAGTGTGACAGGAATGCAAGGGAGGGTAGGAAGTAGTGTCACTGGCTGGCCAGCCCTGCACATACTACTTCTGTACTCTGCCAGCACCCTGGGCCTGCATGGCACAGATCCCCAACCCTAGTGGGGAAACCCTGTTTCTCCTTGCTCTTGCTTGGCTAGTGTAGGGGGAGCCCCTGATGAGCCTGGCCCCTCCCCCACCCACTAGAAGCAAGAGGTGGCCAAGCCCTAGGTGGGCAGGCTGGTACCGGGAAAGCCAGGACCGTCCTTGCTCAGGGTATGCCAAAGCGCTGGTGACAGGGAACTGTTGAGTGTGTATGGATGGGGGACTCCAGTTCTTTCTCCAGGGCAGCATTTGGCCCAGGGTGGGGGGGAGGCGGCGGGGCTGTAAGCTGCCTTCTTCGGGTGGTCAGAGCCTGACCTTTTTCAGTTCCAGGGGGCTGTGGCTGTGGACTCCTGGAGCAGAAAGGGACTCCCCAGATGCTGCTGCGGGGACTGGCACAGGGAGCTCACAGGGGTTACCTTCCGGGGGTCTGTGTTCTGGCCAGAAGCTGCATACGGTGTACTGGGAACACTTTGTTCTGTCACACCCCTTCTCCTGTTACCCCTAGGCCATCTGTTTTCTGGAATGAATGACTAGCAGAGCAACAGGCTAAGGCTCCAGAACCTGCAGGCAGGTTTACGAGGTGGAAGATCTCAGGGATCCAGAGAGGCATGCTGCAGGAGCTGGGGGAGATACTCCCCATTTCTCTGACCACCCCCACCCTCCCAGGCAGTGCCCAGTCAGAGCTCTGGGAACCTAGGGACACTCTTCTTTCTCGATGCTATCTGGCTGGCACTGAGGGGGCCTGGGGGAGTGGGGTCAAGCCTACACTGTAGCTTCTGCTTCATCACCTCACCCTTGGCTGGTGGTGCTTGGTGCAGGCCACCGCAGAGTGCTGAGGTGGCCCCTGCGTGGGCACCCCCCAAGCAGGTTAAGGCCACCAGACTACATATACCCCAAAAGCTCTAGCTTTGACCTGGGCAGGTGCTGGAGCCCTGAGATGGGCTGAGCTGCCATCAGGGCAAAGGGTGCCTCGTGGTCAGGTCTCCTGTAATCAGGGTGGCCTCTGGTGGGTGGAGCCTGAGCTCCAAGGCTGCTGGGTGTGGAATGACCGGGGTAGGCCATGGTTGGAGGAGGCCTGGGGGCAGCGACGCAGCGGGAGCCAGGCAGCCGGGCTGGGCTGGCAGCTGATGAAGGCCTCGGCGCAGTTCTCAGTGCATCACTGGCTGGTCCAGCACCAAAACCTTCAAAGCATTTGCCTTTCTGGCAGGGGCTGGGGCAGAGCTGCGGCTGGGCTGGGAGAGGCCTCGGCGCAGGGGAATAGAAGCTCCAGATCTGCATCCAGGGGCGATTTTCCCAGGCTCCTTCCTCCCACACAGCGGCTCCCTCCCTTGGTTCTGGAGCTGTATCAGGCCCTTCCCGCCAAGTCCTCGTGGCTGCACAACTCAGCCCCAGGCTGGGCTGCTCCCGTCTGGGGAGCAAAAACCAGGGCAGAACCCAGGACAGACAAAGGCTCATTAGCTGTGGCCCAAGTCCCCTCCCACTAAGGATGGCTCTCAGTCTACCAGCTGCCAGAAAAGGGCTATTGAGCCGGAGGCCTGAAAAGGCCACACTTTTATGTGAGCCTGGGCAGGTCTCATCCACCTCAGAGTTAAGCTGCTGGGCCTGGAGCAAAATTTTGCAAGAGAGGTGAAGCACACCAGGACAGCAGGCCACCAGCGAGCCCGAGTGCAGGGAAGAGAGGAGCCTGGCGTCTCCCTGGCCTAGCCCCAACCCCACTCCGCCTGTGCATGGGTGACCCAGCTTCCTCCCCCATGCAACCTATCACTGGACTTGCTGACAGGAACAAAATGGACTGCTTTGAGTTCCACCTCTTTTCATTTCCTTCGCCCTCCCTCTGGAAGTGGCTTTAATGAGCAGTGAAATGGCTCAAAGGCAATCAGGAGGAGTAAAGCGCTGGGATAATTAAATTGTCTTCCCCTTTCCCAGTGGAACCTTCACACTCAGGCCTGGCTGCCTGGAGCTGGGGTTTCCGCACCCCCAGTGGGGCTCTGCCCCCATGATGCCCAGGCCTTGTCCTCTGCTGCTTCTTCCCCACCCCCCAGGGTCTTGGAGTGTCCAGATGGAGAGGGGCAACGCCCTGGTGGTGCTGCGCAGCCTGCTCTGGCCCGGCCTCACCTTCTACCACGCTCCTCGCACCAAGAACTATGGCTACATCTACGTGGGCACCGGCGAGAAGAACCTAGACCTGCCCTTCATGCTGTAGGCGGGCCGCCCACGGGGTGTGCAGAGTCTGAGCAGTATTTTCATAAAGGCGGTGAATCTGGTCGGTCTGTTCTGTGCTGCTTCCCTCCCACCTCCACCTCCATCTGGTGTCCAGGCTGAGGAGAGGCCCAGCTCTAAATAGAGCAAGTGGCAGAGGGCTGGAATGTGCTAACAAGAGAGAATGGTGGGAGGAAACGGCATGAGGGAGGTGACAGCCAGGAGACCTCTGAGGAGGGCAGCTTTTTGGACTCAGAAGAGAGCCGCACGTAGGCCGGGCAGCCTAACGAAAAGCCAACGGCTGTCAACAGAGAGGAAGGGAACCTGTGTGGCCGTGAGCTCCGCTCGGTGCGCCCACGTGGCCCACCACCAGAGCCCAGTGACTGGCCAGAAACGGGCTGAGCCCCCCACGCTCCCCAAGCAGCGAGCACACACCCAGCGGGGGAGCACAAGCCTGGTTTATAATATTCCTTTGGACAAAGGGCCAGTGCTCCAGCCCTGAGCCCAGGCCAGTCATGAGACCACTGCAGCTGCGCAGGGTCGCCTGCCCCAGCTGCCCCCAGCTCCCAGCACCGTGGTGGTGCAGGTCCTGGGCACTGGAGGAGACCTGCCACCCCCCATGCCATCTGCACTGGAGGAGCCAGGCCGCCCTGGTGGGATGGGGTGGGAGTGCAGGACAAGCTCAGGCTCTCAGGACGCCCTGCTCTCAGTCAGTGATACAGCACCAAAGGCCTGCCCGTGTAGGAGACGTTGTCCTTCAGGAGGGGGGACCCCACAGCCATGCGCACCTTGTTCCAGCGGTGGCCTTTGTTGTAGATGGGCTTGACGGAGCGAGGAGACCAGCGGGTCAGGTATCTGTGGGGGGAGGATGGGAGGCAGCCATGAGGGCTGGTAGCCCAGGATGCGGCAGAGACCATGGGCACAGGCCCCTCGGGCTGAAGCTGCACTTGGTCAACCAAACACTTTCACCAGCTTTCCTTTCTTGAGGAGAAGGGGCTTTTCCTGGGAGCAACTGCCCAGTGTGCTGTACACAGATGGGCTGGGCTCTGGCAGCCGCATGCGTGTGTGGCCACGTGCTCGCCTGTCTTTATGAGTTGCCAGTGTGTGTGCGTGTGTATCTGCTGGGGGAGGAGGCAGAGGAAGAGGCTACTCAGAGAGCAGATCGGCCCTCTCTGGCCCAGTCGGGAGAGGAGAGGCTGATGTAAGGACTTGGAGGAATCCCTCCCTCTCCCCCACTTGGCTCACTCCGCCACCCCAGCCCTCAGGGAACAAGCCTGGGCAGCCACAACTGGCGGAGGACCCCTGACCCCTGACCCTCAAGCAGGCCATGATGGGAGCCAAGGGTGAGGGCCCGTGGGTGCAGACATAGCCCAGGAAGGTTCATGTAATACGAGCGGGGATGGGGAAAGATGGCTGCCGCCCATAGTCCTTTGGCCTCCTTTGGGGATGGCAGGGCCCTGACAGTTCCGGGAAGAGTGGCTCATGCCGGCTAAGACTGGGGTTTACTCTGTTCAGAACAAAATTTGGATCCTATCCAGAGGCCCACCCTTCGTCCTGAAAGCTCAGCCTCGGCAAAGACCAGGATCCTCCCCTGCTTCCACACTAGGTTAGGGCTCAACCCAGTGCCTCTAGAGACCCTCCCCTGAGAAGTTTTAATTAAAAAAATGAATAACCATGGCTGAAAATTTTTAGATAAGAGTGAAAAAGTTAAAAAAAAAAAAAAAGGAGTGAAAAAGTGACTGCTAATGTATACATTTCAACTGAGCTCCCCTGGACCTCTATTTCCTGAGCTCTGAGAGGAAGGGAAAGCTGTAGGGCTACACGCCACGTGCGAGGTGGGCAGGCAAGGGCTTCCACCGACCACTGGGTGGCTGTCAGCCCCCAGCAGCGAGGTCTCTGTGCCGTGAACTGGCCCCAGAGCCGCCTCTGCTGTGGCTGGTGGTGCTGGGACCTGGCAGGGTCCTATGCTGGTGTCTCCCTGGGTTCAGAGTGGGTGGGTGAAGAGGTGGGATATGGAAGCAGGCTCCTTGGGATTGAAGATCCTGAGGCACACCAGGCTCTCCAGAGTTGCTGCCCTATTGCACCCCTCTGCCCACCCTGTCCCTCCCACCCTGGAGAGACCCTGGGAAGCTGGGCTTCGGCTGGCCCTGGGCCTGATGCCTGTGCCACAAGGAGCAGGCAGCTGCTGTGGAGGGGCTGGCCTCCGGTCAGCTCTCTGGGACCACTCCAGCTCTAAGAACCAAGGCTCCCTGCTAATTGAGCTCCTTCCTCCTACCTCTCTGGAAGGGGCAGGGAAGGAGATGGCACAGCTTGACAATCGTCAAGTCCCTAGTTGTAGCCAGGACTCCCTCTCCTCCCCAGGAGGGCCTTTTGCAACCCCATGAGCCCCCACAAGCCATCAATCCTGCATCACGATGATGGACACCGGATATACGGGAGGGAGCCTGGCTTTGCTTCAGAGGCTGAGGGCAGGATGGATTGTGTCCTCAAGCCTGCTGCTGTTTCTTAACACGCTGGAGTGGGGGTGTGCTCAACTCCCAAACGGTCCACAGCATAGAAAGACAAGAGGAAGTCAGTATGTCCTGTTCCCCCAGGGCTGCTGGCAGATGGCCCAGCTGGCAGCGCAGGAGGTGCAGGTGGAGATGGGCAAGGGGCCAGGGTGCTGGCAAGGAGTCAGTGAAGCTCTGGCCCTGCACCCCCAGCCCAGCAATCTAGAGCTGGTATCTGCCTGGCCTTCCATCCTCCATTCCTCGGTTCTGTTGGGGGTCAGCCTAAGAGGTTTGCTGGGAGTGGGGGAATCTTGCTTTGCTCTACCCAAAGAGTGCAGTTCTAGTGACATTAGGACAGGCTGAAGGAGGGGCCATTGATGGGAGGGGACAAGGAACACCAACATCAATTTTACAGACCTGGATCTACTCTCAATAAGAGAGTACTGTAGTTCTACGAGTATGTAGTGTGGTAGTGTCAGAGACAGCTGTTTGAGTGTTAGACAGGAACCTGTTCCTACACCAGAGGGGGCCACCCTGCTCAGGCTGAAAGGCAGATTGATTGATTCTAGGATCTAAAGGCCTTTCTCTCCTGTTCCATAAAACCTCAGGATCTCATGGGATGCCATACGCAGCTGAGCAGATTGTTAACTGTACAACTCTAGGGAGAACATTCACAATCTAGTCTATATGGATGCTGCCTTCAAGTTTTACAGTATATGATCTGATAGCTCTATACGGTGGCCCTACCCCGGAGAGCCCTCCCATTTCTATTTCTAAAGTCTCATTTTGCCCTTTAATAACCCCAGTGCTATTACTGAAAGTTTGTAGAACTGCTCTGACATTCCCATAGCAACCCAGTATGATGTCATAAACAGAGGATTAGCACATTCTAATGCCCAACCAGCAGATCTTCTTACCCTTGTTACCCATGGGCTAAGTGCCCTGCTGGGAAGGGACAAGGAAAGACGCTGAGGCCGGCAGAGGGAGAGTAACAGAGGCGTGCACAGTGGTGGGACTGATGGGGTGGCGGGGTGGCGTTCAGGCTGGAAGGGACGGAGTGCTCCAGCTTTCCTGAGCTGCAGGATGAGCTCCAGGAGCTGGCCTCCCCAGCCCAGGTCTGTGTACCTGTTGAGTCGCGGTCTGGTCTTTGGAACAAATCCTTCAGGAAGCTTGGGCCTGTGATTTGGGAGCAGACCTGAATGGAGGGAAAAGCATTTAAGACGATGGTCTCTGCACTCCCTCTGCAGCTCTGGGGACTGAACAGAAAGCCCAAGGGGGTAGGAGGCTGGCACTGGGGGGCGAGTATAATGCAGTCTCTGGACACACACTGTCCTTTCAGGAGGGGCCCGGAGGTGTGGAAGGTGTAATGGTGCCCACAGCCCCCTGCCCCCTCTGCCCGAGGGCCCTTTACCTGCTCGGTGGGCCATCTTCACACACTCCTCTATCTTGCGGTGCTCTTCCTGGCACAGCCCAGTGATGCTCCGGGGCAGCATGCCCCCATGTGGCCGGATGAACTGACTGAGCAACAGAACGTCCTAGTGGAAACGGAAACAGGAGAGGAGGATCGTGTGGATGGGTGCCGGCTGCCAGGGAGCCAGGGCCAAGTGGCCTGCAGGGTAGGCTGCTGTAGCTGGCATTGTAAGGGGCTGACGCCACCCTGAGAAGCGACCTGAGACCATTCCCTCCACACAGAGCTCTGCACTCAGGCCCGCTGCCTCCACTGCAACAAGTTCAGTCCCAACTTAGCAAGATTTCCTGGCCCCATTACCAACCCCAAGAGTTCTCAGCTCCTCTGAGACAGTCTTCCGACAGACTTGGTGAGAGAAGGGGAACTTTTCAAGGTTAATAAGCTATCATGCACCCACAGTATCTCTCCTGGTGATGTTATCTCTTTGGGTGACGTAGGGGGTATGTTATGTATTTACACACAGGAGGGAAGACCTGTACCATTTCCGCCCCCAAAGTCTACATATGACAGGCTACACACCACAGCCCAGAAGACATGTAGAGAGCCCCTCCACCTTCTGCCATGCCCTCTGAACGAAGCGCCAGGCAGCAATAAGCTGAGGAGGATGAGGTCAAGTTGTAAAGTTAAATCCCACATCTTCTACGCCCCCTGTGCCCAGATGTGAATGGATTCCTGGGCTTCCTTTGAACCATCAGACTGCTTTGGATGAGTCAAGGAAATAATGACAAACAAAGCCAGCATCCAGAGAGACCAAGTCCACTCCCAACTCTCACAGGATGGCAAGGGTTAAAGCAAAAGTCTCCCACACCACCCCCAGGGGCCTGACATGCCTGTCTCCACAGTCCTGGTCCTCACACGGATTCGCTGCCCTGGCAGGCGCCTCACTGTATAACTGTAGATTTGCTTTAATCACTGGTCAGCTCCTGGGGGACCCAGGCCCCCAATTCCCACCCCTGTAATCCTCAGAATCTGATGAAAAGAACTTGGACTGGATTATCTGGGGATAATACACGGGGCTCACAGCCCCAGCGCTGCCCCCACTGCAGGCTGCCAAGGAGGCTGACAGCTCTCTGCAGCGCAGAGTGGCGCTGTCCTGAGCAGAAAGGGGTGAAAAGGAAAACAACTTCTCCAGCCTTTACCTTGGAGGGGATTGGATTTCTTCTGCTTCATAAACAGAGCCAAGTCCATTTCCTGGAAACGGCTGGTAGGAAGAGTACCCCGCAGTGGTCAGGCAGGTGTGGGTTCCCCTCCCCATCCACAGCTGGGATTCTAGGTATGGCCAGGACCCTACAAACTTCCATGTCAAAGAAGCTGAGAGCACTGCCTGTGGCCTGCAAGTTCCCTGCTGCTCCAAGTGGCCATCAGCAAAAGGGCGGGGACAGGGTGAAAGAACACCTCCACCCCCCACCCTGGGGTGGCGTGAGGCCAAGGCTCCCAGCCCAGGAGATTAGTTGGGTTGTTCTGTTCAGATCCCATGGGCATGTGGCCTTTCCTGCTCTCACCACCTGACTGGGATCTCTGCCCTTAGTCATCCCATTCCACAGAGGGGCACAGGGACAACGTACAGGTCAAACTGGCCCAAAGCCTGAATCACCTGAAACCTAAAAATAGGGTGCTTAATGTCACCAGCAGAACTCTGAAGGACAAGTATGTATTTCTCCAGGGCTGTGTCCATCCCCCAGGCCTGCCCCATCTCCAGACATGACGCAGAATAGCAGCTGGGACTGGCGGCTCTGCCTGGGTTTCATACCCCAGAATGCATCCCAGCTCTGCTACTTTCTAGCTGTGTGATCTGAGGCTGGTGCATTAACTTTGCCATGCCTCAAATTGCCTCCTCTGTAAAACAAGGATGAAAACAGTACCTACTTCACCGGGATATTGTGGAAACAAAGTGAATTATGCCCCTACCGTTGTCTGCCCTCATCATCTCTCCGTGAAACAGCTCTAGGAGAGCTACAGCAAACAGGGGCCCCTGTAGCTCCAGTGGGAAGAGAGTGAAGTGTCCCCAGATCACAGCGAGGGCTCTCAAGACACGCCCTCATTACACAAGGAGGAAAACCAAACCCAGACTCTGATTCTATCTCTTGGGAACACAGCCCTACGAGACTGGGCTCCAGGGCCCTGGTGGTCTGAGCTGCCTGCAACCAGACCAGGAACTGAGTCAGGGACTCTCCACCCTGGTGGCACATTAGAATCACCTGGGGAGCTTTAAAAAATAATGATGGCCGGGCTCCATCCCAAGTCAGTGGAATCATCTAGGCGTGGGGTCTGAGCATTTTTAAAGCTCCCCCGGGATTCATGTATGGCCTGCTTTGAGAGCTGCTGGACACAATGCTTCTGTCTTGGTGGCTCCATGAGACGCTTGTTAAGCCCACGGGGAATGGGAGCTCCGAGATGCACAGACTCACCTCATAGCTATACTTGTGCTTCAGGTTCCAGCGGCAGATGGGGCATTGGCCGGAGGGGTTGGGAGGATTTGGACTTTCCTTGGGAGTCCCTGTGATTCGGCCTTCAATCTAGGAGGCAGAGAAAGAGAGCTGATGAGGGGGAGAGTTGATGATGAGTGGAGACCCCGATCCTTGAGGAACCCCCAAAAGCTGGTGAGGCTTCCTCTCTAGAGGCCTCGGGGCAGCAACTAATGGGCCTCTCTGCCTGAACACAGCTGCTTGACACTGGGTCTCAGGTGGCCACAGAGCTGGGCGTGGTGACCTGCGAGGGTAATAGAAACTGAACTTAATGCTGTGGCAAGAGAAGAGGTGTGTTGTATCTGCTGAATGCTAGCTTTCCATCCTCAAAAAGACAAAATCTCCAGAACTTTATGCTTCCCTCCCCCTGCTTTGGGAAAAAGCAATCCAGGCACATGGTAAAAAGTTTCAAACTGCACAGGGATGTAGAGTCCAGAGGAAGTCTCACCCCTTATCCCGCATATCCTTCTTAGCAGAAACTGCAGTTTCCAGCTCTAACAGAGGTAAGTCTACGCCAGTGGTTCTCAACCAGGCAGGATTTGGCCTCCCAGGGGACACCAGACAATGAAACAATTCTGATCGTCGCCACGGGGGTGGGTCCCTAGAGCCTAGCAGGGAAGCTGCTGATAAGCACCCTATGACAGACAGGCCAGGCCCCCACAGCAGAGAGCCAGCATCTAAAACACCAGCAGTGCTGGGCCAAGAAAGCTGCTCTAGGCCTATACGAGCAGACAACTGTGTGCACGGCCCTCCTCCTCCAAGAGCGCACAGCGGGGGACACAGTCCCCTGGCTGCCTCCTCTCAGCACTCTGGATGCCACCTTTCACACCCCACTTGGGCCAGGTATGAAGTGACCTCCGCCATGGCTGCTGTGTCCTGTGACACAGCCTTGGAGAGACTAAGCGCAATAAACCAGTGACCTGGGCGTCAGCTCCAATTGCAGGAGGGGGAGGTTAGACAGCCTTGCTGATTGAGGCCACGGATTATGAGAGTGAGGCTGGGCCAGGTCTGAGAGGCTTTGGGAGGGAAGCAACTCTCCCAGGGGAGAAGTGGCAAAAGGCAAAGGAGCTGGCTGCGCAGGGTGCTGTTACTACCGCCTTTCCGGCAATGCCACCCCAGCGATGCCAGAAATGGAGCCAAGAGCTTGGGAAAATGGGCAGGTGTATGGAAGGTCTTGGGAGGGGGTCAAAGTGGGCCTGGGCGGGGAGACCTAACATTTACACACTCCTCACTACAGGCCTGGCTCTGTGCTGATAATGGTCCACATGGATCATCTCATTTAACTCCACAGCCTAGTGAGGGCAGATTCATGATCTTATTTTACTGATGAAGAAGTGAGACTCTGGACAATGAGTAATACCCAAAGTCAGCCATGGCACTGCCTCTCCAGGCATGGCTAGGCTCCCTCCCCAAGGGCTCTCATGGGACCACATGCCTCTGAGTTCGTTCCACAAATAGCAAATTCATGCCCCACAGGAAGAACACTCTGCACACACAGAAACCCAATGAGTTTCTCTCTACCAGCATGGAGTTTACAGGGTGAATGCTTGTTTCAGTTTGGGATAAGGGAACTATTCTTAAAGGGATGGGAGTCCCTAGAAAGAACTGCCTTGAGGTCTTAACCTCAAGTACAAAGATTGAGGGGGAGCCTTCTGGGGAAGACCCAAAGAGGGAACCCTAAGGGCTTGTCCTGGGGATAAGAAGGCCTTGGGGAGGGCCGTGCGTGGCTAGCTGCCAGAGGGTTAAATCCCTGGTTGACATGGAAGCCACAGAGGCTTCTGGGAACTCTGTGGAGTGGTTGAGGATTTCCTGGGAGGCACAGAAGGCCATGTGAAAACAACGTTGTCTTTTAGGGATTATAGGATAATCTAGGCCCCATGACTCCCTGAGGAAGGGAGGTGAGATGGGCCCAGTGAGGGTGGGGGTTGGGGGTGGAGTAGAGGGAGTGAAAAGCCGTCTAGCTTTCTCACCACCAGATGAGCCGGGGCGCCAGCTATGAGCCCAGGGCCCAGAAAGTGTCCCCTTCGCACTGCCTCACTCAAGGTGTAGCTTAGTCATTCTAGGCAGAAAGGAAAGAGACAGATCCAGGCTCCTGGCCCGGGGTCAACTCTCTAGCCTTGCCATTGCCTTAGTTTCCCCTTTGGAAAACTGACTCATCGCCCGCCAAAAAACACAGCAGCAAATACTTCTGAGCCCGTGTCATACAAAAGGCCACTCTAATCAAGTAACAGACGCTTCAGTCCAACACAGCGACTATTCCTGATTAACCACACTCTCGCACACAGGTTGAAAATAGTAGATGTGGGATTTATGGTCACAGAGGGAGCAGATCCTGAAGCCAGTCCAGTTGGGGCTCCTACCCTCTCTAAGAGGAGCAGCCGGGCAGCTCCAAGTGGTACAGAGATTAGAAGTGGCCAGCTCGACAATACTTACTATAGTCATCTTCCCTTCTTGGATCTCCACCACTATAGAGATAAAGGGGAAAAATTAGGTCAGCCATTTAATAAGGAACAGGGAGTTTTAAATAATAGCTCAAACCTTACACACGAAGGAAGATGAAGCGCTTTGTCTGCACCTCCCACGGCCCTCACTCGGAAGCGTGCAGGATTTGCTGCCCAGGGCCCAGCTCTGTGCCCTGCAGGCTGTGTGCAGCAGTGCTAAGTCGCTTCAGTCGTGTCCGACTCTTTGTAGCCCCATGGACTGTTGCCCACCAGGCTCCTCTGTCCATGGGGATTCTCCAAGCAAGAATACTGGAGTGGGTTGCCATTTCTCCTCCAGGGGATCTTCCCGACGCAGGGACTGAACCCATGTCTCCTGTGGCTCCTGCACTGCAGGCAGATTCTTTACTGCTGAGCCACTGGGGAAGCCCGTAACGTAGGGGCTTCTGCAAAGCAGGAGACCCCAATTTGATTCCTGGGTTGGGAAGATCTGCTGGAGAAGGGATAGGCTACCCACTCCAGTATTCTTGGGCTTCCCTGGTGGCTCAGCTGGTAAAGAATCCGCCTGCAAGGTGGGAGACCTGGGTTCGATCCCTGGGTTGGGAAGATCTCCTGGAGAAGGGAAAGGCTACCCACTCTAGCATTCTGACCTGGAGAATTCTAT
Organism: Bubalus bubalis; assembly: GCF_019923935.1. NCBI lineage: Eukaryota > Metazoa > Chordata > Mammalia > Artiodactyla > Bovidae > Bubalus > Bubalus bubalis. The sequence continues at coordinate 34,673,182 of NC_059158.1, read as the reverse complement.
GGACTGTATAGTCCATGGGGTCACAAAGAGTCAGACACGACTGAGCGACTTGCACTCTCACTTTTCCTGCAGGCTGGGTGGGGGGCAAATCCAGATGCCCATATCATATCACCTCTCTGAGATTAAGAGTCTTCCCACTGTTTCTGCCTTTCTAAGCCAAGATTTATCTTGGTTCCATCCAAGGTACTTGGCAAGATCTTGCCCTACTGTGGCTAGCAATCGTGGCTTAAGAGCTGAGGGGTTGGGGGTGGACAGAGGCCATAAAAAGACCTTCAAAAGTACCCATTGTATGTGTTCTCTCATGAAGAGAAACCAGACAAATGTGGTTCCTGACCTTGACCAGTCTGAATCTAAGATGCAGTACCCAGGGGCCCCACAATGGGTAATAATGAGATCAATTCACTCTGAGAACATCTTGAGAGCCTTGTGTTAAAAACCTGTACAAAGGCAGCTATCTCTCCTCCCTGCAGGGATGCATTTTGTTATCCACACTGGAGAGGGAAGAGTGACAGGAACGAAGGGCCTGCAGGTACAGGGTTGGGGTCCGGGCAGAATTTCAAAAAGAGGACTGCAGAGTCATCCTGAGAGGGATTCCCTCAGCTCTTCGCCTATTTAGGAGTGAGGCAATCAGAAAAGAACTCAAGGGCAAAACAATTTCATTGCATGCATGTCAGGCTGTACTTATATCCTCTTATTTAACCAGGATGCAGAAAGACAACTTCAACAATATCCTAAGGGAGAACAAAGCTCATAACCCACATTTGGCAAATAAAATCAAACAGAAGGTTCTTGGAGATTCTCCCATGGTCGCCCAGTTTCTTCAGAAAGAGAGAAGCCGTGGCTTTTAGCACAGGAACTGGCACACTGCAGATGCTCCATAAATGCTAGGGAGCAAAATGCTGGTTGTGATGCCCTTCTGACTGCTAATTACTGTAAGAGAAAATGTGAGTGCACACAGCTATAGCTAGGCTGCAAATTGTCTCCCCAAATGCTAAAATCATATTTTAACAGCAGCTTGGCTACCACAATTAGTTCTACTCAGCTCTGGTCAAGGAAAGAAGCAGTACAGATTAGAAAGAACCTAAGGTTAACTTTGTGAATCTAATGAAAGTTACGGACCTCGCCCTAGAAACATGTCCCTCGGTGTACACACAATTAGACATGGATTACAGGAAGCTCACAGACCCCTGCAGCTATGTAGCTAAATGGTAAGACTGGTTTTCCCTCAGTGGTGGCAGGAGGTGATTTTCTAAAGTTTCTAAAATAAACATGTACTTCTTTTGCAATAAAAAATATGCAGTAAAAACAGAGAGGCTAAGGGAAAAAAAGTGAGGCAACTCGAACCCACCCGGAGGCCCACAGCAGCATCTGTGATCACTGAGCTCTGTGATTGACACCAAATTGGACCCAGACTGCCTGGAACTATCCCCCATTCGTTTTCTGGGCACGGCCATTCATAAAGACCCATTACTCCAAACAGCCAATCTGAGAGCCCCTCAATTGCGACTCCACACACACAAGGGAGTGACAAGTGGCCAGAAAGGCCCCGAGGCTTTCTCCAGAGAACGCTACAGTTACTAATCAACTCAAAGACAAACTAAGCTCTCCCTAAGAGAAAATGCGTGACCCCACGCACGGATCTACTTGTTCCCAAGAGGCCAGCCTAAACGGGATGTGGGTGAGACTCAACCTGGTACTCAGTCTGGAGGCCAGCACGTCTGCAGGGGGATGGTCACTGCGCTGCGTCAGCTTACAAGAGCATCGGGGCAGGAGGGCCGAGCCCTAGCCCAGCTGGGCACCCAGGAAACTTTGCAAATCTGCAAAAACCAAGTTGGAAGAGGGACGGAGGGTGACCCAGTCTGAGCAACGGCAGGTGAGGGGGGCAGCACAGGTTTTTACGAATCCCGATAGGAAACAAAAGGAGACCTACTCCGGAATCACTTGAGTCGGCGTGAGATTAGCGCCCTGAAGTGAAGCGGACCAACATGTGCTTCCCCTCTCCGTGGAGGCACTTGGGTCCTAACCATGAGGTAAATAAGTCGAGCAAAACACACATCACTCCCGGCAAAGAACCAAACCCTGAAGTCATCCCACTGGCCCCTGGAAGAGAGATCAAAGTCCATGGCAAGCTCCACTATTCATAAGCTCCCCACACAGCAACTCTGAGCCAGTGAATCATCTCACTATAAGTTAGCGGGTAAAACAATAGGCAGATGCTTATCTCATAGAGACTAGATTTGTCAAACGAGGAGGAATGACTTGAGAACTCATATGGAACTGAGACTGATCAAGGCAGTATCTCAGTGCAGGGGCTGAGGGCCCACTGGAGCCTGAAGCCCTAGTAGATTTCAGGCCTCTCAAAACAGAGATAGGAATCAAAACAGTATTGCTTTTCAGCATGCATACAAAAACATGTCAAAACCAAACAAAACCTGAGATTCATTTTGTCCCTGGCCTCCTCTCCATTCAAGAGAAGTGGGGGTGGTTAAGAAAAGCTGGACTAACAGGAGACCATTAGTCACTGATTGAAAACTTGTTTAGAAAAAGATGGAATTGCCCTTGTGTTCTGAGATCTGGCTGGATTAAGTAAACTAAAGAAGCAGTTTTCTAAACCAAGATAAAGGGCCAAGATCTTACACATCAAATAATCTGTGCCACAGGAGGCAAGGCATTTGCTGAGCAACCGTGGAGTGTACGACTGGGCTCCACCCACCGTGGAGAGCTCCCCTCTAAGAGGAGACACAGGCTTTGCCCTAAAGGAGAAAAGAGAACTAAACCAAGCATGGGAACTTCACTCTAATAAAGTCCATGCCTCATAAAGAGGTCCTTTGAGTACTTCAGTAAATACTCGCCTAGGATGGAGTCCAAGATAACTGAATTGTAAGTCTAGAGCAAACAGCATCACGGTGGGTGAGATTGCAGTGAGGCAAAAAGACCTCGATGGCCACACAGACAGACAGAGAGAACTGCAGCGGGATAAAGGCCCACCTGTTAAGTAAAGAAGGAAGTGAGGGGAGATGAATGACAAGGGCTGGAGGGAACTGCTGCAGGAAGTGCCCAGAGGACCGACATCCTTCTTGGAAAGGCTCCATGGAAAGCAAGTCCCAAGCAGAACACGAAGGGATGGAGTAACTGAATGGCAAGGTGGCTACAGGGCAGCACCAACAATCTTACACAGCACGCTAGCAAGTGTGGTCATTCACTGCTTTTCTCAAACCCCTTCCTCCCTCAAGCACTGCTCCCTTCTGCTCATCTTTAACTCTGCCACAAAAGTTTTCTGATTCTCTCACCACCTACCCTTTCCTTTTCCCTTGGACGTGAGGGAACTTCCCTCTGCACTATCCTTCAAAGGAGGAGTCTCACTGCTACACAAAAATCTTTCCCCTAGCAGGTTACTCTGGACCATGTCTTTTGAATTCTTTAAAGCCCCCAACTTGCTCACTTCTATCTCAAAGCTTTTAGTTACAGGGCTGTCCATCCTGCAAGGCACATCCTTTTCTGAAATGTTAGGTCCTCCAGAAAGCTCCCTTAGCTAACTGGAAAAGAAGAAAAACATTCCCTTCAGCTTTTACTTCTTTCAACACACTCTGCTCTGAGGATCTGCCAGATCATTACTGTTCATTTAGAAAGGCATATGTGTTTATTACTCTTGTTTTAAACGCTTTCCTTCACAAGGGCTCTAAGAGTGACAAGGCAGGAACAAGGTCTTATCTCTGCTAGGTCTCACGGTGTCAATCATGAAATTAACTCCAGCAAGTTAACTGATAACAGCTTTTAGGGAAGGAGGGAGCTACCGGGAAGCCCTGCTGTGGAGTCCCAAGGTGGTGTCACTGGTGGAGAGGGAAGATTGCTGGCCCTACTTCTGACTCCAGCACTTACTAGCTGTGTGATGCTGGGCACAGCTACTGAACACCTCTGGACCAGATTTCTTCATTTGTAAAAATGCCAGAAATAACCACCTTTAAAGGTTGTTGAGAAGACTGAAAAGTGTATGTGGAAAACCTAGCAGAGTGCTTGCAGCAGGCACCTAGTAAACCACTATTTCCATTTTTTGCCTTCCCTTAAGTCCTGCTTCTTCCATAATCATCTTTTTTGGTTCTGTATGTCCTTCTGGTCAAAGATCAGACCAAGCTTTCACAACAGCAGCAGGACTGGTATTTCAGGCCAGGTGGTTCTTTGTTGTGGGGGGCTGTCCTGTGCACAGGAAGATGCTTAGCAGCATCCCTGGCTTCTACCACCACACATCAGGAGCACCAGCTGTGATGACCAAAAATGTCTCTGGATATTGCCAAGTGTTCCTGAGAGAACAAACTGCCCTTGACTGAGAATCACTGCTTCATACAGAGAGCTTCTACAGGCAGGAGCAGTAGTGCTGAGTGCCCACGAACTCTGACTAAAATTAGAGTACTATCGTATCAGAAAAGTAGAAATGCTTGAATGTTTTCAGCAAGACGCCAGCTCCCTCTTTGTGACTTTAAATTCTATATATACAATCAGTTCAGTTCAGTCGCTCAGCAGAGTCCAACTCTTTGCGACACCATGAACTGCAGCACACCAGGCCTCCCTGTCCATCACCAACTCCCGGAGTTTACCCAAACTCATGTCCATCGAGTTGGTGATGCCATCCAGCCATCTCATCCTCTGTCATCCCCTTCTCTTCCTGCCCCCAATCCCTCCCAGCATCAGGGTCTTTTCCAAATGTATACAATATTATTCCTCAAATATACCAGCCAGGACCAGTCAAAATTAGCTATATGTGTAATTCTTTTAGCTTTACACATAATGGATAGAGTATCAAGAGAAAGTTGTTGGTGTTGTTTTTAATTTAAAGGCTTTGGAGATAGGTGGTTCTCAAGAAAAGTATAAGCTAAGCTAATGCCTTCAAGTAAGATCACATCAATTCAATTATTTGGCTTTTAGGTCTGACAGTAACACAGAGAAGCTACCAGGTATTCATGGTGAGCAAGACTTGAAATATTCATCTCATCATATAGCCATCTCTCCAACTGAAAAATTCAAATCTCAAATACTCCTTTGTTAAAAAGACAAAACTATTCCTTTTGCCTATCCTCTGGGAACATAGCAAAGAACTGTTTTCAACTTTTAATTTAGAAATGGATATGTGCATTGTAGTTGTTAATGTTTGACACTTGGTAGATGTCATCAAAAATGATACAGGCATGGAATTCCCTGGTGGCCCAGTGTTTAGGACTCCGTGCTTTCACTGCAAAGAATCCAAGTTTGATCCCTGGTTGGGGAACTAAGATCCCACAAGCCAAGTGGCGTGGCCAAAAAAAAAAAAAAAAGCTATGGGCATATGCCTATTTTACAGCATAGGAACACATGAAACAACTTTCCAGTCCTTTTTACCATCAGCGTGATCTCTTTGGCATCTTTCTTTATCAATGCATTAGTTCATCTAACACTAAGGAGGCAGTACCTGGATTTTGTTTTTCTTTCTAGCAAATGTTCTATCTTCCCTTCATAGCTAAATTCTTCAAACACCTATTTCCATTTCTTCATTAATTATCTCTTTAATTTTCCCAAACTGGGTTCCTTATCTGCCATTCTACTGAAAACTTACAAAAGACTTTTTCTGAGACAAATCCAATGCTCCCCTTGTTAGGCTCTTTTTTTTTTTTGGACTTTTATTCTTCCCCTGGTAAAATGATCACCATTTTCCCCTGGATATAGCTCAGCTTTAGTTAAAGGATATGCTACTCCAGATCTTAAACACACACACACACACACACACACACACAAAACCACTTCTTTGCACATCACTTATCCTTTCCTGCTTCCAGCAGTGCACAAAGGAAGGTTATGTACTGAAAAGAACTTTCCATTTTCCGCCAGATTCCATCCTTTTATGAGCCTATTAAAGATACACCCCCTTCAGGAAAACTTCCAATTCAGTTTGCTGTTTCCAGTAACCAAATCTCTCTGAACATGTGCTTAGTCGCTAAGTCATGTCCATCTCTTTTAGGATCCCGTGGGCTGTACCCACCAGGCTCCTCTGTGCACAGGATTTTTCAAGCAAGAATACTGGAGCGGGTTGCTATTTCCTTCTCCAGGGAATCTTCCGACCCGGGGATCAAACCCGTGTCTCCTGCATTGCAGGATTCTTCACCCGCTGAGCCATCGAGGAAGCCCCAAATACCTAATACCTAAATTGTATTCATTGGAGAGTATTGCATCATCTCATTAGAACCTAACTTCTCAGGAACCCCTTGACAGTTTGAAGTATAGCACTTCGCCTTCAGTAAGCTCTCAGTTCAATGTCAGGCTGCCTTTCCAGACTAAATGAAAAGCAAAACCACCATCCAGGATATGCCTGTTTCAGCTGTTCAATGGCCTTTCCACATTGCCTTCCACCTCTTAGACTAAGGGTTCGGGCAGTGAAAGCTGCCATCAGATTATAGCATTTCAGATGAGAAACTGGAAAAGGAGGCCCAGGGGAGGGTATCCAGCTGACCTTCCCTGATAGCGCAATAATTCTTTAGTGAAGGAGGCGGCGGTTCGAAGAATATGGAATAGAGAATTAACATCCAGTGCCTGCGTGCGTAGGTGCTAAGTCGCTTCAGTCGTGTCCGACTGTTTGTAACCCTATGGACTGTAGCCTGCCAGGCTCCTCTGTCCATAGGATTCTCCAGGCAAGAGTACTGGAGTGAATTGTCATACCTTCTTCCAGGGGATCTTCCCGATGCAGGGATCGAACCCATGTCTTTTATGTCTCTTGCATTCCCAGGCCCTTAACAAAAAACTTTTCTGAACCCTAGAACAAGTTTCTATTCTGCTCCTAAATAAGCAAGGCTTTCTCTCCGACCTTCATCCCCCTCGCCCCACTCCCCGCCAGCACCCATGAGGACACTCACGATGGGTGAGAGATCAAGGAAACAGCATCAGGGTGCCGAAGAAAACTGCTAGCATTCCCGGAGCGCAAACATCTCCGAGGTTTCAGAATCGCGCGAAGGAAAGGGAGGGAGGGACGCATGGGGGCAGAAAGAAGCAGCCTTCGTTTCTTCTCTTCAACCCTTGGAGGTCACCAGGACCCAGCACTCACCTTCCCTGAACCCGCGGGCTGGTGGCCTAGCCCAGCTGGTCACGATCGGGCCTGTCAACAGCCCTCTGAGAAACCGTCCACAGCCGGACACCAGCACATTGAGCGCCGCCATCTTGAAAACTATCGCTGACCTCTTGTGCACTTCCGCTTCCGGAACGGGGCGCGCGCGCAGCCGCAGTAGTGGGCAGGAAGAGTGAGTCTTGTGAGCGTCTAGCTTCGTCACTCTTGTCAGTTACTTCGATTTCCTCACCTCTCCAGCTCTGAGCAAAGCAAAGTTAATGTGTGAAGCCTGTGCTTCATTTTGAGAGGCTGGGGAGGTTTTTAGCTCCTGTCTGCCAGTCCTCGAAGTCTCCAGGGTCGCTTTCGTTCCCTGGCGGACTTCTTCTGTAAAATTACATGCACTATCTTTATTTCTTTAAAACTTTTCTTTACAAGTGAGATGTGGATTTTCAGCTTCTTGAGGCTGCGCCTAAGTCTGTACCATAGAAGTTGAAATGGTTAGGACAATGATTCTGGAACATCAGGTATCCCACAGATCTAGGATAGAATACTCGCGCCCCAACCGCACCCCACCCCCGCCCCAGGGTCCCCAAGCTGCGCTCCCCTCACCAAGGGGTCTTTCATTCTGGTAACTTGACGCTGACCTTTTGCCCCAAATCCTGAAAGATGATGCTGTGAAAGTGCTGTACTCAATATGACAGCAAATTTGGAAAACTCAGCAGTGGCCACAGGACTGGAAAAGGTCAGTTTTCATTCCAATCCCAAAGAAAGGCAATGCCAAAGAATACTCAAACTACCGCACAATTGCACTCATCTCACACGCAAGTAACGTAATGCTTGAAATTCTCCAAGCCAGGCTTTAGCAATACGTGAACCGTGAACTTCCAGGTGTTCAAGCTGGATTTAGAAAAGGCAGAGGAACCAGAGATCAAATTGCCAACATCCGCTGGATCATAAAAAAAACAAGAGAGTTCCAGAAAAACGTCTATTTCCGCTTTATTGACTATGCCAAAGCCTTTAACTGTGTGGATCACAATAAACTGGAAAATTCTGAAGGAGATGGGAATACCAGACCACCTGACCTGCCTCTTGAGAAACCTGTACACAGGTCAGGAAGCAACAGTTAGAACTGGACATGGAACAACAGACTGGTTCCAAATAGGAAAAGGAGTACGTCAGGGCTGTATATTGTCACCCTGCTTATTTAACTTATATGCAGAGTACATCATGAGAAATGCTGGGCTGGAGGAAGCACAAGCTGGAATCAAGATTGCCGGGAGAAATATCAATAACCTCAGATATGCAGATGACACCACCCTTAGGGCAGAAAGTGAAGAAGAACTAAAGAGCCTCTTGATGAAAGTGAAAGAGGAGAGTGAAAAAGTTGGCCTAAAGCTCAACATTCAGAAAACTAAAATCATGGCATCCGGTCCCATCACTTCATGGCAAATAGATGGGGAAACAGTGGAAACAGTGGCTGACTTTATTTTTCTGGGCTCCAAAATCACTGCAGATGGTGACTGCAGTCATGAAATTAAAAGATGCTTACTCCTTGGAAGGAAAGTTATGACCAACCTAGATAGCATATTAAAAAGCAGAGACATTACTTTGCCAACAAAGGTCCATCTAGTCAAGGCTATGGTTTTTTCAGTGGTCATGTATGGATGTGAGAGTTGGACTGTGAAGAAAACTGAGTGCTGAAGAGTTGATGCTTTTGAACTGTGGTGTTGTAGAAGACTCTTGAGAGTCCCTTGGACTGCAAGGAGATCTAACCAGTCCATCCTAAAAGAGATCAGTCCTGGGTGTTCATTGGAAGGACTGATGTTGAAGCTGAAACTCCAGTACTTTGGCCACCTCATGCAAAGAGTTGACTCATTGGAAAAGACTCTGATGCTGGGAGGGATTGGGGGCAGGAGAAAAAGGGGACGACAGAGGATGACATGGTTGGATGACATCACTGACTCAGTGGACATGGGTTTGGGTGGACTCTGGGAGTTGGTGATGCACAGGGAGGCCTGATGTGCTGCAGTTCATGGGGTCACAAAGAGTCGCACACGACTGAGCAGCTGAACTGAACTGAACTGAAACATTTCTCAGGGCTCAGCTCAAACTTCACTTCCACATTAGTCTTCCTTAACCTCCCTGTCATTGGTTCTATGCACCAGATATCTCTCCGTCTTAGTTGTTGTTTTGTTAGTTAAGTTGTGTCTGACTATTTGACAACATGGACTGTAGTCTGCCAGGTTACTCTGTCCATGGGATCGCCCAGGCAAGAATACTGGAATGGGTTGCTGTTTCCTTCTCCAGGGGACCTTCCCAGACTGGGGATTGACAGGCGGATTCTTTACCATGGAGCCACCAGGGAAGCCCCCTCCATCTTAGTACCCTGTTCAATTATAGTTTTGTATCAATTTGTGTAATATGTGTCTCCCCACCAAACTGTAAGCTCCGTGAAGGCAAGGACATTGGTTTTGTTGTTGACTCTCATGTCTCCAGCATTTAGTACAGTGCTTGACACATAATGAGTGCAATATATATTTGTTGAGTGAATAAGTAGGACCTATTTTCTACGGCTTTTGTGAAGGTTAGATGAGATAAAAACATAAGTGCTCAATAACCATAATTTATTAATAAGGCAGTTATTGAGATGACTGTGTGCTAGGTACTTTTCACAAGTTTGACATACTTGTCTAATAATGAAACTTATAGTACCAAAAAGAAAGCTCAGTTTTCTATCTTTTGGATTTGCAGGATGAACAGAATATTCCTCTAGAGCTGTATAAGAAAGGAAAGCCATTTACACCTCAGTTCTTCCATATGGTGGTTAGAATATTATTTTCCACACTTGAAGGGGGATTTTCTAGTTATCCTAGTCTGATTCATACATGGGGAAATAAGGCTTATTAAAAGGCAGAGCATGCTCTCTGATGAGGGGAGGGAAGGAGTCAGTCTTCCAGTTAGGACTCACACTGGTGGACTAAGATGATGCAGAGCAGCTGCTGTATGGGGTACTTGAATGGTATCAACTAAGAGGAAAGAAGGGAAAATGTGGCACTGGGTTTCCTTAAAGCGTCACATTCAGAAAAGACAGGTCCCAGGAAGGAGGAACTTGAGAGAATGGTCAATCTAGGAGGTGAGACAGACACATGGATTAGGAGTGGAGCAGAGTTTGGTGCTGTGGTGTTGGAGAAGACTCTTGAGAGTCCCTTGGACTGCAAGGAGATCCAACCAGTCCATTCTAAAGGAGATCAGCCCTGGGTGTTCTTTGGAGGGAATGACGCTAAAGCTGAAACTCCAGTACTTTGGCCACCTCATGCGAAGAGTTGACTCATTGGAAAAGACTCTGATGCTGGGAGGGATTGGGGGCAGGAGGAGAAGGGCATAACAGAGGATGAGATGGCTGGATGGCATCACTGACTCGATGGACATGAGTCTGAGTGAACTCTGGGAGTTGGTGATGGACAGGGAGGCCTGGTGTGCTGTGATTCATGGGGTTGCAAAGAGTCGGACACGACTGAGCGACTGAACTGAACTGACAGAGTTTGGTGGTGTGTATGTCTAGGTGTTCTAGCCAGGGCAGGAAGTCCTCAGCTGTCCTGGTAGCTTCTACTTTCCTTCTGTACAGATGACCTTGAACCCTTCCTGCTTGTACCACACCCCGTGTTTCTTTACGAGTCCCCAACTTCTGCGGATCAACTGGGACCAAGGCAGTAACAGAGCCCCATCCAGGGTTTGTTTTGGACACAGTGATTCAAAAGATTTGAATGTTAACCCTCTCTTTGTTATCATATCCTAATTTAATCAAAGTTTATTAAAAAAATAAACTTGTATTTTCTACAATAAGTAACATGTGATCATTGTAAAAAATGAAACAATGAAGAGAAAATAAATAGCCATAATCCAGACATAAGCATTATTTGCATTCAGCAAAATGAAATAATACTGTGTGTTTCCTTTGTCTTGTAATGTCTTCTTTTTTTGATTAATATTTGGCTGTGCTGGGTCTCTGTTTCTTTTTGAGTGGGCTGTTATCTAGTTTCAGTGAGTGGGGTCTAATCTTTATTGTGGTATGAGGGCTTCTCTTTGTGGTGCTTCTCTTGTTGCAAAGCACAGGCTCTAAGCACACAGGCTCAGCAGTTTGGCACATGGACTTAGTTGCTCCTTGGCATATGGAATCTTCCCAGAGTAGAAATCAAATCTGGGTCCCCTACATTGGCACGCAGATTGTTATCCACTGCACTACCATGGAAGTCCATATTTATTTATTTCACTGTGCTGGGTTTTAGTCACAGTATGTGGACTCTAGTTCCCTGACCAGGGATTGAACCCAGGCCTCCTGCATTGGGAACACAAAGTCTTAAGTACTGGACCACCAGGGAAGTCCCTTACTTTTTGTGAATCCATTTGTAATTAGTCTCTATGTGAAAAAAGAATTTTGTGAGACCAGATTTTGCTAAGAGACTAGCCTTTACCTAAAAAAAATTGTTATTGAAGAAAGTATACAAGTTATCTACAATTGATGAATTTCCACAAAGGGAACACATTACTCACACCAACAAGTAGAACATTACTAGCATTCCCCTAGTGTCCCCTTCCAGACGCTACTCCCTACCCCTCACCAAGGTAATCATTATCCTGACTTTTAACACCATAAATATTTTTCCCCCTGCATTTGAACTTTATAGAAATTGAATCTCATGTAGCATGTACTCTTTTGCATCTACTTTAATCTGCTCACCAATGTCAGGTTTGTAAGATTCACTCACATTTTTATTATACATTGTCATCATCATCCATTCTTATTGCATATAATGTTCCATTGTGATTATGCTACAATTTACTTATCCTTTCTTTTGTTGATAAGGTTTAGATAATTTCCAGTTGGGACTGTTACAAATAGTGATGTGATACACATTCTTCTATATGAGTTTTGGTGAATACAAGGGCATACTTCTCTTCGGAATATATCTAGGAGTGGAACTGTTGGCTTATAGGGTATGTGTATACTCAGCTTAAGTAGATTCTGTCAAAAAGATTCAGTTTTTTAAATTAAATTAAATTTTTAAGTTTTTGGCTGTGTTGGTTCTTTGTTGCTTTGCAAGGGGTTTCTCTAGTTGGTGGCAAGCAGGGGAACTCTTTGTTGAGGTGTGCAGGCTTTTCATTGGGGTGGCTCCTCTTGTTGCAGAGCACAGGCTCTAGGCACATGGGCTTCAGTAGTTGTGGCACATAGACTCAGTAGCTGAGACTCAAGGGCTCAATAGTTGTGGCCCATGGGCTTAGTTTTTCTGTGGCATGTGGAATCTTCCCTGGCCAGGGATTAAACCCATGTCTCCTGCACTGACAGGCGGATTCTTATCCGCTGCATCACCAGGGAAGTCCAAACAGTTTTCCATAGTAGTTTTACTGATTATGGTTTTCCCACATCCTTATTAAGATTTGATTTTTTTTGGTACTTTTTATCTTGGCCATTCTGGTGAGTACAGAGTAGGTTCTCATTGTGTATTTAATTTACATTTCTCTGATGCCTAAATGAGGATGAGTCACTTTTCATATATTTACAAGCCATCTAGACATCCTCTTTTGTAAAGTGTCTGTTCAAGTCTTTGGCCCATTTTATGTTGGGTTGTCTTTCTTATTGATTTGCAGAAGTTCTTTATATACTCTGGATACTTGTCCTTTGTTGGATGTATGTATAGCAAATGTCACCTCCCTCTCTTTGGTTGCCTTTTCATTCTTTTACATTGCAGTTGACCCTTGAACAATGTAGGGGTTAGGCACCAATCTCCATGCAGTTTAAAATCCGAGTATAATTTGTAGTTGGACCTCTGTATACAGGCTTCCTTCTATAGGAGGTTTGTTCATAATCACTGTTCCATATCCATGGAACCAACCAACCAAGGATTAAGTGGTACTATAGTATTTATTATTGAAAAAAATCTGCATGTGAATGGACCTATGCAATTCAAACCCATGTTGTTAAGGGTCAACTATATTTAAAAAATAATAATTATATTTATTTATGGCTGTGCTGGGTCTTTGATACTCTGTGTCGACTCTCTAGTTGAAGCCAGTGCGGGCTACTCTCTAATTGCAGTCGGAGTCTTTACCAGCTGAGCCACAAGGGAAGCCCAAGAATACTGGAGTGGGTAGCCTATCCCTTCTCCAGGGGATCTTCCTGACCCAAGAATCGAACTGGGGTCTCCTGCATTCCAGGCAGATTCTTTACCAACTGAGCTATCAGGGAAGCCCAGTTGCCATGCTCATGCTTCTCATTGTGGTGGCTTTTCTTGCCGTGGAGCATGACCTCAAGGGCATGCAGGCTTCAGTACCTGTGGCACATGGGCTCAATAGCTGTGGCTCCCAGGCTCTAGAACCCAGGCTTAATAGTTGTGGTGCATGGGCTTCGTTGCTCCATATATGGGATCTTCCTGGACCAGGGATTGAACCTGTGTCTCCTGCATTGGCAGGTGGCTTCTTTACCACTGAGCCACCAGGGATGTCCCAACTGTGTGTGTGTGTGTGTGTGTGTGTGTGTATATATATATATACCAACTGTATATATTTTTTGATAAGCATTGTTTTTAATTTTAACATCATATAATTTATCAGGTTTCTTTCCTTTGTTGTTGGCTTGTTTGGTTTTTATTCACATTTTTTCCTCATCAAGGTCATGAAGATGTTTTCCTATGTTGTCTTCCACTTTTACATTGGGTCTTAAACTCATCTGGAATTCTTTTATTATGTGGTCTGAGATTGGGATTAAGATTCATTTTTTTCCCCATGGCGATATTTAACTGACCTAGCATCATTTATTAAATATATTATAATTTCTCCCACTGCATTTTATCTGATATAGATCTATTTCTGGAATCTCTGTCTCTTTTTCTGTTTTTCATTGTCTGGAAGTGCCATTACTTGCTTAATCAATCCCCAATTACTAGGCATTTAAGTTGTTTTTTTCCCTGCCTGGTGCTGGGTCTTAGTTATGGCACACAGGATTTTGTTGCTGTACGCTGGCTCTCAGTTGCAACATAGAGGATCTAGTTCCCTGGCCAGAGATGGAACCCAGGCCCCCTGCATTGGGAGCGAGGAGTCTTAACCACTGAACCACTAGGTTGTATTTAATTCAGACATATTTTTGAAGACCTATCCCCCTACTCCAAAAATAGCATCTTTTTTTTCATTAGTGAGTTGAGTTCCCAGTTGTTCCCAGTTGAGTAGGTTGTGGCTTTTGTCATGATTGTTTTTTCAAGTATAACTGTACTATGGGATATAATGGAGTGAGGGCCCTTCTCTGGGGGGCTGCAAAATGGTAGCTGCCACCCAATGGGGAGGTCCTTTCAAGAGTCAGAGGGCTGTTGGCAGATTCACTCTCATGCATGGGAAGGAACTCTTTCCAGCTGCAATAGCAACCCTGGAACAGGCCACCAAGACGCCTCACTGTGTGCACACGTATGAGAGAAAGGAGGCTGATGAACAACTCCTTATCCTGACACAATCTTCTGTCCACCTCCTCTTCCCAGGAACCCAGCCCCCTTGCTTTCACCCATTTTCCAAGGTAATCCTCCTTCTTTCCTCTGGGGTTCTTCTTGGACCCTAGATCTTAAACCTGGAGAGAACTCAAGTCCCAAGTAAACTGTCCTAATGAAGATGTTCAGGGAAACATTCATAACAGAGGAGCCCAGGAAAATGTTCATTTTGCCAAGAAAAACTTGCAGCAGAGATGATCTGTTTGGTCTCAGTGACTTGCTGCTGGCCAATGGGATAGCCGGCTCAGGTCAGAGCAAAAGCAAGCGTTAGGAAGCCCTGGGTGGGTCAGCCTGTCTATGGCTTCGGGGCTGAGGAAGTCCTGGTCCCAGCTGTAGATGAATGTGCTTGCTCTTTCAGCCTTCCTCCCACCTCGCCCAGGAAGAGGGGGCCAGAGCCAAGAGCCACACAGATGTTCGCTGTGAAGAGGCAGCAGCTGCAAAAAGGCTCAGGAAAGTGGAGAGAGCTGATAGGGTAGAGACAACGGTGGGAGGGGGGCCGCGTGAGCAACTGGGAGAAAGGGCTGGTAGAGCGAGGGACAAGGGACGGTCCTGTTTGCTTTTCCCTAATTAATGTGGTTTCCTTACAAATCCCCCCACTGATTCCAGCTGGTCAACTCAACCATAACAACACGTGGCCTGCCTGGGCCAGGAGCTGAGGCTGCTGGCCTCCTCACGAGGGTCTGGTTTCCTCTGTGGCCGCTGCCCCTCCTCCCCAACTCGCTTTGTGCAGATGAGGGAAGGGACAGCACCCTAATTGGGGCTGGGGGTGACACCCAGGGACTGCTGGCTTTCAGCTCGCCTGGCTGCTCACCTTGGTTTCCTATGACCTTTAAAAAAGGGCACTTCTCTGCTTGTTTGGGCTGCTGCTTCCAAACAGGTATGGGTGGGGGTGGATGGGGAGACCTTGGACAAAGAACCTCTTGCTCACTGATGGCCTCGCTACCTACAGGTGTGCCCTGATTGACGCAATGGCCCTGGGAACTATCGGGGTGTGTCCTCACTCATTCAGTGTTTTCCAGTGTTGTTTCATTTCCTCATTGGGACTTTACTGTGTCCAAGTTATTCATCTTATCCCCTATTCCTTCTTGGATTCACTTTGCCAGCAAGTCTCAGCTGAGCAGCTACTATGTACCTTTTGTGAACAAATGATTACATGCCTCAGGGGAACACTTTTCAAGGATAAAAGTTCTTGTTTGATAAATATGTTGTCATAAACTGGATGGTTAACCGGAGCTTGTTTGCTTTCTCTTCCTTCCCCCATCTTTCCTGCAAAAATTCTTAAAAAAATAAAAATAAAACACACATTCAGGAAATGTACATAAAACTTGACTGTGCCGTATAATAGATTAATTGTAAAGCAAAACTGGTTTATTTCTATGCTAGATCACTTGGCATGCTGCTACCCTGATATGGATGGGGGAGAAATCTAAGAGAAGTGGGATTTGCGGGAAGCAGCTTTAAGCACCCTAGAACCTTTCCGGAAAGTGAGATCAGAGGAAGGCAACCCCAAAATAGAACTGCAAGAGGAGGGAGAGTGGGCCTGCAGTGCCCTTTATGTCCAGTCTTCAGGCCGAGGCCAGGAGACATGCCAAGCGAGTGTATCCTAGTCTGGACCCCCAGCTCTTGGCTGGCATTCACCTCACTCCATCTTCAGCCAGTGGTGGGGGCCAGTGAGACCCACTCCACTCAGTTGCCACCCAAACCAAGCAAGCCCTGGCTGTGACTGGGCATTTCTGCAGTGGGCTGGATGCTCTATCAGAAAAGGACTTCATATCCCTGTCTGGCTGAGAAACTCATCAAATTTCTTTCTCCCAGTGCCTCAATTCAGTTCTTGTACAAGGGGAAGGCTTTTAACCATTTAGAACACTTTGGAATTATTGGCACATTTTTGCTGATGGGTATAAAATAACACCTAGGGAGATGCTGTCCCTGTGTGCACTGGGAACAGCTACAAAAGCAAAAGGAAGGAGCTTCAGGCTGA
Organism: Bubalus bubalis; assembly: GCF_019923935.1. NCBI lineage: Eukaryota > Metazoa > Chordata > Mammalia > Artiodactyla > Bovidae > Bubalus > Bubalus bubalis. The sequence goes on along the minus strand of NC_059158.1, from coordinate 34,656,609 downwards.
AAAACAGGCTCTCCTCTAACCAACGGGCAACCAGAAGTCAGTACTCCTGCTCTCTGGACCTCAGCTTCTCTGTCTGTGAGGAGTCTTGTCTGGTTCTAGGATTCTGGTTCTGTGAACACTTCTATCTTTGTAACCCAGAGTGGTAGAGTTCAGTCTTCAGTCCTCACCCCGCTCTCTGCTCTTTTAGAGTCTCAGCCACTTTCACCCTCGGCTTTCACTTGAGGCTGATAAGTCCAAAATCCACAACAATGCTTTTTTTAACATCTTTTGGGCCATGTCAGGGATTGAACCGTTGTCCTCTGCATTAGAAGGGAGGAATATTAACCACAGCAACCCACCTTTGAGCTCCAACCTCTGTCTCCAACTGCCTACAGAAATTTCTATTTAGTTCTTCTGAAGGAGATTAAATATGCACCCTCTCTAAGCAGGGCCACGTCATGCTCAGTCGCTAAGTCATGTCTGACTCTTTGTGACCCTGTGGACTGTAGCCTGCCAGGCTCCTCTGTCTATGGGATTTTCTAGGCAAGAATACTGGAGGGGGTTTCCATTTCCTTCTCCAAGGGATCTTCTTGACTCAGGGGTTGAACCTGCGTCTCCTGCACCTCCTGCATTGGTAGGCAAATTCTTCACCACTGAGCCACCTGGGAAGCCCAAGGCACCACAGCCTTTCTCATAAATGCCATCAGGGCTGTTGGTCTCCCTGTGGCTCATATAGTCACCATTGACTGCCTTCATCCAATTTCCAAAGTTTTCATAATTTTCATGAATTTCAAAGTTATCTCATGATTTCCTCTTCTTCCTTAACATTTAAATTTCCACCATCTTCTAATGCCTCAATTTGCCCATCCGTTTCTCCATCTCCAGTCTACTCTGCTATTTCTGTCTGATTTTCCTAAATACCCCGATCAGTTTCCTATTTGATGGTATCTCATTGCCCACAGCTGCTACCTGAATTTGCATTTTTAAGGAAGATGAAAGTCTGAAAACTGCTGACTAAGGAAATAGAATCCCAGCTCTGAGGCTCGACTTGAGGGGCCTTCTGTGATATGCCTCCCCTCCCCTGCCCATTCTTCCTCCCTCTCCTCCCACACAGACTCACAAAACTTACCTCTGCTCAGGGCTTCCCTGGTGGTCCAGTGGCTTAGACTCCTTACGTCCACTGCAGGGGGCATGGCGTTCAATCCCTGGTTGGGGAACTAGATCCCACATGCTGACACTAAAGAAGAGATCCTGGGACATCCGTGGTCCCAGGTTGGAAATCTGCCTTCCAATGCAGGGGACTCAGGTTCCATCCCTGGTTGGGGAGCTAGGATCCCATTTGCTGTGGGGCAGCTAAGCCCTAGGCCACAATCAGACAGAAGCCGGCCAAAGATCCCTCGTCACAACTAAGATCCAGTGCAGCCAAATAAATAATTAATATTTTTTTAAAAACCCACCCCTGCTCATTTCCTTCCCTTGTCCACCCCATCATGTTTCTCTTTGGGGATACCCTCCCTCACCTTCTAGTCAGAAGCCCCACCTCTTTCAAAGCCTGGCCCACCCCTCACCTGCTTTGTCAGGACTTCCTCCATTTGATCTTTCTGCATTCTCTCTCACCCTTTCCTTCCTGCCGCTCCAGTGTTTGTCTGACTTCTACCTCTGACTCCTTGCTGCTGCTGCTGCTAAGTCACTTCAGTCGTGTCTGACTCTGTGCGACCCCATAGACGGCAGCCCACCAGGCTCCCCCGTCCCTGGGATTCTCCAGGCAAGAACACTGGAGTGGGTTGCCATTTCCTTCTCCAATGCATGAAAGTGAAAAGTGAAAGTGAAGTCACTCAGTCGTGTCCAACTCTTCTCGACCCCATGGACTGCAGCCTACCAGGCTCCTCCATCCATGGGATTTTCCAGGCAAGAGTACTGGAGTGGGGTGCTGTTGCCTTCTCTGACCTCTGACTCCTTAGGTACATGCTATTCCACATTAGACAGGACTCTCTGAAATGTAAGTGACAGTCATCCAGTTTGAAGAAGAACATTTCCTACCTTTTATATTTATCTTTTTAGATTTTTTTTTTTTTTTTTTGGCTGCACAGCTTGTGGGATTTTAGCTCCCCGACCAGGGATGAAGGTCCTCAGCAGTGGGAGCCTGGAGTCCTAACCACTGGACCACTAGGGAATTCCCCATTTGCTACCTCTTAGAACCAACCCTGGGTGGAGAAGGTTCAGTGGGGCCTCGGGACACCTGGAGCCAGAGACTCAGCCACCACCAGGCTCTTCCCCTCCTGCTCTTGTCTCTGTTTCTCTCTGTACTTTGCCTTAATTCTCTCATCGTTCTCTCCTTGAGAGGCTGCCAGTGGTTCCCAGCCTTGAGGCAGGGATTGAGTCACTAAGATTGGCAGGCCCCAGTGGAACTGTATGGAGAAACTGCAGGAGAGGCAAAAAGGAGTTTCCCCAAAGAAGGGAAAGAGAAAGGGAAAGTACTAGAGAGAAAGACCAACACATGGTCACCACTGTGTTAGTTAGAAGTCAGGTCAGCTACACACGGCAGAAAACCCCAAGCAGCAGTGACTATTAGATGATAAGATAGCCAAGGACTCTGAAACCAAGCTCCTTCCAGCTGGTTGCTCTGCCACCTCTCAGTCCTGGATGATGGCTTGAGCTCCAGCCTTTCTGCCTGTATGATCTAGGGAACAGAAAGGAGAAAGAAACAAAGAATGATTTGGGAATTCCTTGATGGTCCAGTGGTTAAGACTCCAAGCTCTCACTGCTGAGAGCCTAGGTTCAATTCCTGGTTGGGGGACTAAGATCCCATGAGCTGTGTGGTATGGCCAAAAATAAGTAAATATTTTTTTAAAAAAGATAGTCCAACTTCCTGCCATCCTTGAAAGTCGCCTTCTGGAAGTTGTACATGCTTTAGCTTATATCCCTTGTATTGCCAGAAATAAGTTCTATGGCTATAGCTGAATGGGCTTCTGGGAAATATCTTAATTCTGAGCAGCCATGTGCACAACTAAGAGTCAGGAGTGCTGTTAAACACAAAGGGAAGGAGAGAAGGGATGTCAGAGGACAGTGGATGTGCCATGACCCTAATCCACCAGGGGCTTTGAGGGGGGCATTTCCCGCTAATGGGGTGCCCTTTTCTACACTATGGTGTTTAAATGGTTGAAAGACAATCCTGGCACCCAAGTCTGTTTGGTCTGATCATCCTTAAGTTCTATTTTTCTCCCCTAAGTTCCAGACCTCAGAGTTCTGGTGTGCAGCTGGGGCTGTCAATATCCTCCTTAAAATGAGATGCTCTAAGCTGGACCCAGTGTCCCAGATGTTGTGTGACCAGTTACAAGATATAACCGAGCTCTTGGTACCCCCATTTCAACACCCTACATCTGTTAAGGTCCCCAGATTGAGACAGAATGTGCCTGGCCCAAGGGGCTTGTTGTCCTCTAACCTCATGCTCATCCTGGTGTGGCACCTCACTCCATAATCTGCTCCTCTGCAGACTGACCCCAAAGCAGGAGGGGCTTCCCAAGCATCTATGCCATCTTGCTCTTGCAAAGCCTTCATGTAATATCTTAACTGTCAGTTGGTGGATCTGCTTTCCCCTCCGACTTCTGCCAGGTCAGAAGTTGTGCCCTCTCCACCCTCCATGTCCCCCAAGAAGCAGTCTTTTTTTGTCTCCCTTCGGGTAAGTGTATTTTCTTAGATAAAATACAAGATCTCTCAGAGCAATGGAAACCCACACCCTGCGTTCAGAGTATGTCACAGATTGGGTTCCTGAGCAGTGGACTCAGAGGCAGAGGTTAGTATGCAGTGGGTGTTCTAGGAGTACTTAGTCGATCTGCTAAAGGGAAGGAAGGGAGGTTGGACAGAGAGAGGGGTCAGGCTGCGGTGGGGCTCAGTGAGCTGCCCCTGCCTCTCACAAAGAGTTCCAGTGCTGGGGTGATCCTTCAGGGTGACTCCAGCTGGGACAGGAGGGCCTGATCTTTATATCCTCATGACAATCAACCATCGGGGGTGGGTAATCTCTGCAGAGGTTGGCACCTCAGGTATTTCTGTCTGCAGCACTCTCAGCAGCTGAAAAAATCCGCCCTTTATTCCTGAAGTAGGGACTGGACAACGCCTCATGGAGTCCGTCACTGAGTGGGAGGCCTTCAGGCTTAGAGTTGCCACTGATCAGGTGGGTCGTTTGGGGCCAGTCCATTCATCTCTCTGAGCCTCAGTTTCTCCTCTTGTAAAAACTGATGTCTGGGGAATCACCAGGTGAGGTGGGTGGAGAGTGATTGGATACAGGAGTAGCTCTATTCAAAGGCTTGATTTGAATCCAGAGGCCATCCCCAGGTCCTCCCATAAACCCCTGATCTTATCTTTGTTGCTGTGGACATTATCAGAGGGCATGATCACTTGGGTCCTAGGTCAGGGATGGGCATCTAGGTCAGAAGAGGGCAACTTTAGGAACCAACTGGCAGGAGCCCCTGGGGAGCTCTACCGTTTGGAATGGTCTGGTGGGAGGTAGGCAAAAGCCACAAAGTGCTTGTCAGAGATTGAACGTTTGTGTGTTCCTCCACCCCAAATTTGTAGGTTGGAACCTTAACCCCCAATGTGATTGTATGAGAAGGGAGTCTTTAGGAGTTGATTAGACTTAGATGAGTCCTGAGGGTGAATCCCCAGTGATGGGATTAGCGACCTCATAAGAAGAGGAGACATCAGAGTTTTCTTTCTGCCTTTGGGGCTACTGTGAGAACGGGGCCATCTGCATACCAGGAAGCGAACCCTCACCAAAAATCATAGCTGTTGGTTGGCACCTGGATCTTGGCCTGCCCAGTCTTCAGAGCCATGAGAATGAAATGTCTGGTTTTGAAGCGGTTCAGTCTGCGGTGGTTTGTCACAGAAGCCCATGCTGAGTAGGATAGTGTGAGTGGGAGGTGGGGAGGGAGATGACCAAGAAATCCGGGGCTTCACAGCTTATAGGCAAGTCACCTGGCTCTCAGGACTGGGTCCACCACTGGCCGCGGCACCTGGGGCATGTCCCTGGGCTGCTCTGGACTCCAGGGACCTCATGTGTGTGTGTTCAGTCTCTACAGTCCGACTTTTTGTGACCTCCATGGACTGTAGCCCAGCAGGCCGCTCTGTCCATAGAGTTCTCCAGGCAAGAATACTGGAGTGAATTGCCATGCCCTCCTCCAGGGGGATCTTCCTAACCTGGGGATTAAACTCATGTCTCTGCGTCTCCCGCACTGCAGGTGGATTCTTTACCACTCAGCCGCCAGAGAAGCCCCCCAGTGACCTCATTGGAAACTGAGAGGTGGGGTGTGAACCTCTGAGGTCATCTCCGACTTGATGAGCTGAAGTGCATCATTTGCACCTCCATCCTGGGGCTATGATGGGAGAGAGGCTGGGAGCCAGAGAGCTAAGCTTTCTCTCTTCCTTCACGCTGGCCCTGCTGTCCCTACAGAAGCCACTGCTGGCCCCTCAGGAAACCTGCCCTTGTGTAGAAGCGGGGTGGGGTAGAGGTTGGAAGCTGCTGTAGGCAGTGAGAAAACTGCAGGGCCAGGAACGGGCAGCCACAACAGCCCCTCTGCACTGTCCTTCCTGGCTGCTGGCAGCCTCTGGATGAACTTTGAGTCTAACAGTTTCTGGGTGAATTGATTAAAGTCAAGGGTATTAATAATAAAAAAATGTAAACTAGATTTTATCAGTGACACAGATCTCGTGACCACGTGCTGTGTGCTCTTGTGTATGTGCGTGCTGGGAGGGCGGAGATGTCTGTCAAGTTTGGAAAAAGGCCACCTTTTCCTTTGGCTCCATTTCCTTTTGACCCCTGAGAAGATTTTTGGTTCTGTTTAGCACCACAAGCCACCAGGCCTTGGAACGTGAGAACGCAGGGGAGGCAGTGAAGCCAGGCTCTCTGCTCAGTCCTGGGGGTGTTGGAAGGCACCCCGGGCACAGAGTGGGGGCGGATGTCTTCTCTGCTTTCTCCTTTCTAGCCCATCTGACTTTTCACATTGACCTATGTCCCCGCCACCTTCTTCTCTGAGAAGCTTCACGTGGGCTTGAGTGGAGACCGGGCGACGCATGGGATGCTCTTAGAGGGGCCCTTCCAGGCCAGGTTGGTCCTGGGATCTCCATGGAGACCGTACCACAAGCCCTTGCCCCCGAAGACCTGTGCATGCCCCCCACCTCAAGCCTGCAGGCTCCCAGAGCCAAGGGTCTCTGACTGGTGGCAGCAGTCCTGGGAGGCAGGAAAGGGCAAGCAGAGGGAGTTCCTCTTTCTGGAAGGACCTCCCAGTTCCAGAGCAGTCTAGTGACTTGCCCAAAGTGACACAGAAAGTTAGAGACAAAGTCCAAGTCAATCAAGTGCCCTGACATCTAGAAAAAGAGGCGTTGTATTTGCTTTTTCTGGTTGGGAGGTGGGAGGGGCTGGAAAAAAATCTTTTAGGCTGGTCAGGTAGTCCTGGGTGGTAGAATATTCCTTGTGGTCCTCCCCACGGTGCCTACTGCTAAGAAGTGCCTACTGTGCACCCTACCCCCTCCAATCTGCCCAAGGAGCTGGTAAGGGGGAGAGAGCAGAATCCAGAAAGGAAGGAGCGAGAGGCCAGAAGGGGGAGGCCGAAAGGGAGGAAAGGGCTTGGGGACAGAGGGAGCTGGAGAATGAGCAAACAAACTGTGTCCTGGAAAACAACTTGTTTCCCCTTTCCAGGCTCCCTGCCTGCCCCGCTGGAGGCGGTGATTTAGAATAACGAGCCATAATTTGATTACGTTCTCTTCCAGCCTCGCAGGGTAAACAAGAATCTCCCGTGGAAGGAAGGGACACGCTGCCCAGGCTCTGGCACACTCCCCAGGGCCTGAACAGGGGTTCCCGCTCCTCCTGGGTGCACCTGAAACACGTAGTTGAACGGCTTCACCCCGCCTCCATTTTCTACCAGGGTTTACATTCTCCCGTGTCTCCTGCCCCTCCTCCCCTTCTTCCTCTTGGCCTGCCCCAGTAAGGTCCTCACCCTGAAGCCTGCATACCGTGTAAATATTTAAACCCATCTATTATTTCCTGTTTATTAGCAGTGTAAATCCTGAGTTCATTCATTGTGCATCTGTCTCTCTGAACCGTCTCAGAAGAAAAGGCCCGAAGGCAGGGCCGTGTGTCCACCCTTCCCTGGGAACAGCCTTGCTCGGGCCTGTGGTCAGGCGTATCACCAATTCTTTAAAAATGCGCTTTTACTTTTTCCACATTTAAATATTGTGGTCAAATATGCATAATATAAAATTTATCATCCTAACCGTTTTTTTAAGTGTACAGCTCAGGTGTGTACCGTACATTTGTAATGTTCCACTGTCGCCACCGTCCATCTCCAGAACTCTCTTCATCTGCGGATGAAATTCTGTACCCATGAAGCACCGATTGCCCGTTCCTCTCTCTCCCCAGCCCCTGGCAATCATCATTCTGTTGGATTGGCCAAAAAGTTCATTCAACTTTAAGTACAAATAAAAGACACCTTTTCCATTTTCACTTAGAACTGTATTGAACAATGTATTCATTAACTTGAAGCAACTTTTTGGCCAAGCCAATCCTTTCTGTCTCCCTGAATTTGACGATTCCAAGTATCTCACATAAGTAGCATCATACACCATTTGTCTTTCCGTGACTGGCTTATTTCACTTAGCGTAACATCCTCAAGGTGTGTCCACCCTGTGGCATATTGCAGAATTTTCTTCCTTGTTAAGGCTGAATGATATTCTTTTGTATGTATACACCACATTTTGCTTAGCCATTCTTCTCTCGACAGACACTTGTGTTGCTTCCATGTTTGAGCTGTTGTGAATAAGACTGCTTTGAACATGGGTGTACAAATAAGCTTTTTAAAAAAATAATAACAGGCTGGTTCCAAATAGGAAAAGGAGTACATCAAGGCTGTATATTGTCACCCTCCTAATTTAACTTCTATGCAGAGTACATCATGAGAAACGCTGGACTGGAAGAAACACAAGCTGGAATCAAGATTGCTGGGAGAAATATCAATAACCTCAGATATGCAGATGACACCACCCTTATGGCACAAAGTGAAGAGGAACTAAAAAGCCTCTTGATAAAAGTGAAAGAGGAGAGTGAAAAAGTTGGCTTAAAACTCAACATTCAGAAAACAAAGATCATGGCATCTGGTCCCATCACTTCATGGGAAATAGATGGGGAAACAGTGGAAACAGTGGCTGACTTTATTTTTCTGGGCTCCAAAATCACTGCAGATGGTGACTGCAGCCATGAAATTAAAAGACGCTTACTCCTTGGAAGGAAAGTTATGACCAACCTAGATAGCATATTCAAAAGCAGAGACATTACTTTGCCAACAAAGGTCCATCTAGTCAAGGCTGTGGTTTTTCCAATGGTCATGTATGGATGTGAGAGTTGGACTGTGAAGAAGGCTGAGCGCCAAAGAATTGATGCTTTTGAACTGTGGTGTTGGAGAAGACTCTTGAGAGTCCCTTGGACTGCAAGGAGATCCAACCAGTCCATTCTGAAGGAGATCAGCCCTGGGATTTCTTTGGAAGGAATGATGCTTAAAGCTGAAACTCCAGTACTTTGGCCACCTCATGCGAAGAGCTGACTCATTGGAGAAGACTCTGATGCTGGGAGGGATTGGGGGCAGGAGGAGAAGGGGACGACAGAGGATGAGATGGCTGGATGGCATCACTGACTCGATGGATGTGAGTCTGAGTGAGCTCCGGGAGTTGGTGATGGACAGGGAGGCCTGGCGTGCTGCGATTCATGGGGTCGCAAAGAGTCGGACACGATTGAGCAGCTGAATTGAACTGAACCTATTATTGATTGCTTACTGTGTGCTTGGGACCACACAGACATAATGACTTAATTGTCACAGGTACCTCCCAGGTGGCAACAATTCTCTCCACGAGGCTCTGGAAAGCCAAGTAACTTTACCCAAGGTGAGGAAAGGGGAGAGTGAGGACCACCATCTGTGTGTGCTCCAGCCATGACCCCTCACTGCACTGTGTTGATGATGGACTTGAAGAAGGAGGCTCAGGGTATGTTACCCACCCTGCACCCCCAGAAAGGACTGGCACTTTCCCTGAGTCTCTGCCCAGTTTGAGAATCCATCCTCCAGTTCACAGGATTCAGCCAGGCCCGTTTCTCCCTCTGGGCTGCGCCTTAGCATCCGCTGTGGGGATTTAAAGCAGATGGGCCCCTAGGCATCAGTATTTTTCTTTTTTTTTTACTGGCCGTGCTGCAGTGTCTTAGCAGGATCTTAGTGCCCTGACCAGGGATTGAACCTGGGTCCACGGCAGTGAAAGTGCCAAGTCCTAAGCACTGGATGGCCAGGGAAGTCCCCATGCATCAGTCCTCTTTTTAAAATTTTAATATTTTTTGAGGTATAATTGACATGTAACACTATATTTGTTTCGAGTGTACAACATGATGATTTTATATTCGTATATATTGTGAAATGATAGCCACAATATGTCTAGTTAACATCCATCTCCACAGAAAGTGATCATTTTTTTCCTCTAATGAAGACTTTTAAGATCTGCTGTCTTAGTGACTTTCAAACACCCAGGCATCAGTCTTTGAAATAACCTCCCCAAGTGCTTCTCGATGCCCTCAGGGTTGAGAAGCACTGGGTTAGGAGAGAGGAAGAAGGATAGACACTCCCACCCACTTCAGCCCCTCAGTCTTCCCCTGTGTCCCCACCTGCTGCCAAGGGCCACGAATGCCCCAAGTCCAGTGGCTCAGAACCTGGGGCTGCCTCCTCCCCTGCCTCTAGAAGTTCTGTGTAGCGAGTGTCCCTCCTGCAAAGGATGGCCTGGATACAGGGCCCTACGGGAGCCTGGGATGGACCCATCAAGCCCAGCCAGACTCCAGAATAAAAACAGCTGTTGACAGTCCACAGGCTGCTGGCATTTTTGTCCCCTCCCTGGGGGTGAAGACAGTGAAGTGGAGGGCAGGGGTCAGTTCATCATTAGCGGGGTGGGGAATGGAGGGAGTGGGGTGTACTGGGGCCCCATAGGGCGGGTCCAGGGACATCATCTTCTCTACCCCCAGGCTGTAGCACATCTCCCTGATGCAAGCCCCACCCACTGCCCCATCTCCCTGAGCTCCTGTTAAATCCAGGGTGGTGTCTGGCCCAAAGGATTTCTGGGTGGGGCTCTGCCCTAAGGTGTCCAGCCTCAGGGGCTGCTTGGTGGGGGCACACGGGGGTGAGCGGACTCTTTCAGCCTGTTCTGGATCTCTTCTTCTGAGCCAGCCTTGAGCCAAGAACTCCAAGGTCCCTCTGGGAGTAGCAGTTGGCCGGCTTGGTTTCCACAGCAACGTGGAAGATGGGGGCAGGGGCACAGCAGAAGGACATCCGCCTTGGGCACTGAAAGACTTGGGTCTGGCCACTGCTGAGCTTCATAACCTTGGGCAGTCACATCTCAACATCTCTATCTGCATTATAAAGGGGCTGGCCCAGATCCCTGCTTCTCAAACGCTCTCCGTGTTGGAATCCTTTGGGAGAGCCTTAAAAACTACCCTTAACTGGATTTCATCCTCAGAGATGCTGCTGATCTAATTGGTATGGGCTGTGGCCTGAGCACTGGGACTTTTACAAGGTCCTTAGTCAGGACCCACTGACTAATGGCAACCCACTCCAGTATTCTTGCCTGGAGAATCCCATGGATGGAGGAGCCTGGTGGGCTACGGTCCACGGGGTCGCAGAGTCGGACACGACTGAACGACTTCACTTTCACTTTCACTAGTCAGTGTTAGTCGCTCAGTCGTATCTGAGTCTTTGCGACCGCGTGGACTGTAGCCCAACAGGCTCCTCTTACAAGGTCCTTGGCAGATTCTAATTTACACTCAAGTTTGAGAACCTGTTCCAGATAACTTCTTCCTGACCATGGTCCCATCATGATATCCATAGAGTGAAGTGAAGTATTAATCGTTCAGTCGTGTTTCTGACTTTTTGTGACCTTTTGGACCAGAGGTGACTCCAGCTGCCTACCTGTCTGGCTGTCCCTAAGGACTGCATGACTCCATACCTCTGTGTCAGCAAGAAGTGCTTGTGTCTTTCCAGCTGAAGTTTATTGCCTCATTGGTCCTGCAATGGAGGAAATTCATGTTTTTGTGCTGAAGTCCCAGGCAGTTTACAAAGTTACAGGTTACACATGGGGTATCTTCTTGGTGCATCAATTTCCTAGAAGATATTAGGAGAAAAATTATGATTCACCTTGTAAGTAACTTAAGACATTTAAACATATATACTAACAGATATGTATAGCTATATCCTGGAGTAGAATGCAAAGCTCACATATGTTTGGAGCTAAAAGATTAGATGTCAAAGTCAGGAGGCATTGGCCTGCCATACTCCCTGACTTGAATGACAGTTGGAGGAAAACACTGGAGAAACCTTGAGTCACTCTATGCAGGCGAGGAGAAGCATTAACTCCTGACAGTTCAGGAAGGCTACCTGGAGGAGGCAGCATTTCAGGGAGCTTCTTGGAGAGAGGGGAGGAAGAAAGGAACAGGTTGGAAGAAGGGCATGGCTGGAGCTCTATAGAACCTGCAGCAGGAATATAAGCTCAGACAATGTCTTTCTTGCCCTTGGCTTATAAATTTGAGAAAGTCCCCAAAGATCCATCCAATACACACCACTACCCTAGTCCACACCCTTGAGGCCAGATCACTGGCCCTTAGCCGCCTGCCTGGAGCAGCTGGTGCAAGATTGCAACACGAAAACCCTTGTCTTGGCTTTAGAGGCTGCTGCTGAGTCACTATTGCAGAGGTAGCCACTGACCACCCAGGCAGGAGAGCAGCCCAGTTGCCTCAGTGTTCTGCCATTTCCTCCAGCCTATAGGCTCTGGTCTTCCAGCCTTAGGGGCTTCCCTGGTGGCTCAGACGGTAAAGCGTCTGCCTGCAATTCGGGAGACCCAGGGTAGATCCCTGGGTTGGGAAGATCAGCTGGAAAAGGAAATAGCAACCCATTCCAGTACTCTTGGCTGGAAAATCCCATGGATGGAGGAGCCTGGTAGGCTATAGTCCATGGGGTCGCAAAGAGTCAGACATGACTGAGGGACTTCACTTCACTTCCACCCTTAGAGAGACCCTTGGCACTGTAAGGTCAGGAACAGGCTTGGGGAAGGAGAAATTCTCTCTCTGTTTCTCCTGTAAAGTCTGTCTGGCAGACTGCCCTTCACCCTTCTCACCCTCTTCCCCTCCCCAGTGGCTGCCAAGAGATTGTGTACAGAGCAGAGAGACCACGGGAGGGGCACTCTGCCCAGTGGTGAGGGTGCCTCAGGGCCTGAGCCCTGGGTTCTCTGTTCTGCAGCCTGGCTATCAGAGAGGGGATCATGAGCCTCGGATGCCACCAGCTTCTTGGCAGAGGGGCTGCTCTTTCTCCTTGGTGACTGGGCCAATGATGCCTGGGGCGCACTGAGCATCCTCTCCAGGCAGGAGGACTGACCTTCGTTTCTGTTCATCCCACCCCAGGGAGGTAGCCCGGAGTACTTGTTGACTACATGGACTGTTTGTAAATTTGTTATTTATCCTCCATTGCATACTAAGTGTCCAGACAGTGCCATCCACATAGTAGGTGCTCGGTACGTATTTATAGTATAAATAAAGGGAGCCTGACTCTGGATTTGAATGCCCTTGCTAGATACTGTGGGACTTGCTTCATCCTGTAAAATGATGAGAGTCGTAGAATCTACTCCCCAGGACTGACATATATAAAACCTTGAGGCAGTCCCCAGTATATGCTAAGCACTCAGTAAGTGTTTTCTGTCATCTTCAATCTCTCACCTTATTTTCCAGTCTCTCTTGCCCCATGAAAGGCTCTCTTTGCTCTCCTCTGAGCTGCTGCTGGAGATGTGGTCGATAGCAACGGGGACCAGCGGGCCTGGCATTTGCCACCTTTGGGGCCGAGGACAGCATCCAGACCAGCCATGTGTGGGGCTCTCTTCCTTTCTCTACCCTTCACATGCCTGCAAAATGTGGTTCGAACACACATCAACGGAGTCTTGCTTGGTGTGAAGGGCAGGAGGGGCCCGCAGATCATGAGGTTGACAATCAAGGGTTCCCCTTTCGGATCCCTTTTTTTTTTCCCTAACAGAATGATCTTTCTAAGCCACAAAGAAGACCCTGTCACGCCCTTGCTTACAGTCCCTCCACGGTTCTCCGTCTCCGGCAGCATAAGCCCAGGACGCTGCAGGGGCCCGAGCAGCTCCCAGCCCTCTGCTCCCCCCGCCTCTCCATCTTGTCTCTAGCTGTTAGTCTTGGGCTCCACAAGCCGGTCACCCCAGACGACCTACCCTCCCCAGCTGGCCCGCAGGCTCCCACAGTATAAAGCATATGCTCTCCAGAGAGAGTCTGGCCTGGCCGCCACACAAATGAGATGGCCTCAGAGCTGCCTGGAAAGCCCATACCCTCCCCTGCTCCCCCGACCTCATTTATTATTTTCTTTCAAGGTTCAGCTCAAACATTAACTCCTTTAAGTAGCCTTGACTGACTCCTGCATCCTTCGCGTATTTCCTTCTCAGCATCTAACTGATGAGGGCATGTGCTTCCTTTGAACAAGGCACATAAATGCCACAGGTTCCCCCCACTAGATGGGTAACTTTTTCATTTTTTTTTTTTGAAGAAGAAGTTCTTTATTTTATTTTGGCCACGCAGCACGTGGGATCTTAGTTCCCCGACCAGGGATGGAACCCATGTCCCCTGCAGTGGAAGGGTGGAGTCTTAACCACCAGCCTGCCTGGGAAGTCCCTGGATGGGCCACTTCTTTGTGGGCCAGTATCCCTGGTGCCTAACTTGGGACTTTCAGCGTGGCAAGCCCAGGGAAAACTTGTGGGAGGAGAATGAACAGATTTCTTGGGGTGTGTAATTACTGGTACACATCAAAGCTGAGAGTGGCTGTACCACGGGAGGGTGTGGGCCCTGCTGATGGGTTGGGACGCATTTGGGAGCATGGGTAGTTGGCGGGAAGGCTCAGGCCACTCTGGGCTGGGGTTGGCAGTCTGGGAGCTGGAAGGCCCAGGCTTCTTGTCTCCTGCCCGCTTCCTGGAAGCCTTGTCGGGGCCTCTGGCTGCCAGGCAGGGATTTGGGGTCAGATGGATATTTGTCTCTCTCCTTGTATGAAGGAGCTGTGACGCTCTCACTTTTAACCTCCGGCATGGGTGGCTGCTCCAAGCAGTAGCCCCTTGAGTGACCTCCAGACACAGACTTCTGCCCTCAGGGCTCGCAGCTCAGGTGTGGATCAGAAGAGGGTGAACACCTTGGAAGGTGATATTATCCAGCCCCTGGCCTCCATGCAGGCCTAGACTGAGAGTGGTCCTCCCTTCACTGGAAAAACTTCTGTAGAGGGAGATTCTATAAGGCCTTTTCTCCACCTCTTAACCCCACGCTCTTGCTGGGCTGAGCCTTTCCATATCATTTGTGTGGTGGTCAGGCCAGCCTCTCTCTGGAGAGCATAAAAATTGTGGTTATTTATTTATCCTGATGATTTTTAAAATTGTATTCATTAATAACCATTTATCATGTCTCTGTGTATGTGCTCAGTTGCTTCAGTCACGTCTGACTCTTTTGCAACCCCATGGACTGCAGCCCGCCAGGCTCCTCTGTCCATGGGATTTCCCAGGCAAGAATACCAGAGTGGATTGTCATGTCCTCCTTCAGGGGATCTTCTTGACCCAGGGATCGAACCTGTGTCTCCTGCATTGCAGGTGGGTTCTTTACTGCTCAGCCACCTGGAAGGCCCTTATCACATTTCTACTATAGCTAATTTTTATTGAATATTTATAAGGTGCTGAATACACCGATTTTCTGGCTTTTGTTGTTGTTTGGCTGCACGGTGAGGCATTTGGGATCTTTGTTCCTTGACCAGAGATTGAACCCATGTCTCCTGTAGTGGAAGCGTAGATTTGTAACCACTGGACCACGAGGGAAGCCTCGAGACAATTTAAATAGTTGGGGACATATGCTCTGGGTTCCGGAGAAGGCAATGGCAACCCACTCCAGTACTCTTGCTTGGAAAATCCCATGGACAGAGGAGCCTGGTAGGCTGCAGTCTATGGGGTCGCTAAGATTAGGATACGACTGAGCGTCTTCACTTTCACTTTTCACTTTCATGCATTGGAGAAGGAAATGGCAACCCACTCCAGTGTCCTTGCCTGGAGAATCCCAGGGACGGGGGAGCCTGGTAGGCTGCCGTCTATGGGGTCGCACAGAGTTGGACATGACTGAAGTGACTAAACAGCAACAGCAACAGCTCTGGGTTCAGACAGTGGTCAAATCCCAGCTGTGCCACTTGTTAGCTGTGATGTTGGGCACCTTTCTTCATGGCTCTGTGCCTCAGTTTCCTTATCTGTATAATGGGGATAATACAGGGTTGTTGGTAGTTGGTAAGATTGTGGTAGAGCTTAAGTGAGTTAATGCATGAAAAGCTTTTAGAGGAGCACCTGGCGTGTAGTAAAATGCTCAATTCACATGAGCTGTGCTTATTACACAGCCACTGTGTAATAATAATAACACCTTCCTGTTCCAGATCTGGCCTGTTTGTCGTTCACGTCCACACACTTACCTCACCAGACCAATTCAATCTGACAGACATTTCCTTGCTGTGCTCTCTGTGTGAGGTCTGAGCCGTCCTGTGCCAGGCATTGACGGAGGAACAGATGTGTTAAGTTGGAGTTCCTGTGCTTAGGATGCTGTGAATCCCCTGGACACATGAGGCTGGAGACAGAGGATGAATAAGACAGGTTTCGCCCCCAAGAAACTCACAGTCCAGATGGGAGGCTGGTGTGGAAACAGACCTGGCTGAAAAATGAAAGGGCCATTGAATATAGAAGCTACAGCCACTTTTTCTGCTTTCTAGGAATGTACTATGTTTCATCTTGAGGAAGTGGTTCTTTTGTGGGGAAAATACAGCAATGGGACCTTTGGGTGAGACAGGCCTGGCCTTGAATATGTGAAGATGAGGTCAAGAGGGAAAGTTTTGCATGTTAATCAGATGTTGAGGAAAGTGGCTTCGCAGAGGCAACCCAGCAGAGGTCCAGTGGGTGAGGACCAGCAAAGACATCTCTAGGTCGAATGAAATCTCATCTTTTTTATTTTATTTTTTAAATTTTGGCCGTGGCATGCAGCTTGCAGGATCTCAGTTCCCTGACCAGGGGATTAAATCTGGGCCATAGCAGTGAAAGTACAGAATCCTAACCGCCAGACTACCAGGGAACTTCCAATGAAGTGTCATCTGGATTTAAAAAATTTATTTTTCCTTGGTAGGTAATATATTTGCATATTTCAAAATTTCAAGTGTATGAAGGTGTAAATGATGAAGAGTGTGCCTTTGCCCCTGCCCTCCTCCACTAAGCTTACCACCAGGCTCACGTAACTGCCGGGGGAGGAGCTGGGAATCAAAACCTAGGAGTCTGGAGCTTCCGGTCTGAAGTCTATGCTCTGAACCTCCCCGTGTTCCCCGGCTTCACAGGTGAGGGGGCAGAGCCCAGAGAGGCAGTCACACCGCAGGTTGATGGCAGAACGTAGGGGGCGAGAAGCCAGGACCACACTGAGGACCCTTCCGCTAGCACATTGCCTCAGTTTGCCTGAGGAGCCCAAAGTGGGGAGGGGTGGTGTGGGGGAAGGGTCAGCAGGCGTGTGGTTCTGAGATGGTGGTTTGTTCTGGGCAGTGGTGGTGGGGACAGCCTGGTGCCTGGAGATGGGCTAAACAACCTGCCATTACAGGTTGACCTGGGCTGTGCCCCAAAGACCCCTGCTGTGGACTCAAGAGATATATCTGACTCTTAGTGCCCCTTTCAACTGTAGTTTGTCCACTTGGTGGCTTTTTTTGTGACCCAGACTAACACCTTGCCCTGTCCTCAAGCTCACCAGGTAACTCTCTCTTTCTCCCCAGCTGTCCTCAGTAGCATCATTTTACCACATAAGCAGGATTCATCATGTTTTGGGGGTGGGGGACATTTAAAAAATTTTATTTTGACATGTGCACACTGCTGTATTTATCTATTATTTATTTGTTTTCAGCTGTACTGAGTCTTTGTTGCTGCACACGGGCTTTCTCTGCTTGTGGAGAGCGAGGGCTACTCTCTAGCTGCAGCACACGGGCCTCTCATTGTGGTGGCTTTTCTTGTTGCAGAGCACAGGATCCAGGTGTGAGGGCTTTCAGCAGTGGCAGCACAGGGGTGCGTTAGTTGTGGCACGCAGGCTTAGTTGCTTCGCAGCATGTGAAATCCTCCTGGACCAGGGATCGAACCCTGTCCCTTGCATTGGCAGGCAGATTCTTACTCACTGTGCCACCAGGGAAATCTGGTCGGGGGCAGTTACTCAAGGAAACAAAGGAACCGCAGGCAGGTGAGAACTGTATATGGTGAGGGCTCCATAAATGCTCTCGGTGGCTCCCTGTCCAGGTCTGATGAAAGTGATTTGGGGATCAAGGGTGATGGCCTCAAGACTCTCTGACCTCTTTCAGAATGGGGCACTTTCAACAACTGTCCCACTTAGGCTAGGGAGCGCCCCACCTCGCTGTTCCTCACACCCCCTCTCCCCTCCCTCAGTCACAGCCCCGGCATCTCTCTGCTGCAGCGTTGCGCCCACTGGTGAGTCTGTCTCAGAGAGAGATCAACTCCCCGCCAGCTGAAGACTGCGGGCAGGGCAGTGTCTTCCCTGCCCCCACCGTGCCCTGCCATGGCTCCGCTCCTGTCGGCCTCTCCCAGGCCCTGTGAGCACCTTGAGAGCATCTCAGCCTCCCAGCCTCTGACATAGAGCCTGGCACTAGCTGTGTGCTACGTGAGTGCTAAATTGCTTCAGTATTGTCCGACTCTTCGTGACCCCATGGACTGTAGCCCACCAGGTTTCCCTGTCCATGGAATTTTCCAGACAAGATTACTGGAGAGGGTTGCCATGCCCTCCTCCAGGAGATCTTCCCAACCCCAGGGATTGAACCCACATCTCCTGCATTGGCAGGTAGGTTCTTTATCACTCAAACCACCTGGGAAGCCACTCATTAAAGCCCATGGCACCAAGAAGTGAGTTCACCAGCCTGCCAGTCTGTTTTGAGGAACTCCGTATCTGCCTAGCTTCTCTAAGTCTGGCCCTAGCAGAGTATCCCCTTCCTTCTATCCAGCCTGCCTTTTTTTTTTTTTTTTTAAGCCGCTTCTTGAGGTGTAATTCACATACCACACAATTCACCCACTTAAAGTGAAAATTCGATGGTTTAGTCTAGTCGCAGAGTTGTGTAACCATCCCCACAAGCAGTTTTAGAACATTTCCATCACTAGCCCACCCATCTTTTGGCTGCACCCATCTTCCTTAGCTTTCAAACACCCACAGTTTTCCTCAACTTAAAAGAAAAAAAGCCTCCCTTGACCCTGCTCTGCACTCTCTGGCCATTGTGCAATATGTTTCCCTCTTTCCGTGACTAAGCTTCTTGAATGAGCGGTTCACACCCACTGCCTTCATTTTCTCAGATTCAATAAACATTTTTTAAAAAGCATCTATGAGGTACTATGCCAGAAGTTTTCATATACATCATCTCATTTAATCCTCATAAACATTTTGTGAGCTGGGAATTATTATCTCTATTTTAGACGTGAAAAATACAAGGAAAGTGACTTGCCCCAGGGGTTTAGCCAGGGTCTGGTTCCAGGTTCGTGTGAATCCAGAGTGGGTGCTCTGTTCTACTGCCTGCCATCAAGGCCAGCTGCACAGTCCAACTTCTGACCTTCTTACTCATCATGTGGTCTGGGTGTCTGTACCTCCCAGCAACCCTCTGATGACCTTGCTGCGCCAATCAGATTGATGACCAGTACTGTCTCTTCTTCCAGCCTTAGTTCAAGCTCTTCCTTCCACCTGGCATCCTTTTCCTTCTTATTTTCTATCTTGGAAAATCTGATAATCCTTTTTTTTTTTTCTTTTTCCCTTCTTAGATCTGGCTCAGCTCTACTCTCTCCTTGGGAATGCCCTATATTTTTGGTTGAGCCTCGGAGAAGGGGTTGACAGAGGATGAGATGGTTGGATGGCATCACCAGCTCAATGGACATGAGTTGGAGCAAACTCCAGAAGATAGTGACGGACAGGGAAACCTGGCATGCTGTGGTCCATGGGGTTGCAGAGTCGGACACGACTGAGTGACTGAACAACAAGAACCTGCTTTTGAGGGCTATGACTTGCTTTGTTTGTTATCTAACAGCTTGGTGTTCTTATTGAAATGGTTGTGAGTGTAGTTTTAAATTTCCTGGGACTCTGAAACCACATTGGTAGACTGCAACCCACACTTTGCTGTATTATTATTATTATCATTCTAAAGTACCTCATCAGGTACAAGATCAGCTGGCACTTTAAAAAAGTAATTTTTATTTATTTTTTTACCATACCACATTCACGTACCACATGGCATGAGGGAGTTTCCTTCTCCAACCAGGGATTGAACCGACACCTCCTACCGTGAAAGTGCGGAGTCTTAACCACTGGACCACCAGGGAAGTCCCACCTTGCTGTATTATGATGGAACAGGTGCTCAGTAAGTGTTTTAGAAGAAAGGAAAGAAGGAGAGGATAAAGGGAGGGAGGGATAGAGGAAGGGAGGGAAGAGGGAGGCTTTGGGAGTTGATACGATGGTAGTGACAGTAGGTAACCCAGGAGATATGCATGGAAAGGTGTTTTCAATCATGAAATCTACATTAAAGGGCAAAATAAAACTGGTATCCTAGCAAGAGTCCTCACATATGCTATGTGCTCAATGATTACTGTTTGTATTAATTTCAGTGACCTCTACCCTGACCCCATTCCTGGAGATGGTACTTGTGCCCTCCTCTGGGTAAGAAGTCTTCCAAGCAGTACTTGTATTGGCAGACCTCCAAAACTGCTTAGCAAAAAAGTAGATTTACCTATTGCTCACCTGAATCCCTCACGATGTGTTCCATAGGTGTCTTTGGGATATGTACCAGCTCAGCCACCTCATTCAAGAAATACTAATTAAGCACCTACTGTGTGCCCAGCACAGTTCTAGGCACTTGGGATTTGACAGTGAACAAACAGATATGTTTGCCTGCCCACATGGAACTGGCACTCTAGTGGTTGAGAGAGATGACAAAGAAGAAAATACCAAAATTAGTAAAATTTAGGGTATATTAGAGACTGATAAGGACTTTAGAAATTAAGAGTTGAATAGGATAAGGGGAGAGGATTGAGAATGTTGATAGAAGATTGGTTACAGCAGTATATTGTTGGGTCAGAGTAGGCTAACTGAGTGGTGAGATTTAGGATCAAAACCTGAAGGAGGTAAGGATATTTGGGGGCAAAGAATTCAAGGCAAAGAAAACAGCAGAAGCAAAGGCCCTGAGGCAGAAGAGTGTTTGAGGCCAGTGTGGCTGGAGCAGAGGGAAACGGAGGGTGATAGGAGGGGAGGGAGGGAGCAGACTGCTGGAAGCCATTGTGAGCCCCTGGCTTTTACTCCAAGTGGGAAGTAACACTGGTGTGTGTTGAACAGAGGACGGATGAGGTTGGCTTGAAAAGGGTCAACTCTAGCTCTGGTGACTGTGTAGAGAGTAGACTGTAGGGTCCAAGAGCAGAAGGAGGGAGATCTGTGAGAGGCCCCTGAAGTAAACCAGGAGAGAGGGGAAGGCAGCTTGGTTCTGGGAGTCATAGGGCTTGGATATATTTTGAGGGTAGAGCCAACAGCACTTCCTGATGACTGAAGGTGAGATGAAGGGAAGTGTCGATGGTGGCACTGAGCCATTCGTTGGAAGGAAGGAGTTGCTATTAGCTGTGGTGGGGAAGTTATGCGTGAAGTGCCTTTGGAGGGGAAGATCAGGGGTTTGGTTTGGACATGTTGAGTTTGAGCTCCTAGCGGGCACCTAGGGGGCGCTGATGCATAGGCAGTTGATTACTCAGGTCTAGAATCCTGTGCTCTGGCTGGACTGGAGTCTGCTCTTTACCACCTGTGCAAGGCTGCTGCCAGCTACAGAGGGTGCTGGTCCCATAGACCAGATCTGCACAGCGTGTGGGGTGGCTCTGTTTCTGAGGCTTAGTTTCCTCATTTGCAAGACTGGTATAAATAATACATGTTTGGGGGGTTGCTGTGGGAGGTCAAATGAGATAGCCAACATCGAGCACTTAACACAGTGCCTGGCACAAAAGAAGCACTGTAATGGTTGTGAAAAAATAACAAGGAGCCAACCTGGACTGGCTCCTGTGGAAAGAAAAGTGAAAGTATTACCTGTTCAGTCGCCTCTGACTCAGTGGGACCCTGTGGACTGTAGCCCACCAGGCTCCTCTGTCCGTGGAATTCTCCAGGCAAAAACAGTGGAGTGGGTAGCCATTCCCTTCTCCAGGAGATCTTCCCGACCCAGGGATCAAACCCTGGGTCTCCTGCATTGCAGGCAGGCTGTTTACCATCTGAGCCACCAGGAAGGCCCTGGCTCCTGGGGACCAGTCTTCAAACGGGTTAAGGGGGTGTGGAGTAAGGGGTGGGGAGAGGAAAGGCTAAGAATGAGGTCAGAGCCCAGGGGTGGGGGTGGGGGGATGTGATTTCATTGTTCCAGAGGGACTGGAGCTTGTCGACCAGCAGGAAAGGGTGGGTGTAGGGCCATCCAACTGCAGGTGCTCGGATCAGTTTCTTGGCTTGGGACTGAGCAGCTCTGAGTGTCCCAGCCAGGATGACGACAGGCAGGGCAGGCTGTGCGGTGGCCTGGGGACACTGTCCTTATGCAGTAGTACCCACAAGAGATATTAACCAGTCCTTGGCTTTTTCAAGCCCACATCTTTTAAGAGAAGAATCCAGAATTTCCTCAGCTTTTCTTCCAGGCACAGTACATGGCTTGTGTGGCAAGGGTTTAATGAATGTCAGCATGTATCCTTCTCTCTATATCTATAGAATGGTGGCAAAGAAACCATAGTTTCCAGAATTTCTGTGATGATGATATGTTGTATCTTTGCAGCGGTGGTGATATTTAACCTCTAGGACAACTGAGTCTCAGAGATGTTCAATAACTCCCCCACGGTCACATTTACTATGGGATGGAAGGAGATTTGGGGGCAGTCTCCCTTGGCAGGAGGTCTTCAGCAAGTTTAGAAAGTGAGGAGGGCAGAACTGGGCAGAGTGGAGGGAGGGTCAGGCTCCATCTGGGCAGGGCATGGCTTTCATATTGGGTCCAGGCAAGGTGGGGGAGTGGGTGAACTGGATGGAGGCACTAGTGAGTGAGACCACAGAAAGTGGGGCAGGGTGTGGAGTGAGGGGAAGGCATCCCGTGCAGTTTCTTGCAGTTCTTAGAGAGGGGCCAGGCAGTGATCTTGGGTGTAAACCAAACCAGGGAACCCTTTGGCGAGGGCGGTGCCATCCTCCCATTGCACAGCTGGGACTGCTTAGGCCTGGTGAGGGTAAGGACCTTGCTCAAAAGTCACACGGACCAACAGTGATGGAGCCAGGATTGTGACCCAGCTCTGCTCAACCACAAAGGCTGCCCTCTGTCCGCTACACGATGTGGTTGCTGTCATGACCTCCAGGCAATAGGGGGATAGACAATATCAGATGACTTTTTGCAGATTTCTTCCAGCAGAAACATTCTCTCCGTCTCTGTCCCTGGTCTGCCTCCACACTCTCCTCTGCCTCCTCCCTCTCTCTTTCCTCCTCATTACTCAACCCCTAGTAACCCCGAGGGCAGGAAGACTGTCTGCACGGTTGAGGGAGGAGGAGATCAGCTCTTCTGGGTGACGCACTGGCACCCTTTGCAGCCTGCCCACCTCCCTCCCACACCACCCACATGGTGGGGAGGCCCCCCTCCCCCACCGCCCCCTCTGCAGGCATCCATGGCTGAGGGGGTCTTTCCCAGAATTAGCCACCAAGAACAGTTGGAGCAGGGAGGGGGAGATGGGAGAAGGGATGGAGGCTAACAGCTTCCAGATGTGCCAGGGCACGAGAGAGTCGAAGGAGCCTCCAGCCCAGTGGTCTCCTGCCGCGGCTGGGAGGCTGGGAGGAGCTGGCCTCTGTGTCCCAGACTTCAAGACTGCCAAGGCAGCTGGGCAGATCCCTACTCAAGAGCTTCATGCAAATCCATGTGAGCAGGGCAAGGAAGACTTCTGTGCTGCACCTGCAGGGAAAACCCCTGTGGCCCAGCTGCTTACTATGCCTTTAAAAATTTTTTTAAATTAACATCCAACTGTTACTTTATTTTGTTTTTAGGCTGCACCATGTGGCATGCAGGATCTTAGTTCTCTGATCAGGGATCGAACCCATGGCTCCTGCACTGTGAGCTCGGAGTCTTAACCACTGAGCCACCAAGGAAATCCCTGATTATTACTTTATTTATATCACTAAGCTTAAATGACTTGGAAGAGACAAATGAGCGGTTCTATCCTATTCCGGGAAAAGTTTCCAATCAATGCTGGTTATGTGGTGACAGGTAACTAGGAATGGTGACATCTTTGGGTCAAGACTGACGATGAAGCCTGGGCTCTAGTGCTATGGTTCATCTCCAGCAAGACTCTGGAGATGATGACCAATGCCAGTCAAGCAAACATGGAGCCTCTAGGGCTGGTCCCAAATTTGCATCTCTTCCCTAAAGCTAACAAATTCATAAAATAACTGAGGCTTGAAAAGAAGTTTTAAAATGAAGCCCAAATAAGATTAAAACTACAGTCTTGATACACTTTCCTTTCCAAAATTTACATAAGCACACTTTTTCTCTAATAATATTAATCCTGATGCTATCGACCTTGGCTATACTGCGAGTGGTGGAGGCAGAGATCAGGGGCTGAATTCCAAGCACTTGGAATTGAATCCCAATTCAGCCACTTACCAGCTAGAGAACCCAAGGCACACTGCTTGGCTCTCTTGGCCATGCAATGGTTTCTGTTTCGTGAAGCTATTATTAGAGTTGAATAAGTTAATCTATGCAAAACACTTAACGTGGTGCCTGGCATGTAGTACATTTTTACCATTCAGAAAACACCTACCTTGTTTCAGAAGCTGTGCCATTTTACCCTTGCAACCTGGAAATTAACTATGAGTACCCTCATTTTTATGAGCAGAAATTGAGGATCAGAGAGGCTGAATGATTTGTCCAGGGTCACATGGGTCAACATGAACCCAGACCTATTAGACCCTAAAATCCAGGCTTATTATACTAGGGCCCCTCCCTGGTTTTTGTTGCTGTTGTTACTATTTTTCAATTAGTAGTGAAAGGTTCTAAGACCTGTTAGGGGCTGGGGTGCATCATTTTCAATCCGGCTCATCTCAAGAGAGGACCGTGTCAGAAAAATGGGCAACAGCTCGAGGGTTCAGAGGGGCCCTGGGAGGAGAAGCCAAGGGCCCTAGAGGGACACTAAGAACAGGAGATTTCAGGGACGTGGGAGGAGCAGTGTGGGGAGGGGGCTGGGAGGCTGGGGACAGGGGATCCAGAGGTTGGAAGGAGTCCAGGTTGCCCCGAGGTGCCCTCAGAGTGCCCCCAGCCCCCTGAGCAAAGCCCCTGGGCCTGCTGGCAGCTCTTTCTCCTGGTGTGTGTGTTTCTTGCTTTGCCAGGGCTGCTCCACTTCTGCACGTCTTCTCTTCGGCTGGGGCGGGGTAGTGGAGGGTCTCCAGAATTCCCCTTTGTGGGATGGAGGGGACAGGAGGAGGAGGACCAAGAGCGAGGGGGCTGGAGCCGGCCAGCAAGGAGGCCCGCCACTGGCCCGGCTCCCAGGTCCTGGGCCCAAAGAGGGAGCTGCCTGCCCCTCGCTATTCCCTCCCCCTGCCCCCCAGGGCTCCTTGGCTGCTGAGCCTGCCAGCTGGGCCCCCGCCAAGCCAAACAGCTGCCAGGGGGAGAGGAAGAAGCATTTCCGAGCAGAGAGGCCCCTGTGGGCTTCAACTCAAACCTAGAATCCCCCTTTCTCACCGCCAAGTGAAAAGGAGAGTCTGTGCACATGCACACAGGCATGCATGCATGGCACCAGGGAGCCCGGCCGGGGGCTGAGGGCCTGGCAGGCTACGGGATTGGGGCGGGGCAGGGTGTCTGGGTGCTGGCCTGGGAGGTAGAGGGGGACTGGGGCCATGATCCCGCCAAGTGGGAGGGGGGTTGGGGAGTTAGGTTTGGCAGAGGTTGGGGAGGGGTGCAGTGGTCTAATATCCCCCACCCACCCCAAATCTATATCTACCTGAGACCTCACTGTGTGATCTTATTTGGAAATACGGTCTTTGCATATGTCATTAAGGTAAAGATTGAGATGAGATCATGCTGGATTAGGCTGGGCCCTAAATCCAACCAGAGTGTTCTTAGAAGCAGAAATGAACATACAGAAACCCCTGGGAGGTTTGTACGTGAAGATGTGAGAGAGAAGGGAGAAGAAGGCCATGAGAGGCTGCATGTGAAGCGGGAAGCAGAGATGCGAGCCTGGAGCCAGGGAACGCCTTAAGCCAGTGGAACCGGGAGGAGACAAGGGAGGACTCCTTGCTAGAGCCTTCGGAGGGAGCCTGACCCTGCTGACACCTTGCCTCCAGACTTCTGGCCTCCAGAATGGCGATGTAATGCATATCTGTTGTGTTAAGCCACCAAGTTTGTGGTAATTTGTGATGGCAGTTCTAGAAAACAGATAAAAGGAGGCATATGGTAAAGGGGTTGGTGGGGCCAGGGGTTGATAAGAAAGCCGTTGTAAAGTGGAATGAAAAATGAAAAAGATCTGTTATTCATCATACTGCTCTCCTGTGCCAGGCACGTTTAAAGATACTTATCTCATTCCTCACAAGGACCCTGCCGGGAAGAACTGATTCCCATTCTGTAGAGAGATTCAGACCTAAGTTTGTTCCATGAAGTTGGGATTCCAGTATCGGATCCTCCTTCTCCGAAGCCTGGCCTCTTCCCACCTTCTCTCAAGGGAAGCGCAGCAGTTTCTGGGCCAGAGGATACATGCTTCAAGTCAGAGGGAAGTTCTCCCAGGGCCCGGGAGGGGAACACGCCATGCCTCACCGGCGAACTGGGCGAGGGGTCATTACCTCACTGCTCTGGGGCCCTCTGTGACTAAATGTCCTGGATACTCTTTACTCACCACTGTCCCTGGAGTCCCTGGGGACACGTCTGAGGGTCTAGTTGCATCCCTAGCTTTAGGGAGGGAAGGGGGACCCCCCTATTCACCTCCTGCCCGCTGCTTCAGCCACCATTGCTACCTCTGCTGTCGTCACCGCCCAGCAACGCCATCACTTCTGCTGTCACCGCCAGCCCTCGTCACCGCCATCACCTCTATCTCCACGAGCACCGTCACCATGACCACCATCAACACCAGCTCCACCACCACCACCGCTGGGACTGCTAGGATGACCGCAACAGCCACGGCCACGTTCTCACCTCCATCACCTGCCCTCTACCCCTTCCACCATCATCACCACGATGGCCGTCACTATGTGACATAGCAGAGAGGTCAGGGGCAGGAAGGAGACTCAGGGGAGACTTCCTGTGCCAGGACAGCTCAGCCGAACCTAGCAGCGGGGGACCTGGGTATACGTGGTATGTATCTGGCTGACAGATGGCATCGGTAGCGGAGGGCACCCAAAATTCAACCTTGTAGGGAGGGGAGGTGAGCCTGCCTGGCAGCTGTAAATCCAGAGTGGGACAGGCTGTCTCCATGGGCGTGGGTTCAAGCGGGTGGAGGTTATTTGAGTGACACGTCCCGGCCCTGCCTGGCTCGTGCTCATCTCGAGGGGATGAGGATTTTGGCGGGTCCCTGGCTCCCGGCCACCTGCCTGGCCTGGCCGTGATAGTGAGGTCATGAGAGTGGCGGTACCCAGAGTCCTGGGGGGTGGGGTGGGAAGAAGGGCCCGCCCTGGCTGGGAGAGAAAGGCCTCTCTCCTCAGGCTGACCCTACCAGAAATGATGAGGTAAACCCTCTTTCTAATGTTTTACACATAGATTTAAAAAACTTTTTAAATTAAAAAAATTATTTTAAATTATTGTTTGATTTTTGGCTCTGCTGTTTCTTCGGTGTTGCACGTAGGCTTTCTCTAGTTGTGGTGACTGGGGACTACTCTCTAGCTGAAGTGCGTGGGCTTCTCATTACGGTGGCTTCACTTGTTGTGGAGCCCGGGCTCTAGGCACGAGGGCTTCAGTGGTTGCAGCTCATGGACTCTAGAGCTTGGGCTCAGTATTGTGGAATATGGGCTTAGTTGCCTCACAGCATGTGGAGTCTTCCCAGACCAAGGACTGAACCTGTGTCCCCCGCACCGGCAGGTGGACTTTTATCCCCTGGACCACCAGGGGAGTCTGATGTACGCAGTCTTGACACTTCATTCCTCCAGACTCTCCTCCCCTCTGCCTGCCCCTCAGTGGCTCTGGGCGCTGTGGGTGTTCTCTGCCATGGGCTCGGAGTTTCTCTTCCCCAGGATACACCTGGCTAGTCACGTGGTTCAGTCACCTGGGGAAATAGAGGGACCAGAAGGCTCTGTTCTGGGGGCAGAGAGAGAACTGACTACTGGAGAGAGTTATCTCATTTCTGCCCACTCAGCTGGGCAGCCCTGCCTGCCATCTTAGGCCAAATGTGTATGGTGGTCAGGGAGGATGGCAGAATGTTCCAGGAGTTCAGGTCAGCGCTGCTCCCCTCACCTCTTGTCTGCGTGCCCAGCCAACCTCAACTGCCTTTAAGGACGGGGCTGGCCAGTTCTGGGAATAGCCTCTCAATCCTTCCAAGCCCCTAAACTGCCCAAATGCCTGGCTAATCCCACCGTCTAGGATCACACTTGAGAGCTTCTGGAAGTGGGAAACAATACTATCGCGGGATGTGTTTATCTCTGCATCAGGCGTGAGAGCCGGGCAGACAGGCTGGCGACTGGAGAGGCTGAGGGGCCACTGAATCCCAGAGACCGAGGAGTGGAGGGCGGGGTGGGTGAGAGCCTCAGGAAGGGCCCAGGCTTTCCCCACACCCTGGCTTGCTCCTGCAAATCACTCCTCAGGAGAAGGCTTTTTGCTGGGTTGGGAAAGACTCTGGCAAGACAAGGAGACCTTTTGATGATGATTCAGTAGCGATAGCCAGTGTTCACTGAGTGCCTGCTACGTATCAGGCCCTTTCCAAGCACCTGATATGTGTCCTGATTGGAGAAGGGAATGGCACCCACTCCAGTATTCTTGCCTGGAGAGAATCCCATGGACGGAGGAGCCTCGTGGGCTACAGTCCACGGGGTCGCAAAGAGTCGGACATGACTGAGCGACTTCACTAGCTCACTCACTCACATCATTTTAAGATGAGTACAATCCCTGCTATATCCGTATTTTACAGATAGCATCCTCTGTGACTGGGAGCAAACCCTTGCTCTCTGGCCTCAGTTTCCTCATCTGCTCTCTGTAGGCATCTGACTCAACCTGCTGCTCCCTGAAGGTTTTTCCAGGTGACATTTGGAGTCGAGCTACCTGTTTGGAATGTTTCCTGTTTCTGGGCCTCCCTGGGATCAGCCTGGTCCCTGGCAGTGGCTGGGGGTGGAGAGAAGACACTGGCCTGGAAGGCCCCTGTGTGGCTCTTATGTGGCCTTGTGGCAGTACCCCTTTGACTGTGCTCTGGCAAGAGGAGCAGGGCCATCACAGATCAGAGACAATAGCTGAATGTGCCTGTTCACTCACAGACCCCGTCTGGGTGTCTGGGTGAGGAGTGTCTGCTGGGATCCAGTTCCCACCAACCCTGGATTCCTCCTGGCCTCCCCTGACTGTGTTCCCTTCCCCGTCAAAGGCAGTGGTGGGGACCGGGCAGACCCTTAGCTGTTACTCTACACATGCCAGATACCCTTCCAGGTGTAGGAGGAAAGGGACAGATAACACTTGATCCTTGCCCTAAGGAGGTCACAGCCTAGTGGGGTTTAATCCCAAACCAGTCCCCCATCCCTCACCCTCCACACTTCACCTCCTGGACACATCCTCATGTCTTTGGGAGATCCAGGAAGGTGGAGGACAGAGGTGGAGACGGGGATTCTCTGGAGTCTGGAGGTCAGAGAAAATCTGGAGCACCGGAGCAAGCACCAAGAACTGGAGGCAGTAGACCCTGGAGGGGCACACCTGGCCTGTGGACCCATTTTTCTCATGGCTACCTGGGGCTGATACCTGATGGGAAGATGCTGGTGAGTGCCATCTTCCTCCTCGCTGGAGGAGACTCTCAGCTATATATGAGCCTGTTTGTTGAGCTGGAATTCTGAGACCCATTGAGGCTAACTTAGCGAGGCTGAGGAATCTTGTCTTTATGCTAGATGGCCATGGCCTTAGCAACAGATCAGCAGTTCTACTATTAATACTAAAGAAGAAGAGATGGATAGAAGTCTATGACACAAGGTCTTAGCTGGGTGAGAGACGGGGGCAATGAAGACTGAAAAGAGTGTTGGGGAGAGGGACTGACGTGTGTGGAGGCCCTGAGGCGGACAGGGCATTGAGAATGACTCAATGACTCCCAGCTTCTGGTCTGATCAGCTGAGTGACTGATGGCTGCATTTGCTGAGCTGAGGGACCCTGAAGAAGGAGCAGGTTTTTTTTTTTTTTTCCCTTCCAAACATTTACCTTAAAACATTTATTTATTTATGGCTGCACTGGGTGTTGGCTGCTGCTTACAGGCTTTTTCCAGTTGTGGAGAGAGGGCTACTCTCTAGCTGTAGGTGCAGGCTTCTCGTTGTGGTGGCTTCTCTTGTTGCAGAGCTCAGTAGTTGTGACGCATGGGCCCAGCTACCCCATGGCATGTGGGATTTTAGTTCCTTGACCAGGGATAGAGCCCACATCCCCTGCACTGGAAGGCAGATTGTTAACCACTGGACCTTGAGGGAAGTCCGAAGGAGCAGGTGTGGGGATCAGCACAAGTTCAGTGTTGGACCAGTTGAGTTGAAGGGCCTATGAACCATCTACGTAGTAAGGCCCCTGGAGATATGGATCTGGCCTCAGGAGACGGGCCTGGGTTGGAGGTCTATATTGGAAATTGTAGGCTTGTCAGCTGGGGGCTTCCCAGGTGGCATAGTGGTGAAGAACCTGTCCGACAATGCAGGAGACACAAGAGACGTGGGTTTGATCCCTGGGTTGGGAAAACCCCCTGGAGTAGGAAATGGCAACCCATTCCATATTCTATCTGGAAAATTCCACAGACAGAGGAACCTGGTGGGCCACAGTCCATGGGGGCTGCAAAAAGAGACATGAGTGAGCACACACACACACACACACACAGGCATGTTAGTGGCAACCGCAGTCATCATGGGAGGGAATGAGAAGGCCCAGGGAGCAGTTAAAAGTGAGAAGAGAAAACAAAGAAGGCACAACCCCGAGAACCCTCATTTTGTGGCCTCCTGGTCCTTATTTCCCTTTGGGGATAGTCCCTCTACCATCTTGCAGGGTGATATATCAGATAATCTCCTCTCATTCTAGTTTTAGAAAGATTCCTAGAGGCCTGTCCTGTCAGACCCTCCCTCGCACCTGCGTGGGACAGCCTAGCGGTGGCCTTGTGAGCTGGGCTCTCAGACTCTACCTTGGGACTGGGTATCTTAAGTGTCCTAACCCTAGCATGGAAGAGGCCTTTGGAATCCAGCCAAGTAATTTATGTCTCATTTCCAGTCTTCCAGTCCAACCCCTGAGCTACTTCCTCAATCTTTTGCTAATAAATGCTATTGGTGGTGGAGGAGGGGCGGGGAACCTTATACATGCCAGAGCTGGTTTCTGTTACTCACAAATAAAGAGGAGCCAGCAAAGGAAAATGAGCTGGACGGGACTTCAGAGAGGCCAGAGGAAAACTAGGGGAGTGGAGTTTCATAAAAAATAAGCAAAAGAGTATATATATCTTGAAGGAAGGAGTAGCCAGTGGTGTCAATTTTTATTTAAAAAAACGTCCAGTATGTTTAAATAAGCATAGGAGGAGCAGGCAAGAAGGAGACACAGCTGTTAACAATGATTAACCATAGGGGGGAGGCTCAGACAGATCTCTGTTTTAAAGGAAGGAACCTAACTCATACTTGCTCAAGACAAGAACAACAAAGAAGTTACTTATTGGCTTATTGGACCTGTCTTTGGCACAGCAGAAATAATGTCATCAGGACTGGTCTCTGCTCCCCTGCATCGGCTTCCTTCTCAGGCAGCTTCTGACAGATGCGCATCCAGTTAGCAACTCCAGAGCAGACAACTATTAATATTCTCCTTCCCAGGGCCTTCAGTAAAATCCCAGCATTGGCTCTATTGGCCTGGTTTGGTTCATATGTGACTTCCTGAACCAATTAGGACGTGTTGGCACTTGAGTGGCCAGGCCTGAATCACATGTCTCCCCCTGGAGATGGGGGTGGAGGTGAGTCATCTCCATCTAAGTCATTTCTATCGAGGGCTCAGAAAAAATCTAGACACGATGATCAGAAGAAGGAGTGGGTCCTGGGCAGGGAAATCAAAATCTGTAGCCCAATTTACCAGGAGGAACGGTATAAGAACTGGTTAGATTTGGGTTCCCTGGGCCATCCCTGGAGGTCAGGGACCAAGGCCCCTGGAGGCACATTTCCCTAAAGCAGTGGGTACTGGGCAGACCTGGAACATAAAGGTGGTCCTGGTGGTGGGGAGACGTGAGAATAATAAAATAGCTTAATGGATAAGTGGAGTCAGAGACATGGATTTGAATCCAGGCTCTGCAGCTTGCTACCTTTTTACTTGTCAGTTTCATTTCTGGAAACTGGGTTAATGTCAGAGGTAGAAATAGTGCCTATTTCTTAGGATTCTTATGCGACTCAAAGGGAATCATCTACATAAAGGTTTAGCTGTGTTCCTGGAAGATGGAGAGTGCTCAGTGAAGTCTGCCATTATTACAGTGTTCTTTGGGGTGTCCTATGCCCTCGAGAGGGAGGCAGGCAGTCTTGGAAGCCCCCTTCCTTGTGCCATCAGAGTCTCCCCAGTTCAGGGCTCGGAATTCACTCACGCACTCTATCAGAGCCCAGCCAGATCCCAGCCCCAGGGATGGGGAGACGAGTGGAGTCCTGGTGGCAGGGTGTAGTCAGAGTACACCCCGACAGGGCTGGGTGGAGGCACTGGGGAAGATGCTGGAGGGTCAGAGACTGGGGAGGAGAAGGTGGGTGAGGAGGGTGAGGTGGACCAGGAAGGCGAGGATAAGGGGAGGGGTGATTTTGGGCAGAACCAGCAGGGGTCACTGTAGATCTAAGTAACCTCAGGGAGGTGGCCAGGCCACCCAAGGGCCCTCTCACACCTGCCTTCACAACCATCATCGCCGGGATGCGGTGCTGTGGCCAGCTCTGGGCAGCGGGGTTGGGGTTTGACTCATGTAGTTGCGTCCACCCTCGTGCCCTCCAGGGCCTGCCATCTCTCCTCCCATGGCAGCCCTTCACGGTTGGGTGTGTGCCTGGCTTTCTGCCTCCGCTGGACCCTGAGTTCCCACAGTACCTAGAAAGTGACTCTGGAGATGCTTCCCTATAGAGAGCTCTGCATCCAAACTGTGTTTCCCCGTCTCTCTCCTCCCAGAAGGTGTCGGCCCATACTAGCACGTTAGAGGCTCAGAGAGGTCCTGCAGGCAGGAAAACGTGTCAGACTTTGTTCAGCCCAGGTTTCCGATGCTGACTCCAGCCCTTTCACCACATGGCACGCTTAGGGAAATACTGGTTTCAGGCACCATCCTGGGCGAGGGTAAACTCCCCAGGGAAGGTTAAGCCCATCCCCCGTTCTATCGCAAAGTATTAATAATATGCAACCGTATGTTTGTTATAGAGAAAGGACAAAAAATAAAAGTGCAAGGAAGAAAATTACCTCCCTCATTTCCTGATCCTTAGAGTCACTTCAAAAAGCTCTGGTCACTGCCCTCCCTCTTCCCAGGGAGGAGGTGACCGTGGGGTTCCCCTCAGGGCACACCCACTTCTATTGAGGGGGAAGCCCTATGCGGAGAAGGGCCCTTTTAGCGGTCCTCGCATCCAACCCTCCGTCTCCACCCTGCATAATTCATGCCTCCCTTTCTCAGAGACGTTCCTAAGGGGAAGGAGAATCGTGGTGGGGTTTCAGAGGGTGCTGAGTGGCATCGAGGGGAGGGAGTCTCAAGATCATGAGGGTGGAAGGAGATCTTCTTTTCTAGGTGGGGAGACAGGCTCTGAGGGGACGTGGCTTACAGGGGTTTCGCCGTGAGCCGGTGGCGGCGCCCGCAGAGCCCTGGCTCCCGGCCGGGTGTCCTCCCCACCGCTCCTCCAACTGCTCTCCACGCCAGAGCTTGTAGAGGGGCCTGTGCCCTTCCTCCCTGCACAACTGCGGTTTCCTCTGCGGGGCTGTCGGGCCACCCGGGGTGTGTGGGTGCCGGGGGCGCGCACCACGGTTGTGTAACAGGCTCTGGGCTGTGCGCGCGCTCGGTAACCTGATGCAACAGGGAAGTTGCGGTCCCGTGAGCCGGGGTGTGGGCGCTTGGCTCCCGGCCCAAACCACAAGGAGTATTTGGCTTGCGGCTGCGGAGGCCGGGCATGGGGGGTCGCAGACTTGTCTACGTCAGGGCTTGTCCGTCCCTGGGGTGCCCACATCCTGGTCCCTGTGGGCACAAGGCTTGAAATGGGGCTGCCGTGTCAGCTGATGCTATGGGTGTTGGGGGGGCGGGTGGTGCGGAGAGGAGGGCCTTGCTCCATCCTTATCCTGTTTGCCAGGATGCCCATTGTGGTGGGGGTGGGGCAGGTGGGGCTTTCTCCTGTGGTTCCATCCCTTCCTGGTTGTAATTACGGGCCCGGCCCCCCCCCCCCCCCCAATCCTGGAGCCCTCACCTCAGTTCGTGTCTCACTCCCTCCGCCCTCCTGAGTCTCCCAGCTCTACTGGCCACCCCCTGCCCCTCATAGTCTTTTCTAAAGGCTCCCCGCTCCCTTTGAGAAGCAGAATGGAGGAAGATAAAAAGAATAGCCGCTTGCTGGGCAGGCCAGGTTTTAACAGCCACTGCCATTTCTGAACTGAGTGACCAAGAATGATCTGTATTCTCCCTCCGCCCTTGTGTGCTCATCTGAAAGATGGGATGCTGGAAGGGAGCCTAGGATCTAGGGAGGGATTCCAGGGATGAAGATTGACCTTTCATTCACTCTTGCGTGGATTGAGCATCCAGGTACCCTCGCCCCCTGCATCTCCATCAGCAGATGAAGCAATGGGCACTTTGGAGAGCCAAGGGCCTTGGAAGGGCTCTGGCCTTGAAAGCAGGCACTATGCCCCCTGGCCTGTGTCTCATTGGACAACTGTGAGCCCTGCCTCCTCTCTAAGCCAAGGGGGAGGGGAGGCATGTGCGATTCTTCTGTCCTACCCCACCCACTCTAGCTCCTTAGAGAAGCAGCATCTTTAGGGGTGGCCCGTGGGCTGCAGGACTCAGGTGGGGGTGGGGGAGGAGGAAGAAGAGCTTCTGGGTTCACTGTGTCACCTCTGTCCCGGGCTGGGTCACACCTGGCCCCCTGGGGCTCCTCCCCAGTGCTCTCAGAATGCCTTACCTCTATATCACTCTTTCCTACACCGGCTGCCAGTGTTTTGATAACCCATTTATGCATCTGTTTTTTTAAAATAGATAACTTACAGTGCTTATTGTGTGCTAGGCCTCACGTATGTTAATTCCTTTTTTCCTCACAGCAGTTCAGTTCAGTTCAGTCGCTCAGTCGTGTCTGACAGCAGAGGCAGGTGTAATTGCAGAGAAGGCAAGTGCCCTGCTGAGATTCAAATAGCTTGTGCTGTTCACCCTCAGTCACTACCATATCAATCTGTTCTACTTTCTTTAAACTTTGATCATGGGTCATTGCCTATCTATGTGTTGGTTGCCCATTGTTTTTCTCTCTGTCTAGTTGGTAAGTTCCAGGAGGGCAGGGACTTCATCTTTCTTGTCCACAGTCCCGAAGTCTTAACTGGTGCTTGATGCATGGAAGATGTTCAGTAAATATTCCTGGAAAGAAGGAGCCTCTGAGCGATGCAGTGGAGATGCCTTGAGGGTGTACTCTTTGGTTATTCATTTTGGTTTTCTGTACTGACCAGTATAGGGCCTGGCCCAGACATGGTACTCAGTAAGCAGTTTGCTAAATAAATAAATGAATGAATGGACGAATGAATGAAAGGAAGAAAGTCCAAAGGATTCAGTTGTTGCTTCTCTCCACTCCAGACTCCAAGAACTAGTGGAAGCTCTTCAGCCACAGGAAATATGGGAGAAGAGTGTATTCTTCCTGAATCTCTGTTTTGGTTTCTTTCTGTGATTTTGTGTGTGGGCACAATCTGGGTACACAGAAGAAAAGTATGAGAAAAAGACTGGAAACCAAACAACCCCTGGGAAAAGACTCCTGGAATAATTGCGTTGTGTCCAGAGACAGGAGGAGATATAAACAGAGTGTATGTGTGTGGCCCAGAGGATGCTCCTAGTAAGTGATGAATGAATGAGGCAGTGGGTGAGTGAGGGAGTGGGTAAGTTGAATCGACTGCATGGTGAACTTCTTGAAGGCAGGCCCAGGCTGTGATTTTCTTTGTAGCCCTAGCCCTCAGTATGGGCCCAGAGTTTGGTGCATGTTTTTTTTGTTGAATGAATGAATAAATGTTAGCACCAAGAAGCATGGAAAGGAACAGAAATGGTGGGTGCTGCAAAGAGGCCCAGAGCCCTAATGAAAGAGACCACAGAGGCAGATTCCAACCTCTGGGTCTTTTTCATAGGAGTCAGGGTTTGAGAAGTAAGGGAAGGGCCTGGTGGAAGCTAGGAGTCTGGCTCCACTCCCTCTCCCTCTCCTTTCATTCTTTTTAGGTGATCTGCCTGGGATAGTATGTAGATACTAGTGATAATTAGAAAAAGTAATCAGAGCACCTATTTACTGAGCACTTACTATGTGCCAGGCTTAAAGAACTTAGGTTCTTTAAGTAATTGAATTCTTTCAGCAACCATATGAGAAAGTGTACTATTTCCCCTATTCTATAGAGCAGGAGACTGGGGCATAGTAAATATAAAGTTTGTACAAGTAGAAAGTGAATGCACGGTCATTGCTCAGGCTCTGCTGGGGGATAGCAAAGCGTCCCTCTATGTGGCTATAAATGAATGAATGAATAAATGTTAGCACCAAGGAGTATGGGTCTTGATCTGGTTGCATTACGTCTCCAGGCCTCAGTTTCTTCATCTGTAGAATGGGAATAACATTGCGATGTGTTAGGAGATGGAAGTCAGAGGATTTTCCCAGCTGTAAAGGGGCTACAGCGCTCCTTGAATGGGAATTTTCCTCCTCCTCCTTGTGAATCAGCATTATTTTCATTATGATTATGTTAATGATTATGACTGTGATCATGATCACCCCTGGACCTGGCCTCTTGCCGTTAATTAATATGCCAGGCTAGGCTACAGCACTGGAGACCCTGGTGAAACAGACAAATCCACTTCCCATTCATGGGTAATTCTTGTCTGATTTGGCCTCCACTTATCTTGTATTTCCATTTTTATTCTCTACCCTCCAAGCCATGACTCACTTTCAGTCCCACCTTCTTTTTCCTTAATTACTGCAACACGTTCCCCAGTGGCCTTCCAGCCTCTGGGCTCTTCACCATTCCCATTAACTAATTTGCTTAACATGTAAAGTCAAAAACCTGTTATCTTCTGCCCCCGAGGCAAGAACTAAGAACTGTATTCTTTTTTTAATGATGTGAGAGGCCCTTGATAAGGTGGTCACATTTTCCAGCCACCTACAATGCCCTACAGCTATGCCTTATGGCTGGCAGTTCCTGGAATAGAGGATGGTGTGACGACTGGTCGATTTTCCTTTGCTGTTCCTCTGCCTTGCTAGGACCAAAGTCCTTCCCCACTTGGTCTCCACAGTGAATGCCTACTTATTCTTTTTACCCTTCAAAACAGAAGAGGCATCATTGCTTTTCCTGGTTATAAAAATGATGCATTCTCACTATAAATAATTAAAACAATATAGAATGCAGTAGAAAAAAAAAGAAAATGTGTTCTCTTCCCATAGTTCCAACAATTGGAGAAAACCACCCTCAAAAATGGATAAAACGATGAGACAAAGATCAATAAATAAATAGGGTACTTGAACAATGGCATCACCAATAGACAGACATGAGTTTGAGCAAGCTCCGGGAGTTGGTGATGGACAAGGAGGCCTGGCATGCTGCAGTCCATGGGGTCGCAAAGAGTTGGACACAAATGAGCGACGGAACTGACTGACTGAACAACACTGTGAACCAATTAGACATAACAGATATATACAAAACACACCATCTAATAATAGCAGGCTACACTTTCTTCTTAAGTGCACAGGGACCTTTCTCTAGGACAGACTGTATCTTAGCCACAAAATGTCTTAATAAATTTAAAAATACTGACATCATACAAAGGGTCTTCTCTGATCACAGTGAGATGAAACTAGAAATCAACAACAGAAGGAAAATGGAAAAATTCACAAATATGTAGAAATCAAACAGTATACTCTTAACAATTGAATCGAAGAAGTCATGAGGAAAATTAAAAAATACATTGAGATGAATGAAAATGAAAACCCAACATGCCAAAACCTGTGGGGTGAAGAGAAAATAGTGCTCAGAGAGAAATTTGTAGCTGTAAATTCCTACATTAAAAAGGAAAGATATCAAATCAATAACCTAAGTGTATACCTTAAAGAACTAGAAAAAGAAGGGCAAAGTAACCTCAAAGCTAACAGAAGAAGGCAAGGCTAATAAATATGAGTATAGATAAATGAAGTAGAGAATAGAGAAGCAATACAGGAAATAAACAAAACCAAAAATTCTTTGTGAAGATCCACAAAATTGACAATCTTTAGCTAGATTGACTGAAGAAAACAAAAAAGATAAAACTACTAAAATCAGATTTTAAAAAAAGCTACTAAAAAAGATAAAGTTACTAAAATCAGAAATGAAAGAGGGTACATTACTACCAATCTTACAGAAATAAAAAAGATTATATGTGAATACTACAACAAATAATATACCAACAAATTGGATGGCTTACATAAAATGAATCAATTCTTAGAAACATGCAAAATCCTAAAACTGACTTAAATAGAAATAGAAAATCTGAATAGATCTATAACAATGGAAAAGGTTGAATCCGTAATGAAACTCTTACAGAAGAAAATTTTCTCAACATGACAGAAAAGTCAGGGATTGATGGCTTCACTGATGAATTCTACCAGATATGTAAAGAATTAATACTAGTCCTCAAAACCTTCTGAACACTGAAAAGGAGGGAACATTTCCAACTCATTCTATGAGTCCAGCATTACCCTGATATCAAAACCAGACAAAAACACTATAAGAAAAGAAAATTACAGGCTAATATCCCTTAAATGCCTAAGTGCACAAAATCCTCAACAAAATACTAGCAAACCAAATAAAACAGTATTTAAAAAGAATTATACACCATGATCCAACTGGGACCTACCTCTGAATGCAAGAATGGTTCAATATATGAAAATTAGTCAATGTAATATACCACATTAAAAGAGTGAAGGAAAAAAAGACATATAACATCCCAATTGGTGTGGAAAAAGCATTTGACAAAATACAAAAACTTTCATATTAAAAACTCTCAAGCTAGGCATAGAGGGGGCCTTCTTCAACATGACAAAGTCCTATATGAAAAATACACAGCTAACATCATATTTCGGAGAAGGCAACGGCACCCCACTCCAGTACTCTTGCCTGGAAAATCCCATGGACGGAGGAGCCTGGTAGGCTGCAGTCCATGGGGTCGCTAAGAGTCAGACACGACTGAGCGACTTCACTTTCACTTTTCACTTTCATGCATTGGAGAAGGAAATGGCAACCCACTCCAGTGTTCTAGCCTGGAGAATCCCAGGGACGGAGGAGCCTGGTGGGCTGCCGTCTATGGGGCTGCACAGAGTCCGACACGACTGAAGCGACTTAGCAACAGCAGCAGCAACATCATATTTAATGGTGAAAGACAGAAAGCTTTCCCCCTACAATCAGAAACAAGATTCTACATAGTAATGGAAATCCTAGCTGGAGCAAGTAGGCAAGAAAAAGAAATAAAAGTCATCCAGCAAGAATGGAAGAACTAAAACTATCTGTTTGCAGATTTCATAATGTTACCCTACCTTGCACTACATATAAAAGTTACCACGAAATGGATTAGCGATCTAAATTTAAGAGCCGAAACTTTAAAACTCTTAGAAGAAAACAGGCAGAAATCTTCAAGACTTTGGATTTGGCAATGATTTCTTTAAAAGAAGAGATAAATTGAACTTCATCAAAGTTAAAAATTTCCACTGGAAAAAAAACTGTACACTTCAGATGGTTAAAATGGTAAATTTCATATTATGTGTATTTTACCATAATAAAAAAACCTAAAAGGCAAAAAAAGAAACAACTAACCCCCCAAAAAAAAACCTAAAGTAGAAAAAACCCTTTAAATTTAAATTAATATGTTTACTGTATGGTTCTCCCTTCCCCCTCTACCCCCACCCACAGTGCCCTTCATTGTACCTTGTACACCTTTATATGCCACTTATAAGGTCATTATTTATTTACAAATTGGTTACAGTTTGGCAGGGTCTCCATCATGAATTCCCTGCAGGCAGTAGCACAGTGTTTAGGACCTCAGTCCCTGGAGACTGAGTTCACATAAGTCTGCCTCTGACCACTGTGTGACCACTGGCAAGTTCTTAACCACTCTGGGTTCTAGTCCTTATCTATAAGGGTGATGGTAGCATCTGCCTCATAGGGCTGTGGTCGGGGGGTCAACGAGCTCATGGCCCTTCAGGTCTTAAAAAGATGCCCTGCACACAGGAGGACATGCTCAATAAACATTAGCTCTTATTATGTGGGCCTGGCAAAAGGAAGATGGCTAGATAGTTTGTAAAACGAGTGTTCAGCAACAATCCCTGCTCTCCTCCCTGCCATCCCTGCAGGCTACAGAGATAAAATCTATTTCTGTGTGTATATATTTGAATGATCAAACGTGCGTGTATTCACCCCAGGATGTGGAGAGGAGGGAGAACCTCCTTGCCCCTCTTCCCTTGCCTGTCCTCCTGGGCTGGGGCAGGAAGATTAGACAAGTTTCCCTCTCACGTTCCTTGAAGAGTACCGTCCCTGGTGGCGGCCCTTATCCCTGGCTTTTGCCTATCCCTAAAGCGGGGCCCTGGGTGTGCCCAGGTTGAGGACGGGAAGGGCTCAGGTTTGGGGGTTAGAGTCAGTCACTGCTGCCATATCAATCAGGGCCCTTTCATCAGCCGGAAACAGCGGCACCCAGCCGCCCCAACAAGTCTGGACGGGGGTTCCCTGCCCCTCCCCAGCCTGCCCCTCTTGCCCCCTCCTTCCCCAGCTGACAGTCACTCTTACCCTCCTCCGGATGCGGGGGACAGGCTGGGGCAAGCCAGGAACATACTCAGTTTCCCTTCCCTACTGCCCCTCCCTGGGGGGATACCCCCCTCCTCCCCTCCCTCCACCCCATCTGCCCTAAGTCTTCAGGACCCAGCTGGGGTAGGGGGCTAGAGGGGTAGATAGGAGAGGCGTTCTCGGGAGGCTGACTGTGGTCAGACCTGAACTCCTTGGGCAAGATGCTTTAACTAGAACCCTGGAATGGCAAAGGTGGAGGGAACCCCAGAGCACAGAGTGGGGAAGGCACTAGCCCAGAGTCACACAGTGGCTAAGCCAGTACTGGAACCCAGAGTTTTGTTTTTTCTTTAAAAAAAAATTTTTGGCCCCACTGCAGGGCATGTGGGCTCTTAGTTCCCTGACCAGGGATGGAACCCATGTCCCCTGCAGTATAAGCACAGTGTTAACCACAGGACCGCCAGGGTAGTCCTTTAGAACACAGAGCTTTGGAAGCCCATTTTTCTCTCCCTTATCCTGCAGCCTCAGTTTCCCTCTCTGTGTATCGAGGGGCCACCTGGAGGTCTCCTGACTCAGATACTGTGGGCCTCTCAGGGTCTTTCCTCTTCCCCTCCTTGTTTCTCCCTGTTGAGGGTCCCCAG
Organism: Bubalus bubalis; assembly: GCF_019923935.1. Classification (NCBI taxonomy): domain Eukaryota; kingdom Metazoa; phylum Chordata; class Mammalia; order Artiodactyla; family Bovidae; genus Bubalus; species Bubalus bubalis. Next base: position 34,615,772 of record NC_059158.1, on the reverse strand, counting down.
CTTTGCTGGTGAAGGTGGCTGGGGTGGAGTGAGGGAAGGGGCCCTTCCTGAAGATTCAGCCTCTCTTTTTGACAAAACCCTCTCTACCGACTACGAGACCAGAGGCTGTTGTGTGGGGAGTGTCTGGTTTGGGAGGTGGCCAGATTGGTTCTGCTGGGTTCATGGCTCTGTGTTCTGCCCATTGAGCTGTCTAGTCTGGGGACAGACAGAGGCCTGATGGCTGATCACCCCCAGGATGTGATTGTCCAAGGCAAGCCCCAGAGGTGGGGAGGGTGTGCATGAATATGAAGGTAACAACCTGGGCAGGACCCGTGGGGTTTGGGAGTCAGGATCCCAGGGGAAGTGGGAGGGGAAGACTGACTGAGCCAGTTCAGAACCTGGCATCTGAGGATCCAGGTCTTCTGAGGGTCAGGACCTCGGATGGACTGTGCAGGGGTGCCACAGGTCAGAGAAATGTTTCTCTTCTCCCTCTGACTTCTGCTTGCTCTGCTTGAACAAGTGAGAGGGCTTCACTAGGACAGCCATTGTCTTCCCTTTTGGCCAGCATCACCAGGTGAAGTTGTGGGTGGATGGAGGCAGGGAGGTGGTGGGTGCCCTGCAGTGTGCTCTGGGACCCCCGGGCTCTTTTCCCGGCTCCACCCTTCTTCCGTGGGCCACATGACTTTAGGTGAGTCACTGGAACTTGGCCTCTCCATGTGGACAAAGTGTCCCGGCCCTGCCCTCTCTCTACTGCAGGTGGGTGTGGGAGTCTCCAGGAAAAGGATGGTGTGTCTCTGGGACAAGATGGTCCTTCAGCAGCTACCTATCCCTCACCCCATGGCCTGAGGCAGCTGCAGCCAAAAAAAAAAAGAGAGAGAGCAATTGTATTGTCAACTCATCCTGAGTCAAAACACTCCATACAGAGTACATCTGACACAGCTTGGGGGCCCTGCCCTCGGGGAGCTTACTGTCAGAGCCAGTCAGCCTGTACAGGCCGGGGCAGACAGGAGCCCAATTTAAACCTGAGGAGGACCCTTCACAACCACAATCTAGAAGCAGTGGCTGATCAGGTTCGTCTGCCTTATGAAACCTACAAGTCCTTCCTGGTGTCCCCAAAGGCAGCCGCATCCTCTGTCCTTCTCTCCTCTCCCTCACTACCTGGTGAATGTCCTTTGTCTGCCAGCAAGCTGGGAGCAGCTCGAGGCCCTTGGCCACCGCTGTCCCGAGGCCCAGCGCAGAGTCTGCACATAAGAGGTGCTTATTCCAGGCAGGCAGGGAGTCTGGTGAAATCCAACCCCCCTTATCCCCCCCCCCCCCACCTCCCCCATTGCTCTGTTCCCTGGACAAAGCCCCCTAGCCTGGGCCTGAATACTGCAGTGATGGGGACTATAACAAGGTCATGGGCAAGTGTGTTTGGGGAGGCATGTGGGGTCCAGAAGAAGAGAGGGAACGAGCAACTCTGTTTCAACCAGACCCTGGGTGCGGGGGAAATACTCAGAGGAGACAGAGGCCCCCTGGAGTAGCGGACCCCTCTTCCCCACAGTCCTCCTAGCTTGAAGCTGAATGCTGCAGAGGTGAAGTGTCCTCAGACATAGTCATGCTGGAAAACTACCCCCTACATCCTTGCCAGCTCCCTGTCTGGCATGAGGGTTGAGGTCCCAGGACTCTCTGGGAAAAAAAAAAAAAAAAGCCTGATGCCTGGGGACTTAGAAGATCTGAGAGAGGCCTTGTGGCTGAAAGGGGTGCAGTGAGTTATGGCAGGGGACTAAGGGGTCTCAGCAGGGGCACGTGGTGAGGGGGGTGGGGCAGAGAAGATCCTGGGCCTGAGTGGTGGGGGTGCCTTGGGTATTCTCTGTCCTCGCCCATGCCTTTCACCAGGTAAAATTCAGGATTCCCGGTTAAATTTGAATTTCAGAGTGCTTGGGTCCAGGATTCCCTTTGGCATAAAGAAGAGAGAAGAAATAACAAATAATTTTTTAGTATATTGCATGGGACAGAGAATATCCTGTCTTTCTATTTGCTAAACCTGCAAGCCTACCCCCACAACCACCATGGGGACACCCATCTCCCCCAGGCTGCCTGGAAGTGGGCTTGGCTCAAGTTCCGGTGGACTGGTCGCCCTGCTCCCAGCCAGGCTGGGAAGTCCTGGGATGTGCTGGCTCTGTGTCTGTGGCCGCAGGTACAGACAGCAGCTGCGGTGAGCAGCAAGGCTGGGTGTGTGTGTGGAATGGAGGAGGGCAACTGAGCCATGGCAGAGCCAGAGACAAGAGAGATTTTTTCTGTGGGTTCCTGTCTCGTCCCCTCCCCAGACTCACCACCACCCAGGGCCTGAGTCACTGGGGGAAGGGGCCGGGACAGGCCAAATTTTTCCACTCAGCCCCCAGCCCTGTAACACAGCTCACCTGATCAGTCCCGCCCACCCAGAGGGAAATTCCAGTTCTAAATCCTGTCCGGAATTCTCACTCAGGCCAGCCAACTCCGCACTGGGGGTTGGGGAGCTTCTGGGGTCAGGAGACACCTCTGGGACTCCCTTCTGCATAAAGAAGAGAGAAGCTTGCTGAGGGCACAGCTGGGACAACTTTGGAGCTGGGCATGGGGACAGGAGGGCTGTGAAAACTAAGACTGAGGCCAGGACAATGTGTGTAAAGATTTCTCTTGGGGCTTCCCAAGTACAGTGAGCATCAATTTAGACTGTCCCCAGCCCCCCAGTGTGTGTGTGTGTGTGTGTGTGTGTGTGTGTGTGTGTGTGCGCGCGTGCGCATGCTCTTCTCACCCAACTGCTGGTGGCGGAAGGGCTGTAACTACATAGCTATTGCCGACATAAAGCCCATATTCTTCAGCCCGGTGTTAAGGCCCTTTGTGTCTAGACCTCAAGGTATCTTTCCATGGTTATCCACTGCTGCTCTCTTCGGTGCCCTGGGCTCTCATCCAGGTCCTCAAACTCAAGTGCCTACAGGGGCCAGACAGGTAACTGGGGACAAGGGGAGTGGACTGGACTTGGGGGGAGGTGCGCTACTCAGCTTCTCAATGGTTGTTGCATTTCTGGAATTTAAGACTACAGAGCCCGCCTTCCTCCACCCCCAATTTCATTGTTTACCTTCTGGCTCTGGCGATGGACTGCACCTTTTTCAAGGACGCTGTGGAGGCCAGTGCAGGTGGGCCAGACAGAACATGTCTGAGGCTCGGATGTGGCCCACGGGTGCCAGTTTGCAATCTATTTGGTCGAATTGCACCGTTCGCCGTTTGTATGGGTCCCTCCCTCCCCTGCCTTAGCACCTTTGCTTAAGCTGTTCTTCTGGCCTAAAATGCCTCCTGCCATCTCTGGGTGTCCAAATTCTATCCATCCCTCAGAGTCCAGCTCACAGGCCCCCTCCCCCATGAAGCTTCTGTTACCCTTGCCTTGCACTTTCTCCATCCTCTGTACGTCTTTTATGAACCAAATCACTTCCTGTTTTATGTTGAGTTTATTTATAGTCCTGCTGAATCACCTGTAGAAGTCAGTTTTGTGGTCAGTTAGCCTGACTGTCTGGTACAGAGCAGTAGTTCAAAAAATAATTGTTGAATGAATGTCAAATGGACGAAAAAAGAAACCCAAACATCCTTTTGAGTCAGAATTGGGCTCAGACTGTGGTTCTGCTCATTTATTAGAACTGTGTGACTTAATGGCATGTTACTTTGTTTGAGCCTCGGTTTCATCATCTGTGAAATGGGTATATTAATAGTATCTATATCTGATGGTAGTGTGAAGAGTAAATATAGTAATGTGTAACAAGCACTGACAAGAGTGCTGAACAAATCCAATAAATCTAAGCCATCATCATCATTACTATTATTGTTCTTATTATGTAGCTCAAATGCCACCTCCTCCATGAAGTCTTCCCTAGTCCTGCAGTTGGAATTAACCTCTCCCTCCATTGAGTTTCTACGGTATTTTGTTTGCCTCATGTTATAATTAGTAGTCTGCATAACTGATTCCTCCATTAGGTTGTCACCTCTTGGAGGGCAGGTCCATGCCTCACTGATCTCTGTATTTCTCAGCCTTTCATACAGCAGTTACTGAGTATTTTCAAAAGCCAGCACTATGCTAGGGGGTTGGAGATATTTCTGGTGAAAGATGTGCCCTGTATAGCACCTGGCACTGTACTTAGGTTAATATTCATGTTCGCAGAGTCCCCCCTTCTTTTTGCTACTCAGTGTCTCTCAGCATCACTGTAGGGTGGGCTGGAACTGGGTGAGGGGTGGGAGTCCAGCAGAGCCCAGGATCAGCTGACCACAGAGGGGCAGCTCTCCCCACCGTGTGCTGGGAGGGCAGGGCTAAGCTGCCACTAGACAGTGAGCAGGTGGGCATGGGGTTGCCTGGTCTCCTTTCCTGCCTGGCATCCTCCTCTGTGGACAGGGCAGGGACCAGCTCTATGCCCCAGCCAAGTAGAGATCCCCCACCTTTTGGGTCAGACCTCAGTTCCTGCATCCCCGCATCCCCTGAGATGTTCCTCGTTAACCATTCAGTGACCTAAAGACAGGCTCCTGGTGTGACTTTCAGCAACTTATTTGGCTTCTCTGAGTCTCAGTTTCTTCATAAGAGGGATTAAGTGATTTAATACCTTTTTAGGTCTCGGTATTACTGTGGGTTGGTTGCACTAGGCTGGTGAGTGTGAGCACTGGGCACCAGGTTGACTAGCCTTTGGCTCTTTCTGGTTCTGAGGCTCCCAGGCTGTAAGAAAAGCTGATCTTACTGGTCTCCAAGCTCCTCCCATCCCTAAGAGCCTTTGAGATTCTTTCCCAGGAGCCCAGTCCCTGTAAGTGGGCCTTGCCTTCTCCATTCCTGGAGCGTGGGGCAATCTGTCCCTGAGAAATGGGGTCTTGATGCATTCAGGTCCCAGGGATCCCAGCCCCAGTTCCCCGGGCTTCAGTCTTGGTACCCAGGTGTTCAGTGTCTGCCCTGAATCCCACTTGCTCCCCTTTCACCGTCTCCCCTTGCACATGTGGCTGAGGCAGCGGTCACAGTCAGGTCCCTGTGTCTGTGCCCCTAACACCCCCACCCTTTTGCCAGAGATCATTTACTGTGTCCACAGCCCACAGCCAAGAGGCACAAAGAGAGAGAAGGAGCCTCTGAAATCCACCTGCAAGGGTGCGTGGTAGAAGACAGGCAGGAGGCATGGGCTTTGTCCCTAAGCCCCAGCTGTGAGTGGGGATTCTGGGCGTGTGTCGCTCTGGCTGCACAGTCCTGGCAGGCCGTGGACAGGAGGGGTGGCCATGATTTGGCCTCCCTCATGCACCCCAGCAGGGTCCATCAGTGAGCCTCCAAAGGCAGGGTGCAGGGAGGAGGTGCTGAAAGAGGGGGCTTGAGAAGCCCAGCACAGAACCCTGGGTTCCCCTCCCCCACCCAGGCCAGGATGAAAGCCCCCCTTGCTAACCCCGGCAGTCCCTGGTCCTCATTAAAGACTCTAATCCTCAAGCCCTGCTGCAGATTCAGAGGCCTCCATCCCCAGGTCTGAAGGGAAGGGGACAAGCAGTGATTTCTCTTCCCTTCACCCACCCCCACCAACCAGGCTGGGCTTGGGCACCTGACCCAGCGGTCAATGGGCATCTGAGGGCCACCAGCATCCCGGGGATGGAGCTTCTGGGAAGTGGAGGACAGAGAAGATGGGCCTCTGAGGGGAGGAGTCCTGGGAAGAGAGGGAAAGAGGAGGAGATGGTAGCACTGCTCTGACCAAGTGGGAGAGTCCCTGGCAAGAGATACTCCTCCCTTCCCCTCACCCCTTGCCTCCCGGAGATCCCCCACTGAGGAGAGCCTGGAGGGCGGGCACGGGCACCACTCAGCACCTTTGCTGGTGTAGAGCCAGGCTGGGGTCCCCGGGGCCTCGGTTTCCTCGGCTCTCCAACGGGGCTGGTCCCTTCCTCTCTTGCTTTCCCTCCGATCCGGCCTCAGGGCAGAGGGGAAGGCCAAGGAACACACTTTGGCAGGTAAGCAGAGCAAGGGCCGGAGGAGGCCGGGGCCAGCCTTTGCAATTGGCTCCTGGTTTGGATGGCCTGGTGCCGGCCTGCGTGGTTTCTAACGGCCCAGAGCTTCCTGGAGATGTGTGGGGCAATCTTGTTCCTTCCCTTTCACCTCCATTCCTTCAGGGATCTGCTGAGATCAGCTTTCTGGGGCTCTTCTTTCTATGCTGCCTAAAAAGGGCTTGGTTGGAAGGTCCAGGATTCTCTGTGCCCACTCATCACGCTCTGCCCTGCCATGTCTGAGGGACCTCCCTAGCTGGGGGTGCTGGGCTGAGGGCTGCTGGGAGCTCTGGGGAGAAAAGTCAGCCTGTCCTTAGGCAGCCCCCAGGCTGATGAGTTGAGACGAAACCCCAGAAAGCAGACTTGGAAACCAAGAAACAGTGCTGATTCTCATTCGCTCTTGACTGAAAAGGGCAGGTGGTCAGTTATGTAGACCATGGACGTAATCAACTATATTTCATCAAAAGCAAGACAAACAAATTACGCACCGTTAAGAAGAAAAGAACACTGCTAATTAAACTCTGACACAGTGCCTTCTTGTTATTGATTGCAGGGCATATCCTGATTTCAGAGATGTTAAAATGTGAAAAATGTGTGTCAGAGAACCAAAAGAAATTTAAAAACATTTCTCTTGGACGCACATTTTTTCCTGCATCTAGTTGTGTTTATTTGCAAGGGTTGTTCCAAGGTTTACAAGGTCAGACACATAAAGCAACTGGCATGCAGTAAATGATCACTAAATGTTGATTATTATTGCTGTTATTGTACGCGAATTTTATATGTACATGGAAATCCTTTTTGCTAATTTTGTACTGTTGTAGAGGCTGATGTCTCTGAGTAGAGGAGCCAGGAGAGTTGAGGAGGCCGCCTGGAGGAGGCACTAACCCATGGGTGGAATTTGCAGGGTATTTATATAATCTCCACTGAGGCATTAGAAGGGCGCACTTGCCAGTCTCTCAGAAAAGCGCCACCCCTGACTCATTACCCCTGTTAATCAATCAGTGAATCAATCAGTGAATCAATGCCTTCATTAAGACATTTATTGAGCACCTGCGCAATGACGGTCACGCTGCTAAGTCCCCCTCCTCCAGCAGCCCCCAGGAGGCCGGCCTGGCCCCTGCCTCTTAGAAGCATCCAGGCCTCAGTTATTCGAACTGGCACATCAAAGGCGGATTGGCCCTGATCCATCATCAGGGGCTTTTTTTCCATGGATCAGCCCAGCTCCGCCCCCTCTCTCACCCGAAGCGGGTGGGGTGGGGGAATCTTCATTTCCCAGGCACTTCTAGGCCTTTGTAAAGGCTCTTCTCTCTGCCAGGACAGCCTCAGCCCTATTCTGTGTAAAGCCTCACTCTTTCTCCTTTGTCACAAAGAGGTTTGTTTCAAGCCCCTTCTCCGGGAAGCCTTCTCTGAGAATGCCTGACCCCTGGCTCAGCTTCCTTGCCCTGTTTCTTACTAGACTTAGGACAGAGTCGAACCCTCCTGGGGTCCCGGCTTCTCTTTTGCTTCTGTTTCCCAGCTCAGGTGGTTCAATGCCAGCTGTGCAAGGGCAGGGCACCTACTGCCCAAGTTCTCATCTCCCAAATCCATGCAGGTGCTCACTGGTCCTCTCAGCCCACTGGGCTATGACAGCCTCCCCTGCCACCCTCCACGTGTTTCCCACATCCTCAATTCCAGCCTTTTCCCGTGCCCCGCATCTGATTGGAGTCACCTCCTTGAGCAGAAATGGCTGTGTGATGAGCTCTTGCGGGGGGACCCTTGTCTCCCCCCAGCCACAGAACACTGGCTAAGCTCTCTCCCCACCCGCTCTCCTACCCAAGCCGGCCCTTGGTTGTTTATTGTGCAAGTGTGGACCCCAGGGGCTGAGGCCTTTCCCACACCCAGGACTGAGCTGTCCCGTCCCCAGCTTTCCAAGAACGGACTCTGTAGAGCGCACACGTTGTGAAATGATCCTGCTGGGCCCTCCAAGGGATGAGGCCATTTATGGGCTGAGTGGGCTGCTGCTGGCTGCCAAGGGTCAGGCCTGGGACCTGCATGTGCCGGGAGCCAGGACTCAGGCCATGCAGCCTTGGGGGGTGGGGAGGGGGGCCCGCCTCCTCCCGGCTTGCAGCCTTTAGGAGCTGGGAAGCAAGCCTCCAGGCAGCCATCCTGGCCTTCTCTCCCCTACTGGGGCTTCACCAGAGGAGAAGACGGAGGGAAGGAAATAGATCTTCCAGGCTGAGGGGCAAGACCGGAAATATAATCTGTGGATCCAGTGGAAAGGAAAACACAGGTCCTTTGTTAGACATCAGAGCATTGAGCTGAGCAGGAGGGCCCGGCACACATCCTACTCGAGGTGCCCTCGGGGTCCTGGGGCTGAGCTCCACCTCGTGCTGAGGAGGCGTCTGTGGCCTGAGAAGGGCAGAGCCTTGGCCGCTGCCCCCTGGAATGGAGCCTGGGACCCTGCTCCCTGTCCAAAGCCCGTTCTCAGGACCTCGGAAAGTCTTCTCTGTGTCCTGGGCCCTCCCGCTCCTCTTATCATCCTTGCTCGTTTCTGAGCCTCCGGAAATGTTTTCTGTCCCCTAGAATCTCTTCCTCCAGGAAGCCTTCCTTTGCTATTTAGACCAGTTTTTACCTGCTGATCTTTTCTGTGCTTCTTACCCTTCCCCAAAAGGCTCTCTCACAGAGCTTTGCCCTTGAACTTCCGAGTCTTTATTTGTTTGTTGGTATATGTTAGCGAGAGCACAGCCCCCTCCCTAGAGTCTTGCGGGGAGTCTCCCTCATCAAACTCTGGGCTTCCTGAGGACAAACATGACCTCTCTTCAGACTGGGGGGCTCCCCGGAGTTGGAAGCCTCTCCTGGGGCTTCCCTCAGGCTTGCTTCTGCACCCCGGAGGCTCTCCATACATTGCCCTCAAGAGGGGACCGTGCCCCATGAGATGCCCTGCGTGTGTGCCTTGCAGGGGGTCTTCCTTCTCATCCTCCACCACCTTCGCTGTCCTTCCCTGACCAGGGGCAGCAGATTCTGTGAGTGGGGCCGGGTGGGGGAAATGGAGTCGGGGTGAAGGGGGGTACTCCTTCTCCCTCCACCCTCCTCCTATCAGGGCCCCAGAGGACAGTAGGCCATACAACGTCCTTCCTGCGGCCTCCCACTTGGGTGTGCGGGAGGAGGGCTGGTCTTGAGTTGGGATCAGTGTCGGGAGCAGCCGCTCCGCGGAGGCAGGTCGCTTGGAGGCAGGGTTTGTGGCATTCGGCCGCAGGAGAAGGGAGGGAATGTGAGGAATATCCTGACTCAGCACTCGCCCCCCTTTGTCCGCCTCCCCCCCACCCCTCCCCCCCAGCCCGGGATAGGCGTTGGGGGAGGACTGATTTGATTGCTGAGAACATGCAGATGGTGGAAGCCTATCTTCCCCTCCCACCCTCATTCTCATTCTGAGCCTGCCTGAGCTGTGTTTGGAGAGGTGACTGGGGACAGAGTGAAGTCAGGAACACTGCCGCCCCCCCAAAGATACTGGGGAGGCAAAGAGGGCAGCTGAGGGAGGGGGACGTGGAGAGGGGTGCCTTTTGACATTGCCATTGCTGTGAATATCAGTGACATGCCAAGGAATGTCCCATACATGGAGAGGTTTACTCCTCTGTGGGGACAAGCTGGGGGACAGGATGAGGGGAGGGCTTGGCTAGGGAGTAATCTGGGGGAGGGGCATTAAGAGTGAGCAGACAGTGGCCAGAGCCTGGGGGGCCAGCCAAGTGGGAGATGGAAGCTGCTTTAGTGGATTCTAGATCTTTCCATAACTTGATTATAGGCTTCATTAAGGCAGGGACCATCTCATAACATCTCTTAATCATCTGACAACCCCTCCGCAGGGCTGGACACATAGTAGGCATTCTGCCCAAGCTTCATCTTGATCATGCTTACATGATTTTTAAAGTGGTCTCATAATATCGGGTCCCCCAAATTAAACTCACACCCATAATCCTGGCTATTTACATTTCTCCCTGTGCCTTCCAGCGTCTTTATAGGTAAAAACTTACGTAAGGCTGACTTATGTAAACTCAGCCTGACTCAAGCTTTTCCAGCAGCTTTGGCAAGAGAGTGCTGGCTGATGGGGTGTAAACGCATGTGTCACGCTCTCTGCTCCTTCTTCTGAAATAACCCTTGTTCACAGGCAAGGGGAGCTGTGGCAGCCTCACTGGGCAGGTTTCCGTCCTCCCCTGTGTTTACATTGCTGCCAGGCAGATACCTGCTTCGTTTATCTTCTGACTTGACGGGATTCTGACTTACATAAAAACGGACTTATGTAAGATTTGCCAGAACGGATGGAATACTAATGTGATTGGGGATTGCACGTGTTCGTTGACTTTGTGTGCAGATCCCCAGCCATCTTGAGCTGGAAAACCCAAATTTAACACCAAAAACCCCTTCAAAACACCCCAGAACTCTTGAGGACAGTTGTTGTAAGATGGGTATCTGTCATTTGAGGAAATCTGTGAAGGCAACAATCTATGATGAAGTTAGGAACAATTTGAAATGAAATCGCCTATCACTAATCTCCATAGTGGGCTTCCCTGGTGGCTCAGCAGTAAAGAATCTGTCTGCCAATGCAGGAGACGTGGGTTTGATCCCGGGTCAGGAAGATCCCTTGGAGGAGGAAACAGCAACCCACTCCGGTATTCTTGCCTGGAAAATCCCATGGATGGAGGAGCCTAGCAGGCTACAATCCATGGGGTCGTGAGAGTCAGACACGACTTCCAAGACTAAATCACCGCCACCATCTCCATAGTATCTACACAAGTTGGAAAGAATAATAGCAAATGTATTCAGGAATCGTATTCACTTCACTAGGTGAGCAGCGATGTTCATTGCAGCGTTACTATTTAAAGTGAAAGAGCTAGGATCCACTGGGGGACGTTGTCTATAATCCGGGTAGATGATGCCACTATCTAACTGCACTGTGCAGAATGGTGGGGGCACTGTGGGTGAAAAATGGGAAGGGAAGACATTAGAACATCAGAATGTTTGCTTGTGAAAATCCAGTGGTCCTTGACAGGAGGAGGGGGAAGGGTGGGTGGCAGGAAGGAGCCACACTGATGGTCTCATATCTAGGTGCTGGAATTCCATTCCGAGAGCAAATAAGTTAGTGTCTGGCCTTGAGATCTGCATGAGGGTGGTGGGGAGAGGAGGCAGGCAACAGGTAGAGCACACAGACTCCCATGGGCGATGCTAAGCAGAAGCTTCTTATCCTTAGAGAGAAGATGCTTCTCTGGGTGCGATGTGAGAGAGAACTGGGAGGCTCTTCCCTTGTGTGAGTTGAGATCCTTCTTAGAGTGGTTTCTGGTCCATCCTTTCTTCGTTTCTCTCCGGTTTAATTGCTCACTGAGCCCACGGCAGCTGAGTCTAGATCTTCAAACTGCAGTTCCAGGGACGCTAATTCCCAACCTCCAAATCTGGACCTGAGATCTGACAAGTCCCAGAAGAGCTGTGGGGATTATTAAGCAGGAGATACAATAATCAGGACCTCCAGGAAACCAGAGCCTGAGCGGAGAAGCTGGGGGCCCACTCTCCCCTCCCTTCCTCACTGTGTCCTCCTGCCTCCCCCGCCTCAGGGAGCAGAGAGCCATCAGCCCAAGGCGTCCCTGGGTCTCCGTAGCATCCTCCAGCCGGGTGCTTCTCCCAGAGCAACGTGCTGAGAAAGCACTTGTGAGGATGGGGGCAGGGGTGGGGGCAGAGGTCAGGGTGCTTTTTAATTTCTCGTTAGCAATGACAGCTGTAGAACTCAAGCAATTAAGGAGGAAGACTCCTCCAGGATGCCAGAGGCCACCCCACCCCCCAAGCTGCGCACATCTTCCTCCCTTCCTCCTTTTCCATTACACCCCTCATCCTCCCCGGTCCTTCATCCTCCTGGGTCACCCTCACCCATCCCCACCCCCACCCTGTACATGCACACATACATAGAGGCTTCCCCTCTCTAGGTCCAGGAAGCTGTGGACTGCAACTATGGGGAGGCAAGGATTGCACAGGGAACCATTTCTGTGGGCTTTAATAACGGGAACAGGACAGATGGAGCAGGGAGAGTCTGATGGATCAGAAGATGGCTTCTCCATCACTCACTCCTGGGGTGCGTTGGACTTAAACTGTCTTTGGAGTTGGTAATGAGGTTGGGCGCATGAAAATGACCAAGGTCATAGCAGCCTTTCCTGCACCTCTTGACTGACTGACCAGCCCTCCAACCCAGTGTGACCTTTGGGGGTGTTGGAGAAGGATCTCAGGTGGAGAGGATGGGAGGAGCTTTTCTTTTATTCAGTTAAGATCTCTGGACACTTGACATCTCACAGATTTCCTCTCCATCTTCTCATTGGGAACTTCTCCCAGCAGCCTGCTCTGGATCCTGCCCATTTCCTAGACTCTAGTTCTATTCCCAGCTGTTGGGGGGAGGGTATGCGTGTTCAATACTTTTATTGACATCAGTCCTGCTGCACGGGCGAGGCTGTGTTTTTGGATGTGGTAGCAAAGCTCTATATCCCAGTCCAAACATCTCACTCCACCCACCAGCTGATAGCTGAAAGAAAGTGAAAGTGATGTTGCTCAGTTGTGTACAACTCTGCGATCCCATGGACTGTAGTCTACCAGGCTTCTCTGTCCATGACATTTGCTTACTTTAAGGCTATCTCTATGTCAAATTGCATACACACTTGGGAAGGGAACCCCCTTATTGTGAACAAAAGATGTGATAGCTGATAATAGATAAAGGAACAACTGGGGTGGAGTTGCATGCTAGCCAGGATTCCAAGGCGCAGGGAGGGTTTGGAGATAATAAGTTTATAGAGAAGATAGACACACTTCATAGCTTTCCTCTGCTTCTGATTAAGTCTTTAGACTGTGGGAGAATGATAACCCAAACTGGTCTTCTCTGACCTAGAAGAAAAGGAAGCCTCCAAATGCTCATGGTCATGACCATTATCATCAATAGCCTCATACAGACATGGCATATCAATGATCCTACAAAGAAACTTATCACATGGCTCTTGCCCTCAAGATGCTCACAGCTTGGTGTGGGGTACCCAGCTTACCTGAGTGACCAATGAAGAGCCTCTGAAAGTCTTATAGAAAAGGCTTACATTGCCAAGTGTTATCTTAGGGGTATTAGCCAGGTGGCAGGCCAAGGAGGATTTGAAGCAGGGAAGAGGGAATGGTTAAGTTCTTGGGGAGCCCTTGCCCTTAGGCAGGGGAGAGCAGAAGAGGCCTCAGTTATGCAGATAGTGGTGAGAACATGAAGTCTGGGACTTACAGAGGGGCATTTTGGAAAATGAATCTCCAGGACTCCAACTACGGGGTAGATGGGAGAGGCAGGAATTGAGTGTGAGTCTGAGGTTCAGGGTCTGGGTACCTGGGTGATGGTGGTATTGCTGGCAGCAGAAGGGAGGGTCTGGAGGAGCTGTGTTTGGACGGAAGGTGAGTTCTGTTTTAGCCTGTTGCATTTGAGGATGTCATTTCCCGTGCTGCTAAGTCGCTTCAGTCGTGTCCGACTCTGTGCTACCCCAGAGACGACAGCCCACCAGGCTCCTCCGTCCCTGGGATTCTCCAGGCAAGAACACTGGAGTGGGTTGCCATTTCCTTCTCCAATGCATGAAAGTGAAAAGTGAAAGTGAAGTCGCTCAGTCATGTCTGACTCTTAGCGACCCCATGGACTGCAGCCCACCAGGCCCCTCCGTCCATGGGATTTTCCAGGCAAGATACTGGAGTGGGTTGCCATTGCCTTCTCCTGTCATTTCCCGTAGGAGAGGACAAAACATACATACATAAAGTGCAACTTCTTAAAGAACTTGCACATATATCAATCAGTCCTTCACCGTGGTAAATAAAAGAACCTAGACATTTTCCCCCCAAACTTGCCTTTGATCAAAATGTTTTAGCTATTTGTGGAATAGTGCCTGGGTGTCCATATAGCATCTGGCCCAGTCTTGTGGAGGGGCGTTGGGTTTATGTAGACTGTTGGGTTTATGCCTTCAGGGAGCTTACTATCTAATTGGGGTGACATAAAACTCATAAAAAGACTACCTGTACCTATGGCTTCTCCTCATACTGAGTGTATTTGTTGTCTATTGCTCTTTAATAAGCAACCACCGATTTAGTCTTAATACCTTAAAGCAACATCCAATTATTAGCTCACAGCTCTGTAAGTCAGGAGTCCGGCATGGCTGGCTGGGTTCTTTGCTTAGGGTATTGCAAGGTTGAAATCAAGGTGTTGGCTGGACTGAGATTTTATCTGGAGGCTCTGGGGAAAAATCCACATTCAGTCTCATTCTTATTGTTGGCAGAATTTGGCTCTTTGTCACTGTGGGTCTGTGATTTCATTTCCTTGCTGGCTGTCAGCCAGGGATGGTGCTTTGCTCCTAAAGGCTGCCTGTATTCCTTGCCATGTGGGCCCCTCCATATTGAAGCCAGCAATGGAACATTAACGCCTCATGCCTTAAATCTCTGACTTCTTTGACCAGCCAAAGAAAGCTCCACTTTTTTCCCCCATTTTTTTTTTTTTTTTAATCGTGGTAGATTACTTCCCTGGTGGCTCAGGGGGTAAAGTGTCTGTCTACAATGTGAGAGACCTGGGTTCGATCCCTGGGTTGGGAAGATTCCCTGGAGAAGGAAATGGCAACCCACTCCAGGACTCTTGCCTTGAAAATCCCATGGATGGAGGAGCTTGGTACAGGCTACTATCCATGGGGTCACAAAGAGTCGGGCATGACTGAGCGAATGCACTTCACTACACATAAAATTTACCATGTTAAGCATTTACAATTATACAGTTCAACTGTGTTAAATACATTCACAGTGTTGTGTAAACATCTTCAGTGTATGCTTCCAGAATTCTTTCATCTTATAAAACCGAAACTGTATCCCCATTAAACAATAATTCCTCGTCCTCCCCTCCCCCTGGCCCTTGGCCACTACCATTCTACTTTTTGCTTTTATGATTTAAAAAAATTTTTTTCACCACATCCCATGGTGTGTGGGACCGTAGTTCCCAACCAGGGATTGAACCTGCACCCCCTGCATTGTAGGCAGAGTCTTAACCCCTGGGCCCTCAGGGAAGTCCCTTGCCTGTATGATTTTGACTGCTCTAAGTCCTACATATACGTGGAATCATATAGTACTTGGCTTTTTGTGACTGGCTTATTTTACTAAGCATAATGTCCTCAAGGTACATCCATGTTGTAGCATATTAAAGGATTCTGATATTCTGAATGATAGTGCATTGTATGTTTATACCACATTTTGCTTATCCATTCATCTATGATGGACACATTGGTCACTTCTATGTTTTAGCTATTGTGAATAATGCTGCTATAAACACAGTATACAAATATCTCTTTGAGGCCCTGCTTTCAATTCTTTTGGGTATATGCCCAGACATAGAATTTCTGGATCATATAATAATTCTGTTTTTAATCTCTTGAGCAATCTCCATACGGTGTTCCACAGTGGCTGTTATCGTTTTACATTCCCCCCAACCGTGCATAAGCTTTCAATTTCTCTATGTCCTCATGAACGCTTATTATTTTCTGTTTTTTAAAAAAATTTTATTTATTTTTTTTAATTGAAGGATAATTGCTTTACAGAATTGTGTTGGTTTCTGCCAAACATCAACATGAATCGGCTGTAGATATACAAATGTCCCCTCCCTCTTGAACCTCCCTCCCACCTTCTTATGAAGTGGCCATCCTAATGGATGTATAGTGGTATCTCACTGTAGTTTTGATTTACATTTCCCTAATGAATAGTGATGTTGAACACCTTTTCATATGCTCATAGGCCATTTGTATCGGAGAAGGCAATGGCCCCCCACTCCAGTACTCTTGCCTGGAAAACCCCATGGACGGAGGGGCCTGGTGGGCTGCAGTCAATGGGGTCCCTAAGAGTCGGACACGACTGAGCGACTTCACTTTCACTTTTCACTTTCATGCATTGGAGAAGGAAATGGCAACCCACTCCAGTACTCTTGCCTGGAAAATCCCAGGGACGGAGGAGCCTGGTGGGCTGCTGTCTATGGGGTCGCACAGAGTTGGACACGACTGAAGCGACTTAGCAGCAGCAGGCCATTTGTATATCTTTGGAGAAATGTCTCTTCAAGTTTTTGCCCATTTTTAAATCGGGCTGTTGTTTTTTCATTGTTGAGAAAACTACTTTTAAAAGGTTCATGTTCAAACTGAGTGAAGTAAGTCAAAGACAAATATCATATGATAGCACTTATACATGGAATCTTAAAAAAATAGGTGCAAATGAACCTATTTACAAAACAGAAATAGAGTCACAGATGTAGGAAACATACTTATGGTTACCAAGGGGTGAGCAAGGGAGACATAAATTGGGAGATTGGGACTAACATATAACGTATGTGTGTGCTAAGTTGCTGCAGTTGTGTCTGACTCTGCAACATTATGGAGCTCACCAGGCTCCTCTGTCCATGGGATTCTCCAGGCAAGAATACAGGAGTGGGTTGCTGTACCCTCCTCCAGGGGATCATCCTGACCCAGGGATCGAATCTGCATCTCTTATGTCTCCTGCATTAACAGATGGGTTATTTACCACTAATGAAACTTGGGGAAGCCTGACTTATATACACTGTGTGTGTGTGTACTTAGTCGCTCAGTCATGTCCTACTCTTTGCGACCCCATGGACTGTAGCCCGCCAGCCTCCTCTGTCCATGGGGATTCTCCAGGCAAGAATACTGAAGTGGGTTGCCATGTCGTCCTCCAGGCATATACACACTACTGATATATAAAATAGATAACTAATAAGAACCTACTGTATAGCACACTGAACTCTACTCAATACTCTGTAATGACCTGTATGGGAAAGGATCTAAAAAACGAGTGTGTATATATGTGTGTGTGTGTGTGTGTGTGTGTGTGTGTATACCTGATTCACTTTGCTGTAGAGTAGAAACTAACACAACACTGTAAATCAACTATACTCCAATAAAAATAAAATTTAGAAAAAGATTCATGTGACTAGGTCCGGCTCCCTGGGACAGCCTCTCATTTCAAGAGTCAGCTGTGCCATGTGATAGAACCTAATCGCAGGAGTGAGAGCCGTCCTGGGATTGAACAGAGTGTGTGCACAGCAGGTGAGGAATCCTGGGAGGCTATCCCAGAGTTTTCCCTACCACACTCGGAATTAAATACGAAGTTTCTACAGCACCGATTAGACTTCACATGCTCTGACCCCCTAGCTTCCTCTCTCCCCAGCCATTTAGACGTTCTCACTTTCTCTCAAAAAGAAGCAAGTTCCAACTTTGCGTACTTCAGGCTTGCCGCTCTCTCAGACATTCTGTGGCCTCCCACACTTCCTCCATGTCTCTGTTCAAAGCTGGCTGTTTGCTGAGCCCGTTTGAAATAGAAATAGTTCCATTCAGCCTGCTCAGTTTCTGTCCCCTCTCATCTTGTTTTATTTTTCTGCTCAGCATTTGTTACTGCCTGACATCTTATACATGTATCTGCCTACTTAGGCATCACCTTGTGTCCTTCAACTAGAAGTCCGCTCACTGAGGGCGTTAACTTTGTTTTATTTGCTGTTCTATCTCCAGCGCCTAGAATAGTGTTCAACACTTTCAGGGACTCAATATTTGTTGTATGAATGATTGGATGTGTTTTTGTACCTCTTGAAAGCTTTTGAAATGGAAATATTATTCCAGAGCACAAAACAGATGAAAACTTGTTCTTGTGTTATTTTTGTTTTAAACATTTTTTTAAATTAATTAATTAATTTATTTGGCAGTGCAGGCTCCTAGTTGCGGCGGGCGCTTCCATCTACATTGCAGCGTGTGGAACCTTTCAGTTGCAGCATGCAAACTCTTAGTTATGGTGTGTGGGATCTAGTTTCCTGACCAGGGAATTCAACCTGGGCTCCATGCATTGGGAGTATGGAGTCTTAGCCACTGGATTACCAAGGAAGTCCTTGTTTTACAGTTTAAAATTTTTAATGACTTTAAAAACTTTTATTTTACTTTTTTTCTGCATGTGCTTCACAGTTTCAGGCTCTTAGTTCCCTGACCTGGGACTGAACCTGGGTGATGGCAGTGAAAGCATTAAGTCTAAACCTCTGGATGATCAGGGAATTCCCGAACTTAAAAAATCTTAACTAGAGCAAATTAAGCACAAAGTAGCAGAAGAAAGGAAATAATAAATATCAGAGAAAAATTAATGAAGCAGAAAACATTATAGAAGATTGGAGAAGATCAATGAAACCAAAAACCATTTTTTAAGATCAATGAAATGAATAAACATCTAGTCAGATTGAGCAGAAAAAAAGAGAAAAGACACAGATCACCAGTATCAAGAATTAAAGGGGTGACTTCTACAGATTTTACAGACGCTTAAAAGATAATAAGAAAATATTATAAATAGTTTTACTCTAATAATTTCCGTAACTTAGATAAAGTAAACAAATTCCTTGAAGACACAAACTATAGAAGTTTACTCAAGAAGAAACAGATAATCCGAATAGACCTACATCAATTTTTTAAAAAATTGGATTTGTTGTTGAAACCTCTCCCACACAAAAAACTCCAGGCCCAGATGACTTTACTGATGAACTTTGCCAAACATTTAAGGAAGAAAAAAATATCAATTCTACACAAGTTTTCTAGAAAATTATAAAGGAGGGAAATCTCAACTCATTCTATGAAGCCAACATTACTCTGATATCAAAACCAGACAAAGATATTACAAGAATGCAAAGTTATAGACCAGTATCCCTCATGAGTGTTGATGCAGAAATTATTAACAAAACTTTTGTAAATCTAATTTAACTCTATCTTTCTAGATATGCTAACACATCATGGCCAAGTGAGATTTATCCTAGGAATGAAGATTGGTAACATTTAAAAAAAATCAATGTAATTCATTGTACTACCTAATTAAAAAAGAAAAAAAAATGACCATCTTAATATATGTAGAAGAAGCATTTGACAAGATTCAATAACCATTACTGATAAAAGAATTTCAACAAACCAGGAATAGAAAAGAACTTCCAAAACCTGATAAAGAGCCTGTACAAACAAAAACCTGTGACAATAAAAGATTCAATGTTTTTTCCTCTAAGATCAGGAATAAGACAAGTATGTTTACTCTTACTGCTTCTATTCCACATTGTACCAGAGGTTCTAACAGTACAATAAGCCAATAAAAAGAAATACAAGGCATTCAGATGGGAAAGGATGAAGTAAAATTGTCATTATTTGCTGACAACATGATTATCCATGTAGAAACTCTGATGGAATATACAAAGAAGCTGCTAGAACTAATAAATGGATTTGGTAAGGTTTCAAGATATGAGCTAGATATACAAAAATCAATTGTATTTCTATATATTAATAATGAACAATTGGAAATTGAAATTTGAAATAATACTTAAAAAAATGATTCTCCATTGCACTGGGATCTCAGAAGTTCTTCAGTTCTTTCTTAGAGCATGTCATTAATGATGTCTTGCCCTTAGTTTCTCTGTTTCTCCAGCTATTTGGTTGTTCTCCTGTTATTTGGTTATTATTGCCTGATCTTGTCCCCCAATTTTATTGCACAGTCATTCAAAATTTTCCATCCTTTTGTTATATTCCCTCCACCTTATACACATTTCCTTAGCTTTGTTTTCTAAACCTCTACTGAGTTTGTTTTTTATTTGCTATGACATGTTTGATTTTTAAAACCTCTCTCATGTTCTCTTTTTAGAAAACACTATTCTATTTTTGTTTCATTTTTGCAGTATTTTTTCCTTATCATGCTCAGGATATAATGATAATGTTATTTTTAATCTTTCTTCTTGCTACATAGGCTCAGCTTCCTCCAAGTCATAGCTTTCCTCAGATGTGCCATAAGCCTTGGTTGTCTGCTTATTTTTAAATATAAGAGTCTTAAAAACTGGTTGGAAGTTCTTCTGTGTGTATGTATGCGTGACTGTGTGTGGCCTGTGGTCTGTGCGCCTCACACTAGGGTGATCTGGTTAGAATATTTCATTTTGAAGCCTCTGATGTTAGTATCCTTGGTCTCTTCTTCCTTTCAGGTTGTTCAGATTTCCCAGAGGTACACCCTCCGGGTTCCATCCTGGAGGACAATGGCCAGTGTTCTGGGAATTTCAGCGGGTAAGAGGACCCAGGTCTCAGCATCCACTATGTGAACATTTTCAGTGAGATACTCCTTCCTTCAGTGTTTCCTGGAATTTCCTTGTCAGAGACCTGTTTTCTCTCACCAGGCAATCGCTTCAATCCTTTGACTGGCTATATTCAGTAGGGGAAGAATCTGATTGCTTTAAATTAATTAATTAATTATTTCATTTATTATTTTAAAAAATATTTATTTGACTGTCCTGGGTCGGGTCTTAATTACGGCATGCAAACTCCTTAGTTGTGGCATTCTGGGTGTAGTTCCCACCAGGGATCAAACCTAGGTCCTCTGCATTGGGAGCTTGGAGTCTTAACCATTAGAGCACCAGGGAAGTCCCTCTGACTGCTTTTAAAAAACACATTCCCAGTCCTCGTTATTCACTCAATCCACTTCACACTCACTTCTCCGGGTAACTGGTGTCACCAGTTTCTGCGCCTTTGGGGGATTCTGGGATACAGGTTAGGTGGTAATGGTTTTCATCACCACCTGTTTCATATTCTTTACTCTTCATCCACCTGCTTTCTAGCTTCCAAAATTTTGTTGCTGTTCTCTCCCATCCTTCCTGTCCTTGTGGGTATATACCTTAAGAAGCAAAATCATGAAAGAAAAGTTTAGAAAGCCTTTCACTTTGATTTAGTGGAGTTTCAGGAAAGAGCAAAAGTGGGTGCAGGTGTTCAGGCTGGCATCTTTTCCTAGAAGTTCCTTTAATCCATTATTAGAGGCTTTTTTATTATTACCAGTTCCACATAATCATAGGCCATGTATGTTCTGCTCAGGAGTTAACTTGTACATTCCAAGAGGGCAGAAATTGTGCCAGTCTGTTTTACCATAGTATTTCATCCAGGGGTTGGTATGTAAGAAAGTGTCAAGAAATATTTACTGAATTTATGTATCAGCAAATGAGCAAATGAAGTGGCTTCAGAAACTTTATTCCGTTCAAAATTTTCCTCAATGATATCAGGATTTCATCTTTGGGAACTGAATAGTATGTGGAAATAGCCAAAAGTTATTTGATGCCAAGATGTGTGACCCAGAAGAGTGAGCAGACTGAACAGGTAATAACAACACCTTTTTATTTTTTTGGTTCAAGACAAGGTGTGGCACCAAATTACGAGGTTGATTTCCTTGTTTGGTGTACAATGAAGTCTGAGGTCAATTCACAAAAAGAAATAGAGTCCACAGTGTTTTGAGCAAACTTGATTTTGTTGGCCAAGGTGTGTAAAGCTCCATTTTGGGGATATATAGGATTTTGCAGGTAGTCTGGAAGCAAATGGTTTGCTGGAAGCAAATACGATTTGGGGCAAGCTGTGTAGGTGGCAGAAGGTTTTGCCTTCCAAGTCAGAAAAAACAAAGTTGGACGGGAAGAGGTCTCAGGGTTCAAAGATGATTCTAAGTCTTTGGGTGGCTGAGGTGTGACTGGCTGGGTAAGAGAGTGCAGAAGGCAGCTTTCTGGGAACACATCCTAGTAGACAGGAGGGAAGGGGCGCTGGGAGAAGCTGCTTCCCTGTGGCCAGAGTGGGGTTGGCAACAGGGAACCTCTACCCTGCTCAGAATGACACCACCATAGCCTGACATGTTTATAAGCACTCACTCCATGCCAACCCCTGTGCTTTATTTTTAAAAATATTTATTTATTTATTTGGCTGTATCAGGGCTTAGTTGTGGCACAGGCTCAGTAGTTGTGGAGCGAGGGCATAGTTGCTTTGTGGCATGTGGGATCTTAGTCTCCTGCATTGACAGGTGGATTCTTAAGCCCTGGACCGCCAGGGAAGTCACCCCTGTGCTTTATGTATACATGTCACCTCATTAGGTTCTTGCCATAGTTCTGTGGAATTGGTAGTGTTATTGTCTCCATTTTCTTTTTTTAAATAGTTTCTTTCTTTTTTTATTTTTGGCTGTGCTGGGTCTTCATTGCTGCGAGGGCTTTTCTCTAGTTTTGGAGAGCAGGGGCTACTCGCTGGTTGCCGGGCTTGGGCGGCTTGGGCTTCTCACTGTGGTGCCTTCTCTTGCTGCCTAGCACAGGCTCCAGGCTACATGGGCTTCAGTAGTTGCGGCTCCCAGGCTCAGTAATTGCGGCGCAAGAGCAAAGGCTCAGCTGCTCTGTGGCATGTGGAATCCTCCTTGATCAGGGGTTGAACCCATGTCTCCCGCATTGCCAGGTGGACTCTCCACCACTCTGCCGCCAGGAAAGCCCTATCCCCATTTTCTAGGTAAGAAAACTGAGTCAGAAGGAGAGGAACGTAGCGTAGATATTCCAAGGTGTCCCAGCCCCGAAACAACAAAAGGAAGATGGCAAAAGAGAACAGAGCCATGACCAAATTTTACTATAACAGCTGGGGACCCATGGGGGTATGTGTGAAAACCAGTCGGTGAAAGGTTTTCTGGTGATTACTCCATGTAATATTTGCTGACTGGCCAATGTTGCCCATTTAATTATAAAAAAGGTGCTAAATTGATGATCAACAAAGGGAAAGTTAAGTTTCTCCTACAGACAAAATAGAACTAGGATCAACCTGAACATTCTGGTGATCAAGGTAAGTGATTTTTCTGGGATGAATATTTTTTCAACTTCATTTGCTATTTTTTTTTTTTTTCCCTAGAACCATAGTGAGTAAGGCAACATCTGAGGTCTCTGGCCTCACTCTGAATGGTGTGGGATCAGGACCCTCCCACCCCCTCCACTGGACTCTGGTTTGAAACCCTGAAAGCATTTGACTGAAGTTCTGATATCATTTTGCTTTCCTGTTATTTCCTTCTTAGAGTATGAAAAGGAAATTCTGGTTTTCAGTTCATTCTTTTATTCAAACCATAGTGGTTTGCACTCTTAAGAGTGCAGGTTTTGGGGCCAGACAGTTTAAATCCCAGCCCTGTTGTTTATTTGCGGTTTGACCTTGGGCAAGTTACTTAAACTCTCCAAACTGTAGTTTTACAGTGATAATTTACGGGGATTAATTAGCTCATGTAAGGCACGCAGTAGGAATGCAGTCAAAGGCAGTCTTTACCACGATCATCGTCATCACTCACAAAGAGCCTACGCGTGGCTCCCTGCACCTACAGGCTTATATTAGTCCTTGGGCTGGGGTCGGGGAGGTGCAGACCACTGGAGAGTGCAGCCCTTCCTGTATAAGTGTGCTTGGAGAGAGTTCATACTTACACACACACCCCAGAGAGCTAACTGCATTGAACAGCACACTGAGGCTGGCATGAGAGGCATAGACAGTTCATGCTGTAAGAGCTTTGGGGAGACCACGGAACAAAAGTGGTTCTGAAAGTCTTGTTTTAAGAGATGCATTTTCAACTGATGGAGCATAGACCAGGAGGAAGAAACAAGCCATATGTGTGTTCGGGGCTATCAGAAGACTTGTTTGGCTGGAATGGGACCTATACACAGGGCGATAGTGGGAAATAAGGCTGCAACGTAAGCTGAAGCCACAAACACAATAATGTCATTGACAAGGGGAATAGCAATCACCGTTAGTTTAGTTTCTACTGTGTGCAGGCCAGGTGCTTATGCTTCATCCTTTGCATATATTTTCTCATTCAGTTCTTACTATAACCCTGTGGTATGGGTATTATTATTACAAGTTTTCAAGGAAACAGAACTTTAGAGAAGTTGGGTAACTTGCCCAAGGACTCACAGCTAAAAATTGGCAGACCCACAATCTGGATGCACAAATATACATGCAGACAGTGACACAGACAGATAGACACAGGGACCTAGGCTCAGTTAACAGACAGCTGTGTTCTTCCTCATCCCCTCCCCTCTCGCTGAGCTGGGGGTTAGCTCTTTTCTTTGAGGGATCCAGTCAGTGTGAAAAAGGGACTCTTCTGCTTCCCCACCCCACTTCTGCCTCCCATATGCCTGTGGCTTTAGTCCCCAGGACAGTCAACCCAGAGGGCAGGGCTGGGACTAAGATGAAGGGAACAAGGGTGCAGAATTTACGGAGGTACTCACGGGCAGGGCCAGCCCTGCACTTGACAATGAGCCCCTCCTTAAACTGTGCCCTTGTTGCCTCACTCTAGTTCTGATCCTGGGGAGGGTGGGGGAGCTTTGCAGCTTTGTTCTGTGGGCCAAGAAGCCCCTCATTATTCCCACATCAGGGAATAACCAGAAATTCCCAGGGCCCAGGGCACAGCTCTCCTTTCCGTTCCCAGATGAATAGCAGAATAATCTTGGATTGGTCCCAGATAATCTTCCCTCTGATTATACTCATCCTTCTTCAGCACCCCCCACAGCCTGCTTGTGCCTGAGTCCTCTGAGCAGCGCCCCTCCCAGACCTGGCCCACACTCTCCTGCCCCTAGATGGCGAGTTTGGCTGCCCAGCCTTTAGCGTGGGCCCCTTTCCCCCAGGGGCAGGGGGGTGGGGACAGCTGGTTGGTCCCAGGGGCCTGTGCCAAGGGCCACCGGGGTATGCCCCAAGGGCGGGAAGTCCAGCGCTGCTCTCCCTCGCCCTCTAGAGGCTCAGGGTGGGTGAGGCACTCAGGAGGGGTTCTGGTTGAGGAGGGGGCCCTGGGTTTCCAAGGACGTCTGGAAGGTGTCCGCAGTCAGACCACAGCTTCATCTGAAGCCCGCTGCTGGAAGTACCCAGTGGGGTTGCGCTGCCAGCTCAGGTAGAAGGGGGTTCAGGGCCCCCCACCTCTGTCTGGGTCAGAGACAGCCAGAGATGGGGCTCCCTAGTCAGCACCCAGCCAGCTCATCAGGATAGCCCTGCTGCACTTCTCACCTTCCCTGTGGGCAGCTTCAATGATGCTGGAGGCTGCCTCTGCCAGCCCTGGGGTGCATGGGGGACACCTGTGTCCCTGTCCTCTGGCAACCAGGAATCTCCAGAAGAGCCTTAGGCCAGGAGGGGAGGTGGGGTGAGGGGTGTGTCCCCAGGTGACTTTGTAGGGAGAGATCTGGGAAGGTGGTGGTGGTGGGGGGAAATCTTCAACTCCTCCTGCTTGGGTAGAAGAGACAGAGAAGAAGGACGGTGATGTGGAGAAAGCCTGGGAGGGTAGGGGTGGGCTGGACAGAGGTATGGAATTACTTTAATAAATCTTTCCAGGCTGGAAGATCGGGTGCTGGGGACCTGGACCTCCAGAGGGGGCTGGATGGCTGACCAGCCTCCTTGAAACACACATGCACTGCATCTGTGCTCATCCGCTCACCTGGCTGTCATCCACATACCCTGGCCTCACCTCAGATTGTTCATTGTTTGGCTAAGGTATTTGCAGGGCCTGGCCGCACAGCCTTGCTCAAACTTCTCCTTACCTGGCCCTCATTGCAGCAAAAAAAGAAGATGGATAGAGGAAAAAAAGGGACTTCATGGGTGGTTTTTCAGCCTCCATCCCCTCAGGAGACCAGAGATGCCAGATATGGGATAGAGGTGGAGGGACTTTGGAATGAGTCTCAGAATTTTCCCACCTGCCCAAGGGCCGGGCCAGGAGGAGAGCAAGGGCAGACCTTCTCCTAGAGCCTGACCAGCTGCCCCCAGGGGAGGGGTGGGTATGACGCCCAGAGAAAAGGCAGAGCTGGCCTGAGTGTCCTGCAGTCTCGGGGGAAGGAGGGTCCCTTGAGCTCAGTCTGCCCTGTGGACACCCCCAGCCTTCCCCTCCCTAGTACCTGGGCCCAGGCTGCACGGGTGTCACTCTTTCTCAAACAGTGGCTCTGGGCTCCCCTGCCCCAGCCGCAGTCACAGCGGAGGGGCAGGCTCTGCCCCAGTGAGGTTCTGTGAGCCTGGAGTAAGGCTGGGGTGCCTGGGCAGGGAGCCCCAGGCTGAGGCTGCCTCTCACCCCCTCCCACCAGAGAAGGGGCTTTCTCTCCGTTTCCCACAAACACTTGCTTCGCCACTTGACAGCCTTGTCATTCCATTCCCTGCTGCCCAGCGCTCGGCTCCACCACACCCCTGACAAATTCCTTCCTCCACTTCAGCTCCAAGACTGGAGGCACGGGCACCCCACCCAGCTCCTCTCCTAAAAGGTTGGGAGGGGATGGGAGCTAACACCTTGTCTTCCTCTCCTCTTGTCTCTCCCCTTCTCTCCCACTTCCTGGCATTTCACCCAGGCTACCAATCAGTGAGAAGTCTCAAGATAGACCTCCCGCGGCTCTCATCCTATAATTCCCTCTAGAGAAGAGGAATTTGGTAGGCCCCAGCGTGTCTAACTCAGATCCTTCTTGCTGCAGTCCCAGCTGTTCTGGTCAATGGCAACAGGCAAACCCAGGCTGTTGCTCAGATCGCAGACTGCAGAGTTGGCCCTTCACTGTCTGCCACACATTATGTTCTTGTGATCTTCATGCGTGCATGCTCAGTTGTGTCCGACTCTTTGTGACCCCAGGGACTGTAGCCCACCAGGATCCTCTGTCCAGGGGATTTCTCAGGCAGGAATACTGGAGCGGGTTGCCATTTCCTATTCCAGGGGGTCTTCCTGACCCAGGAATTGAATCTGCGTCTCTTGCGTCTCCTTTGTTGGCAGGTGGGTTTCTTTCCCACTGCACCACCTGGGAAGCCCTTCTGTGACCTCTAAGAGGTGGTGCCGGAGTGGAGCTCCCTGGTTGTCCCTGCATCTCTTCCAGTCTGCCAGGCCACAGGCCTGAATATCCATAGCTCTCACCCTGACCCCTTCTTCTGCCTCCCCTACACCCCTGGACTGGGAGCCCTAACAGGCGTCAGAAACCAGTCTGCGTCTTCACTCTACAGAGAAGACGTTGAAGTCAGAGGTGGGCTCCAGGTCACACAGCCAGACTGTGACAATTTCTGGTTGTGAACTCAGGGGTCCGGACCCCCCGTGGCGGCCCCACTCAGGCATCTCTGAGGAGGTCTGCTCAGGAAGCAGCAGTGCTAACGGCAGGGCCTCAGAGACACTCTGTGTGAGGGACTTTCAAGGTAACTCCTGCGGCGGCGGTACTGAGGGGCCGCTCGGGGGACGCCCGGCCTCCCCGCAGCCCCTGTGGGAAGGGCGCCGTGACCCAGATCGGCTCGGCTCTGGAGCAGCTGCATTTCTGGGAACACTCCTCTCCTCTCTGTGGGGCCCTGTCATGGGCGGTGGCGGCGGCGGCGGTGTGTGTGTGTGTGTGTGTGTGCGTGTGTGTTGGAGCGCACACGTGGTTTTTCAGTCCCTGCAGCCTTCAGCCTGGAGATCTGAGGAGCGATGGAGAGGAAGAGACTGGCGGACGCATGGTGGGGAGAGGGTCATGGAGGGGGGTGTGGGTCAGCTCGCCAGGGCAATGGTGAAGGGCTGGGGCAGAGCAGACTCACAGTGCCCACCTCTGTCCTCTCTGAAGGCACAGGTCACACTGAGCGCCTGGCGGAGGGGGTTTGGCCGCCCTCTCTGTGCTTGTTCCTTTCTCTAGGATTGCCACCCCAACACCCCTGGTGCCTGGTGGGCAAGGGCACGTCCCATCTCCTCAGAGCTGTCCCTTCTACAGGTTGTCCCCTAGTCCCTGGAGGGCAGGGGGACATGTGAAGACCATCTTTTCCCCTAGCGAGTCCCTCACTGCCCTGCCTGCCCCCCGCCCCCAACAGTGAGTGGGGAGTGTCACCTCGTGGGGGGACGGTCTCAGAGAAGCTGAGGTTTCTGACAGGTTGGAGGAGCACTCGGCCAACAGGACTAGTCAGGAGGTCCCCTGGGATGATGGGAGGCAGTAGAAAGGGGTGGGAAAGAAAGAGATGAGGTGGGGTGAGATAGTCAAGGGAAGAGAGACCAGAAGGGAAGGAAAATGCTCTGACTACTTGTAATTGTCCATGATCTGGGCACTTGGGAATCCTGGCTGGGGTACCTGCCCATTTTTCAACCATGGCTAGAACCTGTGAGCGGTGGGGTCTCTGCTATGTGGGCTACACTTGTGGATGGAGCGTGCAGGGAGTCGTGCCCTGGTCTTCCTGGAAGTGGAGGATATATGGAGGCATTCTGACCATGGCCCCAGACAGGCCTCCTCGGCTGGGAACTACACATTCCAGCCTAGGGTTGAGAGGGGACTGGGGCAGGGCAGACGTTCAGCTGGTACAGGCCGGCACAGCCACCTGATTGGTAAACAGCTGCTGTTCCAGCCCCTGAGTTCCCCGTATGCCTCTCTGGCCACCCTAGTCCCTTCCTTGGTCCTCTGGACCTCCCCACCATCCAGAAACTGAGGGATTTACACTTGGCTCAGCACCTGCCCCCAGCTCCATGTAAGCTGTGCCTGGGCTGTCATGGGTGTTAGCTACTTTGACCGTCAGCCTCAGTGGTGGGGGGGTGCAGAAGGGGGTGGGGGCTGGTGCCCCAAAGCTAGAGCTGACAAGGGCCAGGTCTTGGGACTTGGGGAAGCTGGAGCAGACACAGCAGCCTGCAGTGTACCCTGCTTCACTTTTCCTGATGCTTCCAGCTGTGGTCTGGAAGGAGCTGAGTCTGAACGAGGGGGCTGGCAGATAGGGACGTGTGCAAAGAGCCATCTCTCCAGGGGACCCCAGTGGGGCATGGTTCACACAAGCAGCGCCCTCTGGAGGGCACTACCTGGAATGAGGGCATGCTCAGCCCCTCTCTGTGGGGAGGGGGAGCTGACAATGAGCCCTGGGCCCAGAAGCTGACCTGCTCCAGATGCACACCTAGGGCCAGCACCCTTCCCGGGCATTGCCTGGCTCTCCAGGTGGCAGAAGTCCCATGCACCCCAAGGTGCCTGGCTCAGTGCTGGGTCCTGATGAAGTGTTCAAGTGGCCTGTGGAGAGGCGGCTGGGAGGCTGAGCTGTGAGTCAAGAGATGTGGATGACTTCATTCAGATGGCCTTGGGCCTCTTTCGGGTCCTCTGGCCAGTGAAGGGATTTTCATACTTCTTTAGCCGTGGAGCCTTTTTCGAGCTAAATCCTAAGTGAAATTCCAATCAATGGGGCAGATGAAACTGAGTGTGCTGTGTCTGCCTACTCCCACACCCGCCCCCAGCCCACCCCCACCCCCCCTGCCCCCTCAGGCTTCCAGGAATCGGTCCCATGTCCTCCTGACACAGATACCCCTTGACTAATTGTCTGCTTCACTAATTATCTCGAGGATGTTAGGCCAGGCTGCTCCTGGAAGCTGAGGGGAAGTCTCCTCCACTCCCCATGGCCTGCCCTGCACTTCTGGGTCTGGGAAGGCAGGCAGGACGGTGGGCGACTCCTCTCAGGGGGCCAGTCATTAACTGGCTTTATCTTTGTGAACCGTCCTGGGGGGCCTGGGTCATGGGTCAGACTTCCAGTCCAGACCAGGGCGTCACTGGAGGAGGAGAGAAGGGACCCTTCTTGCAAAGAGGTGGGGGGCACTTGCTTCTTCTCCTTTTATCCCCCGCCTAGGATTTCCCTGAAGGAAACTACGTTACAGCCAACTCAGTGACTGCCTGCTGACACAGTTGCTCCAAAGAGAGGCTAAAGCAGGAACTAAGCCCTAGTCATCTTTGGCAGGCATCGTGTGATTTCTTCCTTTTCTTTCTTTCCTTTCTTTGCTCCCTCCCCCAACAGAAGGATGGGATAAATCCATTTCCCTATTCCTTTCTGTTTGACTTTAGCCAAATGATAGTATGTTTGCATTCTCTGAGGGTTTGCTCACACATGGCAGTAGGGACAGGAGAAAGGGAAGAGAAGTAACATTACATGAGACCTACTCTAGGCCGAGAGCCTTGCTCATATTCGCTGTCTCCGTACATCTCCCCATAACCCTTGAAGGTAAGCACGAGGACTCCCATTTTACAGATGGGGAAACTGCGGCTCAGACAGATGCAGCTGCTTGTCCTAAGTCTCATGGCTTGGACGTGGAGAATGAAGACTGAGCCCAGTCTCTCTGGCTTTTTCCACTGCATGTTACACGCGAGGAGGGTGTGGTTAGGGAGCCAGGGCCGGGGTGTTTCACAGTGAGGGTTCTCCAAGCTGGTGTGTCATTTCAAAAACGACAGAGGTCTTGGCCTGCCAGGTAAGAGCAGAAGCAGTTCTCTATCTGCTGGGATTCGAGGGGTTTCTTGCAATCACATCTCCCCTCTACCACCGGCGCTGTGCTCCAGATGTCACCATTCGTGCTAAATTTCTTGGAATGAAGCCTTGCCCTCTCCAGGAAACTTTAGAAACACACAAATCCCTGGGATATGTGACTTTTTTTTTTTTTTTTTTTGGCTGTGTTGGATCTTCATTGCTGCCTGCGGGCTTTTCTCCAGTTGCGACAAGTGGGGACTATTCTCTAGGTGCAGTGCCTAGACCACCCTCTCATTGCAGTGGCTTCTCTTGTTGCAGAGCACAGCCCCTACAGTGCGGCTCAATAGCTGTGGGGCATGGGCTTAGTTGCTCCATAGCAGGTGGAATCTTCCTGGAGGGATTGAACCCAGGTCCCCTGCATTGGCAGGTAGATTCTTAACCCCTGTACCACTGGGGAAGTCCAAGATACGATGTTTTATATCAGTGATCTCAGTTGGAGTGTTTGATGGAGCTGTTACAGAACCTCAAAGCTTAGGGAGAGGCTTTCACCTAGAAGAAGCCTGAGGTCCAGAAGAGGGGGCTGACCTGGTGGAGGTCACACAGCATGCGGCCTATTTGAGTTTTTTGCCCAGTGCTGTTTCCAGTCTCCACATGTCTGCGGCAGGCAGATGGGAAGGCTCTAGGCACCAGGTGGGGATAGGAAGGGGGCAGAACTGGAGGAAAGGTCTTTGTGCTTTGAGCTCCGCCCCAGCTGAGTAACCTGTGCTTGTCACAGGCTGGTGTCCTCTGCCCACCTCCTGTCGCCCCTGGGCAAACAACGGCAGCGCTTGACGTGCAAGCTGGACCTACCTCTAGTGTCTGCTTGTTTGGTTAAATACTGGGGCAGAGACATGCTGTCCCAGAGGGCTGGGGGAAACCAGTGTGGGGCTCACTTCCCCACCCCTCCAGGGAGCGGCATTGTCCCTATGCGCTTTGGCTGGGAATGTTTCAGAAGAAGCCCTAATCCTCTGCTCTGCAAAAGTTCTGTCACCCAGGGGAGAGCTGGGAGAGCTGAGGGAGGTGGCCGCGTCCTCCGGATCTCACTTTCCAGCCTGCTCCCTATCCCCACTCCACTCGGCTGGCTAGACTCCTGCTCTTCGATCAAGACTCTAGTGTCACCTCCTCCAGGAAGCCTTCCCCCACTCCCAGAGTGCCCCTTTGGAGAGTTTCTATTTTCGGTGTACTCTGGTTCTCATCCACACTGGAAGCCCCTTCTACATTGTTGTAGCCCCAGGATCTGGACCGAAACAGGGCTCATAGGCTGAATTTAATATTTGAAAGTGAAAGTGTTAGTTGTTCAGTCTTTGCGACCACCAGGCTCTGTCCATAGGATTTTCTAAGCAAGAATACTGGAGTGGGTTGCCATGCCCTCCTCCAGTGATCTTCCCAACCCAGGGATTGAACCCAGGTCTCCTGCATTGCAGGTAGATTCTTTACCATCTGAGCTACTAGGGAAGCCTCAATAATTCTTGTGGAATAAACGTTCTGAGCTTCTTCCTGCCCAAAGCCCTTCTTGATGCCCATTTGGCTCTTCTGACCACCCTGTTTCAGCACCTTCCTAACTCTCTGTGCCTCTCTCAGGGCCTCTTTCCCATCCTACCTTCTTGGGTAGCTGTGGGCAGCTGTTGGTGGGCAGGAACTCCCCAAGGCAGGTGTTTTACTCTTGTTTTTTTTTTTTTTTTTCCCCCAGAATTCTTATTTATTTATTTATTTTTTTACTTTACAATATTGTATTGGTTTTGCCATACATCAACATGCATCCGCCACGGGTGTACACGTGTTCCCCATCCTGAACCTCCCTCCCACCTCCCTTGTACCATACCATCCCTCTGGGTCATCCCAGTGCACCAGCCCCAAGCTTCCTGTATCCTGCATTGAACCTGGACTGGTGATTCGTTTCTTGTATGATATTATACATGTTTTAATGCCATTCTCCCAAATCATCCCCCCCTCCCTCTCCCACAGAGTCCAAAAGACTGTTCTGTACATCTGTGTCTCTTTTGCTGTCTCACATACAGGGTTATCATTACCATCTTTCTAAATTCCATATATATGCGTTAGCATACTGTATTGGTGTTTTTCTTTCTGGCTTACTTCACTCTGTATAATAGGCTCCAGTTTCATCCACCTCATTAGAACTGATTCAAATGTATTCTTTTTAATGGCTGAGTAATACTCCATTGTGAATATGTATCACAGCTTTCTTATCCATTCATCTGCTGATGGACATCTAGGTTGCTTCCATATCCTGGCTATTATAAACAGTGCTGCTCTTGTTTTGCAGATGAGGATCCGAGAGGCTGAGTAACTTGCCTGAGGAAAAACAGTCAAAGAGAGGAAGTATCACTTGGCTGCATCTGGATCCAGAGTCCCAGCGCTTTCCACTGCCCTACTTAGATGGCCCTGGGTCTCCTATAACATCAGCACAGCCTGGTGCCCCCAAGGCTTTGGGAAAGTCCCACAGATTGGAACCCAGCTCAGCTCCCAGGCACCCCCCAGGTTGGGAGGGAGAATGCAGCTTTAGAACCTTAGCTGTCACCTCTGCCACCACCTTCTTCCCGGCAGAGGGACTCCCTCCAAGACTGGGTGAGGGTGTGAAAAAGGGGCAGCAGTGGGCAGGATGGGGGTCAGACACCGAGGGGGTAACAAAGATTGGAGCGTCAGGAAATGAACCTGCCTGGGACTGTGGGGGAGCTGCGATCCAGGGAGAGAGCTTGGTGTTTGGGGATTCGACTGAGGCCCGTGAAGGAGAGGCAGATGAGGCCTGGGGCTCCCCCAGAGTGTGGCCCTGCCCTGTCCCTTCTGCTCCCTCTCCATCTTTAAAAAATTTTATTTTTATTATTACTATTTTTGGTTGTGCTGGGTCTTTGCTGTGGCGGGGGCTCTTCGTTGCTGTGTGCGGGTTTTCTGTAGTTAAGGTGAGAGGCTCTTCGTGGTGGTGCATGGGCTTCTCATTGCAGTGGTTTCTCTTGTCGTGAAGCACGGGATCTAGGGCGCAGGGGCTCAGTAGCCGGGACACACGGGCTTGGTTGCCCTGCAGCACGTGGGATCTTAGTTCCCAGAGCAGGGATTGAATCCATGCCCCCTGCATCACAAGGCAGATTCTTAACCACGGGACCCCCAGAGAAGTCCCAGTTCCCTCTCCTTCTCGCCTCCCCTTGTCCTGACTGGCTTCTCTTTTTGGGCTTTCTCTGCTCTAATCTTGTTTCCTAAGTGGCATCATTACCCTGAGTCAGACCTCCAGATCCAGATGGGAATATAACATTGGCACTGGGAAAAGAGGGCTCTCTTCCTTGCTTTTATCGTGAAGACAGAGAGAGAGAGAGAGAGAGAGGAGAGATAGACAGAGAATTGAAGCAGACCAACCCAGTTCTTTCTCCAATTCAACATATTCTTTTCCTGCCCTTGTGGTGGATCAGCTCTGTGTCCTGCTAGGCGCCTGGGGCTTGGGGGATGGAGCGAGGGAGAAACCTTTCTTCCATCACAGAGGAACGAACTGAGAAATGTTTAGACAACAGCAAGGCTTACCGACTCTCTCCCCCACTTCCCTTTGCAGAGGCTTCGGAGGGGCTCTACCTCTTCATCCCTGCAGAGAGGCGCCCCCACCCACACGGGGAGAGTGACCCTGAACCTCAGAGGTGTCAGGATCAGCAGGACAAAGTACAACCATTGTGCCTTGGGCTCGATCACTACTCCCTTTGTCTGGGGCTCCTGCTGGCTCCTGGCCACCTTTCACACTCTTCTCCACCCACCCCTGCCTTTCTTTCCCCCTCCCCTGGAACACCTTCCTCTTCCTCTTTGGCTTCTTCTGAACTGCTTCAGAGCCACAGGCCGAGGCTGTCCTGGCCATGAGGTGGGG
Organism: Bubalus bubalis; assembly: GCF_019923935.1. Taxonomy (NCBI): domain Eukaryota; kingdom Metazoa; phylum Chordata; class Mammalia; order Artiodactyla; family Bovidae; genus Bubalus; species Bubalus bubalis. The sequence goes on along the minus strand of NC_059158.1, from coordinate 34,581,878 downwards.
TCCTCCGAGTGGGGCTGAGGTCGCCCCTTGAGAGGGTCAGGCCTCACCTCTGTCTGGGCTGCTCTCTGCTCCATGCGCCCCCCACCCTCCTCCCTGCCATGATTCTGGGTGACCTTGGGTCCCTCTGGGGCGACAGTCTGCCCTGATATTCCCGGGGTTGAAGCGGCCTGCCGAGGGAGGATCACTGGGATCAAGTTTGTTGGAGGGAGTTACGTCCATGGGAGGAGAAGAGGCTGTAGAGATGCGATTGGTCTTATGGTTGCTGACTTGTGTTCTTGTTCTGTGTGTTTCTGGTCCCCGTTCTTGAAGATCCAGGTGCATAGGACTCTCAGTTTGATGATAACCCATGGGGTTGAGTCCATGGCAGTGTATTATCGTGAAAGCTGGTGACACCACACTGGGGGTGGTATCACTCCCCCTCCCCCGAGTCACCCCCAGGCTGTGGCTCTGAAATGAATGATGGAGACAGGAGACCCCTCTTCACCCCAGTGAAGGGTGCTCAGGACCCTTCAGGCAAGGCTGCAGTTCTGCTGCCTCATTCCTCTGCTTTCCTTGGCAGAGCCTACAGAGGTTGCTGTAACACACTTTGCTGAATAGGGAATGGTTGACTCAAGTGGGGGAGAGACCTATGGCTATTAAACGACAACTAATGGCCCTCCCTCCTCGGAACCCCTCCATCTTCCTCCCAACTTCAGCGTCCTTTATTAAGCCCTCTTTAGGCCTCTCCAGGGACCAAGGGAAGCTGGGATGAGAAGGGATGCAGAGGGGGGCCAGGGTGATCCCTGGTGGTAAAGCTGGGAGCTACTGTCCTGGGCTCTGCTGGCCCCAGGGCAGGAGATCCCTGGTAAGGTGTCTACATCTTGTGCTCTGAGGTTGCTAGACATGGACCAGTTTGGGCAAGGAGGAAGTTTAGTGACTTCGCTTCCATGACCCATGTGGCTTCTTGGAGCATGGAGCTTTGGTGAGGAGGCCCTGAGCCAGCAAATAAACATTTACTAACTGTAAAAAGACCTTGTCCCTGCTGCTGGGGAGCCTGCCAGGTGGTAGAGACGGGACTGGAGGCATGAATGATGGAGGGGGTAAGATGGGGTAGAGGCTGAGCCAGGCCCTCTGCCCATAAGGGCCTCAGGACACCACTCTGGGGAACTGTGGCACTAAGTGGCTAGCCCAGCATCCCCACCAAGCACAGCACCATGTGCTGAGACCAGGGGCTGGCTGAGTAGCCTCCTTGTATTGTTTGGGTCAACCTGAGGGAAGTTGTGCATTCTAGTCTCAGCCTAGTTCCCATTCTCAGCCCAGGCCTTCACAGAGGCTGCATCAGCCCCAGGCAGGCCCAGGCCAGATCTAGATGAATAATGAGACTGGTTAGTCCCTCTCTTCTCACAGGTATCACCCCCATGCACCTCCCCTCCTCCCTGGGGGAGACTGGGAGCTGCTGGGTCCAAGCCCAACCAGGACTTTTTCCAGGCTGGTTCCTATATGCAAGGGTGGGGTGGGGGGTCTTGGGGGGCACTTAGGGAAGACATGGGAGTTGGGGAAGAGGCGGGCTTTGAAGAAACAGAGGGGACTTGGGGAAAAGGGAGGAGAGGCTGCTAGCTGCAAGAAGTAGGCAGTGACTTCTTGGTCTGGGGGCTGCTGAGGAGAATGCCCCAGTTCTGTTCAGAAGATGAGCTGTGAGCCTGGACTGGGACTGATAGAAGCCTTGGCCTCCGGCCTGGTGGGAGCTCCGGGCAGCTGGCCTACAGACGTTCCTTAGTGCTGGTGAGTAGGTTTGAATCATCACTCGGGCACTGGCCTCCATCCGCCCCCACCAGCCCCCTGGCCTCAGTTCCCTGGCAACATCTGGGGGAGGGGGGTGGAGGAGCAGAAACAAGGGCCTCTGTCTGCCCAGCTGCCTCTCCCTTTGGGCTCTGCCAGACTCCACAGTGCATACGTGGGCTCCAACAGGTCCTCTTCTCTCTGGGCCACTGACTAACCCCAGAACCACACGGCTTCTTGTTCTCAGCCCCACAAACATAGTGCCAAATACTTCTCCCCAGCGGAGCCTTCCTGAACACTTCCCAAAGGACCCCAGTCACCCCGGCCTGTTGGCTGCAGCTAACTCTGATGTCAGCAGGCCAGATGAGGCCCGGAGATGAGCACAGAGTCCAGATGGATACATCATGTCCTCTGTGCCCAGCACTGGGCTTTGTGCACGTGGGACCACTCGAGTCCCAGACGTGCCACTGTTTGAGAGGTCAGAAACGGGGGCGGGGGTTGGAGGGGGGATGTCAGGGGTAATCTCCCTCAACCCTCGTCTTGAGGCCTCTTGAACCTGAGATGGGGTGTGCATACGATAGTCACTAGGGGGCGCTCAGCCACCACAGGGAAGCTGGGTGAACTTGGGATGCAGCGTCTGCGTGCGAGTGAGGACGCCTGTGACTGTGTGTGTTGGGGGGGGCGGGTAGTTGAGAGTGTTTGGGGGGTGGAGAAGGCAGGGGTCACCCCAGGATTCCAACGGATCTGTGTGTCTCTCTTTCCACCCGTCCCTGTCCGACTCCCTCAAACCCCTGCCCCCTCCAGTATTCCCAGCATAGAGGAAGGAATAGCTCTGGAGCCCTGACCGCACATAACCTCACTTTCCTGTACCCTCCCCGCAAATACCGCTCGGGTGTGTGTGTCTCCCGGAAGAGGGGGGCCGATAGGTAATGTTCAGGCTGTGCGCCTTGGTGGGGATCGAGCACTCCCTTCGCTGGGGTGGGTGGGGGCCCGGGCTTCGGTCGGTGTCCCCAGGGGAAGGCAGTGGCCAGAGGCGCAGAGGGGACGGACCCAGGAGCTGAGGCTGGGCCTGGCCCCGCCCCCTGGGCGTGTCGGGGCGGGGCCATGCCTTCTTTTTAGTCCGCTCGTAGCGGAGAGGAGCGCAGAGGCTTGGGGCAGCCGGGCTGCGACGAGGCCGCGGCGTGGGGGGGGCGAGTGGAGCCGGCGGCAGCGGCGCTCGGTCGGGAGACGCATCGAAGAGGCGGACGGACCGGCGGGGTCACCGGCCAGGGGTCTCCGCACTGGAATTTGATATTCATTTATCCAGGGTTTACCCTCCTCCTTTTTTCTGAAACATTTTTTTTTAAACCGTATTCTTTCCCGTTTTAATTTATTTTTGCTTCCCATTCCCCACTAAATCGGGCCGACCGTTTGGGGAGATTGCTCTTTTGCTCCCCCCGAAAATCACTTCGGATTCTGAAAACGAGCAGAGAAGAAAGAGGGTAGCAAGAGCTCCAAAGAGAAGTGAAGGAAGAGAGACCGGGTCAGAGAGCGCGCGCTGACGAGCGACACGAGAGGGACAGGGGCAAAGTGAGTGACCTGTTTTTTGGGGGTGACCGCCAGAGCGCAGCGTGAGCCCTCCCCCTCGGGATCCCGCGTCGGACCAGCAGCGCTGACGGACAGACAGACAGACACCGCCCCCTGCCCCAGCGCCCACCTCCTCCCCGGCCGGCGGCCGACGGTGGACGCGGCGGCGAGCCGCGGGCAGGAGCCGGAGCCCGCGCCCGGAGGCGGGGTGGAGGGGGTCGGGGCTCGCGACGTTGCCCTGAAACTTTTCGTCCAACTTCTGGGCTGTTCTCGTTCCGGAGGAGCCGTGGTCCGTGCCGGGGCAGCCGAGCCGAGCGGCACCGGGAGAAGTGCTCGCTCGGGCCGGGAGGAGCCGCAGTCGGAGGAGGGGGAGGAGGAAGAAGAGAAGGAAGAGAAGGGGCCGCGGTGGCGACTCGGCTCTCGGAAGCCGGGCTCATGGACGGGTGAGGCGGCTGTGTGCACAGACAGCGCTCCAGCCGCGCACGCGTCCCAGGCCCTGGCCCGGGCCTCGGCTCCGGGAGGAAGAGGAGCCCGCCTGGGCGCCGAGGAGAGCGGGCCGCCCCGCAGCCCGAGCCGGAGAGGGAGCGCGAGCCGCGCCGGCCCCGGCCGGGCCTCCGAAACCATGAACTTTCTGCTCTCTTGGGTACATTGGAGCCTTGCCTTGCTGCTCTACCTTCACCATGCCAAGGTAAGGGCTGGGGACGTGCGTGCGAGCGCGCGCGTGGGGGACTCCGTGCCCCACGCGGGTCCTTGGGCACCGGGCTCGCGGCTTCCCCTCTATCTTCGTAGGTGTAGGGGGAGGGGGCGCGCGCTAGGTGGGAGGGCACCGGGATAGAGTCTCACCGCCCACGCGGGCCCTGCCCACCCACCAGAGTCACCGCACGTACGATCTGGGCCGACCAGCGGAGGGCGGGAGCCGGAGGAGGCGGCTGAGGGGGCTGGGCTTGTGCTGCCGCCGGCGGCTGAAGTTTGCTCCCGGCCGCTGGTCCCCGACGAACTGGAAGTCTGGGCAGCTGGGGCGGGAGCTGGAGCCCTGGCGGGCGGGGGTGGGGGTGCTCGGACCTTGGACCGGGGGAGGGCAGAGAGCGTGGAGAGGGTAGGGGGCAGGCGAGAGATGGGGCTTGCTGTCACTGCCGCTCGATCTCTGCGGCCCTCGCCGCGAGTTGGGGAAAAGTTTTGGGGTGGATTGCTGCTTGGGACCCCCCCTCTCCGCCGGGCCACCTGCGCCGCACCAACCCCCGCCCGTCCCAGCTCGCGTCCCGCTCGGTGCCCGCCCTCCCCCGCCCGGCCGGGCGCGCGCGGCGCGGAGCCGATTACATCAGCCCGGGCCTGGCCGGCCGCGTGTTCCCGGAGCCGCGGCGGCCCGAGCGGGGAACCCGGGGCGGCGAGCCGCGCCCCTCCCCCCGCCGGCCCTCCGCGGGAAGGTGACCTCTCGAGGTAGCCCCATGCCGAGGACCCGGAGAACCACCCCTGTGCCTTCCCACTGTCCCCAGTCCTTAAACCCCTCCTAGGAGGCATTTCCTCACGCCCCTTCCCAGTTTCCTCGCCTGCTCGAATAGAAGCCCCCGCTACCCCTTTATTTTTAACTCCCCTCTGCTGAGAAGACCCACGTAACCTCTCTCCAGCCCCAGACTCCGAGGAAAGAAAGATGACTGTCAGGAGTCGGGCTACCCGAGCCCATCCCGGTGCTTTGTCGAGACTCTACCTAAAGTCCCGACTCGGTGACAGTCTGCTTCCCTCCCCTCCCCCATACTTCCGAGTGAGCTGTGCTTTAGCTTTTTGGGGGCGACCGCAGGGAGGGTTTAAAGGGTGTCCTTATTCCACTTCGCACTTTTTGGGAAAATGATCTGAAATTTGCTGTGACATGGGCAGTGTGGGACTAGCCCTCCCCGAACCTTTGGAGGGAGCTCCTGCCAGCCTTGCAAACACACTTTGTTCTGGTGAAATGGGCGTTGGAGTAGGAGCAGGTGGTTTTTGGGAACTCTAAACTTGCCCACCCAGCTTGCTTTCCCAAACCACCTGAGGGGTCCTTTTCTGCTCAGAGCGCCCTTGGAGAGAGGCAGAAGGAAGGAAACGGGCTGGGGTCCCTGCTGCCACCAGGAGTTCCTCAGACCCTGGCACAAAGGCCTTGGCTCCAGGCCTCCAAGGGGGGGGCGGGGGGAGGGGAGGAGAGGCTGCCTGGCCACAGTGTGACCTTCAGAGGCCCCCAGAGAAGGGCACCTGGCCCCTCCCCGCCCAGAACTGCCCCTCCCAGTGCCCCCAGCCTTGGAGGGGGTATGAAATTTCTGACCCCTTTGCTCTCTGGGGCCCAGGAGGAGTGGAGGGCATAGGAGGAATGTTAGCAGAGGGTAACAGGGGTGCCATGGAGATGGGTAAGGGGCTCAGGCAGAGACCCCTGGGCATGGGTGTCCCTGAGGGAGCTGCAGTGGCAAGCTGTCCATCTGGGATCCTGGAAACTGTTATCTGACCTTGGCCCTGGAGGCAAGGCTGGGGGTCTGGGGTGTATTGCAGCAGGGTGTGGGGAGAGAGGCAGACAGACTCTGTCTGCAGAGTATGCAGTTCTGTGCGCTAGAGTGCCGCTCTGCTGCTCTGGATCTGCCCCAAAGAAGGGCAGGTGGGGTGGGCAGGTGGCCACGACTGGAGACTCTCTGGAAGGTCTGGGAGAAGCCTTCGCCTGTCCGGTGCTGTCAGGTCGGCATGGTCGGGCTAGTTGACCTTCACAGCTTCTGGGGAGGGGAGGAATGATCTAGTGGGGGTGGGGAGCAACCAGAAGCCTCAGGCTTAGGGAGTGTAGGGGGCCCCCTAGGGGCTGGGCAGTGCTAAGGCATTAAAGGCTTCCCTGGTTGCCTTTGAGGAAGGTGCCCAGCAGGTGAGAGGGACTCCGGGACCCCCTCAGTCTGGGAGGGAGAAGAAGCCAGAAAATGAGATGACAGTGCGAGCCTCGGGGCTTTGGAGATAGATTCAGGTTCTGGGGAGACTGGTTCATAGGGAAAAACAGGGCCCTCCCCTCCCCCGGGGTTTCCTCCCAGGTTTTACTCTTTAGGCAACCTGTGGCTTTACTAGGTATTCCTGAGAACAGAAGCGTTTGGGTGGGGGAGGGTGCTTGGCGCCCTGTGGTCCTCTGCACCACCCCCCGCCCCAGCACCAGCTCACCCTGGTATTTGTCATGTCAGCAGGGGAAGGTCACCATGTTGCTTTTCTCACCCCCAGTCCTTCCTTCCTGCCCCAGTCCACGTTTGTCCTCCTGTTTGACCTTAAGACTTGCCCATGGCTTTGGACCCGGGAGTCAGGGGGGTTGAGAGACTTCACTTGTCCTAGCTCAGCAAGGGGCCGGTGAGAGCTGGGGAAGGGAAATGTCAGGGAGGGGCGGGGACCTGAACAGCATTGCTTTCTGGTGTTTTCTTCCTGTGTTCTGAGCCCCCCTCACCCCCAATATCTGGTCATTCATTATCTTCCCTGACTTCAGAATTGGAGCAGCTCGGAGAGGGGGTGCTTTGTGCTGTAGGGAGCCCCTGGAGGTGCCCTGCTCGGTTCGGAAGCCCGGGAGAAGCCAGAGGCTGCAGGCTGGGAGGGGTTCCAGGAGGGAACAGGGGCGGGTTGGCTGGGCCTGCACACCCTTGCCCCTGCCCCTGCCCATTCTTCGCTCTTTGTTTTGTCCTCAGTGGTCCCAGGCTGCACCCATGGCAGAAGGAGGGCAGAAACCCCACGAAGGTAAGTGGCCCCCCACCCCGGCCCCCACCCCTCCTGCATGTGGATGGGGTTCCCTGATCCCCCAGCAGATGAGTGGGAAGGTCTGTTGGGGGGGATTGTGGGGGCATAGGAGACTGGGGCTGGTGATCTAGAAAGGATCTAGAAAGGAAAAGGGTGAGTGCCGAGAGGTTAACCCTTCAGTTCCGGGGGACTCTGACCTACTCGGACCGCTGCTAGAAATAGAACTCATGGTCTTTTTCTTCTGCTTTTTCCAGTAAAATTTTATTTGGAGAGGGAGTCATGAGTACAGCCAGGAAGATAAATAGTATCCAAGGATCCCAGATGTCAAGGGCAGTGTCCCTTGTTCCCCTCTGCTCCCCGGGGAGGATGAATAGTCCATGTCCCTTCCAACCCAGCCAGGTCCCACCTGTGGGGTCTGTGTGGTGGGGGCTGTGGCCCTTGCTGTCTCGATTGCTGGCTGTGCATGAGCTGGAGATGCAGAGGGTGCAGCCTCATGGAACCCCCTCCCCGCTGGTGTGCATTCCTCTAGGGGTAGAGAGAGAAAGCCGACAGCTTCCCCATGCCCTCCTGAGGAGCAGGTTTGGGTGCTTGTGAACTTCCCTCTCGGTCCAGCAGAGGGCTGGCTGTAGCTCCCCGGAGCCCCGCCCCTCTGCCCAGCCCGAGTCTGCCTGCCTTTTGTTCACTGTGGTTTGGAGTACGGATCCTCCCATTTCTCCAGGGACGCCCTGGCTCTCCCCAGTACTGAATGTAGCCTCTACTCCTGTGCTCCACCTCTGAGAAGGAAAGGCCCTGGGGTCTTCCTCCAGGCGAGTTTCCCAGACCCGAATCAGGTGGCCCAGGTGGTGGCCAGGGCCAGTGTTTGCAGTCCCCAGGCCGCTGGTGATGCCTGGCTGGTTTTGCCTCCTTCCTCACCTGGCGGGGAGGGGGTCCTTTCCTGGACCCAGGGCCTGGCTTCCTTGCTGTGCCACTGGCAGTGCCCCTGCCCAGGGTGCACCCAGCCCCCCAGCTTCCAGTGGTCTCTCTCTGTGGTCTGGGAGAGGCGAGACAAATGGTCTTTGTCTACTGGGGAAAAAAGGTTGTCTTCAAGACATAAGGAAAGCCACGAGCCTGAAGTTGGAGTGTATGTGTGCCCTCGCCTGAGAAAAAAGCAGGACAGCTTTCCTTGGAGACAGTGGCTGGGGTGTGATGGGTGCGATGAGGTTTTCCCCTCCACCTCCTGGGGGGCCTCAGGGATCCCAGGGAGCTTTTCCAAGAAATTCCCAGCTTGGATCTTTTTATCCTCAGCTACCAACTCGTGACCCAGGCCAGACCATTCTGCTGTCCTGTTCTTGTGGCCCCAAAGTCTTGGCCACCTCTGTTCCCAACCGGGGTGAAGTGTCAGGTCAAGAATTCTTGATTAGTCATCTTCTTCAATATAGACTTGGCTTAGAAAAGGACTTCTTCAGGTCCCTGCTCTGGTTTATACTCTTTCTGATGATGCTTGATCCTAACCCTTTTAGCAGTGGAGAGTTCTGTGCCCATTGGATGAGGAAAGCAGAAACCTCAGACGAGTCTAGGAGCCTCTTTTATTCTCTTTCCTGTTTTCACACTTGTAGCCTCCTCTTCTTCCCCTCAGCTCCTCGCATTATCCTTAATCCACTGTATACCCCCAGCACCCCCAGGCTCATGTTCCTTCACCCCTCTGGCGAGAGGAGTGAGGGGAGACTTAGCTATGGCCTCTGACTGGGAGGCAGCTGGGAGTATGCACTTCAGATGCCGTGGTGGGGTTCCAACCTTGTATCTCCTGGGCTGAGAAAAGGGCGCATGTTCTTGGGGCTGGAGTTGGAAGGCAAAACCCTCTACTTCAGCCTCTTGTTTCCGTGTCTATAGCGATCCACCCAGCCCACTTACACAGATGTGCAGAGCCTCATGCCCAGAGAGGGAGGAACTAGCCCAAGGTCACACCGAGTCCTGGCCAGGGCCCAGGCTTCCTCGCTAGCTGGGTGCTGCTTCTTCCCTTCTGTATAGGGGAAATTCATTTCAGGGACAGGATTGCTCCGTGGTGGTGATGGAGGGGTGACAGGGAGCAGCAGGCCAGGCCGCAATTTGAGGCAGCCATTCGGAGTCCTGACTTCATGTGTTCTCAAGGGCTCCGCTCCTGTGGCCCAGAATCACCCCTTCATGCTCTGGTGCACCCCAGGCTCCACAGCCCGCCTGGGAAGTTGTCTTTACCCTGGTCTCCCTCCAGATGAGCTTCTAGAAGCTCTCTGTGGCTGCAGTGGCAGCACCGTTTTTTCCATGATGCAAGCAGTTTGCCCTCCTGGGTGGGGTTATCGGTGGCTGGCAGGGCCAGCGCAGTGTGCCCGCCCACAGCCACCTGCTGATTCCAGGCGACCCAGCCCCTGGGCCGATGCCCACTGCCTCCTCAGCCCGTATCTGGGGAGGGGGTCTGGCAGGTGGCAAAGTGCCCCCCAAGGCTGCCCTTCTGTTTCACAGGACATTGGCTTGGGGAGGCTTTGATGTTCAGAGCCAACTTTAACTGTGTGACTTAATGGCAGTGTGGCCTTGGAGCCAGTTACTCAGCCTCTCTAAGCCTCTAATTCCCCATTTGTAAAGCCAGGGGGAGGGTGGGTCCTACCAGAACCTTGTAGTACCGTGGGGGCAGAATGGTCTGGGATAACATCACGGACTCCTGTACACAGCACCAGAGCACACAAGAAGCGCTCTTTAAGTGGCTGTCGGCTAATGGTGCGGTGGCTGCTGCGGGGAGGTGGGAGGGAAATGGAGAGCAAGCAGGTTTGCCAATCTGGCTGTCCTTCTTTCACGGGAAGCTTAGAGACTCCCAGCAGATATACACATACTCAGACTGCCCTCTGGCCTCACAGTTGACCTAGGAATCGGCTTGGCTGTCATGGTGAGGCAAGGGGACCAGATATGGCAGGGTGACTCCCTTGGGATCTGACAACACCATGTAATCTTTAGAATAAACACAGGTCTTCATCAATGTTGGCGGTGGAAAGCTAGGGAAGGACTTCAACCACAGCCCGAGACACTTAAGTTAGATGTTTGGAAGGCCTTTCCCATGGTGGTTACCTCTCACAGAAAGGAGAGGCCTTGCAGAGCTGGGTGGAGAGAGGGGCCAGCCATCTCTTCTGTGACCTGCTGGGCTCACGTGTCACCCCCTTCCCACACAGTGGTGAAGTTCATGGATGTCTACCAGCGCAGCTTCTGCCGTCCCATCGAGACCCTGGTGGACATCTTCCAGGAGTACCCAGATGAGATCGAGTTCATTTTCAAGCCGTCCTGTGTGCCCCTGATGCGGTGCGGGGGCTGCTGTAACGATGAAAGTCTGGAGTGTGTGCCCACTGAGGAGTTCAACATCACCATGCAGGTGGGCATCGGCAGGGAGCTGGGGTGGGGGCGGGGGTGGGCCCTCAGGCTTTGGCCACAGGTGTTCCCCAGCCCTTTCCTGGCAGCTCTTAAAGGGAGGAGCTAGGCTTGCCTTGCCCAGCTCCTGCCGCGGAGTCAGTCAAGGGGAGATGCAGGCGTCTGACCCTCTTTGGAGAAAAAGATGCTTGCGTTTCTGAGCCCAGGTTTCCAACAACCCCTGATCACTTCCTCCTCCTTCTTGACCTCTGCCCCCTGGGCTCAGGAGAGGGCTGACACCTGTGACAGGACCCCCTCCCTTCCTCTCTTGGAGGAAGACAGCCCTACCTCCCTGGGGGCTCTGTTTGGGAAGCTGGATGCGTCTGGTCTGTGGGGAGTTTAAAAAGCCAGTCCTTTTCTGCTGCCTGGTGATGGGGCGTGTCTCAGCCTGGATGGGGCTGGAGGGAACTCTGAGACCCCAGGGAGGAGTGGGTGGCTCTTGGGTGGCTCCTGGGGGTAGGGTGAGGCCTGGAGGGGATAACAGGAGGGGAGGGAGGGGGAGAGACAAGAACCCAGGACCTGAATTCCCAGCCTGGCCAACCCTGCAGACATGTCTGCCCTCAAGAGAAGCAGGGGCTCCTTGAGGTCAGCAGGGTAGGAGGAGTTGGGGTGGGCCTGAGGCTCTTTCTGATAGAGCCCTTGGTCCCCCCCACACTTCTACCACCCTTTTCTGCTCTGTAGAACCCCTGGGTGCTAAGTGGCAGGAGCCATGAGGTTTCCCACCTGGGTATGGCTGGCTGGGTCACTAACCTCTGTGATCTGCTTCTTTTCCCTTCAGATTATGCGGATCAAACCTCACCAAAGCCAGCACATAGGAGAGATGAGCTTCCTACAGCATAACAAATGTGAATGCAGGTGAGGATGGAGTCTTGGAGTCATTCATTCAGTGAACAGCTTCAGGGGGCTTGCTCTGGACCAGAGTTAAGCGTGTTCCAGAGTTAAGCATGTTAGCCCATTTTCACCCTCCAGCTGTATAACTGTGGGCATTTAGGTTTTATTTTAATGTGCCTCAGTTTCCACATCTGTGAAATGGGCACAATAATAGTATTATGTACTGCCTAGCATTGTTACAAGGATTAAGTGAGTTGTTATATGTCAAGAGATTAAAACTGTACTGATGTATCATAAATACTCTTATTGTTACTATCACCATCTAAACGCCTCTCTGTTTTGTTCTTTTCTCTTTCTCTATCCACTGCAGACCAAAGAAAGATAAAGCAAGGCAAGAAAAGTAAGTGGCCACGATTTTCGCCCTTCTCCCTCTCCGTGACTAATTGTCTTGGTTTGGGGCTCTTGGCTTCCTCTCTCGGGGTGGGGGTCTGACGGGGGGTCAGTTGGGTCTGAGAGGTGGTTTCACCGGGCCTCGTGGTAGCAGCAGCGGGATGCAGCAAGCCCCAGGATGACAGCTCTAGAATGACTGGCAAAATGCGGCCTGGTGCCTGGAGCTTCCTTTGGAAGAGACGATGCGTCTCCGGGCCATTCCTGGCGGGATTTGCGTGTGGGGCCAGCGTGGACGCTGGCTCCTGGGCCTGCTCTAGCCTCCCGTCACCCATGGCAGGGAGAGGGAGTGGGTGGCAGGGAGGCCAGCTTTTGTGCGTTAGAGGAAGTGGCCTCTTTCAGCGGCTGCGGTGGTGGTGCAGTTGGACCGGGGGGCCAGCCGGGGTGTTTTCTTGATGCGTGCCCTCCTGTGGGAGTGAGACAGGCCAGAGCCGCTCAGCTCCCCTGGCCAGGGAGAAAGAGGTGAATGTTGGCCATCTTCTGAGGCTTCCCGTTGCTCAGTGTGGAGGGTCAGGTCAGGATAGAGCAGGTGGGAAGAGGTCTGGGGGCCATGAGCCTTCAGGATACGGTGAGCAGCTGGCACGGGAGAGAGCCTGCAGGGGAAGAGACTGAGAGAGAGTACCTCCACCCTCCTCCCACCCGCCGTCCCGTCTGCCCCCCAACGCTCTGGTGACACTGAAGCCCCAGTGGCCTCGACCCCTTGCCTCTTCCCTAAGTCCCCAGCTCCCAGTATTGCTGTGGCTATAGAGCAGTGAGTGGGGAGAGCAGTTGCGCAGAGAGAACGTGCGAGTGAGTGCAGACCCTCCTCTTCCAGTATTTTCTCCCTCTCCTCCACCCCTTCCCCCCTCACTCTCCCCTGTGGCTGTCCTCCTGAGGGGTATTCTTGGTGGGGGTGTGTGGGGGGTTGTGGGCAGGTGTAGAGAGTGCTGGTTCCCTTGAGGGGGATAGGCTTCAGCCTGCCCCCCCACACCCCCCGCCTGCCCGTTCCCCAAATCCCTGCCTTGCCCACAGGGATAGTGGGGGGCTCGCCTGGGCCCGGAAGAGAGTCTGGTGAGATGGTGTAGCAGGCTTTGACAGGCTGGGGAGAGGACCTGCTGCCAAGTGCCGCCCAGGCCCCTCCTCCCCACACCTCTCTACCTCCCACCCCACCCTGCCGCCTGCCCGGGGCTCCCAGGGCACCCAGCCCCGCCTCTCGGCCCAGGTTATGGCTGGGCTAGCTGGCGCCTTTCATGTGCCGCCCTTGGTTTTGTGCCAGCTCCAAGATAGCTGCTCCCCCACAACCGGGGTTTACAGAGGCAGGGCCCCTTGGAGGGACCCCTCGCTGTTGTACTTGGATGTGAAGGCAGAAGGTTCCTGGAACTCACGCCTGCACACGCCCTCCCTTGCCCCTCATCCAGTCAGGTCTCTGATTTCCTCCCCAAATCCTGACCTGCCTTCCAGAGCCCCTGACCTTCAGGGTCAGACCTATACAGGGCTGCTGGGCACAGAGCTGGCTCTCTAAGCTTTGTCCGCCACCCCAGCCTGGGACCAGGAGACACCACGAGTGTGGAGGCCTGTAGGTCCAGTGTCCTCCGCCCAGCCTCTGGTTCCCACTCACAGCCTTGCTCAGGTGTGGCTAAAGTGGGTGAATCCACCGCCCCCCCGCCCCGCCCCTGCACCCCAAGGGTGGCTAAAGTGCCTTCAAAGTGCCCATCACCCTGTCCCCATCCTGCCTGTGTGCCTGTGTGCAAGCTCTCCCGTGTGCCCCGGTGCGTGTCCTGCGTCCTGCGCCCCTCACTGCTTCCTTTCCTCTCCCCTTCCCCCTCGCTTTCTCTCTGTCTGTCTCTGTTTTTTTATTTTCCAGAAAATCAGTTCGAGGAAAGGGCAAAGGGCAAAAAAGAAAGCGCAAGAAATCCCGGTATAAATCCTGGAGCGCGTACGTGGTGCCGCTGCCGTCTCATTCCCCCCACCGGAGCCTCCCCGGCCCCCAGTCAAACTCCCACCTGCAGGACCCCAGAGCTCCACCCTCCTCCCCCCTCCCCTGTCCCCTTCTCTGGCTCCCAGCCTCCCTCCTCCCAGTGTCTCTCTCTCACTCTCACTCCACTAATTGGCACCGAGGGGGTAGACATGGTGGTGGCATTACCGTCCAGGGTTGGAGGCGGGAGGGTGGGCAGAGTGGGCCTGCAGGATTCAGGGAGGGGGTCTCTGGCTTGGCTGGGGCACCACCTTTTCCCTCACCCACTGGGCACTGGTGGCGGGCCCATGTTGTCACGGGTGCCAGGCACGGACGCCTGCTCACCCAACTGGTTTCCACCGCTCTAGGCTTCCGCACTTCTCTGGAAGCTGGGGGGCGGGGTAGGGAGGGCAGATGTGGTGTGAGGAAGGGGCGCAGATGACAGGAGGCAGCTTGTTGTTGGCTGAAGGACGTGGGGTCAAACACCCCTGTGGCCCTCCTTGTGGACTTGGGGCCTCCAGAGGGGAGCCCCGTATTCCAGCCCAACCCATGGCACTCCCAGAAGCCTTCCCCCAGGGTGGCCTCTTCCTCTGGGTTTGAGGTGGTGGGGGCCTCTGGCCACCAGTGGCCTGGCCCGTGGACCCTGCCTCTGGGCCTAGCCTGCCATCACTCCCTGCCTCAGCCCTTTGGTGGGGGGGCCGGGGCGTGAGCCCTCACACAGGGAGAAGTTGGCCCCGATGGGCATCCCCAGCAGGTCGGAGAGTCAAGGTGTGCTTTCTCAGGGGTGGTAGCCGTTGGGCCCCGTGGCCTGAGACTTGCACTTGTGCCCGTGGGATAGCCCAGCCCGCTCCTCGCACTCTGCCCGGCCACGTCGCCGCTTCCTGCGGGCCGGCTTCTAGTTATTGCTGCCTCTTTTTCCGCCGCTCTCTCTTGTCTTCCGCTGTGGCATCGGAGCCTTCCAGGGCGTGGACGGGCGCGGGGGCCTGCGAGCCGGGTGGGGCGCAGCTGCGGGCGTGGTGGGGGTGTTGCACGGATTTTTTCTCTCTCTCTGCTGACGCTCTAGCTTAGATGTCTTTCCTTTTGCCTTTTGCAGTCCCTGTGGGCCTTGCTCAGAGCGGAGAAAGCATTTGTTTGTACAAGATCCGCAGACGTGTAAATGTTCCTGCAAAAACACAGACTCGCGTTGCAAGGCGAGGCAGCTTGAGTTAAACGAACGTACTTGCAGGTTGGTTCCCAGAGGGCGAGTAAGTCAGAGAGGGGCTTTGCTCAGAGATGGGGAGAGAGAGAGAGAGAGAAAGAGAGAGAGAGAGAGTGAGCGAGCGCGCACTTGAGAGTTGCCAGCTGCTTGCTCTGCTTCTAGCTGCCTGCCTGGTGAACTGCCGCCTTCTCTGCTCGTGGGGGGCCCCTGTGCTGGGCGGCAGGCGCTGGCCAGCCTGGCGGGGCCCGTTCAGAGCTTGCCCTGGTTGCCTGAGTGGGCAGGCCTGCGTGGCTTCCTGTGGTGGTGTGGACGCAAGCTGAGTGTTGTGTCCTGTGGTCCTGCTCCTGGTGGCGGTTGGTCCTGATGTTATGATGACTGCCTTTGCTACTAATAGGGAGGGCCCGTCCGGGCATGGGGGACATGCTGCCTCTACAAAGTGCAGACAGCTGGGGGGCTTTGGCACCGCCTCTGAGGTCTGCACCGCTGGGTTTCTCATCCCCTCAGTGTCTCTCCATGGGGACAGGGGTTGAGTGCATCCTCAGACTGGGGGCCTGGAACGCATGGGCCCTGGCTGTTGGTTTAGGGCAGAGAGGAGATTACCGTCAGGGCACAACTGATACCGCAATACTCTGGTCATCATGGCAGCAACCCAGAACAGCCCACCTGTTATTTCCTCAGGATGGGTGGCTGGAAGGAACCACACCCATTCTCCTGACACTAGATTGTGAGTCCCTCACGCCTGGGTTTTATTCATCTGTGTGACCCCCCGGGTGTCTGTACCTCTGTCCCTTGTGCACACCGGGGGCCAGGGAAGTGTCAGGCGGGTGAGTGAGTACATGAGCGATTTCAGGGGTGAGGACAGGAACAGGAGCCCATGACTGGTGGCTGGCAGTCTTTTGATGCCTTTGATGGCGTTTCGACCGTCTGGCCTGTGCTCAAAGGCAGGGAGCCCTCTGGGCCAGCGTAAGCTTCACCCTGGGATGAGAGGCTTTTATGGGGATTCCCAGGCAGGGCCAGGGCCACCCCCCAACCCTGACCACCCCCCCTAGCTAGTCCAGATGCCTCATTAATTAACAAGGTCCTTCGAATGTGGCTGTCTCCCCCATCCCCCATGTTCCTGTGGCTTGTGAGTGTCAGGGGAGGCTGGGACCAGGCTGCGGGGCATTGCTGTGGGTTCTGTCTGTCTTGGCAGTATGTGAAGACCAAAATGCACACTCTGCTGGAGGGGTGGGGGCTCTGGCTCACCCCGGGGCTAGATGAGGGGGTCTCTGCATCTCCCAGGGGCCTCAGAGAAGACAAGGGACTCGCCATCTTAGGGTTACTATGGTGATGATTCTGGAGAGATGGACTGGGGGATGTCTACAGTGACCTGGGGGCCAAGTGAAGTTACCCGAACCCCTCCTCTGATCTGGCTGTATGGGGGAATGTCCATCCTCAGATTGGAAGCTTAGATCCCCATTTCTAGGTTCTCAGAAGGGAAGGTCTGCTCTGGTCCTTTCTCACATGGGGAGGGTAAAAGGTGAGCTGCCCCAGGCAGGCCTGACGCATGATGGGAGAGTTCCAGGAGTCCCCTTCGCTTCCCCCACCCTAAGTTAAATAGCCCATTAAAAAGGAAAGGCAGTCTGGTGCCCGGGGCCTGACACAGAGGCACAGACAGAGAGGGGAGGTGTGTCCCTCACCTTCCCTAGGTTCCCAAGCCCTGCCGGGTCCCCGTCCCTCAGGAGCCTCCCTTCCCCAGCCCACTGGCCTGCTTGGCCCCTGCATAGGCCCATCCTTCACTCTCCCCCACGCGCTCCCCCAGACCAGCCCTATAGGGACCGCCCTGAAACATCTCCGGCAGGGACGCTTTGCTGATTAACTCGGTCCAACTTTGCTCACCCGTCAGCTCTTAAATGTCAAGCAGGGACTGTTCTCGGGGATGTGTTCATTTGTTGCTTGTGATGAGATGTCATCCTGTCTTTGTCTTGTCGCAGCTGGGCTGTAGAGTCCAGAGGGCAGCCTGGGAGCCCCGGGCTTAGCTCCTGCTCAGGCGGTGGTGGAGGGGGCCCTTGGCCAGGGCCTCCTGGAGGCTAGGACTGTGCTTTCTCTTCTTCTCCACCGCCGCCTCGGGCTGCAGAAGGGGGGTGGCTGCAGCCTCCCCACCAGAGCCCCTCTCCTGGCCCTGACCCCCAGCCTTTGTCTCCCCTGTCCCCGCAGATGTGACAAGCCGAGGCGGTGAGCCGGGCTGGAGGAAGGAGCCTCCCTCAGGGTTTCGGGAACCAGACGTCTCACCAGGAAAGACTGACACAGAACGACCCATAGCCGCCGCTACCACCACACCACCACCACCACCACCATCGACAGAACAATCCTGAATCCAGAAACCTGACATGAAGGAAGAGGAGGCTGTGCGCAGAGCACTTTGGGTCCGGAGCGTGAGGCTCCGGCAGAAGCATTCATGGGCGGGTGACCCAGCACGGTTCCTCTTGGAATTGGATTGCCATTTTATTTCTCTTGCTGCTAAATCACCGAGCCCGGAAGATTAGAGAGTTTTATTTCTGGGATTCCTGTAGACACACCCACCCACATACATACATTTATATATATATATATATATATTATATATATAAAAATAAATATATATATTTTATATATATATAAAATATATATATTCTTTTTTAAAAATTAACATTGCTAATGTTATTGGTGTCTTCACTGGATGTATTTGACTGCTGTGGACTTGAGTTGGGAGGAGAATGTCCCCGCCCAGATCCCGACAAGGAGGAGGACGGAAGGAGAGAGTCTGGCATCGTCTTTTTATCCCTCTTACGGCAGCCAGGGTCCCCTCCCCTGTCTGGGAATGCGCAAGGCCAGGGCATGGGGGCAAATTTGGCCTGCTTTTGGGAAGCCCGACAAACCCAGCCCTGGCCCCGAGCCTCTTTCCCGAGTCAAATGGACAGAAAGACAGCTGACAGGTACAGGGGACAAGGATGCTGGCTCTGACCAGGAGTTTGGGGGAGACTCGGGACACTACTGTGCTTTGGAGACCCCCTCCGTGCGCATCTTGCCCCCCGCCCAGGGGCACTGCCTGGAAGACTCAGGAGCCTGGGCAGCCTTCACCTCCTCTCACCCGCTTCCAAGATGCCCAGGAGGCCACCGACATGTCTCAGCGAAGAGAAGAGACGTTGGTGGAGGAAGGGCCACCCCGGTGACAGCTGGTCCTCCGAGGGAAGGGCCTCTGCCTTGGCCCTCTCCCAGCTTCGCTCCCCGGGTGCAGCCCAGGAGGGCCCGATGTCCTCAGACCATTGAAACCACTAGTTCTGTCCCCTCCAGGAGACCTGGCTGTGTGTGTGTGAGTGGTTAACCCACCTCCGTCCCCCACCCCACCCGACCCCACCCGACCCAACCCTTCCCGCGGCGCAGAGAGACAGGGCAGGATCCCCGTGCCCACCCTGGAGGCAGAGAAAAGAGAAGTGTTTTATATACGGTACTTATTTAATATCCCTTTTTAATTAGAAATTAAAACAGTTAATTTAATTAAAGAGTAGGGTTTTTTTCAGTATTCTTGGTTAATATTTAATTTCAACTATTTATGAGATGTATTTCTTGCTCTCTCGCTCTCTCTTGTTTGTACTGGTCTTTGTGTAGAAAACTCCTGTTTCCAATCTCTCTCTCTGATCGGTGACAGTCACTAGCTTGTCCTGAACAGATATTTAATTTTGCTAACACTCAACTCTGCCCTCCCCCATCCCCTGGCTCCCCACCACACATTCCTTTGAAATAAGGTTTCAATATACATCTACATACTATATATATATTTGGCAACTTGTGTTTGTATATATATATATATATATATATATGTTTATGTATATATGTGATTCTGATAAAATAGACATTGCTATTCTGTTTTTTATATGTAAAAACAAAACAAGAAAAAATAGAGAATTCTACATACTAAATCTCTCTCCTTTTTTAATTTTAATATTTGTTATCATTTATTTATTGGTGCTACTGTTTATCCATAATAATTGTGGGGAAAAAGATATTAACATCACATCTTTGTCTCTAGTGCAGTTTTTCGAGATATTCCGTAGTACATATTTATTTTTAAACAACAACGAAGGAATACAGATATATCTTAAAGAAAAAAACATTTTGTATTAAAGAATTTAATTCTGATCTCAAAGCTCCTCCTGGTTTCTCCTTCTCCATTGAATCTTTGTTCCAGACTTTCTCCTGTACCCCCCTTCCCTCCTCCCATGGGAAACATGGTTTTTGCCTGAGGTCTGGGAAAGGGGTTCCAGGTGTATAGGCTATGGGGTGACCCACTTCATTGTGCTGGGGCTAGAGTCCTTCCATTCTGGCGGGGCCGGTCCTAGGGGAGCTCATCTATGCTTTGCCATCTACGGAAACTGGGGAGAGAGAGACAGCTCCGTTGGAGCCAAGGTCCCTGCAGTGAGTAGGGCTGCCTTCAGGTGCTGTGTGATCCGGGTGGTGTCCCGTGTCAGGGACAAAACTAGCTATGTGTCTGGGCTTGTTCCCACCGGACACTAAGGGTCTGGGCTTGGTGCTGGAGCCTTGGCTGCAACAGGCTGGGAGTGGGAAGAAGTACTCATGTGGGCCCTGTAACCTCAGGGTGTAATTGAGTTTTACATGGTGGTTCTCCAGTTCCTCGAACCTCTGGAAGGTGGGCCCAAGTTCTGCTTGCCCCTAAGTGGACTCCTGCCTTGCCTTGCTGCTCAGGCCTGTCTTGCATGCAGTCCCGGGGAAGGTGGAAGCTGTCTGGGACTTTGGCATTTATGAGCAATGCTTCCAAGTCCACTTCTCTAGCTTCTTTTATTTATTGGGCCACCAGCCATGGTGCCAGAGCTTGGGATGCTGTTATGAATGAGACACAATCCCAACCCTCATACGTCTGGTGAGGGTGGGTGAAGAGACACAGAATTATAAATTCATAAATAGAAAAACACGTAAAAGATGATGGGGTCGTTTTTTTGGCCATGTGGCAGGTGGGATCTTAGTTCCCTGACTAGACCAGGGATCAAACCTGTGCCCCCTGTAGCGGAAGCATGGAGTTCTAATCACTGGACCTCTAGGGAGCATTTAGGGTTTGGGGGATTTCTGATCCAGCTTGGAGTGGGAAAGGATGGCGGGTGGTGGAATCTAGGGGGTCTGCTTATGACACTACCCTTAGGTAACGGTGGGTGGGAAGGAGATGACAGAACGGGAGGGGAGGGTGGAGGGTTGAAGCGGATATCCCAGGCAGATGGGGGGTGTGAGCAAAGGCAGAGTAGGGGCTCAGAAAGGGAGTGGGTACGGGGTCAAAGGTGAGAGAGAGAGGCAGGAATAGCCCTGCCTGCAGTGCCCATGGTGCCAGGAGCCTAGACCTGGGGATGAGCAGCAGTTGAGGGGTTTTAAAGAGGGAGCATACCAGCAGGGAGGCCACAGGAGGCTGTTGTAATCCTCCCAGGGGAGATGCCCTGAGAGGGGTAGAAGTGACTTCAGTGGCTGATCCAGGAGGGCACCCCCTGCCTCTTCTGGCCACACTGGGGGCGGAGGGGGTGGGGGAACAGGAGGTGAGGTCCCTGCCCTCAGGCAGCTTTGGATCTAGTTAAGTGCTCATTTTCCAAGCACTTGCCACCAGCAGCTCTTCTGCTGGTTAACAATCCACACAACGGCCCTGTGAGGTCAGGTTCTTGACATCCCAAGTGGATACTTGCCTGAGCCTCCACCTGGCCTCCCAGGGTCTTCTCTTGCCTGCACTCTAGTTAGCCAGAGTGAGCCTGTTAAAATGTGAGCTGAATCATATCACCTTTTGGCTCAAAACCCTGCAGACTCTGTTTTATTTGGAGAAAAAGGCCAAAGTCCATGCAATGGCCTTAAAAGGCCCTGCATCATCTGTGTTGCCTCCATCTCCCTGACTCAATGACCTCCGACCCCACTTTGGCCACTGGGCTCCAGCCACACTGGTTTCTCTGTTCCCGGGACCGTGGGAGCGCTCCCACCTCAGGGCCTTTGCACATGCTCTTCCCTCTTCCTGGAGTTCTCTTCCCCCAGACATGACATGCGGGGCTCTCTCACTTCTCAAGTTTTGTTACCTTCTCAGCAAGGCCACCCTAACCAATGCATTTACAGTCAACATCTCTTTTTCCCTCTGCACTTGGGGTCCTCTTTTCATCATCCCTCTTTTTTTTTCCATGGCACATGTGATCACTAATGTACTCCAGAACAGGACTGTTCAACAAAACTATGATGTGAACCACATATGTAATTTAAAATGTTCTTTGAGCCAGATTTTAAAAGGTAAGAAGAAACAGGTGACGTTTCATTTAATCATACATTTAACTTAATCCCCACATATCTAAAATATCATCCCAACATCAAATCAACATAAGAATGATTAATCAGAGATTTTACATTTTTCACTACTGCGTTTTTGAATCTGATATGTATTTTGCTTTCATCAAACATCTCAGTTGGGTGTAGCTACATTTCAAGTGCTCAATATACACATGAGGCTGGACTACCATTTTGGACAGTGTAGCTTTAAAATTTACCCTCCCCCCATCTCCCCAACTACTAGAATGCAAGCAACGTGAGCGCCAAGATTTTTATCTGTTTTGTTCAATGTTGTATCTACAGCTCCTAGAACGGGCCTGGGATGTAGAACATGCTCAATAAACATTTGTAATCTGACTGACATTTGTTGACACTGAGGCCGGGTGACGGAGGGTTTACTTCATCCCAGGACTGTGGATGGTAGGTGATGGCTGGCCCTGGCTGGGGTGGTGGGTAGAGGGGCTTGTTAATAAGTGGAGACTTGAGCAGGGCTGGGTGAGGGGATTAGAAGAGTTCTTCTCTGTGCTAGGCCCTGGCTCCTCCTTTTAGCCACCCTGGAGATGGGGCTCATCATTTTTCCTTGGCAGATGAGGCTCAGAGAGACTAAATAACTTGCCTGAATTGACGCCCAGCCAGTAAATGGCCAAACCAGAATTTAAACCAGCTTTTCTGACTCCAATTCCAGTGCTCTTCCCACCTCGCCACAGCTGCCCCAGGCTAGGGCAGAGCATCCACAAATAAAAACGAATTGTCTAGACCAAATACAAACAGGCCCAAGAAAAGTGGGACAGGGGGAGGATGTGGTGGTGGCCAACCCCACGGCTGAAAGCCAAATTCCCCCAAGTGTGGTAAGGCAAGGCAAGAGATTTCTCTAGGGGCTGGAGCTCATCAGTAGAAGATCCGAAATCTAAGCACGAAAGGGATTGCAACACGCGGCCTCGGAAAAGAGAAACAGTCTTTAAATAGACTTGGAAGGAAAGAAGGATAAAATGTATGCACTGCACCCCCCAGTTGTAGCAGACCTGCTCATGCACCCCCAGCAGCCTTCCCCAAGGACCTTCCAAGGCCCAGCGCCGAGCTGTCCCAGCTTTTCTCCCCACTGTGGGACTCATATTCTCCCCTCTGGTCTGGTACTGTCTCCCCAGAGATCCAGAGCTCCTTCTCGTCTCTGCTCTGCCCACCCTGAGCCCTTTGCCCTTTTTCCCTAAGGGGCAACCTACCCAGCTCACAGCCCCAAAAGGCCTCAGGAGAACTTGCTTTTCTCAGGCACCCACCAGCCTACTCTTTCCCTCCTGCAAGGAAGCTGGATAGATCCACACAGAACTTGGTGATTCTGGATCGGTTCCATGTAGTAAGACTGCTATGGTGGCCTGGATCCAAATACGGCTGCCAGCAGCTCTCCCACCTAGGCTTGAGAGCTGCAAGAAGAAGCATCTGTTTCTCCTCTGTTGGACCTGGGACTGGCTGTGACTAAGAGGATGTGGCAGAATAAGATGTTCTGCACTTTCAGGCCTCAGCCTTAAGGGGCATTGCAGTTTCCATCCCTCCCCCCGCGTTAGAAGGCAGCTGCCATGCTGTAAGGCAGTTCAACTATCCCGCTGGAGAGAGGGGCCATGTAGAGAGAAAGAGAGGGACTCAGACAGCCCCCAACTGTTCCAACCACCCCAAGCTGAAGCCCCAGACATGTGAGAGAGATCATTTTGGATTCTCTAGCCCCAGGTGAGCCACTCCTGCAATGACACATAAAGGAGAGAAGCCATCTTCTTCCCAAATGTACAAAGTTGTGA
Source organism: Bubalus bubalis (assembly GCF_019923935.1). Classification (NCBI taxonomy): domain Eukaryota; kingdom Metazoa; phylum Chordata; class Mammalia; order Artiodactyla; family Bovidae; genus Bubalus; species Bubalus bubalis. The sequence goes on along the minus strand of NC_059158.1, from coordinate 34,558,924 downwards.
GTAAATATATAGCTCTTGTTGCAAACTGTGAGGTGTTGCTGTAATCGCTACCCACCGATCATATCTGAACCACCTAAAGGGTCATTTCTTTGGGTCTAGGACTTTAGTCCCTTCCCATCCATAAGGCTTTAGTATATGCATGATGGTCTCAGGGTATAGAAGGAGGTTCAAGGAAGGAAGGATATTTATTTGTTTAAAATATTTATTTGGCTGCGTTGGGTCTTTCTGTGTCATGCAGGATCTTTCAGTTTCACATGAACTCTCCAGTTGTGGTGTGCTGGCTTTGGTAGCTGTGGTTCATGGGCTCTGGAACATGCGGGCTCAGTACTTGCTCTACAACATGTGGGATCTTAGTTCCCCAATCAGGGATCAAATCCACATCTTCTGCATTGCAAGGCAGTTTCTTAACCACTGGACCACCAGGGAAGTCCAGGAAGGATATTTATGAACGAATCAGAGTCCAGTAGCAGTCTGCCCTGGTGGGAAGACTCAGGGCAAGGGCTGACCCAGGCAGGACAAAGTATTGTCCAGATCTCTAGAATGAGGAGCGTGACTCAGTTTTATTGAAGTCTCACTAAGAGAAAGTGCGCCTCACTTACAGCATGAGGGAGAGAGGCTAGAAGCTGAGAAGGACTGGCAGACAGAGAAGTGCAAGAGATTTGGGGGAAAAGGCTATGGGGTCTTCTCTTTCCTTTCCTTCCTTTTGTCCATATGGACTCAGTTCAATTCAGTTCAGTCGCTCAGTTGTGTCTGACTCTTCGCGACCCCATGAATCGCAGCACGCCAGGCCTCCCTGTCCATCACCAACTCCCGGAGTTCACTCAGAGTCACGTCCATCGAGTCAGTGATGCCATACAGCCATCTCATCCTCTGTCGTCCCCTTCTCCTCCTGCCCCCAATCCCTCCCAGCATCAGAGTCTTTTCCAATGAGTCAACTCTTCACATAAAGTGGCCAAAGTTCTGGACTTTCAGCTTTAGCATCATTCTTTCCAAAGAAGGAATCCCAGGGCTGATCTCCTTCAGAATGGACTGGTTGCATCTCCTTGCAGTCCAAGGGACTCTCAAGAGTCTTCTCCAACACCACAGTTCAAAAGCATCAATTCTTCGGCGCTCAGCCTTCTTCACAGTCCAACTCTCACATCCATACATGACCACAGGAAAAACCATAGCCTTGACTAGACGGACCTTTGTTGGCAAAGTAATGTCTCTGCTTTTTAATATGCTATCTAGGTTGGTCATAACTTTCCTTCCAAGGAGTAAGCGTCTTTTAATTTCATGGCTGCAGTCACCACCTGCAGTGATTTTGGAGCCCCCAAAAATAAAGTCTGACACTGTTTCCACTGTTTCCCCATCTATTTCCCATGAAGTGATGGGACCAGACGCCATGCTCTTCGTTTTCTGAATGTTGAGCTTTAAGCCAACTTTTTCACTCTCCTCTTTCACTTTCATCAAGAGGCTTTTGAGTTCCTCTTCACTTTCTGCCCTAAGGGTGGTGTCATCTGCATATCTGAGGTTATTGATATTTCTCCCGGCAATCTTGATTCCAGCTTGTGTTTCTTCCAGTCCTGTGTTTCTCATGATGTACTTTGCATATAAGTTAAATAAGCAGGGTGACAATATACAGCCTTGACGTACTCCTTTTCCTGTTTGGAACCAGTCTGTTGTTCCATGTCCAGTTCTAACTGTTGCTTCCTGACCTGCATATAGGTTTCTCAAGAGGCAGGTCAGATGGTCTGGTATTCCCATCTCTTTCAGAATTTTCCACAGTTTCTTGTGATCCACACAGTCAAAGGCTTTGGCATAGTCAATAAAGCAGAAATAGATGTTTTTCTGGAACTCTCTTGCTTTTTTGATGATCCAGTGGATGTTGGCAATTTGATCTCTGGTTCCTCTGCCTTTTCTAAAACCAGCTTGAACATCAGGAAGTTCACGGTTCACATATTGCTGAAGCCTGGCTTGGAGAATTTTGAGCATTACTTTACTAGCATATGAGATGAGTACAATTGTGCAGTAGTTTGGGCATTCTTTGGCATTGCCTTTCTTTGGGATTGGAGTGAAAACTGACCTTTTCCAGTCCTGTGGCCACTGCTGAGTTTTCCAAATTTGCTGGCACATTGAGTGCAGCACTTTCACAGCATAATCTTTCAGGATTTGAAATAGCTCAACTGGAATTCCATCACCTCCACTAGCTTTGTTCGTAGTGATGCTTTCTAAGGCCCACTTGACTTCACATTCCAGGATGTCTGGCTCTAGGTCAGTGATCACACCATCGTAATTATCTTGGTTGTGAAGATCTTTTTTGTATAGTTCTTCTGTGTATTCTTTCCACCTCTTCTTAATATCTTCTGCTTCTGTTAGGTCCATACCATTTCTGTCCTTTATCAATCCCATCTTTGCATGAAATATTCCCTTGATATCTCTAATTTTCTTGAAGAGATCTCTAGTCTTTCCCATTATGTTGTTTTCCTCTATTTCTTTGCATTGATCGCTGAGGAAGGCTTTCTTATCTCTTCTTGCTATTCTTTGGAACTCTGCATTCAGATGCTTATATCTTTCCTTTTCTCCTTTGCTTTTCGCTTCTCTTCTTTTCACAGCTACTTGTAAGGCCTCCCCAGACAGCCATTTTGCTTTTTTGCATTTCTTTTCCATGGGAATGGTCTTGATCCCTGTCTCCTGTACAATGTCACAAACCTCATTCCATAGTTCATCAGGCAGTCTATCAGATCTATGCCCTTAAATCTATTTCTCACTTCCACTGTATAATCATAAGGGATTTGATTTAGGTCATACCTGAATGGTCTAGTGGTTTTCCCTACTTTCTTCAATTTAAGTCTGAATTTGGTAATAAGGAGTTCATGATCTGAGCCACAGTCAGCTCCTGGTCTTGTTTTTGTTGACTGTATAGAGCTTCTCCATCTTTGGCTGCAAAGAACATAACCAGTCTGATTTCAGTGTTGACCATCTGGTGATGTCCATGTGTAGAGTCTTCTCTTGTGTTGTTGGAAGAGGGTGTTTGCTATGACCAGTGCATTTTCTTGGCAAAACTCTATTAGTCTTTGCCCTGCTTCATTCCGTATTCCAAGGCCAAATTTGCCTGTTACTCCAGGTGTTTCTTGACTTCCTACTTTTGCATTCCAGTCCCCTATAATGAAAAGGACATCTTTTTTGGGTGTTAGTTCTAGCAACCATATATTTTATGTCCTGTTGCAGAATGGACTTTCACTTACTAGGACCAGTTTTAGCGTGTACCAGCCTAAAGATGGAGCCAGATGAGATGACCTTTGGGAGCCTCCACCACATTGGCTTCAGGGTTCTTGGGAGGAAGATAATTCAGCTACATGCACAGGACATTATCCATCAGGACATGGGGAATGGGGGAGGGCAAGGAAGGAATCGGTAAATATGTATAATCTTCCTGGAAAGGGAAAATGCAAGGCAAAGATAGGGCCTTGCTGAGCATCTGCAGAGGAGGGGATGGGAGTCATTCAGAAGGGGGATGAGCTAGAACCAAGGGGAGCAGGGAGTCAAAGGAAAAGGCCCCGTTGGGCATAGGTGCCTATGGGAGGAACACGGGGCCTGGTCTATTCAGGATCATGAGATCTGAAACAGGTGTTAAAAGGTTGCATTTGCCTTTAGGTAGTCAGTCTGTCTGGAGAAGGCAATGGCACCCCACTCCAGTACTCTTGCCTGGAGAATCCCAGGGACGGGGGAGTCTGGTGGGCTGCCGTCTATGGGGTCGCACAGAGTCGGACACGACTGAAGTGACTTAGCAGCAGCAGTCAGTCTGTCAGAGAAGGCAATGGCACCCCACTCCAGTACTCTTGCCTGGAAAATCCCATGAACGGTGGATCCTGGTAGGCTGCAGTCCATGGGGGTGCTAAGAGTCGGACACAACTGAACGACTTCTCTTTCACTTTTCACTTTCATGCATTGGAGAAGGAAATGGCAACCCACTCCAGTGTTCTTGCCTGGAGAATCCCAGGGACGGGGGAGCCTGGTGGGCTGCCGTCTATGGGGTCACACAAAGTCGGACACTACTGAAGTGACTTAGCAGCACCAGCAGCAGTCAGTCTGTTAGTAAAGAAAATATAAGTACTCCCCAGGGAGCTCCCAGTCTGAGGGGGGGGTGACATGGTCCTTGCCTTCAGGTTGCTCCCTGCCCTCCTAGAGTTTCTAGTCTCAGGAAGAAGACAAAACCCCTGCTGTCAGACATTTATTTATTTCATTTAAAAATTTATTTATGTATTTATTTTTGGCTGTGCTGGGTCTTCGTTGATGGGGGCAGGTTTTCTCTGCTTGCAGCAAGCTGGGGCTACTCTCTAGTTGCGATGCGTGGACTTCTCACTGCCGTGGCTCCTCTTGTTGCAGAGCACAGGCTGTAGAGTGAATGAGCTTAAGCAGTTGTGACACGTGGGCTTTGTTGCCCCCATGCATGTGGAACCTTCCCAAACTAGGGATTGAATCCATGTCCCCCACACTGGCAGGCTGATTCTCAACCACTGGACCACCAGGGAAGTCCAGACATTTCTTTATTGATAAAGATGGAAAGCATTCTTAGGAAGGCACCCCCCACCTTCATTTGGCTGCGATCGATATTCGGAATCATGGGATACTGGTGCCTGAGGAGTCCTTTCAGGGCCTGCAACCTTCCCCGCCTCCCAGCACGTGTGTACTGTCCCCACAGGACTTCTCTCTGTACTGTTTTTGAGCCAACAATGGCTGGGCCCTGATGTTTCCCCACACATCTCCTGATGCTCCCTAGGTCTGGCTCCAAGTCGGGAAGATGCCAACATATACCTCTCTCCTGGGGCCCTGCCTGACCCCTCTGAAAACCCCATTTTGTTACCTCCTAGGACTCCGTGCAGGGAGACCGTGTCCCCACTTTCCACCCCATTTGCAGCTGATGCAGTCATCCTGAGGCTGGAAGTCCTCTGGAGGTGCGGTGATGGCCTTTGAGGCCAGCCCGAAGCGGTTTTTCCTCACATGTCCTGCCTGCTGCCTCGGCAGAGCCCAATGCAGGCAGCCCGAAGCCCCACCAGGACTTCTGATGGATCTAGATTGGAATTCTGCGTTGGCCACTGGCTGAATTACCTCCCTGGGCCTCAACTTTCTCATCTCCAAAATGGGAACAATCCTGCCTGCACTTAACTTGAGGGGAAGAAGTGATGTTGACGTGCTAAAATACCCGTACAGCGCCCAGTATGTAGGGTGTGCTCACAATGGTCTTTATAATTATGCTGTTGTTTCTAGTACTCACGTCAATGCCTTTTTCTTCTCCTACTTTAGTACAATTTGGTTGTTTTTTCCCGCCTTGTTTTTTAATTTTTAAACCAAAATACCATGGCTGGGTTTTATACCCATTTTTGCAAGTGTTCATCCCTTCTCCCCTGCTGAGGAGTGAGGCAAGCCAGGCCCATAGGAGTGTACATCTCAGAAGCCCTCCCAGGAAGACTCCAGGATCTTTGGGGGAAAGGTGTGTGGTACTGGCGGGGGTGGGGCTCGGTATGGTGGGGAGAAGTATGCTTTCCTAGAGAGTTGGTGAGCTGGGAGCTGGCGTCTCTTGGGGCAGCAGCAGGAAGATGACTTCTGGGGAAATAATTCAGAGAGGGCGTTGGTGTACCTGTTTGCTTTTGCCTTCTAGAAGAATCTCCACCTCCCCACCCTACCCCAGGACTCTCTGCTTTATTCCCCAGGGATTTCTTCCCAGCTGCTCCATCCTTGCTCTTCTCTGTCTGGCTGGAGAAAGAGACAGGATGGCTGGGCCTGGATTCGGGGCCTGCTGGGCCCTGCAGCTGGGAAACATGGGGCAGATGACCCCTGGCAGTTGCAGCATCCTCTCACCCGGAGCAATACGCCGGGTCACAGGTCTCCTTCCGCACAGCTCGCACACTCACAAGTGTGACAGGGGTCACCACTCCCAGTCACAGGGCGATGGCCTGGTTGGGTAAGGGTTCCCAGGGCGGGGGCTGTGGGGCCCAGCTGAGGGATCTGGCTCCTTAGGACGATCTCCCGGGGGCTGGGGGGTGGGGGGCTGACCTGGCTGGAGTCCCATGACCCTGCTCTCCCCTCTGGGAGCTGCTGACTGTTCAGCAATAATAAACACCTCACAGCTATTAATAACCTGCTGTCTGGCAGCTGCAGAAATGTTAGCACTGGGTCCCTTCTGGCCCAGCCTGGCCTGATAGCCTGGGTTCAAATCCCGATGGAGAATTCTGGGCCCATGATGTCCAAAACCCAAGCCCTAAACATAGGCCCAACCCTGACAGCTTCTAAGCACGTCTTTGGGCAAAACTGCCTTTTTGAAACTCAGCTGTCTCTTTAACAGGTACCATGATACATGAGACCTGGGGAAACCTGGATGGACCGAGGGTGGTGACTGGCATGTAGTAAGTGCCCCAAAGGGTTAGCTATTGTTGCTGTTGTGACTGGGCATGGAGTAGTAGGAAAAGAGGATTTTTTAAAAAAAGTTATTTTTGGCTGTGTTGGGTCTTCGCTGTTGCACGGGGTTTCTCTAGTTGGGGCAAGTGGGGGCTACTGTTTGTAGCGGTGCACCGGCTTCTCATTGCAGCAGCTTCTCTTGTTGTGGAGCACAGGCTCTAGGCACACGGGCTCAGTAGTTGCGGCTCATGAGCTCAGTAGTTGTGGGGCATGAGTTTAGTTGCTCTGTGGCATGTGGGATCTTCCCAGACCAGGAATGGAACTTATGTCACCTTCACTGACAGGCAGAGTCCCACCCACTGGACCACTAGGGAAGTCTGGAAAAGATGATTTGGAATTACACAGAGTTAGGGGCTGTACTCGAAGAAGGCAATGGCACCCCACTCCAGTACTCTTGCCTGGAAAATCCCATGGACGGAGAAGCCTGGTAGGCTGCAGTCCATGGGGTCGCTAAGAGTTGGGCACGACTGAGCGACTTCACTTTCACTTTTTACTTTCATGTATTGGAGAAGGAAATGGCAACCCACTCCAGTATTCTTGCCTGGAGAATCCCAGGGATGGGGGAGCCTAATGGGCTGCCATCTATGGGTTCTCACAGAGTCGGACACAACTGAAGCGACTTAGCAGCAGCAGCAGGGGCTGTACTTCTGATATCATTAGTATTTTCTGGCTTTGTGATCCTGGGCAAGTTGCTTGACCTGTCTGGGCCTCATCGTCATGATCTTTCATATGGGCTTGAGGACACCTATCACCCAAGTGTTAATGTAGATTAAATTAGGTAATGAATATAAAGTGATTTCCACTTAAGAGGGCTCAATGAAGAGAGTACTTGTTGAATGAATGAATGAGTGGACATTAGTCACATCACTTTGCCAGGGTCCCCAAGGACCAATACGGATTCTCTCTCATCAGCCTGGGTACTCCCTGAGTATGAGGGTGTAAACTTGGAGCTTCCTCTTCAAGGCTGATCTATAGTATTCAAAGAAGGCTGAGCAGTTTAGGTGGTTTATTCCCTTGGTTGGTGTGGAATGTGGAAACAGCCAGTGTAGAAACCCACAGGGAAATAGAAACTACTTTCTTTTTCCCTGAGTCATGAGGTGCAGGCAGGGCCTGGGACCCAGCACCGAGCTCCCCTCCTGGGTCTGGGGAAGGGGACGTCTTTGGCCACAAAGGCTATGAAAACTCAGGCCAGTGGGATCGCCCCCTTTCCTTCTGGCTGTGGCCACCATAGCCACACCTTTGGCACTGCCCAACTCCAGCAGCCACACTAAAAGCCAAAACTGTGGGTGTGTGTGTTGGGGGCTGCAGGGAGTAAGGAGGGCAGAAGAGACGTGAGGGTGGGGGAGAGCTTGACTCAATGCTGGTAAAACCCTCCCCCCACCCCCGGCCCCATGATTTCAGAGAAACGGCCTCCAGATGCCGGTGGTGTGCCAGGCCCAGCCGTTGGCGTTTGCCTAACAGGAAGTCTCCCTGAAGACCATCTTATCTCAACTGGCCCGGTGGGGCTGCAGAGAAGGGTCAGAGGAAGCTGTTGGCCCCCCTGCCGACCACCACATGCCCACTCCAGAGGCCGTCCCTGGCCTTCCCCATCCCAGCTACATTTGTGGGGTGGGGTGGGGTGGAGGCAGCCTCTCAAGCTGGGAGTGGCTGTGGGTCTGAGGACTGCCTCCTGAGGGCTGACAGCATCCCCCTCCTCAGGACCGGGTACCTGGGTCCCTGCATTTCTCCTGCTGTTAGTCTCAGGTGGGCCCCATGGTCCCTGTCAGCCCGACCTGTTGGGTCTGAGAAGGGCCTGTCCTGGAGGCATTTTGCCAAATATAGTAGATGAAAATACAGGATGCCCAGTTAACATTTCATTTTCATAGTGAATCTGAAATTCACAGTAACTGAGTATCCTCTAGTTAGGCAGTCCTGCCTGAAGGGAATGGCTGGCCCTGGCACTCAGGTGATTCAATGCTTCTCTCCCCTCCACCCTTCTCATTGCTCTGCCAGTGAGGTTCCCAATGCAGATGTGGAATTTGGGCCCTCATTCTGGATATGTTTTCCATTTCTGCCCACAGCAGAGATAGGGTCTCCCTCCTCGAATGGGGGGTCCCTGAGGGAGGGGAGCCTCCCTTTCACCTCTCATCACTGGGTGCTTTCTGGAGGCTGAGCCTCACCCCGCCCCGCAGTCATCAGGTTCAGTACGGCTGACCTCACCACAGGTTCAGTATGGCTTTAAGAACTGTGACCTGGGGGAGGCCTAGGAGAGCCTGCTTGTTAACAACCTCCATCTCATCTCTTCTGACCATCTGCCAGCGGGAATCCTCATCCCCAGCCTTGTTTTTGCAGGCAGCTATCTCAAGAAGTCCCCCAGGCTCTGGAAACTTACAGTGGAAAATTTTCCCTGGGAGTCACCTGAGCTCTGGCTGGAACTCTGTCACTGATCAGCCCAGTGACCTTGGGAAGGCTTCAGTGCCCTCTCTGGGACTCAGCGTCCTCATCTGTGCAATGGTGATGGATCTAGCTTGGTGAGCTTGCAGAAGTGTTTTCCAAACTGCAAATTGTCATTTATCAATGTGTCATGAGGTCAGATGAGCGGTTTGCCACCAACCAGATGCTTTTTCTAAAATATGAAGGAGAACAGGGTCGAAAATATTCAGAGAAGCTCAAACATAGTAAGGGTAAGTATTGTTTCTTGAAACTCTTGGGGTATGTGTGTGTGCATGGATGTTCAGGGAGTCCTGTGAAGGGTGTATGTTTTTTCATATGGGTTATGGTAAAGCATAAATGTCAGGAAGGGCTTACCATGGTGGCTCGGTGGTAAAGAATCCCCTTGCCAATGCAGGGGGACACCGGTTTGATCCCTGGTGCAGGAAAATTCCATATATGCCTCAGGACAACTAAGCCAGTGGGAAGCAACTACTGAGCCATGCACTGCAACTATTGAAGCCTGAGTGCTCTAGAACCCAAGCTCTGCAACGAGAGGAACCACTGCAATGAGAAGCCTGCCCACTGCAACTAGAGAGTAGCCCCTGTGTGCCGCAACAAAGACCCAGCATGGCCAAAAATAAATCAAGAAGTCTTTAAAAAATTTTTTTCTTAAAAAAATGTCAGGAGGGTGATATCTTAGAAGCTGAGACAGAAGGGTGGTAGGGACAGTTGGAGACCCAGAAGAGGGTGTCTGTTCCTTCTCCACCTCGTGGGTGCCAGGCCCCCATGCTGGCAAACTCCTCTCTAGGGCTCTTTTTTTTTTTAATTATATTTATTTATTTTCAATTGGAGGATAATTCCTTGACATTATTGTGTTGATTTCTGCCTTACATCAACACGAATCGGTTCTTCTCTCTAAGTACTAGCCTCACCTGGGCCTGGGCCCACATTCCCAGAGGCCAGACCCCTCCAGGCCAAGCGCCTTCAGGGGCTAGTCATGTTCCACGGCCACTCAAACAGGGGAGAGTGCCGGGATCTGTAACTGGTAGTGCCCAGCCTGCCCAGCTCTGGTCTCGGCCCCCAGTAACACTGGATTGGGAAACCGACGTGCCCGCCAAGTGGAGAAACGCTGACCCTCCCTAGCTTTCCCAACCACCTTCCACCCTGCGAGGAGGCCTTGTGCTCATTAACCCTTCCTTGGGGTGGGGAGGTGGCCCTCAGCAGGAGTGGTGGGGTCTTGGGGGGGTGGAGTGCAACAGATAGAGGGTGAGGAGCTAGGGACCCCCTGCTGTGTGACCTGGCAAATATCTGGCTTTCTGAAACCCTGCCCTGTCTTTCCTCTAGGGAATGCGATCTAGGTGTGACCTACATTCCTGGGATGATTTGAGGTAAAACAGGTGGAAGATGCGAATAGCATCTCAGGTCTGTTCATCTCTGTCCCTGTGGGTGTCAGCACCCTGGCATCCAAGTCACTTCTCATGAAACAGGCAGAAAGGGGAGAGGGGTCAGACGCATGCAAGAAGGGAGGAGATTTAATTTGAAATAAAAAGGAGGAACTAAAAACTCTTGACCTGTGGGGCTTTCAAACTGAAGGTTACACAGCTTTGCTTGCTTCAGAGAGCCCCAGTCTGAGGGGAGACACAGCCCTGCCCTCAGGGAGCCCAGTCTGAGGGGAGACACAGCCCTGCCCTCAGGGAGCCCCAGTCTGAGGGGAGCCCTGTGGAAGTCCACCTTCTGGGCCTTTCCCCTAGGGATGGTGGCTGCAGAAGGGCCCTGGAGGTTCTCAGTCAGCTGGTTTGGGAAGAGTCCTCCAGGGCATTATCACCTCTTCCACTGCTAGCCTATAGCCTTAGGTGGGATCAGGAAGGTACCAGGAAGGAGTCCCCACCTTTGCCACGGCCCCCATCACTCTCCCGGCTCCCGCTTTGCTGACTGACCACAGGTCTGAAATCACTTCATGGAATTCACCTCTTAGATTATGGACTAGAAGGAATCTTGGAGATCGGAGAGTCCCAGAATCAGAGGAGGCAACTGAGGCCCAGCAAGGGGATGAATCCTTCCTGTGGTCACACAGGGAGTAACAGCAGAACCCAACTCTCATACCCCGGCTCTCAGTCTGAGGGAGACTCTGGAGGACGTGGGGCCAACCCACGTGTGAGTGCTCGTGAGTGTGCGTGTGTGTGTGTGAAAGAGAGAAATGAGCCACTCTGGGTCCTCTGTGAGCAGACGTGTATTCACACAATATCCTCTGCGTGTGTTCTGGTTCTTCCTGTGTCTGTACAGGGTGGAGGCAAGGGGAGGGACAGGCTGGACCAGGGATACCAGACAGGTCTCACCATCCCTATGCCAAGTCCACCTGGCCCAGCCCTCTTGAGACCAAGGGCAGAGGGCAATGAGTCATAGATGACTCAGGTGCTGGAGGCTGCTGCCACGCGTGGCACGTGACAGCCAAGAAGAGCCGGATCTGTTCTCGGACAGACAGATGACCCAGGAGGCTGACCTTGGGAGTTTCCCTCCTGGGAGAACAGGGGCCTCTCATTTGGGCCTCCAGACTGGGTCCCTGGGGTGGGGCTGACAAGAGGGCCGTTGGTTTCCCCGTCTTCCCCAGCCTTGAACCCACTGGCTGGCTGAGTGGGGTGGGAGCAGGCTGGGATGAGCCTTCGCTGACCTCCCAGAGCTGTGGGGTTAAGGCCAGTCTCCAAGGGAGAGAGTTTTCCTGGCCGTGTGGAACTGGTGTCCTGCAGTACGCCCCCCTTGGCCGCCCTTAGAGCCCACTGTCTGCCCACGATAGCCCTGCCTTCTTTGTCTGAGACTAGGAATGCCAAAGCCTCGACTGGCTCCTTGAGACCAAAGCCTGGGCCACAGGATGAGACAGTCTGGGCTGTGGACAGCATCCTGGGGTCAACTCTGATCACGTGACCTGGAGCTGCACAATTTTTTTCTTGAGGCTTCTGCCCCACCCTCTGTACTATGAGGGGCTGTGTTTGAAAGCTTGGCGGTTCCTCTTAGCTTATCCCTTATCAGGGCTTGAAGGCTGGGCTGAGGCCAGGACCCAAAAGATGCCCCCTCCCACCTCCCCTGTGCTTGAGGTGGGGGCTTGGGGAGGGGCTGGCTGTGGCAGGGGAGTCCTGGCCCAGCAGGCCCATGCCCCAGGGTCTCTGTCCACCCGAGACACACTGATGATTACAGGGTGAGCGACCAGCACCAGACACTGTAATCTGCTGCCCTCCCTCCTGCCAAGAGCCTGCTGCGGGGTTTCTTTCTGCTTTTTACAACTGTTTTCTAAGAATCCTGGGAAGGGAGAGGCCCTTATCTCCATGGGGTGAAGCTAAAAACAAAAATAGGTGAGGGGGAGGAGGGAGCCCAGGAGAGAGGGAGGGTCAGCAAAGGGGTGGGAGAGGAGAGGGAGGGAGGGAGGGAAAGAGGATGAGGGGGTGGGAAGGAAAGAGAGGGGTAGCTGGACAGCAGAAGGCTTTTCCCTGGTTGACAGACTGAGGAAGAGGAGGGATGCAAGGGTAGGCGTGTCCATACTCTACCCCTCAGTCCCTAGCTAAGACTTGCCTCCTCAGAGAAACCTTCCTGACTTCATTAGTCAATAAATAAAGTACCCCTCCCCATCACTTTCCATCAATCACACCATTTCCTGAGTATGTGCTCAATCATGTCTGACTCTTTGTGACCCCATGGACTGTAGCCCACTGGGCTCCTCTGTCCATGGAATTCTCCAGGCAAGAATACTGGAGTGGGTTGCCATTTCCTTCTCCAGAGAATCTTCCCCACCCAGAGACTGAATCTGCATCTCCTGCATTGCAGGCAGATTCTTTACCACTTGAGCCACCTGGTAAACCCCAGGTGGAAATGTGGAAAGGGAGGGTCAAATTCCTGCAATGGTACCCCATTTTCTTTCTTTCTTTTTTTAAAAAAAAAAAACCCTCTATGATTCCCATGTGAAAACCTGCACAGAGATACCAGCTTAATTCATAACTGCCAAAACCTGGAAACAACCAGGATGTCCTTTGCTGCTGCTGCTTCTGCTAAGTCGCTTCAGTTGTGTCCGACTCTGTGTGACCCCATAGATGGCAGCCCACCAGACTTCCCCGCCCCTGGGATTCTCCAGGCAAGAACACTGGAGTGGGTTGCCATTTCCTTCTCCAAGGATGTCCTTTAGTAGGTGAATAAATAAATAAACTGTGGTACATCTAGAATGGCTCCCCATTTTCCTCAGAGTAAAAACCCAAGGTCCTCACAATGGCCTTCAAGGTCCCACATGATCCTTTTCAAATTTGGTTGCCTCCCTCAATTCACCTTCAGCTCCTCTCCTCCTAACTGTGTTAATCCCACCAGCCTTCTTGCTGTTCTTCAAACATATCAGGCCTGCTCCTGCCCCAGGACCTTTGCACAGTCTTTCTCCTCTTCCTGGACTATTCTTTCTCTAGAAATCTGCAGGAGTCCCTACGTCATCTTCTTCAAGTTTTTGTTCAAAAATCACCTTCTCAAGAAAGCCTCCCCTGAGTGTCCTGTTCAAAATGGCAACATGCTTTCCACACCCTGTCTCTCTTACCTGACTGTTTTTTCTAAGCACTGACCACTACCAGTCTTGTATTATAGAATGCAGTTATTTGTTATGTGTGTTGTGTACTGTCTCTCTCCCCAACTAGGACTTAAGTTCCATAAGGACAGGTATCTTTGTTTTGTTTGGCTGTGTCTTGTGGCCTGTGGGATTTTAGTTCTCTCATCAGGGATTGAATCTGGGCCCTTGGCAGTTAGCGTATGGAATCCTAACCACTGGGCCGCCAGGGAATTCTCTCTTTGTTTTGTGGCTATACCACACAATATGTAGGATCTACAAGCAGGGATCAAATGCCTGCCCCCCTGCAATGAAAGACTTGAATCTTAACCACTGGACCACCAGTGAGGTCCCTCTCTTTGTCTGATTGCTGCTCCATCTTAAGTCCCTGGAACAGCACCCAACACATCATAGGTATTCAATGTATCGAGTGAGTGAACAGACTGCATCCCTGTTAGAGAGATCTTGACTCTCTCCGTCTCTACTCTTACCTTCTCTCCACTCCCCTATCCACCTCCTTTTTTATAATCTGACCCCCCAACCCAGAATGCCAGTTTCATGGGAGCTGGGGCCTACATCTAGCTGGATGTTGGTGGTATCAGACTTAACCCCTGGGGCTTTCTGGAGGAGGCGGCCTGGTGGTAGACCAACCAGGAGGGAAAACATCTGATGCTTCCAGGCAGAAGGAAAAGACCATGTGTCGGCGGGGTGCTGGCATGGGGAAGAAAGACGAAGGATGTGGCTGAGGTCAGCAGAAGCCCAGGAGAGAGACCAGGCTGAGCCTGGGCCTGAGGCCGTGGCTGGTTAAGATTGTGGGTTTGAGGCACAGGGGGGCCTTGCAGGATACACATTTGGAGGAAGAGGCTGAGTTTCTCAACAAGAATCCCTGGAGGAAGGAATTTTCTGGGTCTTCCTCTGGGGTTTGCAGTGACAGGCATAGGGGCGGTGTTGCCCTGTAATCCAGAAGGCTTCCAGTGGGAGCTCTGGCTGCAGGATCCATGCCCACATTTCCTGCAGAACATGGCACCTAGAGTGTGCTTTTTCTAAGTTTAAAAAATATATATATATTTATTTATTTGGCTGTGTTGGGTCTTACGGAGAAGGCAATGGCACCCCACTCCAGTACTCTTGCCTGGAAAATCCCATGGGTCGAGGAGCCTGGTAGGCTGCAGTCCATGGGGTCGCTAGGAGTCGGACATGACTGAGCGACTTCACTTTCACTTTTCACTTTCATGCATTGGAGAAGGAAATGGCAACCCACTCCAGTGTTCTTGCCTGGAGAATCCCAGGGACGGGGGAGCCTGGTGGGCTGCCGTCTATGGGGTCCCACAGAGTTGGACACTACTGAAGTGACTTAGCATGTTGGGTCTTAGTTGCAGCACCTGGGATGTTCGTTGCATCGTGTGAAATCTTTTGTGTTGGGGCATGGATTCTTTAGTTGGGGCATGTGAGCCTAGTTGCCCCGAGGCATGTGGGATCTTAGTTCCCTGATTAGGGATCAAACCCATGTCCCCTGCATTGCAAGGCAGATTATTAACCAGTGGACCACCAGGGAAGTCTCAGAGTGCTGGTTTTGTATTTGATTCCAGCTGATATATATATATGTATATATATATATTTTTTTTTTTTCCAATAGGAATGAATTCTTATTTTTGAAAAATCAAAATCTAATAATTACTATTCCCATAACACAGAGATGGAATGAGAGAGTGAGCAAGAGTTAAAGAACCACACACAGTAGGCACGAGGTCTCCCTGCCAGCCCGCTGTCCCTGACCGCTCTCCTTTGGCCCCAGGGGAGAGGCCTGGCCGTCTGCCTCATGGTGTGGAAAACCCAGAAGGAAAGTGGTTTTGAAATTCTACTCATGACTGATACCTTTCTGGACATTTTTGGCCATTGTCAGAGCCTGGCCTCTGCTTCCCCCATCTGTCACAACCTCCTTTGAATTCTTTAAAAGGCTCTATCTTTTGTTGTCATATGGATACACTATTATATAGCACATTCAAACGGGACAGGTTTTGTGAGCAAAGAATGTTGAGCTTTTCCCTGATCTACAACTCGTAACCCTTGGTTCCTTAGGAACCGCTTACTCTCCTGAACCTGTGAATGGTGCCTCCATCACCACCGTGGCTTGGGCCTGAAGCCTGGTGTTCATATTTGATCATTGCTTTTGCTTTATCTCCCACATCCAACTCTATCAGCAACCCTGGGGCCTGTTCTGTCTCAAAAATATTTCCATCCCTTGCTCCCCCTTTCCCACTCTTTGGCCCGGGCTCCGTGGCTTTCTTGGTTGCCCCCTCCAGCCCCTCCAATTCTTGCCCCTCCCAGCAGCCAGGATGAGCTTTGACAGCACACACACAGCGTCCTGCCGTCTGCTTAAACCCTCCCTGTGTACCGTAAAGCCGGCCTTCCTCATCTGCCTCCTGGCAACCCCTTCCTTCTCCCCGAGGGGACCCCTCACCCCCTGCACACCCTGACCTCTCCATTCCTGGACATATCAGTTTCATGTCTGCCTTAGGGACTTTGCTCTCCTTCCTCCTGGAAGGAACACTCTGGCTCCACACCTTTGCATGGATGCCTTCTCCTCACCTTTCAGGACTCAGATCAATGTCACCTCCTCCAAGAGGCCTTCCTTGAACACTACCCCCCCACAATGTAAATTAGATCACTGAGCTATTCAATGATTACCCTATTGACTTTCTTTATAGCATTTATCCCTAGTTGAATTAATCTGATGTGTTTACTTGTTTATTGTCTTACTCTCTCTCTCTCTCTCTCTCTCTCTCTCTCTCGGAGTCCAGGAAAGCAGGGAACTTGTCCAGGTGAGTTATCACTGTATGCCCGTGTCCAGTGTTTGGGGTTTAATACATATTTGTCAAATGGATGAAGGCTCCAATTCTGCCTTTGCTGAACTTCTAGCGATTTTGCAAGCTCTCTTACACAATCAGAAGGTTGGTAACCTGTTTGCACTCTCATTCCAAGGATTTTAGGCCTGCTTGGCCAATCAAGTTACAGCTCATCAATTCTTGGCGGCCCCACCCGTGCCAGCAGGACACAGAACCCACAGGAGGTCCTTGGCGCCTGCTTGTGGGATTGAGTTGGTTAACGCCTGGCCCCTGTACTGATTATCTGGGCGACTTCAAGCGAGTCAGCATACGTTTTGTTGTCTCCATTCTTCACCTGGAAAGATAATGAGGTTTGTACAGATAGTCTCACATTTCACAAGGGTTGCACACGTTAAGACTTCTGGGGTTCCCACTGGCCAGTCCGGGTGAGGAGAGTGAAGAGAAGAGAGAAGAGGTGGAGGTGGTCAGGCCTGGTGGGAACCTTCGGACCTGAAGTGAACCCAGAAGGCCTGCTGGAGGAGGAACTGAGCTGTGGAGTGGGGAAGGGGAGGAATGCCGAGGCAGCCCAAAGCACCCCTTCTGGTGGGTTCTCAGGTATTTATGGCCTCTTCGGCTGGTCGGAATGCAGGTGTGGATTTGCTCTCGGACTTCGGGCTCTGCTGCAGGCCTCAGGCTGGGGAGACTTTTAGGAATGTGCCCCTTGCCTTCCAGAGCCACCTTTGGCCTTACCTGCTGTTTACCATCCTCTTCCTCCCCCTCTGTCCCCCTTGGCAGCCTGAGCGAGTGCCAGGAAATTGTTGGTCAAAGGTGAGGTCACCAAGGACCCGGAGAAACAGCAGGTCCTCATTAACCTTGTTTACCGGCCAGATACCTGTGGCCTTACAAGGTTCTTCCTACCCCTTCTCATTACCCGTGTCTCCTGCTCCTTTAGAAGTTCATATCCACTGGGCAGATTTTGGTGGGGATTTCTTCATAACTGATCTTCCCAAGAGGCTCCCCATCTCTCCAGCTTCTGGTACATAGTGTATGTCTCAGGTCACATCTCAGACCATGTGGTTATCTGGGTTTAGAGGCTGGCTTCCCAATAAGGCTGTAAGATCTTTGAGGTAAGGACTGTGCTCATTTGCCATTGTACCCCCAGAGCCTGGCTTTTAACAATATCTTTTTCAACAGTTGGATGAATGAGACTAATGTTATGTAGTGCAAACCTCACCTCCTCTGGGCAGCCTCCTGGGATGACTTCCATCCAGGTCTATTACCCTCCCATTCCTAACTTTGGTCTGCCTATCCCATCCTGATTTCTCCTTGCAGTTGCTCTCATATTATTTCAGAGGGCTGCATTTGACCTCCAGTAAGCTCTGCAAAGGCAGAGACTATGTCCTCTGATTCTCCCATCTTGCCCCTAATGGATGCTCACCAACAAAGTGGCCTGTGGGATATGGGCCAAAGTGGGACCAGGAAGGTCAGATTATTAATCAAGTTCACCTATCTTTTTTTTGGACTGTGCTTGGTCTCTGCTGCTGCTGTGTGGGCTTTCTCTCACCGCAGTGAGTGGGGGCTACTCTCTACTTGTGGCGCTTGGGTTTCTCACTGTGTGGCTTCCCTTGCTGCCTAGCGC
Source organism: Bubalus bubalis (assembly GCF_019923935.1). Lineage (NCBI taxonomy): Eukaryota > Metazoa > Chordata > Mammalia > Artiodactyla > Bovidae > Bubalus > Bubalus bubalis. Next base: position 34,541,043 of record NC_059158.1, on the reverse strand, counting down.
AGGCTCTAGAGTGCATGGGCTTCAGTAGTTGTGGCAGGCAGGCTTGGTTGCTCCGTGGCAAGTGGAATTTTCCTGGACTAGGGATCGAATTAGTGTGCCCTGAATTGGCAGGCGGATTCTTAACCACTGGTCTACTATGGAAGTTCTCATCTGTCTTTTTGATGAAAGAGCTTGGTCTTGTCCTGGCCCAACCTGCACATCATCACTCAGATCTGGGGTTCCCTTCTATGTACAGTGCTGTTTTAAAACTGTTGACATTTATTCATTTATTCACTCAAAAAACATTTGCCTGGGGCCTTGCATGTGCCAGGCACTGGGCTTGCTCTGACTCTGAGTCGCGGTGATTCAGTTTTTAGTCCCCAGGAGTACAAAGCATTCAGAGAGGTGGATATTTACCAGCACAGTGCCTCAGCTTTGCGGCCAAATACTGGGGCTGTCAGAGAAATCTTCCCTGAGGAAGTCTCAAAGATTCTTACTCAGCCATTCATCTGGTGTAAGCAGTTTAAGAAAGCTTTTGCCCATCTTGGTCAGCTTAAGAGATGCTTGTAACCCATCTGTGATCCTGGTTCACAGGGAGGAGGAGGAAGGTGGAGGCCATGCCCTGCATCAGCACCCCCTACCCAATCATTGCCCCCTGAGGGATGAGAGGCACAGACACTGGCTGGCAAAGAGAAGACCCATCGCCGACAGGCAGACATACTGGGCTCAGAGATGGGCAGAGACACTCCCGAGGCCCCGGATGACTCCAGGCCGAGCTGGGTTCAGAATTCAAGTGGCCTGACTTCCACCCACTAGATGCCCACCTGCCCTTGTCTTCACTAGGCCAGTGCTTTCGCTGGGTCAGCCCCTTGAGCTCTGGGCTGGGTGCTGGGCACAGATGGGCGGACCCTCGAGGGCTCCCCTTCTTGCACAGAGAAAGATGGACACTGAAAGGGTGGTCCAGGCTGAGACACCTGTTGGAAGGAGGCGGGTATGAGCCGAGCCTCACAATTCGGGTAGAAGGATGACCATCTTCGAGAATACGTCTCCTGGAGACCTGAGTGCGCAGCCCAGCTCCGTTTTTCATGGGCAGAGCAAGTTTATCAGAGGGAGAGAGCGGGAAAGAGAAAGGGGCCAGGAGAAGCCGTACTCCAGGCTGGACTGCCCGGCTGTGGGCCTGCCTGGGCAGGCTGCTCGTAGCTCCCAGACCTTGTTTTCCATAGCTGCCTCGGGGCACAAAGTCCAGTGGGGTGATTTTGTCATCTCTTCCCAGGGCAGCCTTAAAGGGCCAGCACTTCCCTGGGGCTAATGATTACCTATTGGGTCACCAACAGCCCCAGATGTCAATGTGTGTAAGAATAGCTGGAAGGTGGGAATGGAGGGGTGGCCCAGGACAGGGCAGGGCAGCCCAAAAAGGAGGACGATGGCTCCTTGGAATGCCTCCTCTTGGGCCTGGCTCCTCTCCATGCGTGGGCTGTAAGGAGGGACCTGGGCCTTTAAGGGCAAACAGCCCATGGAACTTGTGAGCCCCAAAGGGAGGGTAAAGTCCAGGGTGCTGCCCCCCCCCACAACACTGACAGGAGAGCAATTTTGGGGGAGAGGAAAAAACATTCCAGGCTTGGGATTCCCATAGGTGGGAGGGGCTTCTAGCCACAGCAAAAGAAGGGGCACATCTGAGACTTCAGGTGGTCAGAACTTGGCCGGGCAGGCCCCTCACCCTCAGACACTGGAAGGTGCCCCAGACACTGTCACCCCAGCCTTGGGAAGCAGAGCGCAAGTAATAATAATGAGAACTTTGTGGGACCCTGGGGACGCTATAGAGCCACCTGTACTCCTTAAAACAACCCCCCGTTTGTGAGAAGGGTACAAACATCACCCTCATTTTTACCCACGTGAAGAATGAAGCCCAGAGAGCTTATGTAACGGCTCAGGATCACACGGAGAGCAAGGAGCAGCGCAGGACTTGACCCCTGGCCTGGGTTGTGTCAAAGTTCAGAGCTTTTTGCCACTGTGGGTGATGGGGATGTTTCCTCGCTGGTCTGGCTCAACCAGGCCTCTGGAGAGCTTTCGAGATTTATCCATCCAGCCTCTGTCTCTCCTCCTCGCCCTCCCTGGGTGAGAACCTAGGTGCCCTGTGCTCAGCCGGGCTGGATCCACTCATCACTGCCTTGAGATCCATGGCTGCAAGTGGCTGTGGCCTCGCTGCTGCCCTGGGTGCTCGCCAGGGACAGAGGCTCTGAGGGGCTTATCAAGTAGGACAGCCCTGGAGGAGGCAGAGGGATGGACAAGATGACCCTCACAGGAAAGCCCCCTGGGGAAAGGCCTGTCCCTACCTCTGGGAAGGCGCGGCCTCAAACTCTCACTCCTGTCCTACCTCTGGTTCACGGAGCTCTTCAGGAAATCTTTCTCCAGGTGTGTAAACTTAATGCCTTCCACGCCAGGCTGTGGCCTTCAATGGTTCTCACCTGTGTTTGAATAAACTCCGGGAGTTGGTGATGGACGGGAGGCCTGGCGTTCTGTAGTCCATGGGGTCGCAAAGAGTCAGACATGACTGAGAGACTGAACTGAACTGAGCTGAACACCTGCCACAAATACAAGCTGCCGGTTTATCCTTTCCCAAGCCCTTTGCACAGGCAATTTCCTATGGGTTTGGCAGAGCAGGGTTTTTTTCAATCCCACAGACAGAAGAGGAAACTGAACCTTTGCACGAGGAAGTAACTGGACACAGCAAGGTTTGGTGGCAGAGGTCAGCTCTGCCCTCACCTCCGCTCAGCTGATCCTCCTGCTGCTTCCATCGTGGCCTCAGTTGTGTCCCTGCCTCGGGGAAACTCTCCCATCACATTCTGGCTGGCTTAGCAGTTATGTTTTGCCTCCAGTTCTTTGACTTATTTTACTGTGCTAAGGCACACATAACATAACATTTACTGTCTTTACCATGTAAGATACAGTCCAGTTCAGTGGTATTAAGAGCATTCATCTCGTTGTGCAAAGGTCAGCACAGTCTCTGGAACTTTTCTTTTCTGACTGAAACTCAGGACCCACTACACAACTTTCCATTCTCTCTTGCTCGGCCCCTGAAAATACCATTCCGTGTTCTGTCTCTATGATCTTTACTACTCTAAATACCTTGCATGAATGGAACAATACTTAATAAAATATCCTCCAGGTGTTCCCCTGTTGTAGGCTATGTTAGAAATCCCTTTCATTTTAGGCTGAATAATATTCCATTGTATGCACAGACCACACTTTGTTTATCTGTTCATCCATCCGTGTGCACCTGGGTTGCTTCCATATTTTAGCTGTTCTGAACAATGTTGCTGTGGGTTGCATGGGTGTACAAATATCTCTTGCAGACCCTGCTTTCAATGCTTTTGGGTATATACCCAGAAATGAGATTGCCAGATCATATGGCAATTCTCTTTTTAGTATCTTCCATAGCGGCTACACCATTTTATATTCTTCCCAGTGGAGCACAAAATTTCCAATTTCTCCACATCATCCCAAAATATGTGATTTGGGGTGTTCTGGGTAGCAGCCATTCTAACGGGTGTGAGGTGGTATCTTATTGTAGTTTTAATTTGTTTCCCTAATGAACTGTGACGTTGAGTACTTTCTCATGTGCTTATTGGCCATTTGTACATCTTCTTTGGAAATATATCTCTTCAACTCCTTTGCCCATTAAAATTCTTTTCCTTTTTTGGCCACACCACATGGCATATAGGATTTTAGTTCCCCAACCAGGGATCAAACCTGCATCCCCCTGGAGTGGAAGCAAAGAGTCTTAGCCACTGGATCATCAGGAAAGTCCCTCCTTGCCCATTTTTGAAATGAGTTGTTTGATTTTGTTGTTGTTGTTGAGTTTGGGGAGTTTTGTGTGCGTGTGTGTGTGTGTGTGTGTGTGTATATATATACACACTCTGTTTTTTTCTATATATATATTCTGTATATTAAGCACTTCTCAGATGTATAACTTGCAGACATTTTCTCTCATTCTGTGGGTTACCTTTTTACTCTGTTGATAGTATCTTTTGATACACAAAGTATTTTAAAATTCCATGAATTCCAGTAGTTCTTGGTGCTGTTGATGGGCTCCTTCATATGGCATTCCAGAGTAGCCCATACGCAAGCTTCCTCTAGACCTGTCTCCCTGACTTGATGGCCTGTTTACCTGCTGACCTCACTCATGGACAGGGAGCTCCCTGGGGCCGAGCTGCAGCCTGATTGAGGTCTGTGTTTGCAGCATCAGCACAGGGCCTGGCACGTAACAGGTGCCCAGTATATGTTTGGTGAATGGGTGAAAATGACCTACGTGTGATGACAGATGACTCAGGCTGGGGTTGGTGGGGGGAGCAGGAGAGACGAGGGGCCCCAGCGTTATGGAGAAATGGGTATGAGAGGACTTCCCTGGTGGCACAGTGGGTGAGAATCTGCCTGCCAGTGCAGGGGACACGGGTTCAATCCCTGATCCCGGAAGATTCCACATGCCGTGGAGCCGCTGAGCCCGTGCGCCACAGCCACTGAGCCCTCGCTCTAGAGTCTGTGAGACACAGTTACTGAGCCCGTGTCCTCCAACTACTGAGGCTCGTGTCCCTAGAGCCTGTGCCCCAGAACAGGAGCGGCCACTGTGATGAGAAACCGCATACCGCAAGGAAGAGTGGCCCCAGCTCGCCCCAGAGCAGGAAAGCCGGCCCAAAGCCGTGAAGACCCAGCGTGGCCAAAAATAAAAATAAATAAATAAATAGAAATTTAAAAAAATAAATAAATAGGCACGAGACAGCCTGCTGCTGCCAACAGAAGGAGGAGAGCAAGACGGTGAGGAGCACGGACTTTGGAGCTGGGTGCCCAGTTCGAATCCTCTCTTATTGGTTGCAGTAACTTAACCCTTCTAGGCCTCAATCTCTTGGCCGTCTTTGAAATGGGAGTAAAAATAGTATCTAGTTTAGAAGATTGGTTATGAGAATCAAATGGCTTGTAAAACCCGGAGAATAGGGCTTAGCATATCATAAACATTATACAGGCACTGGGTGTTATTATTACTTCACCACAGTCTCAGCAGTTTGAGGGCAGAGAACACACTCCCTACCTCACTGTGGCCCCAGCACCTCGCACAGTGCCCGACACGGAGCTGGTGCTCGTGAGTATTTATTAACTAAATTAAACTGTCTTTTGTCCACCAGGCAGTCCTTCTTTGCGACCTTAGTTTCTCCTGCTATGTTCCTGACACTCTCAGTCCTGTTATTCATGGTCCTGCTGCTCAGCTTAGTCTTGGTCTCTTTTCACCCTGGAAAGGACCTCTAGGAAGGAAAACTGGTCCTCAGTCCTTCAAAGAGGGAGCCTGGGGCTGGGTGGGCTGGGTGATCAGTCACGAGAGTGGAGGCTGGCAGAGGGCCGCCTCTCTCCATTTGTCCTCTGTGTCCCTGCCCCAAGTCCTAGAGTCACAGAGTCTCAGGGCTGTTCTAGCCCCATGGAGAGACCTGAACCACTCGGTACCTGTTCTGTGTGGCTTGCCAGCTGCCTGGTTTCTCTCTTGGAACTAGGGAATCAGAGAGAAGAGAAGATGTTCTGAAAGACGTCTTGTCTCCTTCTAGAGGGTCTAGGATGTGACTCTTTTAATATATTACTGACTTGTTTATTTTTGGCTGCACTGGGTCTTTGTTGCTGTGCCAGCTTTTCTCTAGTTGCAGTGAGCAGGGGCTCCTCTCTCATTGTGGAGCTTGGGCTCTGGGTATGTGGGCTCGGTAGTTGCGGCTCCTGGGCTCTAGAGCACGGGCTCAGTAGTTGTGGTGCGTGGATTTAGCTGCTCGATCTGGGATCCAGCCCATGTCTCCTGCACTGGCAGGCAGATTCTTCACCACTGAGCCACCAGGGAAGCCCAGGATGTGATTCTTTGGATCATCTCCTTGGCACTGTTGTTACTTGCGCAGGCAGCTGGGAGCCAAGCCCTAGAGTGAGGGTGGAGGGACAGCCTTGATGCTTCCCCAGGTCTGGTGACGGCGGGACAGACTTCTCTGCAGGCTGCCCCACTGCCCTCCATTCACTGGGCCCTGCTGCCGCAGTCAGCTGAGCCCCAGGATGCCAGGCCCACGTGGACCTGGGCAGTCAGCTGTGCCCTCTGCCCAGGGGTCAGCACTCCCTGGGCTCCTGAGGTCCCGAGTCCCCTGACGTCACTCAGATCCTGTGACTCGCCCCTCCCCACTCTGGAGGAACCTTGTGCCTGAAGACTTTGGTCTTTCCTCTGATGCTCGTAGGCAGAGTGGCTGGTGGGTCAGGTGCCAGTGGGTGATGGGGAGGCTTGGAGGCTGGCATGGGCCCTGCATGGGTGGCTCTGTGTGTAACAGCCATGAGTCACAACTTTCAGGCAGCAAGGAGGAGAGAGGGCAGGTCATGGGCACTGTGTATGTGGGGTGTGGAAGGGGTGTGGAACCTGGGTTCACACCCCAGATGTTCCCATCGACTGAGAAGCCCGGTAGCTGACCTGCATCTTCATGAGAGTGGGGCGAGCTTGTGCACGAGTGTGTGGTCTAAGTGTAAGTGCAGGGATGTGAGGAGTGGGGTGACGTGGAGGGTGGGCAGAGTGTGTGCTCCTGGTGCCTGTACTGTGAGTGGGGTGGTCTGTGTTGGGAACGGGGTTGGTACTGGTTCTGGACTTGGGGGCTAAGCAGAGGTCACTGTAGAGAGTGACCACAGAGTTACAAGGTGCCTCGATCTCTGTTTTAATTTAACCTCAGCCTCTGCTGGGGTCAGGTTGCTGGGTAACTGTTGGGAATGGGGGTAGAATTTAGGGCCTCCTATTGCCATAACCCCCCGCCCCAGCTGCTGATTATCATCTGAACAATGATGACATAGGAGGGGAGAGGTGTGATGACCGAGGGTAACCTTGGTCATCACACCTCCAGCCAGCAGGGCTGGCTTTTGGGGGGTGGTTTCTGTGTGTTTATGAGTGTCAGTGTGTATATGTGTTGTTTCAAGTATGGTTTATCTTTGTGTATATAAACATGTGTGAGCCTGTGGCCTGTGATGGGCTCTGTGTGTCACTTTTGAGGTGTGCGTTCCCATGTGTATATCCATGAGCTGTGCCATGGTATTTTATTTTATTTTTTGATTGAGGGAGCATGCTGGAGTCACATTTTCCAAATTACACAAATAGAAACAGCATTCTAGAATTAAATGCTAACAGTCCCCATTTTATATATATATACACACACACACATATATACACATGTGTCTTACTTTATACTATATATATTTGCTATATATCAAAATAAATGCCTTTGGTATATATTGAAACAATTTCATTGAACAATTAAAAATGTAAACCATTTTTTCTAATAATTTACATCTTCTGATAAGAAAATGATTCGTGTTTTGATTGTTGTTGTTCAATCACTAAGTTGTGTCCAACTCTCTGTGACCCCATGGACTGCAGCCCTCCAGGCTTCCCTGTCCTTCACCATCTCCCGGAGTCTGTTCAAATTCAAGTCCTTGAGTCAGTGACGCTATCTAACCATCTCATCCTTTGCCACTCCCTTCTCCTTTTGCCTTCAGTCTAGTTGTTTGTTATCCTTCTTTCCCACCAGAATATAATGTTGAGGAGGGCAGGCATTTATTTGGTCTTCCTTGCTTACTGTTGTATTCCAGTTCCTAGAACTGTGCCTGGCATGTAGAAGGTGCTGAAGAAATACGTTTTAAGTGAAAGGGAAAGCATTTCTGAGAAAACGCATTTAAGAGGCCTGAAGGGTGAGGAGGCATTTACCGGGCCAACAAGGGGTAAGGACTGCTTAGGTGGCAGCCACAGTATGTACAAAGGTCCTGAGGCAGGTGGGGCAGAATGCATTCTGGGAGCTGTCAGGTGGCTGGTGCAGCTGGATTTCTGTGTGTGTGTGTGTGTGTGTGTGTGTATGTAGGGCTTTCACAGTCATTTGAAGGAGTTCACAAAGTCATTGAAGAGTTTCAAGCAAAGGAGTGACATAATTGGATTTGTGTTTTAAAAATATTCCCCATTGCTGGAGGGGGCTGGACTCTGGTGTTGGGTTGAGAGGGCAAGCAGCAGTGCTGTGCTGGGTTGGGGCCTGGCACCTTCCTTCAGCGAGAAGGTGGCTCAGCCTGGGGTGGTGGCTATGAGGATGGAGCTCCTAGGACAGAGTCAGGAGCCTTCTCAGCAGGGGACTTGGCCGGGTTACCAGGATAGGCTGAGTTGAAGGAGTTTGGGAGCCGAGGGAGAGAGAGGTGCTGGGAGAGACTCCAAAATGTCCGAGTTGCTTAATTGGTTGGCTGGTGAATCGAGTGTTTCCCATGTGCTGAGCGATTTGCTATTTCACTCTCCCAATTAATCTTCACAGCCCTCTGAGGCGGGTCAGATGATAATCCATGAGGAAACGGAGGCGTAGAGTGATAAGCCCTCTGCTGTAGGGTTTAGACTTGGCGCTCTGAAGCCCTCCTATCTAATAACATCAAGGCTTACACTTGGCTGGTTAGAATGGAGATCATAAAATAATTAGACGAATGCAGGGCAAATATTTCATTCTGATTGGAGACTCATGGATCCGCTAACATTGGCCTGAATTTAGATGTGTGACTGGGTCCCTCCCCTGGGCCCAGGCCCTCCCGAGCCTTGAATGATCTTTCTTGCATAAACCTCCCCGTGACTCTCTGTCTTCCCTGGGTTCCAGTTCTGGTTTATTTAAAGTAGAGCTAGAATATCATACCTCTTAAGAACCAGTTGAAGGCAAGATTCCTCTAGATGTTTAGACCCTCCTGCTCTCCCAATAGCCCTCTCCCCCACAACAGCCTGCCAGCTCCCCTCTTTACCATCTGTCTGTTTTCCACTTGACTCAGTGGCAAATTTTTTCGGTAGTTTGCCATTACCAAACCTTCCAAAGCATTCAACTTGTATTTCTTAATTAAAAAAGAAAACTTTTTCTTTTCACAGTCACATTGCATTGCTTTGAGTCATATTTAATTAAATTAAGTAATTATAATAATGAGTGCAACTGGCAGACAGATTTGGGGGACAAACACAATGGCTCTTGGGACACAAGTGGCTTGACTGGTGGGAGTGGAGATGGACAGGAGTGTTGGAGAGCTTCCCCAGGGTTGGGGAGGGGGAGCTGGCCCAAGCCCTCCCTGCAGAGGGCATCGGTCTTCAGGCTTCTCAGTGGCAGTGCAGAGTTATCAGATGAGGCCTCAGGCAAGGCGGGCCACCAGGTGAGAATGTGGGCAAGTGGGAGGACTACCTCTGGGGTGACACCCTGTTACATTTAACCAGAAGATGAATTCTGTGTTCAGTATTAAGTACACATATTCGGAGCCCTTGGGAATCAATATGAAATGCTGCTGCTGCTGCTAAGTCACGTCAGTCGTGTCCAACTCTGTGCAACCCCACAGACGGCAGCCCACCAGGCTCCCCCATCCCTGGGATTCTCCAGGCAAGAACACTGGAATGGGTTGCCATTTCCTTCTCCAATGCATGAAAGTGAAAAGTGAAAGTGAAGTCTCTCAGTCGTGTCCGACTCCTAGCGACCCCATGGACTGCAGCCTACCAGGCTCCTCCATCCATGGGATTTTCCAGGCAAGAGTACTGGAGTGGGGTGCCATTGCCTTCTCCCATATGAAATGCTATGAGTGGTTTAAATGCTCAGTTTGATTAGGTTTAAAAAGTATGCTTTGTATCTCTATTAATAATGAGTGGGCAGGGATGGCAGTCACTTTGGAACTTCTCATTTTCCCGAATCAAGCCCTGGGAAAGGCAGTAGTAGCTAGCGCCTTTGGGAGTGGCTGAGCAGTGCCCTGTTTTCTACTGAGGTGTCTGCTGTACTTGGCGAGGCTGGACTCCATCCTGAAGGCCGAGTTTCTGCCTTTGAGGAACGTCTATTCCTAAAGAGAGTGAAGGTGGTGAGATTCCCTGAAACCATAGGGATCTGGATCTAGGTGCTGGAAAGGGGGGACCTTCCGGTTGGGCTGACAGGCTGTGTCTTGCTCCCGGGGCCACCAGGGCAACAGAAGGGCAGGGATGGGATGGTGCTTTCTTGATGCACAATGCCCACCTGGCCCAGGGTGGGACACAACAGGTGGGGACTTCATCTGAGAGCACTAGCCGCGCCTGACTAGTTCTTAATGAGCACCGGGGACTGTTCCATCCCTCAGAGGGCTGGGGAGGCAGATGGGGGCAGGATCGGTGGACAGAGTGGCACTTACGTGGGAAATGTGGGATAAAGGTGAGCTCCTTCCATATTCTCAATAGTCAGGGAAGGGAAATTGGTTTAGTTCAGTCGAACCATCATTTCTTTTCTTTCTTTCTTTCTTTTTTAAAAGTGTATTTATTTATTTTGGCTGTGCTGGGTGTTGCATCATGTGGGATCTTTAGTTGTGGCATGTGGGATCTAGTTCCCTGACCAGGGGTTGAACCCAGGCTCCCTGTATTGGGAGTGTGGAGTCTTAGCCTCTGGACCACCAGGTCTGAACCATCATTTCTGTGTTAGGTTCTGGTAACACCAAGAGAAATATGACACCATTCCTGCCCTCAAAATCATACCACCTAGTCATGGAGACAGAGTCCAACAGGAATTTTTTCATGTACCATGCTATGGCAGTTTAGAATGGATTTAGTCTCAGGTAACAGAATAGATAGTAGACAGTGTCTTGAGCAATGAAGACATTTATCAGTCTCACACAACAGGAAGTCTGGAGGCAGGTGGCTTCAGGCTTGGTGGCAGGACTCAACCAGGTTATAAAAAACTCCAGCTTTTTCTTTCTGCTCTGCCATCTTCAATATGTCAGCTTTTTTCCAAATGCTTGTTGCTTCATGGTTGCAGGTTGGCAGCTATGGTGCCTCCTACATTTTTATTCAAGGAAGAAAAGAAAAAGACCAAGAAGAAAATGGAACTGTACTTAAAATTTTTTTTTTATTGGAATATAGTTGATTTACAATGTTGTGTTAGTTTCTGGTGTATGGCAAAGTTAATCAGTTATACATATACAGGTATTCACTCTTTTACTTTTTATTAATTTTTAAAATTTTTGGCTGCCCTGGGTCTTTGTTGCTAAGACGCTTACTCCTTGGAAGGAAAGTTATGACCAACCTAGATAGTATATTCAAAAGCAGAGACATTACTTTGCCAACTAAGGTCTGTCTAGTCAAGGCTATGGTTTTTCCTGTGGTCATGTATGGATGTGAGAGTTGGACTGTGAAGAAGGCTGAGCGCTGAAGAATTGATGCTTTTGAACTGTGGTGTTGGAGAAGACTCTTGAGAGTCCCTTGGGCTGAAAGGAGATGCAACCAGTCCATTCTGAAGGAGATCAGCCCTGGGATGTCTTTGGAAGGACTGACGCTAAAGCTGAAACTCCAGTACTTTGGCCACCTCATGTGAAGAGTTGACTCATTGGAAAAGACTCTGATGCTGGGAGGGATTGGGGGCAGGAGGAGAAGGGGACGACAGAGGATGAGATGGCTGGATGGCATCACTGACTCGATGCACGTGAATCTGAGTGAACTCCGGGAGTTGGTGATGGACAGGGAGGCCTGGCATGCTGCAATTCATGGGGTCTCGAAGAGTCAGACACGACTGAGCGACTGAAGTGAACTGAACTGAGGGCTTTCTCTAGTTGCAGTGTGCAAGCTTCTCACTGCAGTGACTTCTCTTGTTGGGGAGCACGGACTCTAGAGCACACGGGCCCAGTAGATGAGGCACATGAATTTTGCTGCCTTGCTGCTTGTGGGATCTTCTCAGACCAGGAACTGAACCCATGTCCTCTGTGTTGGCAGGCAGAATATCCACTCTTTTTTAGATTCTTTCCTCATATAAGTCATTGCAGAGTATTGAGCAGAGTTCCCTGTGCTATACAGCAGGTCCTTATTAATGATCCATGTTATGTATATGTGTATGTCAATCCCAATTTCCCAATTTATCCCTCTCCTCCACCCCTGCTTCTCCACTGCCCTGGCTTCCCCTCCTGGTTAACTATAAGTTTGTTTTCTACATTGGTGACTCTATTTCTATTTTGTGAGGTTCATTTGTACCATTTTTTTTATTCCACCCATAAGCAATATCACGTATTTGTTTTTCTCTGATTTACTTCCCTCAATATGACAATCTCTAGGTAGTGGGACTGTATTCTCATTGGGCAAGAAACATGTTCTTCAGAAGCACCCTTAGAAAACAACCTCTTGTATTTCACTGGCTGAGTAAGAGAGGATGCTGCAAGGGAGGTAGGGAAAGTGAGGGAGGCGGCTGGCAACAGGATGTTCAGATGAAGCTTTATGCATCCTCTGGGCCTGGATACATCACCACCTGGAAAGATATGGGCTCTGGTGGCAAGGAGGAAGGGGTAGGGGGCACGGTGGCTCAGAGAACGAGCAGGGTCTTCCATGTGTAATAAGAGCCAAGTTCAGTCCCAGGAAGCCAAGAGAAACCAGAGAAGGAGAATTAGTCTAACCAGGGGAGGAAGGGGTCAGGGAAGGGGGAAGTTTTCCTGGAAAAAGTGGCCCCTGAGCGAGGCCCAGAGTACCCTTATCAAGAACAGTTGGCAAGTTGTCCTAATTTGAAGGAACAGCTAGAGAGGAAAAGTGCAGATGGGAAATGATGTACTGTGTCTAGGAAAGTGTGCACGATTAGAGATTTAGTTAAAGAATGGAGTTAGTTACAAAACAGAAACAGACTCACAGACTTCGAGAATGAGCTAACGGTTGCCAGGGGGAAGGATGCAGGGAAGAAATAGTTAGGGAGTTTGGGATGGACAGTACACACTGCTATATTTAAAATGGATAACCAGCAAGGACCTACTGCCCAGCACAGGGAACTCTGCTCAGTGTTATGTGGCAGCGTGGATGGGAGGGGAGTTTGGGGGAGAATGAATACGTGTATATGTACAGCTGAGTCCTTTTGCTATTCACCTGAAACTCACAGCATTTTTTGTTAATTGGCTAGGTACCCCAGTACAAAAACAAATAAATAAAGTTAGAAAGAGAGAGGTGGGAGGTGCAGGTGGAGAAGTGTTGTGGAAACCAGACCATGCTGGGCTTTGTAAGTCATGTGGCAACCTTGGATTTTATCCTGTAAGGTCTTGGATAGCTTTCCATGGTGGAAGGGCTTGGCTAGTTGTGCATTTTATCTTATTTTGAATATTTATTACTTTGGCTGCCCCGGGTCTTAGTTGTGGCACTCGGAATCTTTGATCTTTGTTGCAGTACTTGGAATCTTTACTTGCGGCCTATGGGATCTAGTTCCCTGAGCAGTGATTGAACCCAGGCTGCCTGCATTGAGAGCATGGAATCTTAGCCACTGGACCACAAGGAAAGTCTCTATTCATGCATCTTAGAAAGATCACTCATTGCTGGTGCAGAGAATGGATGAGAGAGGCCGAGGAGCTCAGACTGAAACAGGAATGTTCTTGCAAATATCCTGACGAGTGCTTCTGAAGGCCTGAAGTAAGACTTTCTGTAGTCAGCCTGAGAATATTTCTGCGACGATAGGCATGATTCCATGGAAAGAATCTCTGGGAGGGAAAGATGTCTCAAGGGGGCTTGGAAGCTCCCAAAAATATCCATCAGACTGTGCAATCACACACAGGCTGGTTTATGTTTCAAGAATGAGGAAAGAGGGGGAGGTGGCCAAAGACACAGTGGGCAGCGCAGGCTTTGCCAGATTGCTGGTTTGAGAGGGTTCGGGCAGCAATGGGAAGGGCACATACGAGACAGGGCCACGGGCCTGGGGAGCTGGTGCCTCGAAGACAAGAACGAGCAGAACTTTGTGAAAGACACTAGTGGCTACTCAAGCTTTTCTGGCCAGGATAAGAGCCCCAGGGAGACCAAAGGAGGAAGAGGCTGCCGCTGGGCCTGGCGGCATAATGTGGATGCGGAGTGGAGAGAGGGGGCACTCCTGGGGTTTGCCCCTCTTCCAGAAGCCAGGAGACCTGCCTTCAGACCCAGAGGCCAGGACCCCACTGGGAGGGGAAAGAGAAGCCCTCTTGGGAGGTAGCAGGGCCTCCTCGCATAATACGCCATTGCAGGCAAAAAGGAAGCCTGTGAACAAGTCTGTTGGGTCCACTCGGCCCCCTCAGCGGAAGTTTAAAGCATGCATATGCGGTAAAGAGGAAATGTGGTTCTGAGTACCAAAAAGAGGACGAGGTTGGAACCTGCAACTACACAGATGAGGGCAGTCCTGGGCCAGGGTACTGGTAGACTATGAAAGAAATGGTCTGTGGGTACTTAGAAAAGGAAGGGGTCACCAGGAAGGGCTCACTGTGACTAGTGGGTCAGGCCAATTAAAAACAAGTGTGTGTGAGTATGTGTACTCAGTCGTGTCTGACTCTATTCGACCCAATGAACTTAGCCTGCCCAGCTCCTCTGTCATGGAATGTTCCAGGCAAGAATATTGGAATGGGTTGCCATTTCCCAATTAAAAACAAGAGTATTGAGCAATAGATAAGGATAAAATGGAATAAAATTCAAAAAGATCAAAGAGTATACAGTGAAAAGTCTCCTTCTCACCCCTGCCTTCTGGCCTCCCAGTTTCCATCCTCAAAGGCAATCGGTGTTACCATGCATATCATCTATGGTGATATCTATCTATCTATCCACAGATGATATCTATAGGTGATATCACCTATCTATCTATCCATCCATCCATCCATTCATTTACCTACCTACTCACATACCCTTTAAAAAGGCAAAGTGTATTTCACTTGTCATTTAAAAATCTGTCTCTGCCTTTAACAATTTATCTTGGAGATTTCTACATAGCCACGCATGTGGAACTGCCTCACTTTTTAACGCCCTGGGCGTAGCCATGATCCAAATGCTCCATTGTTTATTCAGCCAGCCCTCCACAGTCCCCAGACTTTCTCTGTCATCCACATCTCTACAACGAATAACCTTGTATATCTGTCACTTTCTGTATGTCTGATACCTGTGATATGTGTGTGGTTTTTATAGAATACTCAGAGGTAGAATCGTTGAACTGAAGAATATGTGCATGTTTGATGGTTTTTTTTTTTCCAATTTGTTTTTATTTTTGGCTGTTGCTGGGTCTTTGTTGCTGTGCATGGGTTTTCTCTGGTTGTGGTGAGCAGGCGCTACTGTATGTTGGGGTGTGTGGGCTCAGTGCAGTGGCTTCTCTTGTTTCTAGGGTGCACCAGCTTCAGTAGGTGTGGCACATGGGCTTTGTTGCCCCTCGGCATGTGGCAGGCAAATTCTTAACCACTGGGCCACCAGAGAAGTCCTTGTGCATATTTAATTTTGATAGAATATCGTCAAATTGTAAACTTCCACAGGAGTTGTGCCAATTTTTGTCCCCATCTTGAATATGTGAGTGGGTCTGTCTCCCTATATTTTGGCTAACACTGTTTTCAAACTTTTAGGTCTTACTGGTGCTGAGTAATCAGACAGAAGAAAACTCCAGTTTTCATATGCTTTTCTTATATTAAGATTTCTGACTAATGGACTTTCTGACTCTCAGGAGAATTGGAGACTGGAAGATGTGGAAATTGTGGGAAGTATGGGAATTCCACAGAATTCTTGATACAGTCTCTCTGGCAATTTGATGGTCAAGATGGAGAAATGTAGCTGGATTCTAAAGTGGTTTTATGAATCAACAGCTGGATAAATGGCCATCCACTCATTCAGCAGATTCTTGGAGGGCCTACCAATTTGACTGATATATCCCTAGTCACTGGGATAGATCAATGAAGGAAATAGTGCTCCCCCCGCCCCAAATTCCTTCATGGAGCTTATGTTCTACAGGAAAAGACAAATAATAAATGAAAACCAGGAACAATTAAGTAAATTATGTAGTGTATTAGAAGACCATATGCCAAGGGTATTGCTAGGTCTAAAAGAGGACAGTTTCCAATTTCCAATGGATGCATGGTGGCCAAGGATTGTCATTAGCCCTGTCTTGTTCATGCAACAAAGATTGATTGCGCTTCTACTGCATGCCAGGTGCTGTTTTAGGAGCCAAGGATACAGCTATGAACAAAACAGACAAAAACCCTGGCCCCACTGGAGCTTATATTCTAGCAGTAGGAGACTGACAATAACAAAATAAGAAATGCATAGAGTATATTGTATGTTAGTCACTCAGTCATGTCCAACTCTTTGTGACCCCATGGATACCTCTTTGATACCCCTGCCAGTATCCTCTGTCCATGGGATTCTCCAGTCAAGAATACTGGAGTGGGTGGCCGTGCCTTCTTCCAGGGGTTCTTTCTGACCCAGGGATTGAACCTGGGTCTCCTGCATTGCAGTCCGATTCTTTACTGTGCGAAACACCAGGGAAGCCCCGTATAGTGTATTAGAAATGGAGGAAAAAAAAGTGCTAGGGAGAAAAATTAAGTGGGAAGGAATGATAAGCAGTGCCAAAAGGTGGGCTGGCAGTTCCAGACATGGTGGTCAGGGAAGGCCTTAGAAGGTGACTTGAGTGAAGACTAGAAGGAGGGACGGAGCATGTAGCTATCTGCAGAGGGAGGGCAGTTGCAAAACCTTGGAGGCTGAAGCAAGCTGAGTGTTGGAGGAGCAGCAAGTAAGTCAATGTGGCTGGAGCAGAGAGAATGAGGGGGAGCGAGTGGGGATGGAGTAGAGAAGGAAAGAGAAGCAAGAGAAACTGGGTCATGAAGGGTCTGGGGGCCACTGTGAAGACCTTCAGCTTCTACTCTGAGTGAGGCAGGAGCCATTGAAGGGTCTGAGCAGAGGAGGGCTAGGATCTGAATTAGATTTTAATAGGATGCTTCTGGCTGCTGTGTTGAGAATAGACTCTAGTGGGGGAGAGCAGAGCAGGGAACCGTAGTAATCCAAAGTGTGAGGGCAAAAGTCATGAGGCTCTTGCAAAAATCTGAGCGAGAAATGATAGTGGGTTGAACCGGATTGGAAGTGACTGAGAAATGGTTGGATCTGGATATGTTTTCAGTGGCATGCCTGCAGGGTTTGCTGCCAAATTTGATATGGATATGGAATGGGAGAGAAAGAGAGGACTTGACTGTAACTGCAAGGTTTTTGGTATGAGCCACTGGAAGGATATTTATAAATTTCTAGAAATCAAGATTCCCGGGAGAAATATCGATAACTTCTGATATGCAGATGACGTCACCCTTATGGCAGAAAGTGAAGAACTAAAGAGCCTCTCGATTAAAGTGAAAGAGAAGTGTGGAAAAGTTGGCTTAAAACTCAGCATTCAGAAAACTAAGATCATGGCATCTGGTCCCATCATTTCATGGCAAATAAATGGAGAAACAATGGAAACAGTGAGAGACTTTATTTTGGGGGGGCTCCAAAATCATTGCAGATGGTGGCTGCAGCCATGAAATTAAAAGATGCTTGCTCCTTGGAAGAAAAGCTATGACCAACCTCGACAGCATGTTAAAAAGCAGAGACATTACTTTACCAACAAAGATCTGTCTAGTCAAAGCTATAGTCCAGTAGTCATGTATGGATGTGAGAGTTGGACTATAAAGAAAGCTGAATGCTGAAGAATCGATGCTTTTGAACTGTGGTGTTGGAGAAGACTCTTGAGAGTCCCTTGGACAGCAAGGAGATCCAACCAGTCCATCCTAAAGGAAATCAGTCTGAATATTCATTGGAAGGACTGAGGCTGAAGCTGAAACTCCAATACTTTGGCGACCTGATGCGAAGAACCGACTCATTTGAGAAGATCCTGATGCTGGGAATGATTGAAGGTGTGAGGAGAAAGGGATGACAGAGGATGAGATGGTTGGATGGTATCAATGATGCAATGGACATGAGTTTGAGCAGGCTCTGAGAGTTGGTGATGGACAGGGAGGCCTGGTGTGCTGCAGTCCATGGGGTCACAAAGAGTCAGACACGACTGAGCAACTGAACTGAACTGGAAGGATGGAGTTGAGGTGACCGAGATCCTGAGACATGTGCCGCCTATGGGTGGACATGTCAGCTGGGAGTGGGAAGATCAGGTCAGGGTGTGAAATGCTAAGTCTGAGATGCCCTTTAGACATCTGGGTGGAGATGACAATGTACAAATAGACATGTGGGTCTGGGATTCAGAGGAGAGGTCTGGGCTGGAGATTTAAATTTTGGAGGCATCTGTTTATAAATAATATTTAAAGCCTCTGGTCTGGATGAGATCACCAGGGGAGTGAGTGAAGATAAGGATGAAAAGGGGTTCAAAGACTAGCTGTGGGGAATTCCAACATTACAGAGTTGGGGAGCCGAGAAACAACCAGTGACAGAGGCTGAGAAGGAGCGGCCAGGGGAGTAGAAGGAAAAACAGGAGAGTGTGATGGCTTGAAAATCAGTTGACAAAAAGGTTTTGATAAGAAGGTGACCAACTGTGCCAAATGGTACTGAGAAATTGGCTGGGATGAAGTCTGAGGACTGACCTTGGGACTGACAAGAGCAGTGAAGTACCAGTGCGGGAATCAGGACCCAGAAGGGCCACAACAGGTGGCTGTGAGGGATCAGTGATACAAGATGGTGTCTGCCAGGGCCTGCTTGGGGGTCCCCAAGGCCAACTGTCCAAGTTGGGAGGCGACAGAAGGACTTAGAACAAAAGACTTGGAGGCTTGTTGACAGCTCATGATGTGTCAGTGGTAACGAGTAACGATCTGACGAGAAAGGCAGTTACAGGCTGGCTTAATAGACGTATCATATCCAGAATGAGCGAGGTGACTGACCTGCTGAGCACAGCACACAAGGGAAACCGGGTTCAGCTGGGGGAGGGGAAGGTGGAGATAGACAGTGAGTGTGTGCAGAGCATGCACAGAGGGTAATGACCTGGAGAGGAGACTTGGTGAGAAATGAGTAAAGGGCTAGGGTTCTGAGTTTGGGAAAGAGTGGATGTGGGGGGCGTCTTTCATTCCAAGAACAGCCCTTCTAGGAAGGGCTCTAAAATGAGTATCTAAAAATGGTGGAATGAGGCTGAAAGGAGACAGACTGTGTGCCATGACCTCTCCTACATTTATTTGTGGGTTCCCCATGACATTTTGCCATTTGTGAACCTTCCAAGCCATTTCCAAGCCGGGTGTGTTCCACAATTTGCTGAATGACTGCATCTGAAGTCTTGGGAAAATGATGCCTCCTCTTAAGACAGACTCAATGAAATGAGCAACTTGTGATTATGGCAGGCCACAAGACTGGGGGCGTGGCTTCCCTGGGCCACGCCCTCACTGACTTGGCAGAGGGTGTGGTTTCCCTGCTCCCACGTTGCCACCTCTCCACCACCCCCTGCCCCTCCGGCCCCCGTCCCAGGCCGCTAAGCAGCTAGGCACCCGGGTGAAACTTGGAGAGAGCAGAAACCTGGATGCAGTCCTCAGAGTGCTCCCAGTCTGATGGCAGGAGCAGGACAGGCTCTGAGGACCAGAAGAGGTGGTGGGACCCTATCCCAGGTCTGACAGGAGGGAAACGGTACAGCTTCCAAGATATATTTCCTGTAACACTTTTATCAGTGCTGTTTAATAGAATTATGTTAGCCACATCTGTATTTTAAAATTTGCTAGTAGCCACATTAAAAAAGTAAAGTGAAAAGATGGTAACAATAACCCTGTGTACGAGACAGCAAAAGAGACACTGATGTATAGATCAGTCTTATGGACTCTGTGGGAGAGGGAGAGGGTGGGGAGATTTGGGAGAATGGCACTGAAACATGTATAATATCATGTATGAAACGAGTCGCCAGTCCAGGTTCGGGCTTGGGGCTGGTGCACTGGGACGACCCAGAGGGAGGGTATGGGGAGGGAGGAGGGAGGAGGGTTCAGAATGGAGAGCACAGGTATACCTGTGGCAGATTCATTTCGATGTTTGGCAAAACTAATACAATATTGTAAAGTTTAAAAATAAAATAAAATTAAAAAAAAAAAAGGAAAGTGAAGAATTGAGATGAATTTTAATAATAGATTTTATAAACTTTTATGTTCTGATTGAGAGCTTCCCACATGATACTAATGGTAAAGAACCCACCTGCCAATGCAGGAGGCATTGAGAGATGTGAGTTCGATCCCTGGGTCAGGAAGATCCCCCGGAGAAGGGCATGGCAACCCATTCCAGTATTCTTGCCTGGAGAATCCTATGGACAGAGGAGCCTGGCTGGCTACAGTCCCTAGGGTTGCAAAGAGTCGGACATGATGAAGTGACTTAGCACATGCTGACTGACCCAAATATATCCTCAAATATTATCGTTTCAACCAGTTATCAATAGATGAAAATTTACTGAGATAGTGTTAGTTTTTCAGGCTAAGTCTTTGCAATCCATTTGCATTCTACACTTCCAGCACATCTTGATTTGCACTCACCATGTGTGGGTACAGTGAGGTCTGGGTGATCTATCTCACTGTCCCTTACTGTGCCTGAAGGCTCCAGGGCTGCCAGCTAGGGGTGCGGGGACTTGAGGCTGGTGCCCGCCTGGCTGTGCGAGGGGCTCACGGGGCCCCTCGGAGGCGACCTGCTGCGTGTGGCGTCTGCGAGCCCCGTGTGCATTTCTGGGTGGGAAGGCAGCCCGTGCTGTGTGTGCCCACGGTTTTCCAGCGATGGTAAACATTAACGAAGCAGTGGGAGCCAGGCCCTCTGGGAGGCCTGGGCTCCCTGGGGTGGGGGGTGGGGCGGATGCAGATAATGCTGTGTACCTTAGATAGGGCTTTAGAGCTGGCCTCTGCCGCTGCCCGGCCCAAGCTGCCAGGGAAACACGGGCTTGACTTCTGTTCCCAGGACCAGGATGTCTGGCAGGGAGATTCCCAGAACCCACAGACCTCAGAAGTGCCACTTGCTCTACATTCGTGTTGGCCTCACCCCACTTCTCGGTGCCCCCCCTCACCCGCCCTCTTCACTTAGAGAGCCCTTCTCTCCGCTCCACTTGCCCACAAGCCGGCTTAGCCCAATTTAAGGGCATAGAGAGCAGGCTGACTGCAGATAATTTCTCCTTTAAGCCCCCCACCCCCCACAAAAACCCAATAAGCACTCACTTATTGAGCACTTGTTGTATGCTGGGCCATTAGCTAGGCTGCCTCCTTCTTCACAGCATGCGGGGTGACAGGTGGTCACCCCATCCAGGTGAGGGGCCTGAAAGTCAATCAGGTCAGAGTCATACCTGAGATACAGACCCCAGTTTTTGACTAAACTAGTTCTAGATGTCGGAGAAGGCAATGGCAACCCACTCCAATACTCTTGCCTGGAAAATCCCATGGATAGAGGAGCCTGGTGGGCTGCAGTCCATGGGGTCATGAAGAGTTGTACACAACTGAGCGACTTCACTTTCACTTTTCACTTTCATGCATTGGAGAAGGAAATGGCAACCCATTCCAGTGTTCTTGCCTGGAGAATCCCAGGGACGGGGGAGCCTGGTGGGCTGCCGTCTATGGGGTTGCACTGAGTCGGACACAACTGAAGTGACTTAGCAGCAGCAGCAGTTCTAGATGCCAGAAAGTTCTCTCTGGGGAGGGGAAAGCAAGAGTGTTCACTTGTATTACATTTACATTAACAAACACTGGAAGGACACATGTTCGTGGAGGCTGCTGTAGGTGATTACATATGATGGTTAGAATGGGAAGGAATGGAGATATTGGGGGTTTTCCCAGTGGTGCTAGTGGTAAAGAACCTGCTTGCCAATGCAAGAGATGTAAGAGACTCAGGTTTGATCCCTGGGTCAGGAAGATCCCTTGGAAGAGGAAATGGCAACCCACTCCAGTATTCTTGGCTGGAGAATTCGATGGACAGAGGAGCCTGGTGGGTGACAGTCCATGGGGTTGCAAAAGAGTCAGACAAGACAGAGCAACTAAATAACAAAAACATCCTGGTGTATTATCTGGAGGTGTTGTATTGCCTAATTTAAAAGCAAGTGAGATGAAATTAGACCTATTCCTTTTTTCCTGAGGGTACATAGAGATAGGTTTCTCAGAGTAGGTGAGATTGATGACCAAACTGAAAATTTTTTGATATCCAGAATGTGTTGTGGGCTTTATTTTCCATAAAGATAATTTATTAATAAATGATTTTTAAAAAGTGAGTTCTTTCTGGTCATGGCTTGGAATTGGTCTTCTTTAACGTCTATCCTTGGCTCCTAGTCCCTGTTCTAGAAACTTCTGGCATGATGAGGAAGAAAAACTCAGACAACCCCAGTCTGAGGAGAAGACAGAGCCCTGTCCTCATGGGGCCCCAGTCTGACCAGTCTGACGGGGAGACACAGCTCCGCCCTCAAGGAGTTCTCAAGCCCAGTTCATCTGCATCTCGTGAAAGAAGCAGAGGGATTCCTCCGTGCCCTGAAGCACCCACTTACGCTCTGGGCCCCGCTCTCCCTCCTTGGTTCCCAGCCCACTCAGTGTGTCAACACTGGATTGCTTTGCTCGGAGCGCTTGTCCCTGGTCCCCAGAAGGTGTCTGGGCATCACCGTCTCTCACCTTGTCTCTCCTCGACCCGGAGAATGCATATCCTGGCAGCCCGGGGAAGCCTGGTGCCTCTTTGAGAGCCCCCCCTTCGAGACGCAGACTCTACACCAGCTCTCACACAGCCCTGGGCGGACCTGGGGTAAGGGTGGGACAAGCTGGTCTGTGTGGGGCTCTGGAGGGCTGCCCTGCCCTTTTTGCCCTGGAAAAGGGGCGTGTGGGCAGTGAGAGCTGAGTGGAGGGCCCAGGAGTCTTCTCCCTGCTTTGGGATCTTGGTCAGCGATTCTGACCTGAGACAGACAGAGAAGTGGGAGGCTCCCTGAGTGTTCTTCAAGTTCCAGAAGTCACTGACCTGGGAGGCAAGGGTCAGCCTGGGGTGAGGCAAGCCAGGGCACACATACGCACAGGCTGTGTTTCCTTCTGAGCTGAAGGCGCTGCCTGTTGGCAGAGCTGGAGGGTCTCATCCTCATCCCCAGCTGGGTTTCCTTGGCATCCTTGAAGGGAGACCAGGCATAGAAGCCAGGGAGCTGCAGACCGCCCCCCAACCCCACCTCATCCCAGTTTGTCTTCTCTTTTTCTCCACCAGCAGAGCGGTCCTAGCGCGTCCAGCCCAGGCCTTGGAGGCTGGCTCGCCCTGTGCAGATGGAATGATGAAATCTGATTGGGAGACTGGGGGCGGCAATGAGTGAATTCCTTCTTGAACATCCCTCTCCAAGCTCCCCACCCTTCCTGTCCCCATTCTTTTTTTTTTAATTTTAAAAATTGTATTGTTTCCTTTCATTATAAAAACAAAACATGTTAAGAGATTTATCTTCACACTATTCATATGGGAATAAAATGGAGAGTCCTGTCTTCACCATCCCCTGACCCTCAGAGGCACTCATCCATCTCCCAGGGATAATCTCTGTGAGGCTGGGCATGCAGCCTGCCAGGAATTGAGGCACTTGTAAACATGCATGCATGATTTAATACATTTGGATTTTAACTAAAATTGCAGATTTATGTGCAGTTACACTTCATGGCAAATAGATGGGGAAACAATGAAAACAGTGACAGACTTTATTTTCTTGGGCTCCAAAATCACTGCAGACAGTGGCTGGGGCCATGAAATTAAAGGATGCTTGCTCCTTGGAAGACAAAGTATAACAAACCTGGACAACAGATTAAAAAGCACACACCACTTTGCCAACAAATAGTCAAAGCTGTGGTTTGTCCAATAGTCTTGTATGGATGTGAGAGTTGGATCATAAATGAGGCTGAGTGCAGAAGAATAGATGCTTTTGAACTATGGTCCTGGAGAAGACTCTTGAAAGTCCCTTGGACAGCAAGGAGATTAGACCAGTCAATCCTAAAGGATATCAACCCCGAATATTCATTGGAAGGACCGATGCTGAGGCTGAAGCTCCAATACTTTGGCCACATGATGCAAAGAGCCAACTCAATGGAAAAGACCTGACTCACTGGAAGAGACCCTGGGATGCTGGGAAAGATTGAGGGCAGGAGGAGAAGAGGGTGACTGAGATGGTGGGATAACATCATTGACTCAATGGACCTAAGTTTGAGCAAGCTCCGGGAGATGATGAAGGACAGTGAAGCCTGGCATGCTGCAGTCCATGAGGTCCCAGAGTCAGACTCAGCTGAGTGACTGAACAACAACAGGAAGTAATACTGAGAGATCCTGTGTACCCTTTACCCAGTTTTCCCCCATGGTAACATATTGCAAACCTATATTACAGTATCACAACCAGAATACTGGTATTCATTTCCTGTCCCTATTTTTGACCTTCTCCCAACCTGGTTGTGAAACTGAGAGCAGACCCCAGCTCCCTGCAGGGTCCAGTCAGGGTCCAAGTGGAGACAGAAGCCACTCTGTCAAACACTGAAGTGAGGTCTGAGATTCCTAGCATCTCAGAGGTAGAGAGGGGTGTGATCTTGCGATTCAGCCAGCCCAATGCCCTTATAGAGGGCAATAGAGGTTTTTCCAAAACATACGGGAGAAGCCACAGAACAGAGGGCCCAGTGACTGGAATCTGGAAAGATATTTGCTGGGGCGATGTGAGAAAGCATCAGGGTGAGGATGAATGAGGTGGAAGAGGAAAAAGAGATCCAGTGGGGACAGGGGCTGGGGGAGGGGGGTGTTTACCCAGAGTATCAGGCCTGCAGGAAAAGAAAACAAAGCATTTGGGATTCTTGGAAGACGAGACCTCAGGTAACCCTAGGGCTCCGCAGTTGGCTTCCTAGGAATGTCGGCCAGTCAGCAGCAGCTTTCATTCCGTGCCTTTGCTCTATAGCCTCGAGTAACTTTGTGCAAGTCATTCCCCCTTCAAGGTCTCAGTCTCCACATCTATAAAAGGAGGCAGATACCCAGCCTTCTCAAAGTACCTTCCATCTCCACATTTCCGCATTCACAGACCAACCGGCCTGATGAATCTCTGACAGACCTTTCTCCACATGGCATTTCTCATTCTCCCTGTGCCTTCGTGCTTCCGTAAAATGGGGATAAGAAAAAAAAACACCCATTTCTTAAAGTTGTTGTGAGGAATAGATGAATTAATACATGTAAAGCATTTAGTGCCTGGTACACAGGAGGCACTCTTAATAAATGTTACTTAGGTAACATTTACTTAGGTAAAGAGTTACTTAGGTACGCTCTTAATAAATGTTACTTAGTAGTAGCAATTAGGAAGGCAGTTGACTGCTACCCCGTGGTCCCTGTGGCCTATAGCCGGTTTCTTTTTTAATGAACGCCTTGGGACAAGGGCCTCCATGGGCATTTTAAGGGCAGCCCAGCGCCAGGGAAGCCACATCCTGCTCCAGGTGCCACCCACATCCAGGCTGGAGAGCCCAGAGACCAGGAGACCCAGGCCTGGAAGCTCCCGGAACCTCATGCCAGGACCAGCAAGGCCCACATGGTGTCCCTGTCCAGGATCTCTGGGCCTTGGGTCCCAAAGGGAGAGCGTCACTCTCCCCTTTACTCCCTTCCCCCGCAGCTGGAGGCACTGGGTGAGGGTGGCTGGAGATAGGAGAACAGCGAGAGGCATCCCATAGAGGGCTTTCAAGAGGCCGCCCTGCTTAGGGTCAATATTTGTTCAGCTCTTGGGCTGGCGTGGTCCATCACTGCCTCTGGCCCCTCACATTCCTGCCATCGCATCCCTATCTCAGGAACGCGCTCCAATCGACTTGGGGGGACCACGCCCCTTGTTGTCACCGGTCTGCCCTGGTCTGCACCTCCAGCAGATCAGGCTGAAAACTGGAGGCCCCAGGCAGGTGCATGGAAGGTGCAGGCCAGGTATGGGCACCTGCTTCTCCTTGATGAAGGTCTAGCTTCCTCACTAACTGTGACCAGTGTGGGGGGATGGCAGGAACTTCTGGCTTCCATCTGAGATTCCTACTTAAATTAGAAAATTATTTCAGCAAACATTTTCTAAACATCTACTGTGTTCCCAAGAGGATACCCCCCAACTAGGACTTCAAGAGGAAAATATCCTTAGGGGACCCCAGTATCAACTCCAATCAGATTTGCTTTGATATATGTAGACACACAACTAGATATAAAACAGCTTTCACTAGCAGCTTTTGTTGTTTAGTCACTAAGTTGTGTCTGACTCTTTGTGACCCTATGGACTTGTAGCCCGCCTGGCTCCTCTGTCCATGGGATTTCCCAGGCAAGCATACAGGAGTGGGTTTCCTTCTCCAGGAGATCTTCCCCACCCAGGGATGGAATCTGACTCTCCTCCATTGGCAGGCAGATTCTTTACCATTGAACCCCTTGTACATGACTCAAAAACAGAAATCAATTTGCAGTTTAAAGACAAAGAAAAGAATGCCGCTGCTGCTGCTGCTAAGTCGCTTCAGTCGTGTCCGACTCTGTGCGACCCCATAGACGGCAGCCCACCAGGCTCCCCCGTTCCTGGGACTCTCTAGGGAAGAATACTGGAGTGGGTTGCCATTTCCTTCTCCAATGCATGAAAGTGAAAAGTCAAAGTAAAGTTGCTCAGTCGTGTCCGACTCTTAGCGACCCCGTGGACTGCAGCCTACCAGGCTCCTCCATCCATGGGATTTTCCAGGCAAGAGTACTGGAGTGGGGTGCCATTGCCTTCTCCAAAAGAAAAGAATACAAGTGATCAATTTCAAAGGGAGGATATACACCTTAGTGCTGAAATCAAATCATTTGCATTGTGAAGAGTGACGGACCACCAGAATGTTTGTTCTGTTGAAGGGGTTCCTGGGGTGGAGGGGCGGGGGACGGGGGTCGGGTTTGCTCATACTAGATACAATGACTCATTAACATACTAAGCCCCGCCTCTGCTCTTTCCTCATTGGCCCAGGACAATTGATCTCAATGAGGCCATGGGCAGTGTGCAGCAAATTAATTTCCTGAGGTTAGCTTGTAGGTGAGAAGGCTCTGGGGGGTGTCAGGGAGGACCCAGGACAGGACTAATTCCAGCTAGGGTCTAGCAGTGCCAGCCCCTGATCCGTGACAGCCGACGTTCAGAACTCTTGACTTTCTCCTATTGCCTCCGTGACTCTTCCATCCAAGGTGCAGATGTGAGCAGGCCAAGTTGGTTCTAACCCTCTTGAGTTGTTATGCTGTCTCCAGGAGGGAAGGCATGAATTTTAAAGTTTTATTCATATTTCCCCCTCTTTCCTCCACAAAATGTAGTCCACTTTACCTATGGTTCCGTATCTGGTCTCTTCAGTTTAATTCGTCTCGGACGACTTCAAGATAAAGCTACCTAAAGAATGCCTTAATGCCCCCACTTCTGCTTCACAGCTGCATAGTATTTTATTGAGTGGCTGATCTGTCATTTATTCAACCAGTCCTTTATTGAGTTAGATCATTTCCACCTTTAGCCTTCACAAACAATGAGGTGGCGAATAATCTTGTACATGTGTCATTTCACACGTATTAGGTATATCTGTAGCATCAATTCCCAGATCTGGAATTGTTGGTCAAAGGGTATGTGCTTTTGTAACCTTGATACATATTGTCAAATTGTTCTCCAGAGATTGTACAATTAAGCCTCCTGCAGCAATGGATGATTGTCAGGATTTCCCCACAGCCCAGCTAACAAAGTATGCTAGCAGATTCTTTTTCTTGAATTTTTGACAATCTGATAGATGAAAAATTGTATCTTACATGAAATTAAAAGATGCTTACACCTTGGAAGGAAAGTTATGACCAACCTAGATAGCATATTAAAAAGCAGAGACATTACTTTGCCAACAAATGTCCATCTAGTCAAGGCTATGGTTTTTCCAGTGGTCATGTATGGATGTGAGAGTTGGACTATAAAGAAAGCTGAGCGCCGAAGAATTGATGCTTTTGAACTGTGGTGTTGGAGAAGACTCTTGAGAGTCCCTTGGACTGCAAGGAGGTCCAACCAGTCCATTCTGAAGGAGATCAGCCCTGGGATTTCTTTGGAAGGACTGATGCTAAAGCTGAAACTCCAATACTTTGGCCACCTCGTGCAAAGAGTTGACTCATTGGAAAAGACCCTGATGCTGGGAGGGATTGGGGTCAGGAGGAGAAGGGGATGACAGAGGATGAGATGGCTGGATGGCATCACTTGATGACTCAATGGACATAAATTTGAGTAAACTCCGGGAGTTGGTGATGGACAGGGGGGCCTGACGTGCTGCGATTCATGGAGTCGCAAAGAGTCGGATACGACTGAGCGACTGAACTGAACTGAACTGATAGTCCTGACTTGCATTTGCTCTTGTTCATATTTATTAATACAAAGTCAGGCTGGGGTGAGACAGATGCGGTGCTCTGTCTGGAGTGGAGGATTTCCCAGGGCTAAGCTGTCGTGGCAGGACCTGTGCTCTTGATCTTATTTGCTTTAACTTGTGGACAACCAGCTCCAAGGAGAGACTCTAACGACAGCAGGACTCACCCAAGTCATCTTCAAAGCTGAAGGAACCTGGAAAAGCTACATTGGATTACTTGTGGATGGGTGGGATGGGGCCTTGGTGTATTAATTTAGAGCTCTCCCCTGGGACATGGCCATGTCCTTGGAACCTCACACCAGTGGGGAAGTTTCCCTGAGGTTGAACCTCCTCCACCGAAGACCATGCATGGGAAAATCACAAGATGGGAGGCTCCAATGAATGACTGGGTGTTAAGCCCCCTTTGGTTTCCCTGGAACTACAGTACCCACGGTGTCTCTTGGGACCAGAGACCCTGTAAAAAGAGAGAACAAGATTAATTTCATGATTTGTTCTATGTGACCCCATTCTTGCTCCAGATGATCACAATTCTTTCCTGAGAAAAGAGAGGAGAGGAGAGAAACCAGAGGCAACCTGACCCTAAATATGTGTGCCCTGCATTGCTGGGATCTGGTTGGCTCAGAGAAGGTCCACTGAGGATCCTCTCCCCCTGGAACCTGCCTGAATGTTCAAATGCTGGTCCTCCCTGCTTCCAAACTGTCGTGGTCTTTACTACAGTGCCCTGGCCCTCAGCCTGAAACCCCAGAGCAGGTTAGTTTGAGATGTGTGGGTCAGTCCTCTAGGATGTCTGGGCTGAAGAACCTTGGGTAGAAAGCAGCTCAGACTTAGAACATAAAACCTCAGAGTGGAAGGGACTCTGTATCCAGTTCCTTTATTGTACAACTAGGGATACGGAGTCACAGGTAGGGTGAGGAACTTATCCGAGGTCACCCAACTAGCAGATGGCGGAGTCAGGCCAAGAGGTAAGCAGACTCCTCGGCCGGCCGTCTCCGAGCTCCGTTCTAAGGGCTGGGGGCTTAGCCACAGGACAAGCCCACATGCCCTTTTCTGGCTGAGTGTGGCTGTTCAGGATGGATGTCACTGCTGCTGCTGTAGCCACCACTGCCTGGGTGACCACCAGCTCTGCAGGACCCCCCAGAGGCCAGGGTGGACAGGGGGTTTACAGGGCCCACTCTTGGCATGCCCAGATTTGTTTCCTGCCTGCTTTTAACTGCATTTCATGATCAGCAGAGAAACAGAGAGCACCCCTGGCTCCCTCCTTCTGCCTCCCTCCCTTCTCCATACGTGAGGAGAGGGGCAGGTGTAGGCATCGACCTTCCCAGAAGTCAGCCTAATCCCTTTGCCTGTCTTGGGAAAGCTCTTAATGAGGAGTGCTCCAAAGAGTGGGGGCAGGGAGGGGGCCTTGCTCCTCTGCTAGTGCGTGGAATTTCTGAAAAGCCCCTTTCTTAAGATGCCAAGCCCCCCTGGAGAAGGAAACGGCAACCCACTCCAGTATTCTTGCCTGGAGAATCCCATAGACAGAGGAGCCTGGCAGGCTACAGTCCATGGGGTCGCAAGAGTCGGACACGACTTAGTGCACTGTGTCACCCCAGAGATCCTGCCACATATACCACAAAAACCAAACATCCCCCAATGACCTTGGCCCCACTGTTCCAATCACTCCCAGGTGGGAATTCAGGCACATGTCCACAGAGGTCACAGACAACATACATACGGTTCTGTTATGTCCCATATATTACTCTTTCATGTCCCAAGGAAGACATTTTCTCTTAGAGATTTTCATTTAGTGTATCTTTAAAAAACCTTGTGTTAAACTTGCCTCCATCTTTTTCTTGGGTAAGGACAACCCAGAAATGGCCCTTTTGTGTCTGTGATGTTGCCATTCACAGCTTTCTTGATAGGCCTAGTACAATCTTGAGAACAGGGTTGCTGTATGCTGAATGTCAGACAGTAGCTCTTAGCTTTGCCTATCTTAGGTAGTTATGCTGTGCATTTTTTATTGGTGTACCATGTTTGATTTGTCCCTAATACCTTTGAAGTTTTTCTGAGAAATGAATAATGCAACATGAACTTATTAAAATACCTTTTAAGCCTTTAAAAAAAAAAAAAAAAGATGCCAAGCCCCAAGCCTATTTGCTAAGACTTGGACTCAAGGAAAGAGGAACCCAGGAACTAGGCAGGGGAAACCCCTGCAGGCCAGGGTGAAGTGCGCCACTCAAGCCCTTCCTCTTTGCCGTCTGGATTGGTTGCCTTCTCTCCAGAATCCCCCCCTTTGCTCATGTTCATCTGTCTCCTGGGAATCCATCTCCTCTGCTGTCTGCCTGCTCCACCCTGCTCATCCTGGAGGGCCAGCTTCATCTACCTCCTCAGGAACTTTCTTCTACCTCTCCAGCCCAGTGAGATCTTCCCTCTTGGAACCCTCCATTGCTTGGACATAGATGTGGCTCAGTAGACCCTCATTAACTAGAATTTATTAAGCACCTAATATATGTCAGTGTCTTGGGCTGTTCTCTGCCCCCTTCCCCCGCCCCGGGGAAGGATTTGAGTTTTAGTGGCTGATTTGGGAGGTGACCCCATGGCAGTCAAGGGCTTCCCAGGTGGTGATAGCGGTAAAGAACCTGCCTACCAAGGCAGGAAACCCTGGTTTGATCCGTGGGTCGGGAGGATCCCCTCGAGGAGGGCATGGCAACCCACTTCAGTATTTTTTCCTGGAGAATCCCATGGACAGAGGAGCCTAGAGGAGCCTGGTGGGCTACAGTCCATAGTGTCGCAAAGAGTCAGCCAGGACTCAAGCAACTTGAGCAACTCACACCCATGCCAGTCAAGGAGTGAATATGCATGGGAATGTCCGTGTCTGTGTATGCTGGTGGCCGGGGATACAAAAAAGAATATAGTACCCCCCTGCCCTGTTGGAATTCACAATCTAGGGAGAGAGCAGAGGATTAAACACCTCATTCTAGTGCAACGTCATGAATGCCAGAATGGAGGTATCCACACTGGGCTGTGGGGTCGTAGAGGTGGGGCACTTGACCAGTCTGAGATTCAGGGAAGACATCCTAGAAAAGAGCAGGGATTTGGAGTTTGGAAAGATGAGTGATTGCCAAGGTGGAGAAGGGTGACAGGGCCTTCCACATAGAAGAAGTGGGCAAAATTTATGATTGGTGGGGGTGGGGGGCGAGATGTGGAGAAGGGGAGCCTCAGCTTGTTGTCAGATGACACCACCAGCTCCGCCACCACCCTGATAAGGGTCTGCTCAAGTTCAAACTCATGTCAAGATAGCAACTAAGCTTAACACTCCCCTGGGTGTACTGGCTGACGTCAAACTTGCAAACACAAGAAGATTTGCTCGTTTAATGGGCTTAGCGATGTGTCACACACACTCTAAGTAAATCAGTGGCCTCCAAAAATCGGGTGTGACAAGACTGGTCCATCAATGTTTGGGAAAGAATTGGAACCTGACTTCTATTTATTCTTTCTTTCATCTTTTTAAAATGTCTATTTTTTTTTGGTGTATTTTTCAATAATGTACATAACTTTGTATGAGAATTCATGTAAATTATAAAGAAATACACATTTGTTGGAGCACACATCACGAATTTAAAAAAATACTTCTATTTATTTGTGGCTGCGCTGGGTCTTCCTGGCTGGGAGGGCTTTTCTCTAGTTGTGGTGAGCGGGTTTCACATTGTGGTGGTCTCTTTTGAAGCAGGGCACAGGCTCTAGGGCACATGGGCTTCAGGAGTTGCGGTTCCCCGGGCTCTAGAGCGCAGGCTCAATAGTTGTGGCTCGCAGGCTAAGCTGCTCCGTGGTACTGGGATCCTCTCAGATCAGGGATTGAACCTGTGTCTGCTGCATCGGCAGGCAGATTCTTTACCACTGAGCCACCAGGGGAGCCCCCACAGATTTTTTTTTTAATTAATAGAGGTCTATTATATAATCGAAAGAAATGGAAACCTACTGCAATGGATGATGGCTGGGGGCCTGCTTGGGATCCGCCACGGGAAAACGTTTCTCACTCCTCATGCCACCCTTTCCACCTACCAGCAAAAGTTCCAGGTGGGGCTCTGTGTTGGCACCCCCAAGCCCGTGTCAATATCTGTGAACATGGGTCCTTTGAGGGCCGCGCTTGGGCTGGGTGGCCATCTGCGGCTGCAGAATAGACTTCTTCCTTCTCAGGCCCACTGACCCACCCAGGGGCTTGCGCCTTCTTGCCAGGTGTTTCCATGGTAACAAGGCTGAAGACATCCCTTGCTTTCCTCTGTTCCCAGGCCTCCTCCTCTTAGGCCTGAGGTTCCCAGACTGGCTCAGGCCCTGGGTGCTCACCCTTTCTGGCTGACTCACAGCCTCTCCAGCCATACTCCAGCCCCTGCCGCCCCATCCTGGCCTGGCCCTTCTGTCCTGGCTATAGTCAGTCACTAATTGCCTTAGTCATCTTTCCATCCATGCTTGTCAGGCTAATGGGGAAGGCAAACAGAAATCTCAGCAAATGTGGAAAATTCCTGCTGACGAGGCTGGAGGCTGGGCCTAGGTTTGGGGGTATTGGCCTTCCCACGTGAGGCTGAGGGATGGACCCCCCGTGTGGAACAGTTTCTTTTGTTTAATCAGGAGGTGGTCGGCAGCTTTCTTGGTGCCCTGTCCGTGGATGGAGGTTCATCTTATCAAATGTGAAGCAAGGCTTGGCTCAGAGTAGGGGCTGGGGTTTTACTCAGCCTGAGTCTGTCTCCAGGTGGGATTCTCAACTCTGGGCCCCCCAGGATGCGCAGCTGGCCTGGTTGGCTGGAGGGGAGGGGAGGGGCCCAGGCTGCAGGCTCTCTCACACCTGAGGCCTGTTAATAATTACCCCTGGGGAGGGCAAGGCCCCAGAAGACATCACTAATGAGCCTGCTAAATGACAGCTGGGCCCTTTCCTCCTCACCTGCTCGGGGAAAACAAGATCTGGCCAAGGAATTATTTAACCCTCTTTGGGCTGGGAGCCCCCTGAGGACAGGGGCTGTGTCTCCCCCTCAGATGGGGCTCCCTGAGCCCTTGAAGCCTTCTCCATTGTCAGTACCAGATTTCTGTTCCTGGTGGTTGATGTTGGAGTTTCTGCCCTGAACGGTTCCATCATCACCTCTGGAAGGCCCCTCTGCCTAGTACCAGTTATTGGCACAGCTGTCCAATAAAATAGATGGCAAGAAAGTTCTAGATGGTCACACGTGGCTTTTGAGCACTTATTTTGTGCACTTAAACTAAATTTTGAGTTACTGAATCTGTAAAATCGAATGTTCATTAATTTAGAATTAAATATCCATGGGGCTTCCCTGATGGCCCAGTGGTTAAGAATCCACATTGCAGTACAAGGGACAGGTTCAATCCCTGGTCCAGGAACTAAGATCCCCCATGCCACAGAACAACTAAGCCCATGCACCACAACTACTCAGTCAGCACTCGAGAGCCCTCCAGCTGCAACTGCTGAGCCCACGTGCCACATTACTGAAGCCCGTGTGCCTAGAATCTGTGCTCCACAGCAAGAGAAGCCACTGCAATGAGAAGCCCGCATAGCGCAATGAAGAGTAGCCACAACTTGCCACAGCCAGAAAAGGCCCGCATGCAGCAACGAAGACCCAGCACAATCAAAAAATATAAATAAAGAATAAAATAAATCTTAAAAGAAAATTAAATAGCCACGAGTGGTCACCATCCTCCATAAGGCAGGTCTACAAAGTTTCACAAGGTGGGACCTGAATGTGCTGTGTGCGCTTAGTCGCTTCAGTCGTGTCTGACTCTTTGCAACCCTATAGAATGTAGCCCACCAGGCTCCTCTGTCCATGGGCTTCTCCAGGCAAGAATACTGGTGTGGGTTGCTGTGCCCGCCTCCAGGGGATCTTCCTGACCCAGGGATCGAACCCACATCTCTTATGTCTCGCATTGGCAGGTGGATTCTTTACCCCTAGTGCCACCTGGGAAGCCCTTGGGATCTGAATGGGTGGCTAGCAAATATATGCCAAATGACCCTCCAAACTGCCATGCCTTGGTGCATTGGAGCCCCTGTCCTCGCTCCCGCAGGCCCAAAGGGGCCCAAAGTAATTTTCCTTGGAGATGGC
The DNA here is from genome assembly GCF_019923935.1 of Bubalus bubalis. Taxonomy (NCBI): domain Eukaryota; kingdom Metazoa; phylum Chordata; class Mammalia; order Artiodactyla; family Bovidae; genus Bubalus; species Bubalus bubalis. The sequence continues at coordinate 34,506,916 of NC_059158.1, read as the reverse complement.
TCTAGGGAGGCTGGGTGGGTTTCCTCCCCAACCCCTACACAGCCAAGGGGCCCAGAGGTGCAAGGAGCTGGCCAGAAAGCACCTGTTCTTAACGAGGGTCCCCAGGAACCAGGCAGGGCACGGGGCTGTCACCACCTGAATGAGGGAGATTTATGGAAATCCTCTCATACAACAGGCGGATTTTCCAAGCCTCGTTGGCTGTTCTGGGTTGAGCCTTCAGTAAGTGGGATGCGGGACAATGGAGGAGGTGGGGGTGAGGCCCTGGGCCATTCAGCTCTCTATCATTTGGCACTGGGAACTCTATCAAGGCCTCCCCTCACCCCCTTGCTCAAGGAGAGATCACGCTCTCCTTTTAGTAATAATATAGTAATAAAAGGCCTAGTAAATTTAGACTCAGACTTTGAGGGGCACCTTTCTTGCATTTTAAAATTTCCAGAAGAAACGTTCTGTGGTTTTTCTTTACCATTCCCTAAGCCTTGTGATGCATGGCCTCCCTTATAGTTGACACTTTTGTCCTGCCTTAGGCCTGACTCAGTAGGATTTCTCTTCCCCTTTAAAGTTATGGCAACATTTCAAAGTGGGAAGGTCAAGTATGTGATTTCCCAATAAAAAGCCTTGATTGGAAAGAGAAACCACTGTCTACTGGAGCTGAGGGATCCGAGAGATTTTCAGGCCCATCCCCCTCCCTGTGCATTCACAGAGCCATGATGCCCTCAAGCAGGTAGTGATAGAGTTAGAACCAGAATGCGTGTTCTAGTGTAGCGTCCCCTGTGTAATGATGACCTCTATAGGGCACATCCGCATAAATACCCAAGGACCCTTCCCGAGGGGAGAGTGATGTTCAAGCCAAAGGAATGAATTTCTAATAGTGAAACATTAGGTCTTACTGCAGACTTTTTTTGGTCCTAAAGGCTCTTCTAGAATGAACTCCCTGTATGTGGTGAGATCAGTGGAAGCGTCTTAGCGGAGGTGAGACTTGACATGGGCCTTTCAGGGTGGTGAGTTTGGAAGGAATAAGAGAGGAGTGAGGAATTCCCAGGGGCAGGCACAGCTGGGGCAAAGGCTCAGGAGAAGCGCGAGCAGGATCCTGGGAGCGAGCCCTCCAGCTGTGCTGGGGACAGGAGGTTAGGTGTTGTTCACCGAGGAGAAAGTAGATAAGGACAGGCAGTCCCTGCGATGATGAGGTGTCCGGGTCCCTGGAGGTGACCTGCCTCGTTGGGGGGAGCTGGCGGGAGCAGGAGGTGTTTATGGTTTCCCCTCTCCTGGGGGCAGCCGGAGCGAGCCAAGTTTACAGTTGCTCAGAACTCTATAAACACACTTGGTGAACGTGTGCGCGTGTGAGTGCCTGTGTAAAGACAAGTAACCTCTGCCGTGTGACCTTCACTCCCAAGGATGTGCTGGCCTTGACCTCCCTCACCTGGTGAAGATGGCACCAGGGGGTTGTTCTCTGTCTTGGGCCTGGTGACGCCTTCTGGAGGGGATCAGTAGCAGGACCAACGTGGGACCCTATGGACCCCATAGACTTCCTGAGGAGGCAAGGTCTTGTGGGGGGGATCCTGGGTCACGGGTCTTGTAGTGGAAGCAAGGGCATTCCAGCCCAGGAGGCGTGTGAGTGTAACGGTGCGTGTGTGTTTGATCATACAGTGGGGAAGGGCAAGGCTTGGGTACATGGAGGAAAAAAGGTGGGAAGTGACAGGACTGGTTGGAGGTTTTCTTTTAAAAAAAAAAAAACTTAAAAATTTTTTTTGGCTGTGATAGGTCTTCTTTGCTACTCGGGCTATTTTTTTCTAGCTGCAGTGAGCAGGGGCTACTCTTTAGGAGCTGGGCACAGGCTTCTCATTGTGGTGGCTTTGCTTGCTGCGGAGCACAGGCTCTAGGAAGTGCAGGCTTCGTTAGCTGCAGCTCGAAGCCTCTAGAGCACAGGCTTAATGGTTGTGGCTCATGGGCTTAGTCATTCCCCGGCATGTGGGATCTTCCTGGATCAGGGATCAAACCTGTGTCTCCTGCTGATAGTTAACAGAGCATGGGAGAGCCTTTGAAGAAATCATGGACATGAACATGCTAACCTCCTGGCTGGCACACGGGCCCCACGTGTTTATTTTATTATTGTTAGTAAATGTGATATGACACAGTTATTTACTAGTGTTGAGACCAGGCTGCCCGAAACCCTCCGCACTCTGACCAGCGCTGAACCTGTGTGAGACAGTGACCAGTGTTAGGGACAGCCTGGCCCTCAGGAAGGACTCAGGAAAGAACTTAGACTTCCCCAAGCTCTTTTTCTTCATCTGTAAAATGGGGATCTCAGTTAGGGGTCAGTCATGGTCAGGGTAAGGGGTCAAGCTGTGGTCAGGGTGGAGTGATCTGGTGGTGGAGATAAAGGGTCAGTCATGGTTATGACAACGGGTGTTGGTCAGGGACCTGGGTGAGAGGTCAGATACTGACTGGGTTCTGTTTTCTTTGTGTTAAGCTAACAGCTCTGAAGAAGCTGACCTTGTCTCAGAGGCCAGAGCATTTATTTGAGAACTTCAAAGACAGGGGTTTTAGTCTTGATTTTGCTAATTTAGGAGCTGGGTGTCTGGGCGAGTTGCCTCACTTCTCTGTAGAAAAGTTAAGGATACACATGTGCCTAGGCGTGAAGCCTTTGTTTCTAAGTATCCTATCATGAAATATGAGCTACAGAATCAACAGCATGCAGCCTGTAGACCTATAGGTAAGCCCTCAGTGGTTGGTTGGCGGGGGCGAGGTGGTGAGAGCGGTGGTCCTCAAACTTGACTGCTTATTGGAACCACCTGGACATCTTGAAAAGCACAGACACCCAGCTCTCACTCCAGCCCTCCCACATTTTGATTTAATTGGTGGGGGGAGGCGGTGACCTAGGCAGCAGGAGTTTTAAAAGCTCCCCAGGTGATTCTAATGTGCAACCAAGTTTGGAAACCACTGTACTAATTAATGAGCTCAAAAGAATGAGTCTTTAAGTGGCCACCTGAGCTGCAGATAAAACCAAGCAGCTGGCTCCAGGCTCCCGCTCTGCCGGGGCCTGGCTAAGGGAGATGAAGTGAGAGCAGTGACACGCTCAAGGAAATTTCTCAGCTGACCCTCTCCACACCTCTGTTTCTTCATCTGTAAAATGGGGTTAAGTTCTACTTACTTCATGGAAGTTGTGGGAGGACTCAAGTGAAATAAATCTCATTGTAAATGGTGATCGTTGGCACCAGTCAACCAAGAGATGCTGAATGAACACTGGGATGCGGGGGAAGAGTAGAGCCCTGGAAACTCCTTTCACATCTCCCCTCGCTCGAAGTTCCTGATGATGGTCTGAAGCCGGGGCATGGACCGCATGGGCTCCAGTGAATCCGGAAGCTCTCGGCCCTGCGTAGGGTCTCTGGGGTATGTGTTCCCTGTTCCAAGTATTGTCCCTCTAAATACAATCACGTTAGTTTGACCACATGTTTCATTTTTGGTTTCAGAAAATACCATCCCCGTAAGAACCTGGAGGGTGGTGGGGGATGGCAAAATGGGAGTTCTGCCCCTTCTGGCTCTTTGCAGGGGTGGAGTGGGGTGTGATGGAGGTCCCGGAAGCTTCAACTCAGGCCTGGAGGCAGCTCTTGGTCAGGTTTCCAATATCTTGGTCCTCAGGGGAAAGTGGAGTCTTCCTCTGTGGCCTGTGTCTTTAAGACTTGGAGAAGGATGGGGTGGGGGGGGTGGGAACCTGACTGGGGAAAATTCCAACCAGTGGGTTCCTTTGAAATGGAAGTGACATCTAGTGGTTTGAAAAAGAACTGCCAAGCCTGCCCCCCAGCTGGGCTGGCCCTTGGGGTCCCTTCACGCCACCAGGCCCCTATCCCCGCCTCCCCCTGGGGTCCACAACTCTGCTTCAGGGGTCTACAGCCCCAACAGTGGGCTCTGCATGGCAAGGGGGGCTCTCCTGGCCCAACACCAGGCTGGAACCTCTACCCATGCCCAGGCATGGATACTCAGGCCCAGGGGCTCTGGGAGGCCAGGCCTGGGGCCACCAGGAGAAGCCCAGAAAGTGTGTCTCCTTCCCAGTGTGTCTGGGCGACAGTGCAGGGTGCCCAGGTGAGCTGGGCTCTTTGGGCCTCCTGTCTCTTGATTCTGAGGAGCCTTGTCCTGGGTCCAGCGCCACAGAAGTCCTGTTCAGGCCACAGTGCTGAATCATCGGAAACCTGCGGCCAGCCGCTGTTATGCAATGACCCCATCGCTGGTCACTGGTATCAGCTACAGGCCTTCAGCCTCCCTTCCAGGCAGGACCTCAAGGGGTGCATGCACCCAGCCTTGGGGTATGTGAAACGTGTGACCGCACAGAGCCTTGGCCTTGGAACCAAAAGAGGCCGTGGGAGGAGGGGGACAGAGCCCAGTTGGTTGTGCTGCAAGGTCCCTGACTTGAGGTGCCCCAGTCTGAGTGGGGAGAACAGAACTGCCCTTGGGGAGCCCCAGTCTGAGGAGGCACAGCCTTGTTATCACAAAAATCCCAGGTGCAGATAGCAGTAGGAAAGAATGACACACACATGAAACACTGATGACCACTGTAAAGCTCTAGAAAAATTAGGGCAGATGGTTATAGGACCGCAGAGCCGCAGGGCTGGGCTCCCAGGGGGCAGGTGACAGACTCTGGGATTCAGGAGCAAGTGCTCAGGGGAGGCAATGCCTTTAAAAGTGGCAGGGAGTCCGCCCTCTGCCTTCTGTCTAGTATTTATCTTTATTTACTTATTTGGCTGCACCAAGTCTTAGTTTTGGAATGCAGAATCTTTAGTTGTGGCATGTAGGCTCTAGTACCTAACCAGGGATTGAACCTGGGCCCCCCTGCATTGGGGGCATGGAGTCTTAACTGCTGGGCCACCAGGGAAGCCCCCCTCAGTCTGTTTAGACCTTGTGTTTGGACATGAGTTCTTCCCCCCAAGTGTCTGGCTCACAGGGTGGGAGACCCTCAGCCTGTCTCAGGCACTGAGTCTACTGGCACCAGGGCCTGAGCAAGTAATGAAAGGGACTGGGCAGGACTAGGAGGGTGACTGGCATTGCGCGGGCACCTGGAACCCCTCTGCTTTGTCCCTGCCTGCTGCGACCCTGTGCAGAGAACCATCCCTGGGTGCAGCAGCTCTGTGGCCCATGTCAGCCCTGCCCCATCTCTGAGTGAGCTCGACTGCTTCTGACCTCAGGCTGATGGTTCTGGAAGCTTCCTTAGCCCCCTTCTCCAAAACTCTAGGCTCATTCACATCCTTCTGGGTGAGGAAGCACCTGTTCCAGAGGAGAGAGTGTTTCAGGATCAACTTCCTAAAAAAGCGTATGCGGTCGACTCCCTTCTGAGAGATTTGAATACTTAGAGTTTTAGAATCTCCAGAATTTCTGCAGGAGAAAATGCTTGTTTATCTTGTTAATTTTATTTCAAAGAGATACTGAAGGGACATGGTAAAAAAAATCAAGCATAGTAACAGTGAGTGAATCTAGGGTATTGGGAATTCTTCTTGCAACTTTTCCGCAAGTTTGTTGTTCAGTCGATAAGTCATGTCCAACTCTTCGCAACCCCATGGATTGCAGCATGCCAGGCTTCCCTGTCCTTCACTATCTCCCAGAGTTTGCTCAAACTCACATCCATTGAATTCGTGATGTCATCCAACGATCTCATCCTCTGTCGCCCCCTTTTCTTCCTGCCTCAATCTTTCCCAGCGTCAGGGTCTTTCCCAATGAGTCAACTCTTTGCTTAAGATTGAAATCCCTTCAAAATAAAATGAACAGCTGAAAACAAATTCAAACAAATGTCTGTCTTCCATCTTTTCCTCCAGCCACTTCTTAGCTCCCTTTCTTGGAGGCCCCCGAGTTACCGGTTTCCTATGCATCCTTCTAAAGATAGTCTGAAATATATGTACTTATAAACTTTTTTCTCCCATCGCCCCACACTGCTCAGCATTTTGCCTCTTTTGCTTAACAATATTTCTGGAAACCATTTGGTATGAGCACACAGAGAGCTGTCTTGACCTTTTTTATGGTTCCTGTGCATTCCATCGAACAGGTGATTCAAATTTTCATTTGGAAGGTGTGATAGAATGGTGAAGACCATTGACTTTGGAAGCAGAATGTTGGAATATGGATCACTGCTGCTGCTGCTAAGTCGCTTCAGTCGTGTCCAACTCTGTGTGACTCCATAGACGGCAGCCCTCCAGGCTCCCCCGTCCCTGGGATTCTCCAGGCAAGAACACTGGAGTGGGTTGCCATTGCCTTCTCCAATGTGTGAAAGTGAAAGTGAAGTCACTCAGTCGTGTCCAACTCTTAGAGACCCCAATGGACTGCAGCCCACCAGGCTCCTCCGTCCATGGGATTTTCCAGGCAAGAGTACTGGAGCTCCTCGACTACAAAAGAGTGGTTTCATGTCAAGCCAGTTACTTAATATCTTAGTTCCTCAGTTTCCTCATTGTGGACCAGGATGAAGAGTGAAGTCTACCCCAGAGTGTTTTGTGTGGATTAAATGAGGCGATACTTGTAAAGGGCTTAGGATCCCTTTTGATGTGCAGCACGTACTCTATAACCGTGAACCATCACTCCCAAGATGATTGTGCCAGACCCCCTTTGAGAGAATGAGGCTGTTTCCAGGCTTTTATTATTATAAACAATGCTGCAAAACAAATATCCTTGGCCACAAGTCACTTGGTACTTGTGGGAGTGTATCTGTAAGAAAAATGCCAGGGGAGTAGAATTGTTGGGTCAAAGGCCACGTGCAGTTTTAATTTCAAAAGATACTGCCAGGTTGCCCTCCATAAGAGTGCCCCTAGTTGCGTTGACACCAGCTGTATTTGAGCCTGTGGCCCTACCCCATAGCCTTGCCAACACGGTCGTGTTTTCACTTGAACACAGCATTTCTCAACTTGTTTGGATGCAGAAGCCTGTTATGGGGCTTCTTGGGGATCGCCTGGCCTTAGAGCCTCTCCCCCAATACCCAGAAATACCGTCAGGGTATTTTCTGGGAAAAACCAGCCCATGACGAGGGCTAGGATGGTCCTGAGCCAGCAGAGTCTCCAAAAGTTGGCTCTGCCCAGGTTTCTGCATGTTCATTCGTTCTCCACATTTTTCTTAAATATTATGGTGCTCAGGACGAGTTTTTACATTGTTGACGGTTATTTTTTTTCTGGGCCTGTTAACACATCAAAACGGTTGGTGAAATCGGATAATACTGTGGATCGTGCATGCTGTCACGGTTTCACTCCTGTGTCAGGGACTTGGGATTTCCAGGTGCATTTTTAGAATTTTATCTCACATCTGGTGGCACACAAACAATGCCCGTTCACAATGAGCTGTGATAATGGGGCAGCCTTACTGTTCTCCCTGGAATTAGGCTTCCAGTTATGGATAACCTATAAACCAACCTCGCACCCTTCCCTTATTGGAGTTGGTTATAAAGAAAAAGAAGGTCAGATCTTGCACTGAGAGACCTATCACCTGAATATGGAAATCTCACAAATATAAAATATATCTAAAGGGTGAGTATTCCTTCACAAAAGGAGTTCTGACTGAGTACATTTTGCATGCATACTCAGTAACCAAGTCATGTCCGACCCTGCAACCTCATGGACTATAGCCTGCCAGGCTCCTCTGTCCATGGGATTATCCAGGCAAGAGTACTGGAGTTGGTTGCCATTTTCTCCTCCAGGGGATGTGTGTACATTTTAGTAGTTTTATTAAAGCCCTTTGAGATCATCATGGCAAGGCAGAGGATTGTTTGAGATATCGACTTTGGGAAGGAAAGAGCAGGCCTACTGTGTCTCTTCCCAGCTCTTCACTTTCTTCTCACCCACAGCTTACATGTTCCCTGATCTCACACAGGCCTGGGCTGGAATGCTCCTTTATGATTCACTCTGACTTAGAGTGGCGTGCCAAACTTTCTAGGACTTCTGCGGGCTCCCTGGGCTAGCCTGGCATAAAAACCTCTGACGCCTCTTTCCCCTCCAGTGACCTTGCAGATCTAACAAATGCCAAGGACTGGGCCTCTGTGATCTGGTGTGGGGACTGTCCCAGGCTACTCAAAGAGGCCGGAAGCAAACTGGCTGCATCTCCAGGAGAACCTCAGGGGTTGTTCAAGGTGAAACTGTCCTTGAGTGAAGTCAAATTGGTTCTTTTTTCCCCCATTTAATAAACTTGATTTTAATCGAATTAAAACACGCATGCAGAAAAGTGCACAAATCCCATTCCTAGCTTGATCATTTTTTTTTCATATGCAGCTTATGAGTTTTACATGCAACTAATAATCCAGCTCGAGAGACAGAGCACTGCCAGCTTCCCACAGCCCCTGCCCTCAGCCCCTGCCCACAGCCCCTCCAGTTGCTGCCCCACTGAAGGCAGGCACTCTTTCATCCTCTATTGCTGACCGTTAGTGTTACCTGACTTTGGCATTTATATAAATGGAATGACTTCACACGTACTTGGTTGTGTGTGATCTTGTTTGCTCAACACTGTGAAATTCACACGCTGTGAATTCATCATGCTGCGTGTTTGTGGTTCATTCATTCCTGTTACTGCGTGGTGTCCCATGGTATGAATACACAACTTCTCATCCATTCCACTGATCATCATTGTGTCGTTTCCAGTTTACCCTCTACATGTTCTTATCTGTGGCCTGTGGTGTACAAGTGTACACATTTCTGTCACGTGCCTAGGAGAAGAATTACTGTGTCATAGGGTGGACACTGCCCATTGCCCAAAGTGACTCTTCATTTCTGCTCTCAGCGTCAGTGAGTGGGAACTTCAGTTTCCCCGCATCGTCACCGCCAGCGCTATCAGCGCTGTTCATGTCGCCGTTCCGGTAGTCGGAAGGACCTTTCTAAACCATAGATCCTTTGATCACCTTCCTGTTCCCAGCTTTTAGAGATGTCCCCAACATTTTATAGTGAAAACTTTCAAACATATGCAGAAAAGCTGAAGAAATTATACAGGGAGCACCCATGTGACACAATCAACATTTTATAACGATCGTTTTTCCCACATGTCTAACAGTTCATCAACTACCTTCTTTTTTACTTGTCATGTTCCTTTAAGAAGGTAAAACTTATCACCACACTGACCCATTTTAAGCATACATTCAATGATTTAAGTAAATTTACATAGTTGTACAATCATCAGCACAATCCAGTTTTAGAACGTTTCTGTCACCCGGCAAAATTCCCTGTGCTGAAAGCAACTCCCTACTGAAAGCAACTCCCTACGTCTCCTCCCAGCCTCAGGCCACTGCTGATCCATCTGTTTTCTGTCTATGTAGTTTTGCCTTTCCCAGAAGTTTCGTATAAAGGGAATTGTATCATTAGCGTGCAGCCTTTCCTGTCCAGCTTCTCCCATGCGGCATTACGCCTCTGAGATTCACCCATGTAGCGTGGACGATACTAGCTCCTTTTCCTGGCTGAGTGGTACTCCAGCGTGTGGCTTTACCACAGTTTCTTTACCCAGTCTCCAGTTAGTTGTCCCAATAGAGTTTTGATGACAGGACCACAGCCTGTCATAAAAAGAGCTTGCTCATTTACAGAGGGGTCTGTGCCTGGGAAAAAGAAAAAGTAGAGAGAGGTAGAGAGACAAAGGGAGTTAGAGACAGAGGGACAGGATTTTGTTCCCTCGGTGTCCCCTTTCTCCAGATGAGTGCGGGGCCTCCTCCCTTTGGGGAGCTCCCCCGCTGCCCTGTTGGCTAGGCTGCCTTTCGGATCGCTGCACACCTGGCCAACCACACTTTTCTGGCGCTTACAGCTCTCTGTCCTGGGTTCCACAAAGAACTCAGCACAGTCTGCCACATGGTTTACAACGCAGAGGCTCACTTGATGGGCTCTCTGAGGGCAGAAGTCATGGCTTTTGTGTCCCTTCGCTGTCGCTCCAAGGCTGGGTGCAGAGCTGGGCACACAGGGAAGGAGAAGGGTGGGCAGTGATAGTGCAGTGGGCTGGGGGCCTTACACAGTTTGGGGGCCTGAGCACTCCGAACTCAGGTCCTCTGGTTGAGGTCCCTACTAGGGAAATGGCCCTGGGCTGAATCCGGGGAATTGCCAGACCTGGGTGCCAAACCACAGCTGGGAATGCCAGTGTCACTAATGAGTTCAGGATAAGCCTGGGGAAGGAGGAAGGCTCCTGCCAACGGAGGCAACTGCCGGAAGATGCTGGGACCCCCAGTCAGCAAGGGGCCGGAGAAGCAGCTGCCAGGCAGGCTACCCCTTTACCACTTCCCTCTTGGCCCCTTAATTCCCAAGATCTCTGGCGTCTCTCCAGACCGAGGCTGCCCTCCCTGCATGCTTCCAGGAGGGCTGAAGGCTGGGCTTCCAGGCCTGTGCAATCCATGATGCCCTCCTATCTTTGCCACGTTAAGATGACTTCCTCAGACCTGGGTGTGCCTTAATAGCTCCTATCGTCCATGCATGCTGTGGTCGAGGGTCTCTGTTCTCAAATGTGATGTTTTGAAAACCTGGGTGAAGCATACTGAAGTGTAGAAAGAAATTGGAGTCTTTGATTCAGCACTGTGAGGTGGAACCTGAGAATTTGGCACATCCAACGAGTTCCTCAGTGAGGCTCGAGCTGCTGGCCAGGGCTGGGTACCACTGTCTGGGAACCACTGCTTAAGGCTTTGGTCTGTCCTCAGCGGTTTCAGCATGAACCCTCCTCCCGCCGGGTAGGAGGCGGGGGAGGCAGGGGGAGAGGTGTCTGCTGCCTTCTCTGCACAAGTCCCAAGAAACATTCAGATCCTAGTGACTTTGACAGTGGCAGTCGGAAGTTCACACTCCAACTGCCTTTGGCCAAAGGGCATGACAAGACTTACACGGGGAAGATGAGATACAGTATCTTGCCTCCAACGTATCATAAAGAGAGGATAAAAACGGATCAAAGCTGGAGAGAGTGTCTGCGTATAAAAATAAGTAAGTGGTTTCATGAAAGAAATGATCAGAACTCGCTGTCCTGTTTTAACTGCACTTAATTTTGATTTTGGAAGTGACCCATGTAAAAAAGACTCTTAAAATTATATGGGTCAGACAAGATAGTGAGTGCAGTTTTTCTGCCAGTGTTCTAGAAAGACTCTTCAGATTCAGCTCTTGCTTAATCTTGCAGTGCAGCTGGCCTTGGAAAAAGGTCCTTGAGGGTTCTTCAATACACTTAACCCTCAAACCAATCTTAATGAGGCCGATAGGAAGATGTTCTCATTCCCATTTTACAGATGAGGAAACTGAGACATCGTAGTTAAATGGTAGATTCAGGATTCCAACACAAGTTTTTTGTTTTTTTTTTTTAACTCCAATTTAGACTTTGCATTCCAAAGTGAGCTTTTTTCTTTTCTTACACTGCAGCTGAATATTAAGATTCTCCAGAATAGGGACTTCCCTGGTGGTCCAGTGGTTAAGAATCCTCCTGCCAATGCCGGGGACGTGGATTCTATCCCTGGTCCAGGACGATTCCACATGCCTTGTGGCAACTAAGCCCATGAGCCACAACTACTGAGCCCACCTGCCTAGAGCCTGTGCTCCACAACAAGAGAAACTACCTCAACGAGAAGCTCTCGAACCGCAACTACAGAGTAGCTCTCACTTTCTGCAACTAGAGAAAGCCCACTTGCCACAACGAAGACCCAATGCAGTCAAAAATAAAATTAATTAATTAAAAAAAAATTTCTCCAGAATAATTTCTAGCCAAGTTGCAGACCCATCAGACTGGATGAAGGCTCAGGCAAACTCTTCTGCTATTACTCAGAGGTATGAACTCCCTCAACCCCAGCTGGCTCTGCAAGGGGGAATCCAGCATATCTGCTGTCAGAAATGACACATTTGGAACCAGATTCCTCTGTAGGCTTATCTGAGCTTAAGACAGGGAAGATTGATCAGGGAGGCTGATCCACTGCCATCACTTTTCATTGTTCTTCAGCACCTGGACTTTGTGTTTAAACAAGCCAGGTAGGTGGCTTCATGCTGGCTCCCAGGGATTAGAGACGCTGCTGCACCCTGCTGCCCCCCACCCCCGACCCCGTCCACTCCACCTCAGCCCACTGTAGGATGGTCAGTTATTAAGAAAGGAAATGTCCACATCTCCTGAGGATTTGTGGACAGCCATTTGAACTGTGGTGTTGGAGAAGACTCTTGAGAGTCCCTTGGATTGCAAGAAGATCCAACCAGTCAGGCCTAAAGGAAATCAGTCCTGAATATTCATTGGAAGGAGTGATGCTGAAGCTGAAACTCCAATACTTTGGCCAACTGATGCAAAGAACTGATTCATTTGAAAAGACCCTAATGCTGGGAAAGATTGAAGGCGGGAGGAGAAGGGGATGACAGAGGATGAGATGATTGGATGGCATCACCGACTCGATGAACATGAGTTTGAGCAAGCTCTGGGAGTTGGGAAGGACAGGGAAGCCTGGTTTGCTGCAGTCCATAGGGTCACAAAGAGTCGGACATGACTGAGCAACTGAATATAGAGATCCTGCTTGAAGGGACAGCAATAGTAGCAGACAGAATGCTGTTGTCTCCTGGAACAGTTGCTGGTCTGGATATCATTCCGGACATAGTTTATCACTCAGTAAAGAATGTAGACAAGGGGTAAGATTGATTATGGATTAGATAGTGACCTTTGGGTTGAGGTAAGGGAGCGTTGCTGGAGGTAGGCATGAGGATGAAGATGGAAGAGGGACGTGGAGGGTGATGGGGTTTTGATGGCTGGAGATGACAGAGGGTGGAAACAGCCCAGGTAGTGGACGATGGTGCAGGAGATGGGATGTCAGAGGAAGAATGGTTGTTGCGAAGATGGGCTGAGTAGCTCAGGGAACTAGCTGAAAGGTCCAAAGCCAGGGGTGAAAATCTGATCGTGGCTTGGGGTGGCTGGGGAGGGGAAAGGTTGCCTAGGGAGGCACTGCTTTGTGGCCACCCACACCTGATCCCAGAGGCACCAGCTGGAAGGATACCCAGACCAACCGTGTTCCAGGAGACAACAGCATTCTGTCCGCTTCTCGATTGGTGTCCCTTTCAGCAGGGTGTATTCACAGGGCCATGTACAAAACCCTCAGGGTATTTTCCAAATCTGTTTCAACAGCCCAGCCAGGAGGTCCTTCCTGGCTGTGATTTAGTCAACCTGTTTCCCTAGGAGGCCTCTTTTCCCACCACAAACAGATGGGTGCTGATGTCAGCACCAGCGAAGCCGTTAGTCAGCACCAGAGGGGCTCGTGCTGAGGGGCCAACGGAAGGAAAGGCGCCGCCGGACATGGCCTCCTCTAACCCCCACCCCAGTGGGGGAGGCAAGGCAAGAGGCCACCCGGGAGGCCCTGCCAGGTTCGTGTACAACCTTGGGTGGCCTGAGGCGCAGGCTTAGCCTCAGAGAACCCTGGATGTGGGAAGTGGCTGCTGCTGCTGCTGCTGCTAAGTCACTTCAGTCGAGTCCGACTCTTATCGACCGCATGGACTGCAGCCTATCAGGCTCTTCCATTCATGGGATTTTCCAGGCAAGAGTACTGGAGTGGGGTGCCATTGCCTTCTCCATGTGGGAAGTGGAAGGGTCCTTAAACCTATCTGGTTTAAGGCCATGCAGAGAAGAGAGAGGTGTTCTGATTCCCATTTCCCAGATGAGGACATGGAAGCCTTGGGAGGGAGAGAGCTGTGCCCAGGGCCCCGTGGAGGGGCAGGAGTAGAACCCAGCTCGGCACCTCCAGCTCTGGAAGGTTGCAACAGCATCTCATCTGTGCATGTGTGGGACCCTGTTTGGGGCAGTGGTCTCAGAGGGGCTGGTATCGGACAGAGCCAGGCTCCCCCCGGGGTCTGCCATTTCCTTGGGGGAGGGTGTGACTTGGAGCCTCTGTCTCTTCTTTGGTGACATTGGCAGGCGGGTTCTTCACCACTGAGCCACCAGGGAAGGCCCTCTTCTGTGACATTTGTTGTGTACTTAGTCACTCAGAAGTGTCCGAATCTTTGTGACCCCATGGACTGTAGCCCGCCAGGCTCCTCTGTCCATGGCATTTCCCAGGCAAGAATACTGGAGTGGGTTTCCATTTCCTTCTCCAGGGGATCTTCCCCACCCAGGGACTGAACCCACGACTTCTGTGTCTCCTGCATTGGTAGGTGAATTCTTTACCACTGAGCCACCTGGGAAGCCCACAGGAGTGTTCAAAAATTCCTCCTCCGGTGGGAGGAGAGTTAAATGGGATGGGCAAAAGTAAAGCTCCCCATGAATGTTAGCCTTCTTCCCCCCACCAATCATTAGTCCCAGTGGGGGTTCTCTGTGTACTTCAGTGTGGGCTTGTATGAGAGCGTGTGTGTGTGTGTGTGTCTGTGTGTGCATGTGATATCTGCAGATCTTGGCCAGGCGGCCACAGCAAGGGGAAGTCACAGTGTTTAGGGGTCTGGAAGTCTTTAGGGGCTGAAGCTTCTAGGACTGGTGTGAGGGGGTGCTGCTGACGGAGGAGGCGCTCCAGGACACCCACTCCCTGAGCTGCTGCCAACCCTGAAGGCTCATGGGACAGGGCAGGCGGTCTCGGGGGGGCGGGCAGCCCCTCTTAGGGAGCAGCTCCACTGTCAGGAGTCAGTCATGAGGAGGTCCCTGTGGGCGTTCGTAGCGCAGCCCAGCCCAGAGTGTCTGACTAGGGGTTAGAGAATGGGCTTGAGGGCACCAGAAGAGGGGAGAAGAAGCAGGGCTGGCCCTCAGGCCTTCAGCGAATTCCACCTTCCTTGCAGCCCCAGGCGATCTTGCCTCCCAGCCTGAGTCATCCTCACTCTAGTCCGAATGAGAGTCCTGTTATTTGTGCTAATTGTTGACATTTGCACAGCACGCAGTCCCAGGAGCTTGGGGACCCAGAATGCAGAGCCACTCTTCCACATGCTGATTTTATGACATCAGCAGAACTGGAGCCTGGGGAGTGGCTGGGGGCAGAGGACAGTGGCCTTCAGCACTGATTCTAAGCTGCCTGTTATGTCCCCATTGCATTCACAGAGGCATGATGTGTTGGAGTCCTGGAAGGTCAAAACTGAGGGTCAGCCCTTGATGGCCTTCCAGACCAACTGCCTCGCTTTATACAGAAGGAGACTGAGGCCCTGGTTAGTGGCAGTGTAGGGTCACAACCTCACCCCACCTCTTCCATATTCATCCTTTGGCTTCATATGCATGAAGCACCCTTTTGGTGACCATCCTTCATACACACCCAGCCTCCCCCTCCTGCAGTACCTCCAGCTTTATTTTGCTTCCTGGCAGTACCTGACATTATATATGGATGCTCTTTCTCTTCTGTCCCCTTCCCCCATTAGAATGCAGCTCCAAAGGGGCAAGAATTCTTCCCCCATTTCACTAATTGCCATATTGTCAGCATCTAGAACACAAGGTTGCTCAGAAAGGAACTGTGGGATTCATTCACTCATTTGTTCCCTTATTCATCAGGTGGCTGCCTCTCAGGTGGCTGCCTCTCAGGTGGGTCTTCCGCATTGCAGACAGTGATGGCACAGAGAGGTGTCAGACCCAGCTTCTGTCCCACAGAGCAGGTGGCTTCAGACTCTTTTCTCCAGGATCCAGCTGCCTGAAGATGGGAGGGAGCGTGTTGTTAAGGTACCCTGGAAGGGACTCTGGAAGGTCCCCTCAAGCAGGGAGGGGCTGGGGCTTGGGGATAAGAACCCTTCTTAAGAAGTAGATCAGGTCCCAGACCAGTCTCCAAGGCAAAGTGGTGACCAGAGGTGCAGACACAGGTAGCCTGTGACCAGAGGGAGGGGGAAAGGAATGTAGTGACCCACAGGGGTTGGCGGGGAGGGAGCAGGGATGGGGATCCTGGGAAGACAGGGCAAACAGGGCGCTGCGGAGGGGCTGGGCCCTGGGTGTGTGTGGGGTGGGCTGGAGGAGAAGGACACGGACATTTGTTAACATCTGTGTCACTTGGAGAGTGGGCGCCAGGATGGAGAGAGAGAAGACATGTGGTCAGATGGGGAGACGGAACACAGAGCCAAAGCTTGGTGGAAGGCTCAATTTTCTCATCCATAAAATGGAGATGATGAATGAGTGAGTGAGCAAGAGTGAACATCGACATTCTAGGAATCAGTGAACTAAAATGGACTGGAATGGGTGAATTTAACTCAGATGACCATTATATCTACTACTGCAGGCAGGAATCCCTCAGAAGAAATGGAGTAGCCATCATGGTCAACAAAAGAGTCCGAAATGCAGTACTTGGATGCAATCTCAAAAACAACAGAATGATCTCTGTTCGTTTCCAAGGCAAACCGTTCAATACCACAGTAATCCAAGTCTATGCCCCAACCAGTAACACTGAAGAAGCTGAAGTTGAATGGTTCTATGAAGACCTACAAGACCTTTTAGAACTAACACCCCAAAAAAGATGTCAGTTTCATTATAGGGGACTGGAATGCAAAAGTAGGAAGTCAAGAAACACCTGGAGTAACAGGCAAATTTGGCCTTGGAATATGGAATGAAGCAGGGCAAAGACTAATAGGGTTTTGCCAAGAAAATGCACTGGTCATAACAAACATCCTCTTCTAACAACACAAGAGAAGACTCTACACATGGACATCACCAGATGGTCAACACTGAAATCAGATTGGTTATGTTCTTTGCAGCCAAAGATGGAGAAGCTCTGTACAGTCAGCAAAAACAAGACCAGGAGCTGACTGCGGCTCAGACCATGAACTCCTTATTGCCAAATTCAGACTTAAATTGAAGAAAGTAGGGAAAACCACTAGACCATTCAGGTATGACCTAAATCAAATCCCTTATGATTACACAGTTGAAGTGAGAAATAGATTTAAGGGCCTAGATCTGATAGATAGAGTGCCTGATGAACTATGGATGGAGGTTCGTGACATTGCACAGGAGACAGGGATCAAGACCATCCCCATGGAAAATAAATGCAAAAAAGCAAAATGGCTGTCTGGGGAGGCCTTACAAATAGCTGTGAAAAGAAGAGAAGCAAAAAGCAAAGGAGAAAAGGAAAGATATAAACATCTGAATGCAGAGTTCCAAAGAATAGCAAGAAGAGATAAGAAATAGAGGAAAACAGAATGGGAAAGACTAGAGATCTCTTCAAGAAAATTAGAGATACCAAGGGAACATTTCATGCAAAGATGGGCTCGATAAAGGACAGAAATGGTATGGACTTAACAGAAGCAGAAGATATTAAGAAGAGATGGCGAGAATACACAGAAGAATACACAGATGCCATCCAGCCATCTCATCCTCTGTCATCCCCTTCTCCTCCTGCCCCCAATCCCTGTACAAAAAAGATCTTCATGGCCCAGATAATCACAATGGTGTGATCACTCATCTAGAGCCAGACATCCTGGAATGTGAAGTCAAGTGGGCCTTAGAAAGCATCACTACGAACAAAGCTAGTGGAGGTGATGGAATTCCAGTTGCGCTATTTCAAATCCTGAAAGATGGTGCTGTGAAAGTGCTGCACTCAATATGCCAGCAAATTTGGAAAACTCAGCAGTGGCCACAGGACTGCAAAAGGTCAGTTTTCATTGCAATCCCAAAGAAAGGCAATGCCAAAGAATGCTCAAACTACCGCACAATTGCACTCATCTCACACACTAGTAAAGTAATGCTCAAAATTCTCCAAGCCAGGCTTCAGCAATATGTGAACCATGAACTTCCTGATGTTCAAGCTGGCTTTAGAAAAGGCAGAGGAACCAGAGATCAAATCGCCAACATCTGCTGGATCATGGAAAAAGCAAGAGAGTTCCAGAAAAACATCTATTTCTGCTTTATTGACTATGCAAAAGCCTTTGACTGTGTGGATCACAATAAACTGTGGAAAATTCTGAAAGAGATGGGAATACCAGACCACCTGATCTGCTTCTTGAGAAATTTGTATGCAGGTCAGGAAGCAACAGTTAGAACTGGACATGGAACAACAGACTGGTTCCAAATAGGAAAAGGAGTACGTCAAGGCTGTATATTGTCACCCTGCTTATTTAACTTACATGCAGAGTACATCATGAGAAACACTGGACTGGAAGAAGCACAAGCTGGAATCAAGATTGCCGGGAGAAATATCAATAACCTCAGATGTGCAGATGACACCACCCTTATGGCAGAAAGTGAAGAGGAACTAAAAACCTCTTGATGAAAGTGAAAGTGGAGAGTGAAAAAGTTGGCTTAAAGCTCAACATTCAGAAAACGAAGATCATGGCGTCTGGTCCCATCACTTCATGGGAAATAGATGGGGAAACAGTGGAAACAGTGTCAGATTTTATTTTTTTGGGCTCCGAAATCACTGCAGATGGTGACTGCAGCCATGAAGTTAAAAGACGCTTACTCCTTGGAAGGAAGCTTACTCCTTGGAAGGAAAGTTATGACCAACCTAGATAGCATATTGAAAAGCAGAGACATTAATTTGCCAACAAAGGTCCGTCTAGTCAAGGATATGGTTTTTCCTGTGGTCATGTATGGATGTGAGAGTTGGACTGTGAAGAAGGCTGAGCGCTGAAGAATTGATGCTTTTGAAGTGTGGTGTTGGAGAAGACTCTTGAGAGTCCCTTGGACTGCAAGGAGATCCAACAAGTCCATTCTGAAGGAGATCAGCCCTGGGATTTCTTTGGAAGGAATGATGCTAAAGCTGAAACTCCAGTACTTTGGCCACCTCATGTGAAGAATTGACTCATTGGAAAAGACTCTGATGCTGGGAGGGATTGGGGGCAGGAGGAGAAGGGGATGACAGAGAATGAGATGGCTGGATGGCATCACTGACTTGATGGACATGAGTCTGGGTGAAGTCCAGGAGTTGGTGATGGACAGGGAGGCGTGATGTGATTCATGGGGTCACAAAGAGTCGAACACGACTGAATGACTGAACTGAAAATGGAGATGATGACTGACCCTGGGGATGGGGGAAGGGGAGATGAGCCTTGTACTGAAAAATCATCTCTTTGAATACACTGAGCCCCTGCCGGATCCCCAGATAATGCTGGCCTGTCCTCCTCACCTCTCCTCCCTTTACCCTGTCGCCAGCTCTGGTGCTCTGACCTGTGAAGTGGGCCAGACCCCACCCTCCCTGTTCCCCGGCTCCTATGGGTGGTGGCCCAAAAGGCTAACCGGTTTCCTCCATCCAACTTGACCAGAACCATCTGGGCTCTGTGGATGCTGCGGGTTTCCTGATGCGGGCCCAGGCCTTGGCCTCGCTGGGGGCTGTAAGCAGGAGAGTAACAGCCCAGATTTTGCAAGCCTGAAATAGTTTATTGCTGGGCTGAGGCAGGGAGGAAGGAGGGCATGGCCCCGGGAATGCAGGAGGAATGCCTGGGAGGCTTGTTTCTGCCCCCCACCCCTCCTCAATTCCCCAGGGGGAAGCCAGCAAGGCTTTCAGCCAGCTGGGCACCGGGTTGCGCAGAGAGAAATGGTTTGGGCACTGAACATTCCTGGTGCTGGGGTGTTCTCAGGGCCCAGTGGTGGGTGTATGCGTGAGGGGAGACCTGGTTTTCCTTTTGATGTGGGGACCATCTCCAAGGAGGCTGCCTGGATAAGCCTGTCTCACTCCCCATCGTTTAGGCTCCCCACACCCCTAACTTTGGCTGGGAGTACCATGGACATAGATCTTGCATGGTCCTGGCAGGGGAGGGGGCTGTGCTTTGGCTTGAAGTGTGGCCCCTGTGTCTTCCTTCAAACTGGAGCTCTCTGAAGTCAGGGTATATGTTTTCTCTTAAGACTTGGGGCTTTCCTTACAGTCTGAGGCTGTAATGCTGTGGGGAGGGCTGTGTCACCCCACCTTACCCAGAAGTTTCCCATGGCTGGGATGGGTGGCCACCGAAACGGCAACTGCAAAAGGGTCTTCACCCCCATTCCTTTAGATCCAAGACTGCATTGTTAAGGACCCACTGAGTCTTCTGTGGACCAGACACCAGCCTCCCAACAGCCTTTGCCCCACCCCCACCCCTGTTCATGGGACATCTGAGGCCCCACTATGTGAGGCGGGGAGGAACCAGGCCCTGGTCGCCCACCTGGACAGTCCACTTGGCCCTCCTGGCACCATACTCTGGGCTCTCCTCGACCACTCTGCTTGTGTTCTAGGGTCTTCCCCCCACCCCGGGAGGGGTTGGGAGTGGACAGGTCAAAGCGCGCCAGGCATCTGTCCACTGATGATACCTGTGCATTCCTGGGCCCTGCATCGGGGCCAGTCATCTTCCCTTTCATGTTTGGCTGTCTGATGGAGCCAGTGGATATGGTGGGGGTTGGGCAGGGGCCCTGGGGCAGCCAGGCAGCAACAGTGGAAGGCAGAAGGCAGAGGAGTGATGCCCAGCCGAGGTCACAAGGTTCCAGCGCCCTTAGGTCCTGCCAAGCTCTGGCAGGGAAGACACAAGGGGTCAAAACTCTGTCTGGCCAGACTCCATCCCTCTCTTTTGGCCATGGCTTCTGGCTTCTGTTGGCAGCGCTTCCTTTTCCAATCTGCCCCCACCCCATGACACACACACTCCCAGAGCAGCTCCAGGGGCTGAGTCTGTGGTCACAGTGATGGAGGATCTATGTAGAGTTGGGCCACTCTGTGTTGAGGATTATGGAGATGGAAATGAGGGTTTAGGATCAGACACTGACCAGGGTTAGGAGTCAGCCTGTTTTCTGGGTTAGGGGGATTTGATTTTGGAGGTAGGATTAAGGGTCAGGCTGTACTCAAGATTAAGGGTCAGTCTATACCTAGGGTTGGGAGTCAGTCTGTACCTAGGATCAAAGACATGGCTTCCTCAGGAACAGAGTATTCTACATCCAGAATTAGGGGGTGATGGGCACCTAAGGGTGAGAGTTTGTTTTCCGCCAGAACTGAACCTACAGCATGGCCACAAAAGGTGACCCTGGTGAGTCATTCATAGACGGCAGAGAATAGAGTTTGCAGTTTGGAGGGGCAGGATTCATTGATCCCTTGGCCATCCCCTCTGGGGACCCACCTGCAGGAGGTATGAGGGACAGAGGGAGGAGAGGCTCTCAGAGAAACCTTCATCAGGAACACTGGTGGGGATGGAGCACAGTGTCCAGGCTAAGTCCATTGAGTGGTTCAGAGGCAATATTGTCCAACGCCATGGCCAGCCAGGAAGAATACTGAGTAACTCCACAGATCGCGCTTCTGTTTACACTGTACCTCTTGAAACGCAGTCACCAGTAGCTCATTCTGCAAACATTTCCTGAATACCTACCATACTTTAGACCAGAGGTTCTCAAACTTGAGTGCACAGAGGAACAACCAGGAAGCTTGTGAAAAAAAGGCCGGTTCCTGGGCCCCACCCCAGGGGCTCTGGAGAAGGAAGGTACTGGGAGCTGCCCAGGAATCCGCACTTCCAATAAAGTCCCCAGGCAATTCTGCTGTGATGAGTTTTTTTTTTAATTGATTTATTTTATCTTTGGTTGCACTGGGTCTTCATTGCTGTGCGAAGCTTTTCTCTAGTTGTGGCCAGTGGGGGCTACTCTCTAGTTGCGGTCTGAGGGCTTCTCACTGCACTGGTTCCTCTGGTTGCGTAACATGGGCTCTAGGGCATGTGGGCTCGGTAGTTGTGACCCACGGGCTCAGTTGCCCTGCGGCATGTGGGATTCTCCCAGACCAGGGATCGAACCTGTGTCCCCTGAATTGGCAGGCGGTTTCTTAACCACTGGACCACCAGGGAAGTCTTTTTTTTTTTTAATTGCTGCTGTGGTAGTCTTATTTTTACTTATTTTTTTCAGAGTTTTAATAAGACTTTTAATAGAGGGTCAGAATACTAACAAGCATCTTCCAGCATAACAAGGAAAAGGCAGCAACATGAATTCTTTCAGTTAGAATGGCATAATGTAGTAGTTTTAAGACCATACTTTTGAGACCTGTCCTCAAAAGGCTCATGGGGTTAAAAAAAAAAAAAAAGGATTGTGGAAAATACCATAACGCCTTCTGGTGAGTTCAGTGCACAGAGTGGGTGCCAAGGATTTCTGGGATAAAAGGGTGTGTGACCATTTTCAGAGAAGACCTTGCAAGAAAGTTAGGGAGTTTCTCTCTCATTTCTGACCACCAGTAAGCTAAAAATGTATGGTCTTATTGCAAAAATTGTATAAAAACTTAGCTGTGTAACCTTCCCAAAGCATTTTCATTTGCTTGGCAAGGTAGGAGAATTCCGGCAAACACACTGGAGGTTAGCTTTGAGCAAAGACGTGTAAAGCAAAGCATAATTACTGCATTAAATGAAGCAAAGCAAAAGAATGCACATAAAAATGCAGTCTTGGTACAGTGCTGGGGAAGGAACAATGCATGACAGCCATTATTATTAATAACTTACCAATTTCTATAAACAATCATTCTGAAAAGCACGACTCAGGCAGCCAGGTCAACTTTGTTTAAACTGTGGCCCCATGCTCTGCCCGACTCTCCCCTGCCTTGTTCCACCCGCCAGGAGCCTAGTCTGCAGTTGGCATACAGAAACAACAGGGGGTGTGTGTGTTTATTTTCCCAATATTAAATCACAATATTGATTATGCTTTAGCATATGGCACATTTCTCTCTCCCCCAGCTGCTCCCTGGTCAAGAATCTGGCGTGAAGCGCTCAGTCATTTTGAGGACCTTGCTGAAGGCAGGAAGCCTGGACGGTTTGCCTCCCCGCTCCCCGGTCCCCGGCTCACTGCCATTGGCTTGCTTCTAGAAGCTTATATAACCTTTCTTTATTTAAGGCTTCTATTCTTCAATCTGAGGGTGAATGGACTTCCGGGCCTGCCTGTGGGGCAGGAGCTGGAGGTGTTATGCTTCTCCAGCAGGGAGAGAGGGCTGGACTGAGTTCCAGGAACTTCTAGAGGCCATGCCCTCCCTGGGCTGTCCTAGGATAGCAGACCCTCCCGTGGGGAGGGCAGGAGGTGACCTTCCATTCCCCTGCCTGGGCTGCAGGCCACCTGGTCTCAGCCTTCTTACATACCGCCAGGAAGCTTTTTCTTTCATCCCAGTTAAATTTCACCTTGTTGATCTCAGGCCAGTGTTTCCGGGGAGGCATGGGGTTTCAGGCTGGCCGGGGGCTTTCCCAGCCCTCTGGACACCCCTATACCTCTGGAGCTCCCCTTCCCATGGGATCGCTCCATCTCATTCATGCATTCAGCAGGCATTCCTTGCACACCCATTAGGTACCCCATACAATGGGTTTCCATGGTGGAAGCCTGGTTCACAGGGTAGACATGTGATAGGCACAGGGGTGAATCATTTCTCTCTAGTGTGGTATAAGCATGCCAGAGGATTAAGGAGGCATAGGAGGGGTACCTGACTCACTCTTGGGGGGCATGTGGAAGGCAAGGAAGTCTCCATGAAGGACGTAATGGTTTATCTGAATCTATAACTGTGAGAAGGGAAAGAGGGGATGTATGTAAACATATAGGTGATTCACTTTGCTGCTCAGCAGAAACTGACACTACATCGTAAAAGCAACTATACTCTTGTTGTTGCTGTTCAGTCGCTAAGTTGTGCCCAACTCTTTGTGACCCCAGGAACTGCAGGCCCCCAGGCTTCTCTATCACCATTTCCCTGAGTTTGCTCAAACTTATGTTCATTGGATCAGTGATGAGAAAGGAGGGGTGGACTAGAGGTTATTTAGGCAGAGAGAGTACCCTGAAGATGAGTCTGGAGGCTGGAAGCAGCATGGCCAGAACTGGTTTAGAAGCCACTTTCTAGACGCCAGAGCATGAGGTTTGAAGCAGCGAGGAGATGGGGCTGAGTCTGGAGAGGCCTGCAGAGGTGAGCTCACAGGAGAGTGTGGGGAGCTAGGGCCTTACCCTGGGGATGCTGGGGAGCCATGGACGGTTTCAGCTAGAAGGGAGTGAACTGGTTAGGTCTGCTGACTTGACACGGTCCATTAACAGCAGCACCTAATGTATCCCAGGGGACCAAGGAGCCTGGAGGGCTACAGTCCCTGGGGTCACAAAAGAGTCCGGCTTGAGTTAGGGACTAAACAACAATGTATCTTTCCTGCGCTTGTGGGGCCCCTGCATCTTAACAGAGAGCTCTGGGAAGACAGGCTGTCATGAGAACTGGTGTCATGAGCCACTCAACTGCAAAAGGTGGGGAAAAGAGAAGACCCTCAAGCCAGAAGGACCTAAGGTTGAATCCCTCACTGATCTGGTAAGATATCGAAACTGCCTGAGCCTCAGTGGCTGCGTCTATAGAATGAAAAGAAGTGAAAGTGTTAGTCACTCAGTCATGTCTGACTTTTTGCAACCCCTTGGACTGTAGCCCGCCAGGCTCCTCTGTCCTTGGGATTCTCCAGGCAAAAATACTGGAGTGGGAAGCCATTTCCTCCTCCAGGGGATCTTCCTGTCTCATCTTCCCGTCTCAGGGATTGGACCTGAGCCTCCTGCATTGCAGGCAGATTCTTCACCCTCTGAGCCACCAGGGAAGCAGTCTAATACCATAGAATGGGAGCCGTCTAATACCATAGAATGGGAGCCATCTAATACTGATGGCTGTGTGGTAGAGAGAGCTGGGGAGAGCCTACACATGAAACTGTCTGGAAGTGCAGGCCAGGGAAAGGGTGGCTGCAGCTCATTCCATGATCAACTTGGCAGTGGGGAGCCTGGTCTCCCAGCCTGGGGTCCTGGCCTCCATCCCCATTGCTGTCTGATCAGCAGTCGGCAACGTGCCTCACTGAGTGAGGTCTGACAACAGCCTTGGGGAAGTACCCCCACTGTAAACAGTGGGTCCCTGTGCGTCTCCTGATCTGGCGCCTCAGCCCTGGGTGCCCTGTGGCCCCCGGGCCTCTGGCTCCAGAGCAGCGGTGGAAAAGAAAGATCTGCCCAGCTTCCTGCAGGCCTCGTGGTTGTGCAAGGCTGTCTGATTCCAAACAAACTGCAAAACCTGCTGCCTCTCAGGCAGTTCCAAGCATTCTGGCCAGCAGGTGGCCAGGAGGCCACTGCTAGGGACAGCCAGGGCCTGGGTCACAGGCCATGCCAGCCCGACCAGGGGTGAACCTAGACCCCTGGTGTCTGGGCCTGGCATAGCTGGATTGCTGGCGAAATGGAAAGATCTCTGGACAGGGAGTCAGGCAGGGGTCCTAGTTCCTAGTCCTAGCTCCCCCCACCAATTCATTGTGTGACATAGGGCAAGTTCCTTGCCTTCTCTGGGCCTTAGTAGCTTTGGCTCAGCCCAAGGAGTTCGGTGGCAATGATCCCACAGGGTGCCTTCCATCCTGGTGTTCTGGGAGTCTGAGTTCTTGTGCCCTGGAGATTGGATGGCATCTCCCCAGATTCTGGATGAGGGCCATGCCCACCCCTCTCCATTCATTCAGTATCAGCTCCAACTCCAACCACAGGTAAGAGAAGAACTCTGTTTGACTGCGGCCAGTGTAACAGCAAGGCAATTTTCATGGAAGTTTCCTGGTGCTGCTTCATTCATTATTTAGTTCACTCTTGTATTCAATGAAATGGAAACATTTTTAAAAACCATTCATTCATTTGGTTAACAACTATTAAGGGACACCTACTAGGTGGCAGGTACCGTGCTGGGATCTGGGAGTCACTGGTGAGCCAGATGAGCAGGGTCCTAGTTTCCTGGAGCTCACAGGCCCGCCCGGCCTGAGTTTCCTGAGAAGCAGCAACAGCAGGCCCACAAGTCATGTCTGGAGAGTAAGCCGCAAAATCCCCAGTCCCTGGTAGGACCTCATCCACTCTCACTGTGCAGAGCCCTGTCCTCAACACTGAAGGGAAGTGCATGCCAGGTCGCTTCAGTAGTTTCTGATTCTTTGCGACCCTATGGACTGTAGCCCATCAGGGTCCTCTGTCCACGGGATTCTCCCAGCAAGAATACTGGAGTGGCTTGCCATTGCCCTCCTCTGGGGGAATCTTCCAGACCCGGGGATTGAACCCACATCTCTTATGTCTCCTGCATTGGCAGGCGTGTTCTTTACCACTAGTGCCCCCTGGGAAGCCCCTGAGGGTAAGCAAAAGAAAACAAATCCTGCTCCCAGGAAGCCCCCAGGTGCCCAGTCCCTACCTCTGGAGCTGGTGGGGGAACCAGCCACCACCTCAGGGACTCACAGAAGCCTTGCGTCAGCAGGCGCAAAGCTGGGCCCTGCCCTGAGCGTCCTGAGGAACAGCCTGCAAGGAGTGGGACCATTTCCTCTTGGGCCTCTTGCCTGGCATACAGGCTAACATAGTGTTTGGTGAGACGGGGTCTTCCCCAAAATTGGAGGAGACAGATTCAGAGGTGTGTCTTTATTAGCAGTTACCTGCTTCAACCCCCTTGCTAGATAATTCTTGGGGACCCTGGGAGGGACTGGAGGCGCAGCCAGTAGAGACTCGGGGCTGAGTGATGAAGGAGGCGCCTGCTGAGGGGAAGGAGGCCGCCGCAGCGGCTCCTACCACCTTATGCAAGAGGGGGAACAAAGGGGCTTTCTGGGAGGCATTAGAAGATGAAGTGGCTGGGTCCGGGGTAAACTCAGCAAGCCCCTGGGGCCCTGAGTTAGCAGCAGCAACTGAAAGGGGGGGGATTACAGCTTCTGGCCCCCCTCACAGAGGCACCACCCCCTGGTCCCCGCCTGGGCCTCCTCACGCAGCTAATCTGCTGCCTTGCCTGAGCTCTTACAAGGGGCCTGGTGAGGGGCTGGTCCCTTCCACTTAGAGGGGAATGGAGCCTTCCTAGGGAAGGAGCTGCCTGACCCCTGACCCCTGACCCTGGGGGCACAGGCCCTGAGCAGGCTGGGTGGCCCAATTTGGGGCCAGACACTTGACTGAGCTCTGGGTTTGAGGGGAAATCACTGCTCCTCTCTAGGCCTCTCCTTCCTGCTGATCAGTGAGAATTAGGGATGTGGACCACTGGCAATCCCAGGGGTCCTTGTGCTGGTTCCAGCAGGCATGAGGGAAGCCTCCTCTTAGTCATGTGGTTCCTGGTGAGCAGGCATGTCCCCAACACAGATGGGTCTTTGAATTTTTGGACTGATGGGAGTCTAATTGTTAAACAAAAATGAAAAGATATTTGAAGTCCCACAGCCTGGTCCCCACTGGTCTTCCCAGTTTTACTTCTTCTTTTTTTTTTTTTAATATATATATCTCTACATATTTATTTATTTAGGCTATGCTGCTGCTTAGTTTCGGCATGTGGGGTCTTTTTTTTTGGCCTAGTTGCGGCATGTGGGATCTAGTTCCCTGACCAGGGATCAAACCTGAGTCTCCTGCATTAGGAGCATGAAGTCTTAAACACTGGACCATCAGGAAAATCCCCCAGTTTTACTTCTTAATACCTCCTGTGTTGTAACTGATGTTGCAATAACAGCAAGCTGCAGACACCATGCTGTCTGTGTGTGATGTTCAAAATTCTCTGCAATTCCCTGTCCTGGCTCACTCTCCATTTCTTAAGGCCCAGGGCTGTCAGCACCCCTCTTGCCCCTCCCCACAGCTCTCAGTTGCACTAACTCATTTAACCATCTTCTCTGTGTCTTTCTCCCAAGAGACTGTCTGCTTCATCTTCTTCTTCTTCTTTTTTTTTTTTTTTGATGTGGGCCTTTTTTAAAGTCTTTATTGAGTTTATTACAATATTGTTTCAGTTTTATGTTTTGGGTTTTTGGTCACAAGGCATGTGGGATCTTGGCTCCCTGACTGGGACTGAACCCTGACCCACTGCATTGGAAGGCAGAATCTTAACCACTGAGCCACCAGGAAAGCCCCACTGCTGGCTCCTTGAGAGCTGGGGTAGAGCTGGCACCTGGGCCACACAGGACCTGAGCCTGCCAGCAACACCTGGTGACCAGGACAGCTCACAGGGGGCAGGGAGAAGAGAATGGCACAGCAGCACAGTTGCAGAATTGCCTGGGTCTGGAGGGCAGTAGAGAGACTTACAGGGAGGCAGGAAAGTGTGAAAACGGGGGGATCTATACGTAGAAGCTTCCAGAAGTGAGACCTGCCAGGGTAGAAGAAGCCAGGCAGAAACAGAACATTCCAGGGGGAGGAAGGCTGGGAGAGGGATGCGGCTGTGGGCAGGAGCTGGGACCTGGAGAGAGAGTGGGAGCCGTGGCCGGGGTGGTCAGGCTGGGCCTCAGAGGCTGTACGGAGGATTTTAGGCCTTATCCAAGGAGCAACATGAAGCTATTAAGGGGTTTTAAGCAGTTGAGGGAGTGAGGTGATGAGATTTGCATTTCTAAAAGATCACTTTCATCAGTGTGGAGAGTGGATTAGGAGGGACAAGAGGGTATTGCTATTGAGAGAGGGGATAGAGAGGGGAAAGGACAAACTGAGAGGTTTAGGATGGGAGCTGACAGAACTCGGGAGACTGGATGATTTGGAAGGGAGAGTGTGGAGGCTCCAGGCTTCCCACTCACCCCTCGGGTTGGTCAGTGGCCCTGGGCAGCCTGTAAGCCCTTGCCTGCTTGTGGACCCCCGTCAGCCATGGTGCAGGTCTGGGGATGCTGGAGCCAGCCCCTCTCCTCTGAGCAGCCCTGTGGGACAGGAGTGCGCGGCCAGGCTGCAGCTGCCCAGCTCTTCCCCGCATTCAGTGCGCCAGTAAACCTGCCCTCATGGACGGGGGCCACAGATTCACACGGACTCAGACTGTCCATATGTGCACGTGTACCTTAGACTCATAGATATATTCATAGCATAGCACAGCTTGGATGTAGACATTAGAACACTTACCCCAAGACTCAGATTTACAGAGTGGGCCCCCCAACGTGTACTTGTTGACATGTATAATTAGGTCTATTGATGATAAAAAAACAACCAACATTTAGTGGTTGTTTGATATGGGCCAGATTTCAAACACTTCACATCCCTGGTGGCTCAGATGGTAAAGAACTTGCCTGCAATGCAGGAGACCAGGTTCGATCCCTGGGTCAGGAAGATATTTTGGCGATGGGAATGGCTACGCACTCCAGTATTCTTGCCTGGAGAATTCCAGGGACAGAGGAGCCTGGTGGGCTCACAATGTGGACTCCATGGGGTCACAAAGAGTTGGACACAACTGAGCGACTAACACTTACACGATAAATGCCATAAAGATGCGCAAATATTGACAGAGCATACTCACAGTACCGGTGTGTTGTTGATCATGCATGTACTCACACGTGTGCACGACCTATGCACATTCAAGCACCTAAATATTATGCAGTGCATACTTTGATATAAAGGTACACACATTTATTACAAAGGCATAAGTTTCTGCAGAGATATTTTCAAGTGCACACACACAGTCACACTCATATATACAGTATACACGTTCAGTTCACATGTGTATATTTTCTCTTTTGTGCCAGGTACACAGGTTGTACACACATATCCTCATAGGCAACACAAGTGATACACACTTGCACATACATCACAGGCTTGTGCACACACGCACACATGTGCAGGACACACAGATACACACTCTTTTACCTTTTCTCACACAGGGCAGTTTATGACCGGCCAGGCTCATGTCCGGACTTCCTATTAACATTAATGAGGTGATGTCGCTGGGCTGTTCCGAAACGCTTGTCCTGCAGAGGCGAGGGTGGGGGTGGTGGCCAGGAGGAGGGGACAGGGAGGCCATGGTCACAGAGCAACAGCTAATTATCCGGCTGACCAGGGTTTGATTGTTTTTCCCACGGTTCCCCCAACTGTCCCTAATGCAAGGCCAGGTCTGGCTGCACCAGAGGGTGTTGGGGGCAGGAAGCTAGATGAGGGAAGCGGGAGGGGAAGGAGGGAGCAGGAGAAAATGGTGGGGGCTGGGCGGTGCCTGACCTCAATTTCAGTATCCTCCTCCCCCTTTCTCAGACGTCCCCTTTGCCTGGAGCTGGAATTGTTTCCTGAAAGGGTTCAGAATTCCTGAAGTTTGAGTTCCTAGGGGCTTGTCCTCCACACCATGAACTTTGTATCAGAGTCACATTCACCTTTTTATTTCAGGAACTTTCATTCCCTGACTTAGGGGGCAGAAAAGGAGCCCCGCCCATTTGTTTCTCCCTTAATAAGGAATGCAGGGGTAACCAAGCACGGTCATCACTGCCTCCTTCCTCCATCCAGTCTTCCCACCGTCACCTCAGTGAAACAGCTTTCCCAAGCACGAGTAAGGGTGGGCTTCCCGTGAATTCCTCAGTCAGAGGAATGGCTCCCAGGCCTTAAGGGCTAATGCTCAAATCACAATAGTAATGGGAAACTGCAATAATTTAAATGCAATAAGCGCAAATAGCCTTTGCATACCTCTTCCCTGCTTGCAAAGGTGTCTTTCATGTCTTGATTCACATTCAGAAGAGTCCTGTGAGGGTTGCAGGACAGGTGCGTTGTGTGCATGCTCAGTCGCTTCAGTCGTGTCCGACTCTTTGCCAACTTATGGACTGTAGCCCTCCACACTCCTCTGTCCATGGCATTCTCCAAGCAAGAATACTGGAGTGGGTTGCCATGCCCTCCTCCAGGGGGATCTTCCCGACCCAGGGATCGAACCCTAGTCTCCTGCGTCTCCTGCATTGCAGGCTGGGGGAAACCCTGGGGCGCAGGCACAGTTATCCCCATTTCACTGATGTGGAACCTGAGGCTGAGAGAGGAGAGGGTCTCCCGTGGTCACGTGACTGGGGAGGGGCAGGCTGAAGCTTGACTCTTTTAAGGCACCTCTCTGTGAATCACTACATGTTCTCTTTCATGTATTTGTGTGGCTCCCCCTGCCCACCCACCCCATCATAAAATGAATTAGTCTTCATGTGCTTCTGGGGCACTTTGTGTTAAATCTCCCAGGAAGCCTGCAACAGTCCTGGGGTGGAAGGTGGAGGCCGAGGGTCATATACCCTGAAGCTGGGAGAACCTGGGTGGCCACCTTGTCTCCTCAGGTCATTTCAAGGCCTTCTTGAGCTCAAATGGCACTGAGATGATGTCTGGAGGCTTAAAGATCAGAGAGCTGGAAGGAGACCTCTAAGAGCCCTGATCTAAACACTGCCTCCAGGCATGTCCACCTCAAGAATTATTAGCTCAATTTACAAACAAGGAAACTGCCCGAAGTCATTAGGGCAGCCATATTTATTGAACACCTGTTATATTATTAAGCCCTGATCTCAGTACTAGATGTGGTGGGAGGAGTCAGTGGTCATAGCTCTCTAAAGAGCTTAGAGTCTGGTGGGGAAGAAAACATTTAGGACTGGGGAATCACAGACTCTGGGTTTGAGTTCCAACTTAGAAAGTCATTTGTTTTCGAATGGCTTTGAGGGAAAGTCACTTTAACCTCCCTGAGCCTCAGTATTCTCATCTCTAGAATGGGGATGCTCCTGCCCTCCTTCAAGGCCATGGTTACAACTAGATGTGTGCAGCGCCTGTCCCACTGCCCCTCACAAACACAAAGCCCAGTTGATGTGCTCTTCCCTCAGTTTCCTGCCAGACTCCTCCTGGCCTCACTGTTCCATCTTTCCTCTCTCCCTCCCGCCGGCCACTTCCTCATGACTGACCACCTCTTTTAGAATTATCTGAACTCTTGGCCCAACTTTGTCAAATCCCCCAGCATCCTCAGCCCTGTCCTAGCTTGGGTGGGTGCAGGGACCCTCTTTATGGATGTTGAATAGCACGGGGTTCACAGGGAGTCAACAGCTCTCCCTGCAGCCTCTTACTTTATCCCCCTCCCACCTGGAGGAGACAGGGAGACCCAAAGACATCCCCTCCCAGCTTCTCTGGCTTCCTCGGTCCAGGGCACTGCTTTTCCCAGGAAGACCCCCTTCACCCAGCCAGGGGCTCTTGAAAGCCAGTGGGGAAACTGAAGCCCTTTCAATCAGTGTCTTTGAGGGACTGAATCCAGAAAGACAGTTAGATGCACGGATCAACTAACCCCGCCTGGGATATCCCAGGAGGGGTGGCTTAAAATCCCCCTGGGGGATGTTTGCTCCCCTCCCAATTGTGGAGGTCAGCCCTGTTAGGTGAGAGAGGGTGAGCTTCTGTGACAGGAGTCTCCTTCGAGCTGAACAGAAAACTGCTGCTGATAAGTTTGGGAGGGTCAAGGTCTGTCTGCCAGGGCTCTGCAGAACCTGAGCCTCCTCCCTGTCTCTGTCCAGATGGGGATGAGGACTTCTGAGTACCTGTCCCCACTGTGCCATCACCCCCCACCTTGGCCTTGGGTCTTCTCTCTTGGCCTCAGTCCTCTTTCCTGTAAAATGGGTGAATAACCACCCCCACCATGGCCAAGCCTACCCAAACTGGTATGTTATGAGCCTCTCATAAGACTACAAATGAGAAACACTTTTATTGTATTTATTTTTTTAAAGACTTTTGATGCAAACCAATTTTAAAGGACAGGGAAGCCTGGCTTGCTGCAGTCCATGAGGTTGCAAAGAGTCGAACACAACTGAGCTACTAGACAATGACAAAATTTTTAAAGTCTTTAATGGATTTGTTGCAATATTGCTTCTGTTTTATACTTTTTTTTTTCTGGCCATGAGGCAGGTGGAATCGTAACTCCCAACCAGGGATGGAACCCATACCCCCTGCAGGGGAAGGAAGTCTTAACCGCTGGACCACCAGGGAAGTCCTGAGAAACACTTTTTTTATTTTTATTTTTGATTTCGTTATATTTTATTTCAAATGTTTCAGATGGTCTCATTTTATTTTATTTATTTATTTTTTTATTTTTTAACTTTACAATATTGTATTGGAAACACTTTTAAATGCCTGCTGTGCCATTCAGTTAGGGACCTGGACAGAGTTTTGGGGTTCCAGCTGGACCACTGTTCGTTTTTGGTGGACAAGAGGGCTGCCCATGCTGGGAGGCTGTGCTTCACTGTACCTGCCCCTCCTCCAGCCTTAAGTAGTAGAAACACCAGCTAACCAGAGCCAAAGATGCCTCAGAATTCTCTGGGGGCAGCACAGTACTGTGGGTCCTGCCGACAGCAACAGGAAAGCTTGCTGGCCGCCTTGGAGCTCTGTTCATGTTCTCTGGGCTCAGCAGGTCCCTGGGGGCCTGTTCCCTTGGGAAGATAGCCTGGCAGGAATCTGCTGGTGTCCCAGGTTCAGGGCCTGTGTGAGGGCATCTGGGGCGAGGGGTGAATGGGAGGTGCCTGGAGACAGTGGGTTAGCAGGGGACTTGCCAGGAATGCAAGCAGAGGGAGCGGAGTGTGTGAGTATACAGTGGAGGGGGCAGAAGGCCATGGGGAGAACAAAATGGAAATGTGCATGCGGGTATGGGGGCAGGGCACTGGCTGGAAGTGACCGGGGGTGAGGACCAGGGCTGGGTGATTGGTGCCTGGGTTAGAATTTCACATTGGACTGTGAACCTATCCCCCGGCACTCCGGCTGTGATTCACCAGCGTGAGGAGTGGATGGGGTGGGATGGGGTACTGGATTCTAGGGTTCCTTCCCTGATCCCTCAACCAGGGCAGGCCTCTGTGTTTTCTCAAAAGTTTCACCTTAACAGCCTGAGATCTTACAGGGCGAGCCAGGCTCCATGCCTGCTATGGGCCTTGTGCCCTTTCTACCTAAGGTTAAGGATCTTTTAGGATCAAACCAGTCCATCCTAAAGGAAACCAATCCTGAATATTCACTGGGAGAACTGAAGCTGAAAGCTCCAATACTTTGGCCACCTGATGCGAAGGACCAACTCATTGGAAAAGCCCCTGATCCTGGGAAAGTTTGAAGGCAGGAGGAGAAGGGGGCAGCAGAGGATAAGATGGTTAGATAGCATCACCAACTCCATGGACATGCTTTTGACCAAACTCCAGGTGATAGTGAAGGACAGGGGAGCGTGGCGTGCTACAGTCCATGGGGTTGCAAAGAGTCAGATGGGACTTAGCAACTGAACAAGGAGCTCTTCCCAAAAAAGGGCCCTGAAAGCTCACATGTGCTTGTAAAATCAGGGGCTCGGGGACACCGGGTTCAGAAGCCTGTTTGTTCCATTTTTTGCCTCTTTGCACAACAGCCCAAGGCAAATGGCCTCCCCTCTTTCAGACCTCAGGTCTTTTTATCTGTACAATGGGGATTAAATGATCCCTGCCCACCGCTGCAAGACCTGTGGGGTCGGGGGACTGGTGTGGGCTCTGGAAGACTCTGACAGGACCCCAGAAGCGGTCTTTGTGGGTGAGAGGGTAGGTACTTTAGTGGGACTCGGGGAGGAGGAGGAGGGATGAGGAGCACCTCCTTGGCCAGCTCACTTCACAATAAGCACATGATTTAATGCAGCCAGTAAATCCTTTTCCGCCTCAGCTTCTCAGTTACCGCAAGACAGGCTCATAATTCAGTTGTTAACAAGTCTAGGATTAGGGCTGCAGCTGCAAGATGCAGGGGGTGCCTGTGTATATGTGTGTTTGTGTGTCTCTATGTTTGTGTTGGGGGCTGTGCATCTGACCATGGAGATGGTGTTCGTGTGTGTGTCCATTTGTGTGTGCGAGGGTGCATCTGGCCATGCAGGAGTAGGGGTGGAGATGGGGCACGGTCTCCGTGGAAGAAGTCCTGGCAGCTGGCTCAAGGGGAGACCTCATGGCCTCAGGGAGTGTTAAGGCCTTGTCGAGCTGTTCCTGGAACTATAGACTCTCAGGGTTGGGAGGAACCCCAGGTTTCATCATGCCCCAGAACTTGAGCAGCAACAGGCAACTGTGGGAAAAAGGAGAAGAAGGGGGTGTCATTGTAAGTCAGTGACCATTGGCCTTGGTTTTCACATATTGAATTTATTTGAAGCAGAGCCTGCTTCTAAATCCCCTTCATGGATCACAGCCTTGTGTGGCGAAGGGGCTTGCGTAACTCAATGAAGCTATGAGCTATTCAAACCAGTCAATCCTAAAGGAAACCAACCCTGAATATTCATTGGAAGGACTGTTGCTGAAGCTCCAATACTTTGGCCCAGACTTGATGCAAAGAGCCGACTCATTGGAAAAGACCCTGAAACTGGGAAATATTGAAGGCAGGAGGAGAAGGGGGCGACAGAGGATCAGATGTTTGGATGGTATCACCGAGTCAATGAATTTGAGCAAACTCCAGGAGATAGTGGAAGACAGAGGAGCCTGGCGTGCTGCAGTCCATGAGGTCACAGAGAGTCAGATACAACTTAGTGACTGAAGAACGGTAACAACTACTAAATTCCTGTGACTCTTTTTCAGGTTTTCAGTTCCTGAGAATTGGAAAATAGGGGTGGAGAAACCCCACTCAGAGGTGAGGAGATGTGGTGCTGTGGGAGCAGTCTGCACACCCAGGAGCTCTGTCTTCCTGGGTGCAGGCTGGGCTTCTTCAGACGCGCCCTCACCAGCAGGATTAATGCTCATGGGGTCGGGGGAGCAACGGAGACAAGACTCCTCAGAGCCCCCAACTGCAGCAGCGAGAGGAAGGAATTGAGCTCCCCATGAGCAGCTGGGGTGTGTGTGACCACAAGGCAGGTTACTCAGGCATATGGAGTGGGCAGCCAGAGAGCCCTGGTTTGAATCCCAGCTTCCCTGATTGTCAGCTATGAGAGGGCAAGTTACTTCATCTGTCTGAGACAGTTAAAGAAGATAGTGATTTAAGAAATGTTTGTCCCATTCCCCCTAAAGGGTCTCAGAGATTTGTAGCGCACAGAAATGGAGCCTTTCCCTATGGGCTGGCCTGCTTCAAGGCATAGTAGAGCATTTGCCCCAGGGCATATGGGGTGTTTGCACCTGGCATGGGGGGTGTTTGCATGTGGCATGGGAGGTGTTTGCACCTGGGCATGGCGGGATGTCTGTCCTATAGACGGTGGAATCCTTTGTACACCGGCTGGTTGGTCTTCCCTTGGCTCCAAAACACCTCATGCTTTCTGATTCTTTTGGCTGTAGCAATGCCATTCCCTGGGCCTCGAAAGCCCTTTCTCAAATATCTGTTTTTGGCTGAGGCCCTGAACCCTCAGCTAACGTATTGCCTCTGAGGGTCAGGACTACGTTTCAAAAGTGCCCGTTTCCCACCCACCTCGTGGTAGGCTTTCATTTAAATACTTAACAGCATTGAGTTCTAGCACTTCTTTCACTGTTGGAAGGTAAGCTGCTCATGTCACTCTCTCCCCACAATCACCACCTCCTGAGAGCAGGACGACATTCCCCTAAGCGCCTGATGCAGTGGCTGTTTAAATAACAAGTGTCGGTTACTTGCAAGAATGAATGAATCCATGGGAGGCAAAGCGGACAGAAAGAACCGTGCTCTGAGAGTTCAGAAGGTGACATTGTTTCCCGTTAGGGAGAATCAGGGGAGATTTATTAGAGGGGCTAACTTGGGAGTTGGCCTTGAAAGGTGGAGTTGTGAGGAAGGATTGGGAAGACACTTCCAGTAGGGGGATTGGCATATGCAAAGGCCCAGGGGCAGGAGGGAATTGGCCTCATGGGGAAGCCCGATGGAGTTAGAGAGGGTCAGGAGGCAAGTGCAGAGGCTGACTTTGGTTGGTCACCCAGCTTCCTGTCCTTTCTTCTGGGCAGAGTTTTTCTCTTCCATTTCTGCCCTGCCTCCTCCAGGAGCCCAGAGGATTGATCTGCCCCTCTCAGTATTCCCCCTCCTCTGGCTCAGCACCCTCCCCGCTCTGTTCTGGGACCGTGAGCCACACCCAGGAGCTCTGCATCGGCTCCTCTGTTCTCTCCCCATCCCTTCTCCTCAGGCCCTGGCTCTGAGCCTCAGGGAGCTCAAGCTGTGAGTTCGAGTTTGGGCAGGAGCCCGCTCACCCTGCAGTGACGTGTTGGGGCTGTCTGGGCCACAGGGAGCCAGACAGGAAAACCGCCAGTCCACGGAGCAGGGTGGCTGGCCGCAGTGCGCCAGCCTGGGGCCCGCCCTGCCCCTCCCACCCCTCCCTTCGCTGAGGGATGTCCCCAGTAGACTGGCCAGTGGCCCGTGGCTCTGGGGGGAACATGCTTTCTGCAGGCTGTGGCTGAAGAGGACATGAACCGGCTGTCCTGCCAGCTCTGTGTGGGGAAGGGGAGGTGCCCCTTGCCAGCCTGCACCCCACAGGACGCCAGCCACAGGCAGAGTGGAAAGGCTCTGGCCTCTGTCCCCTACCCCACTGGTCATTTCCCCCTTGGGGCCCTTGGATGGGAAAGCCAGAGCTGCCAATACCGGGATCAGTGACCCCCCAGGGGGGGTTTATGAGCATGGGCTTGGGGAGCCTGAGAGAAGCCCGCACTGACCGGGACCACTGGTTCTTCAGCTGGCAGACTGTGGTGGGACACGGGGAGGGAATGCCTCCCCTGAGAGCTGGGCTCCCCGCCATTCCTACCACCTACCAATTGCCTGCTGGATGCCAGGCTCCCATGGCTCTCAGAGGGCTCCCGGGGAGAAAAGGCCAGAAAGGTGCCAACAGAGGCCCTTCCCAGCCCTTGCCCCAGGTCTCCTGGGCCTGAGGCAGGCTCCTGAGGAAAAGGGGGCATTTACTGCTCCAGTGATGCAGAGAGGGGCCTCTTCTGAGAGGGGCCGGCCGTGGAGGAGTGGTCCCTGGGGGTGGGGAGGCTCTAGAGGGGTTGAGGAGTGTGGACATGGCTGGCTCCCTGGTGTGGAAGGCAAACAAGAACCGGCAGTCTCCCGCGGTGAGGGTCTCTGTCCCAGGCTGTTGCTTTTCTTCCAGGGCAACAAAGACAATCAAGACAAGGATCCTGTTTCCTTCAGATTCACTTAGGGATTCAATCCGCCCTTCCTCAGTGCTTGCCCAGTTTACTTGTTCCTTCCTCCTTCAGTCTGTTCACTTCTTTGTTCATTCATTCAGGAAATATATCTGAGTACTTGACGAGTGCTCGGCCTTTTGCTGGGCTCTGGGGTCTAAAGAAGAGACCCCGATGCTGGGAAAGATTGAAGGCAGGAAGAGAAGGGGATGACAGAGGATGAGATGGTTGGGTGGCATCACTGACTTGATGGACATGATTTTGAGCAAGCTCTGGGAGCGGGTGATGGACAGGGAAGCCTGGCGTGCTGCAGTCCATGGGGTTGCAAAGAGTCAGACATGACTGAGCAGCTGAACTGAACTGAGGGTCTAAAGAAGTAGGGAATGAGAGTTCTTAACCCTTTGGGGAGCGAAAATCTTCTTGACGGGTGACAAGCAGTATATCCCCTCTCCCAGAAAGCTGCAAATGTCGCCAACCTGAGTTAAAAATTCCTTAATGCTATCAGCCTTGCCAGGGAGGCAGACGTGAAACTGGGAACACGGTGCGATAAATGCTAAGAGGGTCTGATTTCCAGCTTACTAAGTAAGTCTCTTACTTCTTTGAATCCTGGTTTCTTCACTTTTAAAAAGGGGATAATTATATCATCTCTAAGTGTCACTGTGGAGAATAAATGAAATGAACTCTACAAGGGGCCTATGTATAACAGGTGCTCATGTATGTGAATTCTCTTTCCCTTCCCTACTTTTTCTTGAGGGATGCAAACTCCTTTGACAGCTCTAAGCATGGAGAGCAAGTATGCCAGCAGAGTTCTGGAGGAAAGGTCATGTTTGAATGGGTTTTGAAGGATGACTAAGAGTTTCTGATAATGTCTCCCTCTCTTTCTCTCTCCCTTTCTTTGTTCTTTTAATGCAAAAGTTTTGGGTCCTTATTACCAGGGGCCAGAGACGGTGCTAGAAATGCTGCTTCTCAATAATGTTAAGTCTTGTCTGCTACCCTCTTTGTGCCTTGCATTGTTCTAGGCATCTTGTATTTACCATTTCACTCAAGGGTTATCTCATAACACTAGGAGATGGGTACTATTATCATTCCATTTCAAAGAAGAGAAAACTGAGGCACAGGTAAAGCAGTCACCCAGCTACTAAGTAGCAGAACTGGGATCTAAACCTACCTGGTCTGGCTCCAGAGTCCTTACTCTAAACCACTACCCTACACTGCTTTACGAGGGTAGCTGTGTTTTCTCTCCCAGATTTGAACTTCTAACTCCCTTTCAACTTCTTGCAGATGACTTCTGTTGGAACAAAGAATCCAGGAGGAGAAACAAAAGTCCTAGAGGAAATCTACTGCCTTTCCCAAAAATACAAGTTTCAAATTTAACCGGGAGAGAGAAGGAGCCCTCTAGCAGAATAACTTTAAGAAGTGGTAGGAACATCAGCCTGGAGCCAGAAGAGACAGTTTGGGTTTTGTTTTTGCCGTTGATTAATCAGTATCCACAGGCCTCCATTTCCTCATCTGTGAAATGGGCATGTCAAGTCCACAGACTGGAGCAGAGTCTGTAAACCCCTTTGAGGCAGCTGTCCTGTGTGCCTCCCATGGCCTCACCAAAGGCCAGTCCTGTTCCAGAGCTTGAAGTCTGCCTGCTTCGCAGATTGTAAGTCCCTCCTGGGCAGGGCTGGGTTTGTGCTCTTCATCAGCTCTCTGTACCACCTCTGGCACATTGGCACTCCATAAACGCT
This sequence comes from Bubalus bubalis, assembly GCF_019923935.1. Taxonomy (NCBI): domain Eukaryota; kingdom Metazoa; phylum Chordata; class Mammalia; order Artiodactyla; family Bovidae; genus Bubalus; species Bubalus bubalis. The sequence continues at coordinate 34,467,768 of NC_059158.1, read as the reverse complement.
TGCTCGATGAAGAAGCCAAGGGGCATATCAAAAGTGCCAGACCTTACTTACACCCAGAGACCTCCTTCCTTTTCACAGACTGGAGGCCTGACCCGTTGTTGTCCAGGGAGTTCCAGGAGAGAAGCCAGGGTTACTGGAGGCGCGCCTTTCCCAGGGTCCAGGAGGAGCCCCTCCTGCTAAACCATGCTGTCCTCAGCCCAGCACCATCAACCTCCATTCCCCCAGTCTTCAGATGCCTAGCAATGCCCAAGCACACCCAAACCAAACAGTGCTCCTCAGCCCCCCAGGCACAGACAGGTGGCCTGAGAAGGGCCAGGTTACCTTAATTCCACACAAAGAACCTGCCGCAGTTCTCCTGTTAATACACTGGCCTTCTCTACATGGTCCCCCAGAGACCTGCCAGGAGGGCAGAAACAGGTGTGGCCAGCACCAAGGTCTGGAAACCAACCCCTGTCAGAATTTAATTTTGTAACTTGCATCCTATATATCAAGCCATAAGGTCACTGGCTATTTAAGAAATCTGTGGGACTTCCCTGGTGGTCCAGTAGTTAAGAATCCACCTGCCAATGCTGGGGACATGGGTTCGATCCCTGCTCTGGGAGGATTCCACATGCTGCAGGGCAACTAAGTCCATGAGCTGCAACTCTGAAGTCCACGCACCCTAGAGCCTGTGCTCTGCGGCAGGAGAAGCCACTGCAAAGAGAAGCCTGCGCAACGCAACTAGAGGTAGCCCCTGCTCGCCACAACTAGGGAGAGCCTATCACAGCAACCAAGACCCCGTGCAGTCTAAATAAATAAATAAATAGCTTAAAAATATTCTCAGAAAAGAAAAAAAGAGAGACCTGTGGTGAATCCCTTTGTAAAAGTAGAGAGAGAGTTCCTCAAGGGAATTCTTTGTATAAATCTAGGTTTGCTGAAAGGGGAGCAGAAGCTTGTACTTGGCTCCCCACTGTCAGACCAGGAGACCGAGGTCCCCAGGGTCCAAGTGCTTTGCCCAGGAACTAGGAGTAGAATGTAAGCAGAGAGCAGGTCCGTCCCGCTAGGGAGGACTTGGGGAGGAGATGGACTCTAGGCCGTGGCAGGCAAGAGCAGGGGCCTGTCCTGCCACGTGGGGTGCCGGCAGGGGTGAACAGGGCAACCTGAACCGGTGAACTTCACGCACGTGGACAAGACAGCACAGCCCTGTGCATCCGGGTCTGAGTCCAAAGCAGTGCTTCCTGAGTGGGGCCCAGCCGGTCACTGCTGGATGAATACTCAGAACAACTAGAACGGATTCCGTTCCTCTCCTCAGCAGCCGGCCAGCTCTCAGCGTGGGAATAAGTCAGGTATGCAAAACCCCACGGTTCCACAGACTTTTCTTGGTCACCCTCTGTGTGCTTAGGGCTTTAGGCTGCTGAGGGAGGGGTGCGGTGTGTGGATGGGAATAGAGAGTGGAATAAACAGGAACCACAGACAGTCCTCAGCCTGAGGGCCCCCTAATCTGCAGGAAGAGGCTGCCACAGCCAGAGCCCACAAGGAGAATTTGAGAAGAGCGAGCACAGAGGTGGGGACAACACAGAAAACCTGCAGCTCTAGATTGTACTTAAAAAAATTTTTTTTTATCTGTTTGGCTGTGCTATGTCTTAGCTGCAGCATGCAGGATCTTTCACTGCGGCATGTAAACTCTTAACTGTGGCATGCAGGATCTAATTCCCTGACTAGGGATCGAACCCAGGCCCAAGTATTGGGAGTGCAGAGTCTTAGCTACTGGACCACCAGGGATGTCATAACTTGTTCATTTTTTAATTCATCTGTTCAACAACTATTAAGCACCTACTATGTGCCAGACATCATTCTAGGTTCTGGGGATACGGCAATGAACAAAACAGATTAAAAACCCCTCCTTCCTGGAGCTCATTCTGGTTGATGAAGATAGCAAAAGAAAAAAAGAGATAAAAGTGGGTATACACATCAATAGGGGGCTTCCCAGGTGGCGCTAGTGGTAAAGAATCTGCCTGCCAATGCAGGTAGATTCAAGACAAGGGGTCAATCCCTGGGTTGATCCCCTGGAGGAAGGCATGGCAACCCACTCCAGGATTCTTGCCTGGAGAATCCCATGAACGGAGGAGTGTGGCCAGTGGGCTACAGTCCATGGGGTCGCACAGAGTCAGACACGACTGAAGCAAATTTGCACGTGTGCTCACATACACATCAATAGCCATAATTGCTCCAAAGAAACATAAAGCAGGGCAAAGGGGGTGGAGAGTGGATAGGGGATGGGAGCCTATTTCATGAAGGAAGGGCAGGTTAAGTTTTCTCTGAAAAAGGGACATTTGAGCAGAGACCTGAGGGAGAGAATCGTATAGATATATGGGGAAGAACATTTTAGGCAGCAGAAGCAGTAAGTGCAAAGGCCCTGAGGCAGGCAGATGCTTATTCTAAAGGAATAATGCTGAGGGCAGGGAGGCTGGAGTAGAGGGAGAGGGCAAGTGGAGGGACTGAGGTCAGGGAGGTAGCAGGGAGCTAGTTCACGTGGGGCCTTGTCGGTCATAGAACAGTCATGAGTGAGGTGAGCAGAGGAAAGACATGATCTGACCTAAGTGTAACAGGCGCACTCTGGCTGGTGTGCAGAGAACTGACTATGAGGGACTAGTGAGGGTAGAAGCCAACCAGGTGGGAGATGATGGTGGCTCAAACAGGGTGTAGCCATGACCAGGTGAGTTGTAGACGGAAAGTGGATAGATGCCCTGCTCTGCTACTTTCTAGCTTGTGTACCTGGACAGATAACTTAACATCTCTGAGCCTCTATTTTCTATCTGGAAAACAAGTTTGATAATAATACTCAGCTATTCATTTGTTACTCACCTATACGAGACATAGTATAGTGCCTGGCCCATATTTGGTACTCACTCAATGCCAGCTCTTCAGTTCAGCTCAGTTTCTCAGTCATGTCCGACTCTTTGTGACCCCATGGACTGCAGCATGCCAGGCCACCCTGTCCATCACCAGCTCCCAAGCTTGCTCAAACTCATGTCCATCGAGTCGGTGATGCCATCCAACCATCTCATCCTCTGTTTTCCCCTTCTCCTCCCACCTTCAATCTTTCCCAGTTTCAGGGTCTTTTCCAATGAGTCAGTTCTTTGCATCAGGTGGCCAAAGTATTGAAGTTTCAGCTTCAGCATCAGTCCTTCCAATGAGTGTTCAGGACTGATTTCCTTTAGGATGGACTGGTTTGATCTCCTTGCAGTCCAAGGGACTCTCAAGAGTCTTCTCCAACACCACAGTTTAGAAGCATCAATTCTTCGGCCAACTCTTAGTCACTTTTAAATATTTTGTTTATTTATCTTTAGCTGCACTGGATCTCTGCTGCTGAACATGGGCTTTCTCTAGTTGCAGCGAGCGAGGGCTACTCTTTGTTTTGGTGCGAGGGCTTCTCACTGAAGCGGCTTCTCTTGTTGTGGAGCACGGACTAGGGGCGTGGGCTTCAGTAGTTGTGGTACACAGGCTTAGTTGCACCCTGGCGTGTCTTCCCAGACCAGTGATGGAACCCATGACCTCTGCATTGGCAGGAGGATTCTTAAACGCTGGACCACCAGGGAAGTCCCTCTTAGTCATAATTAACCCCTGGGAAGTGCTACTCTGGGAGCCACATATTCAAGGCAGAATTAACTGAGCCCAGAAAACTCGAGGAGATCCGAGAGGCCAGCTGGATCTGGGGGAGACAGTCTCAGGGCTCCGCTGGGCACTGTCCTCCCATTGCCTGCCTCGGTTCCCATGGCCCTGGAAGGAAGTGTCCTTCTGTCTCCTGTTTATTTGTTTGCTTTTTACTTACGTTGAAGTTGCAGCTGAAAAATCAGCCCTGCCAGTCAATGGGTCAAACATCCCGCCACCACGGGCAGGCAGCCACTCCTGCAAAGTCAACATCGCCCAAGACAATGAAGGGGGAGGGGGCAGTGGGGAGCCCACAGCCCACAGTGCTCCCTGGCAAGCCCGTGACCCTTGGGGATGACTGTCAGAGGTAATGATGGGGAAAAGAATCTAAAGAGGACACTCAGGTCCGGGGTGCGTGCTGGTGGCTGCAGTGCGTTCAGGACCGACCCTGGCTCTGGACAGGCGATAGCGATCCTAGACAAGGGATGGCGCTGGGGAGCGACTGGGGACATTTGCCCTCCCTGGGGACGTCAGCCTGGAAGCCCGAAGCCTTGGTCCACCCCTGCTGCACCGTCGCATTGACTCACCCTCCTATCTGTTTATTCAAAATACTAAAGTCTTCTGTGTACCAGGGCCTGGGCTTAAAAATTGTTCCTCCCACAAAGAGCATTTCTTTGGGAAGTGAGAGTCAGATGGTCAAAACACAACTTCCGCCTATGGGGAGTCTCCGGGCTCTTACGCCCAAGGGCTGACATTACAAAGAGTTCATCCCTGGCCCTGCAGGCCCCACAGCCCCACAGCCCTCAGCTCTGGAAGTGGTGTGCAATCTGGGGGCCTGCCCTCATCTCTAGCTTAAAGGGAAGGAGGCCTCTACGCCTGGCCATGGAGGCTGACCTGCATGAAGTCTTCAAGCCCCTTCCTGGGGCTAATGGCTAATGACCATTCCCCCCTTTCCTGAAGCCTCCCCAAGTGTAAGCAGCTCCTGCTGGATCTTCATACCACCCCAACCCTGATATCCTTCCAGAAGGTTCTTCTTCCTGCCATAAGCTCTGGCACTGCTAATCCAGTCCAGTGCCCAGTGGGATGCCCAGTGCCTGCTTCTGATCCAGCCCTGGCTCCCCGAGTTGGGGACGGTGGTGGGAACAGGGCTGAAGGTCGGGGCTGGGGCCAACAGGGCCTGGGAAACTGCAGTCTGTGGTGGGTCAGGAGGGCCCAGCTTCTGTTTGTTGACCCTGAGTGTGGACACAGGAGAAAGCATCTCATCGCTTCCCGCGTCTCCTCCCCCGGCTGACTGAGTTCTGCCGGCACCTCCCCCGCTTCCCTGGTCCTCTGTGGCCACGGGTGCTGCCCCCACCCAACCACCCAGGCTTCTCCCCTTCTCATCCATTCCTCCCCAGCCCCCGCAATGCTCCCTGGCCACTTTACTTCAGGCCCACTCCAAGTGGGGCTTACATATAAAAATATCCCAGCTTTTTTTGAGCTTGTTATCTACTATTTTTATCAGATGGTCCAAGCAAAGCGTGGCTGAAAAAAGGGAAAATCATACAGCTCTGTTTGCCAAGCTCCGTAGAAATAGCAACGGGGTGGGCTATTTTTAACAAGATGAATACCCCTGTCCTCTGAGGTCTCCCCTGGCCCCATACCAGCCTCCTTTGTCTCTTTGCCTGGACAGCAGATTTTAAAACACAGCCAGAGTTGCCAAACCACTAAATGCACCCAAGACGGTGACTGAAGCTCTTGGAGCCCAGGAGGACCGTGGGGGGTATTTTTTCCCCTTCCCTTCCCTCCCCTGAAGGAAATCACACTCTTTTGTTTGAAAAGCCTTCCAGGTTGGTTTTCGAGGCCTTTTCCTGGTTGTCCCACTCCCACGGGAACAGCAGAGGTTACTCCGAAACATGTGGTGGTTTGGGTAGAATGACCCCAGAGGCCTGGCATGGCCCGTGGTGGCTCGTGTGCCAGGCTGTGGCAGGGCAGGGACACAGAAGGAGCCTGCAGAAGCCAGGGCCTCCAGCAGGGTTGGGAGGAGACCATGGGGGAGGCTGTGAGCTGGGAGGCACCGGGGCTGCACGGGGCTGCTGTCCTTACAGTGGGCTGAGGCACCACTGCCCCTCGGGCTCGGCCACAACCAAGCCAGGCTGTGGAGGGTTTGAGGGTCTTCTGAGCTCCTGTTTGCCCAGGAAAGAGTCACACTCACCCATCATTATGGGAAAGCCACCTCTCACCTCAGAGCTGAGCAGAGGGGATGAGAATGGTATTCAGGAGTGGGGAGACTTATGGAGGGAGGAAGTCACAGCCTCTCTCCAGGCCCCAGCGTCCCCCGGTGGACCATGAGGGACCTGACTAGTCTGGCAGTCTGGGGTGTGTGGCTGGCAAGGAAAAAGAAAATAGAAATAAAAGGTAGCATTCACCGATTCACCGAGCAGTTTGGGAGTCACTGAATGAAGCACTGTATATCACGTGTATTATTATCTCCCTTAATTTCCACCACTACCCTATCACTGAGGCATACAGAGCATCTCTCTGTCCTAGCGGCTGTGTGTGAAATCCAGAGGAGATCTTGGATAATATGATTATCCCAGGACCCATCATCCTGGCCAAGGGGATGGGATTCTGTGAGCGGCTATCTCTGGTCCCAGACCTTCCCTATAGCCAGGAGCATGGGGACAACGGTGGGCCATGCTGCCAGAACTACAAGTAACAGGGGTACTAAGCTGCTTCCACCAGATGCAGCTAGAGAGGGGGTTGGGAGTCTGGGAAGAGAGACTGGCAGCGCCTCCTATAGTTAGTGGAGCCAGACACTGACTCCAGACAGCCCAATCCCATGCCTTCCTACTGACCTTGACCAGAGAGCTATTCTGCTAGAAGTCAGGGCAAAAGGAAAGAGGGGTGGATCTCGGCTGGGAGGAGGTAAAGGAGACCTGGTGTGACTCTACAGGCCATGCTCTCTCTAGTCTCCAGTCCTTCGCAGAGCTGTTCTTCTTAGTAGCAACACCCTCCCCCACCCTTGCCTTCTCCATCTCATAAGCCCCAACATGGTTTTCAAGACTCATCTCAATGGCCTTTCTCTGAGAAGCCCTCTCCCCTTTGCAGGCAGGATGGGGTCTCTGGAGCCTCTAAGAGACGCCTCTACCCAGCCCTTCAGCTCCAGCGTGTGGTGACTGCTGCCACTTGCTTTCCTGGGGAAGGGACCAAGGCCTATTGGTCCTGTTCCTCCAGGCCAGCACAGCATGGGAGTGCGGAAGATGTCTGCTGAGCGGATAGAAGGAAGACAGAGGAATAGGAAGTGAGAAGGGAAAATGAGGAGCAAAGAACGGGTTGGGGTGGAGGGACAGTGGATCAAGAGCAATCACAGGCCAAGGCCTAGTGGGTGGTGGGGCATGATAGGAGGGGAGGAGAGGGCTTTGTGATGGGCCCGGACAGGGGGCTTCCCCTGCCCTGGAAGCTCTGGCAGAACTGCTCTCCTGAGCTGCTGGTGTCCTAAGTGGGAAGAGGCCACCTGCCTGTTTATGCAGTCGCATCTGTTGCTAGCCCGCTGTCTGACTGGCACTGCAGTGGGCACAGGGCCCTCTTCTCTGCTGGCTGCCCTGGAAAGGGCGATCCGAGTGACAGGGAGCAGGGCCCTTGCAATCATCTGGAGCCCTGAGGAGACGCAGCTGCCCTTCTCTGGACAGCGGGCACCCCCAGCCTCTCTGCCTGACGCCGTGGCTGGCACACTGCTCAGAGGACACTATGGCTGGGACGTGGCTAGAAACCACAGGACCTGTCAGTCTCGCCGTGCTTCAGTCTTGCCCCTGTGGGAAACTCTGAGAGGAGGAGCGGGGGCTCCCACCCAGGCTAGCGCCTCACCCCAGGGAAGGATGGAGACCAGAGGGGAGGGAGTCAGCCGGCGGCAGCTGCCCAGCCTGGCAATGAATCGTCCCAAAGTTTGCTGCCTCGTCTCAATAACTTTGCTTCTGAAACGGGCTTGTGACAAAGGGTACATTGACGTCCTCCATGGGATGAGGAGGGCCGCTCACATGTGCAGGGGAAGCCCCTTTGGGGAGGCGGCGGGAAGCGGCAGCACGGACCTAGCCACGGAGCAACAACATTCTCCCTGGAATCGGCCTGGTGGGTGTGGCTGGCCTGAAAGGGCTCAGACCCGGGTGTATGAGGTGATGGAAGACCTCCTTGTTTGGCTGAGCTGGGGTGGGGGCCCCGGAGGGGGTGGGGCTGAGCTGGTTGCAGGCAGAGCGCTTGGCTGTTTGGTTGAGGTTGTGAGATGCAGCTGTCCTTTGCTGGACACTCCCCTCTGCTGGGGTCCTCACAGTCAAGAGGCTCCCCAGGCCTCCTCAAGACCCCATCCCAGGAGTCTGTACTTTTAGAGGTTGGGGTCTCCATGCTGCCTGTCGGGGGCCCCTGTGGCTTCTGGCAAGCTGAGCGGCCTAGGGTGGAGGCCCCTGGAGCTCATGGTTCTGGATTTGATTAGGATTTTGTTTGTTCAAAAGTTACTAGGAACAGTCTTTTTTGTTGATTCAATTTAATATGCATACGCATGTGCCTATTTGGTTTTCTCCACCAGAAATCTGGCTCTGCGGAGCTACGTTGGTTTGTGGCCCCACCTTTAGGCCTGAGGTGATCCGTGTATTTAATCAGCGGACTTTTTATGAGTGTGGGGTGAGCCAGGTAGTGGTCACACATCTGTAGGCCCACGGGCTGCCCTCACTAGATGGCCTGCCTGTGCCCAGCCCTCTGAATGTGAGAGAAGGATTGGACAAGAAATAGCCCTGAGGCGGCCCTTGTTGAGCCCAATAGGGACAAACTAATCATGGCTTGATGGGGTGTCTGCCCTGGGTCTTCAGCCACACCATATTACGGGACATCCTCCAAATGTCTGCTCACTGCCAGGCACAGGGTCCACAGTGGTTTGGCCCATGAGCCCTACAGGCTGCATCATCAAAATATGTGTGTGTACGTGTGTGTATGTATGAGCATCTGTATGTGTGTGCATGCCTTACCGAAATGGGTATTAATAATCCTGACTCTGCCACTTACCTGTATGAAGTCAACAATAGTAACTCTATGGCAACTGACTTATTCTCTGCATACAGTACCTTTGTTTCCTCATCTGTGAAATGGGGACAATGGGAATAACTACTTCATCGGGTTGTTGTGAGGTTAATATGGCAAAACCCTTAAGACAATATTTTGCACACAGTAGGCACTGGCCTGGAGAATCCTGGGGATGGGGAAGCCTGGTGGGCTGCCATCTATGGGGTCACACAGAGTCGGACACGACTGAAGCGACTTAGCAGCAGCAGCAGCAGCAGCAGCGGGCACTCAGTAAATGTGAGCTGCTGCAACGAGAATTGCTGCTGATATCTTAGAAGGTGTCTCAGATCCAGTTCCCCAGCAGCAAATGTTAAGACGGGGACTTCCTTGGTGGTCCAGTGGTTAAGAATCCTCCTTCCAATGCAGGCGATATGGGTTCGATCCCTGGTCAGGAGAACTAAGATCCCACATGCTTCAGGGGAACTGAGCCTGTGGGCCGCAACAAAGACCCAATGCAGTCAAAAAGGAAAAAAAAAAAAAAAAAAAGCTCTGTTTTTTATGGCTGAGTAGCATTGGAGAAGGAAATGGCAACCCACTCCAGTGTTCTTTCCTGGAGAATCCCAGGGACGGGGGAGCCTGGTGGGCTGCCGTCTATGGAGTCGCACAGAGTCGGACACGACTGAAGCAGCAGCAGCAGCAGTATTCCATTGTGTATATGTTGATGTGTGGCAGCAAAAATCAAACTAATATTGTAAAGCAATTATCCTTCAATTAAAAATAAATAAATTAAAAAAATACAGGGTTCACAGCTAAGTGATTTCCTAAAGTAATACTCCCCGGGGACCCAGGTGAGAGACTAAAGGTTGCTGGACAGGAGGGGAAGAGGCCAGCAGGGGTGAAGAGGGTACTCCCAGCCTGTCCCACAAAGGGACTCTTGATGTTGTCCCCTTAGAGGTAAGGGAGCTGGGACCTCAAGTCCTGCACCCTAGTTACTGGCGAAGGGCCACGTTGGGGGTAGAAACTTCCAGGTACTTCTGGCTCTGCAGGTGAAGCAGCTCCTGTAGCCTGGGGCAGTCACCCAGGGAAGAGTGCCCAGAGAGGAAGGTCAAAGAAGGTGAGGGCGGTGCCCAGACCCTGCACAGAGCCCTGGGGGAGCCTGGGGGTCCTGAAGGTAGCACCAAGAGTGCCCTCCAGAGAGGGCCCTTGTGAGGAGCAAGTGCAGAGCAAGTGCTCAGGGCCTGTGCCCCCACCGGCTCTTGCCCCCGCCTTTCCACCTCACCAGCCACAGCCTGCTTCTGGCCCACGGCCAGGGCTACCTCCGGGGTCTGCGAGGCCCTGGCCAGGTTCAGAGCGTCATATATTTGTGTAGGATAGTGGCTCCATCCATGATCAAGGAACCAGTGAGAAGAGCCTGCCTGCTTGGCTGCCCGAGCACTGTGGGAGAGAGGCAGCCCTGCCAGCCAGCGCGGGACGCCCTGGATCTGCCCCAGGGCGCTGGTGTCAGGAAGGCGGGACAAGCTGTGACAGTGTGACAGCCACACGCATCCCCCAGCCCCTCGTAGGCACATCTGCCACCTCTCTCCTGCCTCCTGCTCCACTCTGCCCCGCCCTGGGCAGCCCTGAACCCCTCTGACGGGCCTGGCGGCAGCTGCCCAAGCCATAAGCTATTAGTGTTGCCCTGGGGGAACCACCTGCCTGGGTATCAGAGGGAATGTTGGAGAACACGGCAGGCCCTCTACATCTGGCTCCTGTGAAACGCCTAGACCCTCCCAGAAAGCTCCCATGGCCCGGGGAGGCAGGAGGGAGAGGCAGGAAGACCACCTATTGGAGGTGACTCTAGGGGGCCCCACACTGAGGATAAAAAGAATAACCTATTGTCACCCACGATGTGTTGAATCATCACTGTGTTTCAGGTGGAACCCTTTCTAGAAACCATTTTATTCAAAACTCACCATGACTCCACGAGGTCCCTACTCCCAGGTCAGAGAGGTGAAGTTTCAGACCCAACCTCACCTAAGTTCCTATCTGCTCTCCCTGCGCCTCGCTCGCCCCCTCAGACTATCGCCAGCACAGCAGCAGAGCAAGTCTGGCGGACAGTTAGCCCACGGCTGTCCCCACTCTGGGCCCTGCAGCGGCTCCCACACTTATTGGGAGCAAAACCCCAGAGCCTCACGTCGGCCTCCCCGCCTTGACCCGATCTGGCTTCCCACTGCCCCCAACCTTCTCTCCTATCCCTCATGACCCCCCTCTAGTCCCACCAGTTGCCTCTGCTGTTCTTCAAACGGCCATGCGACCTCCAGCCTCAGAGCCCTCACAGGGACTGCTGCGTTTGCCCAGCAGGCTCTTCCCCAGCCCCCGTATGGCTCCCTCTCACTTACTCCATGTCTCTGCTCCTGAGACCCCCAACTTTCTCTATTCCCTTTGTTGTTGTTGTTCAGTCGCTAAGTTGTGTTGACTCTTTGTGATTCCATGGACTGTAAACACGCCAGTCTCCTCTGTCCTCCACTGTCTCCTGGAGTTTGCTCAAATTCATGTCCACTGAGTCCCTTTACTCTGCTTTATCCTCATTATTTTTGGTAGCTTTTCTGTACTGATTCCGTGCCTGTCTCCCTTCACTAAAATGTAAGCTCCACAGTGGCAGTGATTTTGCCTTCAGTGAACTGTTGGATCAGGTCCTCCATTAATGTCCTCGATACTTGATAAATGCGTGCAGAATGAATGGCACCAAGACCTGAACTCAAAAGCCCTAAATGGCAGGCACCCTGGGGTTGGGGAGGGTGGCTGCCAAGGTCTGCCAAGCCCTGATGTCTGTGGCTTTTCTTGCAGCCAGAGGGAACATAGCATCTTCTGGAGAGTTTGACCCCAGGCATGTGCCTCATGGGCCCTGCGCAGCCTGCCTTGGCCTCTGCACAGCCTCCTTCTCTGGGCTGCTGTCCTTAACCAGTGCTGCCCCCTTCCTTCCTTTTTTTTTTTTTAATTGACTTTTTGGCTGCACTGCGCGGCATTCCGGATCTTAGTTCCAGGACCAGGAATTGAACCCATGCTCCCCTGCAGTGGAAGCGAAGAATCTTAACTGCAGGACCACTGGGAAAGTCCCCCCACTTCCTTCCTCTTAACTCTGAGGCCTAAGGGAAACACTGCCCTTTCTCTTTCAGCTGTGGATTCAAGTCCAAGTTCAGAGGAGCTCAGCAGACACCAAATTCCACACCTACTGTTTCTTTCAAAAGGCCTTCTGAATCCTCTGAAGCCTTTGTTCTGCAAAATAATATCTACCAAGCATCGTCTATGGGGCATGCATGCTAAGTTGATTCAGTCTTGTTCGACTCTTTGCAACCTGTGAACTATATATAGCCTGCCACGCTCCTCTGTCCATGGAATTTTCCAGGCAAGAATACTAGAGTGGTTTACCATGCCCTCCTCCAAGGGATCTTCCCAACCCAGGCATCGAACCCATGTCTCTTATGTCTCCTGCAGTGGCAAGTGGGTTCTTTACCACTAGTACCACCTGGGAAGCTGAGAGGAACCCAATCTCCAGCTCTCTCTGCCACTTTCGGTCCAACTTGACCCAGGAGGCCATACAATGCGTAGCTGAAGAATGAAGGGCTGGATTGCTAAGACAGGGCCCAGAGAAATGTGGGAACAGGAGAGGGAGCCCTGAGAGGTGGCCCCATCCCACCCTACTCCCTTGGATGAGAGGGATGATGTCTTGGAGCAGCCGGGTGGAGAGCCAGCCTTGCAGAGGATGGAGAGCAAGCCAGGCATTTGGTTGGAGGGACACCTGCCAGCCTGTGTCTTCTTCCTCGAGCCCAGTTCTAAGAAAGCCTTCTTCCCTCTCCAGCCCCGTCCCCAACCCCCAGCTGCTGACCACCTGCAGCCCAAACACCCAGTGCCTGCCCAGGGCCTCTCCTCCGGGAGTTCCCTGGAGCCATGGCAGGGGTTTGCTTCCCCCCAGCCCACCAGTGTCCCCCCAGGGGAGAGGCGGGCTGCCTTCTCCTGTGCTTCAGAATCCAGGCCACAAGCTGCCACCTGCTCTTGCCCTGTGTGCGCACACGCTTCCTCATTCCAAGAAGTCCGAGATGTTAGGCTTCCACCCAGGTTTCTCCCTGTCTTTGCTGACTGCTGGTGATGAATCCCGGAAGGGGAAGAGAAATGAAGGCCTCCACCAGGCAAACAAACTGGTGTCATGAGTGTCTTGAGGAGGGACCCTGGGAAGGGCAGCTACTGGGAACAGGTAGACACATAGAGCCCCAGGACGGGTGGGGTCCATGTGGCAGGAGGTGGTATCCAAGCCTCATCAGACCTCAAAGGGGCATCGACAGCTGACCATGAGCTTCCTCTCTGGGCTTCAGACTATTAGAAGGGCTCCTGAGTGGGTGGCAATGGGGTGGGACCCTTAGGACCTATTTCCTTAAGATTCCATGTACCCTGAGATTCACTGGTCTTGGGGATCCCCCCACACGTCCTCTCTTCCTCCCTGCAGAATGGAGTGGGCCCAGGAACAGGGGTCTCACCTTCAAAGCTGGGCTGGCACTCAGCCAGTTAATTCTGCTGGAGACCCCAGCCCCCTTGCCCCTTAGGCTCTTCTCTGCAAGGAGGGTGTGTTCAAGTTCCACACGGAAGACCAGCCAGCCCAGGAATAGGGGTCTCACCTTCAAAGATGGGCTGGCATTCAGCCAGTTAATTCCGCTGGAGACCCCCAGCCCCCTTGCCCCTCAGGCTCTGCTCTGCAGGGAGGGTGTGCTCAAGTTCCACAGGGAAGACCAACCAGCCCAGGAACTTCCAAAGCCCCAGCCCTGACTGGTGCACACGCCTTGAGCTGTTACTGTCTCCTGACTATTGGGCCCCCAGACCAAGATGACCTCAAGGGTAGGACCCATTGTGACTGGTCTGTGTCCCCAGGCCCAGGAATGAGAGGCACAGTGTACCTCCAGCGCTTGCTAATTGTGTGAATTCAGTCATGTGACTCTGCCTCTCTGTGCCTCAGTTTCCTCTTCTATGAAATGGGTAGACTCATAGGCCTGAGTTAACTGGGATAACCCACATAAAGCACTTCAAACAGCGCCAGGCACCTGGCAGTGCTCAGTAAACATCACCTGCGTGTCCCTGACAGCCTAGTGTGCCTTCCTGAACTATGAAGGAGTCTGGGGTTGGGGCCAGCTAGGCTTTCTCCCCAAGATGACCTGATCCCGTAGGAAACATGCGAGGAGAAGGGGGCCCGCAGAGCTGCCTCCAGGCCCCTGGAGGTTGTGGCCACTCTGGAAAGCCCCGACTCACCACACTGTTTGGATTGGGTTTCTATTCCCAACCCCAGTGAGAGGCCTGCTATTTATGGGCCCCCCATCCCACCCCCTGGGCAGCCAGACAGTGCGTGGGCTGGGGACCACATGGCTGGCAGCCCGCTCCTCCACCCGGCCTGGGCACTCTGACCGGGGCACGTTTCGCACGCCGGTCACCCTGCCTGCTGGGTGGTGGATTTCCCAGCTCCATCTGGTCCCCCAGGAGAGGAGCGGAGATGGAGGGGGCGTGAGGGGTCTCCCACCTATTCATCCTGCCCTCTGGCTTCCAGACGGTCTCCAAGAGGAGGTGGCTTCTCGGGGACACGCCCCTTTCATTTCCACCCTGACCACGACACCTGCCTCACGTGGTGTCTGACATGGTGAAAATGAAGGCTCTGGGGCCAGACTGCCTGGATTCAACCCCCACTTTGGGTCCTCATTAGATGTGATCCTGGGCTAGTGGACGAACTTCTTTGTGCCTCAGTCTCCTCACCTGTAAAATAGAGCTAGTGTTAGTACCTGCCTCCTAGGGTCATGAGGGTTAAAGGAATTGACACAGGTCAAGTGTTTAGCACTGGTCTGGGCACACAGAAAGCTCTCAGTGAGAGAGTAGCCTTGACATACATGGGCTTCCCTGGTGGCTCAACGGTAAGGAATCTCCCTGCCAATGAAGGAGATGCAGGTTCAATAGCTGGGTCAGGGAGATCCCCTGGAGAAAGGGACAGAAACCTACTCCAGTATGCTGGCCTGGAGAATCCCGTGGACAGAGGAGCCTGCCAGGCTACAGTGAACAGGGACGCAGAGTCAGATATGACTGAAGCTCCTGAGCACACACACATTGACACATATACACAACCATGTGTAAAACATCTAGCTCCTGGAAAGCAGCTGTATAGCACGTGGAGCTCGATTCTGCTCTGTGATGACCTAGAGGTGTGGGATGGGGGGAGTGATAGGAAGGAGGCTCAAGACGGAGGAGATATATGTATACCTATAGCTGATTCATGTTGTCATACAGCAGACACCAACACGACATTGTAAAGCAAGTATCCTGCAATTCAAAATAAATAAAAATAAAGGCCAGCTCTCAATTAAAGTCAATATTCTTATTCTTACAGGGTCTGGTGCAGGATGCCAACCCTACCTTCATCACCTGGCGCCTGTTATCTGCCTAGGCAGGATGGCTGTCCCCTCTGCACAGATGGAGAGACTGAGCCCTAAAGGGGAAAAGTGACCTCTTCAAGATCGCACAGCTGGGGATGGCAGAACCCAGGTCCTCTTGGGGCCCTTCCCAGCCCATCAGCTGTCTCTTGATCTGTAACCACTAGAGCCCTCCCCCAGCCTGACCCCTCACCAAAGCGATAATGAGTCCCGCTGGTCAACCCCAGCAAGGGAAGGTGAGGGCCCTGACAGGTGTGCGTGCAGCAGGAGTCTGGCTGAGCCTGTCCCCAGGGCCTGCCCCTTGGCTGGTGCCTCCAGCCAGCCCACTCAGGACAGTGGCTATTTTTAGCAAGTGCTGTTTGCCCAGCGGTGGGAATATTTGCGAAGGGTCAGTCCAGTGGCGTCCCTTGGCTTTCAACTAGAAACAGCTCTCGGATGTACAGTCGATTGGCTGAGAGCATGAGGCTTTGGCGAGCCTTTTCCCTTTACAGAATGTGGCTGTTTCTCCTTCCTGTCCACCCTGTTGCCAAGCCCACAGCTTCTGTTCCTGGCTCCCTGCCGCCAAGATGGTGACAGCCTTCCCAGGTCTGATGGGATGAGCAAATTGGGCAAAGTGTGGTTTCCTGGCCCTGGCCGGGCATCTCCCCTCTGCTAATAAACCTGTGGCTAACCAGCCATGGCCTCGTGCTCCGTGGGTTAGAGCATCACGCCAGCGAGGCCAAGGTCAGGCTCTACGCGAGCCGGCTGTCTTTGCGGGGAGGTGCGTTCTGCCCCACGCCTTAGCCTGTAGCCCTCGCCGGTGCAGCTAGGATGATGGGGTCAGGCCTGGGGGCAGCTGTGAGCCAGCTAGAGTGTGGGCATCTCCGAGTGCCCAGCCCCTGAGAGGGCCTCACTGAGCTAGTCCACCTGCTGTCCCTGGGCAAGGCATGGAGTGGGGCACTTTCCTCCGTGAAGGCTGGCACGTATGTTTTGTGGGACTAGAGACTGAGAAAGTGCCAGGCAGACGGGCACACGGCCGCTGAGTCAGTTTTCCACATCAGCTGGAGACATCCTGGAGAGGTAGCAGAGCATAGGGATTAAGAGAACAGACCGTGGGGGGTCAAACCCCTGACAGGACACTTGGCTGTGGTGCACCAATCTATGCCTCAGTGTCCCCATCTGTAAAAGGGGAATGAACAGAGGCATCTCATGAGGATGGAGCGAGCCAAGGCTTGGCAGCACTTAGAGCTACAGCTGCTACATGAGTGTTAGCTCATGTTACCATGGTCGTGCCTCAACTGGGCTTCCCTGATGGCTCAGATGGTGAAGAATTCACCTGCAATGCGGGAGACCTGGGTTCAGTCCCTGGGTTGGGAAGATCCCTTGGAGAAGGGAATGGCTACCCACTCCAGTATTCTGAACTGGGAAATTCCATGGAAGGAGGAGCCCGGTGGGCTACAGTCTATGAGGTTGCAAAGAGTCAGACCCCACTGAGTAACTAACACTTTCACTCTCTGTTCACCTCAACTCTCAACACCAGTTCCATGGACCTTGTACCCCTCATCTAGCCCTCAGTCCCCGCGCTCCCACTCCTTCCCTTCTACAAGTAAGCTTTCACTGGCCCCACAGCCCTCAAGCTGTTGAAGCACAGGCACGTGGGCGGCCCCTCCTCAGTCCTCTGGGAGGGCTCAGGTGGATCCTGCCCCGACCCCTGCCAGAGAGAAGCTCAGAGTCTGGGGAGCAGGTAGGCACCGGGCAGGTGCCCTGCTCTGCTCCTGTGGCTCCTGCCCAGGAGGGCGTGGCCCCTGAACTCAGGTCTATAAATAAGGTATCTGGGAGGAACGGCTTTAATTTGCACTTTACCTATTGGTGTTTACTTTGCTATTTCCAATATGGCAATTTAATTCTGTAGGGCGCCTGGCTGGGGGTGGGGGGGGGCACCCGGGCCATGCGGTTCCCTGACCGCACCAGGAGTGACTCTGGGTCCCTGTGCAGCTCCGGACACAGATGCCGCCGGGACAGCCACGGTCTGTGGAGGCCCCAGGTGTGGGCACAGAGTGGAGGGCCTTGTCAGGACATCGAGACCCCTCTGTACCTAGACGCCTGGTCCTCCGGGCTCTGTCCAGCTCCTCCTCGGGACAGCACTGTCCGCGTTTCTCTTCCTTCCTGCCCACCTTCCACATCTCTTCCTGCCTTAGGTCAAGGCCTCCCTCTCTGATGAGATGACCACCCTCTTGCCACCCATTGGGGAGCTCTCTCCAGAGTTCTCTCATAGATATGTGGCTAATTAAGGGACAGTCTGAGATTTTTCTCTGCCTCGATAGTTTGCTGATTTAAATTTTTGATTTTGTCTCTCCGATGAGACTGTGGGCTCCCTGAGGGCAGGGCTGTGTTTCCCCCAGACTTGGGCTCCTTGAAGGCAGGGACTGTGCTTTTCCCTCAGATTAGGGGTCTTAAAGGCCTTGGTCCTGCTGTACTCCCTCTGGTCAGGGTTGTCCACCAGGGCCACCCAGAGCACCCTTCCCCTCACTGGCCGGAAGGACCACACTAAGACTTTTGCGGGCCATGGGCACCTTTGCTTCTGTGGGCCCTTTCCTCCATAAACTTCACTGGCACAAAGACAACTTCATTGGAATAAAGACAAACCTGTTTGTATTATATATGAAAACTTTTTCTTTGGCTTAAAAGATCATCTTTTTCCTTTTAACCTTAAAATAAAATAAACATATTCGTGGGCCCCAAGCAATTATATTCCAAGTTCATAAAAAAAAAAAAAAAGAAACAAGAACCAAAACTATAATTGAAAAAAAATTTCTTAAATAATTTTTTAAAGCCTGAATATGCAGATAAAAAGGGCTCATGATACTTCAGAAAGAATTGATTAAAATACAAGCTCTATGGAGATCTTAGAATAATTTTTTTTTTTAAACACAGGCAAAAAGAAAAATTCTTATAAGGCTTCCAGACAGAGAAAATTACCTTAGAGGAAGCAATAAATTTGGTGTCTGGGGAAAAAAAAAGATCTTAGGGACCAGTCCTGTCCCAGCTGTGCCTGGTGGATACACTTGGCCTGGGTGGAGAGACCAGCACGGAGCTCGGCCATATCTGGCAGGGATACCTTTCCCATCCCTTAGCTTCTATAAACCTCGGGAAATACCCACGAGTCAGGGAGGGCCAGAATTCCTATCCCACACCGTCAGCATGGCCACGGTTACTGCCACTGGCCGGAGCGCCACAGGGACCCCCCTTGGTGGCGTGGTCCTCCGTGCCAGGCGCTGGGCTGAGCGCACGTCAGCCTTGTCTTATCTAATCCTCACAGCCATCCCATGAGGCAGGCACTGTGATTATCTCCCATTTCACAGATAAGGAAAATGAGGCTCAGAGGGGAGAAGTGACGGGTTCAAGGTCACCCAGCCTGTCAGTGACAGGGAGGGAATGGAGGAAGCAGAAGTCTGCCTTCAGAAGTTCTATGTCTTTCCGCTCCAGAGACGGTGAAGGGTCAAGCCAGGCGTAGGTCAGCGTCACCACAGAGGTTGCTTCTGACACCTCCAGGCCCTTTAGAAAGGAGGCGACAAGTATCTGCCCTGGAATTGCCAGCCTTCCGCACCCCGCCTCTCCCCCGGCCTCCAGCCCAGGGTTCTCGGCACTGGACTGGAGCTGCTAGACTTGATTCCTTGGTACAAGAGGGCAGTATTCCTTAGGAGGTGCCCTCAGCCATCCCAGCTCCAGGTCTGCTAGCTTGCTGGCCTCATCCCTGCCCTTCCAGCCACCTGGTCCCAGGGGCTGCCTGGCAGTCCCCTCTGGGTGGGCAGCCATGGGGCCCAGAGGGCAGAGGTAACCTCGTGGTGTGGAAGGTGAGGAGCTCAGACTGGGGGTCGGGTCTGGAGGAACCCTGGTCAGTGATGGCATGGGGGTGCTCAGGGCTCCGCCCCGAGCTGGGGACCCCTTCTGCTCTACTGGCCCATCTGTCCATCACTAAAGTTGTTTTCTTTTTTTCTTGTCTTCCCATTTCACTCTTCATTTCTTGGCCTGTCTTTTCAAAACTCCATCTCTGCTTTATCAATCTCTTCGCCTTCTGTCTCTGCCCCGTTCCTCTCTCCCTGCTCCCTTCCCCTCCTCCTGCCACCTCCGCATCTTCTCCCTCCACGTCTCACCTCCGTGTGTGTCTGGTAGGTTTCCGATGTCCCTCGCCCCTCTTCCGCCCTAATCCCCTGCTTCCCTTCCTCCTCTCTGTCTCTGAGTGCTTCTCCACCTCCTCCACCATCCGTCCCCCTGTCAATTTCTGTCTCTCTTTGTCTTTCTCCCTCTCCCATTATTTTGAGACAAGGCAGTGCCTGACCCAGCGGGGACAATAGCTCCACAGACAAATCACCCAGCAAAGGCGAGAAAACGTGCTTCGAGGGAGCGTCAGGCGCTGGCTCCCTGCTGCATGTTGTGGGGCCATCTCCCGGCTCCAGCTGATCAGGTGTGGGTGAGCGGGAGGGGCTTCATGCCTGAGCTGGGGAAGGAAGGGAAGCAGGAAAGGCCTTTTGTGCAGCCTGGGCCGGTTGGCTTTCAAGCGGCAAGTCTTTCTCCCAGAGCCATCGCTTTGATCCCTGGAGACATAAAAGGGGCCATCTGCATTTGTGTTTCATGCAGGTAGAGAAGCTGAAGCAGAGACAGGGAGACAAGTGGGGAATGCCACAGATATCTTGGGGCCACATTTGGTCCACCTCTGGGCCTTCTAGGCTGGGGGTCCTCTCTGTCAGCGGGCATCGATGATAGCTGACTAACAGGACTCCGTTTAAGATCAAATGAGATGATGTGTTCTAACTAAAAAGCCCAGTGAAAGGGCTTTGAGGGGTTTGGTGTGAGCCAGCAGCAAAGCATGCTCTCTAAGTGACTGCCAGGGCTTACTTTAAAAGCTTTCATTTCTTCGTGGTGACTCACCTCCTCCAGGAAGCCTCCTAGATTAGCCCCAGTCCCCTGGGGGTCCCTCCAGGCACTGAACCCCTTCAGCTCTTAGGTACCTGGCTCACCCTCTATGTCAGAAGGGTCAATGGTCATTTCTATTTCCTCCAAAAGTCAGAGGGTGGCTAAGGACAGGGCCATATCTCTGCTTTCCCTTGTGGTTCCAGGTGGGGTGCCCCACATGTCCTCGATCATAATAACACCGCCCCGTGGTCCTGAGGAGCCTCTGACTTTCAAAGCGCTTTGGCAGATGCTCCAGCATTTGGTCCTCACCCAGCCTCGTGAAGAATGTGGGGTATGGATTAGCGTCCCCATTTTACAGGCAAAGAAACTGAGGTTCAAAGAGGCTGAGTAACTTGCCCAAGGTCAGTTAGCAGCAAGTGGGACTGGAAAGAAACCCAGAACCTGTGTGCAATTCCCATTTTATGTATAGAGAGGCAGAGGACAATGGAAACAGAGCTTAATTAAGATAAGGTCCAGATTAAAACCAGTTTCCAGGCTCTTTTTACACACCATAATGACCAGATTGTCCCCCGACCTCCATGTGGTAGACACATATTTGGGGGACATCTGGCTTTCAGAGAGGGCTTAGAAGTCCCAGGGCTGTGTCCGAGGGGGCCTGCCAGGTGATCAGTGTCATAGGGGTTCCCTGACATGCCCTTGTGGCCCTGCCCAGGGGATAGGCCACTGGTCCTACCCACAGGTGACATGAGCAGAGGATAGGTTGGACAAGGACCCTCATTTGTCTCTCTTCCTCCCCTCATGCCAGGCTGAGTGTGCAGTTCAGCCTTTGGCAGCCAGGATGGGGGAGCACAAGAGACAAGGAAAGGCTGGTCCCATAGGCGCTTCCCACAGGCTGCATACACCTCTAGCCTCTTTTCAGATGATTTAAGAGGGTCTCACTGTTGGTCTGGGGACTCACCACAACAGGTCAACCCCTCTCCAGCCACCTTGGCTCTCAGGATCTCCGAGTTCTGACTCAGAATCCTTGATCTCTGGCTTCTCAGCCCCAGGACTTCAGGATTAGCGTCCCTGCCTGGGTTCTGTGTTTTGTCTACAAAACATACCCTGATCCATTTTCCCATTTTATTAATGAGAGAGGCCTGTTCCTGAGATAATCAGAGTTTCCAGTGTTACCGTACCAATAAAATGCCAGCTAAGGGCAGAGATTTGACATTTGAGTTAGAGACTGCAACTGTGTAAGAGAAGCAGGTAGAATTTCCAGGTCAGTGTTTGAAATATTAAAAAGAGCTCAAGGGGGCTGTCCTAACCATTGTTCACAGTTTCCTGAGGGTTTGGGCTCTCAGGCTAGGGAAACTTAGAGGAGTCATGGGACCCTTCTATGGCACACACGGGCTCCAGACACACACACACAGGCACGCAGGCATGTTGTGTTGAGTGTTGTTAATCTATCAGTCGTGTCTGATTCTTTGTGACCCCATGGACTGTAGCCCACCAGGCTCCTCTGTCCATGGAGTTCTCCAGGCAAGAATACTGGAGTGGGTAGCCTTTCCGTTCTCCAGGGGATCTTCCCCACCCAGGGATCGAACCCGGTTCTCCTGCATTGCAGGCAGATGCTTGACGACTGATCCACCAGTGAGCGCAGGCATGTACATGCATATACACACAATAACACACATGCCCTATACACACGAATAACACACATGCCCCAAAAGAGCCAGCAGGCTGGGCCTAAGGCGATGAGACTCGCTTGCCAGCGCAGCCCATTAGGCTCAGCTTGTCTCCTGGCTGCCAAGCATTGTGATTTCTCACTTGGGCTGTTCACTTTAAGCCCTTCACACATGAGCTGTGAGCTGGCTGAAGTGTGGGAACTCCTAAGCCAGGCAGGTGATAAGATCTATGGACTGAAAAGACAGGTCCAAGTGGGACAGGATGTGCGCTTCGAGCAGGCGATCAGAACCAGGGGCCGTGTGGAAAGCGCATCACCGTGGAGTAGTCTGTGCTGTGCTGGGTGCCTTTGGATACTTCCTTGCCAGGATCACTCTTTACGCTCTGGGGGAGTGGTGAGGCATTCTGGGCTTCTAGCAGCTGACTATCTTCAAGTCTCATATAGCTCTTGTAAGATTTACCTCCCTAATTAGCTTTGGCTTTGGCTGTTACAGGGCTTCCCTGATGGCTCAGATGTTAAAGAATCTGCCTGTGTTGAGAAAGACCTGGGTTCGATCCCTGGGTTGGGAAGATCCCCTGGAGAAGGGAATGGCTACCCAAGTATTCTTGCCTGGAGAATTCCATGGAGAGAAGAGCTTGGCGGGCTACAGTCTACGGGGTCACAAAGACTTGGACATGACTGAGTGACTTTAACTAACTGGGCTGTTACAATGAGTGTTCATTCCTTAAGGTGGTACCCCACCAGGTGGAGGGGCCTCAATGTGTGCTTGGAGCTGGGGGAAGCTCACTTGAGCGGCAGTGACAGCCACAGATAGTGCTTGAGGTGTGCTGCCCAGCAGGGGAGCTGGAGAACTCAGTTTCTGGGAAGACGGAGGGTAAAGGTGGAAATAGCTGGCAGGTCCAGCCAACAGCCTGGGACAGAAGACGCAACTCATTAATCCAAAATCTGTCTTATCCAACTTGTTCACTTTAGAGACCCAGAAATTGCAGTCTGGGGTGGAAAGTGACCTACCTTGCACCCCATAGCTGACCACCAGTAGAGGCAGGAATCGAATGCACAGTCAAAGGCATGTCTCATGATGTGCAGTCCAGGACCCTCTTCCCTTGACTGAAGCCCTGTGGCTACCAAGTGGCTCTTCTTCCCTCCTGTGACAGCAGTAGGGGCAGTCGTGGGGGCAGAAAAGGGCGGGTCTAGGTGGGGGCGGGACTGCTTTGGCCAACCACTTCCTGGCATGTCCCTTCTATCTCGGTCTCAGTTTCCTTATCTATAAAATGGAACACTTAGCCTCTGTGACCTCCAAGGCTCCAAGATGGTCAGACCAAAACATTCTTCCCTGGCCACTGAGGCCACAAGAGATGGGCTGGAGCCAGAGTGAAGCAGTGGAAAGCCGTAGTTCCAAGACCAGGAGGCGCCTGCTCTGGGGTTGGCGGGGTGGGGTGGGGGACAGAAAGCAGTGAAGTTAATGCTGTGCCCTTCACCCCAGCTATTTTTACCCTAGAACACTGGATGACAAGAGGCCTGGCTAAAAATACCAGCAGCCCAAGCCCTGAGCATCATCTCCCCAGAGGGGCGGGGTGGGGTCTGGCAAGGAGTAGGGTGTGGGGACCGGAAGTTTAAAGGGCATTTATCCTTCTCCCCAGGCTGAGGTGCCTCCAGGGTGACTGGGAAGGAGTCTCTTCCCACCAGGGATCCGTTCCCCTCTGATAGCCCAAGAATAAGCTTGTTTTTGTCATTTTCAGCAATCCCAGCCAGCCATGTCCATACGCATATGCATTCTTTTTTTACCCAATGTAATGAGTCTCCTACAGCTTTGTGTTCTGCTCTTTTTCACTTACTCTTTCACAAACATTTAATGTTGCCACATGGTCTTCGTCTTAGTCCTTCTTAATGGCTACATAATATTCCATCCAAGAGACTTTTCTTTTCCCTGATCTCCAGGCATTTGATGTCTTCCAGCTTCCCATTATTATAAATAAAGGTATCTGGGACATCTTTGTGGATGTGACTATTTCTTTTTCATTAATTATTTCTGTAAGATAAATCCCAGGTCTGCGGGCAAGACTGTTTTGTGCTGTTTGATGTGGCTTGCCAAACTGCTTTCCAAAAGTAAATGGAGGAGGTTTAATGTCAGGATACATCCACACTAGGAGCCAAGTACCGTCAAGCTTCAGGGAAGCCAGAGCTGGAAGTCAATAGGAGCTCAAACAGCCACCTCCAGCTCCAGGGGGCCTGCCTTGTTCCAGCTTCTCTGTTCTCTCAACTCTCTCTCTTTCTTGAGTTTTTTAAAATTTTGTTCTACCAGAGCTACCAGCTCTGAGCACGTATCACTTTGTAACTCACTGCTCACATGTTCTGAGCGCTTACTTTGTCCCAGGTACTGTACCAACTGCCTGTAACAATTATCTTAATTTTCACAACCACCTTCTGGGGTAGGAATTATAATTAATCCTGTTTTACAGGTAAAGAAACCAAGGCATGGAAAGACTAAGTAACTTGTTCAAAGATGTAGTCAGTAACTAGTGGGGCCAGATCCCACCTCTCTGGCCTGCCTCACTGCAAACGTACTCAGAGCCACATCTGGATTTCCCTGGGGACACAGAGGCCCCACATCCACCACCAATGGCCTATCATTTCTGTGTCTCTGAGTTCAAATTCTGAAGAGGGAGGATCTGATTGGCTCAGGTCAGCCTTTGGGTTGGAACCCTAGAATCAAGGTCCAATTTCCTATGATGGGAGCGGGGTTAGACAGGAGGAGTCTGGGCCTTGAGGGCAGATGGACAGACCACCTTGATGTCCCAGTATTGGAGTTTGCTAAAAAATATTTAAAAGTAGTACAGGGAACTTCCCTGGTGGTCCAGAGGCTAAGACTCCATGCTCCCAAAGCAGGGGGCGCCGGTTAGATCGATCTCTGATCAGAAAACTAGATCCCACCTTCTGCAACTAAGGCCTGTTGCGGACAAATAAATAGGTGTGTGTGTGTGTGTGTGAAGTCACTTAGGTTATGTCCGACTCTTTGCAACTCCATGGACTGTAGCTCGCCAGGCTCCTCTGTCCATGGGACTCTCCAGGCAAGAATACTGGAGGGGGTTGCCGGGCCCTCCTCCAGGAGATCTTTCTAACCCAGGGATCAAACTCGCATCTCTAAATGTGCCCTGCATTGGCAGGTGGGTTCTTTACCGTAACTAGTGCACCTGGGAAGCCCAAATAATAAGTAAATATTACTTTAAAAAAACTAGTACCGTTGATCCTTGAACAATATGGGGGTAAGGGGCACCCACCCTCCACGCAGTGAAAAATTTGTGTATGACCCCATAGTCGGCCCTCGATAGCCATGGCTCCAAGTTTGAAGATTCAATCAACCATGGATTGTGTAGTACTGCATTTTTTACTTTAAAATTTATTGAATTTTTATGGAAAAAATTTCCACGTATAAGTGGGCCTGCCCAGTTCAAACCCATGTTGTTCAAGATGACTCTGAACAACAATGTACACTGTATAACTGGTGTCAGTGCTCACTGGCTTGCGTTTGCCTTTCTTGAATTATTTGTAATGCTGAACATGTTTCCTATGTTCCTTTTGTGTGTGTGGTCCACGTCAACCCATCTAGGATGTGTTTTTTATCTTACAGTTATGAATGTCACAGAGAAAGACACTGTGCTGAGAGGGGCTGTGGGTGGAGTAAGGCTCATTTCTCCCTAAATGGTTTCTCCTTTGTCCTGAAGCCTGGGGCGGGGCGGGGGGCGGGGGTGTGGTGGGGGTGGGTTTGACTGGCCTTCTAGTCAGTGTCCTGAGAATCTGCCTTTTCCTTTCGAGTCTGCTGTGCTATTTAGACAACCTTGAGCAGGGACTTCTCCAGCTCGGAGGATCTCTGCACTTGCCCTTTCCTATTTGGCCCCTTCTTCGGAGTGAATCAACTTCTAGGAGTTCCAGGGGCCTCGATGTTCTGCTTGCGTGCTGGGACACATCCTTTCGTCCCACCCTCTCTAGTCCACTCTTCCTCGGCTTTTGTCTTGTCCTGATTCTGGGCTGACTGTGTGCACAATTTTGCTCCCAAGCTCCCAGGGAGAGAGCCCCTGTATCTGAGCCACTCTTTGTGGAAATGCGCCATTGTTCTTATAAGAAGCTGAGGGTCCCCTCCAGGCCTCTGTTGCAGGCCCTTCGGGGGACAAATTACCCACAGGTTAGCTCCAAAGTGCAGAACCTTTCACTGAAGGGGGTAAGGCCAGAGAGGGAGCAGGTACAAAGTAAACTAAACAGCTGACACCAACAAGGAGCAACCAGACTCCGTGAGAGACCTGTCCAGGGCGCCAGTGGTGTGGAGGCAGGGGGAGCCCTGTGGGCAGGGAGAGCAGACAGCTATCAGGTCAGCCTTTAATCGTTAGGCAGGTAGCTTTGCACTGAGCTGTTCACTCCTGCAGATGTTCTGAGCTGTGGAATATCTCGGGGTGCTGGTGGTACAAGAGGTTCTCTCTGAAGCCAAGGGTTCAGGTTTGCCTGTGAGGTCCCACCAGTGACCTTGACCTCTGCAGTCCAGAGCTCCATGGCAGGCACTGAGAGCCTGCACAAGCTCAGTGCTTTGGGCTGTAGCGGATGGTTCATAGCCTCCTCTAGGCAACTGCAGGTGTTTTCTGTGGACCCGCCTCTGCCACGCCTTGGAGATGCTCAGGGGCTGCCCACAGGCAGTGAAGCTGATAGGAGCAGTAGGAACTAGTGCTCCTTTCTGCTGGCTCCCTAGGAAGATGGGTGGCCCCTGATTGTGCAGAGCCCAGTCTGCCTGCCACCCATGGGTGACCCTTCTTCTATATCATGAGCCACAGTTCAAGGGTGCTTTAAAATCTTTGCTCCTGATGTCGGGAATATTATCCCTCCTAAATCAGAAGATCAGCAGATGGAATGTCCTGGGGCTGGTCATTTGTTTCCTATGGCTAAGACCACAAAGTTCCTCTATATTTGTTCTCTTCTTTTATGGTGATAAAAGTTTTACTTCAGTACAACACTCTCCACCAAGGACTACATTCTCCCGTTTCCTTTGCTGGTAGATGTGGCTTGTGACTAGGTCCTAGCCAATGGAATGGAAAGGAAGGCGTGCTTCCTTTTCTTTTTCCCTTTCCCCCTGGCTGGAATGCAGATGCAATAGCAGGAGCTGGAGCAGGCATTTTGGACCATATGATGAAGGCTGCCCATTGAGGAAGACAGAGCAACAAGATTGAAGGAAGCTGGATACCTATAGCAATTAAGTCACCACATCCTCTGTAGACTATATACTTGGATGTACATATGTGGGAGAGATCAAATTCAACCCTGTTAAGTCTCTATATTTTGGAGTTTCTGTGTTCCAACAGCTAAACTATATATTCTCATTATTGTTGTCTCTCAATGAAATGGCCTCATCTGGGGCTACATGGTTATGTCTGGTCACTGGAGCGGCTGGGGCTCCATTCTTTGGCAGACTACTATTTTTGTGGTCTCCAACAGATCATCCCTCCCACTATTCATACCCTTGTGTGGTCTCTGCTCACAGTGACTCTGGATCTAGCCATGTGACTTGTTTTGGCCAATGGGACATTAGCAAGAGTGATGCAAAGAGAGACTGGGTAGTACCTACATAACAGGACTTGTACTATTAGAATTCTGGCTCTTGGGACACTCCTCCAATCCCATCTGCCAATCTTGAGAAATCCAACACAACTGAAAGAAGAGGCCACTTGGTGAAGAATTGAGGCCCCATTCTCAGCCCCAGCTGACCCTGCACCAATTCCCCAGCCCGACGAGTGAATCTGTCCCGGAAGTGGGTCCTATAGTCTGAGGCATGGAGCCATGGAGAAGAAATGAGCTGTTCCCACCATGCCCTATCCAAACTGCAGAATCAACATCAAATAAATCACTGCTGTCTTCATCCACTGACTTTGGGTGTAGCTTGTTATGCAGCTCTAGGTAACTGAAACATACGTAGATGGCCCAGGGCCCTTTGCACTGTCTGGAAAACTCAGTGGCCACTGTGCTCTTCTCTACACCAAAACACCAAGTGTGTCTTTCTCAAGCTTGAAACTAAAATACTACACCAGAAATTGTTGACGCTCTGGAAATACATGATGGGGGGTTACCCTTCCCTCTAGAGCGCTGTGCCCCTCCCTCAACTCTGCAGGTGGTTATCACTTGGCTTCATGCTTAGATTAATAGTTCCAGGAATGAGACCACTTTCTCATAAGGCTGCTGAAGTGCCATGTCTCTTAGATGAGGGTTTGGGGGCAGCATTTGGCAGGCAAGGGAGTCTCTGTGTCAACAATGGACTCTCCAGTACCCACATGAGTCTGTATTGGAGGAACCATTCAATGAATGAACAAATAAATAAATTGTGAAGAAAAAAGTAACCCATCAGGATCAGAGAAGGAGGTCAAGGTGAGAGAAGCATAGAGGGGTCTCCCAGGAGGGCAGGGTCAGTAGAGAGTCCAGGTGTGATGAAAGAGTGCTTTGGAAGTATCTTTAACTCTTTCATAATATAATTATAGTAGTTAACATTGAGTTCTTACTGTGTGCCAGGCACTGTGCGAAATGTTTTAGGTAAGTTATTGCATTAATCATCTCAACAAGCCTGGGAGGTAAGTATTATAACTTTCATCCCATTTTATAGATGAGGAAATTGAGGCCCAGAGAGGTTAGGTAACTTGCCTGAGTGGGCATGGGAGGATTTGAACTCAGACAGTCTGGCGCCAGCACCCAAGGGCATAGCCACCACGCTCTGGAAAAAAAAAAAAAAAAGCAGCAGGAGTCCCTTATTCCACCCTTGGAGGAAAGGCCAGGACCTGGCATGCTTTATGGGCATGAGTGCCAAGCCTGAGTCCACCACGTGCTCCTGGGGAACTTGGAAAGCCCAGGTCGGAAGAGAAGAAGGAGAAGAGGGGTGGGGTGGGGTCCGTGTGCCAGGCAGCTGGGGCACTAACACTGGGGCCCAGAGGTGGTGCTGCCTGCCCTGCCTGGGCACCCGCGCCAGCTGCTCCCACTCGCTCCTCAGAAACGAGCCTGGCCCCTTCACACGCGTCCCTAATGCCAGGTTCCAAGAAAGCCACCTAAATACCTGGTATTTGAGATGTAAAGAGACCGGCTCCCTGTACTTAGCGCTTCGCTAACTTTTCCAATTATAGCGCCCTATTTTCCAAAGTCTAAAATGGACATATGTTATAACTGTCTTGGGCCCCAAGGTTTCAGAAACACCCTTAAGACTCCTGAAATATAATCGTATATTTTAGACTAATTCCTAAAGGGCTAAGCGGGGTTATCTTTAACATCTGCCAGCACTCACACAGATCTGGTCTTTGTTTGCAAATGAGCCTGGGGCCTGGGCACAGGGTAGGTGAAACCAGCTCTGCTGAGCTGGGTGGGAAGTTGTGAGGAGGGAGATCCCAGGCTACCTGGGGCTAGCAGTAAAGGGGGAGAGACACAGCCCCGCCTCAGGGAGCCCCAGTCTGGGGAGACACGGCCCTGCCTCAGGGAGCCCCAGTCTGAGGGGAGTCACAGCTCTGTCCTCAGGCAGCCCAGTCTGAGAAGAGCACCCCTACCCAAGGAAGCCCCCAGGCTGAAGGAGGAGTCAAGACCAGTCATACTAACACCCAGCAGAGGACCTTGGAGGACTGTGTTGGGATTCACCCCTGTGGTTCTGCTGTCACAGAGTGGGCAGGTGGCTGAGGGAGGCAGGTGGGAAGGCTGCAGTGAGCTCTCAGAGCCTGGAGGCAGGCGGAGTAGGTAGGTGGGGACAATGGAGCTGAACTTTCATCGCTCCCTGGAGCTGGTGTGACTGCAGGCCTGCCAGCCGGGGCATTTTCTGGTCAGTCCCAACTGTCGTTATTAAACATTTATTATGCAACGGGTATGTGTTTTTCTGGTCCCAGCGTTTGACCAGCGGTCTTGGTGAGTAAATGGACTAGAACTAATCCTGTAGCTAAACAGTGAGAGCTGCAGAAAAGTTAATGCCTCGCTTGCCTAATAGCATGCAGGGAGGGGTGAGATAGAAAGTCCCAGGACTCAGGGTACCCTTTCCCTGGAGATGGAAAAGCAGTTGGCCTGGCAGCCAGGCCTTCTGACAGCTTTGTGAACAGACAGGGCAGAGATGACTCTGGAGCTTGCGAGAAGTTGAAGGGCAAAGTGGGAGTTTGCGCCTGATCCGTGTATGGGACAGAGCCCTGGCCTGAAAGCAGGAGACCTAACTTCAGTCAACTCAGTCTTTCATCTGGGAGCCATCAAGTCAGGGGGCTTCCCTGGTAGCTCAGCAGTAAAGAACTCTCCTGCCAATGCAGGAGACCTAAGAGATGCAGGTTTGATCCCTGGGTCGGGAAGATCCCCTGGAGAAGGGCATGGCAACCCACTCCAGTATTCTTGCCTGGAGAATCCCACAGACAGAGGAGCCTGGCAGGTGGCAGTTTATAGGGTCGCACAGAGTTGGACACGACTGAAGCGACATAGCATGCAAGCACACCATCACCCCAGAAATAAGGAAGAGGATCCATTCTCTGCAGTGGCCAGGCCTGGAGAGGAGCGAGGAAATGTCCCCAGTCTGTGGGAAGACACAACCCTGCCCTCTGGGAGCCCCAGTCTGAGAAGAAAAGTAAACGCAGCTCAGGGACTCAAAAGACTGAGCCATCGTTTGCTGGGTTCTTGGGAAGTAGGGTCCACCCTTTCCCACTCACCTTGTGGCTGGGCGAAGGCTAAGGGCTCTTGGGGTAGCCATCTGGAGGGAGCCAGTCCAGA
Source organism: Bubalus bubalis (assembly GCF_019923935.1). NCBI lineage: Eukaryota > Metazoa > Chordata > Mammalia > Artiodactyla > Bovidae > Bubalus > Bubalus bubalis. The sequence continues at coordinate 34,437,372 of NC_059158.1, read as the reverse complement.
CCCAGATAGAAACCAGAATGGGTCAGGTTCTCTGCCACAGTTGGGAGCCTATTCCAGGCAGTGCCAGCCCTTCACTCTAGGTGAGTTTTTCAGTCAAGCCCAGAGTGGATTTCTCCAGAGTCAGTAAATTGTCCTTATGGTACTAGCCAGGCCATTTGTCCTGAGTGGGAGGCAGTTTGACCCTCTCTGTGGAGAAAGGGGCTTTTTGGTCTGGGAAAGTCCCTCCCCCTGACCCCACACTGGGTGCTTTGGTCCTAGAATAGTTCACTAGAATGTACTCTCCACAAGAGGGGGGATGTGCATCTGCCTTGTATGCTGTTTTATCCCCAGGGCCTGAGACCTTGCCTGGTGCATGGTTGGTGCTGAATAAAAATTGTTAAATTAATTAGAAGCCATCTTCCTTTTTCTGTTAAAAAGCAGAAACATCACTTTGCTGACAAAGGTCCGTATAGTCAAAGCCATGGTTTTTTCAGTAGTCGTGTACAGATGTGAAAGTTGGACCATAAAGCAAGCTAAGCACTGAAGAACTGATACTTTTGAACTGTGGTATTGGAAAAGACTCTTGAGAATCTCTTGTACAGCAAGGAGATCCAACCAGTCAATCCTAAAGGATATCAACCCTGAATATTCATTGGAAAGACTGATGCTGAAGTTGAAACTCCAATACTTTGGCCACCTGATGTGAAGAGCTGACTCATTGGAAAAGATACTGATGCTAGGAAAGATTGAGGGCAGGAGGAGAAGGGGGAGACAGAGGATGAAATGATTGGATGGCATCATGGATTCAATGGACATGAGTTTGAGCAAACTCTGGGAGAAAGTGAAGGACAGGGAAGCCTGGTGTGCTGCATGCAGTCCATGGGTTGCAAAGAGTCAGATATGACTTAGCAACTAAACAGCAACAATGACATCTTCCTTTTCAACACTATTTTTGAACTCACCTCTTACTGAAAAAAAATCTCCTTGCTCAAACCTTCCCTCCTTCAGGGCCAACGACTCCACTGCAGTGTATATAAAATTCATTTGCCAATATGATCAATTGAATTCCAATAACTAGCTGTTTTGAAAAGGAAAGACAATAAATTTAGACTATAATTATTGCGGCACACAAGCCCTGTGCCTGTTGCCTTATAGACATTTTATGGCTTAATCCTTGAAGGAAGGCCCTGTTTACTAACAAGGAAACTGAGGCTTGGGAAAATTAGAGTGCATCTGAATTTACACCTCTTGGAAATTATAGAGCTGGGACTTGGACCCGTTCCTGACTCAACCCCTCCCTTGACTCTTTTTCTGAATGCCTGGGAATTATTTTTTCCAGTTAGGTTTGGGATCCAAAAGGTAATTCCGTAAGGATTTGTTTAGGTCCTGCCTGTGCCCTACGCTGGACAGGACACCCAAGAAGTCCCAGGCCCTAGAGTCGCCAGGCCAAGCAACAGCCGAGCGATGGGCCTGACAGAACTTCCAAGGCCAGGTGACCCAGTCTCCCCCTGGCTTCGGTTCCCAGCAAACGCTGATCCTGCCAGCCCTGACTTAATGACACATCATCCAGACCAACAACGAATCATCTTCCAAGGCAGCGGGCTGGAGCTGGCAGGGCTTCTCATCTGGGCCTTCACCCTGCCTGATCCCCTGGTGCCACTCATGGACTGTGAGCATGCAGCTCACCCTTTCACTTTGTTGGTTCCTGGACTTTTCCTCTGGCCAAGTTAAAAGGATTCATCCTGCCAGCAGCCTATCTTTTGAACCCTTCGCTGAAACCCTCTTTGGGATGGCTCTCATGTTTCTGCATATACGTGTCAGTGTCTCATCCTCTTTATTATAATTATTATCTCCTAGTAGGCACCAGGCATTGGCCGTAAAATTATTTCTAATCTTCATTGAAACTCTACCGGGATTACCCTCTCCTATGCCTAGGGAAGTGAAGGCTTGTAATTTGGAGAGGTCGTGTATCCTGCCCAAAGTCACTTAAACTCATAAATGTCAGAAGTAAGATTTGAATCTAGAGCTGTAGGCTCGCAAGAAGTTTTCTAAGCCCAACTAGCTGTTTATCAAAATTTGCTGAAGAGCTTTTTAAAAATGCGTCTTCTTTACTACAAAGCCATGAGAAAGAAGGAAGTGGCTTGCTATGCTTTCATGGGTGCTGTGTGTGCCTGGAACATCTCCAGAAAGAAAGCAAGACGGTGGTCACTGCTGGCCCCCGGGGCACGGTTCCCGGGAAGGAGCATCCGGGGGAGATTTGCTTGTCACTGTGTTCTCTTCAGTACTGGTTTGTCCTTCCTCCCGCCTTCCCTCCCTTCCTTCCTTTTCTCCTTCTTTCCTTTCTTCCTCCCTCCCTCCTTCTGTTCTTTTCTCCTTTTCAAAACTATATGAAAATGAAAATCATTTTACTATAGATTCTAGAGCCCCATTGCTAGATCTCCTATAAGTTGTGGTCTCCAGGGTTGGGTGTTAGGAAGCTTTATTTTAACAAGCCTCCTAGGTGGGTGCTGTAGTTCTCTGATCCCAGCCTCCTAGAGGCCCGAAGGAACCTCATCTCACCTGGTACGCCCCTCTTCCCCCTAATCTTGAGTCCAGAGCTCAGTACCACCAGCTCCATGTGGACTCAAAGCTGCCTCTTGATACCTAGGGGTCCTCTCCTCAGTGTCTCCCCAGGGACCTTTTCCAGCCCGATATCAGGAAGCCCAGACCTACCTGTGAGCCAGCGCCACACAGGGATGGTGTCCTGTGGTCCCACTGAAGCTCAGTGGTTACCCCCTCTCTCAGACTTTGCCAACACACACACACCTGGGGCCTGCCACCCTCCAGCCCCAGAACCTTCCACCTGCAGTATCAACAGGCTTGTTATTAGGGTTCCTTCCTATAAACAGTGGCTTCCTGACCAATGCTTCTGCCAGCTGGCTTTTTCCCATCATCATCTATCTGGGAGACCTGCTAGTATTCCAGAGTCCTGCACTGAGAGCAGTATCACATCTCTCTGGGTCCAGGTGTTGACATCTGTCCAGGAGTGGTGTGAGCATGAGAGACTCCAGAACCAGAAACATCCTGGGCTCTTCCACACTTAGCTCCCTGACACCAGGGGGCAAGCTCCTTTTGTGCGTGTGTGTGAGGCATGCGGCATCTAGTTCCCTGACCAGAGATCCAGCCCGGGCCCCCTGCACTGGGAGTATGGAGTCTTAGCCACAGGACTCAGAGAAGTCCCTGGAGCAAGCTTTTGATCTCTGCGAAGTGAGGACAGGACGAGCTGAGACGCGTCAACTCTCTGAGCAAAGCCTGGCACATATGAAGAATGCACCGATGCTCTCTGCATCGTCACCATCATCCCAGTCTCAGAGGGAAGACTAACGAGGGATGGCAACTGATGTCTAGGCTCTGTGGTTAGACAAGTTGGCATCTAATCCCACTCTGCAGCTTCCAAGCTTTCTCTTTCTCTCTCTCACCTCTTAAAGCCTCATTTCCTCACCTGTGAGATGATGCTGATGCCGGCCTCCCAGGTAGGTCAAGGATGAGTCTGGTATCAAGCAGATGCTCAGCCAAACATTTATTGAATGAAAAGTGAATGAAAGTGGGGCAGAAGGAAGCCTGGTGGCCAGAGGTGTACTGCCTGCACGCTGCCTTGGGAGGCTGGGGAGGGTCTATCAGCACATCTGACTGGAGCACAGGAGGACTGGCGGTCCGGGACCCCTCTCCCACAGTGCCCAAGGAGATCACAGCCAGTTGATCCAAGTGATCACAGCCAGTTCCTTCCAAGGAGGAAGACCCTGGACTACCTAGGCATTTACTGCAGTGAGAAACGGGACTGCAACCCAGCCTACCCCTCCTGCCAGCAAAAACCCACCACACTCGCAAGCCACATCACTCCCATCCAAGAGGAAACATCGCCTCAAGGGCTGGGAAGTCTCCCTGGGAATGTGGTGGGCAAGGGCCCTCTTGGCATTCAGATCAGAGTGGTCTGGACTTAGTCCAAAGGAGAACAGACGAGCAAAAGTCGGGCCTGCGTGGTGAAACCTGTGGTGCTGCTCACTGGCCTGGGAGACCGCCACCCCCCTGCCATGCCTCCAGGCTGCCTCCTGCCAGGGCCCATCGAGCCCTCTTCTGATGCACCAGCCCTTCTTTAGGGGCATCATTTAGCCCATCTACTTTGCAGCTTGAAGCTGGAGGAGAAAGGCCACCTCCGGCCCTTGCTGAGTCCAGGGCTCGTGTGCTAGTTTCCCAGAACCAGAGACTGTGAGGTGCCCACCTTCAGGCACAATGAGCTCGCTTATGCCTTCGTTTTGCAGTTATTTATCTGTTACTGTCAGCCAACCTCCCCTTAATAGGCTGAAAAGCTTGCTGAGAGGCAAGCTGTTATTCATCTTATTACCATTCCTAGGGATTAAGTAGATGAAGCTCGGGCATTATTATTCATATTCCCAAAGGTCAAGGGACACAGAGTGGCTAGAGTAACTGAGCACGGAGGATGGGCTGGGCACTGTGCTAAACTCTTGCTATTAACTACTAACTTGCTTTGTCTTCATGACAACTGGGAGATCAACGCTGTGATGATCTTTGTACACAGAGGGGAAACTGAGGCACAGAGCAGTCGAGTAACTTATGCAAGGTCATACAGCTAGGAGGTGATCCTGAACCCAGTTCCAACCACCCGATGAGCACTTGGGGGGCACCTAGGCTGTGATTGAGTGACTACTGTGCGGACAGGCAGGCACACCGTGCTAGAAGGTTGAGGACTAGGTCTCCATTTTTGGACTGACTTGGAGCTGACATCAGCATCTTGACATCCGAAGGCCTCTAGGCTCTGGTTCCTTCTCGCCCTACCACCTGCCTGGCCCCACACGACCGCCCCAACAGGGTTCCCTGTTGAGGGCCCCAGCAGGGATGTCATACCTGATAGTCCCTGACCCCTGTGGGAGCACGGCCTCTCCCTGTCAAGGCCATCAAGTTTACCCAGTGTGGCCCAGCTGCTGGCTGTTCTCAAGACAATGGGCCAGGTGAACCCGTCTCTTTCCCTAACCTGCTTCTTTGGGCCTTCTTGAATAATCGGTGCTTGAGAGTACAGAGCCCAGGGTCAGACTGCCTGAGTCCCAATCCTGCCTCTGCTCTGTGGCCTTGGGCAAGTTACTTAACCTCTCCGTGCCTCATTTCCTCATCTTTACAATGGAAATCAAAAAACATTGTTGTCAGGATGGGTGGGAGGATGAAAGGAGATAAAACAAGCAGAAGGCTTAGAACGGTGGTACCTCTCAAACACCATATACGTTTTTCGTGTATTTCATTATGTTTCTTCATTTAGATGGATGACTAGCCAGCACAGAGGGAGGGCAGGGCTCCGCAGGCAGTCAAAGTAATAACGGTCTGTCAGGACACATCCTTGTTCCTACTTAAAGTCATTTCTGGTTGGGGTGGGGAGAGAAAAGCCCCCTTCCCAGGCACCCCTAGTTCTTGGAGACCCTTGCTAGCATGTCTCACCTTTTGCTGAGACGGATAGCCAACGTCACCTGCTCAAGACTTAGCATTCAAGTACACTTGACCACAGATATCTCAGATGGCACAGGGGTAGAGGATCTGCCTGCCAATGCAGATGGGCAGAGGTTCGATCTGCCAGTTTCGATCAACCAATAAGAGATCCAGGTTCGATCCCTGGATCTGGAAGATCCCCTGCAGTAGGAAATGGCAGCCTGGTCCAGTATTCTTGCCCAGGAAAATTGCATGGACAGAGTAGCCTGGGCTACAGTCCATGGGTCACAAAGAGTCAGACATGACTCAACGTGAGCACAGAATGAAAATGATGGACACCCGACCACAGGCATAGCTATCTACTTGATGTATTTTCATCAGTCATGATCAAAGTTGTTGATACCCATGAATCTCATGACTCTATAACGTCCCTTACGTAGCAGAGGTGTCCACGTTCACCGACCAGAACAGATTCTTCTGCTGCCTCTGGCCACAGCCCTGTGCAGCTTTCCCACCCACCCCCTGACTCTAATCCCCCTGTCATTCTGGTTAGATGGAAATGGAACGTGGTCTTATAAAAGCATCGACACCCAGAGTTGAGCCATGACTTTTTTTCATTTCCACATTTTACTCTTCCTGAAATTGAGGATGGTCATTTTTGTTGCTGTTAACTTGATTTTCTATGTCCTTAGAACAAATGCAGTGGCTTCTCATGCTGTAGCGACAGTAACAGTTAACACCCTTTGGCACTTTCTCTCGGTGCCGGGCTCTCTTCTAAGCACCTTCCATGTACTGACTCATTTACCCTTACAATAGCTCTCTGAGGTGTGCCCTACTGTACCCGTTTTACAGATGAGAAAACGGAGGGACAGAGCAGTTAAATGACTTGCCCGCAATCCCAGTGATTGTACCCACACACCCAGCCTCTTATCCTGGAGGTCTGAGCCCCACCTAGTCCCTCATGGCCCCGTGGGCATGTCTGCCAACCCCTTCCAGCCCCTTCCCTCTCCTGTCTCTGTCTTCTATCTCTACAGCCAGACTGTAAGCTGGGTGAGGGCAGGCTCTTTTCTACAATCCTTGGAGCAGGGCTGGACCCAACAGAGCTCCCTGTGCTTGCCAGGACAGTCCTGCTCTGGGCTTCCTGCTTGTCCACAAGTTCCTCCATCTCGGGCCTTCCAGGTGGGAGGCAGGGAGGGCGAGTAGTACAGCTATGCCAGTGAGAGCCAGGCCCACAGAGGCGCAAAAGGCCAAGGTATTGGAGCCTGAACCGCCTCTTCTGGCTGCAAGTCCAGGGCGGTTCCTCACATGCTAGGCTGCCTCCTACAGGCCCAGGCATGCACACATCACACACGTTACACATCACACACGTTACACATCCAGATGTGCAAACACATATACACGTGATTCGCTTATGCTAATTATAGACATGTATTTCCACATGGGCAAATTATATTCATATACAGCATGCATGCTTAGTCACTTAATTGTATCCAACTCTTTTGCAACCCCATGGATTTTAGCCTGCCAGGCTCTTCTGTCCATGGGATTTTCCAGGCAAGAATACTGGAATGGGTAGCCATTTCCTTCTCCAGGGGTATGCATATACATTCAGACTCAACTGCATTTCATGTATATGTCCACACACACAAGCACACACCCACACATGATACACAGGCATGCCAATTATACACAGATGCATTATATCCACAAACATATATTAACACAGAAATACATTATACAAACATATATATACCTTGTCTACAGACTCAAACCCACGCAGATCCTATATTCATAAATACAGACACAGAACATATACACATATTGTATAGACCGAAACACAGGAAGATGTAAATATGTACACATTTGCCCACAATTATACAACCCGCATTTGCGTAACATATGCTCACACAGTCACACAAACATGGGCACAGAGTGTTCATATATTAAAACCCACAAATATTTACACACAGAACATGTCCAAATAAACACCATGCACAGAACATATCTGTGCAAACATGTACAATAGAAGCACACGCGCACATCCACAGATGCAGAAACTTGCACAAACTCACTGACACGTGCACACACACACACAGACATGCCTGTGGGTACACATACTCTTTTTGGGGGGAAGAGGGGAGAAGGCCCATGTGTCCAGGTCCTGTGGCCTTTGGCTGGCTTGGGGGTGAGCATGTTTCCTGACCTCCCTGGACATGGCTAGGGCAGCACCTGCCTTGTTACATCACGAATGGGGCAAGGAGGGTACGCAGTCCCCAGCCCCTGGAGAGTTGAGGGACACCCCCCCCACACACAAACCTCCTGTCTTGCTCTGGAGCCCTTCCCAGGGTTAGCACCTGCCACCCTCCCAGGAAGGCCCAAGAAGCTGCATGATTATGCTCTTTTACAAAGGAAAACATGGAGATTTTTAACAGCAACTTGCATTTTATGAGCCAGTTTAAGGAGAAAAGGGATTTGAATTTGAGTCTGTCAGAACCAAGAACCACACTGAGCTACACTTCTGAGCATCTAGGCTTCCTTTCCCTGTGGCTATGCACACAGTAGGTGCTACATGTATGCCTGTGGAGTGAGGTCATTGAAGGACAGCAGCCCTTGGGGTCAGGGGTCTGATAGATGGTTGGGGGGATATAGGGAGCGAGACCCAGAATTCTGAGGCAATGCGGACCTTCTGTATGTCTGGGGACCCTCCTTTCATCACCCCCAGCTTGGAGATCCAGCCACAGTGACCGTTGGGGCCCACCAGCCCAGGGAGCACCCCCCAGAGGCTCCCAGGCGTGGTCCCTTCCTCTCCCCCTCGGCCTCCTTCCCCAACCTGCTCTCCCCGCCACCCCCAACTTCCCCAGCGGCACGCCTCTCCCTCAGACATTCATTTCAAGGGCTCCGTGGTTTCTCTGCAGGATTTGATTTGCTGCTCAGGCATTTCCTTGAGTGGCCCCTCGATGTTTGCCCTTGTCCAGATGGCATCCAGATGCAAACATCCCTTCTCCCCCCCGCCCCACCCCCCGCCCCCAGCTCCCACTCCTTAGCTCCTCGGCTGGGGGAAATGAATCCCGACCCCCACCTCACACCCGCCGCCCCGCATCCCTGGCTTTGTTCCTCAGGCCTGAGGTCAGGCTCGGGCTGACACCACTGCCTGCTTCTCTCTCCAAAGCTGGGACTTCTGGCTGTCCTATTACCTGCCTCTCTCCCGGGCCTTTGTTCAATGCAACAGGTAATTGCACTGCGAGCCAAAGCAAATGTCAGCATGATAATGAGTGTGATAGGGTGCTGGGCCCTGGCAAGGAGTGGGGAGACCAGGGGGTGTGACTGAGTTCAGGGAGCAGGTGACGAGCACCCTGGACCTCCAGCCGAGGTCCTCAGAGATGACCAAATCCGGATAAAGAAACCAGGGTGCAGAGAGGGAAAGAGATAGTAATCATGCTGACAGTTACAGACCAATGTCCACGTACAACAACAATATAAAGATCAGCTCATTTGGTCCTGTGAGCTGGGCGTGAGTTTCCTCATTTACAGAGGAGGAAACTGAGGCCCTGAGTGAAGAGAAAAATCCACTGGAGCATCAACAGCATAATTTCTGTGTGCTAGGCACAACAGGGAGATCGGTCCTTTTAATCCTTGGAACACCTCGAGAGCTGGACTTAATTGTCCCCATCTTACGGATGAGATAACTGAGACTCACTGAGGCTTAGTAACTCATACATGACCATGTAGCTTCGGAAATAGCAGAACTGGGCTGTAAACCAAAGGCTTCCAAAGTCCGTGGGGCCTCCCGTGTGGCCTGGCTGGGTCAGTAGAAAGACGAGGCCTTCGGGCACTGTCTTAGCACAGGGATGGCCGCCCTGGTGCAGAACACCTCCAGGAGTCTGGGGGACAGTCCTGGGTAGGAATTCCTGGGTCTGGTGGTGCCTCGCTGTCCTCAGAGGCCAGGCCCCAGGTCCCCCAACTCTCCGTCCAGCACTGGACTCTTGACCTGGAGGCAAGACCGGCTCTCAGTCACCCCGCAAGAGGCAGGCGAGGTCCTTACTGATCTCACTCAAGCCCTCTGCTTCCCCTTAGAAGTTAATCGTTACACACTCGCCACTCTCCTGGACATCGCAGTGGCTGGGGCGGGTGGGGGCATGGAGCTTCTCTGGTCCCGAACCCCCTCTACACACCTCTTGAGCTCCAAGGTGGGGGCTCCCTGGACTCCAGCTGGCCTCCTGCTGCGCCCAGATGGACTTTACTCTCCTGTCCTCGTGCAGTCAAGTTTCCCTGACAGAAAATGGGCCATTTGGCTCAGGCTCAAGGCCGCTGTGTGGCATTTGCTAGAACCCCTGGGCATCGGACCCCAGCTGTGTGAAGGGTGAGGGCCGGAGGGCAGGCTGTCGCCCCGCTGAGCCTCCGGCAGCTGTGGGAACATCGATGAGAAGGATCTGCCTAGTGAGAGGCCGGGGTGGGCCTGAGGTGTGCAGGCAGGGTCATCTGGGCCCGTGGGGTGGGGTGGGGCTCACCCAGCCCTCTGGTCGCGCAGCCCGACAACTCCAGAGCCGACACACAGGGTGCCTTAGGAAAAGGGTAGAAGGCCTCACCTGCCTGCCTCTCCCAGTACCTCCTCCAGGTGGCCTCCGAGCGTGTTGAGGGGTGTAGGCCAGCACGGCCTGGACTCCGTGTCCCCTCCCCTTCCTTCGGGAACCTAAGTGAGCTTGGCGTGGCAGCAGACGAATAAAACCCCTGAGGAAACCTCGGAGGGTCGGAGGGGTTGTTTTCACCTAGGAGCTGGGCTGACATGTGCCCCCAGAGGCTTCAGGGAAGACCCCAGACTGAGTGGAGGGAGGAGCCTCCCTGAAGTCACCAGCCTGGGTGGGCTGGCCACACCTGTGCCCTCGGGCGCTCGGGTCGGTGGGCGCTTCCCGCTGGAGCTTGTGGGTGAGTGTCCATCCAAGAATGGGAGGGGTGGCCCCGGGCAGAGGACGCTGTCAGCAGCTGCATGTTGGTGGGCAGGGAACTTGGGAAGGGACACCGCGGCCGGCACGCTGGGTCCCGCAGGTTAATGTTTGACCTGCAGCCACGTGTTTTTCCACTGGTTATTTTTATCCTCTGTACCTGGCAGTGGGCAGCGGGCGACCTCCTCTGTGGGCAGAGGAGGGGGGCGGGGTGTGCAGCTGGGACTGCTCCGGGCGAGCAAGGGCTGCAGGCGCGGCTTGGGGGTCAGGGTCAGGGGAGAGAGAGAAGGGACCGGCCAGGAGCCGGGCAGCTCACTACCGCTCAGCCACAGCCCAGGCCCTCCCCTGGGGCCACTCCAGGCCCAGGTCTCCTCTCCCGAGAAGAAATGGCACACGTGAGGGGACCAAAGAGCTGTAAGGGGGAGACCAAGAGAGCCTTCTGGGAGTCCACAGCTCTTTAGGAAAGTTAAAAATGCCCTGCCCCACCTCCCTGACCTCCTTGCATTACTCTCAATGGTAACGACTTACTCTCAGACCCTGGACATCACAAGTGAGAGGTTTCTCTCTTCTGAGACCCCATGGTCTTATCCAGATGGTAGGAGAAAGTCAAAGCTGATTGGTCCCACCCGCTAGGCCACTCTGATGGGGGAACACAGCCTTGCTCTCAGGCAACCCCCAGCCTAAGGGGGTGGGGGCTGGGTCTTCACTTATGACAAGAGCTTGGCTCCTTGGCATCCAAGAACCCCAAAACTGAACTGAAGACTCCTGCTTTGGCATACAGCTCTGGGTTTCTCAAGCCCTCACTCTCTCTCCGTTTTCCTCCTTTGCAGTGGGTGTCCGCCCTGCACTGGCTTTAGGACTGTTTACAGCCCAGTGGCCACCGAGCCTTTCTCACCCCTGCCAGAGCCTGGGGGAGGGAGGCACTCAGAGGCCACTCAGCCTGGAGCCACAGTGCCACAGTGCCAGCTGGGCAAAACCAGCCTCCTTCCTGCCCCTCTGTGAGGTCCAGAGGGCTTTCAATTTACACGAGTCTGGTAGGAAGTAGGCTTCCCTGGCAGCTTAGACAGTAAAGAATCTGCCTGCAATGCAGAAGACCCAGGTTAGATCCCTGGGTCGGGAAGATCCCCTGGATAAGGAAATGGCCACCCACTCTGGTATCCTTGCCTGGAGAATCCCATGGACAGAGGAGCCTGGTGGGCTACAGTCCATGGGGGTCACAAAGAGTTGGACACGACTGAGGGACTGAGCACACTATGGTGGGAAATGGGTCTCCAGCAAACCTGCTCACCAGCTGCCTGCCCCTACCCAAGCACCAAAGACCTCCTCGCCCCAGTGCTCGCCATCACTGGTCTGAAGCAGGGGGGCAGGCTGGCCCCCAGCCCAGGGTCTTCTCAGGATCTTTCAGGAGAAGGACTAGGGCCATCTGGGTTCTTTGAGACCCCATGCAGGGCTTCCTTTGGTAAGCGAATGAGGAATGAAGAGCCTGCAGAAAGAGCAGAGTTCACCAGGGAGGGGTCTGAGCTCTCTTACTGTCCTAGCACAACTGCCTTAAAGTGGGGTGCAGGAGTAGGGCTGGGGGACAGGAGACTCTCAGCCAGGGCACAGGGAGGGGGACCAGCTCGTTGATCGGCAGCCGTGCCCCAAGGCCACCTCCAGCTAGGATAACAAGTCTTTCTCTTGGGGGACTGAGCTCCCCACCCCCGCCTACCTTCCTGCACATCCTCCCCTCTCACTGTTCCCTAAACTCCCAGTCCACTCTGTTTCCCAGTATATGCCAGGCACTGGGCTGGAACCGTTCACCTATAGGCCTTCCTCATTCCTCAATTACAACCTGGGGGGATGGTGGGGGGAGAAGTCTCTTTCTCCCCATTGTACAGACAAGGAAACTGAATGGACATCGTTAAACAGTTAACCCGAGGTCACCCTGCCAGTCAGTGGCATGGCTGGGATTTAAACCTAAGTCTGTCTGACTCTCAATGTAGGTAACTGAGAGATCATATTGGCTATATATCCTGTGTGTTTTATTTTTTACTAATTTTATTTATTTATTTTCGGCTGTGCTCCGTCTTTGTCATCACGTGAGCTTTTCTCTAGCTGGCGGCGAGCTGCAGCCACTCTTCGTGGCAGTGCATGGACTTCTCGCTGCAGCGGCTTCTCTTATTGGCGTGTACGGGCTCTAGAGTGCGTGGGCTTCTATAGCTGTAGCACGTGGGCTCAGTCGTTGCAGCTCCCGGGCTCTAGAGCACAGGCTCAACAGTTGTGGCACAAGGGCTCAGTTGCTACTGAGCCACCAGGGAAGCCCCTATCCTGTGTATTTTAAATCCCAGTTTTCTCTTCATCCCACTCTACCGGAGCCCTCCCCCATTAACCTGATCAGAAGATTGAATACAACTGGCTCCTACAACCATCTCATATTTCTCATCACAAGGAAGTCCTTCCTGGAGTCTAACCTTGGTGTCTCCTGCTGTCTCTTACTCTGAAGTCCGGGCAAGTGCAGCAAAGATGATCCCTGTCCCATGCCCTGTTCCATGAGACTGGGGCATTCCTCTGTTGCTCCAGACGGTGGGTTGCTCCTGGTCATAGAATCAGGAGTCCCAGACCCAGGGAGGAGGAGTGAATTCTGGCTGGGAGATGGAGGAGTTCTCCTGGGCCTCCTCACAGGGGACTTGGGCCTTGCCTGGGGACCCTTCCATTTCCTGCTGAGTCCAGAACAGGTGAGGAATTAGGATGAATGCGGGGGCTGCGAGACTGTTGGAGGGCCCTTGGCCTCTGATGCTGATTAGTTCATTGGGGAAATTTGAGGCTGTGCTCTGGGACACCAAGATGTCCCGGAATCCAGAAACCCCCACGTGGCCCTCGCACCCCTGTGGAGGATGGGGCTGAGATGAAAGGACTCAGGCTCGCACCCACGTTCCCTGAAATGGAGGAATTCCATTCCTCATCAGGGTGGGGAGGCAGGGGGAATTCCAAAGCTTCGGCTCCAGGGCTCTGGCGTGGGACCCAGGTCTTGCATTTCTTAGAAGCCTGCTCACAGCTTTCCGGGAGAGTCCTCCCAACTTCTGGCCTCCCCTGGCTTCATGGCTGTTCTGGCAGGTGGATCAGATCATCCATCTCCACACTTGGAGACAGGGTGCAGTGGACACGGCTTGGCTCCTGTGGTTCCCTGTGGCCTGGGAGGTTGGAGTGAAAAAAGCCTCTTACCCCTGAGCCGATCTGAAGCTCCTCTTTCAGGCTGCCATGCCTCAAACGCCCCAGCTGTCACCTGCAGCCCACCTCTTCTCGACAAGGGCGACAGGTCCATGCCACGGAGGGGAGGGGTAACCAGGTCTGTCATCCAAGGCATCCTTATCCATCATCCTTATCCTCCTCAGGGCACCCTGAGTCTTCTTCACTCCCTGGTCCAAGGACACAGTTTTCTCCGCCTCGGGTTGGGGCCATGAAGAGTTTAGAGCTGGAGCAGACAGAGGTCCTCAAGGCGGGAGACGTAGTCACGCCCACGGATTACAGGCTAGACACCAGTGCTATACAGAGAGCAATAATAACAGACTTTCTAAAATAGGGCATTTTATGCAGATTGACTCATTTAATCCTCACAACCACCCTGGGAAGTCAGTACTATAATATCCCCATTTCCAGATAAGGATGCTGAGGTCCAGAGTGGTTGCGTAACTGGCCCAGGGGCTGGCGGCTAGGAAGCAGGATGGGAACCCTGGTGGTTCCCTCACTCTGACCCTCTATACCTGTCCCACCCGATACAGTCCGCTAAACTTATGGGACTATTTCACTGTGAAATAATTAAAACAAAATGCAGTTTAAAAATTCATTTCCTCACTTATACCAGCCACCTTTCACGTGCTCAGCAGTCGCATGTGGCTCATGGCTACCATATTGGATAGTGCAGATGCTGAACATTTTCGTCATCCCAGAAAGTTATATTGAGCAACACTGGCCTACACCCTAGTATCTCTTAAGAATCAAGATGGAGACTTCCCTGGTGGTCCAGGGGTTAAGACCCCACCTGCCAATGCAGGGAACTTGGGTTTGCTTTCTGGTCCGGGGAGATTCCACATGTTGTAGGGCAACTTAGACCGTGTGCCACAACTACTGAGCCCACAAGCTGCACCTACTGAGCCCGTGCGCCCTCTTAGCCTGTGCTCTGCAGCAAGAGAAGCCACGGTAATGAGGAACCCATGCACTGAAGCTAGAGAGTAGTAGCCTCTGCTGGCCGCAACTAGAGAAAAGCCCATGCACAGCAATGAAGACACAGTGAAACCAAAAGTAAATAAATTAAAAAAACACCAAGATGGAACAATGGAAAATCATCCTTCAGTGGATAGAATAAAATAATAATTAACAGTCTGGTAATAATAGCTCTATTTTACCAAGCTTCCTACGTGCCAGGCACAGTGCCAAACCCATAATCCTTACTCAATCCCAGGCTCAGGAAGGTTACCCAAGGTCACCGTAGCCAGGAAGTGAATCCAAGTCTAGATGACCCTGGTCTTGTCCTGCCCCCGCCCCCTACTCTCCGGCCTGCTCACCTCCTGCCTAGCCCCCAGGAGTTTATAGTCCCTGGGGAAAGGAGGGGAAGGCAAATACGTGCATTTCACAAGAACAGGGATTAAATAAATCAGCACATAATTAACATCATCACATTTCTTCAAGCCTGTTGACCAGAACATTGCACTAATGAGGTCAAGGTCTTGATTTTGAGCCCTGTGAGCATCACTTCACTTCACACGAAAAAAAAAAAAAAAACCCTCACTCCCTGCCCTGAGGATTGCATCAGGCCTCTAGATAATGTGATTAGGAGGCTGGGAGGCTGTGGACGAGTTTCACCAAAGCCTGTGACCCGCTATCAGAGGTCAGCTCTCGGCAAATTGTTTTAGGTACTTGTCTTTTGGACAATGGGGAGAGCAGTGTCTTCTTCCTCTGGGAAGTGTGGAGTTAGCAGAAAGCAAGATAGAAGAGAAGGCTTTCCATGTGGCACAGTGGTAAAGAACCCACCTGCCAATGTAAAAGATTCAAGAGACACAGGTTCGATCCCTGGGTCGGGAAGTTCTCCTGGAAAAGGAAATGGCAACCCGCTTCAGTATTCTTGCCTGGAGAATCCCATGGACAGAGGAGTCTAACAGGCTACAGCCCATGGGGGTCACAAAGAGTTGGACACGACTTTGTGTATGCACAAAGAGTGCACACACGCACACATACACACACAAGACAGAAGACAGCATCTGAGACACGCTACCTGCCAGGTAAAACTCTGGAGGGATGTGGGATTTATACGGACTTTGGAGGGCTTGGGTTGACCTGGCAGCTCAGCTGGTAAAGACTCTGTCTGCAGTTCGGGAGACTAGGGTTTGATCCCTGGGTTGGGAGGATCCTCTGGAGAAGGGAAAGACTACCCACTCCAGTATTCTAGTCTGGAGAATTCCATGGCCTGTATAGTCCATGGGGTTGCAAAGAGTTGGACATGACTGAGCGACTTTCACTTTTACTTTGGAGGCCTTGGCTTGGGTGAGGAAATCTGCCTTTAATATCCCATAAGAATTGTTCTGTTGTGGGATAGTTAGCTTCAATTATATGCCAACCAGTGTATGTCATCTGGGGAGATAAGGACTAGTGAGTAACAAGAGCAGACAGTTCAACAGAGAGATGGACCTTCTCCCCTACAAACCTGGGGTCATAAAGACACAGTGCCTGTACAGGGCCAGGCATGTAGAAGGTCTCAGTAGATTCTTAGTTGATTCATGTAAAGATCTCTTTCCTTAAGGATCTTTTCTTCTGGGCCAGCACAGCACCAGGTTTGGGGACTCTGATGAGGTGCCAAGGCACCAGCCAATGATCGGCTGTGCATGTCAGGACAGGCTATGCTGTGCTGCAGTTTCAACTGAGCCCTGACATCTCAGTTGACTTATACCAGGAAGATTTGTTTCTTGCTCACATAATTTAGCCAAGGTAAATGGGCAGGGGTTCTTCTCCACAAAGTCAATTCAGTTCAGTTCAGTTCAGTCGCTCAGTCGTGTCTGACTGTTTGCCACCCCATGAATCGCAGCACGCCAGGCCTCCCTGTCCATCACCAACTCCCGGAGTTCACCCAGACTCACATCCATCGAGTCGGTGATGCCATCCAGCCATCTCATCCTCTGTCGTCCCCTTCTCTTCCTGCCCCCAATCCCTCCCAGAATCAGAGTCTTTTCCAATGAGTCAACTCTTTGCATGAGGTGGCCAAAGTACTGGAGTTTCAGCTTTAGCATCATTCCTTCCAAAGAAATCCCAGGGCTGATCTCCTTCAGAATGGACTGGTTGGATCTCCTTGCAGTCCAAGGGACTCTCAAGAGTCTTCTCCAACACCACAGTTCAAAAGCATCAATTCTTCGGCACTCAGCTTTCTTCACAGTCCAACTCTCACATCCATACATGACCACAGGAAAAACCATAGCCTTGACTAAATGGACCTTTGTTGGCAAAGTAATGTCTCTGCTTTTGAATATGCTATCTAGGTTGGTCATAACTTTCCTTCCAAGGAGTAAGCGTCTTTTAATTTCATGGCTGCAGTCACCATCTGCAGTGATTTTGGAGCCCAGAAAAATAAAGTCTGACACTATTTCCACTGTTTCCCCATCTATTTCCCATGAAGTGATGGGACTGGATGCCATGATCTTTGTTTTCTGAATGTTGAGCTTTAAGCCAACTTTTTCACTCTTCTCTTTCACTTTCATCAAGAGGCTTTTTAGTTCCTCTTCACTTTCTGCCATAAGGGTGGTATCATATGCATATCTGAGGTTACTGATATTTCTTCCGGCAATCTTGATTCCAGCTTGTGCTTCCTCCAGCCCAGCGTTTCTCATGATGTACTCTGCATATAAGTTAACTAAGCAGGGTGACAATATACAGCCTTGACGTACTCCTTTTCCTATTTGGAACCAGTCTGTTGTTCCATGTCCAGTTCTAACTGTTGCTTCCTGACCTGCATATAGGTTTCTCAAGAGGCAGGTCAGATGGTCTGGTATTCCCCTCTCTTTCAGAATTTTCCACAGTTCATTGTGATCCACACAGTCAAAGGTTTTGGCATAGTCAATAAAGCAGAAAGAGATATTTTTCTGGAACTCTCTTGCTTTTTCCATGATCCAGCAGATGTTGGCAATTTGATCTCTGGTTCCTCTGCCTTTCCTAAAAACAGCTTGAACATCAGGAAGTTCACGGTTCACGTATTGCTGAAGCCTGGCTTGGAGAATTTTGAGCATTACTTTACTAGCATGTGAGATGAGTGCAATTGTGCAGTAGTTTGAGCATTCTTTGGCATTGCCTTTCTTTGGGATTGCAGTGAAAACTGACCTTTTCCAGTCCTGTGGTCACTGCTGAGTTTTCCAAATTTGCTGGCATATTGAGTGCAGCACTTTCACAGCATCATCTTTCAGGATTTGAAACAGCTCCACTGGAATTCCATCACCTCCACTAGCTTTGTTCGTAGTGATGCTTTCTAAGGCCCACTTGACTTCATATTCCAGGATGTCTGGCTCTAGGTCAGTGATCACACCATCGTGATTATCTGGGTCATGAAGATCTCTTTTGTACAGTTCTTCTGTGTATTCTTGCCACCTGTTCTTAATATCTTCTGCTTCTGTTAGGTCCATACCATTTCTGTCCTTTATCAAGCACATCTTTGCATGAAATGTTCCCTTGGTATCTCTAATTTTCTTGAAGAGATCTCTAGTCTTTTCCATTCTGTTGTTTTCCTCTATTTCTTTGCATTGATCACTGAGGAAGGCTTTCTTATCTCTTCTTGCTATTCTTTGGAACTCTGCATTCAGATGCTTATATCTTTCCTTTTCTCCGTTGCTTTTCGCTTCTCTTCTTTTCACAGCTATTTGTAAGGCCTCCTCAGACAGCCATTTTGCTTTTTCGCATTTCTTTTCCATGGGGATGGTCTTGATCCCTGTCTCCTGTACAATGTCACGAACTTCAGTCCATAGTTCATCAGGCACTCTATCTATCAGATCTAGGCCCTTAAATCTATTTCTCACTTCCACTGTATAATCATAAGGGATTTGATTTAGGTCATACCTAAATGGTCTAGTGGTTTTCCCTACTTTCTTCAAAGTCAATTAGGGACCCTGATATTAGATCTATCAAATTTCAACAAGTGGCTTCCATGGTTGTACCTGCAGGGGCAGAAAAGAGCAGGAGGGTTACACACTGGCTCTCAAATGCTCTGGCTCCGAAGTGACAGACAGCATCTGGGTTCACACCCTATCAGTGAGACCTAGTTTTGTGGTCCTGCCTAATAGTGAGGCACTGGGAAGTAAAGGGTGGAGCAGAGCATGTGGGCATGTGGGGCAGAGAAAACGTCTCTGTTTTCCTCACCTCTTCACTCTCACATCACCTCTTCACTCTCTCTCACCTCTTCACTCAAAATGCATTTTCTTCTCATGTAGAAGGACTCCAAGGTGCCTTTTAGCTCTGGGATTCCAGGTCTCCATGGAATGTTATTCCACAAATATTTCTTAGGTATTTTATCTAAATGCTGAACGTCCTCAGTGGTGTTTGATCCTCCTCTATCAGAGGTGGAATTGACTTTTTAAAAACAATCAAAATTTATCTGACAACCAGATTTAAAAATGAGTAGAGGGACTTCCCTGGTGGTCCAGTGGCTAAGATGCTGCCCTCCCAATGCAGGAGACCTGGGTTCGATTCCTGATCAGGGAACTAGATCCCACATACTGCAAGTAAGAGTTCGCCTGCCATAACTAAAAGATCCTGCATGCTGCAACTATCTGGTGCAACCAAACAAATATTTTTTAAATGCATAAGACATCCGAAGAGACAGCTCATCAGAGAAGATGTATAGATGGCAAATAAGCCTATGAAAAGATGCTCAGAGTCATTGGTCAAGAGGAAAATGAAAACAATGAGAAACCACTATATACTTTTTTGAGTGGCTACATTTTTTTTTTTCATTGACAATATCAATTGCTGGTGAGGATGTGGGGCAACAAGAACTCTCACTCATCACTGATGGGAATGCAAAATGGTACAGCCACTTTGGCCATTTCTTATAAAACTAAACATAGTCTTACCATATGCTCTAACAATTGTACTCCTAGTTATTTACTCAACTGATTTTAAAACTTAAGTCCACACAAAAACCAGTACGGGAATATTTATAGCAGCAATTTATTTAGAATTGCCAAAAATATAATTGTCAAAGAACCAAGGTGTCCTTTAATAGGTGAATAGATAAACAGACTGGTATGTCCACACAACTTAATGCTACTTAGCAATAAAAAGAAAAGAGCAACCAAGCCACACAAAGATGTGGATGAATCTCAAGTGCATACTACCAAGTGAAAGAAGCTGGTCTGGAGAAGCTCCATTCTGTGCAATTTCATTTATATGACATTGTGGAAAAGGCAAAAGTGTAGAGATTGGTATACAGATCAGTGGTTGTCCTGGGTTTGGGATGGGAGGAGGCTTGACTAGGTAAACCTAGAGAAAAAATCACTGCACATGGTGACTGCAGCCATGAAATCAAAAGACGCTTGCTCCTTGGAAGGAAAGTTATGACCAACCTAGATAGCATATTAAGAAATAGAGACATTACTTTGCCAACAAAGGTCCATTTAGTCAAGGCTATGGTTTTTCCTGTGGTCATGTATGGATGTGAGAGTTGGACTGTGAAGAAAGCTGAGTGCCGAAGAATTGATGCTTTTGAACTGTGGTGTTGGAGAAGACTCTTGAGAGTCCCTTGGACTGCAAGGAGGTCCAACCAGTCCATCCTAAAGGAGATCAGCCCTGGGTGTTCATTGGAAGGACTGATGCTAAAGTTGAAACTCCAATATTTTGGCCACTTCATGCGAAGAGTTGACTTATTGATGCTGGGAGGGATTGGGGGCAGGAGGAGAAGGGGATGACAGAGGATGAGATGGCTGGATGGCATCACTCGATGACTCAATGGATATGAGTTTGAGTGAACTCCGGGAGTTGGTGATGGACAGGGAGGCCTGGCGTGCTGCGATTCATGGGGTCGCAAAGAGTCGGACACCACTGAGCGACTGAACTGAACTGAATTGAGGACTAGTCTATGTGATCCATCCATTCTGTGTGAAATAGTGGATACTTACTGCAATTGTCAAAACCCATAGAACTTTAAGTCCAAGGAGTGAGCCTTAATGTATGCAAATTATAAAAAATCATTTAGGAGTCTGGGAGATTGCAGGATAGAACACAGAATGTGACAAAATAATCTAACCATATTACAAAAGTGTAACACCAACACCACCTCCTTGCTCGGGATGGGAGGAAAAGTCCTGACAAAGTAACTCCGGGAATGACTGGAATCTGTAAGACTATAGACACAGGGAACTGCACATAGCATTGTTTTCTAGTTGATAAAGTTGTGTCCCATGGAAATGTGGGTTAACAATCTGAATTGTTACACACTTACACTGGAACTGAACATTTAAGTAAATGGGTAGCAGATGAGAGCCAGTTTCTCACTGTTGGAGTGAAAGGTTACAATAAGAGGAGGAGGCTGGAATGATCCATGTGGTAATAGACTAGAGGTGGGGACTTAAATACAAACTCACGTCTAGCTTAATACAGATATGCTGCTGCTAAGTCACTTCAGTCATGTCCAACTCTGTGCAACCCCATAGACGGCAGCCCACCAGGCTCCCCCGTCCCTGGGATTCTCCAGGCAGGAATACTGGAGTGGGCTGCCATTTCCTTCTCCAATGCATGAAAATGAAGTCACTCAGTCGTGTCCGACTCTCAGCGACCCCATGGACTGCAGCCCACCAGGCTCCTCCATCCACGGGATTTTCTAGGCAAGAGTACTGGAGTGGGGTGCCATTGCCTTCTCTCTAGATAGTTACAAAAGAAATACTTACAGAAATGTGTAGACACATGAGTTAGTAAAGACATATATGTCCTTTACCTGTCAGCTGGGAGTGTCTATAAGAAACTACACCCCAGGAGTGATAAGCACACCTGGTGCTCAGATCTTGGTTTCTAATCTCATTCTTCATTCAAAGAAACCACAGCTCCCTGAAAAAAAGGCTGAGTCTAGAACTGGGGCAGGAAATATACAAGGTGAGCCCAGAGTGTCTTATAATTAGCCAGGAAGTAGGAAAGTACAAAACACACACACACACACACACACCACACACGCACACACACACACACTCAAGAACCAACTGAAAGAATTCCAGTGGCCAAAGATAGAACAACTTGAGAAATGAAATAAAGTAATTTTGGACTATAACCCAGGTATAAAATAAATTTCTATGAGCCCATAACTTATGTAAATAAATGATTACATGATCAATGGGGGAGAAGAGACAAAATTTCCCACGCAGAAGAATTCCAAATAACGATATAGATGCTTCACTCTGGAGGAGGTAGAACGTAGCTCCCTCCCTCTTAAGTATAAGCTCTGGACAGTGACTTCCTTCCAAAGACGGCAGTATGGAAAAGGTGGGGTGAAGGGAAGGAGTAACTTTACGGTGGAAAGAGCTAACAAATGCCACTTCAGCCATGTGATCAAGGTCAACATCAATAGTGATAAATCGTGTAGACAGTATGTACCCTTGATAGGATGCGATGAAAATGACACTTTATCTGTGTTCTTCCATCATAAACTCCTAACTTGAGCCTAAACATGAGAAAAACATCAGACAAATCCCAGTTAAGAGATGGGCATTCTACAGAATACCAGACCAGCAGGCCTCAAACCTGTCAAGGTCATTAAGAACAAGGAAATGAGGGAGCTGTTACAGCCAAGAGGAGCCTAAGGGGCATGCAGGCTAATGTAATGAGGTGTCCTGGGTAGGATCCTGGACCTGGAAAAGGACATTAGTAAAAACTAAGGAACTCTGAATTTCCTTAAGAAATTAGGAAGCATGAATTTCAGTTAATAATAATAATATGCTAATGTTTGTTCATTAATTTTAACAAACATACCGAACTAATTAAGGTGTTTATTATAGAGATATTTATTCTATTGGTGCTAGTGGTGAAGAATCCGCCTGCCAATGCAGGTACACGAGAGACATGGGTTCAGTCCCTGGGACGGGAAGATCGCCCGGAGGAGGAAATGGCAACCCACTCCAGTATTCTTGCCTGGAGAATCCCATGGACAGAAGAGCCTGGTGCAGTACAGTCCACGGGGTCACAAAGAGTCAGTCACAACTGGAGCGACTTAGCACACGCACATCATAGTGGAACATGGGTATGGAGTATATGGGAACTCTGTATTATCTTTGCAATTTTTCTGGAAATCTAAAGCTATTCTAAAGTGAAGAATTTATTTTTAAAATGTTATTTGAAATCGAGTTGGAAGAATCATGTGATGGATTAAATTGGGGGGAAAAAGTTTGTTTCTGATATAATGGGTTTAACTGACATTAAACGGGCTGTAAATAAAACTACAGAAAACCACAGAGTTCTTAGCCACAACCAAAGCCACAGGAAGAAAGGGACTAGTGACACTGAAACAGCTCAGGGACGACCTGCTTTTTGATCTTTTTTATGGTGCCCTTGTTCATAGAAAGAAATAAAATGGAAAGCAAAAGCAAAACCAGAAAGCACTGACCAAGCAGCATGATTAGAATAACTGTTCTTTTCAGAGGTAAATGTGTGAAAGTTCCCATGTTCTTTTTTTTTTAATTAAAACAAAAAGCCTCCCCACCCCAACCCTGTGAACTCTTCGGACCCCACCTAATCAAGGCATGTTGCTCTGGGTTCCCTGGGGTGTGGGGGAGCACGGGAAAGGGGGTGCCCTGAACAGAACACAGGGGTCAGAGCCCAGTCCGCTCACGGGCTATGACCCTGGAGATCACCCAGCCTCCTCGCACCTCTGCTCCCTCATCACCATAATGAGGCCCGAAATTGCCATTTTCCGGCTGGTGGAAAATTGGAGAGGATGTGTGTGAGCCAATAAGCCCAGCATGGGGCATGGCAAAGGCCTTCCGTGAATGATGGTGACTATCAGCAGAGGAGCTGGGGGACAAGCTGATGAATCCAGACAGCCTGGATAGGCCTGTGTAGACAACAGGAGGGAGAAGTTCTTGTGGACAGAGCTGCCCAGGAAGGCTGGTCCTGCGGGTGCTCAGCATGCGGATGGGCAGGAAGGGACAACGGGTACACTCCGGGCATGAGAATCACAGGAGAAAATACGGGATGAATGGAGAGGCAGCCATGGAGCAAGGGAGAAGAGGGAGGCCTGGAGTCGCTAGGGAGAGGCCCAGCGGTGGGCAGGGCCTCCATACCCTGGGAGGAAGTCCCTCTAGCATTTACCAGCCTAAGCAGCCTCTTGGGTAACCCCAGTTCATTGTGAAAAAAATAGATGGTATTTATTTATTATAGAAGTGAGGGCACTTCTGGAGAAAGAGGATCGGCCGAGCCTAGGACATGCTCCAGGACAGAGATCCTCAGCAAAACTTCTCTCGGGGAAGTCTCAGTGGTTACGGCCACGATTAAGGCTTTGGCCCTCCAGGGCAGCCTGTTCCCTGAGTCTATCTGAGGCCTTGAGCCCTAGCTGGCCCAGTCCAGCCACCGAGTGCAGAGGGACACAGAGACTGTGCCTCCACCCTCAGCCTGGGCAGGAGGAGGGAGGGGTGGCAAGGGCTGGTCCCTTCCCACACACTGGGGATTTCCTGGGGGCTGGCTTGAGTCTTTTCCTCAGTGTCTCCCCCAGGATCCTGCGTGGAGATCCGCCCCAGTGTATTCCTGGGATCTGGGGCAAAACTCCTGCTTACTTAGAAAAATGTCCTCTCCGAACTGGGCAAAGGACAAGGGCTAAAACTAAACCAAGAGGCAATTTGGATGTTCTTCTACCTTCCATAATTTTGGAACACATTTTTCTGGCCTGCAAGGGGGTACCTCTCCTGGCCCCCAGTGCCGGGCCTTGGGGTTGGGTTGGCAGCAGAAAGTGCCAAGGATCTGGGTCTTGACAAGATAAATCCCTCTCCCCACTGTCTTGGCCGGCAGAGCAGAGCCAAGGCGGGCCGCCCACCCCCTACAAGGCAGGATCCTCCAGGGGCCGCCAGGCTGAGGCCGTCGTAAATAGCTTAACTGTGTTTACAAAGCAGTAACATGCGTGTTACCGTTCACAGCGACCGCATTCCAGAGGGCAATCACGGGTGATTTACCTCGCCCCGCGCGGCCGCCAGTCCCTGTGGTGGGTGGGTGGGTGGCCTCTGGGGCCCAGCTTTGCTGTCTCCAGGGGACTGTTTTTAAAAAGCTGCTCCTACCTTGCTGCGCCCCACCACATATGTGTTCTGGAACTGGGGACCCCTCTGCAGACTCCCCAGGGCCCTCTGAGGAGTCTGAAGGAGTCATCAGGGACGAGACTTGTGTAGCCCTCGGCCCTCCCCTCCCTTCTTCTCGTCTCTCCAGCCAGTGTTTGGAACTTGCCCATCATGTTCATGGAGATTGATGGACAGGGCTGCAGCCCTGTTCTCAGAACTGGCCCTGCTACCCGCAGCAGCCCCCAGCCAAGATACTATCAACAACTAACCTTTGTGGAGCCTCACTAGGCACCATTTTTCTAGGCTTATAGTTCAAACAAAGTGCTGTCATGAACAAAACTGAGCAAGGAGAGTTTACAAAACCTGCTTGAGGATGCACAGTGGGTGAGGGGCAGAGTCGGACCCATCCGAGCAGCCTGCACTCCCAGCCACCACACTTCTCCAGCTCTCTTGTGCCGTGAGCACTTCCCGCACAGGTCTGACTGCTAGATGGGGCAGGGTGACCGAGTGGGAGATAGAGTCCAGGAAGCAGAAGATTGCCGGCTATCTATGCACACTCCCATGCCCTGTGCATGCAGGTGGATGCCAAGGAGGCATGCATGTCTCCCACAAAAACATGCACACATGCATGGGTCCCCACCCACACAAGGGGCTTCCCTGGTGGCTCAGAAGGTAAAGAATCTGCCTGCATTGCAGGAGACCTGGATTCGATCCCTGGGTCAGGAAGATCTCCTAGAGAAAGGAAAGGTGACCCACTCCAGTATTCTTGCCTGGAGAATTCCAGGGACGGAGGAATCTGGCAGATTCCTGGGGTCACAAAGAGTTGGACACAACTGAGCGACTGACACCACACATCCACGCAAATATCCTATAAGTGTTTTTATAAGGACCCTCACATATACATCAGGGCATGCATACATATCTGTACCTTCACCCTCTGTAAATGAGTCCATCCTATATGTATATGTACGCTACACATGCAGTCTTACACGGACCCACATAAATGCAACACATGCACACCAACACACATGTGTGGGTGGGGAGTGTCCCACCACTTTGCTAACCAAAAGCATCCTTCCTTTCCCTCGCTTCCAACCCAAGTGTCAGTCCTAACACAAATGAGGCAGAATTGAACCATCATTCAAGGTCTCCTGTGTTCACTCAACCAGTATTTCTTGAGTACCCACTATATGCAGGGTCTTACGTCAGGGACTGGTGGAAGGCATAAATGGTGGCTCAGCCTAGCCTCTCAGGGGCACCATACCCAGGGCAGAGGACAGCCACGAGCCAGGGACACAGTCATCCCTGTTGCCAAGAGCCAGCCTCTGTTCGTGCCTGCGTGCATGTGTGTGTGCATGCATATGTGCACATGAGCTCAGTCGCATTAACTCTTTGTGACCCCATGAACTGTAGCCTGCCAGGCTCCTCTGTTCATGGAATTCTCCAGGCAAGAATACTGGAATGAGTTGCCATTTCCTCCTCTAGGGGATCTTCCCAACTCAAGGATCGAACCCACATCTCCTGCATCGAGAGCCAGCCTGGGTGATGCTAACTCAAAGAAGGCTCTGAGATCCACTATGGCGATTGTGTACGTGTTTCAGGAGGCCAAGCTGCCTGCCCAATTGTAGGCACCCTTAGGGCCCTAACTGTTCCTGCAGGCTTAAGGTCTGCAGGTGGCCCATCCAGGGACTCTGGATGGTTTTGGCAGGGCCTGGGACCTCTCCCCAACATGCTTACAGTGGAAGCAGAAGCATGGCCAAGCCGAGTGAGTCACCAGGCAGGCCACGCCCTGAACGCCTGCCTGCCGGCCGTCCCTCCAGTGCGCTGGCTCGGCTTTATCCACACAGCCTCCAAAGATGTTCGTGGCACGAGTCTTCCTGATGCCCCGCCCCTCTGCCCGCCCTGCCATGCCCTGCGTTGTGGGTTACTTAGGCTCTGCCCCAGCAATGAGGGGCCAGGCCTTTTACACAATGCCTATTACCCAAATGCCATGCCAAGAAGAACCCTGAGCTGGGAGCCAGGCAAACAACCTGCTGCCCAGGACTGGCTGGATGGGTGACCCGAAGGGGCCACACTTACGAAGGCCTTGAGTCTGGTTTAAGCTCTGCTTTTGCCATCTTGAGAATTCTTAGTAGTTTTGAATAAGTTCCCTGAGGATGATGTATCCAGCCCCACCACCGAGGCTTTCTGTGCATGGGTTAGCAGCCCTTTCCTGCCTGCTCCCACCTACCCCCTAGCCCCACTGCTCACCCCCAGCCTTCCTGCTGCTCCTGCATGCCCCCAGCTGCCCTGCCACTGCCAGGTCGGCCTCCTGCCCTGGGCTGGCCCTGACTGCTGAGATGTGGGCGGCTGTGGTTTCCCGGCGCCCACAGCGCAGCCGCAGCGTTTGAAGATGAACTTAAGCGGTGTCCGCAGACTATGTTCCCTCTGTAGCCCAGCCTGTGGTCGCCCTTGCCGGCTCCCGCCCCACGGTCACTTGCCCGCCTGCTGCCACCCAGGCCATGGGAAGCTGAGAAGGAGGGACTCCCAGACGGTACCCAGCTTCTGGCTCTCGGCTCATGCATGGACCGCTCAGCTGCAGCCCTATCACCCCTTAGGGACATCGCTGGCTGGACGCTGTCTCCCCGCCAGTTCCCTCAGCTATGAAGTGGAGGTTGAGAAGTCCTCCCAGCAGCCCTGGTGGGAAGACTGCTAGTAACACTCAGGAAGCATCTGGTGGGAGTCTGGCATAGAGTGGGTGCCTTGAGAGCATGTGGCTTCAGCCACTCATTAGTTCAGCATTTACCAAGCGCTGGGCAGGTGGAGGACGGAAGGGCAGGCCCAGCCGAGGGAGCTCACAGGTGGAGTGGGGAGGGGCTGGGCTGGCTTTAGGCAGAAAGGCAAGTAGTTTAACCAGAATGCAGACAGAATACTGCAGCGTAAACTTGAATGGTGGGGAGACCGAGGCCCAGGAAGAGGCGGTGACTTGCCTACACTCGATCTTAGGGGTCTTGTTCCTCTGCCCACCAGACACTCCCAATGACAGGCTGTACTATCTCCCTGGTCGTGCAGAAGTCACACCAGGCTTGGTACCCAGCTGCTCACCAGGCTTGGTACCCAACTGCTGTGGCCATGTGGATGGGTTGTGTTCCAGCTTCATCTTCAGGGCTTGAGCCCAGGTCTTCTTGATGGGATGTGGACATTACCCATGCCCCTTCCCACCCTTTCGGGTAACTGAGTATTTATTAAGCAGCCCCCTGTATACCCAGCACCTGGAAAGGCTCCATGATCATTCTGGGGCACAACAGAGCAGCCCTAGATATTTAGCTTGATAGAATCTAAAAATTAAACATCTATAAAATAATCCATACCTCATCTATCATACTAAAGGTTAGTTGTACATGGAGAAACTCTTCTGTAGTATGCAATTTAAATTGGGGAAGAAAAACGCTTAAAATGTAACTGAGAATATAGCATAGAACTTTGGTTTTTTTGACCAGACAATGTAAGCTCTTATCCCAACACTTGTTATCAATGTAAAATTTCTCTTTAGAGTGAAACATATCAAATGCTTCTGCACGAGAAATAAATTATCCTTTTCACTTTTGTATCCTCAATACAAATCCCTGCCCTTTGGCTTTGGGGATTAGAGGTGAGGAGGCCAGTATCCCTCCATTTCCACATCCCATAGCCCTGGGTACCACCGGGTAAGTGGTAGCCAGCTGCGGGTCCTCTTGCCCATCACCCCTTCCAATTCCCAGACTCTCCTCCTGCCCAGTTCTTGGGTTCACTTGTCTTCCGGGGGCTCAGTCCACTCCCAGCGGGTTTAGTGAAGACAGAAGAGCCTTGGGAATGGCTTACTGAAAGCAGAGAGTTGAAAAGGGAAGCCTTGGTGACCACTAAAGGCAGCTGGAAAGGGGAAGGGGTGGGGCCCACAGCATCTTGAGAGGCTCACTGTGCTGGGATGTGGAGAAAGGGATGTGGGGCCACAGTGGACACAGGCGGAGCTGATCAAAGGGGAATTCAGTAGTCCAGACACCAAGGAGCTAAGGGAGCCCAAGCTTGCAGATGAGCAGGGAGGGCTCAGAAGAGGTTTGGAGACAGAGCCCCTGCCCCCACACTGGTCGCACCCCCACGACCTGACAGAGGCGCCGCATCCTTTGCCTCGCTGAGCCCTTGTCCAGCCTGTGGTCCCCAGGACTTGGAATTATGCAGCCCGGAAACCAGGCAATGAGTCTCAGGTCTGCCCCAGGCTGCAAAATGGATTATATGTTTTGCTTTTTTTTTTATTAGCTGTCCCTTATTAACTCATAATTACGATCGTGTAACATTTAATAGAGACACAAAGTGATCCCCATCGCTGCCCCACAGTCATTCATTAGCTAACAAGATGGAGCAGCTCATAAAAAAGGGCCGTTAAAAAAAATTCCGCAGAAATGGAAAGCAGGAGGTGATGCAAGCCGCGGTTAACAAAGGCCGGGGAGGCGTGAGCGGGTGTGAGCGGAATAACCCAACCCTGATAAGCCACAAAGCAGAGCCGGCAGCTCCCGCCTCCTTCTGCCGCCTGAGTCAGAGAAGCTGGGATGTGTTCAAAATCAAGCAATGTAATTAGCAGGTTGCATCATGCCCCTCGATTATAAATTACAATGGGCACAAAGAGGGTGGATGGAAGAGCAGGGATTATATGGGTAACTCAACCCTGGTGCCCAGGAGGGGGCTGGGAGCTGCCACCCGGCCACTCACAGACCCTAGTAGCCTCTGCCTGTTGTATCACGGGACAGTGAGAGGCTTACTCAATGCCTGCTTTGTGGAACCTGGGATAATGATTTACAAACCAGAGGAATCGGGAGGTGCGAAAAGAAGATGACCCTCTTAACCCAGCCATTGTCTGCCCCCGCTGCTGGAGTGCCCAGCCCCCACACACTCCATGCACCTGTGCACACGGATGCTGTTTGGGGATGGTCCAGGTGAGGAGCCCTCATGGGGGCTGAGCCGATAAGATCTAAAGGGGCTGAGCAGGGATTTGAAGACATCGTCAGGGATGACTGACACTCAGCAAACAGAGATAGACTGCCGTGATGCTGAGGTTTGCAGAGCCGTGGGGGGTGGGCGAGGGGATGAGAGCTCAGGTTGAATACAGGACAAGCTCTGTCCTGAGTCCAGCCCTAGGCTTTTCCACCAGCTGGTTGTGGGAGCCTGGGCACAGCCTCCTCTCTGATCCTCAGTTTCCCTGCTTCAATCCATCAGCGGGCTGTATGACCAGGGCAAGCCATTTCCCATCTCCACGCCTCAGTTTCCCTGGCAAGCCTGGCCAGAGCTGGCCGTGTGACCTGAAATGAGCTCACTTTTGTGTTAGTGGGGACCTCGGTGTCCCAGTTTACCATGAGGGCAATGACAATCATTCAAGTCCAGCTTGGACCTTCTCTGGGTCTAGAAGAAACTCTTCTCTCCAAAGCTCACCAACTAGCCAGGTAACCCACCCCTCGGAGGCCTGGCAGCTGTGCCATCTGGCCACCTGCATGAATCACAATCTGGTGAGGCAGAGGAGAGTCAGCACAGGCACGCGGCAGGCTCGGGCAAAGCGAGGTGCTGGTGGCACGGTTCCCCGAAGCCGGGGAGACACACCCTTCACTTCCTCCCGGTGGCAAAGGTTTGCCCTTTCCGTCTGACCTTTGAAAACAGCCTTCGCTCCACAGTGTTTTCTTAGCAGCCCTATTCTTCCACACGGAAAATAGTCCCATGAACTTTATTATCTCTGCAGAGGGAGGACAAGGAGATAGCTTTGCCCTTAAAGGTCAGTGATCTCTGCTCTCTGCAAAACCAGACTCAGGACAACTGACCAATAGAAAATTTTTTGAGCAAGATCTGGCCCCAGCAGAGTTTCATTCTGAATCAGGGAGAGAGGTTGTGGCTGCCCTGTGAAGTGTGAACTCCACCACTCTGGGGCCTCAGTTTCCTCAGTTCCAAACTGATGGGAGAGGAGGAGGCGCCATCAACAGCAGGTGAAGGCTGAGCTGGAGTTCTGGTGAGGGCTGCCTTTACTCAAGCCAGGCCCCGAGCCCCTGGACTATTGTCCAGACCATGGGTCTCAGCCTCCGGGTCCCTTTGCCTATCCAGCCACGTAGTTGGAACTTGCGACTCTGATCACACTCTGCCCTGCTTAAAGCCCATTGAAGTCCCCCCTCCCCGAAGTCCTAGGCCAGGGCCTCACCTTCCTCCCTGCGTTACCCTGAATGGCCCATCCCCCTTCAGCCCATCCCCAGCCATTTCACTCCTTCACACCTTGGCACAGGCTGATTCCCCTGCCCAGATTACCTTTCCCTCCTCTTGTTTAGATTCAGCCTTTGGGACCTCATTCCTGTGTCACCTGCTCCCGAAGCCCTCCCCCAGGTGCCTCTTCTGTGCTTCCCCCAGGCCCTGGCCCTGAGCAAAGCTCCATCTCAGCAAGAGCTGCGTCAGACTGCAGCGCAGCCTGTGTCCTGGATCTCCACTAGACAGTGCGCTCCCATACCCAGGGAGTCCCTGCATACAATCAGTCCCCAGCAGCGCCTTCCTTATTGGACTGCTGCCTTTTCCCGCAACGAGGAAAAGGCAGATTTAGTCTGAGACCCTGGCCTGGGGGCAAATTATGGAAAATTACTCATTCATTCATTCATTCACTTACTCATCTGTGTAATCTGAATATGTGTAGTGAAGGGAGGTGGGGGGAGTACAAGACCCACCCACTTGGAACATTTCCCGGAAGATACTTCCAGAAGCCCCTGAACCTGGGGAGGAAAGTGTCTCTGAAGCCACCCCCCAGCACTTCCGGCCAGGCCCCAGGTGGGCAGACCCCCAGGTGGACAGTGGCAGTGGGGTCACTGCCCAGTCTGCTTAGCCCAGCAGGTCCTGCCTCTTATCAGCTGCCATCTCTCTGCTCCCTCCATCAACAGAAACTAGGTGTGAGGAGGTGATGAGCAGGGGTCGGGGGGCCTCTTCCCCACCTGTCAGGAGCTCCGGGCGCGCCCTCCCGGTGGTGTGGCAACCGTCCTTGTGTCCACATCGCCCAGGCAGGTGGCCACTCTTCTCCCATGTCAGGATGACAGGAGATCCCTAAGTCGTGACCTCCCTCAGGCATCTGTCCTTGGTACCCGTCTGCTCCTGAGCAGAGAGCCAAAATATGAGCAGAGATGCAGCGCCTGGATACCCTGCCCAGCAACGACAAGACCGAGAACAGCTGTTGTGCTTCCATTAGATCAGACAGGAAACTTGGACTCAATGTAGGGACACACCCACCCAAGGTCCCACAGCTCCTGGGGGCCCACTTCACCCTGTAAAACACCTCTTTTCCTTCTTTCCCCACCCTTGGAAGTTGAGGTATGCCCCATATTTGGTCCGTACCACATCCAATATAGGTAGAGATCTGAGCGACAATACTGACTACATGCGTTAGTCACATACTATGGGCTTCCCACGGGGCTGCAAAGAGTCAGACACAGCTGAGCAACTAAGCACAGCACAGGACATGGGCTTCCAATGTGGGCTCAGCGACAGAGTCCGCCTGCAATGCAGGAGACACAAGAGATGAGGGGTTGATCCCTGGCTTGGGGAGATCCCCCAGACTAGGAAACGGCAACCCATTCCACTCTTCTTGCCTGGAGAATCCCATGGACAGAGCAGCCTGGCAGGCTACAGTCCATGGGGTCACAAAGAGTCAGACATGACTGAGTGACTAACACTTACTTTTTTAACTTTCATATACCTGGCACCGTTTGAAGTACCTTATTTCCATTCATTCAATCAATAATATTTATTGAGTGCCAGGCTCTGTTCCAGGCACTGAGGGTGTGGCATTAAGCAAGGCAAACATAGTTTCTGCCCTCAGGAACTTTCCAGTGGGAGAACGAGAATAAGCCAAGAGGGACTTCCCTGGTGGTCCAGTGGCTAAGACTCAGCACTCGCAAAGCAGGGGGTCCGGGTTTCATCCTTGGTCAGGGAACGAGATCACAAGTACCACAGCCAAGAGTTCACATCCTACAACTAAAACCCAGCACAACCAAATAAATAAATATAAATATGTTAAAAAAGAATAATCCAAGGACTTGCCTAGCGGTCCAGTGGTTAAAAATCTACCTACCAAAGCAGGGGTTTCTGGTTCGATCCCTGGTCTGGGAAGATCCCACACGTGGTGGGGCAACTAAGCTGGTGTGCCACAATAGGTTACTAGCCTGGGCTCTAAAACCCACACACCACAGCGACTGAAGCCCACATGCCCCAGAGCCCATGCTCCACAACGAGAGGAGCCACCCCAAAGGGAAGCCCAAGCATCGCAACTAGAGAGTAGCCCCCACTTGCCAAAACTAGAAAAAGCCCACGTGCAGCAACCAAGACCTAGTGCAGCCAAAAATAAATTAATTTTAAAAATGAATAATACAAGAAGTGAGTAAATAGAAAATAGATTAGGTATGAAAAGTCAATCAGGAGAAGGGGTGATCAGTGAAGTGTTTGACTTGGTGACATTTAAGCTCACCCTTGAAGATGCTGAGGGTGGGAGCATGGGACTATCTGCAGGACAAAAATGCTAGGCAGAGAGAAGAGTGAGTACAAAGGCCCTGGGGCAGGAAATGCTTGGTGAGTTCAAAGAGCAGCTAGGAGGCCGCTGTGGTTGGAGCAGAGTAAGAGAGGAGCAGAGCACAGAGAATGGGATATTGTGTGATATTAGCTGTGTATTAGCTCATTCAGTACCACAACAGCGCTGAGTACCAGGTACTATGGTTATTCCCTTTAGCTGATGAGAAAACTGAGCTATGGAGAAGGAAAGTAAACTGTCCACCCAGGGAGGGACTTCCCTGGTGGTCCCGCAGCTAAGACTTCTCGTTCCCAATGCAGGGGGCCCGGGTTTGATCTCTGATCAGGGTACTAGATCCCACATGCTGCATGCCACAATGAAGACGTGGTGCAGCCCAATAAAGAAAGTATATTAAAAAAAACCACACTTTTAAAAAAGAAAATCACCCAGGGAGCTTGTAAAGAACCTGACTATCAGATTTCTAATTTTAACAAGCTGCCCAGGAGATTATGACAGAATCTTCGTGATCCCAGCTTTGGTGAGCCATGGGGAGGTGGCTGTGGGCAGGCTGGAGGAGAGGACGGAGCACTGGACCGGGGTCCTAACCTGGTCGCTCTGCGATCTCTGGGGCAACTAAGTGACTGCAGTCTCTGAACGTCAGTCTCTTCATCTGTGAAATGAGAGGGTTGAACTCCATCAGTGAATTCCCCACTTTCTAGATAGCAGTGGAATTCTCCATTCAATCGGGTCTTCAGTGGAGCTCACGATATGAAACAAGTCAATGAGTCTCTTTCTAGGGGGTGGAGGCCCTCATACCCTTGACAGTCTCTGAAGTATAACTGACCAATTCCCTGAGCTCCAGTCTCTAGACAGCATGGGCACCTGCTTTGGGTTCTAGATGGATACCCTCTTCAAGCAGTGGCCTCTGGAAAGACCCTCAGCCCCTGGTCCTATAAATACTGCTTTAGGGACTTCCCTGGTGGTCCAGTGGTTAAGAATCCACCTGCCAATGCAGGGGATAAGGGTTCAATCCCTAGTCTGGGAAGATCCTACATGCCAAGGGGCAACAAAACCAATGTGCCACAATTCCTGAAGCCCTTGTGCCTAGAGCCCGTGCTCCGCAACAAGAAAAGCCACTGCATTGGGAAGCCCACAAACTGCAATGAAGAATGGCCCCCGCTCACCACAATTAGAGAAAGCTCACGGGCAGCAATGGGGACCCAATGCAGTCAAAAATCATCAAATAAATACATAATTTTAAAAGATATTGCTTCGGGAGCTCTCCGCGGAGCTTGCTCCAAACCCAGGTGTGGACTCTGAGGAGGCCTGGGTGCTGATAACAGGGTAAGTGTGGGAGGCGAGGGACCTGGGGCTGGCACGCAGTCAGTCTCCTTCAACTTGCTAGGTCCCTGCACCTGCTTGCTGTCCTTATTGGGGAAGGGAAGTGGCCTGTCCTTCCTATTGATACTTGGGATGATCTTTGGACCAGTTGTTGAGGACCTGAGCAGTGAGTGACAGCTGGTGGCGGAGGGGCAGCAATTTGCTTCCACGAGCATGGGCCCTCTGATGTCTTGGACTGACCCTCCTTCTTTGCCTTGGGATGGGAAGGACACCTCTGTCTGATCAGGCCCCTGGAATTGGCCAGGCCCTTCCTGGCTGAGATCCCCGCCTGTCACCATTTCATAGATGAGGAAAATGAGGGCTGGAGAGGTCAAGAGACCTGTCTGGAGTCACGTGGCTTCAAAAGTGGTAAGAAAGTATGAAAGTGAAAATGTTAGCCCTCAGTCGTGTCCGACTCTGTGGCTCCATGGATTAGCCCTCCAGGCTCCTCTGTCCATGGGATTCTTCAGGCAAGAATACTGGAGTGAGTTGCCATTTCCTTCTCCAGGGGATCGTCCCAATCCAGGGATCGAACCCAGGTCTCCTGCGTTGCAGGCAGATTCTTTACTATCTGAGCTATCTCCTCAAACCTCAAGTCTGGAGCTTCACTTGCTGTTGTTAGGGTCTTCCTGGACTCAGGGGAAAATGCCCTGCAGAAGACAGACAGACAGATCCCTATCCTGACAGAGCTTGCATCCAGGAGAGGGTAACCTCATGTTGAAGTCCTTCCATACATTCCCTCAACATCTAGCACAGTGCCCTGCCTATGGCAGGTGCTAAATAGCTGTGATAATCATGCTCCGGAGTTAGGAGTGAAATGGTTTTCCTATCTGAGCTGACTTGGAGTCCCTCTGGAGTGCTGGCTTCCTCACCCAGAGAATGAGGACAATACTGTTCTCTCTCCAGCCTGGTAGAGAACAGGAGGAGGGCGTGGTGAATGGAGAAATTGGCACAGGCACCTACTATGTGCCATGGTAGGCCTCCCACTGCATGAGGGAGATGACTTACTCCATTTTATGGAGAGGGAAACTGAAGTTGCAGAGCCAGACCCACATCGACCACCAAAGCTCTTGTTCTTTCCACTGCATCCTGCAACCTCCCTATCCTTGTTCCTGTGCCCAGCATGGCATTTGGTTTGCTTTGGTTTTTATCCTAAAATCCCAAGTAAGACAGGGCAAGATTGAAATAAAGCCCATAGAATCCCTCCCTTCTAGTTGCAAACACTCAGGGGAAGAAAGAACTGGGTTTGTGCTCAGAGTGAAGAACCCCTTCTCTAGCCAGCATGTGGAGATGACATAAATTCCTCAGCACTTCCTTGAGGCTGGGGGGAGGTGCGGAGATCAAGTAGTCCATGGGGTCCCCTTCCCCCCAGGATGGATGCTGGCTGCTTTTGAAGGCCTCATCGGGGTCTAGGGCCTGGCTGTTGGCTCTGGAGTGTGAAACCCTCTCTCTCCCCAACACAGCCATGTAGGTGCTCGGCCACCCACACAGGGCTGTGGCCTTGGACAGACAGAAGTCCTGGAGTCAAGAGGCCGGGCTTGATGGGGGCACAGCTGGCTCCTGCAGGGAGACCTTCCCGGGCCCCCAGAGTGAGTCTGTGTTCAGGCTCAGTCCAGGAAGTGGCCCAAGGGGAGGCCCAAGCCTTGAGTCCCCTGAAGTCTGCAGCTGCTCCTGGGACCACCCTATGAGATGGGGGCTACTGGATCCTGGAGAGACCTGTGGGGCCGAGGAGGGGCGGTATTTTCTCAGCACGATTTATGTGTGTGTGCGTGTGTGTGTGAGTGAGTGTTTAACAAGGAGTGGGGCCTGCCTGACTTCTGAGCCTGGAATTTATACAGCCCCTCGTTGGCGGCTGCAGTTTATCTTGAGCGAAAGAATAATAAACTGAGTTGACAAGATGATGTATTCAAAGCATCTTCCCGTCACTGCACAGAGGCCTGCCCACTGTTAGGATGTCTGGTGTGGTGGGGACCATGTTATCGAGTGTTTGGCCCCCGCAGATTGTCAACAACGCATTGTTTGCGGGTTTGGGGCAAGGCGGAGATGGGCCGGGCTGGGGTGGGAATAGGGGGTCTGGCTGTAAGGGCTGGTGAGAGGAGAGCCTCTGCAAGGGGATCAGAGAGGTGTCTGCCTTTGATGGAAGCTCAGAGATCAACCCCTCCTCCTTGCCCTGATGTTCCCTTGCCTGCCTCCCAGAATCCTCTCCACTGCACTTTACACTGTTCCAGTCTAGCCACGAGTAGAGGGACAAACTCAGGCCCCCCGCTGCTCTTTATGAGCGAGCACCCCCACCCTCCACTTCTCATTTTTAACTTAAGCAAAGAAATCAGCATTAAACCTCAGCTGCAGGACTTCCCTGGTGGCCCGGCGGTTAAAAATCCGCCTTCCAATGCAGGGGACTCAGGTTCCATCCCTGGTCAGGGAACTGAGATACCACATGCCGCAGGGCAGCTAAGCACACGCGCCACAACCACTGAGCCAGAGCTCTTGAGCCTGGGCCACAATAACAGATCCCGCGTGCCACAACGAGGATCCGGCATGCCACAGCTAGGGCCCGAAGCAGTCAAATAAATAAATAAATACTTTTTTGAAAAAGAAAAAACCTCAGCTTCAAAAAACAATGCCAGACTTACTAAGCCCTGGAAAGGAGAGAAAGCCAGTAACCTGGGCTCACTCGTGCGAGAGCTCTCACCCCAGTTTCCTGACCCTCTGCCAGACGACCTTGGGCCATCCCGAGGCCTCGGGGACCTCCCCTCCCTGCGTGGGAGGGAGCCACAGTGCCTGCCCCACCTATGTTATAAATGACACTCTTGCCACATATTAAGAGCTTATTATGTGGATGAAGTAAGATGAGGATTAGGCAAACACTTTTAAAACTTGGAAGCCGAAGATAAATTCAAATGATTCTTTTCTCAAAGCCCCCTAAGCTTTAGGCAGGAGAACCTTGGCTCCTACCTCAGCCAATGGGCTCTTTCCCTCAACCTCCACTATTGGGAAGTCCTTTCTTACACCTCACCGCTCCAGTGGTCTTGCCTGGAAAATCCCATGGATGGAGGAGCCTGGTAGGCTGTAGTCCATGGGGTCACGAAGAGTTGGATGCAACTGAGCGACTTCTCTTTCACTTTTCACTTTCATGCATTGGAGAAGGAAATGGCAACCCACTCCAGTGTTCTTGCCTGGAGAATCCCAGGGATGGGGGAGCCTGGTGGGCTTCCGTCTATGGGGTCGCACAGAGTTGGACACGACTGACGTGACTTAGCAGCAGCAGCAGCAGCAGCTAGAATGTCTCACATACAGATTCCAGTTCCGAATCTCTCTAAGGGCACCTCTTCTTTTCTGGCTCTAATTGTCCTGATTTCATCTCTGCCCTGAGGCTTAGAACTCCACCCAAACCAGCTCCAGGACACCACTTCCTATAGGAGTGTGTTCTTACCTCCTAAAAGGCTGCCCACTCCAGTATTCTGGCCTGGAAAATTCCATGGACTGTATAGTCCAAAGGGTCACAAGGAGTCAGACACCACTAAGCGACTTTCCCTTTCCACTCCTAGACAGTAGGGGGCTCTCCTGGCCCCACAGACCACGGCCCCACGGTGGGTAGCAGTAGCAGGGACAGGGAAGGAAGAGAGGCTCCACATATGGAGTACTTGACTGAACATCTGGGTCCATTCCAGGAGCCAAGCTGGAACCTCATTTGGTCTCTTAACAGCCAGTATTAGCCCCATTTTGCAGATAAGAAAACTGAGACTGGGGAAGATTCCGGCTTTTGCCCTCTGGCAGATGATAGAAGGAAGACTCAAGACGGGGATGTCTGACTGACTCCGGAGCTGCACTTGACCTGGCAACCTCAAAGCAAGGCAGGAAAAAAGAACACCCAAAGGCTGTAGGGCTCTAAGTCAAACAGCTAAACAGGTGGGGTCAAGGACACAGGAAGTGCCATGGGGGCTGGGGGCAGGGGCTCAAGGCTGTGGGAGTGGGGCTGGAGTGAGGAGCTGGGTAGGAACACAGGCCCTACCTGGAGGGGCCCCTGGGGAGAAGTTGATGAGGAGCTCAGACCTGAGCACAGGACAGGTGTGTGTTCTGGGCCACCCGGGCTGGGAACAGAGACATTGAACAGCAGACAACAGCTTCCTCAGACCTCCACCCCGCCCCCAGTAGAACCCAGCTATTTATTCACTCATTCATTTACTTCTTCATCCCTTCACTTCATCCTTTATTTTCCCCTGGAGTCCAGTCCCTCTCGGTCTAACAGGAAAGACAGACCGGTCAGGGCCCCAGAGGTCCCCCTTCACCTGTCCATTTCTTCCCCGTGTAATGAGTGCCTGCTCTGTGCCAGGCCCTGAGTTCTGTCTGCACCCTCATGGGCCGGCGAGGGGTTGCAAGAAACAGAAAGAGACTCGCCTGCTTATGTGCTCATCAAGTCAACCAAGGTTTGAGCACCCTTCATGGAAGGCGACAGGGCCAAAGAGAGGACCAGGACATATCCTGCCCGCGGTGAACTCAGGCCAGTTGAGGACATGAGAAAAGAGCCCAGATGTTTCAGCTCCGACAGCATGCAGCTGCAAACTATACTGAGCAAGACACAGCAGGAGAGCACGATGGTCCCCAAAGGGAAGTGACTGTGCATTCGAATTTTGGTTCATTCACCTGCTAGTGAGCATCTTTTGTGTGCTGGGCATTGCTACCAACAAGAGCAGGGCCCCTGGAGGAGGTCATCTCCTCGATGGGCAGGCTACTGTTTTGGGCCCCCTTTGAAGGACAGGCCAATTTTGGGCTGGAGAACTGTGGTCATGAGGAATGGGCAGCCACAGACCCTTCCCAGCCACTGGGAAGGGGACAGTGGTTAGGAGCTGGAGGGCACTTAGCAATCCAGGCAAGGGAGACTGCATCTGGGCCGTTGTATGTTCTGGCCCCAGCCCCGAGTGACCCAGGGCCAGACCACAAGATTCAAGCCAAGAACTCTGGACTCTGGTAGAGCCGGAAGACCCTAGCTCCATGCAGGGACATATGCGGGGATCCTTGGGGCCCGTTCATTAGAACAGAGAGCCTCATCCAGGACTTGCTGGAGTCCTGACTTGCACATATCCTCCCCATCTGGGGGTAGATTTGCCTGCCTATTTGCATATGTTTGCATAAAGCCTGCTCCTAGCCATATTCATTTCAGGCATTTTAATCAAAATGTCATTGCTGTCCTTTCCCAGCTGGCTGTCCCCATGCCTTTTGCTCCCCCTTCTGGAAGGGAAGATGGGGCAGGGACCATGCCCAGCTGCAGACATCTCAGTGATCTCAGTGCTCCTTGGCAGCCTTGCCTGGGGAAGGCTGACGTGATTTTCCTGAGAGCCAATCGGCCTGCCTGGCCATACCGTGCTCTGCCTGAAGTTGCTGTGAGCGAGGTGGTCCCTGAGGACCCGTAAGCTGAGCCGTGTGCTCCACTCTCTTGCTGGGCCTCGGGGAGCGCCAGGCCAGAGTGAGAACCGCCCGCGGACTTTCGAGCGCTAATGGAGTGATGAGTGAGCGTCGCCTGGAAGTCTGGGGGCCATCCCATGTGGCTTGCCTCCTCTGACCAGAGGGTCGGGGGCCTGCACAGGGCTGGGCTTGGGACCGCTTCCAGGACCTGACTGCAGCCACTGGGTCTGCAGAGCACCTCTGCACAGCATGCATGCATGTACACAGGTATACCCGTACACAGAGCAGAGTGGAAATTTAACTCTGCAGTTCTCCTACAGCCTGGAGCAGGGAGGAAGCTAGCAGCTCTCAAGTACTGTGTGACTCTAGGCAAGGCCCTTGGTTTTCTTGAGTGATGGTTTCCCCTTCTGTACCTCAAGAGTCTTCCCAGTGCTGGCTTTTTGCAAATGCATGCTGGCAATCTCAGCTCATTATCTGGGCCCAGAGGGGATCCTCCTGTGGAGAAAAGGCCCCAGCCAACTCTGCCACCCAGAGGCTCATAGTCTTCCTCCCCTGGAAGCCTCCCTCTGGCCTCAGATCTTAAGAGCTTCAGTGACTACCCAATGGACATGCCTGCTGCCAGTCAGCTTGCACTCAATGTGATGTGATGGGGTTGGGAGTCAGGGTGGCGGAGCCATGAAGCTGCTGAAAAAATGCAGACGCCCCACCTTCAGTTCCACCCCCATTAGCAGCAGGAGCTGAGGGGTCACCTCCGAAGGCCTCTCGCCCCCCAGCCCTGACCTCATGCGCACTCCCCCACCTCCCTACCACACACATCCTGGGCCGTGCAGGGCTCAGCTTGTCACCGACAGGCTCTCCACTAAATGAGGTGGCTTGATTGCCCCTTATCTCAAGGGCTTATCTCTGTGGTCACTCGCCTGCCAGACTCCAGAGAGCCACTCAGCAGTCTTCTCGAGCCCCAGTTCTCCCTGGCCCCGAAGAGACACTGGATTCCAGTGACCCTCAGGGCTGGTCAGTCAGACTGGGGACAGAAAGGGGATGGAGGGAGCTAAGAGAATGGCTTTCTCCCATTGCCCGTCATCCTGACAGCTTCAGACATGTTCCCACTCACTGCCTTGTGATCCAGATTTGAGAGGGCTCACGCCTCCCAATATTCAGCCATCCTGCTCCCAAAGCAAAACGCAAGTGGACATCAGCAGTGCAGTTATCTACCTACTTCCTCAGCTCCCTGAGGTGGGGCCGTGTCTCCCCTCAGACTGGGGCTCCCTGAGGTTAGACTGTGTCTCCCCTCAGACTGGGGCTCCTTGAGGGTGAGGCTGTTCTCCCCTTTGGTGACATTCTCACAATCATCCAGCCTGAGACTGGGCCCAGCTTCAGCTTCACCTATTCCATGCATAAATGGTCAGAACTCAGGGTCTACATGAGGCCTTCTGTTGCTCAAGGATCATTCCTTAGAGCTGGGCCTGATGACTGGACAGCAGGGGCCAGAGGAAGGGTCATAGGGCACCTCTGACGGAAACAGGGAATCACCTGTGGGGATGTATATGCAGTTGCAACGGGAGGCAGGGGAATGGACAGGATGACCCTTTTATTGACTCTTTGGGTCAATAAACCGTTTTTAAGTGCTCAGTGTTCAGCACAGGATGACACTGGGAGGGCGAGGGGGAGCTTTTGTTCGGTTTGGTTTTGAATTGAAAAGGGGTGGTTGTTAAGAAAGACAGAATGAGAAAAGGAAGGAAAGAAAGAGAACGAAAGGGTGGGAGAGGAGGAAGGAAAAGAGGGAGAGAAAGAGGGAGAGGACTCACAATCTTTCCTCTTTTAAGTCTCCCGTCAGGGAGTTGATTTGTTTAAAATCCTCTTATCTCCAACACTTGCTTCTCCACTGGTTGAGAGGCCTGCGGAGCGAGGCTGGTTTTTCTCTCAGTGACAACAGAATTCCAGGCTCCACAAACTGCCCGTGGGTGTCTGGGCAGAAGAGGAAGATGGGTTTGAGCTGAAGGCCCCGGGCTGCCTTTCCCCACCCAGCTTCACCCCAGGAGCAGCTTTGTCCAGCTCCAGAGCTCCAAGACCCAGGATGGGGAACAGGCTGGCCAGCCTCTGTGGGAGGCTTGGGTCGGCTGGGTCTCCCTCCAGCCCTGTCTCCTCCCTGTCCCCTCAGGCCTGGGTGGTAGTTGGGGGATGCCCTCTCCTCACAGCCTGCCCCATCGCCAGCCCCGCAGAGGCCTCCCAGCCTTCAAGGCTCTCCTCCCCATTCTGTGGGCTCCTCTCTCCAAGTGCTGCCTCTTCCAGGAAGGAGCCCTTGATGCCCTCCTCTCCTTTAGCCACTCGTTCACGTGTTCATCTTTTCAACACATAGTTCTGAGCCCCTGAGATGTGCCAGGCATAGGAGATAAAGGGCCTGGGGAGCTCAGAGTCCGGTGGAGGAAACCAAATGTCAACAGTCAATTAAAGCCCTTTAGGGTGGGTTACAGCTCGCTGCAATCTGTAACGATCGTATCTAACACCGACTGATGGCTTACTATGTGCCAGGCACGAAGTGTTTTACATGAGAAACTCATTTAATTCTGGAAACAACTCTACCCGGTAGAGCTATCACCCTTGATGTTTCACAAAGGTCCCATGTGTCCAAGGTCTCATTGTGTGACGGTCAGGCCTGAATGGAAACCCAGGTAGTTAGGGAGAGAGACCGAGCTCTCAGACCCACTCCTGATGGTTTCTACACACCCTCAGGGCCGCTCCGGGCCCCTTGACCCCCACAAGAGTCCTGGGCCAACCCTGCTGCGTGCCTTGTTCCTTACCTGAGTTGAGAGGCCCATCGTGAGTGACGTGGCTTGCATTTGGCCTTGGCTGCCCCAGCTGCCCTGAACCTTGGCCCACTGCCTATGGCCCACCTCTCCGTGGAGATAGGGGCATCTCTTCTAAGTTGGCCTGTCCGCCCCTGGTAGGCACAGCCCCCAGTCTCCTCAGCACTGGACCCAGAATGAACCCAGGGCAGGACTCTCTGAGCTAACCAGGAGGAGAGTGGTTCAGAG
Organism: Bubalus bubalis; assembly: GCF_019923935.1. Taxonomy (NCBI): domain Eukaryota; kingdom Metazoa; phylum Chordata; class Mammalia; order Artiodactyla; family Bovidae; genus Bubalus; species Bubalus bubalis. Next base: position 34,394,387 of record NC_059158.1, on the reverse strand, counting down.
GGGGAGAAAAGTGGTGCTGACCGTGAAGAAAGTGCCATTCCCCTTGGAGAACAATTGTCTCTGAACATATCCTGCTGGCCACTCTCAAGGCTCAGCTGCCACGAGGCTCAGAGAGGCTGGTGAAGGACAGCTGTCATCTGAGGGAGAATGGGTCCCCCACAGGACGGCCTCTGGAAACTCGGGTTGTGAATGTCTCTCCCTGGGCTCCTTTAGCAGGCTCAGCAGTACTGGGGGATGTCCCAGGCCGGAGATGTAGGAAGGGAAAGAAAGGGAGAAAGAAAGAAAGGAATTGGGAGCAGAAAGTGAGCATAGGCACACCTGTGTGCTGAGCACCTACTGTGCACCCCCCACTACCTGGTCCTGGGTGCCCACATAGGGATGGAGGCCCCAGCCTCCAAGAAGCTCTCAAAGCTGGCTGTAGCTGGTGGTGGCCCGTGGGCCCCCAAGTCCAAGTACGGAATGAGGGCTGGGGTGGAATGACCCATCCCCAAGTCAGCCAGGCTCACCCCCACCCCACAGAGGCAGGACCAGATGATCAGCTCTCTGTCCAAGGCCTTAGGCCCCAGTGCCCTTGCCTCCTGGCCCAGGAGAGGGAGACCCAGCCCCCACCCCAGAGAGGAGGGCATCAGCTCCTGTCTCTGAAGTTAACCATGGAGGAGGGTTTGCTCGAAGGTCTGTTCAGGTCCAAGGTTGGGGTCTGACCCCACCTGCCTGGCCCATGCCCAACAAGACCAGTGTAGGCGAGATGAATGATCCTTGGCACTGCCTTGTTCTTCGCTGTGGGGGGACAGAGCACAGAGAAGGCTCCTCACACCTCGTAAGCCTCTCCCATTGGCCTGGAAGCCTCTCTAGGTCAGGTAGGAAAGCGAGAACCCACCAGAGCTGATGCCAGAGCTGATGACCTGCCTTGTCCTGGGGCCAAGGAGCCTGAGGAGGAAGGTGAGACCAGCCAGGGTGAGGCCTCCTCTTCTGACCAGGCCCTCCTAGCTCCTGGTTGCCAAAGCTGAGCCCTGAGCAAGTGTGCATGTGGGTATTTGCATGATGCATATGTGTCTGCCAGCCCACACGTATGTGTGTGTGTTTGTATGTGCCTGTGTAGGCTTATGAATATGGAGGTCTGGGAACTCGAGGACTTGGCCTCCCCTTACTTCCAAAACCACAAGGCCATTGGCTGGCCTCAAGTCTCGATTTCCTCAAGGCCCAGACAGGCTGATGAGAAGCAAACACAACTGAGCTGCCCACGGGCACAGGTGGCCCAGTAATCCACTGGCTTGCCTGCTCCTGGGAGCCTGGTGGCCTCAGACCACTGAGGGACCCCTCTGGGCCTTCCCCATCACGATGCAGAGGAGCAGTTCACGAGGCCAGGGAAGCCAGGTTGGCCCAAGATGAGGCTGGGGAGCCCCTCTGTCAGGGAAGCTGCCTGCCTACCTGCCCTCCAAGCAGGCCTGGGGTGGGTTAGGAAACCTGCATTTGTTACACATGCCCCAGGTCAGCCGGGGTGGCACAAAGACAGCAAAGTGTAATAGCTAAGATACCAGGTTTATCTCTACCTGAGTTTGAATCTCCACTTGATTTCTCCCCATCCTTAAAGTAGGGTTAATAATGTGACTTCGTAGAGATAACGTCAAGTCACAGATGCTCAGAAGATAGTAGAAACAATAACAGCAAGAGTAACAGTGTTGGCAGTTGACCCCAGCCCAGCACTGGTTGTGTGCCGAGCGCTCTCTGCCATCACAGGACTCGTATCCAGGAGCTTGGGGTACCGAGTGCAGGACCCCAGTCCTGTCCCCTCCCTTGTAAATGGCAAGCAGAAGCCTCCTTGCTGTGGGTACCATGTGGGCTGCGGGTGCGGTCCCACAGCTGACCTTGTTCACCTAGTCAGGGCTCCCAGAAGCCCCTGCTATCCTGGGAGATGCAACACAGAGCCCCTAGGAGCCAGACCTCTTTCCTCCAGGCTAATTGGCTAATCATTTGCTGCCTTGATAGTGGAAGGTCTAGACATGACTGCTTCCGGGCTGAGCACTCCTTCTGCCCACCTCCCTGGCCCCTCAGAGCAGTGAAGGATTAACATGCAGGCTGCATTTGCTCACCTAATTCCTTATCGAGCCCCTGTCCTCTGACAAGAGAGGCAGACAGTGTCTTTTTCAGGCAAAGGACCCTGGGAGACCTCTGGACAAGGGGAGGAAGGGACAGCAGGAGATGTGGGGAGTAGAGGAAGCCAGGGCAGCTCTCCCCGCATCCTCGCTGCCAGTCTCACCCATCCCCTCTTGGTGGACAGGGAGAACAGCTGCGGACCAGAGCCATCTCAGCTCCCACTTAAATAAACCCCCACTGAGAGAGGGACCCCAAACAAATGTTTTGAGAGAAGAAACCCCAGTGAGGGCTGGCGACTGAGCCAACCGTTCAATGATGTGGCACCTGCCTTGAACCCAGGTCTCCAGACAGTCAACTGGGCGTTTATACCATATCTCCTGCCAGTGGGGCAGAGACAGAGAAAGCACTGCGTGGGTCCCCAGATTGGGGTTCCACTGGCAGAGGAGTCGGGGGTACAGGCTACAAAGCGTGGGCCCCACCAGGGAGAGAAGGTGGAGGGGAACAAAGTAGGAAGGAGGAGTCCACTCCAATGGGGAAGGAAGGTTTGGGCCACGGGAGACGTCAGAGACTCTAGTAAGTTGAGAGACATGAGGCCTCAGTCCAGAGAAGAGCAGGTGTGGGTGAGGGGTGGTGCTCTGGTGCCCAGCCTCTGCTTGAATCACTCCATTCTCTCCATCCCAGTCTGTTTACAACCTCTTGAGGTCCATATTATAATTCCCCTTTCCCAGATGAGAAAACGGAAGTCTAGAAAGTCTCTAGAACGTACCTGAGTTCACACAGCTGTCAGAGAGCAGAGTAGTGAACCGCCTGTCCTGGCATCCAGCTTTGGAGGAGGTCCCAGGTCACCCCCCAACCCAGTGCCAAAGAAAGGCAGAAGTCTCAGCCCTCATCCTTCAACCCCTCCCCTCAATCTGCTTGATGCAGGAGTCAGCTAAGAATCCAAATGTCAGCTCCCAGCTTCCCACCAGCTCTCACCTCCCATGCTGTCCAGCCCCGTGCTAGGAGTTGCTCAAACTCCTCCCCCTCCAGGAAGCTTCCTGACCATCCCACCCCAACTGCCTCTGCCAGACCTCCAGAGCAGACCCTGTATTGGTCAAGATGCGGAAGGTGGGATCCTGATCTATTTGGGTGGCTGCGCGATGCAGGGCTTTGCATGGGTCCAGACTCACACAGCTCTGGCTTTGAAACCTAGCTCTCAGGGACTTCCCTGGTGGTCCAGTGGCTGAGACTCCACACTCCCAGTGCAGGCGGCCCGGGTTCCATCCCTGGTCAGGGAACTAGATCCCACGTGTCACGGTTAAGAGTTTCCATGCCATAACTAAGGACTCCACATGCCACACGAAGGTCAAAGACCCTGTGTGTCACAACTAAGACCCAGGACAGCCAAAGAAATAAATAAATAGTTTAAAAGAAGAAGAAAGAAAGGTGTGTGTTGTTTGGCAATCTGTGCCTCAGTTTCTTCATCTGTAAAATAGGGATAATAATGGCACCAACTTCAAAGTAGGTAAAGATTTAGAGATGCCACTGGTGAAGGAGTCCCCCAGAAAGGCTTAAAATAAGATTTGAAAAGTGTGTGTGCTCTCTCTGACGTCCTAGACCATCTTAATGGCAGTTGGGATCTGAATTTCGAAGCTAGGAGAAGAGGATGAGGCCCACGTTAGAGGCCTCCCAGGTCTATGGATTCCTGGACCAGTGCTCCTCCGCCTTGGCCGTGAAGCCACAGGGTCACTGTAGTTGTGAGTGCTCAGCGCGGGGCCCTCCCAGCCCCCACGCTGCCTCCTGCAGCGGCTGTCTCCACCTGCCCCCGGTGGTCTGAGTCTGTCTCGGGCATGGGGCTCTTTGCAACAGACGCCTATTGTCTGCTGGCCTGAGTGCACCTGTAGTGTCCGTCCCAGCCCGGTGAGTCAGCTCTTGGCAAGCCATGGGACAGCCACTCCACATCTTCTTAAGCTTGAAAGAAGACCTTTCTTTTCGCTTTTCTCCCCCTTCCTCCCTCTGCTCTCCGTGAAGTGGTCATCTCCGCAGGGCAGCAGAGAACAGCATTCTCTGCCAGGATTTCTGGAGTCTTCTTGGTTAGGAGACAGGGTGAGGCCTGGGAAACAAAGACGAGGCAGCCGAGTGCTGGCCAAAGCCCCTGAGCTGCTTGAGGGCACTGCTCACGCCTCCAGACTCCTTGCTTCCAGTGGGGGCACCTAAGTCAGGCAAGAGCAGCCACACTTCAGTTATCCAGAGCCCCCACAATGTTCAACAGCCGCGACCATCCAGACTGAGATCTGGGATCAGAAGACTTTCTTTTGCTTTTGAAGTCTCTTTTCTAGCATAGTTCAGTTCAGTCGCTCATCATGGCTGACTCTTTGCGACCCCGTGAACTGCAGCATGCCAGGCTTCCCTGTCCATCACCAACTCCTGGAGCTTGTTCAAACTCATGTCCATCGAGTCGCACTTAGTATTTATTTTTATTTATTTGGTTGCACCGGGTCTCAGTTGCATGTGGGATCTTAGCTGAGGCACGCAGAATCTTTTAGTTGTGGCATGAAGCACATGCCACAGTTGACCTGACCAGGGATGGAACCAGGGCCCTCTATATTGGGAGCGTGGAGTCTTAGCCAGTGGACCACAAGGGAAGTCCCCAAAAGGCTTCTGAAGAGACTAAGGATGCTCCCAAGAGTTGTCTGACAAGAGTCTGACAATTAAACTTTACTGATCTACTTTTCCCCTATCTGAATCAGAACCTATCTGCCCTTACCTTACACACTAGTCTTGCATGCTTAGTTATCTAGCTTACATATGTATTAAAGGTTTAAAGACAGAATGGGGGAGAAGCCATTAAGAATATTTTCTTCGGCAGTAAAAGGTATCAAGAGAAGATACAAACAATAAAAAGGAGACCCAAGAACTCAGAATTCAGGGTAGGGGCAAAGAAAATTACATCCCCCACTTTCTAGGGGCATCACTATGTTTCAGTTACAATAGAGGATGTTTTCAATAGGAACCCTGGGTCTTCAGTGGAAAACTGGATCATGATCAATCTCTGTTTAAGAAGATTTGAGAAAGTGTGATATATATGTTTTTGTAAGAACTTTCAAAGAACATAATTTCATATTTCTTTGTGTTTTTGACATTTAAAGAATTAAGTAAATGAGTTAATAAAGACAGACAAAGTGATTTAGACCAATGCTCCCACTGAGAACAACCAGAACAGCTGGACAAAATAGTTTTAAAATCTCCCTAAAGGCATCAGGAAGCTAACAAGACAGAAATGAATTTCCAGACCACACCTGAGACCTAGAAAAGTGAAAGTGGCATTTAGGGCCATTTTTCCCCTAAGAGTGTCTGCCCATTTGGGAGGAGGTCAGCTGAAAGTCCAAGAAGCCAAACAATTCTTTTGACAGCCTTATGGGACTAAGAGGACAAGGATTGGAGCTCCAGGCTTATCAAGAGGTGAGACTTACTGAACCCTATCTCTCTGGGCAAGCACCACAAGAAAGCTCTACCCTAGGAGTTAGGGGTAAGCCAGAAGAAGATAGCTCAGTTTCCAACCATTTGGCCCCTAAAATTGAAGTAGGTGATTCTGTCTTATTAGTGCCCCAGGCACCTGACAGACACAAATGTGAATCATTTCTGAAGGATGGTAACATCATTCTGAACCTCAGATTATTTTTACAAACAAGACTGTAAATGTAATATCTAATGAATAATCAAAAATACCCATATATGAGAGGAGTCAGATAACAAAATTTTTAAAATTTTTAAAGTCAGAAATGATAAGTAGAAACAGATCCAGAAAGGCTACATGTATTAGAGTTATCAGTAAAGATTTAAAGTAACTATGCTTGCTATGTTCCAGGAGATTGTTGTGGTTATACTCGCTGTTTAACAAATTATCCCCAGAACTTAGTGGTATAAACAATGATTTTTTTGTCTTGTGATTTTGTGAGTCAGGAGTTCAGGAGGGGCTCAGCTGGGCAGTTCTCACTCAGGGTCTCTCATTCAGTTGCTGTCAGATGTCAGCTAGGGCTGGACAGCCAAAGCGGCTCCCTCACATGGCTGGCAGCTGGGACTTGTCATTGGCTGTGAGCCTGGCTGGTGTTGTTGACCAGAGTCCTATGCATGGCCTCTCCAGCATGGCAGTTTCAGGGTAGTTGGATGTCTTACATGACAGTTGAATTCCTCCAGAGTGAGTGTCCCAGAAGAGCTCGGCAGAAGATGCGTGGCCTTCTCTGATATTAGCCTCACAAATCACACAGGTGTCACTTCTGGTAAATTCTACTGGGCACAAAGAAGTGACTTAGAACAGTCCAGATTCTAGTCCAGATTCAGTCAAACAAAGAGAAAACACAGACCTCCCCCGACAACTCAATGGGAGGAATGTTGAAAATTTTGCAGTCAAGTTTTTTTTAGCTCATCTTTTTTGTTTGTTTAACTTTATTTATTTTTAATTGGAGGATAATTGCTTTACAACATTCTGTTGATTTCTGCAGTCAGATTTTAAAACTTCCACAGAGACAAAAAAGGTAAGTTGCTCTGGTTGAGAAAATTCCAGCAGATTGATGATCTCTTGTGAGCAATTAGATAGTCTAGGCTTTATCCAAATGAACTGTGCATCACCCCCAGGAGAATCTGAACATCTTCACAGCCCAAGGCACTGCTAGAGATGGTCAAGATATAGTGGGTGTCCCAGCTTCACATCCACATTGACAATGATATCCCCTTCCCCTCACATCTCCTGAGACCTCTGCCTCCCCCCACAAGTGGCAAGGAAACTTCTCAGAAAACCCGAGAATCTTAAAAGCATGCAGTGGCAGAATTAGAAATTATCTCGTGTGGTATCTATCTACCCAGGGGCTCCCCAAACCCAGCTGATCATTTAGGGCACCTTCTAAGATATTAGATTCTCAGACTGGGACAAGAGACTCACAACTTTGAGATCTGCCAGGGATTAGAATGTAAAATAGTCAAGGAATTTCTTTTATCAACAAGAATAAAGACAGGAAATCCAATAGAAAAAAAAAATGAGCGAAAAAATAAGAACAGGCAAGCCACGAAAGAGGAAACACAATGGCCAAGGATATGAAAAGATGGGCTAATTCATTAGTCATCAGAGAGATGCTTCAAACAATAGTATGCCTATCCACACCCAACGGAAGCGCAAAGTAGAAAGATGGATTATACCTGCTATGGGGAGAGAAGACTCCCGTGCCCTGTGGGTTGGAGGAGAAGCTTATACATCCATCCTGAGAGCAGCTATCTGGCTGTATTTAGTGAAACTAAGTATGCACACATCCCATATCCCACAATTCCACAAATAAGTGTAGAGCCTGGAATAATGATTATATAGGGTGAAAAGAGGGTGCATACAGGGTGCTTGTGTCAGCAAAATCTAGGGGAGTGGGGAGTTGGAGGTAGCTTAAGGGTCCATCCCAGGGGGAGTGGATAAGTAAGATGTGTCTCCCTTCCACATGACGGGCAGAAACAACCCAGATGTACATACTAGGCTTAATGGATCTTTCTTTAAATATTTGTTTATTTACCTGGCTGTGCCAGGTCTTAGTTGCGGATGCAAGATCTTCGAACTTTGTTGCAGCATGCAGGATCTTTTCAGCTGCAGCCTGCAAGATATTATGGCTGCAGCTTGCAAACTCTCAGCTGTGGCATGTGGGATCTAGTTCCCTGACCAGGAACTGAACCTGGGCCCCCTGCATTGGGAGTGCAGAGCGTTAGCCACTGGACCACCAGGGAAGTCCCATAGATCTTAATAGAAGCGTTAAACGAGAAAAAAAAAAAAAAAGAAATAGAGGAGCATTATAGCATAACACTATTTATGTAAATGATAAAACATACAGAAAACAACACGACCCAGTATACAAAGATGTATATTTCAAGACCACTATCAGGCACACAGAATGAGGGTCTGGAGGCAGGGGTTGGGGCTGGTGGGAGATGGGAGTAGAGATTGGATGAAGGAGAAAAATAAAATGAAAAATAACATTAAAGGAGGCTTTGAACAGAACAATGATGGTAGTGTAATTAGTTCACTTGTCTTCATCTGGGATAAAAATAAATAAGTAAAGTAGATTTCTAGACTGAGCTTCAGATGACTTGCTGTGAGTCCAAAATTATGGGTCCTAGTGATTCTGCTAATGCCCTCTGCAACATCCGAGACAGGTGTCATCAGTGGCTACTTAATACATTCAGTGATGCAGAGTTCGTTCCTGTACTAAGTATTAGAAAGTACTTCTTATTATATTATATTGTTAATTATATAGTTTATGACATTTATATATCATAATTATACTATTACAATACAATTCAGTTCTAACAATTAGAAAGGGCTTCCTGAGGCCAAAATTCATTTCCTTGTACTTCCCAAACCATTGATCCAAGTTTTATTCTTTGAAGTAAATACGGTAATCAAGTCTCTCCTGCTTCCACATGCCAGCCCTTCAGTGACCCTCTCTTTTTAGCACTCACCCTACCTCCACTCTAGCCAAGCTGTCCCCTCAGGTCTGATCTGACTCTGGGTGCTTTTTCTCAAACAAGGCTCCCTCAGAGAGGTGCCACATTCTGGGTACAGCCTGACCGGCTCAGCGTATAAGAGGACATACACCTCCTTCAGCCTGGGTCCTAGGCTCCTGTTAATATAACCTCAGATTACAGTTGCTTTTTTCTAAGCATTTCTCAATGAATTTATGGTCAACCAAACTTCTAACCTTTTTCAGTAGAACTGCTATGAGGCCTGCTCCATCCATTTTCCTCTACACACCACAGACTCACACACATACACTCATATACACATTTGGCCAATGAACCATGCACTAGTATTCAGCCAAGAGTTCCTTTTACCAGATTTTCAAAACAGAGTTTGTTTGAGCACGCTCTCCACCCCCAGTGCCACCTGAGGTGCATCCTTCTCCCTCCACACAAACCTGGCCAAGATGGTTTGGGAGGGGCCCCACTTCCCAGCCTCGAATCCTTCCTGGCTCTCAGGGCCTCCTAGAGTGTAAAGTCACAGGGTCCTTCCTCTCCTGGAGTCCAGGATGCTTACCACCCATGGGACCACCCATGGGACCACCCGTGGGACCACCCGTGGGACCACTGCTGAGCGAGCATTCATGGTGAGAAGCCAGTGTCATTTCCGCTGTTGCTTGCATGAGCAAGGACCCCACTCACCTCGGACAAATTTGTTCAACAATCGTGTTATGAGCATGTTTGGGACCAGACCTTGTGCTAGACACTGGGAACACAAAGGAATACAACCCAGCTCCTGCCCTGGAGGAAATGCACAAAGACCTGGCCACCACTGGCTACCATGATGGCTTGTGATCAGGCAGTTACACGAGTTGAGGCCGTGGGGTTGGCCACTTCTGCAGGTTTTCTCTCTGCCAGCTCACAACCTCTATCAAGAGCATGCCCTCCCATGCAACCAGCTCTGGGTTCTGAGACCCGTAGAGCCTTTATCTGATGGGATAGCCTGAGCATGTGTTCCCAAAGGCATCACTTCTAGTCTCAAACATCTCAGGTATGCTCAACCGAAGATTTCCCAGGCAAAAATACTGGAGTGGGTTGCCATTTCCTCCTCCACGGGATCCTCCTGACCCAAGGATTGAACCTGCATCTCCTGTGCCTCCTGCATTGCAGGTGGGTTCTTTACCACTGAGCAGCCTCAAAGGGAAGTAAGCAGCAGCTAGGAATGGTTGAGCAGAACCAAGATACCAGCCCAGGCTCTTCCTATGTTACTCTGAGCACACCCTCCCCTCCGCCTCTTCCCCACCCCTCCCCTGCTTCTGTCCACTGTTGACTGAAAGGGAAAGAAGTAGGAGAGGACCTTCCTCTGTACCAAGCCCTGCACTGCGAGGACTCCCACCTGAGTCCTGACTTTCCCCCAGGGCTTGTCTCCACTCGGGGGTCAGAAATGAGCACAGTGAGCTGTGCCCTGGTGAGAGATAAGGTTCCTGGGCATTAAGTTCAGAAGAGAGGCCACCCAGCTGTGGACAATGGTGAAACTGCGTGAAATGGTGAATTTACGGAGCACTTTGCAGCTTTCCAGCCCCTCCTCCTCTCACCTCCTGTGAACTGGCAGGCAGGGAGGTGGCGGCGCTGGCCAGAGAGGGCAGCTGAGGCCTGGGTGAGCAGGTCCCCACTCCCAGCTGCCTCCATCAGGGCAGGAAGCATGAGCTCCGGAAGACTCTGTGGGTCCCCCAGATCTGTTTTCTTTTTTCTTTTTTAAAATTAATTTATTCATTCATTTATTTCACTGCACCAGGTCCTAGCGCTAGCATGCAGGGTCTTTAATTGCAGCACATGAGATCAGTTCTCTGACCAGGGATCGAACCCAGGACCCCTGCGTTGGGAATGCAGTCTTAGCCACTGGACCACCAGGAAAGTCTCTCTTTTTTCTTTTTAATTGATTTTTGTTGGAGTATTTAGTTGCTTTACAATGTTGTGTTAGTTTCTGCTGTACAGCAAAGTGATTCAGTTATATGTATACACATTGCCCTCCTTTGGATTTCTGTCTCACTTAGGTGGCCACAGAGCATTGGCTAGAGTTCCTTGGCCATGCAGTAGGTTCTTATTACTTATCTATTTTATACATTGTATCAATAGTGTATGGATATCAACCTCAGTCTCCAAATTCATTCCACTCCTCCTTTCCCCCTTGGTATTCTTGTTTGTTCTCTACATCTGTGTCTCTATTTCTGCTTTTCAAATAAGATTATGCCATTTTTCTATATTTCACATATATTATGTGATAGCTGTTTTTCTCTTTCTGATTTACTTCACTCTGTAGGATACTCTCTAGGTTCATCCATCTCTGCAAATGACCTGATTTCATGTCTTCTTCTGGCTGAGTTATACTCCATTGTGTATATATGTCACATCTTCCGTATCCATTCCTCTGTTGAAGGACATTGAGGTTGCTCCCGTGACTTGGCTATTGTAAACAGTGCTTCAATGAACACTAGGGTGCTTGTGTCTTTTTGCACTATGATTTTCTCTGGGTATATGCCCAGTGGTGGGATTGCTGGGTCATACGGTAGTTCTATTTTTAGTTTTTTAAGGACCCTCCATACTGATTTCCATAGTGGCTTTATCAGGTTACATTCCCACCAACAGTGTAGGAAGGTTCCCTTTTCTCCTCTACAGCATTTGTTGTTTGTAGATATTGGGATGACGGCTGTTCTGACCTATGTGAGATGGTATCTCACTGTAATTTTGATTTGCATTTCTCTAATAATTAGTGATGTTGAGCATCTTTTCATGTGTTTGTTGGTACCCATCACCCAGATCTGTTTTCTGCAGGTGGGGGACCCGTGCTTAGCCAGGGTGGGGAGGCTGGGTGTGGCCTTGCTGGCAGCACCTCTCTGCACTGGGGCCCAGAAGTGAAGCGTGAGCAGCAGGTAGCCCTGCAGACCTGAGAAGCAGCACTCAACCTGGGTACACTCGAGCCCTGAGCCCCAAGAGCCACCTCCACTCACCCCACAGCTCAGCCAGGGACCAGGGATGTCAGGGGGCCCCTCAGTCTCACAAGCCCAGCTCTCCCAGTTCACACCCCCTCACCCCAGGCCCCCAGCCTCTTCTCTGAAGCGTGGGCAGCAATTTGACATCTCCACTGGGGTCTGCTGGGAGATGGCAGGTCGTGGGCCAAACCCCTCTGCATAGATGCTCCAGGGTGGTGGAAGGCAGGGCCGTTCTGGGCCAGGGCCCTGCAGGCCTGCCACCCCCACCCAGGAAGTGCCTCCAGTCAAATTCGCTGACCTCTTAGAGCCCCAGCCCCCTTGACTGGCTTACGGAGGCCTCTGAGCTAAATGAGGTGATGCAGGTGGCGCATTTTGGAGGCAGTCAGCATGTGGCCAGAGTGTGATGAATGTGAGGAGCTGGTATTGTTGTCTCAGTATTACTGCTCAGTTCTAGGCCACTCCCCACCATTGCCTGAGGTTGGGGGCGTTCTGTTAAGGTCTGAAAGACCAGTGCCCCATGTGAGAGTCCCTGAGAGCTCCCCACAGGGAGTGGCGCTTTCTGATGTGGCTCAGAGATAAAAGAGACAGTCCTGAGATTTGGGGGTGGGGGGTGGGGGGGACGCACGATCTTGAGATGTGGGGGTGGCGAGGGGGAGGTGGGGTGTGTGATGTGGTTCAGCCACAGAAACACCACCCTGGAGCCAGCAGAGAGACGCCACAGGAGACTCAATGCTGAAAAGGAGAAGAGGCCTCAGCCACTTCACCTCAGAGGCCTGGTTCTCTGAGCTTATTCCCTGCAGTATTTAAACCTTTCAGCCTCATCTCTGCCGCAGTAGGAAATGAAGGGCCAGGGCCTGTGTCCCTCCATCACTCAGCCACTCCCTCCTTCCTTCATTCACCTGGGCTGCACTGAGCATCTCTCATGAGTCCAGGTACCAAGTTATGGATTCAGGATCAACAGGACACTCCTGCCCTTGGGTTGCTCTTGACACTTCCTTGAGCAGCCTCACCCTTCTCTCCAAGATCAGTGTGGGATGGACCGGAATCTGGTGAGAGAACCACAAAAGATCAGGGTCTTATGGGCCAAGCTGCCCCTCTCCATCAGGAGGATATTTTCAGTGCCAGTCTTGGATCCAGGGCTCACTTTCATTAAAGCAGGTGGCATTTCCTTACTATCTCATTGCCCATCAGGGCAAAGAAGTGCCCCTTTCTCTTCCCTGATCCTGGCAGTGGCCTACCAGCCCCTCAAGATCTGGTCCCTCCTACCTCTCTGACCTCTTCTGCCACTACCCCCCTTCTTACTCATTCCACTCCAGCCCCTTTGCTCTTCTTCCAATCAACCAGCTTGGCTATGACCCCAGGGCCTTTGCACATGCTGTTCCCTCTTATGCAATGCTTTCCCCTCATTTTGCACATGGCTCCCTCTTTCAGGTCTTTACTCAAATGTTATCTTCTCCGTGTGGCCTGCCCCACCTCTCTGTTACAATTGCATAACCTGCTGACACCCATAATCCTATCCCTTATCCCTTCTCACCACCCTCTAATACATTTATTTTGCTGTTTTCACTTTCCACTAGAATGCCAGCTCCATGAGGTCAAGGACCTCGGCCAGTTTTGCCCGAGGGCCTGGCGCATAGCGTGTCCCCAGTAAAAATGCTGACCAGAATAGGAGGGGAACACCTAGAGAGTTACATACCCCGAGGAGACCTTAGCCCTGATGGGGGATGGTAAGAGTCCAGTAAATCCCTCTGGGTGCTGACCTGCAGCCAGGAGCACAGGAATGGGAGAGTTGCTGTGCAGAGTACTAAGTGAAGAATCAATGGGGCCTGGCCCCTTGCCCCCTCAGTGCCCCCACATTCTGGCTGCAGTTTGATGTGTCTGAGATGAAGCATTTGCCCAAACCCAACTCAAATCTCATCCCAAAGGAAGCCTGTTCTATTAGCACCCCCTGACCTTAGCTGGCTTTCTGCCCAATTTTTCAGCCTCAGCTCAGGGAGATGCCCCCTGCAAGAAGCAGAGAAGAATGAAATGAGGAGACATTGCCTAACTGACACCTCCTGTGTGCCAGGCACATCCCATGCTCGCTCCCTCCACAGCAGCCCATTTTACAGATGAAGAAACTGAGGTCCAGAGAAAGTATACGCCTTGCCCAGTGTCACAGAACTTAAGTGAGGGAGCAGAACTCTCACCCAGGGTTCTGACCTCTTGCACTTCCTCCAATCCCAGAGGCCGTGGGAGGGATTTCATTAGGTTCAGCTGGAAGTGTGGATTGGGGACTCTGCAGAGGGGTCTCCATGGGGCATCCCTGGGTGTTGGGGTGGGCTGAGAAGGCCTGGGCCCCCACAGACACTGCTGACACTTCCGCTCCAGCCACAGGGTGAAGGCCCCACCCTGGGTGGGCAGCAGGAATGCCTCAAGGCCATCTCTGGGGTCAGGGCCGGCTTGCTCGGCTCCCGCTGGCTGCCAGCTCCCTCTGCTGGACCCAGACCCAAGGACACACTCAGACGTAGGGACGCTGCTGTCTGTCTGCACTTAGGCTCTGGGAGCCCCTCCCTGTCGCCTGTGGGCAGTCACACGTGGGGCACCTGCTGGGTTCCCCCAGTATCTGGCGAGGGATCCTCCAAAGGACCTTCTCTGGATGACCTGGGAGCCTCACTCTGGGGGAGAGAACAGGGGACGGGTTCCAATCCCAGCCACCTCTGTGCTCCGCTCAGACACAGCCGCGGTCTCTAAGGACAGGGCTGCGTCTCCTCCATCAGGCGAGGGCTCCCTGAGAATAGGGACCATTCTGTCATCAGACTGGAAACTCTCTAAGGGCAAGGGCCCTGCTGTCCTCCTCAGACTGGGAGCTACCTGTGGGCAGGGGCTGCCTCCCCTCTTCAGACTGAATGCTCCTGCATCTTGGGGCTGCTCCCCTGTGATATAAACCCACCTAACCCCCCCCCCTCCCACCCCGGTACCCTGGATCACCTTCTCAGCAGCCTGGCCCCTCCCAGCTCTGAGCACCTGTTTCTGCCATGCTCCCCGCTCCCCAGGCTCCCCTTCCCCACCTCCAGAGCTGAGCTGAGTCTAGGCAGTGCTGGCAAGTGCCACCCTGACCTCAGCAGTCCCAGAGGCGACTCGGTGAGTGGCCTAAGAGCTGTGCCAGGAATGGGACGTGACTGCCCCCCCGAACTCAGCTGCAGGCTCGGCCATGGGGAAAGCGATACCTCAGAGAGGTGGAGTGACCAATGACATCAGCCTACGTGACTGTCGGCCCAGCTTTCCCCTCTGCCCTCCACCCCCCACCCACACTGCCTGCCGACCACACTGACCTTCAGCTCAGGGGCACAGGCCTTTCTACGTGCCTACCCCAAGGACAGGGGCAGTACCCAGGGGGAGGGGCTGCTCTCGGACTCCTTGTCTTCAAGTGAGTAAGGGGACCGAGGAGGCCACAGGTCCCAGCCCACTCCAGCCCGGGCTTCTGGGGCAGGAGACAGCCACTTTCCGGGTGACCCCTTCCCCCTCTGCTGGCAGTCCTGCCCTGAGGGAATTGAGCGATCTCTTGGCTCCACTATGGATCTTCCTCTTGAGTGCCTGGCAGGCCTCCGGGGACCGGAGGCCAATGTAGAGGGCACCTGGTTCCCCATCCAGGCCTGCTGACAGAGGAGGCAGGCCTGCATCTCTATGGGGGCAAAACCTCAGCCAGACTGGGCAGGGGCGGCTGTCTTAAGGAGTCAAGTTCACCCACCTTAGACGACCACCACTTGCCCCTGAGATGCTTTCTGGAGAATCCTGTTGTTGCAACAGCTCTTCTCAAATACCCCCAAACCCCCACCCCAAGGATGCCGGTTCCAGAGCTCGGGCAGACCAGTAAGAGATGCCCCAAAGTAGACCAGCACTTGCCAGGCTTGTTTCATTGTGCACCCTTATTGGGAAATATGATATGAATACATACTCAGTATATGTGTATTTCTTTAAAATTATATGCATTGAGGCCAACATCACAGCTAGCCTGAGGTATAATACTAGTTGGGGCAAGTAACAAATCAGCAGAACAGTACAACACTTAACAGGGATATCCAGGAACAAGAAAGCCAGCGTGAGCCTAGATAAGCTCCCATATATCTCTAGGGGTATGGAAGGCTGTGCGCACACTAAGAGGAGACTGGAGAGGGCCTCGGCTATCAACCCATCCCTGGCTAAGCACAATGAGAGTAACAGTTGGGGCAGACTCATAAATTGTCTAAATCTTAAATGTGTTCCCCAACCCACACACAAAAGCATTGGCAGAGGATGCAAGCCTAACTGGATCAAGGCATTTAAGCACAATTTCTGACCAGTCGTTGGCAGAACTCTAAGCTTTGCTGACCTGGGGCAATTCCTAGGAAGCCAGACTTAAAAATAAAAAGAAGAATTTAAAAAATAAACTGAGCAGAGGCACCAGAAGCCTCACACTGTGAGGAAGACAGATTCCATAGAATTAGTCTTGGCAAGTCACTGCACAAACAAACAAACAAAACACAAAACTCAACAACAATAACCCTGGTCATGATCATGATGAGTCAGAGTTCAGAGTTGCTATAACACGTTGTCTAAAATGTCCAGTTTTCCAAAAAATTTTTTTTTCAATGTCCAGTTTGCAACAAAAAATTACAAGGCATGCAAGGAAACAGGAAAACGTGATCTGTTCAGAGGGAGTTGATAGGAACTGTCTCTGTGGTGGTCCACATGCTGCACTTATCAGCCAAAGACTTTAAAGCAATTATTGTAGAGAACTAAAAGAAACCATGTGTAAAGAATTAAAGGAAAAACAATTGACTCATCAAATAGAGGATATCAGTAGAGAGACAGAAACTGTGTGTGTGTGTGTGTGTGTGTGTGTGTGTGTATGAAAGCTAATGGAAATTCTGGAATTGAAAAGTAAAGTAACTAAAATTAAAAATTCACAAGGGGAACTTCCCTGGTGGCCCAGTGGTAAAGAATCTACCTGCCACTGCTGGGGACACAGGTTCAATTCCTGGTCCCTGAAGATTACATATGCTGTAGAGCGATTAAGCCCATGAGCCACAAACTTCTGAGCCCGCTGTTCTCTAGAGCCTGTGCTCTACAACAAGAGAAGGCACTGCAGTGAGAAGCCTGAGCACTGCAACAAAAAATAACCCCCTCTCACTGCAACTAGAGAAAGCCCGCACACAGCAACAAAGACACATCACAGCCAAAAATAAAAAAAGAGTATCTTTGTAAAAAATTCACTAGAGAGGTTCAGTAGCATCTTTGAGCTGGAATAATAAAGAACCAGCAAACTTAAAGATAGATCAATTGAGATTATTTGATTTAAAGAACAAAAAGAAAAGAGGACTGAAAAAAGTGAGCAGAGCCTCGAGTACTTGTGTAACATTGAACACGCTACACACTTAATGGGAGTTCAAGAAGAGAGAATTGGACAGAAAAAAAATTTGAAGAAATAATGGTCCAAAAATCCCCACTGTTTTGATGAAAAACATTAATTTACACTTCTAAACAAAGCCCAAGTAGACATTGTAAAACTGCTGAAAGAGGCAGAGAAAATCTTGAAAGCAGTAATAGGAAAATGATACATCATGCGAGGGAACCACAGAAAAGTAAAAGTGAAAGTCGCTCTGTCGTGTCCCACTCTTTGCGACCCCATGAACTATACAGTCCATGGAATTCTCCAGGCCAGAATACTGGAGTGGGTAGCCGTTCCCTTCTCCAGGGGATCTTCCCAACCCAGGGATCGAACCCAGGTCTCCTGCATTGCAGGTGGATTCTTTACCAGCTGAGCCACAAGGGAAGCCCAACCAGAATAAAGTTAACAGGTAATTTTGTATCAGAAACAAGAGAAGCCGGGAGTGAGCTGGCATATTCAAGTACTGAAAGAAAAAAATACTGTCAATTAAGAGGTCTCTGTCCAATAAAACATCTTTCAAAAATGAAGATGAAATAAAGACAATCCCAGAAAACAAAGCATGAGAATTTGTCACTTATAGGCCTGCCTTAAAAAAAAAACCCTAAATGTGGACTTCCCTGGTGATCCAGTGGTTAAGAAACTACCTGGCAATGCAAGGAACACAGGTTCAATCCCTCATCTGGGAAGATCCCACATGACATGGAGTAATTACCCCCGCGTGCCCTAGAGCCTGTGCTCTTCAATAAGAGAAGCTACCGCAGTGAGAAGCTCACTCACCACCGTGAAAATTAACCCCCCACTTGCCACAACTAGAGAAAGCCCACATGCAGCAACGCAGGCCCAGTGCAGCCAAAAATAATACTACTAAAGGACATCCTTGGGGAAAAAGGAAAGGACACGACAGTAACTTGAATCCACATGAAGAAATAGCACTAAGAAAGGCAACTGTAGAAGTAAATTAAATACAAAGACACTACAAACATATTTTTCTCTTTTATTCTCTTAATCAAGTTGAAAAAACAATTATCAGGTTAACAACAGAGAGAGAGAATAGAGGGACTTCCCTGGTGGTCCAGTGGTTAAGAATCACCTTGCATGGAGAAGGAAATGGCAACCCACTCCAGTATTCTTGCCTGGAAAAGTCCATGGACAGAGGAGCCTGGCTGGCTGCAGTCCATGGGGTTACATGACTGAGCATGTGTGCATGAGGGTGGAGGGTCACGGGTTGGTAGCAATAAACTGGTAGAACTAAAAAAAAAAAAAAGAATCACCTTGCAATGAAGGGAATGCAGGTTTGATCCTGGTCTGGGTACTAAGATCCTACATGCCAAGGGGTAACTAAGGCCAAATAACACAAGGAAAGATCCTGAAGGACACACAAAAGATTCTGTGTGCCACAATTAAGACTCAACACAGCCAGATAAATAAATAAAATTTTTTTTTAAAAAAAGGGAGAGAAAAGAGTTATACCAGAGAAAGGAAATGACACCAGATGGTAACTTGAATTCATAGAAGAAAATGAAAAAAGTACCATAAATGATAAAGATGTGGATTAATATAACAAATTCTATAAATATATTTTTTTCTTTCTTGTCTTAAATTTTTAACAAGACATAAGATTATATAAAGCAATAATTATAACACTATTCTTGGGTTTATAACATATATGGATACAATGTGTGAGAATATTAGCACAAAGGGTAAATGAGGGAATTGAGCTATATTAGGGCAAACTTTTGATAATTTAGTAGAATAGAGTTAGTATTAATCTGAAGTATATTGTGATAAATTACATATTGTAATGGAACTGAGATTAATAACTCAGTTATTATCTCTGGAACTGAGATTAATAACTCAAAAATGTAATAAAGAAACAACAGCAAAGGTATTAAAAAGCACATTAGAAAAGCATTTAGCACAAAAGAAGACAGTAAAGGAAGAAGCACAACAAAAACAAAAGAAGAAAGATACAGAAAAGAAAACTTTGTGAGAAATCCAGCTATATCAATAATTATAATAACTTAAATAACTTAATGATTAGCAACTTAAACAAGCAGATTAAATGTGGATGACTTAGTCACTATTGGACCAGATTTTTTTTTTAAAGATTCAATTTTACACTCCTTACAACAGATATTTTAAATCCATAGACATAAATAGGTTGAAAGCAAATGAATGAAAAAATATACATCATTTAAACCATAACCATAAGAGAAGTAGAGTGTCTACACCAACATTAGATAAAATGGACTTTAAGACCGAAAAATATACTAAGGGCAGAGATATTTTGTAATGATGAAAGGGTCAGTTTATCAAAATGATTTAATAATGAGCATCTAACAATGGAGTCCCGAAATACATGAACAAAGCCTGACAGAATTGAGGGAGAAATAGAGAATTCCATGATAGTAGCTAGAAAGACAAACTACTGAACAGGAGAAAACATTTGCAAACAATATGGCTGATAAGGGGTTAATCCAAAATATATAAACAGCTCACGTAACTCAACATCAAAAATTAAAAAAGAAAGAAACCTAGTTTAAAAATGGGTAGAAGACTTGAATAGACATTTTTCTAAAGAGGAAACTCAGATGGGCAGCAGCTGGCACATGAAAAGATGCTCAATGTCATTAATCATCAGAGAAATGCAAATTAAAACCACAATGAGATATCACCTCATACCCGTCAGAATGGCGACATCAAAAAGAAGGTAAATAAGAAATACTGGTGAGAATATGGAGAGCAGGCACCCTGTAAACTGCTGGTGGGAATGTAAACTGGTGCAGCCACTGTGAAAAACAGGATGAGGTTTTCTCAAAAAAAACTAAAACTAGAACTACCATGTGACCCAGCAACTCCACTCCTGGATATATATCCGAAAAAAAATGGAAACACTAATTCAAAAAGATATATGCACCTCAATGTTCACAGCAGCATGATTTACAATTGCCAAGATATGGAACCAACCTTCGTGTTCATCAATAGATGAATGGATGAAGAAGATGTATTGTGTGTGTATGTATGTATATATATATAAATCATATTCAGCCATAAAAAGGAATAAAATTTTGCCTTTTGCAGCAACATGGATGGACTTGGAGGGTATTATGCTAAAAGTGAAATAAGTAAAACAAAGAAAGACAAAATACTATATGGTATCACTTACATGTGAAACCTAAAAAAATAAAACAAATTAGTGAATATAACAAAAAAGAAACAGACTCACAGGTATAGAGAACAAACTAGTGGTTACCAGTGGGGAGAGGCAAGAGGAGAGGGGCAAAACAGGTTTGGGGATTAAGAGGTACAAACTTAATGTATAAAGTAAGCTACAAGGATATATGCGCAACATAGGGAACATAACCAATATTTTATAATAACTATAAATGGGGTATAAACTTTAAAAATTGTGAATCACTATGTCATACTTATAAGATATTGTACATCAACTATTCTTCAACAAGAAAATTTTAAAATTAAAAAATATAAGTGGTTAAATGGATAAATAAAAACCAAAAGAAAAATTTTTTTTTAATTTTAACCTATGCCTTTCAAAGTACTAGGGGGAAAACTCAAGAACATGCAACCCATATGGAAAAAAAAAAAGAAAAACAAGAGTAGTTGAAGATTTCAGAACTCCACTTTCAATAACGTGTGGAACAGCTAGCCCGAAAATCAGCAAGGATATACAAGACTTGAACAATACTATCAAACAAATTAATCTGCCATGTATTAGAACACTACCCAACAACGGGTAAAGAATCTGCCTGCAATGTGGGAGACCTGGGTTCAATCCCTGGGTTGGGAAGATCCTCCGGAGAAGGGAAAGGCTACCCACTCCAGTATTCTGGCCTGGAGAATTCCATGGACTGTATAGTCCATGGGGTTGCAAAGAGTCAGACACGACTGAGTGACTTACACTTTCACACTCTCACCCAACAACAGCAGGATTATACTTTATTTTCAAGTGCACAAAGAATATTCACCAAGATAGACAATATGCTAGGCTATAAAACAAGTCTCAATAAATTGAAAAGGATTAAAATCACACAAAATATGTTCTCTCACCAAATAGAATTAAATGAGAAATCAGCAACAGGAGAAAATTTGGGAAATCCCCAACTCTTTGACATGAAACAACATATTTCTAAATAACTCATGGGTTAAAAAGGAAATCCCAAGGCAAATTTTAAAATATTTTGAACCAAATGACCACACATAATACCAAAAGTTATAGAGTGCAGTTAAAGCAGTGCTTAGCAGCGAATTTATAGGTTTAAAAACTTATACTAGGAAAAGGTGTCAAATCAAGAACTTGAACTTCTACAGTAAGAAATTAGAAAAAAGAAGAGCAAATGAACCCCAAAGCAATCACAAGTAACAAAATAGTAAAGATTAGAAATCAATGAAATAGAAAGCAGAAAAACAAACAAAACCCAGTGAAATTAAAATGTAAGATTAACAAAACTGACAAACTTTAGATCGACCAAGAGAAAGGAGGGGGAAGGAAAAAAAAATACAAGTTACCAAAATAAAAACCAAAGAGGGAATATCACTAACAACACCACAGAAATTAAGAGTGATAAAGGAATACTATGAACAACTTTATGCCAACAAATCAGACAACTTAGATACTTAACATCATTAGTCTTTGTGTGTTAGTCACTCAGTAGTGTCTGACTCTTTGTGACCCCATGGACTGTAGCCCACCAGGCTCCTGTGTCCATGGAATTCTCCAGGCAAGAATACTGGAGTGGGTAGTCATTCCCTTCTCCAGGGAATCTTCCCAAGACCAAACCCAGGTCTCCTGCATTGCAGGTGGTTTCTTTATCCCCTAAGCCACCAAGGAAACCATTAGTCATTAAAGAAATACAAATTAAAACCACAATGACAGACTCGCCTGGGTGTCCAGTGGTTAAGACTGTACTCTAATGCAGGGAGCAAGGATTTGATCCCTCACCAGGGAACTAAGATCCCATATGCCACATGGCATAGCCAAAAAGAAAACAAAAACAATGAGATATCACCTCATATCCACTAGAATGGCTATAATCAAAAGATAATAACAAGTGTTGCTGAGGATATGGAGAAATGGGAACCTCAATGGCAACCCACTCCAGTGTTCTTGCCTTGAGAATCCCAGGGACAGGGGAGCCTGGTGGGCTGCTGTCTATGGGGTCTCACAGAGTCAGACACGACTGAAGAGACTTAGCAGCAGCAGCAGCAGCAGAAGAAAGCTTAACATAAATTTACCCTATGATGCAGGAATTTCACTCCTAGGTATATACCCAAGAGAAATGAAAACTTATGTTCACACAAAACCCAAAAATGTTCATAGCAGTATTATTCATAACAGTTAAAAAGTGGAGACAACTCAAATAACCACCAACTGGTTCAGTTCAGTTCAGTCGCTCAGTCGTGTCCGACTCTTTGCCACAACATGAATTGCAGCACGCCAGGCCTCCCTGTCCATCACCAACTCCCGGAGTTCACCCAGACTCACGTCCATCGAGTCAGTGATGCCATCCAGCCATCTCATCCTCTGTCGTCCCCTTCTCCTCCTGCCCCCAATCCCTCCCAGCATCACAGTCTTTTCCAAGGAGTCAACTCTTCGCATGAGGTGGCCAAAGTACTGGAGTTTCAGCTTCAGCATCATTCCCTCCAAAGAAATCCCAGGGCTGATCTCCTTCAGGATGGACTGGTTGGATCTCCTTGCAGTCCAAGGGACTCTCAAGAGTCTTCTCCAACACCACAGTTCAAAAGCATCAATTCTTTGGCACTCAGCTTTCTTCACAGTCCAACTCTCACATCCATACATGACCACAGGAAAAACCATAGCCTTGACTAGACGGACTTTGTTGGCAAAGTAATGTCTCTGCTTTTCAATATGCTATCTAGGTTGGTCATAACTTTCCTTCCAAGGAGCAAGCGTCTTTTAATTTCATGGCTGCAGTCACCATCTGCAGCGATTTTGGAGCCCAGAAAAATAAAGTCTGACACTGTTTCCACCGTTTCCCCATCTATTTCCCATGAAGTGATGGGACTGGATGCCATGATCTTCGTTTTCTGAATGTTGAGCTTTAAGCCAACTTTTTCACTCTCCTCTTTCACTTTCATCAAGAGGCTTTTGAGTTCCTCTTCACTTTCTG
The DNA here is from genome assembly GCF_019923935.1 of Bubalus bubalis. Taxonomy (NCBI): domain Eukaryota; kingdom Metazoa; phylum Chordata; class Mammalia; order Artiodactyla; family Bovidae; genus Bubalus; species Bubalus bubalis. The sequence goes on along the minus strand of NC_059158.1, from coordinate 34,371,276 downwards.
CCATAAGGGTGGTGTTATCTGCATATCTGAGGTTACTGATATTTCTCCCGGCAATCTTGATTCCAGCTTGTGCTTCTTCCAGCCCAGCGTTTCTCATGATGTACTCTGCATATAAGTTAAATAAGCAGGGTGACAACATACAGTCTTGACGTACTCCTTTTCCTATTTGGAACCAGTCTGTTGTTCTATGTCCAGTTCTAACTGTTGCTTCCTGACCTGCATATAGGTTTCTCAAGAGGCAGGTCAGGTGGTCTGGTATTCCCATCTCTTTCAGAATTTTCCACAGTTTATTGTGATCCACACACTCAAAGGCTTTGGCATAGTCAATAAAGCAGAATGGATCAATAAAAAAATAAAAATAAAACAATCTAATCATACAAGAGGATACTATTCAGCTGTAAAAAGGAGTGAAATACTGAGGCATGTAAAAACATGAATGAATCGCAAAAACATTACGCAAAGTTCAGAAAAAGGTGCAAAGTACCATACATTGTATGATTCCATTAAAAAAATTATTTATTTGGCTTTGCTGGGTCTTAGTTGTGGCATGTAGGATCTTCGTTGCAGCATGTGGGATATTTAACTGTGACACATGGGATCTAGTTCCCTAACCAGGGATTGAACCTCAGCACCCTTGCATTGGGAGTGCAGAGTCTCAGCCACTGGACTACCAGGAAAGCCCCTGTATGATTCCAGTTGTATGAAATGTCCAGGAAAGGTAAATCCACAAAGACAAGGAAGTAGATCAGCAGTGGCCTGGGGGCTGACTACAAATCAGAAGGAGGAATCTCTGGGTGGGTGATGGAAATGTTCTAAAACTGGATTGTGGTGATGGTTGTACAATGAATCACACATTTAAAATCCGTGAATTTATAATATATAAGTCACACTCAACAAACCTCTCTCAAAATGATGTATGAAAGTGTTAGTCGCTCAGTTGTGTCCAACTCTTTTCGACTGCATGGACTGCAGCCCGCCAGGCTCCTCTGTCCATGGGATTTCCCAGGCAAGAATACTGGTTCAGTTCAGTTCAGTCGCTCAGTCGTGCCCAATTCTTTGAGACGCCATGAACTGCAGCATGCCAGGCCTCCCTGTTCATCACCAACTCCCGGAGTTTACCCAAACTCATGTCCATTGAGTCGGTGATGCCATCCAACCATCTCATCCTCTGTCGTCCCCTTCTCCTCCTGCCCTCAATCTTTCCCAACATCAGGGTCTTTTCCAATGAGTCAGTTTTTCACATCAGGTGGCCAAAGTATTGGAGTTTCAGCTTCAACATCACTCCTTCCAATGAATACCCAGGACTGATCTCCTTTAGGATGGACTGGTTGGATCTCCTTGCAGTCCAAGGGACTCTCAAGAGTCTTCTCCAACACCACAGTTCAAAAGCATCTATTCTTTGGTGCTCAGCTTTCTTTATGATCCAACTCTCACATCCATACATGACCATAGGAAAAACCATAGCCTTGACTAAATGGACCTTTGTTGGCAAAGTAATGTCTCTGCTTTTGAATATGCTGTCTAGGTTGGTCATAACTTTCCTTCCAAGGAGCAAGCGTCTTTTAATTTCATGGCTGCAGTCACCATCTGCAGTGATTTTGGAGCCCAAAAAAATAAAGTCAGCCACTGTTTCAACTGTTACCCCGTCTATTTGCCATGAAGTGATGGGACCGGATGCTGTGATCTTAGTTTTCTAAATGTTGAGCTTTAAGTCAACTTTCTCACTCTCCTCTTTCACTTTCATCAAGAGGCTCTTTAGTTCCTCTTCACTTTCTGCCATAAGGGTGGTGTCATCTGTATATCTGAGGCTATTGATATTTCTTCCAGCAATCTTGATTCCAGCTTATCCTTTTCCAGTATGAAAAGGCAAAAAGATAGGACACTGAAAGATGAAATCCCCAGGTCAGTAGGTGCCCAATATGCTACTGGAGATCAGTGGAGAAATAACTCCAGAAAGAATGAAGGGATGGAGCCAAATCAAAAACAACACCCAGTTGTGGATGTGACTGGTGATGGAAACAAAGTCTGATGCTATAAAGAGCAATATTTCAGAGGAACTTGGAATGTTAGGTCCATGAATCAAGGCAAATTGGAAGTGGTCAAACAGAAGATGGCAAGAGTGAACATCAACATTCTAGGAATCAGCGAAGTAAAATGGACTGGAATGGGTGAATTTAACTCAGATGACCATTATATCTACTACTGTGGGCAGAAATCCCTTAGAAGAAATGGAGTAGCCATCATACTCAACAAAAGAGTCTGAAGTGCAGTACTTGGATGCAATCTCAAAAATGACAGAATGATCTCTGTTCATTTCCAAAGCAAACCATTCACTATCATGGTGATCCAAGTCTATGCTCTGACCAGTAATGCTGAAGAAGCTGAAGTTGAATGGTTCTATGAAGACCTACAAGACCTTTTAGAACTAACACCCAAAAAAGATGCCTTTTTCATTATAGGGAACTGGAATGCAAAAGTAGGAAGTCAAGACATACCTGGAGTAACAGGCAAATTTGGCCTTGGAGTACAGAATGAAGCAGGGCAAAGGCTAATAGAGTTTTGACAGGAGAACACACTGGTCATAGCAAACACCCTCTTCCAACAACACAAGAGAAGACTCTACACATGAACATCACCATATGGCCAACACCAAAATCAGATTGATTATATTCTTTGCAGCCAAAGATGGAGACACTCTATACAGTCAGCAAAAACAATACTGGGGGCTGACTGTGGCTAAGATCATGAACTCCTTATTGCCAAATTCAGACTTAAATTGAAGAAAGTAGGGAAAACCACTAGAGCATTCAGGTATGACCTAAATCAAATCCCTTATGATTATACAGTTGAAGTGAGAAATAGATTTAAGGGACTAGATCTGATAGAATGCTTGATGAACTATGGATGGAGGTTCGTGACATTGTACAGGAGACAGAAAGCAAGACCATCCCCAAGAAAAAGAAATGAAAAAAAGCAAAATGGTTGTCTGAGGAGGCCTTACAAATAGCTGTGAAAAGAAGAGAAGCCAAAAGCAAAGGAGAAAAGGAAAGATATACTCATTTGAATGCAGAAGTTTCAAAGAATAGCAAGGAGAGATAAGAAAGCCTTCCTCAGTGATCAGTGCAAAGAAAGAGGAAAACATAAGAATGGGAAAGACTAGAGATCTCTTCAAGAAAATTAGAGATACCAAGGGAACATTTCATGCAGAGATGGGCTCGATAAAGGACAGAAATGGTATGGATCTAACAGAAGCAGAAGATATTAAGAAGAGATGGCAAGAATACACAGAAGAACTGTACAACAAAGATCTTCATGACCCAGATAATCATGATGGTATGATCACTCACACCTAGAGCCAGACATTTTGGAATGAGAAGTCAAGTGGACCTTAGGAAGCATCATTAGGAACAAAGCTAGTGGAGGTGATAGAATTCCAGTTGAGCTATTTCAAATCCTAAAAGATGATGCTGTGAAAGTGCTGCACTCAATATGCCAGCAAATTTGGAAAACTCAGCCTTCGCCACAGGACTAAAGGTCAGTTTTCATTCCAATCCCAAAGAAAGGCAATGCCAAAGAATGCTCAAACTACCGCACAATTGCACTCATCTCACATGCTAGTAAAGTAATGCTCAAAATTCTCCAAGCCAAGCTTCAGTAATACTTGAACTATGAACTTCCTGATGTTCAAGCTGGTTTTAGAAAAGGCAGAGGAACCAGAGATCAAATTGCCAACATCCATTGGATCATGGAAAAAACAAGAGAGTTCCAGAAAAACATCTATTTCTTCTTTATTGACTATGCCAAAGCCTTTGACTGTGTGGATCACAATGAACTGTGGAAAATTCTGAAAGAGATGGGAATACAGACCACCTGACCTGCCTCTTGAGAAACCTGTATGCAGGTCAGGAAGCAACAGTTAGAACTGGACATGGAACAACAGACTGTTTGCAAATAGGAAAAGGAGTACATGAATACTGGAGTGGGTAGCCATTCCCTTCTCCAGGGGATCTTCCAGACCCAGGGATCAAACCCCAGTCTCCTGCAATGCAGCCACGTTCTTTACCGTCTGAACCACCAGGGAAGCCCCTGTATATTTTATACACATTCACACAGAAAAAAGAAATTTTAAAGGATGAGATAAAATGAATATAAAAATTTCCTGACCTCGTCCCACTTTGGAGACAACTAAACTAGCTACAAGAAAGGATGTGTTGTCCAGTGGTTAGAGATGTGGGTCCTGGAGCCAGGCTGCCTGAGTTCAGATCTCAGCTCTGCCACCTAAGAGCTGAATGACTCTGACGGAGCCATGAAAGCTCTCAGAGGTTCTGTCTCTCTGTCTATAAAATAGGGATGATTGATGTAATGAAGATCCTGCATGGCACAGCTGAGACCCAACACAGCCAAATAAATACATAAAAATAGTAAATATATTTTTCAATGGGGATGATAAGAAGAATTGATAATTAAGCAGGGTTTCAGGGGCTCCTGGCAAGAGACAAGGGGGAGGGGCCACTCCCAACCCACCCCTGGGGAGCGGTGACCACAGGATGCAGGCCCATTGCCCCTTTGGAGTCGTCCTCATTCCCAACTCCTGGGCAAGGCAGGTTCACCAAACCAACACATAAAGGAACTACTGTGTGCTTAGCACCAAGACAGTCAATCTGAAGGATGATGTTCCCCAGACGCACACTGTATGCAGACTGCCTCGTAGATTCACAGAGTCTGATCACTATTGTGAGCATGGAGAAACACAGACCCTGAGAGCACACTAATTCCTCAGAACACCAGCAGAACTGGCACTTCTCATGGCTGGAAAGAACTCTGAAAAGGAAATGTCAACGATGCCATGGCAATTCTGAGCAGCACAAGGAAGAGGGAGATAGGGGGAACCTTCCAGGTGGTGCCCATAGGAGAAGTGTATGCCTGTGAGGAGGGGAACCTAGACCTGCCAGCCTGTCACCAGCCTCTACAGAGCAGAGAATGCAGACGGCCTATGGGAAGGGTCCCAAACTCCTGAAGATCAGGTCAGTGCCCCTCAGCCCCTGCTCAGACCCTGGACCTGAGCTCTATTCTGGATCCCGCAGGCCCTGTCCAATCCTCACTGGCCCGAGAGGATGTCCAAGTTCATTGACCCCAGACTGCAGCTGTTCCCGGGTTACTGGGACTGACCTGACAGCTCCCAGGTCCTTGCTGAGTCATCAGACTCCGCCAAGTCACCCTCCTTGCAAACCTGGAGGGGGCTTCAGCTGCGTGGGCTCTGGCCTAGAGCCCCCCACCTTTCAGGTTGCAGAGGGAGGGGAACGGGTGGGTTTCCAGGAGCTTGCCTTCAGCCCACCCCAACTTTCTGCCCTCTCCACTGAGCAGTCACAGACTCATAATCACCCTCTAAAAATCACTTGCACCCCAAGTTGACTTCTAGAGATCACTCTCTTCAGAATAGGGCTCCAGCTAGAGAATTGCAGACGACCCTCTCCCACCCCAACTGTCTCTGCTGACAGCTTTCTGCTGTATCTCCGCTAGTCCATCCTCCAGCCACTGTCCCCTCCCAGCTCTCCCTCTTCTCCCTCCCTTTTGGGTAGCTCACACGTGGGACAGAGCAAAGATTCAGGAGGACACCAGTGACACTCCAGGGCTGACCTGAACTGGGTCCCCAGTTCTGCCCTTTATTGCTGTGAGATCTTGGACAAGCTGTTTGACCTCCCTGTGCCTCCGTTTCTTCACCTAAGAAGTGGAGATAATAATAGCACCTATCTCTTAGTTATTGGGAAGACTGGGATTAGAGACTGGCGTTACTACTGACTCCTTACCCATCCTCCTTCCCCCACCTCCCAGCCTTCACTCTCTCCCCCTACACATATCCAGGAATTACACAGAGAGGCGAGACACACATAAGCATTTCATTAGAACCACAGCCTTTCTGAGACCTGAGGGCAGTATTGTGTTGGAGCCAATTTGCTTGGGTTTAGACAATCCCATGGACGGAAGAGCCTGGTAGGCTGTAGTCCATGGGGTTGCTAAGAGTTGGACACGACTGAGCGACTTCACTTTGACTTTTCACTTTCATGCATTGGAGGAGGAAATGGCAACCCACTCCAGTGTTCTTGCCTGGAGAATCCCATGGACAGAGGAGCCTGGTGGGCTGCCATCTATGGGGTCGCACAGAGTCGGACATGACTGAAGCGACTTAGCAGCAGCAGCAGACAATGAAAAACATCTCTTCCCCACTTCTTCCTCATTAACTCTGCTTGGTAGGCTGAAATCAACTATGGTGGAAGTATTTACACCATGGACATTGGCAAATGCTACAGATAAAGACTTTTCCCCAGAAAGTTGGTTGTTAAACAATTACCAGCATATCACTGCCTGGAGATCAGGGTTCCCTGGGCATAATCACTACAGTTAACCCCTGGGAAAGGGCTGGAGGAGCCCTGAAGGGGCTGTGAGTAGAGATAGCCTACCCCCTTCTTCCCCCACCCCACCCCCCAGCTCCACTGCAACCCTGTTCCTGAACCACTGAGGTTGCCTCCTGACTGGGGTCTCCACCATAACTCAACCTCCTCTAATCTCCTCCCTAACCTGGAAGGCAAACCCATCCTAGGCCTTCTTCTTAGAATGAAGATAGGCCCACCAGGCTCTTCCTCTGAGTACTTCTCAAACTTATTTGTATTGCTCATTTCTGCCTTGGGCTTCCCTGGTGGCTCAGAGGTTAAAGCATCTGCCTGGAATTTGGGAGACCCAGGTTTGATCCCTGGCTTGGGAAGATTCCCCTGGAGAAGGAAATGGCAACCCACTCCAGTACTCTTGCCTGGAGAATCCCATGGAGGGAGGAGCCTGGTAGGCTACAGTCCATGGGGTCCCAAAGAGTTGGACATGACTGAGTGACTTCACTTTCTTTCACTTTCTTTTTCTTTCATTCCTGCCTCAGGGCCTTTGCCCCTGATATTCCCCTCTGCCTGGGCTGCAATTCCCAGCCTCCATGCCCATTTCTCAGAGCAAACTTCTAATCTTCAGATCTCAGGTGTTTCCAGGAAGACCTTCCCTAATTGTTCACCCTACCTTCAGGGAACAGTGCTTATCACTGTTTTTATCATTTTTATAGGGGTGATTATCTTAAATATTTCTCACTCACAAAGATGGTAAGTTTCAGGAAGGAATGTGATAAATATCTGCCCTATGGATGAATGAGTGAATAAATGAAAGATCTAGTTAGAACCCTGGCTTTAGGGAGTAAGCAACCCCTTTTAAGTCACGTGGGGAAGGCTATGTTTGTAGTCAGGGCCTGGGCCTCAGGTCAGAGTCCAGGTTCTTTGTCCCATCTTTGACCCACCATGGGACCCGGCAGCCTCTGTTTCCTCTTCTGTAAAACAGGATAATAATAAGGGCAATTACGTGTTTGGCATAACCCCAAAGTTGCTATGAGATCCCATACGATACCAACGCGAGAAATTTCTATGAACTGTCTAAACAAGTCTGTAGAGAGCTTGGGTTTAGGTCCCAGCCCCACTGCACGATAGCTGGGTTAGGTTGGAGAAGTTACTCAATCTCCTTGAGTTTTCATCTCCTCAACTGTGCAGTGCAATCCCGACCTCACAGGGCAATGGGCAGGTCAATCGCTCAGCCCCGAGTCTAACGCGGAGTAAGCACGGAGCGCCGTGGGTGGCCACGGTGACTGTTACCTTTGGCTCCAAACCTCTTTTACACAGGATCTGTGTGGAAGTGCTTATTGAGAAACCAGAGGACGATAGGATAGGATGTGTTTTTATAGTACACCTGGGCCAGGAGGGTGGATCAGGCCTCCTGGGGAGAGGCCGCCCTGAGCATCTCTTCTGGGCCAGGCACCGGGCTGCACACACAGCAAGGAGCGGCAGACCCTCTGGGTCGGCCCCAGGTGGTTCCTTCCACAGCAGCAGCCCAGGAAGAAGGTGAAGCTGGCCACCGTGGGAGCGTCTGGGGAGGCTCCGGCCATAGGCAGGAGCCTAGGGGAAACAGGACATTATGCAGAGAGGTTGGACTGCTCAGAGTGCAGGAATAGGGCCTCCCACGTGGACAGGCCATGCTGAGCACTTGACTGGAGCTCGGAAAGGCAGGTACCGCATCTGAGCACCTGCTGCCGGGCAGGCTCTAGCCTGGGCACTTCACACCACATCGGAACAATCCTGCCAGTAGGTGCTCCTAGCTCACTTTTTTCTGTCGTTGTTGGTGTGCTGGGTCTTCATTGCCGTGCAGGCTTTTCTCTAGTTGCGGTGAGCAGGGGCTACTCTCGAGTTGCGGTGCACCGGCTTCTCATTGCAGTGGCTTCTTTTGTTGCAGAGCGCAGGCTCCAGGGCGCAGGGCTTCCATAGTTGTGGCTCCCGGGCTCTCGAGCTCAGGCTCAATAGTTGTGGCGCATAGGCTTAGTTGTTCCGCGCCGTGTGGTTTCTTCCCGGATCAGGGACTGAACCCGTGTCTCCTGCACTGGCAGGTGGATTCTTTACCACTGAGCCACCAGGAAGCCCTCCTCACTCACTTTTAAAGGGAGGAAACAGAGGCTCAGAGCAGGCGGGTAACTTGCCCAAGGTCACTTAGCCAAAATGTGCTCAGCCACGAATCCTAATCCTAAACCAGCCGCTTTCCCTGCCCCATCCTGGTTTGCTGCGGAAGGAGGCCAGGCCCTGGGAAGACCTGCCCTGGGCTGCCTCAGGGGAAGAAAACGGAGTACCAGGACTCAGGGGCCTGGACACCCTCTCCCAAGTCTCTGCCACTTCCAAGTAGAGGTGGGGACTCTGTGTTCCTCTAGAAGAGTAATATCATTACGAGTATCATTAGATATAATTTAATGAGAGGTTATTATGTGCCGGTGAGCTTTCATTAACTCGTTAATCCTCAAAACAGCCCTGTGGCTGGGTCCCATGATTATCCCCATATACAGATGAGAAACTGAAGTCCCCAAAAGCCAGCATTGATTCCTCTGGCACCTCTTCTGCTTCCTTGGAAAAATAAGGTGTGTGGTCAGGGCACTGTGGAACACTGAACCAGAGGCATGTCATGACTAAGGAAGGGATGAGTGGGTTGGGAAGTCCCCCCTCACGTCTGCCCCAAGTCCCCCAGGCTGCAGTGAGAGCCTCACATTCCATAGCTTCTCTGGGCCAGTCAGCAGCCACCCCCCACCTCGTGGCCTTGGCCCCTCCTCTCCTGGGCGGTCGATTCTTCTTTGTTCCCTTGGCCCAGGGAAGCGTCCTTACCCCAGAGGGGGTGGCTGAGGTCATGGGTCTGTGCCCCCTCCCCAGGCCAGCCCGGCCATGCCGGCAGCCCCGTCAATCAGGTGCAGCCAGCTCAGCAGCTGGCCTTTTATTTCCTAAATTAAAAGGGCTTGTGATTCCTGATTGAATTAAAGGCGGGAAGGTCAGCTCTAAGACCAGCAGGGAGGTTTCAATCACGGGAGACTGGAGGCAGCCAGGGTGGGCAGGAGGGCAGGACGCGGAGCAGACGAGGTTGGGGCTGTCACTTCTCTCCCAGACCAGCCCGAGGTGGAGCACGGTGGAGAACGGTTACAGCCCCCGACACACGCACAAGCCTTTGGAGCATGTTGGTTTGAATCAGAGAAGTTTCATTTCCCTTTTGCCTCTTGCACAGTAGACAGCCTTCACCGCTGTACTAGGAAGCCTCACTTGCTTATCTATTGCTTAAATACCCTCAGTAAACTGCCTTCCACAGTGCGCCTCACTTCCTATCGACAGCAAGTTCTTTTTGGCTTCTCTTCCAAATTCCATATTGGGGACTTCCCTGGTGGTCCAGTGGTTAAGAATCCACCTGCCAATGCAGGGGACACGAGTTTGATCCCTGGTCCAGGAAGATCCCACATGTGGTACAGCTAGAGCCTGAGCTCTGCCACAAGAGAAGCCACTGCACAGGCCTGGATGGGAGTGGAGTTTGGGGGAGAATGGACACACGCATATGCTGAGGCCCTTCACAGTTCACCTGAAACTGTCATGACATTGTTGATCAGTTATACCCCAATACAAAATTAAAAGTTTAAAAAAAATGAGAGAGAAGCTACTGCAACAAGAAACCTGCACACAGCGACTAGAGAGTAGCCCCCACTCCCCGTAACTAGAGACAGCCAGTGCAGCCATAATTAAACAAATAAAATTTAAAAGCAAAACAAACTCCATGTTGGACCTTCAGGAGATGTGGAGGATGCAGCTTCTTGCTCTGGAGTCATAAAGGACATTTAGCCTGCTTTTCCTCCACATGTGACTCAGGCTCTGTGTGCTACAAACCTCTAGAGCCTTCCCAGAGACCTGGACATAAGAGAAGATTACAGCGAGCCTCAGGAGACCTCGGTCCTGGCTGTGTGCCCTGGGGAAAACCCCCCCTTTTTTTTGTCATGGGACTCAGTTTCCCCTTTTGTGCAATGGGCAGCACAGCCCTTACAGGGTTGGCCCCAGGCCTCCCTCCCTGGATAGCCAGGATTAGGATGTGACTTCTCGCGTGGTCTGGCAGTGAGCCTTCTTGTGTAACCATGGGGACCCCTGCCAAAGGACTAGTCAGGAGTGGCCAGGCCTTGATCCCTGCCCCTGCCAGGTGCATAGGGAAACCCTGGAGAAAAGGCCCCAATGTCTTCCCATGGTAGGTGTGAATGGGGTTAGACGTCAGGAGGAACTGACTTCCCAAATGAGGGTGGTTTCTGAAACAGATCATACAGAAGCCATCTCTCCCTCCTACCTCCCCACCTCAGCCCTAGTGGCATCTCCGTGGGGGAAGCCTAAGATATAAGGGTCACTCTTTAGCCTGTGAGACTGAGGTCAGACATGGGAAAGAACTTCCAAATAGTGGGCTAGATAAGGAGTGTCATACATCATCAAAGAAGGGGGTGCCCTGGGGCCTATTAAGGAACTGGGGAGTCACGGGCCACACATGAGGCAGTGGAGGTGAGATCTGGGCTGGGGTCCAGAGAGCAGTGTCCTCCTCGCTGGCCTTGAGCAGATCCTTCTCCTCTTCTGCAGAGGGGAGGTGATGATACCAGCTTACCAAACAAGGTAGGCTCAGGCTGCCAATGGCAGGGTGATGTGGGTGGCTTTGCTCTGTGTATTTGGATGTTGTACGTCCTTCCAAAAGTAAACCATATCATATTTTTAATGCCTTGGCATAGGTTGTGCCTTTCTCTACCGGCAGATCCACAGGCCCTTTCCAGCTGCTGTTGCAAGTACTTTGAGTGCATTGCACTCATTGAATCTTCTCAGTGACTGTCGTTAACCCCATTCAGAGAGCACACCAAGACTCAGAGAGGGCTAGTGACTGGTCCAAGCTTGGCAGTAGCCCTTAGCGGGCTCCAGGGCAGTGCTGCCATGATGAATATGTTCCAGTCTCTGCACGGTCCTACATGGTAGTCACCGGTCCCATGTGGCTTTCATCTTTTACTTTTTAAAATTTATATTTATATGATTTATTTGGCTGCGCTGGGTCTTAGTTGTGGTGCACGGCTTCAATCTTCCTTCTGGCTTGCAAATTCTTAGTTGCAGCACGTGGGATCTAGTTCCCTGACCAAGGATCAAACCTGGGCCCCCTGCATTGACAGCTCAGAGTCTTACCCACTCGACCACCATGGAAGTTCCCCTTGTGGCTTTTAAGCATTTGCCGTGTGACTCATGCAACTGGGGAACTTTGGATTCTAATTTTACTTAATTTTAGTAACAGCCACATGTGGCTAATGGCTACTGTACTTCAGACTCTGCTGAGCCATGAGCAGGGACCATCTAGATGTATTCCTGTCGTGTTCCAGCCACCCTCCTCCTGGCTGCTCCCAGCCCAGACTTCCATGAAAGCTCTCTTTTTCCCACATTCCTCTGTGAGAGCTCCTTTGTCCCACCCACAGCTCCCTGCAGATTCCCTACCTGCCCTGAAGGTGTCCTGGAATGCAGGGGCTGCCTGGGGCCTTATGTGTGAGCTCCCGGTGGGGTCTGACCCTGTGAGGTCTAAGAGCCTCACATGACACCAGGCAGAAAACACTGCTCCCCACTCCACAGGGGACCCAGCCCTCCTTGGTGGATGCTTAGCGACTCATGACAACTGGGGAGGCATGTGTAGACAGCCCTCCCACACCAGGGCCTCAAGCTGGAGGATTCCCCCCTGGGTCACACCCTCTCCTGGGTTCTGACAGGCCTCCAGCTCTGTTCCCAGGGCCCTGATGCAGCCCTGGACACTGGAGCCACAGGAAGGGGTCAGGCACAGGCACTGGGGTTCATAGAAGCTGGAAGGTTCCATCCCCCCAGGGAACTCCCATGAAGTAGGAAATGTTGTCAGCAAGGTGGGCAGGTGGGAGGAAGCATCTGCTGCAGGAAGAAGAGCGAAGTCAAGGGCACAGAGGCTTTTTGGTTTGGCTTCATGGTCACATGGGAAAAAAGGGTCAAAGCTACACAGAGCCAGATCAGAGCACGCAGCTGGCTGATAATATCGATAGCCACGTGTGTGCAGCGCTCCTTGCAGGCCAGCACCTTCCCCACCCGTCACACCCATTGATTCACTTGGTCCTCACAATCGCCTGAGGGGTGGATATGCCAGACAAACAAGGAAATGCAAGCTCCAAAAGAGAAAGTCACCTGCCCGGGTCCCAGAGCTGGCAGCTTGTGCCCCGACCGCCTGGCCTCGCCCAATGCTGCACACACCCGCCTCCTTCCTGAGACTCTGCCACTTCACTCTGCAAACAACAGATTTTAAGGAAGGTCTGGCTGGGTGTCTGCTGATTGCTGAGTGGGAATGGTGAGTGGGAATGGGAAAGGCTGGAGGCCAGGAGCCAGAGCAGGAATGGCTGCTTAATTGGGAAATAGGAGGCTCTTCCTGAGGTTCTTAGGAAACCAGGTCAGGAGCGTGAGGGAGAGGCCAGGTGGTGGGGGTGGGGCAGAGGAGGACTGGGTTAGAGAAAGAGAATTGAGTTTCAGTTCAGTTCAGTCGCTCAGTCGTGTCCGATTCTTTGCCACCCCATGAATCGCAGCACGCCAGGCCTCCCTGTCCATCAACAACTCCCGGAGTTCACTCAGACTCATCCAGCCATCTCATCCTCTGTCATCCCCTTCTCCTCCTGCCCCCAATCCCTCCCAGCATCAGAGTCTTTTCCAATGAGTCAACCCTTTGCATGAGGTGGCCAAAGTACTGGAGTTTCAGCTTTAGCATCATTCCTTCCAAAGAAATCCCAGGGCTGATCTCCTTCAGAATGGACTGGTTGGATCTCCTTGCAGTCCAAGGGACTCTCAAGAGTCTTCTCCAACACCACAATTCAAAAGCATCAATTCTTTGGCACTCAGCCTTCTTCACAGTCCAACTCTCACATCCATACATGACCACAGGAAAAACCACAGCCTTGACTAAACGGACTTTTGTTGGCAAAGTAATATCTCTGCTTTTCAATATGCTATCTAGGTTGGACATAACTTTCCTTCCAAGGAGTTAGCGTCTTTTAATTTCATGGCTGCAGTCACCATCTGTAGTGATTTTGGAGCCCAGAAAAATAAAGTCTGACACTGTTTCCACTGTTTCCCCATCTATTTCCCATGAAGTGATGGGACCGGATGCCATGATCTTCGTTTTCTGAATGTTGAGCTTTAAGCCAACTTTTTCACTCTCCACTTTCACTTTCATCAAGAGGCTTTTTAGTTCCTCTTCACTTTCTGCCATAAGGGTGGTGTCATCTGCATATCTGAGGTTATTGATATTTCTCCTGGCAATCTTGATTCCAGCTTGTGCTTCTTCCAGCCCAGAGTTTCTCATGATGTACTCTGCCTATAAGTTAAATAAGCAGGGTAACAATATACAGCCTTGACGTACTCCTTTTCCTATTTGGAACCAGTCTGTTGTTCCATGTCCCGTTCTAACTGTTGCTTCCTGACCTGCATACAAATTTCTCAAGAGGCAGGTCAGGTGGTCTGGTATTCCCATCTCTTTCAAAATTTTCCACAGTTTATTGTGATCCACACAGTCAAAGGCTTTGGCATAGTCAATGAAGCAGAAATAGATGTTTTTCTGGAACTCTCTTGCTTTTTCCTAGAGCATGTTAAATTTGAGGGGCCCTGACTTATATGCAGAGTACATCATGAGAAACGCTGGACTGGAAGAAACACAAGCTGGAATCAAGATTGCCGGGAGAAATATCAATAACCTCAGTTATGCAGATGACACCACCCTTTTGGCAGAAAGTGAAGAGGAACTCAAAAGCCTCTTGATGAAAGTGAAAGAGGAGAGTGAAAAAGTTGGCTTAAAACTCAACATTCAGAAAACAAAGATCATGGCATCCGGTCCCATCACTTCATGGGAAATAGATGGGGAAACAGTGGAAACAGTGTCAGACTTTATTTTTCTGGGCTCCAAAATCACTACAGATGGTGACTGCAGCCATGAAATTAAAAGACGCTAACTCCTTGGAAGGAAAGTTATGTCCAACCTAGATAGCATATTCAAAAGCAGAGACATTACTTTGCCAACAAAGGTCCGTCTAGTCAAGGCTATGGTTTTTCCTGTGGTCATGTATGGATGTGAGAGTTGGACTGCGAAGAAGGCTGAGCACTGAAGAACTGATGCTTTTGAATTGTGGTGTTGGAGAAGACTCTTGAGAGTCCCTTGGACTGCAAGGAGATCCAACCAGTCCATTCTGAAGGAGATCAGCCCTGGGATTTCTTTGGAAGGAATGATGCTAAAGCTGAAACTCCAGTACTTTGGCCACCTCATGCAAAGGGTTGACTCATTGGAAAAGACTCTGATGCTGGGAGGGATTGGGGGCAGGAGGAGAAGGGGATGACAGAGGATGAGATGGCTGGATGGCATCACTGACTCGATGGACGTGAGTCTGAGTGAACTCTGGGAGTTGGTGATGGACAGGGAGGCCTGGCGTGCTGCGATTCATGGGGTGGCAAAGAGTCGGACACGACTAAGTGACTGATCTGATCTGATCTGATTTGAGAACTTCAGGGGTCTGCAGCTCAGAGAAAAAGCCCTGAGGTAGGGACTTCCCTTGTGGTCCAATGGTTAAGACTTCACCTTCTAATGCAGGGGGTGTGGGTTCAGACCCTGTTCAGCAAGCTAGGATTCCACATGGTTGAGGGCCGAAAAACAAAATAGAAGCAATATTGTAACAAATTCAATAAGGACTTAAAAAAAAAAAGGTTAACATTTTTAAAAAATCTTAAAAAGAAAAACACCTGAGGTAGAAGAAACTACAGTTGAGGCCTCAAGAGGACTGATAAGGAAGGGAAACCCCAGTCTCACCCTAAGGCCTTCTGGTCTCTTCAGGACCAGAAGTGGGAGGCCTTCAAGGACATGGAGGAGGAGACCCCGGGGAACATAGGAGGTCAGCGTGCAGAGGCTCATCTCAGGAAGATGGAAACACAGAGGCCCCAGCAGATTCGGTGCCCGGGAGGTCCTGGCGGGGCCTGCAAAGCAAGGACCAGGGGTGAGCAGGGGCAGAAGGCAGGCCGTGTGGTGGGAAGTTGGGGTGGGGGGCATTCTCTGGGAAGAAGAGGAAGATGGGGCAGTGGTTGGAGGGGTAGTGGGGTGCACCTCTGGGGGGCTCCAGGCACGCCCCACTGCGTGTTAGTCCCTGGAGCTTCAGGTCCGCCTGCCTGGCTCCATCTTGTGAGAGTGGCTCCTCTGAGCTCCTCCCCCACACCCTCCCCAGAGCACTTTAAAAAGTGCTGAGCCCACTGCAGGCCCTGGGAAGGGTTTGCTGATTCACAAAGGTGGAGGGCATAGCAGCCAGAAGATAGCAGAGCCCTCACCCTGCCCTGGGGAGGGCGGGCATCCCGAAGCCTGGGCACAGGGTGGCCTGGAGGATGCAGGCGAGGCAGCAGCAACCCCGCCATCCTTCACACACACTCTGTGCCCGGGGGGAGGTTGGCAAGGGCCAGCCCCAAGAACCAGGAAAAGAGAGACCCACGGATGGACGCATAGTCTCTGAGGCAGAGGAGAAGAGAGGTCCAGATGAGCAGTCCTAGCACAACGGTTCTCCAGGAGAGGGCACAATTCCCGCCAGCAGGGAATCAAGGAGGGCTCCGTGGAGGAAGTGGCGCGAGTGCTGGGCCCCATAGAGGTAGAAGGAAAGTGCACAGGCAGGAGATGGAGAGGCCTTGCCAGCATCTGGCCAGGGGCCTGGTTGGTTAGCTCCTGCAGGGGCTGCCTGTGAGGGACGAGTGACATGAGGCCAAAAGGAAACTGGGTTCCAGTACAGAGAGCTTTGAACGTCCCACTGAAGAGTCTGAACTTTATCCTGCGGGCAGAAGCGAGCGCTTGCAGGACTGACAGCAGGAGGGACCCCTGGGGTAAGGGGGGTTGTGGGAGGGCAGCGTGGTCCTCAGTGGGAGAAAGGAGGAAGGGAATGTCCATGAGGACCCGCTCCAACTCTCCCACAGCCGGGCTGGTAAAAATAGCTAGGAATTCCGCTGGGATAAAAATAGATGTGGGCGGGGGTGTTCACCTGCACCAACAGGTAAGAAAAGTATGTCATGGCTGAGGGCCACCTGACAGGTCACGAGAGGTAGCCGGATCCCCACAGAGCGGCTGCCTCCTCCTCCACCCTTGGAGACCGAGGCCTTCTGGGCAGCTCTGAGCAAGGCCTGACCACGAGGTGCAGTCTGGAGTTGGCTCTCCTGGGCCTGCAGGCCACCCCCTCTCTCCCGCTCCGGTTCAGGGCAGGCGTGGCTTTGGACATCTTCTGAGAATCCTCTGGGCATCTCCTTACTTTCATCGTGTTTCTGAAAAGAGTCTCTTCCCCGAGGGCAAAGCATCTCTCTCCTAGAGCCCCTGTCTGCACTGGGTTTTTTTCTTGCTCTTATTTTTAGCTGTGCTCAGTTGCTCAATCGTGTCCAACTCTTTGGGACCCCATGCGCCGTGGCCCACCAGGATCCTCTGTCTGTGGGATTTCCCAGGCAAGAATACTGGACTGGATTGCCATTTTCTTCTCCAGGGGATCTTCCCAACCCAGGGATTGAACCTGAGTCTCCTGCAGTGGCAGGCAGGTTCTTTACCACTGAGCCATCAGAGAAGCCCATTTTTAGTTACCATTCAGTAAAATGTACTTTCTTTTCCTTCTAGAATACAGTTCTATGAATTTTAACATATGTCTAGATTCATGCAACCACCACCACAATTCAGGATACAGAACTGTTCCTCATCCCCTAAAAATCCTTCATGCTATCCCTTTATAATAAGTTACACCCTCACCACACCCATAACCCTGGCAACCACTAATCTGTTTTCCATCACTATAATTTTGTCTCTTCGAGACTGTCAACTAAATGGAATTGTTCAACACATAACCTTTAGACTAGTTTCTCTCACGGAGCATAAATGTCTGAGATCCATCCAAGTTGTTGCATGTCTCTATATCGTGCCTTTTAATCGTTGAGTAGTATTCCATTGTCTGGATGTACCATACTTTATTTAACCATTCACTCACTGAAGGACATTTTAATCATTTCCAGCTTTCGACTATTATAAATAGAACTGCTGTACAAGCTTTCATGTGAAGAAAAGTGTTCATTTCTCCGGGATTTCTGGGTCATGTGGGAAGCATATGTTTAACTTTACAAGAAACCAACATACCTTTTTCCCAAGTGCATGTACCACTGTACATTACCACGGGCAGTATATGAGGGTCCCAGTTCCTCTGCATTCTTATCAGCACTTGGTTCTGTCAAATAGGTTTTTTTTTTAATTCTTTCATTACATATAATTGTATGTTTGGGTTTGTTTTTGTTTTTTTTCCTTTGTTGGCTGCACTGGTTCTTCATTGTGTCTCACGGGCTCTCTAGTGCAGAACGACTTTAGTTTCCCCGCAGCACGTGGGATCTTAGTTCCCCAACCAGGGATCAAACCTGCGTTCCCTGCCATTGGAAAGCAAATTCTTAACCACTGGACCACCAAGGAAGTCCCAAGAGTTTTTATTATAGCTATCCTTATAGGTGTGTTTTTTCTGGAATTTGTGTGGTGTATCTCATCAAGATTTCCACTCGCATTTCCCTCATGGCTAATGATGTTGAATATCTGCTCACGCATTCGGCTGTCATCTTTACATCCTTATGGTGAAGTGTCTGCACAAGTCCTTTGTCCAGCTTTTAATTGGGTGGCTTGTTTTCCTACTGTTGAGCTTTGAGAGTTCTTTACAGAATCTGGATAGAAGTCCTTTTCTGGGTGTGCGGTTTGAAGATATTTTTTCCCACTCTGAAGTTAGTCTCTTCGTTCTACTGGCAGTGTCTTTGGCATAGCAAAAGTTTTTAATTTTAATGAAGTTTGATTTATCAGTGT
The DNA here is from genome assembly GCF_019923935.1 of Bubalus bubalis. NCBI lineage: Eukaryota > Metazoa > Chordata > Mammalia > Artiodactyla > Bovidae > Bubalus > Bubalus bubalis. The sequence goes on along the minus strand of NC_059158.1, from coordinate 34,353,009 downwards.
TTCCTTTCATGAATCATGTTGTCGGTATCATTTTTAAAGCCCATCACATCACCCTGAGTCATGAAGATTTTCACTTATGTGATCTTCTAAAAGTTTTACAGTTTTATGTTTTACATGTAGATCTCTGATCCATTTTGATTTGCTCTTTGTATTTAGGCCAGAGCTAATATTTTTGCTTAGGGTGACCAATTGCTCCAACGCCATCTGTTGAGAAGACTACATTTCCTCCACCAACATGTCTATACCACTGTACGTGCTGATCACATTTGTGTGTGTAAATTTCTGGATGTTCTATTCTATTTCGTTGGTCTATTCCATCGCTTCGCCTTGATTACTGTCTTGATGACTGTAGTTTTATGCTAAGTCTTAAATTCAGATGGATTCCTCCCACTTTATTTTTTGTTTTCAAAATTTTTTTTTGTTATATAGTTCTTTACCCGTCTGTAAATTTTAGAATCTACTTGTTAATATCTAGCCCTTGTTAATATCTAATTCCTGCTGAAATACTGATCAGCATTGTGTCCAATCCATAATTCACTTTGGGAAAATTGACATCTTTAGTACATTGAACCTTCCAACCCATGGATACAGTATACTGTTGATTTATATCGGTGCTCATTGATTTCTTTTTTTTTTTTTTTTGGCCACACCTGTAAGGCATGTGGGATCTTAGTTCCCTGACCAGGGATTGAATCCAGGCCCCCTGCAGTGGAAACATGGAGTCTTAGCCACTGGGCCACCAGGGAAGTCCCTCCATTGATTTCTTGCAAAAGCATTCTGTAGTGTTCAGCATATAGATCCTGCATAGCACATTATGGTCTTCATTTGTTCAGCTAATACTTGGCTCCTCCATTAGCCTATCAGCCCCAAAAGGGCAGGGATCACATCCATGTTGCACCTGCTATGTTCAGTGAGCTCCCAGGGGTCTGCCTGTGTGAAGCAGGCTTTCACTAAGTATCTCTGAGTGAATGGCAGTACTTCTGCATTCATTTTATGTAATCTTCTCTAAATCCCTTCAGGACAGAGATTATGCTCCTTACTTCATGAAGGAGAAAACCAAGGCTTGGAAAGGAGCTATAGTAAGCATCATTCTAAGACTGGAGCTAAAGATTCACATCCCTTGGCATACATACCCTATAAAATCCCCTCCCTTTATTCAGGGAAAATACCCCTGAATATGATGAGATATCATTTCTATTATTAGATCATACTCCATGGCAAAGATGAAAGTATTTTGCAGATGTAATTAAAATCCCTAAGCAGTTGACTTTGAGTTAATCACAAAGGAGATTTTCTTGGGTGGGTCTGACCTAATAAGGTGTGCCTTTAAAAAAAAGAAAGAGTTTTTTAAGAAAATGTGGACCATTTTTAGTCTTTATTGAATTAGTTTCCCAGGGAGCACTAGTGGTAAAGAACCCCCTGCCAATGCAGGAGATGCAAGAGATTCGGGTTCGATCTCTGGCTCAGGAAGATCCCCTGGAGTAGGAAATGGCACCCCTCTCCAGTATTTTTGCCTGGAAAATTCCATGGGCAGAGGAGCCTGGTGGGCTATAGTCCACAAGCAACTGAGCACACACACATTGAATTTGTTACAATATTGTTTTTTGTTTTGTTTTTTTTTAATGTTTTGGTTTTTTGGCCATGAAGAAAGAAATAGCAACCCACTCCAGTACTCTTGCCTGGAAAATCCCATGGACAGAGGAGCCTGGTAGGCTACAGTCCATGGGGTCGCAAAGAGTCAGACATAACTGAGCAACTTCCCTTCCTTTCCCTTTTTGGCCTTGAAGCATGTGGGATCTTATCTCCCCAACCAAAGATCAAACCCACACCCCCTGCATTGGAGGGTGAAGTCTCAATCACTAAACTGCTAGGGAAGTCCCTAGGTGTGCCTTTTAAATGAGAGTCTAGAGGACACAGATGAAAGGAGCCAGGGAGGTTTGAAATAGCAGAGGTGCTCTCCTGTTGGCCTTGAGGAAGCAAACTGCCATGATGTGGAGCGGGTCACATGGCCAGGAAGAACATCGGCCTCTAGGTTGAGGCCCCCAGTTCCCCAGCTGCAAGGAACTTGGCAGAGGTGATCTTAGATGACATCATAGTCCCAGCCAACACCTTGATTTCAGCCTGCTGCAACCCAGGACAGAGAACCCAATGATGCTGTGCCCAGACTTCTGAGCTACAGAAACTGTGCAATAACAGATGGGTGTGGTTTTAAGCTAAGTTTATGGTGATTTGTTATGCAGCAATAGAAAGTGAACACAAGGCCCTATGCTAGGGTCCCCGCGTGGGTCTCTAGGCTCTCAAGATCTTTCTCCCCACCATTCAAGCAGCTCCTGATGGCTTCTCCTCTTAGGGAGCAAGAGGAGCCTTCCAAGTTCATGCCTTTTGTTCTGCTGTATTTTGTTCTTTTGTTTGGACCTCAGGCTTACAGAGATCTGTGATACTCATTAATGGTCCATAGGCAGCCCATTTCAATTTATGTTGGTTAGTTAGTTGGTTTTAATAACACAATGAACTTACTTACCACCACCCAGAACAATAGCTAGTTCTTGAGAATAACCACATCTCACCATGGCCCTCACTCCTCTCAGCCCTTCCACCTGCGGTAAGTCATCTAAATTTAACATTCGTCATTCTCTTGCTTAATACTTTATAGAGTTTAATCACATCCATGTGGATTCCATAAAATTCATTTTAACATTTTATTGGTTTTTAACTTTATAAAAAGAATCATGGGATACATAATTTCTAGGGACTTTTTCATCTCAATTTTTTATTCCCAAGATTCATGCATAACGTGGCAAGGTAAAGTAGGCCATTCATTTTGACTGCTGTATAGTATTTCATCCTGTGACCACACAGCCACAGCCTGTTCATCCACTCTGCTGCTGATGGGTATTGGGGTGGTTTCCAGCCCTACTACCGTCAACAGCGCTACTCTGAACATTCTCATCAAGTCTCCTGGTTAATTAATTCATTTCTGTGTCTAGTTCTGCTTGAATAAAGGCAAGGAAAGGACTTTGTTTCTTTGTCACAGGGGAAACAGGAGCCTAATAGAACTTCCCACTAGGGCCCCACCCTTGACTGCTGGGAGTGATTGCTCCCACTGCACTCACCCCAAACTGCTGCTCCCAAAAGATACATCCAAATGCCGACAGCCCAAACACGCAGATATGGGGCCTTGAGCCCCGATGCCACCCACCCAGGGAGTGTCAAGAGCACTCAGCTACTCCGCCCCCACCCGAGTTTCAAACTCGAGAATCAGCTCCAAGGAAGCTCCGTGACCTCAGTGGCAGCTCCCTCACGGCTTTGGCCTCAGGGATATCACTCTGTGCACTCGGAACTCAATATTCCAGAGTGTCCCCTGGCCTAGACCACCACAGAACAAGCGATGATGGCAAGGGCAGCAGCAAGTTGGCCAAGCGGGAAGTGAAATGTAGCCCCAGGCCAGCCCCTGCCCTGCCGGACCTCGATGGAGACCCTGGTTGAGTCACTGACCCCTCTGGAGCTATAGTGTCCTCACACAGCCCAGAGGTGATGCACACCCAGTGAGATAAGAGGTTTGACATCTGGCTGGAGGGAAAGTACGAGAGTGTGGAAAGGCCTGAGAGCAGTGCAGGGTCCTTCCTGTACAAAGCACTCTACCCAGGGCTGAATAGAAGTGATGCTCATGCCCGGACTCCCTAACTGCATTGTCACATGAAGCAGGAGGGGACGACACCCTCTCCAGGCTGTAATCCTGTCTCCCTGCCCCCTGACTGCCCTCTCAGCACAAGCTGACCTCACCTCCATGGGTGGCATGGGGAATGAGACTCCTGGCTATGGGACAAGGGAGCCCAGCAGCTAGGGACTCAGCCCTCTGCAAACAGAACTGAGTCAAAACCCCAGCTCCACCCCATTCTAGCTGTGTGACCAGGCAGCTTGCCTAACGTTTTCTACCCTCAGTTTCCTCACCTAGACAATGCTCTATGATGTCGTGATTAACAGTCCCCTCCTTGTGCTCCCATCTTGACTCTGCCACTTACTAGATATGTGACCCTGGACAAGTCACTGAATCTTCTGGTGCTTTGGTTTCCTCAACTGTAAACTAGGGTTGCAAATGCTGCTGCTGCTGCTAAGTCGCTTCAGTCGTGTCCGACTCTGTGCGACCCCATAGACGGCAGCCCACCAGGCTCCTCTGTCCCTGGGATTCTCCAGGCAAGAACACTGGAGTGGATTGCCATTTCCTTCTCCAATGCATGAAAATGAAAAAGTGAAAGTGAAGTCACTCAGTCGTGTCTGACTCTTAGAGACCCCATGGACTGCAGCCCACCAGGCTCCTCCATCCATAGGATTTTCCAAGCAAGAGTACTGGAGTGGGGTGCTATTGCCTTCTCTGTGCAAATGCTAGCCACCTCACAAATGAAAATTAAATGAGTTGATGTTTGTAAAGAGATTGAATGCCTAGCACACAGTAAGATCTCAGTAGTGACGATCAGCGGAGAAGGCAATGGCACCCCACTCCAGTACTCTTGCCTGGAAAATCCCATGGATGGAGGAGCCTGGTGGGCCGCAGTCCATGGGGTGGCTAAGAGTCAGACAAGACTCAGCGACTTCACTTTCACTTTTCACTTTCATGCATTGGAGAAGGCAATGGCAACCCACTCCAGTGTTCTTGCCTGGAGAATCCCAGGGACGGGGAAGCCTCGTGGGCTGCCGTCTATGGGGTCGCACAGAGTCGGACACGACCGTAGCGACTTAGCAGCAGCAGTGACAATCAGAGTGATAGTCAGCATCATTCATTCATTTACTTAAGTAGTTTCAGTGGTGGGGGAAAGTCAACTATGCACCAGGCACTTTGTCTAAAACTGTCGGGGAGGGACTTCCCTGGTGGTCCCGTGGCTAAGACATTTTGCTTCCAGGTTTGCAGGGGGCCCAGGTGTGATTCCTGGTCAGGGAACTAGATCCCACAGGCTGCAACGAAGATCCTGCACGCTGCAATGAAGACTGACGATTCTTCGTGCTGCACCTAAGACCCAGTGACAGGGAGGCCTGGCGTGCTGCGATTCATGGGGTCGCAAGGAGTCGGACACGACTGAGCGACTGATCTGATCTGATCTGATCTGATCTGTATATAAGCTACAGGGGAAACACAGCAGAGAAAGACCGCCTTCAAAATTCAAAATCTCACCACCTAAAGACTCTGAGACAGACCCAGGCACCCAAGAGGGGCGGAGGAGGGGCTGCGCTGCGTGTGAACTGGGTGCTCGGCTAGAGAGAAATCAGGGCGCTTCATGAGGGAGGTGGCGCTTGGGCACAGGGCCTTTAGGAGGACTGGGGGTTTGTACGGAGGAGGAAGAGGGCAGAGAGAAGTGCTTTATCCAGGCATTACTGTCCAGCAACATGGGGAACACGCCTCTAGGTGCAGCTAAGTCTTAGCCCTTCCCTGTTCAGAGAAGAAATCGAGGACCAGAAAGAAGGGGTCCTGCAAAGCCCAGTTTGGTGGCAGAGACCCTAAGACTCCAGGCCACACCCTGACATCAGTGAAGCTCCATCACCCTGCCTGGTCAGCTACTGCGGTGTAGCGGAGCACCCCAGAACTGAGTGGCTGAAACAAATCGCTTGATAACTTCTCATGTGCCTGTGGGTCGGGGTCCTGGGATGGGCCTGGGAAGGGTTCTGGCTCAAGTTCTGTCCTATGGTTTTAGTCCAATGGTGGCTGCAGCTGGAGCTGCAGGAGACAGTCTGGACATCTCTGCTCTTCACATAGTCAAGGCCTGGCCATATGGTCTCTCGTCGTGAGTAGTTTGGGCTTCGTCCCAGCACATGCAGCCTCTGGGCTCCAGCAGCAAGCTTCCAGCCAGCAGTTTGGACATCTTCTCTGTCTCAGCCCTAGAGTCATGCAGAGTCTCTTCCGCCACTTCCTATTGGGCACAAATCCACCCAGATTCAAGGGAAGGGGGGCCAGACTCCACCTCTTGACAAGAGTGGGCAAGATTCTAGAAGAAACTGTAGGATGGGAGACTTGGGGGAAATGACACCTGCCACCTGTACCTCCTGACCCCTGGCCTTGCTGCCCCTCCAGGGGGACATACCCCACCTGCAAGCAGGGGTCCCCCTAATAACGCACCTTGAGAAGGGCAGTGGATGGAGGTGGGGAGTTAGGGAGTGCAGGGCCAGTTACACAGAGTAGAAGGATCTCAGGTGGGAGATCCCCAGGCTGAGAAGGAAGCATTCCCTCCACTCCAGCCAGAAGCCAAGCACGGGGGGAATGAAGGCCTCTGGAAAAAGAGGCAGCCAGCTGACGCTGCCAGCCCAGTTTTGGATGGGGGAGGAAACTGGGCTTCCCCACATCCCAAAGGTCAGAAGGAGACATGGGCTATCCCCAGAGTGGGGTCAGGGTCCAGGCCCCAGGTCCAGCCAGCCTCCCACTCAATACTCCTGTGTTTCCATGTCCCGTTAGTGGTAAAGAGCCCTCCTGCCAATTCAGGAGATACAAGAGACTCAGATTTGATCCCTGAGTCGGGAAGATCCCTGGAGAAGGAAATGGTATCCCACTCCAGTATTCTTGCCTGGAGAATTCCATGGACAGAGGAGCCTGGAAGGCCACCATCCACAGGGCTACAAAGAGTCAGATGCAATTGAGCACACACATCAAAACATCCCAGGTCCTGGCTGCAGGCTAACCCGGTCCAGTCCCCCGACACCAGAACTGCCATCTCACAGCCTCAGAAGAGGGAAGCAGGGCTGTCAAAGCCCCCGTCTGGGATGGGGTCCACGGGCAGAGTCCGCATGGGCTCTTCATACCTGCAGGAGTTCCCAAAAAATCAGCTGAAGCCTCTGCTAACAGAGGCCTGCAGGCAGGAGGACCTAGATAGAGGAGAACCAGTCTCACCTCCAGGGGTCAGGAACCAGAGGCTGAGCCAGGCCCACCCACCACCCACAAATCCCCAAAGCCGGGCCTTGGGAGAGGGGACCTGCTCACACCTGCCACCACCATGAAATATAGTTGACCCTTGAATGATGTGGGGGGTGAGAGGTGTTCAGGTGTGTATGACTCATAGTCCTTTGCATCCACCCAACCACAGACCATGTCTGATTGTAGTATTTATTATTGAAAATTATTTGCATAGAAGTGGACCCAAGCAGCTCAAACTCACGTTGTTCAAGGGTCAACTGTGTGCTTGATTATTCAAAGCACCTTTCCCGAGGTTCTCCCACAGGCTGTCAGGATCCAGGGAGACGCCCACACCCTGTGCAGTCCGTGGGGCAGCGAGGCAAACATCAGTCATCATTACTGTGGGCTCTGCACAGGGAGGGGCCAGCCTAGAGCTGTGGGTTTTGGGGTTTTGGGTTTTTTTTGCCATTCTGCACAGCTTGTGTGATCTCTGTTCCCTGACCAGGGATTGAAACCAGGCCCTCAGCAGTGACAACACCAAGTTCTAACCACTGGACCACCAGGGAGTTCCCAAGCTGTGCTTTAGAAGATTACTCTTGGGAGAAGGTTAGAGGGGGCAGTCTTCCACTTGCCTCCCACTCTGACCCCCAGGAATTAGATTCTTCAGAGAGAAAGTCTCTACCTTAGCCTGGTTTCCTCCAAGAGTGGGGTTTGAGAGGGCTTTGGGCTGGAGTACAGATAATTTATTTTTGAAGTGACCCCAGGGAGCAGGAGTGACAAAGGACAGGGGACAGAGTGAGCCAGGGAAGTGGAGTCAGCCAATACCAGGAGGTTTTGGCACATTAGCTACCCTGTGGGTGACTGGTGACCCAGCAGGGACCTATTTAAAAGTCTTAGGACATGTGTCTCAGAATTGTCTGCCCAGGGCGTCCCTGGTGACTCGGGGGTAAAGACTCTGCCTGCCAATGCTATTGACTTGGGTTTGATCCTTGATCCATGAAGATCCCGCCTGCAGTGGAGCAGCTAAGCTCGTGTGCCACAACTATTGAGCCTGTGCTCTAGAGCCCGGGAGCCACAACTACTGAGCCCACGTGCTGCAACCGCTGAAGCCCGCGTGCCTAGATCTCATTCTCGGCAACAAGAGAAGCCGCTGCAAAAGCCTTGCCCTGCAACGAAGGGCAGCCGCTGCTTGCCGCAACTAGAGAAAACCCACACAGCAATGAAGACCCAGCACAGCCAAAAATAAATAGTTTGGGTTTTTTGGTCGTCTGCTCAGGAGGGCAAATAGGGAAACATTTATCTGTTGGCTTCTGTCCTTCTATTGAGCAAAAGTGTCCCCCAGGGGCCTTCTTTCGAAGGTGTGCACACGGGGGAGACCTCAGGGAGGTCTCAGGCTCCAAGGAGGAGATCCCTGTGTAGGACCTCGGAGAAACCCCGGGGAAGGAGGTGGAAGGCTCTGGGCTCAGCTAGGCTCTGTCTGATGGAACCTGCATGGAGGGGTTTGAAGAAGCGTGGGGCCTAGAGAAGCTTGGACCCTGGTGTCCCTCATGGGCCTTTGCCTTCCCGCCTCCGTCAAGCCATCAGCTGCATCAGTAGCTGCCTGCAGGGCAAGCTTTTGAGAATGTGAAAAATACTTTCCTACAACCAGGGAAAGCTCAAAGCTTGCCCCACCCCTCAAGCCCCCCACCCTCCCCTGGTGTGGAAGCAGGCGAGTTCTAAGTACTCGGTTTCAGAGCCCTGCTCTGTCCAGCTCAAGGACCAATCTGGTTTAGCTTCTGAACAGCTTCCCTCGCCAGGGGGCCTAGGCCTGGAAGGAAGCTCAGTCTGTTCTGCCTGGAACTGCGGCCAGAATCTCCCCCTAAGTGCATGGCTGCTCGTGGCCCCCCGCCCAGCCTCTCCACAAGTACTTGTTTCCTGCCCAGCCAGCCGACCTCACTTCATTTCTCTGGCAGCAGCTGGGTCGGGCTCCTCCACCTTCCCCCTACTCAGCGTCTTGCTGTTTTCCGGGGCAGCACCTCCAGCGCCCTCCCACCTACCCCGCCAGCTCCAGACATTGGCAAGGGCTGTCCCGGCCCCCCGTGGCTTGGCCCTTTCCGAGCCTCTTTGGGGCCCTGCCCGAATCAGCAATGACAAGTACCTTCTCTTCCTTCTCCCTCGCACAAGGTGACCATTGTCCACCGCACAAGGGAGGACCATCCGTGTTCACGCTGCGGCGGAGAAAGGATGTTTACCTGAGAGAGTCCTCAGCACTGCTTCACGCTGCGTGCAGCCACTCCACCCCGTGTCACATGCAGGCCAAGCATGTATCTCTCCCAGGCCCACATTACAGGTGCAGAAAGCAGGCCTGCAGGGCACAGAGTGGGCAGGCAGGCTCAGGAGAGGCCCAAAGGCTCAGAACAGGATCAGGTCAGGCCCACAGGTGGCCTCCACTTGCAGAAATGAGGCTTTGGCAGGTCTTACCGCTGGGGTAAGACCTAGAGCCAGACATCCTGAAATGTGAAGTCAAGTGGGCCTTAGAAAGCATCACTACGAACAAAGTTAGTGGAAGAGATGGAATTCCAGTTGAGCTATTTCAAATCCTAAAAGATGATGCTGTGAAAGTGCTGCACTCAATATGCCAGCAAATTTGGAAAACTCAGCAGTGGCCACAGGACTGGAAAAGGTCAGTTTTCATTCCAATCCCAAAGAAAGGCAATGCCAAAAATGCTCAAACTACTGCACAATTGCACTCATCTCACACACTAGTAAAGAAATGCTCAAAATTCTCCAAGCCAGGCTTCAGCGATACGTGAACTGTGAACTTCCAGATGTTCAAGCTGGTTTTAGAAAAGGCAGAGGAACCAGAGATCAAATTGCCAACATCCACTGGATCATCGAAAAAGCAAGAGAGTTCCAGAAAAACATCTCTTTCTGCTTTATTGACTATGCCAAAGCCTTTGACTGTGTGGATCACAATGAACTGTGGAAAATTTTGAAAGAGATGGGAATACCAGACCATCTGACCTGCCTCTTGAGAAACCTATATGCAGGTCAGGAAGCAACAGTTAGAACTGGACATGGAACAACAGACTGGTTCCAAATAGGAAAAGGAGTACGTCAAGGCTGTATATTGTCACCCTGCTTATTTAATTTATATGCAGAGTACATCATGAGAAACGCTGGGCTGGAAGAAGCACAAGCTAGAATCAAGATTGCCAGGAGAAATATCAATAACCTCAGATATGCAGATGAGGTAGAAAGTGAAGAGGAACTAAAAAGCCTCTTGATGAAAGTGAAAGAGGAGAGTGAAAAAGTTGGCTTAAAACTCAACATTCAGAAAATGAAGATCATGACATCTGGTCCCATCACTTCATGGGAAATAGATGGGGAAACAGTGTCAGACTTTATTTTTTGGGGCTCCAAAATCACTGCAGATGGTGTCTGCAGCCATGAAATTAAAAGATATTTACTCCTTGGAAGAAAAGTTATGACCAACCTAGATAGCATATTCAAAAGCAGAGACATTACTTTGCCAACAAAGGTCCGTCTAGTTAAGTCTGGTTTTTCCAGTGGTCATGTATGGATGTGAGAGTTGGACTGTGAAGAAGGCTGAGTGCCGAAGAATTGATGCTTTTGAACTGTGGTGTTGGAGAAGACTCTTGAGAGTCCCTTGGACTGCAAGGAGATCCAACCAGTCCATTCTGAAGGAGATCAGCCCTGGGATTTCTTTGGAGGGAATCATGCTAAAGCTGAAACTCCAGTACTTTGGCCATGCAAAGAGTTGACTCATTGGAAGAGTTGACTCATGCAAAGAGTTGACTCATTGGAAAAGACTCTGATTCTGGGAGGGATTGGGGGCAGGAGGAGAAGGGGACGACAGAGGATGAGATGGCTGGATGGCATCACCGACTCGATGGACGTGAGTCTGAGTGAACTCCGGGAGTTGGTGATGGACAGGGAGGCCTGGCGTGCTGCGATTCATGGGGTCGCAAAGAGTCGGATATGACTGAGTGACTGAAATGAACTGAAATGACCCCTGGGGGTTCTCTCTGTTCAGGCTCTGTTCATCCCATCTCTCCTTCCCACCTCCTCATTCAACCCTGCCAGCTCCCCTCCCCACAGCAGGTGTTCTTATCGCCCCACCTTTTTAATATTTACTTATTTGCCTGCCTTCGTTCTTAGTTGCAGCACGCAGGGTATTTCATTGCACCAGGACTTGGACTCTTCACTGTGGGGTGCAGGCTTGGTTGTCCCACTGCATGTGGGATCTTAGTTCTCCAACCAGGGATCAAACCCACATTCTCTGCATTGGGAAGTGGATTCTTAACCACTGGATCACCAGGGGAGTCCCTGATTCCGCTTTGAGAGATAAGAGCACAGAAGCTCAGAGAGATTTATCAGCTTCCCCGCAGGGAGAGGAGAAGAAAAGCGGATAGAGGGAAGGAAGGAGAAAGGGAGGTCTCTATCAGCACCTTTTTTTTTTTTTTTGAGTATAGTTGCTTTACATAGTTGTGTTAGTTTCTGCTGTGCATCGAAGTGAATCAGCTATATGTATACATATATCCCCTCTCTTGGATCTCCCTCTCACCCACCCCCCATCCCACCCCTCTAGGTCATCACAGAACACCAGGCTGAGCTCTCTACACTCTACAGGAGAATCCTACGATGCAGGGATGGCAGAGCTGGCCCTGAGGAGGTTTCTAGACTTCCTCTTGGGAGACAGGGTGACGAATTGCTCAAGGTCACATGGAGCATCTCCCACTGAGCTAGGGCTTGGGGGTTTGGACACTGGGGTGGTGACTTCGTGGTCACCCTCTGCAGGAGAGAAAGAAGGTTCTAAGCCAGGACACGCCTGCCCTGGAGGCAGGGAGATATATGAGTTTCTGTGCCTGGCCTGTCCAGCCTGCAGCCTTGGCAGGGGCCACACAGAGAGGGGGCCACATAGAGAGGGAGCACTGCCAGTTACTCCAGACACTTTCACTGGCTTTGCCCCCTACCTCTGCGCAGGCCCTATTGTCCTGGGCTGGAGCCGAAGCTGGGCCAAGACCAGTGAGCTTGGAGGGAACCTTTCCAATGGGAGGTGCTGTGGAGAGGAGCTGAAAAGGGGGTGGGCGTGGCCTCCCTGGACGTTCAGAATTCTAGAATCAATGAAGTCCTTCCAGCTCAAGACTTTGTGTCTATGAAGTGTGAGGTGTGTTTCTCTCCATACCCCTGCTGCTGCTGCTGCTAAGTCGCTTCAGTAGTGTCCGACTCTGTGCGGCTCCATAGACGGCAGCCCACTAGGGTTCCCCCAAATCCTACCAGGCTGTAGTCAGAGGGATCTTGGAGACACAGCTCCCCAAGATTTTTATGGCTGCAAACAAACCAGCCCCTCAACATAGTTGAGCCTAAATAACAATGGTTCCTTAATTTTTTACAATTCTGGGTGTGGTCCTGGCTGTCCTTCAAGTTTTACCTGGGACTAGGTCACTTGATCAGCTGTATTCAGCTGGAAGGTCCAAGTGGCTTCCATCACAGATCTTAGGGCTCCATGCCTCCTCTCTCCTCCACTTAGTGTCTCATCCTCTAGGGCCTCTCTATCCTGCAGAACACCCTACACTTCCTTCCAGCATGGTGGGGGCCAAGTGGGAGGGAGGGAGAAAAGAAGCGAAGGGAACGGCTAGGCCCTTCAAGGGCTAAGCTTGGAACTGGCACAATTTCACTTCTGCTACATTTTTTCCATCAAAGCAAATCACAGGGCCCAGCCAGATTCAAGGAGAGAGAAAGTAGACTCCACCTTTTTTTTTTTTTTTTTTCCAATTTTTTAATGTATTCGGCTATAGTGGGTCTCCACTGGGGCATGTGAGATCTTTAGATGGAGCATGTGAACCCTTAGTTGCATCGTGCAGAATCTAGATTCTGACCAGGATTTGAACCCAGGCCCCCTACATTGGGAGTGCGTAGTCTTAGCCACTGGTCCACCAGGGAACCCCCAGTATCTACCTCTTGATGGTAGAAAAAGCAAAAAATCCATCTTTAATCCATCTTTAATCCATCTCAGAGAGGCGGGAATTCACCAGTTTTAAGAAAGTCAGGACAGAGCCCCAGGGGCCTGATGGAGACTCCGGCACTTGGAGATGGGTGAGGCCCCATCCCTGCCCGTGGGACTCTCTCCCATCGGCTCCTAGATGACAACTTCCCCCAGTGCTGTTCCCACAATGGCCCCAGAGGCCTGGACTGCAGGAGGAAGGGCTGGGATCAAATGAGGCTATGCAGGGAGGTGGGGAGGGCACGGGCCCCTCTGTACCAACTGTTGAGGCGTCCGAAGGTGAAGGTGGGTCTCTTTATTGTGGGATGTGAGGGGAAAGCACCTATTCCTTGCAGAAACCCACCCCACGAAGGCTTTGGCTGGGACCAAGCTTGAGGAGGCTGAATCGTGGGACAAGACAGGCTCTACTCATCTCACCGTCCTGGGAGGGTTGGTCCTGGGGAACCCCAGGTCCCCCTCTTCTCATCTTCCAGGTGCCCTCTGCAGCAGTGCTTAGCTGGTCTTAGCAGGCCCAGACACTGGGCAGCCATGTGAGTCCCTGAAGACTCCCGATTCCCACCCCTCTCCTCCTGGCTCTCATCTAACTTATTCATGCAGCCCCTTGACAGCTATTTACTGAGCACCGGCTGTGGGCCAGGCGCTGTGCTAGTCACTGAGGCTCTATCAGTGAGCAAAATAAACAAAATCCTTGTCTTCTTGGAGTCCAAATTGGAGGAGAGGGAGTGTGTTTATAGATAATAAACAAAATAAATAAGTAAATTATAGAGTGCTGCATTCATTTCCTGTGGCTGCCATAACAAATTACCCCAAACTTGGAGGCTTAAAACATCAGAAATGTATTCCCACACAGTTCTGGAAACTAAACGTCTGAAATCAAGGTGTTGGCAGGGCCACACTCCCTTCACGGGCTCCAGGAGGAGAGAATCGGGCCTCTTCCAGAATAGTGGTGCCTGGCAATCCCTGGAGCTTCTTAGCTAGTGGCAGCTCCCTTCCGAAGACCACTTCCATCTTTACATGCCTTTCTCCCCTGTGTTCTGTTTTCTCTTCTTCTTATAAGGACACAAGTATTGGACTAACTGCTACCCTAAATCCAGGACCATCTCATCTCAAAATCTGTAATTTGAGCACATCTGCAAAGATTTCCAAATCAAGTGACATTCTGAGGTCAATGATTTTGGGGGACACTATTCAACCCACTACAGTTATATTTGCAGATTCCAGGGGTTTGGACATAGAAATATCTTTTAGGGGACCACTCTTCCACCTACTACAAATATAGTAGAGAAAATAATATGAGGATATTTGAAGGAAAACGAAGCATGGTAGTGCTTCTATGGTGGCTCAGGGATAAAGAATCTGCCCACCAATGCAAGAGACGCAGGTTTGATCCCTGGGTTGGGAAGATGCCCTGGAGAAGGAAATGGTAAACCATTCCAGTATTCTTGCCTGGGAAATCCCATGGACAGAGGAGCCTGGCCGGCTACAGTCCGTGGAGTTGCAAAAGACCTGGACATGACTAAGTGGCTAAACAACAGCAACAAAAAAAGCATGGTAATATAGGAGGAAGGGTGTAGGTGCTGGAGTGGGAAGGGTAGCCTGCAGTATTAAACAGATGGTCAGGAAAGGCTTCCTAGGGCTTTACTGGGGCTTCCCTAGTAGCTCAGTTGGTAAAGAATCTACCTGCAATGCAGGAGACCCCGGTTTGATTCCTGGGTCAGGAAGATCTGCTGGAGAAGGGATAGTCTACCCACTCCAGTATTCTTGGGCTTCCCTGGTGGCTCAGCTGGTGAAGAATCCACCTGCAATGCAGGAGACCTGGGTTCGATCCCTGGGTTGGGAAGATCCCGTGGAAAAGGGAACATCCCCTGGAGAAGGGAATGGCTACCCACTCCAGTATTCTGGCCTGGAGAATTCCATGGACTGTACCTTACAGCAAAGGGTCAGACACAACTGAGTGACTTTCACTTTCATGACGACTGAGAAGGTGGTCGTCAAAGGAAGTTAAGGGGTGAGCCATGTGCATGTCTGAGGGGAAAAGCATCCAGGCAGAGGGAGTGGGCAGTGCAAAGGTCCTGAGGCAGGACCGTGTCTAGCGATCTGAGGAATAGGGAGCTAGAGCAGAATGAGTAGGGGGCAGAGTGGTAGGAGGGTGGAATCACATGGGGCCATGTCAGTCACAGCATGCACTTTGGCCTTGATTCTGAGGAGAAACGGGAACTGACTTGGTTGCCACAGCATCCCTCTGGTTGCTGGGCTAGGCATAGACTGTGGGGGGGCCAGGGATCGAAGCATAACTCAGCCGCCCACTCTCTGCCCCCACCAGGGCGGCCCCCGGGCAGCAGGCCCTCCATGGCTCTGGAGCAGCTTCCCAGGACCTTGTCATAGAGAGGCGCCTCAGATCCCCTGCTGCCCGACCCCCTGCCTGCCCAAAGGGCTCGGGTTACCCCTTGTCAGCTGTACCCACCAGAGCCTGGGAAAGTCAGCTTTCCAGAAAGATTTCATCATTTTCCATTCGGAAAAGCTTGCCGCTCCCTCCGCTCCCTCCCTTGTTCCTGGGGCTGAGTACAAGGGCTGAGACACTCAGGAGCTCAGAGGGGGCCTTCCAGCCCGCCCCACAGCCACCTGGGACCAGACTACCCCATCCCCCAGCTGGCGCGCCTTCCGCCTGGGGCATCCTTCCCCCTGTCCCCACTGGACTCTGCCAGTCATAGCCCTCATGCCCTGGCACCTCCCCAGCCTGCTAAGTGGGGTTGGGGCCACTGGACAGAGGCACAGGAAAGGGCTGTGAAGGAGGGGAGATGGGTCGAGTGTCCCCCTCCAGGGCTCCCTCACAGAGGCCAAGCCACTGTTGGAAACCAAGCACCTGCCTTCGCATCTAAGGCAAGTGGGCCCCAGCATCTCTGGAGCCCAGAGTCTTCTCCTCCATGATGTCCCTCATTCCCATTGCCGTTGTGGGCCCCTCAACACGGAATCTGTCAGTGTGTGCAGACCCTGTCAGCATGTACAGGACCTGTTGTGGTTTGCAGAGCCTGTCAGTGTTTGCAGAGCCTTCTTGGTCGTGGAGCCTGTTGCTATTTACTGAGATTGTTTCCTTTGTTCCTCCAGGCAGCCCCCACCCGTTGCACAATGATGGCTTGTAAAGTTCCTTCTTTCTTCCTCCCCTGACGTGTCTCACATCCCTCCCTGTGGTCTCCCCAAGGATCCACAGGGCATTTCCCCAAAGGCTGCAAGGCTCAGACCTTCAGAAATGTCACAGCCAATCTGCACACTCCCCAGTGGGGCCATATAAGCTGAGGGAAGGGTGGGTGGGGCTGGAAGTGAACGGAGGGGCTACCCACTTCCGAGCTGAAGTCCTGAAACAAGCATCAATTTGAAGGTAAGCAGACCTGGCCCTCTGTCACTTCCTAGGTATGGGCTTTGGACATCCTCTCAAGATTCCGAGTCTCAGTTTTCTCATCCATAAAATGGGGCTGGGGACTTCCCAGGTGGTCCAGTGGGAATTCGCCTTCCAGTGCAGGGCACGTGGGTTCAATCCCTAGTCAGGGAACTAAGATCCCACATGCCGCCCGCCAGCTGAGCCCGTACGGCAACTACTGAGCCCAGGTGCCGAAACCTAAGACCTAACACAGCCAAAAACAAAGAAATATTTAAAAAATAAGACGGCGCTGAGTTAGACCATGTGGTGATATGTGATTCACCTGGTATAACGGGTGAGCAAAGTGTGTGAATGACAAGCGTCTGTGTGTGCTGGGTGTGGGGCTTTCCTCTTCCACAGAACATCTCCAAGGGCTCAAGAAGCCCTGGGCATTCCTGTCATCATCTCTGAGTGGTGAAAATAAGCCCACAAGGGTCTAAAGTGGGAGCTGACCTCACGCAGGCCCTGTCTGTCAGGAACTTGGAGAGAGTCAACGTGGGAGCCCTTGGTCACTAGCCCTCCTCTTCCCCCAACCTCAATGTTGCTTCAATAGTGAGTCGCACCTAAAGCCACAGGTGTCCCCTGAGGTAGGGGTTTTGCACTCCCGTAGACTATGGCTCCCTGAGGCAGGGCTGTGTCCCCCCTCAGACTGGGGCGCCTATCCCCTCTCAAACCCCAGGACGGGAGTCTCAGCATCGACCTCCTCTGCTGTACTCGCACACTGCTGAGTGACCACCCAAGAGGACAGGGTGACTGGTCCTGACAGAGGCACATGGCAGGGCGGGGCGCTCCTGAGGAAGAATGTGCGGATGAAGGGTCACTTCTCAGGGCTCCCCTGGTGGCTCAGTGGTAAAGAATCCACCTGCCGGTGCAGGAGACACAGGCTCAACCCCTGACCTGCGAAGATCCCACAGGCCGCGGAGCATCTAAACCCAAGCACCACGACTAGTGAGCCTGAGCTCTAAAGCCTGGGAGCCGCAACTGCTGAAGCCCATGTGCCCTGGAGCCCGTGCTCTGCGATAAGAGAGGCCACCGCAGTGAGAAGAACTCGAGAGTAGCCCCCACTCACCACAAGTAGAGAGAAGCCTGCGCAGCCATGAAGACCCAGCACAGCCAAAGTAAATATTTAATTTTTTTAAAGAGGGTCACTTCTCTGAGCCCTTGGCTCAGGTCAGACTGGAGCCGTGATCAGCTTGGAGCCATCAGCCAGCTGACTCTATTTAAAGTGCCTGCTGTATGCAGGGCCCATGGGCAGGTGTTCTGGAAGAGACCAAGAGGATCAACCTGCGGTGTCCTGGCCCCTGGGAGACAGGCCGGGGCCTAGGGGGAACTGAGTGCTGGGTGGCAATACAGACACGGGGATCTGGGGAGAAGGGAGAGAGGACGCTGCAGTCAGGCAGCGTCCTTAAGGAGACCCTCTTGGGACCAAGTTTTGGGGCCAATGGCCTCGGCTTTGACCTACAGGGAACCCCTGAAGGCCATCTCCTCATCCCACCCACCTCCATTCCACCCTCACCGCTCTACCCGACCCCTGCCTTCAACTTCTCTGGCAGTCTTGGTCCCTGCTTTCCCAGGAGCCTGTCCTCCCCATCCCTTGAGCCCCCAAGGCTGAGCCCTTTCTCTCCTCCTGCTTCGGCTCCAGCTCCTGCTGGGCCAGGGGAAGCAGAGGAAGGAGCTCCCTCAAGAGCCTGCCGAGGGGACTTCCCTCGTGGTCCAGTGGCTAAGACCCCACGCTCCCAGTGCAGGTGGCCGGGGTTCAATCCCTGCTCGGGGAGCTAGATCCTGTACATCACCACTGAGAGCCTGCATGTGGCAGTGAAGATCCTGTGTGCCATAACTAAGACCTGGCGATGCCAATAACAAACAGAAAAAGAGCCTGCTGAGGGCCGCTTGGGATCCACCTCCTGGCTCCTGAGCCCCCCACCCTGAAGCCTGCGTAGGCTGGGGATGTCTCACAGAGGGATAGCCAGGGTGCTCTAGAGAAGGAAGGAGCCCACGGGAGGCCTCTCCTAGATCCCCTGCCTCCACGTGGAGCAGCTACACCCACAACCAGCAGAGGAAGCAGATTCTAGGGCCCACCAGGTAGTGGGCTCCACCCAGGCCATCCCACTTTCGTTCCCTGCTAGCAAGTTGAGGCCAACTCGTTCCTCAGCCCGGCTCAGGTTCCTGAGCAATGGGGTGCTGAGGGTCCTCAGAGGTGGCGTTGCTCAGGGCCCCTGGAGGTGACAATGAAGACATCAGCATTGACCCAGCCTCAGGGACCTCATTCTGAGGAGGGAGACACAGCCCTGCCGTCTGGAATACTCTACTCCAATGGGGGAAATAGAGCCCCTGTCCTCCAGCAGCCCCCAGACTGAGCAGAGAGACACGGCCCCTGCCCCCCTTCAGGGCGGTCTGACTGGGCCTTGAACACCTCCATCCGCATCCAGGGAGTGAAAGCCAAGAGGTCACCATCCCCTGCCTTAGGTCAGTCTTCCCACCTACCCTCAGGACGAAGGATAGGACCAGCACAGAGCAGGAAGGGAACTTAGAGACCTGTGTCCCCCCTGGTCACTGGCAGGCAGGCCCCTTCATCGTCGCCCATGGGGCCCAGTCTCTCCCAGAATTCCTGCTAAGAAGCATTCCTTGCCATATGCAGGAGAGGAGCCCGGGGGCAGCTTTGCCCTGTCCCACCAACCGCTTCCCTCACCCCAGACGCTGATATGCTCGGAGAGGCCCTATGGGTGAGGGAGCAGGGGAGGCGGATAAGCCGACCTTCCTCCAGACCCTGTTTTGGCTGGAAGACCGCTGAGCTGTTCTGTCTGTGGGCGCAGGATGGACAAGGGACCCTGTGGGGGAGGGGCTTCCAGGCCTGAGGCCCCAGTGGGTTGGGACGGCCCATCCCCTGGCAGGAGGGTGAGTGTACCAGAGCCCCCGCTGAGGTTCACGGTTTCTCTTGGCTCCTCAGGACACCAACTTCATTCTGTGGTCCCCACTCCCAGAGACACAGACAGAGGTCCCCTGAGCCTCCCCAAAGCTTCCACCAACGTCCCTCAGGCCCCTGTTATTCTCCTGTCTAGAAACCTTGCCCCCAGCAACAGGGAAAAGAGAAGGAAGGAACTGTGTCCCCAGTGAAACTAATGGATAGAGCCTGGCCAGGCTCTGCCTAGACCCTGTCCCCCCGCTGCTCAGCGGTGCTGCAGTTGAGCGATAAGACCCAGGGAAGGCCACGTTCAGTCTGGGGGAGCTGAACTTGACCCATGTGTTAGATAATTAGAGGAAACTGTTTTTTTCAGTATGAGAATGGCTTGCAGGTTCATATAGAAAATTGGGTTAATTTTTGAGAGATACAGGCTTCCCTGATAGCTCAGTTGGTAAAGAATCCGCCTGCAATGCAGGAGACCCCAGTTCGATTCCTGGGTCGGGAAGATCCACTGGAGAAGGGATAGGCTACCCATTCCAGTATTCTTGGGCTTCCCTGGTAGCTCAGCTGGTAAAGAATCTGCCTGTAATGCAGGAGACCTGGGTTTGATCCCTGGGTTGGGACGATCCCCTGGAGAAGGGAAAGGCTACCCACTCCAGTATTCTGGCCTGGAGAATTCCATGAATAGTATATAGTCCATGGGGTCACAAAGAATCAGACACGACTGAGCGACTTTCACTTTACTTCATTTGAGAGATGTATTCTAAAGTGATTAGAGGGGACATGTCGTAATGTCAATAATTTACTTTCAAATATTTCAGTTCCAAAAAAGGTGAAACAAATCTGGCAAAATGTCCACTGTTCTGTCTTGGTAATGGATGCTTGTAGGGTCATTGTACTATTCTCTCTACTTGTTTAAATGTTTAAAGTTTCCCACAATAAAATATTCCCCAAAAAAATTTTTGTAAAAAAGGAAACATTATACCAACCTGAACTCGAATACCAAGGCTACTACTTTCTTGCTGTGTGACCTTTGGCAAATCACTCAACCTCTCTGGGGCCCATTTCCTCTATAGTTAAATAGTACAACTATTGGGCTTCCCTTGTGGCTCAGTTAGTAAAGAAGCTGCCTACATGCAGGAGATCTGGGTTCCATTCCTGGGTTGGGAAGATCCCCTGGAGAAGGGAAAGGCTACCCACTCCAGGATTCTGGCCTGGAGAATTCCAGGCACTATATATAGTCCATAGGGTCACAAAGAGCCAGATACGACTGAGGGACTTTCACTACAACTTCTACATATTCCTCTTAGCAGGGTGTGGTGAGGATTAAACATAATAGCTAATGGGGAGCAGTGCCTGGGACATAGTAAGTGCTCAGTTAAAAATGGGTGTTTGCAAAAAAAAAAAAAAGTTGTTTGCGGGACTTTCCTGGTGGTCCAGTGGTTAAAACTTCATCTTCCAGTTCAAGGGGCTCAGGTTCAATCCCTGGTCAGGGAGCTAAGATCCAGCATGCTTCCTGGTCAGAACATAAAACAGAAGCCATATTATAACAAATTCAATAAAGACTTCAAAAAAATAGTCGACATCAAAAAATAAAAGTCTTTTAAAAATATGGATGTTTGCGAAATGAAAGATGGGGAGGCTATTGAGAGGAGTCATTTTCTCAAATTCTGAACTTCAGTTTCTCGGCCCTCAATAAGCAGTAGTTAATGATATTACTTGAGTCAACGACTGCGCCCCCAGCCCACAAACCAGGCCAGGTTAGTGTTAGATGCTGGGGAGAAGAGAAGGCTGGGGTTACTCTTAACAGGACCAGTAGACACTGGTTCCATACAAGAAGCCCCTTCCCCACTTGGTACCCAGCTCAGGAACAGAACAACCCCCCACCCTTTGGCCATGCCCAGTCACTCAACGTCGAGAACAGTCAGGGTTGGGAGGTCAACCCCCTCAATATCCTGCATGGAGAAGCAGGGCGGGGAGTGAGAGCCCCGTTCCGAGGACAAGGGCAGTGGGGCACTCAGCGGGTAACGGGAGAAGGCCAGCACTTTCCTATTTTGGGAGGCAGGAGGCAGCAGGTGGCTGGCTGGTGCTGAGACATGTGAACCCTCCTGTCAGCAGGCCATGTGGCCAGCAGCAGGGCAGCCTGGCACTGCTCGGCATGGCCTGGGCCCCGAGTGAGCCCCCCAGCCAGGAGTACTTGTGGCCACAGAGGGAGGGAGGTCTGGTTTCACCATCACAAGGGCATTCTCCCTAATTCAGCTCAGGAGAAAAGGCTGCCTAGAACCCTCAAGTCCCCCAAGGAAGCAGACTCCAGGGTCTGGATATTCTGAGGTACTCCCAGTCTGAGTGCTGTGCTTAGTTGCTCAGTCATGTCTGACTCTTTGCAAACTCATTGACTGCAGCCTACCAGGTTCCTCTGTCCATGGGGATTCTCCAGGCAAGAATACTGGAGTAGGTTGCCATGCCCTCCTCCAGGGGATCTTCCCAACCCAGGAATCGAACCCAGGTCTCCTGCATTGCAGGCAGATTCTTTACCGTCTGAGCCACCAGAGAAGCCCAATAATATTGGAGGGGGTAGCCTATCCCTTCTCCAGGGGATTTTCCTGACCCAGGAATCCATCCAGGGTCTCCTGCATTGCAGCTGAGCTACCAGGGTAGCTCATTGCAGCTGAGCTTTACCAGCTGAGCTACCAGGGAAGCCTCCCAGTCTGAGTGGGGAAATGCAGTCTTTGCACTCCAGGAGCTCCTAGTCTGATGAGAGACATGGCCTCTGCCCTGGGGAAGCCCCTAGTCTGACGGAGGAGATGCAGCCCCAGCAGGGGAGGGTTCCAACTGAGGGGAAAGGCTGGCCACCGTGGGGTGCGGGGCTGGAGCGCTCCACTAGGCTTGGAGGCAGCCCACGATGCTGCAGTTTCCTTCGGCAGCCTGGTTATTTCGGGGTGGGCAGGAGGAGCAGGCAACTTTCCAGATTAAAATAGCCTTCCCTGGGTGTCATTCCTGAGACGTGCACAGCTCCCAGCTGAATGTTTGTCACATGGCTCTTTTCCTCCCGCCCCGCCCAGGCGGGCTGGGCAGGGCTGGGATGGTAGTCCTACCCAGGGAGGGGGGCGGTGCAGGGAGCAGAGTTGAGCCTTGTTTCCTAATTGGGGCAGTGTGGGAATGCAGCTCTGGCCACTGAACGCTGTCCGTCACTTGCCCAACTCCTCCTTCCTAAAGGGGCCGCCAGCCCCCTCCCTCAGGAAGCCTTCCCACACTGACTCTGGCTGTATGAAGCCCTCTGGCTCCACCTGCCTCCCCAGTGCTGTGGCCAGTCAGTCATTTCCCATGGTCAGGGGCTTCCCTTATCACTGGGGATCCCTGGAATCAGGACTGGGGGTCCCTGAGGCCAGGCTGTGTCCCCCCTGAGACTTGGGCTCTGTGAGAGCAGGGCTCTGTCTCCTCACCACCTGTTTCTGGTCCAATGGGAAGAAAGTTGACCCAGGACTCGAGAGCTCTGGATTCCACGTGACTCTTGAGGGCATCTCTTTGCCCTTAAGGCCAGTGGCTGGCCACACATGGCTCTTAAGAGCAGAGATGCTCTGGTCACCAATCCAGGTTGCAACCCCAGCCTGGGCTGTTCCAGGCTGTTCATCACCTCCAGTCACTTACTTAACCCTCTGACCCTCTGCAGGGTCAGGAGGGCAACAGTAGCTCTGGCCCCTGGGCAGGTGTTAAGGCTCAAGTGAGATAACGCACCCAAGAGAATTGGCATGGTTCGTGGCAAAGGGTGGGGAAAAGGTGAACCAAAGAAAAGTGTAGCAGTCCAATTCTCAGGCCGGTTGTGGGTTGGGCAGAGCTCTAGGCTCCATGACCCTGGAGTCCGGGGCCAAGAATGGTCCTGGAAGACCACAGCGTGACCTAGGTCACCAGCTGGGCCAGGGCTGTGCTAGGATTCTGATCTGCAGTTCGAGGAACAGGACATGACCTGACTCCGTGAAAGCTCTCTCTTGCCCTTCCCCCCCCCCCCCCCCCCCCCGCCTTCAACTCTCCCTCTGGCTGCCCAATTCCAGCTGTCTCTGGTCCTTGTCGCTTACTGCGCCCCTGACTTTCCCCGCCCCCCTCCCTCCTCATCCAGTTATCCTGTACATGTGACATGTCTGGCGTGGCGTGACCCCTCTGAGCTGGGCAGGGGGCTGGGGCTGGGCCCACACAACATAAATATGTCCTGGGAGTTTACATTGTGGGGACCAGGAATACACACCAGTTGGCCAGCTGCTGCCCCTGTTTATTCCCTGGGGGTTCATGGCCAGGGCCGGGGCAATCCTCAGGTGGCTGCAGCTGTGTGGATGTCAGTGTGCCAGGGACCCCAGAAAACCCCAGGCCACCCGCACCCGCCGTGTCCCAGCTGCCCCTCCCCACCCCCATGGACCACGCCATGGTGCGCATGGGCGTCTGAGCGAGTGGCCCTCCCGGACCTGTGGTTAGGGGCCCCTTGGCCTTCCTCCCCTTCGGCCCCCACTCTGCTCCAGGAACCCAGATCAGACCACAGTGTGTTTTTTCGGGTCGGGCCAAGCTGGGCCTCGCTCAAGGTAACCACTATTAAGGTTTCCCCTGGAACTCTCCCGGGCTGTTTGGCTTTTCTGAACAGTTGACTTCATCATTCGGCATCTTCTCCGACCTGCTCGGTTGAAGCAGGCTCTGCCAGGGTTGTCTGTTGTCTACACGGGAAGGTTGAGGTCCCGGGGTATACAGGCCCTGAGTTCCATCCAGAGTGGTCTGTGGTGCTTGTACTCAAGGTAGACAGAGATGGGGACTTGCTGGGTGGTCCAGTGGCTAGGACTCCACAGTCCCCGTACAGGGGGCCTGGGTTCGATCCCTGCTCAGGGAACTAGAGCCTGCAAGACACAACAAAGATCAAAGATCCTGCATGCCACAACTAAGACCCAGTGCAGCCAAATAAATATTAAAAAAAAAAAAAAAGATAAAAATGATAGCCTCACAGTGGCCCTGCATGGTGATCCACTCCACCTGTGAGAAAAACTGAGGCTGGAGGTGGATAACTGACCACTTGCCCATGGCTGGTGAAGTCAGGTGACAAAACCAACTCTGCCTGGCTTCCTGCATGGTCCTTCCCAACCCACTGCCCACACTTTACCCAGCGAGCTCAGGAACCTTCTGGTAGCAGGTGGGGGGACAGTTCTCAGAAAGGTGCAACTCTTCCTTCCCTCCCAAGATGTTCTTATTGGAAAGTCAGAAAGTATCCAGTAATATAGTTATTTTCACTGACAGCACGAAGTCCTGTGTTAAGTATTGGCAGGAAGGACTAACAACAACAGCAATAATTAATGTTTATTGAAGACTTGCTGTGTGCCTGCTTCTCTGCTCTAAGTGCTGTATATACAACATCTCAGAGACCCCTCACCACAACTCTATGAGACATGGTATTATTACTTTTTTTTTTTTTGGCCACACTGTATGGCATATGGGATCTTAGCTCCCCAGCCAGGGATCAAACCCGCCCTCCCTGCTTTGGGAACATGGAGTCTTAACCACTGGACTGTCGGGGAAGTCTCGGAGACATGGTATTATTAAATCCAATTTACAGTTGGGAAGACAAAGAAACGTAACTTGTCCCAGGTCCCACAGCTAGAAAGCGTCAGAGCCAGGATTGAGATCCAGGGCCATCATGCTCTGTGTGGGTTATCTGAGTGGAGGCTGACTTCAGAAACCAGCTTAGACAGTGTGGGTGTGAGAACGCAGACACACACACACATCAATTAGGAGGGGACAGGCGAAGCTGAGCCATGGTGTACAGAAGTCATTGGGGTAATGCAGGATAGATTAAGGAACAGTTCCTGGCAGAGGTGGGTTCTGTGTCAGAGCTTGAAGGAAGTGAGAGATATAGGCTATTCCCAATGTGTGGGACCCTGGGCAGAACTAATCTCTAACACAGGATTGAAGAATTGTTCCTGGAACGATGGGGTGGTGATAGCATGGTGGTGGAGATGGAGGTATTGGCGAGGAGAGCAGTGTGATGGGTGGCTGAAAATGATGACAGTAATATTTAAAATTAATTTATTTTTGACTGTGATGGGTCTTTGGTGCTGCGCACGGGCTTTCTCTAGTTGCAGTGAGTGGGGACTACTCTCTAGCTGTGGTGCATAGGCTTTCCATTGCAGTGGCTTCTCTTGTTGCGGAGTGTGGGCTCTAGAATGCATGGGCTTCGGTAGTTGAGGCTTTGGGGCTCTACAGCGCACAGGGGCTTCGGAGTTATGGCACATGGGCTTAGCTTCTCTGTGGCATGTGGGATCTTCCTGGGCCAGGGATCGAATCCATGTCTCCTGCATTGGTAGCTGGATTCTTAACCACTGGACCACCAGGGAAGCCCAGTGGAAGTGATTTTATAATAGAGGAAGTGATGGTGGGAAGGAGATGGAGGTGGTGGTGATGGAGGTGGTGGCAGTGGAGATGGGAATGGAAGTAGTGATAGAAGCAAGGACATAAATCCACTTCCTTTACACTTCTGTCCATCCCTCTACACACACAGCCCTCTCTACTCTACACCAGCCATCACACATTCCTTAGCCTCACAGTGACCTTTGGGAGGGCATTTTTGTCTTCATTCTAGAAATGATGATGATGAGCCACAGACAAGTCACATTCTGCTTGCCCAAGGTCACAAGGCCAGGAAGCTGGCGCCAGGCTCTCTGCCTTCAGGGCTCCTCCCCGCTCGGAATGGGGTACTAGGGCAGCATTGTGTTGCCCTGAGTGGGTGGCAAGGCAGGGGCTCTCCTGCGCTCCCCACATAGAGGCCTTGGTGGACTTCGGTTTGGGGGCGCAGGGAGGAGCAGGACTGGGTGCAGAGGAAGCCATTCTAATCCCAGGCCCATCACCCACATGCTGTGACCTCCGCTGGTGGCAGCCAAGGCAGATGTCAGCTGCCAGGTGACAGCGGGCCGGCAAGGCAGAGCCAGCCTGGCGGGAGCCCCACACACACCAAAAGGATGAAGTCAGGGCTGGGAAATAATCCTGGAGTCAGAGGAAGGCTTGCTTTGGGGTGGCATTCCTGGAAAGTTCTGTTCCGATTGGCTTGAGGCTGGGTCTCTGCACAGGCCTTCCCAGTCAGGAGTGAGTTTATTAATAATCCCTGCCCTGCCCTCTGCCCTCTCCCTGGGCAGAAGTCAGAGCTTCCTGGGGCTTCTGGCCTCTTACTCCAGGGGTGGTGAGGCTCACTGTGGGTGCAGGCAGACCTAGGCTTTAGTTCTAGGCTTAGGGTACAAATGCCCTCCACCCCCAGACTGCGTTCCCCACATCCCCACAGCCCCAGGGCTCCTTTGCTTCAGCCACAGGCTCTCAGGGCTTCGGAGAAATGGTGAACGGGGTGGGTGGTGCACACTTGAGCACACAGGACTGCAGGAACGCATGGGTGCCTACGTGCCTGGTTGGGTATGCAGATATAAGCATGTGATCGGGGTTAGAAGAGTGGTAATGGGCTCCCGGGGGTGCACACGTGCAAGGCTACATGTGGCTGGCCTGGAAGCATATAAACCGTGTCTCACTGAGGGGGTTCTGCGTGTGCCCTTGTGAGCCCTGGGTGATGGGTGTGGGTGGCAGGGGCAGACGACTGAGTGTGAGGGGTGCTAAGGGCCTTGTGAACAGGCCACCTCCCCCTAAGTGGATCCCGCCTACAGCTCATTAGCACCTAAGACCTAAATTTACTGCCTCCACTTACCCACCCACTGGCAGTGACCTCATTAGGCTCCTGCCCCTTCTCAGGTCAATGGGATGGAGGGGAGGGATGACTCCTTAATCTGCAACGCAGGATCTCTGGGGGAGGAGGGGAAGTCCTAGGGGCAGGGCAGAGGGGAAACCAGGTACAGACCTTAATATAGTCACAGGGCAAGCCAGGAGGATGTCGGCTCCTATTACACCTGCCTCCTCCTCACCATCATATGACCCAGCTCCTGCTGGCAAGGTGTGGGCGGGTGAGAAGCGCAGGTCCTGGGTGGTGCTGGGGGCCGCCCTGCATGCTGCCCTCCTGCACATCCTTAAATGACTCCCCTCTCCCAACCGGTCCTCCTGGCAAGGAGCAGGGTCCGGCTGGCCATTCTGCCTGGCTCTGACCGGCTCAGCTGGGTGGTCCTGACTCCTCCCAGTGGGCCATGCCAGGAAGTGGGGGAGGGATGGAGAACTCTAGCGCTGACTCTGGGACAGTTGCCAAAGGAACAGGCTCTTCTGACCCATACCCTCCCCTACTTCCTCCTTCACACCCCTGATCCATGATTCCCAACTCTGGCACCCCTAAGGGCAGAGCTCTGAGCTGAGAGGTAAGAGCCAGGGTAAGGAGCAGCAGAAGGGCCGGGGCAGCAGCCCCTTCCCGCCACTCCAGGAGAGCAGTATGTGTGCTGTGAGTAGGGTTCAAGGCAAGATCCTTCCCTAAACCCCTCCTTCATAGAGACCCCTGAGCCCAACACAGATGGCGACACAGTTGCACCCCCAGGGAGCCGGAGTCTGATGGAGCTATCATGCCAAATCCCCTCCGATGAGCTTCCTGTGTGATCTTGGGAAAGTGCTCAACAGCTCGGAGCTTCAGTTTTCTTGTCTGTGAAACAACAACACTGCCACCCGCCCCAAAGATACTTTGTATATGCCTGGCAGAGAGCAAAAGCTACATGAAAAGATAGCTCTTCTTCTTCAATGTGGGATTTTTGTAGAAGAAATCACAACATTTGGTCTTTAATCTGAGAAACAGATTGCCGTGGGATCTCTGCACACCCATTCCCACCCAGAGATGGGTCAGCTACGGAGGGTCTGGGCTGTCGAGACACCACAGGGCCTCCCCAGGCTCAAGGTTTACAGTCAAATATCCTGGTAAGTCAGCCACACAAGGGACCCCAGGCCCAAGGACAGCAGTGCAACAGGGGGACAAGGCAGGTTCTGCAGCCACCCACCCCAGAAGATGCTATCCGATGCAGTGACTTCTGGTCATTGACTTCCCGGAAACCCAGTTGAAAAAAAAAAATTATTGATTTGGCTGCACTGGGTCTTAGTTTCAGCATGCAAGGTCTTCAGTCTTCGTTGTGGCATGTGGGTTCTTTAGTTGCGGTAGGAGGGATATTTTTCTTTTAGTTGCAGCATGTGGGATCTAGTTCCCTGACCTGACCTGACCTGGCCCCCTGCATTGGGAGTATGGAGTCTTAGCCACTGGACCACCAGGGAAGTCCCAACCCAGTTTTTTTAATTTACTTTTTTTTTTAATTGAGGTATAAGATTCATGCCTCACATTAACAAATCTGAAGGGTATTGCTTGGCGAACTTGTGCATGTATGTGTGTATGTCCCTGTGACTACCACCCACACCTAGCACGGAGTATTTCAGCCCCACAGGAGGCTCCCTCAAGCCCCTCCCAATCAACACCGTCCCCTCAAGAGAGAGGTGACTGCTCTGACTTGTTTCACCACAGATTGGCTTTGCCTGTTCTTGAACCTCATGCAAAAGGACTCCTGGGGCACTCACTCTTTGTGTCTGGCCCAATTTATTGGACGTGAGGTCTGTGGGGGTCATCCACGTTGTTTCAGCAATTCTAGTTCTTTCTTTTTCATAGCTGAGTAGCCTCCCACTGACCAGCTCTGCCGCAACTGATTGATCTGTTCTGTGGATGGACGTCTGGTTGTTTCCAATTTTTAATTCATAACATTAAAGCAGCCACAGCCTCCTTAGACACGTCTTTTGGTGTACATAACCATGGCTGCCCATTCTTGAGAACATATTTTAAAGGGAATGCCTTGTTAAGAACTCCAGGGAGGGAAGGAGGGATGAAACATAATTGATCTCTTGCCTGGCACCATGAACTTTTTTGCATCCACTGGACCAATCACAGGGGAAGAAGAACAGAGACAGAGCAGCCTCCAAGAGGGAGTCCACCCACCTCGTCCCTGCATCTAGAGCCACCGTGACTGTGTCAATGCATGATTGTGTTCATCTCCTAGGGCAGCCATAACAAACTACCACAGACTTGGTGGCTTAAAACAACACAGATTTATTCTCTCATAATTAAGAAGGCCAGGGAATTCCCTGGTAGCCCAGAGACTTGACACTCTCACTGCCAAGGGCCTGGGTTCAACCCTTGGTTGGGGAACAAAGATTCCCCAAGCTGCTCAGTGCAGCCAAAATAAAAAAAAATAAAAGAGGTCACAGTCCCAAATCACCATGCTGGCAGGGCTGGTTGCTTCTGGAGACTCTAGGAAGAGTGTTCAGTGCCTCTCTCCCAGCTTCTGGTGGGTGCAGTCCTTGGTATTCCTCGTCTTGGAGCCGCATCACTCCAGTCTCTGCCTCCATCATCATGTGACCTTCTTCCCTGTGGGTCTCTGTATTTCTGTGTCTACAAATCTCTCCTAAGAGGACACCAGTCATTGGATTAGGGGCCCACCCTTATCCAGTCAAATCTCATCTTGATTACATCTACAAAGACTTTGTTTCCAACTCAAGTCATCTTTGAAGGGACTGGGGACTAAGATATCAACATATCTTTTAGGGGGACAATTCAACCCACAATGGTGATTATGACTCTGCAAGTTTGTGTGTGGTGTACATGAGTGTGTGTGTCAATGTGGGTGTGAATAAGTGTAAGGGAGGAGTGAGAGTATATGTGTGAGTGCTTGTGGAAATGTGTCTCTGGTTGTGCTTATGTGGCTGTGGACACATGTACAAGAGCATGTATGTATGTGTACCCTGTGTCCATGGCTTGGACAACCTTCTGGAAGGGCTGAGAAACGTGGCAAGGTAGCGAGATAGCCACAGGCCTGGTTCCACGCTCCCAGCTGGGGCGGCCCCGTGAGTCAAGAGGGCGGAAGACTGTGAGAAGCAAGGACAAGGGTGTTTGCTGAGCTGGGTACAGCCCGGGAGGTCGAGGCAGTGGCTCCAGGCAGCAGCGTGGTTCCCAGGTCCTCTTCCAGGAACGTTCCTAGAAGGCCCCTCCACCCAAGCACCCATCCCCAGAACCCCATTTGCCTGGATGGGGCTGTGCGGGCTGACTCATCCCCTTCCTGGGCTGGAAGCCAGCACTCAGCTACCTGTTGGGCCAGTCAAGTAGGGGCGGGGCAGTCAGTCAGCCCCTCCCAGGCCCTGCCCTCAGGCCAATCCGGAGCAGCGCCCCATCAGCCCCAGCACATGACCAGGGCTGGACCCCAGGAAGTGAAGAAAGCCAGCGGTGAGCACATGGTCAGGTAAGGCCCCGGATGAAAGCTGCTTTTCTCCCCAGGGCAGCTCTGGTAGGCAAACCCACCACCCAGAGACAGGACATTGGGAGGGTCTCCTCAACAGTTATGTGGGCTGGGGGTCTCCTCTGAGCCAGTCACCTCCTTTAAACTTCCCTACCAAGTTTAAACAGGGTCCTCATTATCCCCATCTTACAGATGCAATCGCTGAGGCCCCAAGGAGTTAGACCATCTGCCTAAGATGCCACACATTTGTTTATATTTGTTGGAACTTTCTTATTCTCTCTGGAAATCCATCCCCGGCCCCCACCTCCAAACTCAGACCACAGCTGCTCCCACTTGCCCACTACCTTCCCTTCCCACCCTTCCCCAGGAAGACCCCCGGCCCATGGGGTAGGATCCGTGGAGGGAGAGGGGCTGGTGGTGGTCTCTCATCCCCCCTTCCTGGGCTCCTCTCTAGGGTCCCGGTTTTCGTTTTGGTGTGGTGGTGAGCTTGTTGTCTGTGAGGATGTCGGCTGGTTTGTGTGTACACAGGAGAAGAGGATGTGCGGCGTACCTCCGGGTGGGTTTGCCTGCCTGGGACACCCAGGGGCATGGCTGCAGGCTGCATCTGCGAGTGTGCCCTGGTGCAGGTGTGTGAGTAGCTGTGGGGGTTCAGAAGAGCCTGCCCCCTACGTGTGTGGGTGTCCACAGGGTGCCGCCCCACCGCTTCCCCCTTACCAGGTCACCGCCACCATCCTCGGCAGAGCCCCTGGCCCAGGTGAGAGCCTGATGAAAACCGCCTGTGACTGGGGACAGGCACACCTGAGTCTCAGGCCCAGACCCGCTCACTCAGGAACTCAGGGCTGCGGTGTCCTTGAGCAGGCATCACCCCACCCAGACAGCAGCCGTGTTCTCACCCAATGGGATGGGGCGACTCGGGGTGGGGTGGGGGCAGGGGGAGACCGCAGCATGGCTTCTCCCGCCCCTAGGAGCACGGGGAGCTCCGGGCTCCCCAGATGAAAGTCTCAGTACCCCAGCGCTCGGTAGACTGTGGTGAGAGGCGGGGGTGGGGGGGGAGAAGGTCGTGCCAGGACTTGGCACAGACTACAAAGTGTGGGGGGCACCCCCCAGCACTCCCGCTGCCGGCTGGCAGGGGGAGGGGCTGTGACGTTCGGTGGCCTCATGCAGCCGGGAGGAAGTAGCTAATTGCTGACCTGATGACTGGGCGGCCTGAGGAGTGGGGTGATGATGCCACTCGCAGAAGCAGGCTCCCGGGATCAAGGAGGGGGCCCTGCAGGGACAGAGCAGGCCAGGCTGTGCTCTGCAGAGGCTGAGGTGGCTGCGGCCAAAGGAGCAGGGGGTGGGGGTGGTTGAGGCTGTGACCGTGGGAAACGGCTTCTCCCAGGCTTCCCTGAGCTTCAAGGGAAAAGAGTTCAGAGGCCTGGGGGGACAAGGGGATTTGGGAAGGGGCGACAGTGGGGGTGGAGGGGGAGGAGAGGGTGGCAAAGGTGTCCTCTTGTTTCCCCTCCACCTACGGTCCCCCCACCTTCCCTTCTGTCCCCACCCCCACCTTTGTCCCCTCCCTGGCCCCTGTGGCCCAGGTTGGTGAAGACGGAGATAGAGGTCTCTTTTCACCACAAGACCGCCAGGCACAAGCATCCTACATGGCCATACCTACCGTGCTGAAGGCCAGAGCATCCAGGAGGTGTATGAGCCATCAGCCATCCCCAAGGACAGGAACAGAGGGTGCTGCTACAGAGGACAGCACAGGCAAAGGCTGGGTGGTGGGGTTTGTGAGGCTGATGGACGACAGAGGCTTGGCAGCAGTGGTTATGGGGAGAGAGGAGGGGTGCAGGGCCATTCTGCACTGAGGGCCACCCTGCCCCTTCCTGGCAGAAAACTGGGTAAACAGACTCGGATATTCTTCCACACGCTGGGCACAGCTTCTGCTGAGGCAGGGGGGTCAGGACCAGTTCGAGAGCCACACTGAATGAAGACCCACCCTCCAAGTCCCCAGATCCTTCAGCTCTAAAGAACCCGCAACCCTGAATGCCAAGAAACAGGACCCATCCAGCTGCAGTTCAGTCCTCTGGGCCCCCAGCGCCCCCTGTAGGCAGGACGCTACACCAGTAGGGGGAGGGGCTTCCACGTGCTGGGAAGAGAAAAGGAGACGAGACTTGCTCTCCAGGAGGTACGAAGACACCACCTCAGGAACCTGCAGTGGGATAAAGGCACAAACGTTGACCTCAAAGCTCCAATCTGAAATTCAGCCTCTGTCCTCAGGAAGCTTCCACTGTGATGGAAATATACACTCTACCATCAGAACTCCATTCAGAAAGGTGAAACACAGCATCTGGCTTCAGAAAATGTACCATCCCAGGGTAGAGGGTCACGCAGCCCCACTGCATTTTTAGGAAGCCCCCAATCTATTGCAGACATATACTAGACATTTCAGTGATTCTAGGGCTGCTAGAAAAATGAATACAAGACGTAAAAAAAAAAAGTCCAGTTAAATCTGAATTTCAGATAAACAATGACTTTAGTATAAGTATATCCCATATAATACATGGGGTAGACTTATACTTTAAAAAAGTATTCATTGTTTATTTGCAATTCAAATATAACTGGACGTCCTGTACTGTTATTTGCCAAAGCTGACAACCCCAGATGCCCCCAGTCCAAGGGCAGGAGGACACCCCCCCCCCCACACACACACACACGCACACCCAGACATGGAAATGGAGGTAAACATCTGAGCGTGCTTCCTGCTCCTGGAGCAGTGAAGGAGGTGAGTCCTGGGGCGCCGGCTCGCAGCAGTTTAAAATTCCTTCCAGGCCAGATCCCTAATCCCTCGGTGCACAATGGCAGCCTTCTCCCCCGCCGCCCGCGCCCACGCCCTCCCCCGCGGGGCCGTGGCAGTGCCCCCACGGGCCTCTTAAAGCCCCTTTGAAGCCGCCTGAGCCCCGCGCCGCGGGAGGCCCCGCCGCTATGCCAGCTATGCCAGCTATGTCCCCGGCCGCCGCCGGCCACCACCGCTCCCCCATTAATACTGGCTAATCTGGCTAATAAATAAACTCCCCTCCCAGCCTCAGCCCCCTGCTCGCTCCCCTCTAGCTCCCCTAGAATTGACTTCAGGGCTCTGCTGGAACACACGTCCTCAACTCCCTTCTCCCACTCCCTTCCTGATGTTTCTGACTTTTTTTTCCTCTCACTGGCCGGACTCTGGCCGAATTCGGGGGACCTCTGCCTCGCGCGATGCATCAGTATCTCCTTCAGTCCACCTGCGCGCAGGGAGCCTGCCACATGGCTGGGTGCAGGGGACCGGACTCGAAGCTGGGGAAAGAGCCGCAGGACCTAGGAGCGCCCCCTGGAGGGGGGACGATGCTCTGGCCACGCCCCTCGCTGCCCCGCCCCCAGGCCCCGCCCACTGTGTCCTCGGAAGTGGGGAAGCTCCGCCAGCAGCCCCGAAACAGGTGGCTCCTCGCCCGGGGAAAGTGCCGGCGCCTCCCCGGGCAGGAGTCCCTTCTCCGCAGCCTTTGCTGTCCCCTGCGTCCCCACCCGGGCTTCCGCGAGTCTGACTCAGAGCCGAGCCCGCATCGCTTCACCTCCTCCAACACACCCGCAGCGCGCGGAAAAATTACAGTATTTCAGCGGCACTGTTAATGCGCTCTAATTACCCACCGCCGCTCTCTTCCGTGGCTCTCAGTGGCATTGGGCCAACGCGCCATAATTAGGCCGTCCCTCCCCGGTCCTGGGACACCGCCGTCACCTGTCCCCTGTTCCTCGCCCCCTGTACCCAGGAGTGCTCGCCTCGGCCCCTCCCGCAGCCTCCTGCCGCCCTCCGGGACTGCACCTTGGTCCCAGGAGAGAGCTAGGAGACCCCACCTGGGATGGGGAGTGGGGAGGTGCAGGACTTGGAGACCTGACCCCAGGCCTGAAGGGGGCCCTCCCGTTCTGTAAGGCTACAATCTTTGAGATCTCTGCTGGAAGGGACTGGGAGAGTGGGGAATGGGGCAGGACTCTCTCCATTGAGGTCTATTGGAAAGTTAACTCTTTGGGACGGGGGTGGGTAGGGTGCCTGGGCAATAGTATCCCATTTTGGACATGAGGCTCAGAGAAGTAAGGCTCTTAGGGAAGGCCACCCAGCCAGAACTTCCAGATCAGCTCATTTAAAGAGTCGGACAGGCTCCTTCTCCTAACAGG
The DNA here is from genome assembly GCF_019923935.1 of Bubalus bubalis. Lineage (NCBI taxonomy): Eukaryota > Metazoa > Chordata > Mammalia > Artiodactyla > Bovidae > Bubalus > Bubalus bubalis. Next base: position 34,318,431 of record NC_059158.1, on the reverse strand, counting down.
GGAATTACATTTCTGTGAAGAAAGATGATATCCCCATCACAGACTGGGAGTATTGGCAGCCGACCAGCTGTGGCCTGTTGGTTGCAAGTGAGCTGGTGATGAGTGGCTCAAGTCTCTCATCCCAGGAAGGGTGGGAGGAGGCCCTGAAGACACAGGACCCAAGCCTGGTGGCCAGAACTTGAGGGGAGCAACTTGGCTGTCAGCCTCTTCATCCAAACCAGGCTCAAACCTCTCTTCTATCAGGAACTCTTTCCTGATGCCCAGGGGTTGCAAACTCATGGCCTTGGGCCAAGTTTAATCTTTAGTGAGATTTTGTTTGGCCTTCAGTGTGTATGTGGTTTTTATATTGAATGTAAGATCCTATGACAGTGCAGGCTGCCCTCCTCATTGGCAGAGACAAGTATGGCTAGATTAAGTCCCCAAAGGCATTTGAGCTCTTGGCTTAGATCAGCCCACCTGGCCTGAGCCTTCACGTTTTCCCTCATCTTCTAGGATCTCAGTCTGCATTGCTGCCCCTTCGTAGCTTTTGCATGTTTCTCCATAAGCATGCCAAGATGAGTGTCCCTCCAGCCCCCTCTTTAGGCTCCCCACAGGTGGTGACTGCCTATATTTCTGAGAACCCCTCTGGTAGCCCCTTTTTTTTATCTTGCATATCAATCTCTGCCCTGGGTAGGCGCCACATCTTTTCCAGCAGGGGTGACGTGGTATTTTTCTGCCATCAGATTACAGGCTGCTTGAGGGCAGGATATTGACTCAGACTGGGATCTCACTGAGGGCTAAATGAATGGGTGTGGGAGTAGCACCCTCTATCATAGGGAGCTCCCTGAGGGCAGGGCCATGTCTCCCCTCAGTCTAGAGCTCTTTGAAGGCATTGGATTTTCCCTCAGATGAGGCTTTTGCACCCCATCCAACCCCTCTGGCTCTCAGCTGCTCCCAGGCATTCCTCCCAGGACACCGTTTGTCATGCTTTGATGAATGAAACCTACTAAGAATAACTCAGTCCTTGTAGTCTCTAAAGGACAGGGGTGTTGGGGGCGGCGGGGGAGCCAAGACTGGTGATTGTGAGGGGCTAGAGAAGGAGGATGAACAGAACTATTCATTCAGTAGCATTTTCCCAGGTGCCCATCGTCCACTGGGAAGAGACTCAGGGTGGGGGTGCTGTAAGCCCCCCTACAGTGCCATTCCTGCTGTTGCCAGTAGGGGGAGGTTACACAGGACTCCGGAGATGGAAATGCCAGCCCCCTTCTTCCCAGCCCCGAAGTCATCACATCAGTGCCACTCAGCCCCCTCTCTGCCTGCCACCAGCTTCCTCTGCCTGGAAGTCAGGTGCTTGGGGTGAAGGGCAGCTTCCACTGGGACAGGCATTGTGGCGGGGGGTGCCTTCATCTTCCTGAGGAGGACTGTCAGAGTGATCACCGTGGGGTGGGGGGTAGGGAATGGAGAAGCAGTCTCGGAATGACAGGAGGGCATTTGGTGGTGGTGGTGTTGTTTTTTTGTTTTGTTTTGTTTTTAGATAAGAAGTTATTTATTAGTGGTGTTTTAATTTAGGGACGGGGCATGACTGACCCAGAAGATGAACCCCTGTCCCCGCACCCATTTCACTCTTCCTTCCTCATCCCGCCCCTTTCCACTCCCAGACCTCAAGCCTCCAGTTCAGAACTGAGCGACCTTTCCAGGGATGTGTTCTCCCAGGCACTTCACAAGGGGCCCGAGGGGTGGGGAGGCTGTGACCTTAATGCGCTTCTTTGGACGAGGCCTTCCTGGCACTCGGCCCTCACCTGCCACCTCCTGAGAGGGACATTTCGGCCTGGTCTTGGCAAAAACACCAGCCTCTGAGCCAGACAGCCTGGGATGGTACCAGCCCTGCCACTGACTCCACTGTGACCTTGAGAAGTCCTTTGTTCCCTGGGCCTCAGTTTCCCCATACCTAAAATGAGTTTGCTCTAAGTTTCATGCTTTTCGAAACTTTCTTTTTAAAAAATAATGGATCCTATTACTTAAATAGTAACTTATGTGGAGTCTCCACTGGTAACATCGAAAAAGTTTGGAATTCTATGGTCAGAATAGGAGTGGGGGTCCAGAGCCCCAGGGTTCAATCCATCACACACATGTCCACCACACGTGCACACACAGACACACGCGTGTGCATGTAGAATGGCTCCAGGGCACTCCACAGAGCACACTTTACAAACCTCTGAACCCTGAAATCCCCTGAACAAACATTCTGGGGCCCTGCCATATTTGAGAGCTCCAGAACTGGGGATGAGGCTGGGAATGGGGGCCAGCCCGGTGTAGGGAGCAGGGCTGAGAGGTCCCAAGGTGGGGGTCGGGGGTGGGGGCAGAGCCAGTAGGGGGAGTCCTTGTGATACCATGTAACACCACTGAGGCTGGGCAAGGGCCTAGGTCCAAAGCTGGGTTCATGCAAACCCTCTGAGCCAGATTCAAGTAGGCTTGTCTGGTGCTGGGTCCCCTCAGCTGAGGGGAGAAGAGGACTGGTAGGGACTGAGTGCCCTCCCAAGCAGGAGGGGCAGCAGGCATAGGAGGAGGGGGAAGCCTCTGGCAGCCTTTCTCTGGAATCCCTCTCGCCAGGCCCAGGATGAGGGCCAGAGTGGCAGGGTGGGGGCTGAGCCCCAGGGAGCCCCAGTAGGGTAGCATTCCCCACTACAGGAGACACAAGGAGCCTCCCAGCACCCCTGAAGCTGGAAGTTTGAGGATTTGGTGACCAGCAAGAATGCAGTGGGGAGCAGACCTGTCAGACTCTGGAGACAGGAGAATGAGGAGATATGCAGATACCACACAGGGAAGAAAATGGTGTGATAAGAGGCAGGACTGGGCCTGGGGCCCTGGCTTAGGGCAGTGGGGAGGGTCCCTGCAAAGTGGGGAAACAGCAGAAGCAGCCCAGTCCCTCCTTGCTGGCAGATGGACTGTGCTCAGGGCTCACCAGGTAAAGTAGGTGCTGCCCCCTCCCTGATACCCCAGGCAGTCCTGGAGTGTCCATGTTCCTGATTTCCCCCAGAGAGCACGTGGGGGGAACACAGAAGTCTCCCCAGGTCCACCTCCCTGGGATTTATGATGGGGGATGGGGCAGAGCCACCTCCAAGCTACCTCCCCATCCTCTATCCCAACTACACACACACTGACATTTGTCCCCTAGAGACTTCACAGCCTGAGCCCTGGAAACTCCAGGATCACTGCTATGTGCCAGGCATGGCTCTGGACACTGTGGGTTCCAGGAACAGAAGAGTCAGCCTAGGTCTTTGCCCTTGTGGTGCACATGTTTTAGGGAGTGAGTGACAACAAGTCACAAAGGAATCAAGTTCAGGTCGCGAGGAGACAACCATGGGAGCAGAGAGTGCTGGGTGGCTGGGGCTGTTTAGATAGAGTCATCAAAGAATGTCTCCGTGAGGAGGTGACATTCCAGTAGAGACCTGAGCTGCAAGAAGCCAGCTGTGCTTTGGGGCCAAAGGACTTGAAAATGCATGATATTTTTAAACAGAAAAGAACATGTACCCATAAACGTTCAAGGGCAGGGACATGAAGAGCATCTATAAAATGTCCGGCACAGTGACAGGAAATTCACATTCATCATCTACTTCCCTCTTCCAAACCCTGGTGTCAAATAGTATTATTTTCATTTTACAGATAAAAAATATGAAGCCCACAGAGATCATTCATTTACAAAGATGTATTGAGTTTTAGTCTCTAAAAACCCTATAATAAATTCCACGTGGGGTGTGCCGTCTTAGATTCTACAGCCTGAGAGCAGAGAGGAAGATCTGGGAGGGCTTCCTGTAGGAGGAGTCCATGTCTATGCTGAGTCTGAACAGATGAGGAGGGGATGACAGGGGAAGTGAGGGGGTGAGGAGGGAGCCAGGGGGTGGCTCCAGTGGCAAAGATGCTGTGGGCAGAGTAAAATACTGAGGAGGGGGTCCTGCCCGGCTGCCTGGTCAGCAATGTGAGGGGCTGCGGTGGTGAATAAGGAGCCCGCATGCAGGGAGGGGGCCCAGGGGGCAAATGGGCCATGGGTTGTGGCTGTTGGGCAAGGCTGGTCAGGTGGGGCCTCTTCCAAGGCTCTGGTGACCTGGCCCCCGTGAGTGACGATATTACTAATGGTGAAGAGTGGTGCCAGCCAGTGACAAGAACAACTCACAGGCTCACACACTCCTCACATGCAGACAGGCAAGTGCCTGCCACACACACAAACACACGTGCAGCTGGTCTGTATTGACAAGGGTCTGCAGAAGGCACAGATACATGCGCACACATGCACGCAGAAGAAAGTGCATTTTTATTCCTTCCAGCAGTGCCGTACATGTGGTGCTGAATAATATGGTGAGGCCAGGAGAGAGGCGTCTTGGGAGCAGCTCACCCCTGACTTTTCATCTCCCAGCTTTCCCAAGGAGGCCACCATCCGGAACCCACTTTAGGCCACTTTCCCAGAGGATGACCCCTCAACAGGAGTCTATCCTGAGGTCGAGGGCCTCTCCAACAGCTTCCTCCTCAGAGTGGAGTGTGGGGTTGGGAAGGAGGAATCTGACCCCTGGCCAATGATCTGGTCTGCAGAGCCTAGGGGCGGGCAGAGGGCAGCACCTTGACTCTGAGTCCCCTACCCTGGCAAGTTCAGAAGCCTGAGACATGTGCCCAGCCTGTGCCTAGATGCACCCCCACCCCATGGGCTTCCTAAGAGCAGGGACCATGTGTTACCTGCCACTATAGCACCCCTGCCACACAGAGGGCACCCAGCGCTGGGGCCATGGCTGGCAAAGCTGGGATGGGAAGGGGCACTCTGCTCAGGGAGACAGAGATGGAGCACCTCCTAGCAGGGTGCAGTAGCAGCTATTCAGGAATTGGGAAGAGTACACAGCCACCTGGGACCCCCAAGGCTGGGACCAGGTTGGACGGGTCTTTCATCTATGTGCGGCATCTGCCCTGTCTCTGGCAGCCCTGTCGTGGCTGATGACCCATCAGTGACTCACTGCCAGCTGTGGGCACGAAACGGAGAAAGTGACCCCCAGCTGAGCTCATGCACTCACAATTAGCCCTCTACACCCCCTCACCACGGCAGCCTCCTGGCCTCCACGCACGCACATCCCAGGCTGCCCTTTCCCAACCACAGTGTGCCTCCTGCTGCTTATTTTAGCCTGATGAAACCTCTTAAAATGTCAGAGCTGGAACCGAGCTCCAGATCATGCAGTTCAACCCCTTCATTCAACCAGGGAGAAAACGGCGATTCAGGGAGAGTGAGTGACGTGTCTCAGGTCACAGAGCTAATTGGTGGTATGACCAGAAATTGACTGCAGGCTTTGGGGGGCGTCCCAATCCGGCCATTCTAAACTTTGGGCGGATGGGGTGGGAATGCAGTCTGCTTCAGGCAGCCCGTTGCCAGTCTTCTGGAGCCTCTGGAACCAGCATGCCTGGATTTGAGCCCCAGTTTGCCGGTTATCACCTGGGAGACTATAGGCAAGTTACCCAGACTCTCCATACCTCTGTTTTCCCATCTGTAAAATGGATCTAACAATGGAACCTACTCCCAGGTTAATGTGAAGATTGATTCAGTTAATATCTCTGAATTGCTGAGTGCAGTGTCAGGCACAGAATGAGTACTCAGAAAATATTAGCTAACTTGGCTGAGTGCCTACTGCTTGGAGTCACCAAGAATTGGTCCTTACTGTGGAAAGTCTAAAATCTTGGTTTTATCAGCTGGCCCAAGGGTGAGCAGATCCCAGGAGGCTGGCTGTGTCGAAAGATTTGCAGCAAACTGATGGATGTGTTACCGTGGGGACAGGGGTTGCTGTCAGAAGGACTGCGGTGGTCGTCAGAAGGACCGTGGTGGCCACAGTGGCTGCCTCCCACTCTGGCAGCCACTCCCTGAGATCTAAAGATTGCAGACCTCACAATCAGGGGCAGCTGGAGATTCTCAGGACTGTTCAAGCTGGGTGAGCCCGAAGGAATGCCCTTTTGAACTCAGGAATGGGCCTCCGTTCCTCTGCAAAATAGTTAGAGGCTATGATGGTTGTGTGCATGAGATCAGGGGCCGTGGTACCTTTCCAACTCTCCCCCTCCCTAACACTCTTGAGGCCAGTCGCCTCCGTTCAGAGCAGTCTTGCTGGGTCCCAGTTGGATAAATATTGACAAATTCTTCTCCTTCCACGTTCTTCCTTTATCAGTCACCAAAGCCCTAACACCTCACACCGGATGAACTATGATCCCAGAACACGTATGAGGTTGGGGTGGTCTCATTCCAGCCCCAGAAATGCTTGTTGAATGGATAACTCGGTGAATCAATGAATGGAGCCATTCCCAGAACCTCCTGAAAACTCACCCTGAGCTTTCAACATTGGGCAACTCTCCGCGGAGCCCCAGCCATGCGCTCCATCTGAGGAAAGGCTTTCCTGCAGCTGTCTCAGCCATCCTTGACACCTCTCATCTCCCACTAACATGGCAACCTTTCTCTGCCTCCACGCTGCCCCCACCACCCAGTCTAGACAATTCCGTGTGTCTGCAGCCTCCCCCAGCAGGAGTCCTGCGTTACAGCCATAGTCACTGCCCACGTGGTGAGTGGTCGGGTTCTAGCCCTCTCCTGCTCCCCACATCACAGCTGTCCCCCGTTCACCCCACCCAACCTCCTATGATGGCCTGTGTAAGAACACTGACTTTTTCATTTGCTGTTCCAGGTCCGCTGAGAGCCCACGATGCCAGCCAAGCCCGAACCGAGTCCTGGCCCTGCCAGCCCCATAGAGTTCTGTGGGTGACCTATTCTTTATTGGGAGCATCACCTACTGTCTGGACGCCAGCCCATCAGGGAAGACTGAAACCCCTCAGATCAGGAGTCCAGCCCGAGCCGGCAAGGAGTTTGTGCCTCTTTGGAGGCTGGAATGCTGGACCCCAGTTCCATCCTCAGGTGCCAGGACGTGGCCTGAGCATTGTCTCCAGTCTGGTTCCAGCTTTTTCCCCATCATTGACCCACTGCCCAGACCTCTGCATGGTTCCTGGCTACCGAGATCGCTTCACAGCAACCAAAGAGTATCTGAGCTTAGAAGAGCCTAAGGAATCGCCCGGATTGGAGGAGATGCTCTAGAGTATTCAAAAACATAATCGTCTTTTTCACTGGAACAATTATTAGGGGTGTTTCAGCACTGGGTGCTGTGGGATAGAGATGCTAAATGTCCCACAGTGCACAAGGCAATCTGCACAGTGACAATGGCACCCCTTCCTTCGCTGGATAAACAGTGCTTCTAGTCCAAAGTGCTTAACTGTGTAGTTGTAGTAACTAAGAGCCGCGGAGGATAAGGGACTGGCCCAGGATTACATGCGCATTTGTCTTATAGGCAATCCCAAGAGGGGAACCCAGGCCTTCTCCCTCTTGAGAATATCAGTGTCATCTGTTCAATATTCCACCAGCAGTCACCAAGTTTGAGGCACTATGGGAGAGTCAAAGACTAAAGTGAGACCCATGCAATGGCTTCAAAGAGGTGTCATTTGAGCAGAGGCTTAGAAGTTGGCTCATGGACTGGTGGCTCAGAGAGTAAAGAATTTGCCTACAATGCAGGAGACCTGGGTTCGATCCCTGGGTCAGAAAGATCCCCTGGAGAAAAGGAATGGCTACCCAATCCAGTATCCTTGCCTGGAGAATTCCATGGACAGAGGAGCCTGGAGAACTACAGTCCATGTGACCACAGAGTCAGACATGACTGAGGGACTAACACTTCCACTTCCATGGACCTGTGACTTCTGAAAGTTGGGGAGAGCATAGTAGGAAATGATGGGACATGAGGACTGGTGCCCAGGAGTGAAGGTCGATGAGAAGTGAGCACAGACTTTGGGGAGAAAGCAGAGGAGAATGGGGAAGAGTTGGAAGGTGAATTGAGACTAGAGCACAGAGGACTTTGCATGTCAGTTAAGGGTTAGGATTTTCTGCTACAGGAAATAAGAATCCACTGTGACATCAGAGTAGAAGGTGGGCAGTGGTGAGCACTCTGCTTCATAGCAAGTTTCCTGAGGCTGCCTATGGAGAAGCAATGGGAGGGAAATTATAGGGGCAGGAAACTGCGGTCTGAACATTCCTCAAGAAAGACACACATGATGTCATGGATGAGAACAGGATCAAGGGGATGGGGTGAGAGAATGGAGACCACCTCAGAGCCAAGCCACACTGCAGGATTGGCCATGTCCTTAGCATTTAAACCAGGGATATTATCTGAGTTTGGGTTCCCTCGGAAGTAGACCCTAGGAAAAGGACTTGAGAGAATTCCCTGGTGGTCCTGTGGTTGGGAGTCCGTGCTTCCACTGCAGGGGGCACGGGTTCGATCTCTGGTCAGTGAACTAAAATCCCACATGCCACTCAGAGCAGAAAAAAAAAAAAAAAGGAAGAAGACAAAGGATTTGAAAATAGTTTATCTGGGAGATGATCTCAAAGATAAACAGTAGGGGAATGGAGAAATCAGGCAGGAAAAGGAGGATAGCCCGAAAAAAAAAAAAAAATGTGTTACATCAAGCCAATTACCCCTGTGGGCAACTAAAGATCAGTCTTGCTGGAAATCTCTGAGAAAACAGTAGAGAACACACACTTCTGTGTTAATCCTTAAAGGGCAAAGGAGCTGGGAGTGCTTATCCACTGACTCACACCAGTCATTCTTTGAGGGGTTGCTCCTGGGAGCATTAACTCTCTGGTACTTTTGGAATGCTCCACATGCAGGAGCAGGCTTTACAGCCAGAGAAAGTCCTCAGGTATAGTCTCAGGTGCTTGCAGTTGGAAGCTACCAGGTAGCTGTGTAGGAAAACGGTGAGTACCTGTAAGATGGGGCAAGGCATTGACTGTATCTGCAACACACATTCTTTACATGCAAGTGACATGAGTTAGCCAAGACAGCTCCCTAAAAGTGACTCCATAAGTGAACTAGGTAGAATATTTCTTTCTTTCTTTTTTTTTTTTTGGCTGCATCATGCAGCAGGCATGTGGGATCTTAGTTTCTCCACCAAGAATCAAACTCACGCCTCCCTGCATTAAAAGTTCAGAGTCTTAACCACTGTCAAGCAAGTGGTTGGATAGCACTTGCTATCCAAGCAAGTCCTAGGTAGGATATTTCGAGAGAGGACATTGACTGATGAAATGCTTGGCTTCTGTGACCCCAGGAAGGCAGAGAAGGAATCTGAAGTATAATAATTGGTTCTATCAATTTTTACTTTATGTTTTGATGCCAAGTTATCAAGTGCCGCCGCCACTGCCGCTAAGTCGCTTCAGTCGTGTCCGACTCTGTGCGACCCCATAGACAGCAGCCCACCAGGCTCCCCCGTCCCTGGGATTCTCCAGGCAAGAACACTGGAGGGGGTTGCCATTTCCTTCTCCAATGCATGAAAGCGAAAAGTGAAAGTGAAGTCGCTCAGTCGTGTCCGACTCTTCGCGACCCCATGGACTGCAGCCCACCAGGCTCCTCCACCCATGGGATTTTCCAGGCAAGAGTACTGGAGTGGGGTGCCATCGCCTTCTCCGTATATCACATGAAGTAACTCTGTACCTAGTAATACTTTAAAATCTAGTCTTATTTTGACATAGTTACATTAGCCTTTTGCTTTTGTGAGTGTTGTACGTTATACCTTTTTCTTTGTATTTCAGGTAACTCTATGTAAACAGTGTATAGTTGAATCTTGTTCTTATCCAAAATAAGTCTGAAAGTCTTTGCCTTTGAATAGGAAAGTTTTACATATAATAAAATTATCTTTATCTTTAGGTTTAAAATATACTATTTTCCCCTTTCCTTTCCTTTCCCAAGGAGATCCAACCAGTCCATTCTGAAGGAGATCAGCCCTGGGTGTTCTTTGGAAGGAATGATGCTAAAGCTGAAACTCCAGTACTTTGGCCACCTCATGCGAAGAGTTGACTCCTTGGAAAAGACTCTGACGCTGGGAGGGATTGGGGGCAAGAGGAGAAGGGGACGACAGAGAATGAGATGGCTGGATGACATCACTGACTCGATGGACGTGAGTCTGAGTGAACTCCGGGAGTTGGTGATGGACACGGAGGCCTGGTGTGCTGCGATTCATGGGGTCGCAAAGAGTCGGACACGACTGAGTGACTGATCTGATCTGATCTGATTTTTCCCTTTTTTTATCTTGCCTTCTGTATGTTCTATCCACTCTATGTTTCCTCTCCCCTTTCTTTGCATCTGTTATTTCATCCAGTTACCTTCCTCTATTATTTTGTAAAGTTATTTACTCTTTTACAATGTCTTAGTAGTTACCCAGAGATTACAGCCTGCGTTCTTAACAATACCTGCCAAGTCGCTTCAGTCGCATCCAACTCTGTGCGACCCCATGGACTGCAGCCTACCAGGCTTCTCCATCCCTGGGATTCTCCAGGCAAGAACACTGGAGTGGGTTGCCATTTCCTTCTCCATAACAAATCCTAATATTAACTGATTCTTTTACTCTCTTCCCTTAAAATATAGGCAGAGACCTTGGGGCTTTAACTCCCCACAAACACTATCATATTATTTTTCTATACAACCAGTATTATTTGATATTTACTCACATATTTGCCATTTTCATTGGTCTTGATTCCTTTCTGCATCTCTGACCTCCCATTTGGGTTTATTTTCCCAATAATCCCAATAGAAAATTTCCCAATAGGAAATATTTCCCAATAGAAAATATTCTATTAATGTGGGCCCACTGGTGACTAATTCTTGTGATTTTTATTAGACTGAAATGTATCTATTTCTTCTTTACTTGAATTTTTTTTTCTGGGTATTGAAAAAAAAGTTGGCGGTTATTTTCCATCAGCCCTCTAAAGAATCCCACTGTCTTTTGGCCTCTGCTCTTTTACATTAAGAAATCAGTTGTATATCCAATCTATTATCCCTTTGAACGTAATCTCTGCTTTTCTCTGTTTTTTTTTTAATTAATTTATTTTTATTGAAGGATAATTGTTTTACAGAATTTTGCTGTTTTCTGTCAAACCTCAACATGAATCAGCCATAGGTATACATATATCCCCTCCCTTTTGAAACTCCCTCCCATCTCCCTCCCCACCCCACTCTCCTAGGTTGATACAGAGCCCCTGTTTGAGTTTCCTGAGCCAAACAGCAAATTCCCATTGGCTATCTATTTTACATATGGTAATGTGAGTTTCCATGTTACTTTCTCCATACATCTCACCCTCTCCTCCCCTCTCCCCATGTCCATAAGTCTATTCTCTATGTCTGTTTCTCCATTGTTGCCCTGTAAATAAATTCTTCAGTACCATTTTTCTAGATTCTGTATGTATGTGTTAGGATACAGTATTTCTCTTTCTCTTTCTGACTCACTTCACTCTGTATAATAGGTTCTAGGTTCATCCACCTCATTAGAACTGACTCACATGTGTTCCTTTTTATGGCTGAGTAACATTCCATTGTGTATATGTACCACAACTTCTTTATCCATTCATCTGTCGATGGACATCTAGGTTGCTTCCATGTTCTAACTATTGTAAATAGTGCTGCAATGAACAATGGGATACATGTGTCTCTTTCAATTTTGGTTTCCTCAAGGTATATGCCTAGGAGAGAGATTGCTGGGTAGTAAAAATATGGAACACTTCATGAATTTGCGTGTCATCCTTGTGCAGAGACCATGCTAATCTTCTCTGTATTGTTCCAATTTTAGCATGTGCTGCCGAAGCGAGCACTGCTTTTCTCTGTTTTCAAGATCTTCTCCTTATCTTTAATTTCCAGCTTTTAGTTTTATCTAATAGTAAAAATGTACTTTCATTTTACTCATATAGGCATAGGTATATATCCCTTCTGCTTATCCTGATTTAGGCTCTCAGAGTGTACTGAATAAATGGATTGGTGTCTTTTATCAGTTTTTGAAAGCTCTCAGCCATTATCCCTTCATATCTTGCTTCTATCCCAGTCTCTTGAGCTTTTTCAGTGTTTCTTCTAGTCTAATAGACTGTCATCTATATTTCTATCCTTTTACCTTCCCATGCTTCATTCGGGATATTTTTTTCTCATCTAACTTCTAAGTAACCAATTCTTTATCAGCTGTGTCTAGTCTGCTGTTAAACCTATCCTTTGAATTCTTAGTATCAGTTTTAGAATTTCCATTTTGGAAAAAAATAGTTTCAATTCTCTGCCAAAATTCTTTTTTTTCCCCCGTTTTATTGAGATATAATTGACATGCAGCACTGTGTATGTTTGAAGTGTAAAGCATAATGATTTGACTTACATAAATCATGAAATGATAATCTTAATAAGTTTTCTGAACATCCATCATCTCATATGAATGCAAAATTAACAGAATAGAAAAAATTTTTTTCTTGTGATATTAATTCCCAGCATTTACTCTTTTAATAATTTTCATGTATAACACACAGCAGTGTTAATTATATACATTTATCAAGTTATACATTATATCCCTAATACTTCTTTGTTTTATAACTAAAAGTTTGTACCTTTTGACTGCCTACATCCAAATCCACCTACCCCTACTCCCTGCCTCTGCTAACCACAAATCTGGTCTCTTTTTCTATAATTGTTTGCTTTTGAAGTATAATTGACCCACAACATTAAGTTAGCTCCTGTTACACAACATGGTGATTTGGTATTTCTATACATTTCAAAAGGGTCACCATGATAAGTTTAGTTATGACACATCATCATACAAAAATATCACATAGATATTGACTCTATTCCCCACACTGTGCATTTACCCATAATTCATTTATTTTGCAACTGGACGTTTGTACGTCTTAATCCCCCCCAGCTGTTTATTTCCCTTCCTGTCCCCTCACCTCTGGCCTCTTTGTTCTCTGTGTCTATAACTGTATCTATAACTATTCCGGTTTGTTTTATTTGTCCATTTGTTAAATTTTTTAGATTCCACTAGTGAAATCATGCAGTATTTGTCTTTGTCGGACTTATTTCACTTAGCATATTGCACTCTAGGTCCATCCACGGTGTCACAAACGGCCAGATTTTATTCTTTTTTATGGCTGAGTAATATTGCATTTTATATATCTCTCTCACATTTTCTTTACCCATTCATCTACTAACAGGCCCTTGAGTTGCTTCCATATCTTGGCTATTGTACATAATGTTGCAATGATCATAAGGGTGCATATATCTTTCTAATCAGTGTTTTGTTTTCTTCAGATAAATATCCACGAGTGGAATTGCTGGATAATATAGTAGTCCTATTTTTAATTTTTTGAAATGTCTCCATACTGTTTTCCACAATGGCTACACCAATTTATATTCCCACCAAGTTTGCCAAGCAGTCCCTTTTCTCCACATCCTTGCCAATCTGCCGAATTCTTAATTATGTCTTATCTCCTCGATCATGCTAAGCATTTCTTTTCCATACCATGGGGCTTGCATGATCTGAGCTCCTCTACCAAGTTGTTAACTCGGGCCCCAGCAGTGAAAGCACCAAGACCTAACCACTGGACCACCAGGGAATTCCCTATATTTTTTTATTTTAAATCTGCGTGCATAACTCCAACATCTAGAGAGGATGTTATATATCTTTTTCTTATATACTATATATTTGTATTGTTTCATCATGTGTCTCATTTTTGGTTTTTAGGTTTTGAGAGCAGTCTTGTTTTTGGGGGGAGGTTTTGTGAGATTTTGTTTTGTGTGTGTGTGCCCTGGACATTGTCTTTGCAAAATCATTTATAGAAATTATCTAACCCCAGAATGATAACTTCTTCCAGAGAGGATTTACAAGAGCCTGAAGGCACTGGCAGTCCTGGATCACCTTAATCCAATTTTAGGAACTAGGATGAGTCCAAGCTGAGCTGCAACCCCTGTTAGAATTTGTCTACTCCCAGCTCATCCTTCCTCCTCAGATACAGCCATTTAGGGTCCCAATTCAAAGCAAGTTGGGGGGTCCCGAAACACTTCTCTTGATAGGACTGTCTCTTACCACCCAGGATGCACTCAAGAGCATTCATCAACCTTGCAGCATCTTAGCTGTTTCCTTCCTTCCCAAAGGAAAAGCATTTCTGAAACCAGGAATAACCCCCTCATCTCCACATCTCAACCCAATAATTCTCTGTGGCCTTATTGATCTTACTGGCACTTAGATGCTTTAAACAGTCTGTTGTTGTCTTGTGTTTTCATATATATATACCCATGTGTATATATATATGGTGGTGGTTTAGTTGCTAAGTCATGTCCGACTCTTGCAACCCCATGGACTATAGCCTGCCAAGCTCCTCTGCCCATGGAATTTTCCAGGCAAGAATACTGGAGTGGATTGCCATTTCCTTCTCCAGGCGATCTTCCTGACCCAGGAATCGAATCCAGGTCTCCTGCATTGCAGCTAGATTCTTTACCAACTGAGCTATGAGGGAAGCTCATATATACATATATATATATATATATATATGTATATATGGCAATGGCACCCCACTCCAGTACTCTTGCCTGGAAAATCCCATGGACGGAGGAGCCTGGTGGGCTGCGGTCCATGGGGTCGTGAAGAGTCGGACACGACTGAGCGACTTCACTTTCACTTTTCACTTTCATGCATTGGAGAAGGCAATGGCACCCCACTCCAGTACTCTTGCCTGGAAAATCCCATGGACGGAGGAGCCTGGTGGGCTGCCATCTATGGGGTCGCACAGAGTCAGACACGACTGAAGCGACTTAGCAGCAGCATATATATATATATATAACATTTACATATATTTCTTTTTTCTCTAATTACCTTCAGCAATGAGGTTAATCCACATTTCCTAGTCTCCTGTTTCTGAAATCAAGCACCATGATGTATAGGAAACTTCTGAGACATTTGCAACAGCATTCAAAAAGTGTTTTTTTATTTTTTTTTTTAAGCCAACAGTTTGCACAACACAGATTAGCATGTTATGGATTGTCACAGCAGAGTTTATGTTTCTGAATTAAAAAAAAAAGATCTGGGATTTATATAATGCATTGACTTTAATACCAAAGAGGGTTGGCTAATCAGGATTATAAACTTTCAAAGGGCAAAGTTAAATGTTGAGTTTATGTTTTGAACAAAGTCTAAATGTTTTGAAAATAAAATTAAATTACCAGTTCATTTTAAAAGAACCATGACCGAGGGAAATTGACAGGAATGGTGGGTGGATGGAAATTTATAGGAAAGGATGAGGGTGGTAGGAAGGGGAGAGGGCAGGTAGACCTGGGGAGAACACAGTGAGTTTGGCACTGGACGCCTTCCTTTACTGGGTTGGAGAGAATCCAGCAGAGAAGCCTATACAGTGGCCAGAAGTGGGGTTCTAACCTGGCGATCTTGTAGAACAGAGACGTGGACTTGGGAGCTGTTTGTGCACAGATTGGACTCACACCAGACAACACTGGAGGAACATGAACAAAGCCAGGAGATGCCATCAGAGCACTGGTCCTTGGGGACAGAGGGAGGCAGAACACACGTCAGGTGGTGGGGAGGAGGGAGAGGCAGGACCAGCCATCCTGGGAAGAGGCTCTCTCGAAGCCTTGAGGATTGTAGGGTCAATTTCCTCCAAGACGTTGAGGCTGAGGCGTGGAGGAGGACTCTGCTCATTCCGAGAGCAATTTCCGTCGAGAGTGTCGGGAACCTGGAGGCTGCTAAGAAGGGGTTGGGGAGTGAGTGGGAGGCCAGGAAGAAGCAGCGATGTGTGCAAACTTCTTTTTTAGAATGTGTGGGGCTCTGAAGGAAGGAATTGAAGTGGTGATTAAGGGAAGAGCCAGTGAGAACTACTGGAGGAAGTTTGTGGGCAGAAGGGAAGGAGCCAGGGCAGACAGAGGGACCAGAGAACCCCCGGAGATGGAGCAGAACGGAGGGAGTCAGCGCCCACCCCACGGGCCCCTGAGCTTCACCCATAGCTCTGATTCCCATTTTCCCAATGAGGAAAGTGAGATTCAGAGAGGCTTTACTTCCCCAGTGACCGCTAGAGGAAACTGAGACAGGAATGGGACCCAGATGTGTCAGGTCACAAAGCTCACCCTTCAGCCCCCTCCCAACCCACCCCCGTCATGATTTCAGGGTTTCCGCGATCGTGACCACCCCCGTCACCACCACACGGCCACCGTCATCACACCCACCATGGCCTCCACCACGGTGACCACCACCGGCACTGTCCACCCCACCACAATAATTACATTCACCAATATGAGATTTCCTGTGCTGGACACATGCAGTTTCTGTCTTTGGGGTCTCCTATTCTGAGAACACACGCGAACAACAAAATGAACTAGCAGAGACACTCAGCAGCCAAACTTTTTGATCATGCGGCCGGTCAGGAGCTCTGCTGCCCGTAGTCAGATGGCTGCATTCCTGGTTTCTTCTTGGGGGAAGAGGTACATCAGAAACTGGCTTTTCCATTTGCTCCACTGGCCTCCCCATCACTCGTCCTCACTCCACCCCAAATCTCTACTCATTGTCTCCAAGCTGGGAAAATTAAACAGATTTTTCTGAAGGAAAATCCTTAGGGAAGGGAGTGTGTACAGAGGGATTAGGACTGGGCTGAGGCCCAGTCATTCTCGGTCCTCCTCTGAGACTCTTGGCTTCCTGTGGAGACATGCTCCCACTCCCCTCCCCCAACTCACCGCGCCCCTCCCTGGTACAACCAGGGATGGGAAGCCCAGGGCTGCAGCCTGGCCGCACCACCCCCATGTGGGCCCCAGACCCTCCCCAGCTCTTCCACACAGTCCCTGTCCCCCAACCCCCAAGCCTGAGGCTAGGAGAGATGGAAGTCTGGGATGTAAAGAGAGATGGGGCGGGCAGGAGTAAGGCCTGAGGATGCTCAGAGAAGTTTCCACGCAGGGCATCTGAGCTGCTCTGCCAATTCCCCCTCCTTACTAATCCCAGGATTAGAGAAAGTGGAATCTGGGAATTCAGGAGCCAGAGACCGGGAATGGGGCACGGGGAGGTGAAGGGGACCAGGCAGCTTGAACCTGCTGTGCAGTCTGGTCAGGCCATAGACTTCCCCCAGCTTCACTTCCTCACTTGTCAAATGAGGGTCATCAAGTCCAATTGTGACTGGAGAGGGCGGGTGTAAGATGTGGTATTGATAAGCAGAGGCTAGCTGACTGTTATCATTGTTGTTATGAGCACAAGGGCAAGGAGGGGTGTAGAAGAACAGGCGTGTCCCGAGCCCTGGAAGGCTGCACGGTTCAGTGAGGAGCATGGTGCTGACATCAGATAGGATCACAGCCCTGGGATCAGATAGCACCAAGCCACTGGTGTCAGGCCTGGCTGGGCCTCCTCCCTACTGAGGGAGCCTGGCAGTGACTCCCTCTTCCCAGGCCTCCACTTCCGTGTTGACGCACAAGATGCCTTGCAGACCTCCTTCGGGACTGAGTGACAGCCAGCACCGGTGAGGGTATAGAGCAGTGTCTGTCATGCCTGCCACATTTCTGTTGACATTTTGCCTCTCTCGGAACCTAGTGAGTCCCCTTCCCTCCCCCAACTCACCAGGGGTGAGGACCCCTGCTTCCATCTTCTGCTCTCCTCCGAGGAGATGCCCAGTCAAGAGATGCCCACCATCCTTCTCTTGTCTGACCATTTTTTTAATTTTTGGCTGTGCCGGGTCTCTATTTTTATATGTGGGCTTTCTCTAGTTGTGGTGAGTGGGGGCTACTCTTTGTTGTAGTCCAGCACAGACTTCGTATTCTGGTGTCTTCTGTTGCTGTGGGATTCGGGCTGTAGGACCCATGGGCTCAGCAATTGTGGCTCTCAGGCTTAGTTGCTTCAAGCATGTGGAATCTTCCCACCCCAGGGATCGAACCCATGTCCCCTGCATTGGCAGGTGGATTCCTACCCACTGCACCACCAAAGAAGTCTTGTCTCCTCTGATTTTTGCCACACTCCTTTCCTCCTCTTCTCCAAAACCATACTCACCTGGCTTCAGTCACTTCCGTAGCTTCAGTGCCTACAATAGCTCTCTATTACTGCCCACATGTAAACATCCTTCTCAGGATGCCCCTATGTTCCACCTTCCGGCCGCGTCTTCTCTCCCCCGGGTCACCAGACACCCCTTGCTCTGAGCTGACTTCACCCTGGCTGACCCCCCTGCTCCCCAACTGTCTGCACAGCACTCATCTTCCGCCACCCCCTTCTCCCTCCTGTCACAACTTCCGAGCTCAGCCCTGGCTCATCCATCTCTGAGCATCAGTGGATATAAGAAGTCACAGACAAACCAAATTTCAAGCAGCAACCAAGAGGAAGCCTATCAATAATGGACCCTAACATCGTTACCAGGCGGATCGGCTTTGGGGAGAAGCAGGTAATCGAATTTCCCTCCGGTCTCCATCTGTCTCCATCGCCCCAGCTTCATCCTCTAGGTGCCCGCCCCGCATCCGGCAGCCCAAGCCAATGAGTCTCGGGTACTAATGCAATTCCGTTCAAGACAGCTTGGGTTCTTTGGGGACAAGGGGAAGGTTTCCAGAAGGATGGGAAAGAGGAGACAAGAGTCAGAGGGGACAAATACAGGAAGAGCACCCACCACAAAACTGATCTGGGGAGGCGGTGTGGAAAGGAGCCTGTCGTCTTTGATATTCTCGCTCCTCTTGTGTTTTTATCCATGTTGCCTTCCTTTCAAGTTTCTGGAATGGTGTCATGCGGGAGGGTTCTGAGCACATAGAAGGTGCTTAGACACATAATTCCCACCCAGCAGGGCAAAAGGGCTCAGACTCTAGCCCCAAGCTGCCTGGGATGGTGCCCCACCTCACCCTTGGGCAGGGATGTGACAAGAAAGGCCTATGTGACTTCTCTGTGTCTGGGTTAGCCCCTCTGTGAGATGCAGATGGTAGCAGTGATGCCCAACTCACAGCTGGCTGTGAGGACTAAGTGAATTGACCCAATAAAAGCCTAGGAGCGGGACCTGAGCTCTGAGACTGTTTCCGTCAGGGGAACTCTTACCATATCACATGGAGTGGGAATGGCTGCTCCTCAAGGGCCACCCAAACCCCGCCTGTTTGCAGCAAAATGGGGTGGGGGTGATAGCCTTACGGCTGGTGGTGGCTGGCAGCAGCTGAAATCCCCTTTCAGCATCATAACTGAGCCCCACTCCCCACAGCATCTCAGGGGCAGCGCACTGGGGCTGCAGGCGGCATGGTCCTGGTGTACACGGCTGGTCCATCCCCAGAGCTTTTCATGCCCCTGGTGTGGGGTGAGGCCCCGGCGAGCCTGACAAACAGCCAGGCGTGGGGACCGCAGCCTCTGACCTGGGAGACCGCCTGAATGCGGTTACTGGGCCAGGCAGAGAAGCAGAGGGAGAGGTCAGCTGGAACTGGAAACACTGAGGCCCTCACAGGGAGCAGTGGGTAGCAGCGAATCTCTGGTTGCCAGTCCCCCATTCTCTTATTCCAGAAAAACTTATGTTGGCTTGCTCTGTGCTGGGCTGGCGTGAGTCTCTGGGACTCCAAGAAGGAAAGACAGGATCCCTGTCCTCCAGGCCACAAGTTCTGGTGGGGTAAGCAGCGCAGTCAAGCATAGTAAGAATAGCTACCACTGGGGCGCATCCTGAGAGAGCTTGAGTCAAGGAGAAGGGGGCCATATAGAGGTAGTTTTAACAAAATTGGAACTCTACTGAGCATGCTCAAAATTTATATTTTTTAGCGATAACTTCTTGCCTTAGTAAATAGCCATCCACAACACGACTGCTCTAGGTTACATCCTACAGAATAATATTATGTGTCATAATTTCTTCAGCCATTTCTCTACTGTAGGGTTTTTTATTTTTCTCTAGTTTCCACTGTTATACATAGGGCTGTGGTGAATGAATATTCTCTTATACAAATAGCTGTTCATTTCTTTGACTGTCATTTAAAAACAAAATCCTGGAAGTGAAATTGCTCGGCCCAAAGCGAGATGCATTTTTTTCAAATCTTGCTCCTTAGGCATGATCTCCTGTTGTAGGACATCCTGGTGATGAGCCCTGGGGAGGAGGGCCCCACCTCAGCAGGTCCCTCTACAGAATGCCCAGCTGGGATTTCTTGTAGCTTGTGTTTATCCATCACAGGAGTATCAGCCCCTGTTGCTTCCCAGGGAATGCTACAAATTCTTACAGCCTTGGAACTGTTTGAGCCTCATGTAAAATGGGACTAAAGGCCAAGCTGCTCAAGCCTAAAGAACAGCATGCACTATAGAATGTTTGGGTCAGTGTGTTGGTTAGGACTGCATTAGGCTGCAAGTATCAGAAACCTGATTTCAGAGGCTTAACCAAAAAGGGCTTATTTTCCTCACACAATGAGAAGCACAGTGATAACAGCAACTTGAGACTGATGTTCCACATCCACACTGCCCTCCATGACCTAGGCTTCTCTAGCTTTCCTTCCCTCCAGCCTGAGCACATGGCTTTCCTTCTCATGTTCATACGATGACTGCTGGACCTCCAGCCATCACATCCATATTCCAGTCAAGAAAAGGAAGAAGAGTGAAGGGCAAGGCATGCTGCCTGCTAAAAATCCCTACCCTCTTTCATTCAGGAAAACCATACAGTTATCTCCACTTCCACCTCATTGGCAAGAACTATGTCACAAGGCCCACAGTTATTGTGAAGAAACAGGAGTCTAGCTTTTGCTGGGCACATTGCCCTGGAGAGAACTGTACTTGTATAAGTAAGGATGGCAGGGAGGAGGGCTGCCACCTTGCCCACCCAGCATGACAAACTGCACAGATGCCTGAATGCCTCTCTCTAGAACCAGCAGCCTGGAGGCAGTGAGTTTCCCAAACCCAGAGAGATTCAAACAGAAGTGACAACTTGGCCAAAACTCATGGAGGGACTCAAACAACAGAAAGGAATCAAGAGACTCCCCAGATCTCTCTAGCCTCAGGGCTTTAAGGGAGAGTCCCACACACTTAATTATTACATAAGTTTTATTTGATGCAGAAAGTATCTTGAACCTGGCTTCCTGAGTAGCTCAGTGGTAAAGAATCTGCCTGCCAAGCAGGAGACACAGGTTCGATCCCTGGGTTGGGGAGATGCCCTGGAGAAGGAAATGACAACACTCTCCAGTACTGTTGCCTGGAAAATCTCATGGACATAGGAGACTGGCAGGCTATAGTCCATGAGGCCGAGCAAAAGAATAGGACACAACTTAGCAACTAAACAACAACAGTCAGGGTTCAGAACAGCGCCTGGTGCACGGTAACGCTGCATAAATCCTTGTTGAATAAATAAATAAACTCATAAACGTGAAAAGAAAGAAAATGTTGTGAACCAAAAGTCCTAAATTCAAACCTCACTCTTCCCCTTACCATGTAACCTTGAGCTGCTGCTGCTGCTGCTAAGTCACTTCAGTTGTGTCCGACTCTGTGCGACCCCAGAGACGGCAGCCCACCAGGCTCCCCCGTCCCTGGGGTTCTCCAGGCAAGAACACTGGAGTGGGTTGCCATTTCCTTCTCCAATGCTTGAAAGTGAAAAGTGAAAGTGAAGTCGCCCAGTCGTGTCCGACTCTTAGCGATCTCATGGACTGCAGCCCACCAGGCTCCTCCATCCATGGGATTTTCCAGGCAAGAGTACTGGAGTGGGTTGCCAGTGCCTTCCCCAGTAACCTTGAGCAAATTCCTAAATTTTCTGAGCCTTAGATTTGCCTGCTATAAAGCAGCAATAAACAAACATAATTATTTAATGATGAACAGGTGCCAGGTACTATGAAAATTATTTACTTAACTTATTTAGTTTCGACACCAAGCCTATGAGATGGTTATTGTAATTCAGATGAGAAACTACAGCCCCAAAGGGGTCACAGTGAGGTGGTGTTCTTTACCCCTGCACCATCCCTCCTTGTCTGAGTCTTTGAGGTGAAATGAGATCTACATTGTAAACCATAATGTGCTTCCCAAAGAGTCCACTGAAAGAAAAACACCAACTCCATTTACTTATTCAACAAATATTTATCCAGTGCCTGCTATTCTCGGGACTTTTTTTATAGGCTGCATCAGTGAACCAAAGAGACGAAATTTCCCATTCTCAAAGAGCCTGAATTTTAATGGAAGGAGACAGACAATAAAATAAATGAGCTTTGTATTTATATATATTTGCCAGATGGTGATGATAAGAGCTCTGGAGAAAAGTAAGGCAGAAACAGGGGGGTGTCAGGGTGACAAGGGTTTGTCACTTTCCAAAGGCATCACGAGGAGACATTTGACTGAAAACCTCAGGAGGTGAGGAAACCTGTCATGTGAACTCCTGGGGAAGGCTCTTTCCTGGAATCTTTGAGAAACAAGAAGGCTCAAGTGGCTGGAGTGGATTAAGGAAGCAGAGTGGGGGACTTCCCTGGTGGTCCAGGGATTCCTCCTGCCAATGCAGGGGACACAGGTTCGATCCCCAGTCCTGGATCGAACTTAGTTGCCTCGGGGCAACTAAGCCTGTGCTCCACAATTAGAGAGTAGCCCCTTGTCACCACAACTAGAGAAAACCCACATACAGCAATAATGATCCAGAGCAGCCAAAAATAATTTCTTTAAAAAAGGAAATTTATTTTTTAATACGTTTTTTTATGCTAAAAAAAAATGAAGCAGAGTGGGGAGAGGAGGTCCGAGCAGCAATGGGGAGGCATCCGTCAAGGTTTTGTGGGTCACATATAAGAATGTGAGGGAGATGGGAGCCTCTGAAAGGTTCTCAGCAGTGGAGCAATGTGATCTGGTTTGTGTGTTAACAGGATCACACTGGCTGCTGTTGAGGATAGATTGAGTGGAAGGGAAACAGAGAGTTCAGTTAGGAGGGGCTCTTGCGATGACCCAGCTGAGAGGATGGCGGCTTGGACCAGGTGGTAATGGTGGAGCTGCTGAGTAGTGGCTGGAAGATG
Source organism: Bubalus bubalis (assembly GCF_019923935.1). Taxonomy (NCBI): domain Eukaryota; kingdom Metazoa; phylum Chordata; class Mammalia; order Artiodactyla; family Bovidae; genus Bubalus; species Bubalus bubalis. Next base: position 34,295,668 of record NC_059158.1, on the reverse strand, counting down.
GAGGCATTTTGAAGTTAGAGCCAACAGATTTGCTCACAGATTGGACAAAGGGTATGAGGAAAAAAAAAAAAAAAGAGGTTTCAAGGAGGACTATAGATTTTTTGGTCTAAACAATTTTTTGTTTTAAACAAAGTTTTATTTTAGGTAGACAAATGTTCTGGTTATTTATTACTATGTAACATTTGTCTCCAAGCCTAACACAACAATTTTTAAATCTAACATTAAAACTTAAAACTACAGCCTAAGTTTACTGTCTAAAACAATCCCATTTTATTATATCTCACAATTTTGAGGGTCAGGGATTGAGACTGGGCTCAACAGGGCAGTTCTGTTCCACATGGAGTGTCCTTTGGGGCTCCTTGGTTGATAGCTGGTCTGGTCTAGGATATATTCAGGACAGCTTCATTCACCTCTTGTGCCGGGTGAGAGCTTTTAGAAGGCTGGACAATGCTGGGATCCTCTCCATGGCATCCAGCAAGTGAGGTGGCTGAACTTCTTTTCTGGTGGTCCAGGACTCCAAAAGATGGAAGCTGTCAGTCCCCTGGTCTGAGCAACTTAAGGAAGGAGTAGTCCTTGGAGCTGGGATGAGCAGACTGTGGTGAAAGCAGGTTTGTGAGGCAGGAACAGGAGTTCAGTTTTGAACATGCTGATTTTGATGTTCCCATTAGTCATCCAGGCAGAGATGCCAAGAAGCCAATTTGAATACACAGGTTTGGAGTTTAAGGAAAAGTGACAGAAACAAAGGCATCACCAACATACAAATACCATGAGGGAAAGTTAATTTGCCAAGGGAATGTGTATGTGTGTTAATCACTCAGTCCTGTCCAACTCTTTGTGACCCCATGGGCTATATATAGCCCACCAGGTTCCTCTGTCCATGGGATTCTCCAGGCAAGAATACTAGAGTGGGTAGCCATTACTTTCTCCAGGGGATCTTCCTGACCAGTCTCCTGCATTGTAGGCAGATTTCTCTACTGTCTGAGCCACCAGGGAAGCCCTGCCAAGGGAACAGGTATAGATAAAAAAGAGAAGAGGGGCAAGGACTGAGTCCCGGGGCTCTCCACTGGCTGGAGGTCAGAAGGATGAGAAGAAAGCAGCCAAGGAGACCAAGAATGCATAGCTGGAGAGGTGGGAAGTGAAAGGAAAGAAAGTACAGATGACTTATCCGCATATAGGCATAAAGCCTTTCCAAAAGCTAATGCTGTTTAACTAAAAATTGCACTTCAATAATATATTCTATGTAAATACTCTTGGAAGTGCAGGATGCTTCATGGCTAGTGATGTTCTTGATAGCGTGGATTCTGAGGGTGAAAGACGGGAAGCAACCTAAATGTTTGACAACAGAGGATTGGTTACATAAATTATGGCACGTTCATAGGATAGGGTAGCATGCCCCTACAGTCCATGAGGTCACAAAGAGTCAGACTCGACTGAGAGACTAATATGGAAACCCAGATTTTAAAAAATATGCTCAAAATACTGAATAACCTGTGGACAAGTTTATCTTGGTGATCTATTACAAAGTGAAAACTAGCAGGTTATAAATTGCTAGGGTCAACAAGATCCCTGTAATCGGTCCGCTAGGAACGTGGCAACCATTCTAGGCATTTCAAGCAGAAAGGGATTTAGTACTGAGAATGAGGTGTTTACAAAGCCGTAGAAGGGCTGGCTGTACGGTTCACGGCAAGCTTTTAGGTGCTAGGAAGTTGCTGAAACCGCAGGACACCTGAGCCTTCAGCCCCAACACAGAGAAAATGACTGAAGGCTGCTCCAGAATATTCTATCTGCCGAAGCATACACACCTACCCTCAGCTGCTGAGAAAACAATGCTATGATTTATGCTTCTCTCCCTCTTGCCAGATCTCAATACAAGCGCCTCTCCTAGGCTGGCGGGGATTCTGAGAACTGTAGCTCCCTGGCTTCCAGCCCCTGCTGGGCAGAGGAAAGCATAGACCGGGGGAAGGAAATGATACTGAGTTGCCAGCAAACAGTACTGCACGCTTTTACAAATATTTCTTTGCAAAGATAATATGCCTGGAGAAAAGACGGAAAGCATAAACACAGTAGTGGGCCAAGTAACGTCAAGCCCTCCCCTCAAGATGTCTCTGCTCTCATGCCTGGAATTTCTAAGGGTATTATTAGTATGTTTCCTGGCAAAAGAGACTTTTTGATTAAGGTTTCAGACCTTAAAATAAGGAGGCTTTCCTAGATTATCCGGGTGGACCCAGTCTAATCACATAAACCCTTAAAAGCAGAGAACATTCTCTGGCTGAAAGTAGAAGAAAGATGGGGCAAAAGAGGAAGACAGGAGAGAGATGATGGGAGGGAAGTCAGAGAAAGTCCGATGAGTAAAGTCCGATGGCTACTTCGTGCCATTGCTGCTTCTGAAATGTAGGGGCCTCACCCAATGACCTGAGAGAGGTCTCTACAGGCTAGAGACTCCCAGCTGACAGCCAGCAAGGAAACAGTCCCACACTGCAAGGAACTAGATTCTGCCAAATTTTGAATGAGCTGGAAGCGGATGCATTCCCCTAGAGCCTCCAGAAAGGAAACTATCCCTGCCGACACCTTGATGTCCGTCTCCTGAGACCCTAAACCAAGAAACTAGTCAAGCACACTGAAACTTCTGATCAACAGAAACTAACATGATAAATGGGTATTGCTTAAAGCTGCCAAGTTTGTGGTTGTTTGTTATGGCTGCAGAGAAACGAATACCAGCCTCAAGATACTGCATCTGGTTTTCTCTGGGTAATTGGACAGCAGTCATTTCTTTTATTATTTTTTTCTTTCTTTTCTTTCTTGTCTTTCATTTTCTGAATTTTCCCTCTTGCTATAAAAAAACATGTATCCCCTTTTGGGGCAAGAGTGCGCTAAATCGCTTCAGTCATGTCCGACTTTTTGTGACTCCATGGACTGTAGCCCACGAGGCTTCTCTGTCCATGGAGTTCTCCAGGAAAGAATACTGGAGTGGGTTGCCATTTCCTTCTCCAGGGGATCTTCCTGATCCAGGGATTGAACACAGGTCTCTTGCATTGCAGACAGATTCTTTACCATCTGAGCAACCAGGGAAGCCCGTCTGCCCAAAGAAGAAGGCTTTTCTGAGGAAACTGTTATTCCAAAAAAGCAGCCATCTCGTGCACCATCTTGGCTCGTCTCACACAACACATCTGGGATGTGTTTACTAGCAGCTCACCCCCTCCCCCGCCGGGGGGCCTGGGCCTGATGCAGAAAATGAGAAGGACTGGAAATGAGTAAGACTTATGCCAAGTCACTCAACAGGGCTCACCAGGGGCACCTACTTTTCCACAGGAAGCCACGTCATTTAAGAATCCATCATGATTTTGCAAGATGATTCTAGGAAAAGCCCTTTGGGTTGTGGCTGGTAGGGACCAACTCAAATGCCCTAAGGGTTCCTCATTCTGAATGCACCCCTCCTTGTTCCACAACTCCAGATCCAAACTCAGGGGCCCATCTGGCCTCTTTCTATCCAAGCCCCTGCCTCAAGTGCCCACCCAGAGTCCTAATGCCCCCAGGGCTAAGGTCTGCCTTGATCTTGCCATCCCTAGAGGAGCTGGATTTCCTCCATGCCCCAGTCTGATGGGCTTCCCTGGCAGCTCAGATGGTAAGGAATCTTACAGTGCAGGAGACCCATGTTCGATCCCCGGGTTGGGAAGATCCCCTGAAGAAGGGAATGGCAACCCACTCTAGTATTCTTGCCTGGGAAATCCCGCAGACAGAGGAGCCTGGTGGGCTACACACAGTCCATGGGACCACAAAGAGTTGGACACGACTGAGCAACTAACACTCACCCACTCTAGCCTGATGACAGGAGCCTCTGCTGGCTGATCATTTCCCCTCACACTCTTTTCCCAGCTTCCCATGGCTGGGAAATGGAGTTCATACCAGTTGCCCCTACTATGTGCCAAAAGTAGCAGAGACTCAAGAATTCTTTAATCCTCACAGCATCATCAGCATCCAGAGGTCATTGCACTCAATCCCCTGCCTCTGGGAAATGGCTCCATTCACTCCAGCCCGCCTCCTGTGAATGACTGATCACTCTCGTCCTCATTTTTCCTGAAATTTGGTTTACCCCCAACACCTGTGTCTCTGCTCTTGCTCTCTCATGAGAAAAGAATGGGATGCGTCTATATTCACTCAATCATATGACACAGCCACAAAGCCACCTCCCTTCCTCTTAAACGACTGGATCAATTAAGAGCTGAGGGGGGAGGGGGTTGTGGGTCTGGAAGATGCAGAGACTCTGAGTCAAGGGCGTGTTCCTTCTTGTGAAGAGAGGAAGGCCAGTGCGGAGAAGACATCTAAAAGGCCCTCTCATCTCTTTCTGGATACCTGGCTTCAGCCCATCATGTACACAGGTGCCCTTGGCCACTTTGATGCCTCTGCACCCAACATGGACCACACTGGAAAGTCCCTTCCTCCCTCCCCTAACCCTGGGCACTGCAGAGTTCACCCAAAGGTGATGATGAAGTCAGCCAGGTTCCTAATAGTGGGTCATAGCCAGAGGACCCCACAACTGCATCAGGAAATGGAGGGAAGGTGGAACAAGGCCTTATTTTTAGACTAAAGAACAGCCCTCAGCTTCCGTGCTGATCCAGTGGTGAAGAATCCACTTTGCAATGCAGGAGACATGGGCTCGATCCCTGGTCGGGAAATAAGATCCCACATGCTGTGGGGCAACTAAGCCTGAGCACTGCAACTAGAGACTCCAGGCCCTGCAATAAAAGACGCCACATGATGCAATGAAGAGTCTGCATGCCGTAACTAAGACCCAACACAGCCAAATTAAATAAATAGATTTAAAAAAAAAACAACCCAGCCCTCAGAACCCGGCAGGAGATGGGAGGAGTGCTTACTGCTCTCAGAAGCACTGAGTGAAGTCCAAATGTTGAGAAGTAACCAAACCAGGCTGGATGTCTTCCTGGTTCTCCTGGCAGCTCCGGGGTACTCCTCTAGCCTGCCTCAACTCCCCTAGTGTAGGTGAACCCACCTGTACCTGTGGAGCTCCCATCAGCCTGAGAAAATCCTGAGGGTCAGACCCATGTCTCCTCAAAAAGACTGGGACTTGAGTTTTCTCTGAGGATGATAGAGGGGTAGAAAACTTTCAAGGACAAGCAGAAGGGTCCCTGATTTCCTTCTAAGACCCTCTGCCCCTGCTCCTTAGCTCTCACTAGTCTTCCTCCTTTCACTGGGCCTCTCCACCCACTGCATGCATGCCAGTTGCTTCAGTCATGTCCAACTCTTTGCAACCCCATGGACTGAAGCCCACCAAGCTCCTCTGTCCATGGGATTCTCCAGGCAAGAATACTGGAGTGGGTTGCCATTTCCTTTTCCAGGGGATCTTCCTGACCCAGGGATTGAACCCACATCTCTTATGTCTCCTGCATTGGCAAGCAGATTCTTTACCACTAGTGCCCCCTGGGAAGCCCACCCCCTACTCAGCTCTATTTCCTTTCTCAGTCTTGGAGGGGTTTCTTGTGGATCCGAGTTCCCTTGTGGACTGGAGGCTGAGAGCCCACATCCTGAACTTTAGCTTCTCCCCTGATCTCGCATCTCCACCCTATCTCCACACCTCTGCTTCCAAGGAAGGAATAATCAACCAAGGAAGAAGCTCTGAGCTAAGGATAGGTATATTTGTTCAGTCAGGTCAGTTCAGTCACTCAATCATGTCTGACTCTTTGCGACCCCAAGCACACCAGGCTTCCCTGTCTGTCACCAACTCCCAGAGCTTGCTCAAACTCGTCCATCAAGTCAGTGATGCCATCCAACCATCTCATCTTCTGTTGCCCCTTCTCCTGCCACCTTCAATCTTTCCAAGCATCAGGGTCTTTTCCAAAGTATTGGAGTTTCAGTTTCAGCATCAGTCCTTCCAATGAATATTCAGGACTGATCTCCTTTAGGATGGACTGGTTGGATCTCCTTGCAGTCCAAGGGACTCTCAAGTGTCTTCTCCAACACCACAGTTCAAAAGGATTGGGTTAATAAAAAAGCAGAATACATGAAGACTAAATGTGGTTCCTTTCAGAAAAACAAGGAGGCCAAATACTGGGAAACTCAACATAACCCACAATCTTAATGTGTAAACAACATATTCTATGGGAAGAGTCTAGAAGTAGTTCCATATGAGAGACAGATGTCAGCTGTCCCCATCAAATACCACCACGAGTATTTAACATAAATTTGGAGTTACTTGACAATGCAATTAGATAAAAAAATAAAATAAGTATAAATACTGTAAGGAGAAAGCATAATTATTATCATTGGATGATATTCTATACATGGATATTCTAAGAGGATCAGCTAAAGGGCTTCTGGTAATAATCAAAGGATATAGTAAGGTCACTAGCTTAAAAACAAGACTTCGAGGACTTCACCAGTGGTCCAGTGGTTGGGACTTTGCCTTCCAATGCAGGGGATGCAGTTTCAATCCCTGTTCAGGAAGCTAACATCTCACCTGTCTAACAGCCAAAAAAATGAAACATAAAACAGAAGCAATAAAGAGAAAAAAAACAGAAGCAATATTGTCACAAATTCAATAACGACTTTAAAAATGCTCCACATTAAAAAAATCTTTAAAAAAAATTTGTTTAAAACAAGATTTCCTAAACACAAGAATTAAGGTTCCATGCACAAAGTCAATAAAATTATAACATGAAATGTAGAAAAAATGTGCAGGGATACATGGAAAGAGATATACAACCCAAATGAGGGACTTTATCATGGACTTGAATAAATGGAGAGAGAAAGACTTTGTTCTTGGATAAAAAATTAGTAACAGTGAAAACATGTCAAAGTTCCCATAATGAATCCATTAATTCAATAGATTTTTTTTTTTTTTTTTAGAAAATGTGACAAAGTGACTATAAATTCATCTGGAAAAATAAACAGAAAAGAATAGCCAGAAAATTCCTGGAAGAAAAGAAGCAAACCAGCAAGGGGAGGGAGGTGGCCCTAAACAATACTTTTAAAAATATTATACAACTGTAACAATTAAAAGGCTAATAGAGTTTTGCCAAGAAAATGCACTGGTCATAGCAAACACCCTCTTCCAACAACACAAGAGAAGACTCTACACATGGACATCACCAGATGGTCAACACCGAAATTAGATTGATTATATTCTTTGCAGCCAAAGATGGAGAAGTTCTATACAGTCAACCAAAACAAGATCAGGAGCTGACTGTGGCTCAGATCATGAACTCCTTATTGCCAAATTCAGACTTAAATTGAAGAAAGTAGGGAAAACCACTAGATTATTCAGGTATGACCTAAATCAAATCCCTTATGATTATACAGTGGAAGTGAAAAATAGATTTAAGGGCCTAGATCTGATAGATAGAGTGCCTGATGAACTATGGAATGAGGTTCGTGACATTGTACAAGAGACAGGGATCAAGACTATATCCCCATGGAAAAGAAATGCAAAAAAGCAAAATGGCTGCCTGGGGAGGCCTTACAAATAGCTGTGAAAAGCAGAGAAGCGAAAAGCAAAGGAGAAAAGGAAAGATATAAGCATCTGAATGCAGAGTTCCAAAGAATAGCAAGAAGAGATAAGAAAGCCTTCCTCAGCAATCAATGCAAAGGAACAGAGGAAAACAACAGAACGGGAAAGACGAGAGATCTCTTCAAGAAAATTAGAGATACCAAGAGAATATTTCATGCAAAGATGGGCTCGATAAAGGACAGAAATGGTATGGGCCTAACAGAAGCAGAAGATATTAAGAAGAGGTGGCAAGAATACACAGAAGAACTGTACAACAAAGATCTTCACGACCCAGATAATCACGATGGTATGATCACTGACCTAGAGCCAGACATCCTGGAATGTGAAGTCAAGTGGGCCTTAGAAAGCATCACTACGAACAAAGCTAGTGGAGGTGATAGAATTCCAGTTGAGCTATTTCAAATCCTAAAAGATGATGCTGTGAAAGTGCTGCACTCAATATGCCAGCAAATTTGGAAAACTCAGCAGTGGCCACAGGACTGGAAAAGGTCAGTTTTCATTCCAATCCCAAAGAAAGGCAATGCCAAAGAATGCTCAAACTACCGCACAATTGCACTCATCTCACATGCTAGTAAAGTAATGCTCAAAATTCTCCAAGCCAGGCTTCAGCAATACATGAACCATGAACTTCCTGATGTTCAAGCTGGTTTTAGAAAAGGCACAGGAACTAGAGATCAAATTGCCAACATCCTCTGGATCATGGAAAAAGCAAGAGAGTTCCAGAAAAACATCTATTTCTGCTTTATTGACTATGCCAAAGCCTTTGACTGTGTGGATCACAATGAACTGTGGAAAATTCTGAAAGAGATGGGAATACCAGACCACCTGATCTGCCTCTTGAGAAACCTATATGCAGGTCAGGAAGCAACAGTTAGAACTGGACATGGAACAACAGACTGGTTCCAAATAGGAAAAGGAGTACGTCAAGGCTGTATATTATCACCCTGCTTATTTAACTTAAATGCAGAGTACATCATGAGAAACGCTGGGCTGGAAGAAACACAAGCTGGAATCAAGATTGCCGGGAGAAATATCAATAACCTCAGCTATGCAGATGACACCACCCTTATGGCAGAAAGTGAAGAGGAACTGAAAAGCCTCTTGATGAAAGTGAAAGTGGAGAGTGAAAAAGTTGGCTTAAAGCTCAACATTCAGAAAACGAAGATCATGGCATCTGGTCCCATCACTTCATGGGAAATAGATGGGGAAACAGTGGAAACAGTGTCAGACTTTATTTTTCTGGGCTCCAAAATCACTGCAGATGGTGACTGCAGCCATGAAATTAAAAGACGCTCACTCCTTGGAAGGAAAGTTATGACCAACCTAGATAGCATATTGAAAAGCAGAGACATTATTTTGCCAACAAAGTTCCGTCTAGTCAAGGCTATGGTTTTCCTGTGGTCATGTACAGATGTGAGAGTTGGACTGTGAAGAAAGCTGAGCACCGAAGAACTGATGCTTTTGAACTGTGGTGTTGGAGAAGACTCTTGAGAGTCCCTTGGACTGCAAGGAGATCCAACCAGTCCATTCTGAAGGAGATCAGCCCTGGGATTTCTTTGGAAGGAATGATGCTGAAGCTGAAACTCCAGTACTTTGGCCACCTCATGCGAAGAGCTGACTCCTTGGAAAAGACTCTGATGCTGGGAGGGATTGGGGGCAGGAGGAGAAGGGGACGACAGAGGATGAGATGGCTGGATGGCATCGCTGACTCGATGGACGTGAGTCTGAGTGAACTCCGGGAGTTGGTGATGGACAGGGAGGCCTGGCGTGCTGCGATTCATGGGGTCGCGAAGAGTCGGACACGACTGAGGGACTGAACTGAACTGAACAATTAAAATAGTATGGGACTGGTACAGGCAGACAGATGAGTAGTAAAGAATGCTGAAATAAACTGACCCAAGTCAACATCAGAATTCAGTTCAACATACTGAGACACTAGGACAAAACCAAATAAATTATATTCCCTACCTCACTCCTAACACTGAAACAAATTTTAACAGGATCAAAGATTTAAAAAAAAAAAATTTTTTTTTAAAGAAAACATTTGAAAACTAAAGCCATAAAAATGCCAGAAGAAAATATGTGTAAATGTTTTTATGATCCTGGGGTAGCAAAGGAGTTCCTAGTCACAGAACAAAACAAAAGTCACAACAGAGAAGATTCGTAAATGCATCTCTGTAGAAACTAAAAGAAGAAAACTCCATAAACAAAATCAAAGGATGAAATAAGGGAATAACACCCACAAGATGTATGACAAGATGCTCATTTTCCTAATTTAAAAAGGACATCCTTTATAAAGCGATAAGGAAAAGACAATAATCCAGTGGGAGAATACAGGTGAAGAATATACATAGGTCATTCACAAAGAACACGCTGGCTGATAAAAATATACGAATGCTCCATTTCACTAACAATTTTAAATGCAAATGGAACAAGATATAATTTCTCAAATATCAGATTGGCGAAGATTAAGAAGCTTCCTTTTTTTTTTTTTTTTTTTGGCTGCACCAGGCTTTAGTTGTGGCACACAGGATCGTAGTTGCAGCACGTGAGATCTGTTTCCCTGACCAAGGGTCAAACCACCGGCCCCCTACATCTGGAGCACAGAGTCTTAGCCACTGGACCACCAGGGAAGTCCCTAAGAAGAGTCGTACCACACAAGGTTATGGTTACAAGGCTGTCTCACAATGGAAGGGAAATTAGTACACTGTGGAGAGCAATTAGGCATTACCTATGAAATTTTAAATGTTCCTACTCTTTGACCTATCAGTTCAACTTTTTGGATTTTATCCTGTAAAAGCATTTTGCATGTGCCCAAAGATAAATGGCCAAAGATGTTCATTGCAGCATTGTTTATAATTTTTTCAAAGGAGCAGTTCGGGGAACAACCCAGAGTTTTATTTATAGGGTCTTAGTTAGAGTGAAATTCTATGCAGCTATTAAAAAGAATAAGGAGGCTTTCTATATACACTATTGCGGAAGGATATCTAAGATAATAATAAGTGAAAAAAAATGAGTTGCTAAACTTACCTATAATATGCATGCATTGCTAAGTCACTTCACTTGTATCCGACTCCTTGCAACCCTTTGAACTTTAGCCTGCCAAGCTCCTATGTTCACGGGATTCTCCAGGCAAGAATACAGAAGTCGGTCGCCATGCCCTCCTCCAGGAGATCTTCCTGACCCAGGGATCAAACCCGCATCTCTATGCATTGGCAGGCAGGTTCTTTACCAATAGCGCCACCTGGGAATTCCTACCTGTAATATGGCCTAAATGTGTAAAATAAAATTTAATATAATATACTTTAATTGGACTTCCTTAGGGGTCCAGTGCTTAAGAATCTGCCTGCCAATTCAGGGGACTTGACAGGCTCAGTCCCTGGCCTGGTAAGATCCCACGTGCTGCAGGGCCACTTAAGCCTGTGCACCACAACTACTGAAGGCCACATGCCTACAGCCTGTGAGCCTCAACAAGAGCAGCCTCCGCAATGAGAAGCCCACTCACCACGACTAGAAACCAGCCTCTGCTCTCCACTACTAGAGAAGGCCCGCATGCAGCCCAAAGACCCAGTGAACCCCCAAAATAATGAATAAATAATTTTTTAAAATATGCTTTAATTATGCCTTGGCCCAGTCACACCTCCTCCTTCAGAGGTTCCTAAGGAAGTTTAATTCATAAGAACAGAGGTAAAAGGAAGCAAAATATCATGTTATTATTAGCTGGGGCCCTGACCTCAAACCCGAATTCCAGTTGCTAGAACAAAGGCCCTTCTGACTGGGTCCCAGTAGGGGATGCAGTGATTCACAAGGCCTGTGCTCCCACTGCCTTTGTCCCCATAACTCCACCTGGGTGTGACCCTGACACCTCTGACCCTGAGGACAGCCTCATGTCTGTACAGATGGATCTGCTTTGCTCAGAAGAGCCCCACCCACTAGCAGCCCCAGCATCTCTCCCTTCTGGGTGTGAGGGCAGGGAAGACAGACCAGGAGTAGGCAGGGGAAGGGGTTGACCCACCTTCTGGGGTCAGAGGTAATGAGCCCTGCCGGATGCAGGGGGTGGACCAGTGCCAGGAATCGCAGCAGCTGGTGGCTCGGTTTGTGGGTAAGTGGGCAGCCAGCCTGCTGTGGTGAGGAGGGAAAGGCTTTGTGGGAAACATGGTTGGCGGACATAGCCAGCATGGCGTGCACCATGGCCTCTGGGGAGGGGACCCTCGCCCTCGGCCAACACCCCCAGGCCCTGTCCCTGGGCACCACAGACCACCTGTCTGCCCTGTAGGCCTTGAATCACTTCCTTTTGGTGTTTTTCTTTTTGCCCAGGTAGGCTCCTGACTCAGAGCCCTCCTTCTCTCCTTCCTGTCCCTCTATGACTCACTGGCAAGGACAAGACCCACCTGAGGGCCAGGAGAAAGGGGACCCTGACTTGGGAGAAGTGCCTTCACCTTGCCTTACCTCTGTCCCTCCAGTAACTTGGTCTCCCCATCCCTGACACAGAGCTGGCCTCAGCCCTAGGGGAAGCCCAGCTCAAAGGTCATCTCAGTCTGCCCCCTGTATCTAATCCAATAGGAACCAGAATCCTCATCAACTCCTTGTTTCAGAAAGGTTCGTGTCTCCAATTTCAACAAATTTAGCCTTCTTTCCCAGGCCATGTACGCTGGCCCTGCTCTCTCCTCTCCTGCACTGCAGCAAAATCCCTCCAGGGCGAAACCATATCTCATTCCTTCAAAAAATGTTTTCTAATTGAATCAGTTTCAAGCTAAGTCTCCAGAGCAGCAGCCACAGGCCCAGCGGGTTGAGAAACACAGAAATGGAGTCTATCCATCATTAGGGAGACTTTCTCTACCCCAGTGACAGACACTATGGCTTGTCTATTCAGTCTCTGTCCCTAGACCCCTTTTCTCCTTCAAAACCCAGCCCACCTCCTGCGGCCCCATGCCTCGCTAGACAGGGAAGCCTCATTCTCCCTACCAAGAGTTAACCAAGGAGTGTGCGTGTGCCTTAACCTTTGCCTATGAGATTCAATGGTAAGTTTTGCTACTCGCATTTCAGAGAAAAGTTTACTTAATCTAAAAAATACACCCAGAGGAACTTCTGCCTTGTAATACAAGGGACACAGGTTCAATCCTTGATCTGCGAACTAAGATCCCACATGCCACAGAGCAACTAAGCCCGCACATGGCAACTACTGAGCCAACACACTTTGGAGCCTGCAAGCCACAACTACAAAATCTATGTGTTGCAATGAAAGATCTCGCATGATGCAATAAAAATGCTAAGATTCAATGCAGTCAAATAAATATTAATTTTATTAAAAATATACCCATAGAAAAAGATGGTCCTTCAACCTCCAGACATATCATGTCTGGATATGATGTCTGGATCTTCAGCAGCTATCTTGCAACCATGAGGAGAACTACAGTACTTAAGAAGCAAGCCAACATCTGAGAGCAGAGCAGAAAAACAGAAAGAACCAGGGTGCTTGATGAAGTGGTAGATCCACTCATTTAACCACCCTGGACCCACCCTACCTCAGGACATTTTTTTCTTATGAAATGAAAACTTCCTGTATTATCTAAACCATTTTGAGCTGGGTTTTCTGTGACTTCCAGTCAAAAGTTCTTATGATACAGCTTGGTGTTTGGGAAGTCTGGCTGAAGAAAGCAAATGAGTCGTTGTAAGGAAGGATTGTGGCCTGAGGAGGAAGGAGATCACATTTTCCAAACCTCTGGCTCATCTTCTGCCCCAGGACATGAGCTGGGGGCTGAGAAGAAATGTGGGCCAAGTGTGGTTAGAGATGAGATACATGGGGGATGAAGTGAGGGGACCTCGGGGAGTCAGCAGCTCAGATGTGATGAGGGAGAGGAACAAAGATGTTCATTACAGCATCTTTTCTAATTGCTTGAGTGAATTCGCTCAGTCGTGTCCGACTCTTTGCGACCCCATGGACTGCAGCCTACCAGGCTCCTCCATCCATCTAATTGCTTAGACTTCTTTAAAAAGAGAAAAAAAAGCTGGAACCAACTCAGCAGTTCATTTATAGAGAATTGTTTAAATAAGTTACAGCACATGTCTAGACTAGGAGCAACCTATCAACAGAGCCCTGAAAGAGGAGGTGATGGCTCAGCAGGGACCCTGGATGGGGTCATGTGGTTCTCCCCACCCAGGACCTCCAGGGAGAACCAAGTCTCCAAGCCCAGCAGGGGCTTGGGTTCAGAATTCAGTTACTATCATACATTCCTTTATATTTTGCAATCCAATCCCTGATCCCCCAGAACAGCTCTGATCCCCTAGGACAACGACTCCCTCCTTGAGCGCAAGGACCCCTGTTCTGCCTCTGTGGGCTGACCTGGACCCAATGCAGCACTGGGGGCCTGATTCAAGGGGGCCCAGGAGGAAGGGACCATCTGGGAAATGTGAGAAAGGAAGGAGGACAGTCCACAAAAAAGAAACAGGCAAGTGGAAGGACCAAGGTTTCCAGAGCTCAGAGGTGGCCGGAGGAAGAAAGGAAAGAAATAGGCTCTGGAGGGAGGGAAAGAGGGGTTCGGGTGGGGACGGTGGCACTAGAGAGCAGATTCGGGCTATACAGCACTGTGGGGAGGGGCACCTGGCCACAGACCCCATCAGACATCTCACCTCCCAAACCAGGGCACGCTCGCGCACACATGTGTGTGTGTGTGTGTTGGTGCGCGCGCGCGCACGTGCAGATGCCTAAAATAAACGTTTCATAAAACCACACTTCAGCTACTACAGGTAAGAGGCTGTATTTCCTACTCTGTTCTATTTTGTGTTTTGAAAATGCTGGTCACGACCTGGGGAATTAATCTCCCACCCCACTAGCAGGTCACGACCTGCAGCCTGAACACCCTGCCCCAGGGCAGTAACACTCCGGGAGTCACCTACTCACCGACCACGGCTGCCCAGGACAGGGCAGTGCAGACCCTGCCCGAGGCACTCAGACTCTTAGTAGGTATTTGACAGGGTGATTTTATGTCTGTTGTATCCAACAATAAAATGCTGGGGCTTGTCCTTTGGATGTCTTATTTTCTTTTTCTAGCAATTCTTCAGTACTGTATTTTATAATTTTATTGGTCTCTGACAAATTGGAATTTAAAAGAAAACAACTGATCCTTCCCCCAGGCAGTCTGAGAAGCACTGCTTCAGAGGAGAAGGGCCCTGCCCAGCAGCTCCCAGTCCAAGACGGAAGATTTCTCTGGGGAGTGGCCTGGAGGTGCTTCCCTCCACCAGGTCCGCACACAGAGGCCCCGTTATCTGCCTGCCCATCAAGGCTGGTCCAGAAGGGCGCCTGCCTGCGTCCGCGTTCCTCCCTGGGCTCCCACAATGCCCTGCGCGGACTCCTGCTACATTAGTTCAGGCTTCTGTTTGGTCGGCTCTTGAGGGACCCACGTACACGGCATTCAGGCTCAATGCTTTGCACATACTATGCATCCCAGAGGAAGAGAGAAGGGAGGGCAGAGACAAGGTGGAAAGAGGAGGTGTGGACTCTGTACGGTCACAGGGATGAGAAGTCTGGATCCAGGCTCCTCCCAAAGCCAGAGAAACACCTTGGATGGAGATGCTGGGGAAATCCCGGCCAAGTTGGGCTGGGGAAGGCAGCAAGGGAGCAGGGTGGGGGCCCCACTGGAGCAGAGAACTAGCAGGCTTCTCTGAACCAGGCCTCTCCAGGCACCTCGGGCCAGCCCTGAGGAAGGGAGACTAAGGTATGGTCCGGGGAACTGGGCAGGGACCTGAAGCTGAGGAGAGTTTGCCCCCAGGGCAGAGCCACGGGCTGAGACCTCTGACGGTGGTGCTGGGAGGTCTTCATGCGGAGGACAAAGGGAGTGGACTGACCCAGGCAAGCATGCAGCGGGTCATTTCATCCATCCTCCTACCTCCATCCCAAACTCTGGTAGCAGCACCTGGACCCTCCATTCCAACATGCCCAGGAGCTAAAATATTCCAAGTCCTTAGTATGGCCGTGGGGGTGGGGGTGCAGGGAAGAAGTGCCCCTACCCTACCCTGGAAGCCTCATTTTGGGAGTGTCTTGATTTGGGGGTGTTGCTGTGTGACCTCAGGCAAGTTGGTAATTTCTCAGAGCCTCAGTTTTCTCATCTGTCAAAAGGGAATAATCATCTCTACCTGAAAGGACTGCTGTGTGAATGAAGTCAATACTGCACGGAAAGTGCCTGGCAGCTGAGGGGTGGTAGTGCTGGCACCTTCTCCTTGCCCCGGGCTGTTCTTTGGAACAGCACTCGGCCAGGAGACTTGGATATCAATTACCCAGTGTGTCCACTGTGGGCCCAGCCATCTGGTGGTGCCTAGAAGGAATAGGTTGGAGGGAAAGTGGGCAATCCAAGAAGGCTTCCCAGAGGAGGTGAGCTGTAGGCAGGAATAAACGCCTGAGAAACAGAGCAAAGAAAGAGTGAGCTTCCCACGCAGGAGACCTGACCTCTTCACAGACTTCTGGGAAAAAAACAGACTGGGGTGGGAATGGAGGCTGACCAGCCTGAACAGCTCCTAGAATGGGGCAAGGTGTGTGGGGTGGGCAGCTGGCAGGTAGGGGCGTGGGTGCCATGCCTGAGGCTCAGTGTGCCTGTCCCTGCCCTGGAGTGCCTCTGGCCCCTGCCTCCTGAGAGGGGACAACAGATAAGCAGTGGAAGGAGCCCCACCTAGTCAGGTGGGCAGTCTTAGCCTCGGAGAGCGAGGCTGCCAGCTTGCCACCCGGAACTGGCAGCAAAGCCACCAGGGGCCTGGGAGAGGCCCGGGGAGAGGCCCGGGAGGGGAACAATGTGCTTTGTGTGCGTCAGCCATGCTGGGGCGGGCTCTTGTGATTTTCCTAGAATGAGTGTGGGCCCAGGGAGGGGTAAGGTGGGAGATACCTCTGCCTAGGAAGCCTGGCTCTGCCCACCACTCTGCCCACCACCCAGAGGGACAGCAGCCCCTGCCTTCACCCCCTCCACCTTCAGCCACAGCCTCCACAGCCTGCTGTACCTTGACTCAACCAGAAGCCCCTTCACTCACACACACACACACACACACACACACGGGTCACCCAGTGCCCAATGGGAGGAAAAGTTTCTGAAAAGAGGGGATTCTCCTTGTACCAGACAGCAGAGAGAGGCCAAGAGAGAAACAGGGGGGCCTGACAGGAGAGCGGGGGGCCCTAAGAGAGACAGGAGGACAAGAGGAAGAAAACAGGGACTGAGACAGAAAGTGGGTGGGGGCAGAAGAGAGGGCTCCCCCCAGGGGCTCAGTGGCCAGAATCCACCTACAGTGCAGGAGCCGCAGGAGATGCGGGTTTGATCCCTGGGTCGGGAAGATCCCCTGGAGAAGGAAATGGCAACCCACTCCAGGATTCTTGCCTGGAGAATCCCATGGACAGAGGAGCTTGGCAGGCTAAGGTCCATGAGGTCGCAAAGAGTCGGACACGACTGACGTGACTTAGGACGCATGCACACACACAGGGGAAGAGAACAACAGAGACCGAGGCGTGAGAGGCAGGACCTCAGAACAGAGCAGGACATGGCCCTGTGGGGACCCTGGAGCTCCCGGGGGGAAGCAGTGTCTTCCTCCATCAGCCACGCAGGACGGGGTCCCGTTTCCTCTCCCACAGCACCCCCAGTCACCACACCAGCCTGTCACCAGGAAATTTTCCACCTCCTCCCCTCAAGATGCAGACTGGAGGGTCCATGACACTGGCCCACTTCTCAGTCTCTGCAGACTTCACGTGAGGACACCAGCCCATCAGCACCTCCGGCACCCAGCACTGGGCCGGGGCAGCTTCATGCTTCCCCTAAAAGGCATCACCTTACATTTGGAGAAAACTGCCCCCATCCCCACTCTGCTTTCCCGGTCCTCCACACCATCCAGAACCCTCTGGAAATCTCTTCCCGCCATTTTGTTTGTCTCTCCTCCAAGAGAGTAATTTCCTCTGCACACTCAGAGCACGCCATCTCCTGTGAGATGCCCAGAAAGAAGCTCTGGGAACACCCAGCCCAGCTCCGAGGCCCAGGAGAGCTGCGAACTGGCCCAGAAGACGCTGGTCACCCTCCTCTTTTGTTTGCTGCCCCAACCCATCCCCTCTCCAAGACAAAACAGTCTTCCCAATCCCACCAAGCATTTGAAGGGGAAACCTTTGTTGGACAGGCTTCAAGTCCAATTACTATGCATTGTTCCTTCCCTTGACTGGATGGTCAGGGTTTCCCTCTTAAAGAAGCAAGCATATCGCTTTTATTCTCAGGGCTTCAGTGCCCGGCCCTTCACTATGAATTCCTCCAGTGGGCCTGGTATGGAAGCCAGGCTGCTGACCCAAGACCTCGCCCTCTGATCTCTTCTGATTTTGGTAAAGAAGACGGTGGCCGTGCCTTGCACCCCTTGCCAGATGACCTGCACACTGCTGGGCACAAGTGTGCCTGGGGCCCCCTGATTCCACCGTCTCCTCCAGCATGTCCACCAGCACAGCCAGGGGACCGTCAGAAAGGACCATGGGGACAGAGGCTGTGACCTTGTGGGAGGGAGAGGAGCAGAGACAAAAAGAGACCAGGAAGGAGGGAAGCAGAGACTGGACCAAGGAAAGACAGAGAGAAAGAACGAGAGAAAAGGGGGAGGGGCAATGGAGAAAGAGACAGAGACAGGAAAAAGGATAAAGAACCAAGGTAAGGAAGCAAAGGGAAAACAGCAATGTTCCCTCCAGTGTGATCTAAGACAGAGCTCCACACCCTCCAATGTGATCTAAGACTTTGGTCAGTCTTAGAGATCAAGGTGGAAGCTTGGCCCCGAGGGCAGAGGATGAACCTGTTTCCCAGGAATTAACCCCATGCCCTGATAGCTCAGTTGGTAAAGAATCCGCCTGCAATGCAGGAGACCCCAGTTTGATTCCTGAGTCAGGAAGATCTGCTGGAGAAGAGATAGGCTACCCACTCCAGTATTCTTGGGATTCCCCTGAGGCTCAGCTGGTAAAGAATCCGCCTGCAATGCGGGAGACCTAGGTTCGAGCCCTGGGTTGGGATGATCCCCTGAAGAAGGGAAAGACTACCCACTCCAGTATCTGGCCTGCAGAATTTCATGGACTTTATAGTCCATGGGATCACAAAGAGTCGGACACGACTGAGCAACTTTCACTTTCACTTTCAACCCCATGCCGTGGACCGGCCCCTGTGGCCCAGGAAGAACCTGGGGCAAGAAAGGGATGGGGAGGGGCCTCTACCAGGCCAGAGCGGAGATGGGAAAAGAGACTGTCAGGCCCCAATGTGGTGCATCTGCACAGGACACGCAAGGATGCAGCAGGAGAAACTGTGATTAGACAAGAGGGAGCACTTGAAGACAGCGAGGGCTCCAGAGCGCACTGCCCGCAGGACATGCAGCAGGAGGAGTCTGAGAGGAGGGCGCTGACGGTTGCCCTGGAAGCCCAGCCTTCTCCCTCCTGCCTCCACCCCCAGCAATGAGTCAGGGATTCCGCAGCGGTTTGAATTCCTGTCTTGCTTTGGGCAACGGATACACTCTCCTGGGTTTTCTCTCCTGCCACTGAAGCAGTGAAATCTCCAATCCTTCTCTACACCTCTTTCTCCATAGCTCCAGGGCAGGCCCTGCTTCCTCCCTGCCCACGCCAGCCCTGGCTTTGCATGTGCTGGGAACCCCCTTCCCAGAACTGGCTTATTCTCATCCCTAGGAAGCCAGTTTAGACAGCACGGGTATGACTGGGCCATTCACAAGGGCCCAGCACCTAGCAGGGACCCCTGACGGACTGACTGACTGAATGAACCAGTGCAGAAGGCCCTGTGAGAGGCACTATCTTCAGGGAGCTCAGAGTCTATTGGTGGAGATTCAGGCCTGAGGGAGCCCCCAGTGGGCAGAGCTGCAGGATGCAAAGGAAAGAAAGCACTGCATGGGTCCCACAGCAGAGTTCCCTCTGAACCTCAGAGCAGGGTGAGCCTTCATTGATGGCAGGGCCTAGCATGGCCTGCTCCTATGGTGGGCTCAGCAAACACTTGTAGGAGGGAGGGAGGGGTCTCACGGCCCTCAGTTTCTCTTGGAGGGCTGTTCACTCATTTTGGAGCTCCCTGGTGACCAAGACCACCTGGGTCTCCTTCAGCCCCGCCATCCCAAAGCCAGGCGCAAAAGAGCAAAGAGAGGATCCCTGCGGCCACACTAGAGCTCAGACTTGAGCTGGAAGACTCTGAGCATAAGGAGGTCAGGTGTGGGAACTTCCTGGTGGTCTCATGCTCCCAATGCAGGGGGCCTGGGTTCGATTCCTGTTGGTGAACTAGATCCCATGTGCCACAACTAAGACCCATTACAGCCAAATAAATAACTATTTTTTAAAAAGAAGAAGTCAAGCTTCAGGCAGCCCCCCAGCCTAGGGACAAAGCCTCCTTAGCTTCTGCCTCGGTCTCCAGCCCCCAAGTGAGCAAATCAGGAGGGGCTGGGGGCAGGAGTCCATGGCGGGGCCAGGCAGAGGCGGGGGACAGTGTGGGGCTCCGGCCTGCGGCTCACAGCAGCCCAAGAGTCCGTGTGGCCCTCAAAGAGGAGTGCAGGGGACCCATGACAGAGGTCTGTTCCCCTGGTGGGATCTGAATCCTGGGAGGAGGGAGAGGCTGGAGGAGGGGCCTGGGAGGACAGAGCATCCCTCTGCCAGTCCTGCCAAGGGGACAGCAGTGCCCGCACTATGGCCCCCAGCCCAGCACAAGGTCTGGAAGTGGATCAAGATCATTGTCTCAGGAAGGTGGGTAAGTTTTCATGAGTGAATCCTTTCATCCTCAAACCAAAACCTGTGTCTCCCGCCCAGCAGGCAAAGCTGCCACTTCTCCTTCCAGAATAGCCAAGACCTCGAAGGCGCTGGGAATGACCTGGTGCACCTCTAGAAGAGCAGGCAGAGACATTCAGGGTGACAGAGTCTCTCCCGAGCCCCTTTTGGACTCCATGTTCTACTGTGACATCCCTGCCCCAGGAGTTGAAGTGTATGTGTGTGAGTGCTAAGTCACTTCAGTCGTGTCCGACTTTTGTGACCCCATGGACTGTAACCCGCCAGGCTCTTCTGCCCATGGGATTCTCCAAGCAAGAATACTGGAGTGGATTGCCATGCCATTTCCTTCCCCAGGGGATCTTCCTGACCCAGGGGTTGAACCTACATCTCTTATGTCTCCTGCATTGGCAGGCAGGTTCTTTGGGCTTCCCTGATGGGTCAGACGGTAAAGAATCTACCTTCATTGCGACAGACCCACGTTCGATCCCTGGGTGAGGAAGATCCCCTGGGGAAAGAAATGGTAACCCACACTCCAGTATTCTTGCCTGGGAAACCCCATAAACAGAGGAACCTGGCGGACTACAGTCCATGGGGTTGCAAAGAGTTGGACACAACTGAGCAACTAACACACACACAGCGTCGCCTGGGAAGCCCAAGGTACCATGGTCAGGGAGAAATGATGCAGAGGAAAGGAGTGGAGGCCAGAGTCTTCTCGGGTCCATCTGGGGTAGGAGTGAATTGCCAGGACAGGAGTAAGTGCTGAGACACAAAGCTAGAGGTTAGCAGGTCAGTGACCCACCTACCCACCTGGTCCTTAGCTGGCCATCATTTAGGAAAGCGATGTATTTAGTTAACCAGCACTTATATAGTAAAAGAAAGCACACATCCCTTACAAATACTAACTCATTGAATCCCTAGAACAAACCTATAAATACAGCACTATGATCATCCCAATTACAGATGGAGAAACTGAGGCTCAGAGAGGGTAAGTGACTTGCCCAGCATCACATAGCTGGAAAGTGACTGAATGGGGATTCACATCCAGGCATCATCCCCAGCAAGCTGATCCCTGCTGCTGCCAGGTTCGAGGCCTAGCAGGGGCAGGGAGAGTGGAAGGCAGGAGGCAAAGTCGCGAGTGATGCTCCTTCTTCAGGATGAGCGGGTCCTTTCAGGGACTGTGTCTGAGGCCTCTCCCACAGAAGGCTGGAGTCAGGTGACAGCGAGAGCGAGAGCGGCTGATGTAACTGCTCCCCCTTGTGGGGGGGTAGGGGTGGAGCTGGCCCAGGCCCAGGGGGTGTGCCTTCAATGACAAGGGCCTGGACCAATGGCAGGGCCCCCGGCCTCCCCAGCTGGCCCAGGAAGAAAGGAACCCCTCCCGGGCCTTTCTTTTATCTGGAGGAGAAAGGGAGGCGGGAAGAAAAATTGGCCGGGAAAGTGGACTGAACTTGCAACTTGGTTTAACAACCAAATCCCAGTTCTTCTGTGGGCCAGAGCTCCCTCCTGCTGTCTCCTCCAGGGAAATCCAGGCCAGGCCTGGGGCTGGGAACAAGAAAGCCTGACCCCACAATGCCCCCAGGGTCCAGAGCCCCAGAAGACGGGTCCACGTTCCCTAGAACCTGCAGTGGTCCCGCCCTGGCCTGGTAGAGAGAAGAGTGGGGTCCTCCCCCAGCCCTAGAGAAGGAGGCTTCCAGAAACGGGGGCTGCATTTTCTACACTGAATATGAGGCTCTGTGGGTTGGAAAAATAAAGGGCACTAGTGGGGCAGGGGGGTAAATCATTTGAATGAGGGCTGTCCTAGGAAATGCTAGGCATGCGTCCCAGGATGAGAGGTCGGGCCGGACCACAGGGGTGAGGGGAGGGGCGGGGCAGGGAGTGGGCTCAGCATCTGGCTCCTCACCACTTGCCACCACACACACATACACTCACACACTCATACTTATATACTCACACACATATATACCCACCCACAGAGATACAGTGAGATACTTATGTACACACTCCCACACTCAAACACACATACACTCTCACGCTTACATACACACACCCACATGTGTATACGCTCAGGCACTGAGGCACGCTCATCCAGGCATACACACACACACACACACTTGTGCTTCAGGCGGTTGGGACCCAGCTGGGTAGGAAAGAGCCTTCTGGGAGGATGGTTTGGCTGCGAGCTGCCAAGGGGTGGGTGAGCAGATGCCCAGGAATGAGTGGGGAGCCCAGGATTGGGCTGGTGCTGGGGGCCACTGTGCAGCTCCCAGGCCAGAACTGAGAGCGAAGTGGGCACAGCTCCTCCCCCTCCCAGGCTTGCCTCTGGCCAGGCCGGCCTCCATTCCCGGCATTGTCTTGGGCACCCCGGGCAGGGTTCCCAGGCTCAGCTGAACTGGGGGCCTGGCCAAATAGCCCTCCTCTCCCCTCCCATTCCCTTCTCTCTTGAGAGGAAGGGCTGTGTGGGGAAGTGGGGGAGACGGAGGCTTCCTGAACCACTGGTCTCCCATCCCCCAGCCCACACAGGCGGCCTGCAGATGAGCTCAGGTATGACCCCAAAGGCCGAGACTCTACAAGTTTCCCATCCGTCCCAGGGCAGCAGACTTGGAAGTCCAGCCCACCCAACCTGTCCCCTTGACCATGATATTCATCTCTGCCCCCATGTCAAGTCCCATCTGCCTTCACAGGCTGGGCTTAGAATCCCACCCAACGCTGCCCTCCCCAAGCAAAGGGAACCACATGCGTTTAACTCCTAGAGACCAAAGGGTTCACCTGGAGGGAGGGGAGGAGATGCATGTATTAATGGGTTAACCTGAAGGGGCTCTTCCCTGACCCCTCTAGGAGGCTTCCCCACCCCTTCCAGGAAGCGTTCACCGGAGTGACAAGCCTCCACTTTGTCTCTCCCCCATGGTTCTGGAGACCAGGGCCACCATCACGGAAGATGCACCTCAGCCCCGGGAAGGGACCCAATGAGCCAGAAAACCCGCCACCGCCCAGGACCTCCGTGGCCTCCCTTAATGAGACTTGAGCAACAGTCCCCACTGGGCCCTGCGGAGTCACAGCAAGAAGACCGCCATCCTGCCTGCACAGGGCTGGTGTGCAGGCGGCTCCCCTCCCTGTCTTAGAGCTGAATCTGGTACAGGACAGCCCTCAGGCACCCTCCAACCAGATCTCCACCTGAGCCAAAGCCATTTTTCCAAAACACAAATTAGATTCCACCCAGCCCTTGCTGAAAGCCTTTCAGAGGTTTCCCAGTGCCCTCCAGATGATTCCTTAATGTAGCTCAACACACGGGGTCTGGCCCCTGCCACAAGCGTCCCTCCCTCCACCACCCCCTCAGGCCAGGATCTTCACCTGCTGAAAGGACCGCCCACCCCCAGCCCCGGCCCTGGCCCCAGCTCCACGGTGCTCTCCTCTCCTCCAGCTCACTCATCACTCTACCGGTCTCTCCACCCTCCCCAGGTCTGAAGCTGAAGCCCTCCTCTCTGCTCTTGCAGCCCTGCAGCCCTCCTCCCCTGGCACGGATCAGTGTGCTGGGCTGTGCTGTTTACTCCTCAGGCTGCCCGGCTAAACCAGGAGCTCCAAGAGGGAAGGGACACTGCTACTCACCACTAAGCCCTCAGCTCAGAGCATAGCCCTCGGCACAGAGGAGGCACTGGATACATGCAAATGGCTGAACGAATAAGTGGATGAATGAATGAAAAGTCTTTAGGGCCTTTAACCTACCAGCCTTCAGGGCAGTGATGATGCACGCCTCTTCTGTTCTCCCCACTCAAACCCAGCCCCCACCCTCTGGGAGGGATCTCCTGCCTAGCCCCCTCCTCTACCCCAAGCCCCACACCCTTCGAGGC
The DNA here is from genome assembly GCF_019923935.1 of Bubalus bubalis. Classification (NCBI taxonomy): domain Eukaryota; kingdom Metazoa; phylum Chordata; class Mammalia; order Artiodactyla; family Bovidae; genus Bubalus; species Bubalus bubalis. The sequence goes on along the minus strand of NC_059158.1, from coordinate 34,271,568 downwards.
TCAGCTCCTGGCAGGAGCCCCACTCCAGGAAGTCCCCTGACCGCCTTCTCTCCTGCTCCAAGACCTCACCTGCTCCGAACCCTGTAAAGCCCTCTGCTTGGAGTGCTCTTGCATTTCCAGCATGCCCTTTTCCGGAGGTTCGTGTCACCCCCCCAGGGCTGCTGGATTCCCCTGGAGAGGCAGGCCCTGGCAGACAGTACCAACAGATGGCACATGGGCTACGTTGAGAGGCAGGCCGTGGGCTGTGTCCCCTACAAAGGTGGGTGAGCCTGGCCAGAGCTGGGGGACAGGGAGCAGGGCTCAGGGGGTCAGGGGCTTGACCTTTTCCTTCATCACCCCCAAGCCCTACTCCAGGACCTAGAAAACAAACATCAGAGAAGGAAGCTCCGAGTGTGGGAGGCAGAGCGGGTATCAACCAAGCAGGTGGGATACCAAAAGAGGAAAGAGCTAAGATTGGAGCATCAGAAACCAGACTCCCAGTCCTGGGGCAGAAACCCAGAGGAGCCAGAGAGGAGCCTGGCAGGAGAGGAAACGCAAATGGAAGCTTCTCCCCCTGCTCCTTGGCTGTTGCTCAGCTCGGGGGGCTTCTAGGAAGACGAAGGGTATATTGTAAGGGCAGAGCCTGGTATGCACTCACCCCACGCCCCCAGGACTCTGCCTGCCCTCCATGCCCGCATTCAAGTCACCAGTGTTCTCAGGAGGAGGTGAGATGCCCACCTCCCACAGGCTAGGTGGGTGGAAGCAGGCTGGAAGTGCTGCAGGCCCGGTGCTGGTCTGGCCAGGGAGTGGCGTGAAGGATCCTTGCACCAACACCTTCATCTGTAACACACACACACAGACCTGCCAAACCCTGAAGACAAGGCAGAGGCCACCTGACAAGAGAGGACTTGAGGATGGGGCTCAAGAAGGCGGATTGGTTCCCACGTGCAGGCGCCCACAGGATGGGGACTTAGACTCCCCGTGGTTCTGCCATCACCCCCTGGATAACTTTGGCTGAGCTTCCTCTTTCTACCTTTATTTGTTTATTTATTTTAATGTGGGCAATTTTTAAAGCCTTTATTGAATTTGTTACTATATTGCCTCTGTTCTTTTAATAATATTTATTGTTTTTATATATTTGACTGTGCCAGGCAGTTGCAGCATGTGGGACCTAGTTCCCTGACCCAAGGATTGAACCCGGGTACCCTGCATTGGGAGCACAGAGTCTTAGCCACTGGACCACCAGGCAAGTCCCCTATTGCTTTTGTTTTATGTTTTGGGTTTTTTGACTGCAAGGTATGTGGGATCCTAGCTCCCCTACCAGGGATGGACTCCTCATCCCCTGCATTGAAAAGTGAAGTCGTAAGCCCTGGACCACCAGTGAAGTCCCTCCTCTGTCTTTAAAGTTGAGGTGATCATCTCTGCTCAAACCGCCTCTCAGGGCCGCCATGATGATCAGACAAGGCAGACACACGAAGATGCTCAGTGGACTTTACAATCTACTAAAGGGTTCTCATTAACATTCGTAACATTCTCATTGTTACCATTGTCTAGAGAAGCTGACCCCACTGCATTGTTTAAGTACAGCGACTTCATCTCCCTGCAGGATGCCCGCCCTCAACAACCCTCTGTGACTCCCCATTGCCTAGAGGAGAAAAGCCACATTCTATGGTCTGGTCATTCATCTGGCTTAAGCCCACTTTCTAACTTTGTTTCTCCCATATAAGTGAGTCCCTCTGGTCCTTTCAGAGTTCCGCCAACGCACTTTTTTGCTTTCCCACCTCCATACCTTTGTCTTGTTGTTCCTCCCTCCTGGAATGCCCTTCCCTGCTGCTCCCTATCGTATTTAGCTCCACCTTTTTTTTTTTTTTTGACTTCACTGGGTCTTAATTGTGGCACAAGGGATCTTTAGTTTCAGCATGTGGGACCTAGTTCTCTGACCAGGGATCAAACCCAGTGCCCCTGCATTGGGAGCCTGGAGTCTTAGCCATCGGACCACCAAGGAAGTCCCTAGCTCCATCCTTCTAGACCAAACTGTGACACCAACTCTCCCATGAAGACTCTTTCCTCAGCGAAGCCGGAAGTGATCTTTCTCCCTCCCTAGAAGGGCTCTGGTTTATACCAAATGCCACAGACAGTTCCTGGAGCAGAGCTGGTGCTCATGACGTGAAACCTGTAATGACTATACGCTGAGTGTTAAACGCTCTACATCCATAGGCTCATTTACTCCTCACCACAGCCCATGGTTGCGGTAGTCAGCACCCCCATTTTACAGAGAAATCAAGACATAAGATGCTAGGTGCCTCACCCAAGTGAGCATCAGACCAGAGTTTAAACCTGGCAGATCGACGTCAGGGCCCACGACAGGCCTCTAAGCACTATGAGGGGCAGAGCCACATCTGCCCGCTCATCTCTGTCACCCACCTCTCCAACCCAGGACCTGGCTCAGAGCAGGTACTTAGTAAAAGTGTGATGGTTGCCATGCTCAAGCCTCCTGGACATGCTCACCTCCCCGTGCTGGGGGCCCCTCTAGTGTGAGGCCCACAGACGGACTCAGAGGAGTTCCAGGGATTGTGGCCCAAAAGTCCCATTGGTCTAAACATTCACTCTGTCCTTGGGCGTCTCAGTGCTGGACCAGGATTAAAAGAGATGGGCCATAGCCCTTCACCCAGTATTATGAGACTGACCAGTGGCATATTTGCTGATCACTCTGGCCTCTGGTGGAGGTCGTGATGAATCCCCCAACTGTGGTACTGACAGGGTGTGGGGAGGTCGCAGAGCAGGGTAAGGAGGGAAGCAGGCAAAAACAGTGAAGTCCAAGTGAAACGGACTCTAGGGACCCCCGAGCCCCACTGTTGACACCCATTTAACAGATGAGGACATCGAGGCTCAGGAGTCAGAATGAGGCCAGAAACCGAGGAGCGTGGCAAAGGCTGGCAAAGGCATTGGCCTTCCTGGGCCTTTCCTCTTCAGCCTGTGTGTGGCCTGGCCCCCTCCCTCCCCATGAAGAGCATGATGATTAATGCCCAGCAGTCCAATCACCAAGAGGCCTGACCTTTCCGGTGATCCCAACAGGGGCAGCGGTGCCCACAGTCCACTCTGCCGGTCCCTGTGCCCGGCCAGCAGCTGCCCCAACAAAAACCCTGGGAGAGTCACTGGGAGAAGGCCAGCCGCTAATTGTGGAAAATAAATCAGGGAAATCTAAACCCCACAGCTGAAGAGGGGCCAGCTGCACGTAGCCTTGTCTCCTGTGCTCTTGCTCACCAGCTCTAATTGTTAATTGGAAGCTGTGAGTTACATAAGTTCCGTGGATACCAAAGAAGGAGCTGAACAAGCCCTTGAAAAGAACCCATCGGCTGAGTGGTTTTCAAGATGAGGAGGGGGTCTGTCTCAGAAGAGCAGGCGGCCCCTGGGGGACAGCTGACCTTGGGGGTGTGACCAAGACAAAACTGTCCACTGGTGACAGCCCTCTGGACCTGCAGGCTCATCACTCCTGGATTTTCATAGCACGCGGACGGGTGTTCAAGTTGTTAGTTCTTCACAAAATCACACAGAAAGTCAAAAGTGGTGCCATTACGTTGATTTCTCGGTTTAATGCCAAGACAAAACTTCCCTCTCCCATCTCTGACCCTGAGCTAAAAGAGGGTAGGGCTGTGTCTCCCCTCAGACTGGGGCTCCCTGAGGCGGGTCTATGAGCTGGGGCTGATCTGCATCTTCCCCATATGACTAAGGTATCCTTGCAAACAGGGACTCTGTTGTTTCTTTCTCTTCAGACTAAGGGCTCCTGAGGCAAGGGCAGGGTCTCTCCCCAACTCCCACCAACCTGGGTTGAAGAACCAGAGACCTGGAGCCACCTGTCATGGTGGAACAATCTCAGGACACACCCTGGTGATGGGGTGAGGAAGGGTTAAGAAAGTTCGCAGGGCCACCTTTCTCATGGGCCGCCCTCCCCCTCCTGCCGGCTGCCAGGGCTTGCCTTGGCCTCTGATGGGTTCCAGCTGACTGCTGGGCCTCCTCCATCCTACCCCTCGGGCTGCCGTGTCCTGTAATGACCCCACCATGGGTACCCTTAGCCACCCAGGCTGGGAGGACTGGAATCAAGATGGAGCGGCATGGCGGGAAGGAGGGGCCCCCTGCCTCGAGGAGAAAGCAGAGTGCAGGAGGGCTGCAGGAGGGGGCTGGGGGGGGGGGGGGTGCCATGACTCCCTCTGTTGCCCGGAGACCCAGAGCGGGGTGATGGGGACCGCCCTGCCCACATAGGCCAGTTCTGCTGCTGCTACCTCCCCAGGAGGAGAGGCCACCACAGTGCCTCCAGCCTGGGCAGCAGCCCGTGACTCCCCAGCCCCGCCTCATCTGTGAGTCATTCCCGGGAGCCTGTGTGAGCAGAGGCAGGCAACCCTTCACCACAGCCAGAGCAGGGAACACGCTGCGGGACTGGCCAGGAGCAGGTGTCCAGAGCAGGAATGGCAGCCTGGTCTAGATGAGGCTGAGTCTTGGACCTTGAAAAAACCCAGTTCCCATCTCCTGCCCCACCCACATTCCCTTCTGCATTTCTCACTCATACCTTTGTCTCTCACCCAGACCTCCTCTCAGCATCTTCGAGCCTTTGGGGCTCATCTCAAATGTCACCTCTCCTAGGAAGACCTCTCGCTCTCCTGGGTCTGTTCTTTGTACACCCTTGAGGCACCACACGCATCCTTTTATCTGCTGTCCACGTCTCTTCTTTGTCTAGACAAGGTACCACAAAGGATTCCGTGCCTGTCTGTATTCCCAGCACCCAGCAAAGTGCCTGGCACATAGTAGGTCCTCACGGAAGTGTTTCCAAAGATGGATCCAGCCAGGAGTTAAATAAAATCACCTAAACCCTAACAACCAGTATCTGCTGGTCCCTGCTGCTTCCAAAGTCCCACCAACCATCCCCAGACTGACCTATGGGAGCTCTCACCAGGTGCAATGACCTGGTGCCAAAACTGACCCTGCCCTGTATCACCCGTAAATGGTACATTGATGTGCCTAGGCACTTTAGGTGCCAAAGCTTAACAGTGGTCTGTGGTAAAGAGTAGAGAAGGTATCTCCCCCTCCCGTCCCCCTAGAAGAGAATCTCCAAACAGCCCTGCTTGTGCCTAGCATCTCACAGAAGTTTAGGATTCAGTGTGCAGTGGAAATGGTGAACAGGCTCTCAATGTCCACTCCACCTACTGCTAGGCAGTTTCTGAGAAAGGAAGAGTTAAAAAACAACAGCAACAACAACAGCGGAGGAGGGGGGGGACTACATTTCTCAGTGTTCCCTGTGGTTAGGATTCAGGATGTAATCCTGACTCAGACTATCAGTCGCACTTGCATGAAATTTGCAAGTCTGTGTTTCTGCAGCTCCTGGTGCATTCTGGGATTCAGGGGCGGGGTGCAATTTGTGTTGTTGTTGTTGTTTTGCTTCTATGCTGGCAGAGGGGGTCAAGAAGTCGAGTAGCTCCAGGGCATCCATCCCCTATGTGGATCACAGCAGGTGCAGTGTGGAGCCGGCCGCAGCAGCAGTTTCCAGATCATGGTACTATCTGTGGTTCTGGAGTTGGTGCTCTCATGATTACCAAAGAGGCAACAGCTCCCTTGGTGGCCCAGTCCTGCAATGTGGCTTTGAGAATTGCTCCTGAAAGCTCAACTCTGAATCTATGTCTTTGCCCTCCCAGTGGTTCTATAGCTGTTTCATTAACCCCTTCCATTCTGAGTTCACCAGAGTGGATTCTGTTCTCTGCAATGGAACCCTGATGGATAGCGCTTTGCATTTTGCTGCTCTCACTCCTGCTCTGTCTCTCAGACCCAGATATGCATCTACCAGAGAGCTGGACCAGAACACATCCAGTGAGGATCACCCACTCAGCTTAGAACCGCCGTTACTTGCCTTTCAACAGTGAAGCGTTGTCACTTGGCCAAGATTGTCTCCCAACTGTCTCTTCCCTTCTATGAGTTTTTCTTCTTGGAGTCTCCTTAGACCTTTATGCATGTCTGCATCCCAGTCCAGGATGGTAAATCAATTTTCATTTCATGCATCAACTCTGCTCATTTAGTAGTGATTACCTGGACCAGTGAGTGCATAAGGCTGCTTCTGGACTTAGAAGGAAAGAGCACTGTGATCAACTAGTGATGCCTGCTATAGTACATAAATAGACACTGACAATGTGCGTGCTGTGTAATTGCCACATATTTGGGAGGGAAGTGAATGACGGTGCCTTCCGTTTAAGCCAGAGTGGGATCCGTCCAGTCATGAACTCCCCAGGAGGCTCTCCAGCCCCAAGACCACATCACAGATTCCTGACACTACCCACCGATTACCCCAACTCAGACTTTGATCACAGATCCATTTTACCATTTATTCCTAATGCTTCTAATTCCTATCTTAACTTGATCCCTCTCCAACTTACATCCCCAACATCGCCCTCCAGCATTCACATGGACTCTCATGCTCACCAGGGTTCTGACCTCAGGAAAGAGCTGGAGCTGAAATGGGCTTACTCCTTGAACTACAGTAAAGTCCACACCCTCCAGGAAGATCCTTGACCTCTAAGCTCCCCAAAAGCCCTCCCTCACTCGTCTCTGTGTCCAGTTAGTGCCAGGCCCTCAGGAAGTGTTCCATAAACCCATGGATCAATGAAAGAATATGAGGATTGCCCAGAATGACCTCACCAACCACTGGCTTTCCTCTTCCCATCCTCCTCCCTTCCATTTCTGTACTCAGAAACTTTTGCTGACGTTGACCTATGGCCTCCCCAATCTCCAGGAAGTTCCTACACAACGGGGTGCCCCACATCCTCTCTGAGTCACTGCTGAACCCACATCCAGCCTGCTGCAGAAGCCAGCTACTATGGGACAGAAAATTGTGCCCTTCAGAGGGCTCCCAGGTTCCCCTGTGAGGGAGGGGAGACACCCTGGGCACGGCAGAGGTCCAGGTGGGTGGTAAGTCATTTTCCAGGGAAGAAAACCAGCCCAGAGCCCACACCACATCATCCCCACTCTGGGCTCTTGCTCACTACTAAAAGGAAACAGACGGTGTGGTTAATTGGGGTATCATAGTGGGCTCTGGCCCTCTTTAAGGTCCGGGTGGGGGTCATAGAGTGATTTACTGGGTCATAAATGGCAGCTCACAGGGAGCCAGTGATGTCATACCCACGGCCCCTGGGGACTCAGGGAGCCATGGACACAGGCCATAGGCTGGAGCCTGACAGGAGACTCTCGCCTCTCCCTGATCACTGGGTTCTGATCCCAGGCAGCCAAGGGTAGGCAGAGCCCAGGACAGCTCCTGGTGGGGTTAGGATGCTCACAGCTAGAGAAAGTGGACACAACCTAGGAGCAGGGGAAGGAAAAGTAGGATGCAGGCAGAGGAGCAGAGACGCCCAGAGGAAAATGGGCCTGCTGGAGTCTAAGAGACTCCCATAGGTGCCCTGAGGCCTGCCTCACCCAAACAGAGCACCAGAACCCCAGGCAGACAGTCCAGCTCCAGAACTCCCCAAGAGGAACATGAATGAAAAAACAAGTCCATCCCTCTGCCTAGAAAGCCCTGTGCCAGAGAGGCAGTGCTTAAAAGCCGGGCTGCCTGGTCATCCCTGCCAATGTGACTCTGGGCAGGTTCCTTAAAACCCCTCTGTGCCTCAACTTCCCCATCTGTAAGATGGGATAACATTTTCTCGGAACTCCACTAGTTAACAGACTCAGAACAGAGCTGACATGCTGTGCCGTGTACTTGACCTGCTGCTGCTGCTGCTGCTAAGTCGCTTCAGTCGTGTCTGACTCTGTATGACCCCGTAGACGGCAGCCCACCAGGATCCCACGTCCCTGGGATTCTCCAGGCAAGAACACTGGAGTGGGTTGCCATTTCCTTCTCCAATGCATGAAAGTGAAGTCGTTCAGTTGTGTCTGACTTTTCGAGACCCCGTGGGCTGCAGCCTACCAGGCTCCTCCATCCATGGGATTTTCTAGGCAAGAGTACTGGAGTGGGGTGCCATCGCCTTCTCTGCTTGACCTAGGTTATTGTTTTTAATAACTCTTTGAGTGGGACCCAAGAGTCTATATTTATTCATTTATTTAGAGGATAATTTTTTTAATTTAGTATTTATTTTTGGCTGCGCTGGGTCTTCATCACTGTGCATGGACTTTCTCCAGTTGCACTGAGCGAGGGCTGCTCTCTAGTTGGAGTCCTCAGGCTTCTCGCTGCAGAGGCTTCTCTTGTTGTGGAGCACAGTCTCTAGGCGTGGAGGCCCAGTAAGTGTGCATGCTTAGTCACTCAGTCGTGTCCAACTCTTTACAACCCCATGGACTGTAGCCCGCCAGGCTCTTCTATCCATGGGATTCTCCAGGCAAGAATACTGGAGTGGGTTGCCATTTCCTACTTCAGGGATCTTCCTGACCCAGGGAGTGAACCCATGTCTCTTGCATCTCCTGCACTGGCAGGCGGATTCTTATCCACTGCACCACCAGGGAGTCCAGTCTGTATTTTTAAATACAATAGCCGCCCTTGACTTTGGACCTCTTCCCACCCAGCGCAGCCCCCATCTCAGACAACAGGGACCCTTGCAGGAGGGAAATCAAGACAGAACCCTGTCAGTGTGCACTGGTTATTTCCGGAGGCATGGAAAGAGCCTCTCTGTCTCTGAGCCCCCTTTTATACATTGGATCCTTCACTCTTTGTCTCCTGAAACCAGGGCCCAAACAGGCAGAGTCAGGCAACAGAGGGCAAGAAAACATCTCCAACAATGTCTTAGAAGGGGGATCCAAAGCATGGGGCAAGAGGAGCAGCAGGGTCAACAGAGCCACTCTCTCTGTCCACTGCAGGGGGCAAGTGGAACATAGAGGGACTGACACCCTGGGCAGCGCCAGGGACCCCATCAGCTGGTGTGAAGGACCAGATTCCCTGAGACCAGCCCCTCTGTCTCCCGACTCCAACATCTCCCCCAAACACCCCCAGACCTGATGGGAGCGCCGCCCCAGGCTCCCTGTGCTGCGGGGGCAGCAGACACTGGTCCTCAGTAAGGAGTGGAGACGGATCAGCACACATCACATCACGCTTGGCACAGCCCCCATTGGTGGGCACCATGCCACCGTGTCAGCCAGCCATCTCCCTGCAGAACCCTCTTCGGTGGGGGCGGGCTCCCGGGAGGGGGGGGGATCTGCGCCCGCCGGGAATGGCCCAGGCCCCCAGAAGCTCCCTAATCCCCAGCCCCTCAGCCCCAGACCCTGCCCTCCCCGGGTCCAGTTTGTAATCCTTTTCATCTGTGTGACCGTGTGCTTTCAGTCTCTCCTCCAGGCTCCGGGAGAGCAGGACTGAGTCTGTAGGGCTCACCTACAGAGCGCCTGGCACGTTTGTCAAAAGAATGAATGAATGAATGACTCGAATGAAAGCTCCACCTTCCTGCCCACACCCTTGCTCCTAGCACAGAACCTGTAGGGGTGCCCAGACTTGGCGGGATGGAGCCAACCTTGCCAGAGCTGGGAGCCCATAGTCCACCCCAGAGCGATCCCAGGGCCGTCAACCAAGGAAGACTTCCCAGTGGAGGTGAGAGGGAAGTTGGAGGGGAGCGGGGGTGGGGTTCTAGGCTCACATCTGCTCTTCCTGTTCATCACCTATTTCCGGTGGGAAGTCCCAGAGGCTGGAGGTCATGTCTGGGTCTCAGGGCCATCCCCAGCACACCCCCCTAGAGCCGCACGTGGCCTGCCCCACAGTCGGCTGCCAGCTGTGACTCACGGCTCAGAAGCCTTCCTCTTGGCCAGAGATCGGGGAGCAGAGATTACAGCACCGTTACTAACCGCATGCCGTGGCTGCAACTGCAGTGCTTACGCTAGCGTGCCCCCCCGACCCCGAGGGCAGAGCAGTGACCTCACCCTCCTGGGTCAACAGCAAGTGAAGACAGTCCTTCCCAGAGGCAGGGGGATGGCCTGGATGACCCTGGTCTGCTTGAGAAGTCCAGAGTCTTGCCCCTTCTCCTCAGAGTTGGTTACACACCCTCCCTCTCCCTTCTGCCCAAAGCAGTCTATTGGAGCCGGGGCTTGGCCAAGGTGGGCAGGAGCAGGAGAGGGTAAGTGGCAGAGGGTGCCCTGTGCTTGCCCTTCCTCACCCCCCTCTAGGACACACATGCTGGAGAAAGTGGTGTCTGAGGATGTGGCTGCAGTGGCCAGCTCCTGGCGCCGGCAGAAATCCCCAAGCCCGTCAGCAGGCCCTGTTTAGACACGTCCGCTGACCATGGCACTGAGTAAGTGCTGAGGAGACACCTGCAGACTGATGTCACGGCCTGCCTGCCCTCTCCTCCCAGACAAGCCCTCCTGGGGCCCAGACCATTCCAGTTCCTCCTGGCAGACCGCGAGAGGACCCAGGGCTGGCACTCCTCTGGGGAAGGCTCTGTGGGAAAGGAATGCAGAGGAACTGAGCTCAGAACCCAGATGGGTGCTCTTAGGAAAGTTACCCAACCTCTCTGGGCCTCAATTTCTCCAACTGTAAAATGGGACTAAGACAAGTTGCCTCCTGGGTGGCATTGAGAATGAGTGCCCTGGCGTGGCAATGGATGGACATAGGTCCATGGCAGCCAGTCTTGCTGCCCTTACCTGCGCTGGGCAGGAAATGCCAAGTCTTAGGAAGAAGCAAGGCTTCAGGGAAGGGAGCGAAGCAGAGCTGTTTGAGAAAGGGAGTTAGGAAGGCCTCACCCACCCTCTGCCAGCTGCAGACTAAAGGTACCAAGGGCCTGGTGGCAGACTGTCTTCCAACCTCCATTCATCCCTCCTTCCCCAGTTTTCAGCAAGACCCCCGTGGGAATGACTGTATGGTCCAGTTTCCCTTGGGCCACAGAGGGGCTGGAGGACTGACCTGTGGCCAGTGGGATAGAAGCCGCATGTGTGATTTCCAGGAAGTTTCCCTTAAAGGGAAGGGGAAGGCCCTTCTTCACTCTTTTCTTCCTCCTTCCCTCTGGCTGGAGCTCCAGTGACTGGAGTGACCTTGGAAATGGAAATGACACCCAGCAGATCAATAAGCTAGAAGCAGCCTGGATCCCTGATAGCACATAGTTGGCAAGACCACCTTCAAGTACAGGAGCAAAAAAAAAAAAAAATGCACATCTCTCTTCTCAAACTTAACTCCAATAGGCCCCTCCGCGGTGGAATTCCCTCAGACTCAGGTGTGCCAGAGAGAGGGGGGACGGATGGGGTGCCTGGGGAGAGAGGAGTCACCCGAGGATGTGACATCCCCTCAAGGAGCACTTCCTTCTGTGTGAGCTACAAGGCCAGGAGGAGCCTTGGTGGGAGGATTTATCTCCAAGAGGAGCTGAGGATGGATGGATACAAACAGAAGGAAGGAAAGATCAGATAAGTGGGTGCACTGAGAGAGATATCCAGAAAGAGGGAAATACTCTGGGAAGATAAGATGCTTCGGGTTTCGGCCAGCCAGGCTTGGGTGGAGGGAGGCAGGATGGCCAGCCTGACCCACTGTTCATGTCTGACTCTGTTTTTCCATCTGTGCCTCGGGAATGGCTCGTACTTCCTCACTACTCAAGGGCAACGAGCAGTGATTTTTAAAATTTTTTTTAAGATGGCAGGGTCAATGTGGCACCGTGCCAACAGAGCCCAGAGCCCGTCGATGTCCTGGGATTCCCCACCTGGAAAGCAGGGGTCACATTGGAGCCCACACATCTGGGTGTCGTGGGGATTCAAGGAGCCGACTCCGTGACGTGCCTCCCCAGCATCTGGCACAGTTCAGCTCGCAGGAAATCCTAGGAGCTCATTACAGCCGCTCATGAAATCCTACCCTGGGATGTGAGGGACAGAGCTGCCACTGGGTGACCTGTGGTGTGAGTCTAGACAGAGACCTGGCTGGTCTCCTCATCCCACAGCAACAGGGACCTAAAAATCAAGGAACATTAATGCCCTGGGAGAGCCACCCTCCCACCGCATCAGGGCCCTGCAGACACAGGTGGGGATGGAGGTAGCAGGGAGAATCGGATGCGTGGAGACAGCCAGGGCATAGCCCGCGGTCCCACCGCAGTGAGACCAGACCCTCAGCAGGTCCACGTGTGGTCACAAGAAGCTGGTGAGACACCACACTGGGCCACAGAGGCCGCAAAGAGGGTGAACACAGGCCTGAGGGAGGGAAAGGCATTGGTCTGTCCTGCCTGGGGAGGGGTAAGCCGGGGGTCCACCTTGATGCCAGCCTCAGTGGGTCCACGAGCCGATTTCACAGGGATGCCTTTCCTTATACTCCCCATTAAAACCCCAGGGCTTATAATCTGAGCGAGACTGCTGTTCTGGGTAAGAAAGGACTTTATTTACCAGGGGAATTGGGGGCTATTGTATCTTCTTGGAGCAGCAAACAAGAAAAAACGAGCTTACGAAATAGTCACCGGGATTCCAAGTGGCCTACGGGAGAACTCTGACTGTCCATGAGACGAGCCCTGATGTGGAGGGAGCTGTGGACAGTCAGGAATGAAAGGGTCCTGCACCTTAAGCAGAACCTCCAGCCAGCATCTGAGTCCTCAGATCTCTGCTCCCACCTCTGCAAAAACACACAAGGTAATGATTTGGGAATCACTGGGTTTAGGAATCACAGGGGTGAGTTTAAAGCTCTGGTGGCTCAGACAGTAAAGATCTGCTTGCAATGCAGGAGATGCAGGTTCAATCCCTGGGTCGGGAAGATCGCCTGGAGAAGGGCATGCAACCCACTCCAGTAGTCTTCCCTGGAGAATCCCACGGACAGAGGAGCCTGGCGGGCCACAGTCCATGGGGTCGCAAAGAGTTGGACATGATTGAGCTACTAACACTTTGGACAAAGTTACTTAATTGCTCTGTGCCTTTGTTTCTTCTTCAATTTAAAAATAAATAAATAACCCAGAGCTGGGCTCAGAGGGCCACTGGGAAAATTAATTCAGCGGGTGGTAGCTGAAACCAGGCACCCAGGACAAGCTCCATAACTATTCTCTTGTGGGCCGCTGCTATTCTCCTGTCTAGGCGGAGATCAGACTGCAAGGGACCCTTGGAGTTCTTCTCCAATTTAGAATTCCTTGATTTCCACCACCCTGCGGTTCCTGATTTCTGACTCTGAGATCTGAAGACCAAGAAAGACACGTCTGCACAGCTCTGCTCTGTGCAGCGCCTAACAGTCCAGCCTGCAACTCACATCATTTTACTGCCAGAAGTGGGCTTCACCCTGTCCATCACGTGTCCCCCAGCCCCATGGCAGCCCCATGGCAGCCCTGTGGCCCTGCCAGCTGTCTTTGAGCCCTGCACCATGCCCTCACCTGGAGTCAGGGCAGCACGAGCCCCTCTGGCTGACTTCCTCACACCTATAGTCCCCTGACAATGTCACATGCTGTGGAAGTTGGCAGGCCCAGAAGGGCCACAGATGCCAACACAAACACCATTCCTATGGAGGCAGAAGAGCCCGTGGGGGTTATTTTTAACCTGTTGATCAGAGGCCACAGCTCTGGCCCTGGGAGGCCTGGAGCTGCCGGTTCTCAGGGGGAAGTGAATTGTCAGGCTTCCCCTCAATGACCCTCAAGGGCACTGGGTGGTGGAAACCCCAGCCCTCACCCCACTCGGACGGAGACAGGGAAAGGCAGACACAGCTCAGGACATGCCCCATCTTGTGCGCTGGTTTCAACTGGGGCTGAGCTGAGCCAGGAAGAGCAAAGGTACACTGCAAATCACAGGATGTGACCTGGAGACGGGCCTCTCCTGTCCCCATCCTGCAGGTAACTGTGACCTGAGAGAGGAGGCCCAAGGTCACACCACTGGCTAGCACCAGCTCCCTGCCCCCTGGTCCACCCGAAATCTGACGTGGACATCTCAGTAACTCTCCACGGCTGCATCCGGGGATCGCCTTGTCCTGCCCCGCTGCCTGGTCTGTTCCACCTTGGTGGACCCAGGCCCTGACTCACCCTGCAAGGACTTCCCAGGTGCCCAAGCAGTGCCCCCTGGAGGACAGCCGCAGCAGTGGCCAGCGCAACGGGCAGCACCATGGTGGCTGGAGGCCCAGGCGAGGACGTGCGGGCCAGGGCGTGCCTGCGTGGGGGGAGCAGGACCAGAGCTTCTGCCAAGAGCCCGCTGCCGGCTGCTGCTGAGTCTGTGCTCGCCAGACAATGGACCCCACAGCCCAGCCTCCCGGCCTTGGCCCCTTGAGCTGGGCAGGCAGCTGCCGGCCGAAGCAGCCGCCTCCGCTGGCCCCTCACGTAGCCCACGTCCTGCCTGCTGGGTGGCCCTTATCACCGGGTACGTGCCAGGAGCCCACATGCCCACACTCTGCAGTGGGGAGAGGACTGGGAGCCCGGGACAGATGGAATCGGTAGGGAGTAAGGCTTTCGGCTTCCTCCTGCCTCTGGAAACTCCCAAGGAGGGCCCTGAGCAGGCCTGGAGTTCCCCTTGGGGAATGTGCCACCCCCAGAGAGACCTTAGCTCCATCTTGCCAGGTCCCAGCTCTCAACCACTCTTCTCTTGGACTGAGGGCATTGGGGTGCAGAAGAGGGAAAAGACTGACCTCTTCCTATGATTACTCTGGGTCAGCTCACAAAAACCAGTTACACCTCAATATAATAAATACTTTTACACCATACCCATTGAGTACATGGGGCAACAGAAGCACAGAGAGGTTGAGCAACTTATCCACAGCCACACAGCTAGTAGGTACAGAATCAGGATTCAAACCACGCAGGCTGAGGCAAGAGCCGAACCACTTCCAGCAGAATACAATAGGAACAGGGACGAGACTGGGCAATGCTCAGCTTCCTACCCAGGGGAATGAGAGTTTGGGGACCTGACAGATATGGGCTCAAGGCCAGGAGCTGCATGCTCTAAGCCAAGTGAAGATCCCCTCTAGGCCAATGTTTCCTCACCCATAAAATGGGCACAGTGATAAAGAACAGCGACCTCACACAGAGAAGGTGTTCGCCCTCACCTAGGAGAGCTCAGAGTATCCTTCCACCAGGTGCTTAGAATGTCCTCTAGAACATCTGGCTGGCTGAAGTCTGCCATCCCAGCCTTCCTCGGGCAAAACCCATGTTCCCTGGCACTTGGATTCTGCTGCAAGCCACCAGCATGTCCAGCCAGGCAGCCCCAGTGGCATGGCTGGCTCAGCCCCAGCATCATTATTTAAACCACCACGGCCACGGGGTGCTCCCTGTCTTCCTTCTCCCCAGGAAGACTATGAGTACCTGCCAGGGGTCTGAGGGTAGAGGCCATGCCGCCCCCATCAGATCAGAGGGTCTGAAGGAAAGGTGCTTCCTCATTACAGACACCCCAGATTGGGGATCCCTGAGAGCAGAGGCTGAGCAAACCATGCCATCCCGCTACCAAGCTGGGGAACATGCATATTTGGTCCCTGTTCCATTTCCAGTCCACATCACCCAAGAGATGTGTGACCCTGAGCAGCTTCTCTGGGCCCATGGTCAAGTGGAGATGACATTTCCTATCTGCATCCCAGGTGGGGATTCCCTGGTGGCTCAGCAGCAAGGAACCTGCCTGCAAAGCAGGAGACACGGGTTCCATCCCTGAGTTGGGAAGATCCCCTGAAGGAGGGCATGGCAACCCACTCCAGTATTCTTGCCTGGAGAATTCCATGGCCAGAGGAACCTGGTGGGCTATAGTCCATAGGATGACGAAGAGTTGGACACGACTGAAGCGACTGAGCACACACACACGCACTGCATCCCAAACTAGTGAAGATGAGAAGAAGCCACGTGTGTCTGTGTGTGTGACAAGCCCCCTCCTCATGATCTCTGCTGGTGGATTAGGATGACAGTGTGTGTGTGAGGCACGGAGGGGGCTCTCCGGACTAGGAGGACCTGGGAGACAGGCATAGACGTCAGAGGAGGGAAGAAGAGGGATTTCCCCACGTGATGTGGGACCTGAGGCTGCTCAGGCAGCTGGCTGAGTCACCGGCCATGCCAGAGATGCTGGGAATCTGCTGCCTTCCCAGCCACTGAGAGTGAAATGACCACAGGAGACACCCAGAAGCCTCAAGGAATGAGGTGGTGGCCGGACAGGACAGGAAGGGAACAGCGGCTCACCCGAGTCCCCCAGGGAAACGGGAGGAAGCAGCCTGAGCAGGAGACGCAGCAGTCCTGACCTCGCAGGGACCCCGGGGTGATGAGGACAGACAGGCCTGCCCTAGGGGAAGCTGAAGTCTGATGGGGAAAGAGAGGAAATCTGCCTTCAGGGAACTCCCGATCTGAAGGGGAAGTGGTAAGGACGTCTGCCTCCAGGAGTTACAGTGTGACGGAAGACTCAGTCTCTGCTCCCGGGGACCCGCAGCTCTGGGCATCTATGGGGAGCACCCTCTCCGTCCTCCTTCAGACCCTCTAATCTGAGCAAAAAACGTGGAATCTGCCCTCAGGGCGCTTTCTGCCTTAAGCGCTCAGTCTTAAGCAAAGGTGTGCAGGCATAGGTGAATACCCGTGTGGAACCTCCTCAGACACCACCCGCCTGATGCGGGGAGATAACTCCTCACAGTAGAGACAGAATCCTCCATCAGCCCAGGGCAGGGGACCTTCCCCAGAAGTCCTCCTGAGTGCCTGGACCGTAGAGAGTGGAGAGAAACAGAAGTACCGCCACATCTGGTCTTAGGGTGGCTGGGCTCGCTGCCCTGAACAGCTGGGCCACATCTGGCTTCCAGACATCCATCTCTTGCTCAGTGATTCACTCCCGCCCCTCGCGTCTGCGGAGATGGGAGGACATGGGCTTGGAGCTACCCAAGCTCTCCCACGCGCATGCGCACGCCCAGTGCTCACAGAAAGGACCGCGGGGGCGGGGGACGCCCCTTTCTTTCCTACCTCTGACTCTCTGGTCCCCTGTCACACAGCCACTGCTGTCGGGGCGAAGGGGGTCTAGTCCACCCTTGAGTCACCATGACTCAGGCTCCCCGCCTGGAACCCTCACACTCAGCTTCACCGGTTCCACGCACGCACGGTGAGCCGGCTTGGAGTCAGCGGACAAGAGGCGCCCGGAGTTCCCGATGCCCCCCTCCCCCAGGCCCTGACCCATCCTTTCTGGGGAAGAAAAGCTCCAGGAAAGTAGAGGATCGGGCTGGGGAGGAAAAGGAACACGCCAGGGAGGGAGTAAGTAGAAAGCACACAGCATTTCCCCGTCAAGTGGGACATTGATGACAGAGCTGATCCCCTCCCCCAGACTGAGGTTCCCAAAGGGCAGGGCTGTGTCTCCCCCTCAGACTTGGGTCCCTGAGGCAAGACGGTGTCTTTCCCATCAAAGTGGATCTGAACTGGATCTCATTTAGCTCTATAACAGGTGACTCATGCACCATCTACATCATTGGGATTTTCAGACTTAGTTGGAAGATTGGAGGTGGGAGGGAGCAACTTCCCAACAAAGCTGGCTCCTGAGGGAGGCCAGTTGTACTCACTGGCAGGGGCTCCCGCAGAGAGCAGCCTGCTCTCCCTACACCTACTCACCTCTCTGGGTGGTCCCTCCCACTGTCTAGTCCCAGTCTCTCATGCTAAATCACCTGCTGGGCAGGGTGGACGCACAGGACACGTGCGGGACCTGGAGCGGGAGAGAGCAGGCATTCTTTGGCATCATACCCAGCCGTCCTCAGCCGGAGGAGAGTCTGCAGGTCCAGTTCCCCCTAGATCTGCAGTTGAGCCTGGGGCAGGGCGGACGAGCCTGTAGGCATCTGTGTGAGGCATCTGGGGAGGCTGGATCAGTAGGCTTTTGCTCCATGAGTCCAAATCAGCAAAGGAAGTGGGTCTCAACTCCTATGAGCTTGTCCTTATTCTGCACACATCTCCCACAGATTAGAGGGGAGGCCTGCTACCCCCATGGTCACTGCAGCCCTGCCCCGCAGCAGAGACTTTTGGGAGCGAAGGAAGCAGGAAACAGGCAAGATGGGCCCTGGGAATCCCACCCCACTCTCTTAATCACCATTCCACAACAAGAGTAGGGCTCTCCCCAACCTTCTTCCTCCATTTCCCCTTGTCACCTTTTCACCTCCCACGCCTCTTTCAGGGAAATGAACCATGAAACCATGCATCACTGGGGCTGATGAGGCCACAGTGGAAGCAAAGACTTCCAGGTGCTACTGGAAAGTCTCTACTCCCCGTCTAGCACTGAGAATTGAGTATCGCCATGGCTGAGGGCACCCTGAGCCAGCAACCCACTGTACAGAAGGGGAGACTGAGGCCTGTGACTTTGCAGGGCAGAGTAGATCCAGCCCTAGAGTGAGCTGGCCATACCTGAGACTGCCAGTGTCAGGGCGCCCCCCAACCCCCACCCCTCAGTGGGACTGTGAGCTCTGTGAAGTCAGAGACTGTCACCAGCTTCCTGAAAGTGAGTGAGTGAGTATCACTCAGTCATGCCAACTCTGTGACCCTTTGGGTTACAGCCTGCCAAATTGTTCTGTCTGTGGGATTTTTCAGACAAGAATACAGGAGTATGTTGCCATTTCCTCCTCCAGGGGATCTGCCTGACCCAGGGATCAAACCCACATCCCCTGTGTCTCCTGTGTTGCAGATGGTTTCTTTACCTGCTGAGCCACCGGGGAAGCCCCTAGCTTCCTGAAAGGAGCATGCTAAATGAGGGCAGGATGAATGCA
Source organism: Bubalus bubalis (assembly GCF_019923935.1). Taxonomy (NCBI): domain Eukaryota; kingdom Metazoa; phylum Chordata; class Mammalia; order Artiodactyla; family Bovidae; genus Bubalus; species Bubalus bubalis. The sequence continues at coordinate 34,253,027 of NC_059158.1, read as the reverse complement.
GACCCTAGGCTGGCCCTGGGAGGTGGGGGATTCTTGCAGAAAGTCTCCAATCAGAGTTCCCCTCATTGTGTCTCTTGTCCTAGTCCTAGAGAACACATGGAAGCTCAGAAGAGTCTCCAGATCCTCTCCCCTCCACTTTGCTTTGCACTACCCCCTCAGTCTGATCAGGCTGGCTACAGGGCCTCCCCAACTCCGGTCCCCTCCTGGGCCACAGGTCCCCCTGCTTGGTTCCTGGCAGCCCCAGACTCCTGGCGCCTGGGGGAGGGAGGGTCTAGGATGCACAGGCAGGCCTGCATCTGGGCCAGATTGGGCCACCTGCAGAAGCCCCCAGAGCCTGGACCAGGAGCCCTGTCCCCCAAGCTGGCAGAAGGATAGATAGCAGCCTACGTGATGTCCTTTGCCTCTGGGCTCCAGCCAGTTGACTGGAGCCTGGTCCAACTTGGCCAGTCCCCACCCCTCCCCATCATCCCTCTTTCAGATACAGTCCTTGCACCAGCCAGATGCCTGAGCAGACTTGTCACCAAGAAATTCATGCCCTATCCTAGCAGTTTCTGCTCATCCTGCCCTCTCTCTCGCCTCTCCCCACACAAGCCATCTCCTGCAGCCAGTAGGCTCACCACCCTCTCTGCAGACTCTGACCCACATGGAGAGTCAGCCCCTCCCCAGCCCAGGGAAGGGTCTCAGCAGAGGTAACAGGGAAGGGGCCATGACACAGCTTCCCCATAACCTCGCAGGTCTCTGTACTCCACCCAAACCACTCTCTGTCCCATTGCCATCTCTCAAGAGAGCAAGTTCGTTAGGTCTGTTTCCCATTGTGTGGGTGAGGATGTGGTCTCTCTATCTGATGCCAAGACTTGCTGCAACCCGACCCTACAGCAGAAAGAGTTGTCATCAAGCCCAACCCTCAAGTTCATACTCTTGTACTCTAGAGAAAGGCTCTCCCAGAACCTGCCAGCTTCAAATCCTAGCCCTACACACCTCTTTGGTCAGGTAGCTTTCTTTGTTTCAAACATTTTTTTAATCATGGCAAAATACACTAAAGGTAAAGTTCACTGTCTTAGCCACTTTTTAAGTGCACAGTTCAGTGGCATGAAGTAATTCACATTATTGTGTAACCACCACCCCACGGTCCTTCTCCAGAAGTCTTTTCATCTTCCCTCAAACTCTGTACCAATAAACAATAACTCCTCATTCTCCCCTCCCCCCAGCCCCTGGCAATCCCCATTCCACTTTCTGTTTCTATGAATGTGGTACCTCATTAAAGCGGAGTCATGCAGTATGTATCCCTTTGTGACTGGCTGATTTCACTTAGCATAATGTCCTCAAGGTTTGTCTGCCTTGTAGCATGTGTCAGAATTTCCTTCCGTTTTGAGACTGAATAGTATTCGGTGGTGTGTATAGACCACATTTTGTTTCTCCGTTTGGCTATCTTGTTGATGAACTTTTTTAGAAAATCAAAGTAACAGATTCTCAGGGTAAACATATGAGGAGTTCAGAAACAGATAAAATGAAAAGTGAAAGTTCACCTTAGCCCTACCTTGTTCTGCTTAGAATAAATCCTGAAATTTCCAAAACAGAGGGCAGATAGATTTATATCTATCTCATTTTTACACAAAAAGTGACATACTCCTCACCATACTCCCCAAATATGAAGTCAGAATTCTCTAGAGAGCGTGTTAAAACAGACTGCTCTACCTCAGCCCCAGGTTCCCAGCCCACGTGTTCTGCGCTCCATCCCACCTTCCCCATCCCCCACCCTGAGATTCTGGGTCTCCAGCAGGCTTCTCAAGATTCAATACTGCCCAAAGGTCTACCCTTTGTGGACTAGTACCGGCAGAGCTGTCCTGCCACTTACTTTCTCATTTGGGAATATCAGCCTATAACACTGTCAAAGTGAAAATGAAAGTCGCTCAGTGGTGTCTGACTCTTTGTGACTCCGAGGACTATGCAGTCCATGGAATTCTCCAGGCCAGAATACTAGAGTAGGTAGTCCTTCCTTTCTCCAGAGGATCTTCCCAACCCAGGAATCGAACCCAGGTCTCCCACATTGTAGGCGGATTCTTTACCAGCTGAGCCACCAGGGAAGCTCAAGAATACTGGAATGGGTAGCCTATCCCTTCTCCAAGGAATCTTCCCAACCCAGGAATTGAACTGGGGTCTCCTGCATTGCAGGCAGATTCTTTACCAGCTGAGGACCTCATTCTTTTTAATCCCAGCACACACCTCTGGCATTTTGGATGCTCCAGAACATAGCTAATCAGTGCCTTACTGATGGACTTGACGTTGCTCCCAGTTTTTAAGATTCGGAAATAAAACTGTCATGAATACAGTAGTACGGATACTTTAAACACGCTCAACATTTGTGACAGCATAGCTAATAAATCTGTAGATGTGGAGCCCCTGAGCAAGTGGTTTGTGAATTAATTCTTCCCATGTAATTGCCAACCCCCTTCCTGGGTGCAGAACCTCCCACCTTCTGGGAGGTTCTCCCCTCCCACCAGTTCTGAGGATGCCTGTGTCCACAAAGTGAGGGGTCTCCTGTTTCAGTGGTTGTCCCTCATAAGGAGGAAAAGAGACTCTTATCATCTCTTACTTTTGATTTCTTGTATTTTGACTGAGGGTAGGAATTTTCACCTGTTCATTAGCCTTTAATATTCCCTTTCCTGTTCATGAACTTTGCCCATTTTTCTATTTGCTTCTCTTTTCCTTATTGATTAGTATGAACTTATCTGTCATATATATTGAAAATATTTTTTTTCTGGTTTGTTATTTGCCTGTTACTTGTTTATGTAACCAGTTTTTAAGATCTTTCCTTTTGTGAGCCTCCCTGGTGGCTCAGTGGTTAAGAATTCGCCTGCCAATCCAGGAGACTCGGGTTTGATCCCTTGCCGGGAAGATCCCACATGCCATGGAGCAACTAAGCGTGTGCACTACAGCTACTGAACCTGTGCTCTAGAGTCCGGGAGCCGTAACTACTGAGGCTGTGAGCCGCAAGTACTAAAGCCTGAATGCTCTGGAGCCTGTGCTCCGCAACAAGAGAAGCCGCTGCGACGAGAAGCCAGCGTACCACAGTGAAGAGTAGGCCCCACTCACTGCATCTAGAGACAAGCCCGCTCAGCAAGGAAGGCCCAGCACAGCCAAATAAACGAATAAAATAAATAAAATTATTTTTTAAATCTTTCCTTTTGTGACTCCTATATTTTGTCCTCCTTTCCCCAGTTTAAGAATATATCAATACACTTAGAAATTTTTGTTGATGTTTTCTTCTAGTAATTTTATGGTCTTCTTTTTACATTTAAATAATTGATTCGTCTGAGGCTGATTTCAGAATAAGGAATGAAGTGGAGAACTGGTTTTTTAGTTTTTTTTTTTTCCTTAAGCAGCTAGCCAGTTGTTCAAGTTGATTGAATCTTTTCTCCTCTGATCTAAAAAGTCACTTTACCATATATTCAATTTCCATTTGCTCACAGTGTGTGTCTGGGTTCTGTTCTGTTCCTTTGATGTGACACTCTGTGTGCCAGTACCCAGCTGTTTTATTACTGAAGATTTATACAACATTTCAGTAGCTCTATTTGCCCCTTATAAATGCCTCTCCTCCAGGATTTTCCAAGCTCTTTTTGCATGTTTATTTTTCCAGACGAATTTTAATACAATTTGTCAAGTTCAGAAGATTTGTTGTTTTTCACATCTTCTAACACATGTGATTTTCTGACATCTCAGCCCACAGCAGAATAGAAACACGTTGAGAAGAAAGAGGTGGGATGGTGGTTGACCGAGGCAGTGATGGTGGTGGAAGTGACAGCTAATAGGGAGCTGATGAAGTGATGAAGAACTATGAAAAGACATGAGAACTATGAAAATAAAGACATCATGGAATGGGCCTTTAGTGTGGAGTCAAACAAGACCTTGGATTTTCACTGTGTTACAACCAGGACCATGATGGACACTTACTTGTAACCACAACTCTGAGTCATAAGGACTCACATGTCCTCTAACCTCTGATTAAGAAGGCAGGAAAGTGTGTAATATCCATCCAAAATATCTCTTTTTAAGGTCTCGGATATTAACGTCTGGAAAACTAATGTGAAATGGTTCATTCTTGGATGATGACAAAAGTATGACATATTACTGGTTTCTCTATAGTTTTCACAAAACCCAACCTTCAAATTCCAAGGAGTTCTGGGATTTGAATTCACTCTACCCATTGGAAACACAGCTGAAGAAAATGTCCCCAGCCTTTCAACCAGTCCGCACACAGTAATTAAAAAAAAAAAGATTTAGCTCTACTGGGCACCTGCCTCCAACACGTGAGGCATGTTATATGCAGACTACATTTCAGTCCTCAACAGCCCCGTTAGATAAGGCCGTGTTCCCATTAGACAGGAAATTTAGGCTTAGAGAGATCAAATTTGGGCAAGGTCAAGTTATCATGTGACAAAGAACTCTCATTCACCTTCAGCCCTTCAACTCACCCCCCACCCTAACAGGTCCAGCAGGTGACCAATGCAGTCCAAGCTCCTCTTTGCAAGGCCCTGCACCTGCCAGGCCCAGGGCCCTCACAGCCCGAAGAGGCCCTATCCCATGCCTCTGAGCGGTGTGGAGGGTAGAATGAGGTGCCAACCTGGGCCATCTAGGGAAGAAAGGCGCAGCCTCCAGACCTACCAGGATCAGGGGCTCAGAAAGTGGGGAGGGTGCCCTGCAGACTCAGAAGACACTTCCAAGATGAGTACTGCCTACCCTAGGCGGACATGGCCTCTCTGCACTCCCTGGCCATCCCAGGACATCTGTGCTCACCATACCACGCCTTCGCCGGTGGTGTGAACAGAGCCCAGTCCTGTCCTGGATGCCCCAGGGAGAGGGAGTTGCGCAGCTGACACACAGGGAGGAGGTGGCAGGCACTCCCTTGGGAGTTTCCCGGCCCAGCAGAGATAAAGGTCAAAGAACTCGTTTGTTTTTCCTTGACAGCCATTTGTCTAGGGTCTCTACCAGCCTTATGGGGCCTGCCCTGGATTCAGGTACAGAGGCCTCAGGGTGAGAGTCTCCAGGAGGCTGAGAGCTCTCCCCGGGCACAGGTGGGACTCCCTTTGCTTGGTGGTTCAGTCGCGTTGGACTCACTGCAACCCCATGGACTGTAGCGCACCAGGTTCCTCTGTCCATGGGGATTCTCCAGGCAAGAATACTGGAGTGGCTTGCCATGCCCTCCTCCAGGGGATCTTCCCCACCCAGGGATAGAACCCAGGCCTCCCACGTTGCAGGCAGATTCTTTACCCTCTGAGCCACCAGGGAAGCCCTGTGGGTCTGTAGGGTTGTGAACCGAGTGCCCAAGGGACCAGAGTTTTCAGCCCTCTCTTGCCTCTCAGCCCAGGGCCCAGCGGACTGTAGAGCAGTGACCCAGAGGATGAGGAGGGCCAGAGCATCCATTCATTTCAGCACCCAGTCGCCATGAAGCGCTACTGCGCGTGAAGGACGGTGCTATTGGGGTGCATGATGAAAAAGGGGCTGGGTAGAAGTGGGATTCGCTGGAAGGCAAACAGAGTGCACTGGAGGACTCGGAGCGGTGGAGCCCCACCCCAGAACATCCCCAACCTGGGCACGCAGAGCAGCCGCTTGCTCCAGAGCCCGGCGCGCGCGCTCGGGGCCGGCGCCGCACGCGCACGCGTACCCGCAGCCGCTCCCCCGCCCGCGCGGCGCCGGCTCCCGCGCGCGCGCACTTGAGGCCTCCCTTGTGCGTCTCCTCCATTCGCTACGTGCAGAATGGTCCGTCGGCAGCAGCTGCAGCGCCGAGTGGGAGGGGGAGGAGGAGGGGAGGGGGAGGCGGTGCCCAGGTCTGGAGGAGGGGCCGCGGCGGGCCGGGCCGGGGGAAGCTGGGGAGAGGGGCTGGCGGGGGGACCATGGGTGGGCGCAGCCTTCCTTCCCTTCCCCCTTCCCCTCCCCCGCTCTCCGTCGCTCCCTACTTCAAGGCCATTCCGGCCAGCCTTCCGTTTCCTGCTCGGACGTCCAGTAACCCAGCCGACCAAGAGGGGTTTTCTCCGTGTTGTCCCCTCCCCAAAACCCAGGACCCAAACCTAAGAAAGAACCAGTTTTGCTGTCCACTCTCCCCTCTTCCTGTCCCGATCACACTCCCAGGCTTTTGTGTGAAATGACCCAAAAGCAGACCCTTTCCCACTCCGCTTTGCATGATGATGAGTCCCTAAGAGGTGCTGTAACCTCACTCTCCTCTCTCTTACCCCCCACCTGGAGGAAGGAGAACGGACAGGATGGAAGCTAGAGTCTAGTTCCCAGCATTTCCAGAAGAGGAAGCCCAGAATCTCATACGCGAACATAGGATGGAGGAAAGGCCTGGTGGCCCAGAACAGGCTGCTGCCCAGGAGCCTAAGTCCATGTCAAAAGGAGCTAGTGTCTGAAGGGTCCCCCTCTAGATTGGCATGAATTCACCCGCATTACGGATCTGTGTCCCATACACCTGTGTGTAAAGGGCTCCCCAGGAATGTAATGGTGAGAAGCCACCAAGGGGTGGATCGTGTTTCCCTGAAGGATCCCAAACAGACCAGCTCCCTTTGCTGCCAAGAACCCAGATGTGGCCCAGACGTGTACAGCAGCCCCTCCCACGGGGTGGGACACCAGCTATTCTGTGCAGCCCCTCCCAACTCTTCTCCCAGGGTCAAGGGAGGAAAGCCGGCGACCTCCGGTGCCCCTTCCCCATTTGGGCTGCTGGCAGTGGGGGCAACTCCCTTATCCTCTCTGTCCTTTGCGGGGGGTGGGGGGGGGGCACCTGGTTTCACGTCGGAGACAGCCACCTGGGTTTAACCTGTGGTCTAATCTCTAGCCCTCTGCAGGCAGGTTAAGTCTAGATCGCCAGGAAGGAAGGTGTTCTGGGTCAGTTTCAGTTTACGCAAACGGACCCATGACCCTGGGCTTTACACAGTGCCTGGATCCGGGGAAGCGGATCCGCTCCTTTTGGTCCGGCAGTCTTTTAGGAGGCGCCCTCTGCTGGCCACTTGGAAATGCAGGGAAGAACGAGAGTCGTGCAGAGGCGCTCTCGGAGGGTCTGGAGAAGGGGACACAAGTCAGAGAAACAAACGAAAACCAGAAGCCAGTGAACAGTAGTGACTGGGCTGGCCACAAATAAGGGAGGCATGCTGAAACCTTGCTGGAGGTGGGGAGTTTTGAGCCAGCTTTCGTTGAGCAGGGAAGGGCAACCAAGCTGGCAGATGGGGGCTCAGGACACCCCAGGGGCACCCCTGCCTGTGTGCTGAGTCCTGCCCCTGCCCTGGGTGGCTCACACCCCCACAGAGTCTGATGACTGCTGTGCCCTGCAAGGGGGCCTACCCTCACCGTCAGCCTCTACTGGGGTGGTGGGCTAGGGGAAACAGCCAGAGCTGGAAGGCCCAGAGCTGGAAGGCCTGAACCTAGTCACCACCTGGCTCCTCAGGGCTGGCAGAGAAAGTGACCCAAGAGAGGAGTCTACAGCTGACAGATCCACCCCACATACACAGGTCCTTGGCATGGCAGGGCTCAAGGTTAGGGTACAGGCCTGAGTCACAGCCTGGCGGGGTACTGCCTGTCTCAGGAAAGGCCAGCTTGCCAAGAGGTGAGACCTGGGTCAACAGCCCATCACCATGCCTCTGGCCACTGGGCATCCTCCCCAACACGTCTCACACGTGGGGCCAGGGAAGTGCTAGGGTGGTGCGGGCTATGCAAGCCGCTGGGGCCTGCGCCTCAGGGCCATGGAGGGCAGGAGGAGAGGAACAAAGGGGTTCTCACTGCACAGGAAGAGCTGGGTTAGAGAGAGGATGGACCTCCCCACCACCCCCCAGGCATCCAGAGTCTCTCCCGGTGTGGTGGGTGAGCGAGCAGCAGGTGCCACCCAGAACTGGCAGCTTCTAGAACTGCCCCGCCAGTCCTCCGAGGAGGGTTGCCCCCAAGGCTTCAGCATCCTCACAGGGCTTTACACAGGTCCGACCTCCGAAGGCAGCCCAGGGCTCCCAGCCTTCCAAGGACCCACAAAGGCCCAATTCCCAGACCACTCCCCAGAAGTCAATGGCACTGTGACTTCCTCCCCTCCACACCCCGCCCAGCTCTACTCACTGATTCATTGGCTTCCACCTTATTGGCGAGGCTCCCTTCCAAAGGAGCCAGGGTAAGAGGACTCCCAGGGTGGGGACTGAGGCCCAAGAGGGAACAGAAAGCATGGCGCTTTAATTAGAGGTAATTGGTTAATTTACTCTGAAAGCTTGGGGGAGGGGAGGGGATGGAGTCTGTGGCCTAATAGGGCTCAGACCAACCTGGTGAGTCTCCTTCCGGACCAGAGCTGACCAAAGCGAACCCACCCACCCAGGACACCCACTCTTCGCCCAGGTCAGAGCAAGGCCCAGAGCAGACTGGGGTGGCCCTGCAGGAGAAGAAAAAAAATAAAGCAGGTGCCCTGGGGTGGTGGGCAAGGCCTGCTGAGGTTAGGGAGATAGGAACTGAGGACTGGGGAGGTGCAGCGGGTTCTGGGATGGGAACCGTCCCTTTCTTCTCTCCTTGTACATCCATCCCTCCCAAGATCATTGCCCAACCCCGGCCAGGTTAGGGGCCTGCCCTCCTCCGGTGGTCAGTGACCTCTCAGGCCTGCCTATCCTCAGGGGCCTGAAAGCTCACTTCACTCCCTCCAGCTTCAGAAAACCGTTCCAACACCAAGGAATGGGACGCCAGAGGGAAGACCCCTGCCAGGCCCCAGGGGGCGTGCCGCGGCCCGACGCTTCGCCTCCGGTGGCGCGGCGAGGACTCTGGCCAGCAGCCTCCCGCGCTCGGTCCGAAGCAGCTGACCCGCTGGCGGCGGGCCAGGTCGCGGCGGGGCCGGGAGGCAGCAACGTGCGGCGCGGCATGTCGCGGGCTCAGCGGCAGGGAAACGTGGGGGCGGGCCGGCGCGCCGCCCCTCACCCCCGCCCCACGCGGGCCCATTCATAAAACCCGCAGGCGCTGCCCGGACCTGGCAGCCTCCGTTCCTAATTGCAAATTCATTAAGGAGTTTGCATCTTATTTGCATGGAAATCATTTCCTGGCCCGAAACAGAGAAATTCCCCATTCCTTCGGCCCCCCCTTATGCCCTGCTGTAGGCATCTACTGTCTGGGAGAGGAAGGGGACCCTAGCTCTGCCCCGCGCCCCCTCCCTGGCCGCAGCACCCCACCCCACCCCCACCCCATCCCCACCCCACCCCCGCCATCTCCCTGGTGAGGAGTGGGGGAGGGGTGAGCAGAGCACCCACCTATCTGGGACCCATGCCTATGCCCAGGTGAGCCGGCCCTGCCCCAGTGGGTCCAAATGAGGGGAGGCGCCCGCCAAGTCATTTGCCCCCCGGCCTGGCCAGGCCCAGGGAAGGGAGGAGGCGGATGGCGGGCAGCCGCAGTAGCTGGTTGTACCTGGCAGGAGTAGGGCTGGTAGGTGAGGCTGTTCGTGCCCAGCCTCACGTACTTGCCCAGCCACAGGCCATGCCCCCACCCCCACACCCCTCACCCCACAGAACAAGCACCCAGTGACTGCAGAAACAGACACACAGTCAGGGAACACAAAGGCGCCCACACTGGGCCAGCCACCATGGCTGCCACCCTGAGGGGCAGCCAGATGCCTTTGTAAGCCATTTGGTCCTTTCCAGCCCCAAGCCTGGGTTGGGGGACAGGGGGCTTCTCTCAGTCAGGGGGGCTCACTTCTGTACCCCAGATACAGCCTCTTGCCCCTCCTCTCCCCCATCTCCTATTCACGCAGGTCCCCAGGTGTTGACCCTGCAGGAAGGATGTCCAGGCAAGGACGACACAGGGGCCTCCAACCCAGGAGGGGCAGTGGAGGATGAAGCCCCTGAGGAAGGGGCACCTAAGTGTCTATCCTTCCTGTCCCAAGTGTGTGTGTGTGTGTGTGTTGGAAGGAGTGCTCCCAACTCCAGGAGGGGGGGCGGGGGTGGACTTTTGAACTGTTGGAAACGGAATAGAACTACCTGAAGGACACGTGTCAGATAACTACCTGGACACAATGTCCCGGTTCTATGTTCTGGGACAGTATACAAAGTAATCACAAAATTTGGTCAGCATCAGGGCATAAAATAAAAACCTGCTTCCTGTCCAGGTCATCGAAGCCCCTCCCTGACATGGCCCTGCTCATGCTTCCCTTCTGCCCATACTCCCACCTGCTGTCACTGAAGTACCTCTCTTCTGGTGCTGGGGCATGAAGGGGTGGGCAAGGATGTTCCGGAACACTGACCACACTTCCCTCCTGAGCTGGGTTGGACTGACTACCCTCCATTTCCTGGAGCAGCTGGATCTAAAGTGCCCTTGGAGGGTGGGGAGTGTGGGTAACAGAGGTGCAGCAGGAAAATATTGGAACATTTATTTTTTCATCTCACCTTTTTCCATTTAGTGTGAGTGTGTTGTACAAAGTAAAAAATATGAAAATATGCTTCTTATTACAGATACATGCTCAGCAATTGTTTCATTGGTAGGTGGCATGATCAAAGAAACTTTAAAACTGATCAAAGCTTAAAGTGGAGGGTTGCAGGTGAGGGATGGCTGAGCTCATGTCCATCTTAGTCCCTGACCTGAGGAGCGGTCAGCTCAGAGTCCAGGAGGGTGCAGGGAAAAGGTATTGGATGAACAAAGTTGGCCCCTAGAATTGACAGATGAGGAAACTGAAATAACTCTGAGGTGGGAAGCTTGGTCCAAGGAGTATGTGTACAGGTGGTGAGAGCCTCTCATTGCTGCTGTGTCTGCAGCCTGCCCTTGCCCGACACCCAACCTGCACCCAAACCCCACTTCCACTCACCCAGTGAGCACAGGTTCCCTGCCTCCCCATCCCCCCACCCCCCCACCCCCGCCCACCAACCTGCACCCAGCTCGCTGGCAGCAGGCCTCTCGAGCTCCTCACTGGTTCTTGATTAGCAGAGCCAGGCAGGGATGGGTCGCCACCCACCACATCCTCTCCCAGCCTGGTGGGAAGACTGTTGCAGGTTTCCTGTCCCCTGACCAACTGGGTAAAGGAGGAAGAATTTAGGCTCCAGACAGGCCTCAAACTTTGTCCAGCTGGGTGACCTTGGGCCCAACACATAATCAGTATAAGCCTCAGTTGCCCTGTAACATGGGACTAATCATGGTACTTACTATACCAGGTTGCTGTAAATATTGAGTGGCCTCCTGTGTGTATAGGATCTGGTACAGAGTAGGTGTTCAGTAAGATTCTTAAGCCTCTCTCCGCCTCCCCTCTCCACCCCTGTCCCCCAACCCTTCCACCTCCCCACCCCTGTGTGCAACAGGTGCCCTATAAAGAACCTGTTGAATTGTCATTTGCCATCAGCATGGGAAGGAGAATTCTGAAGGTAGACAACTGAATCTTTGCAGAGTACCTTCCTGCAGAAATTAACAGCGCCACCACCCCCCAATCCATCAAAAGCATCAGGCACTCTCCAAGTTCACCCGCTCCCCGAGAGGTGCCCCACTCTCCTCCCAGCCCCTTTCCCTCTTTCTGCACTGCCTTCACTTCAAGCCTGAGCTGAGGGTGACACCTGGTGGCCATTCCTATATCTGCAGGACACAGTGACCCCCAACAAGAAAGGTGTGAGGTTCGAGGGTGAGGGAGCCATTCTTTCCGGCACCTCTGCACTTCCCAGCTCCCTCTCAGGGCCCAGGGAACCTCAAGGATATCCACTACCCTACTCTACCTGAGAGTTGCTGGAGTTCTGACGGTCGCGCCTGTTTGGCGCATAAGATGATGGAGGCCTTTGCCCAGACCCTGGCCCTAGGCAGGACAATGGCTACCCTTCCCCCAAGTGCTGCTGGGGCCTTATAGGCATCATCTCCTTCTATTCTTATCACTGGGGCCTAGTATCACCAGGCACATCAAGGTTAAGCCACTTGTTCTCAGTCACACAGCTCCTAAGGACCCAAATAATTAAGTGAGTGGGACACCCGGTAAGCCTCGGGCGGATGGAGGAGGCCAAGAGGAAGTGGCCCGCCCCGAGTTCCAACCCAGTCTTGCCCAACTGGTGAAGTTACCTCGCTCAAGGGCATTCTGATGGCTCATCAGTCTCCTTGACAGTACCATGGGGCGTCAGGTAGAGTGGTGATTTTCAAACTGGCTGAATATGAGAGTCACCCGAGGAGGATTTTTTAAATACCAATGCTTGCTCCAGTCCTGGCTGATGAAATAAAAATCAGGAGGCGTGGGGCTGAGTATTTTTAAAAATCTTTCTAGATGATTCTGCCCTTGTGAATGCAGCCCCTGGGATTTCTCATCTCTCAACTTCACTGCCCTCTAAAGGTCATCAGCTCCCTCTTCCCTGAAGGACCAGCCCCTCCTCCCTGAGCATTCCCTGCACATCTTCCCTTGTCCACCCAGACCCCCAGGGCAAGCTGTCTCTCCACCCTTGGGGCCCTGGGGAGAAGACGGGCCACCAGCCCTTCCCAGAGGGGGCCCAGCAGGCTTGAGCCTCCTGAATCTCTGACCCCCGGCCTGGCCTCTGGGGTGGGGGGCAGGGAAGGCCACCGGAGGCTTAACCCCAACAGGATGAAGGCGCCATAATGAGGGTCAGGCGGTTGGCTCAGCCTGCGGAAATCCCCAGCTTAGTAGGGGTGGAGGGGCTTCAGCCTAGGAGGGGCGTCAGGGCAGAAGTGAGGGGGCAGGGGAGCCCAGACACATGGAGACCCCAGGGCCCCTGACCCCTAACCACCTCCTGAGAGGGCCTACTAGAAGCTCAGCACAGTTTACCCCCATTCCAGGGCTGCTGACCCTCAGGGAGGGAGGGAAGGGCTGACCAGGCCCCCAACCACAGCCAGGATCATTCCCCTCCCCACCAGCCTTTGGCAGAAAGAGGAGGGCACTGATGGGAAAACGGAAAAAGGCTACGTGAGCGTTCCCAGGGCAACACCGACTTCTCTCCAGCCTGTAATCCTCAGGCCTTGAGTGAGGGATCATTTTCCTCTGCGGAATGTAACACCGAGGGGACAAAATGGGGCAGAGGGACCTGGGGTGGGGGTGGGGGGCGCCAGAGCCAGGGAGTCGACTCTGCTGGGGGTCATTTCCAGCCCCCAGAAGGCCCTCCAGGAGGTGACAGCGCAAAGAGAGGAGGGATCACCCCACCCCCAACTCAGCCCAGGGCACGAGGTCTGGGGCTGGGCTGCAGCTCCTAGCAGACCCCCACCCAGAGCTCTCACACTGGTGGTCCCTTTGCTGACCACTCATTTGTAGGGGAGATAACAGGTTCTAAGAGGTTAGAACCAGCTAAGGGCAGGACTTAGCGACTGAACAATAAAGACCACGTAGCATCAGAACCACACCTAAGAGCCCCAGCTTCCCTAGAGGCGGCCCAGATGGGCAAGGACTGACACCTGCCGGCTCCAGAGTCCCCACGCCCGCCACAGCCAGCACCCTCCTGCCCTGCAGGGTCATAGGTGGGGCATGGCAAGCAGAGGGGAGGGGCATGCTAGTTACCATAAACCTGTGATGGCTGGGACCAGGCGCGCTCGCACTGAGATTCAACACAGATTCCTCCAGAAAGCCTTCCAGGCTGATCCACAGGGGACCGAAAGTCCCCCTCCCCACACCCAGCCATGACCTCCCAAAGGGTGTTCCACTCCCTAGCCTCACCCCTGGCCCAGCACGTAGGTCCTGCATCAGCCTTGGCTCTGCTCACTGGGAATTCTCCTTGACCCAGGAAACCCTGAGGGCAGGTGTACACAGAGTACTGTGCCCAGCACAGCATTAGCTGCTCAGAGGGTCTGGAGTGAGAGGCTCTTGGAAAGATGGGACAAGTCAGCTCAGGTCACAGAATCTGGAAAGAACCAGCAATGGGAAGTGACCTCAAAAACCATCTGGTCTAGCCTCTCCCCCACCCACCCACATAACCTCCCATCTGGGGGGTGACCTTCTGCCTCAACACCTGCAGAATCAGGTATCTTCACTCATTCTTTTCATTCATTTACCCAATGGATTCACCCCACCAGCTTCTACATCTCAGGGGCCGAGGCAACCCGATTCATTTTCAAGGGCACGAGCTAAATCCTTAACAAGAGGAGCCAGGAATCCATTAGCCATTCTTGCCGGCCGTGGCACAGCGCTAAGTAGAAATAGAAGATGCTGACCAGCAAACCCCAACACACACATCTCTGTTGCACGGCAGTGTTTACACCCAGCACATCCTGGGTTTCATTTCATGCTCAACAAACATCCCAGGTGCTGCGGGCCTTCTTGATGAGTGGAAGCTGAGTCTGAGTGGAAGAATGACTTTGCAGCTAGAAGAGAAGTGGAGCCAGGATGCAGCCTGGACAGCCGTACTCCTGGTCCAGCGCACACACACACACACAGACACACACACACACTGATCAGCTGGGGTTTCACGTGAAAGATGGGTTTGCCTCAGGGGGAAAGAAAATGTGATTTAAGCTCCTAACTATAAAATAATAACAGCGAAAGCAGGCCACGGGCCTGCTGGGTCCCAGACACTGCACTGTTTGTTAAACGCAGGAGAAGCCAGTGATGAATCGAGAGCTCCCACCACCCCTCCTCCGGGGCCCAGCCTGGCTGCCCTGGGCGGGCACATGCACACCCCCGGGTGGCGTGAGTCCCGGCACGTCCCAGGAGATGGGCTGTCCCAGCCCCTTCACTCCCCTCTGATAAGCCAGTGGCTTCCAGAGAGATAGGCACGTCCCCTTCAGGCTGGCCACGTTGGGCACGTGCCAGGCCAGCTGCCAAGGCCCAGGTCCCCAGCCCCTCTGGGCCCTAGAGGGCCACCTCCTCCATGGCTGACCTGCTCAACCTCAGGAACGGGGTGGGGTGGCGACACCCCAGAATGTGAGACCCAGAGCCCCCACCCAAGCCCTTCCTCAGTCTGTGCTGCAGGCCTGGGGGCTTCATGAGGGGCCTCAGGCACCCTTTGTGGGCACCCAGCCTCTGGACACACTCTAGGGGGTACAGAGAAGTGAGGAGAGGCTGGGAAGAGGCAGGCAGATGGGGGTCCACCAGGAAAGCAGGTGACCAAGGGGAAAGTAGGAGTGGGCCTGGGAGAGGCGGAAATGTCTGCGTGGGATCGAGGTTGGGAATCAAGGAGGCAGGGAGAGCTTGGCCGGGGCATGCTAACCGGATAGGTGGAACTTAGGAGGGAGTCACCATGGGAATGTGGGAGGAGGCAATTAGGAAAAGGACTCTGGAGCAGACAGAGCTGGGCTGGGACCTTTGTCTTGCCACTTAAGAGCTGGGTGACCTTAGGTGTGTGGCTCAGTCTCTCTAAGCCCCACCATATCTTGTGCAAAAAGGGGACAGGCGTCATACCCACCTTGCAGATTTGTGGGAAGTAAATGAGGCCGTGGACACAAAGCAGCAGCACAGCGCCTGGCCCACAGGACCTCCTTTGTTCACAGGAGCTGTTGTGAGGAAAGTGCAGAAAGGGGTCTGAGAACAAACCCGGGGCTGTTGGCAAGGTGGTGTACAGGGCAGAGACGCAGGAGGGCCTGGGGCCACGGACTCCGGTGACCTCCAGGTCCCCGTGCCTTGAGGGCTGTGGAGAAGACGGGACGATGCCACGGCTGCCATGTTGGATCCCAGAGGATTCTGGGAGCACACGTCTCACCCCACGCTCTCACCATTCACACCAGGGGACTGTGGAGAGGAAGTGGGGCTTGGCCAAGGTCACTCGGACAGCAAGGACAGGAGGCAGGTCTGCTAACACCCAGGCTGCCTCCTTTCCCCGTGAGCCATGCTGACCCCTGTTTAGAAGGAGAATCCAGGAGCAAAGACCCCCCTCAACTCCATGAAAGGGAAAGACCTGGAAGGCACGTTTCCTGGAAAGGAAGATGAAAGGCTGGGCTCCCGTTCCCGCCCGGGCTTGAACGAAGACCTTGCTGAGGCCTGGAGAATGTGCGAGCTTCCTGCAAAGCCCAGACCTAAGGCACCTCTTCTAGGAAGCCCTCCCTGCCCATGCTGGCAGTGGTCCAAGTCTGCGCCCTGCAGTGTCCTCTGTCTGTGGCTTCAGCCCAGCCACCACCCTGGGCAGCGGCCAGGCTGTTTGCTGCACTGAGTGGGCGTTTTTGAGGCCAAGGGCAGGGTCTTGATCAAGCTGGAGACCCCAGGCACAACATGGTGATCAGCCGAGCGCTGGTGTGTGTGGAAGGAAGGAACCCTGACCAGTTGGGCCCAGAGGCCCTGACCAGGGGCCCCCGGGGTCGGGCCCTGGGGCAGCTGCTGTCTGGCCCTGGCCCGCCCCTCCCTGCCCCTGTGCCCCATCCCTGAGCTAAGAGCAAGTTCCTGGCGCAGACTCTACCCTGTCCTGGATGCCTGGCATTAACCAAAAGGGCAGAGACAGTGAGAAGGGCCTCACCCTGTGCCTTCCGCTCAGAGAGGAGCCGGGCAGCAAGCCGGAGGGAGAGGAGTTAGGTTTCAAAGTGCCCAAAGATGACAGAATGATAGCAGATCCTCACCCTGTCCAAACAGATGAGGATTAATGTCTAGACTAGAGGATACAAGGAACACCTGCAGACAAGAGGACAGCAGCCCGACCCCAGCAGGAACAAAGGCCACGAACAGGCAGGTAGAGGAGACATAGACCCCTGGAGCTAACAAGCAAGAGAAGAGACACTGACAGGGGCTTCCCTGTGGTAAGACTGCACACTCCCAATGCAGGGGGCCCTGGGTTCGATCCCTGGTCAGGGAACTAGATCCTACTTGCCTCACTTAAAGGTTGAGGATCTCTCATGCCACAGCAAAGACCTGGTGCAACCGAATAAATGAAAAGTAACTTTTAAAAAAAGAAGAGGCACTGACAATCACAGGCATCACCTCTGGAGGATGGACAAAAAAGAGGAAGAAGGCCAGCCCTGCAGGGAGGTGGGGACTCAGTGACCCTGAGCTCTGTGCAGCGCGGACAGGGGTGGGCTGTGCTTAATCGAACTCAGTAACTCCACTCATGATTACATTCCAGGAATCTCAGCCCCGACCTTAGGCTGTCTCCACTGGCCCAGCCCCTCCCTGACCCAGTCTGTCTGGTCTTATTGTGGTTATTCACCTCTGGTTACCTCTGCTTCTACGTCTGAATAATGAGGACCAGAATCATTGGCAGGGGGATGGGGATGAAGATTAAATGAGGAAGTGCTTCATAAACGCTCATTCGTCACCAGGACCAGGGGAGGGAGCCGGCTGGGGTCACACAGCCAGGTAGTGGCAGAGCTGGCTTATTCACAGGTGCAGGACACAGAGCCAGCTGCCATCCCCCCCTCTCCCCAGAAGGCCTGCAGGCTGGTAGACAGATTGTCTTCATTCAGAGTCCAGGGTAGTGTCCCTGGGACCATCCCCGCTCCAGCCCCCAGTCCTACTCCTGGAGCCTCCGACTCAGGGGAGCCCCAGAAACCCTGTGGGGCAAGATGCAAGCCAGTGGGGGAGGGCTAGGCAAGAGGGAGGCAGAAGCCTTTATCCTTCCCCCATGAGCACGCAGGGATCACGGGATATCTGTGGGAGAATGCGTCCAGACTCAGGGCCTCTATCTGGGCTGCTGGGTGAGACCTAAGCCAAGTGTCTTAGCTGGGCCCAGACTCTCTTTTCACAGCAATAGTTAATAAAAGTAATAATCAGACTACAAGTGTATAGCTCCTACTACATCCAAGGCAGCATTCTATCTACATTGTGTATATTATCTCATTTAATTCTCACAACAATCCTAAGAGGCCAATGTTATTATTGTTTCCATTTTAGAGATGAAACTAAGGCTCTGAGTGGGTAAATAGTTTTCTCAAAGTCACTGAACTTGTAAACAGCAGAGCTAGGATTTGATCGCAGGCTGTCTGCTTGGGTCTGTGTCTTTAATCACCCCAATACACGCTCAGAGAGTGATAGGCCTCCCCAGATGGTGCTTCTCATTTCCCAGGGGTCTGGTGGTTGTCGATACTGGGAGCTCAATCACAAAGGGGCACAGCCCATGCCTCTTTCCCCCATGGGCACCTAGGGCATCTGCTCCCCCAGGCCTCCTGGGAGCTCAGATGGTGGGGAGACCAGGCAAGGCAGCAGCTGGTACCCCATTTGCAGCCACATGCGTGGGGCAGGGTCTTCAGCTAGGGCATCCAGCGCTGTCCTGCGGGCAGGACCTCCACCCATCTCTTGCTCAGGAAAGCAGAGTAGGAGAAAGTAAGCTGAGAGAGACAGTATCAGAGGGATGGACTTGAATTCCCTTTCTTCTTTTCCTTCTTAATTTGAATCATTCCTACAAAGTTGACCAAAGTTAGTAACAAATTAAAATTCTGAAACACCCTCACAACCAGTTGTAGTGTGGCCCTGGAAAACCTCTATCCTCTGTTATACGGCAGCAGCTGGGCATCGCCTTCCCCCTCCCCACCCCCCAGAGCTTATCCCTCTGCGATAAATGGCTACATATTTGTTAATCTCTCTGGGCCTCAGTTTTCTCATCTGTAAAGTGGGGATGATAATAGCGTCCCGTTACAATGGTTACAGGTTTAAATGAAGTAGGCCCGTATGTAACATGTGTAAAACGATCAGCCCAGTGCCTGGCATGTAGTAGGTACACAAGACTGGCTACTGGCATGACTACTGCCATCAGCACCAGCCCCGACCAAGCTGTGGGCTCCACTGGGGAAGAAAATTTTGTTGATCTCTGTCTACCTCAGCATTTTCCAAAGGGCTTAGCACACAGATGCTCTGTATCTTTTTTTTTCTGGCTGCACTGGGTCTTCGTTAGTGCGTGAAGGCTTTCTCTAGTTGCGGTGAGTGAGGGCTCCTCTTCCTTGCTGTGCATGGGCTTCTCATTGCGGTGGCTTCTCTCATTGTGGAGCACGCGCTCTAGAGCTCAGGTTCAGTAGCTGTTGCATGCGGGTTTAGTGGCCACTCAGTGGCCCCCGGGCACGTGGAATCTTCCCAGACCAGGGATCGAACTCACATCCCCTGTGCTGGCAGGCGAATTCCCAACCACCGGACCACCAGGGAAGTCCCAGCATTCCATGTCTTAAGCTGAGTTTTCCAGAAGCAGATCCGGAGAGAGGGTTCCGGCTAGGCAAGCTCCTAAGGGAGTGCTCCCAGGGGATGTGAAAGGGACTGGGGAAGCAAGAAGGGAGAGCAAGAGGCCAGGAAGGGGACGGAGGATGCCTGCAGTCCACGCTGTATGGGGGACCCGGGACTGAAAGTGTTCCCATGCCAGGCCAGAGAGCTGGGTCTTGCCTCCCCCGTGTCACAGTCATTGGCTCAGGGCCGCCTGGGCATGAACTTCCGGGCACTTCTGCTGCTCCAGTAGCGGAAGGCAGTCTGCAGAGAGCTCACACAGAAGGGAAAATGCTCGAAGGGCAGCTGGTCCTCGGAAATGGAAAAGAGGTCCCAGGGGATCTGCTACACTCAGTAACTGTCTTCTGGGTTGAACGGAAATCAGCCCCTGCCCAGCCTTAAGGGTTGTGGTTCCCTGTGGAGTCCAGGGTGGTGGAGACAGAGGGGAGCAGCTTTAACTTACCCAGAGTCCCAGCTGGTCAGAGCCAGGAGGGTCCTCTGAGTAGCCAGCCGCCCCACCAGCTGAGCAAGGGCGGGCCTGGGGCTGCCTGAGACGGTCTAGGAGCCCCAGCTCTGTGCCTGACACAAACGCTAAGTTCTTCACCCCGGTTCACTCGTTTCATCCTCGTATCTTCCTTAGATGTGTCCTAATTTGGACATGAGGAAACTGAGGCATGGAGAGGGTGAGGGACCTGCTTCAGGCCTCCCAAGGAGCAAAGATGATTAATGTCATTAGTCATTAGGAAAATGCAAACAAAACCCACAATGAGATACCATTTCACACCCACTAGGATGGCTATAAAAAGGAAAATGACAAGTGTTGGCAAGGAGGTGGGGAAACTGGAACCCTCATACACTGCTGGTAAGAATGTATAATGCTACAGCTGCTGTGGAAAACCGTTTGGCTGCTCCTCAAGAAGTTAAACATAGAATTACCGTATGACCCAACAATTCCACTCCTAATAGGGACCCCCCCCAAAAAAATTGAGAACAGGTGTCCAGACAAAAACTTGGATGAAAATGTTTATAGCAGCAAAATGCACAGTAGCTAAATGGTAGGAACAACCTAAGTGTCCATCTGGTGATAAAAAGATAAACAAAGTGAGGTCTATCCGTGCAATGGAATATGATTCAGTCCCAAAAAGGAATGCCATGCTGGTTCCTGCTACAACGTGGATGAACCTTGAAAACCTCATGCAAAGCCACGGGCTAAGCCAGTCACAAAAGACCACATACCGTGTGATCCCGTTTCTATGAAATGTCCAGAATGGGCAGATTCACAGGGACAGAAAGCAGGTCTGCGGTTGACAGGGGCTGGGGGAGGAGATACGGGGGTGACCACCTGATGGGTGCAGAACTAGAGACGGAAGTGTCGCACAGCCCTCAAACGCACCAAGTGCTGCTGAACTCAGCGAACCAAATTGTACACTTTAAAATGGTTAAAATGGTAAGTTTTATGTTACATGCATTTCACCACCATTTTAAATTTTTTAAAAAATTTCAGTTTATTTATTTTTGGCTGTGTTGGGTCTTAATTGCTGCACGGGCTTTCTTCTAGCGGTGGCGAGCAGGAGCTACTCTCTGGTTGCAGTGAGAGCTTCTCATTGCAGCGGCTTCTCATTGCAGAGCACGGGCTCTACGATGCACGGGCTTCAGTCATCACAGTGCATGGGCTCAGTAGTTATGGCGCACGGGCTTAGTTGCTCCGAGGCATGTGGGATCTTCCCAGATTAGGGATCAAACTCGAGTCTCCTGCATCAGCAGGTGGATTCTTTATCGGTGAGCCACCAGGAAAGCTGTCACCAATTTTTTTAAGTTTAAAAAAAAAATAATGACTGAAGGACAGAGTCTGGCCCAGACCAGGACAGTTTGTGCCCCTTCCCTCCACTGGCCTGGAAGCGGGCAACAAGGTCAGCCACGGTGTTTGGGGATAGACAGAACAAATAAAAAACAAGTCTGCTGGACACTGTGCTGACAGAGACATGGGATGCAAGTGGGGTGTTTTTGTCTTTTTTTTTTTTTTCTTAGCCTCATCGCTCGGCATGCAGGATCTTAGTTCCCTGACCAAGGATCAAACCGGTGCCCCCTGCAATGGAAGCTCTAAGTCTTAACCATGTACCACCAGGGAATTCCCCTCAAGTGGTTTTAAACATTTCTGAGACTTGGCCAGATAGAGAAATAAAAGCTTTGGGCTTGAGTTCAGACTGATGTGGACATAAACACTGGTTCCAGCACAGACTGTTTAACCTTGGACACACACTGGATCCTTTCTGGACCTCAATTTTCTCATCTAGAAAATGGACAGAAGAGGACACTGTCTGTGTTGCTAAGAAAATTCAGAGAGTTGACCCACATGGGGCAGCCTGAGGGACAGCGCCCAACGTGCACTCGCTGAGGGCTCAGGGAAGCCACCCTCTTCCCCCCTGCTGTCCTGACATGCGCCCTTGATGTTTATCCCAACCCGACGGTCCCTGGACAAACACGGTCCCGGAGGCTGCCTACACACCCAACCCCTGTCCAGCTTGCCCAGTGGACCCTGCCCATGGGATATTTGCACTTTCAAAAAGAAAACCAGTTAATCCACAGGAAGTCTAAATGATACAGAGAAAGGGAGACATTGTGGGTTCGTCCAAGAACTCTTTGAGTTGTGAGAAGCGCTTCCTCTTCCCCCTAATCACACCACTTAGGCAGCTACCAGCTTCCACAACTCTTTCCTACACACACACACACACACACACACACCCCTTCAAACCGCTAAGCCAACATTCTTGAGAGCTGGTCCCCAACCGTGTTCTCACCTGCCCACAGCTCAAAATGTCAGTGTAAGAATGCCTGTCAATCTTGCTGGGGAAAGACTATTTCTTTTTTGACGTGGACCATTTTTAAAGTTTTTACTGAATTTGTTACAATATTGCTTCTGTTGTTTATGTTCTGGCTTTTTGGCCATGAGGCATATGGGATCTCAGCCCCCTGACCAGGGCTCGAACCTGTACCCCCTTTATTGGAAGGGAGTGTCTTAACCTCTGGACCGCCAGGGAAGTTCCTCTGGGGAACGACTATTTCTTATTTCTCTTTTTTTGGTATGACAATGTTCAGTTTTTAGGATATGATAATAGAAAATTAATTTTAAATTATTCTTTTCATTATTTATTTCAATTAGAGGATAATTACTTTATAAATTTGCGATGATTTTTGCCATACATCGACATGAATCGGCCACAGGTATACCCGTGTCCCCTCCATCCTGACTCCCCCTCCCACCTCCCCCGCTCCACCCCTCCAGGTTGTCACAGAGCCCTGGCTTTGGGTGCCCTGAGACATACGTCAAACTCCAACTGGTTATCTATTTTACATACAGTAATATATGTTTCATAAATTATCCTTATGTTTTCACTTAACAAAATAAGGTACCAGTGGTCCTCACATCGGTTCCCAAAATGACTTTTTGAAATTTTACTGTAAATCTTCAAATTCGAGGCGTATGACTTTCTCTACCCTCCCACCCCCCACCCCACAAGTACGGCTCATCCGTGAGGGGAGGGTATGAATCCTGCCTCACTTGCTTGGTGGGTTGGTAGATGGCAGGACCCTGGAGGGGCTCTCTCCACCCCCACCCAAGGCAGCAGACTGACTCCAGGCCAGCCTCTGGATACCAACAGATTGCGTCCTGCTTCCTGGTGCCAGGGGCCGTCCTCCAGCTGCCACATGGGCGACACGGAGCCATGGCCCTGCCGCCTTTACCAGGCCTCTGGTTCGGCATCAGGAAGGGCAAGCCGTGTTTAGGGAGCAATTTGCCTCTGGGCCAAGTGATGCTTCATGAGACTGTGTGGATCCCACTCAGCCTGGGCAACTCACAGCACAAGCCCCTCGACCTGAGAGGGCCAGTGGGCATCACTGGGACCTCCTGGCCTCTCTAAGGCCCCTTGGGTTAGACCAGACCATTCTAGGTCACCGTCCTACCACCCAAGACCTTAAAACTCCAGTCAGGAGTGGAACCCAAACTCCCCACTTAAAATCCTATGTTTGACTTGGAAACAAAGTAAGGGACAGAGACCTGGGGCCTTCCCAGGATACTCCCGTTCTGGGAGATGCCAGGCTCAAACCTGACCCGCATCAGAGACCGTCAGGGACCATGAGGAGCTGCAAAGGGAAAAAAGAGTGGGCGAGAACAGGACAGACAGGAGGCAAAGCACTACCAAGGGTCCGCGCCAGGCAGGGAAAGGGCTGGGTGCCGACAAGGGGAAAGCTGAGTGAGGCAGTGAGACGCACCCCTACCCTAAGGGGCTCCCTGTGAGCAGGTAGACCCAGGGAAGAGCCAAGATCAGGAGTGACACCTTGCAAGTCTGTTTACTTCCCATACTCACGACCCCCATCCACCCAGAGCCGACGACCAAGTCAAAAAGTCAGAAAATGGGACTTCCCTGGGGGTCCAGGGGTTAAGAATCTGCCTGCCAATGCAGGGGACACAGCTTTGATCCCTGATCCAGGAAGATCCCACATGCCATGGGGCAACTACTGAGCCCATGAGCCCTACAGAGGAGTCCTTGTTGCTCCATGACAGGAGAAGCCCGCACACCGCAGCTAGAGAGTAGCCCCCACAAACAGCAACTAGAGAAAGCCCCTGCAGCAACGAAGACCCAGTGCAGCCAAAAATAAATTAAAAAAAAAAAAGTCAGGAAATTACAGATCGCAGTAAATCCTAGAAGAAAATACACAGGAGGTGAGACAAAGCCGAGCAGGGGCAGGGATTTCGAGGGGGGTTGCTGAAAGTTTCTCTGAGGAGGTGACACTGGAAATGAAGTGGAGGAGGATGAGAAGGGAGAATGTTCTAGGCAGAGAGCAGCAGGTGTTAAGGCCAGGGGGCAGGAAAGGACTTGGTGAGTTCAGGGAAGAGCAGGGTGGGGCAGTGTGGCTGGAGTGGGGGCAGCCACGGGGAGAGGAAGGAGACACGTCAGGCAAGGCCTCACAGGCTGCAGTCCATGGGGACACAAAGAGTCGGACAGGACTTAGTGACCGGACAAGAAGAAGATAAGGGCTTTATTTCCATTTAGCAAATACTTAACTACCTGCTCAAGGTCTCACAGCTGATGAGTGGCCAAGCTGAGGTTCCAGCACCTAAGCTGACATCAAAGCCCCCTGTTTTCTTTCCCTTACCCATTAACAGCACTGAGCTGGCTGTTCCGTGGGTAACTGGCACCTGATTAATGACCATGGGTTTAATGACAGGGGCTTTGGGGTGACCGGTTTGCCAGGGGTGTCTTTGTGAAGGAACTGACCACTGAAGAAGGCCTTTAAGAGTGAGGAGCACTCTGGGGAGTTCCCTGGCGGTCTAGTGGTTAGGATTCAGTGCTTTCACTGCTGCAGCCCAGGTTCAATCCCCAGTGTGGGACTGAGAGCCCACAAGCCATGCGGTGCAGCCAAAATAAAAAAAAAATTTTTTTTAAGTGTGAGGAGGACTTTACCAGGTGGAGAAGTGGGAGGAAGAGCATTCAAAGCAAGAAGTCCGTGGCCTGTTTGAGGGCAATAGGGTTGTGGAGCGTAGACATCACAGCGTGAGAAGGTAGGGTGGGGTCCGGATTCCAAGGGACCTCGAGTGTCACCAAGGATGCACAAACTCACAGGCAGTGAGAACCCAAGGAAGCTTCTGGAACAGTTTAAGCTGTGTGGAGGAGCTCACGTGATGTGGGAAGGCCCCCTGGGCGTAGGGCAAGCCTGTCTGAACCCTTCCCACCCCAGACCTGAAAGCCAGGCCCGCAACCAACCCCAGCCAGCCCTCCTCCACCCCTCTGCTCCAGGGCCCAGCCCGGCAACGCCCTGGCCGAGGATGTCCTGAGGTCCTGTGCCCACTAGGTGGCGTGATGCGCACAGAAATGCGGTTTGATCGCTGGGCTGCCCCCTCACCCGCAGAGGAGCTGAATTTTCACAGCCACCGGTGTTTTTCTCACTTTTATCCCCATTCTTCACCACCTCCTGCCCCTCATAGCCAACCATTTTCATGTGTTCTTGGGAAAACCTCAGCCTGTATTTTCTAGTTTCATATTTAATACACCATATATTCTGTTACTCAGCACCATATTTGTTAAACCCCACTCATGTTGCAATGGTGGGTGCCCTCCACATGTATTTACCCACTCTGATGGTGATAGGCACCCACATCCCCTTCAACACCCCTCAACAATTCTGTACGAGCTCCCTTACCCGTGTCCCCTGTGGCCTTGCCAGAGAATCTAGGGAGCAGAATTGCTGGGTCACAGGGCATGCGTTGACAATTAAGTGCACACCTCCAGCCAGCTCTCAACTCACCCAGTTCTTGGAAGGTTCCTGGGGAAAGTCTGTGGCCTCATGGGACCATGTGGCCTGGCACCCTCCCTGTGGGCTGGCCCAAATTCTCCTCCTGGGCCTCAGGGCAGTTGGAGGGCTGCTGGAGGGTGGCCTCTGTCAGGAGCACCTTGCAGAATTTCCTGTCGGTCCAATGGTTAGGACGCTGCTTTCACCGCCAAGGCCCAGGTTCAGTCCCTGGTCGGGGAACCAAAACCCCACAAGCCATATGGTACGGCCAAAAACCAGAACAAAACAAGCAAACAAAAGAGCACCTTGTGATTATAAGACCTTACGTCCTGCTGCCTCTCCCATGGCCTGCTCTACTTATCTCCACCCAGCCTCACCAAGGCCAGGCTGGTCCATGACATGTCCCTGTTCCTGTCTTCAGGAGTCTCTCTGGTTCTAAGACCCATTCTTTCCTACTCCCCCCTGCCACTGAACTACCCCAGTTTTCTGCATTTTCCTCAAGGTCTCTGCATCAGCCCGTCCCTCCCATGTGGTCAGTTCTGTGCTACGTGTCCATGGGCAACTTACTTAGATTCTCTGTATTCTCTTATGTAGATTCTCATATTGTCTGTAATATGGAGATAGTAACATTACTACTCATAATCAGCACATAGACATGATCCCTCCTGGCTGCTGCACTCAGCTCCCTCTCTGACTCACTGATGCCCTGCTTCTCACACATTCAAGTAGCTATAACTCCTCCTCCTGCAGGAAGTCACCTCTGATTGAACCAGATATGCTCCTGAAGCCCTTAACCCAACTGTCACCTAGTAAGAACTCAAATATTTGGGGAGCTAAAATTTAAAATAACAATAATGGCTGTGATTCATTGTGCACCGACTATGTGCTAAGAGTTCTTTATCCTACTTCATCTTCACCAGAGCCCTGGAAGGCAGATTTTATCATCCACATTTCACAGAAGAAATTGGAGACTTAAAGTGACTTGCCCAAGGTCACAGGCAGGTAATTGTCAAGGTCAGGGCTGGAATATAGGATTGTCTGACACAAATGTTTTCTCCCTACCCTACCCCACATCCTTCAGAATCCCTTCTCCCCATTATCCTTCCCGTATATACCCTGTGGGTGTGCTGCATTTGAAAACTAGTTTTCGCATGTATAATATCACATAAGAAACGAATCGCCAGTCCAGGTTCGATGCAGGATACTGGCTGCTTGGGGCTGGTGCACTGGGATGACCCAGAGGGATGGTATGGGGAGGGAGGTGGGAGGGGGTTCAGGATTGGGAACACATGTACACCCGTGGTGGATTCATGCTGATGTATGGCAAAACCAATACAATATTGTAAAGTAATTAGCCTCCAATTAAAATAAATAAATTTAAATTTAAAAAATATATTAACTAGCATTCAAAAAAAGAAAAAAAAGAAAATTAGTTTTCGGTATACACATAATTTAGGGATAGACTCAGAGAAGGCAATGGCACCCCACTTCAGTACTCCAGCCTGGAAAATCCCATGGACGGAGGAGCCTGGTAGGCTGCAGTCCATGGGGTCACGAAGAGTCAGACACGACTGAGCGACTTCACTTTCACTTTTCACTTTCATGCATCAGAGAAGGAAATGGCAATCCACTCCAGTGTTCTTGCCTGGAGAATCCCAGGGACAGGGGAGCCTGGTGGGCTGCCATCTATGGGGTCACACAGAGTCAGACATGACTGAAGTGACTTAGCAGCAGCAGCAGGGATACAGTCTCCTTATAAAAATGTTAAAGCAGTTCAGACAGAGCTGTGTCACCTGGAACCAAGATCTTCCACTCTGCCCAAAGAATCCCACTACAAACAGCATCCTGTATATCATTCAAGCCCATTTTCCATGCATTTTCAGGCATCCTTCTGCATGTGTAGGGCATAGATAATATTGCTGAGTGTTTTGGTTTGATTTTCCACACATGATGTGTGCACTGTGTATCAATCTTCAACGTGCTTTTCCCCACTCAACGATATGTCTTGGGGAGCTGCGCCTGCTTAGAGCCTTGCCATCTTTCCTTGGAACTGCCATGTGCTATTCCAGAGCAAAGATAGACTGCTTCCAGAACTGCCCTCTACATGTTGTTAACAGTTCTCATGATTAAATGGAAGACTGAGGGGCTTCCCTCGTGGTCCAGTGGCGAAGACTGCAAACTCCCAAGGCAGGGGCCCGGGTTCAATCTCTGGTCAGGGAACTAGATCTCACATGCTGCAACTAAGTGTTCACCTGCTGTTCAAGGTTCCACAAGCCACAGGGAAGATCAAAGGTACTGCATGCCACAACCAAGACCCAGGGCAGCCAAGTAAAGAAAATAAAATAAAATAATAAAAATGAGGTTGAAATGCCCACCCTCACACAGCCATCCATCCCTGTGTGCTATGATGTGCCCTGTGAAGGGTGTGGACAGTCGCCACTTCTAACACATGTCATAGGAGTTCTCAACTGGGAGCCACTGAAGGCTTTGGGGAGCCTCAAACCCCTGAAATCTCACCTAGAGTTATCTATGTGTGTGGACTATTCTGGGGAGAGGGTGCCCAGAAAACCTCACCGGTTTTCACGTTTCCAAAGGGCCTTATAAAAGCTGAAAGCGCTGTCCCATGCTACCTTCTGTGCCTTTGCCTAATACCGTGTGATGAGCTCACACGGACAGGGTGGGCGGCATAAAGCATATTCCTTCCCAGAGGTTGTGCCAACAAGGATTCCACCTAGTGCTGAGATGACCTTTCAAGTCAGATCTAGGTCAAAAGTCTGGCTCCAACTCTCATTGTGGGCAACTAAGTAATATCTGAGCCTCAGTTTCCACTTTACAAAGTCAGATGACTAATACCTGCTTGGTGGGGTTGTTGTGAAGACAGAATAAAATCACCTGTGCCACCCCTCCTGCCTGCCCTGGGGCCTCAGCCATCAGTTCCCCCACCCTCCCTTCTAACAGCATCATGGAGACTGAACACCCCAGTTCCTGGTCTTGGCACCTTAGACAGGTACCAGTTACCCCTCCAATTTGAGCTTCAGTTCCTGCATCTGTAGCACAGGGTGAAACCCAGTAAGATTACTGGAGCCTGACTCCTAGGGTGCTGGGAAGTCAAGTTGCCAGTGCACGAACTGATTGGAAGCGGGCTGCTGGGCAGAGAGTGGTCCTCAAAGTGCTCACTGTCGCTCTGGCCCCTGAGCACACCCCCAGCATCTGAAGGGCACGAAGGCACCACTGAACGATCACTGGGTGATCAGGGATGCAGAGACCAGGGGATGGCACCAAGTGATGGCTTGCTGTCCCCGAGTCATCTTTCAGTCTAAGTCAGATGAACCCCTAAATCCTTCCCTCCTGGGGTCTTCCCCCAGAGCCCCACCTTGCCCCCAGGCAGTTTTGTGCCGCTCTGCTATGAGGGGTGGGAATCAACTTCCTGAAGCCTGGGCATCCTTGGAGGCCCACACACGTGGGTCTTCTCCTGCTGTTAAGGTGACCTCCTGGTACTCACCTTGCTAACATCTTCTTACCAAAGACCTGGCACAGCAAGGGGAGAACCCATATGTCTGCAAAGAGGTGCTTGGGTCTCTCCAACCTAAAGAACTCCTTGGGAAGCAGCTGTGACTCAGGGAACTCAGCTTGATGCTCTGTGATGACCTAGACAGGTAGGATGGGGGCAGGGGTGGGTGCAGGAGAGAGGGCATATAACACACTTAAGGCTGATTCACGTTGTACAGCAGAAGCTAATACAATATTGTTGAGCAATTATCCTCCAAATAAAAACAAATAAATAAACAAAAAGCTCCTTGGGGGCGCCCTCTAGTTATAGCCCACCTCTCCTCTTGAAGAAGTTCCCTTGCCCTGTTCCTCACCTCCCACCCCACTGGCTTTGCCTGGGTGTTCCAACAAGGGATGGGTTTGGAGAAGCAGAGACAGCCTTTCCTCGGGTGTAGGAGGGGGCTGGTGGGGGGTGGGGAAGGACCCACCCTCTCTGTCTGGGAACCCATTCAGGACTGGGTGCCAAGGACTGCACCGTGAGACAGGGCACTGCCAAGGAGCCCGCAGGCAGCTGGACAAATGCAATGAAAGGCAGAGACCCGTTTCCTCCTTTCCTCGGCCAGCGTAGCCCCCGGGGGCCACAACGGACAGGAAACTGCAGATAGCTGGCCTCCAGCGGGAAGAGCTGCCCTTGGCCAGCTGGAGGGAGCTGGCCTAGGAGGTTACTGGAAGTGACTGCCAGTGTCCACAGAGCTCATGCAGCTGGCGCTTCCGGAAGACAA
The DNA here is from genome assembly GCF_019923935.1 of Bubalus bubalis. Taxonomy (NCBI): domain Eukaryota; kingdom Metazoa; phylum Chordata; class Mammalia; order Artiodactyla; family Bovidae; genus Bubalus; species Bubalus bubalis. The sequence continues at coordinate 34,223,471 of NC_059158.1, read as the reverse complement.
TTTTAATAGCTGAGCGAGGGCACGTAACCAAAAAATATTTCCACCAGAGTCAGTGCCGCAGAAAGAGCAGGAGCTATGAGATCAGATGCACTGACTTCAAACCCTAGCCCACACCTGACCCCCTCTCCCCTGACCCTTCTCAGCTAGGTTTTCTCAGCCATGTCTCAGGCACAGTGACCACAGTGTCACTGTGAGGACTGCTTGGGATAGAATCTGTCAATTGCCTGGCACAAATTGGCACCAAGTAAGCCCCTAATACATTGCTTTCTTAATACATTGGGGTCTCTGCTCCTGTTACCGTGTGCTAGAGACCCCAGGCCTCTAGATGGGGTGATGGATGAAGAGATGGAGTGTGTATGCCAAGAGCTGCCTCTGCAGGGGGAGTGGCTGGACACTGACAGGAGCGTGTAGCAGCGTGCCTAGCCTGGGTTGGGGCCCTGGGATGGGACGGGGGTGAAAGGCCACTGTGCTATAAGAGAATAGGCAGCACTTTGTGAACACTATCAATAAAACTGGACAGGGAACAGAGAGACAAACCCCAAAGTGACCCCAAAGTTGTGAGTTTGTAAGGTAGGAAGGTTACTGCTAGGACAGTCATGGGGAATGAGTGGGGTTGCAAAGCTCTGGGAAAAGTGACTCACCAAGGTAACCCATGGAGAAGGAAATGGCAACCCACTCCATTATTCTTGCCTGGAGAACCCTATGGACAGAGGAGCCTGGTGCAGCCTACATGTAGTCCATGGGGTCACAAAGAGTCAGACATGACTTACTGACTAAACAAAAGTGACCCAACCTTCGGGCAACCCCACAAGCAGCTGACCTTGACCCCCAGCCCAGAGTTGTCTCGTGTGGACCAAGTCCCTCCATCTGCACTCTGTGAGCCAAAGGACCCAGTGCTCTGATGGCCTTGACTTGCTGCTCTATTATCTCAACCGTTTAACAAGCTGCAGCCTTCTAGATTCTCCATCACCTGCTCTACCGCTAGGGCTTAATCAGGGCAATGGGCCAATAAACAGAAATCAAGTGCAGAGTTGCAGGAGTTCTATGTGGGTTTCATTCCTACAAATCTACACTGCTATTTAGGAACCAATGTTTCACGACAATTCCCATTCACCTGCCTGAAGTTATGGCTGCCCTCTGAACCCTGTAGAAACCGCAGCCTCATAAACTGCTTCGTAACTATCTTTATTGTTTTCTAAATGTTGGAAGATATTTAAAATTTGTGTGTGTGTGATTGAAAGCAAATTTAGGAATATGCTATATTCGGAAAAGAAAGAAAACAAATTCCAGTTAAGGGTTCCTTGTTCATGCCTGGTTAATCCTGGTAGGATATATCCAAGTTACAACCAAAAGTCACGTTTCATTATGGGTTTTCTCCAGAAAAGCACACATAGATTCTTTGGACGCAAACATGAACTCCAGCTTAACAGGGTTATCAGTCCAGACTTGGCATGGAAAGATAGCCTTTGAGCAGGAATCGCTGGGCATCCAGCCAGTGTGGGCGAAGTCCACTGGGGAAGGATCTCCATGCAGATATGCAATGCTGTGGGCTTCCCAGGTGGCACTAGTAGTAAAGAACCTGTTTGATCCCTGGGTCAGGAAGAAACCCTGGAGGAGGGCATGGCAACCCACGCCAGTATTCCTGCCTGGGAAATTCCTTGGACAGAGGAGCCTGGCGGGCCACAGTCCACAGGGTCGCAAACTGTCAGACACAACTGAAGCGACTTAGCATGCATGCATGCAACCCTGTCCAGCACCAGTCCCTGGAAATATATCATAAATGTCAATGTCTGCCGACTCCTATACTAGACACCTGTACTGACTCCTAAATTGAGAATCCAAATTTTAACCTTTGAGCTCTCAATATTTTTTGTGTGCATTTACGGAGCACCAGAGAGACAGCCATGAACAAGACAGATGCTGTTTCTGAGCCCAGGGAGTGGGGGGGGGGGGGTGGTTATCAGTTACAAAGAGGTGTGACGGCACTGTGCTGGGGTCGGGGGATTGGTACCAGGCATTGCAGAGGCCCCGTAGAGTAATAAGGGATGCTGGGCTCAACTCTGCTGTGCACTTACTCCATGTATAAAATAGGGACCTCAGCCCCGCCTGCCACCCAGCATCATCATCGAGGCTGCGGGAAGCCTTCGCAGTAGGCACGAGGTGAGATCACAAAGGTAGAGACATCTGTACAGCAAAAGGACTGCAGAAGCAGAGGTTTGCCCTCAGTGAAGTTCAGAGATCACCCTGACCCCAGTGAGGAAGCTCCTGGCTATCCAGGGGGAGGAGGAGAGGGCCGCGAGGGGGCCTCTGAAGCCCTGAGACCCAGTGAGTATATGAAGGGTCGGAGGGGAGGTTTCAGACCACAGCAACACAAACCTGCTTCCTTCTGATCCCATCACCACTGCACACCATGCCTCAGGAAATATCACGGTCACTGGGGAACCCCAATCCTCCAAGCTTCTCAGAAGCAATGCGGCTTCCTACCCCTGCGGGCTGGGTACCGTAAGGCCCCAGGCAAATGTATTTTTCAGCAAGTTCATCATGTCTCTAAACTCCGTGGTGAAAGAAAGTATTCAGTGATGCTGTGAGGTGAAAAGAACTGGACTGGGCCCCAGAAAACCCAAGCTCCGATTGAATCTGCTGCTTTCCTCCGTGAAATGCAGGGGGCTCCTCAGCCCCGAGATTGACAGAGTCATAGTGAAATGCTCAAACCACATGGGTGGGAGTTCCCCCACTTCTGTTTGGAAATGAATTCAGGCCACATCTGGGTTAGCTGCGACATGTCCTTGGTGAGAGAGGTACCCTACGCCTTCCCCAAAACAAACTACACATCAACCAGCAGTGACGCTTAGGAAACACAAAGCTCTCCTCTCCTTTAAATACTCACCACCAACTTGAACACAGAGAATCTATTAGTTTGACATTTACTGCACATCTACTCTGTGCCAGGTGTTGGAAATAGAGTTAAGAGAAATACTATAGCAGGACTTTCCTGGTGGTCCCCTAGTTAAGAATCCACCTTGCAATGCAGGGGATGTGGGTTCAATTCCTGGTCGGGGAACTAAGATCCCACATGCCAAGGCAAGATCTTATCTATGACACAACTAACTCCCAATGCAGCCAAATAAATATTTTTTAAAAAGAGGAAGAACAAGATCAGGATGAAAGAGACACGTATGCCCCAATGTTCATCTCAGCACTGTTTACAACAGGTAGGACATGGAAGCAACCTAGATGTCCATTGGCAGACGAATGGATAAGAAAGTTGTGGTACATATACACAATGGAGTATTACTCGGCCATTAAAAAGAATGCATTTGAATCAGTTCTAATGAGGTGAATGAAACTAGAGCCTATTATACAGAGTGAAGTAAGTCAGCAAGAAAAGCACCAATACAGTATATTAATGCATATATGATGGTAACAACCCTATACACGAGACAGCAAAAGAGACACAAAGAACAGACTTTTGGACTCTGTGGGAGAAGGCGAGGGTGGGATGATTTGACAGAGTAGCACCAAAACATGAATATCACCATATGTGAAGTAGATGACTGGTCCAAGTTCGATGCATGAAACAGGGCACTCAAAGCCGGTGCACTGGGGCAGCCCAGAGGGGTGGGATGGGGAGGGAGGTGGGAGGGGGGTTCGGGATGGGGGACACATGTACACCCATGGCTGATTCATGTGAATGTATGGCAAAAACCACCACAATATTGTAAAGTAATCATCCTCCGATTTAAATTAATTATTAAAAAAAATTTTTTTTTAAAGAGGAAGAACAAAAGAAATACTATAGCCATATTCATATAGAATACAACCGGAGCCCTGGCCCAAGGGCAGGGAGGGAGGTGGGACCGGCCAGGCTAGCAGCTGGCATGTGGGCAGCTGTGAGTGGACTTGGTGGCCACAGCTCCTGCTGCCAGGACCATCCCATCCCCATGGGCCAGCAGAGAGCCACAGCTCAGGGCCAGCCAGGGTCCCAGCTAAAGCCAACACATTTGGAACACAGGATTGGTGTTCATCAGAATTGTGTGTGTGGGGGAGAGGGTATCTCCATGTCCTTCTGTTCTGCCATCTTGATTCCTCCTCCCAAAATTTTTTCAAAGTATTTATTTATTTTTGGCTGTGTTGCATCATGGTTGCGGCACGTGGGCTCTCTGTCATGGCACACAGGCTTCTCTCTAGTTGTGGCGCCAGGGCTCCAGAGCACGTGGGCTCAGTAGCTGTAGCGAGAGGGCTTAGTTACCCAAGGCCTGTGGGATCTTAGTTCCCGAACCAGGGATCAAACCTGTGTCCCACTGCATTGGAAGGCCGATTCTTAACCACTGGACCACCAAGGAAGTCCCTAGACTTCAGTTTTTTTTTTTAAGTCATTCCTTTTTATCTCTTTTATCCCTAGCATTTTTGAAAACGTGAAAAAATAGTAGAATTGACATATACTCCTCATTTAGATATGTTGATTGGTAATTTCTTTCAGATATCATGACACTGATATCAGATATCATGATTCAGATATCTTGAAGCACTGACATTGCTTCAGTATCAGACTTTTTAAAACCATAAATACATCTTATAAATAAAGGGAATGGGTAAGACTAAAATCAATTTTTATGTGTAACAAAAGAAAAAATACACGTAAGTGGGCTATCACTCTGCAAGCAGTTACCTACTAAAAAGCAATTTAATTCATTACAAAGGGAAGCCTATGGGACAGCAGATCTGCAGCAAACACTGTTCAAATAAATGGATTACCATGTAAGTAATTTTTTTTAATTTTTATTACAGTATAGTTGCTTTACAATGTTATACTATACAGAAAAGTGAATCAGTATATATATATATACATATATATATATCGGTATATATATATATACACACTGTGCTGTGCTTAGTCGCTCAGTTGTGTCCAACTCTCTGTGACCCGTGGACTGTCGCCCACGAGGCTCCTCTGTCCATGGGGATTCTCCAGGCAAGAATACTGCAATGAGTTGCCATGCCCTCCTCCAGAGGGTCTTCCTGACCTAGGGATCAAACCCAGGTCTCCCACATTACAGGTGGATTCTTTACCATCTGAGCCACCAGAGAAGCCTAAGAATATTGGACTGGGTAGCCTGTCCCTTCTCCAGGGGATCTTCCTGACCCAGGAATCAAACCAAGGTCTCCTGCTTTGCAGGTGGATTCTTTACCAGCTGAGCTACCAGGAAAGCATATATATATATATGCCCTGGTATATATATACATATATATATGTGTGTATATATATCCCCCCTCTTTTTTAGATTTCCTTCCCATTTAGGTCACCATAGAGCACTGAGCAGAGTTCCCTGTGCTGTAAAGTAGGTTCTCAACAGTTAACTATTTTATACACAGCAGTGTGCACATGTCCATCTTAATCTCCCCATTCCTCCCACTTCCCCCTTCTCCCCTTGGTATCCATTTGTGTCTATGTACCACAACTTTACCCTCCACATCTGTGTCTTGTTCCAATTTTAGTATATGTGCTGCAAAGCGAGCACCCATGCAAGGAATTCTTAATCATTTGTCTATTGTGGGGACCCTGCCTGGAGAAACAAAATTCGCAGAGAACTCTAAAATCTCATTTCAAGCAAGGGTATCATTCTTCTTCATGAGCAAACCTTTAACCAGAACCGGCAGCAAACCAATGAGTCAATGTAAGTGGGTAAGGACAGTGCCAGTACGGCACATGGACCCGGGCCAGCTGGGCGGGGCGCTGGGTGGGCCTGTGGGGCTGGGCAGCACCGCCCAGTCCCAGCCTGGGAAATCCTGGCAGGCCCGGCACAGCATCCCCAGGAAACGCCAGCACTGGGAGAGAAGGAAGGTCTCTCTCCTCTTCCTCAGGAGAGAGACAGATCAACAAGGAGCCCAGAGCAGGGAGCTGGGAGGGTGGCTCTGATCGCCCGCCCACCAGATCATCAGTCTCAACTGACCGAGAGTTGCCTCTATTTGTCATGTAATTATTTGGCCTAAAATCAACCGCCAATCACAGTTTCATAATACCCAGGGGTATCCCAATTATCCAAGGGCTCTGATGAAATTCTCAAAATAAGTTTAAATTCACTTCCTTTAAAAAAAAAAAAAGGGACTTCCCTGGCTGTCCAGGGATTGAGACTCCACGTTTCCAAGACAGGGGGCACAGGTTCGATCCCTGGTCAGGGAGCTAAGACTCCACATGCTGCACAGTGTGGCTAACAAAATAAAAATAAAATTTTAAAAAGCTAGTGGTATGTCTTACGAGATAGCCTGTCATAATATCAAGCAAGTGACAGCTGGTTATCACTGAATCTGACTGGAAACCACTGGCTTTAAGAAATCATAAAGAAACTGGCTTGATGGTAAAAATGGAGAAGCGAACTCATTTTTACTTTGAGCCTAGGAAGTCCAACTAATTTGGGAAATTACTAGCATTTGGCAAAAACAATTCAGCAAATGTCCAAACTACTGAGGGGAACTGACCTGCAGGTGGGAAAGAATAAAAAGAAATCCTGAAATTTTTTTTTTTTTTGTTAAAAGACTGAATTACAAAATTAGGGGAAGGAAAGAAAAGCAGCTGTTGGGACAGATTTGAATTTCAGTTAAGCATCTGATTCCAGTATCATGCAATTTTCATCAAAAACAAGAATTCTCAGCAGCCGAGAGAGGACATGAGAGGCCAAGAAAGGCAAGAGGAGGATGGAGCAGAGAAGCCAAGGAGGCTGTGATCAGCTGGGGCCCAGCCAAGCCCTGGCCCCACCCCTGCAGAGGGGAGGAGGCCGGCCTCTGGCAGGTCCTGCCCACCAGTGCCCCCCCATCCCCCTACTTCACTAAAGCCAGGCTGGGCTTGAGGGTTTGAGGGACTGCCTGCCATCCAGGCAGTGATGTGGCCTCACCATCCCTGCTAGAGGTGGTTGGCTTTGGGTTGTTTTTCCAGGAGTGTTCATGGCCACAGGCTGATCCTGCACATTCTTTGGCCAGGTCCCCATCTGCCACCAAGGGCACACCCTTCCAGGTGGCTGGGGCGAGGGCCATGCCTGGTGACCCCGGAGGCACACCCACCAGTGGAGGAGCCAGCTCCCCGAGTGGTGACTCGCCCAGTCACTCGGCTAGTTCACCGCACAGGCCCGACTGGAAGCCAGTCTCCCAGCCACAAGCCCCGATGTTCAAGGTCTGTCTGGCGGTGGGGCAGCAGAGGGAGTCAACCCGAGGGTGGAGCCGGAGGCTGCAGCAGACTCGTGGATGAGGTCTATGAACCCAGAGAGATGAGGCTCTTTGACTTGTCAGAGGCAGCTTCTTAAGGGCGGAGGAGGGAAAAAAACAAAAGCAAGTTTATACTCATAGGGAAACATAATCTGTGATTATAAATATTTCATGAGCAAAGAAAGCGGTACGGACTGAGAGACTGGGGTGGGGAGGGTGGACAGCAAATTAGATTCCAGTTTGAAAGTGATAGGGCAGCTGGGATAGAACGCAGCCCAGGCTATTCTGGGCTGTGAGGCGGAGGCCCGGCGTCACGCTCACAGTCAGGGAGCGGGCTCTGGCCCCGGCCCCTGGAAACCACAGCCTTCCCACCGTCAGCACAGAACACCTTGGGAGGCAGTCATGGGGGGGCAGAGGGGGCGGCGAGTGGGCGGCAGGACGGTCATCTGAATGACTTGGGCAAACTTCAACAGCAGGGAGGCGGGCCGGTGCCCTGCGGACCCATGAAAGGATGGACACGCGTTCTGCTGACTAAGGGCGGGGGGAGAAGTAAGCCCGACCCCAGAAAGCAAGTGCCCTTCCAAGCTAGAGGGCAGCTCTGGTCAAGCTGCCCTGGTCAGAGCAAAGGCGATGCCCGGAGCAGGTGGTGCCAGGCTGAGAAGGACAAGCCCGCCCTTCCTTTCCCTCAGGACAGGGGTCTCTCTCTCCTGCAGCCCTTGGGAAGCAGCCCAGAAAGCAGAGGCCTTGAGGGCTTGCCGAGTAGCAGCTGCTGCAGCAGAGACCCTCCCCACTGGGCAAGCAGGCCCCAGTGTGGGGCAGAGACCTCAGCCAGTCTCCCAGCCCCTCCAGAGGGCCGGAGGAAGAGGGCGGTTACTCCTAAAATACCCAGAGGCCCTTGAATCAGGCTTGGTCAGAGGAGCCCTGGCGACCGTGCACACCTCAACCAGGAAGATGGAAACAAAGAACCTCCGCTTCCAAGCAGTCAAGGTGGAGCTGGTGAGGCTCCAAGTGAAGCCACTGAATCTGGGAAGACCAGTCATCGCCTAGACTCACAGCTGGTGAGACTCTGCTCAAGATGGCGAGGACTCCCCAACCACGAAAGACCCACGATGTCACGGGAGGACCCCCTGAGCTGAAGTCACTGATAGGATCTGCCCTTGAGATCAGCTACTAGTTGCAAGAATCACCCTGAGGAATCACGTTACCTTTGAAAGGCAAGTCCTTGTGGAAAACACAGGATGAAGGGCTGCCAAACCTAAGGACCGTGAGGAAATCCAAAAATGCACATCCACATAAATGCTTTCAGGACACACCCTAAGCGCTATTCCAACTGAAGAGACTGTTTACATCCAGCTACCTGCGGGACACCCCTCAGAGGCGCCTCCGTGTGGATCCCCCAAAGTTCCTCCTCCCCCACCCTTGGGCCCCTCCCCGAGCACCCAGTCCAGCGTTCTGCAGGACCAATCCTCCAGCAAAGGGAGCCAGACACCAGGGACCACTGGCCCTTCCCCATAATCCGAGCGCATCACCACGCCCAGTCAACTGTGCCTACTAAAGGCTTCCGCGCCCCTCCTCCACCCATGGTGCATGCGTGCCTCCCCCAGCGCCCCTCCAGTTAGTCCCCCTGTATCTTCCTTCCCACCACCCCAACCCTGCTTGCTAAATACCCTACACCAGTATCCCAGCACCCTCAGGATGCGGCAGACTTCCCAGGCCCAGCCAGCCCTGCCTCTTCCAGCCCCATCCTTCCCCACAGTCCCTCCTGCTCACCTGCGGCAGCCACACTGGCTTTTCCTTCGAGTCCCTGGGACTTACCCAGTCCCTTCTGCCACAGGGTTTTTGCACATCCTCTTCCCTCTGTCTGGACCACTGTCCCCTCCTCTCACTAAGCTAATGCCTGTCCACTTATTCTTCCTAAGGTATAAAGTACATACAGTGCACTGAAATACATACTCAGTAATTATTTACAGATGTGTACATTCATGTGACTCCCACCCAGATCTAGATTTAGAACGTCCCCAATACTGTAAGGCTCCCTTGTGACCTTGGCAGTCTATGCTCCTCCCCCACCCCCCCACCCCCGGTGACCACTGTTCTGACTTCTATCACAACGCCCCTTCGTTCAGAAGGCAGCCAATGCAACCATTCCTCGGGGAAGCTGCCTCCAGTCCCACTGAAAAAGTCTCTCCCCACCATCACAGGCACTTGTTACACGTGGGGACCTGCGCGTGTCTGAGTCGTTAGGTGACCGGGGTCGATCTGCCCAGATCAGGGACCTCCGCTTACCCTCACCTTGCTTCCCAGCACTGGCAGCTGCAGAGCAGCGATGATGGAAAACAGCTGATGCCCATCACGTGCTTACGATCGCCAGGCACTCAGAGGTGCTAACTCACTGAAGTCTGACATCAGCCCCATCAAGCATATACCCTTATTACATGCCCACTTGACAGGCGAGGAAACTGAGGGACTGAGAGTGAAATAATCTGCCCAAAGGCATTACACGCAAGTGGTGGAGTCAGGAACAGAGCATTGTGTTCTTAATCATCAGGCTATTCTGCCTCTAGAGGCCACTGGAATGTTTAATAACGAGAAGTGCCCAGGACATTTTGAATGAATAAAGGAGTGACTTTATTTTTTATTTTTGAGGCATGTCGTGGGGATGCAGCATCTTAGCTCCTCTGCAATGGGAGTGCAGAGTGACTGTAGAAATGAATGGAAGAGATTCCATGTGAAGGGATGGAAGGAGCCCCGCCCAAACCTCCACAAGGAGACCAGCAAAAAAAATGGGAGATAAACTATCACTGAATCCCCTGCACAGCTCCACCACTAGGTGCTCTGCAAACACCGGGGCTAGCGCAACTTCCTGCAGCCAGGGCGGGCAGCTGTCATCTCTGGGCCCAGAGCAGCAGTGGGGGCCTAGCAGAGGGCAACCCGTGGTGGAGGAAGGAAGGCTGGGCGGGCTCTCCCAGAGCGGGGAGCCCACAGTCTGCTGGAAGAATCGGTCCCCTGCTTCACTCACACTCACCCAGTAATCCAGTCACCTTTACTGAGCACCTCCAGCCCTCTGACGCAGGGAGATGACGTTCTGGAAGGCAAGTAAGTAGTCTGCCTGGCTAGAAAGTGAGGTTCTACTGTTTATCTACAAATTGGCATTCAGCTTGTACTTCAATTTTCCAGCACCTGATAATCCCGGGTGAGCTCACAGGCTACTGAGGGCAAAGACCAACCATCTCGAGTGGCATCTTTTAGCCGTTCCAGTGCCATTTACCCCACGGCCACAGCCAGAAAGCTCAGGAAGAAACGTACATGGAAGCATTTATTTTCCCACAGGACACCATTCCCGGGCTCCCTCTCAGCAGAGGCGCAGTTCTCAGAACGGCTCCATCCACGAGCCCCCGTGGCCGGCGCCTGGGCTCCGCTCACACGAAGTTCTGAGCGATGGCCAGCACCTTGGAAAACTCGCCTTCCCTCTGGCGGAGGCTGGTGGGGATGGGTGTCTTGATTCGGGTCCCCACCGGGTTCCCGTTGTCCTCAATGAGGACCACGTTATTGGAGTCAAACCTGGGGGTCATTGTGGGGCCAGGCATGCGATGCCCCACGATGAGCGCCTTTTTCTTCTGCCCCTTGATGGCCAGCAGGATCCGGTCGCCCACCTTGCCCACGCCGTTCTTGTTATAGACGTGGATGCAGCGAGGAGGGCGATGGTAAGGGGTGTTCCCCAGGGTGCTGTTGTCCACCACGCGCACTCGCGTCATCTTCTGAATTGCGCCAAGGCTGCCGGTGGTGCTGGTGGAAGAGGAGGAAAGTCTAAGGCCTGCAGCTCTGCCGGTCAGGGCGCAGCGGCCTCTGCCAGGCCCGGCTTGGCAGTGCGCACATCAGCAGGGCCCTGACACCGGCGGCGTCCTCACTGTTAAGAAGTTCCTTACAGCTTCTGCTGCCGGGTCAGGACCTTGATCTGGGTGGGCTCTAGAGGGAACCCAATATTCTGTTACAGTGAGTGGCATGGCAGCCCTAATTTAAAGCCTCTGGTTTCCAACAGGCCTTGGAGGATTAAGGGAATACCTTACAGGCCAGGCCTTGCCCCTGCCGAGCCTGCAAAACCTGCTTCCCCTGAAAACACTGACTCCCAGATGTCCCATCTGCATGGTGCTGGGAACCATTAGATCCGAGTGGGTATGTCTGCCTAGGGAGTCCCATGACACAGCACAGCAGAAACTGAAAATAAGCTAATAATATTTTAATTTCCCCCCACTAGAAAGAGTACTATTAAAGGCAAATGAGCTACTATTGAGCCAGCTGATGACAGTGGAATTCTAGTTTCCTCTGCCACTAGGACCCTAGTGCTGGTTCTCTGGGGTGACCCGTGGTCCTCTTCTCTCGTTCTACCTGCCTGCCCTGGGCGATGTCACCTATTCCTGTTTTTTCCAACTAGTGAACTCCATCTCCAGCCCCAGGCCTTGCCTAGCCTCCAGTCCTGCGGTTCCACTCCAAGCTCCTCATGTGTTGGTCGGTTCCACAGTGACCTCATCGCCTCCCCCGCAAGCCTCCTCCGGCTGGTGGGCTTTCTGCCTAGACAGTGGCTTCTCCAGAAACTCTAGCTCACGAGCCATAAACCTCTCTCCATCCAACCTCTACTGGCACCACCTCCTGAACACCTCTGACCCTCCCCTCCACCCCATCAACAAATTCCTTCATCCAGCAGCTCACACTTTTACACCAAACCATTATGTTCGTGTCCTAACCAGCTCCCTGCGCACCTCACTCTGCCAACCAAAACCTCTTTTTAGAATATAAAGCGGAGGCCACTCCCTTGCTGGGGACTGTTCAGTGGTTCCCCTTGACTACACTGTCAACAACCTGGTCCTAACATGCCTGTCTCCTCAGGTCCTCCACCTCCCGCCACTCACACATCTGCTCTGAGCCCCAGGGCCGGGAACCCCCGGAGCTCTCCAAGCCTGCCCAGCCTCACGGCCCTCTCTGGGGGCTGGGACAGGGCCTGCCCCCACTTCCCTTCCAGGAAGGCGGCCTCTGTCCGCCTCCTCCCCCTTTCCCCCTCTTCCTCCTCTATTAGCAGCCCCTGTCTTGAGCCTTCCAAAGAACTGCACAAGCCTCTATTATTAAACTGGTCACATTTTTCTTAGAGTTATTTGTTTCCAACTTTGCTCCCATGGCCAACTGTGAGAACTCTGCCAGGGCAGGAAGCAAGTCTTATTCATCTCTCTATGACCAAACCCAGGCACAGGGCTCAGTAAACGCTTGCGGAATGAGTGCATGAACAGGGCCAAAAGGCATGTTTGCCAACAGGAATGCAACCTGCACTCTCTGCCCTGGCTTAGCATCTAAACGGGAAGGGGGAGGCTGCCACACTTTCATCATGCTTGAGTGGTCATAAGCCTGTGATGTAAAAATACATATATTCCATTTTTAAAAGAGTTTTGCCCTCTACTTTTATTCACTTATATATATGTTTTAAACTGAAGTACAATGTTTTAATTTCACATGCACAGCAAAGTTATTCAGTTATACACATAAATACACAGATATTTATTCTTAAAAGAGAAGGTTTTAACGCACTTAGGGAACAACAGGGTCAAGAGACAGCATTCTCACTGGAAGAGTCTAGTAGGCATGGAGGGTTCATCTTCCTCCAGGTCCATTCCCAGTCCCGCCCCCAACAGCACCATCACCCCTTTACCTACCCCCCCCCAACCTGGGCTGCCCAAATCCCAGCTCGATCTATTCCTTTAGTCTCCCCGGACCCCAAGCCCACCTCCCTGAGTGTCCACTGCCACTCTAATCACAATACCCAGTCCTGATGGGAGGCTTACTCAAAGACACAGCTTGAAGAACTCATTAGGAAAAGTTACCTGAAACAGCGATGGCTGAATGCTCTGCTCATGTGGACGCAGGGGCCCCAGAGCCCGCTAGAAAAAGCCATGGGATCCCAAGATGGCAACTCCTGCAGGGAAAGAGAGGGGCAAGGATTTATTTCTACATCAGTGTCCTCACTCAGAGCCAATAGTTTGGTATATTTGGTTTCTGTTTTGTTTTTTTTGAAAGACTATTGGGGACTTGTGTGGGAGATGGCACTTTGAGCACAAGATCATTAGTCACTAAATATAAATCTTAGTGGTTAAAAGATAGGCAGATGATTAGATGAACTCCAGCAACAGTTTTGCTGATTCATATTCTAACTGGGGTCAGAGGGCTGGAATGGCCCACAGCAGTTCTTGCTGAGGGTAACACAAGAGCGCAGTGAGTGCCTTCACCATTACATCACTTCCATGGGCAGGAGGAAAAAAGGAATCCCATGGGACACAGCCAGGCAGGGACCACTTCCCACATCCTCCACGGAGGATGCTGGCCCCTTGTTGACACTCAAGTGTCTCTTGAAATCAGAACTTCCACTCCTCGGATGAGAGCAGATTACCTGGAGGAACCACCCAGGTTGTTCGCCACCACATCACCTTTCCCTCAAATGTAAGAGCCAGATACCTGGACAGCTCAGGTTTAGCAAAGCAGTGCAAAGGACGCCCTCGCCAAGTCAGTGACCTCGGTCTCTATTTGGATCAGGGAAACTACCTACCCCACACGGCAGCTGCAAGTGGGGCTTGGGAGAACAAGGTGGAGATAAAAGAGTAAACACCAGTCCAACACTGGTGACTCCAGCCTGCAGAGCCTCAAGCCCATGGCTCCCTGGCACCAAAAACTAGGGCCCATCCCCAGGTTTCCGCAGTGCCCGGGTGTCAGTGAGGGCAATATTTAAGAAAAATCTACAACTGACTGGTAATTCCAGCTGCAAAACATGCCTGTTTTCCACCCAAATGTTTGGCCACTGAGGGCCTCATTCAAGAGCTCTACTGAGAAAGCCTCTACCACTGTATTTACACATAGCTCTACCTTGCCTAAGTTCAAAGCACCTTAGATAAGATTTTATTTAGTAAAGGTGGGGAAAACTCACTATTTACTTTCACAGAAATACCTAAACACTCCAGAAATGCTTATTAACTACGATTTAACCTCAAACCTCAAGCTTATTTGCCAGTGTTTCCTTAAGACAACCCAAGGAAGAGTGGCCCAAATGATCAGAAAATTACATGCAAAAGAAGATGGTCAACTTATAGAACTATTAAAAACTGACACAGAACCAAAGACTACCAGATGATGCCAGCTTTCCCTTCACGGCTCCGTGGCCCTGGACAAGGAACTATCAGCTTCGGCTTCCCCAACTCGGGGTTTCCCCACCAGTAACACCTACTCACAGGGCGGTCGCGAGGTAAACCACACAAAGCATGGAGCCCAATGTCCACGCTCAATACCTATCAGCCCTCTCCATCATCATCGTCATCATATCACATCCGTTTTGAAGATGAGGAAGCTGAGATGAGAGAGAGAGATGGGGACTTGCATTAAGCCCTGTAACTAGCCAAGGGCACAAGCAGAACCAGAAGTGGACCCAGCTTTTGCCCAAGGGTCTTCCCTCCACGCTGGGTGGCCTCACTCTCTGTACAAAGCCCACTTCACAGTGGGGCTTGGGGCGAGGAACAGCTTTGGGGGTCACCTGGTCTTTTTCTGCTGCTTCCTTTAGGAAAATGGATTCGGTAGAGTACTTACACTGTGTCTCAGCGCTTTCCATTATCATCTCATTTAAGTTTCCCCAAAACTATGAAATGGGCACTATTATTCACCCTACTTTATACTTGAGGAAATGAGGTCCAGAGAGGTTAGATAATCTGCCCAAGTTGCACAGCCAGGAGCAACAGAAGCTGAAATCTGAATGGCAGTAGTTGGCTTCCTGAACCCACACTCTCTTATTCAGTGGAGTTAACATGGTAACTTCAATTTAAATGTTAGTATTTTTCCAGTCATTAGATCATCTTTGTTCCATCGGGAATACTGTTATCTCAGGCATGTTTTACTCAGCCCCAACCAACTCAGTGCTTGCTGAGTCAACTGAAACGTAGACAAACAGCAGGTGAAACTTATTCACTTTTATCCAATTTAGGTTTTGAAGACAATTTGTAGTGTAGGTGGCAATAAGAGCTCCACACACTGAACAATAATGGAAAATTTGCATTTTTTTAAAAAAAGAGCTCTGAAAAGCAGTCCTTCTGGCCCAGGTTGCCACTATGTTCAGTCTCAGCCAAGCCTCCCCATCTCACTCTGGGGCCCCTGCTCGCTCTCCTGGGAGAAAAGAGGCTCCTCAGAACCCCCAAGCGAGCCCGGTGGCACCCCCATTCCCTCTCCTGAGGATTGCAACACCCAGCCTCTCCACTCGGCACCATTTCCTCCACGGTACTCATGGGAGTCCAAGTGCAGAGGAGCCTACGGGCTGCCCAGAATTTTCCCTGCCTTGGGAATAACAAACTCTCCCATTCAAGGCACCTCCCAGAAGCCTGTAGGGCGGTCTGTACACAAATTACACCCCGGCCCGCCTCTCTGCGCCTTGCTCAAAGCCACCCCCACCCTCTGGGCTCACCTCTGCCCAACTCAGCAGCCCTGGCTCCAAACACACCTGCTCCGAGTAGCTCTGTATGAGGCTGCAGCGTCCGCTGCCGCCCCTCCTGTGCACCACGGACATCCGGGCTTCTGTGCCAAGGAACTCCGTGGCGCCAACTTTCATCACCAAACTCAGATGTGGAATACATTTGGATTTTTTTTTTTTTTTTTAGATAAGGCTGATATCCCTTAACATTCCAGTTCTTGCTACTCACTATCCAAAACTCAGAGACCACAGAGATCTTGACAACGTGGTATCTGAACTCTCTACAGGAATTCAGGACACACACACACACACACACACACACACACACACAGAGGATTATTTGTACTGCCCTCAAACACAAGAGTAACACATTCCCATCTCCAGGGAGCACCTCCATTTAAGGCCCAATTCAGAGACTTTTCACTAGGTCTTTGGTGGATCTGATAGTGACCTCCAGACCCAAAGGACTTAAAGACATCCAGCGGACAGCAGTAAGCATTCCTACGCACCTGAAAGCATAAAAGAACCAAACATATTTGTATATTAAAAAAAAAAAGCTGTGGTCCCCTCCACAGCCACCCTAGCAAAGGATCCCAGCAGGTCCTCACAGAGTGGGAATGCAATAAATATTTAATGAATAAAATAAATGAGGTAGCCAATAGACAGATTCCCCCACCCATGGCTCCACACAGGGAAATCTCATCTGTTTATCAGGAACCCACACATCACATGCAAACAGGCTTTAGGAGACCCATGGTGCTAGTCGTGGGAGGATGAGCCCATGCTACGTCTAACGGCCCCTGGAATCATCTCCTGGGCCTGGAACCCACACATCACATGCAAACAGGCTTTAGGGGACCCATGGTGCTAGTCGTGGGAGGATGAGCCCATGCTGCGTCTAACGGCCCCTGGAATCATCTCCTGGGCCTGGAACCCACACGTCACATGCAAACAGGCTTTAGGAGACCCATGGTGCTAGTCGTGGGAGGATGAGCCCATGCTACGTCTAACGGCCCCTGGAATCATCTCCTGGGCCTGGAACCCACACGTCACATGCAAACAGGCTTTAGGAGACCCATGGTGCTAGTCGTGGGAGGATGAGCCCATGCTACGTCTAACGGACCCTGGAATCATCTCCTGGGCCTGGAACCCACACGTCACATGCAAACAGGCTTTAGGAGACCCATGGTGCTAGTCGTGGGAGGATGAGCCCATGCTGCGTCTAACGGCCCCTGGAATCATCTCCTGGGCCTGGAACCCACACGTCACATGCAAACAGGCTTTAGGAGACCCATGGTGCTAGTCGTGGGAGGATGAGCCCATGCTGCGCCTAACGGCCCCTGGAGTCATCTCCTGGGCCTGGAACCCACACGTCACATGCAAACAGGCTTTAGGAGACCCATGGTGCTAGTCGTGGGAGGATGAGCCCATGCTGCGTCTAACGGCCCCTGGAGTCATCTCCTGGGCCTGGAACCCACACGTCACATGCAAACAGGCTTTAGGAGACCCATGGTGCTAGTCGTGGGAGGATGAGCCCATGCTGCGCCTAACGGCCCCTGGAATCATCTGCTGGGCCTGGCGCCCTCACTGCTACTGTGGAAAACCCCTCATCCCACCACCGAACAACTGGTTCAGACCAGGGAGGAGTGCTGGAGGCAGTAATTTACTTCACAGCAACTCTGACTGACCTTGATGCTATTTCTTAGGATAAATCCATCCTGTAGACACAGGCCCTGATCCACTTCGGATCAGACTATATATACTGCTCTGTTTCACAAACAACGTTATTCTGAGCCCTGTGTTTGCACAGGAAGCTAACTCCAATGGTATTTCCTCCTCTACACTCTCACTCAGAGGAGGCTAAGTATTTGGAAGACTATGGTGCCAGAGATGGCTTTTCAGGTCGCTTCCTGGTCAGCGCGGAGTACTGTCCTCCAGGTTTAGCACATGAATCACAACCGCTGGTGGTGGGGGAATGGGGAGGGCAAGAGGAAGAAGATGAGAGAGATAGAGAGAAATTACTTAATAAAACCCAAGAGTCGTGCTTATTCTCCACCCTGGTTTAAGCTCTCCCTTCAGTTGTGGAGATCAGGGAGGACTGCGGATTTCAGGGACACACAGTGAGTTTTTCACTTGGCTTCACTTCAGGTTAGGGTGGGTCCCACTGGACTCTGTGAGGGCAGGAGTGGTGCCTGCCCTGTCCAGAGCCGCCTGCTCAGGATCTACAACAGTGCTGGGCACACAAATGCAGCTCAGTGAGCATCTGTTAAATGAATACTATTTACCTGCAATTGCAATTCACCGTCCAGGTCTAGAGAGACTCAATATAGGAGAGTTGGTGGTCTTTCCTGTGCCCTTCATTCAGCCTTCCACTGGCTTGGGGGAGCTTCCTAGAAACTGAGAGCTCATTTTTAGCTAATTTTAATACAGACAGACTGAACTAAAAAAGCAGAGGGATGCTTTGTAGAAAGCTAGAAAGTACCATTACTTGAGCTTTGCATGTGTGCGTAATAATTCACTTAAGTCGTGTCCGACTCTTTGCAACTGCATGGATTGTAGCCTACCAGGCTCCTCTGTCCATGGGATTCTCCAGGCAAGAATACTGGAGTGGGTTGCCATGCCCCTCTCCAGGAGATCTTCCTGACCCAGGGATCGAACCAGTGTCTCTTACGTCTCCTTTAATGGCAGGTGGGTTCTTTACCACTAGCGCCACATGGGAAGCCTATGTGAGCTTTAGGATCAGCAAAATATTGTACTTAGTATCACAGATCCATGTACATTTATACATTGTTTCTACCCTGACAATTTCCCTCTTTAGGTCTGGGTTCTAAAGAAGAGGGAAAACCAAGAGCTCAGCACAGTCACAAAGGACAGTTTAAAGAAGATTCTGTTAGTAAGTGGAAGAAGGGAAAAACACTAAGAGAAATTAAATGCAAGGTCTGGCCACAAAACAGACAAACTCTGCCTAGCATAAAGATATAAATGTACTTCTTCATTAAAGCAGGAAAACACTGAGGCCTGGCAGCTTCAACAAATCAAAAAAAAAAAAGGAGAGAGAGAGACCTTCTTGGACCCGTCACCCTGTCATGCAGACAGCTCCTCCCATCTCCTGCAGGTTTCGCCCCAATCATTCTGGACCAAAAAGTACTCTTAATAAGTTGCTTAAATACTCATTACTGTTTTGCTGGGGAAGGAGTCTCTTTCAGTGGTTTTGTGTTTATACACCATCTCACAATTCTCAAAGTATTTTCACACAGATCACTTTCTTGGTTGACTTCATTCCCGAGCACCCAACAGAAACACAAAGACAGATGACAAAGGGCAACCGTTTGGGGAGGGTTGATTACACTAAGGATTTCTGAACAGTTCTGAAGGTTCAAGAGTGCTGTTTTGTAGATGGAGAAATTAAGTCAGAATTGCTAAGTGACTTGTCCTAGGAATGGAGGAAGGGTAGAGAGCTGTCTCTACCACACCCCGCACAATACCTGAGCAGGTAAAGCGCTGCTTTAACCACCAATGAACTTTACAGAAATGAGCGTACCCCACACAGTCCCAAGTACTCTTCCTCCTTTCTCAAAGCTGCCACATCATCTTTTAAAACTCAAAACAGCCATCTTTTCAATAGATATCTGCTCTACACACAGCACAGCCTAGGACCAACTCTCAAGCTGATTCTGATACACCTGCAAAGGTGTGAGTTTTCAGTTTCTACCATCGAGGAGCAAACAGTCAGGATTTCCCTGGTGGTCCAGTGGTTAGGACTCTGCACTTGCACTGCACGGGGCACAGGTTCGATCCCTGGCTGGGGAACTGAGATCCTACATGCCATGCAGCTTAGCCAACAAACTTTTTAAAAAAGGAGCAAACATCCCTCAATAGCTCGATGTGCTGTTTCTACCATGGCTACCAATGAGGACCCCAACTCTCCGTTGTTTTTTTTTCTTTGGGGGAAGTCCTGGATGTTTGCTTCTTGATAGTAGCAACTGTGAAAACTCACACCTTTGCAGGTGTATCAGAATCAGCTTCAGAGTTGGTCCTAGGCTGTGCTGTGTATACAGGAGGTAGCTACTGAAAATAAAGACAACTGTTTTGAATTTTAAAAGATTACGTGGCAGCTTTGAGAGAGGAGAAAGAGTACTTGGACTGTGTGGAGTATGTTCTTTTCCGTGCGGTTGCACAGCCTGTGGGATCTTAGTTCCCCGACCAGGGACTGAGCCCAGGCCCTCAGCAGTGAGAGCTTGGCATCCTAACCCCTGGGCCACCAGGGAATTCTGTCCAGTTCTCAAGCTGACTCACGAAGAAAAAAACATTTCCAGGGTTCTTGTCTCTGTTTATTTACCTTTATGTGTTTATTAACTTGTATATTTCACTTTGTTACAGGAGTATTTAAAATAATGGTTCTTAAAAATATCTGACAGCTCTTGATATTCAAGTTGGTTTTTCAATATGTAAGTTTTAATCTATTCTAGCTTTGATCCCCTGCCATCCCCACCTCACAGGTGTGCAAACACCTGTATTTCCAGAAGTTTAACATTCTTGGTATGGTCAAACTGGGAAAAACTGTACAAGGCAAAGTTAAATTCTACTTAATTACCTCTACCAAGCCAGTGGCAAGGAGCTAGGTTTATGGAGATGTCAGATGGGCAGGCAAAGTTGAGGGGGAGGTGGTTGGGGTGGGATGAAAAGCCCAAAGAAAAGGTATCTCCTCCACCCTCGCCTCCCCTCTTCTCCTGCCAAGTCTATGACCTTGGAATCCACTTCTCCAGGCCTCAGTGACTCTGTCAAGCAGGGGTCATTGGGAAGAGCAAGGAGGCATGGAAATGAAAGTGTTTTAGCTTCACTCACAAAAGGGACTGTTTTCAAGCAGGGGAATCCCTCTCTGGATTCTGACCAGTGAGAACAGCCTCACTTCCCGATTCTCAGGGCAACATTATGGGTATCAAAGATCACTCAGTCCTGAAAGTGTGTTTCAGCTTAAGGTAGACATAGAAGGGCTTTGCTGGTGGAGCAGTGGATAAGAATCCACCTGTCAATGCAGGAGATACAGGTTCCATCCCCGGTCTGGGAAGATCCCACATGCCTTGGAGCAACTAAGCCCATGAACCATGCCACAACTACTGAGCCTGTGCTCTAGAGCCTGGAAGCCACAGCTACTAAGCCCACGTGCCCCAACTACAGAAGCCTTTGTGCCCTAGAACCTGTAATCCGTAACGAGAAGCCACCACCATGAGAAGCTCGCTTACCACCACTAGAGAAAGCCTGTGCAGCAACCAAGATCCAGCACAACCAAATAAATTAGTAACTTTTTTTAAAAGGTAGATATGGAAAAGTGGTCCCTCTTTTCTAATGACATAGATGATTTTTTTTAAGCTTTTGACAAGGAAACTTTCCCATTCTGAGTTGTGTTTCATCGGGGAATAATAGGCTACCTGGCACCTTTTTTTGTTTTAATTAATTATTTATCTGGCTGCATAGTTACCATACACGGAATTAGTTGTTACACATCACACATGATCCTAGTTCCCAGACCAGGGATGAAACCAGTGTCTCATGCATTGCAAGGCAGAGTCTCAACCACTGGACCACCAGGGGAGTCCCCTGGCACCTTTCTTAAGAAGAGAGCATATTACTTGACCCAGAGCAACGTTTCTGGGATCTGAATCATAGCCTTCTCACACAGCTGGTTGTCATTGTTAACACATGTGTAAAATTGCACCAGGGTGAGCCACAACCCAGAACAAACCGTCAGCTTCTAAAAAGGAAGATCAATTGTAACCTGATTTCTGAGACCCTCCCAAGCCCCTTCATGGCCTTAAAAACTATTCCAGTAACAATAGGAAAATCCATCTTATGTGGGTCCAGGTGTCATAACACCAAGACAAGAGTGGGGTGAGACAGGCTTCAAAGGACTCTTGCATCATGTAAGATGTTAAATGCTGTGGAGAATCTATAAATAATTATGTTCAGGGCCCAACAGGCTCCCTTCTGAAATATGAATTCCAGGGAAGGTTTGTACCGTTCATATTCAGGGGCAATAATAAAACATTTTGGCCGTTGTCCCTTCATGTATTCCACAGTGTACTCAATTCAATTCTCACGTCGTGCTTTCTGAAATGTTTCCTCTTAATATGTGGTGACCCTTAACTAGGCACATGCAGAAATCGATCGGGAATCTACCACATGTTAACATACCTAACTGCATTATTAAAAAGATAATAATACATGAGAAATACCTTCTAGTGATCCTCAGGGGTCCCCAAACCAGGTAACATGGGCTGCACTTCCACTTTCCAGATACCCATTACAAGCGCTACTCGGCAAGGGATCGCACCAGCTCTACAACCATAAAATCAACACAATATGTAAAAAGCTCCATAGGAAATACACATCCAAGAAGCTCTAAGGGTAAAATGGACAATTCCACACAAGGGAAAAACAACAACACAAAGAGAAGATTCCTTGTCATCCAAACTGCTTGCTGCTGCTAAGTTGCTTCAGTCGTGTCCGACTCTGTGCGATCCCATAGACGGCAGCCCACTAGGCTCCACTGTCCCTGGGATTCTCCAGGCAAGAATACTGGAGTGGGTTGCCATTTCCTTCTCCAATGCATGAAAGTAAAAAGTGAAAGTGAAGTCACTCAGTCGTGTCTGACTCTTAGCGACCCCATGGACTGCAGCATACCAGGCTCCTCCGTCCATGGGATTTTCCAGGCAAGAGTACTGGAGTGGGTTGCCATTGCCTTCTCCAAACTGCTTGCTCCTACCCAAAACAGCTCCCAGAATCCAAGCCTACAAAGACTCCTCCCACCAGGCAGTCTGCCAAACATGGCTTAACCCCATCTCCCTTTCTGTCCTTCCTAAGCAACATTTCCTACTCCAACAAAATCCTCTTTCTTCCACTGTACATAATCCCATGAGTGAAAAGTGAATTTTCCTCTAGCACAGCCTCCCTGAAAAAACCAACCTACCTTGCTCCTTACTACATATCCCTGCTGTCCTGACTGCATCCTCACAAGACAATTTTAAATGACTGAAAAATCAGGTTGATGAAGGCAGGACCACAAACAGGAGAACACAGGAAATCAAAGCGCTTCAAACTTTGGTGACACACAGAAACACATTGTATAACACCTCCTAATATACTCACACACACTTTCACATGTGTATACTTGAAGC
Organism: Bubalus bubalis; assembly: GCF_019923935.1. Taxonomy (NCBI): domain Eukaryota; kingdom Metazoa; phylum Chordata; class Mammalia; order Artiodactyla; family Bovidae; genus Bubalus; species Bubalus bubalis. Next base: position 34,200,614 of record NC_059158.1, on the reverse strand, counting down.
AGGTGTCCAGAAACAATATTTACCCTTCCTAAGTACAATGCACTGATATTTTCTATTCTACTTCACTTTTCTTAAATGATGGCCATGATCCACTAAATTGATTTCCAACTAACCAATGGCACAGCTGGAATGGGAATTCAGTTTGAACTGCATGTAAACCTTACCAGTGCCTTCCACAAGCTACTAATGAGCCCTTGAAAAACCCAGCAGAGAGCAGACACACTAACCAACCACAACCAAATAGGCAGTGCCCATTTTCTGTCCAGCAACCCCACAAGTATCTGCCAACTTCCAGCTTTCCCCCAGTAACCCAAAGTGTCTCCATCATATGCTGTTTTATTAACCTCTTTATAAATTCAGCCCATCAATCTCTTAGGGTGGCAAAGTTCATTTACTGTCCACCACGTAAAGCAGTATTTCCCTTCTGTCCGCAAGCTTGTTCTCAAGCTTGAAGAAAGCCTTCCATGAGCCCACAATTAAACGAACAAGTTGGTATTCTGTATGCCCTTGTCATCTATTTTGTGGGTAACATACAGGAGTTATGCACACGCGCAGACACACACACACACACCCCTCTCTCTCTCTCATCTTTCCAGTCTTAATCCCTGGCAGATGCAGCCTCGGGTGAAATGAGAAACCAGGGAACCCCCTGGAGCCGGGGGAGCCACTCATCGGCATGACCGTGAAAGCGGTGGACTCACTCTCCACACCAGAGAAGCGCCTGGCAAAACAGTCAGAAAGTCATCTCAAGACCCAAGTAGGGAAAGGAAAGGGAGAACGAGAGAAATAAGACAAACCGGAGGAGCCGTGCCAGACTGATCGGCCTAGGCCACCTCGTGAAGCCTGGCGGCAGCCCGCCCCAGCCCCAGAAAAAGCAGGTGAGAGCGGGCCAGGGGCGCGGGGTCTCAGAGGCCCCAGAGAGCGGAGCCGCCTTCGAAGAGTGGGAGGGAGCAGGGTCCGGGTCAGAGGCCTCCCTCCCCGTCGGGACCCTCTGCCCCTAGAAGGCCCACGATCCCCGCACTCCGGCCCTTCCTCACCCACACCGGGGGAGCGCGCTACGGCTCCAGCCGGGAAGAAAGGAAGACGGGAAGCAGAAAGTCAGGAGCGTGACGTCCCTTCCCCCCATACACACTCCATACCGCCTTCGCCGCCCAGGAATATCCCGCCGCGGGCCCCACTGGCCGGGCGCCCTCTTCCCCCCCACGCGGCCTCTCGCTCTGCGCCTGCGCGGCGGGCCCAGCCGGGAGGGCGTCAATCTGAGGGTGCGCGCGCGCCTTGCGTGTCCTGGCGTGGAGGTGTGGCCTGCGCGGCCCCGCCCCCTCCTCCAGCTCCCCCTCCCTCCTCCCGCTCCCCCTCCCCCAGACACTGCCGCGGCCGCCGCAGGAGCCCGGAGCTCCAGCCGCCCAGCGACTCCCCCTCCCCCTCCCCCAGCCCCGCCCCGCCCCAACCCGGGGCTCGGAGCAGGAGCCGAGTCTGCGCCTGGGGGTGAGTACGCGACCCTTCCCCAGCCCCTTCTCTTTTCTTTGAGGATCCCACCACCACCTTAAAGAAAAACCCCGATCTCAGCTGCGCGTCCCCTCCCTTTCAACCTCCTGCGGGACCCAGAGGTGCCCGGGGCCCGCGGGACCCAGGGGTGCCGCGCGCTGCCCCTAACCCCGGCACCATCCGGAGCCTATCGTGTGAGTCCTCCGACCCCTGCCTGGGGTCCAGAGGTACTCCGGCCTCTGTCCCCACCCCTCGAGAGATCCAAGGGGTGGGACCTCCGCCCCCGGTCCCCTAGCACCACTCTCCTCCCCACCTGACCCGTCCAGGTGCGCGTCCCCTCCGCGCCCCTCCGGGGTTCCAGCTGCGCCCGATCAGCCCGCCGCCGCGGTAGGGAATCTGCCGCCCCCGCCCCCGAGTTCTGGATTCAAGGGTCGCCAAGTCCAATGTCCTCGTTGTCTTTTTATCTATTCCCCGGCTCCAGGGGCCGAGTACCCCCGAAGCCGGCCCGGGGCAGGGGGTTCGGGCTCGGGCAAGGGCAGGGTTCGCGAGAGCTGGCGCGAGGCCGGCCGCTGCCCTCGGCCGGTCTGGGGACTGGTTGGAGGGCTAGGGAGGCGACTGGCCCCGGGAGCGTGTCCTCTCCCTGCGCCTCACACAGTGCAGTTCATTCATGAGCCGCCCGGGCCTGCGTTGGAGGGTGCGGTGGGGAAAGGATTGGCTCGCGGAACCGGAGTGGGGCAAAGGCCCTGTTGGGGGGAGGGGGCGTGCTTTGTCTCTAACCCTCCTTAACCTCCTAGGGAGGACAGTCCCAAAGCTTTGGCGCCTTCTTCCCCAAAAAGATAAGGACCCTTGGGAAGTGAAGAGGAGAGGTCAGAGGGGCCGGCTGCCCTTGGGGCTCTGTGCTGCCACCTGCCTGGGTCCCTTGGGTGGAAGACTGGCCGCTCAGCACTCCACTTTCCTGGAAGGGGGTGAGGGGGTTGGGGGCCGCACAATTGGGAAGACCAGGACTTCCTACCCAAGACCACTCTCCAGCCTCTCCCTGGGTCTGCATCCCCAGCCCCTCCTGAGGAGGAGCCCCCAGTCCTGCCTCCCAGGCACGTGTGAGGAGGGGAGTGGCCCTGCCAGCTGGGGGCTACCAGTGGGGATGTACTGGCAGCGTGATTATCTTCCAGGGTACCAGAGGGTCCAGGCCCTGGCATGCCCCAGGTGGCACATGCTGGGACCTGCTATTGGCTCACCCGGTTGGGTCTTGGCCTCTGGGAGGGGAGGGATGTGGCAAGGCAGAAGGCAGGTGGTGAGTAGCCAAGAAGCCCCTTTTAAACATCTTACATATTCCCTCCAATTATAACAGTCTTGGAGACCTGGGTTCAAATTCCAGCCCTGCCATTCTTTAGCTGTGTGACCTTGACAAGTTACTTAACTTCTCTGTACCTTAGTATCAATATAAAAAGTATGCTCACTACCACCTCCTTACAAGATTAATTACGGGGATCAATCTAGATAGTACAGGTAAAGAGCCTGGCACCCTGCCTGGTAGTTGATCAATAAGAGCTCTCCTCTCTGAACTTCTGACCCATCCTGGTGTATCACCACCCTCCCATGCTCCCCCCACCCCCAACCCCGGCCAGCCTGCTGGGGATGGATCAGTTTGTTTGAAGAGTTTAGAAACATTCCCCTGTCACTCACTGGCTGAGTCCTGAAAGCAGTCTAAGCCCTTATGTCTCGACAAGAAGCCCATCTAGACTGAGGAGTTCTAGCATACTAAGTACTGTTTTATTTTGATTTGTACCAGTTCTCCACTAAACCAATCCCTTTCATTCCACACTTATTGATAACAATTGCTAATTTTTTTTTTAGAATCCATTTATGCCTTTAACTGTACTAAGAGCTTCACCTAAATCATCTTGTGTAATTTGCAAAACAACCACGTGACTGAATTATTATCTCCATTTATAGTTGAGGGAACCAAGGCCCAGGGTGGTGAGGTAATGTGCTCAGGTCAGAAGCCATTATCTGTCTCATCCTAGAGCCCATGATCTTAGCCACCAGGCTCTGTTGCCTGTCCCCTCCACCTGCTTCAAAACCCGAAATCACAAACCCAGGGAGCTAGAAGCAAGAGGGAAGGCAAACAGGTAGAAATAGGGTGTGGCATTTCTCCAGAGCTGTAACTGGCAATCCCCAGCCCCCAGCCTCCTGATGGAAGTGACTCCTCTGTTAGCTGAGGCCGCAAAGTGCTGTAGTTAAAAGCATAGACTTGAGCCAGGTTGCCTAAGTCCGTATCCAGATCTATCACAGACTAGCTGTGTGTCATTGGGAAAGTGATATACCCTCTTTGAACCTCATCGTTCTCCTAAGGTTGTGATGAGTAAATGAGATGATATTTATAAAGCACTTGGAACAGTGCTGGCATAAAATAAGAATTAAATAAGTATTTGATAAATGCATTCTTTTCCTACTACTTTTATCCTCACTTGTGGATACATTTTTGCCCATCTCTCAGAAGTTAGTAGGGATGGAGTGAGGATATTAATATCTATTTGTTACAGAGTGAAAGACTGAGGCCCAGGTTACATAGTAACAGAGCTAGTCTCCATCTTTATCTCCTCCCAACAGACCACACTGCCTTCCTATGATCCCAAGTCCTAAATTAAATCTTCCCTAGTAACTCTTTAAGAAAAAAACTTTTAATTTATAGCTTTCTTCCCACCACCTCCCCCCCCACATACACACACTTCTTGATGATAAAATAACCTTCAGTGAGCTAGAAATAAAACCCTCCATCACTCTCCCTACACCTTTCCAGCTAAAGCCTCAGTGTCAGACCAGAGAAATTCTAGGATACCACTGACTCAGACAACCCTGTAGAGTGGATGAAATGTCCCTCTCTCCCCCAAATATTCTGCCTCAGTCTCTTCCCTTCTCTCAGCTGCTCTCTGTGAAGGCTTTGAGAGCAGCTGCCCAGGGTGAAATTCAGCCCAGCAACCCCGCCTCCACAATTAAGAGCTTGGAGTAACCCAGTCGGCAAGCTGGCAAGCTGAGCCCTCAGCCCTGGCTCCACCCTTTCCTGCCCTGTGACCTCCCTATGAGTGGCTTCTCCTCCCAGGTCCCTGCTTCCCCCCCTGCCTACGGGCAGCATGCCCTGCTTACTTCAGGGTGCAGGTGGGAAGAGCAGCGTAACTGAGGAGGGAGTCTTTGTGACTGTAAAGAGGGAGGTGGCAGACGGACATGGTGACTTCAGTTACGAAAGCACAGACCTTGACCCTCACTACTCTCCGGGTTCCCTTATGTAGGAGCTCCCAGAATGCTCCACCTTCCTCCGAGTGGAGAAGATAGAATGGGGGAGGTGGGGCATGTAACTCCAGGGGTTTGTACCCATTACACTCTGACCTGGTGGAGCCTTGGAATTTCAGAGACAAACAGGCAAGGAGTCTGTGTGGGCTGGATCGATTTCTGAAATGCGTTTGAGTTGGGAGTTAGAGGTGGGGGGACTAGTATAGAGGCCCCCCAATTATTACAGCCCTAAGATACCTATACCTACCTTTAACCTTTCCTGGGGCTTTTTATATGTACATACCCAGGCTCCCAGACACACCCACATACACACCTCCACTTAGACACTAACAATTCTCTTTATTTCCAAGGATAGCCGTGTAGTCACCCAGCTCCCCACCTCCACACACACAGATACACATATCAACACAAGTTTACACACCTAAACACACACATTCTCTCAGTGCTCTGGTGTTCCCTAGCCCAAGAACACATAATGAGCATTCTCAAAGCTTCTGCAGCATCCTGTTCTAGGCATGTCAGAAAAGCATCAAGGTGCCCTGAAAAGTGTTCAGGCTTTAAAAAAGAAGTTGACCTAGGTTTAATGCCCAGGTCCATTATTTTATGAGCAGTGTGACTTTGGGAAACTTACTTAACTTCTCTGAGTCCTGTGCCCTCATCTTAAAATGGGAATGACATTCCAACTCCAAAGTGTTAATGATTAAATGAAAAATGTATGGCTTCTTGAAACAGTGGGCACTCTATACATGGCACCTGCTACAGTTACTGAATTAATTTTTTTTTAAGGCAACATGGGCTGGAAAGGAAAAGGGAAGGCATAGGGCACAGGGCAGTTATTCCCTTAGCCTTCTTAACCCAGGCTTTTCAGAGACTCCCTGGAACCAAGTGAGATACACAGACAACCCAGCTTCTCCTCTGGTGCCTCTTGCCCTGCAGTCAAAATGTTAGGAAGAGGCAGCGGGAAATCTGGGATTGGCAGGTGGGCAGGGGAAGCTCTCTGAGCCGCCCAGGGGGCTGGGGGCTGCTTGCTCCCAGAGCTGCAGTCACCCTTCCTAGGTTTGTTGTTCTCTTTCTTTGTCTGGTTTCCTTTCTTCCCTAGGGATCCCCCCACCCCCAACAAAGCAGAGCTTCAGTGTTGTCAGCAGAAGGGGCCTCCAGGGGCCCTCCTATAGGACGGGGGGTGGGGCCACGACACCGCACCCACACATCTCCTCCACCCCAGGAGCCTCCCCAGAGCCCTGCCCAGCTGGTCCCCAGGCACTTCCAGAACCCAGGCATCAGGGCTAGCTGCCCCTTCCCTCCTCCTCCCAACCCGTCCACTGGGACCGTTGAAGGCTTGAAAGCCTGGCAGTGTCAGGGAAGCAGGCCAGAAGGCACTTCCCTGGCTACAGGGAGCTTGGGCTGGTTAAGAGGCCCCCAGGCTCATTCTTCCTTCCTTTGCCAATCAATGGAAAAGCTTGCTGCAGGGCACGGCATTCCCAGCCTGCCCTGCTCTGGGGGCAGGAGCAGGGCACGCTGGGAATTGTAGTCCTTACAACTCAGATGAAAAGGAAATTGGAAAGAGATGAGGAAACCAGAGGAGAGAAAGGTGTAGCTCCTGCCGTGGCCCAGGAAAAAGAATGAGGGTAAACAGGTGTGGCTGGGCTGAGTGAGACAGGTGGCACAAATGCAGAAGTCCTGCTTTTTAACGGACTTCCCACCGACCCCATCCTCAGACCCGTACTCTGAGGACAGATGGCCAACTTTAAAGTTGAACATCTCACTTTGAAGCCAGCTATACTGGGAACGTGGTCAACTGAGTTGAAAACTGAGCAGATGAAACCATGCCATTGTTCTAACAGGGGTAGGAAGAGACAGTCAGGGTCAGGTAACTGGCTCCTGACCCATCTTCCCCTGGCCTAGAGACCCTTCCACTTAGTCTTGGATCTTCAGACCTAAGACCCCTCCCCATCTTCCCTCAGATTCAGCTCTGCCCCCTGCCTGAGACAGAGATACAGAGACAGAGAGAGCCAGTTTGTGTTTGGAGAGAACGGGTGTATGTGTGTATATGGAGGTGGTGGGAGGTGAATTGCTAGAGACTCAGAGCATCTTCCAGCTTAGAAAAACCGGTCGCCCCAGTCCGGACCCAGGCTGAGTTCCCCAGACCCAGAGCCCAAGAGCCAGGGAAAGTAAGTCTGTGTGACTCAACCCTCCCTTCCTGGGCCCTTATCTCCAGAGGCCAGAGCTTCCACCCACCCAGGCAGCCCGGTGATCTGTCCTCGCTGTGCCCTCCCCACGCCGACCCTGCCGAAGCCCCAAGCAGGCCCGTGAAGGGGGCAAGGGCCAGGCCTGGCTGACCGCTCCGCCCCTGCCCAGGAGGACCATGCGGCAGTAGCAGTCATGCTGCCCTTCCTGCTGGCCACACTGGGCACCATGGCCCTCAACAGCAGCAGCCCCAAGGACTACTGCTACAGCGCCCGCATCCGTAGCACCGTCCTGCAGGGCCTGCCGTTCGGGGGCGTCCCCACCGTGCTGGCTCTGGACTTCATGTGCTTCCTTGTGAGTGCCCACATGCCCCCCGCCACCCTTGGTACCACACCCTGTATCACAGCTGGCCCACACCCACCACTCTAACCACTCCCCCTGACTCCCCACGTGTGACTGCAGGTGGGAATCCCCATCACCCAGCCCAAGTTCAGCCTCGGACCTTCATCCCACCCAGAGTCATCCTTTTCTCAGACAAAAATCCTGCCCCTCTACCCTGCCCTCCTAGCTAGTCCAGGGGGTGAATGGCCTCCCATCCTGCCAACCACCCCCTCCTTCCTCAGGCACTGCTGTTCTTGTTCTCCATCCTCCGGAAGGTGGCCTGGGACTACGGGCGGCTGGCCTTGGTGACAGATGCAGATAGGTAAGGCTCTGGGACCCTCCCCTACCCTTACACACAGGCTGGTGTGCACACTTGCACGCCCACACACACACATGCACATACACCTTGTCCACGCTTCTCAGGGATAGAAGGAGAGTCAGCCCACTCTCATCCTCTTTGGTGGGGGCGGTGGGGGTGGGGGATGAAGAGGGACCGGTCCCAGAGCGGGCATGGGGGCACAGGGGCCCACAGCTGGGCCTTGGTCCCCTGCCAGTCCCTGGAGACCCATCCCGGCCCCCGCTAACCCTGTCTGTTCTCTGTCCCCAGGCGCCGGCGGCAGGAGAGAGACCGAGTGGAACAGGAATAGTATGTGGGGCAGCAGCCCCCTCGCCCCCACTAAACCAGCTTTCCTTTTTCTTCTCTTTCATGCTTCTCTTCCTACCACATTGCCGGTGTCTCTTTTCCGTTTTCTCCTCTGCAGGCTCATGTTCGGATTAACGCAGGTGGTGTGCTTCGCAGAGCAGGGGGCTCCCCAGCTTGTCTCTGCCATACTCCCCCATCTCTCCCTCCGGCTCCCGGCCTGGGAGAAGCGGCTGCCTGTGCGCCCTGCGCGTGCGGGCGTCTGCCACCCCAGTTGGCTGGGGTGGAGGAGCCATCTTCCTTGGGAACCCACAGGACAGTAACCCTCTTGGTTGCAGAGACAAGATTGGGCGTCTCCAGTGGCTTCTCACCCCCTAACAGCTAGTTCTTCCTATTCCAGGGTTCCCCGCTCACCTGCTCTGGAGGCCTGGAGGGGGGTGGCCAGAGAAGCTCTGAGCGCAGCCCTCTGTGTCTGTCACCGTCTCTGTCTATAGGCCTGGCATTGGAGTTGCAGTAGCTCTGGGGTCAGGGAAGGGGAGGGTGGGGGACACCTCCCAGCCCCCCAGCCCCCGGCCCTTCTGGGGCTCTCTTGGTCCAGCGTGTCCTTCCCCATCACCACGCGCCCCCCACCATTGCCCTGTGCCCAGCGTTGGCTCTGCTCCCCCAGCCCCCACTGGTCAGCTCCAGAACTGCAGGGCCCTGCTGACTTCCTTCAACAGTCATGGGGTGCTGATGAAGACTCACCCTCCCATCCTTCCCCCATCCCTGCATCAGTGCCCCCCAGGGCCCCTGAGGGGAAGGTGCGGGTTCAAGGGAGGCAGGGAGAGGGCAGTCACTCTTGAACGCTTCTGCCTCTGCGCTTTCTGTGCCTTGTCTGGAGCTCTGGAGTGGGACGCCACCCACTCCACCCGGCTCCCCAGGGACTCAGACTCACCCACTCTCTGATCTCTCATCTCCCCACCCCCAGTGTGGCCTCAGCTATGCACGGGGACAGTCACGACCGGTATGAGCGTCTCACGTCTGTCTCCAGCTCCGTCGACTTTGACCAGAGGGACAATGTGAGTGTCCTCCCCCCAGCTTCTCAGCACCCCCTCCTCCGGGGCATGGGTTCAGCAGCCTTGGCTTCAGGTGATATGGGGTCAGGGGTCTACGCAGTGGGGCCTTCTGCCCAGCAAGGGTGATGCTCGTCCGAGAGCCACAAGGTAGCACCCAGACCCAGAACTCCGGGCTCTGTCCTCCATGGCAGCCTCCAAACCAGCACAGGTTGAACATCTGCGGTTTATAAATGTCATTTTCCGCAGTAGAGTTCTGTGCCCCTCTCCAGTAAGCAATCCTAAGGATCCCTTTTTCCTTAGACATTTTTCTGGAAGTAATCATGAGCCTTCCAGGCCTGCTTAGCAAAACATGCAGAATCCATTGTGCTGCTCAGAGGTTGCAGGCTGGTGGCCCCTGGCAATCTGGGGCCAGCTGACCTGCTTGTAGATTGGAGCTGAGGGGCAGGGCCCCTGTAGACAAGGCATGTACCTGGGGAGGCATAGCAGACCCCAGGCCCCTTTAGATCAGACCCAACACTCTGGCATTACCTGTCTGGCCACCTGTCATTCTGCCAGGGTGAGAACTCTCACCCTGGTCAGAACTCTAATCCTCAGGCTGTAGGGTGGCCCTGGTCAGTCCAGCTTAGGCTGGGGGCCTTGGGAGCAGCAGCTCCTGTAGCCCCTGTAGCAGAAGAAGCCTGTCAGCTTCCTGAGTTGGACTCATACTGGTAAGTGACAAAGCAGGGGTGTCACCCCTCCCAGCCAGAGCTGTCCAGATGGTCCCCAGACTTACGGTCCTGTATCTTGGCTGGAGGGCACCTCTCTCCCCCATCCCATGTTATGCCTAGAAATCTCCCAGTAGGAAGTTGGGTCAGGGTCTCTCTGCCCAGCCCTTCCCCACATAGCCCCACCCTGCCCTGAGCGGGGTCTCTGTCTGAAGACAAGCCTGGGGGCTTGAGACCAGGAGATCGCCGCTCACAGTGACCCTGGGCTGGTCCCTCTGGGGTGTTCTTGGGGCTTCCCAGGTGCTGCTGGGGGTAAAGAACCGCCTGCCAATGCAGGATTCACAAATGATTCAGGTTCCATCTCTGGGTCGGGAAGATCCTCTGGAGAAGGAAATGGCAACCCGCTCCAGTATCCTTGCCAGGAAAATTCCATGGACAGAAGAGCCCAATGGGCTACAGTCCATGGGGTCACAGAGAGTCAGACACGACTGAGCACACAGAAGGTAGGTGGCAGGACCTTGGGCAGCATGGCCCACTCCTCTGCTCTTGGCAGCCACGTTGCAGACTCTCCTTGCAGAAGCTGCAGGTCTGAGGTCCCTTCCCCGGACCCCGGACCCCACCCATCCCCACCCTGGCCCACACTATTGCAGGACTTTTTCTCTGGTTCCGCTGCCCTCGGGTGTTTGCGGGGACCTGCACTCTGAGCCCAGGAGTCCCCTGGTGACCCCATGTGGCCTTGGTCCTTCTTCCTCCCTGAGGGCGGGCACCCCCGTCGCCCCTCTCTGGGATGAGCTGGTTTCCCTGGGGGCTGTGGGAGCTGTGACAAGGTGAGCCACAGCCTGGAGGTGGTCATGAAGTTGGGGTCGGGGGGAAGGGAGGCTAGAGGGGGAAGGGAGGCTCAGGGGCGGCGGAGGGTGGTGGGATGGGGGCACCAGCTGACAGTCCTCTGCCCCCCCAGGGTTTCTGTTCCTGGCTGACAGCCATCTTCAGGATAAAGTAAGTGAACGATCTTCAAGCTCTAAAGAAAAAGAGAAACAGCAGACCTGTCGTCTCCCTACCAAGTCCAGAGGCCGGCATCTCTGAGGGCCTTAGCGCTCCTAGCCAAGCCAGCACCCACCTCCCTGCTCCGGGGGCCCAGGCCCCTGCTGTTCCTCTGAGCTGGTCTCACTTGACCCCCAAACAGTCTCCTGTGCCCCCCAACCCCCGCCTGGGGGGCCTGCTCTGCCCTCAGCTCTCCTCGCCCCTGCCGCCCTGTGCAAGCAGGCGCTGGCGCTGCCACCTCAGAGCCATGTGCAGCCAGCGGGTAGGGGCAACAGGCAGGCTGGAGACAGCCAGCCAGCTGCAGGCAGGAGCCAGTATCCAGCAGGCAGAAGTCAGGAGATGGAGCCAGAGTGCGGCAGGCAGGCAGTGAGCCTTGAGAGAGGCAGGAAGCCGGGACAGGTCAGCACCACCACCGTCCTGGCCCGTGGGCCCCAGGGCTCCCCAAGTCTAAGGGGGAGCACCACTGCTTCCCAGATCTCCCTCTGCCCTCCCACCTCTGTCTCCTCCTGCCACCGTCCTCGTCCGCCCTTCTCGGGTTGTCCTCTCACCTCCGTTTCTCCCCATCCCTTGCTGCTCTTCCTCTTTGCAGTCTGTCTTCTTTTTCTTCTCTCTCTCTGTCTCTCTCCCCATATCCCTCTCCTCCTCTCTTTTCTCTTTCCCTCCCCTTCTCCCTGCATCCTTCCCTTTTCTCCCTCCCCTTCCCTCTCACTTCCTCCTCCCTCCCCTCCCAGGACACGGGGGACCCAGAGCCCCACCTCCCCTCTTTCAACCCCATCCTGCTGCCGGATCAGCCAGGGCTAGGGTGGACGTGGGCTGGGGTGGGCCAGGGCAGACGAGCCGTGGCCCCTCCGGCGCGCTGGTCCTCACCACATCTGCCTGTCCCCGGTGCCCGCAGGGATGACGAGATCCGGGATAAATGTGGAGGCGACGCCGTGCACTACCTGTCCTTCCAGCGGCACATCATCGGGCTGCTGGTGGCCGTGGGTGTCCTCTCTGTAGGCATCGTGCTGCCCGTCAACTTTTCAGGGGACCTGCTGGGTCAGTAAGGGCCAGGACCGGTGTGGTGGGAAGAGGAGGGGACAGAAGGGGACATGCCCTGACCCCTCCATCATCCTCTCCCTCATCCTACCCCCCAGAGAACAATGCCTACAGCTTCGGGAGAACCACCATTGCCAATTTGAAATCAGGGTAAGAGTGGGAAGCTGGTCAAGCAACGCCTGGGTCTGTGGGCAGAGTCTGGGCGGGAATGGGGAGCGGAGGAAAAAGGGCGGTGTTTGGGGGAGAGGTACTGAGGCCGCAGAGATGATGGTGGGGCCTTGAGGGCTTGGGATAGAGCCAGAAGGAGAGGACCCCATGGAGGGCTGGCTGGTGGTGGCTGGAGGGCAGTGCACCCAGCAGGGAGGGCGTGAAGAGATGACCTCTGGGGACAGTGCAGTTGGAATGGGACAGTCTTGGGGTCAGGATGTGGGGTGTGGGGCCTGCCTTGGGAGGGTATCAGAAGACCCGAGTCTCTAAAGGGGTGCTGTACCAGGGTGGTTGTTTTTAATACTTATTTATTTTTGACTGCACTGGGTGTTCATCGCTGTGTGCGGGCTTTCTCTAGTGGCGAGCAAGGGCTACTCCAGTTGCGCTGCGCTGGCTTCTCTTGTTGCAGAGCGTGGGCTCTAGAATGTGGGCTCAGTAGGTGTGGCGCACGGGCTCAATTGCCCTGCAGCGCCCACAGCCTGTGAAATCTCCCCAGAGCGGGGATCAAACCGTGTCCCCTGCACTGGCAGGCGGATTCTTCACCACTGGACCACCAGGGAAGTCCACCAGGGTTTCATGAACACTGGCAGGTTTGGGGGTGTTTGCGAGTGTTCCCAGCCCTGGTGGCCCCACTCACCCCTCTGTCCCGCCAGGAACAACCTGCTATGGCTGCACACCTCCTTCGCCTTCCTGTACCTGCTGCTCACCGTCTACAGCATGCGCAGGCACACCTCGAAAATGCGCTACAAGGAGGACGACCTGGTAAGTGCAGCGGAGCCAGGCCCGCCCCCCAGCCCACCCTCCAGGGACTCTCCTGCTGAGTCCTAAGGTGTGGTCAGCCCCCAGGTGAGGCCAGCTGGTTTTGAATCCTGGCTCAGGAGCCCCCATCCTGCCGGTTAAGTCACCTCCCCCAGGCTCAGTCCCCTCCTCTGTAGGAGGTGAGAACGGTCCCTTTCCCAAGGTGGGTGGGGGATGAGGTGAGGCCGTGCATGGAAGGCCCTGGGGCAGGAAATGGCTGTGGGAGTGATTGTCCCTCTTCTCCTATATTTATTCCCCAAACCAGCACTGAACACCCACTCCATGCCACCCACCGTGCTGGGGCCTCAGGGTCTGAGGATCTGCAAGTAGCTCCCACTCCGTGCCCCCATAAGCCCTCAGGGGGCAAGAGGCCAGGGGGCTTTCACTCTGCTCACTGTCTGATTTCTATTAGAAACACCACCCCTGGCTTATCCCGAGGTCTGCTCCCACCCACCTGCCCGTCTCTGCTCCCCCGTTCCCCACCCCCTCTCTGAGGGTCAAGCCTCAGGAAGGCAAACTGGCCCCCTTCACTCTCCAGGTGAAGCGGACGCTCTTCATCAATGGAATCTCCAAATATGCAGAGTCAGAGAAGATCAAGAAGCATTTTGAGTGAGTAGCTCCTCCCCCCGTCCCCAACCCCAGGACCTGTGGACCCTTTACCTTCTTTCAGCTCCAAGAGCATCGTCGGAGGCCCCTCTACCTCTGGGGGCGCTCAGGGGCTGTGGTACAGGGTAAGGGGTTATGCTAAGGAAGAATTCTCTGACTCCAAGGTGGTCTAGCAGTTGGGCTGGACTTCAGGTCCCTCAAAGAGCTGGAGAAATACTTGAAAAATGAGTCCCTGGGCCTTTCCTCCTCCTGGCTTGAACCAGGTCATGGTTTGTTGACCCCAGGTCCACGGGCCCTTGAGGATGTGGCCTTCTCAGAATTGTGCGTGGTGTTCTGGACACTGTGTGCACGCGGACTGGCAGGGAGAAGGTTCTCAGTTTTCAGTGCATCCTCAGGGAGCCCAGGAGAGCTGGGCTGCATGTTCTCTGAGGTGCTTTTCAGCCAGAAGTCTATCTTAGTAAAGTGAAGGAAATTCACCTCCAGTGGCCAGAACAGTCTGTATACAGCATCTGTCCATCTGTCCACTCAGCGGTTGTTCTCAGGTGCTGCTGAGGTCGATGTGGTGGCCTGGGGACTACAGAAATGAGTGCAAGACCATTGAGTTCTCAGGGCTACACAGTGAGGAGGCCAGCTTTAGAGGCCATTCCAGGGTCTGCTTAGAGATTGGTCTGGGGACAGTATTAGGAGTTGGCTGGTGGTCTTGACTAGGGCCATTGGTGGTCTGGATCAGGGCTCGGTCTCTGGTGAGGATCAGGATTTAGTGAGGTCGGTTGACCTGGATGAGCAGTCAGTTGTTGTCCTGGATCAGGATGGGATTGGAGTCGGATCCCAGGCCCCTGTGTTACAGAATGACTGGTTTGTGACCAGGGTTTTCAAGTGAATCCCCTTTTTTATTCAACGTGCATTTATTGGTCACCTTCTGTGTGCCAGGCATAAATCAATTAGAAACAGGTCCTGCCCTCCCACAGTTTACAGAACAAAAGCTATAATTAGCTCATCAATCATTGGTCAGTATGAGAGAACAATTTGGGGTCCCATCTGGAGTTCAAGCTATACTCAGCATTAGGGGGCAGGCTGGGTCAAAATTAAGGACAGCGTGTGCTGAGAATTAAGTGACATCTTAATGTTACCATCCAAATGGAGTCAGCTGTTAACTTGTATAGACAAGTCCTTTAGTAACTTGTCTATACAAGTATCTTTTTTTTTAATTGACCCTTTCTTTTATTTATGTATGTGTTCAGTTGCACGGGGTCTTAGTTGTGGTACGTGGAATCTAGTTCCCTGACCAGGGATTGAACCCGAGCCCCATGCGTTGGGAGCGCAGAGTCTTAGCCACTGGACCACCAGGAAAGTCCCAATAACAGGTCTCTTTTGAGCATCTTGTGTCACACTGGAGCAGGAACCTGGGGGTATGGCAGGAAGCCTGCCTGCATCTGCTTATATTCTAATAGAGAGAACCAGATGGCAAAGAAATGACCTTGGCAGGCGTGGGTGGTTGCTTAGAAGAAAACCAGAGCAGGGAAAGGGGCGGAGGGCAGGGTCATGGAGGGAGAGGGGCGGAGGGCGGGGTCATGGAGGGAGAGGGGCGGAGGGCGGGGTCATGGAGGGAGAGGGCAGAGGGCGGGGTCATGGAGGGAGAGGAGCAGAGGGCGGGGTCATGGAGGGAGAGGGGCAGAGGGCGGGGTCATGGAGGGAGAGGGGCAGAGGGCAGGGTCATGGAGGATTGCTGTTTCCGATGGGGTGGGCACCCGGGGCTCTGACAGGGTGGCCTTAGAGCAGAGCCCTCTGTGCACTGAGGGAATGAACCCTGTGAGTCGAGCATCCATGGATCCAGCACACGTTTGTCGTAAACCTACTATGTGCTTTGTCCCAGGAGGACAAAGAAGAGCCAGACTTGAGTCATGTCCATGAGGAACTCACAGTCCAAGATGTCTGTTTCAGGGGTCAGTCTGTGGTATTCTTTAGGAAACAGCCCGATTGGCCAAAACCATCCCAATATTGTAAAGTTAATTATCCTCCCATTAAAATAAATAAATTTATTTTAAAAAATAAAGTAAAACTAACAGTCAGGGGGACTCCCTGGTGGTCCAGAGGTTAAGAATCTGCCTTCCAGTTCAGGGGACGGAGGTTCAGTCCCTCACTGGGGATTTAAGATTGGACACGCTATGCAGCAACTAAGCCCATGCACCGTAATTGGAGCGCCCTCACACTACACTGCAACAAAGACTCGATGCAGCCAAATAAATAAATTAAATAAAAATAATGTAAAAATAAAAAATGAAAATAATGTAAAAAAATTAGCAATCAGCCTATAAGCAGGGGGTTTGGGGAGACTGCAGTCCTCGCTGGAGTTTTTAGCATCATGGTGAGCATTATTTCATTGACTCATCCATTCAGCACAGCACAGTGACTGTTTATTGAGCACCTACTATGTGAAGGCTGTTGACCCAGCACCTGGGTATATAGTGCTGAGCAGGAGGCAGCCCTCATCCTTGTGGAGGCCCTGCTAGTTGTCAGTATCCGCCAGGGTCTGGGTTCCAGGCCTGGGGTCTATCTGGATTGGAGGACTAACCCAGAAGAATCAGGGGATAACCTGTGTGCAAAATCAGGGAACCTGCGTGGTAGGGATTAGGGAATTAGAGATTAGCTGGGTGAAAATGAGGACTTAGCCTGCCACAGGGCTGACAGCCCTTCCAAAGATGGACCTAAAATGGTTTGAGCAACAGCAGTATCAGGGGGCTTCCCAGGTGGCGCAGCGGTAAAGAATCTGCCTGCCAGTGCAGGAGATGCAAGAGACTTGGCTTCGATCCTTGGGTGGGGAAGATTCCCCTGGAGAAGGGAATGGCAGCTCACTCCAGTATTCTTGCTGGGAAATCCCATGGACAGAGCAGCTTGACACGCTGTAGTCCATGGGGTCACAATGTGTCGGACACAATTGAGCATGCACCCACTATTCTAATCCTATATCCAGTGCCAGGGGAAGAGTCCAGAGCCTCCTAGGAAGCGCCTTTCAAGGACACCATCCCAGATTTAAGTTCCCAAATTCTCATGGGTTTGTGAGATCCATCTTCTTATTTTAGAATCGTGTCTCCACATCTTTAACACTAGGTATTTCCTTCTTTAAATATTAAACAAACCAAAAAAAGGCAGGACCTCTATCTAGATTAGGGATTAGGATCAGGGAACAGTGTGTGATCAGGATGAAAACAGAAGTGTTCCTCCACGCAAGCTGTAAGCCTCCCTCAAGCCCTACTGGGTACCAGCTACTGAGAGTCTGGTCAGTCTCAAGTCAAGGTGGAGTCAACCTGTGCTCATGGTTAGAGGGTCAGTCTTAGGTCTGGGTTATGCGTCAGTTGGGTCAGGATAAAGGAGCAGTCTCTGGTCAGTGTTAAGAGGTCAATCTCAGGTCAGGTTTCAGGATCAACCTCTGGTCATTTTTGCACCAGAGACCATTCTGTAGCCCAGGGCTGTGGGTTGGTTAGGATCAGCTGATGGTCAAGGCTAAGGGTTGAACTGTCACCAGGTCTCCTGGGAACAGGGTTAAGAGGACAACCAAGACTAAAGGCAGTTTCTCTCCGCGTAAAGTCCCCAGCCCCAGACAAGCATCACACCACAGCTGTGGTGTCCCCAGCACCCTGGGAGTACGCACTCTCATCTGGGTCCGTGCCCAGGCTTACCGGTGCACACTCCCCCCATGTGGATGAACAGGAGGAGCAATTTCAAAATTTTATTCTTGGGAGCTGTCATCTTTGCAGACTCAGAAAGAGGGGGTTTGAATTGGGGCTGTGTGTCTTGAAGGTGATGGGGTCATGGAGGAAAGTTGGGGACAAGCAGGGGGCAGGGTCCCTGCCGAGGGTGATGGTGGACTATGTTTCAGGGAGGCCTACCCCAACTGCACGGTTCTGGAAGCCCGCCCATGTTACAACGTGGCTCGTCTGATGTTCCTCGATGCAGAGAGGTAGTGGGGCTGGGGGTGGGAGGGCAACATTGGAGGGCCCCCTGCCCACTGTGGGGGGCATCTTGGCTGCCACTCAGGAGTCTGGCTCCCCTTCCAGCTGTTTCCCAGGGCGTCTGATTTTAATTTACCCCTGGAGCGCTTGTCAGTTCAGCTCTGGAAAGAGCAAGTCCTGGAGATTAGAGGAAGGGGTTCCACTGTCCCCCCCCCCAACTCCATTTGAGGATGTACCCTTCCTCTGCTATAGTGTGAGAAATTTAGGCTATGGGAAGAACTTCTGGCCCTCAGGGGATGATGGGGAGACCCTGGGCTGGGGACATATCTGAACCATCACCCTAAGCAAACCCAAGAGCACAGTGGCTCTTGTCCTTGGGGAGTGGACTGCATGACCCCCGAGCTGGGCCACCTACCCATCCTCCAGCAGACCGAGCTGGGCGGTGGGTGACCGGGCGCCTGGGTCCCACAGAAAGAAGGCCGAGCGGGGAAAACTCTACTTCACAAACCTCCAGAGCAAGGACAATGTCCCCACCATGATCAACCCCAAGCCCTGTGGTCATCTGTGCTGCTGCGTGGTGCGCGGCTGCGAGCAGGTATGAGGCGTCCTGGGCTCGGCTCAGGCCTCAGGGCCCCCCGGCCAGGGTGGGTAGGAGGTCCTGGGGAGGCAGGTCACAGCGGAGACGGATGCATCTCCCAGTTAGGCCCGTTCCACAACCTCAGGAACACCCAAACACACAAGCAGGCCTTGCACATAAATACCCCAAGGTCGAGAGGTCCCAGAGGAAGCAGAGCTGGGGTGAGGACCACCAGCAGGGGCAGCCCCTCCCATCTGTTCCTACATCCTGGACACCCTAGTCCCGCTGTTGGGTCTGTTCCCTATACCTACAGCAACCAAGTTTTCAAAACCCAAATCAGAAGAGGTCAACCAAGAGGCCAACTTGCTGAATTTACTAGCTCTGTGGCTTTCGGCAAGTTTCTGGACCGCTCCGTGCCTCAGTTTCCTCATCTGTAATACACGGCTGCTTGTACCCACCTCTCAGGGTGCTTGTGAGGAGAAGCGAGTGAAGGGAGAGCTTAAGGCCGTGCCCAGGCTGCAGTCAGCTCTGGGCAGGGCCTCTGGGTGAAGGGAGGGGACTGGTGGCTTGACCAAGGCCCCACCTCACCCGTCCATCCTGGCAGGTGGAGGCCATCGAGTACTACACGAAGCTGGAGCAGAAGCTGAAGGAGGACTACAAGCGGGAGAAGGAGAAAGTGAACGAGAAGCCCCTCGGCATGGCCTTCGTCACCTTCCACAACGAGACCATCACGGCCATGTGAGCCCTGCCCACCCGCCCCAGCCCCGAGGGGCCGGCTGGGGCTCTGGGTCCCCGGTAACCGTGCCCCCCTCCCCCAGCATCCTGAAGGACTTCAACGTGTGTAAGTGCCAGGGCTGCACCTGCCGCGGGGAGCCCCGCTCCTCGTCCTGCAGCGAGTCCCTACACATCTCCAACTGGACCGTGTCCTACGCCCCCGACCCCCAGAACATCTACTGGTGAGCAGAGGGGGATGGTGCTGGGGTGGTTCCGTGGGGCCAGTAGGGGCCGCAGTGGGGCTGGGAGGAGACGGAGGTCCTAGGTGTCTCTGGGGTCCGGTCAGGTGTCCAGCCCCAGGGTGACGCCTCTGCCCTCCCAGGGAGCACCTCTCCATCCGCGGCTTCATCTGGTGGCTCCGCTGCCTGGTCATCAATGTCGTCCTCTTCATCCTGCTCTTCTTCCTCACCACCCCGGCCATCATCATCACCACCATGGACAAGTTCAACGTCACCAAGCCTGTGGAGTACCTCAACGTAAGGCCCACACCCCAGCCCTCCACACTGTGCGCCAAGACACAGACCCCAGGCCCCCGATCCCCCCAGCCAAGGGCCTGTGAGGGGCGTGGAACCAGTCTTCCTCCTGCCCAGTCGAGCTCTAGTCCTGCTTTTCCAGCCCAGCCCCGCTAAGAAGGTCCCACATGACCGTGGGCTGCAGACCCCTCTGTACTCTGTCCTCAGGCTTCCTGCCACCTTTCGCCAGGAGAGGCCTCCCTCGGTTCACACTCACCTAGAGAGGCTCCCCAGGAAGAGAGAGCCTGGGTCCATCCCTAATTAATCATGTGACCTCAAACCAAGTCCTTCTCCGCTCAATCTCTCCAACCAAAGCGTGAAGGGCCAGACCAGATGCTTGGCCTCCAAACTTGGATTCTGATGCCTTTTATCCAAAGAAATCTTACATGAAACTCAGTGTGGAAAAGCAAGGTCGCTCAGATGGCAGTGGTGGTGGTAGGGGGAGCTTCTGCTACTCGGTCCTCACTCCCCTTCCAAGCCTCCTGGGAACCTCAAAGTTCACGAGAAGGCACTTTGAAAATCACTGGGTGATAAGAGCATAATAGATAAGACCCAGGCTGCCTGGGTTCAAATCCACCCCCCACCCGTACTTCTTACTGTCTCATTTATTGAATCTCATTTTGCCTCCGTTTACTCATTTTTAAAATGGGGTAATACCATTATTGTAAGAATTAATACATGAAAAATACATGATCAAAAAAAAGACCATCATCAGTGCTTGGCACATAGTAGGTGTTCAGAAATGCTAACTACGAACACAGTTCACGCCGGGATTGTACAGATGGCCCTGCCCCAGAGGTTCTGGGCTTATTTATTCATCTGGCTGCGTCGGGTCTTAGCTGTGGCACGCTGGAGCTTCACTGCGTCACGCAGGGTCTTTCGTTGCGGCGCGCAGATTCTTGAGTTGTGGTGCACAAGACTCGGTAGTTGCGGGATGTGGACTCTCTAGTTGTGGCCCTTGCTCTCCAGAGCATGCAGGCTTTTAGTTCCTCTGAGGCATGTGGGATCTTAGTTGGCCAGTCAGGGATTGAACTTGGTACCCCTGCACTGCAAGGCGTGGTGGGACTTCCCTGGTGGGAAGTCCCAATGTTCTGGACTTCCCGTGAGGCCCTGGGAGCTGGGGGGTGCCCAGGGCTCAGTGGAGGAGGGGGGCGGCAAGCCACAGCAGCTGGGCCCACTAGGCCGTCCCTGCCTGACACGTCCTCCCCACTGCCCGCTGCAGAACCCCATCATCACCCAGTTCTTCCCCACCCTGCTGCTCTGGTGCTTCTCAGCCCTGCTCCCCACCATCGTCTACTACTCGGCCTTCTTTGAAGCCCACTGGACACGGTGAGACACCCCCACACCACACAGCGACACTCCTGGCTGCACGCCCTCCACCTTCAGACCCAGGGCTGGCAGGGGAGGCATGGTGCCTGGGATCCTCACCTTGGGAAGGCCCCCTCCTTCCCAGGGGACCCTCCTGGGACTACAGGAGCTTGGGGGAGCAGGCACGGGGCTGGCTCGCCTGACCTCTGCCCCCACCCCGTGCCCCCCAACCCCAGCTCCGGTGAGAACAGGACCACCATGCACAAGTGCTACACCTTCCTCATCTTCATGGTGCTGCTCCTGCCCTCGCTGGGACTGAGCAGGTGGGTTTCGGAGGAAGGGGTGGGAGCTGGGGTGGGGGACGGCAAGAAGGGAAGCAGCCAGGGGCTCCAGGTCTGGGGCGCGTCCTCAGAGCTCGTGGATGGGACTCTCTCCCCTCTGGTGTTCTGGCTACTCCAGCCCCAACACCTCCATCTCCTCTCCTCCCCTCCCCAGCCTGGACCTCTTCTTCCGCTGGCTCTTTGACAAGAAATTCTTGGCTGAGGCAGCTATCCGGTTTGAGTGAGTGACCAGGGTCCCCAGGGAAGGAGACCAGATTGGAGGGGTGGGCATTTCCCCCATGGGAGGGTGCAGCAAAGCCCCCACCCCTGCGGTGGAGAGGAAGAGGGGCTTATATCATGGTCAGGCATCCCAAAGGTCACTGCCCCCCCCCCCCAACAGGCTGTCTTGGGTGCATACATGGGATGTCCAAGGGTCTGTGTAGGGAACCTCTCTGGATTCTGAGGTCACCCTTAGGGTATATTTGGGGCTTTGGGGCCTACACTCAGGGGCATTTCTATGGTGGGCTCTGGGGCTTGTATCCTGGGACTAACCGTGAGAGCTAGAGCTTCACTCAGGGTGTTTGGAAAGGTCTATAGTCAGATCTTGGTTGTGCTGAAAGTCTCAGGTGCTGCCCCTTTGAGTCTCTCTGGAAGGCTCTTGGGCTCACACCTCACTCAGAATGACCATGGAGGACTCTGGGGCTCACACCTTGGGGTGTTTCTGGGGCACAAGCTCTGGGAACACCACTGAGTCTCAGGCTGTCACCCAGAGGCGTGACTGTGCAGTTCTCTATGGGGTCCCTTCCCTGGGAATCCCTGTGAGGGGGTCTTGGGGACACGTGCCATGGCTGTTTATGTGGGAGCAGGCTCTAGGGGTCTTGCTCTAGGCTGTAGTCATCTTGGGCTCACATTTGGGGTATCATGGGTACTGACAAAGGTCCCTGGGCTCCCCGCCTCTGAAGACTTCTGGGGGAGAGTCTCTGGAGCTGAGTTCTGGAGGTGTCGAAGGCTCATACTCTGGGGTTTACTCTGGGTTAAATTAAGATCTAAGGCAGGGAGCCTTCGGGGTGTTCCTGGGGCTCACAGGGAGGGGGTGGCCGTGGAGATCTCCAGAATCATACCCTGAACACTGGTCTCCTTAGGGGTCTCTAGCACTCTCTCCAGGGGTCTTTATGTGGCACAAGTTCTAGGGATGCCTCTGGGCTCACACACACTGAGGTTATCTTCGGCTTACTTTGGAGGCATCTGGGGGTTCACATTCAGGGGGTGCTGAGACATGGGTGCTTTGAGGGCTCAGCTGGAGGATCCACGTGGAAAAAGGCACCTTGGGGGTGCTGGCACGCTGGCAGTGGGCAGGGGGGCCTCTGGGTCCCCCAAGAGTACAGAGCTGGAGCACTTGGTGCCCGCAGGTGCGTGTTCCTGCCGGACAACGGCGCCTTCTTCGTGAACTACGTCATTGCCTCCGCCTTTATCGGCAACGCCATGGACCTGCTGCGCATCCCGGGCCTGCTCATGTACATGATCCGGCTCTGCCTGGCGCGCTCGGCCGCCGAGAGGCGCAACGTGAAGCGGGTAGGGCCGCCCGGGGCTGCCGCGGCCCGCACAGCACCCCCTGGTGGCCCAACCGGAAACTGCAGCAGCCGTGCTAGAGTGTGGGGGGCCCCAAGGGGCCGGGACCTGGGGAGCCGAGTTCCATGGCCCTGAGTCTTCCCCTTCCCGTCTGGGGCCTCAGTTTTCCCGTGCGTACAGTGACATAGCGTAGCTTAACCCTGAAGGCCCCTCCAGTTCTGACAGTCTAGTGTTCTGTGATGGGAACTGGGGGAGGTCTGGATCTAGACCCAGGGTCCCTCTGCCCTAATCCCACACAGAGGGCTCTGGGCATCCAATTCCCAGGCCCACCAACCCGCCAGCCCCTCATCCCTCGAAGGCCCCTCCCCAGGCCCCATCACTGTACCCACCCTGACCTCTGTCTCAGCCACAGCCCCTCTCTCTCCATCGGCTTCGCCCTGCCCTGCCCTGGACACTGGGTTCCCTTTCCACCCCCAGCTTCTTTCCTGGCCCCAGAGTTCCTGTCCCTTTCCCTCCTCCCACCTGCCTGAGCCCCTCCAGTCTTCCCCTCCCCTCCCCTCCCTGAGCGACCCTCCTGCCCATCTCCCCCCCAGCATCAGGCCTACGAGTTCCAGTTTGGCGCAGCCTACGCTTGGATGATGTGCGTCTTCACGGTGGTCATGACCTACAGTATCACCTGCCCCATCATCGTGCCCTTCGGTAGGCACCGCCGCGCCGGGACCTGGGCCCTGCTCGGGGGGACCCAGGTTCTCTCCCACTCCACTCTAGCAAGGCAGGCCACCCGAGTGGACAGGGCCCTGGCTGGGAGACCGGCCCCTCGGGCCTCCCGCCTGGTCCCTGGCTCAGTCTGGGGCTCGGCCTGGGGGGGCGGAGGGTAAAGCCATCTCAGCTCAGGCTGGCTTCGGCCAGTGTGCTGGGTCCCTGGGCCACATCTCCCCAACACGGCCATATTCCCTCACACCAGCGCCTTCATGCAAGCGGGTATACTTGGACACAGATCACATGCCCACTAAGGAGTCCACACGCACACACAGTCATACACAGGATGCACAGGCACACTTGTACACAGCCCTGTACACTCAGGAAAGACCTTTGGGTTTCAGGGAGGGTTTGGGTCCTTACCTGCTGTAGCTGCACATGTGACCTCGTCAAGTCCCTCTTCTTTCTGAAAAAATTAAGCAGTTTCTCTTCACCCCCATCATTCCCCCATCTGTCCTTTCCCGTCCTTTTCCCCCACTAACACCCTAATCCGTTCACCACCCTCCCTGGTTATCGAAGGCTCCAGACTCCCAAACTAACCACCTTGTCCCCATTTGAAACATCCCGTTCCCTCAACCTCCAGGAAGAGAGACCTTACCGCCTGACTTACCCTCCTCTGTTTAGGGTCAGGGATAGGAAAAAAACACGCAGGAGGGTGCTTGCTGACCCAAGCCAGTGGATTCCTAACAGTGAATTCCTGGTGAGGGGCTGCAGAGTGAGGGGGTTGAAGCAGGGGAAGCTGGGGTTCTGTGGTCCTGCGAGGGGCTTGGGGCTCTATTCTCTACTGGGCCTGGGGCAGAAGAAGTGGGGGGCCAACCCTCCAGTGACCTTGAAAGGCCCCAGGACAAGCCGTGACAGACACACGCAGGCCCGACAGCACTGGTTCCGAGGTCAGGGCCGGTGTGGCTTCCCCCAGGGCTCATGTACATGCTGCTGAAGCACCTGGTAGACAGGTACAATCTCTACTACGCCTACCTGCCGGCCAAGCTGGACAAGAAGATCCACTCGGGCGCCGTCAACCAGGTGGTGGCCGCGCCCATCCTCTGCCTCTTCTGGCTGCTGTTCTTCTCCACCATGCGTACGGGTGAGGGCCGCCCCCCACCCTTGGGGGCCAGGGAGGGGCGGGGGGCAGAGGACACTCCCGCCAGGGTCCAGGCAGAGCAGGCCCCGGGGTGTCGCGGGCTGGGGGCCTGGGAGAAGCCGCAGCATATGGGAGTGTGGGACTGCGTTCAGGAGGAAACCCCTGGGAGGGGGGGCCCGGAGGAGAGATCGCAGCTCTTTCTCTGCCCTTTCCACCCCCCACCCCAGGGTTTCTAGCCCCGACGTCCATGTTCACATTCGTCGTCCTGGTGATCACCATTGTCGTCTGTCTCTGCCACGTCTGCTTCGGACACTTCAAATACCTCAGTGCCCACAACTACAAGGTAGGGGCTAGGGGGCAGGGAGGCGGCCAAGGGCGGAGTCCACGCGCTGGGGGTGGGGGGTGGGGAGCTGAGGGCAAGGGCCTCCTCCCTCACCCACTGACTCATTCCGGGCCCCTCAAGATTGAGCACACGGAGACAGATTCCGTGGACCCCAGAAGCAATGGACGGCCCCCCAATGCTGCCGCTGTCCCCAAATCTGCGGTAAGTGCCCCGCCCCGCCCCCCTGCCCCCCCGCCCCCCCCCTCCCCCGGCCCATGGCCAGGCGCGGGGTGGGGGAAGCATGGCTTCCCCATGCAGCTGGGTGTCTTATCAGTCATCCAGGAGAGGGGGAGCCTGTCCCAGAGCCTGGGGATGGGGTGGGGATCTGGTTCCACCAGCTGGGGGCTCTGCTCCATGTACCCCCCGGAAGGAGAGTTGCTGCCCCTTCCCCCACAGGCCGGGAGATTCCCCACCCCCACCCCCTTCCCCACGAGGGAACGCTCACATTGCCCCCTTCTCCCCCTTCAGAAATACATCGCTCAGGTGCTGCAGGACTCAGAAGTTGACGGGGACGGGGGTCCTGGGAGCTCGGGAGACGAGCCCCCGTCGTCCTCCTCCCAAGACGAGGAGCTGCTGATGCAGCCTGACGGCCTCACGGACACAGACTTCCAGTCTTGTGAGGACAGCCTCATAGAGAACGAGATCCGCCAGTAAGGGAAGGGAGGGCCCTGGCGGCCACGCCCTGCCCCCGCCCGCCCGGCCCCCCACGGACACTAAAAACAAAACGCTAATAATTTATTAGATCTAAAGCCCCTTCCTTCCCCATCCCCTGCTTTCATTAAGGTATTTAAACCTGGGGACTTCACCGCTCTCTCCCCCACCACGGAGGGAGGGTGGGTGCGAACTCCCCCCAACCTCAGTGAGGAGAGCCCCGAGCCGGCCCCGGGGCAAAGAGGGGTGTGGACAGGGTTCCCCCAGATCAGTACCCCCCTGGGCTAGTAGTATGATCAGGAAAGGGTTAATGAGAGCCAAGAGGGATACCTGGTGCCATGGCTGGAGACCTGGGAGGGGCAGACGGACCAGGGGCTGCCCCCCCCAGTTCTTACCTCCCCTCCCCCCAAGTCCCACTGGGATCTAGCACCCCAGGGAATTGGAGCCTCCAGCCCCTAGAGGGTTGCATGAGAAGGGAGAGGGTGCTGAGCGGGAGGAAAGAGTCCAGCTCTGAGCCAGGGGGACTGACCTGGGGGTGGGGGGTGGGCATGGCTGACACTGGAAAATGGGATTTTGCACTGGTTTTTTTGTTTTTTTGGTTTTTTTTTCCTTTAAAATAAAAATGAAAAGCTCCAAGGCGGGTGTCTGATTTGTGTTGCTGCCCTGGACTCGTGGCTGGGGTCCAACCACCTTCTCTTGGTCTGGAGGACCTGCAAGATCAGCATCCCCACATGACCTGGGCAAGAGATTCCTGTGTGTAGTCTCGGCATCTCCATCAGGGAAAGGAGAGGGTAGTGGCAGGGATATGCTGTGTTCACCATGCCAACCTCCCCAGCACCCTCCCCTTGCACCCATGTCCCCTCACCACCACCCTGCCTCTGCAACCTGCCCTGAGGAGATTGTGGGACCTTTCAGACTGGGGAACAGGGACCCAGGCCCACACTCTGAATCACCAAGACCCACACAAATAGGACAGAAATTCAGGGGAGAAAGGCCAGGGAGAGCCACAGATTCCACGCTGGTCCAGGAAGTCTTCCTGGAGGAGGAAGATTCCAGGACAGCTGCTTCCAAACAGAGATTCTTAGCAGGCTGCTCTGGTGGAGGAAAAGTAAGAAAATAGGGCCACAGGAAGGGACCAGATACTGTCATTCTTACTTGTCATTGTTGATGCCATTTACCAAGTGGTGGTTATGTGCCTGAAATTACACTAAGTGACTTCTATGCCTCTTAAATCATATATTCAGAGCTTGCTGTGAGGTCAGGCGTGGGTTTGCTGTGAGAGTTGTATGAGATAATATATGTCAGGTGCCCACTTGGCCCAGTGCCTGGCACAAGGTAAACACCCCATAAATGTCAACTGTAATTAATACTATGCTCATTAATAGGACCTACAAAGCAGGTGTGGTTTTCCTTGTTTTATGGGGAAGGACGCAGGCTCAGAGAGGGTGTGGGGTTTGCCCAAGGATACCAGCCTGGGAGGGATCTTGGAAATGTTCTCCTGAGCATCTCAGGGAACTGGTCCCCAGCCCATCCGTCCCTTCCCCAGTAGTGCCCCCAACAGATCCTCCAGTTCAAAGCTGGTCCATCCTCCTTAGAGGATGAATCATTCATTCATTCACCTTAGAGGTGAATTTGAGATCCAGCTCAAATTCACCTTCTCCAGCAAAGTTCCCATGAGCATTCTGCTCCACACCCCCTCCAGAGGCCCACAATGGTCACAGCGTATACAACAGGAGCCAGAGGACCTGGACTCCAGCCCTGGTTCTGTCGCTCACAGGGGACAGGGGACCTGCGTCTCCTCTTTGAATGTTTCCTCATCAGTAAACTCAGGGAGCATGACCAAGTGACCCCTAAGGCCCTGAAGCATCCTCCTACACACCTGCCACCCACTGCCCACCAGCAGGACCCAGAAAGCAAGAAAGCAAGTCAAAGACCTCCCAGAGGGGAGAGGAGACCTCAGAGGAGGCGGAGAAGGAGGAAGAAATGAGTACCCCAAGGACCTGCAGACTGTCACCAAGAAATGGCCAACAGCGAGGACAGCAGACAGTGGAAAGCCTGATAAAGACTCCCTGTGTGTCCTGATTGTCAGACCTGCAAACCTGGGAAATGTATACCCCAGGGGTATCCCAAAGTCCTGAGGCTGGAGCTGCTGCTGGGCCAAGGGTTTGGGGAAACCAGCCAGCCAGCTGCTGGATGAGCAGAAATTGGCTGAGTTTTCAGCAGGGGCACAGTTTCCAGTGGTCCCCTGAGGCTGCAAAGGGTGTCTCACCCTTGATTCTTCCATCACACCATCCTGAGGACCTACTATGCACTGGTGACAGTGAGGGGCAAGGCTGCCTCCTGGGCATCCACAACCCAGAGGACAAGACAGAGATGGGAGCACTCACTAGGTCTAGCACTGTTCTAGCACTTTCTATGAGTGACTGCAGAGATAACTGGGTTCCGTTCCAGGCCACCACAATAAAGCAAATATCACAGTAAATCAAGTCACAAATTTGGGTTCCCAGTGCACAGGCTGTATATTGTCACCCTGCTTATTTAACTTATATGCAGAGTACATTCTGAGAAATGCTGGGCTAGATGAAGCCCAAGCTGGAATCAAGATTGCCGTGAGAAATATCAATAACCTCAGATACACAGATGACACCACCCTTGTGACAGAAAGCGAAGAGGAACTAAAGAGCCTCTTGATGAAAGTGAAAGAGGAGAGTGAAAAAGCTGGCTTAAAACTCAACATTCAAAAAACTAAGATCACGGCATCCAGTCTCATCACTTCATGGCAAATAGATGGGGAAACAACAGAAACAGTGACAGACTTTTCTTGGGCTCCAAAATCACTGCAGCCATGAAATTAAAAGACACTTGCTCCTTGGAAGAAAAGCTATGACCAATCTAGACAGCATATTAAAAAGCAGAGACATTACTTTGCCAACAAAGGTCCATCTAGTCAAAGCTATGATTTTTCCAGTTGTCATGTACAAATATGAGAGCTGGACCATAAAGAAAGCTGAGCTCCAAAGAATTGATGCTTTTGAACTGTGGTGTTGGATAAGACTCTTCAGAGTCCCTTGGACTGCAAGGAGATCAGTCAATCCTAAAGGAAATAAGGCTTGAATATTCACTGGAAGGACTGATGCTGAAGCTGAAACTCCAATACTTTGGCCACCTGATGCGAAGAACTGACTCATTGGAAAAGACCCTGATGATGGGAAGGATCAAAGGTAGGAGGAGAAGGGGAAAACAGAGGATGAGATGGCTGGATGGCATCACCAACTCAATGGACATGAGTTTGAGTAAGGTCCAGGAGTTGATGATGCACAGGGAAGCCTGGCGTGCTGCAGTCCATGGGGTAGCAAAGAGTCGGACATGACTGAGTGACTGAACTGAGTGCACAGAAAACTTACATTTACATTGTAGTCTATTAAGTGTGCAATAGCACTATTTCTAAAAAAAAAATAATAAATCTACATACCTTAATTTAAAAATACTTTTTTGCTAAAAAATGTTAGGCATCATGTGAGCCTTCAACAAGTCATAATGTTTTTGCTAGTGGAAAGTTCAAAATACCAAAATATGACAGAGTCACAAAAGGAGTAAATGCTGTTGGAAAAATGGCCCCGGTAGACTTCCTTGACCAGAGCAAGGTTGCCACAAACTTTCAATTTGTAAAAAATGTAATATCTTCAAAGTTCAGTGAAATGAGATGGACCTGTCATTGAGTCCTCAGAGGAGCCCTATTCCAACTGATAGATGAGAAGCGTGAGGCCCATGGCCAGGATGTCCCTTGCCCCAGCTAACACAACCTGGACACAGTGGAGCTAAGGCAGGATGAAAAAAACCTTAGGATGCTATGGGAGCTTAAAGACAGGATATCTTGCCTCATTCAAACTTTTTACAGTTAGCTGAGAAAACTGACATGGAAAGGAGAGTAATTAGTCAAGGACCCCAAAATAGGCCAAAATGACTGATGTGGTAGTAGACCCTTTCCCCAGGGGTCATGGAGTTAAGCCAGGAACACCCCCTCGCCTGCTCTGAGGCATGCCAGTGGCCTAACCATGCCAAGAAGAATGTTACGGATTGAATGTCATCCCCCAAAAAGATATATTGAAGTCCTAATCCCCAATACCTCAGTATGTGGCTTTATGTGGAAATAGGGTCATTGCAGAAATAATTAGATAAGATGGGGTCGTGCTGGAAAAGGATGGGTCCCTAATTCAGTACAACTGGTGTCTTTATAAGAACAGGAGAGAGGCACAGTGAAGGCCACGTGAAGCCAGATGCACAGGGTGAATGCCATGTCAGTGGCTTCTGGAATCAAGGAGGCTTTCAAGATAAAAGAGATCCCATTGGGGTGTCAGGGACAGCCCCTACCTGGCAGTCTTGGACGGAAAAAGAGGGACTCAAACTTATCCTGAGATGATGCAGTGAGGGCAGCCAGCCTGGTGGTGGCCCCCAGGGTGGGAGTGCTGGGTCTCCTGTCCCCGCAGGGAGATGGCCCTTGGACTGGTGGGTGGAGACCAGGCAGATAGAAAGGGGCCATTAGTACCAGCACCAGCCTGTGGGGGACAAGTGGGAAGGAGGCAGCTGTTAAAAATGTGCCACTGACTTAGGAATCCCAGGGGATTCTGGGAGAGTTCTGTGGGGGAGGGGTCCTCTACAAACCCCCCACCCCCAGAACCTTCAACTGTCAAGCACCATGCAAGCTACCAGCATGCTGTACTCTCCAGGTAGGCGCTGATGGGGTCTGTCCCACTCGTGTACCTGGCAGACGAGGGCCTCCCCTGCCCCAGGAAGGGGCTGTGTGTCCTTGGGGGTGACTACTCCATCAGACTGGATGCTCCCCAGGCTCAGGAGTTGCGCCTCTTCCTCAGCCAGTCTGGGAAAGAACAGGCCACGGATGGTCAGACCCTCAGGAGAACAGCTTCCTTGTCTCCGCCGAGTTGGGGAGAAGAGAGGGACCAGCCACACTGCTGTCAGAGCCGCCTGGGGAACGGGCTCGTGTGAGGAGAGCCCCCTTGGCCGTGGCCGTTAGGGAAATAAAAGGCACCCTAGACCCAGTCTCCAGGCTTCTTGGGAAGTGTAGGCCAAGGGGAGACCCAAGCCCAGTTTAGACAACATCTTCATTTACTTAATTTACTCTCTGCTCTGAAAATTAAGGTGGTGTCCCTAAATCTTCAGTCTTTCCCAGCACTGGGGTCCCTTCCCGAAATTGAAGGCAAAGGGAGAAGGGAGCGGCAAAGGATAAGATGGTTAGACAGCATCACTGACTCAATGGACATGAATCTGAGCAAACTCAGGGAGATAGTGAAGGTCAGAGGAGCCTGGACATGACCTAGCCCCTAAATCTACAAGTCCCCAGTCTGATGGGAGAAACAAGACAAGCACCCAGGACAAAAATCATCCTATCTCTTCACGCCTTGCTTTCACATATTGCTCTGGCCATCTGCCTCTCCTTCCCCCAGCCAACCTTGTCTGTCTGTCTGTCTCTCTGAGCTTGCCCTTGCCGGGGCCTGAGACATTTGGGGTATAACTGTGGTGGAATGTGCGTGTGTGTGTGTGTGCGCACGCGTGTGTGTGTGTGTGTGCGTGTGTGCGTGTGTGCGTGTGTGAGTCCTCCCTGCCAGCCCAGCTGCTGCGTCAGGCGCGCAGACCAGGACAGTGAGCGATGACCTCTCGGCTGGGTGATGAGCCCGAGGGAAGGCTCCAGGGAGATTAAGAAGACTCATCACCTTGGTTTCCTCTCTGATGTTCTCCAGTTTTCTGGGACACCAGCACCTTCTGTGGTCCTCCCAGAACCCCCCCATCCCAAAAGCTCAGCACACCCACTTTTGGGCACCCACTTGCCCCCACTTTGGGGGCAGCCGGGCAGAGGCCTCGGGGCAGCCCAGTTGGAGGAAGGGCACAGAGGCTTCCCTCACTACATGGGGCTCTAGGCCTTTCACTTAACCCAGGTTTCTCAGCCTCCACCCTCCTGATGTTTGGGGACAGGATAATGTTTTGTCGTAAGACCTGTCCTGTGCAGTGTGGCATGTTTAGCAGCATCCCTGGCCTTTACCCACTGGACGCCAGCAACCCCTGCCCCTGCTCCCCAGTTAAGGCAGCCGAAGCATCTCCTGACAGTGCCCCCGGGGAGAAGAGCTGAGTTACCTTCTCTGGGGGCCCTGGGTTCCACCCACCCAAGTCAGGAACAGCCTCTCCTCCCAGCGACGGCAACACTGGGTGAGGACCGGCCTGGCGGTGAAACGAGCACAAATTCTGGGTTCGTCCTTCCTCTCAGGACCCTCTTCATCTCTGGGCAAAAGAAAAAACACATCCTCCTCCTACACATATACTCCACAGATACACACATGACTCTTTACACACAGAGACACACACACGACACAGACACACAGACACTGCATAGACACACAGACACACTCGACATAGACATACACACGCACATTCTCCATGGAGACAGACACACACACACACACACATGTACTCCACAGATACACGCATACTCCACATACACAGACACACCACGTAAACACAAACGTACATTTTCCACACACACACACAATACTCCACAGATGCGCGCGCGCACACACACACACACACACACCCCTTTCTTCTCTTTCCCCTAGTCAGAGAGAGGGAGAGGGAGCTTCCCGATCATTCCTAAGAGAAGCCCAGAGGGCTTAGGTTGGAAGAGAAAGGGCTGGAGGGGAAAGGGGTGAAGGGAATAAGTCCCAGATTCTCACCCCCACCCACCTACTCTCTCCCCTGCCCCCTACTCTGGTCTTCCACAACCGGAAACCCCCCAACCTTGGTGTCGGACACTAGGGCAGTCCCAACTTTGCACAGGCCTGTCTGGGGGTGGCCTCACTGAGCGGGTGGCATTGAGCCAGAACTTTTCCCAGTGGACAGATGTGAGCATGGGGTCAGGAATGATTCCAAGCAGAGGCACCGAGGCAGCCTGTGCTCCAAGGTGCTGGGCTGGTCGGGGGCAGCCTGGGTGGTTTTGTCGGGCTACTAAGTGGAGAGAACAGGGGTCATTCTTGGACCCAGGGAAGTCCCAGGAGACACTGATGAGGGACTGAAGAATGGGTTTGCTTGCTTGGGGTGGTAAGTTAGGGGGCATCAGGTAAGTTCAGCCACAAATGGCCTGTGACCTCCCTAGTTGACAAGGATGGGGAGGTGGTGCTGGGTCCCCAGGCCTTCCGGCCGAAGAGACATGCCTCCCTCCAGGGCAGTGTGGCGCGAAGGTCACGAGCCTAGCCTGGTCTCTGCGGTCAGACTGAATCCACCTCAACCCTGAGTCTGTGACCTCGCACCAACCCCCAACCTTGGCGCTGCGGCTTCCTGTTCTGGTAACTGTGGGTAATGCACGGCCCTCTCTTGGGCCTGGTGTGCCCTGCAGAGCAGGCGCTCAGGCCCGTCAGCTCAGCTGCTCTGACTCTTCTTGACCAGCTCGAGGAAGGAAGCACAGCTGAGCCCCCGGCTCCTGCCTCTGAGGAGCGCAGCAGCCCTTCGGGGGCCCAATCCGGTCTCCCCTCTAGACAGCCCAGGACCCTCGCCCCTCTCTGCAGCTGCCCCCTTCTTTTCCTCACTCTGGGTTCCTCCCTCACCCCAG
The DNA here is from genome assembly GCF_019923935.1 of Bubalus bubalis. Classification (NCBI taxonomy): domain Eukaryota; kingdom Metazoa; phylum Chordata; class Mammalia; order Artiodactyla; family Bovidae; genus Bubalus; species Bubalus bubalis. The sequence goes on along the minus strand of NC_059158.1, from coordinate 34,167,692 downwards.
GCCCCACTGGGATCTGTTTAACACAGACCACATCCTTCCAGCCTCCCCGCTAAGTGCTTCCTTATTTCAGAAACAGCTGAGAATATGGGGAGATGGGAGGACCGTCCCTGGGCGCCCGGTGGGTAGGACTGCAGATTCAGAATGGGTCTCGCGCTGTGGTCTCAGCTCCTCTTGCCCCTCCTCCGTGCTCTGCCCTGGGGTTCACTGTTGGTGGCAGAAGGGAGTCCGTCCACGGTTAGGGAAGCCTCAGGAAGCGGGTAAGAGCCTGCAGTCCCTGTGCAGGAGGATGGGTCCTGGGTCTCCCCACTGCCGCTGACCCAGGGTCTGTCAGCTGGCCTGACTTTTCCTCTCAGAGGCTCAGCCGTGGGGCCATTCCCTAACTGACTCTCGCCCCTGAGATGCTCCTTTCCTTCTGCCCTCCATCCCTTGACTCTCCGTTATTTCCCCTCTCCCCAAAAGGCAGTGTCTGTTTGCACAGTCTGGAGATCATTAAAAAAAAAAAAACAAACAGCTCTATTGAACTGTGATTCACACACCGTATAATTTACCCATTTAAAGCGTAGGAGTCAGTGGCTTTCAGTACATTCACAGAGTTTTGCAACCATCGCCACAATCAATTTCAGAACCTTCTCATTCTCCCCCTAAAGAAATCCCATACCCTGTAGCCATCAATTTCCAACCCCACAACCCCCTAAGTCCTAGGCAACCATGATTATATTTCCTGTGTCTATATGAATTGGCCCATTTGGAGCACTTTGCATAATTGGAATCATATCATATGTAGTCCTTTGTGACCGCTCTCTTCACTTAGCCAAGTGTTTTTAAGGTTCATCTCAGTGCTTCATTTCTTTTCATCGTCCACGTATTCCTCATTTTGCTTGTCCATTCATCAGCTGATGGACATTTGGGTTTCCACCCCCCCCCACGTTTTGGCTATTGTGACTAATCCTGCTGCTATAAACATTTGTGTACAGGTTTTTGTATGGACAGATGTTTTTAAATTTTATTTACTTATTTATTTTTGGCTGCACTGAGTATTGCTGCACGCAGGCTTTCCCTAGTTGTGATGAGTGGGGCAGGGCTCTAGTTTCAGCGCACAGGCTTCTCACCGCAGTGGATTCTCTTGTTGCGGAGCGTGGGCTCGCTAGCCGTGCCGCACAGGCTTAGTTGCCCCGACTCACGTGGAGTCTTCCAGAACCAGGGATTGAACTCATGTCCTCTGCGTTGGCAGGTGATTCTCAACCACGGGACCACCAGGGAAGTCCTGGACGTATTTACATACTTTCATCTCCCTTGGGTATATATACCTAGAGGTGAAATTTCTGGATCATGTGGCAACTCTGCGTTTAACTGAGGAGCTGCCAGACTATTTTCCGAAGTGGCTGCACCCTTTCACATCCCCACCAGGAGTGTCTGAGAACGCCAATTTCCCCACATCCTCACCAACACGTCTCATTACCAATCTTTTGGATGAGAGCTGTCCTAGCAGGCTTCCCTGATAGCTGAGATGGTAAAGAATCTGCCTGCAATGTGGGAAACCCGGGTTCGATCCCAGGGTCGGAAAGATCCCCTGGAGAAGGGAATGGGAACCCACTCCAGTATTTTTGCCTATAGAATTCCATGGACAGAGGAGCCTGGCAGTTTATAGTCCATGGGGTTGCAAAGAGTCAGACATGACTGAGCGACTAACACTTAACTTTCAGTGGGTGTGAACTGACCTTGACTTGCATTTGTCTGGTGAATGGTACCAAGCATTTTTCATGTGATTATTGGTCATTTGTATATCTTCTTCAGAGAGACTCCGATTCAGATCCTTGGTCCATTTTTTTTTCTCCCAAGGTTTATTGAGGGCATGGGGGTCTACAGGGAAGCCCAGTACCTGTGGGGAAGGCCTGCTGTCAGTCTGGAGGGCAGCGGCCTGGCAGGCAGCTGGAGAGAGGGGTCTCCAAAACCTGGGTTTACTTGAAAGTGTGGCTCTCGGCTCCACCATGCCCAAAACCTTTGGGTCTGAGCATGGCCGCATAGCAGGGCCTGCCTTCATGTTCCACCTGATCCCCGCCCCGAGGTAGGCATCTTCCCACATCTCTCACGCTTCAGGCAAGGCCAATGCCAGTCCTTCCCCAGGGATGTCACCCATTTAGCAAAGTACACCTCCTTGTTGCACACAGGGCACCTGGGCACGGTGGCGCCGGATTCGGGGCAGGCGACTGGGCCGGAGCAGGTTGGAGCGCTGGACTCCTTTGTCCATTTTTAATGGGTTATTTGTCCTTTGATTGTTAAGCAGAGACCGTTTTTGACAGAGGGATTGCGGCCCGCATAAGCCAGAACCGACTCAGGGCCAAGGGCGTGGGCCAGCACCACAACGCCCAGAACTACAACAACCAGAGCTTTGAGGAACTGCGAGCACTCTGCCTACGGAGGGGAGAGCTGTTCGAGGACCCCTTTTTCCCTGCAGAACCCACTTCACTAGGCTTCAAGGAACTGGCACCCAACTCCAAACACGTGCAGAACATCAGCTGGCAGCGGCCCAGTGTGGGCACCGGGAGGGGAGGCGTGGACTCCCGGGGGATGGGACGTGTAGTGATGCCCCAGTCGCTTGCATAATTTCCAATCCCTCACCGCCCTCTCTTGGCTCTGCCCTGGATTCCACCTCCATTCGGGTTCAGGATGGTTCTGGAAGTGCTTAAGTAAAACCTCTCAGATGACCCTGGGAAGGTCACTCACTGAGTTTTGCCGTCACAGCTTACACCTACGCCAGCCTCCCCCCTCCACCCCATCTCCCCCATCCACGTTTCCCCTAGAATCCAAGAGGCAGGCAGCATTCCCCGAGGAGGTAGGAGGGAGGTTAAGAGGGGATGGCTTGGGCTCTCTGAAACCTTTCTCCCTTCTCTGCAGCAAATCACAAGCAATCCTCAATTCATCGTGAATGGGGTCAGCCCAACCGACATCTGCCAGGGCGTGCTCGGTGAGTGGGGAGCGGGAAAGCCTGCGGTGTCTTCTGGAGCTGGGGAACTGGGACCCCAAGGCTCAGACAGCTCTTCTGTTTCCCTGCTCCTCCCCTAAGCCAGATGCCACCCCCTCCTGCTGCCATCTGGGTCTGGGAATAAGCAGGGTGCTATATTCGTTATCGGGCTTTCCAGGTGGCTCAGCAGTAAAGAACCTGCCTGCAGAAGACCCAAGTTCAATCCCAGGTTGGGAAAAATCCCCTGGAGAAGGAAATGGCAACCCACTCCAGTTTTCTTGCCTGGGAAATTCCATGGACAGAGGAGCCTGGTAGGCTACAGACCATGGGGTCACAGAGTCCAGCACGACTTAGCGACTGAACAGCAACATATTAGTTATTAATTGCTCCAAGACTCAGTGACTTAAAGCAACAACAAACATCTATCATCTCACAGTTTCTCCGGGGCAGGAATTAGGAAGCAATAGAGCTGGGTGGGTCTGGCTCAGGGTCTCTCATGAGGTTTCACGGGAGCTGGAGGGTCCCCTTCCGAGATGGCACGCTCACGTGGCAGAAGGCCTCGGGTCCTTGCCATGTAGCTTCTCTGTAGGACACTCGAGCGTCCCCACATGGTAGCTGGCATCCCCCAGAGTGAGTGGCCTGAGACAGAACAAGGAGGAGGCTAGACTGACTTCGCCAGCTGGTCTCAGGAGAAACAGGCGGTGACCTCCCCAGGTTCTGCTGTTAAAAGCAAACGAACCTGCAGGGACTTCCCTGGTGGTCCAGTGGTTAAGACTCTGTGCTTCTCCTGTAGAGGGGCATGGGTTCAATCCCTGGTCCAGAAACTAAGATCTCACATGCCACTCAGCCAGGAAAAAAAAAAAGCATGCATGCGTGCAATCCAACTCCCATGGAAGGGAAGGGGAACTAGCCTTCTGCTCTTGGAGGGAGGGCTGTAGAAGGACTTGTGGACACATTTTAAAGTCCCTGCAGGTGCTCCGACTTCCTCAGTCTAAGGTATTAGGTGAAGGAGAGCTGCTCTCACGTGGGCTCCCACCACCGGTTCCCATCCTCCGCTTGGACTCTGGGGCACACACAGGGGAATGCGCAGTCCTGCTGTCTTTCCAGGAGACTGCTGGCTGCTGGCCGCCATTGGCTCCCTCACCGCGTACCCCAAACTGCTGTCCCGTGTGGTGCCCAAGGGGCAGAGCTTCAAGAAGAACTATGCTGGCATCTTCCATTTTCAGGTGAAGGACGATTAGAAAGCCAGAGTTGATTTATGTTTGAGGCGTGTGCATGTGTGTGTGGAGGCTGTGTGAGAGACAATTAGTACATGCTTTGAAGCTTACCTTTCCCCTTTTCTTTTGGAAAAAAAAAATGATATCTATCAGGGTAGATTTTTGCCTAATTATTAGAGAAATATCCTCTCACTAAAGAAATTGTGTAAGCTAAGCTTTTAAAGCCCCAAAAGAAAATAGTTGTATTGGTTTGTGATTCTCCCCCTCTATCTCTTTCTCCTGCTTCTCACTGTGTCGTGTCTCTCCTTCTCTCAGTAGAAACACACATATATGTATCAATATACTCATGTATATGCATGTGTTTGTCTGTCAACATCTATGACATGGGAGTTTCGCATAATTTTTGTAATCTACTCTTTAAATTATGCAACATGTGGACAAATTCCTCGGGTCATAAAAAAATATTTCTGAAAGTCATAAGACTTTTTCCGAATCACAAGACCTCAGAAATAAAAGACCAGCCAAGGTCCAAAGGCAGGTGGATCCCTCTGGAAGCCACGGCAGAACCTGACTAGAGGCTGGAGGGCTTGTCAGATCTTTCAAGCTTTTCTTGAGGTGGGTGGGCTCTCTGTCACTGGTGTGTCATTGAATTGGCCACCAGGGGGCACTCGTGTAACAGTCCTCTTGCAAGGAGAGGGGAGTGGGTGTGTGTGTGTGCACACGCGCGCGCGCACTCACGTTTGGAAGGGGGCCTGGGGCAGACAGATGCCCACACCCCGCTGACACCCACCTTGCTACCCCCAGATCTGGCAGTTTGGGGAGTGGATGGACGTAGTGGTGGATGACCGGCTGCCCACAAAGAATGGCAAGCTGGTGTTTGTGCACTCAGCGGAGCGCACTGAGTTCTGGAGTGCCCTGCTGGAGAAGGCATACGCCAAGTGAGTGCCTAGCCAAGCGACTGGCCTGGCCTCCAAGCCTGCCCTGACCGTTGGCAGTGACGGAAGCACCTGGAATCAGGGGAAGAGGCAGGGGGACCGCGGGGCATCCCTCACTTCCCTCCCCGCCCCCTCTGAGGTCCAAGCTTACAACCAGCCCACCTCCCAGACAGAGCCCAGACAGTGCCTTCTCTGTGCCCGCAGGCTGAACGGATCGTATGAAGCTCTGTCGGGGGGCAACACGGTGGAGGGCTTTGAGGACTTCACAGGGGGCGTGACGCAGAGCTTCCAACTCCAGAATCCCCCTAGGAACCTGCAGAGGATTCTTAGGAAGGCTGTGGAGCGATCTTCCCTCATGGGCTGCTCCATCGAGGTAAACCACGCTTGGTCTCGCTTCGGGGCATTTGCACCTGGTGTTGCTTACACCTAGAAAGTTCTTTCTCCAGATACCTGCATAACTAGCCCCTTCTCATTCACATTTCCACTCCAGTGCCCCTCCCTCAGGCTAGTCTTCCCTGTCTTAGCTGTTCCTACTCCTGTTTTCCTCTCTACTTTGTTTTGATTTTTTTCCCCAACATTTATCACAGTCAGAAACTGTCATACTTGTTAATGTGTATATTCATGACCAAACTTCTCCAGACAGTTTCCATATTCCACGAAGGCATGTCCAACTCCTTGCGACCCCATGCACTGTAGCCCGCCAGGCTCCGCTGTCCATGGGATTTCCCAGGCATGAACACTGGAGTGGATACTGGAGTGGGGGATCAAACCCAGGTCTTCTGCCCTGCAGGGAGATTCTTTCCCATCTGAGCCACCAGGGAATCCCTTCCATGAAGGCAGTGACCTTATTTGTCTCTTTGACTGCTGATCCTGGGACTTCAGGTGGTACTTGGCATACAATAGATTCCCAACACATATTTGTTCAAATAAACAAATAAACCCAGAGTGCCACTGTGAGGCTTCCCTGATGGCTCAGCCTTAAAGAATCTGCCTGCAAGGCAGGAGACGCAAAAGACTTGGTTCAATCCCTGGGTGGGGAAGATCCCCTGGAGGAGGAAATGACAACCCATTCCAGTATCCTTGCCGGGACAGAGGAGCCTGGCAGGCTACACTCCAAAGTGTCACAAAGAGTCAGACATGACTGAGTGACTGAGCACAAGAGTGTCACTATAAGACCCAGCAGTTGCATTCTTGGGCATTTATCCCAGAGAAATGAAAACTTAGGTCAGTCAGTTCAGTCGCTCAGTCGTGTCCGACTCTTTGCGACCCCATGAATCGCAGCACGCCAGGCCTCCCTGTCCATCACCAACTCCCGGAGTTCACTCAGACTCAACGTCCATCGAGTCAGTGATGCCATCCAGCCATCTCATCCTCTGGTGTCCCCTTCTCCCTCTGCCCCCAATCCCTCCCAGCATCAGAGTCTTTTCCAATGAGTCAACTCTTCGCATGAGGTGGCCAAAGTACAGGAGTTTGAGCTTTAGCATCATTCCTTCCAAAGAAATCCCAGGGCTGATCTCCTCTAGAATGGACTGGTTGGATCTCCTTGCAGTCCAAGGGACTCTCAAGAGTCTTCTCCAACACCACAGTTCAAAAGCATCAATTCTTCGGTGCTCAGCCTTCTTTACAGTCCAACTCTCACATCCATACATGACCACAGGAAAAATGAAAACTTAGATCCACACAAAAGCCTGTGCCCAAATGTTTAAAGCAGGTCTATTTGTAATAACCAGAACCTGGAAACGACTTAGATGTCTTTCAACGGGTGAACAGTTGAACAGACTGCAGTGAACGCATTTAGGGGATGCTGCCGCTAAGTCACTTCAGTCGTGTCCGACTCTGTGCAACCCCGTGCGACCCCATAGACGGCAGCCCACCAGGCTCCCCCGTCCCTGAGATTCTCCAGGCAAGAACACTGGAGTGGGTTGCCATTTCCTTCTCCAATGCATGAAAGTGAAAGTGAAGTTGCTCAGTCATGTCCAACTCTTAGCGACCCCATGGACTGCAGCCTACCAGGCTCCTCCATCCATGGGATTTTCCAGGCAAGAGTACTGGAGTGGGGTGCCATTGCCTTCTCCATGCTACTCAGCAATAAAAAGACATGAACTGTTGACACACACAACTTGGATGAGTCTCAAGGAAATTCTGCTGAATGAAAAAAGCCAATCCCCAAAGGTTCCATACTGTACGATTGCTTATATGACAGTGTTGAAATGACAAAATTATTTTTTTTAATCTATTTTTTTTTGGCTGTGCTGGGTCTCCATTGCTGTGCAAGTTACTCTCTAGTTGCAGCAAGCAGGGGCTACTCTCTAGTCCTCACTTCGGCTTTTCCTTGTTGTAGATAGGGCTCCCAGGCTTCAGTAGCTGCAGCTCTAGAGCACAGGTTTCATAGTTGTGGCTGCGGGTTTAGTTCCCCCAAGGCATTTGGGATTTTCCCAGATTGGGGATGGGACCGTGTCTCCTGCATTGGCAGATGGATTCTTTACCACTGAGCCACTTAGGGAAGGCCTTGAAATGACAAAATTCTTGAAAAATGGAGAACAGATTAGGAGTTGTCAGAGTTTAGGGAAGACAGCCATAAGAGGTGATTGTTGGCTATATCAGGGCAACAATGGGATGTTAGCAGTGATGGAAATGTTTGGTTTTGTGACAGTGGTGGAGGATACAGAGCACAATCATATAATAACAATGCATAAAACATACACAAGTGAATACTAGTAAAAGAGGAGGCATCTGTATTAGATCAACAGATTGTGTCAACATATTCATTCTGGTTTTTATACCGTGCTATAGGGACTTCCACGCTTCCACTGCAGGGGACACAGGTTCAATCCCTGCTGGGGAACTAATATCCTGTATGCTGTATGGCATAGCTAAAAAAATGAAACAGAACAAAAACCCTTGATATCATGCTATAGCTTTTTTTTTTTTTAGCAGTTTTAAAAAACTAATTACTTATTTTTATTTGGACAGCACTGGGTCTTCACTGTGGTGTGTGGGCTTAGTCGCCCCACAGTATGTGGGGTCTCAGTTCCACAACCAGGGTTTGAACCCTGGTCCCGGGCAGTGGAAGGTGGGTTTTTAACCACCAGACCACCAGGGAAGTCCCTGAGCTATAGTTTTGGAAGATGTTACTGATGTAGATCCTATACACAGGATCTCTCTGTATCATTTCTTAAAATCGCTTGTGAGTCTGCAAGCATTTGAAAAGGCAAAGCTTAATTAAAAAAAAAAAAGTGTACCCAGATCTAAATAAGAAGAAAGTCCTAAAAAGAGGGGATAATATATACACGTCTAGCTGATTCACTTCACCGTACCTCTGAAACGAACACGACATTTATTGTAAAGCAACTCTTCTCCAATAAAAATAAGTTTTAAAACAGGGAGTTCAGAGAGTTGTCACCTGTCTTCAGGTGTCCCCGTCCCCCTGACCAGCTCCTGAGTTCCTCTCAAGCCCTCTGTGTTCTGCAGGTCACCCACGAACATGAGCTGGAGTCCTTGACGCAGGGTATGCTGGTGAGAGGACATGCTTACTCAGTGACCGGCCTCCAGGACGTGAGTCTGACCCCTGCAACCCCACCCAGAGGGGTGCGAGAAGGAGGACTTCTTTGACCCTACGCCCCTGACCTCTGCCCACAACCCACCCAGGTCTCCTACCAAGGCAGGACAGAAACACTGATCCGAGTCCGGAATCCCTGGGGCCGGATTGAGTGGAATGGAGCCTGGAGTGACAAGTAGGTGGCTCGCCAGCACTCTGGGGGCAGAGGGGCAGAGCAACACCGCAGGCCCCACCCCCACGGAGCAAAGCCATGCCACCGAGAGATTCTCCATCTAACCAGGACTCTCAAGTAGCTCAGGGGTGAGGGGAGCCCTGAGGGAGGAACGAGCTCTGCTCCCCGACCTGTCTCTGCTCCAGTGCCAAGGAGTGGGAGGAGGTGACCCCAGATGTCCAGAGGCAGCTGCTGCACAGGAAGGAGGACGGGGAGTTCTGGTCAGTCCCATGCCCACCCCCTTCATCCTCCTGCCGCCCATCGCACCCGAGCCTTGGACGGGGAGGTTCTGGGGGGCCCGTGGTGTGGCTGAGCCAGTGATGGCTCTGTGCACCTCCCACCACAGGATGTCCTACCAAGATTTCCTTGGCAACTTCACCCTCCTGGAAATCTGCAACGTGATGCCCGACCCGCTCTCCGGGGACTACAAGAGCTGTTGGCACACCACCTTCTACGAGGGCAGCTGGCGGAGGGGCAGCACCGCAGGGGGCTGCCGGAGCTACCTGGGTGGGCTGGGCGGGGTGGGGGGCGGAACTCGGGGCAGGGAGTGGGTGATAGGCCACTGACTGACTGCACAACCAGGCTCAGGGGCCCAGGGGCAAGCGCCATCAGGTGCCACTGGGCCCTGTGAGGAGGCGGGCGTGTGGCCTGGAAGCCTGTCCACCCCGGGAAGGGCAGGGCCATCCTGACCTGCTTCCTCCACAGACACATTCTGGACCAACCCCCAGTTTAAGATCTGTCTCCCCGAGGAGGATGACGACATAGAGGACGATGAAGCCGTCTGCACCTGCCTGGTGGCCCTGATGCAGAAGAACTGGAGGCGAACGAGGCCGCACGGAGCCCAGCTGGAGACCATCGGCTTCGTCATCTACTCGGTGGGTGCCCAGCTGGTCCCCTGGCCACTATTGCTCCCGCAGTGGCCTCACCCCCCAAACCACTGCCCACCCCACAGCCCCAGGACTAGGACACCCTCCCTTCAACCACCTCCACACCCCTAGCTCGCTCTTTCTTCTCCGCTCCCCACAATGTTGTGTTCGTTTCAGGTGTACAAAAAAGTGGATCAGTCGTATTTAGACACATACCTACTCTCTTCCCACATAGGTCATTACATAGTATTGAGTGGAGTTCCCTGTGCTGAACAGGAGATCCTTATTGGTGGTGGTGTTTAGTTGCTAAGTTGTGTCTGACTCTTCAGCGACCCCATGGACTGTCCATGGGGTTTCCCAGGCAAGAGTACTGGCATGGGTTGCCATTTCCTTCTCCAGGGAAACTTCCCTGACCCAGGAATCCAACCCGTTACTCCTGCCTCGTCTCCGGCATTACCGGCAGGTTCTTTACCGCTGAGGCCCTGGGGAAGCCAGGTCCTTATTAGTTAGTTACCTATTGTAGTTACAGTAGTGTGTGTATATCGATCCCAATCTCCCAGTTTATCCCTACCCCCCCAACTCCCTGCCCTGGCTTTTTCTTTAGGGTGTGTTGAGCTTTTAAGGCAGGGCTGACAGTTTTCTTTCCAAATTTTTTACATTGAAAACTCTTAAGGAGGGACTTCCCTAGAGGTCCAGCGCGAGGGACACCGGTTCTATTCCCAGTTGGGAACAAAGATCCCACATGCCACGAAGTGTAAACAAAAAGGAAAAAAAAAGAAAAGGAAAAAAACACTTAAGGAGCACTTCCTTTGTACCAGGCATTGTTCCAAGGACCTTTCAAATAGTAACGCCTTTAATAAAAAGGAAGGAGACCGGGAGCCAGGGGCAAGGTCATGTCCAAACTCATACCAGTTTCGACACACTCAGAAATTTCCCCACAGCTCCCAAACCTCCAGAGTCACCCCATCAAGAACATGGAGTCTGGCCAGGAAAAACCCCTGACAAGTGTTTCCCAAGCTGTGCCTTGCAAAATCCTAGAAACGCCCATTTGTCCTTTCACTTACATAGTCAACAGTATCCATGGAGCACCTTCTGTATGCTCAGTCATGAACAAAAGCAGACTTGAGCCTTGCCCTCCTCCTAGGCTGTGTGTCTCTCAGGTTAACAGACACACCCCAAGCCATTTCTAAGGTTAGATGCGACCCCTCCCGGAAAGGCTGCCTTCTCTACACCCACCCAGAGCTCCCCTGGGCCATTAGTACATTAAAGGTTCTGCAGGAACCTATATTTCTGCAGGAGAGCAATGTATTTATCTTGGTTTAAGTCACCTTTTTATAAAGCATCTTTTATAGAGCACCTTTTTAATGAGCACCTTTGTGCTCATTACTGGGTTTCTATGAACTTCCTGGGAAAAATGAGCACTCCATGGAAAATGCTCTCCCCGTGTTTTTCCCCAGTTCTCCAACTGCTTAGCAGTGTAAGACTGGGTGAGTTAGTTCACCACCTCTGGGGGATTTCCTTTCCATCCTTAACCTGAAGTGATCAAATATCCTCTTTGCAAAACTCGGTATAAACCATACTTGGCTGTCCAAAGCAAAAGGAAAGATTATTAAAGCTAGGACTTAACAGCTCTTAGATCCCATGCACCTCCCCACACTGGTGTCCCAGGGCCCTTATTAGCAGCCCCTCCCCTGCTGAACACACACAGCCTGACTTCCATAGACCTGAGCCCCTTAGCCATCCTGGGGATCTGACCTCCCTCTTTCTTCCCTTCCCAGATCCCAAAGGAGGTACCGAAGACGAGGGGCTTGACATCCGGCAGACACCCACCCCATTCCCGGCTGCGTGTAGATGGGCCAGGGGTGGAATTCAGTGAAGGGTCTGGGGGCCACTGGGTCAGGATTCCAGCCCCCTTGGGCCCTGGGTGGGAGTCAGGGAAGGAAACCACCACTGGAGTTACCTGCCAGCCACAGCAGCCCCCTAACTGTGCCCAGTGGGCCTCACTGTGGGGGTCCCTCTCTCCCTGCCCTCTCCCCGAGGACCCTGGACCCACCTGCAGGGCACGTACAGTTTCAGAACCTCCAGGATGTCCACTTGAAAAAGGACTTCTTCATCAAGTACCAAGACCTGGGTTTCTCGGAGATTTTCACCAACTCACGGGAGGTGAGCACCCAGTTCCAGCTGCCCCCAGGGGAATACATCATCATCCCCTCCACCTTCGAGCCACACAAGGACGCTGACTTCCTGCTGCGGGTCTTCACCGAGAAGCACAGCGAGTCCTGGTGAGGGGCCCCACCTCACTGCTCCAAGGCCACCTGCCCCCCACCCCGAGCTGTAGGATGTCATGCTCAGGGATCAGTCATCCGGTAGGCCCCCCTCCCCGCCGCCACCGACACTCTGTCCCTAATTTACAGTCAAGGAAACTGAGGCACAAGGCAGGGAAGTCCAAGGTAGTAGCAGAGACAGAATTGGAACCCCAGTCCCATGGCACCCATTCCCTATTGCTTCAGATACACATGACCTCCCCACCTTCCCCCTAGAGTCCCTGTTTCCCTGAACCAACCCCTGCTAACTCCACGCCTTCATCCACTTCTGCCCAGGGAACTGGATGAAGCCAACTACGCTGAGCTTCTCCAAGAGGTGAGGGGAGGCCATGGGGTTGGGGGTTCGGGGCAGTATGTGTGGGTTGGGGTATGAAGGAACGCTCTGGACCGTGTCCCTCTCCCACCCCTTTCCCTCCAGGAGAACATCTCTGAGAGCGACATGGACCAGGACTTTGTACGTTTGTTTCACATAGTGGCCGGTGGAGAGGTGAGAGGCAGAGGTCTGGGGGTGCTGAAAGGAGGTGACTGGGGGCTGAAGGAGCCAGACGGAGAGTTTACGATCCCCTTCCTAGGGCAAGGAGATAGGCATGTATGAGCTACAGAAGCTGCTCAACAAGGTGGTCTCCAGATGTGAGTCTTCCGCCCGCTACAATCCTTCTCTTAATCACCCTTAATCACCCCTGCCCTCCTCCCCATCCCAGCAACACTCAGCCACCCCTCCCCTTCTTTCTGCCCCTCCCTCCCTCACAGTCAAAAACTTCAAAACCAAGGGCTTCAGCCTGGACGTGTGCCGCTGCATGATCAACCTCTTGGATGTATCTTCCCGTCCAGTGGACCGTCCTGCCCAGTGCTATCCTGCCCGAGCCCCCTACCCCTGAGCCTGGCCCCAAGGTGGCCACCTCTCTGGCCAGCCATGCCCTCCTTCTGGATGGGGATTAGGCTCTGGGGTGACAAAAGACGCCAGCTCTTCTGGCTGTCACCACAGATACCTACAGGGCCCTTTGGTCTTGGTCCCCATCTCAGTGAGCTGCTCTGCTTCCTAGTCCCCGGAACGTCCTCCCCACCCTCTCCCCTGATATCCTTGACTGCCTCTCCTCTCAGAAAGATGGCTCTGGCAAACTGGGGCTTCAGGAGTTTCAGGTCCTGTGGAGAAAAATCAAGAAATGGACGGTAAAGGGCATTGAGAGGGCAGTTTATGGGAGTGAGAGAGGTCCTTGGAGGAATGAGGACTAGGAGGTCTAACAAAGATGAAACTGTAACAGGAGCCCCTGACTAGACATGCGTGTGTACACACACACACACACACACATACACACACACACACACACACCCTAGGACGGAGTTGTTGACATGCTGCCACATGAAATAGTCAAAATGTTCCCGGGACTTTCCTGACAGTCTCAATGGTTGGGACTTCTTCCAATATGGGGGGTGTGGATTGGATCCCTGGTCAAGAAACTAAGATCCCTGCCCTGCAATGTGGCTAAAAAAAAAAAAAAAATTCAATAACCAGCAGAGTCTAGGTATCAACTAACATAAAGGATACAGGCAGAGAGCCCTGAGCAAGGTGCCAGGAGCCAGCTCTGTGGTCACCAGGCGATAGGAATATGGGAGCTCAGGTGTAGGCCGGTGGGGGACGGGGCACGGGGGCTCCTGGGGACTTGGGTGGTGGTTGTGAAGCATTTCACCCCTTGTGAAGCATTGTGCCCTGCACACGGCCCTACCACAACTGCCTGTCCCTTCAGGACATCTTCCGAGAGTGTGACCAGGACCAGTCAGGCACCTTGAACTCCTATGAGATGCGCTTGGCAGTTGAGAAAGCAGGTGGGCTAGGGGTGGGGCAGGGTCTGGGGGCTTGGATGGGGGAGGCAGCGGCCAAAGGGCTGGACTCTCTCCTTCCACACCCCTCCCTCTCCCAGGCATCAAACTGAACAACAAGGTCACGCAGGTGCTGGTGGCCAGGTATGCGAATGACAACTTGATCATGGAGTTTGACAGCTTCATCAGCTGTTTCCTGAGGCTGAAGGCCATGTTCAGTGAGTCAGCCGGGCACCTGCCCACACCCCAGCCCGGGCCATTGGACCACCGGCCTTCTCCCGCATACCTTCGAGAGAAGCACTGCTCCAGAACCCTCCCCTCCACAGGGCGCAGACAATCTGGGTTCAAATCCCAGCCCCACCATTGCGGGCTCTGTTGCCTTGACCAAGTCACTGTATCTCTCTGTGCCTGTAATGTAGATAATAGCGCTGCCTGCATAGGACCATGGTGGAGGTTAAATGCGATAGTATTTAGAGAGCACTCAGAACTGGCCGTGGTTCAGAGCAAGGCTCTAGGAAGGAGTCCTTATCATTAACTCCCTACTGGACTGGGGATGTAGCTGGAGAGAGGGATACCCTTTCTGACCTCTGCCCTAGTTGAGAATGGGTGACCACTGACTTACCTCCCAACCATCCTCCCTTTGCCTCCTCACTGAAACAGCGTACTTTCTAACCATGGACCCTAAGAACACTGGCCAGATTTCCCTGGACCTGAACCAGGTACATGGAAGGGCTCTCAGGCACCCCCACCCATGGCTCCGCTACCCTTCCCTCTCTATGGACATCATGCCCCACCCCCACCGCTCCCATCTTCTGATGTTCTTCTCACCCCACAGTGGCTGCAGATAACTATGTGGGGTTAGAGGCACTGCAGGATCCTGACTTCCTTCCACCACCTGCACCACCACCAGCCCCCCAGGGCTTCTGGCCTGGGGTTGGTGTACTCCCTGTGGCACTCAGCTCTGCAGCCTCTGCTGATGGAATGGACCCTTGGATGCCAGGCTCACTCCATCAGCGGGCCTCCGGGCCCACCCTCCCGGGCCCACCTTCCCCACTCAAAATGCTTTTCTTTTACCCCAACCAGGCTTCCAGTGGCTGGATTTACTCCACAGTTTCCTCCCTCTCCAAGTATATTTCACTACAAGTGAAGTTACACTTTCCCCAGTGTCCCCAGCTGGGGAGGTGGTCCACGCTTTCCACTCTGCTCAGGCTCCCCTGTTTCACGGCCCCTTCCTCCTCCCCCTCACTGGGTGTGGGGGGCATTAATATAATGACCAACACATGCCGCTGGCTTCTGTGTCTCTGTGTTTCTATGTCAGGAAGAGGCTGGTGGGGGTGTAAGTCGTTTCCTCAGCACCAAAAAGGAGGAACCCAGAGCTCTCCGTTGGGGTGGTACCACACCCCTGACCTGGGAGCGTTTCAGTTCAGTTCAGTTCAGTCGCTCAGTCCTGTCCGACTCTTTGCGACCCCATGAATCGCAGCACGTCAGGCCTCCCTGTCCATCACCAACTCCCGGAGTTCACTGAGACTCACGTCCATCGAGTCAGTGATGCCATCCAGCTATCTCATCCTCTGTCGTCCGCTTCTCCTCCTGCCCCCAATCCCTCCCAGCATCAGAGTCTTTTCCAATGAGTCAACTCGTTGCATAAGGTGGCCAAAGTACTGGAGTTTCAGCTTTAGCATCATTTTGGAAATGCAATATTGTCACAGAGCTAGAGGGCACTGTTGGCATTTACGGGCAGTGCTGGGGATGCTAAAGGCAAGGAATGCCCCATCACAGCGTGGTACCTGGAGCAACATCCTAGGGGAGAGCTGAGCCGCCGGACACTGAGCCTCCCCTCCCATCTCCTCCCTCAGACTGGAATCTCCAAAGATGTCACTGCTGCTGTCTCAGAGTTCAAAAACCCTACAGGAGTCAGCCAGTCATAGAAATGCACTGAGCCTCCTGGATGTGTGGCTGGGGAGGAGTGGGGGACTGTGGCCACAGATTAGTTCATTCCTGCCTTAAAAGGTATTCAAATTCAAATCATTCTTATTGTTTAAAAACTGCTGCCTGGCTATTGTCCTCACCCAGAAGGATGGCAGGATCCTTAGTCCACCAGTCCTTGACCTTGGAGTCTCTGCCTCAGATGCCTCCAGCTTCCAGCCCCTAGACCCCAGCCTCCTGCTACAGTGGGAAGACTGAGACCAGCAGCAGTGCCCGCAGCTACACTTCTCTCAACCTTCCAGATCTCCCTGTGGCTCTCTCCCCCACCCCTGCCCCGGGTAACTGTGCTTGGGAGCTTTGCAACCTCTTGCATAGACACAGCCTCTAAATTCCTTTAGAATAAAGTCTAATGAATCTAAACCCCAATGAATTGTAATCCTTCCCCGCTCTGTGTACTTTGAGCTTCCCAGGGTAGCTGGCTTCGTTTCCTCCTGCACTAAGAACTCAAGAGGCTTCCTTCTATTTGCATTAAACCCACCCATTCCTCTTAGGCTTGGGGGTGGGGGGTGGGGGTGGGATTCCAGTCTTCCTGGATCTGGTGACCAATTCCCAGCACCAGCCCTGCCCCTTGTCACCTTTGTAACAACCACCCACTGCTCCATTGCCTCCCCCATCGCCTTGGAGCAATCATTTCCGGCCCTGCCACCCTCCTTTCCCGTCCTCTGTGGTCTTGTCTGAGAAAGAGGTCACAGTTTGTTAACAAGGGTCTTAAAGACTGATTCCTCCACCCTGTCTTCACCACCACCTTTTCTTTTCAGAGCAGCTAAGGAGAGAAGGTCCCTAGGTGGGAGCAGGGATCTTTTCGGAGAGGCTGGAAAACTTGAGTTTTTGAGAGGACCAGGCAGTCCCAGTTGGTTCTGGGGAGCCCAGCTAGATGCTGACCCCACCCCTTCCTTGTCCCTTGCCCCAGCTGGAGATGTCACCATCTTTTATCTGGGTGGCCTTGGCAAGTTATTTTATTTCTCTAGCTGTCTCCTTTTTCTCATCTGTCAATTGGGGGTGATAGGGAGTTCCCTGATGTCCTAGAGGTTCGGATCCCAGGCTTTCACTGCCTTGGCTGGGGTTCAATCCCTGCTCTGGGGACCAAGATCCTGCAAGCCATGCAGCATAACGCCCCCCCAAAATGGGGGTGACAGTGCCTGTCTCAGGGGTGCTGTATGGACGACTAAGATTAAGAGGGTGAAGCACTATGCTGCCCACAGATGGTAAAGCTCTCATTGTCACCTGAAAACTGGGTTCCCCTCTTAGTGGATGCTAAGCCAAAAGACACAACCAACTCAAAGAGCAGAAGGAAGGATTTATTACTTGCAGCAAATAAGGAGAACACCGGAGATGTTTCCCAAAGCTGTGTCTCCCCGAACAGCAAAATCGGGCAAGTTTTTTGTTTTGTGTTTAAGTTAAAAAAGAGTAATTTTTAAATTTTTTATTGGAAGTTTTAAACTGAGGGTATATGCATATGCATGAAGGGGCTTGAGAGGAGGAGAATTCTGCCTGGATTACAGCAAAGGTTAACAGAGGACAGGCTTCAGTGGATTGAAGTCAGCAGGGGTCGGAAAAGGTCAACCTTGTCATCCCATACGTTTCTGTTGAGCTGGTGGTTGAGCACTTCTGGCTAATCTTTACCGGTGAAACAGAACTGGAAGTCATAATTTATAACTGATTGGCCATTCTTACTTCTCTTGCCTCATGAATCGTTTGTTCTTCCGTTCCCTTAAGACCATCATTACTGAGACCTACTCAAGTGCAAGCATTGTGGCGGGCCTGGGTCACAAAATAGGTTTAGGCTCAAAATGCTTTCTCTTTTGTTAAAAAACAGTATCTGGTTCTTTTCCTCCGGGGACCCCCTACCCTCTCTGCTTCCGCTGTCACCATGCTGAGCAGAGCCCTATATATAGTCTGTGCTCTGAACAACCCAAGGGGACACCATTCACCCCGATTAGGATGTGAGAGGCACCCTCAGAGTTTGACCACATGACTGTGCTGTACTGGAGAAGTGAGATGAACCAGCATACACTGAATAAATATATCTAATTCACACATGCATTCAACACGTTTGCAAACATGCCTTCATCACATTCCTCCACACCCAAACTCTAAAACACAAGTTGTCCCCCCACCCCCACCCCCCAGCTACGGCCAGGCCTGGCTGCTCCCTCCTCTTGGTAGTCAAATTTGCTCTCTGCATGCACACCCTGACCACTCTTTCTGACTCAACCCATTCAAATACCCACTCTGCCAATGCCTGGGAGGCCATTCCCATGACATCTCTGCCATCTCCAGAGATGGTCTGTAATCACACTTTCTGCTCTTCTCCTCTGGTCCTCAGCATGGGGCGCTTCCTCTGCTCACAGCAGTGTTTTGCTGGGGAAGGGCATGAGACCATGCTGCCAGCACCCTGCTCAGCATGTGCTGCGTGCCTGTGACTGAGGTCACGTGGCAGAGCTTGCCTCGGGATGACTCACTGCTGCTCTCCACAGCTGCTGCCCCCGCTCCCTTCAGACCCCCTCTTCAGCCTCCATCTGTATTGCAAAGACGAGGTCATGTGGGGGAACATAGGTCCCCCAGAATAGCTCTGGAGTTTTTTCCTCTGCTCTCTGAGAAAGTGGGGTCAAAATAGACCAGAAATCCTGCCATTTGCAATAAAAGGAATGGACCTTGGCACTGTGCTAAATGAGATAACTCAGAGAAAGACAAACACAGGATGATCTCATGTGTGGAATCTAAAAAAATGTTTTAAATAACTTAAAAACAACTCAGAGGACAGATTGGTGGTTGCCAGAGGTGGGGATGAGGACTGAGTGGAGGACGTTAAAGTGGTCAAAAGGAAGAAACTTCAGTGACAAACATGTGCTGGAAGGAATTCCCTGGTGGTCTAGCGGTTAGAATTTCAGTCTTCCACTGCCAGGGGCCGGGGTTCAATCCTTACTCAAAGCACTAAGATCCCGCAAGCTGCATGGGTTGGCCAAAGAAAAAGAACAGAAAGTCATGGGGATGTAACATAGGGCACAGTGACTATGGTTAATAATACTGTGTTGTTTATTTGAAAACAGCCAAGACTATAGATCTTAAAAGTTCTCATCACAAGAAAAGTGAGAAAGGAGAAAAGAATGTCTAAATCTAGGAATAGGGTGGAGGGTGTGACAAGAAATATACAGGATGAGCCCAGAGCATCCTGAGTGGCAAAAAGTACAGAAATGCTTTAAAAAAAAAAAAAAAAAAGTAGCAAAAACAAAAAACACAATGATGGGAATATGGGCAGCTCATAGTGACTTCCTTCCAAAGAGGGACAGCATAGAAACTGAGAGAAAAAAGTACCTTCAAGGTAAAGAAACGTGGGACTTCCCTGGCGGTTCAGTGGTTAGGACTCTGTGTTTTCACTGCCGAGGGCCCCTTAGGGGAAGTGGGAATGCACGAGGGGTTCAGTGTGGCCAAAAAAAAAAAAAAAATCTGACAAATAGGACCTTCGACTTCAGGCAGGTGATCAAGGTTAACATCAAGAGAGAAAAACCATGTGGATAGAATATTTCTTCGATATGATGTGATGAGAATGACATTTTATGTCTATGGTTTCGTTCCCCCAAACCGCAAACTCCAGGACTTCCCTGGTGGCTCAGTGGTTAGGAATCTACCCGCCAAGGTAGGCGACACAGATTCAATCCCTGGTCCGGGAGGATTCTATACGCCGAGGATGCAGCTGAGCTCGTGGGCCACAACTACGGGGCCCGTGCTCTAGAGCCCACGTTCCACAGCAAGAGAAGCCGCTGCAATGAGAAGCCTACGCGCTGCAACGAAGAGTAGCCCCTGCTGGCCGCAACTAGAGAAAACCTGCATGCAGGGAAAATCTGCATTCAGTGCAGCCAAAAATGAAGAGTAAATAAATAAATACTAGATATTTAGTTTCAAGATTAGGCTCCAGTCTAATCATAAGAAAAATAGCAGACAAACCCCACTTGTGGGACGTTATGCAAAACTCCTGACCAATACTCCTCCAAACTGTCAACATCATCAAAAACAAGGCAAGTATGAGAAACTGTCACAGTCAAGAGACTATATACATATAACGGAGTATTCAGTTCAGTTCAGTTCAGTCGCTCAGTCGTGTCCGACTCTTTGCCACCCCATGAATCGCAGCACGCCAGGCCTCCCTGTCCGTCACCAACTCCCGGAGTTCACTCAGACTCACGTCCATCGAGTCAGTGATGCCATCCAGCCATCTCATCCTCTGTCGTCCCCTTCTCCTCCTGCCCCCAATCCCTCCCAGCATCAGAGTCTTTTCCAATGAGTCAGCTCTTCGCGTGAGGTGGCCAAAGTACTGGAGTTTACTTGGCCACAAAAAAAGAGAATGAAATCTGGCCATTTGTGACAACATGGATGGACTTAGTATTATGCCAAATGCAGTAAATCAGACAAAGACAAACACTGCATGAGTTCACTTACATGTGGAATCTAAACAAATAAAACAAATGAACAAACATAACAAAAACAGAAACAGAGTTATAGACACAGAGAAAAAACAGTTGCTCTTGGGGAGAAGGGTAAGGGGAGGAGATCCGTATCTTGGAGCTATTTTTCTATCAGTATACAGAGAGCTTCCTTATGATTTTTTTTGTTGTTGACTACGCTGGGTCTTAGTCGTGACATGCAGGATCTAGTTCCTAGACCAGGGATCAAACCTGGGCTCCCTGCATTGGGAGTGCAGAGTCTTAACCACTGGACCACCAGGGAAATCTCTCCTTTTTATTTATTATAGCTGCATAGTATTCCACTGCAGCAAAGTCTCATCATTTATTTATCAGCTATTTATTAAGTTGTTTGCAACCTCTCCCTACTATAAATAAGCTAAAGTTAACACTGTCCATATGTCATGTTATAGAGTGGAAATATTTCTATAGGATAAATTTCTAAAAGGGGGTTACTGAGCTCAAGAATATATAGATCCATAACTCAGATACATATTAAATTCTCCTCCATTAAGGTAATACCAATCTAAGTTCCTACCAGCAATACGAGAGTGTCTATTTCCCCACCAGTATTCTTGCCTGGAGAATTCCATGGACAGAGGAGCCTGGCAGGCTACAGTCCATAGGGTCACAAAGACTCAGGCATGACTGAGCCACTGAGCACACATTTCCCCGTTCAAGGCAGTATGCGGTCAAACTTTTGCATATTTATAATGTGAGAGAAGAAAAATGATTTCTGACCTTGCAATTTGCATTTCTCTTTTTGCAAACTGAAGCTGAGCAAATATTCACATTTTCCTTGCATTTCATTTTCTATGAGCGCTTTCTAGTCTTAGCTCATTTTTATACTGGGCTTTTGTGTTTTTCCTTATAAAATTCTAGGGGCAATTTACATTTTAGGAAGATTTGACCTTTGTCTGCAAATATTTTCCTTTGTCATGTGTCTCTCCACTCTGTTTTTTAAGCTTGCCCCATAGACTCCACCCCTTCACTTCCTCAGAATTTCCCTCTCCAGGCCATGGGGCCCCTCTCACAGACACATCCAGAAGACCCTCTAGTTCCTCACTCTTCCTGGTGGCATTTTTTCTTTTTTTTGATGTATGTATTTATTTGTTTTTGGCTGCTCTGTGTCTTTGTTGCAACACAGACTTCCTCTAGTTATGGTGAACAGGGGCTACTCTTGGTTGTGGTGCCTGAGCTGCACGTTGAGGTGGCTTCCCTCGTTGCAGAGCACAGGATGTAGGGCGCTCAGGCTTCAGTAGTTGCGGTGCACTGGCTTAGTTGCTCAGAGGCACGTGGGGTCTTCTCGGACCAGGGATTGAACACGTGTCTTCCCCATTGGGAGGCAGACTCTTATCCGCTAGACCACAAAGGGAATCCTTCCCGGTGGCCTTTGATCTCTTGGTGACATTGGACTCTAGACTGAGACGCCTCTTGTGAGCAAATAACCTTTATTCTGTCCTTTATCGACTTTAGTGGTTGCACATTCTCATTAGGACACAGAAAACATGGAAAAGTACACAAATGAAAAGCAAAACTCACCTTATATTGCACCTCCCAGGGTAACTGCTTTTAGTCTACCAGTGCCTATGCACATTTTTAATTGTGTGTAGGTTTTTCTATTTACAAAGTAAATTTCTTAAATTTATCCAGTCCCTTTGGGAGTGGTTAGCTGCACTCTCCCACCTCTTGGGTTTCTCTTTGTCCCTATTCTGTCTCACAAGGAGGTGATCCCGAGGTGCTGACCTGGGGTAACGTCTCCCTCCTGCCCACCCCCAAACAGCCTCACTTTCTCTCCTGGACTTGTTTCTCCTGCCCCACTCCCACCTGCTCCAAGTTTAACTGTTGCTCACCCTCCTGCCAGAGACGTCAAACTCTTGGTCTCCTTTGTTCTTCAGAACCACCCAGGTGGAAACCTGAGTTTATCAACTCATCCTCCCAAACAATGCTGGTTTCCCTCCTTCTGGTAGTAAAACCAGCCAGGAGTAATCTCCAAGACTCACTATGCATGGTTTCCGGCCACGTCTTGTCTTGCATGCCAAACATTTCCCTAATTCATCCTGCTCTGGTCTCTGGGCTTTCCTCATGCTCTTCCTCGCCTGGACACGGTCCCCTTCCCGCAGCAGGTCTCCCCAGGACCCTTTGTCACATTCTGCCCATCCTCTGCCCCAGTGCAGCCCTGGCTTCCCTGCCCTCCCAAGCCCCGCTGCCTCATAGTCCCCCCCCACTTCCCTGGCTCTGCTCTCCAGGGGGGCCCCCTGTGGGGAGCCACACTGCACTCATATACCCAGGCCCCTTGCTGGCAGGCTGCCCCATTCTCCCAAGGTGCCAAGCACTTCCCCTGGCAGTACATTTATCTCTCTGTATTGTAATTTCCTATTTACTCCTCTGTCTCCCTACTGACCATACACCGGGGGCAGGACTGTTTTTTCATTGATGTATTTTGAGTGTACATTAAATAAGTTTGTTAACGTGGAGGAAAGAAATGACTCTCCAGCTAACATGACTACTCCCACACTGAACCCTCAAAACTCTCCATCCAGCATGATTCCTGGAGGGCTAACTTGGCCTGGCTGGAGTTGGTACCCTCTTTAGGTCTGCTATGCAAGCCCCTCCACCTGGACTGACTGCCTTCCTCTGTCACCGCGGTCCTCTCAGAACCTCAATTTACTCGTCTGTCTACAGGAAAGAACACTCTGGAAAACTGTGAGGACAAGTGAACGATGTGCCTTGTAGATGGCAATGTGATGAATGAATACCAGGAGTGGGTACATTATTTAAAAAAAAGCACTACTGTTCATCAAACATGTTTTCTATACCAGGCATTGTTCTAACACCCAACTATTGATATTAATGCCTTTCATCCCAACAAACTAGCTCCTTTTCATAGAAAAGTATACCAAGGCACAGAACAGTTCTTGACTGATTTGCCTTGATTCCACCCTGGCGTAGAGGAGCTAGGATTTGAACCCAGGTCATATAGCTCCTCGGGCTTCCCTAGCAACTCAGCTGGTAAAGAATCTGCCTGTAATGCAGGAGACCCCAGTTCGATTCCTGGGTTGGAAAGATCCCCTGGAGAAAGGATAGGCTACCCAGCCCAGTATTCTTGGGCTTCCCTGGTGGCTCAGATGGTAAAGAATCCACAAGAGACCAGGGTTCAATCCCTGTGTTGGGAAGATCCCCTGGAGAAGGGAACAGCTACCCACTCCAGGATTCTTGCCTGGAGAATCCCATGGACAGAGGAGCCTGACAGGCTACAGTCCATGGGGTCACAAAGAGTCGGATACAACTGAGCACCTTTCATTTCGTATAACTCCACTTGCTTAACCACCACCCTGTATTGCCCATCTATTAAATAATACACTTAACATTATTTGGTCTGAAAGCTGCCTTCTTCAACTAATTAATTAACTGGGTTTTGTGACCCAGTCATACAGCTATGTTCTCCTGGCCTGATTCTAATTCCAATGGTAAATATGTAGGTAGATTTTTGTGTAGATAACCACTTACCTCTCAAGGATGGAGACATGTTCAAAATGTAGCTCTTAAAAAAAATTAAAATGCTGAATTTCCCTGGTGGTCCAGTGGATAAGAATCCATTGTCTATCAATTCAGGGGACACTGGTTCCATCCCTGGCCCAGGAAGATCCCACATACTGTGAGGCCACTAAGCAGCCACTAGGCCTGTACCCCACAACTACTGAGCCCACGCTCTAAAGCCCACGAACTGCAACTACTGAAGTCCACGTGCCCTAGAGTCTGGGCTCTGCAACGAGAAGCCACCGCAACAATGAGCCCGTACTCTGCAACTAGAGAGTAGCCCCCACTCGCCACAGCTAGAGAAGGTCCACGCACAGCAACAAAGACCCAGCACAGCCATAAAGAAATAAAAGAACCACGCCCATAGTTTTTCTTCTTCAACATTTGTGTTATCAGATTCAAATAGAATAAATACTTATCAGTTGAATTAAACAGAGACATTTAAAGACATCTGTTTTGTCATACTTGATGCAGACTCACCTTCAATGGTACTTACAGACGTCCGTCCCCTAATCCACACTTCTAGGTCCTTCAAGCATTCTGAGGATGAGGTTTCCAATCCCTTCCCTCATTTTCAGAATTTCCTCACCAAGAGAGAGATGGGGGAAGGAGGAAAGTGCTTACTTAGCCTGGGCACAGGAGAAGAGAGATAGAAGAGTTTATGTGGATCCTTCGGTGTCTATAGCTCAGACCATGGAGGGTGACATGGCGACATCACCTCTATGTAAAAAGTTTCCCTAGTCTCCCTCCCTTGTCTGTTCGGTCCCCACCCTCTGATGTTAGCCTTGTCCCTGGCGCAAAGCACTATGGGGACCAGAGAAAGGAGAAAGGGCAGAAAGAGGCCAGCGCTGGACACACAAGGAGAGACTGAGACAGAAAGGAGGAGTCCCCCTCCCCAGGGGACAGCTAGAAGCAAGAGGTCTGCCTCCCAGCACCATGCCCCCTAACTGCTAGGTCTCACTGCCTTTACTTCCAGGAGGCCAGAAATTTGTTGGATGCCAGGAGTAAAAGAGAGGGCAAAAGATGAAGGAGCGTTAGAGAGATCCAGAGAAAAAGGGCAGATGTGAAGGGGACCCACGTTCAGTATTAAATGATCGATATGCAGAATTCAGAAAAGATTCGGAGGACAGCAGTTAACGTAACAGAATATGTCCATGTATTCAGCATCAAGATTAGGCAGTGTCAACATTTTGCCATATTTCCTGTAGTTTTCATTCATTTGAATTTATTTATTTGATTTTTGGCTACGTTGGGTCTTTGTTGCTGCACCGGCTTTTCTCTAGTTGTGGTGAGTGGAGGCTGCTCTCTCGTTGAGCTGCATGAGCTTCTCCTTGTGGCGGCTCCTCTTGTTGAGGAGCACGGCTCTAGGGCACTAACTTCAGTAGCTGCATCACGCGGACTCAGTGGTTGCAGTTCCCAGACGCTAGAGCACAGGCTCAGTAGTTGTGGCCCATGGGCTCAGTTGCTCCATGGCATGTGGGATCTTTCCAATTCAGGAACTGGACCCGTGTCTCCTGCATTGCCAGGTGGATTGCTTACCACTAAGCCACCAGGGAAGCCCTCTTCATTCTTTTGTTTTTTTAAGGGATAGTACATTACAGGGGCTTCCCTGGTGGCTCTGCCTGCCAATGCAGGAGATAAGGGTTTGATCTGTGGGTCAGGAAGATCCCCTGGAGAAGTAAATGGCACAACCCACTCCAGTATCTTTGCCTAGAAAATCTCATGGGCAGAGGAGTCTGGCAGGCTAAAGTCCACGGGGTGGAAAAAAAGAGTTGGACATGACTGAGCAACTAGAAAACAACAACAACAACATACATTATAGACACAGCTACTTAGAGCCTTTCTCCCATCTATGTTTCTTAGGTTACTTTTTTTTATTTACACTTTCTGTATAAACCACATGACATGGGGGATCTTAGTTCTGAATAAGGATGGAACCAGTACCCCCTGCATTGAAAGCTCTGAGTCTTAACCACTGGTCAACCAAGGAAGTCCCTCCCATCTATGTTTCAACTTTTACTACATGGGCATATGTGGGTTAGGTATCTATAAAAATATATATACTGTTGCTTATGTGTTCTACATTTTTAAATACTGGGTATTATTTGGCTTATATTCTTTTGCCATTTGGTTTTATCTTATTCAACATCATTCTTTTGAAACTTATCCCTGTTAATATATGAGAGTGCATTCATTTTATCTGCTGTATAGTATTCCATTTTGATTGCATTTATGTTTCTGTTATCTTGTTGGTGGACAGTGAAGTTGTTTCCAGTTGTTGTTATTATAAAAACCATGAATGGACTTCCTCATATATATCTCCCTGTGCACATCTGTGAGAATTCCTCTAGAGTCACACCTAGAAGTAGAATTGCTGAATTCCAAAGAAATGTGTGTTTTCAGCTTTACCAGATGTTGCCAAATTGCCCTGTAAAATGATTATGTCCAATACTCCATGAATTTCTTCTCAAATACTTTGCATGTCTCCATGAACCAGAGTGGATAAATAACATCTCACATTTATGGACCACTCATCTTTCCTTCTCAAGAAATAACCTGCACCCTCCTCCATTCACTTTTCTGTAATGCTTTTTGTGTGTGTCCTTTTCTTTCTTACTATAAAAGTACTTTATTTATGATTGATACTAAACCTTTTTCAATTATGTGAATTGCAAATTTCTTCTCCCAGTCTGTGAGAGACTTTTACTTTGTAGTGTCTTTTGTTCTTGTGTTTTTGTTTTTGTTTAATTTATTTGGCTGTGTTGGTTCTTAGTTGTGGCACAAGGAAGCTTTCATTGTGGTGCATGAACTCTCTAGTTGTGGCGTGAGGACTCAGTACTTGTGGCATGAGGACTCAGTACTTGTGGCATGAGGGCTCAGTAGTTGCCATGTATGGGCTTAGTAGTTGCGGCATGAGGGCTCAGTAGTTGTGGCGTGAGGACTCAGTAGTTGTGGCATGAAGACTCAGTAGTCATAGCAGGAGGGCTCAGTAGTGGCGGTGTGAGGACTCAGTAGTTGTGGCATGTGGGCTCAGTAGTTGAGGCGTGAGGACTCAGTAGTCGTGGTGTGAGGTCTCAGTAGTCGTGGCATGAGGGCTCAATAGTCGTGGCATGTGGGCTTAGTAGTCATGGTGTGAGGTCTCAGTAGTCGTGGTGTGAGGTCTCAGTAGTTGTGGTGTGAGGGCTCAGTAGCTGTGGCGTGAGGGCTTAGTAGTTGAGGGCTACTGAGCCCTCACACTACAACTACTGAGCCCTCATGCCACAACTACTAAGTCCTCATGTCACAACTACTGAGCCCTCACGCCATGACTACTGAGTCCTCACGCCACAACTGCTGGGCCGCAGTTGTGGCATGAGGGCTCAGTAGTTGTGGCGTGAGGGCTCAGTTGCTCTGTGGCATGAGGGATATTAGTTTCCCAACCAGGGATTAAACTTGCATCCCCTGAATTGCAAAGTGTATTCTTAGCCACTGGGCCACCAGGGGAGTTCCTATAGTGTCTTTTGTTAAATGTTTTCGAATTATTATTGAAGATGGGTGATTGATACATGGGGAATCATTATGCTGCTATCTCTACTTTTATGTAATTTTGAATATTACCCTAACAAAAAGGTTCTTAAAAATCCATAAAGCAATTCTCTATTATCCCAAATTCCTAAAGATCAGTTCCTATATTTTATCATTTTACTTTCCACATTCAGGTCTCTAATGCCACTGGAATTTATTTTTGTAGTTGCTGTGGGACAGGATCAAATATTATATTTCCCTCATAGATGGCCAACTGTGTCCAGTTCTATTTCTGATCCTGTTTATCCCTTCTCCTCTGACCAGAAATTTCCCCTCAGCCCCATATATCCTCAAGTCTGCTTCTAAGCCCTCTATTCTGTTCCTTAGTCACTGTGTATACTCTCATCTTGCCACAGTTTTTTTAAATTAATTAATTTATTTGGCTGCACCTACAAATACAACTAAGCAGAGTCTTAGTTGTGACATGAAGCATTTTTTACTTCAGTTGCAGCATGTGAGATCTAGTTCTCTACAGGCCCCCTGCATTGGGAGAGTGGCGGCTTAGCCACTGGACCACCAGGGAAGTTCCCTCTGCGGCAGTTTTAACCCCCATATTACCAGAGTGGCCACAGTAGTATCTGTCAGGCCAGATTGGTATCCCTTCTTCTTTTTCTTCTTCAGATTGACTTGGCTTTTCTTAGCCTCTTTCCTTCCAAACAAATTTTATGATTAGCTTACGCAATTCCAGAAAGAAAACAAAAAACAAAAAAACCCCCAACAGTCCTGGATTAATTGGAATCCTGTTGAATTCCAGATTCATTTTTGGGAGAAGCAACATCTTTCTAACACGATATCTTCCTGACCATCACCTTGTCATATCCGTCCATGTACAAGGGCTTCTATTTTGATCCTTATGTAAAAATCTGTGTTTGGAGATTTCTCTGGTAGCCCAGTGGTTAAGGCTCCAAGCTCCCAATGCAGGGGACCTGTGTTCGATTCCTGGTCCAGAAACTAGATCTCACATCCTGCAGTGAAGATCAAAGATCCTATCTGCCGCATCTAAGACTCCGCACAGTCAAATAAGTAAATAAATAAATATGTTTTTAAACGTGGTTGTTTTCTCCATGAGGGTCTTGTTCCATCTTTGTTAGATTGGTTCCCAGGGCCTGTGGGGTTTATGGCTGGCTTTCCCCCATCCCCCAGCCCCACATCACTATGCCAGGTGCCTCCTTCCTTACCCGTTTGGTCCACGCCCTCCCCGCCCAGATCCAGGGAGCAGCTGTCTACTCCAACAGCTGACTGTCTGTGAGACATTGCCGAGTGCACAGGGCTCCCACCTCCCACCTCTGGGCCTGTCAGCTGAGTCTGGGGAGAGGTACAGCTGTTTCGGCAGGGACAATGAGTTGCATTCTATACAGGCTCCTCTCTGAGCTTCCGTCCCCCAGTCTGGAGCAACTGTTCTTGTGGGTAGGGAAGGGCCCCACCTGTCAGCTCTAGCTACTCTTTCGGGCAACATCCAACTCCCTGATCCCTTTTCTTCATGTCTTCCACTCACCCTACCCCACCCCTTTCCACCCCACATGCAGAATCTAGCTCGCTGAATAGGGATCAAAACTGTGCTCCCTACACGGGCAGCAAAGACGCTTAACCTCCAGGGAAAGTCCCTTCTGAATGTCCTATGAGCCTGTCTCTCGTGTGTGTCTTATGGGCTGATTGCCTGTTCATGGCTCTGTCATTGCCTGAAACTGGTGGGCACAGGAAAGGTGGTCTTGGAAACGGATCATCCCTCTCTCACCTTGGAGGATTGGCTGTTCCCACAGCATTCTCTCAGTTGTCACCAAGTTCAGGTCTCAAATCCTCACAGTGGCCCCAATTAGGTAGATTAGTGATTACTGTTGCAGGCAGAGAGGTGCTGCGATGAGTGATAAGGCTGGGACTCAACCCCTTCCCAGTGACACGTCCTATACTTGGCTGGCCCCCGCACCTGCTCCTGGCACCCGCTCCCCTCGGCACTCGCTGCCCTCGGTGAGGCCTCTCTGGCCTCTTTTCAGCATCCTTGCTTGGGGGTTGACATCGCTGTCAATGGCCCACCGGCTACAGCCCAGTGCTGACTACCCCCAGGGATGATGACCCTGGAACACGGCAGAACCAGAATCCAGGCCTCCATGGCTTCTTCAAGTGATAACTGAGCCCCAGCACCCACTGTCAGTGGCTGTTCATGGGTGTCAGGGTGTCTCGTACCAGGCCTTCAAGGAGCAACCTGTCGGGCTGGCCGTAGACACAGGATGTCCTGGGAGGGACAACGCAAAATGATGGAAAAAAGGACGTTCTTTTTTTTTTTTTAATTGCAGTATAGTTGATTTACAGTGTGTGTGTTGATTTCTGCTGTACAGCAAAGTGATTCAGTTATACATATATATTTTCTTTTTCCTATTATTTTCCATTAATGTTTATCATAGGATGTTGAATACAGCTCCCTGTGCTATACAGTAGGGCCCTGTTGTTTATTCATCTTATATATAACAGTTTGTGTCTACAAATCCCCAACTCCCAATCAGGCAGGAAAATGTTATTTATTGAACACCTTCTAAAAGACAAGCTCTGGACATCTCCCATCTCTTGATCCTGCCTGAGGCAGATTACATGATGATTACCACTGTAGGGAGGAGGACCGCCACGCAGCACAACGGCAAGAAGTCGCTCACACCCCCAGTTGGCCTCGCGCAGTATGCTTGGTCATCCAGAGCAGCACTGAGAGGGCCCCAGAGCCGGAGGGTAAATCCAGATTGGAGTGACCATCGAAAGCACTCTTCACAGGTCTGTCTGGGTCCTCGCAGAATGACTGGCAGGGTGGTACAAGGCTCTGAAGCCCTAGATGGAGACAGCAGACAGGGGTGGGAGTAGCAGAAGGCCCAGTGCTTCTAGGTCTCGTGAGAACCCATTAGCTCTATTCCCAGCTCTCACCACTGAAATGGTTTGCCCATGTCCTTGTCGGTCATGCTATTGACTCTTGATGTGTGTGTCCTGTGTCCTCAGCACCGCATACATGCTTGCTGTTGACATGAATGGCCCAATTAAATGATGTCTATGTGGGCTTCCCTGGTGGCTCAGTGGTAAAGAATCCGCCTGCTAATGCAGGCGATGTGAGTTTGATCCCTGGTCCAGGAAGATCCCACATGCCTTGGAGCAACTAAGCCCGTGCACCACAACTATGGAGCCTGTGCTCTGCAGCCTGTGCTCTAGAACCCGGGAACCTCAACTGCTGAAGCCCGTGAACCCTAAAGACTGTGCTCAGCAACAAGAGAAGCTACTGAAATGAGAAGACTGCACACTGCGAGGAGAAAGTAGCCCCTGCTCATCATAACGGAGAAAAACCCATGCAGCAACTAAAACCTGGCACAGCCAATAGATAAATACATAAATAAAGAAAATTATATAAAAAAATGATGTCTATGTATGAGGGGAGGGGGTCCCCAGGACATTTCTGAGAAGCCTGTAGATCGGGGAAAACCACTGAAAGAACCTCAGGGGTCATTTATGACTCAGCCTACAGGCCTTACCTTCACAAGTTGGCACCCAAATACATCATTTTTTAAATTGACTTTGAGAAACAGGAGTTTGGGCCAGTTTCCTCCCCTGCCAGCAGAGGACTTGGGGCAGAGGTCAAGAGCCACACACGCAGGATCCATTACACAAAGCTAAATCAGTAACTAGAAGGAACTGCTCCCTGGCAGCTCTGTTGCCAGAAGAGATGGTTATCTTTCCAGGAAAGGCTGAGGAAATCCTTTTCTGCCTTGAGGAAGACCACTTGGTGGGATTAATCCCAGGTGAAAGTGGGAAGGAGATGAAGTGAGTTAATCCCAAGAGGGGGTGAGGGGTAGAGAATGAACTGAAGCCAGATCCAGGCGCTGGACACAGCTGCGGCCCTTCCCCACTTCCCTTCCCAACCCTCTCTGGGGTTTCCCATTGTTACTGGAGACAACATTCTGTTTCTTTACCTGTCTCACTGTCCCAGGCCCCTGGAGCCCCTGTCTGCTGGGGACAGGGAAAGGACAGAGGTCCAGCCCCAGGCCCAGGATCCAAGGATCTCACTGTTGGATGTTTGGTGACTGTTTTATGTGGGAGAATTAGAGTCTAAACTGTTACTAGTTCCTTAGCCCAACAGCTCTTCTTTGTTCCTACATCTTCACATTTCCCAATCATGAACTCTTGAGTCAACATTTTACTTAAAAAGACAAGGACACGGGGGCTTGTCCACGGTTTCAGAGGATCTCACATCTGTGTACACTGAGTTGGGAGGGATGGATCGTGACTTACCCAAGGTCACAGCAATTGTAGATCTGGATCAGTGCGTGGTGGGACCTCTAAGGTTCCCTGGAGATTACATACTTTGGCAGATCCCAGAGGGAACCTACTTCCCCTCCCCTGGGCTCACCGAGGTCAGTTCCTCCCCTCCGAGTGGCTCTTTCCAGCTGACTGTGGCTCGCAGGGGTTCTGCACACATCCTAGAAATGTGTTCAGATTCACAGAGCTCTGGGGCTCAATAGCACAGGCTCTGCAGCAAGCAGGCCTGGATTTGGAGCCCTTGACAGAATATATACTTATTTATTCTTACAAGAAATATTTTTTGCTGAGCACTGGGAACAGAGCAGCAGACAAAACAGACATAAGTCCCTACTCTCATGGAGTTTACATTCTAGTTTACATTCTAGGACACAGACAGCAAGATAAGAAAGGAGGATATACAGTTTGTCAGAAGGATTTGCTGAGGAGGTCAGTAAAGCAAAAGAGAGGATGGCCAGAAGACAGGATGGAGTGGAGTGAATGTCCTGTTAAATAGAGTGGATGCATAACCCTTGAACCAAGATTTAAAAGAGGTGAGGAATGGAACCATATGGATGCCTGAATATAGTGCCTTGTAGGCAGGAGCAATGGTAGGTGCAAAGGCCCTGAGGCAAAAACATGTCTGGCACAGTTAAGGAGCAGCAGGAAGCCAGTACGGCTGCCACAGAGAGAGAGGCAAGGACTAGAACTTGGAAGCCAGGGCCTCGGAGGTCACAGTTAAAGCCTTTGGCTTTAATTCTTAATGAAAAGGGAGTCATTGGACAGTTTAAGCAGAAAAAGGACAGGCTCTAACTCATGTTTTAGAAGGATCACCCTGGTCACTGTATGGAAAAGAGAAACAAGAACACCAGTTAGAAGGCTATTATAATAATTCAAGTGAAAGATAACAAACAGAGCCCTCAGGATTTACTACTGTGGGTGGTGAATTGAGATAAGACAGAAGTCAAGGATAACTTTCAGGATTTTGGTCAGAGTAAACAGAAAGAGGAAGTTGCCTCTTACAGATATGGGAGAGCCTGGAGGAGAGGCAGGTCTTGGTGGGGTGACCAGGCCATTTATCTGCTGTGTGATCTGGGGTAACCCGTCTAAATGTCAGTTTCCTTATCTGTACAAAGATCATAATAGTCATTTCCCTGAAGAGCAATGGTGAAAATTGAGTGAGATCATGAACTCCTTGCCTGCTCCTTGGAAGAAAAGCAATGACAAGCCTAGACAACATATTAAAAAGCAGAGATATTACTTTGCCTACAAGGGCCCGTATAGTCAAAGCTATTGTTTTTCCAGCAGTCGGAAATGAGAGCAGGAAACGAGATGAATGGATATGATCAGATCAGTTGCTCAGTCATGTCCGACTCTTTGTGACCCCATGAATCGCAGCACGCCAGGCCTCCCTGTCCATCACGAACTCCCGGAGTTCACTGGGACTCACGTCCATCGAGTCAGTGATGCCATCCAGCCATCTCATCCTCTGTCGTCCCCTTCTCCTCTTGCCCCCAAACCCTCCCAGCATCAGAGTCTTCTCCAATGAGTCAACTCTTCGCATGCGGTGGCCAAAGTACTGGAGTTTCAGCTTTAGCATCATTCCTTCCAAAGAAATCCCAGGGCTGATCTCCTTCAGAATGGACTGGTTGGATCTCCCTGCAGTCCAAGGCACTCTCAAGAGTCTTTTCCAACACCACAGTTCAAAAGCATCAATTCTTCGGCGCTCAGCCTTCTTCACAGTCCAACTCTCACATCCATACATGACCACAGGAAAAACCACAGCCTTGACTAGATGAACCTTTGTTGGCAAAGTAATGTCTCTGCTTTTGAATATGCTATCTAGGTTGGTCATAACTTTCCTTCCAAGGAGTAAGCATCTTTTAATTTCATGGCTGCAGTCACCATCTGCAGTGATTTTGGAGCCCAGAAAAATAGTCTGACACTGTTTCCACTGTTTCCCCATCTATTTCCCGTGAAGTGATGGGACCAGATGCCATGATCTTCGTTTTCTGAATGTTGAGCTTTAAGCCAACTTTTTCACTCTCCACTTTCACTTTCATCAAGAGGCTTTTTAGTTCCTCTTCACTTTCTGCCATAAGGGTGGTGTCATCTGCATATCTGAGGTTATTGATATTTCTCCTGGCAATCTTGATTCCAACTTGTGTTTCTTCCAGTCCAGCATTTCTCATGATGTACTCTGCATAGAAGTTAAATAAGCAGGGTGACAATATACAGCCTTGACGTACTCCTTTTCCTATTTGGAACCAGTCTGTTGTTCCATGTCCAGTTTTAACTGTTGCTTCCTGACCTGCATACAAATTTCTCAAGAGGCAGATCAGGTGGTCTGGTATTCCCATCTCTTTCAGAATTGTCCACAGTTTATTGTGATCCACACAGTCAAAGGCTTTGGCATAGTCAATAAAGCAGAAAGAGATGCTTTTCTGGAACTCTCTTGCTTTCTCCATGATCCACCAGATGTTAGCAATTTGATCTCTGGTTCCTCTGCCTTTTCTAAAACCAGCTTGAACATCAGGAAGTTCACGGTTCACATATTGCTGAAGCCTGGCTTGGAGAATTTTGAGCATTACTTTACTAGCGTGTGAGATGAGTGCAATTGTGTGGTAGTTTGAGCATTCTTTGGCATTGCCTTTCTTTGGGATTGGAATGAAAACTGACCTTTTCCAGTCCTGTGGCCACTGCTGAGTTTTCCAAATTTGCTGGCATATTGAGTGCAGCACTTTCACAGCATCATCTTTCAGGATTTGGAATAGCTCAACTGGAATTCCATCACCTCCACTAGCTTTGTTCGTAGTGATGCTTTCTAAGGCCCACTTGACTTTACATTCCAGGATGTCTGGCTCTAGGTCAGTGATCACACCATCGTGATTATCTGGGTCGTGAAGATCTTTTTTGTACAGTTCTTCTGTGTATTCTTGCCATCTCTTCTTAATATCTTCTGCTTCTGTTAGGTCCATACCATTTCTGTCCTTTATCGAGCCCATCTTTGCATGAAATATTCCTTTGGTATCTCTGATTTTCTTGAAGAGATCCCTAGTCTTTCCCATTCTGTTGTTTTCCTCTATTTCTTTGCATTGATCGCTGAAAAAGGCTTTCTTATCTCTTCTTGCTATTCTTTGGAACTCTGCATTCAGATGTTTATATTTTTCCTTTTCTCCTTTGCTTTTCGCTTCTCTTCTTTTCACAGCTATTTGTAAGGCCTCCCCAGACAGCCATTTTGCTTTTTTGCATTTCTTTTCCATGGGGATGGTCTTGATCCCTGTCTCCTGTACAATGTCATGAACCTCATTCCATAGTTCATCAGGCACTCTATCTATCAGATCTAGTCCCTTAAATCTATTTTTCACTTCCACTGTATAATCATAAGGGATTTGACTTAGGTCATACCTGAATGGTCTAGTGGTTTTCCCTACTTTCTTCAATTTAAGTCTGAATTTGGCAATAAGGAGTTCATGGTCTGAGCCACAGTCAGCTCCTGGTCTTGTTTTTGCTGACTGTATAGAGCTTCTCCATCTTTGGCTGCAAAGAATATAATCAATCTGATTTCGGTGTTGACCATCTAGTGATGTCCATGTATAGAGTCTTCTCTTGTGTTGTTGGAAGAGGGTGTTTGTTATGACCAGTGCATTTTCTTGGCAAAACATATGAGAGCAGGACAATTAAAAAGGCTGAGCACTGAAGAATTGATGCCTTTGAACTGTGGTGCTGGAGAAGTCTCTTGAGAGTCCCTTGGACAGTAAGATCAAACCAATCAATCCTAAAGGAAATCAATCCTGAATATTCATTGGAAGGACTGATGCTGAAGCTCTAATACCTTGGCCACGTAATGCGAAAAGCCAGCTCATTGGAAAAGACCCTGATAATGGGAAAAAGTTGAGGGTGGAGGAGAAAGGGGCAAGAGAAGATGAGATGGTTGGATGGCATCACCAACTCAATGGACATGAGTTTGAGCAAACTCCAGGAGATGATGAAGGACAGGGAAGCCTGGCATGCTGCAGTCCATGGGGTCACAAAGAGTCAGACACAACTGAGTGACTGAAAAACAACAAAATGAACTCACAGGCGTGACACACACATGTACTCAATACATGTCCCAACCGTAGTCCAGGGAAGACACTGACCAGCACAACTCCTCTGGAAGGGACAGGAAGGCACAGGAAGGAAAGGAAGACCACATTTATACATCTGTACTCTAGCTGTCCCCCACTCCTTGCTTCCTCTGGGTAGAAGGAGGACAGACCTTATTGACAAAACTGAAAGTTTTCTGTCTTCAAGGTTGTTGATGGTGGAGACGTGGAGATCATGATGATGCTAATGGTGGGTGGTGACAGGTTGATAAACGATCATATTCCCATGTCCTTATTCTACAAAACACTTTCATGGCCATTATCTCATCTGAGTCCATCAAGGCAGAAATTATACCAATTTTAGGAAGTAGAAGAATGAGGTATTTATCTTATGTACTATTTAAAAATTTTTTTATTTTATATTGGAGTATAGTTGATTAAGAATATTGTCTTAGTTTTGGTTGTACAGCAAAGTGTATACCTGAATATATATATACGTATACATATACAAAAAAATTCTTTTTCAATTTTTTTCCCATTTAGGTTATTATGGAGCATTGAGTAGAGTTTCCTGTGCTATACAGCGGATGGTTGTTGGCTATCTATTTCAAATATAGCAATGTGCACGTCAGTATGAGGTATTTAAAAACAAAATAAAACAAATCTGGACCGTCTCTACCTGGCTATCTCATGGAACTCCATTTAACCTTCCAGAGAAAAATGTGGAGAGGGTCCTGACATGGGTATGCCTCTTCCCATCCCTGAGTGGGAGTTCCACCCAGCTGTGTCCAGCTATGATATGGACTCTGACCCCACTTCTCCACTCCCCAGGAGACAGCCCACAATGCCTGCCCCAGTCCTATTCTCTGTCTGGGCCGCCCTGAGCATGCCCGGTGTGTGGGTTGCAGCCTTATTACTTCTGAGGTTTGGGTCGGTGGGTCTCATACATTGTCCCATTCCAGTTATTCCTCCCAATTATTGAGGTAACAGATAAGGAGCCTGGAACCTAGAAGAATCACTGTGCCTCAGATCACACCATTAGAAAGTGCAGTCTGGGTCTAGACTCTGAGGTCTGCATCCGGTAGTAGGAGAAATTACTGCATCTCTTCTTCCAGCCCAGCTGCCCCCTCCCTTCACCTATCAGATACCAGAACACAGTTGTCTCTCCCTAAGCTGTTCTGGGTGGGGCTGAGCTGGGTGGGGCAGCCCTGTGTAGTGTACAGTGAAGATGTGGCCCCTACAGGCAAATTCAGCCAGACATTGATGCAGAGCAGCAGTTCTGACTGGTGAGAGCTGCTGCCCATGGGTGGGGGTGGGGAACTGGGAGGGAAGGAAGTGTCAGGTCTGGTTGGATCAAGGTTGAAAAGAGAACTTAGAATTGTCTAGGGAAGAATTCCTGCTGGATTGAGGGAGAGGGGTTAGGGAATGCCAGGTGACTGAGGGTGTGCAGGAGAGGGTGACTGACGGAAGGGAGGATTCCAGGGACAGTAGGAGCCCCAGAGGCTGGGAATGGCAAGCTGGAGGTCCCAGAGCGGGCTTCACTCTTGCCTTGACTCCGTCTCCATCCGCGCTATGATGAGAATCCTCCGGCCCCAGCCACCCTTTCCAGAGAAAGGGCTTCCAGAAAGCTAAAACGACCCATGAACTGAGATCTGGGGGCTGGCGGGTGTAAACTGAAGCAGGAGTCTACTCCTGCCCACCTCCTTGTGTCTTTGCCAGGTGAGAAGGGAGCAGAAAGGAGAGCCTGGAGTCTGGATCGCCTTGCAAGTTGCCAGCCATGCCCACTCCTCTGCTTCCGCTGCTGCTCCGCACGCTGTTGGCCCGCCTGCTGCTGCCCGCTGCCCGCCTGGCCCGCCAGCACCTCCTGCCCCTGCTGCGCCGGCTGGCCCGCCGCCTGGGCTCCCAGGATTTGCGAGAGGCTTTGCTGGGCTGTCTGTTGTTCGTCCTCAGTCAGAGACGCCCGCCGGACGCCGGGGAGGCTTCCAGAGTGGCCCGCCTGGAGAGGAGGGGGAGGCTAGCCTCCCAAAAATGAGCCCATGAATCCTGGTAGCAGCTGTGCCCCCTAAAATGCTTTATTTCGGAATAAGACAGTCCTGGCCCCATCACTGACTGCAGCCTGCCCAGTGGACAGAAGACGTGGTGGGGGACTGAGCATGAGAGGGGTCCAGCTAGGACGTGCCCCCCACCTCCCAGCAGAAAGGATTGGAGGGATCCTCTGTTTCCAGAAAACAGATCACCGTCCCTTCCTCCCAGCATTCTTCCCAAGAACTTGCCTCTGGTGGGAGGGGTACTGATACTCCTCCTCTACCCCCACCCCCAGGCAAATGGAGAGAGGAGGTCCAATGAGGGACAATGCTTAACCCTGGGACAATGGACAATTCGGCTAATCCAGACTGTCTCTGGTTTGAGATTTCCCAAATAATAAGAACTTGGTTCCCTACTAGGGAGTTAGTCCTGCCCCCAAAGCCCAGTATGCAATAGGGGCTCAATAAATATTTGTTACCTTTAATTCTTAGGATGCCTTTGACAGTCCTGTCACACTCCTGCACTGCAGGACGGTCGAAACTGTCCAGAGACGGGTGGGGGAACACCTCAAGCCTTCCTTTTGCTACCTCTGTTATTGTCCCTCTCAGTCCCAATGCCCTGGAAGCTGTTTCTCTTTCTAACTTGAATGTCTCACACTGGGAGTCAGCAGTCTTGGGTCTTGCTGGCAGCTCAGGGTAAGGAGGTTAATGTCCTCCGGCGAGTGTGAACACTCTTCTTAGCTAGTGGTGAGGGAAGAGGGAGATTTGTTTTTGGAGGGACCCTGTGGGCAGCAACCCCCTCCCCCCCAGAAGCGGACTAGAGATGCATACCCCTGAGGGGTACTCTGCCCAGGATGGGATCTAGGGGGCACAGGGTAATCTGAGGAATTCACCTCTTCATTTCTCCTCTCCAGTGGGAGGCCCCTGGAGGGATCTCAAACAAGAATTGTCAGAGGCATTTTGCAAACCTGCCTCCAGATACTTTGCTTACTATTCTCCTGCAACGCTCCCCCCTCCTACCCGCCTCCACCCAGCCCTGGGCTTCCGGTTCAAGGCGGTAAAGTGAGGACCACAGGCGACAAGCCCCTTGCAGGACCCTCATCCTGTCTGCACACCCCATCAGAAGGCTGGCCTGGGGGAAAGACTCCAGATCAGAGCTGTGGGCCCCCAAGCCGGCCCCGCGGGGCTTTGCGCCAGGCCCTGCTTCCCTACACCCGGACACCATCTGCTTCCTCCAGGGGTCATCAAAAGCCAGTGCACGTGCTCGCACCCCCCACCCCCCGCCGCCCACTCAGAAAGGTGGCCTGGGGGAGGGGCGGGATGAAGGGGATTCGAACCCCTGGTCCCTTCCAAGGCCCCGGGCGCCTTATTTATTCAGCCCGCTCCAGGCTTCTCCTCCCTCTGGCCTCCCGGAGAGCTCCTCTCTTGGGAGTCTGCAACCGTGCGCGGGGCGGACGCCGGGGTAGTGCGTTGCAGCCCCTTCCCCGCCCGGTGGCACAGACGGGTCAGACCCGGAGTGGTCTGCAGTTTCCGGCCATGGCGACGACACCAGTCCCGCATGGAGGAGGCCAAACGGGAACCAGGGGCCAACTGGCCCGGGAACTTCCGTCCCCGATCCCCGACACCGGAGGCCCCCTGGGAAGTCCCAGCAGGTGCGCGGGGCAGCAAAGGCGGGCAGCGGCGAGGGGGGCGGGGCAGCGGTGGGGGGCGGGGCCTGCTGTTTCCCCGGCGGGCGGGGCGGGGCGGGGCGGAGAACGGAGTGGGCAGGGCTATCGTGGATGGGTGGGTGGAAATTAACGGAGTTTGCATCTGCGGTTTCTGGCGGAGGTCATTTCCCCAGACTTTAGAGGCCGTGGTGAGATAACTGCCCTCCCCTAATCACTTGCAGATGTGTCCAGGGTCAGAGAATTCGGAGCAAAGGATGAGGCAGATGTCTGAGATATGAAGCTGGAAAACCAAGTTCAGTCTTCTTGAACCCTGACCCCCTTACACACCCAGTAAGGAAAGTGAGGGACTTGAGGTATCTTACTGAAAGGGCTTGATTCTGTCTTCATCTTAGCTGATATTTTGTTCGTCATGGATTTTTGTTTCTTGCATTCACTTTGATTTAAAAAAAAAATATATATATATATATATATATATTGTATTAAAACATTATCCGGATTCTGGAATATTTGAGCTCCCCTTAAATATTGTACCTCAGACAAGTTGCCTCTTTGGCCTCTCTCTGGCCCCAGCCCTGCCACAAGGCCATGGAGATACACTCACAAACACAACTGAGAACATACAGTCATGAGCCACGTTGGCGACAAAGTGCAGAGCCAAGCAAACACAGCAAACACAGATGGAGGCAGGGCTAGGAAGAGATAGGACTGTGTGTGTGTGAGGTGATGAGGCACCCTTGGGGCCTGGAAGGGGGAGGAGGGAGTCACAGGTCACAGCCTCACAGAGGCACGGGATCGGGTGGGGATGGGGGTGCAGCTAGATCAGCGCTTCACACCCTACTCCTGTACCCGGGACCTGAGGGACCCAAAAGATTGGGCAGCGAATGACAAGCACTGGCCTAGTGGGCACAGGCCACTGTGAATTGGGCTCTGAGGCTGTCCAGCAGAGGGCCCTGGCCCTCAGCAACCATCCCTGCATAGAGAGGTGGTGCTGGAGGGGTGTGGGTGCTGGCTGGGGGCCCAGGCAAGGAGAGTGCCAGACAGGCTTCTGTCCAGCAATAACAGCCCTGCCTGTTGACATCTACTAGCAGGCTAGGCTTCAGCGGGGGTGGGGAGGAGAACCAGCCTTCCCCTGTCTGGTCTGGGACCCTCACCACTTCCTCCCAATCTCTTTACGCTTACAGCCCCCTTTGCACACAGCTGCAGCCACTGGCTACCAGCCTGGCTATTGATGCCGGATCCATTTGGCCACTAAAGCCTGCCACCCCCACAGGCTCAGAGACGGGAAATGAGGATGCGGAGAGAGACAGGGGCCAAGAAAAAGGGGAGAGGAGGGCCTGGAGAGGTAGAGAGAGGCTGGACAAACACAGGGTAGGAGTGCAGTGGGGGAGACCCAGACATGAAGCTGCCCTCAAGCTGTGGGGCAGTGCCTAGAAAAACACTACTCATACCCCTCTTCCTGCCCTCTGCTGGTTAAGGCCAGGGGCTGACTGTGTGTCATGTCTCTGTGGGTCCCTGAGCCAGTAGGCTGGCAACAGCTCTTCCGAGTATCTTGGGTTGAATCCACCGATCAGTCCTAAGAAGAAAAATTACCCTTTGCCTCAAAGCCCAGTCTGTTCACTGGAGAGAGGGTGTGACTCTCCCTTATCCCTATGATGTTAGTACTGCTAATTGTTAATTAGTGTCTGTGACTTTCTCCAGGGTAAAGGCCTCTTGGGTAATTGGGTTAAGAGAGTGGGACTGGACTGGATTTTCTGTCCTCAGCATCTCTCTAGCCTTTCGATTGTCCCCCTGTACTGAAGGCTGCTGCAGGAGCAGTGATTCCCCTGTCCCCCCAGATTTACTGACCAACCCAAAAGGAGGGAATCCTTCCTCCTTCCTTGCAGGTACAGGAAGGACCAATCATCCCTCAGCGTGCCCACCCTCTTCCTCCTCAGACTGGGAGGATGTGGGGCTCAGCAAAGCTTCCTGATACTCCCTGAGTATCAGGATTACAGATTCACTCAGGATGTAAGGCTTTTCCTGTTCCCAGAAGTGCCTTAGCTTTTCCAAAGTTCTGGATTTAGAAAGGGTGAATCATGAGAGGGCTACGGTAGGGCTGCCACCCCACCCCCAACATTCTCCTCCACCCCCTACACACATATCTCTCTAAAGTGTGAGCGGATCTGTAAGTGTTAGAGGTGGGAAAACCCTGGTCACACATCATACTGATTCGGTCAGAGGGATGCCCCGGCATGGGAACTGAGAGGATAATTCCAAACGAAGAAAGTGACACTGAAAAGGGAAGGGGGCGCTGGAAGGAAAAATGTGCGGTGTGAGAGTGGTGTATGTAGGAGGCAGCTTCGCGAGCCATAATGGAACATTTGAGACGGTGTTTGGACCGGGCGGTGGTGGGGGTAGGGGGCTCCGGATCTGCCTGAGCAGGATTGTCGCTGGGAGAGTCCCGAGACGGCCGTGTAGGAGTTTGTGTAACCCCAGCGAGGAGACCAGGGATACACTCCGTGATGGGGCAGCGTTTGGCGGGGCAGGGGCCCCAGAAGTCCAGTCTATAGAAATAGTACAAAGTGTGGGCCAGTCAGGTACGGGGTCTCGGGTTTGGGGGTCCCTCGTGGCTCTGGGCTGACGTGCGGGGGGCGGGGCGGGGGCGGGGCCGCGGCGAGCTAGGGGGAGCGGACGTGGGCGGGGGCGCGCCGGGGCGGGGCAAGCGGAGGGCGGGTTTGAATGTGCTCGCGCGGGCGCGGGAAGCTGCCCGGGAGAGCGCGCAGACCTCCACGCGGGAGGACTCCTTCCCAGCAGGTGCTGCCCGTGGGGTGGGAGGGGATCGGGAAACGGCGCGGGGGCCGGGGGTCGCCGGGGCGGAAGGCGCGCCGCTTTTGCCTGCTGCCACTCGGGCAGGGAGGTTGGGCCTGGCAGCTGCGCCGCCGGGACTGGGGGCTGCCGGGTGGGGCCCCCGTGCGGAGCCGCGTGGCACGTGGCGCGCCGGGGCCCGGGCGTAGGGTTACTGTGCGGGGACCTGGACCCCAGCAGGCGGGGACGACCTGGCTACCGGGCCTGGAACCGCCTGTCGCCGAGCTGACCTCCCCAAGAGGCAGGCGAGTTGAAGGTTAATCTCGTCGTTGGTACCGGAGAGTGGCCGCACCGTTAACTGCTCCGGGTGCGGGGAATAGCCAGGAGAGCACGCGGAATAGAGATGGAGGCGCTGCCTCTTTACCCGGCCTCTTATTGGCCGAACCCTTGTACCTGGCCTCCCTCCTTCCTTTCCTGGGCGCGTCCTCGTTTATTCCCAGAGAGAACACCTTTGCTTCACCTAAAAGGACGTCCCAGATTTTCTTCCCAGGGGAGAGCTGTGGTGGATGAAGGCTGCTTCCACCCCTGCCCCTCACCCCTGTTGGGGCCACTCCTTTGCCCGTTCCTCTCGGTCACGGTCACCTCCAGATCCTCTTGCCTTGCCTTCCTGCCTGTGTGAGCTCTCTGCCAGGATGTGTGTGTAATGGGGTGGGGGAGCACCTTACACCCGACACAAGTCAGACTGGAGATGACCTGACCCCCACCTTATATTTTAACCCCTTAGTTGGAGTAGAGTTACTCCACCTCCCAGTATATGAGGCTGGCTGGGAAGCTGCCTTTAAACCTCCCTCCCCTCCCCGGAAGGAGCCTAGAGTAAACTTCACATTGAGTTTTGAATTCCAACTCACTCTTTCGCTAGCTCTGTTGCCTTAGGCAAATGATTCAACCATTCT
Source organism: Bubalus bubalis (assembly GCF_019923935.1). Classification (NCBI taxonomy): domain Eukaryota; kingdom Metazoa; phylum Chordata; class Mammalia; order Artiodactyla; family Bovidae; genus Bubalus; species Bubalus bubalis. The sequence continues at coordinate 34,124,471 of NC_059158.1, read as the reverse complement.
GAACTTCAGCTGTCCTCATCTGTTCAATGGAGACAATCTATATGAGTTTATGGTGGTTGTGAAGGCAGCCAAGGGCCAGAGAGGGTATCTGCAGGTGGTGGCTGCCCCATATGGGATCCGTCGAAGTGGTGAATTTGATGCTACCACAGAGATGTCTCTAGAAGCTGGCGTGGGTGAGAGGTGTTGGGGGCCAGGGGGCCAGGGAGGTGCCGTTTGGTGGCTGCTATCAGGGCCCCATCTGGGCAGGCCAGGGCATGGCTGGAGGGAAACCAGATGTTCTGAACTGGTATCAAATCCCTGATTGGGCCAAGGCAGACAAAAGCCAAAGGGGTGACTGATCTTCAGGGTGTGGGCAGGAGGAGTGGGCTGCCCCTGCAGTTGAGTTGTGCTCAGGGCTGGGGTTGGAGACAGCAGAGAGTAGGGGTGTAGCTGACGGGGGTAGGGGGGATGGGGGAGGGTGGGGCTGGGGGCGGTGAAGAGGAGGGCCAGAGGGCAGAAAGGAATACTCCTGAGCCTAAAACAGATTTTCCTGAGAAAGAGGAGATACTTGGTCCGCCACCCCAGTCTCCACCTGTGTTGAAACTGTACCTGCTCTTTACTACCTGGAATCTTGCCTGTGGGTAGAGAACAGGGTTGGCCGAAGTGAGAAGCTGGGGTTTCCCTCCTTCTACCTAAGAGAAAACATGAGTCTCTCACCTCCTCTGCCCACCCCCCAGAGTAGAGCCCTCTCACTGCCCGCCCCCCCATCCTTCTAGAAAATGTAAAAACTGTCGTTCACCAGTCTCCCAAGTGCCTAGAACATTGCCTGGCTGGCATGCAGGGGTCCTAGGTAAATATCTGTGGAAAGGAAGGAAGAGTGAAAGAAGCTGTCTGCCTCCTTCTGGGGTGTCTGGGTCTGCCTCTCCCCTCCCTGTGCTATCATCGTCCAGATGTGGTTGGGGGAGGAGGGGAGGAAGGCCTTTGGAGAGGCTGGAGTTGACGCAGGGAGGGGTGGAGAGGAATTTTGGGGAGGAGCAGAAAGGCCTGTCCAGGTCCTTTCTCAGAGTCCCCAGGGCTGTCCATCTCAGGCTGGGGCCTGGAGTACTGGCTGTACCTGGGAGTTGACCCACCCCCTCAGCTCCCCTGCTGAGACTGCTGGTGGGAGATAAGGGCTGGGTTTTATCTCCCTGGCTGTGTTAGTTGAGAAGGCTTCTCAGAATGGAGGTGCTGCGTCCCTCGGCAGGACCTGGGGGGTTCTCTGCCGATACGCCCGCTGCCGCAATTTTCACTCTGGACCCTTATTCAGAAGGAGCCCATGGACAAGACCTGCCACCTGCCTCTGAGCTAGGACCACCTCCCACAGACCGCCCGGGCCCCCTCTGCCCCGACCCTTCTGCTGGCAAGTCTGGGCATCCAGTGAGTGCTGGTCCAGGTGGGCAAGGAAGCCAGTCCTCACCCAGAACGGCAGAGCTGGTTCCAGAGCTCGCACCAGAGCTGGCACGTGGGGGACAGGCCCGCCCACCCCTGCCTGGCTTTCCATGCCATCCAAGGGAAAGCTGGTTCCTCTCCTAGTTCCAGGGGGCCACGCTCCCCCCACCCCCCCACCCCCCACCCCTCCTGAGCAGGGAGCGAGGAAGGGGTACGAAGTGAGGAGGCTGGGGACTGGGCAGGCCCGCGCTCCCATCCCTCCATCTTGCCTCCAACTTTGCTCTCAGAAAGGGGAAGAAGCCAGGGGCCTGGGAATGAGTCAGAGAGAAACCCAGTGGGGGTGGGGAGGGGGAGATGGGATGTCCCCAGGGGTCAAGGAAGCGGCTATGTCCCCAAACACATCCTAAAGTGTTTGCCTGGAAAATGGGCCAGGAACCAGGAAGCCCCTGAGCATTGGCTGGAAAGGATGGTTAAGGTGCCACCCACAGAGAGGCTGGCATCTGGGGTGCCTGCAGTGGGGACAGGCTCTCCAGAGCCCGCCCTAGCCATGAGCCCAAGGGCTCCTCTGGAAAGCCCAGAGAGATCAGAGGGAGAGCCCCAGGGAAGGAGGCTGCCCTGGGAGGGAGGCAGGCAGGCAGGCCGGCCTCTCTGGCTGGCCTGGTCATCACGCCTGAGGCTGCTGCTGCTGCTGCAGATCTGTTTGTTTTGCGTTCTCCTCCCGCCCTCCCTCTTCCCCCTTATCCCTTTACTGTTTCCCTCCTCTTTCCCCACTTCCATCGTTGTCACTGTCCCTGACCCCTCTTATCCTCTCATGACCCCCCTCATGCCTTTGCCTGTTTTTTTCCCTCCCTCTCAGCCATACTTCCTCCTCCTCCTCCTTGCCTGCTCTCTACCCGCCCCTGTTTTCCTGCTCACAGACAGCCTCGGCTGCTGGATAAAAATAGCGGAGGCAGTGGCCAGGCCAGGCCGGGAGCCAGGTAGCGTCTGAGCAGGCAGGGGGGCTCAGCAGGACCGGCCCAAGGGGGTCAAAAGGAGCAGCCTTGAGAGGCAGGGGCAGGAGCGGGGCCTTCGGGACCCTACAGCCTGCCCGCTCTGTCTGCCCGGCCCTCTTCACCCACCTGCCTGCCCACCCCCACCAAGTGTCTGAAGAGGCCTGTAGGGAAGCAGGGCCACGACCGGGCCTCACACTGCTTCTGCCCCCAGCGAGCACCGGAGGGAAGAAGCTGTCAGCCAGGCATAACCAAGACTGCCATCACCATGACAACCAGTCACCAGCCTCAGGACAGGTACCGGGGAGGGAGACCTGGGCTGCGGATCCAGGGGAGTGGGAATGGGTCTTCATGGGGGACTGGGTGCTGTATCCTTTGGGATTTGGGATTGCCACTGACGATGAGCCTTCCAGTCAGGTAGCACGAGTCACATTTGCATCAGGGGGTCCTGCTTGTCGTGGCTGGGTGCTGAGAGCAGTGTCTCCAGGGAGGCCCAGGGTGGTGGTGGCGGCCCCTCCCTGGCCTGTTGGAGTTCCCAGTGTTGCTCTTCGGCAGCTTCCGGCTCCTCCAGCCAGCAGCGTGGGGAGATATTTGGCAGCACCCCTCATTCCCAGGCTGGCCATCGGACAGAGCTGGCCTTGGCCTCAGATGACTTTGGCCCGCCCTGGTCCTCGCTCTGACCTCCCTCTCACTTCCCCACCTCCGGAGCCTAGGACTTCCGTCCAGTTAGACCCACAGCTGTGGCCATGCGTGTGTGTTCTGGGGGAAGAGACCGTAGCTGGATTCAAGTTCTTCCAGGAGTCTAGACCCCAAGAAAGTTGATGAAGCCGTGCCTGGTGCCCAAAACATCTTTCCATCGCAGTCCCACAGCCCCGTCCCCTGCTTATCCCAGCCCTCTGTGCCGAAGACCACTTCTGGCTGTGGGATCTTAGGCACTTAGCTTTCTCTCTCTGGGACTGCCTCCCACTTGTGAAGCAGAGGTGAGGTTTATTTGGATGGGAGGGAATTTAAGGAGACATAGTAAGTACAGGCCCTAGGGGTTGTTTGGTTGGATCCCTCCTGGTGTCCTTCGTTCCCAGGCTGCCTGCCACCCCATCCTAGCACCCCCGTTCCGGTGGCAGCCCTCTGTGAACCCCTCTGCCTTCTCCAGTGGCCCCACACTGGGTCCCTATCCTGTGGGCCCATGGCTGAGAGTTGCTCCTTTCATTTGGGCCTCTGAATCCAGGCCTCACCTCTCTTCCTCAGGGTGGGGACTATAGGAGGGAGGTGGGAGGGGGCTGCAGTTGTCAGGACTCAGACCTGCCCACCTGGGATGCCCACCCAGGCCCCCACCCTGTGGGGCCAGGCCCCGCTGTCTGGCCTGACCAGTCTCCTCATTGCCCTGGGCTTGTCCCTGCCAGCTCTGTGAAGACAGCAGGTGTGGACAGTGGGGAAAGTATGGCAGACACATTTGGGGACCACAGGGCTGCCTGGGAGGAGCTGTCCCATCCCAGACAGGCCCCGAGGTGTAGGGCTTGGGGCAAGTGAATGTCCTGACCCAGGCTGGGAGGCTCTTATTTACAGTCTGGAGCCCAGATGACATCTCGTGGCCCATCCCTCCCGGCCTTCTATGTGGTGCAACCTACAAAGCTGGTTCTGTCTGGGCCAGGAAAAAACAGCTCCCTCGCTTCTTAGCTGTCCCAAGACACCCGCATCCCTGTCCTCCTAGATCCAGAATGGTCTGGGAGTTTCCTGACCTCAGATTCCTCTTTGGGAAGCCACACAGCCCTGCCCAGACAGTGTAATCACTTCCAGCCTGCCCAGCGGGGGTAGAAGACTTGGGTTTTGCTTTCTCACTCACCCGCCCACCCCACCCCCAGCCTTTAGCAAGATTTCCAAAACCACCTGCGGATGTGTGGGTCACATCGGTTCCCAAGCCTGCAGGGTCCCCTGAGTCTTTGGGACTGAGAACCAAGATCCTTCTGGCCATGCCCTTCGGTCCTTTGTCCCTGGTCCCTCTCCCTCTCGGGACTCATCTGTGCCCTTTCCCCATCCCAGGCCACCTCCTCCTCTGTTATGTTCTGCGCCCTGGGACAGCTGGAGAGATGGAAGGGGGTGGGGCTGCCCCAGGTTTGATTTGGGAAGGAAGGTGGGATGGTGGGTCACCTGGCCCCACTTTCCTCTCCCATCCCCAGGTACAAAGCCGTCTGGCTTATCTTCTTCATACTGGGTCTGGGGACGCTGCTGCCCTGGAATTTCTTCATGACAGCCACTAAGGTGAGATGTGGGAATGGGCTCCCAGGGGCTCATCCACGGGGCATTTAGGGCCTGGATACGCGCTTGTAGGCACAGGGCGAAAGGTGCCAACACTCCTCTTTGCAACCCTCACAGTATTTCACAAACCGCCTGGACATGTCCCAGAATATGTCCTTGGGCCCTGCTGAAGTAAGCAAGGACATCCAGGCCTCGGCCAGCCCCCTGGCACCCTCGCCAGAACGGACTCATCTCAGCACCATCTTCAACAACGTCATGACCTTATGTGCCATGGTGCCTCTGCTGATCTTCACCTGCCTCAACTCCTTCCTGCATCAGAGGTGAGCCCCCAGGCCCCCACCCTGACCCCTTCGGTGCCTCCTGCCCTTCCTGGGCTGGGCCCCCAGCTTCACCACCCATCTCTGCCACCACCTCCTCTCCGACAGGATCCCCCAGTCTGTGCGGATCCTGGGCGGCCTGATAGCCATCCTGTTGGTGTTCCTGATCACTGCCATCCTGGTGAAGGTGCCCCTACACGCGCTGTCCTTCTTCGTCATCACCATGCTCAAGATCATGCTCATTAACTGTAAGCGGGGCTGGGTGGGGACCTGGGCAGAAGTCCCACGGTTGGTCAGAGAGGAATCTTTTCCTCGCTCTGGGTGGTGAGGATTCAAGAGCCTGAGCAGGAGTAGGAGCGCGAAGAAAAGGGCTGCTCAGCCTCAGGACTTACTGGGAGTCAAGCAGGAATTGCCAAGACCCCACGACCAACCCGGCTACCCTGTCCCTTCTGCTGTCCCCCCTGTTGCACAGCTTTCGGCGCCATCCTGCAGGGCAGTCTGTTTGGCCTGGCTGGCCTCCTGCCCGCCAGCTACACGGCCCCCATCATGAGTGGCCAGGGCTTGGCAGGCTTCTTCGCCTCCGTGGCCATGATCTGCGCCATCGCCAGTAAGTCCTGCCATCTGCCTGCCTGTCGCCCTGGTGGTTGCAGGGAGGGGGGACAGGGCCGGCCTCTGATCGCTGACACCCTCCGCCCCAGGTGGCTCTGAGCTGTCGGAAAGTGCCTTCGGCTATTTTATCACAGCCTGTGGAGTTATCATTTTGACCATCATCTGTTATCTGGGCCTGCCACGGCTGGTGAGCACTCGAACCCCAGGTTTGGAGTTCTTGGCAGGGAGAGAGGGGGTCCAGGGCTCCAGACCAAGGGGACGAAACCTGTGGGAGGGAGAAGCTCTGGAGATTCTGCATCTGAATCCACCTTCCTTCCCTTGATAGGAATTCTACCGCTATTACCGGCAGCTCAAGCTCGAAGGGCCCGGGGAGCAGGAGACCAAGCTGGACCTCATTAGTAAAGGTCCGAAGAACCTGAGGAAGCTGGGGTGGAGGGTGGCTGCTCAGCAGGGGGGCAGCATGAGCTGGGGGCAAGAATGAGCCTCCTGCAGTGATGCCAGAGGGATGGGGGGGTAACACCAGTAATCGAGGGCTGGGCTAGAGAAGCTGGGGGAGATCCTGGGAGGCCTTGAATGCAACTGGGAAGCAATTATGGATTTTTGGGCAGGGCATGACCTGACCTGAGACTCCTGGGAGAGGTCCGGACCCAAAGGACTTGGGCAGCGGGGGTTGGAGGCCATCTGGGCTAAGTCTTGGGTGGAGCTGTGCACTGGTTTAAGGGGGTGTCCACCCCCAGCTGACCCCAGCCCTTTTGGGGATTGTGTCATTTCCTGTTGCTCTGTTTCTCCTACAACTTGAAGACCCTCTCACCACCTGTCACCCCCCAGGAGAGGAATCAAAAGCAGGCCAAGAGGAGACCGGATTCTCGGCCCCCAGCTCTCAGCCCGCCAAGGAAAGCCACTCTGTCCGCACTATCCTCAAAAGTGTATGTGGGGCTGGGGCATCCTGCCTTCTACCCCTCCCTTTCTTCCCTTTTTTCTGATTCTTTCCCACCCCATACTCATCTCCTCCCTTTCTGACTGGAGACTGGCCACTTTCCTGGATTTTCCTGCATGTATGTGTGCGGGCATGTATGTATATTGGGGAATCTTGATTCTTTAATGATGTACAAGCACCATGAAGACACAGACCAGGGTCCCTTTCCTCCAGATCTTAGTCCCGGCTTTCTCCGTCTGCTTCGTCTTCACCATCACCATTGGGATATTTCCTGCCGTGACAGCTGAGGTTGAGTCCACCATCGCGGGCACCAGCGCCTGGAGTGAGGAAACCACGGGTTCCCAGGATGGGGAAGGACAGGGGCTTGGGAGCAAGGCTAGGAGCCTGGGAGAGGGGAGCCTGGGCTGTCGCCTCTGCAGCCAGGCTCTGCTGGCCCACTCACCCTTCCCCGGCCTGGAAGCATCTTCTCCGTTTCACAGCTGGGAAAGCAAAGTCCCAGTGAGAGTCAGGGTTGCTAGATCCTGCCTTTCTTGGACCCACTAACCCTCTCCTGATCTACTCTTTGTCTTCCAGAGGCCTACTTCATTCCCGTGTCCTGCTTCTTGACTTTCAATGTCTTTGACTGGCTGGGCCGGAGCCTAACAGCCATCACTATGTGGGTAAGTGAAGGAGGGTCACCAAGCCCTGCGAGATGGGAGTCCAGACTGAGACACCCAGGGAGGAACCAAGAAAGTACGGTGGAAAGGGGACCGTGCTTTTTTAAAAAACTGAGACATAATCTATGTATAGTAAGGTGTACAAGTTGTAGAGGTACAGTTTAATGACCACACACATAAACATACACACACCCCTGATGACCACCACCCAGGTCACGCTGTAGCACATGGCCAGAAGAAGGCTCTATCTACCATGGCCACTCCCGATCAGTACCCTACAAGGGTAACTAGGCTTGGAGGTTTCAATTCAGATCCTGAGGGCCTCCGAATGGAGCCCCGGGGGCTGGCCCAGCCTGACTGCGGCATGGCCTGGTCCCCGCAGCCTGGGAAGGACAGCTACTGGCTGCCGAGTCTGGTACTGGCCCGATTGGCCTTCGTGCCCCTGCTGCTGCTGTGTAACGTCCAGCCCCGCCGCAATCTGCCAGTGGTCTTTGAGCACGACTCCTGGTTCATCATCTTCATGGCTGCCTTCGCCTTCTCCAATGGCTACCTTGCCAGTCTCTGCATGTGCTTTGGGCCCAAGTGAGTGGGGAGTATGGTGGCCTCGGATGGGGTCTAGTGCTCCAGCTGGGGACCCTCAGCAGAGGGAGAGTGGGCGGAAGGAGACTCCTGATCGAGGAGCTCAGGATTTCCAGGCTAAGAGAGGAGCCCACTGACCCTCGGGGCCCAGGTAATGGGAGGGGAGGAGGGGCTCCCAGGGAAAGGTAGAGACAGCCTCAGTACACACCCCCTCACCAAGAGGGAGAGGAAGACAAGTGGGCCAGCAAAATGAGATGCTCTGGGTTGGGCAGGGGACTGGCGTCAGGGACGTCCTAAGGTCGGCTCGTCCTCCCTCCTTTAGGAAAGTGAAGCCGGCTGAGGCGGAGACAGCTGGAGCCATCATGGCCTTCTTTCTGTCTCTGGGCCTGGCCCTGGGGGCCGTCTTCTCCTTCCTGTTCCGGGCAATCGTGTGACCGCGGCTGGATGGCAGGATGGCACCGGCTGCCTACTCCTGCCTTCCCCTTTGGGGGTGGGCAGGGGTCCTCTGGAGGTTTTCTTGTCTAGCCATCTTCTGCTTGCTCATGGCCTATGCTGGGCCTGGCATCCAGGCCCCGAAGAGACAGCCTCTGTGGATGAACATGGGGACACTGTGGGCTGGAGGGTCAGAGTCAAGGGAGGGGATGCAGTCTCTTGGCCCTGACCAATGCCTGCCCGGGCAGGGGTTCCTAGGCTCAGAGAGTGAGTTGTGTGTCTTGTATGTCTGCCTGTACCAAGGGTGGCCGGGGGCCAGGACTGCTTGTTCTGAAGTCTAATCTGGTATTTCTGCAGCCCCCTTCTCCCCATGTGCCTCTTCCCCCCACCTCTCCATGTTCCTACCCATCATGAACCCTGTACATTTGCCATTTTACTGCCTTTTTTTATACTCAAACCAGGTGCCTTCGAAGCCTGATTAAATAAACTTTTTTTTTTCCTCCCTGGTTCCCTGTGTCCTCCAGCCATGGCTTCACGCCCTGGAGAGGCTAGAGGGATGGCAGCCTGAGTCTGGGGGGATGAGCATGACCCAGATGGGCCTTGGCCAGCACTGGGCCTGGGTCCAAGGCATTAGGGATGGGGTGGGTCCTCTTTAGTCTCAGAGGCACTACAGTGCCTCCTGCTGGGGCCACAGAAGAGAGACAGGCCTGGAGCCAGGACACCCAGACTGTTGGCTGAGATGCAGAAAGGCTATTTCCTTTTGCCATTTCATTCCTCCTTTCAGGAGGCCTGGGGGTGGAGACAGTGCGCCATCTTTCTTTTGTCTTCAGAGTCACCCCCTCCACTCTGTCCTCACCCCACAGCCCGAGGAGGGAGCTGTCTAAAAGCAGCCAGCTCCACCTCCCCACCCCCACCCCACCAGCAGGAAGAGGCTGTAGCCGGAGGGTTCTGCCTGCCTTGGCACTAGGCCCTGACACCTAAGTCAAGGCAGGCTTCATGGCGAACAAGGGGCCTGTGTGTCCTTGTTGAAGCTGGGCCCCTTTCTCTTCCCAGACTCTGGCCTAGGGAGGTGTTCAGTGGCTCAGGAACGAGAGAGGCCTCGGTGGAGGGGGCCATACCACTGGAGTCCCCCTTCTCAGAAAGAGCTCTTCCTGATAGGAAGTGAAACCAGAGCTCTGGGCGCTGAGCTGACACTGACCCCCCACCACCACCACCGTTCCCCCACACCCCCACTTGTGTCAGGGCTTTATTTCTGACAGTTTAATTTAATTGAAGGCTTCAGGCTTCATTAAGGGCTGTTGGCACATTTTTAAGGGTCTTTGATTAGCTCTGAAGTCCTAACAGGAGAGTTAAGTATTATCATATGGGGAACTGGAGTCCACAGATATACCCCAGAGTACACGTCAAACCAGGACACAATCTGAGGCTGGTAGGAAACAAATTGTTCCTTTCATATCAGTTTCAAAAGCAAGGGGTGCCCTGAGTCTTCACTCATCCCTGCAGAGCCCTTTGGTCACGAGGCTGAGAGAAAACCGCACCCTTTCTCTGCTCCCTCTCCTCGACAGACCCATGGTACCCACACCGGACAGTCCTGCTGGGTTCCCTCCTCAGCACCACAGCCCTTCAGGGACCCTGTGCTTCTTCCCTGGGCCCCTTCCTGCCTCTTGCCTGGCCTTTCAGGACTCCAGCCAGGTCTACTGCGGCCATCACACATGCGGCTGCAGAATAATCTGAAAAGAACATTGAGTCACAGGCTGATCTCTCCTGGAGCACGCCAGGCATTTCCTGATCTTCCTCTACCACCAGCAGCCGCGTTTCCAGTTCCTTCCCCCTCTGCACCTTTTGTAACTGTGGCTTATACTCTTATCTTACTCCAGCTGCCAGTCATGTTTTTCAAGTTCAGGTCCACATCCTACGTTTTCACTCTTAAGCTCCCAGAGATACTCAGAAATGTTCGCTTCCTTGCATCTGCTTGTTCCCCCTCACAGTCTTCACAGGCCAGACTCCAGCTGTATGGTAGGACTCAGTTCAACTCCAGCAGTGACTTGAAGGACAAACATTTTAGATTACAGTCACATCTTTCTGAACTTTGGAAAAAAATTTTATTTATCTGGCTGTGCTTGATCATGTGGGATCTAGTTCCCTGACCAGGGATTGAACCCAGGCCCCCTGCATTGGGAATGTAGTCTTAGCCACTGGAAGTCCCCTGACTGAAACTGATGTTTGAAGAAGATTACTAGAATATCTTTTCCAAAAATTTTTCTAATGCAATTATCAAAAAGTGTGAATCTCACTCATTTTACTCAAGACCTCACTGTCCTCCCCTGAGAGCAGTGGTTAGAAAGCTCTGGCGGTTAGAAAACGGTTCCTGCCGGCCCAACTGCAGTGGCGGTTTCTGACCACAAGAGGGCGCTCTGCAGGCAATGCTGCCTGCGGGAGGCAGGCCTCTGGGGCCTCGCCTTCTTTCCTCCCTGCACTTTACTACTTATAAGGTGGGCAAAGGCTGGGCTTGTGCTGGTCATCTCCTTCCGTGTGACATTTCTGTCCCAAGCAGTGGTCTGTGCAGAGGCTGCTGTACTCCCTGAGGTGGCCGCCACAGCCCCACAGAAACTTCCCTCTTGTTCGGTGAATTGTTGGGGCTTCAAATATTTGAAAAGTTAAAGAGCCCCAGCAAAATTAGCCATCATCCTTAAAAACAGAAGTGAACCATCAGGTATCACTGATGAATTGGAATATACCTGTTTGTAGTCTTTGGAGGGAAGATGGGAAGAGTAGGGTGAGGGGTAGTATGATGGAGGCAGGTGCTTGACAGGAAACCCTACCCCACCCCCATTATTGGGAAATTTGTTCTCAGGATGTAAAACTCTTGATAGTGAATCAAAATGGATGTGAGCAGAGAAGTGCAGAGTCACCTTAAAGAGATAGCCGGGTTCTGGCCAGCAGACCCTGCCTGAAACCCGTCTTGACACACACGGAAAGAGTGGCAGTCTGAAGGAGGGACGCCAGGCTTCCAGGGAGGCCCGTCTGGTTTCTGGGGCCAGCCGGTAGGGAGGGTGAAGGTGAGCAGAACCCACTTTACCCCACAACCCACCAGGAGCCTGTGTCCCAGCTGGGTTCCTCTCGCTCGTCTCCACCTGACCCGGCTTCCTGCGTGGGTGCCCTCGGGAGAATCTGCTCATCAGAGCCCCACAGCCTTGGCGGTCCGGGTGATCCCTGCCAGTGAGCCCGCCGGCGTTCTGGCTCCAGACAGCAGGGCAAATGCTAAATGAGTCAGCAGAACCACACAAAAGCAGGGGCTTCTGCTCAGGACAGCTAGCCCCCTCCCAGGAACTTTGTACGGGTTGGGGACATGGTTCAGATTCAGAGACGAGGTCTGTGTCACCCATCCCCTGTGGCCCAGATTCTTGTTATTTAAACGGGGTGACGTGTATGAACTTGCTAAGGGAATTAAGCGAGTCGGCGGGAGAGCCTGGGTGCGGGAGATGCAAGCCCTAGAGATAGAGGTGCCAAGAGTCATTAGGACGACCTCTGCCTGGTGGGCTCCCTGCCCCCATCTAAGCGACCCGCGGCTCCTCCCTCCACGCTGTTCGGGCCCCTCCCCTGCATCTTCAGCCCCGGAAAGCCTCGAAAACCAGACCTCATTTCCTTCACCCCAGCCAAGTGCGAACGAGCACTCGAGTCCCTGCCTCGCGTGCGACAGCCGAGAACCGCCAGGCAGGGACGCGAACGAGGGGAGCCCGCGTCCTTCTCAGCCCCGCCCCGCGGCGGGGGCTGGGGAGGCGACGTCACCGTGCTGCGGGCGCCCCCTCGCGGGAGCGCGGCCTGCATCCGCGCAGCCCTTCTTCGCATCTGGCCCCTGCCAATTGTGGGGGGAGGTGGGGGCGGCAGACTTTACTACCCATTAAGTCCGGGTGACCTTGAGCCAAGCGCTTTGCATCTCACAGTCGCTCATCTGTAAAGCAGGGGTAATAATATTTGGCTAGCCTACCTCTCCGGGTTGTGAAACTCCACGGAGTTAATGAATAATGCTCATCTGCGGCTGCTTTTACATATATTGACTCCTAAGGAGGGCTGACGATGGCCAATGCCTGTTTTCGTCCATAAAACCGAGGCTGGAAAGATTAACGGATGGGAAAACATTTTGTAAACTTCAAAGCACCAGGTAAGTTTAAGTCTCTGTTTCTCTATCTCTGTGTCTCTCAGCCCTCCTCTCTCTCACACACACACACACACACACACACACACACTTCTAGGTAGTGAAGGGCGTGGGAAAAGGTCCAGAGCCTCACGTGATAGGGTGGTACCATCACCTGCCTCCCTGCCTCCAGAACATGGCAGAGAGGCATCTTCTGACATCCCAGGGATTCTAAGCCTCCTAGGATCCCGAATTCCCATGGCATCCTTCCTGGGAGAAACCAGCAAGGTCCTTCCCGATGTGTTGCCTCAGCCCCTCCTGTTGGTGAGTTCCTCAACCCGCTACCATGGCCCTACCCGTCTCTTACCTGGTGCAGGTGGACCAGGCAAGCCTTGAGTCCTGTGAATGACCCAGAAATCCAGGCAGTTGAGACCTGTGCATTGAGCGGTGACTTGTGCCTGGGGCAGGACAGGTGTCAGGCAGCGCGGTTAAGCAGGTCAGGGTTGTTTGTGATGTCACCTGCCCCCTGCACCTTTCCCTGACTATAACCTGCTCTGAGCTGAGCCGGTTTGGGGTTACGTTTTCCCTTCTTAGTCAGAGGGGACCCAGAACACTGAACAATGCCCAGGACAAAAAAGGCTGCCTGGTGGGTGTAATGGCAGGAGGAGGACAGACACGCTGGGGCTGGGCTGACCACAGCGGGTAGGCAGGACTCAGCCACACACCCCAGGCCACATGTAACTATGTCCTTAGAGATTCAAGACATTGATATTGAATATTAAAGAGAAAGTTACCAAAGATGTGCCCCATTTACAATTCCTGAATGGCTTAGACCACAGTTTCTGGCTTACGCACCCTACTCTCCTGAGATATTTCATTCTTGCCCCTAACTTCAGCCATCAGCCTTTGCCTCCTGAACGTCTCTCTTTGATGCCCCACAACCCTGAAGTAGAGTTCTAGACCCCTCAAACCCAGAGTGGTCCTCCTCCCCTCAGCCCCCATTTCTTTTTCTTTTTAAAATTTATTTCAATCGGAGGCTAATTACAATATTGTGGTGGTTTTTGCCATACATTCACATGAATCAGCCATGGGTGTACATGTGTTCCCCATCCTGACCCTCCCTCCCATCTCCCTCCCCATCCCCATTTCTTTTTTTGACATTTTTTATTTTTATGCATTTACTCAGCTGTACCAGGTCTTCGTTGCAGCACGCGGGATTGTCTCGATGCAGTGAGCAGGATCTTTAGCTGCAGCGTGTAGGATCTTTCTAGTTGTAGCATGTAGGATCTAGTTCCCCAGCCAGGGATAGAACCCAGGCCCTGCACTGGGAGCACAACGTGCCTCAGCCCCCACTTCTCTCACTCTACCTCAGAAAAGGCATGCACCCTGCTTCTGCCCACCCCTGTGTGAGCTCCCCACCTCAGCCTTTCCCTTCTCCAAGCTATGTCCCAAGGAGTCGCCAAGTGGGGGTTTTGTTTGAAACAACACAATTAACTGGCTTGATTTAGTAGGTTTAATGTATTTAGACTTACCCAACAGCTAGGTGATAGATACTTTTTCTCAAGCACACATGGAGGCTTTATTAATATTAACCACATCCTAGATTACAAAGGAAGTCTCAAATACAAAAGTTCAGCACTGTACACACCATTGTATATTGTTGACATAAATGAAAAGATAATATAAAACTGACCATTTTAAGCACTTTTAAATGGATCATCAAAAGTACCATAAGGGTAATCAAAATCCTTTAAACTGAGTTAAAAATACTATATATTGAAATTTATGGGATATAGCTAAAATAGTACTTGAGAAGAAACTTATAGTCTTAAATCCTTATGTCTGAAAAGGGGAAAGGCTGAAACTTAATATGCTAAGTATTGAAGTTAAGAAAATAGAAATAGAACAACAGACTCGACCTCCTGAAAATAGAAGTCATGAGAAAAAGTTTAGCAGAAATTTAAAAAATAAAGGAATAAAGTAAAAAAAATTAAAGAATTAAGCAGAAAAATTATGTAAATAAAATAGATAAGTCCCTGGATGTGACAGTTGGACTGTGAAGAAAGCTGAGTGCCGAAGAATTGATGCTTTTAAACTGTGGTGTTGGAGAAGACTCTTGAGAGTCCCTTGGACTGCAAGGAGACCCAACCAGTCCATTCTGAAGGAGATCAGTCCTGGGTGTTCTTTGGAAGGAATGATGCTAAAGCTGAAACTCCAGTACTCTGGCCACCTGATGCGAAGAGTTGACTCATTGGAAAAGACTCTGATGCTGGGAGGGATTGGGGGCAGGAGGAGAAGGGGACGACAGAGGATGAGATGGCTGGATGGCATCACTGACTTGATGGACGTTGAGTCTGAGTGAACTCCGGGAGTTGGTGATGGACAGGGAGGGCTGGCGTGCTGCAATTCATGGGGTCACAAAGAGTCAGACACAACTGAGCGACTGAACTGAACTGGTGAAACTGATTATTATAAAAAAGGAAAAGACACAAAAAACAATTGTAGGTGTGGAAAAGGAGACATACTTGAGACAGAACAGAGATTTAAAAGTTAGTCAAGGAAACAGAACGCTATAATCTTTAAAGCTTTCAAGAAACATCCAGAAAAATTATTAAATAAAATTCACTCAAGGAGTAAGTAGTAGAAAACTTGAATGCACTTATACCATGAAAAAAAAAAGTTTCTAATTAAAATGTTTTCTTTAAAAAATTTTTATTTATTATTTATTTGGCTGCACCAGATCTTAGTTGCGACACAGCACGTGGGGATCTAGTTCCCTGACTAGTGATCGAACCCAGGGCCCCCTTCATTGGGAGCATAGAGTCTCAGCCACTGGACCTTCAGGGAAGCCCCTAAAATGTTTTCATATTC
The DNA here is from genome assembly GCF_019923935.1 of Bubalus bubalis. Lineage (NCBI taxonomy): Eukaryota > Metazoa > Chordata > Mammalia > Artiodactyla > Bovidae > Bubalus > Bubalus bubalis. The sequence goes on along the minus strand of NC_059158.1, from coordinate 34,109,286 downwards.
AAAACAATAGAAACAGCAGGCAGTTTTATAGATGGGTTCTACAAAACTTAAAAGAAAATAATCTCAGCTCAACATTTGTAAGTCTATTAATGAATTAAAAATATCAATAGATAAAGGAAATTTTAAAAACAATATTTTCAATAGATGGCAAAAAAATCTGATACTCAGTTTAAGATGTATCGCAAGTGGGGAGCAGAGAAAGTAAATATGCTCAATGACGAAGGGTTCCTTTTCTGATCAGAAAGGAGACAGGGATGCCCAGGACCACTCTTTTCACACATCATTTTTCTGCAGGTCCTAGCTGGTGCAGTGTAACAAGAAATAAACACACATGGATTAGAAAGGCAAAAACCAAAATACCATTGTTTTCAAATGATAGCTAGGGTTGTACTAGAAAACAACAAAATATTGACGGACAAATTAAGAATTAGTAACATAGCTTACCGGAGAGGGCAATAGCACCCCACTCCAGTACTCTTGCCTGGCGAATCCCATGGATGGAGGAGCCTGGTAGGCTGCAGTCCATGGGGTCGCTGGGAGTTGAACACGACTGAGTGACTTCACTTTGACTTTTCACTTTCATGCATTGGAGAAGGAAATGGCAACCCACTCCAGTGTTCTTGACTGGAGAATCCCAGGGACAGGGGAGCTGCTGTCTCTGGGGTCGCACAGAGTCGGACACGACTGAAGTGACTTAGCAGCAGCAGCAGCAGCAACATAGCTTACCAAGTTGCGGGATCGATATACCACAATCAATTACTTTTCAGACTCTCCAGGAAACAGAAAATGGACACAAATTTCCATTTGCCACTGCATCAAAAAATAACATAATAATCAAATGAGCAAATGCTGTGCAAGACATGTCCCAGCAGAACATGGAAACTGAGGCAAAGAGATGGAACACTGGTTGGCCCTGCAGACCTGCTCAACTGTCCCAACATTAATGTCAGATCCATTGGCCCAGGAGGATGTCAGCTCAGGAATTCAGAGATGTAAACTTGGTGAAACCAGGAAGACCAAAACTGATAGAGCATGCCTGGCAGGCTCTGAACTTGGGGGGCTGCCTGTTCTGGGGGTTAAGGATCCAGAGCTATGTGCCTGCCAAGTCGCTTCAGTCATATCTGACTCTGTGTGACCCTATGGACTGCAGCCCGCCAGGCTCCTCCATCCATGGGATTCTCCAGGGAAGAATACTGGAGTGTGTTGTCTGTGTCCTCCTCCAGGGGATCTTCCCGACCCAGGGATCAAACTATTACGTCTCCGTCCTTATACAGTCTCTGATGTCCTGATGCCCGCGGTTGTTTGATTCATCCATTGCCCTGTATCTAAACTCCCCTCAGTGGTCCCTTGACCCCCATGAACGACCATTTGCATTTCCTAACTAGAAGTCCCGGAATGAGCAGCAGCAGGGAGCCTCTACCCAGGCTGAATCTGTGTGCCCTGCAAGACCCTACTTTGCTTTAGCTAGATAGGGGGTCTGCAGCACTTTTCTGCAAAAGGTGAGAGGGTAAATATTTAGACTTTGCAAGCTATATGGTCGCCGTCTCAACTATCAGCTCCCTCATTGCAGTGTGAAACAAGCTAAAGCCAACATGTAAGCAGAGAAGAAAGCTGTGTTTCAGTAAAACTTTATGGACACAAATTCAAATTTCATCTACTTTAAAAAATATTTATTTTACTTGGCTGCACCAGGTCTTAGGGTGCAGCATGTGGGCTCTTTTAGCTGTGGCATGTGAGATCTAGTTCCCTGACCATCAGTGGAACCCAGGACCCCTGCTTTGGGAGTGCAGAGTTTTAGCCACTGGACCACCAAGAAAGTCCTCACATACTTTTCACATGCCAAAATACTATCTTTCCTTTGATTTTTTCAACCATTAAACAACATAAAAACCATTCTTATTCACAGGCCATACAGAAGCAAGTGATAAGACCACTGGCTGAGGGCCACAGTTTGTCAATCCTTGCTTCATTTGGCGGCCCTCCAGGTAGCAGAAGGTGAGGCTGGGTCTTTGAGGCCTGGTTGGAAATAAAGGGTATCTTGGGAACATCAAGGATTGCAAATGCTGCTGAGAACAGACTTCTGGGGATCGGGGGTTGGGGGCGGTCAAGTCATCTTTAACAGCCTTCAGTGGCTTCCCTGACCCTAAGTTAAGGTCAGAACTACTCAGCATGGCATTGTGACCCTATGTGACCTGATTCCTGCCTGCTGGGCCACTTTCAGTGACCCCTGCCTCTCTGGGCTTCCCTGGTAGTCCTGGGCTCAGATGGTAGAGCGTCTGCCTGCAATGCGGGAGACCCAGGTTCAATCCCTGGGTTGGGAAGATCCCCTGGAGAAGGAAATGGCAACCCACTCCAGTATTCTTGCCTGGAGAATCCCATGGACAGAGGAGCCTGGTGGGCTATGAGTAGCAAAGAATGGGACACGACTGAGCAACTTCACTTTCTTTCACTTTTACTTTGCCTCCCTTGAGGGTTCCTGGTCCTTCTGTCAGGGCTGTGCCTTCCCCATGCTTTCCCTGTGCTGGGGGTAGACCTGTGCCAGCCACCTTCCCCAGGCTGAGCTGGGAACTCAGGTTTCTCCCCTGCTTTTAGCTGCTCTGATTCACAACTGGTCTGCTGCAGCTCCCCCCAGTGGGCTGACGGCTTCTTGTCTTGTTTCCACATCTCCGCGTGGTAAGGCAAGGCTTACAAGTGGGGCTTAGTGAGTTTCGGTGAGCTGGAGAGGTCATCCTGGGAGGCTTCCAAAAGAGAAATCAGAATTTCTGTGCTGGTGATGAGACTTGAGATTTTCCCATTAGGAACCCCCTGAGGAATTTTGGTCCCGACACTGGTCCACAGGAGTGATCTTTGTTCTGCTTCCGGCTTAAGTCTGGGAAACAGCATCCGCACTACTGGACTTCTGCAGCAGGGGGCACGGGAGTTAGTGGAGAAAAGGCTCTGAGCTGACCCACCCAGGGGTACTCTCTAAAGCCTTCCTCTCCCACTTTCTAGGTGTGCAGACTCACTCCCACCTCTAAACAGGACTGTGAAATACTGTGCATGCTGTTGTGAACCAGGGAGCAGGTGTTTAATTAACCAACCCCTTCTGTACATAGGAAGGGCAGGTGCACTGGTGGGGGTGATGCTCCTGGTTTGAGGTTTCCATCAGGAACAGAGCAGCCGGGGGCCCCTCCTAGCAGCAGCGCCCACGCCCCTTCCCACACTCACTGACTTCTCCCAGCCACAGGCTTCTCCCAGACCGTAATGAAGAGAAGTAGAAGTCTATGGAGAGATGAAATTGAGGTAATGGGGGCGGAGCTGTTGAGGTCTGGAGTGTGGGCCAAGGAGAAGGGAAGGAAGGGTCCTTTGTTCCCTGGAACTCAACATATGAACAAAGAAAATGTGAAAGAATGAGACTGGGCGCCAGGGCTGCTAAGGGAGGTCCGCGGGTGGGTGGTGGGGGAACCTCTCCCCAGGATGCCAGGCACCGACAAAGCAGGCCACGAAGGGAGTTGCTGGACATCCACAAGGTCACAGCGTAGGGAGGGGCCATTCTCTTCTGGAGGGGAATCTGCGTAAAGGAGGCTTCAGATATAAGGCCTTGGAAAAGTAAGGCCAGCTCACCAGCTGGAGGGCACGCAAACGGGGCAGAGACATCAGAGGAGGGCGTCCCTCTGGCACTCCCTGGGCAGGCCCATGGCCTTGAGGCTCCGGCGCCACAGCCGAAGGGGAACGACTTGGTTCTGGCACCTGGAGCGGGCCACACTCTGATCAGCGTCCTCATGCTGCCTCCAAGAACTCCTGCCATCCTGCAGGAGTCCTGGGAGACCCGACTTCCCAGATCTAGGCAGCTGCAGGAGGAGGGAAGAGGGTGGGAAAAAAATAGAAAAAGGAAGCCAAATTGAGAAACAACTCGATATGCAAGTCTCTGCGCTCCCTCACCTGTGGGCGGCTGCAGAAGCTGGGGGTGGGGGGTGGGAGCGGTCCGTCGGATAAGCGACCCCATCCCCAGAGTCTGCTCTCTGAAGGTGGTACCCTCAGAACCGCCCCACCGGCCGGTGTGCTGTGTGATCGAAAGGGGGAGAAGTGGGGTCATCCCGGCTCCACCCTACCCCGGACGCAGTGCCGGGCTAGCTGGGCCTGGCGGGTAGGGTAATGCGCCACCTCTGCAGTTTCCTGGAGGAAATGAGGGTATAGCCCACTTGGCCCCCAGGCTCCCAGCAGTGCGGTTGCGGGGCGGAGCCGCCGCAGAGGCACAGCCCAGGCCGCAGAGGGCGGGGCGGGGCCTCGAGGGAAGGGGCGGGGCAGGGCCGCCCTGGCCGGTCTGGAAGCTGCTGGAAGTGTCGCAGCACCGCCGCCCTGGCTCCTTCCGCCGCGTGTGCAGGCAAAGAGTCCCCTTGCCGGCTGGAGCCAGCGCCCGACCCGCAGCAGGAGCCACGCCTCACGGCGAAACGCTGGCCCGCCCCCGCGAGGGCCTGTATTCTGGGCATGCCCACGAAGTGGGACCTCTTTAATTCCGCAACGCTCGCGGGAAAGACCCCTTTCCCGTATCAGGCAATTGGAGTATCTGTAGGGCAGCTTCTAATGAGGAGGTCGAGCCGCGGAGCGTAGGGGGGAGAGGGTGACCCCTGTTTAGGCTTGGACCTTAGTCCCGAGGCTGGGACTCTCGGGAGTGGAGACGCCTGCCCTGCAGGTTTTTACAGAGGTTAGTGGGGGAATCCTCGCCTTTAGTTCCACCGCTTATGTTATATGAGCACTCCCAACATATGTTTCTGATGGTGTCCTGTTTTAGGAGCGCGGAGACGGGGCTGTGAACAAGAGTAAATACGTGTACTCTCAGGGCCGGCGGCTCCCGCCTTTCACGGTCCCCTCCCCTATTTTGGACCGTGACGTCAAGATGGGCGGGCGGGCGGCGGCAGGTGCGCGGCCGACAGGCATCCTCCTTTAAGGCGGAGGGATCCGGGGGCGGGCAGCTGGGTGGTGCTTCGCCTTATATAAGCCGATTGGGGGCACACAGCCGTTCTCTTGAGTCACCCCCGCGCAGCCTTCTTGCGGTGCGTGAGCCCGAGGCAGCTATTGCCCGCTTGGTGGTCTTTAGTACCTGTGATTCTTATCCTTGAAGGTAAGGCTTCGGTCTCATTTGGGCTTTTCAGGTTAGCTTGTTCTTTCGCGTTGCTTTCGGCCCACTCGTCCTTTCCGAGACCTACATCTCGTGTTGGGGCGGATTCTGGCGTAGCGCTCCCATTTCTTCTCTTGGGGGAGGGCTTGGAGCGAGCTATTGAGTTTACACTCGTTTCTGTGGTTGGCGGCGGGGCTGCTTTTCCGCAGCTATTAAGCGTTGTTTTGTGGGGCCGCAGAATGGGGCGCGGGGTAGGCACTGCACGTGGTGGCCGCGCCGGCCCGGGACGCTGCCATGCTTGCCTCTCCACTTCCGGACGCGGCTACGGGGCGCCGGAGGGTCCCCGAACGGGGTGGGTGGGCGCGCCCGCTGTGACTCAGCAAGGCTGGTCATTACCAGGTTTTGCCACTTGTTCTATCGGACACAATTTTTTTAAAGTCCTTTTGTTCGGGGCTTTTCCGTGAGGGTCTGCGAAGAGCTCCGTTTTCGGTCGCCGGCGGCGTATATCTTGCTTCTTCCATCCTTCTAGATCTTTCCTTCGTCTCGGTGGAGGAGGGGCTGTTGAGCGGAGGGGGCAGGCTCTGGGATTCGTGGGCACGTCCTTTCCCCCGCCCCTCTCCGAGAGCTGAGATTGTTCTGGAAGCTTCTGGAGCCCGGCGCCCCGCCCTGGTGCCCGGATGTTGGGGCGAAGGGAGGCTGCGCGGTGGCGCCCCCTCCTCGCGTGGTCGACGCATGTCCAGCCGTGACGAGAGTCGGCCCCGCAGACTAAGGGCACCATCTTAGTGTTTGGTTTGGTCTTGAGCTTCAGTCACGTGTGCAGAGGGGTCACGATGGAGCCCTTTCTTTATCGGTTCTTTGTCTGTATAGCCCACCTGGATAGGCATCCCGCCAATCTCGAGTTAGCTGTCCCTACTACGGGAAGCAGCAGTACCGTATTATCTCCTTGGAGTTACCTAATGGGAGGACAGTTTTAAATCATTGCCCTTTAATGTGAAACCTGTTAACCTTGAAGGTGGAACTAGAGTCAGTAATTTGCGTATTTAAATATGTGTGAATTTACCTGCTTTCGAGATACCTGGGTTGGAATGCCTAACAAACTAGATTGTGCTGATCTATGATTCACTTAACAGGAGTTTGGCTTCAAAATACCTTACAAGAAACATTAATGCAATTTGTTCAATGTGTTAGGCGCGCCCCTTGCCCCATTGTTTCTAAGGGTGCTGCCTGAAATTGATAGAGGGGAAGATTTTCCAGTCTTAGTACCCAGCTCAAAACAGTTTGAATAGAGTCTCTTCATGTGTATCGTGGCTGATGGTGAACTTGAGGAGTCTTAAATTCTTGCCTTTTTATTTTAGATGCCTGAGGAAGTGCACCATGGAGAGGAGGAGGTGGAGACATTTGCCTTCCAGGCAGAAATTGCCCAACTCATGTCTCTTATTATCAACACCTTCTATTCCAACAAGGAAATTTTTCTTCGGGAGTTGATCAGTAATGCTTCTGATGTGAGTGCCCTGAATGTCTTCATTGACGTTGGTTTTTTGTTTCTCAAGTACTCCAAGAGAGGGAAAGTGGGGGTGGTTTGGCATTTTGTGGTGTTACTGATAAAGGTGATACAAACTTAACTGCCGTTCCAAAAAGTATTGCCTTGCTTTCTGTGGATAGATAGGATACTGTAACCCACTGGATGTCATTCTCAACCTACAAGCTAAAGGAGTAATCAGAATTAGGGTATTTGGGGAATTTAAAAAAATTTCTTTTGGGTGAGATGGGTTTTGAGGAAGCAGAATTGTAAAACTGCAATTTTGTACTTTCAGGCCTTGGACAAGATTCGCTATGAGAGCCTGACAGACCCTTCCAAATTGGACAGTGGTAAAGAGCTGAAAATTGACATCATCCCAAACCCCCAGGAGCGTACTCTGACTCTGGTAGACACAGGCATTGGCATGACCAAAGCTGATCTTGTAAATAATTTGGGAACCATTGCCAAGTCTGGCACTAAAGCATTTATGGAGGCTCTTCAGGTACGTGGTTGGTTAGGCACACCCCATTTATGTTATTGGTGTTTGCTTTGCCATTTCTTTGAAACTTGAGTTTGACTTTTTTTAACTTTGGCAGGCTGGTGCAGACATCTCCATGATTGGGCAATTTGGTGTGGGCTTCTACTCTGCCTACCTAGTGGCAGAGAAAGTGGTTGTGATCACAAAGCATAACGATGATGAACAGTATGCTTGGGAGTCTTCTGCTGGAGGTTCCTTCACTGTCCGTGCTGACCATGGTAAGTTGGCTTTCCTGTTAAAGTGTCTGGATTAGAATTCTGGGGAAACAGAAATGAAGATCTTGAGTATTGTATGTGTAAAGCAGTTATAGTTTTGCGTTTATTTATTTAGTTTTTTATATTGTTCTGATTAATTTTTTCTAGGTGAGCCTATTGGCCGCGGTACCAAAGTGATTCTCCACCTGAAGGAAGACCAAACAGAGTACTTGGAAGAGAGGCGGGTCAAAGAAGTGGTGAAGAAGCACTCTCAGTTCATAGGCTATCCCATCACACTTTATGTGAGTATGGACTGGTAACTCAGGTGCAGGTAACTGATGCTTTAGAGAATTGCATGGACTTTGGGGGGTTTTTTTTGCCTTTTTGTACTCTGAAACTGTCATCTTTGATACTTACAGCTGGAGAAAGAACGTGAGAAGGAAATCAGTGATGATGAGGCTGAAGAAGAGAAAGGTGAGAAAGAAGAGGAAGATAAAGATGATGAAGAGAAGCCTAAGATTGAAGATGTGGGCTCAGACGAGGAGGATGATAGTGGCAAAGATAAGAAAAAGAAGACAAAGAAGATAAAGGAGAAGTACATTGATCAGGAAGAACTGAACAAGACCAAGCCCATTTGGACCAGGAACCCTGATGACATCACCCAGGAGGAATATGGAGAGTTCTACAAGAGTCTTACCAATGACTGGGAAGATCACTTGGCAGTGAAGGTAAGAAGTCTGGCTTGTTGGCTCAATAGGAGGTGCTGATACGGACAAATGGAACTTACCCAACTGGTTGCTAGCTGGGAACTGTGAATGCTGAGTTTATTTGCTAATGGATCCTTCCAGGGTGGAGAAATGACATCTTCCCCGTGACCTGTCTCTGGCGGCTTTACCCACCTGGAGTCTTTGACCCAAAGGTTATACAGTGCTGGTAGTTAGATTCACTTAGGGCATTAGGGCTTAAATTTTCTCTACGGGGATAAGAAGGTTTTTGTTTCAAATAACTGGACATTTTGGTATTGGGACCAAAAGCCACTCTTGAGTACATAGTTGGCTTATCTTGGATTTCTTTCAGCACTTCTCTGTAGAAGGTCAACTGGAATTCAGAGCACTGCTGTTCATCCCCCGTCGGGCTCCTTTTGACCTCTTCGAGAACAAAAAGAAAAAGAACAACATCAAACTGTATGTCCGCCGTGTGTTCATCATGGACAGCTGTGATGAGTTGATTCCGGAATATCTCAGTGAGTATCTTTTTGCCCTAATGTAGTTTGTTTCAGCGTTCTCAGGGGGACTGGAGTCTTTACCTTAGATTAAGGATCCTTTGCAGCCCAACAAGTGAAAGTTTGGTGAGAAAATCGGTCCTTCTGTTGAATCCAGACGACCTTATGTACCTTTTATCTTTATCCCCGCCACTCCTGTATCTTTAAAACCCAGCTTCCATATTTTGATTTCAGACTTCATCCGTGGGGTGGTTGACTCTGAAGACCTTCCCCTGAACATCTCCCGAGAAATGCTCCAGCAGAGCAAAATTTTGAAGGTTATTCGTAAGAACATTGTTAAGAAGTGCCTTGAGCTCTTCTCTGAGCTAGCGGAAGACAAGGAGAACTATAAGAAGTTCTACGAGGCATTCTCTAAAAATCTGAAAGTAAGCAGCAAGTACTAGCTTAATAGTTTTTTTTCATTCGGTTAGAGGATAAGAAGTTATTTCCTAACAAAATGATTTTTTTCCGCTACCCATAAAGCTTGGAATCCATGAGGACTCCACTAACCGGCGACGCCTTTCTGAGCTGCTGCGCTATCACACGTCCCAGTCTGGAGACGAGATGACTTCTCTCTCAGAATATGTGTCTCGCATGAAGGAGACCCAGAAGTCCATCTATTACATCACTGGTGAGTTGGAACCTGGGTCTGATCAAAGCCTTTTTTTATAGGTGTGGGGAGAACACTTAAGGGTCCTGGGGAACTGGCAGGATGAGGCATTTTGGCCCTTGAGTCACACTGAGTAATCCTACAGGTGAGAGCAAAGAGCAGGTTGCCAACTCCGCATTTGTGGAGCGCGTGCGGAAGCGGGGCTTTGAGGTGGTGTACATGACGGAGCCCATCGATGAGTACTGTGTACAGCAGCTGAAGGAGTTTGATGGGAAGAGTCTGGTCTCTGTGACCAAGGAGGGCCTGGAGCTGCCCGAGGACGAGGAGGAGAAGAAGAAGATGGAGGAGAGCAAGGCAAAGTTTGAGAACCTCTGCAAACTCATGAAGGAGATCCTGGATAAGAAGGTGGAGAAGGTAAGCCGTTATGAAGCTATCTTGTTAGAGATGCCTTCAGAGTGGTTTCCTTCCATCTTTGGCTGCTAGTTAGTGGTTTAGGCAGCCTAATTTGTTCAGTGCCCTCCTACTTTTTATTCTAAGGTTGGTATTTTTATAGAACTTACCAAAGATAAGGCATCGTTTCCCCAAAAAGTAGACAGAAGCATCTTGGCCTTGAGGTGGTAATTGGAAATGTAACGAGTTTTTCTGACTGCCCTCAGGTGACGATCTCCAACAGGCTCGTGTCGTCACCCTGCTGCATCGTGACCAGCACCTATGGCTGGACTGCCAACATGGAGCGCATCATGAAAGCCCAGGCGCTTCGCGACAACTCGACCATGGGCTACATGATGGCCAAAAAGCACCTGGAGATCAACCCTGACCACCCCATCGTGGAGACCCTGCGGCAGAAGGCAGAGGCGGACAAAAACGACAAGGCCGTCAAGGACCTGGTGGTGCTGCTGTTCGAAACTGCACTGCTCTCCTCTGGCTTCTCGCTTGAGGATCCCCAGACCCACTCCAACCGCATCTACCGCATGATAAAGCTCGGCCTGGGTGAGTGCCCTTGTCCTTTCAAGTAGCAAGGTGTATCGGGCGCATTTGAAGGCTTTTGGGGCGTATCTGAAGTGGTTTCTTTCCTGCTCTTAGGCATCGATGAAGATGAAGTGACGGCAGAGGAGCCCAGCGCTGCTGTTCCTGATGAGATTCCCCCCCTTGAGGGTGACGAGGACGCCTCTCGCATGGAAGAAGTAGATTAGGAGTTTCCACCTGCAGACTGCTCCCTCTGTATAGCGTCCCCATGGCTCCTGCAGCAGCAGCAGCCCCAGTGGCCCTGGCCCATGTGGTTCCCTCTGCCGATGTCTAGTGGTTTTATTTCTGTCCTTCTAAGGCAGGATACATGGACCTCAAGCCCTATCCTTCCACGTTTGACATGGGGTTTGAATGTTGTGTGTTGTGTTTTTTTTTGTTTATTTTGTTCTGAAATTAAAGTATTAAAGAAGATGCAGGTTTTTTACACAGTTCTGCTCTCGTAGATTTAAGTATATACAGTGCTGCCTTTGGAGTTATCCTTTATGTATCCCTTCACAAATCTTAACCTGCCATTATTCTGAGTAGATAACATGGTACATAAAGTGAAAGTCAGTGTTGCTCAGCCATGTCTGCTCACTTTTGTCTGACTCTTGAGACCCCCAGGAATATACACTCCATGGAATTCTCAAGGCCAGAATATTGGAGTGGGTAAGCCGTCCCCTTCTCCAGGGGATCTTCCCAACCCAGGTCTCCTGCATTATATGCAGATACTTTTTATCAGCTGAGCCACCAGGGAAGCCCAATTATGGTACATAGGAAGATATTAAAACCATCACCAGTAAATTCAGAAGTCATAAAAACAAAATGAGACACAAAGTGGGAGAAAATAATTGCAAATGATGCAACAGACATAAGCTAAATTTCTAAAATAGCTCATTGAACTCAATGCAGTCAAAAAACGGGCAAAGAACTAAATAGACATTTCTCTTAAGACATAGGTGGCCAGTAGATGCATGAAAAGATGTTCAAGATGCTAGTTTGAGAAATGTAAAACAAAATTGTACATGTACTATCACAAATGGGTCTGAATGGCCATCATTTAAAAGCTGCAGTAACATGCTGGAGAGAGTGTAGAGAAAAGGGAACCTTCCTATGCTACAGGTGGGACTGGATTCTCTTGGTCCAAAGTTGGTGCAGCCACAGTGGAAAACGTTCCTCAGAAAACTAAAAAAGGCAATCCCACTCGTGGACATAACATCCAGAGAAAACATCAAATAAAAAACCTACACCTCTGCGTTCACAGCAGCTATGGACAGTAGTCAAGAGTGGACGCGTGGTCACTGGTAAGGAAGATGTACACTGTGGAATGCTACTCAGCCATTGGGAATGAAGTGACGCCATCTGCAGCAACATGGATGCCACTGGAGGTTATACTAATAGGGAAGACATAGCACTTGATAACCACCTGTGTGGGATATATGTGGAAAATACAACATGAATCTGAATTAAGTCATGAACAACAGACTGGTGGTTGAGTGGGGGCATTACCGTCAGCTGGCCAAAGTGTTCCTATGTAGAAGTCCTACAGAGAACTATATTCAGTATCTTATAAACCATATGGGGAAAAATACTGTAAAACAGTCACTGCTGTACAGCAGAAATTAACATTGTGAATTAGCTACAATTTTTTCAAAATAATGATAAACACTGAATTTAAGTGGTATAGTGGTAAAGAACCCACCTGCCAATGCAGGAGACGGTAAGAAACGTGAATCCAATCCCTGGGTTGGGAAGATCCCCTGGAGGAGGGAATGGCCACCCACTCCAGTATTGCTGCTTGGAGAATTACATGGATAGAGGAACCTGGCGGGCTATGGTCCATAGGGTCACAAAGAATTGAACACAACTGAAGCAACTTAGCACAGAAGACTTTCAAAAGTCCCTTTCCTAAGCTTAGCATATACAGACAATTTTCCACTCAATTTGAGTTTACTATGGTAGTACAAAAGCATACATTCAGTGCTTTCTGAGTTGATCTTTCCCTGGGCTGACAGTATGAGGTAGCTTCACTGGTGGTGCTGGGCACTGAGCTGCAGTTTCCAGTCAGCCACCAGGCCACAAAAAAGGACAAAGAAATGGCACATGTTAACAACCACTGTGTTGTTCACTTTCAGTATTTAAACAAGTTAAACATTTGACACTTGTAAAACAGAGACTGTAGGCTGTTCTGAGCTAATGGAAGTTTTAAGTATCTGAAGTTGAATGTTTGTACTTGGTCAACCAAAACACAGGACCAAACCCACTGCAGCAATTTAATTTAATAAAATAAGAGCAAAAGTTATATTTCCAAAGTACCAAAACCTGCAACTGATTCATAGGGCAGAGCCTAGGGATCCAGGAGCAGGGGGGCTGGTGGTGCTGGGCAGGATTCCCAACCCCTCGCCCAGCACAGCACCATCATTCACTTTCTCTCCTGGGAAAGCAGCATCGGGAGCCTACACTTGTGCTTCTCTCACCAGAGGAAGAAATGCATGTCTCAGAGTCTGAAAGGGTAGTAGTCAAGGTAGGGGACAAGCACAGGTGAGGCACTAGCAGAGCCTCCAGGGCAAGACTTCGCGGAACCAGAGGAGGGAGGGGCTTCGGAAGGCGCCTCCACCTTCTCAGTCCCCCACTGTTCTCTCCACCCTGGGGAGAATCCTGCCCACTGGAGGCTGGGTGACAAGGCAACAGGGAAGGCCGCCTCCTGGGCTCCCTGCCCCCTGCTGCAGCGCTGGTCGAGAAACCTGCATTTTGCCCGGGGGGCCAGCTGCCTCCAAGGAGAGACAGTAGGAGAGGAAAAACTGGTACAGTAAGCGGGTCCCAGTCATCCCTTGGGCCCTCAAACCTTCTGCACAGATGACTCGACTGGCATGGCCTTCTTTCCCCGCTGCTTTAGACGGCCCCGGGCATAGACCCGGAGCAGGAGGGCAGCAAAGACCACAGCCACTCCCAGGCCCCCCACCACAGTGACAGTGTGGCCATAGAGGAGGCAGGAAAGGAGGATGGCGAAGGCCTGGCGGAGGGTCATGATGATGGTGAAGACGGCAGCCCCAAACTGCCCGATGGTGTAGAAGATGAAGAGCTGGCCACACGCAGAGCAGATGGAGAGCAGCAGGGTGTGCGCTGCAAACTCGCTGTGTCGCCCCATGAAGCGGATGCCCTCCAGGAGGGCCCCCTGCTCCAGCAGGGAGCCCACCGTGAAGAGGCAGGAGAAGAGGTTGACCCCAAACATCATCTGCACCGATGACATCTTATAGGCGAACAGGGCGTCCTGCCAGTTGGAGGTGAAGCTGTCGAAGGCAATGTAGCCTGCCAACAGGATGAGGCCTGAGAGCGTGGTGGCCGGGGAGCTGTGGGGCTCCGGTCCGCTGGACAGCAGGAACATGCTGACCCCAATGGAGATGAGGCCAGCTGTCAGATATTCCCAGTGCTCATAGCTGCGCCGAGACACCAATTTTCCCATCAGCATAACAGGGATCACCTTGGAGGCCTTGGCCAGCACCTGGGTGGGGAAGCTGACGAACTTGAGGGCTTCGTATTGGCACCAGCTGCTGAGCACATTTGACAGGCTGGCAAAGGAGTACCGGTACATGGGTGCCCCATGTCGGGGCTGCTTGCATAAGATGCAGTAGACGCCAGCCACCATCAGGGCCAGGATGCGGTTCATGAGCACCAGGAACTGAGAGTCCGAGAAGCGCTCGCCTGGAGATGTGGCCGTGGCCCCGTAGCTGCGGGTCATCACTCTTTCCTGCAGCACTCCCCACGTCAGATAAGACACCTTGATGGGGCAGGGCAGAGACAGCAGAGAAGATACTCAAGAGAAGGAAACAGCAGGCAGGCCCCAAAGCATCCTGACAACCTCCTCCTTTCTCAGGATGATGTTGAGAATTATTCAAATGGACAGATAGCTCTCTGTAGTAACTACAAGTTACTTGCCTCTTCTCTCCCAAACCTGGACTCACCTTGTTGAGAATCAAGTGTTGTGTGAAACACAATGACTAATGCTTTAAGACTGACCAGACCCTGTTTGTCCCCAGAGTAGGGTATGTCAGAGCTGACTCCATCCAAGTATTTTCTTTTCTATTTCCAACCAATTCTGGGGGTCTAGACTTCTTAACGAAGATCGGACACCCGTGAGTTCAACTTAGCATATTGGAAACAGAAGTGTCCACTCCAACATGCCGTGGGGTTAGTGTCCCTCTCACATGCAGTAGTGGGGGAAGGCTGAAAATTTTATCAGTCCATTTACGGTATATTTACAAGAGGAAGGGAGAAATCACGGAGGGTAGAGAGAGGAGGAAAGAAAAGACAGTGCTTCCTCCAACCACCCCTAAGATGATGGTATGCCTCTGGGAGAACACACAACACAGCCACCAGCGAACTGTTGGGACTGGAGGGGTGAGACCGCTGGCTCCTCGGGGACCCCACCCAGGGAAAGCCGCAGAGCCCACCTACCTACCTGGAGCCCCGAGGCACAGAACAGCAGCTTCAGGGCCTGCCAAGTGGGACTGGTCTCCGCTGGATCTGCCCGGGCAGCCAGGGGAATCTCATCCGGGGCCTTGGGCTCATTGCCAAACACACAAGTTTTCACCAGGGGGAAGCAGAGACCCCTACCTGGAGAAAGTACACAAGGGGAAACCGAAGCTTTTCCCTAGCACTGCAGCTTCCCCACTGCTGCCAGCCCGCCCTGCCTCGCTTGCCAAAGCACATCCCCTTTGCACCGCCGGCCAACTCTCCTAATTTTTAATCTAGAGTAAGCACACTTCCCCACCCTTTCCCCACACACCTGTTTCCAGGTAGTTCTTCCGCCTGAAGTACTGCACCAGCAGGTAGCCAGGCACCATAAAGCTTGCATAGCCAGCCGCGTTCACCAAAAAGCGGAAGAACCAGAGCTGAGTCCACGACTCCGGAGGGGCTTCGGGGTTCTTCTCCCCACCTGCCCCCAGGGAGGGGAGCGCAGCCAGCACCACCACTGCCCACCACCTGCGGGCACGGCGGGCACAAAGATCAGAGTACAGCTCCTCACCCTCTGGGCCCTCCAGGGGGACGACACCGGAGAAGGGCCCGGAGCCTCCTCCCCGCCCCCCTCAGCTGCAGCCCAGCACGGACAAAGAGCCTCTCTCTCTCCTGGGGGCGGGGGTGGGGGGGCGGCGCGGGCCAGGCTGGGCTCCCTCCGTCCCCAAGAGCGGACCCGCCCCTCCGGCCACACAGGTTCCCTCTGTTCCCTCCAGCGCCCGCCGGCCGCTCCGGTTAGAGGCGCGGCGCCCCCCGGCCCCGCCCTCGGGGCTCCCGAAGCTCCAGGGTCCCTCCCGCGACTTCTCTCCCGACCCTCCTGGAGCCCCCGAGGAGCACAAGGCCACGGCGCACCCCCACCCGCGCAGGCTCCGGGCGGCTCTAGGCCGGCCACCGGCCCGGGAGCCAGGACCCCGCCCGGCCCCCCGCGCGCTCGGAGGAGCGGCGGTCACGTGTCGCGGGGCTCGGTCACGTGGGCTCGCCGCTCCCCCCACCCTCTAGTCCCCACCTGGGGTCCATGGTCCCGGCTGCGTGGGGCGGAGGAGGGGCCGGGGACTGCGGGGCCCCGGGCCGCGCGCTCCCTCCGCTCCCACTGTGGCCTCCAGGAGCCGCCGGCCAGCGGAAGTGCAACGCTCTTCCCGCCTCCCTCCCGCGGCCCCCACTCCGCCCCCGGCCGTGACCACGCAGCGCCCTGGGCCGCCGCTGTGCCATAGCGCCCCCTCGCGGCCCGGCGGGAGCCGCGGCTCAGCGCGCGGGAGCCCGGCTGCTGTGTCGCTGGGGAAGCGGGAGCTCCAGCCCGGTGCCGCCTCCGCTTCGTTATCGCCCGCAGCCCTGTCCACCGGTCTGGAGGTGGCGGTGACCACTGCCATCCTAGGGACGCGGATATGGAGGTTCTGCATTCCAAGTATATTCCCGTTATGTTACCGTTTTAACATCCCCCTTATGTTACCGCTTCCCCGTTTTCTGGCAGGAAGATGTCTACTTGGTTTGGGGGCTTGGGCTAGCAGTTTTGTCCCCCCTATCCCCATGACCTTTGAGGATGTGCATGACCTGTCCCCCGTGTACCTCGGCCACTCATCCATTCCCTGCAGATTCCTACTGGCCTGCTCCCGGTTCTACTAAATCACCAAAAAACCTTTCCCCAGGGAAGCTCTCCCTGTCCCCTCCTGAAGCTTCCCAGGTGGCTCAGTGGTAAAGAACCCACATGCCAATGCAAGTCGAGACACAGGAGATGCAGGTTCGATCCCTGGCTCAGGAAGATCCCCTGGAGGAGGAAATGACAACCCACTCCAGCATTCTTGCCTGGAGAATCCCATGGAAAGGAGCCTGGTGGACTACAGTACATGGGGTCACAAAGAGTCGGACATGACCGAGCAACAGAGGACGTGTCCCCTACCCAGGCCTCCCCTGACTACCAAGTATGGCCCTCCACCCAGTCCATCGTTCTCCCTCCCATGAGCTTTTCCTTCCATTGCAACTTGCAATTACATATTTATTTAGATGTTTATGATTTTAAACATAAAAATCTGTCCCACTCACTAGACTATAATCTCTAAATGGTCAGAAACTGTACTGATTTATTCCCCAAATTCTATCACAACACAGACCTGACCTAACAGATGCCTCAAACATATGTGGAATGAGAGGAAAAAACATACAAAGCCACGCTCCCTTGTGTACTCTTCACAGGCTAGCCCTTCTCCCCAGGCTCTTCCAGGGCCGTGATGAGGCCTCCCACTTGCATCTTCTCACTCCTCTTTCTCTTCCTCCATCCTCTGCATTTCCACAGAAAGGGCAAGAGTCTGGTCTGGACAGAGAGGCCTGAGGACCATCAGCCTCCCTACCCTCCCTGGCAAGGCCCTACACTGCTCAAGTACCAATTTCCTTCTCTCTGCCTTCACCACAAGGTCACAGGACAGGTCTGTCTAGAAATCCCCAGTGCACACAGGCACGCACGCAGGCACACGCAAAACAACTGGGGGTGGGGGTGGGAGTTAAAAGTCTCTGCCGTTTTAGTGTCATGTTATTGAAACTTCCCCTTCCCCAGAAGTTCAGGGCCTTCTGTGTGAAGTCTTTAAGCAACAGTGTTTCAGAGTCCTCCTTGGCAGAGAGCTGGAACCCTTCCGGAGCCCTGCTCACTCACAGTTCAGTATCTCTCCTCATTTGGGAGAGTCCATGTTGTCTTAACTGGTTGGCAGCTTCAGCCTGACCCCACATGGGAAGAGATGAGAACCCCGCCATCTTCGACAGAGGTCAACAGGCTTTGCCCACGCTGCCTGGGGCTTTGAGGAATCTTCTATCCACCCCGAAGCTCTTCCTTCCAGACTGGCTCTCTCACTTGGGATGGTTCCTCTCAGCTCAGGACTGCGCTGGCCCCAGGCTCTGGCCTCAGCAGTTCCCAGGACACACGGCCTGGATCCAGACTGCAGCAGCTGTGGCTCCAGCTTCCAGATGGGAAGAGGGGGAGCATCCGGGGCCCGAGGGCCTGTCCCGGCTTCAGTCTGCACACAGCAGTGGCTTCCCGGAGATCTTCAGGTCGTCGAAAGGCAACAGGGCAAAGGGCTGAGGACAGGAATGGAGAGAAGCAAGATTAGGGCCCGTGGACAGAGGCGGGAGCTGGGAGGCCCATTAGGCCCTTTCCTCCCCACCAAGTGATCCCTGAAGGACATCAGGGAGCAAATCTTCCTACTAATCCCCAAAACAGTGGTCCCTCAGGGCAACTGGGGGCTGTTTTTGCTTTCGTTTTGGGAATGGAGGGTGGGAAAGGGCACTCACAAAACATTTTGAATTTCTTTTTACATCACATATTTAAAAATGGGAAAGACTCTACAGAAAATCTAGGTTTCATCTCTCTCAAAAAATCCAAGATCTGGAAATACTGGGTCCGTCTTCCTCCTCTGCAAGAATCGGCTGAAGCTGAGTAGAGCAAGTGACCCTCAGACAAAAAAGTGTTTGGTTTCCCGCAGGCCCCAGCACCTGGCTGTCCACACCCAGCCCGCTTTAGCTGCATGGCTCCTGCAGGAGTCCCAAGTTCGGGCCCCGGGTCCTGAGAACACAGGCTGAGAGAGTAGCAGAGTCGTGGATTACAACCCCAGGCTCCTAACTCCTTGGCCCTTTCAGCTGTGCTAGCTCCTGTCTCCACTAGGGATGTGGGAGGCCCTGGACAGCAGAGCTGAGTGTCCGCCTCTTACATCCTCAGCCAGGTCCTGGGGAGTCTCATCCTCCACGTTTCGCAGCAGGGAGTCGGCACCTGCCTCGCACAGGGTGGACGAGATGCTGCTGAGGCCCCGGCCCGCCGCCAGGTGCAGAGGCGTGCACCCATTGAGCATGCGGGCGTCCACCCGCGCCCCCGCCTGGAGGAGGAATTGCACCAGACCCCGCTCCTGGGTCTCCACGGCCAGGTGCAGCGCTGTCTTCCCACTCGTGCCCTCCTGGGGGAGAGAAGGATGTCAGCCAAGGCCCTCAGAGGAGGCATGCCTCTGAGAAGAGGGGCCCCTGCCTGGGCCCTGGGCCTGGCAGCTCTCTGATGGGCCACCTCACCTGCACATCAATGTCAGCTCCGTTCTGAAGCAGCAGTTCCATGAGTGGCCGGTTCCTCTGCAGGGTGGCGATGTGGAGACAGGCCAGACCTGAAATGGGGTGAGGATGGGGGTTGCATCTACCAGCTCGCTCTCCCTTTCTTCAGGGACCTCCCTTACCTCTCAGCCCCAAGGGACCCCCCCGCCCCGTCCCTGCCTACTCAGTGCCCCTGATCACAAGACTGTTAAAACACAAACCCAAAAACCCCCTCAAAAGTCTGGGGGGAAAGGAACTCAAAGTTTCCACCTTTTCAGTCATGTTATTGAAACTTTCACGCTTCGGGAGTCAGGTTGCTGAGTGACACCCCCCCATACACACACCCTCCCCCACCACATGCTGCCTCCCCTGTCCGCACACATACACAGTCTTTTTGTAAAACTCTACCTGCCTTCAGGCCCCTTCTAAAAGTCACCTTCCTCAGAGCTCTAGGGATCCTCAGGCCCCCAGCCCCTGAATTAATGAATGAATTAATGAACTAATTCATTAGTTCATTTTAAAACAGAGTGGTCAGGGAGACCCTCATGGAGCAGGGACATTTGAGCAGAGACTTGAAAGAGATGAAGGATGTGAATTTGCATCGAGTTTTTTAAGAAGAGGGGCACCCGGGCCAGCAAGGAGCAAGCACAAAGACTAAAAATCCCATCAAGCCCCACCCCCCACTTCAGTCCCCTCACCTAGCTCTCCCGTCCCCACAGCAGTGACTGCCTGTTAACCTGCCAGAGAACTCACTTCTTATGTTCATTGTTTGCTTCAGACATTATCTTGTTTTGCTCACAGACACAAGTCTGGCTCCTACAATAATGTCTGGTACAGAGAAAGTTCTCAGTTCATTTTTGTTAAATGAATTAATGAGTTCATCTAATCTCTGTCGAACTGAATATATTTTTTCTTTTTTTTTATAATTGTATTTATTGATTTGTTTTTGGCTGTGCTGGGGTCTTCGTTGCTGCACGGGCTTTTCTCTAGTTGTGGTGAACCGAGGTTGCTCTCCTAGTTCCAGTGTTACAGCTTCTTATCGTGGTGGCTTCTCTTGTTGCAGAGCACAGGCTCTAGGGCACGCGGACCTCGGTAGCTGTGGCACGTGGGCTCAACAGTTGCAGTTCCCAGGCTCTGAAGCACAGTCTCAGTAGTTGCGCTTGGGCTTAGTTGCTCCACGACATAGGGGATCTTCCTGGATCAGGGATTGAACCCGTGTCTCCTGCACTGGCAGGTGGATTCTTTACCACTGAGCCACTAGGGAAGCCCCCCAAACTGTACATCTTGGAGGCAAAGTTGAGCTCTTCTGCTTAGCATATAATAGGTTCTCCATAAATTCTAACCAGAATCCATGCATTAATTCACTCCTTCATTCAACAAAGGTATTCTGAGTACCTGTGTGCTTAGAACTGGAGCTGCATCAATAGACAAGCTGTGGCCCTCCCTTCCCTGAGAGTGAGGTCCCTGTCTCCTGTCCCCTCCTCCTCCCATGGGCCCTGAGGCCACCTGTACCTTGCCAGTTTTGCAGCTGGAGGTCCAAGGAGTGAGGTGGTCCTCTGCCAGGCTCTGGCTGCCCCTCCAGTAGGCAGCGGGCACAGGCCAGGTGTTGGCGCTGGCAGGCTACATGCAGGGCTGTGTCACCATGTCGGTCCTGCAGCACCCGGCTGGCCCCCTTCAGCACCAGGGCCCGAACTGCACCTGGCTGGTCCAGATGTACAGCCAGATGAAGTGCTGTCTGCAGGCACAGAGAGAGGGTCACAGGGTGGCTGCAACGTGCTGCAACCTCTGGGAACCTGCTGGGGTGGGCACGGGAATTGCCAGCAGCCAGCCCCTTCTTTGAGGACTGCCTATAAAGGCTATGGCCCTGGTCTTCCTTCTGTTGTCCCCTATCAAACTCTCGGGGCCCCAATTCTGGAGGTAGGGTAAGGCAAGTGGCCCTCTGCTATTCTTGAAGTCCCCTTAGCGCCGCCCCTGCCCCCCTACCCTGGAGAAAGGACAGAGCTGGGGCAGGGAGGGACAGGGCGTGATGGTGATGGTGGGAGCAGAATCTAGCTTGTCATCCTCTGGGGAGGCCTGTTATCCTAGGTGAGGGGCTGAGGTCTCAGGGGGAGGCGATAGAGGCATCCGGCAGGCTCTGCCCAGCACACTCCTCCTTGAATGCTCCCTGCAGACATCATGTCCTGTACTAACACCTTCCCTGGCTGCTTCCCACAGACAGTGGTTCCCACAGCAGCCGGTATGTGTCTCTATCACGACTCTCGTCACCGTGCTGTGTCATTAGGTGTTGACACGAGTCCTCTAGCTCAGGCTCGAGCACCTTGTGGGCAGAGTCTGATTCCTACTGTCTCTCTGTCCTCAGCTTCTTGCCCAGTGTCTGGCATATGGTTCCCTGAGGGAGCAGCCAAAGGATGCTGTCTGGTGGCTGGGGATGGCTGCTGGGGCAGACATAGGTATCTGGGCTGAGCCCACCATCTCCACCCACCTGGTAAAGGTTGTTCTGAATGTCCAAGACTTCCTGGGGCAGCAGAGCCAGGCAATATAGCAGCACGGCGGGGGCCTCGTGAATCACTGCCAGGTGGATCAGCCTGGGAGGCAGAGGCAAGGTTTGGGGTCAGGGCTCAGGCCAGACAGAGTGGGCTGGGGTTCTGGGGTTAGAAGGAACACATCAATGTCTAAGTTGCCACCCAGAGGGTAGGTGCAGGAAGTGAGAGTTTGGGCCAGGAAGTGAGGGTTGCTGCGGGAAGCCAGGATCCTGAGGGTGGAAGCTCCAAGTTCCCATCTCTGGCCTTTGGGAGGGCCTTGGCTGAGTGAGAATGTGGGCAGGGTGCTGACGGGACAAGGTCCTTCCTGTCCACCCTGCCTACACCCCGCTCCCCCCTGGCCCCCTGGGGCCCCCACCAGGCAGCTGCAGCTCAAAGCCAAACTGAAAGCTGCTGGGGTAGCACAGAGGTGGTTTCCAGGGCTGGGCTCCCCACCTCTGCCCCCTCAATGGGGAGGGCAGAGAGGGCAGGGGTGGGGTCACCCTCTGTCCCCTCAGGAACACCTCCCAAAAGAGAGGAGACAGAAGCTCTTGGAAGAGGAGCAAGGAGACAGGGCAGCACCCCGCCCTGCTGCCCTCCAGGGGACAGCCAGAGGCCATTCTGCAGGGCTGGGCCGGGGCCTGAGCTGGGGCCCCACTCCTGTGTGTGCCTTTGCGGGGAGGACTGTGCAGTGCAGAAAATGTGTGCCTGGGGTGGGGGATAAAGAGCCTTAACCTGGGGCGGCCAGGAGGGGAAGTTCCAGCCCTGGGGTTTCCCCACGTCAGGTGGGGAAAATGAAAGCCAGAGCCAGAGGGTCTAGGCCGGGGCGGGCAGCTGCTGGGGCATTCATCAGGGGGAAGCCTGGCTGAAAGACCCGTCTGGGCTGGGGAGGGGGCTGCTTGGGGCAGGAGGGGGGGCGGGCTTTGGTGGCTGGCGAGGCCCAGGAGAGAGTGACGGAGGGAGGGAGGGAGGGAGGAACCGCACTGGAAATCCCCTCGGCCAGGGCCTGCTCTCTGGTCACATTCCTGCAGCCACCTCCCTCTCTCCCTCAGTCTCCCTCCTCCCACTTCCTCTTCCCATTTCCATATGTCCACAGCCCAAACACCTCCGGAGGGAAGAAAGAGCCCGCTCCTCTCAGGGAACCCCCTGGGGGGTCTTGACACCTCCCTCCCCCCGAGCACCAGGTCTAGATTCCACATCTGTCTCTAACTAGAGGCGATTAAAGCTGGGGCTGAGAGGCTAAGCAAGAGGGGCAGGGCCAAAGCCTCCACTCCCTGGGTCAAAGGTCAACCACAGGTATTCTGCACAGAGCCCGCACAATCTTGGTTGTGGGCCTGAGGGCTGGTGATCTCTAGGCACAGAGGACAAAAAGGCCTAGGGTCACCCAGTGGGTCCAGAGTGTGTCTGTCAGAGGCCACCCAGGACCTCTGCATTTCCAATAAAGCAGATCAAGACAGATAGCTTCTGCCTTCTCCTCCCAGTTCATTCCAGCAGCCCAGATCCAGGACCCCATCCCCCCTCCACTCTGTTTCCCATCCCCAAATCCCAGCCACCCCCTCTCTTGTCCATCTTTTCTTCCTGAGGGGCAAATCCTCACCTGGCCAGCCCCTACCACACAACTGCCTCTTACTTCAACTGCCTCTCTGACCACCCCTCCCCCCGGCCCCGCCCCAGCCCAGTCTCCACCAAGCTCCACCTGGGCCTGGGGAGGAAGGATGAAGTGAAGGGGTCACATAGGACAGTGAGGGGGATTTGCAGGGCTCAGGAGGTGGAGAGTGTCGGTAAGGCTGACTCTAGCCCTCACTTCCCCTTTCTCAACAGAGGAGGAAGTTAGCTGGGGTAACCAGCCGCCTATCTGTCTGCTGGGGCAAGAATGCCCCAGCCTGGCTCACTTACTCCACAGGCCAGCCTCAGCCATGCACCCCTGGCAGCACCTCGGACCCTAGCTTCCTGGGCCCACTGGCAGCCTGTCACTGGCCCCTCTTGTTCTTTGAGACAGGGCATTCTGAGGTCAGAGGCCGGGAATCCCAGATATTAAGCAAACAAGGATGCCCTGTCCTCCAGCGAAAAAAACAAAACAAAACAAAACTGGGCTGGTCAGGGGAATTTTCCCTTCCCCAGGATGGGTTACTGGTAGATTTCCAAGATGCTAGCTGGGGTTCCAGGTGCCTGGTAAGGGCCCTGCCAAAAGGTGGGGCAGACAGACGATGCCAGGTCCTCTGGACTGGGTCTGGCTACAGCTCAAAAGTGGGTTGAGAGTTCAGTTTGAAAGAGAGAGTGGGGACCGCCCCTTCCAGAGCTGGTGCCTTTAGGGATCCCCACATAGGGAATGCCCGGCCTGTTGCGGCTCCTGGGGAAGGCCCCGAGTTGGCATCGGGAGGGAGGAAGGGGTCCTCTCTTAGCCTAGCCCCCATACTCACGTGTCTCCGTCCTCGGAAATGTACGTGAGTGCTTCCAGCTGCTGAGGGCTCAGCGCCCCGGCGGCGGGGAGCGGTGAGTCTGGAACTGCGTCCTCGGTCCTGGGGTCTCCCGACAAGGACAGGGGCTCGGTGAGTGATGAGGAGCCGTAGGTGGAGTCAGCCCGCTCCCCGTCCGTGTCTTCCTTCTCCTCTGGCTCCTTGGCGGTTCCCGGAGGATGAATCCAGGGCTGGGGGCCCCCGCCGTCTGAGGGCCCCGAGGCTGGGCGCGGGGTGGACTCGGGCAGGGAGCGCAGGGAGCGCAGAGACTCGATGCCCGAGTCATACTGGCTTTCATCGGTCTCGTCCGGCCCCTTCCGCGCCTCCGACATCCCCGCGGCGCCGGCCCGCCGGGCCCGGTCCCAGCAGGATCCGACTCCTCGCCGCCTTTCCGGGTTGCAGGTCCGCCTCACAGAGCGGGTGCGGGACCCGAATGGCCTCCTTCCCGGGCTGCGGGGGGGCCTGAGGGGCTCGGCGAGAAGCGTGGACGAGGTTCGGAGCGCCGGCGGGGTCCGCGGCAGCCGCTACTCGGGGCAGCTGGGCAGCCCAGTCAGACGCGCTCGCTCGCCCCGCCCTCAGGCCCCGCCCCCGGCAGGCGCCGCGCTTCCGGACGGAGGCCCCGCCCTTCGGAATCCCCCTTACCCCGCCCTCTGCTTTGGCTCCTAGTCAGGGGTTCCCCGGTCCTGACTCACTCTTGCGTTAACTCACCCATTCATTCATTCAACCAACCGTCCATTCATTCACTCTTTCCCCCTCCCTTCATTCCATGTATTAATTCCATGCATTCTTTCTTTCCTTCCTTCACTTCCTCTGTTTTCTTCATTCATTTTCCCATTCATGTATTCTTTCGTTTAAGAGGAACATATGTTAATCATCTGCACAAGCTGGGCGTCTTCTGGGGAGGGCACATGGGAGGTGGGACGGGGAAGCGTTGCTACCTGTCCCCGGCCCACTACTCGCAATTTCTCTTGCTTTTCCCGGAGACAAAGGGGACACCCATGTCTTTAAAGGAGTTCTCCCTTTGGGTTCTGAATACAGAGTCTCCTGTGTCAGTTTTTCAGATCACATAGAATTGGACATGAGGATGTGCTTTTCGCAAGTGGTTTTTCTGTTGAAAAGACTGTGGTCTAAAAAAGCAGAGTGGTCATTCCTCACAGGGATAAAATACTGGTCTCAGACAGTAACAGCATCTGGTTGGGGAAGTGTAGTTCCTCATGGTGGGGCCAGGATGGGGAGGCCCCAGACATTCTGGGCAGCACTCTGCCGAGGTCCCCTTGGCAGCCTCAGCCCTAATACCAACACATCTTTTCCCCTTCCCCATCCCTATTTTCCCTGGGCCTAGCCTCAGGAGGCTGTAGGCAAATCCCACCCACGGGGTGAGCCCCAAATCAGCTGCCCAAGATTTATCCCCTACCCCAAGTTCCAGAAATGCTCTTAGAAAAATCACCCCCAAGAAAACATCTCCCTTTCCCAACTCTGGCTTTGAAGGAAGGAAGCTGGGGTGTGAACACGCAGCTACTAACCAGTTTCCCTCCCACCCTCCCCATGAAACCTCATTTTATTCATCCATTTGATAGACACATAAGAAGCTTCTTCTATATGCCTGACATTGTTCTCTCTGTTGGAAGCAAAACGGAGGCTCACAGTAACAGTAATAACCAACAACTACCACCCCCCACCCCCGCTTCAAACAAACAAACAAACAAACAAAAAAACCTGTCCCATGGTTCCAGCCTTCAAAACCCTCTAGCAGTTACAACACAGAGTGATTGTGCTAAGATAGGAGTGAGAACAGGATGCTGGAGGGGTACAACATGGGGCCAACTACCCAATGGGGTGAGCGGTAGAGGGGGTTCCATTTAAACTGGAAATGGGAAAGGAAGAGGGCTGGGAAGAAGTACCTAGTCTCTGGGAAGGCGGTGAGTGGGAGGGAGAAGGGAGAGGGTTGGACAGATGGGAGGAGGTGACCCACTGGTCTCCATCCCCCACTGAAGGCTGGAGTGGGGAGGATGTTTTGAGCATGAGAGGGTGAAGAGCCATGAGGGGAAAGCCCAAGGAAAATGAGGCATCTCCTTCCCTTGGGGTCACTGTGACTTCAGACATCCTCAACTTCCTCCCCCAACCTGTTCCTCTCCCAATCTCAAAGGCTGGAGCAAAAATACAAACCTTAACTGCTTCAAAATCATCTCCATTTTAAAGCTGGGAAGCTGAGGCCCAGAAAGGTGAGTTGACTTGCCCAAGGTCAAACAATCTGAAAGTATAGAGCTGTGTTTTCCTGTTCCTGATACAAAACTTTAAAAGTGTTTTCAGTGAGGGACTTCCCTGGTAGTCCAAGGGTTAAGACTTTGAGCTGCCAGTTCAGGGGGCTCAAGTTCGATTCCTTGTCAAGGAACTAGATCCTGCATGCCACAACTAAGCCCCGGTGCAGGTGCAGCCAAATAAAAACAATGTTTTCAGTGACTTTCTTTCCTTCATTAAGGTCTAAGAAGTTGGGGGCATCCGAGCCCTTTCCAAGGACACAAGAACTCAAGGGTGTGCAGTGAGCACCTCTGTTATACCCACAGGCTGATTTTAAGGAAAAACCTACCCCATTAACCTAGCCAGAAACCTACCCGTGTCTGGCTCTAAATCCTAACACGTATGTGGCAGCCCCTTTTCTGGCCACATGAGGTCAGCATTGAGTCACTGACTGCTTCCAGCACCTAGTCTGCACTCCAATAGGAAGCCCTTCTCAGTACAATTTAGGAATGGGGACAGGGATCATGGCAGTGTCATCTGGAAAGATGACCTGGGGACTTTGACTCAAGTCACAGCATGATCCAGGTCCTGACTTCATTCCCTCAGTCCCACCCAGTCTTCTCCAAGGTCCTCTTCTCTCTCTTGTTTTCTGGTTCCCTTTGTCACGCTCCCACTCCCCATCTCTGCCCACTCCAGCCAGACTCATCTTCAGGAAACAGGCCCAGTTGCCATGGTGACCAGCTGGTCAGCTGGCTCCTTCCACAGCCCCCTTTTTTCTCTGGGCTTCCAAGGAGGGGTAATGCATGTGTATGGAGAAAGGGGAGGTGGTCTTTTATCTCTTGAAAGCTCTGGGGTTGGCCAAAAGAAGTTGAGCTATCTCTCTTCCAAAGCCCCCTGAAGTGGAGCCAGGAAGGCAGTGGGGCTGGAGGACAGGAGGAAGATTAGAACAACTAAATGGGGAGTGTGAAGATCCTATCTGGGTTAGGAAAGTCCAGGATTTGGACCTCTGCTCTCTATCTGCAGTAAGTACTGAATTAGGTGAAATGAACTGAAACCAGAAGAGGAGTTAGAATTAGTTGTGGGCAGGACTTCTCAAAAATTATGGGTAGGAGAGAGACGTTGAAATGAGCCAGCAAGTGAGATTCCTCCTCTGCCATGGGGATGAAGGAGAACTATGCCTTTTGGGACCATACTCTCCCTTGGTTTGGGCAGGGAGGATGGACTCACTGACCTGGGGAAGATCACACAGGCTGGGTAGTACTGAGGTGACAGGCAGACTGAGAGCCCCCTTCACCTTCCCTGGAAAGAGAAGAGTAGCAACATGGAGACAGGACCAAGAGTAGAGGGGTGGGTGTGTGGGTGAAGGCAGAGGCTCTTCTGCCCCAGATGAGGGGCAGGACTGTCGGCAGAGCAGTGGGCTTGTCCTCTATTCCCAAAGATCAGATATCCAGGTTTTGCCTCAAGCTGACCTACGACCCCTGAAGATCCCCATGGACTTTTGAATGGGAAAGGTCTGGATTCTAGGACCACTCTGTGAGTATCAGCAGGTGACCTTGAGTAAGCCCCTCACCTCCTCTCTGCCTTGGTTCCTTGTGGGTAAATGGGGAAAGCCACTATATGTCAAAGACTAATGTAGCATATGACACACAACAGCCTTCCTTGGGGCTGTGCACACAGATGGATCAAGCACAGCCTTCATCTTATTCTTTCATAATGACAGGCTTCCACGTCCTTCTTCCCCGTTAGACTTTGTGCTCCTTGAAGATGGGAAATTGTATTTTGCCTTTCTATACAGGGCACAGTAGGTTCTTAATACTTTTTTATTGAATGGGTGCATTCAGGAATGAATGAATGGCAGCTTTCTTTCTGCCCCTAACTGGGGTGGGAAAGAGCACTGTGGGTGGATGACATGAAGGGACAGGCGACCTGCAATCACTCAGCCTGGCCTGTGACCTATGACTTGGCCTCCTACACCCAAAGTCAGAGCTTTAGAGATTGTTCAGTCAACTTTCTCACTGCACAAATGGGGAAACTAAGGCTCGGAGAGGGGAAGGCATTTGCCCAAGGTCACACAGCTAATGACAGAGACAGGATTAAGAATCTCTTTTCAGGTTTCCTGATCTCCGGTCTAGGGCAATATACACACTTCATTGCTTCTCTGGGGCTTTTCTTCTAGGATAGAGAGCTAGTTCAGTGGAGGCTGGTTTCAATATCCTCTTTTCTGCCCTCTGCTAGTCCTTCCTCACATCCAGCTCCGATCCGTTCCTTTTCAGCCTTTCCCAACGTTGTTCAGCTCGGTCCGGCCTCTAAAGTCTGGCTCATGCCTTAACCCTTTACCATCCAACTGGGAATGAGGATCTTGCCTAGGGTTCCCAAACTCAATTTCCTCTCCCCACCCTCAGCCCTGGGAACTTGCGAGAACCAACGGTGGGGAGGGATGTTAGCTGGCCGCTGGCGCCCCCTCCGTGAATAGACGGAGAGTTTGGGCTTAGTTTCTCCTCCTCGGAAGAAGGATGGCGGGGATGCGGGTAGTGAGCGGGGCTGGGAGAGAGGAAGGGGTGCCGGGAGCCCCTGTTGCTTGTCCCCTTTGGGGTGGCTGTTAGGTAGGCTTGGGGAAGGCGGAGTTTGGGGGGCCGGGGGCGGGGCTCCTGTGCTGGGAGGAAGAGGGGGGGCGCGCTGGCTCCAGCTCCGCTCAGACAAAAGGCGGCGGCGGGAGCGGGCGGGAGGCGGAGCGGCGCCGCGAGGGCCTCAAGGTGACACCCGCCCCCGGCCCCGGCCCCCCCAGCCCGGCCCCCAAGCCCGCCTCCCCATCCCCATCCCCAAGCCCCTTACCCGTGGTGCCCTTTCCAGGCCCCCTCCCCCCGGCGGGGGGTGGGGAGCAGCGAGGGCCCCGCCCCCTTTGCCCCCCTCCCCAGGGCCGGCGCAGGATGCCCCCGGCCCCCGGCAGCCCCCCGGGAGGCCCTGAGCTCGACGCGCCCCCTCTACGCCATGTCCCCCCCTGGCTCGGCCGCGGGAGAGAGCGGCGGCGGTGGCGGCGGCGGCGGTGGCGGCCCCGGGGTCCCGGAGGAGCCCACGGCGGCGGCGGCTACGGACGAGGGCCCCGCCCGAGAGGAGGTGAGAGCCGGTGGCACCCCTTCCCCGGGCGCGGTCGTCCCTTCCCCGGGCGTGGTGCCCCTTCCCCCGCCGGTTCCGCCGCAGCGCGCCCGGCGCCCCGCACCCCGAGCCGGCAGCCGCAGCCGCAGTCCCGCGCCGCTGCCCCCGCCCGGCGGCCGGAGCTGTCCGCGGTGTCGGGGAAGGGGCCGCGCCGGGGGCGGGGCTGGGGGGGGGGGTCCCGGGCAGGGGGAGGGGCCTAGGGGCGGAGCCTCGCGGACCCCGGGTGAGTGGGGGTGGGGACGGTAGCCGGGATCCTATCTCGCGGAGGGAGATGCTCTCTAGAAGGCCAGGAAGGGTGACTTGGAGGTGCTGTGGAAGGCAGGAAGGCAGGAGAGTACCCGCCAGGTCCACGGAGGAAACGGTGGTGTTACCTGAGCTGGGGTCCTAAGAAGGTCAAATGTGTGCAGAGGCCATCCCCCCTGAGGTCACTGGGACGGTTTGTGTGGGGGATGTGCGCCTCTCTCATCCAACGTCCGTGTAGCATCCCCCTCCAGAGGACTCCCAGAAATCCTTCCAGGTGTTGGTACCGAGCATACCTACCCCTCGTTGGGGGCATACTCAACCTGGAGACAAACCGATGAAGGAAAGTACCAGGGGCTCCCCAATCTCCCATGCACGCTCGTGCACACACTGCACACTGCCCTAGGGCAGAAGCACACAGGCAGGACTGCAGGGAGGGCCCCTTTCACACGCACTCTCACTGGGACAAGCACACACTCAAGTGGGCATGCAAAGGGGCACATATGCACTCCCCAGGGGTGAGGCTCCCACAAAGGCACATGCACCCTAATCTTGTCTGCATGTGCTGAGTACTATTTCCTAACCCAGCCACCTATCTGTACTTCCAGATCTTTCCTTGGATTTCACACCAGTCCAGGGCCCACTGCCTGTTATTGTGCCTTTCCTCTCTCCACCTTCTCTCCCTTCCCCTGGGGAGCTTCCAGGTCCAGGCAGGGGAATGGAAAGAATAAGTCAGGATCTCAGCAGGAGGGTGTGTGGAGGGTTCCTAAAGCTAGACGGTGGGGGGAGCAGAGGGAAAGCCCAGGCTGCCACCAGACATCTGACTCAGTATACTTGTCCTTGAGTGGCTGTGGGTGCCAGCACCCAGAATGTAAAGAGAATGAGGCCCTGCTTTCTAAAGCACCTGTCTAGTGGAGGAGCCAGACACATAAACAACTCACCAGGACCACCGCAGGGCAGAACATGATTTAGTGCTTTAGTGCCTGGGTACTGAGAACTGTTTTCTCTTGACAAAGGGCTGGGCCGCAAATATCTTCCTCCTTGCCTCCCACTCCCACCCCTGTCTCCCATCCCCTCTCCCCAGCCATATGCCTCTGCCCATCTGGATATTTCCTCCTGGACCACCTGCTGCTCAGGGACACAAACCCACTGCTTTCCATCTTAGAACAGGGGTAGGATGTTAGGGAGACTTGCTAGGGACCTGGGGTCCAGAGTGTGGGGAAGGAGACAGCACTTGGGGTTTCCTGGGAGGTATGAGGGAGGTGGATGGGTCCAAGGAAGTGGCTCCTCCTGGAAGAAGGGAGGGCCCCACCTATAAAGTGGGAAGGGGATGTCAGTGGGCCCCTCCCTCCTTTCCTAGAATACCTGGAAGGGGTCTGGGCTGGGGACCTGCCTTCGCTGATGCCTGTCTGTCCTCCTTGTCTTCCCTACCCACACCTTCTCCTGTTTCACTGCCATCTTTTTATCTGTCTTTGGACTATTCCTCTGGGTGCCATCCTATCCATCTGTGTCTTCTTTGCTACCTGTGCCTTCTCCCTCCATCCCTGGCTCTGATCCCTCTGCCTCTCGGGGTATCTCTCTCTGCACTTCCCCAAACTGGCATTCTGTTCCTTTTTCCTGTCCTCATGGCTCACGCTGGGTCACTTCTGTGTTTATCTCTGGTCCTGGCCTCCCATCTTGGTCTGACTCTTCTCTGCACATCCTTGTCTGTCTCTGCCTGTCATTTCGGGTGCTGGCCTCTGGCCCTCCCTTCCCGCATTCATCTCTGTACTGGGTCCTTGCCACTCCGTCTCACTCCCCAATCATCTCGGCCCTTTGCCTGCCCATCTGAGCAGCAGCGTCCCATCCAGCCCTCTTTCACCAAGTCCCTCTGCCGTGAGTCCCACTGGAAGTGCCTGCTGCTCTCGCTGCTCATGTACGGCTGCCTGGGGGCGGTGGCCTGGTGCCACGTCACCACGGTGACCCGCCTCACCTTCAGCAGCGCCTACCAGGGCAACAGCCTCATGTACCACGACAGCCCTTGCTCCAACGGCTATGTCTACATCCCCCTGGCCTTCCTGCTCATGCTGTATGCCGTCTACCTGGTGGAGTGCTGGCATTGCCAAGCCCGCCACGAGCTGCAGCACCGGGTGGACGTGAGCAGCGTGCGAGAGCGCGTGGGCCGCATGCAGCAGGCCACGCCCTGTATCTGGTGGAAGGCCATCAGCTACCACTACGTCCGCCGCACGCGCCAAGTCACCCGATACCGCAATGGAGATGCCTACACCACCACCCAGGTGAGGAGCTGAAGGGGAGCACAGGCTGGTCGTCCAGATGGGAGGGGGGTGGTTGCTGGGACCCTGACCGACTGTCCCCAGGGAGAGCACAGCAGTGAGCTCTTGTGGGCACTGCCACAGGAGAGCAATAACCACCACCATAATAATAACAGCAAACATTAGCAGACAGGTTCTGCTCTAAGTACTTAACCAATATCAAAGTCAAACAGCTAGTATATGGTGGAGCTGGGATTCGAAGCCCGGCAGTGTTGACTCCAGGGTCTGTCTCTGGAGATGATAAGATCCTACCTGGCTCCAACCGGGAGCTAAGCCAGGACAGGCTGAGGGGTTCCATCAGGCGCCGAGAGCCGCCATGGGGCGGACGAGGGTGAGCGGACTGAAGCGACCCCCTTCCCTGGCGCCGCAGGTCTACCATGAGCGCGTGAACACGCACGTGGCCGAGGCTGAGTTCGACTACGCGCGCTGTGGCGTCCGCGATGTGTCCAAGGCGCTGGTGGGGCTGGAAGGCGCGCCGGCCACACGACTGCGCTTCACCAAGTGCTTCAGTTTCGCCAGCGTGGAGGCCGAGAACGCGTACCTGTGCCAGCGCGCGCGCTTCTTCGCCGAGAACGAGGGCCTGGACGACTACATGGAGGCGCGCGAGGGCATGCATCTCAAGAACGTAGACTTCCGCGAGTTCATGGTGGCCTTCCCCGACCCGGCCAGGCCGCCCTGGTACGCCTGTTCGTCCGCCTTCTGGGCCGCGGCGCTGCTCACGCTGTCGTGGCCGCTACGCGTGCTGGCCGAGTACCGCACGGCCTACGCGCACTACCACGTAGAGAAGCTCTTTGGCCTGGAGGGCCCGGGCTCGGCGGGTGGCAGCGCCGGCGGCGGCGGCCTCAGTCCCAGCGACGAGCTGCTGCCGCCGCTCACGCACCGCCTGCCGCGGGTCAACACGGTGGACAGCACGGAGCTCGAGTGGCACATCCGCTCCAACCAGCAGCTGGTGCCCAGCTACTCGGAGGCAGTGCTCATGGACCTGGCGGGGCTGGGCGCGCGCTGCGCTGGGGGCGCGGCCGGGGGCTACGCCCCCACCTGCCGCTACGGCGGAGTGGGTGGACCGGGAGCGGCGGGCCTGGCCCCGTACCGGCGCAGCTGCGAGCACTGCCAGCGCGCCGTCAGTAGCTCGTCCATCTTCTCGCGCAGCGCCCTGAGCATCTGCGCCAGCCCGCGGGCCGCCCCCGGGCCCGGAGGAGTTGGGGCGGGCTGCGGGGGCAGCCGCTTCTCACTCGGCCGCCTCTACGGCTCCCGGCGCAGCTGCCTGTGGCGCAGCCGGAGCGGGAGCGTCAACGAGGCTAGCTGCCCTACCGAGCAGACGCGACTGTCCAGCCAGGCCAGCATGGGGGACGACGAGGAGGACGACGACGAGGAGGAGGCCGGGCCGCCGCCGCCCTACCACGACGCCCTCTACTTCCCGGTGCTCATTGTGCACCGTCAGGAGGGGTGTCTGGGCCACAGCCACCGGCCGCTGCACCGCCACGGCTCCTGCGTAGAGACTTCACTGTGACCCCGGGTCCCGGGACCGGCCCGACGGTCTCCTTCCCTGCCCCTTGCCGGACGGCGCGTCCCGCGGGTGGGGTAGGGGGAGTCACCAGTGTGGCCTAGGCCGTGCTGGGAACGGTGGGAGTGGGGAGGTGGGAGGCGAGGGGGCGTGGGCCAGACTCAGATGGGGCCGATCAGATACCACCCCCCCACACCTTCCTGTACATAAAGAAACAGCTGGGGGGAGGGGAGAGAATCCCACCCCGGCAGAGCCGTCTCTTCCAGGCCTGCCCGCCCCTGAGTTCCTAGGGGGTCACCTCCCTTTCCGACACACACACTCGCACATTGGAGATTCCCTGTCCCGCCTTTCAATGGATCCAATGACTGTTATGTGGCAACTGCGCCCTGGGACCCGCCTTGGGCTCCGTCTCCAGGGAGAGGCCCTGGCTGTGCATCTGGGGAGGTTTGGTGGCCAGGGGGGAAGGGCCGCCCGGCTCTCTTTCCTCGCTGCAGCCTGATCCTGCCGGAGCCTCTCTCTACCAAGGGGGCAGTGGTTCGGAGAACAGCAGGGCTGGCTTTCAGCCAAGCTAATGAATTCAGTGGGTCTGAGGCCGGGCCCAGGTGTCAGCCGTGGTACTCCATCTCAAAGCCCTGGAGATGTTGCTTTCCTCTTCTTGGCGCTGGCCCCGACAAGATCTGAAGATCGGGGTTTCCTTTACGCCACTCTCACCGCTGTTGTTTATCTCCCTGGGCCCCCGGGAGGTTGCGTCCTGGGGGGACCGTACTCACCACAGCTCTCCTTCCCCAGCCTGCTCCCTGGCTCTGAAGAGCTGTTGCCAGGGTGAGGAGGAAGGCAAACTGTGGAGGGCAGTGCACCTCAGTCATTTAAACTTCAGCCTCCTTGCCTAGGTTCTGGGAGGGCACCTCCTTCGGGTGGCATTCCTTCACGCTGACCAAGGCGTACGACTCAGCGGGGAGACTAGGAACAGGCCTGGGTGAAGACAGAGAACTCAGGAAGCAAGTGGGAGTCGAAGAGGAGAGGGTCACGAAAAGACCCTCAAAGGTGGGGGTGTCCATGGGGGCCGCCCCTGGGCTCCCCTGTGTTGGTGGGGAGGAGTGGATAGTGGTCATCCGCAAGCTGAGGCTCTGAGGGGCTGAGGACCTTGTCTCGAGCCCAGCTGGAAGCTCCGTTTCCGTGGCGGGGTCAGAGGCAGGCATTCTCTAAATCTTGCCCGATCCCTCTGTCCTCCGCTAGCCCGTGAGCTGAAGCCCTGCTGTGTGTCCCAGGGTCTTCAAAGGGACATGCTGTCGCCACCCCAGGGCGCTGGCCCCATGTGCTGTCCCCCACCACTCCTTCCCTGATGTGCTTCCGTGTGCATGTCTGTGTACAAAACCCCTGCCCGCCCAGCTCCCCTGGCTAATGTTTTCCCAGCTGACTTAGTGCCCAGGGAGTGAGCTCACGTTTGCAGCCGGAGAAGATAACCCTCGGCCTTGAGGCTCGCCCCTGATGCTTCTCACTTCATCTGAGCCATCAGAGCCTCTCCTCTCCCCTCTTCCTCCAGCCTGGCCAGGCCCGCACCGCCCGGGGCGTGGCCTCCACCTATGCAACATCTCCTCTGGCTCCCCTGCTCCCCTTCCCTGGGGAGTTGGCGGGGGCACAGATTGTGGGGACACCATGGCCTGTGGCGCATTGGGGTTGAGCTTAACTTTCAGGTGGAGATGGCTGAGTGAGAAGGGGAGGAGGCCGGAGAAGGGGAGGCTTGGGCAGGAGGGGACAGCTGCCCACTAGGTTTCCCTGGGCAGCAGTGCCCACCTACCTGTCAGCACTGTGCTCTTCAGGGGCCTGGGGGTTGGAGTGCCCCTCTTTCCTTTGAATGGATGTCTGCGAGGTACAGGTGGCAAGCTGTGGCCTTGGCACCCAGTTCTTGGCCAGCTGGCACCCGGATGTCACACCCTTGTCTGGGGCATCCTGGCCACCTCATGGCTCTGGGGAAGGGAGGAACTCAGCTCCCTGCCTCAGGCAGATGCCTGAGACAGAGCCTGAGCTGGGAGGAAGGGAGACGGGAGGGGCTGTGATTATTTTTGCCTGTATTGACCATTTCTGCCTAGGTCTTCTCACACTGACAGCCTCACACCTCCCACATATGCACAGACTTAGAGAAACCAAGTCTTTGGTCTATTTTCTTGGTAGCTTTATTGATTGCCAGGGAAAACGAAAACCAGAAAAATTAATCTCTAAAATTAAACTTTACACTGAATGTTCTTGTTTCTCTAATTAGAACCTCTGCTAGCAGCTGTGGCTATGTACACTCTCACACTCACACACACCCTCACACCTATAAGTTTGCACTCCGGAACTGTCAGAGGGTGTCAGGCACAGACAGACTTGAAGTTGCCCAGACAGGTACACACGTGCGGTCACTCCCAAGCCCCCTTTGGTGCTCTGCTCCGTGCCTGCTTGTTGGAAGGAGTCCCTGGAAAGCGCTCCTAGGCTGTGGTTGCAGCCTGTGACCCACCCTTTGCAAACCGGGCTGGGGGTTTGGTCTGCAGAGGATGGGCCCTGGGGCTCAGCCTGAATCCATCAGGAGATCCTCTCATGGCCTCATGGGGAGATGTGATTCCTGTGGGTGTGGCCCCAGGGCGGGCGGTCATAGTGATGGGGACTCCTGGAGGATGCCTGGAGGGTTTCATGTGTCCTGGGACAAGGGTTTGTGGGGTGGGCTGGGCCTGGCTGGGGAGAAGACAGGTCTCTGTCAACTGGGTGCATCACACTGTGGCCTTTCTGTAGTGGATTTCCAAGCGCAAAGATTGTATAAATCAAACTGGTGGATAATAAAGTTGCGGATGACTCACTGACCTCCCTCCCAGGGTCACACCTCTCTCACCATCTCCCAGTTGTGTGAGCAGCTCTTTGGGGAGGCTGATGGGTCTGAGCCCCTCCCGTCACCTTTGTTTCCTCCTGCCCAGGTTGGGGGTGGGGTGGACTAGGGGTGGCATGACCTGCAGAACTGGAAGACTTAAGCAGAGTCAAGTAAGAGGGAGGTGGCATCTGCAGGGTGAGGGTGGAAGAGCCAGGCAGAGCTCTGCTGAAGCCTGGGGTGGAGGAGAGAGTGTGTGTTTGAAGGTCAAGAAGTCAAGGATCTGTTTGGTAGAGAGAACAATGGTGGGGAGGAGGGTGATTGGGGAGATGGGCAGCCCCTGGAGGAGAGTCTGGGCCTCACAGTCTTGAAGGGTCAGTTTTCTGTATTCTTGGAAGAAGTCAGTCATTTCAGTGAGTCCGTTCATATCCTCTCCCTAGGTACCAGGGCTAAATCCCACTTTCTACCTCTATCCCAGGCTCCTTCCTCTCCTCACAGATCCCTGCAGAACCTCAATCGCTCACCCCAAGGATAGTCTTGGTCTCCCCTCCCCCGCCCTCGGGACCGGGGTGACCCTCAAGAGCAGGCATGGCAGGGGCATGAAATGAGGGGTGGGGCTGGGGCAGTGACCCAGGTCTGGCCACTGCCCCAGCCCTGTTCCCGTTTTATCCCGCAGGGTTCTCAGGGCCCTTGGCAGTGACTGGGGACATGAAGTGGCTGGGATTCAGGGCCCGCTGGCGGGCTGCTTCGCGGTTGGCACAGAGGGCCTGGCCGATGAGGTACTCGCTCTCCTGGGCGATGTCTGACAGGCGCAAATCAAACTCCAGGAGGGTCTTGTTGTCTGACATGCCTTCCAGGAGCTGCTTCCCGCCATCCTGGGTCAGGAATACAAGGGAAAGTGTCACTTTCCACCATGACTCAGGACCACACACACATGGGCAGATGTGTGCACACGTACACATACTGATATACAGACGTGACGGGAACAACTTCACAACACGATTCCTACTTTGTGTAGCGTTTTCTATCCTGTTCCATCTTATTCTCTGAGAAAAATGGTGCTTGATATTCACTACATTGGCTTTTCAGCCCCAGTGGTTTGAAAAACGTGGTGCTCCATTCTTCTGGTTCAGCCACGAGCACGGGAGACACATCTGGCTCGTGAGATATAAGGAAGAAGTTTGGAGGGAGTGGCATCTGCAAAGCTTTTTCTCGTAAAAGAGAAGAAAAGAGAGGAGTGGTCTCCTTTTTTTCTGCCTCTGAGTGTAGCCCTGTGGGAAGTACAGCCGCCATCTTGGGCCCATGAGAGTCACACAAGAGACAACAGGGCCGTGGGGCTGGGTAGGCGGAGCAGAGGTGGCTCAGAAGCACTGAGCCAAGGAACCCACCAACCCCAGAACCCCCTTCTCCCAGGCTTCTGATTATGGGACACAGTGAACATTCCTCTTGTTTAAGCCATTTCCCATTCAAGCTTTCTGTTACTTGTAGCCAAGAGCACTCTCTCTGGAGTCAGTGTCTGTGAGTCCGACTGTCCTCTGGGGAGGCTTGGTAGAGGGTGCAAGGCCCTAGCTGGAGTGCATGGAGGGCCCTCTTCTCTAGGCCTCACAGTTCCAGCCCCTTCTGGGTTGGGTGGCCCTCGCCCAGTAAGAAAAATTTCCTGTTGGGAGGCAGAATGCTGGTTTTCTATGGTTGTGACAAAACTGTATGTTGCAAAGTCAACTCAACGGGTCACTGAAGCATCTTTTTTAAAGATAGCAGACATTATACAGGAAAACATCAGCATATATCACAAGCAGTGCAAGTTACATGTCAATTACATTATATCGATGTATGTGTTCACTAGGTGCTCATGCAAATTGCATTTCTTACTCTGAGACTTGGTCAAGATTTGAAAGACACTGTCTGTTGGGAAGGACCCAGGCTTTCAACCTGACTGGATGCTCTTGGGCAACTCACTAACCTCTCTGAGACTATTTTCCATCTATAAAGTGGGGGCTATTTTACTAGATAAGTTGAGGGCTAAAGAAAAACTAACAGATACTGGGTGCCTAGCATAGTATAGAATCCCGAGTAGTAGCAACAACTAGTAAATACTGAGGACCTAGCCAGTATCTGCAATGGTTAACTGCTTTACAGTTATAACTCGTTTAATCCTTCCATTAACCACACTTAGAGGTAGATGCTATTACTATTTGCGTTTTACAGATGGGGAAATGGAGGTCCCAAAGGTTAAGTAACTTCAACCAAGTGCTAAATGGCAGAGCTGGGGTGAGAACTGGATAAAGCCTGTGGTCCTAGCAATTTCCCGGTAAGCACCGGCAGCAGTCAGATTCCAAGCCCTCCGCCCAAGCCCCCAGGGCTTCCCCTTGGCCCTGCGTGCCCCAGAAGCCCTGGCTCACCAGCCCGATGTGGTTGCAGGACAGGTTGATGCTGGTGAGCGTGGTGTTGATGGTGAGCACTTGGGACAGGAGGGTCGCAGTGGGCTCGGACAGCTCGTTGCCCCCGAGGTGCAGCGTGGTGAGGCACTTGTTGGTATGCAGGGCGTGGGCGAGCGCCTGGCCGCCCTCATCCTCGATGCAGTTGAGGCGCAGGTTGAGGGAGATGAGGTTGCTGTTGTGCCCCAGGGCGTGAGCCAGCGAATGGGCGCCGGGCGCACGCACCTGGTTGTTGGCGAGGTTGAGCACGCGCAGGCGGCTGTGGCTCAGCAGCTTGGCGGCAGCGCGCGCACCCCGGTCCCCGATGAGGTTGTGCGACAGGTCCAGCTCCTCCAGGGCCGGGTGGTCCAGGAGGCTGCGGATTAGGATGCGTGCCTTGTCGTCATCCACCTTGCTTCGGGTCAGCCTGAAGATCTGTGGGCAGCAGGAAGAATGTGCCTGCCTACATACCTCCCCCAGGTAGAGGAGGGAGCCCCAGAAACAGCGGAGGTTCTGCTCTTTCAAGAACCTGGCTAGGGGGACGTCTTCCCTGGCTGTCCAGTGGCTGGGGTTCCGAGCTCCCAGTGCAGGGGGCTCAGATTAGATCCCTGGTATGGGAGGTGGATCCCACATGCAGCAATAAAGATAGAAGATCCCGAATGCTGCAGCTGTGTGTGTGTGCTCAGTCCCTTCAGTCGTGTCCAACTCTTTGTGACCCTATGACTTGTACTCCACCAGACTTCTCTGTCTGTGGGATTCTCCTGGCAAGAATACTGGCGTGGGTTGCCATGCCTTCCTTCAGGGGATTCTCCCAACCCAGGGATCAAACCCACATCTCCTGTGTCTCCTGCATTGCAGGATTCTTTACTGCTTGAGTCATCAGGGAAGCCCATGCTGCATATGGGACCCACCCTAATAAATAAATAGTAAAAAGAGAGAGAGAAGAACTTGGCTGGGAAGGGGGAGAGAGGTGGAGCAGTAAGGGATAAAGGATTCGACCACCTGGCTGGCTTTTGGACAGGACAGGTCTACCCAGCATGATAGTGGTGCAGATTTGGTGGCGACTGGTAGGGAAAAAACTACCACTTATTGAGTAATGACTACGTGCTGGGCATGCTGCTGCAACATTCCATAGCCATGATCTCTAACCCTTGGCATCCTAGTGAGATTGAACAAGTCCTCTGCATTTTACAGGAGAAAATGGAGGCTTTGAGTGGAAACTTCATTTGCCCAGAGTCACACGGTGACTAAGCCGTGGACGCAGGTTTTGAATCCAGGTCTGTTGGATGAGTCAGCCCTTCGCTGCACCCTCCTAGACTTTTGTGAGGTGATACCCCACTCTAGTTTTGATTTGCATTTCTCTAACAATTAGCTAAGTTGAGCATCTTTTCAAGTGCCTGTTGGCCATCTCTGGAGAAATGTGTAGGTCTTCTGGACATTTTTGGATTGGGTTGTTTTGTTGTTGTTAGTGAGTTGTATGAGCTGCTTGTATGTTATGGAAATTAAGCCTTGTCTGTTGCATTGTTTGCAAATATTTTTCCCAGTCTGAAGGTTGTTTCTTTGTTTTACGGTTTCCTTTGCTGTGCAAAAGCTTATGCATTTGATTAGGATCCATTTGGTTTTGTTTTTATACATTGGTTTTAAACACATGCAAGTTTCTTCTTAAGGAAACCCAAACCCCTCATCTGTTACTGCTCTACCTTTCTCTCTTTCACAGCCAAGTTCTTGAAAAAGCTGATCTGTCTCCTCACCTCTCACTCTTTCCACAAATGCCTCTGATCTGGACTCTGCTCCTGGCACTCCATCGACATAGCTTCCCCTCAGTGACC
The DNA here is from genome assembly GCF_019923935.1 of Bubalus bubalis. Classification (NCBI taxonomy): domain Eukaryota; kingdom Metazoa; phylum Chordata; class Mammalia; order Artiodactyla; family Bovidae; genus Bubalus; species Bubalus bubalis. The sequence continues at coordinate 34,068,989 of NC_059158.1, read as the reverse complement.
TCCAAGTTTGCTACATCTGGTCCTCAGCTCCATCCCACCCCACTGCTGCTCACCCCTCTTCTTGAAACGCCTCCCTCCCTGGACTCTATGATACAATGTCATGTCCTCCTTTTCCTCCTCTGATTCTTGGCATGCTCTCCTTCTTCCAACCAGACTATTTTGGACATACTTAACCTAAAAAAAAAAAAAAATTCATTGTGTATCTGAAATTCAGATTTAACTGGACATCCCGTATTTTTATTGGTAAACCCTATTTGAGTTGCAATTTCACTTTTATATGATTGCTGATTAGTGCCTTTTATCCCCACCAGACTGTCAGCTGGAGGGCACAAATGGTCTAATTGCGCTCACTGCGGAATCTTCAGCACCTAGGACAGGGCCCGGGGTGCAGTCGCCTGTTGGATTAATAGCTGGTGAATGGGCCCGGCGGAACCTTCTGAGTTTCTGCATTCCCAGAACCCAGCTTGGTCCAGGGCCACCAAGGACACTTGGTCAACGAGCGAGAAGGAAATAGGAGCAAGAAGGCGGTGATGGAGGAGGAGGGGAAGGGGAGAGGGACTCAGAGAGATGCTGAGAATGGGAGGTAGGGGGAGGCTGGGGGTAGGTGGTACCTTGAGGGTGTGGCAGGCCTTGATGGTGGCCGCCAGGGAGTAGCAGTCGCGGTAGGTGAAGAGGAAGAGGTTCCACTCGAAGTTCATGCCACAGTCCTTCACACCGTATACCAGGTCCAGCTCCTCCAGATGGCTCAGGCCAGCCACCAGGTTGTCCAGTTGGTAGTGGTCCATGGCCGGTTCCTCCATCTCCCCTTCGCTGCCGGAATCGGATTGATCCCCGCCGCGGGGCGGGGCCGGGAGCTGCACGGGCGGAAGGAACTGATCCACCCGGATGGCGCGCACGTAGTTCCTGCAGAGCGGCAGCAGGTTGAGGATCACCGCGGGGTCGGTGGTGTTCGGGATGAAGTGTTTCAGCAGGTTCTCCAGGTGCAGCTCAAAGAACATGCGCTTCCAGCTACCGCCGTGATTGTCCACGTGGCACACGGGCCACCGCTGCGTGCAGCAGCGGCGCCAGTAACTCTCATCATCGATCAGGTTGGCGGTCACAGCCAGCGGCAGGTCAGGAGACAGGTGGTTCAGGACCTTCTTCTGATGCTCTGGGAGCAGCTGTTTCAGGATGGGGTTGTCTTTGGGAGCAAGAATAGGCAAATAGGAGGCACAGTGTTGGGGACACTGCACTGTGGTACCCTGGGCTCAGCTTGTCTGTCTGGGGGCACCCAGGAAAGGGAAAGACCCTCCTCTGCCTTCAGGGAGCCCCAGTCTGTGAGAAGAGATAGCCTTCATTCCCAGGGAGGCCCGATCTGAGGAGGGACACACCATCCCTGATCTGGGGTGGTCCTGGTTGAAGGCGGACATCTTAGCATCTGGTCTCAGGGAGCTCTCTGTCTGAGACAGAATCCCAGGTCCAGCCCTCAGTGTTTTCTTAATCTAGCAGAGGAGGTAACTCCTGACTTCAGAGGCTCCCAATGTGATTTGATTCATTCATTTCAAAACAAAAACTTTTTCTTTTTTTGAGCACCTACTATGTACCACAGGCTTCCTAGTTGGTGCTAGTGATAAAGAACCTGCCTGCCAATGCAGGAGACATAAAAGAGGCAGAGACATGGGTTTGATTCCCAAGTCAGGAAGATTCCTTGGAGGAGGGCGTGGCAACCCACTCCAGCATTCTTGCCTGGAGAATCCCATGGACAGAGGAGTCTGAAGTGCGACAGTCCATAGGGTCACAAGGAGTCAGACACGACTGAAGTGACTGAGCATACACACACACACTACGTACCGCGTACTATCCTTGCACCCTAAGTGCTGAGGATACAAGAGTGAACAAAACCGAGGGAGGCACTCCATCTTACTAGCGGAGGCAGACTGTAAACAGGTCTAATGAATATATTGTAGGCCTGGTGGTGACAGGTGCCGTAGACAACACGATGGCCCTGTCCTCAGAGAGCTCCCCCTCTGGTAGGAGAGGTTGCCGACTCATCTTTGAAAAGGATAAACATTAACAGAGACTAATGTATGGGACAAACCAAGGATCTATACATGCCCATAGAAGAGAGAGTGGAGGATGGTCAACCAGGGAGGGCTTTCTAGCGGAGGAGGTAGATGTGGTTTGGGCCAGGCTTTGCTGGAGAGAGTGGGAAAAGGAAGGAGAGGGCCTAGATGTATAGGGCACAGAGCGGGATGGGGGAGGGGTCTGGTGGGGCCTGGGAGGGGGGATGGCTGGAGAAACTGACTTGGCCTCAGGGTAGGCGGAAGGGAGGAGGTGAGTGGGGATAAGGACATTTTCCCACAGGAAATCAGTCCTGAATATTCATTGGGAGGACTGATGCTGAAGCTGAAGCTCCAATACGTTGGCCAGCTGATGCAAAGAGCTGACTCATTAGAAAAGACCCTGATGCTGGCAAAGATTGAAGGCAGGAGAAGGGGATGACAGAGGGTGAGATGGTTGGATGGCATCACCAACTCGATGGACGTGAGTTTGGGCAAGCTCTGGGAGATGGTGAAGGACAGGGAAACCTGGCGTGCTGCAGTCCACGGGTTTGCAAAGATTCGGACATGACCAAGGGACTGAACAAGACAAGAGGACATTGTAGGAGAAGGCAGGGGCTGCCCCCAGACCCAGTTCTGAGGCCTGGCCTCAAGGCAGTCCCCTCCCGCTCTGCCCCACTCCTGGCCTTCTTGCTCCCAAATGAGGAGGGGACAGACTCACTCTGGAAGTTCTTGACAATGTGCTGAATGCAGAGCTCTGTGAGGAGGGGCACGATGGCCAGCGACCACTCAGCATCCTCAGCGATGATCCTGCGCATCCGCCGGACCCCAGACCCAGAACCTGGGCCCGTGGACTTAGCCAGGGGTGGGATAATCGGGGTGGGCTTTGAGGGCTGTGGGGCTATGCTCGAAGTTTGGCCCACAGTGGAAGACCGGTCCTGGGTGGAGGTTGAGGACCGGCTGGGGATTGACGGTGACTCTGTTGTCTGGGTATCCTGCATGCTGGGGCTTGGCAACACAGGGACAGGTGGCCCCTTGGTGATGGCTCGTGACGGGGAGCTTCTCAGACAGGCAGATCCCGGGTGCTGGCAGGAACCTGGAGAAAGGGGAGCAGGAAGGGTTGTTATTTTGGAGGGTTTCGGTGGGCATTTACCAACAGACATAGCACAGGGTGGTTCTGAAGGGCCAGTCTCCAGACTAGAGCAGGTCCAGGTACACACCCCAGCAGCTGGGTGGCCTTGGGCCGGTTATTGAAGCGTTTTGAGTTTCAGATGCTTCCCCTGTGAAATGAGGATAGCAGTTACCAATAAGATGATTGGGAAGAGTGACTAAAATAATGCATCCGAAGAGGCATAGCTTTCTGTGACACACGAAGCTGTAGGAAGCAGCAGAACCACATTTCAGACAATAATAGCTACGCAGTAATTACAAGCAATTGCTGCATGCTGTCCCTTTTTTTAGTTTTTTATGTATATCAGCTCATTTGATTCTCACAGAAGCCTTTTTGAGATAGGCGCTGATGGACTAATTTTTTTCTGATGTGAAACTGAAGCTCAGAGAGGTTAACTGAGTTGCCTAAAGTTACACAGCTTATATATAACAAAGGTGGATTAAAACTCAGTCTATTGGGACTTCCTTGGTGGTCCCGTGGTTAAGAATCTGCCTGCCAGTGCAGGGTATATGGGTTCTATCCTTGGTTGGGGAAGATCCCACATTCCACAGGGTAGCTAAGCCCGTGTGCCCACTCTCCACAGCTAGAGAAAGCCCCAAAGACCCCGTACAGAAACAAAGACCCCATACAGCCAAAAATTGGTACATAAATACAACAACAACAACTCAGTCTATCAAGTTCAGCCAAAAGGCTGAGGTATGATGAACATTTAGTTCAAAACAGCTCCCTGCCACTAAGCATTTTACAGAAAAACAACTGCCTAACCAGGAGGAGGGGATGAAGAACAGTACTTGCCAATTGAAGTATAGAAATAGAAATAGAATGGCTGCCCAAATGCAAGCCACACAGACTATTTAAAAACTTCTCCTATAGACACTAAGAAAGGAAAGAGAAAACAAGTGAAATTAACTTTATGTTTAACCCAATATGTCCAAAATATTTAAACATGTAATCAATATAAAAATTAATATATATATAATTATTAGGTATATGTATTTAAACCTTCAAAATCTGATGGCTAGTGACTACTGTTTTGGGCAGTGCAGGCCAGAAGGGAAGGCTAGGGAAACCAGACCCATACCCTGCCCAGGGCATCAGCACCTTCTCCTCTTCCCTCAGTGGGCTTTAGCTTGCCCCTTCCTCAATCTCCCCATCCCAGTCTTCCTATTTCTCCCAGGCTCTGGGCATTCCAGACAGCAGCAGCGGGAAAGTGTGGGAGGCTACAAGGCAGCTAAATCTGGGGCTGAGGACAGAGGATATATCCGGGCATGCCGTCACCCCGTTTGTCCATTCCTGCACCTGTGCTTCAGTGTCCCCTCCCCAGGACCTCGGGAAGAATTGGGTCTGCTCAGCCCAGCACGGAGCTCCCGCTCTGGGTTTGCTCCCCGACTCCATGCACTGGGTAGTGGCCGGTGGGCAGGAACACTGTGAACTAGCAAAGGTGTCCTTGGCAGATGGAGGGGACCAGATGGTGCTCCCCAGTCCTCCAGGCATCTCAAGGAGGAAGAGCCTGGCTGTGTGAATGTGTGTGTGTGTGTGTGAGAGAGAGAGAGAGAGAGAGAGAGAGAAGCAGGAGGGGGCAGTGTAAGGAAGATATCTATGTATTTTGGTGACACACTTATGCAAATAAAATGCAAATTGAGAAACAGATTGGGTCCATGCATTGTGGGACAAGCAGCTGGCGCTTTTTGACTCATGGTCCCTCCGAGGGTGTGGCTGGGAGGGGATGCTGCTTGGAGGCCCCGGATGACTTTGCATTTCTGGCTCTGCCAGGCACTTGCTGTGTGACCTTGGCCAAGTTACTCGGTCTGAGTGCCAGTTTCCTTATTCATCAAAGGGCACAGTAATATCTTCCTCTGCAGGCTTCGTGGAGATTCCCCTGAGATAATACTTGAATCATATTCATAATATTTGACAGGAGTGGGACTTCCCTGGTGTTCCAGTGGTTAAGAATCCGCCTTGCAATGCAGGGGACACAGGTTTGATTCCTGGTCGGGGAACTAAGATCCCATGTGCTCTGGAGCAACTAAGCCCGCGAAACCACAAAAAACGGAGTCCGTGTGCCGCAACACAAGATCCTGCAGGAGGCAACAAAGGCACCGTGTTCTGAATAAATAAATAAACATTTTTAAAACTATTTGGCAGGAGTACTGGAGTGGGTGTGTGGACGGAGACATTCTGAGGGACAGAGGTTTGGGCTGGGGAGGTAAAGCCCTAGAGACGTGCTTCTGAGTACTAACCTGAGATGGTGTCTTTGAGTGAGGTGCTTCCCTTCATCCAGGGGACACGTGAGGGCAAGGTGGTGGTGGTGTTCAGGTCTGGACAGGACGGGGTGGGGTGGAGGACTGGCAGACTGGGCCAGAGGAGGAGGGTAGGGATGACAGGCCAGCCCTGCTCCCGCCAGCTCTGCGTCTGGACGCCTGGGGCGCCCTCCACAGTTCTGGTCTAACACATTCTGGGATTCCCCTTGGTCCCAGACGCAACCCAGGACAGCCTTTGGGCCATGCCTGTGGGAGCAGAACCTAGCGTGGCTCCCCAGGCCTCTCTCACAGAACTGCCTGGCTTCACCATCCTGCTCAGTGGTCCCTTCTGCTTCCCGGGAAGCCATATGTTGGGAGACCCTTCCTGGGGCCTAGCAGGGTGCTCCCAGGAACAGGATGGCCTGTTCTCACCATCTAATGCCTCACTGTCTTAGGACCTGGCTCCTCAGGTCTGGTCCTAACTGCCTGGCCGCTGTTTGGAGCCCAGAGCCTTCTCCAGTAGGACGCTGCACGACCTGCCTGGGGCTTGGTCCAGGGCCCTGAGCCATCGCTTCAGAAGGAGGGACACGGTGGCCCTGCATGTGCTCCATGTGCTTGGCTGGTATAAACAAGAATCCCTACTGTCCCGCAACATTCACAGAGACCTCCATACCCCAAGGTCTGATGTCATTTCAAAGGCAAATGTTGATAATGTTAACCTCATAATAAGGTCAGATTGGTAGTTTTCACTTATCATGTCTTGATTTTTTTAAAAAAACTCAACATCACAGAAATATTTTTGGCAAGCAAATTGTTACCAGACAGAGGATTCTTCTAAGAAGGCTTTTAGTTCCAAATGTTTCTTTTTTTAATATATATACATACCTAAAAGAATCAATCAAATATAAAACAGAGTATGTTTCGAAGGATAATGAGCACGATGAACTCTTTGCCTGCCAGTTACTAATGTTACAAAGATGGCATCAAGTCACACACCCAAACCTGTTCTTCTCAACCACTGCTGGGCTGCCGCTCTCTCAACTCTTCCCCCCAGCCTCTCGGACATTCTCCAGAGGCTTCCAACACAGGCTCCTCTGACTCTGTCCACCCCTCAGGGTTGAGCCTTGCCTGCCCTGTTCCTCCTCTTGCTGGGCTGCAGCTCCCCCACCCCCTCTGAGCTCCAGACTCATGGCCGCTGGCCACCTCGAGGCACCTGCAGCCTCAGTCTGCCCGCCAAGAGCACTCAGTGCCTCCGCCAAGGCTCTCCTCCTCCTGGCTGCTTACCTTGGCCAGAGGCACCAGGAGCCACCCAGGTGTGTGAACCCGCAAGCTGGGGACTTACCTCTCTCCCTCAGTACCAGCCCCCCCAACCTGGTCACTGCAGTTTCCCCTCAGTTCTGACTCCCTCCCCTGCGGTCCCTCCTCTCCCTTCCTGCTGTGGCCTCAGCTCAGGGCCTCATTGTCCATTGTCCTTGTAGCTGCAGCTGCCCCGCACCTGGGTGTGTCATCCAGCACCCAGCCTTCTCACAGCTGTCCTGGCAGGCCTCTGGGTAAGCCCCTGGCTCCTCAACTCAGTGCAGAAGGCCCTCCATGGCCGGATGCTCTGTTTGAAATAAACCCCTCTCTGCATCTTGAATACGGCAGACTAATCTGCGCCACCCAGCCTTTGCTCAAGCCACTCTTTCTGCCTGGAAGGCCTTTCCTGCAGTCTCTGCCCAGGGAAGCAGACCAGCACTGGTATTTTGAGCCTGAACTCAAGCACCATTTCCCCTCTGGAGCCTTTGGCTTTTCTTGTCTCCCCCTTCCCTTTGTCAGATCCCTAGTACCTGTGTCGCTTCAGTGGACTAACAACCCTCTCCTCACACCCACACTGGATTGTGGGCTCCTCCAGGTGTGAGGACTATTTCTATTTTTTTTGGACTGCGCCATGCGGCATGTGGGATCTTAGTTCCCCAGCTAGGGATGGAACCCTGCATTGGGAGCGTGAAGTCTTAGCCACTGGACCACCAGGGAAGTCCTCTTTCTTACTAGTTTTTTTCTCTCTAATCCCTAACCCAGTGTCAGGTCTGCCAGGGAGGCAGCTGCCATTCTGGGCTGCCCCACCTCCCTCTGATCACAGATTCTGGCCAATAGGAGTGCCCTGTATTGGTTCGGGGTGCACCTGATATCAGCCAATCAGAGTCCTCCCTGGGATTTGTCCAAGTGGAGGTAGGCAGAAGGACACATGTCCTTGAAGGATACAGATCCCCTGCTGCTGGAAGCTGTTTCCCTTCACACGGAAAAGACCGGTCTGCGGCAGCAGGAGGAAGTGCCACCTGGCGGAGACCAGCAGGAGAGGGAGGTGGACAGAGGGCACCGGGCACCTCCCGTCCCCAGTCCTCATTGCTGAAGGCCCTCTGACAGCCTCCTTCAGTTCTGAGACCTGACTTGATGGCCTTCTAGCAAGTCTCTCTTGCTGAAGCTAAGAATTGGGTTTCTGCCCCTTTGTGACCAAAAGGTCCTAACCATGTGGGTAGGCTTACTGTTTTGTGAATGAAATTATGGGAACAATCCCAGATCAGTAGATGAACTAGTTCAACAGGATGGCCAGAAGCTGCCTGGCTGTTCCTGATGTCTACCTCTGGTGGCCTGTTCCTCTCCTGACCACCCGAGCCTCCAACCCCACCTCCCATCTCTTTGCTGACAGCATCATCAACGTACAACAGCTCAGCACTTAAAAGTTACAAGTTTCTGGGACTTTCCTGTTGATCCAGTGGTTAAGAATATGTCCTGCAATGCAGGGGACATGGGTTCGATCCCTGGTCAGGGAACTAGGATCCCACATGCTGTGGAGCAGCTAAGCCCATGAGCGCGACTAAGACAGGATGCCGCCAGACAAATAAATATTAAAACAAAAAAAGTTACAAGCGTCTTTCAGAGCGTTTCTCTTGTTACAGTCTTATTCTACACTGGAGTCGGGGCAGGCTTCTCAACCCCATTTTATGGATGAAGAAACTGAAGACCAGACTGGGAAATAACTGGCCCCTGGATATATAGGACGGCTGGGGCCGGATCAGGAGCTTGGCTGCCCTAACCACAATGCCCTGCTCTTCCAGTCACTTTTCCACCTTCCACTAGAAAAGAAAAAAGCCTGTTCTTGTTCCCAGGGAAGCAGGTGTCCTGTCTTCACTGCAGAGAGGATGTGTCGGGGAGGGTCTCCCTAGGCTGGAAGAGCGACTAGGTCCATGGCACCCCAAGACGGGAATTTCAGGCCCCTGACAAAAGACACACAGTAAAATGCATTTCCTCCCTAACGAAACGAAATCTTAACAGTCCGTACATGTGTGTATACATCCCTATGTGAACCCTGCACTGCTATTTAATTTTATTTTGTGGTTGCACAGCGTGGCTTACAGGATCTTAGCTTCCCGACTGAGGGAACCAAGGGGTTGAAGCCAGGCCACAGCTGTGAAAGGGTTGGGTTCTAACCAGTGGACTGCCAGGGAATTCCCGAGTGAGTGCCTCTTGTGCCATCATCAGGTATGCCCCTCGGAGGGCACATCCTGCCCTCAGATGGGGCAAGTGGGGGCAACCAGTGACCCTTCATCTCCTGGACCTACAGGGCCTCACATGCTATGTCGCCAACATCAACCCTGCCACAACCCCTGAGGAAAGGTGACTCCTCCTCCCCCTCCCCGGGTCCCAGCTGTGTCCTCAGGACCAGCATCCAGGTCCTGAAATAACATTCAGTTCTTAACTCACAGGGTTAAGTGTTAGGGTCTGCTCTCTACATGCCCAAACACAGGCAATAGAAAGGGACGAGATGTCCTAGTTTGGGTAGGGTTGTCCTCATTTTTGATGGTGGACAAGTGTTCCGTGAACCACCTCCTTGTCTATACATAGCTCTGATTTATTGTATTCTAGGCCAAGTGGCTCAGTGGTAAAGAATCTACATGCCAATGTAGAAGACACAGGGTAGATCCCTGGGTCAGGAAGATCCCCTGGAGAAGGGCATGGTAACCCACTCTAGTATTGTTGCCTTGAGAATTCCACGGACAGAGGAGCCTGGTGGGCTACAGTGCATGGGGTCGCAAAGAGTTGGACTTGACTGAGCATGCACGCATGCAGCAGCCCGGCAGGCCCTCAGTAGCATGTGCACAGGAGGAGGCAGCATAACTAACAGCTAGCTCAGGATTCAGGAGTTACACCGCCTGAGGTCCAATCTCCACTCTGTCCCCAACATCTGGGAGAACCTGGCAAGTCATGCAACCCCATTAAGCCTCCATCTCTTTATCTGTAATATGGGATAGTAACTGGGGTTCCTACTTCATAAGATTATCCAGAGGATTAAAGGAGCTAATATGTGTGCATGCTTGCGTGCTAAGTTGCTTCAGTCATGCCTGACTCTTTGCAACCCCATGTACTGTAGCCCACCAAGCTCTTCGGTCCATGGAATTCTCCAGGCAAGAATACTGGAGTGGGTTGCCATTTTCTCTTCCAGGGATCTTCCCAAGGATTGAACCTGCATCTCTGGTGTCTTCTGCACTGGCAGTCAGGTTCTTTACCATTCGTGCCACCTGGGAAGCCCTAAAGTGAAAGTGTCAGTCACTCAGTCATGACTGATTCTTGGTGAGCCCATGGATGATAGCCCACCAGGCTCCTCTGTCCATGGAATTCCCCTGGCGAGAATACTGGAGTGGGTTGCCATGCCCTTGTCCAGTGGATATTCCCAACCTAAGGACTGAACCTATGTCTCCTGCGTCTCCTGCATTGGAGGCAGATTCTTTGCTGTCTGAGCCACCAGGAAACATGTGTGAGACATTCTGTATAGTGTTCGGCCCAGAGTCAACACTCAAGGTGTTAGATATCATGACAAAGATGTTAGATGCTGTACCTATATAAACCTATGAAATCTTCAGACTAATTTTTGACAAATATTGTTATTATAACACCATTATCCTCATTTCACAAACAGAAAAACAGAGGCTTAGAGAACTTAAGTAACTTGCTAAGCATCACATAGTAAATGGAGAAGCTAAGCTCTGAACCAATGTCTGTCCAAAGCTGTCCCTCACTTCCCTGCACAAAAGCAGAGACAAATCACTTGGGATTGCTTCCTAAATTGCCCAGACTCAGTTGTCATAGCACTTTTCCAGTGCGCCTCCCACTCTCTCCAGTGGGAGCCTGGGGTCCCCCTCATCGGTGCTGACCTGAACAGTCCAGGCTCCCTCACTCCCTGTCCCTTGCAGTCTCAGGGTCCTTCTGCAGAACTGATGATCACTTCAGCTTTTGAGGCCCCAAGAGGATCCAAGAGATACCGCAGAGCTGTGCTCTCCTGCCCCGTGGCCCACATTGGGCCCTCCATGTTCCTTCCAGACCTAGGGTTCAGTGCTCGAGTCTCCCGCACCTTCCCTCCTCTCAGAAACGTCTCCGACCTCCTCCATTTTTCTCAAGTGCCTAGTTAAATCCAAACGCTTTGGGCAGAGGCTCCACCTGCCTGCCCAAATGGGAAAGTTGAAGATGCTAGGGGAGGGGGAAGTCCTCTCTTCTTTCTGCTCACTACATCTCTGGTCCTCACCTCTCTTCCTCTGAACTGAGCAGAAGTGCCAGGCCTTCCTTAGGTTCTGTGAGGACCACTGTGGCCTTGGACATCCCTTTCGGGGGCTGGGCTTTGATGTCCCGTATCCCCCAGCTTCTCTGATGGTGCTTCCTGCTTTCTCAGTCAGCTGCTCCTCAGGGCCCTGGCTTTTGTCTACATTTCCCCAATCCCTATCCTGCCTACTGTGTCAGACTCCCCCTTAGGCCAAGTCATTCCCATTTGGGAATTCAGAGTTTGTGGAATCACAAAAGAGGGGCAAAAAAGCTTCCCTGACAGAGCTCTGGCCCAGCACCCCTGGTCTTTTGCTGGTGAGACAGTCTGCACACTTATCACACCCCTGGGCCAGGCTTTCCTCCCAACTGCCCACTTAGGTCTGTTGCCTTAAAAAAGAACTCCACCCTCATCCCTACCTTTGATTCAGACACCCCACCGGGGAAGCTCAGCTCCAAATGCCAGCAAGTCCCTCCCTCAACCCGCCTGAGGTGAAGGGGCCCTCCTTCTCCTTGGTGACCAAGGATAACCAGCCTTGTCATGGGAGGGAGCGAAGTGTAGAAGCGTCTAGACCTGCGGGAAGGACTGCAGCCCCAGGAGCTGGGAATAGAGGTCTGTCTTTCCAGGAAGGCTGGGGCCCTGGAACTAGGGACTGCTCTTCCCCATGACCAACTCTCACTCCACTTTCCCCTTCTCCATCTCGGGTGACCCTTCCCTGACTCGCAGAGACAGTCTACAGTGGCTGTAGGGAGGAAGGAGGCACGGCCAACTTCATATGGAGTGGGGGGCCTCCCATAGGTACAGGCCGGCCCTTCCTTCTCACGGGAGCCAAGGCCACCTGCAGATTTCGGCCGGGTGGGCTGACTCTGGGGCGTGCTCCCGTGCCCTGTCGGGGGAGTGGGGGCAGAGAGAGCTCAGCCCCCTAGGGGAGACGGGGGCCGGGTGTTCTCTCTCCAGAGGTTGCCTCACCGTTCCCGAGACCTGGGCGCTCACCTTCCCGCAGGTCCCCACGAACGCCGGTTGTTAGGGACGCCGTGCGTCGCTACGGGGCGGGCCCTCAAGGGCGGGTGCGCATGCGTTCTCCGGCTAGCTGGTTTACTGTGCTCGGTGCTGTGCGAGGGCAGGGCTGCCGGACTTCGATGGTTGTCGCCGCGCACCTTGGCCCAAGATCGATGCAAATACGTGTCCCCATCTAAGGCACTGTGTGGGGCCCAGAGGGGGCAGTGGGAACTCTGACCGCGGGACATGGTTTGTGCGTCCTGTGGACATGTTTAGGAGCAGTGGGTTTCTGCGGGGAAAGGCGGGGAGCTGCGGATGGGGCAGGGCTCCTGGACTGCTACGGGGCTCTTCCTTCTCCGGGCCTTTTGTGTGGAAATGGAGGTGGGGATGACGAGTGGGAAGACGGTCCAGGAAAAGCGCCAGTAGCCATTCCCTTCCGGAAGAGGACGATGGAAAGGCACGTGCAGTTCTTGGAACTCCCCTGAGGCCTTCGGCTGACCACTGGCTGCAGCATCCCTTTGGAGCTACCCTCGTCCTTTCTCCAGGCTGTCAGCAAGGCTGAGTGGCACCGGGCAGGAAGACCCTAGGCCTCCACAGCGCTCCCTCCACAGCCCTAAGCCCGACACCAGGAATGACCAGCTTCTGTGAAATGACCAGCTTTCACAGAAAAGGAAATCATCCTTCAAGAGGGGAAGAGCAACCAAGGGTGGCTGGAAGTTTCACTGGAGGCAGAACTTAAATTTCAGTTCTGATGATTACTAGCTGGGTTATCCTGGATAAATTGCCACCTTAGAAGCTCAGTTAGCTCATCAATCCCCCCCGCCCCCCCCCCCCCCCCCCAGTATCCTCACTGTGGTGACTATGTGTTAAGATCCAGGCTTTCAGTCAGTGTACTGAACAGTGGCCCCTGCTACAGTTGCTAAGATCCACAGTTGCAACCTCTCAGGACTGCAAGCAGCCAGAGGCCAGCGGCTCCAGGCCCCTTTCAAGCCCTCATCAGTGATTTACCAACTAATCACCACTGCCTCAATTAGAATGAGCAATCACGCAAGAAATGCTGTCGGGAAGGCCTGCTCTGCGCTAAAATTTTGACTAAATGGCCCCAGAACTTTGCAGCCAGGGAGGCTCTGACTTGGGGATGGGTCCCCCGAGTTCTCCTTCCTTCATCCAGCAACAGAGATCTTCGAACACAGGTGGAGCTCAGGTGTCTGGCTTGGTCCTGGGTGGATTCACTTTGGGAGGGAAGGACAACTGCCCTCCATTCCACACCTTCCTCCTGCTCTGAGCTGCCAATTTCAGCTTCAGCTCAGGTTTGGGGCAGGTGCTTTGCAAGTTGTTTTAAAAGAGAAGGCTCGGGACTGCTCTGGTGGTACAGTGGGTGAGAATCCTCCTGCCAATGCGTGGGTTGAATCCCTGGTCCAGGAAGATTCTACACGTCACAGAACAACGAAGCCCGTGCGCCACGAGTGGGCCCACGTGCTGCAACACTGAAGCCCTTGTGCCCCAGAGCCCGTGGTCCACAAGAGAAGCCACTGCAACAAACAGTAGCCCCTACTCGCCCCAACTAGAAAGCCTGCAGGCAGCAATGACGACCCAGCACAACCAACAACAAATAAAAATTTTTTTAAATGTTTAAAAAAAGAGTAGGCTTGCTTTGGCTCTGCTCCCTTCTGACCCCAAGGCCTGTACCTGTCCCTCAGGCCTCTGCACTGACTCTGCCCTCAGATGTCCATGGGGCTCACACCCTCCCAACCCGCCTGCTCTCTCCATAGACCTCATCCCCATCTGATGCCTTCTTCTTTCTCTTCATTGCTGTTTCCCACAGGAAGAAAGCACCACAAGGGCAGGAAGTTCTGTTCGTTTCTTGCCATAGTCTCAGCAACTGATCAGTACCTGCTGGGTTATTTGTTTGGCTCTGCTGGGTCTTAGTTGCAGCATGCAGGTTCTTCAGTTTATAGTGTGGCATGTGGGATCGTGGTTCCCCGATCAGGGATCAAACCCAAGCCCTTTGCATTGGGAGCTTGGAGTCTCAGCCCCATCAGGGAAGTCCCTGTTGGCTCATTTTATCAACAAATCATCAGAGCCTGCATTAAAATGAGAAGTTGTTAATGAAATAAGTGACACCAGAGAGGATCTGCCCAGCTCTCATGACTTTCACATGAGCTTTCCGTCTTGGCTAGGGAGGCCTTTGTGGGTGCTCGGAACAGGCTGGCACAGCGGGCTTGGCCAAGTGCTTGTGGTAGTGACGAGGGGAGTTCAGATCTGGATGCCAGGTGGCCTTCTGGTCCAGTGTGAAGGGCCAAATTGGGGATGGGGCACCCACGTCAGGTTGCTGAGACGGGAAAGGCTGCTTTTTTTAGGTGAAAGAATGTCCTGGAGCTTCCTGTGTGTGTGTGCCAGGTCGCTTCAGTCGTGTCTGGCTCTTTGCAACCCTATGGACCAGAGCCCGCCAGGCTCCTCTGTCCATGTGATTCTCCAGGCAAGAATACTGGAGTGGGTAGCCATTCCCTTCTCTAGAGGATCTTCCCGACCCAGGGATCAAACCTCGGTCTCTTACGTCTTCTGCATTGGCAGGTGAGTTCTTTACCATTAGCGCTACCTGGGAAGCCCTCTGGAGCTTCCTATCCTGTGAAAAATACTTTTTAATGAACAATTGCAGCCAGAACAGCCATGTATGTCTTCACCTTCACCTTGCCGGGTCTATGATCAGGCTCACTTCTGCCTTCCCCAGCCCCCACCTTCTTGTGTCTGTGCAGGTCCCAGCCCAGGGCACCCTCTTGGCTCAGCTGCTTGGCCTCCAGACTTGACTCCTCCACTGCGCCTCCGGGGAGGTTCTGCTAGCTCCTTCAGGGCTCCAGGCACTGCCCTGGCCGCAGTCTCTTCAGTGTGTGTGAGCCCCTGCATGAGCCTGCTCAGAGCTGGTTGAGGGCATAGGCTCGTGCTGCGCTGAGGGCAGCTTCCAGGTCAGCAGTGCTTCCAGTGCCCTGGGCCACCACTCGAGAGCCCCAGGCTTTGCCCCCCATGTGGCTACACACAGCCAGCGCCCAGGCCTCTGCTGTGAAGGCCGGTGTGGCACTCTGGGGACAGAAACAGAAAGGGCAGTGATGCAGAGCAGCCCTCTGTGCCCCTCCCGCTCAGTGTACCCTGGAGAGTGGAGTCACAGCGAGTAGAGCCCTCTTGCAAGCCGGGCACATGGTGGGGGTGGGTAAGTGGGTGAGGAGACAGGAGACGGATGGGCCGGGAATGCATGTATAGAGGTTGATGAATGGCTGCTACCTATTTGTAAGAAATATGCAGCCTGGAGGGTGGGGTGGTAGGAACTGAGGGAATCCTTTGAGGGTGGGGTGGGAGGGCGTGGGTTAGGGACAAGGAGGTGGCCCTGTCCCCATCCTGGGGTATCCTCAGAGATCACCTCTACCCAGCTGTGGCTCTTATGTGGGAGGAATAAAAGACAAGGGATCAGCAAGCTGGACTAGGAGATGAGTAGGGTGGGGGCTGCCCTCCCCCCTCACCTGGGCCACCTGACAGGCACACAGCACCTGCCCCAGAGGCTGGGGGCTGAGGAGCAGCACGGATGTGCTGGGCGCCTGCTTGCACAGCTGCCGGACCACCTTCACCAGCATCTGCGTGGGGGAGGGCAGATGGCTACCTCGCAACTCCCAGCTTCCTCCCCGCCGGGACTTTCCCCTCCCCACACCCTAGGCCCACCCCACGCCCAACGCTTACAGAGAGGGACTCCGTGGAAACCGTGTCCACAATCAGGGGCCCCTCCGTGTGCCGCTGGAGCAGCTCCTGGGTCTTCTGTGCAGCCTAGGAGGCAGGAAGAACAGCGCAGGGGTCGGGCTGGGAAGCAATCAGCCCTCACTTCTGAACTGAGCCCCAACCCAGAAATCCCCTCCCACGCCCTCCGTCCCCCAGCAAAGGTGCCAGGGGTTCTGCCGAGAATGGCCGCCTTGTTTTGGGTCCCCTCTGCGTCCTTCCTCTCCTCCCTCCCTCCTCCCTTTCGTTATAGCTCCAGGCCCCTACACCTGGGCCGCTGAAGGTGAAGGGACTGCGGCTGCAGCACAGATGGGCGAGGTGGGCGGAGGGAGGAGGAGCCACAGTCAGGGAGCAATTAGGGCTGAATAGCGTAATCAAGTCAGCTTCCTGGAGGGAGAGTCTGAGAAAGGCTTGGGAGTTGGGGGAGAGACCCAGTTTGGCAGAGAGAAGTGTGGGAATGACCTGATGGTGGCACCCAGGTGGCAGGAGAGGCAGCAACTGCCACCCACCCCCACTCCCCGCCAGGCCTGGGGGTGTCTCAGCGTGCGTGCTAGACATCTCTGATGCTCGCCAGGTGTGCCTGCTATCTGCCCCATGGGGTGCACCGCACCCCCTCTCACCTGCCCCATTTCCAGTTTCCGGACGGCAGTGTTGGCACGCCGCTGCAGCGCCTTCAGTGTGGCCTGAAGCTCCCGCCGCTGCCACTGGGGCATCGTGGCGGTGTCCACGGCCTGTGGTCAGAAGCAGCATATCACTCCCTGGCCCCACTGAGTCATGGTCCCTGAGGCAGGGACCAGCGGGGCCAGGGAAGAGGTCACACCCCCTACATGCCCCCCTGCAGACAAACAACAAATATCTGGGCTGGGGATGCTGGGGGGAGACAGGCAGGGTTGGGGAGGGGAACAGGGCCAGGCGGAGGGGGCAGCTCCACGGTGGGGGAGCCCTCACGTCGGTAAGTCGCCCCATGTCCTTGGACAGCCGATGCGCCTCCGCCACATGCCGGCTGCCCTGACTCAGCCGAGCTGCGGCTGCTTCCACCTCCTGGGCCAGCCTCTGGCCCACCTCCCGGGCCTGTAGAGAGGGCACAGGATGTTCAGGGGAGTGTGGCATACCTGCTCTCCCCAAGACAGGGGTTCTTGACCTATTGCTGGGCAGGGACAAGTTAGAAACATTTAACAATCAAGACTCATCAAGGTATCAAATGATGACAACAGATGCCAGCTGGCAGCAGCTGGTATGGCTTAGTGCACAGGTATGAATCCCGGTTCTGCTGCTGGGCATTCCCTGGCCCGAGAGCATCAGCTGCATGCTCCCTGACCCATCCACACCCAGAGAAGCCTCCCAGGCCCCACTGGTATGCTGACCTGCTGGGCCTGCTCCCCAGTGACGGCCAGCAGGCGGGTGATGCCCTTGACGAGCTGGCGCTCTCCGATGATGACCAGGTCTCCTATAGCCCCTGTGCGATGCAGGTGCCTGTGGGCAGAGGGAGGGAGCAGGAGGTCTGGGTGATGATGCGAGAGAGAAGAGCAGCTGGAGCTCCAAACCAGGGGCTGGTGGCTCCAGGGACGAGGGAAGGGAGGAGGTCCAGGGCCCCAGGCCAGAGTGGGCAGAGAGGAGTGACTCACGTCCCGCAGCATAGCTCCACAGAGGTGTGCAGTGCGGCCTGGGAGGCTGGGTCCAGCGCATGGGCTACGGGCACCCCCACTGATACCACCCGCACAGGGTCTGGGTATACCTGGCGGTGAGAGGCACAGGTCTGTTAACAGGCCTGTGGCTGGGGGGGGGAGCGGTCACTCACACGATCTCTACCAACGGGGCCCCCCCAACTCACCTCATCCAGGGAGCGCAGGCCGGGGACGTGGGCAGTGCGTGCCAGGGCCACCTCCTCCATGTACACGGCCTCATCCTGCCCCACGGCCTTCTGCACAGTGACCTCCACGGCCCGGAGCTGCTCTGGGGTCAATGGGGCCTGGGGGGTTGTAGGGGAAATAGACCGACAGGCAGTCAGCCCCGTGCCTGGGAGTGATGCGTGAAGAAGCAGTCAGTGTTCACTGAACCAGCCCCAAGCTAGTGCACAACAGTGAACTGTGCCTAGCACATAACACGTACTCAATACGTTTGTGGAGCAGACAGTCCTTTCCCTTAGAAAGCTACCCGGGAACTGGGCCTATTGGAAGCAGCAGGCCTTTCGCTAGACACTGAAAGTTGATAAAAAAACAGAAGACAGAGGCTCTGTACTTCAGGAGCTTACAAGAGAGGGGAAGAGAAATACAGGACAGGGGAGACGCAGGAGTAAGGAGGGAATCATCAGGCGGAATGGGATTCAATGAGCACTTCCTGCAGGATTTGAGCCAGATGGACACGGAGACAGGATGACAGATAAGGAAGAGGGCAGCTCGGCTTGAGCAAGAGTGGCCTGGGTGACAGCAAGGACAAGGAAGCCGGGCGGCTGGAGGCCAAGAGAGGACTCTGGACACTGGCTCGCCTGACCCTCACTGGCGCAGGAGCGGCCTGATGCGAAGCCCCCCCACTCAAGGTTCCCCCAGTGACTGAGCGAGGGGAGTCCAGCCCTCTTACTGGTCAAACTCCCACACCACCAGACTCTAAGCCCATCGCCTCGTGTGAAGGCTGCCTCTCCGTGCCCAGCTCACCTGCGTGGCCACGTCGAAGCGCAGCCGCTCGGGATTGAGATGGGAGCCTCGCTGCTCTGTGCTGGGGCCCAGGGCCTGCCGCAGCGCCCAGTTGAGCAGGTGGATGGCCGTGTGCTTCTCCATGCAGCTCAGACGCCAGGCCTGAAACACTTCTGTCACCCAGGGCCCCGGGCGCGGGTGGGGTGGGGAGAGAGGAGGGGCTGCAGGACACGGAGGACAAACAGCAGGGGTGGGGTCCTCACCTCATCCAGGTGCAACTGCACCTGGTCCCCCACCCTGAGGCACTCCAGGGCCGCCACCTCATGCAGGATGAAGCCTCCGCAGACCTGGGCCCGGGCCACTGGGAAGAGCACGTCCTGGGGAAGGGCAGGGCCGAGGCACTGAGTGCCTGCCGCCTCTCCCTCCCCTTGGCTCCTTCTGGCTCAGGAGAACTGGGGAACGTGTGTGTGTGTGTGTGTGTCTGTGTGTGTGTGTCTGTGTGTGTGTGTGTCTGTGTCTGTGTGGCGGGCGTTGGGGCTCACCTGCTGGCCCACCAGCACCAGGTAGCCTCGGTCGGAAGCCTGGCCTCCCTGTTCAGCGTAGAAGTTGGTTTTGTCCAAGAGGAGGCCACAGCGCTGGCCATCCCCTACGGAGGCCACAGCTGTCCCATCTTCTGTATACAGCTGGAGCACCTGGGCCTCACAGGTGCCAAACTCTGCCAGGGCCGAGACTGCTTATCAATGCCAGGCAGGGGCTTGGGCCTGTGCCTCCCTGGAAGCCAATCGGCAGGGGTAGGGGGGCACTTCCAGCCGGGACCCACAGCGACCCCTGGCGGCTCCCCCGGGGAAGGCACAGGCCTGGTGGCTGGTCTGTCCTCCCAGTGGCGGTCAGGCAAGCCCGTGGCCACCCGCCTCAGCCCAGGCTCTCACCATAACCACCACCTGGTTGCAGGGAGTAGCTGTACTTGGGGCTATCATCGGTTGGGGGCACCCCTCGGCGCTGCAGCTCCCCCAGGGCATGGACGTTGAGTCGCAGTCCCTGCTCCTGAACCGGCTCGGCCTGCAGTGCCCGGTGCTGTGGGACAGGCATATGTGCAGGAGGGGTTGTGTGGAGACCTGCCTCCACCACACAGCTTGTGCATCCCGCATCCCCTCTGGAATAAGCCCTCAGGCTGGGCTGGCTGCTGGAGGCCCTGGGCTGGCTGGTGAACCTTCCCTCATGCAGGGGTCTCAGGACCAGGACCCACTGCGGCCCCCGATGGCCCCTCTGAGGACTCGTGTTGGCCTCTCCCCTTCTGCTCCTCTGTGTGGCCCACTGCACTGGCCTTCCTCTCTGTGGGCTGCGGGTGGGGGCTGAGCAAGGGGACAGACCCTACCTCAGCCTCCTGTTTCCCTCTTCCCACAAGATCCCAGGACTGAGGGAGGGGCTGTGACCCAACAGAACTGGTGGGGCTGCCCAGCCAGTACCTGGGCCTCCTCCTGGGCCAGCCGCTCCAGTCCAGCAGTGTCCAGCGGCACCCCCTTCTCCTCCAGCATCAGCTCCACCAGGTCCAGGGGGAGCCCCAGGTTCCCAGACAGTGACAAGGACCAGGCCACTTCGGCTTTGAGGAAGGAAGACGATGGGCGTCAGGGCTATTGAGGGAGGGAGTGGGGAGAAGTATGGGCCAGGGCTTTTCTGACCACAGAAGCCACCGGATGCCAAGCACACGGGCCCTCTCCCTGCGCTGGGCAGGCCCCAGAAAAGGGTCACCTTCAGGCTCCAAAGCAAGAGCTGGGGGTAGCCCAGGGTCCTCCCTTGGCAAATGTCATTTCAGAGGAGGGCAGTTCATTCTCAGCCTGCAGCCAGCCTTGGAAAGTAGAGACCAGAGGCGGGGCCAGCTTGGGCAGTAGAGAAGTGAGGAGAAGCAGGGTGTGGTGGAGAGAGCAGGGGAGAGAGACGTCGGGCCGGGGATGTGAGGCCTGGGCTTGGCTCACTTAAGTGGGGCCCTCACACCATGGCCAGGCGTCCTGCTCACCTGGGAACACATCAGAAGGCCCCAGGCGCTTCAGGGTCCGCTCGATGACCCGCCGACCGCGCTGCAGGGAGGCCAGGAAGGCTGCCTCATCCTCCGACACCAGGCTGGCTATCTAAACAGGGGCAGGGCAGGGCTGGAGCCGGGCCTCCTGAGAGGGAGAGCGTCTCCCCACCACTCTCGTCAGCCCCTCCCTCGCCCACTCGAGTCCAGTACCTGGGCTGAGCTCCTCCGCAATTCTGGGTAAGCATCTCCCTGGGGACAGCGCAGAGGCCCGAGGCAGTGTCAGAGGCAACAGAGCACACTCTGCACCTCCACCCTGTCCCTCCCTGGGGATGCCTGCCTTGGGGGCTCAGAGAGGCAGATGGATGGCAGAGGGTCCAAATGGGGAATCAGCTTCTTTAGGGAGGGGCGGGCATGATACAGGCAGAAGGGGGTCCCGAAGTCAAAGGCTCAGAAGCCTGGGCAAGGAGGCTCCCTGCTTTCTGGAAGCCCGCTGAGAAGACTCTGGGTTAGACACTTAGGGTGGGGAACTGAGGCAGGGCCACTGTTTGGGTTCAGTGACAGGCTCTCCGAGTCCCCTGGGAGGCCCAAGGAGGCGATGAAATTCTGCCCTTACCAGCGTCTCCACCACCACAGGCACCAGGCTGCCCAGGAAGCCAGGTGGTGCCCGCAACACCTCAGTAGAGAACCGCACAGCTCGACGGAGGATCCGACGAAGTACCAGCCTAGAGGGGGTCAGAGCCCAGACACGAGCCCCCAGCAGCCCTGGGTCAGCAGGGAGGGGAGAAGGGAGGGCAAAACGCAGAGTGTATGCTCCCTTCCTCCTCCGCCTGCCATCTCAACCCCACTCGCCTCTCCATCCCCTCCCTCCTCTCCCCTGCAGCCTGCAGCAACCCCTGCCCTTCACTGTAGCCCTTCCAGACTCACGGGGCGCCTGACATCCCAGGGGAGACGCCGTCGGCGATGCAGACACTGAGTGTGCGGATGTGATCAGCCACCACGCGGTATGCTGTGTCTGTGCGCCCCTCATCTGCTGCCCCAACGCGGCCCGAGTAAGGGGGTGCCCCGCAACCCTGGAAGCAGGAGATGAGACACGGCTGCTGGCCCTGCCATTCACATTAGTCAAGAACCTGGGGGCCAGCCTTGACTTGGCTCTGCTCTCTGCATCTAATCCATCAGTAGGGGCTTTTGCATCTACTTCCAGAGATCTTTCAAATCCATCTACTTTTCTCCACTTCCTCTGCTACCAGCCTAAGCCACACCTTGTCTTATCTGAACTATGAAACAGCCTCCCAATTTCTCAGCTTCTACTCCAGTTGCCCTCCAGCGCATCCTCCGCACAGCAACAGGAATGTCTTTTAAAAGTGGCGATCAGGGACTTCCCTGGTCAATACAGGGGCCTGGGTTCGATCCCTGGTTGGGGAACTAAGACCCCACACGCCACAGCTAAGTCCGTGCACCGCAACTCCTGAGCAAAGAGTGAGGAGCAGAATCAGGCTGTAAACGTGAACTGGAGCCTCACGTGTGACACCCTCGCATTCTCGGCTGCTCACTGTCCCCGCAGGCGGGAATACTCTTGAGTTCTCAACAAAGGGAGAAAGCAGTGGTGGTGAGCCCTGAGGACCGCAGGTCAGAGTGGCTTCTGGAAGGGAAGAGGCGGGCTTACCTGGTGTATGGCGTCGAGCAGCGGGGAAAACAGGTCGGTGTCGTAGGTGGAGAGCCTGCCTTGCAGCACGGCCACCAGCCTTTCCAGGCCCATTCCCGTGTCCACGTGCCGCTGGGGCAGGGGCTGCAGGCTTCCGTCTGCCTCTCTGGCCAGGTGTACGGGAAAGGGGTGCCAGGTGAGGCCCCCCACAGGATTGCAGGTATGATGCTCAAGTGGCATAAAGGGATGAGGAGGGGATTCGGGGGGCCAACAGTGAGAGGAACCAGCGGGCAGTATCATCTCGCCCCCCTCATCCCCCAAAGCGGATGATGATAGCCTTGGGTCCTCTCCTTTCTCATAAAGGGTGATTGGGCCCTCACCTGGACCCAGACCTCCACTTTCTGGGACATAGTTCTTTGCTTTATAAAGAGGCACGTCAAGGCTGGTAGAAAACCTTAAGAGATTATCAAATTCAACTCCATCTTGTGATAAGAGAGCAGAGTCCAAAGACCCACAGTGTCTAGTTGCAATGTCACGGGCAAGGAAGAGGACTAAATTGGTTACTATCTGAAAAGTGTTTAGAAATATGCCTGAAAGTGAAAGTGTTAGCTGCTCAGTCATGTCTGACTCTTTGTAGCCCGCCAGGCTCCTCTGTCCATGGAATTCTTCAGGCAAGAATACTGGAGTGGGTAGCCATTCCCTTCTCCAGGGGATCTTCCTGACCCAGGGAATGAACCCAAGTCTCCTGCATTATAGGCAGATTCTTTACAATCTGAGCCACCAGGAAAGCCCCCAGAAATATGCCTGCCACATTGCAAATGCTGTTTAAGTATTTGTTCTCATAACAAATGGACCAAAGTCTCCTGACTGCCAACTTCTTCACTTTCAGTCAGGGATTTCCCTCCTCCTCTAGCAACCCCTTACCTGTTGTGTTGCATGAAGACCAGATTCCAAAGCTCCACCAGCTGGGGGGCCCCTGCCCCACCGGCCAGGTCATAGTGTATCTCAGTGCAGGGCCCACAAGGCCCAGTATCCCCCATCTCCCAGAAGTTCTCCTCGGGCCCAAAGGAGAGCACGCGGCTGGCAGGCACCCTGAGAAGAAAGCCAGACGAGTGGTGGGAGACAAAGACAGAGGCCGGGGACTCCCCCACCCCACCCCCACTATCTGCCAGGAGAGCCCTTCCATTAAGCTCAGCAGGAGGAGGAACAAGGCTGACCCTACAGCATCACAGGATACACTGAGACTCTGAGCGTTTAATAACTCAGGTGTTGGTTATTTTCCCATTTTCTTGTGCTCCAGGAGTGGGACATTAGTGGGAGTGGACTCACCCTAAGCTGAGCCAGATGTCCCTGCTCTCCAAGTCTGGGCCCAGCCCAGCCTTGGGGTCCCCACCAAAGTAGGAGACCCAGAGCCTGTCCTCAGGGATTCCATAGACCTGAGTCAGCAGCTCCCAGGCCATGCTGCAAGCCTCCTCCTGTAGTGGAAACCAGTGGGAAGAGGAAGACGGGTGAGAAGGCCCCACTGAAGTGCCCATCAAGCCACAAGAGCTCCACCCTCAGCTTAAGACAAGCCCATTTCCACTGCCCACCTGGTTTTCAGAACAAGCCATGACTCTTTCTGCTTCTGAGATTTTCCTGCATAGAAAGTGTCCTTGCTTCTAAATCCCATTTTCTTTCAGGCACCACCTTCTCCATGAAATCCCCTACCCACCTCAGCCTGAGAGGACTTTTAACTCCTGCATTTGGACCATTTCTTTACAATAATTATTGATCAGCCATTAGGCAGGAGGCATAGTCCTGGTCCTCAAGGAGTTTACAGCCGAACCAGGAAAGCGAGACACATTTCTATTATATGTGTCCATTGAGCACTTTGCCTCTGTGTCTGGTATGAGGCCCTGCTTAAGCTGACTCTAACAGTAGAGACAGGATTAACCTTGACTCCTTTCTTGGCTGACCACTGACCCTTTCCTAGCTCCAGGGCTTCCTGGGGACTCACCTTAAAATATTCACCCCCAAAGGCCCAATTGCCCAGCATCTCAAAGAAGGTATGATGGGAAAGGTCTCGGCCCACATCTTCCAGGTCGCTGTGGCGTCCTCCAGCCCTCACACATTTCTGGCTGTTGGCTACCCGCCGGAAGCCTGCCATCTCACTTCGTGGATCCACAGTGCCCAGGAAGATTGGCTTGAACTGGAAACACAGGAAGGGGGAGAGAGATATCCTAATAGAAGGGAAACACAGGGAGTGGGCATAGAGATGGTGATTCGGATTGAGGGCTGTCCGTGCCCCCTGAGAGTACAGTGAAGTCTTGGCCAGGGGGGCAACTTGGGAGCACCCATCTCTGGTGGTGTCTGAGCAGACAAATAAATCATGAAAGACTCTGCTAGTAAAATGAGAACGAATGTGTTGATGGCTAGAAACAGGGCAAGTCTACAGAGGGTAAGTGGTGCTCAAAGTCGAAAGCTTAGAGCACACAGGCTAGCACAGTAGCATGTACTCAACAAACATTTATTTTAATGAATGATATCTTTATTTTAAGAAAACTAATAAATGAACCCAGACTTCCCCCACCAGTCTGCCCCCATGAGACTCCACACTCGCCATTCCTGGAAATAAAAGTCAACCTTCACCCGCCATTCCTGGAACTAAAACTCAATCTTAACTCAGAAATTTCCGATCGCGTTCTCCCCAAGCCCTAATTTGCACCCCAAACTCTGCCCAATCACGCACAAGCTCTCTTTCCCCGAAAGGTAGGAGCTCCGCCCTTTGCATCTCTTGCCCAATTCCGCAACGCGTTTCTCTAAGGAAAAAAACTGCAAACTCCGCCCAGACCTGCGTGGTTCAGCCCCTACCTGGTTCATGCCTGCATTGACGAAAAGCAAACTGGGGTCGCCGCGGGGCCTCACGGAAGCGGAGGGCACCAAGCGGTGGCCATGGCGGTCCCGAAAGAAGCTCAGGAAGGCGTCCCGCACGGCCGCGGCCTGGGTTGGAGGGGCCTCCGATGAGAGCGCCCGAAGGCCCCGCCATGAGGGCGACCTTCGAATGGCCCGCCGAAGTCGCCCAGCTGCGGCTGCAAACGACGCCGCCATCTTAACTGGGGGCAATACTTCACGAGGTCAAAGGGTATCGCAGAGATAGAAGTAACGAGAGGAGGCCCGGCGTTTCCTACAGCGACCCCTGGCGGCAGGAGGACTCAAGACCGCTTCTGGCTCCAGGTAGAAGTGATTGGCAAGAAGGCGCCCGCAGGAGTCCACCTATTAATAACAAAAGCGGCCTGGCGCATTCAATTCAGTTCAGTTCAGTTGCTCAGTCGTGTCCGACTCTTTGCGACCCCATGAATTGCAGCACGCCAGGCCTCCCTGTCCATCACCAACTCCCGGAGTTCACTCAGACTCACGTCCATCGAGTCAATGATGCCATCCAGCCATCTCATCCTGTCGTCCCCTTCTCCTCCTGCCCGCAATCCCTCCCAGCATCAGAGTCTTTTCCAATGAGTCTACTCTTCGATGAGGTGGCCAAAGTATTGGAGTTTCAGCTTTAGCGTCATTCCTTCCAAAGAAATCCCAGGGCTGATCTCCTTCAGAATGGACTGGTTGGATCTCCTTGCAGTCCAAGGGACTCTCAAGAGTCTTCTCCAACACCACAGTTCACAAGCATCAATTCTTCGGCGCTCAGCCTTCTTCACAGTCCAACTCTCACATCCATACATGACCACTGGAAAAACCATAGCCTTAACTAGACGGACCTTTGTTGGCAAAGTAATATCTCTGCTTTTTAACATGCTATATAGGTTGGTCATAACTTTCCTTCCAAGGAGTAGCAATCATGGCTGCAATCACCATCTGCAGTGATTTTGAAGCCCCCCAAAAGAAAGTCTGACACTGTTTCCCCATCTATTTCCCATGAAGTGATGGGACCAGATGCCATCATCTTCATTTTTTGAATGTTGAGCTTTAAGCCAACGTTCCACTCTCCTCTTTCACTTTCATCAAAAGGCTTTTTAATTCCTCTTCACTTTCTGCCATAAGGGTAGTGTCATCTGCATATCTGAGGTTCTTGATATTTCTCCCGGCAATCTTGATTCCAGCTTGTGCTTCTTCCAGCCCAGCGTTTCTCACGATGTACTCTGCATGTAAGTTAAATAAGCAGAGTGACAATATACAGCCTTGACGTACTCCTTTTCCTATTTGGAACCAGTCTGTTGTTCCATGTCCAGTTTTAACTGTTGCTTCCTGACCTGCATACAAATTTCTCAAGAGGCAGGTCAGGTGGTCTGGTATTCCCATCTTTTTCAGAATTTTCCACAGTTTATTGTGATCCACACAGTCAGAGGCTTTGGCATAGTCAATAAAGCAGAAATAGATGTTTTTCTGGAACTCTCTTGCTTTTTTGTTGATCCAGCGGATGTTGGCAATTTGGTCTCTGGTTCCTCTGCCTTTTCTAAAACCAGCTTGAACAACTGGAAGTTCACGGTTCACGTATTGCTGAAGCCTGGCTTGGAGAATTTTGAGCATTACTTTACTAGCGTGTGAGATGAGTGCAATTGTGTGGTAGTTTGAGCATTCTTTGGCATTGCCTTTCTTTGGGATTGGAATGAAAACTGACCTCGTAGGCCCTTAATTCTGGCATTCAACAAATATTCATTGAGAGCCTGTTGTGTGCCAGGCATTTTTTAGGTGCTTAAGGTACATCAGTAATGAAACTGACAAAAATCCCTGCCCTCTGGGGACTTTCCTGGTGGTCCAGTGGTTAAGACTTTGTGCTTCCAATGTTGGGGGCCTGGGTTCCATCCCTGGTGAGAGAACTGAACTCCTACCTGCCATGCCCCGCAGCCAAGAAAAAAAAATTTAAATAGTCCGTACCCTCCAGAAATCTGTATTATACTAGTAATTCTTATGTTCATTAATTTTGCAAGGTTACAAATGGAATTGCAGTGAACAGGTGTGGATTCTGTGTGGTGTATGTATGTGTGTTCTCAGTCATTGGATCATGTCCAAATCTTTGTTACCTCATGCAGTTTAGCTGGCTACCCTCCTTTGTCCATAGAATGTTCCAGGCAAGAATACTGGACTGGGTTGCCATTTCCTCCTCCAGGGGATCTTCCTGACCCAGGGATCAACCCCTGTCTCCTATGCCTCCTACATTGGCTAGTGGATTCTTTATCACTGAGCCACATGGGAAGCCCTGATGTCTACCTGTGTGTATTTCCAGGCTGAGAGAAGAAGGCAGAGATGGCTAAGGGAGGTGATATCAACATTCATTCAACAGTCATTCAACAGATACTTGAAAGTGAAAAGAAAAGAAAGTGAAGCCACTCAGTTATGTCCGACTCTTTGCAACCCCATGGACTGTAGCCTACCAGGCTCCTCAGTCCATGGGATTTTTCCAGGCAAAAATACTAGAGTGGGTTGCCATTTCCTTCTTCAGGGGATCTTCCAGACCCAGGGATTGAACCCAGGTCTCCCACATTGTAGGTAGACACTTTACCATCTGGGCTACCAGGGAAGCCCTAACAAATATTTATTGATACCTAAATAGTATGTGTCAGGCACTGTGCTACGAACTTCTCATTTTCCTTTGCCCTTGGCATTGGAAATGGCCATTTTGTTCTTAGGGGTTGAAGCAGAAATTTAGTGGAGGCACAGAAGCCAAGCAGCAGCTGTTCCATTATTAATTGCTTAATAACATTTGGTCTTTTAATTTGCTTGGGGATTAGAGGGAATCCGGGTTGTCAGGGCAGGATGAAGCTGTTGGCTGATAGCTGCTGAGATTTCTCTTTCAGCATCCCAGTGCCCTAGGCTTTTGTGTGTTTTTCCTTCAGGGTAAGAGAGGTGCCTTTTCCACCTCCCTGTCTGTCTTTCTCTCCATGGTAACAGCTTCGACCACAAGGCCAGCACAGGCAGAGGTGGAGCAAGGGTCTTCGCCGGGCTTCTCTCGATACCCTCTGCTCTTGGTTTGGGAAATTAAGCAGGTCAAGAAGAGAATTTGCCTCAATTAAAGCCTAAACAGCACTGAGGTTAATGTGATCGTCTCCAAGGCTTCAGCTAACCAGTGGGCTCTTTGGGCCTCCATTCTTTGTGAGTTATGTTATTTAGGGACTTTGAAGAGAGTTAGCCTTGGAAAGTGTGTGGTCTTTTTTTGGACTTGAGTTTCTATAGTGACAGTGAGTTCTCAACTTTGTATTCTGATGGAACCCAAGACATCTATCCTGTTTCTTCCCTAGCCCCCTGTTTCCTTGCCCACGCAGATGAAAGGTGTTGTTTTGAAAGTGTGTTTTGCCTATGTTGGTTTTTCCAGTGTTTTTGGAACAGGAACCTAAAGCCAGATGGGGATTTCTGTGAGATTCATGATCTTGAGACAAGCCTGTGAAATTCTTCCCCAAATTGAAATGGGAGTATTTTGCTAGAGAAATCTAGCTAGGGCTTCTCCTCAGGACTGACGTCAACTTTTTTTTTTCCCTTCAGATTTTGCCCAGGAGGTCTGCGTTATAGTAGGAACTCCTTATTTTTAGACTATTGTGGATCTAGAGTGGAGCCACAGATTTTTTTTTCCAAGCAGCTTTAATGAAATATAGTTCACATAGCATACAATTCACCTACTTAAAGTGTATAATTCAAATGGCTTTTAGTACATTCACAGAGATGTTAGCTGTTTATGTTTTAGAATATCTAGATCATTTTCATCACTTCCAAAAGAAACCCCATACCTTTTACCTGTTAACCCCCAATTACCCTATCCCTCCCAGCCCTAGGCAATCACTAATTACTTTCTGTCTCTAACGATTTGCCTATTCTGAACATTTCCTATAAATTGAATCATACAAAATACATGGTCTTTGTGACTGACTGCTTGCACTTAGCATAATGTTTTCAAGGCTTATCCATGTTTTAGTATGTATCATGGATTTTATTTTGGGTTGTTTTCTGTTTGAAAAACAGTTTTCTCCCCATCTTGTTGTTTTGTCCTTGCCATTAAAAATGCTTTTTTTGAATATCGTATCCTCTGGTAAATCGGTCTCTTTTTAATATTTCCCAGTTAAGCCGCATGGTTCTTGTAGGATTGGGCTGTGCTTTTTTCTGATTTGCCACTTTCATCAGATGAGGAAGTTAAGTTTATGGTCTGCAGTTTCTCAGGATAGATGAATACGGGAGAGAATGTGCCAGACAGGGAAGTTACTGACCCGGGAACTTCTCTCAGGAGTTCTCATCCACTGCCTTAATACTCATAGGAATTTCACTTCAGGTTTAGAATACAAACGATGTCTGTTTCCTGGGAGCTATTTAGCTGGGTTTGGGTATGGTCTTCCCTGGGGTAGGGATTGCCCTTATGTTTCTGTCTGACTGACCTCGGCAAGGCCAAGGGCGCCTATGTTTGAATCTTCTCTTTCCGCCTTATTCATGAAAAGCAACGCCCTTATTCTGGGAATGGAAATTGTCCTTCCCGATTTCCCCATTGACTTCGAGAGCAGGAACCTGAGGTCAGTGATGCATTCCATCCTAGACCGATGGTCAGAGGAGACACAAGGGGATTTTCACCCTTACTAAACATAAGGAACTCGGCTCTGGGAACTTCCGCTTGTAAATCGTAAAGGCTGTGTTTTAGTGTCTAGGTTAAAAATTCAATTTATAAGAGGTGTTCCTATGTTGATGTATTTTTTTTTATGGCTTTGCCTTATCTAGATTGTGAAAGCAACACTTCAAACGTTAATATGCGTAGGGATCTCCTGGGATCTTGTTCAGCCTGTAGATAATGATTCGGTAGGTCTAGGATGACGTTGAAATTCTGTATTTCTGACAGGTTCCTAAGTAGTGCTATTGCTACCCATGGTCGCCTAGACCACACGTCGAGTAACAGGGGCGTGGTAGAGGACTTGTGGGAATAGTGAGGACAAAGACTTGCTTGGGACTGGGCGTTCTGGGGATCTCCCCTTTCTTCCAAAGCAGGGTGTGTGAGGCTGGCCTCTCTATGTGCGCGTACGTGCTCGCTCCCCGCCGCCCCTCCGGGAGTCCTAGCGAGGATGAAGTTGCGTCTGCCTGTTGCTAGGAGACGCGGAGGCGGCGCGGACCAGAGGCTGCGGATCCCAGCGGCCACTCAGAGCTCTGGGGAGCTGGCTAGGGCTGGGGTCGCTGATGGTGGGGCTGGAAGGGTCGGAGCCGCCTGGGATCGGGAATCCAAGCTTTCCTGGCGTCCGAATGCTCGCGTTTGTTACGTAAAATGGTTACGTTTTAGATGGTGACGTAAGGACCTCCATAATCTCCGTGATTTTGCCTCTTGGCCAGCAAAATCTAAAAGACTGCCTGGCTCTTTGAAAAAAGTTTGCCAACCCCAGACATTTCTTACCCCAGTCTTGGAATCAGCCGCTTCCAAAACTCATAGTTACTTTTAGTGAGAAATGATAGTTCAGCACTACTAATTAGGTGCTGGGGATGCTCATTGCTACTGGGTTGGTCTTTGTTTCTAGGTTTTTTTATAGAGGACAGAAATGGGGAGAATATATATATATATATATGTACAGATTAAATGTTCTGTGAGACAGTTTTTAAGCAGAGGAGCAACATGATCTGATTCACACTTTAAAAAAATTATTTGGATGTGTAGGGTCTTAGTTGGGGCAGGAGGCACCTTCGTTGAGTCATGTGGGAACTTCGTGGTGGTGCTCGGACTCTGGTTGTGGCTCGGCTGGCTTGGTTGCCCTGCAGCATGTGGTATCTTAGTTCCCGCACCAGGAATCGAACCTGGGTTCCCTGTGCTGCAGGGTGGACTCTCTACAACTGGACCAGCAGGGAAGTCCCTGATTTACATTTTTGAAAGATCATTGTAATGGGAGAGAATGAACTGTGGGGGCCAAAGAGGAAGCAGGGATACCTGCTAGAACCTTGTTGTTCAGGAAAGAAGTGATGGACAGGAGCTCAAAAATGGTTGGATTCAGGCTATATGTGGAGATTTTACATATATATATTATATATATATATATATATATATATATATATTGTTTAGTCGCTAAGTCACTGCCAGGCTCCTCCATCCATGGGATTTCCCAGGCAAGAATACTGGACTGGGTTGCCATTTTCTCCTCCAGGGGATCTTCCTCATTGAGCCACCAGGGAAAGAAAAGACTAACATCTAAGTTTCTGACCTGCTGCTAGGTAGCTAGTGTTGCCAATTCACTGACCTCCGAAAGCCTGAGGAAGAAGCAGGTCTGTGGAAGGGAAGTCAAGAGTTTGCTTTGGACATAATAAATTTAAGTTTAGATATCCAAGTAGAGATGTAACTCTGGATATAAAAGTCAGAAGTGCAGAAGGAAGATCAGGGCTGTGGCTATAGATTTGGGAGTCATTGGTACACTGGTGCTCCTGGATAAGTTAAGATCGCCTATTGGAAGAGCAGTATGGAGGAGAAGAGAGGAGAGTCATGTCCTGGCCCTGTATTCTGAGGTGCTGGAGGGAAACTTGAGAAAGTGATGAGAGTCAGGAGGAAAACTGGAAGGAGTGAGGTCATACCAAAGCCTGGAGAAGAGAAGATGATATTCCAGTAGGAGGGAGTGGCCGGTTGCATCAAGTGCTGCTGATGGCTGAGCAAGATGAGAGCAGAGACCTAATGAATGGATTGGGCAAAGTGGGAGAACTTTCAGTGGGATGGAGGGATGGAAGGGCCAATTGGAGTGAGTGAGAAGGGGAGACGAGAAGGCAGAGAAAGGAAATAGAGACAACTTGGGAGTGAGTTTGCAGAAAAAGAGAAGCAGAAAAAAAAGAGTCTGGAAGGGGTTGTGGGCTCTAGGAAATGTATTTATTTTTAAGAACAGCAACATTAAGTCTTTGTATGCACATGGGTGTGATCCAGTACAGAGAAGAAACTGACAAAGCAAGAGAATGAGAGTATTATTGTAGCAGCCAAGTTTTTAAGTACTTGAGGGGATTGAAAAGTTCAGTACAAAGTGTAGCCACAAAGCAAGGACACTTCTTCCATTACAGTAAGATGAGGAGATGTGGATACAAATGCAGTGCATCAAAGGATCTAGGGCTGGGAAATCTAGAGACGACTCATCCTCAGACATCTATTTCCTCATCAGTATGCAGTGAGGTGAAGAGGTGAAATTGCCGCCTGGAAAGAGAGAAGATTTACTAAGGAAGTGTGGTAGGATTAACTGGCAGTGTTGGCTGCTCATTTAAGATTTGAGGTCTTTGATTTAAACGGAGACTGATCAGCACAATGGGATTTTCTCCATCCATACTTAGCTGCTCAGGTGCATACACAGAGCACATAGATTACTGGATGTAGTTAGGGTTGGGATTCTGCCGTCTGAGCGTGATGGAGGGAGGGGGCTGGCATGAGTAAGGTCATTTGCAGGGATATGGTTGAAATACTGAAACTTGGGCTGTATTTGAGTTCTAAAGGCAATCCATATAGACCCTTATCTTATCTAATAGTCTTAGTTAGTCTCATGTCTCAAATCTTAAAACACAAACCTTAAACAAAGACATAATGATGTATACATGTGGCCCCCCTCTGTCCTTTGGAAGCTTGGTATTTTAAGGTGGAGAAAAGAGACAAGAGACCATTAGCTTGTTGTTTTTCAGTCGCTAAGTCATGTCCGACTCTGTGACCCCATGGTCTGTAGCATGCCAGGCTCCTCTGTTCTCCACTATTTCCTGGAGTTTGCTTAAATTCATATCCATTGAGTTGGTGTCTATAATATTTTAAAATTATGTTAGATAGCCACAATAGAAGCCAGAAGACAGTGGAAAGGCATTTTTAAAGTGCTTAAAAAGCAAGACAAAACACCTTGTCAACCTGGAATTCCATATACAACCAGTAAAAATCTTTTTTTCTTTTTTTGATGGGACAGTATTTCAAATAAATATCTTCTAAGGATAAAGACAAAAAGAGAGTGTGGGAATTCCCTGGTGGTCCAGTAGTTAGGACTTGACACTTTAACTGTCAGACTTGATCCCTGGTCCAACTGAGATCCCAAAAGCCATGTGGTTTGGCCAAAAAAAAAGAACTTCCTTGGTGGTCCAGTGGTTAAGAATCTGCCTGCCAATGCAGGGGACATGGGTTGCATTCCTGGTCCGGGAATATCCCAACTACTGAAGCCCACACTCCCTCGAGCCTGTGCTCAACAAGAGAAGCCACTGCAATGAGAAGCCTGCACGAGAGTAGCAGAGAGTAGCCCCCAATCGCCACGACTAGAGAAAGCCTGTGCACGATAATGAAGAGCCAGTGCAGCCATAAATCAATAAACATCATAAAAATAAGTAAATATGAGTGGCCCACTGTGCCCAGATCATGCTAGCCCTCTTCTCACGTGATTAGTACACAAACCAGAATGAGGAGACTTGAAAGTGCCAGATGGATCAGACACTCAGCTGTTGCATTCTGTCTCCCAGAATCATGAGAAACAAATGTCTTCGAAGCGTCTTTGATGAGCAGAACAAGGTAACAAGGGGAATGTGTGGCTGACATCACTGACTTAGGGTGGCAGATGCATGCCTGCAAATCCAACTGGAATGTTCACCTTGGCCAGGCTTAGCATATACTCCCCCCTGGACAGGGCTGAAGACACACTCTTGCGTTCTTGATCCTTGGTCTTCTCCTTTGCGGACCCCATGCTTCTAGACTCCATGCGTCTTCTGCTGACAGATCTTTTCTTCATATGACACAGTGAATTAGGTTGCGGCGTATCGAGTCAGTTTTCCCATGGCTATTTTCCATGACTTCCTATTTTTTTAAAAAATTATTTATTTTTGGCTGTGCTGGGTTTTTGTTGCTGCACAGGCTTTTCTCAAGTTGCAGCGAGCAGGGGTTACTCTCTAGTTTGGTGCTGAGGCTTCTCATTGAAGTGGCTTCTCTTGTTGCAGAGCATCAGATCTAGGGCACACGGGCTTAAGTAGTTGTGGCTCCCAGGCCCTAGAGCACAGGCTCAGAAGTTGTTGCACAGGGGCTTAGTTGCTCTGCGGCATGTGGGATCTTCCCTGACCAGGGATCAAGCCCGTGTCTCCTGCACTGGCAGGCAGATTCTTCACCACTGAGCTACCAGGGAAGCCCTTGCATGACTTCTTAGCCACACCTTTGCATGCCACCTGTAGCAAGAGTCAGAGGTACATAAAATGACCTGTGATTGGGGGCAGGAGGTGCTAAGAAAGTAGAAAAGGTAATGGTAGAGGTAAACAGCCAGTTAAGCACTCAGACTTTAATTCAGACCCTTTTCAGGGTTTCTGGTCTCTGTGGGTCTGTTTGGGTTTTAATTCTGGGAGTTTTCCACGTCTCCCGTTTGCCATTCCCAGCTGGACTTCTGATAGCTTGGGGCGTGGCATTTTTCTGTGCACTCTGTCCTGCGGTGCATCCTTAAGTGAAAGCAAGACCTCTGATGTTGAGTCTTATGGGCTCTTTGCTCACCGTCTCAGCTGCAGCGCCTAGCAGAGCAGTCTTCAGCTGATTGGCGTGTAGAAAAGAGCACAACATCACTATCTTGGCTTACTGAGGTATAGTAAGTGTTTGTCAAAACTCACGTCAAAACATTTCACAGTGAACAGAAACAGACTCACAGACACAGAGAACACACTTGTTGCAAAGAGGGAGGGGGTTAGGGGAGGGGTGGATCAGGGAGGTTGGAATTAGCAGATGCCAACTACTGTATAGAGAATGGATAAACTACATGGCCCTACTGTATAGCACAGGGAACTATATTCAGCATCCTGTGATAAATTGTGATGGAAAAGAATATGAAAAAGAATATATATATGTACAACTGAATCACGTTGCTGTAGAGCAAGAATTAGCACAACATTGTAAATCAATTTAACTATGCTTCAGTTAAAAATTGTATGGTTTATAATAAAAAAAACTAAAGCAATTTGAATCTAGTTGATATGAATACTGAACTGTTGGGGTAAAGTGTTCTGATATCTGCAACTGACGGCGAAATGCATCAGAAATAGGATGAGGGAAGTCCCTGGTGGTCCAGTGGTTAGGACTCCATGCTTTCACTGCTGAGGACATGGGTTCAATTGCTGGTTGGGGAAATAAGATCCAGTATACTGTGAAGCCTGGCAAAAAATAAAAAAAGAATGAATTTAGAGGCATTTATTTTAGACAGTGGGGAAAAGGACTCAAAAGTTGCAGGTCATGTGTAACAGAACACCATCACTGAGATATTGATTTTTTAAAAAGCAGTATTTATTACAGGCTTCTCAGGTGATGCTAGTGGTAAAGAACCTGCCTGCCAATGCAGGAGACATAGAGATGCAGGTTTGATCCCTAGGTCGGGAAGATCCCCTGGAGGAGGACATGGCAACCTACTCCAGTATTCTTGCCTGGAGAATCCCATGGACAGAGGAGCCTGGCGGGCTGCAGTTCATGCGGTCCCAAAGAGGTGGACACAATTGAAGTGACTCAGCAGCAGCAGCAGTATTTAATACACATTTCTCTAATTTTAGAAGAAGAGCATGTATATTGCAAAGCAGCTGAAGATTAAGCAGTTTCATTTAAGCGTGGTTATGAATGATGGGGTTGTGTCGTGGGCCTGAGATGCCTTGGTGCTCTGTGCAGAGGGAAGAGCAGGTAAGTCATACAGGGAGCGTATCAAGGAGCCCAGCCCTGTGGCTCGGCAGTGTGCTTGACTAGCCAACAGTGCTCGCCGAGGGGAGTGTCTGGGCAGCTTTCTAAGGGCTGCTCAATTAAGAATCCATTCTCAAGCCAGTCATCTGATGATGGGCACTTGGATTGCTTCCACGTCTTGGCTATTCTAAATATTGCTGCTATGAACATTGGGATGCATGTATCTTTTTGAGTTAGAGTTTTGATCTTTTAGGAGATGTGGTACAGGGACTTTCCTGGTGGTCCAGCAGTTAAGACTCCTCACTCCTGATGCAGGGGACCTGGGTTCAATCCTTGGTCAGGGAACTAGATCTCATGTGTTGCAACTAAGAGTTCTCAGGCTGCAACTAAAAAAATCACACATGCTGCAAGGAAGATGGAAGACCCCATGCGACACAGCTAAGACCCAGCACAATCAAGAAATAAGGTGTGGTATGTGTACATGAAATATTATCCATACAAATAATGAAAAATTGCCATTTGCAGTCACATAGATAGTCCTTGAGAATATTATACTTAGTGAAGTTAAGTCAGACAAAGAAGGACAAATAATACGTGATATCACTTATGTGGAATCTAAAATATAATACAAATGACTGTAATTTACATACAAAAACAATAATACAAAACAGACACAGACTCACAGAGAAAGCAAACTTAGATAATTACCTTTATAGTTACCAAATGAGAAAGCGGGGGAGGGATTAATAGGAGTATGGGCTTAAAAAAGCTATTATACATAAAATAGATAAACAATAAGGATTTACTGTATAGCACAGGAACTGTACTCAATGTCTTATAATAACCTATAATGGAAAATAAGCTAAAAAATACATGTGTAACTGAATCACTTTGCTGTGAGCCTGAAACTAGCACAATATTGTAAATCAACTGTACTTCGATTTTTTAAAAAAAAGAATCCATTCTCCTATCAGAGTTGACCAAGGCCAGGGGCTTGTGTGTAGTGTTTTTTCCTTCCTTGAGAGAACCTGGAATAAAGAAATTCTGTACGAAATGCTATGAAAAGATCTCCAAAATTGAAAAGAATAGTGTGAGTGTATGCTGTTGCTGTGTACAACAGATGGGAAAGAAACACACATCTGTATTTGCTTGTAGCACTCTGAAAGGGATACAAAAGGAAGAACAGTGGTTTTGCCGGAGCAGGTGAGGTGGGGCCCGTTCCAGTCATGGGTACAGTGGGAAGGAGGCTTTCCTTGTCTACTTTTAAAATGTATTTATTTTTTTACTTTTGCACGTGCTGAATCTTCGTCTCTGCACTCGGGCTTTCTCTAGTTGTAACAAGCGGGGGCTACTCTTTAGTTGAGGTACAAAGGCATCTCATTGCGGCGGCTTCTCTTGTTGAGGAGCACGGGCTCTAGAGTGTGGTCTTAGTAGTCGTGGCCCACGGGCTTAGTTGCCCCGCCACATGTGGAATCTTTTTGGACCAGGATCGAACCCATGTCCCCTGCATTAGCAGGCAGATTCTTAACTGCTGGGCCCCCAGGAAAGCCCCTCTTTGTATACTTTTTCAGAGTTCTGAGTTTGCAAGCTGTGTGTGCTTAGCTGCCCAGTCATGTCTGACTCTTTGCGACCCCACGGACTGCAGCCCGCCAGGCTCCTCTGTCCATGGGGATTCTCCAGACAAGAATACTGGAGTGGATTGCCATGCCGTCCTCCAGGGGATCTTCCCAACCTAGGGATTGAACCTAGGTCTCCCACATTGCAAGCAGATTCCTTCCCCATCTGAGCCACCAGGGAAGCCCAAGAATACTGGAGTGGGTAGCCTATCCCCACCCAGGAATTGAACTGGGGTCTCCCACTTTGCAGGTGGATTCTTTACCAGCTGAGCTATCTTTTTATGGTATTTGCAAATGGTGTAAGTGCATTTTCTACTGAAAAATTAATAACAAAAATGCAAAATAAGAAGCTATAAGATAATATGAGACAATTCAGTCCAGTTCCTTGAAACACATCAAAACAGGAAATTTTAAGGCGTTGGCATTCCCTGATTAATCAGAATTTCAAAGACCAGCACTATGCTGTGAGAGTCGGGACTCTGTGTCTTAATAATGCACATGTGTCTTATCATGCACATGACTCTGTCATCAAGGTGCTTTATTTTGATACTATTACTTCTCTTTGCTTTTTAATTTTTATTTAAAATTTTTATTTTGGCTGCCAACTCACAGCTTGAAGGATCTCATTGCCCTGATCGGGGATTGAACCCTGGACCACAGCAGTGAAAGCACTGAGTCCTAAGCACTAGACTGCCAGAAAACACCTCTCTGTGCTTTGTTTTGTGTTTTATGTGTATTCTAAGGGCTTCCCAGGTGGCGGTAGTGGTAAAGAACCTGCTGGCCAATGCAGGAGACGTAAGAGATGTGGGCTTGATCCCTGGGTCGGGAAGATCCTCTGGAGTAGGAAATGGCAACCCACTGCAGTATTCTTGCCTGGAGAATCCCATGGAGAGAAGCCTGGCAGGCTACAGTCCATGGGGTCTCAAAGAGTCGGACGCGACTGGAGTGACTTAGTATGCACGGATGCGTGCACATGTATTCTATAGTTAAGTCTGTCATTTTCTCTTTCCCCTTTCATGAAGGTATTTGGGTAGACCCTGCCTATGTGTGGGATTTGGGGATGCAAAAGTACATTGTCTTCAAGAACACATCCTAAAAGACTGGCGTCCGTAATGGCTGCGGCTCCTGGCTGCAACGCCACTCATTCACCAGAGCGTCTCAGTGCCCTGTGGCGTCCTTGCTTCTTGTCGTTCAGGCTTTTAGGGACAGAGTTGGTCACTCTGGCTTTGGTCTAGAGACATATGATGAGAAGCCCTTTATGCAATAAGTGTTTAATAAATTAGAACACAGGTTTCCATTATCCCTTCCTGAAATGGGGCCAGCCACTGTCTGTCTGTAAGGATGTCTGCAGAGTGAAAAAGTAAACACAGAATCGGGAATCTTATCGTTAATGCAATTTGCCTTTGCTCTTGGCTTCCTGTGCTCGTCTTTGAGACGCCATTAAAAATGCATGCAGGATGTGAGTGAGATAAAACATATCAAAATTCAAGTTGATTCCAGTTCACCGTGACACTCCATTTCTCTGGCCCTCTGGCTTCCAGCAGCTTTAGCCCAGATCCTGGGGATGAGGGACGAGAGCCTCTGAGCAGTGAAAGGTACTGCCCTAAAGCTCATAAAGCTTACTTCAAAGGAGAGTTGGGAATTCCCTGGTGGTTTGCGGATTCCCTGGTGGTCTAGTGGTTATTAGGACTTGATACATTCACTTCAGGGGCCTGCAAGCCAAGTGGCACGACCAAAAAAGAAATAAAAGCAAAAACACCACCACCACCAACAAAGAAACCAAACGAGTGTCTTTGCCACTCGACCTGTAGAATCAGTAACTTACTTCATATTAATAATGATAGCTGTCCCTTCTTGGGCATATGCTGTATACCAGGTAAGCTACTTTATATATAAAAACTTATTTAGTCCTCATAACAGCCCAGTGAAATAAGTTACTATTGTTATTCCCATTTTACAGATGAAAAAACTGAGAGAGGTTAGGTGACTTGCTTGAGATCACAATGTGAATGGTAGGTCAGGAATCCGAACCCACACAACTGGGCTCCAAGGCCCATCTTACTAACCACATCTGCTCACCTCCCATCTGATGTGTGTGTGTGTGTTTAGCACATATAATTCTAAACAGTTGTGGTGGTTGGTTTTCTAACTCTTAGCAGATCAAGAATTAGGGCCACTAGAAGCATGTGTATAATATCAGGAGACAGACTAGGGACCTAGTAGGGTCTGAGGAACCAGTCACCTCCAGCAGTCTGGTCTCTGCTAAGGAGTCTTTCTCGCACATTTCAGCTGTCCTTTCAGGAACCACAAAGCACAATAGAGGAGCATGATTCCATTTACCAAGGTGGTTGTGGCAGACACCGTCCCTAACATTCAATTTCCCCTTTTCTTAGGAATGGAATCCCCAGGTTTTCTATGGACTACACCACTGGGTCTTGTACTTTGAGGCTGGGCTGCTATAGCCCTTGGACTAGGAGCA
Organism: Bubalus bubalis; assembly: GCF_019923935.1. Classification (NCBI taxonomy): domain Eukaryota; kingdom Metazoa; phylum Chordata; class Mammalia; order Artiodactyla; family Bovidae; genus Bubalus; species Bubalus bubalis. The sequence goes on along the minus strand of NC_059158.1, from coordinate 34,029,273 downwards.
GAAGTGGGATGTTCCAGATCAGCAAGCTCTGCCCTTTTGCTGCTCTTCTCATGGGCTGGGATACAGTCTCAGGGGACAGGGAATCACCCAGCGGTTACAGCAAAGGATGTAAAGAGTTTGGATCCCCGACCCTGTGGAGTCACCGAGGGCATCCTGGATTATTCATTCCTGCATTGTCACATGGGAGAGAAACCAGCTTTCTTGTTGAAGCTCTTAGTGCAGGCAAACTCACAGCTGATAAATACACCCAGGACATCAAGGAGAAGTTACATTATGTTTGCTGTATTTTGTTAATAAAGCAAGGAAATATTCAGAGGATTTTAGAAATAATTCGATAACAAGTTTTGAGGCCTAATGGGAGCAACTTTAATTATTTGGAAACATCCCCAGAAACTTTCGAAATGCTGGCAGAAAAAAGAACACGCTCCTCTTGGTTGATGTGATAAAAAGAGGATGTAAATTCAGTTCAGTTCCACAAATATTTATGGAAAAGCTACTTCATGCCAGGCAAGGCTGATGGCGCCCTTGTCCTCAGGGAGCTAACAGTTGGGCTTGGGGATCAGGGGGCTCGGGAACACGGACCGATGAGTAAGTGGATATAAAAGTGATCAAGCTGATGGGCACACACCCTGCCCTGACTTGAACATCAGGGAAGGCTCTTAGGAGGAGCAATCAGAAGGTTTGCTGGCTGCTGTTCCAGCTCTTGGCAGGGTTAAGTTTTCCTTAAAGAGACAAGTACTTGTGTCTTATGGAGGTTGGACCTGAAAAGCTCGTTCAGAAACTTCTCTGCCTTGAGAGATGTGAGCCAAGAAACTGACACCTTGAATTTCCCCCTTTCATCTTTTCTTCTTGTTCCAAGCTCCTTGCATCTTCAGGAGAGACTCCAGATAATCTTGGGTGGTCATGGTGCCCTCTTGGGATGTGGGTTAGAAAATACTCCCTAGGATATACTTTCCAGGAATCAGAGGGTTTCAGCTGAATGCCTTTTCTTTCATTTTTATTTTTTCAAATTTTATTTCTAAAAGAGCAAAGACATCCCTTTGCTGGCAAAGGTCTGTAGAGTCAAAGCTATGGTCTTTCCAGGAGTCAAGTAGAGATGTGAGAGTTGGACCATAAAGAAGGCTGAGCGCTAAAGAATTGATGCTTTCAAACTGTGGTGCTGGAGAAGACTCGTGAGAATCCCTTGGACTGCAAGGAGATCAAACCAGCGAATCCTAAAGGAAACCAACTCTGAGTATTCATTGGAAGAACTGATGCTGATGCTGAAGCTCCAATACTTTGGCCACCTGATGGGAACAGCTAACTCATTGGAAAAGACCCTAATGCTGGGAAAGATTGAAGGCAAAAGAGAAGAGGGTGGCAGAGGATGAGATGGTTGGAATGGCATCACCAATTCAATGGACATGAACTTGGGCAAACTCCGGGAGACAGTGAGGGACAGGGAGGCCTGATGTGCTGCAGTCCAAGGGATCGCAAAGAGTCCGAGATAACTTAGCTACTAAACAACAACATTTGTTTATTTTTGGCTGTGCTGGGTCTTCATTGCTGCGAGGGCTTTTCTCTAGTTCCGGTGAGTGGGGGCCACACTCTCGTTGCGATCCATGGTCTTCTTAATGCAATGGCCTCTCTTGTTGCAGAGCACGGGCTCTAAAGCATGTGGGCTTTAGCAGTTGCAGCTCCCAGGCTCTAGGGCACGGGCTCAATAGTTGCAGCACCTGGACTTAGTCATTCTGCAGTACGTGGATCTTCCCAGACCAGGGATCGAATCTGTGTCTCCTGCATTGGCAGGCAGATTCTTCACCACTGAGCCACCAGGGAAGTCCTATTTTTAATTTTTTACTAAAAATGTTATATGGGAGTATAGTTGATTAAAATTGTTGTGTTACTTTCAGGCGTACAGCACAGTGATTCAGCTATACCTGTACAAGTATCTGTTCTTTCTCAAATTCTTTTCTTTCATCTGTGAATAGTGGTAAACGCAGAAGTAGCCAGGAGCCTGAGAAGTTGAAACAGTGCCCACAGGAAGCAGGGTCAGCGCCCTGCCCCTCTCTTTCTCTCTCTGTCTCTTCCTCGTCCTCAGTGACAGGCTGATGGATGATGGGCTAATTATTGAAGTCTGGCTGTCAGTTCTGTGGATGGTGATGTTACCCTTACCCTAGCAAGGGACTGTAAGGATGATAAATTGGAGGTATTAGATGGCACTTGGCAGACAGAGAGAGTCAGTAATTAAAGACTTTGGAGCAGTCTTGCAGAAATATTGATGCCTGACAGACAGCTGATGCTTTCTTTTCCCCAGAGAGTAGAACTGCGGAAAACAGTCCAGATTATGGTAGTTGGGGTGACTAGTAGAACACAGAGGAGAAGCAAGGAAAGATCGAGCAGGGCGGTCACGAGAACTTTCCCCGAATGGTGGTTTGAAGCTGGCTTCCTCGGAGTCTCACTCCAAACATTTTCCTTACCTCTTCAGTCCCCAAAGTTAAGACCTGGCTTTAATTTTAGCTGATTTTAGTCAAAGCCAAAATCCAGAAGTTTATGCTTATAGAGTTAAAAACATTGCCTTTAATTTTGTTAAGGAAAATTATTTTCTTTCACACACGTGCATACACATACAGAGACATGTATAAATGTATATACACACATATGTACACACACACACATATACATGTGCTGTGCTGTGCTTAATCTCTCACTCATGTCCGACTCTTTTCAACCCCATGTACTATAGCCCACCAGGCTCCTCTGTCCATGGGATTCTCCAGGCAACGATACTGAAGTGGGTTGCCATGCCCTCCTCCAGGGGATCTTCCCAACCCAGGGATCGAACCCAGGTATCCCGCATTGCAGCTGGATTCTTTACCGTCTGAGCCACCTAGGAAGCCCAATATATTTACATATCAGTATTTTATTTGATTTTTAACAAAGATTGATTGAATTTGTTTTTTATGCAAAACTTTGTGACCAGATTAAAAAAAAATACTAACGATGGAATAAATAAAATACCAAAACAAAAATCTCTTGAATTTTGCTAAAATTTTGAATTTCAGTTATAAATGAGAAGGCTCTGATTTATCCTGGATGAGTTAACACTGTCCTCTTTGAAATAATAAATAAATATGTTAAGTAGTAACTATTTGTCATGCTGTACTAAGTACCTGAATTTTAATCTAATCTCTCCCTAAAATAAAGGTATAAAATTGCTTCCTGAGGTTAATAGAATGAAATCCACAGCATAGCCTAGCAGGTGCCATGTCCTGAGCTCTGCCTCACCCTCCTTCACGCTCTTTTGTTTTACTTGATTTGATTGTCTTTGCAGCACTTCTTTTTTTTTTTTTTTTTAAAAAAAACCTTTATTTTGTATGAGGCGTCTCTGGTGGCTCAGGTGGTAAAAAATCTGCTTGCATTGCAGGAGACCCTAGTTTGATCCCTGGGACAGGAAGATCCCCTGGAGAAGGGAATGACTACCCACTCAGTATTCTTGCCTGGAGAATACCATGGACAGAGGAGCCTGGTAGGCTGCAGTCCACGGGGTTGCACAGACTCGACTGAGAGACTAACAGTACTATAGCCAGTTAACAATGTTCTGATGGTTTCAGGTGAACATCGAAGGGACTCAGCCCTACATATACATGGGTCCATTCTCCCCCGAATTACCCTCCCATCCAGGCTGCCACTGAGCAGAGTTTCCTGTGTTATACTGTAGGTCCTTGTTGGTTATCCATTTTAAATACAGCAGTGCGTACAGGCAACTGTAAGTTCACACAGCACTTATTTCTGCCTCTCATTTTCGTAGTTATTTCTTTGTTGTTTAAAAAGGTCATTGAAGGGAATTCCTTTGCAATCCAGTGGTTAGGAGTTGACACCTCCATTGCTGTGGCGTGGGTTCAATTCCTGGCCGGGGATCCAAGATCCCATGAGCTGTGCAGTGCAGCCTTTGAAGATATAGACTCTAAACTAGTGGTTACCAGTGAGGAGGTAGAAGAGGGGCAATATAGGGGTGGGGGAGTAGAAGGTACAAAAGGGTATAAGATAAGCTCAAGGATGCATTGTGCAACGTGGAGAATATAGCCAGTATTTTGTAGTAAGTGTAAATTAACCTTTACAAATTGTGTCGACAATTAAAAAAAAATTTTAAGTCATTGAAATACAACATAGGTGTAGAAAAGTCCACTTAGGTGAACTGCTAGGTAGATTTTCCAGTGGTTATCGACTTTAAAAACATGTTTATTGTAAAATATACATAACATTTATTACTTTAGCCATTCTTAAGTATAGTATATGATTCACTGGCATTAAGTTCAGTTGCATTGTTGTGCAACCATCACCCCTGTCTGTCTCCAGAACTTTTCCATCATCCCAAACTGAAACTCTGTACCCATTAAAGAACAACGCCCTGTCCCCCACTCCAGCCCTGGTGACCACCGTTCTTCCTTCTGTCTCTATAAACTTGGCCACTCCAGGGACCTCCTGTATGGCTGTGGACTTTCGATATGAAGTGGACTGGCTGTGGTCCTGAGACCAGACACCACGTGTCACCCGTTCCTTTTTATTCAGGGTAAGTTTATTAATGTCCACCTGTGTGATGGCAGTCCCCAGCTAGCCATGGTGCCTTGAAGACTGTTCTCATGGATTTTTCTCTTATTTTCTGTCATCCCCATGAGAAACTGCTAGGCAACTAATGTCTCAGTGTCAGACCACAGCCTCCAGTGTGAGTAATAGGAGCTGCCAAGTTCACAGTTAACTTCCCGTGCCTGTCACAGTAATAAGTGGGTTGCTTCCCCCTAAGTGCATTCGGTTAAGTGCTCAGCAGTGATGCAAACGCCATCTTTTAGAATAAATCTAAGCCCTGTTTGAAGGATGCTGCTTCCAATCATGATGATTTCTGAACGTTTCTTCCTCTGCTCTGAAAGACTCTTCTGAATCTGAGGGCTTTGTATCCAAGAGTGTCTGTTTAAAATCAAAATGTGTTAAGTATGCAGTCCTGCCTCTTTCTGACCTGACCCCTTCCCTGAATCTGAATCCTGTCTAGATGAGGAAGGAACATCTGGAAGTCATCAAGGCCTGTTTCATCCAGGAGAAAGGCACATCCAATTTAGAATATTTCTGGAAAATGAAAAAGCAGAATAGGAATTTGAAAAGATTGGAGTGCGCTGGAAGGACATGTCCATGCCTTACTCTAGAGTGTGAACATCACAAGGCCTTTCGGTGCAGAGGAAGCAGGGAGTCCTGCAGTCAAGGCCTTACTCTTGCCAAAGCCCCATTTCATGAACCAGTGAGCAGTGCAGGCATCAGAAAAATGGACTACGGTTTGTTATAGGAGCTGGAGATGACTGAAGAGGAAGATATTGTGTATGGTAACAAGGACGAATAGCCTCCTACCCCCATGGATGTTTTGGAGGAACGGTTGATGCACATGAAACTCACTGGATGAAATGATTGTTCTCAGTTCACCAGGCTCTTCCTGTACTTGGATTACACATCCACACCCTGTACCATAGGACTCTGTATTATCCCCCACTGGGTGTGGATGGAGTACACGTCCTCAATTCAATGATTTTGAGTTTCCCCACATAATTTGCTTTGGCCAAGAGAATATGGGTGGAAGGGGCCGTGTGCTAATTCATACCCCCCTCTCGTGCTTATGCCATTTGATACGAGAAGAACATGTCTTGTGTGGACTTCCGTGGTGGTCCAGTGGCTAGGACTCCAAGCTCCCAATGCAGGGGACCTGGGTTCAATTCCTAGTCAGGGAACTAGATCCCACAAGCCACCACTAAGAGTTCGAGTGCTGCAGCTGAAGATTCTGCATGCCACAATGAAGATGTCGCATGCTGCAACCATGACCCAGTATAGCCAAATAAATTAAAAATAAATACTAAAAAAACAAGAACATTATTTGGGGAGCTATGGGCCCCAGGAGAGTGAGACAAAACCTGAGGAATGAAGCTGAATCTCAGGGACACCCTGGAGCCAATCTGACCTGCAGCCTGAAGTAGATTGATGTTAGCTTACCTCTAGACTCATGAGCGATAAGAATATATGCTTGTCGTAGGTCACTGAGTTTGGGGGAAGTTTGTTACAGAACAGTACTGTGGCAATAGCTGACTCATACAAAGACCAAAATGTGGAAGCAGAGAGAAAAAGGGCAAGTGAAGTAGGTGGCTGACATATGAGTAAGGAAGGAAGTGGTGGTGGGGTCTGAGGAGAGAGCAGGTAGGGAAAGGCCTCTGAGAAGAAGAATGAGGTGGACAAGAGGTAAAGGCCTACGGCAGCTGCGGTGCCCTCAGGTGCTGGGATACAGGCGGCGGGATAGGAGGAGTGCATGCACGCACGTGTGCACACACGCACACGCACATCCCCTGTGCCTCTGATGAGCACTGCACCTTTTCGCTGTCTTCGTTCATGGTTGCCAATGTCTGAGAGGTTTCCAGGGAGTACTGGTTTGATTCCTAACCTGTCTAGACTTCCAGTTTTGGGCTCTACCTCGGCTTATGGTCACATTGTGTCAATGGAGCAATAAATGAATCTAAAAAATACCACCTAGTGAATATAAAAAAAAGAAGCAGACTCACAGATAGAGACAACAAACTAGTGGTTACCAGTGGTGAGAGAGGGGGAGGTACAAGCTCTTGGGTGTAAGATAAGCTACAAGGGTGTACTGTAATCACCAGGGAGTATAGCCAGTAATAATGTAATAACACCAAATGGAGTGTAGCCTTTAAAAACTGTATAAAAAATAAAACCAGCAAAAAAAGAATAATAAAAATATGAGTTATCTAAGGACAGAACTTTCCTGAGTACGTCTTTAAAAAAAGAATTATTTATATATTTGGCTATGACAGGTCCTAGTTGAGGCACTCAGGATCTTTGATCGTCACTGTGGAATGATGTTTTAGTTTCGGCATGCAAACTCTTAGCTGTGGCACGTGAAGTCTTTAGTTTCGATATGTGAGATCATTTCCTGACCAGGGATCAAACCCCGCACCCCTTGCATTGGGAGCTCAGAGTCTTAGCCACTGGACCACCAGGGAAGCTCTTCAACAACTTGCAAAAGTGAAAATCACATCTACTGTTTTCTCTCTTCGCCATTCTCTAACAAAACAGGCCAGATGCTGTTCAGCTCCCCTTGCTCCAGATTTGAGTTGGCGCTTAGAGAAAGCAGTCATAGAAGGAAGTGCTCTTAACAAAAGTGCACACTTATTGGCTTCTTACCCTGTGCAGGGTGTGCTAAGTGCTTTACATGTGTTTATTCATTAATCCTCTTAATCACCTTGTGAGAGCACACACTAAGAAGGACCTGGGGACTTCCTGGTGGTCCCGTGGCTAAGACTTCACGATCCCAATGTAGGGGATCTGGCTTAGATCCCAGGTCAGGGAACTAGATTCCACATACTGTAGCAAAGATCCTAGATCCCACATGAGGCAACTAAGAACTGGAGCAGCCAAATAAATACATAAATACATTTTTTTTTTTTTTTAGAAAGAAGGTTCACAGTAGTGAGGGCCCCAGCTCTGAATCTAGACAGACCTGGTTTAAACTCTAATTTTGCCAGTTACTAGTGGGCTTCCCAGATGGCGCTAGTGGTAAGGAACCTGCCTTGCCAATGTAGGAGACTTGAGACATGGATTCGATCCCTGGATCAGGAAGATCCCTGGAGGAGGTCATGGCAACCCACGTTAATATTCTTGCCTGGAGAATCCCATGGACTGAGAAGCCTGATGGGCCACAGTCCATAGGGTCGCAGAGTCGGACACAACTGCAGTGACTTAGCATGCACGCAGTGGGGCTAGTATTTTACCTTTCGAGTCTGTTTTTCATCATCTGTAAAAGGGGGATGATTCTTATAGCACTTTGCCATTGTGAGAGTTAAGTGGGATAATGAATGTAGAGAGGTGGGCACATCATAGGCGCTCCGTTGGAGAAGGGACTGGGTTTTACTCACTTTCAAATCCCTGTCCCCAGCACAGTGCCTTGCACATGGGAGGTGCTTGGAAGCTGTTTCCTGACCTGACCTGATGGGAAGTCCTTGAGGCTTTGGGAGCTGCTGGTGGTAGCAAGTTCTGAGGTACAAATGCTCCCTCCCGGCCACCTTTGCCAGGCCCCCTCTGTCTACCACTGAAAGTTTTCAAAGACAAGGGTGCATCAGTAATCCACCCCACACCCATTTCCCCAGCGCCCTCTTTGTAGGAGGCTCTGTGATTTTTTTTCTCATGTCCTGGTTTACACTGCCCTCTGGTGTGTGTTTATGGGACATGCATGTCAGGTGGGTTTGTGGTGACTTTTTCTTGACATTGGAGAAAAGAGGTTCCCATATATGCACTGTTTGCCATGCAGCTGCGGGGAGAGTTAATGATTAAGGACCCCTCCCCAATTTAGATGGAAACTCTTGAGGTTTACCAGACACGAGAAGCATTTTACCATGTCCCTGACTGCTTGACTAGCACACAATGCCATCCTTTTGGAATCAGGCTTCTTCCCTGTGTTCTGCTAAAGACCCCAGAGGATCAGGGGTAGAGTTTATTTGATTCCCCCTCTGCTGTCTGGCTTCCTGTAATTCCCTAGGCACCTAGTTCTTGGGCTGCCCAGGTGGCACTAGTGGTAAAGAACTCGCCTGCCAATGCAGGAGACGTAAGAGATGAGGGTTCAATCCCTAGGTCAGGAAGATCCCCTGGAGGAGGGCATGGCAACCCACTCCAGTATTCTTGCCTGGAGAATCCCATGGACAGAGGAGTGTGGCCGGCCACTGTCCATAGAGTTGCAAAGAGTCAGACATGACTGAAGCGACTTAGCACTCACCCACCTAGTTCTTATCACTGCCTCACTATTTGTTCTAAAGGGTCTGGATTCAGACCAGGCCAAGCAAAAACCAGAACCGGCCCTCCCTAACCAGTGTCTAAACACCTGCCCGGTTTACCTCTTCCCACCAACTGCCTCGCTCTGCTGTCCCCTCTCAGAGCTGAGCCCCCAGTCAGTGACTGTAAAGTGAGGTTCCGCAGGACAGAGGGGTTGGTGGAGCTAAGGTCTAGCTCACCTTCCTTTCACCTCACCATGTAACCTCCCAGAAGCATTTGCCTTTTATGGTTAGGCTGGATCATGTTGATATACAACAACTTATGACCCACAAAAACATCGATTAAAAAAAACCTTATTTAGGCACTAGACCCTATATGTGCTAGGGATGGCCCTGGGATCCCAACCCCACTCATTCGGGACCCCTTCTTTCTCTCCCAGCTCATTCTGACCCAGCTCATGGCACGGCAGGGTCCCAGACTGCAGAGCTGCAAGGAGGGCCCTAAAGCCCTCAAGAAGGTTGATTTCAGGGCCCAAGATTGGACCGCTTTCTGCATCAACCCTCTGTTTCCATGTGGGTTCTGCAGTGACCTCTGTGCCAGGCTTGGTTTGGGGGGATGCAGCCAAGAGAGAGGATGCTGGTGAGAGCCCTCAGATAAGCCCTTTTTGCTGGATGGCCTATACACACAGACTTTTCTGGGAGCTTCAGGAGGCCTTGGGCTTCTTGATACACTGAGCGTCCAAACCCTCACCTCTTCTGCTGAATCGTGGCAGCCAGGCAGCTTCTGGAGCTCCACTGCCCCCAGGAACTCCTTAGGGTGACTCCCATGGCCTCCCAGACCTCAGCCCAGGGTGGGGGCATCTAAAACTTGCCCAGGGGATGAACGCAAAGTGGCCCAGGAGGCTTTAAAGCTGCAGAGTAAGGGAAAGTTTAGGAGTTACAGTACGCAGGGCTCGTCTAGGATGAGAGAGTTTTGGCTCTGCTATCTGTCCTGATGTCTTGAAACTTGGTGCAGGTTAGAGACTTGGTCTCTTTCCAGGAGGATGAAAACAGAAGAGGGAGTAGCTCAGCTCAGGCCATTTAAATCCATAATCCATCCACCCATTTATTTGTTAAACAGTGATTATTGAGTGCCTATATGTGCTAGGCACTGTGCTAAGTGCTTGGTGTATAGCAATGAACAAAACAGACAAAAATCTCTGCCTTCCTGGCATCGCAGCATCTTAATGTTAGCTGGGCAACAATACTTTTAATTTTTTTTTCAAGGTTTCTAGAACGACTACTTTTTTGTTTTATAATCAGTAAAAAATTTTATTAAAATAAAAACAGTCTAATTTTTTTCCACTTCACCAAGGGAAAAAATGCATCAGAATTTGAACTGAGGGACTTAAACTAGAGTCGGAGAGAAGGTTTGCTTGCAAAATTGATTAGTTGCTGATAAGAGTTAAGTAAGATAATTTAAGTTGGTATGATGGACAGAGTGGTAGATTTGGAGTGAGAAAACTTGGAAATGAATCTCAGTTTTCTGGGTGACCTTGAGCAAGCCCTTGCTCAAACTCAGCTTTCTATTTTGAAAAATGCAGCTGGCTGCTTAAGGAAGATAACATCCACCAGGGCGCCTGGCCCAGAAAAGACGCTCTGAAGTGTTAGGTGATCTTGTCCAATCAATGCCAGTTATAAGACCGCATCTGCAAGCTTTGTGGAGGGCTCATCATTCACTGCCACCAGAGGCTACAGTCCTGATAATGAAAATTGCCTGGAGAAGAACCACAATTTTAAAAAAGTATTTGTTTACTTGGCTGCACCGGCTTTTAGTTGCCTCTCACAGGGTAGTTCCCTGATCAGGGATGGAACCCAGTCTCCCTGCATTGGGAGCGCGGGAGTGAGTCAGCCATTCGACCACCAGAGAAGTCCCCACAGTTCTTGAAAAAAAAAGAAAAAAAATTCAGAAACACAAAGCCACTTTTCCATTGATCCTTGCCCACACTGGTTTTGCTCCTTCAAAAGACTCTATCACATGCGGGGGCCCAGAAGTCGGGGGAAGCCTAGAGGACCGGGAAGCACCGCATGGTGGGAGGCGGCGGCGCGCGTTGCTGGGCTGGTGTCCTGGCAACCCCGGAACGCGCCTCCCCGGGTGAAGCAGGTGGCCGCGGCGTCCCTCTTGCCCTTGGCTCTCGGATCTTCGGCCTGCAGTTCGGCAGTTCGGCTGCCAGTTGGGGTTGGTGAGTTGATGTCGGCCGTATCGTCCTTGGAGGCCTTGGAGCGTAGAGCCAGGCCTCCCCTGGGGGAAAGGGTGGACCACCCAGCGGAGGAAGGGAAGGAGCATCTCGGTGGGCGGGCGAGGGCCCAGGGAGCTCGGCGGGCATCCGAACCCGGAAACGCCCAATCAGAGAAAGCGAGGGAAGCTTTGATCAAGAGGGCAGCCCTGCCCTCTAGACTTTCAGTGGCCCCTGAAGTTTCTGTTTCCTTTGATTGATGCCTTTTTTTTAAACAAAGGTCTTTGTCTCCGGCTCGCTTTTTAATATTTAAATCAATATCTGCATAGCTGAGTCCATGGACGCTGGAAGCGGTCCTCCGGGCTCTCATCTCCGCCTCCTCTACAACAGAGACCTGAAGAAGGTTCAAGAGAAAGGAGACTCTGACATCACCACGGGAGAGAAGAGATACAGTTGAGTTTAAAAAATCAGGAGGGCTGACTGGGATTTGGTTGTCCCAGCCAAGTACACTGAACCAGAAGGCATCTTTTAACGTTTAAAAGAAGGCTAGTTTGGGACCCTGTAATAGGGACTATTTGTATTGATACTGTCTGTATTAACCCAAGGTCTGGTAAGGCAGAGAGCAGCATCGAGGCAGGCGTTCTCATAAATGACCTCCCTGGATCTCCTAATATATCTCACAAAGAGGTATATTGCAAAGAATGAAGGAGGACATAGGTTTGACCTGCCCAGTGCGTCAGTCAATAAGTGATAAAGCTGGGATTTGACATGAGTCTTCCAGTCTCCAAACCCAGGCCCCTACTTCTTTTTTCTCTTTGCTAATATATCAGATTTGTGGCACTGTTCATCGGATGGGACAGCTCAGGTAGAAATTAGGAACACTTTAGTGAAAGGTTTAAATTAAACAGTGGATGGGAGCTCTGTGATTGATTTTTATGGCTGAAGAGAATGTTTAGGGGTACATTTGCCTTTAGAGAACAGTGCTGTGGAGAACAGCCACAGTCTCTCAGAAAACCCCGGAGTGAGTACATGTAAGTGGGTAGCCTTCATGCCACAAAAAGAGATTGTAGAACGTTCCATCTCTGCCCATTAGAGCTTGGTCTTTGGTCTTCTGCATTCCAGGTCCATTTACAAGTGCAGGGAGAGGGTGGAGGTATGATTTACTACCTACCTACAACTGGGGCTTCCCTGGTGGGTTTGACAGTAAAGAATTTGCCCTCAATGACTGGGGTTCAATCCCTAGGTCGGGAAGATCTCCTGGAGAAGAGAATGACAACACACTCCAGTATTCTTGCCTGGAGAATCCCACGGACAGAGGAGCTTGGCATGCTACAATCCATGGGGTCGCAGAGTCAGACACCACTGAGTGACTCAGACTTTCACTTTTTCTTACAAGCAGGGGCCAGTGGAGCAATAGAAATTAGAGCCACTAATTGCCCAAGGTGGCTAGTTCAGCAAGGAGAAAAAGGTTCTGGGACTCTAGCTTTAAGCTCCAGAATGTTCTGCAGTTTTCAGGTTGACCAGGCCTGAAGAAGGGTGCTGCTGTTTTAAGGGTGGGTAAAAGGGTTTCAGGTTTCTAGGTTAGGGCTCCTGGAAGAACACCAGACCCTGAGATTGCCACGCCACATTAACCAAAGACCCATGGCTTCCTTTTCTGCTGGAGAGGTGTATCCACTCAGGAGACCACATCTGAGCTCAGCTTCACATGGAGTCCACAGGTTTCAGTAAGGAAAGGAGCTCCATGAACCAGCGTAGGCTGAGTGTACAACTCTGGGTGTGTATGCATTTTTCCAGCAGAGAGGACCCAGGACTTTCTTTATTTCTTGGGGGGAGTCTGTGATTCAAAAAAGGGTTAAAAACAACTGTCCTAGATCTTTCGTTTGTTTGTTGAGCAGATAAACAGGGATTGGAAACCAAGTGTTTGGTTAAAGAGTATCCACAAGAAGCTAACTTGGCTTGCTTTGTTATTTTCTCCCTGCCAGACAGTGCTATTGTGTAACTCAGCTGAGATGACAAGTGTGTGAAAGTGCCTTGGTTATGTAAGGTGTTATTCCTGCCTAACGGAAATGGAAATAATTATTGTGAATTTCACAGATGGTACCAAAGAAACAGACTTTCTTCTGAAACAGATTTTTTCCCCCTCAATTCCTTTCTAGTCATCAGAACTTTCTCTTAGGTTGGACCATCTTTTTTTTTTGTCTCCAAGTGTTTTGATTTAGGATTTTCAAGTTCATGGCTCACTGGATATCTTTTGCATTTGCGTAACAATGAGCATGATAAATGGTGACCCTTTCAAGAAGGAGGTTCCTTAAGTTAGCGTGTCTCGCCTCAGGCTACAGTGCTAGATAGAGAGGTGGGGCAGGCATTGTGAGCTGGGCATAACAGGTCACTGACTTGCTCAAAGTAACTTGATGTTACTCTACACAGTGGAGGCGTCAATATCAGAATGTTAGGGTTTGGACTTGCATTTCCAGCCCTTTTCTCCCACCTGAGGAGACGTGGAGAGGCAGCCTGGGGTCAGGCTTAAGTGTCTCCAGATCATGTTGGAAGCTGAGTTTCTTCTAGGAATTCCCGGAACTCAGCCGGGTCTGGAGAAAGTGCCAGTTGAGCAGGCAGACCCCTCTTCAGCCCTTGCTGGTCAGTCTGCAGAGTCTGCTGTTATGGCAGCTGCAGGCTGCTTTCTAGAATGTTGCCATCACAAAACTTCTTAAGTAAACAGGGAAATAGGCTAAATTTGTAGATGTGATTTCACTGGCTCGCTGCTTAGGGTTGCATAATATATTTACATTTTATCTCTCAAAAAAAAAAAAAAAAAGAAACCCCAAAACTTGTGAGGGGGCCCCCTCTGATACCATCCTTAGCAAACAATCCTTGCTTTGGCGAATTCTCCAGTCCCCCCTAGTGGCCGAATACAATATACAATGTGAACTATTTAGAAAAGGCAGTCCCTGTTAAAACCTATGGGCAAGTATTATCATAAGTAAATGCTATGATAAGTAACTCAGAACTGACATGAGTCTCAACCCAGAAGACATCTCTGCTCTTAATCTTATTTTTTTCTTTACATATATGGGTCCTTTCTGCATCTTTATATATACATTTCATACCCTTTTCATAGATATGTTACTGAAAGTAGGGCCTTGGAATGAAAGAGCATTTCTCATAGGTTTTGGAGGACATAAATGGCCAAATTACTCTTCAGTAAGATGGAGGTTTTTTTCAGCAGCAGTGTACAAGAATGTAATTCCTCCAAGCTGTGCCAGCCTTAGATATTTGTAAATGGATAGCAAATAATAATGTCTTATTTTAAGTTCAACTCTTTTACTAATGTAAGATGAATTTTTTTCCCCAAACATATATTGTCTATATATGTGTGTTTAGTGAATTACCTAATCATGTCTTTTGCTCATTTATTTTCCTTTGGGTATAAGATTTTCATCTTATAAATTTTTAAAAACTCATGCTTTGTCATGATTATTAGCTCTTTTTTAAATCCTGTATGTTATGAGTCTATTTATAGTTTGCTATGAAAGTTTCAAGTGTGTGTGTATTCAAATCTATGCATCTTTTCTTTTGCTTGTATTTTATACCTTTCTTAGAAATAACTTCCCCACTGTAACATTATTTAAACATTCACTTGTTATTTTTTCAGATACATCTTTTAATTTTTGCATTCACATTTGTAATTCATTTGAAATGTATTTGGCGATAAGGGAGGTTTAATTTTATTTTCATTCCAAATGGTTAATGAGCTGTTCCAGAAATATATTTTTTGAATGATCCAGTCTTTCTTCACTGTGATAAAATGCCGCTATTAGCACATAAAATTTTATTCTAGCTACATTTGCTGTTTTGTTCTGTTGATTTATCTGTCAGGGTTTGTGTCAGTTCCATCATGATTATTGTAACATTAAATTACATTTTTTGTTGTTTTGTTTTTTTGGCTGCACTGTGTAGTATGTGGGGATCTTGGTTTCCCAACCAAGAATCAAACCCACGCCCCTTGCAATGGAAGCTCAGAGTCTTAACTACTGGACTGCCAGGGAAGACCCTAAACTACATGTTGTGAGTTATACGCCATTGCTCTGTAACCTGGTACAAGTTATTTGATATTTCTAGTACTCAGTTTCTTTATGGGTAAGATTACTTCTGTTTTATTTGTAATTGTGGCCTCTTTTTCATTTCTTATACTGTTTACTTACATTAAAATTTTTTTCTTGAACTCTATCTACATTTTTAATTTTTTCCATGAACTGCTAATTCTGATAATCATCTTTATTTCATTCATTTCTGCTTTTATTTTATGATTTCTTATCATTTTGAGGCATTTGTCTTTTTCCTCTTATATCTTGAGTTGAAAGTTTAGGTCATTAATTTTAGAATCTTTGTTTTCTGACACTATAGCCTGTCACTTGTAAGATGGACATTTTTCACAGTTTGTGTCTCTGAAGTTGGATGGGTCTGACCAGTGCCATGGGCCCACTAGCCCCTGTGAAGTAGTTGATATACACTTTGCTGGATGAGCACTGAATAACGCAGAAGTGTGTCTGTGGTTTGGAAGAAAATTCCAGAGGCACTTAAGAAATGCTCCGTCACCTACATTCTTGTTGCATTGAGATCAATTTTGGTGGAAAATGTGGGCATCAGGGATTGAGGTGAAAAGTGATTCAATAATCAGACTTTTGAATGTGCTTAAGGTTTAAGAATGCCTCGTGCTCAGTCGCTCAATCTTGTCCGACTCCTTTCCTCTGTTCATGGATTTTTCCAGGTAAGGATACTGGAGTGGGTTGCCACTTCCTACTCCAGGGAATCTTCCTAGGGATCAAACTCGTGTCTCTTGCGTATCCTGTATTGACAGGCAATTTTTTACCACTAGCACCACCTGGAAAGCCCCACGAGTGCCTTTAGCCATTTAATTTTGCTTTTATTTTCCTTCTTTAAATACGCACAGGATTAAAATCTATATCTAAGTAAGTCTAAAAGGATTCTTCAATAAATATAACAGTCCAAAATGATAAAGCACGTGTCATAATTTAATTGGCCTCCTCTGTTCTTTGTGGTCCATAAAATAATAATGTTTTTACAACTGATGGTGTCTTACGTTCAGTAAAATACAGTGTATGCATTTAAGGCTCTAGGTCCTAGTTACTGCTTTGTTGAATCCACAAGTTTTGATATATTGTATTTATGTCATCGATCATTAAGTACCTCGTGAGTCACACTATGCTTTCTTCTATTATGTGAAATGTTTGGAGATGTGGTTTGAGTTTACAAGTTTATGGGTGTTTTTTGGCTGTCTTTTTGTTATTGATTTTTAATAGTATTGCGTGTGGTCAGAGAGTGTGGTCTGTATTATGTTCTTGATACCACATTTTTGGTTCCATATCTGGGGCTGCTGGAGACCTGTGTTCTTTCTTCAGAGCTCTGCCCTCCACTGGGTTCCACTCCATCCCAATCACTCACTCCTCAAGCAATCGGTTGGCCCTCGTGTATGGAGGGCTGCCCTGGGCTGCATGCCATGCTGTGCTTAGTCGCACAGTCATGTCCGACTCTTTGCGACCCCGTGGACTGCAGCCCACCAGGCTCCTCTGTTCATTGGGATTCTCCCGGCAAGAATACTGGAGTAGGCTGCCATGCCCTCCTCCAAGGCGTGGCTCAGGGCCTTGTGCCAAAACAGCTCTTCCCACACTTGGCTGGCTCTGAGAATCACCCGAGGTGCTTCTTAAACATACAGATTTCCAGGTTGCTGCCCCCTCCCCGTAAGTTGGCTTGGAGCCCTGGAATCTGCATGTTGAACAAGTGTCCCAAGGTGATTCTCATCACTGGATGCATGTGGAGAATCAGGAAGAGGGGCGTGATAGAATGAGTGCAGTGACGGAGCTGGGCTTGAAGAGGAGGAATTTCACTGCCAAACATGAGCCTAAGAACTCCTGAGGGAGTGAGGCTTCTGCAAAATGTGGATTCCCAGGCTTCACTGACCAAGATTCCAGTTTGATGGGTCTGTAATGGGATTTGGGAATCGGTATTTTTGAATTATTTCTTATTTTTTAATGTTTTATGTTGTTTTTTCTTCCACCACCCCATTTAAATTTTTTTTTTAATTTTATATTGGAGTGTAGTTGATGAACAGTGTTGTATTAGTTTCAGGTGTACAGCAAAGTGATTCAGTTATACGCAGACATGTCTTTACTCTTTTTGAAATTCTTCTCCCATTTCAGTTATTACAGAGTATTGAGCAGAGTTCCCTGTACTTTACAGCAGGTCCTTGTTGGTTATCTATTTTAGCACCCCCTTTTTTCCATTGATTCTGGTAAGCTGTATTGTTTATCTTTTTTGAAAAAACTTTTAATTTTATATTACAGTAGAGCCAATTAACAATGTGATAGTTCCAGGTGGACAGCAAAGGGACTCAGCCATACAAATATATGTATCTATTCTAAACTTGGAGAAGGCAATGGCACCCCACTCCAGTACTTTTGCCTGGAAAATCCCATGGACGGAGGAGCCTGGAAGGCTGCAGTCCATGAGGTCGCTAAGAGTCGGACATGACAGAGCGACTTCACTTTCACTTTTCACTTTCACGCATTGGAGAAGGAAATGGCACCCCACTCCAGTGTTCTTGCCTGGAGAATCCCAGGGACGGGGGAGCCTGATGGGCTGCCATCTATGGGGTCGCACAGAGTCAGACACGACTGAAGCAACTTAGCAGCATCAGCATTCTAAACTCGCCTCCCATCCCAGGCTGCCACATATCATTGAGCAGTGTTTCCTGTGCTATATAGTAGGTCCTTGTTGGTTATCCATTTTAAATATAGCAGTGTCCATCCCAAACTCCCTAATGATCCCATCCCCCACTTTGCCCCGCTGCTGCTGCTGCTAAGTCACTTCAGTCATGTCTGACTCTGTGTGACCCCAGAGACGGCAGCCCACCAGGCTCCCCCGTCCCTGGGATTCTCCAGGCAAGAACACTGGAGTGGGTTGCCATTTCCTTCTCCATAGCAACCATAGATTTGTTCTCTAAGTCTCTAAGTCTGTTTCTGTTTTGTAAATAAGTCCATTTGTATCATTCTTTTTTTAGATTCCACATTTTTATAAAGGATGTCTGACTTTACTCATATGACAATCTCCAGGCCCATCCATGTTGCTGCAAATGATGTTATTTCATTTTTTATAATGGCTTGAGTAATATTCCATTGTATATATGTATCACATCTTCTTGACCCTGGGAATCTGTATTTTTAACAGGCCTCTCAGGTAACTCTGATGCAACAGTTCTTACCCTGAGAAACCCCAGGATGGGGGTATTGTGAGAGGACAGATTTTGTAGAGTTTAAACTTTAAACTTTGTAGAGTCACAGGCAAGTCCTCTTAAGAGTAAAGTGTTTGGTAATAGAGTTGGGTCTTGACAAGTGTGGGAAGGATATGATTCACTTGATAGATGAATTTGAGAAGGAATTGATAGGAAATGAATAAAACCTGGCTAAGGGGTAGTCCCACTGACGGCTGGTGGGAATTTGCAGAGGTGCCCAGTAGATGCCACACACATGTGAATCGTGAAATGGTAGGTGGAACAGCAGTCATTCTATAAATGTACTCCAGCGTCAGAGAAGTCTGACTCTTATTTCTGAGAATTTTCTTATAGTTTTTTAAAAAGAAATTATTTACCATCTGGGAAAAAGATCAAGTGGGAGGTATTTTCATGAATGTAACCCAGTGGTGATATCTATGTGTTGCAGGTACCAAGCGCAATGCTCTTCTGGAATCTAAGGGATGCTTTGCCAGCGTAATATCACCTGGCAGAAGGGTCAGTCCCTCCTCTACTGAAACAGGTCTAAGTGTCGGTGGGCCTCTCAGCCCTGGCAGAGGCTTTGTCCACCTAGAGTAAGTAAGGGTCCAGGGAAGAGCCGTAAACATTGGGGTCAATTCTAACCAGGGGACCAATAGTCTGAGAGGGAGTGTGACATGTTTACAAGAGCATGGATTCCGGAGCCAGACTGGGTTGAAATCTCACTCTGTCACTCGGTATCTGTGTGAATTTGGGCAAATTACTTCACCTCCCTGGGCCTCAGCTTTCTTATCTGCAAAAAGTGGGGGCAGGTGGTGGTAATACTTCAGGAGATTGTTGTGAGGATGAAATGAGGTAATGCATATAAAGTGATTAGAAGACTCCTTGGCATAAAACACAGGCTGTGCAAGGGCTCACTATTATGAAGGTGAAATTAAACTATGTATTTTTGGGAATACAAATATACACACACAGGTGGTAAATCTTTTAAAAAATATTTCTTTATGTCATTTTTGGTTTTGGCTGCATTGTGTCTTAGTTGTGGCACATGGGTGTTCGTTGTGGCGTGTGGGCTTACTTGCCCCAGGGCATGTGGGATCTTAGTTTCCTGACCAGGGATCAAACCTGTGTTCCCTGCGTTGAAAGGCAGGTTCTTAACCCCTGGACCAAGTCCTGGTGGTAGACTCTTAAAGAACAGCAAAGAAATGGTTGCCGTAACAGTCAGAGTCAGGATTGTAGTTACCTCTCTGGGAAAGGGACACAGATGGTTTCTGGGGAGTGGGAGGAAAGGGCTGGCCATGCGTTATTTCTTGTCTTGGATTTTGGCTTTATAAGTATTTGTAAAACTGCACTGTTTTATATACTTTGCTCTGTTTGATTTCTTATGATAAAAAGTCTTAAAAAGCTTTTTCTAACAGTTTTTGTTGTAATGAAAGTAATTTAGGGGTTTCCATGGTGGTTCAGTGGTGAAGAATCCTCCTATCAATGCAAGGGACATGGGTTCAATCCCTGGTCCAGGAAGATCCTACATACCAGGGAGCGACTAAACCCTTGCACTACAGCTTCTGAGTCCACATGCTCTAGAGCCCGGGAACTGCAAGTACTGAGCCCGTAAGCCTGTGCTGTGCAACAAGAGAAGTCACCTCAGTGAAGAAGCCACAGCTAGAGAAAAGCCTGTGTAGCAGCGAATACCCAGCACAGCCATAAATACATAATTAAATTAAAAAATAAAGTTATTTAAGTTCATTATAGGAATTTTGAAAATATAAAAAACAACCACCACGGTAATCTCATCATCTCTTAGAGAATTGGTGTCAACTTTTTTTTTATATGCATGAAAGAAAATCTATTTCTTATGCATGGAAATATGTAATTATTTTTCACAATTAAGATCATAGGGTCACTAAGAGGCGAACACGACTGAGCGACTTCACTTTCACTTTTCACTTTCATGCATTGGAGAAGGAAATGGCAACCCACTCCAGTGTTCTTGCCTGGAGAATCCCAGGGGCGGGGGAGCCTGGCGGGCTGCCGTCTATGGGTCGCTCAGGGTCGGACACGACTGAAGCGACTTAGCAGCAGCATCAGCAGCAGCATACTACTTTTTTGCAAAACCTGCTTTTTCCAACTTTGCATTTACCCACTCTTTCACAGTCACCTGTTTATCTGTCCATGTCCTCTTCCCCTTGACCCTAAGCTCCTGAGAGCAGGGACCATTTGGATCCCGTGTCTAGACCAATGCTTGCCACAAAATGTACTCAGATACATGTTTGTTGAGTGAAACAAGTAGGTGGATAGTCCTAAAGTTCTTTTGGAACATTTCCTTTATCTTGGCAATGTTTTCTATGCAGTTAATTCAGCAAACACAAATATATAAAAAGTATTTAGGAGAGACATATATCACCCAGTGTCAAAGTTATCATACATTTGGAACTGGGACGGTGGACTCTGAGTTGTTGGCTTTTTTGCTTTATCTGCACACTACGGAAGTTCAAAGACATTAGTATGGGTATCTTTACTTAAAACTGAAGTTGGGCTATGCAAGACTGTGAGTTATGGGCCCAGGGTTCTTTATGATTTTTAGGTAACATAGTCTAGAGTTAACCTGCAGATCCAGCTCAGCCCCTCTCTAGGGTGTGTGTTGTTAGTTTCTTTGAGGGCTCATTTCCTTTGCAAATGGAAATGATTCTACTGGCCCCACCTATAATAACAGGATTTTTTGTCAGGAGCAAACAAATGATCAACATGAAGTTGGTTTGAAATGATTCCAATATCAGGGTGGCGTAATATTTTGAAAAAAGATCCTATGACTTGATAACAGATAACTCTACCTGAAAGCATTGTCCAAGGCCATCTATCAAATGCTAGACCACTAAGACCAGAAGTGATGGCTTTTTCTGTTGACGCCCACAATAGCTCATTGCAGGCATTTGTAACTGCCAGGAAGTTCCGTACTAAACATAGTGCTCTGTTATTACAGCCATTTCAGTCGAGGCTTGTTTTTGATTATTTCTTTCTCTTTTCTTTATACTGATTGATTTTTTATTTCTGTTGAATGATTTTATTGAACATGCATTTTTTTGGTAGCAGTTTTAGTTGAAGCATAATTCATATACCATGTAATTCACCAGTTTAATAATGCAACCATTATCACAATCCGTTTTAGGACATTTTTATTGCCTCCTTAAAGAAACCTGTTGCCCTCATGTCCCCTATCCCTCCAGCCCTGGATAACCATTAATTTTATCTCTATGGATTTACCTGTTCTGGATATTTCATATAAATGGAATCACCGATATATGGTCTTTGGTGTCTGGCTTCTTTTATTCAGCCTGTTTAGGTGTATGCCAGGAGTAGAATTGCTGGCTTATATGATAATTCTATATTTAACTTTTGGACACCAAACTGCCTTTAAGCATGCATCTTTTGAATATATTTCCATCCCCTCAAATTATAAATAAATAAATTATATGCGCATGGACTTTTATTGAAGAGTAGTCCTAGTTTTCATACGTGAGGGCAATTCTAGTGTAAGAGATGTAAGATCAGGTTGTAACTTCCAATTTAAGCACATCGACATTTTCATCCTTCTGCTTCCTTTCCAGCCCTGCTGCAGAGTTGGATCTGAAATCCTCCTCCTCACATTCTGATCACTCCTCTGAAACTTCACTGCCTGAAGTCCAAAAGGATAAATATCCCCAGGAATTCAGCCTGCTCAAGTTGCAGACAAGTGAGTAGGTTACAGGTCCTCCTCCATGTGCCTCCATGCCCAGGGTCTTTGCAGAAGGCTGCCATACTGTTGGGTGCCATTTGCTGAAGACCCACTAGGTGCCTGGCATTCAACACACTTCATCTCTAATTCTCACAACTCTGCGGGGTAGCTACTGTTATATGTTTTTCAAAATTAAAATGCCTTATAAACATAAAAGTACTATAATAAAATATTAAAATAATAAAGAAGCATGTAGAATATGAAAACCCCTTCCCCAATATTTTCCAATCATCCCCCTATTCTGCTCCATAGCTGTGAAGAGTTTGATATCTATTCTTTGAGAATTTTGAAATGTAAATGTGTATGTATTTGAAATATATATGTACATGTATAAACATATATATGTTTAATATATGTATGTTTGAATATATATATTTATGGATTGTAATATACCACCATATTTTCACTGATAGAAAATAGTACAAAATTATTTTCGAAGTATTGTTTTCACTCAGAGTATAAGTAGATCATGGATTCTTTCTGTGTCAATACATATAGACCTGTGTGGCTGATACAGACCTACCTGTTTTACACAGAAGGAAACTGAGGCTGGAGAGATTCATTCTCCCACACAAGCACACATAGTTAGGAAGTGAAGGGATGGGATTAGAATTCAAACACGCCTGCCTCCAAAGCCTCTGGTCCTTCACAGCCACCAAGGAGACAAGAGTTTCTTAAGCAACCCCAGAGCTGTCAGATCTTTCACCGTTCAAAATCACTTGAGCAGTTTTATAGGAAAAGGGTCAGACGAAGAAACAGAGACCCTGAGAAGTCCATCAACTAGCCTAAGGTCTCAGAGCAGCCCTTCTCCTTGGTCCTAATCACATTGCATCTCTCTGTGTTTCTGTAGCCTGAGCATGTGCCACTGTTGGCTGCCAACACCAGATGCCATCTGGTTAAGATGCCATGGGTGTTCCAGCCCTTACTCTGATGGGCTTTCTATTCCTAGACATTTATTAGAGTGAAGATTGGCTCACAGATGCTTATAAAGCTGTCTCTGAGCTTCCTAACCCATACATCACTTCCAACCATAAAACTGGCTTTATTTTTGAAAGAGAGGGTAAAAAGGAAAAAGAGAAGAGCCCTCTTAGATAGCTTTCTTTCTACTTCCCTTCTTTTGTGCCTAGGCCCATAGAGGTTAACACTGCCCCTGATGTAGAATTACGGAAATACACACATTGATACAGGTCGTATAGCCAGATGGTGCCGGGGGTGGGGGTGGGGCTTCACACCATTTTGTTATCCAGCTCCACTGTGAGGCTGGAGCAGTGCTGATGGAAGCATTTCTGATGTCTTGCAGAAGATGGGCACCGTCCTGAGTGGACATTTTACCCAAGGTTTAGCAGCAACATCCACACCTACCATGTTGGAAAGCAGTGTTTCTTTAACGGGGTCTTCCTCGGCAATAGGAGGTCTCTATCAGAGAGGATAGTGGACAAGAGCCTTGGGAGAAAGAAATGTGGTAACGTTTTCCTCCTGAATCTTCATTGCGCAATGCCCCAGAATACTCGTGAGTTGTCATTCCAGCGGCCCAGCCTTGTGTGGCTGGCGCATACCTGGGGGTCACTGTGTCATCCAGGTGCAGCCAGGAAAATAGGAAAGACAAGGGGATGGTTGGCAGGCTGCACTTTTTGGCAAAGAACTCACACCATATGCTGATCCACATTTTTGTTTTTCTCTGAGTTTCATAAAATGCTAATGTGATATTTAAGTCATCAGATAAGTTCTCTCAGATACTTATTAATAGAAATCTCCATTGAAGTCCGAGGAAAAGAATTCATGTTTCAATTAGATGCTGCTTGTCATATGCGTTTAAATCATACTTTCGATTCTTTACAAGGAAAACATCCTGTAAACCTTAGCTTCAGTGTGTGTTGTTGTTTTGTAGCTGATTTAACGAAAGGTAGATGTGATGAGGAAGTGTATATATGTATCTCCTCAGCTTGTGACTTGGTGAGTTCTCTGTTCCAACTTAGCCATCATAAGTTTATTGAAAAACCCTAAAGAGTTTCTGAATATCAAGGGACCATTTATGGCACACGCTTCTATAGAAGTACCTGTATAGGAGTCAGCAAGTGCTTCAGGGAAGAATAAGATTGCTGTAGTAGAAATACAGGGCTTCCCTGGTAGCTCAGTTGGTAAAGAATCTGCATGCAATGCAGGAGACCCCAGTTCAATTCCTGGGAAGATCCGCTGGAGAAGGGATAGGCTACCCACTCCAGTATTCTTGGCCTTTCCTGGTGGCTCAGCTGGTAAAGAATCCACCTACAGTGCGGGAGACCTGGGTTGGGAAGATCCCCTGGAAAAGGGAAAGGCTACGCACGCCAGTATACAAAGAGAAAGAAATAGAAACTTCTACTCACAGCAGAGACAGGTAGTTTTGAAAACCAAGGCTTTTCCTTGGGTAGGTTAGTTGCTAAGTCATGTCAAACTCTTGTCCAACCCTATGGACTGTAGCTCTCTAGTCTCCTCTGTCCATGGATTTTTTAGGCAAGAATACTGGAGTGGGTTGCCATTTCCTCCTCCAGGGGATCTTCCTGACCCAGGGATTGAACCCATGTCTCCTGCATTGACAGGTGGATTCTTTACCACTGAGCCACCAGGGAAGCCCTTGCATGGATAGAGAATACATCAAAAGCCAAACTATGCTATGCTATGCTAAGTTGCTTCAGTCGTGTCCGACTCTGTGTGACCCCATAGACGGCAGCCCACGAGGCTCCCCCGTCCCTGGGATTCTCCAGGCAAGAACACCGGAGTGGGTTGCCATTTCCTCCTCCAATGCATGAAAGTGAAAAGAGAAAGTGAAGTCGCTCAGACGTGTCCAACTCTTAGTGACCCCATGGAGTGCAGCCTACCAGGCTCCTCCGTCCATGGGATTTTCCAGGCAAGAGTACTGGAGTGGGGTGCCATTGCCTTCTCCTAAAGCCAAACTAGAGGAGGTGAGAAAGTAGTCACTGATAGAGGGACTTTGAGGAGTCCTGTGTCCTACCCGACTCCTGAGATCACAATCTAGTGGCTGAGGGGCCGTGAGTCTAGCCGGGGCTTCTGCCTCACAGGGTGGCGGGGGGAAGACCTTGAGCTTGCAGATGAAGTGGCCTCTCACCTGACTGTGCGCAGAGAGCGATGATAACTCTGGGCAATGTTTGGGGAGAAAGCCCCCTGAGGGTCTCATCCACCCAGGAGATGTGGATGAATAGCAG
The DNA here is from genome assembly GCF_019923935.1 of Bubalus bubalis. Lineage (NCBI taxonomy): Eukaryota > Metazoa > Chordata > Mammalia > Artiodactyla > Bovidae > Bubalus > Bubalus bubalis. The sequence continues at coordinate 34,004,011 of NC_059158.1, read as the reverse complement.
CATTTCTGTGCCTTGTAAAGACTGTGGAGCTTAGGACAGAGAGAAAGAGAGAGAGAGAGAGCAAACGAGCAAGCCAGGGGAGCTGGTTGTATGGCTGGAATGCTGGCAGGCCAACATATGGTGTACTGTTGACCACCAAGCCAGGGGTCATATGGGAATAAATGTGTGTTTCACCTGATGCACGGCAGACAGGGATGGCTTCAGAGGATCAGACTAGATGGCCCATTTTAGTAGACAACAGAAAATAGATACCAGCTCTCAGAGAGCAGCAGGTACCTGTGTGGTTTGCAGATGGTGACCCAGGACCCAAAGCCTTCTCATAGATCCTGATGTCATGTAAGCCTACTGTGCACACTCTTGACTTCTCACTCCTGAGATGCAGTCCTAGGGAGGAAGAGCAAGTATTTATTTAACTGGTTTAAATCTGGAACAACTGAGAAAAACAAAGAAGGGACTAAGTTTAGCTGTCTATTACTTAGGCATGCTTTTGGCCACAAGTAAGAGAAAAATCAAATTATCAGAGACTTAAATTGTAAGATATTTATTAAGTAATTAACAAGAAGCTTTGGTGTCTAAGTGACCTGTATGGTCTTGTTGCCCAATGATCTCATCAAAGACAGGCTCATTTTGGGTTTTTTGATGTATTACCATTCTTCATAATGTTGGATTTTTTGTCTAGATGCTTGTCCCCTTATGGTTATAAGATAACTGTGGTAGTTCTAAGCATCATATTTGTATTCAAGACGTAAAAAAGGAAAATCTCCTGTTGCCTTCCCCTTTTAGAAGGAAGGAAAGTTTTCCCATATGGTCCTTGGGAGACTTCCTTGTCTCACTGGCCAGAATAGGGACAACTGCAAGTATATATTAAAAGTAAATGAGGAGGACTTCCTGGGTCGCTTAGTGGTAAAGAATCCGCCTACTAATGCAGGAGACATGGGTTCCATCCCTGGCCTGGGAAGATCCCACATGCTGCGGAGCAACTAAGCAACTAAGCCTGTGTGCACAGCTATTGAGCTGCAGAGCCCAGGAGCTGAAACAACAGAAGCCCGAGCGCTGCAACTAGAGAAAAGCCTGTGCAGCAACCGAGACCCAGCACAGCCAAAAAGCAAAGTAAACAAGGGACTTTCCTCATGTTCCCAAAGCAGGAGCCGGGGTTCAATCCCTGGTCAGGAAACTAGATCACACATGCTGCAAAAAAGAGTGAAGATTCCCAAGTGCCATGGCCAAGACCTGGCCCAGCCAAATAAATACAAACATAAAAAAAAAACTTTTAAAATAAATAAAACATTTAAAAAGAGTCCTGTTTGTTGGGTGTGAGCAAAGAAGGAGGTTGTGTCCCCAGCTGCATGTCCCTGCTTCTAGTCCCAAGGTACTCTTGCAAGCCAGGATTATTTTCTTAGGAGAGGTGTCTGGCATTGGAGGTGCACATTTAAATGGCCATCCTGTGCCAGCCTGACTCCATGGGAACTCATGTGGTTGGTTTCTTGTTCCTGGGGCATTGGAAGGGGCTGGGTCGGGTGTCAGGGCCTGGGCTGAGTAAGCAGTGTTTACTCAGCATCAGTAGACTTTTTCCTGACTCCTCTTCACCATGAAGGCCACCTCCCACTGCTGCGCCACCTCATTCTTCTTTTTTTTTTTTTTAATTAATTTATTTATTTTTGGCTGTGCTGGGTCTTTATTGCTGCATGAGCTTATCCCTAGTTTCAGTGAGAAGGGGCTAATTTCTAGTTGCAGCACACAGGCTTCTCATTCTGGTGGCTTCTCTTGTGGAGTATGGGCTCTAGGGCTTAAATAGTTGTAGCACATGGGCTCAGTAGTTGTGGCCCCTAGGCTCTAGAGCACAGAATCAATCGTTGTGGCACACGGGCTTAATTGCTCCACAACACGTGGAATCTTCGTGGACCATAGATCGAACCTATGTCCCCTGCATTGGTAGGCAGATTTTATCCCCTGAGCCACCAGGGAAACCCCTGTCCCAGTCTTTGAGACAGAAGGAGGAGCCAGGACCCTTATTAGTTGAGATCCAATCAGAGAGGCAGAGCCCCAATTAAAATGGCCTCTAATCCCTGAAGAATTCAGGGATTCAAAGTGCACTAATGCTTAGGAATGAAAAGATTTCAAGTCAGAGTTTATGCTCATCATTGCAGGTAACTTTTGATTCACCATTCATTTTAAACCAAACCATCCCATCCAAACCTCAGTTATTGTTCTTTCTCAGGGTAAAGTAATCATGACACCTTTAAAAAAATGTCTCAAACATAGGCTCACACTTTAAAAAAGTTTTTTAATCTGTTTTTTAAATTTATTTTTTACTTTTATTTTATTTCAGGCTCACACTTTTCATCTCCTCAAGGTGAAACAATCATAAACAGAACATTTAAGAAACCTATATGTACCTAATGATAAAACACTGAATTATCCTATTTCCATTGTCATGTCAATACTTAGAGCAAATCTGTGGACCATCTTCAGCTCTTTTTATGATTTCGTTTTTAAACACCATTCACAGTTCTTGACCCCAGGAATGGCATCCCAAAGTTAACTCCAGGAGATAATCCATATATGTATCCAGAACAGAGTAAAGGCTTCCACAAAGCAGGATCAACTCTCCCTCCAGTGAATTTTTCAGTGTAAGTGTATGTTAATACTAGCATTATTTAGTGAACTTTAAAGGAATTATATTTCTCTCTGTTACATATAAATTATATTTTGCAAGGGGTGACTCTCAACAAGACATAGTTGGTGAAACTGTCTAAAAAAGTCCACGTCTGTTTCCTTAGCATATGTATATATGCATGTGTGTAACTGAGATCATACACAGGATCTTGACTACTAAAAGGTAGTTGCTAATTTTGTTCCTGTTATTATTACTACAAATATGAAGGCTTCCATTTTCATTCTGAATCACATTGTTGGTTAGTAGGGTTGACTTACACTCGGAACTAAGCATTGATGAGAAAGGGAGGGTCACTAAATTAAAAGAAAAATAGTTGGTGTGGTACATTAAAAATATTTTAGAAAATTAATCACATTCTGAAGAAAACAAAACCACTAATTTGAAAACATACATGCGCCCCAATGTTTATAGCAGCATTATTTACAATAGCCAAGACATGGAAACAACCTCAGCAGATGAATAGATAAACAAGATGTGTGTGTGTGTGTATATATATCTTCCCTGGTGGCTCAGATGGTAAAGCGTCTGCCTATAATGCAGGAGACCTGGGTTCAATCCCTGGGTCAGGAAGATCTCCTGGAGAAGGCAATGGCACCCCACTCCAGTACTCTTGCCTAGAAAATCTCATGGACGGAGGAGCCTGGTAGGCTGCAGTCCATGGGGTCGCTAAGAGTCGGATACGACTGAGCGACTTCACTTTGACTTTTCACTTTCATGCATTGGAGAAAGAAATGGCAACCCACTCCAGTGTTCTTGCCTGGAGAATCCCAGGGACGGTGGAGCCTGGTGGGCTGCTGTCTATGGGGTCGCACAGAGTCGGACACGACTAAAGCAACTTAGCAGCATGGCCCTTAATGGTTTTGAAGCCCATACACGGCAATTAAAACAAGAAAATAAGACATTGTATTGAACACAATGAAGTATTGATATCTTTGCCGTAGAAGCCATACCAATCTGATGGTTGTCTTTTCTGATTTTCAGAGTGCCCTATGAAAAGAAATTTGATACATTTATTCCACTTGAGCCTCTTCCACAAATCCCCAAGTGAGTTATCTCAACATATTTCATATTATCCTACTTTATGAAAATATCAATTATTTATTTTCTCCTATGGAGGAGCTCATAGACACCTGAGGCATAGGGACCTTTTGAATCCTGGCAGTTGGGTGAGGCGGTTTGAATGAAAGGTTCCTGGTTTTGAAGGTCAAGTGTCTATGGAGTCTAGCTGCTGGGCTGCTTACATCTTCAGCAGATATGATTGACAGACTGCCAGATGCCACGTGTTATTATAGGCATGCACCATGAGGGGTTTTATGTGGAGAAACAGTCAGGGTCCTTGCTTTCCAAAACACAAGAGTTTGTTGGGAAAGAAAGACATATACTTAAATAAATGCAGCCAGGGAGGATGGTTAGAGTTTGAAGAGGCAGAGTAAGCTAGTACTTCTGTATTTCAGGAAAGTATTATTCCTCTGATCTTTTCTTTTCTTTTCTTTTTTAAACATATTTGTTTTTATTTATTTGGCTGTGCTGAATCTTTTAGTTACAGCACGCGAGATCTTTAGTTGCTACATGCAAACTCTTAGTTCCAGCTTGTGAAATCTAGTTCCCGGAATCCCTGGTTCAGTTCTCAGGGATTGAACCTGGGACCCCCTGCATTCAGAAGGTGGAGTCCCAGTCACTGGACCACCAGGGAAGTTCTCATTCTTCTGATATAATAGTTTAGCTCTGCTCCATTCTGAACCAAAATATTTTGATATGTAGGTTATCTTTATTTTTTGAAGAATTCTGTCATTCGCACTGATAGTTCTCTTTTGACTAAAAAAATCCTTAATAGGGAGATTTTCTAGATAGGAGAGCTTTTTGGCTTTTATTGTGTAATTCATTCTTACTTGTATTACCTTGTGATCAGAAAATATTGTTTTTATTATTTTTATTTTATGGAACTTATCCAAGTTTTCTTGTGAGCTAATATATATTCAGTTTTGGGACTCTTTCCATTTGCATTTGAAAGTGCATTCTAGGGACTTTCCGGGTGGTCCACTGGTTAAGAATCCACCTTGCAGTGTAGGAGATGTGGGTTTGATGTCTGGTTGGGGAACTAATATCCCACGTAATGTGGAGCAGCTAAGCCCATGAGCTGCAACTAAGACTCAATTCAGCCAAATAAATAAAATAAGTAAATATATATTTTTAAAAAAGAAAGTACATTCTATTTTATCAGGATGCAAATTTAGATACATACCCAGAAGATTTATCTTATTGTTTATTGTTTAGTCCCTATTTTTTCTTACCCATTTTTGTCCACTTGACTGCTCATTTGGTCCACTTGGACTAAGAACTTGTGTGTTAAAATGTCCAGATATTAGTGTGTTTCTGTCTTTATTACTAGTAGCTTTTAGCATTGCAAAAATATCTTTCTTTTTTCTCATTTAATGCATTTTGTCCTGTGTTATACCTAGCCAGATATTAAGATTACAACTCTTACTTTGCTTTGTTTGCATTTGACTAATATGCTTTTGCCCATTCTTAGACTTTCAAATTACTGTGTTTTACGTCTTTCTCTCAGAAATAGAACTGGATTTTTATCCATGAGTCAATTTAAAAAGTAGTTTCTCTAAGAGGTGATTTAGGGTCACTTGCATTTATTGATTTGACAGATTTGATTTAAATTCTGTCAGAATAGTTTGTTGCATGTGTTATGTATATTATATTTACCCTGAGTCTTTCACCGTTTTATTTCAACAAAAGTTAAACAATTATTTCTTTGGATGTTTGGGAATGCTTGTGTTTTTTGTTCTATTGGTTCTTTATGCTGATATCTTCCTATATTGCTTTTTGCCCTGATTTTTTTAGCTGGGCTTCTAGTGGGTTGGCCAAAAGTTTGTTTGGATTTTTACACAAGATACTATGAAAAACCTGAACAAACTTTTTGTCCAACCCAATATTATTGTGTTGTCAGCTTTAAATGATATCCCATCCTGACTTCCCTGGTGGCTCAGACGGTAAAGCATCTGCCTACAGTGCAGGAGACCTGGGTTCAATTCCTGGGTCAGGAAGATCTCCTGGAGAAGGGAATGGCAACCCATTCCAGTATTCTTGCCTCCCCCCCACCAAAAAAGGGGCACAAAGAAATATAAAAAGCTTTCCTCATAGCTCAGTGAGTAAAGAATCTGCCTGCAACGTGGGAGACCTGGATTTGATCCCTGGGTTGGGAATATCCCCTGGAGAAGGAAATGGCAACCCACTCCAGTATTCTTGCCTGGAGAATCCCATGGACAGAGGAGCCTGACGGGCTACAGTCCATGGGATTGCAAGAGTCAGACACAATTTAGCGACTAAACCACCACCACCATCTAGTCCCACATGTGGTAATCCTCTTCTGTCTTCTTACAGGGACTTCCTTACCTTCAGCAGGTTTATCAGGGTGTTTTCTCAATCATAATGCATTTCTCCCCCCAAATATGAAAATTTTAGCAGCTAAAAGCTGAAAGCATTCTTCATCTTCCTGCTCTGACTCATCCCAGGAGCCAGACTTCCCAAGACCTCTTGGATCACACACAGCACAGCCCAACATATGCCCTTTCAAATCTCAACAGACCTGGGAGGATGCCAGGTGTCTGTATTAGCTGAGGTCCCAGCAGAAAGCAAAAGGCATACTTTGCTGGGATTCTGAAGACAGTTTAATGAAAGGACTGTTTACCAATGAGTGAACAGGTTGAGGGAACTCACCTGGGAGGGTGAAGCACCCAGGGACTCCCACCAGTGGGAAGCTCTTAATAACGTCTAGGTCTGAACAGCAGGAGAAGAGCTCCTGGTTCACAGGGCAGTGAGAGAATGGAGAAGGGCTGTTGTAAAGGAGCTGTGGCTGTGGAGAATACAGCCACTCCAGAACTGGGGTACCTCAGGAGACAGGGTGGGAGTCAAGGAGCTCAATAAGACACATCTCAGTCTCTGTCTTTGCACCTTCTGATCTCCTGTGGGTGCTTCCCACTAGCCAAGTCCAACTCAAAGGTGGGGGCATGGAGGAGTCAAGGTGCTGCAGGATACAGGGCTCAGATTCCTGGGCAGAGAGGGACACAAAAGAGACATGGGTTTGGGGAAGGGACAATGACGACAACTAATATGATGGGTTTTTAAAAAAATATTTATTAATTTGGCTGCATCGGGTCTTAGTTGCGGCATGCAAGATCTTTTATTGCGGAGCTCAAGCTTCTCTCTAGTTATGGCGCGCGGCTTCCAGAGCACGCAGGCTCAGTAGTTGTGGCTCGCTAGCTTAGCTGCAAGGCATATGGGATCTTAGTTCTCTGACCTGGATTAGCCCGCGTCCCATGTATTGGAAGACAGATTCTTAACGGCTGGACCACCAGGGAAGTCCCAATACGGTGCTTTACATTGACACCTGGTCTCCAGAATTGGAGGCCTTCTTACTTTTGGAGGATGGAGTACCTTGTCTCCTGAAGGTGTTTGCAAATTTTGCATCAGGCGGACTGAAATGGTGTTGTTCTCGTCCCACAGCTTGCCTTTCTGGGTGAAGGAAAAGGCCAACATGCTGAAGAGTGAGATAAGAGAAGTCGAAGAGCTTGACGATTGGCAGCCAGCGGTCTCCTTGCTACACAGTTTGCTACCTGCTGGTGGGTCAAAGGACTTGCAAAAAATAGCATAACAACTGGAGGCAAGCCCGGAAAAGCAGACTTTTGAGAGGCTTCACAATGGAGAGGAGAGAGGCAGAGCCTCTCCCAGAGTGGATGGTATCCTTTGCCCCGAGGGGGCCCCTGGGCAGATGTCACGACTGTGGGTCGCTGTCAAGTGTATGTTCGAGAACTGGTAGTCTTGTGATGGAGCACAGCCTTTAACTCTGTGCCTCTATCCACAGGTTCTTTGGACTTTCCAAGACAGTCCTGAACAGAAGGTCCAGGAAGCAGGCCCTGACTGGCCCCTGGAGAGCCTTTTCCTGTTGAGTGCTTCTGTTAGTGCAGCTGTTCTAAATCAAATGTTTGACTTGGATGCAAAATCACTGTGTCTTGCCTTTTTAAACGTTGTTATTATTTTTTGGCCGTGCCATGCCATTCGTGGGATCTTAGTTCCCCGACCAGGGACTGAACTCCGGCCCTCGGCAGTGAAAGCTCAGAGTTCTAACCACTGGACCAACAGGGAATTCCCTTCACTGTATTTTGAAAACTTTACTGATAGAAAAGTTTCGAGAATTGTACAACAAACATCTACATATTCTTTACTTAGAATCTACAGTAGTTTACATTTGTGCAAAGGTGTACACATTCTTTTTCTCATATTATTCCTATTGTTATTTTGCTCAGTTATCTGAGAGTAACAGGCATCATAACTCTTTACTCCTACTATTATACTTCAGTATGGTCAATGGTAATTGACTTCTTAATGCTTCTCCGAAGGTCAAGGGTAATCTGGTGGTTCACAAGAACCAGCTCACTGTGCAGGGGTGATGTCTGGGAGTAGCTTCCGAGTGCAGGGCACCCAAGTCCTGGGCCAAGCCCCTGAGAAGAGCAGGGCTTCTGCCTCCATGGAGTCTTTGGACTCATTCCTTCTCCGTTGACCAGCCTCACTCCTCTCTCCCTTGACCTTCTCCCTTGACTCATCCCTTCTCCCTTTGGTCCCCTGCCTTGGCCCCTCTCACATCTTTTTGTCCTGAGACCTTTCTTCCCATTTGGGCCTGAAATGCACTAAAGGAACCCCCTGGCCCCCACATCCCTTGTAGTTAGAAGTTCTGATGCTGATTTAGTGCATCTACTGGCCAAGTTCAAGTGGACTCTGGGGAAAGACTGGGAGCCCACTTGAGATGTCTCATGTTCTTCCAGCACCAGGGAATTCCACAGGGGTTATGGCCTGAGCCTCCCCGGGGGGTGGGGTGGCCATTACTGACTTGAGGCTCCCAAATCTGGACTTTGTAAGAAATCCATGAAAACGAAACATTTTCTGGTGCACATGGAGAAAGCCAGCCTCATATCAAATAAGAAGCCCCAAATCCCAATGGCTTGTTTTCTGAAGAAATGTGTCTGAGTCCAGCAAATACAGAGAGGGTGTGGGAACAGCTTCTAGTGGTGATGGTGTGAGCATGGGTGTGACCATCTGGCTAGAAATGTGTTCTCTTGGCTGAGCGGAGTGTGGGCTGGAGGAAAAAGCTAAGGTTCTCTTGGAAAGAGAGGACAGAAGGAAGGCATGGGGCATAATTATACTAAAAATCACTTACTCTCTATTTGAAATTCAAATTTAACTGGGAACTCTGTATTTTTATTTGCTCTATCTGGAAACACAGAGCAGAGGTGGCACATAGGAGAGGAACTGGAGGGCTGCCTAGAAGATGAAAATGGCAAGACTCTGCGATGACTTGGATACGAGTGGGAGGAAAGTATGACAGAAGGGAAAGTGGCAACAGGTAGATGGTGGTGCTGTTGCCAGGGCAACATGTGGTGTTCTGACCAAATAGTGTCTTCACTCACCTAGAGAGAGATGCTCTCCTGATGGACATGGTCCCGTGGATGCACTACTTGGTGAGCAGTGTGCAAATTAGATTTTAGCCTCTATGTGTCGCTTATGCAAAGAACCACTAACACGACCATACATGCCAGCCCTGTGCTATCCCCTGAAATAAGGAATATTGGAGAAGTATAGGTTTTCTAGAGGGAGCTCAATTTTTTTTTTTTTTTTTTGGCTCCACCATGCAGCTTGTGGGATCTTAGTTCCTGGATTGAACCCAGGCCCTCGGCAGTGAAAGCAGGGAGTCCTAACCACTGGACCACCAGGGCTTTCACAGGAGCTCAGTTTTTGCAAGTTGAATTTGAGAAACCTGTGACACGCCCAAGTGAAACTGTTCAGGATGTAACTGGGCATATGAGTTTGGGATCTGGTATATGAGTGTGGAAAAAAAAACAGTCTCCTGTGAGAAATGTAAATCTGAAGCTTATGCCTTGTGGATGCAGGGTTAGATGTAAATTATCTGATTGGAATATTAATCCCAAACTGGGAAATGAGCTCGAAAAGACTCTTGAACCTCTGGGGACTGAGAATGAGAGTATTCTCTTTGGGAAGACTTCCCCACCCCAGGATACCCCAGAAATAACAATCATGAAGATGAGTATCTGAGAAAAAAATTACAAGCTACAACTGATACACCACAAGGGAGTATTGGTAGGTGAAACTCAAGCCAATTTAGATGATTAACCATGGTTAACATTATGGTATGGATTACTAGCATTTGGGGTGCATGGAATTCTATTTTGTAGTAAGTGGACACCCAGGGAGGAGCTTATGGGTGGCAATCTGGTAGATGGAGGGCAGGGCTGGAGGACCAGTCTTGAAATTATATTTGCAGAGCATCAGAGTATTTCTACTTAAATTCCATGTCCTTATTTGGGGAGATGATGAAGATGATGCGGGTGGCTACCCCTAGCCTCTTGCCATGCCTTGGTGTTGTCCCAGGCTTTTGACCCTAATTTTAGCCCTTTCTTGCAGTTTCTTGATGGTAAAAAAGGGGATATTAGAATTTCACTGGGACATACATGCACTCAAGGGTGAGTTGGGGAACTTTTAATAGGGCTTCTCTGTCCTGGTGGGCAGGTTGTACAACACATGTCCCTAAGGGGGTGCAATTTGTGTCACAGATGTGGACGATCTAATTTTCTTATTGTAAGTGTCCTGTTCTCCAAACATCAGTAGTTTGTTGACAGTTTTCCACCAGGTGTCAATTAAAGTGCCTGCAGGAAGGGGCACCTTTTTCTAGTTGGTAAAAAGCTGACATAGAGGGTAAAGGTGGTCCTGAGTGGGAAGAAGAAGGCTCTTGTGATGTTAGATCTGAAATGGCTTTTGAGAGAGGATAGGTTCAACTCTGGATATGCTAGGAATCTGGCTTATAAATAACAGAAACCCAACTATAACTGGCTAAAGCCAAAAGGGGTAGTAATCATTAGAACTCAAGGGCAGGGATGCACCGCGGACTAAGGAACAGGTTGCATCCAGGAACAGCGGCCCAGCCAAGACCTACCTCTGTCTTTCTATACTCTCCTTTCTGCTTCTCTCAATGCACCTGGGACCCACTTTCCCCCTCTTCTTAGTCTACATTGTACAAAACATGGTGGCAGACAACTCCAGGGTGTCACATGTTAGAGGTTCATTGGCCAGCAGCGAGACCCAGCTCTTCTAGGTTCTTGTCGAAATTCCTTGGGGAGGAGACTTAACTGGCTCAGCTTTGATCAAACCAATCAGCCAATGTGTCTGTGTGAGAGAGAGACAAACTGTAACCTCTGCAACTGAGTGGATATTGGGGCTGGGGTGGGCAGGAAGTAATGGTCACGCATCCTACAGAAGAGCCCTGCAAACAGAGGTCCAGAGGCAGAAAATGGGTTGTCACCAGTCACAGAGCCAGCTGACAGCAGAGACAGGAGTGGACTGACATCTTACACCGCAAACAGCAAAGTCTGTGTGTTCTTCATAATCTGACACTGTGTCCTCTTAACAAAGCAGTGATTTTATTAATACAATTTCCCATTTCATGGCAAAAAAATATAATCAGAAAGTTCTGTAGCTTTTTCAGAAGAGGCAAAGGGAAAAATGAAGAAGTATAAAGAGAAACACGTTAGTTAAGTACTTAGGGTGTACCCCAGTCCTCTGAATATTTTCGTCCCTTCCAGGACTAGCTCCAAAGAGATGTTTTTGAATGGAGAAGGAAACCAAGTGAGGTGGAATTCCAGTTTGGCAATCCCTATCTTACTGGGTTTTTGGTCTCAACTAATTTTCCCTTCAGATTTATGAGATACGAACTATTAACTCCACTTTTCAAATCCGAATACTGAGATTCAGTATGATTATTACTCAAGCTGATGAAGGAACCAAGATTTCAACCCCGATCAAGTTTGCCTAATACCAGCGCCTATCAACTGTAGCTCTCTGCTATTAATATTAACCGACGTAGACTGAAGACCAATAAATGGAAAACTCTGACATGACTGTTTCTGGGACAATCTCTGATCACTTGGGCTCGCGCTTCTCGTAGTAACAGTTGCCATTTTTGTGAGCACTTCTTTTGTATCAGATACTACGATGGATTTACGATCTCTTTTAATCCTTGGTAGTTACTCAGTCGTGTGCCACTCTGAGACCCCATGGACTATATCCCGCCAGGCTCCTCTGTCTACGGAATTCTCCAGCCAAGAATACTGGAGTGGGTGGCCATTTCCTTCTCCAGAGGATCTTTTCCATTCAGGTATCGAACCCGGGTCTTCCGCATTGCAGACAGATTCTTTCACCATCTGAGCCTGCAGGGAAACCCCTATTTAAATCTTTAGGACAACTCTATGAAGTTGGCACTATTATTATCTTTATTTTGCAGGTTAGGAAATTTAGGCTTAAATAAGCTATTGCCTTTCCCTGAATATTTTTGAATAAATTCCTGTTCGTTAAATGCTTAATAAAGTGCTAAATTAATAAATTATCGACGCTATTTTTAGACCAGCTGAGCTTAAACCCCACAGGCGAGACGTTCCCATTCTTTGCCACAACGTGACGTCACGACCAATCTCAGGACTGCATTCCCAGCCAAGAGTCTCCGCCGACATCTCGCGAAAGCCGTGGTTTCTTCCAACCTATTTTGGGCATGCGCGCGGCTTCGAGTACTTTGGCTAGAGTGGTTTGATGGTTTTCCGTCAGTCTTCCTAGAGTAGAGCTTTACCATCGAGGCACTTACTTCCTTCCAGTCACTCCAGTTCTCGCGAGACTTGCTACTCCTGCTCTTTCCCCACTCCGCCCCCGCGCTTGCGCAGAGCTCTTCAAAGCAGAAGGTCGCGCTTGGAGGAAGTGGCGGCTTTGGGTCCCGTGGCCGCTGCGCTGTTACTACTTCTCGGAAGCTCCGCTCGGCCGCTTGCCGAGACACCCCGCCGCCAAGATGCCTCGAATTATGATCAAGGGGGGCGTGTGGAGGAATACCGAGGTAAGTCCCCTTTTCCCGCCGTCCGCTGCCCTCCGCCCCTCCGGCTGCGGGTGCGCACGCGCGCAGAGGTCCGGGAGGCGGAGATGATGCCTTCGGGGTCTGCGTGGGGGGTGGTGCGGGGCCTTTACCCTGTGCCTGGTCCTCGGTTATCTGACCATCTCAAGGACAGGGACCGTGATTTAACCGCTTGATTACCTGCTGGGCACTCGTTAGGCCCTCAGTGAACATTTATTGAACTGACGCGTCCTCCGCCGTGGTGGAACTCACAGTGGGAGGGGGACGCAGGACAATCGCGATAGTCGGTCTTCTAAAGCACCCCCCCCCCCCACCCCGGTTCCTCATCCCAGGCACCGCGACTCTCTCTGCTATTCAAAAATGAAGAGGTGCTGTGGCCACAACTTTGTTCTTTCCTTGACTTCCTTGCAGAGGGGAAGCAGTTTGAGTGCCAGGTCCTAAGTACCCGGTTGTGTCCGCGTCCCCGCGGTCATCTGTTACCACGGCGTAACTTGTCCGCCCTCCCGTCACCCAAGGCCTGTCTCTTCCGCTTCATCTTGGATAGAAGCCAGATAGGCCTACCGTAGACACATTTGCTTCCAGAAATGTAGTGGATCGTGCCTTTGGTGAACCAAAGAACAGTAGAGGAGTAAAATAGAAACAAGGTTTTAGTGCAGTTTCTGTTTATAGTGCACTGAACTTGTCAGTTTCCCTAGCACACTGTCTTTTTACATCTTGCACCTTCTTGGAATATCCTCCTACTGCTTTGCATCTTTCTGACCTTCCTTCAAAAACAGTTTAGAAACTCTTCTGGAATTTTTGCCTGGTCATCCGGTAAAAAGTAGTTGCACCCGCAGTGGTCCCTGGACACCTCTTTCATCCATTTGTTATGGTTTGCTTTTTTTTGCAAGCATCACATCCTGTGTGATGCTGGGATTGTTAACCTCTCAGAGACTCAGTTTTCTAATGGCGATGATAATAATACTTATCTCTCGGAATTAAATGAGTCACTACATTTGGAATATTTAGAACAGAGTCTGGCACGTAGTAATCTTTCAGAAAGTACTAGCGTTGTTTCTTTTCCCCAGTAGACAGCACTGCAAGTGGGCAGGATCAGATATTGCTATTTTTAGGACCCCGGACAGTGCCAAACAAAGTTTGCTTGGGAAATTTTGCTGAATGGATCTAGCAGGGTGGATAACTGTAGTATATACTTAGTTGAAGATGTGATTAAGTATAGCAGTACTGCAACAAAGTTACAAATTGAGTGAGTGAGAACCTTGCCTCACAGCGTGCACAGAGGGGACCAGGCTGTTTCAGTTGGAGAAGAGATGACTTCTGAGGGAGGGACAGATGTACCAAATCAAGTAACAGCAGGATTCTGATGCTGTGGCCAAAGCCCTGCAGTCCTTGAGTCTCAGATGTTAGGGGTGTGGAGTGGCGGGGAGTGGCTAACATATGAGGCATATAGCTCAAGTTCATTGTGGGGAAAAAAGCCTAAAAGTAAAATGCCCTGAGTGTATGGCTCTGATATTCTTGGTGTCTTTGGTTTAGCCTGACAGGCTCCCTTGGGATTGGCAAATTCCTTATTGGAATGGGTGCCCTGGTGAAATATGAAATAGTATCTAGAGACTGGGGGAAACTAGAGGCAGAGTTGATTGGTGACTTAGGGGAGACATACTTAATTCTTAGGTTAGACCTGAGATATGGATTCTTAGGTCAGAGTGGGGGCTGTGGGACTGGAGAGAAAATGCTGTTCATAAACTGGGAAGCCTGAATTGGAAATTGGATTCACTTGAGTCGTGACTTTTTGAGGGCTGGATGTGTCCTGTTTTATCTTGTTTCCTCAAGTATTGATACACAAGACCCGATACAAGGCTGGTGTTTGGGCAGTATTTTTTGAGTGAATCAGTAAATGAATGAGCCATAATCTTTTTAAGAGACTAACATCCACACATTGGAGAATCCTTTTTAAAATCTCTGTCAAGTAGGGTTTCTCACATTGCGCTGTACCCACTCCCGATTTTTGGACGGGATTGGGGGAGGGGTTGTGTGTAAGGGAGGGTAGGATGTCCTTCTAAGGGAGTTCTTAATTTCTTTCATTTTGTTGATTCTGGGTTGCTGTTTTTTTAAAATTTTTATTATTGTAATGAAGTTTTATACTTTCATTTTATTTTTTTTTAAATTTTATTTTACTTTTAAACTTTACATAATTGTATTAGTTTTGCCAAATATCAAAATGAATCCGCCACAGGTATACATGTGTTCCCCATCCTGAACCCTCCTCCCTCCTCCCTCCCCATTCCATCCCTCTGGGTCGTCCTATACCTTCATTTTAAATTTAGGATATACGTGCGTGTTTATATCTCTTTCTCCCTAGCACAACCCAGTTAAGAGTTAATTTAAATCTTGTCTTTTCTCACTTGGAGTTTTGTGAATGAATGCATTGTTTTTCCTTTGAAAAATTTTAGGATGAAATTCTGAAAGCAGCGGTGATGAAATATGGGAAAAACCAGTGGTCTAGGATTGCCTCACTGCTGCATAGAAAGTCAGCAAAGCAGTGCAAAGCCAGATGGTATGTATCAGCTAATGAGTGGAAAACACAAAATGACCTTCATTATGATGAGGAAAATGTCATTTCTTTGAACCTTACCAAAGAAAAGCAGGCACTGTGATGTAACAGAAAGTAGGGAGTGGGAGTTGGGAATTTCAGTGTAAGAATTAGCTGTCTTTTGCTTCCTATGTGGCCTTAGGCAAGCCATTTTCTCTCCCCTCTCTCCTGCCATTATTGTCTTCCAGTGGTGTGACTCTTGGCCCTAACTCATGGAGATGTGAGGCTCAAATGAGTTAATGTTGTTTGAGAATGCCTTTGTAAAGCATGAAATAAAACTAATTTTGGGTACAGATGGACCCCAGCTTATAAAAGGATTGTATTCCAAAAGTTTGTAAATTTATTGTCTTAGAACTTACTTTCCCAAAGAAATACATGAGAAATGTTGGTTATTTTTCTAAGCAAGCTTTCAGTAGTTGAGTTTCCTCATTAATGGTTGAAACATTACATATTTGGTTCCCCAGAATATAATATACCCCAACATTACATCTGTGGTTAAAGGCAGTGGACACATTAAGTTCTTTACATGTGTTTTTGGCATGAGTGACCTGGCCCCAGCACTGACCCATGTGGTACTAGGATCATATTTTGGATTGTATAAGGTGACCTAATTTCCTGGGCACCTGCGTAGGGGAAAGGATCAGAACATAGAGACTGGCCCACAATGAGGAAGATGGTCCTCAGCCTGTGTAAATGGTTCTGATTTTTGCTTCTCTTAAGTGGAGCTAAGCTCCAGTTCCTACCCCCATGTTTGGTGGGTATATATATTGTTTGCAGGCTTCTCCAGCTAAGTGGACTGGATGGAAAAGTTGGGTCAGGTGGGGCATTAGGAAAGACAGCTATGACGATAGTGGTTTTACTTAAACTTACCACACAAAAACATACAGTGTTGAAAAGTGTTTAGTGAGTATAAGTCAAATGCTTCAGAAATAAGCAAAGGTGGTGTGAGAAATCAAAACATGAGAAAGTACTATAAAAACTGGAAGCACTATGAAAATATGAGGTAATTTTATCTTATTTGCAAATAATTTCAATACCTCTAATAAAGTGTAAGGTGAATGACAGCAGTTGATAGTTGAAAAGGAAGGCATATTATGTTTCAGTCAGGTTACCTTTTTAAAGCATTACTAACCTTGCATAGTTAAAATATAGTAGAATTTAGTGAAATAGGGTATTTGGAATGGAATAAGTTTAACCAAATAGGGAATAGTCTGTTGTAAATAAGAACAGCTTTTGTGATTGAAGGATGAGCGTTAGCTTGCATTTTTCGAATGCCAGAAGTTAGTATGTCTAAAATGTAAATATTCATGCTGGGTGACTGATTAAGGTATGAGGTGATGTCTTTTAAATAGGTATGAGTGGCTGGATCCAAGCATTAAGAAAACAGAATGGTCCAGAGAAGAAGAGGAAAAACTCTTGCACTTGGCCAAGTTGATGCCGACTCAGTGGAGGACCATCGCTCCAATCATTGGCAGAACAGCCGCCCAGTGTTTGGAACACTATGAATTTCTTCTGTAAGTGAACCTCCAAAAATGGTACTAAAATGTGTGTATATCTTCTGAATGAGGCGGAATAAACTCTTAGCATTTTCTATCTTTAAACATTAGTTGACGATCTGAATAAAGCCAGAGGAGCTAAAGCTATTGGATAGTATATTCCAGATCTCATGTGGTTGATCAAGATTATGTCTCCAGTTATATACTTTTTAAAAGAATAATTTAAACATATTACACAAATCATACATGTTCATAGAAAATAGGGGAAAAAATAAAAAAGCAAATAAAAATCACCCATAATTACACTGCTGAGGGTTAACCATTGGAACATGTGAGTTGTTCCACTAAAAGCTTTTTTGTGTAGCTCTGCTGCATTTGTGATTTAGGAAACCTCTTTGAAACAGCTATTTCATGGTGAATGGAACCACTGAAATTAGAAATTTAAAACCATCTCTTTTAGGTGAAGCAACAGTAAGAAATGCTTTATTTTGTTATGCCCATCCATTGGGTTTTTGAAAGAAAGAATTTTAGCACTAGGGAACCTGATATTTCTAAGACTGAATAGTGTGGTGGTGTGGTTAATTACTCTGGGTTCATTTCTAGGGATAAAGCTGCCCAGAGAGACAATGAAGAGGAAACAACAGATGATCCACGAAAGCTTAAGCCTGGAGAAATAGATCCAAATCCAGAAACAAAGCCAGCACGGCCTGATCCGATTGACATGGATGAGGGCAAGTGTACTTTTGTGAGGAATTTATTTCTTTGGTAACTATAGACTCCTCAGGCTTTCTTTTACCTCTGAGTTCTTTTCCAGACTTCTCCAACTTTTTAGAACTGAGGTTCTGTCTGCAGTTGTTACTCTCAGTCTCCTTCCAAATGCGTCCAGCCTTCTGTTGTAGGGTAATTGCTTTTTTTGGACGCTGTCCCTTTATCTTTAATGTTTCAGTTCACTTAGTTAAGCAGTGTGGTATTCCTGGACATTTCCTGGTGGCCAGAGGTGAGCTCTTTAGGACTCCGTTGTCATTCCTCTTCTGAGGGATGAGAAGTCTGGATTCGGGATCCAGTGCTCCTATTAACTGCTTTTTTGACTTTGGACAAGTAGTTTGGGTTTCGTAGTTTGGGTTTCGTGAAAAGGCAGCACTGTAGTACCATGAGGGAGACTTATGATGGCTTTTTGAGACATTGAAGCAGGAATCAGAGAAACTAGACTTTAGCTTAGTGCCATATCTGCCAAGTATTAAGCTCTTTGACTTTGGGTGAGTCATATAATCTCTCTCAGAACTCTGGTTCTGTTTCCTGTCAGATGTAGAGTAAGAGTGTCTATCTTACTTCCCAGGGTAGTTGTGAGCGTTCAGTGAATATCTGTCAAGTTTTTAATTTAAAAACTTGAAGGTGGTGGTTCCCAAAGGCAGACGGGGGCTGGGCTGGCTGCATCACTGTCAGATGGCGAACATTAAGAAATGCAGGCACCAGGGCCTCCCCAGGAGATCTGACACTAAACTGGGGAAGGGGGATGGAGGGTAGGGTAATCCTGGAGTCTGAGATTTTCTTTTTTTTAAAGTTCCCTTGTGATTTCATTGGACACCCTTGTATAGGAATTGCTCCAAGGGATCAGTAATGAACTCTATTCTACTCTGGGGAACTATGGAAAATGTACTGGAGAAGAGAAATAGTTCTGAGGGAGAAAAATCAAGGAAAAATGATAATGAAGATTATCAGTTCCCTTAAAATTAAATAATAGCCCTTATAATATTTCACAGTTTGTGCTGTGCCAGATAGTTGATGATAATGAATGACATGATAATTATAGCCATTATTCAATGAATATTTGCTGGATGCTTTACCTAGTTCATTTTGGTTAGTTCTTCTCAACATCTCTGTAAAGTAGAAATTGTTATTCCCATTTTGTAAATGGTGAGATGTTGTTATCTCAGAGTCACATAACCAGTGAGTCATGGGCATGATTTTTAACTTAGATACCTCTGACTTCAAAACCCAAGCTGTTTCCTTTATGCTGCACCAAATAATGATTATATTGATGGGTTTTCTCATCTTAGGCACTAGGCTACATCTCTCACCTTGCTTCTGTTGGAGAAGAAGTTAATTTTCTTTTTATTTTTGCAGATGAATTGGAGATGCTTTCTGAAGCTAGAGCCCGCCTGGCTAATACTCAGGGAAAGAAAGCCAAGAGGAAAGCAAGAGAGAAACAGCTGGAAGAAGCAAGGTATGGTTGTTTCCATCCATAGTTGACCAGTTAGTCTCTGCATCCTTAGGTCCAGTAAAACTTCATCAACCCTGTTTGGTGAATGGCAATTGGAGTTGTCTCATTCCAGTTTTGGTAATAGTGCTTAACTTCCTTATTACTTTGGAAGAGTCTTTTATATATCTTTCTAACCATTTGAGAGTAGTTATAGAAAAAATACATTTAAAAGATCAGTTATTTTTAATTTTGCCTGCTCTGGGTCTTCGTTGCTGCGAGGGCTTTTCTCTAGTTGTGGCGAGCGGGGGCTACTCTAGTTGCCGTGCATAGGCTTCTCATTGCAGTGGCTTCTGTTGTGGAGCACAGGTTCTAGGGCGTGTGGGCTTCGGTAGTTGTGGCTCCCAGGCTCTAAAGCACAGGTTCAGCACTTGTGGCACATGGGCTTAGTTGCTCCGTGGCATGTTGAGTCCTACCGGACCAGGGATCATACCTGTGTCTCCTGCATTGGTAGGCAGATTCTTTACTACTGAGCCCCCAGGGAAGCCTCAAAATACATGTTTAAAAAAAATTTTATAAGATGTGGCAGAAGTAATGCCCAGGTATAGACATACGTATATGTCTTGTTGTGGTGTATTCTGTTAGCATAGGAGAGCTTCATTTGTTGTAGCCATCTTGGTGTCAGATGGCTGGAGGTCACACTGGGCTCTGTGACTTGGGCATGACTGCCATTAGTTACTCTCGTTGATTAGCGCTGGGAAGGCACCGGCTGTGAAATAGGAAGTCCGTCTGAACATGGAGGGAGTAAATGAGCCTTGAACCACATTTTAGGCTGTCATAGGAATTTTTATTTAAAAAATGAGGGAAGTTAAATACTGCCCTCTGCTCAAGGTTTTCTCCACTTTCCTCTTCTTTTTGGTTAGATCCATTATTGACATTAGGAATATTGACCATTATTCCTAATGGTCTAGAAGCCAAGATGAAGTGGGTAAAGGGAAAAACCTGAACTTTATGAAAGCTTATTAAGATTTTGGAATTCAGGCATTGAAGTAACCTCCCCAGCCTCCATAACTGCCTTTTTGGTCCTTAAGCTGGGAACTACTTCCTGACCTGATGACTAGCATTGTGCTGATGGTTTCCTCAGCAATGACCGTGAAGTATCAGGTCCTGGGATGAAGGATTCTTTCCTGCCAGAGGATGCTTTTTGGCATAGCTGACCAAGCACTAGCCCAGAGTAGTGATTTGTGATGGGAGTATGATTGACCTGGGACAGTAAACAGAAACTAAGAGGAGGTGCTACGTTTTCTGCCCAGGCTCAGTCACCTTTCTATTTTGCTCACTATTTAGGGATGAGTAATGTGAGTAAGGTTACAAAAAATTGATTTTCCGCTTTTGTCCGTGGTGGTTTGGGGACTAAGTTTTTTGAGCCTTTGAACCTTGTGAGTTTGACCACCATGTGAGTTGGATCACCTTGTGAATTGTCCACTGGACAACCAGCAAAAGGCCCCCCACCCCCTTCCACTCTCTTGACTGCTTGTTTACTCATTAGTGACTAGCAGGCAGGGTTATTGTAGGGAAGTCTGTTCTCCCCTTTCCTTCCCCAGAAATGTGAAGCCTTTGATGGTGGTCTTTGTGGGGGCAGTCTTGGGTGTGGCTCTAGTCGCCTGGGGATGAGGTGATTTTGACCAGACTTGCTTTGACAGTTTTCCCTGGGTACACCTAGCTGTTAGACTCTACTGACTGCCAGCTTATTGCTGTATTGTTTTCAGCAATGTCTTGAGGCATAAATTGCTCCACAAACTGATCCAAGTAAACTTTGGCTCCTTTGAAGGGATGGTTTCTGAGGTCAGTGTTTGATATTTGTTCTCATCCGAGGAAGGCTTCTCCCACTTTTCGAAAGGGATTGATTCTGGCAGACTGTAGTAGGCCTGCAGTTTAGTTGTATCTCCAAAGAATCTATCAGATATCAGTTGCCTTTTCATCACAACTTGTACTGTTTTTGAGAGTGCCCTGAGGCCTGAGCCTCTCCATTTCCTGTTGCAAATGAAAGTCAGTTTCTTTGGGGAGAGCTTGGAATTCTCTATTCTGTCCCATAGGCTCTGATGTACTTGTTCCTGCATGACGCCCACTTTAGAAGCTGGGTGCTCAGTGTCAGGGGTGGGGTGGGCAGCCGCCCCACATCTCCTTGGCTTGCCTCCCCTGTCGTGGAACCCTCATGCCACAGGCCCAGGCGAGGACTCTTGTGGTGCCAGTATTCTCAGCAGCGCTGGGCCCAAAGTAGAGCCTCTGGGCAGAAGGAAGCCTCTCCTTGTCAGTGCCTGTGTCTGGGCTTAGCCTCTGCAGTGGTTCCCTGGAGGCAGGGAACACTTAGTGACTGAATAGCAACGATTTATTAGGTATGCAGAAATGGTACTTGATTTAATTTATGATTCTTTAATTTTTAAAGTACACTTTGTCATTTTCAGTTCAGTTCAGTTCAGTCGCTCAGTCACGTCCGACTCTTTGTGATCCCATGAACCACAGCATGGCAGGCCTTCCTGTCCATCACAAACTCCAGGAGTCCACCTAAACCCATGTCCATTGAGTCGATGATGCCATCCAACCATCTCCCCCTTTTCCTCCTGCCCCCAATCTTTCCCAGCATCAGGGTCTTTTCAAATGAGTCAGCTCTTCGCCTCAGGTGGCCACAGTATTGGAGTTTCAGCTTCAACATCAGTCCTTCCAGTGAACACCCAGGACTGATCTCCTTTAGGATGGACTGGTTTGATCTCCTTGCAGTCCAAGGGACTCAAGAGTCTTCTCCAACACCACAGTTCAAAAGCGCCAATTCTTTGGTGCTCAGCTTTCTTTATAGTCTAACTCTCACATCCATACATGACCACTGGAAAAACCATAGCCTTGACTAGATGGACCTTTGTCAGCAAAGTAATGTCTCTGCTTTTTAATATGCTGTCTAAGTTGGTCATAACTTTCCTTCCAAGGAGTAAGCGTCTTTTAATTTCATGGGTGCAATCACCATCTGCAGCAATTTTGGAACCCAGGAAAAAAAAAAGTCAGCCACTGTTTTCCCGTCTATTTGCCATGAAGTGATGGACCGGGTGCCATGATCTTAGTTTTCTGAATGTTGAGCTTTAAGCCAACTTTTTCATTCTCCTCTTTCACTTTCATCAAGAGGCTCTTTAGTTCTTCTTCACTTTCTTCCATAAGAGTGGTATCATCTGCATATCTGAGGTTATTGATATTTCTCCCCACAATCTTGATTCCAGCTTGTGCTTCCTCCAGCCCAGCGTTTCTCATGATGTACTCTGCATATAAGTTAAGTAAGCAGGGTGACAATACACAGCCTTGACGTACTCCTTTTCCTATTTGGAACCAGTCTGTTGTTCCATGTCCAGTTCTAACTGTTGCTTCCTGACCTGCATACAGGTTTCTCAAGAGGCAGGTCAGGTGGTCTGGTATTTCCATCTCTTTCAGAATTTTCCACAGTTTATTGTGATCCACACAGTCAGAGGCTTTGGCATAGTCAACAAAGCAGAAATAGATATTTTTCTGGAACTCTTGCTTTTTCGATGATCCAGCGGATGTTGGCAATTTGATTTCTGGTTCTTCTGCCTTTTCTAAAACCAGCTTGAGCATCTGGAAGTTCACGGTTCACGTATTGCTGAAGCCTGGCTTGGAGAATTTTGAGCATTACTTTACTAGTGTGTGAGATGAGTGCAATTGTGCGGTAGTTTGAGCATTCGTTATTTTAGCTGTTTGCATTTTTCCTTAGTGAACTGTCTTTCCTTCTGCTTTATTCCCTTGAGATGCATTTAAAAAAAACTTGCCTGGATTCTTTATATCTAACCATTCCTAATTGCAATTTTTTTTCCTACTATTTACCTTTTGATACTGTTTTATGATTTTAAAAGTAGTGCTACAGAGATATAAAATTTAAAATTCAAAGCTGTTGATTTTTTTCTTTGCCCATCATTTCATTGATATTAAGTGAGTATATTCCCATCCAGAGGTTAGATACATATTTACTTATAGTTCCTTCTGGTTTTTCTCTTTGCTCTAGTATATATATGTACCTTTAAATCAGAACTGGAGTTGATTTTGGTGCATGGTGTGAGGTGAGGATTTAAGTAAATATTTCTTCCCCAAATGACTAGACAGCTTTCTTAGCTCTGTTGGATGAGCCATCGCCTCCCCATGGTGTATGATTTTCAAGGTGATCTTTTGTTCTTTTGCTTCAGGCGTCTTGCTGCCCTCCAAAAGAGAAGAGAACTTCGAGCAGCTGGCATAGAAATTCAGAAGAAAAGAAAAAAGAAAAGAGGAGTTGATTATAATGCTGAAATTCCATTTGAAAAAAAGCCTGCTCTTGGTTTCTATGATACTTCTGAGGAAAACTACCAGACTCTTGATGCTGATTTCAGAAAGTTAAGACAACAGGATCTTGATGGGGAGCTGAGATCGTAAGTTGCCTTTCTGGGTTTTTTTTCCTTTCTGGTTTTATAAATGGAAAAGTATAGTAGGAATTTTATGGAGGGCCAGATATTATCCTTGTCAGAGCCAGATTTTTCTTAGCACAATGTGGCTTACATAATGCTTTTACTTATTTAATGGATTCACCTTTTTGAGAAAACCAGTGACTCTCGCTGTAATGTTTTTAGCACAGAATACTGTTTGCATTTCTTGAAATGTCAGCATTTGGCTGTTAGTGAACTGTCTGTTCACTGAGTCACAGACTTAACATTTGGAAACAGGTTAGTTATTTCACTAATGGCCTGAAGGATTATGTCAAAAATCTGGTCTGCCTTTTTTTTTTCCATAGTGAAAATTTTATCTTGTTTTTCTTAAAATGAAATTAAAAGGAAGAAATGACCATTACCAGTTCATTCTTAAATCTTTTCATCTAATGGGGATCAGTGTGTATTTTTATCAGATGCCTTAGGATGCAAAGGCTTTTGCTTATTTATAGGGATTTTTAGAGTTTCTTTAAATCTTATATCTGAATGTTGTGGAAAAAACCTTTTATGCTTATCAAAGATTTTTAGTTTTCCACTCCCCCAGTGGCCTTCTATATTTCTCTTGACATGAATTGTTAGTAAACCACAGATGTCAGCCAGTGTGGATCAGCATTTTCTTGAATGTACTCCGTTGTATTTGTTTTTCAGATTAGAACCTTGTTTTAGGTAGTCTCTACAGATAAAAAGGTTGAAGAAAAAAAAAGTCATTTGGATGGAGTACACTAGGTAGAGGAGAAGGGTGACATGAAGAGGGGAAGGAAGCATTCCTGGTCCTTTGGAAAATGACCTTGGGCCTGGCACTAGAGCCTAACAACTCTGTGATGTCATTCATGAGAACTTAACTATCCTTTAAAAAAAATGATGTCAAACAATTGAAGATTAGTTTTAAAGGAAAATTTAAAACCAGTGTTTTAATTTTGTTCCCTTCGTTTGTTTCCCTTTTTGTATACTTTATCATTTTTGTAGTACAGACACATATTTTTGTATGAAAGTAGTCATGATATAGAAGTAATTTTATGGTTTTCTTTTCATGTTATTATGTAACATTTTGCTTATCATCGTAGTCTTTATAGTTACATAGTTACATTAAAACTATGTAACTATAAAGACTACAATAAGCAAAATGTTACATATAACATGAAAAGAAAACCAAAGGCGATGGCACCCCACTCCAGTACTCTTGCCTGGAAAATCCCATGGACAGAGGAGCCTGGAAGGCTGTAGTCCATGGGGTCGCAAAGAGTCGGACATGACTGAGCGACTTCACTTTCACTTTTCACTTTCATGCATTGGAGAAAGAAATGGCAGCCCACTCCAGTGTTCTTGCCTGGAGAATTCCAGGGACGGCAGAGCCTGGTGGGCTGCTGTCTATGGGGTCGCACAGAGTCAGACACGACTGAAGCGACTTAGTAGTAGTAGTAGTTTTAATACTTAGTACTTAAATTACTTAGTGTATCTTATTTTCTTAATAATTCTTTTGCTATTCTATATTCCTTTTGAACATAGTAGTTAAATAATGTATAGGAAAAGGAAACAGCTTAATGTATATAGTTTTGTCTTTTTATTAGTACTGTTCTTAAGAAGGGATTTTTTTGTTCAGAGTATATGACTATTTATATGGCTTTTAACGTTATTGCCTATAAGTAACTTTGAAAAATTTGTTCTCCACCTTGATTCATGACAGTGAAAAAGAAGGACGAGATAGGAAAAAAGACAAGCAGCATTTGAAAAGGAAAAAAGAATCTGATTTACCATCAGCTATTCTTCAAACTAGTGGTGTTTCTGAATTTACTAAAAAGAGGAGCAAACTAGTACTTCCTGCCCCTCAGGTAATCTGATGAAAGTAGGTTTTTCACTGTGTGAACTCACATGCATTTATACATTTTTTCAGCAAATGTTTGCGGGTCTATGAGCCAGGCGTTCTTTTAGGTGCTTGGTACTCCTAAGAAATATTAGGCCTTGAACTTCTCATGTGATGGTTTAGTAATTAATTGCAGCAATTTGTCAGTAGACTGGGGCTCCAGGCCTCTTTTTTTCGTAGCTGGTAATGGTGGTATTTGGCCTTGTGGACTTCAGGTGACTGTCTTTTTAGGGAATGTTTGGTTGTGTTGTTCTTCTTTTTTTGAGACAGTAACTGTGAGAATCAATGTGGGAGTTGTGGAGAAGAAAAAATTCATTCAGCTCATTGTAGGCTCTGTTCCTATGGCTGAATTGTGGTTGGTCAGAAACATGGGGATTTTGAATAAGCTTCTCTTGCATTTTGATGAGTACAGCTCTGTAGAATTGGACAGTTTAATGGAGCAGAGGGATGGATTTAGGAGGTTTGAACAGCTTCTTTAGCCAAATGAATGCCCTGGCTACATTAATATAAAATTCTTGGGTATAAACATAAAATAGTTTTGTCAGATGCTATCATTTGTACTGGTGATATTTCTTAAATTGGAATTTTGTCTGTAACTTTTTTTTTTTTTAATAGTTCTTAGGATATTTATTTTGGTAAAATTACAAAAATAACACCTTTTGATTTTCTTAGGGATTTTTGTGGCTCAGTGGACTCTGTGATATTTTAATTTATTTTTAGTATGCCCTCCCAATTGATAAATGGTTTTGTACAAACACTATGAATTTATAGTCTTGATTTATTAATATATTGTTTTGAGACAATTTCAGTATGGAAATAGAAGAATACAGTTTGATACTGTATCATGTATGGAATTTCCCCCGTACTTTATATAGGGAACACTTTAAAAAACTATTAATATTATGGAAATTTTCAAACCCACAAAGTAAAGAGTAGTATAGTGAACCTCTGTGTACTCAGGCAGTTCATCTTTCTAGAATGTGGACGTTTTAAGCTGTGTTATTCTCTGGTTAAGTATTGCTACTATGATAACTGTTATCTTCAGATTTCAGATGCAGAACTCCAAGAAGTTGTAAAAGTAGGCCAAGCAAGTGAAATTGCACGTCAAACTGCTGAGGAATCTGGCATAACAAACTCTGCTTCCAGTACTCTCTTGTCTGAGTACAATGTCACCAACAACAGCATTGCTCTGAGAACACCACGGACACCAGCTTCCCAGGACAGAATTCTGCAGGTAGGCTGCCATGTGGCAGAATGAGCCTTTTACTTTGCCTCCTGTCCTTGAAAGTGGTATAAAGGAGAAGACTAAATGGTTTGGTTTTGTGTCTCTTAGCATAAGCAGTTTGAAACAGTCCTGAATGCATAGCTGCTAGAGATTTCCATGGTAGGGAGGCTAAATCTTGTCAGTAAAGCACAGCATTTAAAAATTACACATTGCCTAGCAGTCCTGGAAAAAAAAAATCATACGTGTGTAGTTAGTAATTGTCTTTATTTGGCTGTGCTTGGGTCCTGGGTGCAGCACACAGGATCTTTCGTTGCAGCGCGCCGATTCTCTAGTTGTGTCCGTGGGCTCCGTAGTTGGGGTGAGCAGGCTTGCTTGCTCTCTGGCACATGGGACCCTAGTTCCCCCAACCAGGGATTAAACCTGTGTACTCTCCATTGCAAGGTGGATTCTTAACCACTGGGCCACCAGGAGAGTTCGCTGTAGTCAGTAATTTTTTTTTTTTTACAGTGATTTTTAAAACTTCCTTGTGATTCTATACTTAGCATGGCATAGACGGCCTTTAGTACTATTTCCTTCTCGCTCCATAACGTATAAGGTGTACAGCTCTGTGTGTTCCTAGGGTGTTAGCATGCTAGGTAATAGACAGACCTAGCAGAATACTATTGAGTCTTTCAGCACTCCTTACATCTCAGTTTTCTAAGGGTCAAATACAATCTTAAGGTCTTGATTCAGGAGTCAAACAGTCCTATAAGGCTTTGTAAGAAAACAGTGCCCCTCACTGTCTGCTTTCTAGAGTTATCAGTGACAGCTCTTTGTTTTCAGCACTGTAATGCTAAGACACTTGTTTCATGATGGTTTTATTTTCAGTTTAAAGCATTTTTTTTCCACTTAGAATTTAAACCTTTGGCTCTCTTATGCCCTCTGCCTCTACTTTGCATCCACACTCTTTCCATTTTCCCGTCTTCCACTGTAGTTAATCATAATTTTGGTTAGCTCTATATTTATGGTTTACTTTATGACTATGTGGTGCTTCCCTGGTGGCTCATATGGTAAAGAATCTGCCTGCAATGCAGGAGACTTAGATTCTGTCCCTGGGCCAGGAAGATCCCTTGGAGGAGGGCATAGCAACTCACTCCAGGATTCTTGCCTGGAGAATCCCATGGACAGAGGAGTCTGGCCGGCTACAGTCCATGGGGTTGCAGAGAGTCAGATATGACTGAGCAACTTTCACACTCACTTGTGACTATGTAAACTGCATTCACTGCTGACCTACGAAGTACCTTATAATTATTCTACTGCATAGTATTTTGTTTTTCTTTGGATTAATACTTGTTTTACTTAGTTGCTAAGATTTTTGATTACTTGGCACAAATTCATTTCTGGATCTGGATTTTATAAACTGTCAGTCTCCTGTAATCTGGTCAAATTTTAGGTATTCTTATCTTTTTCAGCACTTGAAGCCTTTCCCAGAATTTCTGAATGTTCTAGTCTGGACTCATTACTCCTTAGATCTTGTTTATGG
Organism: Bubalus bubalis; assembly: GCF_019923935.1. Classification (NCBI taxonomy): domain Eukaryota; kingdom Metazoa; phylum Chordata; class Mammalia; order Artiodactyla; family Bovidae; genus Bubalus; species Bubalus bubalis. The sequence goes on along the minus strand of NC_059158.1, from coordinate 33,975,962 downwards.
CTTGTTCTCTTGCTCTCCCTTCACTGTCACCCTGGAAAGTTTTCCCTTGGGTCTCCTCTTTGCTGGCTCCCATGTCTCTTGCTTTCTTGATTGGCTCCCTTTTAGTGAGGCATATCTTTCAGTAGCTTTCTGAGGAAGGTTTCGTGGGAGATGGAATTTTTAAGTCTTGAATATCTGTAAATTACTGTTTTACTCTCTTAATTTGATTGTACAACTGGGTATAGAATTCCAGATTGAAAGGGTTTTTGTTGATAGCTTTGAAGGCGGTGTTCCAGGGTCTTCTGACTTGTGCGTTTAAGGTTAATAGGAAACCTGTTTTGCCCTTTGGAAGGGTATATGACCTCTTTTTCACATGCATATTTCTTGATGTGGGTTTATTTTTAACCACTGTACTAGGTACTTGGTGAGTTTTTTCATTCTGTAGACTCATGACCTTCAATTCTGGGAAGTTATTCTGAAAATTAGAAAAATTTCCTCCCCTTCATTGCTTTATTTCACTATTCCTCTCTGGTTTTCTGTCTTAAGTGACTTTTTGATTCACTGCTAGGAGATTTTCTGAATTTTACCTTCATACAGTTTTTAAATTTCTACTGTCATATTTTAAATTTCTGAGCTTTCTCTTTTTTAATTAGACTTGGGTATATGCATGCTAAGTCTCTTCAGTTGTGTCTGACTCTTTGCAAACCCATGGACTGTAGCCCACCAGGCTCCTCTGTCCATGGAATTTACCAGGCAGGAATACTGGAGTGGGTTGCCATTTCCTTCTCCAGGGAATCTTCTCAACCCAGGGATAGAACCCATGTCTCCTGCATTGCAGGCAGTTTCTTTACTGTCTGAGGCACCAGGGAAGCACATATGTGTGTGTGTGTGTGTGTGTATATATATATATATATTTTTTTTTTTTTTTTTTAAGATGCAATTTATCCTTTTATAATGTACAGTTCAGTGGTTGGAGTTTCAATGTTGGATTGTAAGAAGAGCATATGAGATGAGAATTACTTGGCTGTGACTCTATGGAAAATGTAGCCTGCCACAGACCCTGAATTGGGGATTAGGAGTTGTGGGTGCTGTGTTAGTAATGAGTGCAGGGTTATAATAGAGGGACTGTAAAGAGAGCATGTCAGTCCAACCTGAAGAGGTCAAGCAAGACTTCAGAAAGTAATCTGTCTTCTTGAGTTTTCTTATGAAGTAGATAGACCAGTTGGTAATATCTTAACCTCACAATGGAAGAAACTGAGACTCAGAGAGTCCAATGAAGATTGGATAAAGAATTCGTGATGAGCCAGGCTGGGTGTTCTGCTGTTTAGCCTAAGCTCATGTTGGGAAAGTTGAATTCTTAGTTCTTCATGTAAAGAGGCTTGGCATGGGAAATAGGAAAAGTTCTTGGGTAATGGTTTTCGTACGTGAGACCACAATCGCATATGTGTTTCTTGACATATAAAACTATTTCAAAACTTCTGACATGTTAACGTCAGAAACAGTGGAAGTGTTGAATTCTTCCATGGTTCAATATTCTTTTTCTCTCTTGGTTTTCATTGAGAAAATATGTAAGAATTGTGCCTGCTTTTTGTGTAGTAGGGCGATAAGAGAGGGGTTTGCTATCCTGTCTAAACTATTAAAACATGCTTGTTTACTATCTTGTTCATCAGGAAGCGCAAAACCTCATGGCTCTGACCAATGTGGACACCCCATTGAAAGGTGGGCTCAACACCCCTTTGCATGAGAGTGACTTCTCAGGCGTGACGCCACAGCGGCAGGTTGTGCAGACTCCAAACACAGTTCTTTCCACCCCGTTCAGGTATTGTAAATAAGCAACTGATCTCTGCTTTAGAAAGACCTGAATCCGAGGACTTGGACAATGTGTTTGCTTTAGAAATGTTGACAGAAAATAGAAATTAGTGTTTAACTTGCTTTTAGAGTTCCCCTCATTCACAGAAACAAATAACATCATAGTATTTAGGAACTAGTCAAACACTACATGAACCTTCCTTCTTTTTTCAGAGTTTCTGGTGCTGTCACCCTGTTTGTGAATACTTTTGATCTGATTTAAGAAGTAGATCCATCCGTGATTAATGATGATTGGTGACTTTTATAAAAATTGTAATCCCTTTTATGCATGTATTACTGTTGCTTGTTCCCCAACATTTTATTATGAAAATGTATAACGTTTAAAGAGGTTGAAAGAATGGTAAAGCAAACATCCATATACTCACTACTTGATTCCATGGTTTAGGTTTTATTGTGTTTACTTGATCATGTATCCATCCAGCCATCAGCCTGTCTTATATTTAAATACATTTCAAAGCAAGTTGCAGGTATCAGTACATTTCACCCTAAACACTTCTTTGTCTTATAAATCATTGACTGGAGTTCAGTATTTGTTTATACTTCTTTTTTTTTTTTAACTTCTTTTGTTTTAAGCTACTGTTTTTAAAGAATTTTTAAGATACAAATATTATAGAAACAACTTGTATTAAAATAGAATTTGAGCTTTTAAGGTTAGAAATAGTTCGGGTTTACTATTAATTTAAAAATTTGTCCTCTTACTGGTTAAGTATGTGAAGCATTTCTGTTACAGCTGTGCATGACAGCAGGATCAAGAACGTTGGCAGCGAAAACCTTATGTGACATAACACTTACGCAAGGCTTGCAAGAGAGCCTAATCCCTCTTTCCCCTGTGTATGTCTTGTTTCTCAACTAGATTGTGAGCTCCTTGGGGGCAGGAATCACGTGTTATATGGTAGCACCTCACCTCACCTCTGGGAACAGCTCTCTGGCAGCATCACCTGTCTGGAACACAGCCAGGATTCAGGAAGTAATCAAAAAAACAAAAGTCTTTGAACATATAAAAAGAAAATTATTTATTTTTGGCTGCATTGGGTCTTCATTGATATGCGAGGGCTTTCTCTAGTTGCAGCACTTGGGGCTTCTTTCTAATTGTGGTGCACGGGCTTCTCACTGTGGTAGCTTCTCTTATGGTGGTGCACGGGCTCAGTGGCCCCAAGCATGTGGGATTCTCCTGGACCAGGGATGGACCAGGGATTGCACCTGTGTCCCCTGCTTTGGCAGGCAGATTCTGAACCACTGGAATACCAGAGAAGTCCAAAGCTTTGGACATTTAAACTGTATGGTATGAAGTTTACGGGTTTTATTTCTGAGAGTTTCTGGGACCTAACTTAGAACAATTCATATTTAGATGTGATCCTAAAAGTCTGGTGTTTGGTTTCCAAACAAACTTGAAGTATGCATACCTGTGGTGAAAATGTGATGGCCCACAGCTATAGGCAGGGAGGAGACAAATGATAAGCTGAAGATACTGAACTCAATGAGAGTCATTTGGGGTCTTAAGTGTGGTGGCCAACCTCCCTGACTACTGTGTGTTCTTAGCCACCCTGATGTGTTAAGAAAAGGTTGAAAAATGTTTTATGGACCTAGTTAATAAGGTGAAAAGGGAGAAGGCAATGGCATCCCACTCCAGTACTGTTGCCCGGAAAATCCCATGGATGGAGGAGCCTGGTGGGCTGTAGTCCATGGGGTCGCTAAGAGTCAGACACTACTGAGCGACTTCACTTTCACTTTTCACTTTCATGCATTGGAGAAGGAAATGGCGACCCACTCCAGTGTTCTTGCCTGGAGAATCCCAGGGACGGGGGAGCCTGCTGGGCTGCAGTCCATGGGGTCGCACAGAGTCAGACACGACTGAAGCGACGCAGCAACAGCAACAACAAAAATAAGGTGAAAAAATACTAGCTATCATGACTTTATTTGAAGTCATTAAAGTAAATACACTGTGTGTAAATACTGAGTTAGCTGAACCAAACCTTTATTTTAACCGAAAGGTCTAACTTAAAACCAGATAGGGAGACAAAATTTTAGGAATCTTTATTTCTTTTCTTATAAAATAATTTATGTGAAAAATATTTGGAAGCACAATTCAAATAAAGTTGGCACTTTCATTAACTAGAATTTCTGTCTTTCTAGGACTCCGTCTCATGGATCTGAAGGGCTGACTCCCCGGAGTGGGACGACTCCCAAACCAGTTATTAACTCCACCCCGGGTAGAACTCCTCTTCGAGACAAGTTAAACATTAATCCTGAGGATGGAATGGCAGACTACAGTGATCCCTCTTACGTGAAGCAGATGGTCTGTGTCAATTCTCTTTTAGTACTTTTTAAAAAAAGTTAAAATCTCAAGGGTACCAAAATAAAATTTTTCCCCTTGTCGTGCGTATTTCATATGCCTTCAGATTCTGTAACCTGCAGACACTAGAAAAGGAACATGATTTGTAGGACTTGAGAAGGGAAACCTTTTGGTCTTATTAGCCTACTTTTTCTTATTAATTTATTTTTCAGTATTGATTATGCTGATAGTAATGCTCCTTGTATCTTTTGTGATTTTTAATTTTTATTATTTACTAATTAATAGTTTCGGAGAAGGAATGGCACCCCACTCCAGTACTCTTGCCTGGAAAATCCCATGGATAGAGGAGCCTGGTAGGCTGCAGTCCATGGGGTCGCTAAGAGTCGGACACGACTGAGCGACTTCCCTTTCACTTTTCACTTTCATGCATTGGAGAAGGAAATGGCAACCCACTCCAGTGTTCTTGCCTGGAGAATCCCAGGGACGGGGGAGCCTGGTGGCTGCCGTCTATGGGGTCACACAGAGTCGGACACGACTGAAGTGACTTAGCAGCAATTAATAGTTTAGCTTCTTGAATGGTGCACTGATTTTTTTTCCTATTAAAATAAGGTATGAATTTCGAATGCCTCATAAATTAGATTTTGAACTTTGATTCCTCTGTTTGCCTCTGTACTTCTAGAAGGACAGTCAAAGTATCAGAGCCAAGTTAATTTGATGTTCATTGCTGACCTTAATGAAGTTTTTCTTCTATATGTTTTGCAAGGTGATATAGAAAGCTAATTATAAAAGTTACAGTTTTATTTTTGATCATGTTATTGCTTTTATTACATTACTATTGAGCCTTTTATTTATACCATGAAAGATCATTGTGAGATTTTAAAAAATGAATTAAAAGACGCTTACTCCTTGGAAGAAAAGTCATGACCAACCTAGATAGCATATTCAAAAGCAGAGACATTTCTTTGCCAACAAAGGTCCGTCTAGTCAAGGGTATGGTTTTTCCAGTGGTCATGTATGGATGTGAGAGTTGGACTGTGAAGAAAGCTGAGCGCCGAAGAATTGATGCTTTAACCGTGGTGTTGGAGAAGACTCTTGAGAGTCCCTTGGACTGCAAGGAAATCCAACCAGTCCATCCTAAAGGAGATCAGCCCTGGGTGTTCTTTGGAAAGAATGATGTTAAAGCTGAAACTTTGGCCACCTCATGCGAAGAGTTGACTTGTTGGAAAAGACTCTGATGCTGGGAGGGATTGGGGGCAAGAGAAGGGGACGACAGAGGATGAGATGGCTGGATGGCATCACTGACTCGATGGACGTGAGTCTGAGTGAACTCCGGGAGCTGGTGATGGACAAGGAGGCCTGGCGTGCTGCAATTCATGGGGTCGCAGAGTTGGACACAACTGAGCGACTGAACTGATCTGAACTGTGCGACTGAACTGAACTGAATGGTGGTTTGCTTCTATTTTACAAATTAATTCTAACGTCATGTATAGATTTGGTTAGTTGAGAATTTTTTTAAATGTCCGGATTGATATCATGTAATGCTGACTCTGAATGGCTACATAGGAATTAAACAAGTGAGGAATCTAATGTGTGTAAAAGCACAGATCTGGACACTTCATGGGATTGAAAGTTGAGTAAAGATGTCCCCTGTCTTAAAGAATAGTTTATGCTCTGGAGAGATTGGCAGTACTAAACCAAATCCAAAAATAATTGTAATATAAGAACAAAATAAAGCCCTTTGAGTAAAACCAACATGCTTAAGGTGGCCGAAGAAAGGAATAAATCACATTTGCTGGGTGGGTACTAGGAACGCCTTCCTTGAAGGAGGTATGCTCGGAAGTAGGGTGGGGGGCTGTCCCATGTGGAGATCACAACATGAGTTAGCATGGAGCATGTTCTGGACGTAGCAGCTCACCTGGTCTTCCCTTCTTGCATATATGGGACGGACCACTAGGGAATGAGACAGACAGGTGAGCTGAGGATGGACTGGGGAAGACTTTGGGTACTAGGCACTTTGAGGAAGTATGAGCTGTTTTCTTTGGCTTGCATATGACCTGTTTTGCATGAAAAAGAATCATACACACAAATTGAGCTGCCTTTTCAGATGAGGTTTTTTTATCCAAGGACAAATTTACTTTTGAATTTGTTCTTTCATTTCCTATTAAATTTCAGAAATCCTTAAAAGGAAATCCTAAAGGACTTCTTGTTTTTTTGCCCTCCAGAGGTATAATTCTCAAACCTGCTATTAGACTATCCCAAAATAAATTCATTGACCACAAATCTAAGTTTTTATGATTGGTCTTAATGTAGGGAAGAAATAGAGATAAAAATTAAACAAAATTTTGTCTCAACCCTTAAATTAGGGATCATTTTTCTAGAATTAAAATTAGGCTAATTGTGTTTTAGAAACTCGTATACAGTATTAGTTGAGTATTTTAATGTGTATAAATTGAGAAAGACTAATTTTTTTCTACAGGAAAGAGAATCTCGTGAACACCTACGTTTAGGATTGTTGGGTCTTCCTGCTCCTAAGAATGACTTTGAAATTGTTCTACCAGAAAATGCTGAGAAGGAACTGGAAGAGCGTGAAATAGATGATACTTACATTGAAGATGCTGCTGATGTGGATGCACGGAAGCAGGTGGGTGACGACTGTTAACATGTCCCAAGATCTCTACTTAGTGTTTTTTTCAGTATTGAAAAAAATTGCACTAAAGGAAAGTACTTAGATCAGTCTTGATAGGTGTTCTTAAAATGTGTAATCATATACATTGCAGTTTAAATATCCTCTGTCAAATTCATTATGCTCCTTTAAAATATGTGTAAGTAGTCTTTTAGATACTGCTTTCACTCTTGCCAAGAAAAGATGTTATTGATCAGTCTTAAAACAAGTACATCTTATTGATTGATTTGTTGGTTGATTGATTTGTTTCTTCGTCAGTGTAAACTAATGGGAAGTTTCGGGTAACACAGGGAGCTCAACACGGTGCTCTGTGACAAGCTAGAGGGGTGGGATGGGCTGGGAGGTGTTGGGGGGAGGTTCAGGAGGGAGGGAACATATGTATATTTATAGCTGATTCGAGTTGTATGGCAGACGCCAACACGGTATTGTAAAGCAGTTATCCTCCAATAAAAAAGAAAATTTAAAAAATGTGGATTTGGAAATTTAGAGTGCATCGGAATAAAATTAGTAACACCTTGTACTAATATACTTTCTAGTTAATCATTTTTCATATGTACATAACGACCAGGTGATATAAGTAGGATCGGTATCAGGTTCATTTTAGAAATGAAGAAACTCAGGTGAATTAAGTTAACTGTCCCAGGTCTTGTGTCTTGAAAGTGGTAAAACTTGAGCTAAAACTGAGATCATGTGATCCCCTTCAGGACTTCTTGTTGCAGCCTATTTTGGGATATTTTTAGAAATTGAATCACTTCTAGGGATTGGAGTGATGGAAGTCATGCTTTAGAGAGAAACCACATGAATGTGCTTTTTGGTAGGGGATATATGATAATACTTTATGAATTTAGTTCTCTTCACTATTTTGAGCTACATTTATTCTAAAAAATGGTTTAAAGTTTTCTTGTGTTAACCCACATTATTCATAATTTAAGAGTCATAAAACAGCATCCTTGCTGGCTGGGTTTTTAAATAAAAAATCAGTAGCTTCTGAGGTGGAAGGGAAAGGTTGTATTGCAGGAGGAATAATTGGAAGCATCCCCTCTAAGTTTAGGACTTGGTCTTTTAGACAAGAAAAGAATGATTATCTGATTAAGGGAGCCATGCAAATCTGGAGAATGCTCCTAGTAGCTGTTGGAAGTTCTTAGTTTGTGCTATAACATGAGAATGAATAGACTGGCTAATTTCAGTGGCGTTATATTGCCTTTCTACAAACTTACACAGATTACTACAGCTTTAGCTCTTGAACATACATGTTCTTATAGATGAAAGTGTTTTCACCTTTACTGAAATGTGTCAGATACTGTATAGCTGTAAAAATGGTTATAAAAATAATTTTTCTAGGCCATACGAGATGCAGAGCGTGTAAAGGAAATGAAACGAATGCACAAAGCTGTCCAGAAGGATCTGCCAAGACCATCAGAAGTAAGTATTAGAATTTCTGCCTTAGGAAGTTTTAAGTTTCTTTTTATGTGATTGATGTATTTTATATTATTCATAAAGTCTGTAAAACAACATTTCATCTACTTTCTGGAATATAGTAAAGCAGTTCCCAGATCCAGTCTTTGAAATGCTTCACTGGTACAAATAAGAATTTTGAAAGAAAAAAATAATTTCTTTTGAAAATGTTAAACTGCTTGAGGTATACCTTGGAGACACTGCAGCTTGGTTCCAGGCTGCTGCAGTGAAACGCACGTCACTCAGTAAAGTGCGAATGGTTCTGTCTCCTTGTGCTTATAGAAGCTACATTTATACTAAACTGTAGTTTTTTAAGTGTGCAGTAGTGGTATGTCTAAAAAAAGCACATACCTTAATGTACTTAATGTACATAACTTGATTAAAAGCTACTTTGTAGCTACAGAAGTGCTAATTATCGTCTAAGCTTCTGACCCTGAGTCATAATCTTTTTGCAGTAGTAGCATTAATGATCACAGCTCACCATAGCAGATAGAGTAGTAATGAAAAAAATGTTTGGAATATTGCAAGAATTGCCAGTGTGACATAGACAAAATGAGCAGATGTTGTTGAAAAAATGGTGCCAATAGATTTGCTCAATTCAGGGTTGCCATGAACTTTCAGTTTGTGAAAAAAAAAACCACCTTGTCTGCAAATTGCAGTTACGGGAAGCACAGTAAAACAAGGTGTGCCTGTGTTTAATTCATTGCTGGAAGTAGTAGTAACAGTAGTATGTTGCAGTACTATGTTTAATAATTGTACTTGTTTTAAAATTTTAGGTAAATGAAACAATTCTAAGACCATTAAATGTAGAACCACCTCTAACAGATTTACAGAAAAGTGAAGAACTGATCAAAAAGGAAATGATCACAATGCTTCATTATGATCTTCTACATCACCCTTATGAGCCATCTGGAAATAAAAAAGGAAAAACTGTAGGATTTGGTACCAATAATGCAGAGCACATTGCCTATCTGGAACATAACCCTTATGAAAAATTCTCCAAGGAAGAGCTGAAAAAGGTATCATTGAGTATTTTTGTCTCAAGATTTAAGTATTTGTTAGATACTGTGTATCATGGACAAACATGAACATATTTTCCCATATGGATGTTCATAAACAACAGAAATATATGGTTAAGAGAGAAATTTTCATGTTAAATGTTATGCAGACATCCTCCCTTCTCCCCTCCCCTCTCCACAATGTTCAATGATAGACCTTTATCAGAGAGACACTGGCTTTGATGACAGGGTGTTTTTGTCTTATGGGTGTGTGCCTCATTGATCATTCCTACAGTTGCCATTTTCTGGGTTTAATTCTGCTGTCTCTGAATAGGGTGGGATTGCCTTTAATACTTAAACCTCACTTACCTAGAATACTATGAAAAAACAAGAATGTATTAAAATATTTACAGATTAAACCTTTCGTATGTTCACAGAAAGGAAATACTGTTTACTGCATGTATTTCCCTGACGTGGTTTCCCCCTGCCCTTGTGGATAAGGAAATAAAGAAATGTTTTCTTGTATGATATAACGTCTGTCCTGCCTCTTCCTCCATATGCATTTTATTCTTTCTGCTTTGACAGAGCAAACAGCTGTGATTGTGCCTAGAAATCTGTACAGTGATACAGGAAAAGAGAGTTGGTGTCATGGTTGGAAGAAGAGTGGTCTTTTGCTGAAGTCTTCTTTCTTTAGTCTTTCATTCTGGGGGGCAGTGAAGTACCTGTCCATTAGAATGGGCGGACTTAGGAGGAAACCAGATTCTTCTGTCTCTTTTCCCTCTTGTACTCGCCTTCTCTCTTTCCTACTTTCCCTTTTTCGTACTGTATAAGTGATACATGTTTATTATAGAATATTTAGAAAATAGAGGAAGAAGGGTTTAGATTTCTGTTTCAGTTTGCTTCTGAGTAACTGAGTTGCTCTCTTCTAGTAAGTGCCATGGAAGCTACCCTCTGTTGAGAATCAGATAATGACCTCATTGCTTGAACAGTTCCCTCTTGTTAGAGTGAAAATATGAGAAGATGGATTTGAGGAAATCAGTCTTCCTAAATTTATTGTATATATGGAAACCTGAAACAAAGATCACATTGTTACTAATAGAAGTTCTGTAAGGGACAGATTCTAATGCATGCTTTGAAAATAATAATTGTAAGTAGTGCTTTAGAATTTTATATGAAACCATTACAAAGTAGTTCATCCTCCTGTATTTTATTACCTGTTTATAGCCCCTGTGTTCTGAAAAATTTGAAGCAACTATTTACTTAGCAGATTCTTTAGGACAGTTTCAGTGGAACTTAGCTGTACTTTCTCCTAATCATTGTAAGAGCTAAATTTGTCAGTTTTTACCATGTACAGTTTCAGAGTTAAATACCATTTCACTGATAATAAAGAGCCCAGTTGTCATTAAGTGTGTTAAAATTGGTTTGTTTCCATTATTTCCTCTAAGAGGTATCATTTAAAAGGATCCATTCTTTATATTCTGTAGACTTGATCCCCCTCTTTTTTTTTTGTTTAAATTTTTTCATATGCTTGTTATTTATCTTGATTTTTCTTATGTTTTGGTCTGTGTTTATTTTCTGATGTTCCTGGAATGATTGAGAGCTTTCTATAAAGCACAAAAAGTAATTGTTGGTTTTTCATGAGCCATGAAGCAAAGGGCTGGAAAGAGTTCATGTGGTATGCTGATGGAGTCTGTGTGTCTGCTGCTGGGCTGGCTCTTTGTGTCTTGCTGTATCACTTAATCCTCATAACAAACACGTTAGGTATTATCTCCCCTCTCCAGATGAGAAACGGGCTCACAGAAGTTCAGCAAGTTCAGATAGCTATTTAAATGCTAAAACTGTGATTGGACTCCGCTTGTTCAATTCCATCCTCATTCTATCATCTTAAACCGAATCTTTTCTAGTGACCAGCAGTTGGTCTGTGATCTGTCATTATTTGATCTGTGCTTCCAGTCCTATTCTCTGGTAATGTCAGGGACGTTCTTTCAGATGAAAAAAAAAGGCATGTGTCAAAAAAAAACACCTGCCTAATTCCCCTTCACCGCACTGGGAAGTCGGAAGTGTCGGGGTTGGTGGTGAGCGGAAGGAGCACCCCCACGCACTGGTCACCTTTGGTTTGGGTGTGAGCCTGTCTCTTCTGCTTCCTAGTGTTGTGTTTTTGAACAAATTGTTTAACCTCTCTGAGCCTTTGCTTCGTGAACTGTAATGAGGTTAATGACCTTCATGAGCTTCATGAACTTCAGTGAGGTTAATGTTGACTGCTTTGTAAGAGTGGTATGCTGTTTGGAGATAAAATAGGTAAAACTTTTCAGTCCAGTTCCTGGCACATAGTAGACACCTGAGAAATGGTAGCTGCTGTTTTAATGAATGAAGGCAAAGAATGTTTATATTATTGGGCGTAATACATGGATGCTTGACTTCAGATCAATCTGCATTGACTTCTAGGCTTCTTAATTTGTTTCACTTACATATTTATAACCCCCTTCCAAAAAACAGTCAGTCAACCAAAGCGCATTGCTTTTGCCCAGGGAGGGAAAGACCAGTCTTTTAAAACTTTCTATTGATGGCAAGTGTCTCTAGTACTCAAGCTTACTGAAATTATTATTGTGACAGGCTCAGGATGTTCTGGTACAGGAGATGGAAGTGGTCAAACAAGGTATGAGCCACGGAGAACTCTCAAGTGAAGCTTATAACCAGGTGTGGGAAGAGTGCTACAGTCAAGTTTTGTATCTTCCTGGGCAGAGCCGCTACACCCGGGCCAACCTTGCTAGCAAAAAGGACAGAATTGAGTCACTGGAAAAGAGGCTTGAGGTTGGTATCCTTTTAATATTCAACCTTAAATGTGTACTTTGATTGAAATGATGAATCAAACTCATACCTCTGATGAATGAAACTCATACAACTTCAGAAAAGTAGATGTAATTGTTTTTGAATTTCTTGAGAAAAAACTGCACTGCACTGAAGTGTTTGATCTGCATTGGTTTTTCAGGATGGCTGGGCTTTGTGATAAAGAGAGCTCTAAGTTGACCACAGGTCAATCAGAACCTTTTACATGTGGGAGCAAGGAGCCAAAAAGTGAACACTGGTTACTCAGAACAGTGTAGATGAGTGCTGAAATAGCAATTTTCTCTAAGGAGGGAGATCAGTGTACCAGGGAGCTTTCTTTCTGTAACCAAGAGGGCACACTTAAAAAACTTCAGTACCTTTCTGCTCACTCTCTGATTCCTGTGAGTTTGCTACAGGGAGAGCGCTGAGCTGGATTACCTAGACAGTGGCTTCCATGATTTTTCACGTCTGTGAAAACATTGGAAGGTACTGGATGGGAATTTCATAGCATGTGGTTTCTTAATATAGTCTGCATGTTTTGAATTCCAGAATCTGTGTAGGAATTTTGCTAGTGGTATGTAAATTGTGGTTCATGGACCGCTAGGTTGCCTTGTGAATTCTTAATGGTGGTCTTCAGGGATGTTTCTGAGGCCAAGATATCTTGGGATGGGAAGTATAAAGGGGTGCTTCAGGCAGTCACGTGCAGAAAGTGGCTTTAAGTTCCTCTTACGTGATTACCATAAGTAAAGTAGATTTGAATATATTTTATTTAGGGTTAAAATAAAAAATAGTGAAGTCATTTGGAGTGGTTGGGGCTATGTGGAGCTAGGGAAATGAGCTGGAAAAAGCAGTAAACTTTAGTTAGTTTTTAATTTTACCTTTAAGGTCATGTGTCTAGGCACCTAATGGTAATGCTCGTGAACCTCTTTTCTCATTTGCTGGGAAATTAGAGTTTCTTCCTGAGGTGACTTTCATCTTGGGTAAAATTTTAACAGTCCGTTGCCGCTGGTTACTCTAGCTGTGTTACCGACGTCCAGCAGGGTGTGCTGTTGCCCCGTGTTTTAATTCACAAGTCAGGGAAAGTAAAAAGAACATCAGTGGTTAAATTTAAGTTATATTTTCTGTTGTGTAGGCTTCATTTCTGATAAGTGGTAGTTAGCAGTGTAATTCTGTTCTAAGGTCAGCATCATAACTGATTGGAAAGCTATTTGGAAAGCTTCCTTGTAACCTTTATATATAAATGCTTAGGTCTCTCACTTGGTTTGAAAATCTCACTTGAGGTGGGCAAACTCTTTATTGCTCAAATGGTAAGGACATTTTGTGCTGTTTAAAATATAAAAAAAAGTTTTTCCCCCAAATCTCATTTACTTTGTTGAGGCACTAACTTTCATGACAGCAAATAAATGTGTCACAAAGTGAGTGGTGCCATAAAGTACAGTAATTTTTATTTCTATGTTGAATTGGTCTTGTGAATTTTGAAGGGAAAAATACAGAGAGAACCACTGCTGTTCTTTTGGAGATTTATTTGGGTCGTTTATGAGCAACCATTAGAAACATGTGGTTCTCTTTGTTCAGTTCAGTACCAGGAACCGAAATCTTCCGTTGAACTATTTTTGCTGAAGGATTGGTGATTTTGGAAGAATATTCATAAAACAGTCTGAAGTAATTTTTCTTTTCTTGACTCCTGGATAACTTGCTTTAATGTTTACTCAGCTAGTTACTTTTAAAGAACACGTAATCAAATCCTTTAATTTAGTAAACTCTGCTTATTTCAAATGAAAGTTCATTAAATCTTTAAAAAGAAGAAAAGAGACTCAAAAACACAAATAAACAAATCCCTCATTTTATTTGTATCCATCCCTAATTCAGAACTAGATTTGTCTTAGCTTATTTTAGTTTTTGAAGACATAGTTCTCCTGATTTGAAATACATAAATATTTTATTTCAATTGTGGTAATTCTTTCATCATTTCAGTTGATTGCTAAATTATAAACATTATTCAGAGTTTGTTGTGGGGAAGGAACTCTAGTTGTATTATATAAACTTAAGGCTGTGCTTAAATTATCCTTGCACTCTTAGGTTCAGGGAGATGTGCCGTGCTGTGCTGAGCACAGTTCATGACTGCCAGTGTGCTTGAGTTCTGCTGCCGCGGACTCTGAAACAGTGAATCTAAATTAGGGCCCTATCACACCGTATCAAGCAAGATGCAATCCAGCTTTGTCGTGCTTGGTGTCTCCTAAATGGATTAAAAAAATATGCCCTGAGGTTTATTTTGGAGCTAGTCTTCAAGCCATTACTCATGATTAGTATTTGAAACTTAGAACTTAAATTAAAATCCTTAAGATTCTCATTTAAAACTAGTTAGAACCATCTCAGGTTTTATGTAGAATGTTTTGGCTGGTACAAGGAGTCCGTTAAGTAAATAGAATCAGAAGATAGTCACAGGTCAGAAGCAAGTGGGAAAGACTAACCAAGTCCACATACGTTATTCTGCTTAGGAGATAGAATTAATTTTGGAACCTTACCAGATATCTGTGTGTAAAGAACGGCAGCACCTGCAAGCAGAAGTGACAGCTAATATCAGAAAAGGAAAAGTTACGAAAACACAGCATGTTGAGGCCATTTAAATATGGTGGCAAAAGGCCATGTTATGTGAGTAGCTTCTGAGGGCATCATAGGTGCTTAGGTAGGAGTGTAGCATGTTTGCCGTTCATGAGGATACTCCAATTAATAAGAAATACTTAATTTCTGTTCAGTGTCATGTTTTTATAAAACAGAAAAGGAAGGATGGCCATTGTAGAAGAATTTTCATCAAACGGTTGAAACTGTAGGCCTTTATTTAATCACACATTCAGTGTGTTACTGAGCATCAGCTGTGACCAGCCCCTGCTCTAGGCCCTGGGGACACAGCAGGGAATCAGGCGGATGAGCTTTCTGCTCTTCCAGACTTCATTTATCTGGAAAACACTTAATGTGGAGAACCTTCTTTTCCGATGATGCCAGATAAATGAGTCATTACTGTATTTGGGAAGTGCAAATAGAATTTGAAGTGTTCTAATTTGTTTCCACTTTAAGTGGAAATAGGAAATCGTCTGAAGACATAATTATTTTGAGTGAAATAATTTCCAGTAGGTGCAAAAGTGAAATGAGAAGTCTGAATTTAGGCTTGCCATTAAATTTAATAGTATTTGAAATTGTATCTAAACTGCTGTGTTGAGAAAGTTTGGCTGAAAAGTAGATTTTGTCAGGAAAGGCTTTCCTTAGAGGTGGGAACTAGGTCCAGAAGTAATACTTCTCCCTGTGTTTTACTGGCACAGCCAATTTAGTCAAGAAATACTGTGTGACATTGACTTCTTGGAAATAAAGTAACTTAAAGAACACAGATAACACATTTAAAATCCTTCTCAGTGTGTTTGTAGAACTCATTTGGGGATCCCTGACTTTTTCGGATGGTTATATTTCAGCAAAATTAGCTGCACAATGGATCCTGTTTTCTCAGTGATCGTCATTTATTTTTACACAAGATAAAACTTCCCTTAAAACCTAGGGTAAGGATTAAGTTGGTGTGCAGTTGAGGGTGGAGGGGTGGTATGTTGTATCTCAGCAGGTTTACACTTAGGCTCTTGTGTGGGTGGGAGGGTGTGTGTGGGGTGGTGTGCGGTGACAGGCGAGAAGTCCTCAGTACTTGGAACGTTCTCAGTTCTCAAGTTCTGCTCCCTGCCATCACCCTTAAAGGCATTAACAGATTTCTTGGTTGTTTCTAGCGGCAACTCTGGAAGCTAGACCAGAGAGCTCTTGTGATAACAGCAGTGTTGCTTTCGTTATTCCTCAGCGTTAAGTTGAATTTGTTTCTTGTAGTTGTTGGGTTTCATTTCCTAACTTATGCAAAAGTAAAATGCTCTTGGCATTGTATTATTGGTACTTTTCTGTTCTTGGAAATGCGTCTAGTAAGGTTTTGCCTTATTGCTTTAGCTTGCTTTTTAGGGAGGCAGTCTGATGGTTGCTAACTGATAGATGCTGACTAATAATCACTTAATTGGACCTGCATCTCATCAATATTGAGATGGCTCACTGCTAAAACAATGCTAATGAGCAGTATAGAGATTAAAGGAGTATCACTCATGGGCTCTTGTTTGCAAACATTTCGATGGTTGAATCACATCTTTACTACTATAGGATCATGTTGCCTAGGAAGTGGAGCTGCCGTTAACTTTTATTTATTTTAGGTATTCTGAAACCTGTTTTTCCAGTGGTATAAGGTTATTATCTGGGTCCCCAAGCAAGAATTTCAGTGAGGGATGCTCTTAATGTTTCTGAACCTCACTGTAACAGACTTTAACTGAGGACAGTATTGGAGACCCAAGGATAATGTGTTTATTTTGGAATTACTTAAGCTTAGTAACTTTAACAAACTTAGTGAGTTTGAGAGTAACAATTACACTTTTATAAGTCCCATACAGCTCCCTTTTGTAATGACCCGAGGAAACACTTATGGTTCCACTGATTCATCTCCTGGGGACCATCAGTTTTCCATTGGTCTCTGGCCAGTCTTTTTTAGACAGTTTCTCTTCTATGCATTTAAAAAATAACATTTGTAGGCGTTTTTTCTAAAAATAATACCAGTACTTTGTAGAAAATTTTAAATTAAAAAAAATAGAAAAGCCTACCATTCAAGTGTAATCACATTAAACATTTTGGGGTGTGTATGTATAAGATTAAATATGATAGAAAAAGATTTAATATATGTACAGCCACACATATCGGTGTGTGGATAAAGGTCTTTAAAACTAAATTGGGATCACCATGTACTACTCCGTTCGTTTAATAGTATAATATTATAAGTACCATTCAACAAAACAAAACAAAACCCTGATCACTTGTACTCTTTTAAAGCCTGTGGCAAAAGATTAGCTTTGGTAAAATCTCTAATAATTCTAGTTATATTCTGCCCAGCTTCTCAAAAAGTTGTTAAAATAAACTTTTTTTTTCCCATAAACTTTTTCTGAGAGATGTTTTTCCTATAGTTTTGTAGCTTGTTAAGAATAAAAGAACTTGGAATTAAAAAATGTAAGCTGGGGAAATTGAAAGCTTTTTTCCAGTGTCAAATAAAATTCTTACAAGTAGCTACATACAGGTTAATGCCTAAATCAGGGAAGGAATGATGGGCAAGTTCATTAATTGAGATCTTGTTTATGTGTGTCTGGAATAATTTTTCAGTGAACTGTCTGGTGGCATTAAGCCATCTAGCGCTGCAGTTTGAATTTCTTCAGGCAAGTTTGCATTTCACGGCTGAGGCCAAGAGGACATCTGGCTGAGCTGCAGTGTACCCTAGTGTTGGACTTCCAAGTAGATGCAATGGCAGAACTTCATCTCTTAGTGACTGTGTGTGTAGCCTAGGGCAAGTTACTTAACCTCTCTGAGTCTCAGATGTTTCTTGTAAAATTTGGGTGGTAGTTTTTATCTCATGGAAGTGAGAGCTTGAAATAATGTAAGATGAAATAAGATAGTGTGTGCCTTGCAGTTGGGAAGTTTTAGTGGCTAGGAATCCTCTCCCAGGTCTCTCAGGTTCCTATCACTCTTGTTCAGTCGCTACCTTGTGTCGGACTCTTGTGTGACCTCATGGACTGTAGCCCGCCAGGCTGCTCTGTTCATGGATTTCTCAGTCAGGAACACTGGAGTGGGTTGCCATGTCCTCCAGGGGATCTTCCTGACAGGGACTGAACCCAGGTCTCCTGCATGGCAGGTGGATTCTTTACTGCTGAGCCACCAGGTAAAGTGGCTCATTATCACTCTTGGTGTTACCTTAATTAGATTTGATAGTGTAAGGTACCAAGAAGTAACTACCTTGAGTAAGATGGTGGCTAAGTTTTTGCTGTATAAATTTTGATGAATGTCTGAAATACGAGACATGGGTCAATTTTAGGAGAGAGATTTGAATAATACTTAAAGGCTCAGATTTTGTTTCGTAGAAATGAATTTTACATAACTGTGGATTTTAACATTTCATTTGTACATTTTGGCATGTTGAGACAGTTGACATACTTTTACATTTTAATGTTTCCATTATATTGATGTTTCATGGTTTGTGGTGTATAGTCTTAACAAAATAGTTATCCTTTGGAGTAGACACTGAATTTTAAAAAAACTTTTATTATGGGAATTTTTAAATACACCCTAAAGTAGACTGGTGTAATGAGCCCTAGTGTCTCGTCACCCAGCTGTGACAGCCATCAGCTCGTAGCCACTCTTATTTCATGTCATTTCCCCTTCCCCGCTGTTTGAAACAAATTCCAGACATCATATCGTAAAACAGAATTATGATGCATGAAATTCGTCAGCTTGGTTCCCCTCTACATTTATATGTAGATATATTTTCATTCATCTCTTCTTGAATTGAATTTTACACTTTCATTTTGGATGTAGTCAGCTTTAATTATATCCAGTGTTGTCTTACTTTAAAATCCTGATAGTTATAGTGAACTTTATTTAAAATCATTAGAAATTTTGTGCTGATACATATTTAAGCACAAACTTCCATTATAATCATATTTGGGAGGCTTGTCTGGTGACAAGTGAACGAAGCGTTTAATCCTAATTCCATTACTAAGTTTGTTAGTTGTTTTAAGAAGACTTTAAAGTATGTCTCTAAGTGCAGTTAAGGATTTGAAAAAAAACTTTTGACAACTTTTGGTAAATGAACTGTAAAGGCAGTGGTTTGAAATCAGATTTTGGAAGAACTTTTGGTAAATCACCTGTAGGAAGTAGTATAAGCTCCCTGAACCAATACTTTTCTGTTGAAAATAAATTGTCCTTCAGGGCAGTTGCTAGCGCTTAGTTGTATTTTTTAAAAGGGCTTAAAATATTAATCTGGTTAAGTCAGAGCCTGGTTCTTCTTGATTCTGTATATTTTTTAAAAAAGTTCTTATGCTCTGTTGGACTTTAATGTTGTTTCTGTGTATGAGTGTGGGGTGAGGGAGCTGGGGCTGATTCAAGGTAGATGTGTTCCATGTATGCATGTGTGGTTCATGCTTGAGATTTACTGGCTAGAAAAAGGCCAGACTTTATAGGTTAGTTTTTTTCCCTCCTAAAATGTATTGAGCAGTCATAGGTCGAGCATTTTATGAACTATGTGGATATCGTCCTTTACATTTTAATGATCAGATGGCAGATGTAAGATAAGCTAGAATTGAATATTAAAAGCTATATTCCTTTCTTTACATTTAAGGTATATTTACATATACTTTATATGTTTCTTCTTTATATTTTTGTACTAACATATAGTTATTTGGGGTTTCCATGGTGGCTCAGACAGTAAAGAATCTGCATGCACTGCAGGAGACCCGGGTTCCATCTCTGGGTCGGGAAGATCCCTGGAGAAAGGAATGGCTACCCACTCCAGCATTTTTGCCTGGAGAATTCCATGGACAAAGGAGCCTGAAGGGTACAGTCCATAGGGCTGCAAACTGACGCGACTGACACTTTCATATAGTTAATTGACTAAATTTTTTTTTCTGTACTTTAATTTTTTGTATAATTTATTTCCATATTTGCTTGAAATCTTAGCACAGTATTTGAGCCAGAAGACTTTAATAAAGTTTGAGCTAAATTAAATAAAATTGTTCACATTAAATGGAAGCTTTGCAGTTTTAAAATCTTTGGTGTTTTGGGAATAATGAATGACTCAACTGTGTGAGGTGAGGTAATTCCCAGATATAAGTCATACTAAATGTGCCTTGATGACTAATTAAATACTTTCTGAGCCTAAGTGTTACGTTGTTACACCAAATTGGAAATTGAATTTCCATGGCGTGCAGTGTATAGCTAATTGAATTATCTTAGCTGATGAAAATGATAATTTGTGTGACTAATTTTTTAAAAAAGCACTGCATATATTAATTTGAAATTCTTTGCTGTTAAGGTTTTTGGAATGTGTATTTGAATCCACATGTGACTGGAGTGTCTAATGTTGCTATTGTTGGAACACACTGAATTATAGTATCAGGAACTTGCTGCAACTAACTTACGGATTTAGTTCACTTATTATTGGAAATGAGGACATTTTGGTAGGCCTAGTTAAGAGAAAACAGCTGACACCTAGCTTCAGTAATGACAGTGGCTGAAACAGAATTCTCCATCCTGATTGCCTCCTGCCATCTAGGGGCTTTAAAAATACAGTAGTCTGAGACCATATAAATAAGAGTTTCTGCACTGATAGATTTTAAAAACTCTACAGTTAACTTCTTAAATTTACATACATACATATGTCACTCAGTCATGTCTGGCTCTGCAGTCGTGTGGATTATACAGTCCATGGAATTGTCCAGGTCCGAATTCTGGAGTGGGTGGTCTTTCCCTTCTTCAGGGGATCTTCCCAACCCAGGGATCAAACCCAGGTCTCCCGCTTTGTAGGCTGATTCTTCACCAGCTGAGCCACCTGGGAAGCCCAAGAATACTGGAGTGGGTAGCCTATCCGTTCCCCAGGGGTTCTTCCCGGCCCAGAAATTGAACTGGGGTCTCCTGCATTGCCAGCAGATTCTTAACCAGCTGAGCTATCAGGGAAGCAAGCCCCTTTTAAGTTTAGCAGGGGTTGAAGAGCATTGGCTTAAAAAGATGTACTCCAGTACCTGTTACTTGGTGTGGTGGTCCTAAAGAGGCAGACTGCTCACTTAAGAAACAGCTGTCTTTTCCTTACTTTATTTCCAGGAAGAGATCTCTCTCATTTTTAAAATTAAAGTTGAAATTTAAAAGAGGGTTTTAAACTGTCATCCATAGTCCCTTGGTCCATTAGAGAGGAGAGCAAAATGGTTAACCTCTTAGTACCTATAATAATTGGAATCAGAGCTAACATTTGTTGACTGCTTGCTTTGTGCCAGATATTACTGGGTGGCTAAGGGCTTTTCTGTACTTTATATAGTAACTTTTAGTGATAACTGCCATTTTATTGATGGAGAAATGGAAATACAACCTACATCAACTCAAAACAGCTGAGTGACTCACTTCACTCCACGGCACTGCTGACTTGTTCCAGTGTTTCCTGACTCTTGGTGGATGTATCTTTGCTGTGGAACTCACTTTAATTTGTTATCTGTTGGAGGAAAATGGCTCTTTTATAAAGGACATTATTTATTAATGGATTTAGTCTTTAAGTGCATTGCAGAGGAATAAAAGCTTATTTTAACTTTTATAAAATGTTGAAGATAGGAATGGCTTTAAATAAGCTTTATGTTAATTAATTTTCGATCCATCTCATATTCTTAAGGGACACATACAACATGTCCCTTCCCTGCCACCCCCTCTGCCCTGGGCTTATTTGACTTTGGCTTCAATAAAGTAACCTGGAGATGGATAGGTATGAAGTACTACTTTTCCAGTAGAAGTGTACTTTATATTTTGGGGAACATGGCATTTTTTGATCTTCTTACATATTCTAAAAAAAAAGAAAGCATTCAGATTGACATGTTTATTTTTATATCAGACGTAATGCTTTGAAGTGAATGTTTAATGGAAAGCTATATATTTGTTTTGGTGATTATATCGTTTCTAAATATTGAAGGAAACATCCTATGAACAATTTTCTTATCAATGTTGTCTATTTGACAATATTTTCCCATGGTACCATTTCTACTTACTTACCGCCTCCCACCCTCACATTTAGTATTTCAGAAAAAAAAAATTGTCACACTGTCTCCTTTGTTACAGGGCACTCTCAATTATACTATTGTGAATTACAGAGTATCATTTGGGTATATGTTATCCGGAAACTACTTGGCTTTGATTGCTTTTAGAAGTCACTTGATGGAATCAGTTTGGAGGGTGGTGGTAGGAGAGAGGAAAGAAGTTGCAAGGAGAAATGGACACAAAGAAATTGGTACAGATTTAATAATTATTCCTGAGGCTTTGACCTCACAATTACAAGTGTTGTTTGTTGGAGACAAGTATTTGCAGATCATGGTGAAGTGAGGACATTGTAGGATGTAGAGTGTACACCCAGAGAAGGCATTATACTGATGGAATTCTGCGTCACAGCCTGCTGCCTCTCAACTTTTCCTTGCACCCTCTAAACTGAGGCTTTCTTGTAGTAGCTCTAGAATTTTGTTGAAACCTTCTGCTAAGTGTCCCTCTCCAGTTCTTTTTTGAATATATATATTTTAAATTTTTTTCACCTAATTTTAGAATCATCTGAGAGGCAACCCACTTGTGCTCAGTGTACATATTTAATAGGAAAATTGTTATTTCTCTTAATTTTATGAAGTCTTTTTGCTTCTCAAAAGTTAAAAACATTTTTGTTGTTGTTGCCAAATGTGATATTCTCTCCTTTATGGGTTTTATGCCAAGTTTATGATTATAACTTTATAAAAATAATCTAGTAATTTTGTACTTTTGAGGGGATTGTTTTGATCACAGCTATGGTATATTAATTGAGTATTATTCAGTTATTTTAAATGTGCTTGATGTATAATATATAGAAGTGCATTTTTGAGATACAGATGGTGGAGATATATCATTGCCAGCCCCCAAAACTGCCAGCCCCAGGATTAATGATACCAGGAGTTATTTTTGGAGGTAGAAATTAGTTTTCCCCATACTATGAAATTCAAGCCTGCTTTGAGTTTGGATCATGGGTGAAGTTATTATGAATAACTTATTTGGGATTAAACTGTGAAACTGTTCAAGTGTAAGAGAAACCCTTCCTTAAGCCTAATTTTGTATTATGGTAGTTGAAGTATAAGAATAATGTCCTTTTTTTTTTCCTTTTCCATTGTGGTTTATAACAGGATATTGAATATAGCTCCCTGTGCTATAGAGTATGATCTTGTTATTTGTCCATTCTATACATAATATTTTGTATCTGCTAACCCGACACTCCCAGTCCATCCTTCTTCTACCCCCTCCCCCTTGGCAGCCACATGTCTGTTCTTTATGTCTGTGAGTCTGTTTCTCTTTCATAGGTGAGTTCATTTGTGTCATATTTTAGATTCCACCTAAAAGTGGTATCATATGGTATCTGTCTTTATCCTTCAGACTTTGTTTGCTTACTGTGATAATCTCTAGGTCCATGCATGTTGCTGCAGATGGCATCATTTCACTCTTTAGTGGCTGAGAGGTACTGCATCCTGTGTGCGTGTGTGTGTGTGTAGATACAGATACACGATATCGTCTTTATCCGTTGATGTGTCAGTGGACATTTGGGTTGCTCCCACGTCTTGGTTACTGTGCATCGTGCTGCTGTGAGCGTAAGGGTGCGTGTGTCTTTTTGAATCAGGATTCTGTCACGGATGTGTGCCTGGGAGTGGGGTTGCTAGATCGCCTGGCGCCTCTGTGTTTAGCTTTTGCAGAACCTTCATCCTGTTTCCATAGCGCTGCATCAGCTTGCATTCCCACGAACAGTGTAGGAGGAGGGCTGTCTTCCTCCACACCCTCTTCAGCATGTTATTTGTAGACATTTTAGTGATGGCCATTTTGACCAGCTGGTACCTCATTGTAGGTTTGATTTGCATTTTTTAATAATTAGTGATGAGTGTTTTTATGTGCCCCTTAGCCACCTGTAAGTCTGTTTTGGAGAAATGTCTATTTGGGTCTTCTGCTCATTTTTTTATTTTTTATTGTTTTTTTGCTATTAAGTTATGTGAGCCGCTTGCATATTTTGGAAATTAAGCCCTTGACAGTCACATCATTTGCAAATATTTTCTCCCAGTCCTTAGTTTGTCTTTTCATTTTGCTTATGGTTTCTTTAGCTCTATAAAGGCTTAAAAGTTTGATTTGGTCCCATTTGCTTATTTTTGCTTTTGTTTTGATTGCCTTGGGAGACTGACCTAAGAAAACATTGGTATGATTTATGTCAGAGAATGTTTTACCTGTGTTCTCTTCTAGGAGTTTTATGGTATCATGTCTTATCTTTAAGTCTTTAAGCTATTTCGAGATTATTTTTGTATAAGGCATGAGGGTGTTTTCTGACTTCACTCAGAAAATTTACTTGCGGCTGACTTACTTGTGGCTGTCCAACTTTCCCAGGACCGCTTGCTAAAGCGACTGTCTTTGCCTTATTGTATATTCTTGCCACCTTTGTCGAAGATTAATTGTAGGTGTATGGGTTTATTTCTGGGCTCTCTGTTCTGTTTCATTGATCCATTTGTGTGTTTTTGTGCCAATACCAGTGCTGTTTTGGTTATTGTAGCTTTCTAATATTGTCCAAAGCCTGAGAGGGTTATGCCTCCTGCTTTGTTCTTTATCCTCAGGATTGCTTTGGCATTCTGGGTCTGGCATATATGGTTCCATATAGATTTTAGGATTCTTTGCTCTGTGTGCATGCTAAGTTGCTTCAGTCATGTCCGACTCTTTGCAACTCTATGGACTGTAGCCCTTCAAACTCCTGGGAAGGCCAGGTGGCTTTGCTCTGGTTGTGTGAAACATGTCATAGGTGATAAGATGGGGATCGCATCTGCTGTACTTCTGCTTTGAGGCAGTAGATGAGCAGTCGTGCCTTTTTTGTCCTGTTATTGAGCCTGCTTTTCTCATGATATGATCTCCCCTGGCTCCCAGATAAACAGGGGTCACATGACAACAGAAGCCAAGAGAGCCGCAAAGATGGAAAAGAAGATGAAAATTTTGCTTGGGGGTTACCAGTCTCGTGCGATGGGGCTCATGAAACAGTTGAATGACTTATGGGACCAGATTGAGCAGGCTTACTTGGAGTTACGCACTTTTGAAGAACTCAAGAAACATGAAGATTCTGCTATTCCCCGGAGGCTAGAGGTACCATTATTGTCTTGCAGCCCTACTTAGCTCTGAAGAATAATCAGGGTTTCCCTCTTTTCCCTGCCTGTGGAGGCTATCGTTTGCATTTGACATTGTCTGGCTTTTTTTCAATGAAAGCCTACATTTTTGACTTATCTAGAATGACCTGTGTGTAGATGGATAGGCCAGGCCATTGTGGATACAGAGACTTTTCCTTTCCTAATTTTTTGTTTTCCATGTAGAAACACTATGAAATAGAATAAGTAATCCTATGATTTCCACCCCCCCCCCCCCCCCGAAACTTAATTGCATCCCATTCATATAGCTCTTTGAGGTAATTAAACCGATGCCTTTTTGTTTTGTAATGTAGAATGCTGAGAATATAATATAGCTAGTCATCCCAGAGCATCAAATTCCTTTGGCCAGATTTGGTTTAACTTTATTTGCCAAATGTGCATGAAAGTCCATTCCCAGATAAATGGCAGCCAAGGCTTATTTAAGTGCATGGTGGGTGTTCATAGGACAGTGATGGCTTATTTATTTGAGATAGCAGAGATTTTACAAATGCTGGTGCATGTATGACCAAATCAAAGAGTGGCCATAGCACTGGTTTTTTAGCAAAAGTAGTTGCTATTTTTATTTCTCTTTGGGGAATATTTAACTCTTGAGAGTGTTGACCTAACTCAGCTGTTTGTAAGATTATAAAGTACCATAAGATATTTTTAATTTTCAGTGCACTTACCTATGAAATAATTAATGTTTTTATTTCTTCAAGTGTCTAAAAGAAGATGTTCAGCGACAGCAGGAAAGAGAAAAGGAACTTCAGCATAGGTATGCTGATTTGCTGTTGGAGAAAGAGACTTTAAAGGCCAAATTTTGAAGCATATTCTCTCACAAGCTGAATTAATTGCTGGTGTTCAGACCCTGGAAGGCTGAAACTGCTGTTTATCTTCATTGACAAATTTGCCCACCATCTGTGGTTTTTTGATTGTTTATTTTAAATGATACCAATCTTATGCATTTATGTGTAAAGACTTTAACTCCACAGGACATTTTAGGGTTTAAATTATTAAGACGATCATTCTTTTAGCAGTGTCTTATTTGCAAATTTTTTTAGTTTTGGCCTTTAATTTTAAAAGCCTGATTTTAAAGTGCTGCCTGTGAGTAAACTCTTGAATAAAAACAAAATATAAAAAGTTGAGAATGTAGCCTTTTGTTTGAAATAGATACTTAGAGTGCCCACAAACCAGCAGATACATACTGTGTATCATAATTAATGAGTAACTCTTGGATAATAAAAATGGCAATCCAGTATCTTAATTCAAATCCTTAAGAGGCAATCCTTTTGTGGCTTTGTTAGTTTTGACCATTTTTGCATAGGATGATCATTTCTCTATACACTGACAAGAAAGGTTAACTTTTTAATACCTCAGTTTTGTTTTTTTCCCCCAGTATAACTATCGGCAGGTCTCTTCTCTGCCCAGCTACTTACACAGATAGGACTAGATTAGGACTCAAAAGATTTAATTTTTCTTGACTTGTTATTGTCTTGTAAATACTTTTTTTTGACAAAGGTATTTTAAAGATTAATTCCAACCATACTATCAAATTTTATTAAAGCTCAGTGTTTATCTTAACAAGTCAAATCACACAAGTGTAGAGTTTGGGGAGTGTGTAGAGGTAGAAAGATCTAACTAATAATTCATATGAAATCATTATTTGGCTACAAGTTCAAAATAAGCCAGTGATATCTTGGACTCACCAAAAAAGTTTGCTTAATCTTAGACTGCTAGGGATTAAAGGGAGCAGATGAGGGATTCATTCATTCATTCATCAGATATTGTTAACTGTCTAGCCAGTGTCTGAGTCCTGGAGATAGACAGCCTTCTGGTTTTGTGGAGTTTACAGTCTATTGAGAATGACTGACAGTGAAAATTCAGGGAAGAAGAATGCTCTTCTTACACACCAGGACTTATTTAAGTTTTAGAGATGACGTGTTATTAAGACAAAGTTCTTGCTCTCACAGAGGTGACGTTAATGGCAATAAGGACCAAACAGGCAAGTATCAAATCATGAACTTTAGATTCAATGGAGAGAGTTAAAATAGGGTGACGGGACACAGTGACTGAGTGGCTACTCTAGGAAGATCAAATTAGCTGTATTTGGCATCTTAAAAGGAGCCATCTTTGTGAGGTTCCAGGGAAGAGCGATACCAGCAGAGTGAAGCGCCAGCACAAAGCCCCTTTGGTGTATTTGAGGAGCAGAAAGGAAGACAGTGAGACTTGAGTGTTAACGATGGCATTTGTATGGGATACCTGGCTGGATAGGGCCACTCAGGAGGCAGTGGTAAGGAACTTGAATCTTACTCTGTGATGAGAAGCTAGGAGAAGATTCTATGCAAAGGAATGACACAATCAGGTTTATTCTGTGGATATACGATATGTCTCATCAGGCTGGAGATAAGGAAGCTGGTTAAACATAGGAACCTGGTGCAGTAATCCAAGCAAACAACAATAGGGACTCAAACTAGGGTGGGGCCAGTCCTGATGGAGACAGGTTGGAAGAATTTGAGCAGTAATGATTCTGTAGTCTTTATAAATATATTTGTATTTTCTTCATATCTAGTCACTTCTTTGACTTTTTTTAGTCACCTCATATTCTAGTGCTTTTTTCAAGAACTTCACATGTTTTGTTTTAGGAAATATTTTGACATCCTCTATGGATAATGATAATGTTGTTTCTTCCAATAGTTCTAATTTTTATTGCATGTTTTGGTGGCTGAAATTTTCAGTAATCATGATGATGGTGGTGGTAGACATTATATTTCTGGTTTTAATGGGTATGTCCATGGTGTTTTACCTTTAGGTTGGCTGTTTTGAGTCAGATATTATTTTCTTTAGAAAGGAAATACCCTCTTTTTAGATTTTAAAGAATTAGAAATAGCTCTGAAATTTTGTCAAATACACATTTTGGGTATCTCTTAAGATCATACAGTTGAGTTTTTTTTTTTTTTTTCCATTTGATTTGTTGATGATGCTTTGATAGATTTTCTAACCATCTTTGAACTCCTGGACTTAGGTCAGTTAAGTAAAGAAGATTTTTTTTTTTAAAGATTAGTTTACTTCTTATGTGAGCTTGAGTTACATGGTTTAAAAATAACTGATCAAATAATAGTTACTTTGTTCTCAAAATTTGAAGTAATGCACGTACTTGTACCCTAAAAAATGACCAAGAATTGCATCATTTCGAAGCTGGCAGTTAGCTTTGTCAGCTGCTCATGGTTTGGGCCCTCAGCAGGGCAGCCTTAGCTGTTCATAGTAAGCAGACGTGCCGGTGTCTTTTGTTACTGTCCTGTAATGCCTGGGATTCTTTACCAGCATCCTCTGAGGGCAATGTTGGGTGGCTGTTTTAACATTCACTTTTATTGTATTCTCTTAAACATGCGATCATTTGGTGGTGGTGTTAAAACTAGTGATCAAAAAAGCATGTTCAAGTTTCAGTAACTTTGGGACAGAAATTAAAGTGATGAAGACCCAAAAGGAACCACCACAAGGAGTGAGAGCCCTCTTTGAAATATAGAAATAACGGTGAGATAAGAAAAAGCAGTCTCAAAGAAAAAAAATTACACTACAGTGATTGTAGACTTACACTCGCCAACCATGCACCTTCTGTCTTTACATTAGTTTCCCTGGGAAGACTAGCGTTGAAATACGGGATGTCCTTCAGAATCCATTTCTTCTAAAATGTGACTGCCCTATTGCTACGATAGAATTTGATTGGCTAATATTTTATTTAGGAAAATTGCCTTTTTCCATGAGAGTTTGGGCTTTTGGGCTAGCGTCTAGGTTTTGAGTTAGGCATTTTGCTAGCTCTATAAAGTGAATAGGATTCCTGTATATATTTTACTGTATGTTAAGCTGTTATGTTATAGCATGAAAGTGATTTGTTTCATGAAAAATTGAAGGACTGTGCTTATAAAACTTTTGAGTTCAGACATTTTTTAGGAAATAAATTGTCGATAACTCCAGTTTCTTTTGTGGCTATTAGTATGTTTTTAAAATTTAAAAAGTTTTTTGTTTTAAAATGTGTTTCTTCTTTTGCGTTTATTAATCTACTAAATTTAAGTATTTTATACTTTCCCAGAAAACTTTTCATTTTGTTGAAATTTAACACATTCGATACTTTTAATAGAGAATAAAAAAGTCTCTTTTCTATTAAACTTGATACTTGTAAGGAATTTATCTTAGTTCTACCATTTTATTTTCCTTGATTAGACTTTCTAAAGGTATCTTTTTTCTCTTAAAAAAGAAAACTGGATTTGTTTATCAATTATGACTTTGTTTTAAAATGTATTACTTTCTCATTTTGTGTTTATTATTTCCTTTGTTTGCTCTAGATTTTTTTCCCTGTAACTTTTTAAGTCTGGTACTTTTTTGTTTATATACAGTTGAATATGTTCAAAGCTTTTCCTTATCTCCAACTTCAAGTATGTTCACATCCCAGCTATAATAACGTGTCTTGCTTTCTAAGTAGTTTATCTTTGTGTTTTGGTTTAATAGCTAAGAATATTTTAAAATTTCTGTGTGATTTGCCTTTTTTAAAAAAAAAAAAAAAATTTTTTTTTGCTTCTTGTAAAATATTTACCTTGACAGTAAATATGGCTTATTTGCTTTCATTTTTAAAGAATTTATTGAGATTTGGGGCCTAGCATTTTTGAAGAGTGTTCTGTGGGTGTCTTGAATGAAAGTTTATTCAATTTGTGTGTGACAGAGGTGAATGTGTATCTGTTCAACTATTTTAAGTCAATTTTCATTTTCTTATTTTTTTAATAAACTACCATAGACTAATAATATTGTCTTAGAGTCTCCTATTAGTTATTTCTCTGTTTCGTCTTGTCTAGCTTTTGCTTTGTGTATTTTGATACTGTTACTTAGTATATAAATACCTGTGTCTGTTAGGTACAATTCATAAGGAAGACTTACTAATGTTATTCTTTGTGTCCTACTTAAGCTTTTTGCCTCGACTTTTACTTTCTTTGATATTAGAATATTTGTCCTCTTTGCTTATATTTGCTTGATAAATTGTTACCTATCCTCTTATATTTAGCTTTCATATAATTTCTAGTTGTGTCTTAAACAACGTGTCTTATTGGATTTTATATTTCAACTCATTTGGAGAGTCTCTGCATTTTAATGGGAAATCGAATCCATTTGCTTTTATGTTAGTTACTGACTTGGGTGTTCTGTGATCCTGTTTTGTGCTTTCTCGCTGATTCCTTTAATTTCCTAAATGAGCTGTAATTTCCTCATTTTAATTGTCTTAGCAATTTAAAAAATATATATCCTCCAAAAAAAAAAGAAAAAGAATTTACATCCTCTTGTAAATTTTACTGATGATTGTGTTATCATTTAAGGTTCAGGATCATTCAGAAGAAGGATATACCAGTAATTTGAAATACCAATAATTTGAACAGGGAACATTCAATGTGAAGAATTATTAACTACAGGTGGCTCAGTGGTGAAGAATCCACGTGCCAATGCAGGAGACGTGGGCTCAATCCCTGGGTCGAGAAGATCCCCTGGAGGAGGAAATGGCTGTCCACTTCAGAATTTTTGCCTAGAACGTCCCATGGATGGAGAAGCCTAGCAGGCTCCAGTCCATGGGGTTGCAAAGAGTTGACAGGACTGAACACAGCCTGCAGCACAGCTAATGGGATTACCCACTGAGAGGGGCTGATATCTCTAAAGAATCCCTGAATAGCAGATGCAGGGAGCAGCCACTACTGGTAGACTGAGAGAGCCCCTGAGGAAGGATCAGACTTTTGAAAGAGCCCTTTCCCTCCTCCCCCAAAGCTGAGATTCAGAAGACAGTGTGGTGTGGCTCCCTGGGTAGAGAAATTTGCCTGAAGTGCCACAGTTTAAAGTGGCAGGCAGGGTGCTGGGGAAACTTGCTAGGAAGTCACTTGCTGGGATGCCTGTGACGATTGGAGTGAGGCCGCCTCTTGAGTGGCTGGCTGAATTCTGGAGAGTGTGTGCCACTGGCCAAGAAGCCTCCTGCTGGCAAGAAAGCCACATGCTGACAATGATGTGTTAGGAATAAGGAGGAAAAGCAGCAGAACCGGGGTGAAGCCGCTTGCACTCCCAGCGCCCCGCCGGTGCCGTCTGCTGACAGTACTAACGTCACCGCTGAAGGAGGACTGTATGAGCCGCAACTCCAGTATCACACGCAGCGCAAACGGGTGGACTTGGAGCTGGCTCAATAGCCCATTGTTTTCCAGGCTTTTCTACTCAAGCCTGTATTTATCTTAGCAGCTGAGTAAAGAGTGAAGCTGTTGTCTGAACCACTTTTAATTCCATTAACAACACCTTTATGTCTCTGGGGAATCTCGTGTATGTGTCCTATTTCACTATTCAGAGCTATTTTATTTCATCTTCTTGTCCCTGATGGGTAATCTTTAGATTTGAATCCAAGATTTTCATCTCTGCCTGGCCCCTTGGGTTTAGGGCATTTGTTTGAAGTGTTACCTTGATTCCTTCTTCTTCCTCCTTCACTCCTGCATCCTTTTTTATCCTCTTTACTTCACATTTGCAAACCTAGACAGCATATTAAAAAGCAGAGACGTTACTTTGCCAACAAAGGTTCACCTAGTAAAAGCTATGGTTTTTCCCGTAGTCATGTATGGATGTGAGAGTTGGACCATAAAGAAAGCTGAGTGCCGAAGAATTGATGCATTTGAACTGTGGTGTTGGAGAGGACTTGAGAGTCCAAGGAGATCCAACAAGTCAGTCCTAAAGGAAATCAGTCCTGAAAATTCATTACAAGGACTGATGCTGAAGCTGAAGCTCCAATACTTTGGCCACCTGATATGAAGAACTGACTCATTGATAAAGACCCTGATCCTGGGCAGGACTGAAGGCAGGAGGAGAAGGGGACAGTAGAGGGTGTGATGGTTGGATGGCATCACTGACTCGATGGATGTGAGTTTGAGCAAGCTCTGGGAGTTGGTAACGGTCAGGGAAGCCTGGCGTGCTGCAGTCCATGGGGTCGAAAAGAATTGGACACGACTGAACTGAACTCTACATTTGCACCCGGAAATGAAGCCAAGAGAGGAGTTCAGACAATACTCTATCCTTAAAATTTTTGGTTTTATCAGTAATAGATGCATATGTTTAGAATATCACATTCTGGAATGGTAGATTATTTTTTATATTTTTGAATTGTTTTACTCTCCACATAAAAATGTAGCAGCCCCAAGCCTCTGGATAACACTTTGAACATGACGAGATGACAAGCTATCCCAATGGACTCCAGAATATGAGTGGGTGGAGTTAAACCACCAGGAAGCAAATGACCTGTTTGCTTTTGTGTCTGTGCAGGGAAAATAAAAGAGGGGCAGTGGGGCATCTGACAGACCTAAGAACAGGAGAACCCCAAAGTAGCCAACAGGTATTCAAGGAATGAGTGGTGGATCAATCTGATATTGACGGCTGAAATTGGGAGGTGTTTTGCCCACTGGGGTAGTGGGTGAGTGAGAGAGTAAAAGTTTAAAGACAAATTGGCAACCTCAATGATTGATGTGTTAATATTTGTTAAGATAGGCCTAAATGCTGAAGAATTGATGCTTTTGAACTGTGGTGTTGGAGAAGACTCTTGAGAGTCCCTTGGACTGCAAGGAGATCCAACCAGTCCATCCTAAAGGAAATCAGTTCTGGCTGTTCATTGGAAGGACTGATGCTGAAGCTGAGACTCCAATACTTTGGCCACCTCATGTGAAGAGTTGACTCATTGGAAAAGACCCTGATGCTGGGAGGGATTGGGGGCAGGAGGAGAAGGGGACGACAGAGGATGAGATGGCTGGATGGCATCACCGACTGGATGGACATGAGTTTGAACTCCGGGAGTTGATGATGGACAGGGAAGCCTGGTGTGCTGCGATTCATGGGGTCGCAAAGAGTTTGACAGGACTGAGCAACTAAACTAAACTGAAATGTTTCAAAAGTCTGTTTCAAGGCAAGATTTTTTTCCTTTGGGTATGGGGGAGTAGGGGAGGAGTACAATAACTTACTATGGGGCTTCCCAGGTGGTGCTAGTGGTAAAGAACCTGCCTGCCAATCTAGGGAAGACATAAGAGATTTCAAGCCGTGGGTCTGGAAGATCCTCTGGAGGAGGGCATGGCAAGCCACTCCAGTATTCTTGCCTGGAGAATGCCATGGACAGTAACTTATTATAGATGGGTTAAAATTACCAGCCCTGGGTCTTCCTTGGTGGTCCAGTGGTTAAGACTTGCCCTTCCAGTGTAGGGGGTACAGGTTTGATCCCTGGTAGGGGAGCTAAGATTCTACATGCTTGATGGCCATAAAACCAAAACATAAAACAGAAACAATACTGTAACAAATTCACTAAAGACTTTAAAAATGGTCCGCATTAAAAAAAGTCTTTTTAAAAATTATAATACCAGCTCTAATATATTTATTAACCTACCCTGTAGAGTTGTGCTGTTTAGTATGGTAGCCACTAGCCAAATGTGACTGTTGAGCACTTGAGATGTGCCTGGTTTAAATCGAGTTGTGCTCTAAGTAACTTACTGGATTTTGAACACTTAGTATGGAAAAAATATAAACTATCTCAAGTTTTAAATATTGCTTACATGTTGAAATGTGAATATTTTTGATAGAGTGGGTTAAATAAAACATTATTAGAATTAAGTCCACCTGTTTTTACTTTTTAAAATGTGGCTAGTAGAAAATTTAAAATTACATGTGTGGCTTGCATTATATTTCTACTGCTAAGCACTGTTCTAATTCTTTTGTTATTGATTTATAATTTAATTCCATTGTGGTTTGAGAACATACTCTGAATGATTTCAATCCTTTTAGATTTATTAAAGCTTGTTTTATAGCCCACCACATGGTCTGGGTGAATGTTCCCTGTTCACTTGAAAATAGTGTGTATTCTGCAGGCTGTAATGTTCTATAAATGCCAGTTAGGTCACATTCATTGGTGGAGCTCAAGTTTCCTAAATCCTTAATTGCATTTTTCTCTCCACATCTTCTATAAGTTGCTGAGAGAGATATGTTGAAATCGCAACTATAATTGTGGGTTTGCGCCTCCTTTTAGTTGCATCCGTTTTTGCCTTTTTCTGCATTCACGTTTAGGATTATTATGTCTTGTTGAATTGTCTCTTTTGAATTGTCATTGTGAAATGTCCTTTATATGGGGCAGCGTTGTCCTGGAGCCTGTTTTGTCAGATACTGTGTCATTGTGTGTCTTTTCCTGTCTTTTTGCCTTTAACCTCTCTATCCTTACAGTTAGGGTAGTTTTCAACATGTTGGTTGTGGCAGGCATGTCTCTCGGACGTCTTGGTACTCCACAGTCACTGAAGTTCTGTTCTTTTTAAAAACTTCTTTTCTTCTCTGTTCTTCTTGTATAAATCCTATTGCTGTTTTTCAAGTTCACTGATCTTTTTTCTGCAGTATGTTTTTTTTTTTTAATTAATATTCCTTTCCAGTTAATTTTCATTTCAGATATTTCATTTGTCTTTAGTGGTTTTATTTTGTTCTTTATGTTCTTTCTCTCACAGTATTTGTATTTTCCTTTACAGTTTCAGATATTTCATTTGTCCTTAGTGGTTTTATTTTGTTCTTTATGTCCTTTCTCTCACAGTATTTGTATTTTCCTTTACATTCTTTAGCATAAAGAGCATGTTTATAATAGCTTTTAGTTTAAAAATTTTTAATATATGTGATTCTCATTGAAGTACAGTTGATTTACTATATTAGTTTCAGCTGTACAGCATAGTAAGTCAATATTTTTGTAGCTTATACTCCATTAAAAATTTATAATAGCTTTTTTGTGTGTTGGGAGATGCATCATTAATTTATTATTTTTATTTTTTATTGAAGGATAATTGATTTACAGTGTTGTGTTAATTTTGCTGTACAGCAAAGTGACTCAGTTACACATTCTTTTTTATAATCCTTTCCATTATGGTATATCTCAGGACACTGAATACAGTTTCCTGTGCTATACGGTAGGACCTTGTCCATCCATTCTGTATGTAATTGTTTACTATAAATAGCTTTCAAAATGTCCTTGTCTGCTAATTCCATCATTTGTCATTTCTGGGTCAACTTCTACTCCATGATTTTTCTCTTAGAAGGCCATTTTCCAATTCTTTGTAGGTCTAGTACCTACTACAAAGGATGGCATACATTTTGAATGTTATATTGCTGGCTTTTGCTTTCTTTATTTTGGCTTTTATTCTAGCAGATAGTTAATTTACTTTCAGATCAGTTTAGTCCTTTGAGGCTTGTTTTTAAAGCAGACTATGGCCCATACCTGTTTTTGTAAATAAAATTTTATTGGAACACATGAATCTACCTTTTAAAAATTAAATATATTTACTTATTTATTTAGGCTGTGCTGGGTCTTTGTTGCTACATGCGGGCTTTCTCTAGTCGCGGCAAGTCAGGGCTCGTCTCTAGTGGTGCGTTGGCTTCTCACTGTGGTGGCTTCTCTTGCTGCAGAGCACGATCTCTAGGACATGTCGGCTCGGTCGTGGTGCACAAGTTTAGTGGCCCCACAGCCTGTGAAATCGTCCTGAACCAGGGGTCAAACCCATGTGCCCTGCATTGGCAGGAGCTGAATCTGCCTTTCTGATTCATGAATAATTCTAGAGGTTCTTTCTGTATCTTGGGAGTATATCTTGTACTGATAACCCTTTGAAATCAAATTCATGGAAAAGCAGTTTTCATCCTTTTCTACCAGAAATCACTTGATGTTCTGTTTCTGCCCAACCCCACTCGCCCTGAGAATGTTCGATTGAATGTACTCAAAGATGGTCATGCAGTAATGACGTGGTTAAAAAGCAAAAGCTGGACCAGATTTTAAGAGCCATGCATGTGGCTTGCCTCTAGGAGGTGTATGATGGATTACTGGAAGACTAAACATTTAATTTTAATCTTTAATCATGCCCCCTGGAGAAGGGCATGGCAACCCACTTCAGTGTTCTTGCCTGGAGAATTCCATGGACAGAGGAGCCTGACAGGCTACAGTCTATGGGGTCACAAAGAGTCGGACGCGACTGAGTGACTAACAAACGTATAATTTACTTTCTGCTTCCAAAGTAGCCATTGCAGAGAAACTTAATATCTGACTGAGAGTAGAACTGTTCAAAATATGTGGGTGTGGACTTTCCCAGTGGTCCAGTGGCTGAGAGTCTGCCTGCCAACGCAGGGGACATAGGTTCGATCTCTGGTCCGGGAAGATCCCACATGCCATGGAGCAACTAAGCCTCCATGTCCTGAAGCCTGTGCTCCACAACAAGAGCAACCACTGCACTGAGAAGCCCACGCGCTCAGTGAAGAGCAGCCCCCGCTGTCTGTAACTAGAGAAGTCCGTGCACATCAACGAAGACTCGGCACAGCCAAAACAAAACAAATGTATTTAAAAAACAAAACCAAAAAAACGTGGGTGATGGTTATTCAATTAGCCCGAAAGAGAACTTCAAACAGAAATGGTCAGGCTTGCTAACTGTAGTTCTGTGGTTCAAACCTTGTACCTGAGGAAGGAGAAGTGCAGAAAACCTGTCCAGGTGTAGCACTTGCTTGCTTGAGAAATCTAGACTAGAAGTTGTTAACCTCTGTAGAGGTGTTCAGTGTCTGCCCCCAAAGTTCAGAATTGATTGATAAGATTGTGGGGGAGGAGAGTGGCAGCCATGTTTGACTTGGCTTTGTCTGGCAGGAGTGAGCTGTTTCTCTGCTTGGTGGGTTAGGCGGAACCTCCATGGATGAACTTCCTTTGATTGCACTTTGGAGAATTGAGCTTGGAGGTGAGATGGGGATCTTAGCAGTGATGAGCCTGCACATACAAATAGGCAGTAAACTAGAGGGCTTTGGGGACATTTAGCCTGGCAGAAGCCATCATTTTCAGAAGAGGGTGGGATGGAACTAGAGACTGAGTCTAGGGGAATCATGACTTACTAGACTCTTGTGTGCACTCATTTTCCTAGTCACCTGTTTGGTTTTATTTTCCACTGTTGCCTTGATGGTTAATCAAGTATTGGGTTGACCAAAAGATTCATTCATTTTTTCCCATAATATCTTATGGAAAAACCCGAAAGAACTTTTGGGCCAACCCAATATTTTGTTCTTGCCTTTAATAGGAATCAGTCCTGAAGTGACATGCGGTTATGGTTGGTTAAGGAAGTGGTGGCATACCTCTTCCAAATTCCAGCTGACTCTGTCAGGGCCCATGGAGTGCGGTCTGAAATTTGAGCTGGTTGGCTCAGCATGCCAGGGGCCAAATGCCATCTAGTGGTTAAATGGAGGAGTTGCTTATAACTGAGGGACCATCAAATCTGAGAAATAGAACACGTTCATTCTCAGATATCGTCATGATTTTCACGTGCACTTGCTTCTTTGAGAATCCTTGCTTTGAACCAGCCTGGATGAGCTCTGTCTTGTCCGACTCTTTGTGACCCTATGGACCATGGCTTGTCAGGCTCCTTTTGTCAATGGGATTCTCCAGGCAAAAATACTGGAGTGGGTTGCCATGCCCTCCTTCAGGGGATCTTCAGCACCCAGGGATTGAACCTATGTCTCCTGCATTGCAGGTGGATTCTTTACTGCTGAACTTGGAACTAGATGGATTCCAAAATAATACTAGGTCCTAACATTCCTATTGGGACTTCCCTAGTAACTCAGTGGTAAAGAATCCACCTGCAGTACAGAAGACAAGGAGACGTGGGTTTGATCCCTGGGTTGGGAAGATCCCCTGGAGAAGAAAATGGCAACCCACTCCAGTATTCTTGCCTGGAGAATCCCACACACAAGGGAGCCTGGTGGGCTATAATCCATGGGGGTCCCAAAAGAGTAGGACAAGACTTAGTGACTAAACAAGAACATCCCTAGCTGATAATGAGGAAATAAGAGCAACAGTTTTGCCTAATGACAAAACCACAGCAAACACGTAGAGGAAAAAACCTGAACAAAACCAGTGCTCTTTGAGAAATAGGTTCATCCACCTTGAGGCTGAAATCTCCCTCGATAGACTGAGCTGCTATAGGAAGCTCCCCGAGTGTGGATGAGGAAGTGAAGATCGGCGTCTCTAACTACCTGTGATGTGGCTGTAAAGTACCACACTGATTGTGGAACAATTTCATAAACATCAGGATATGTGTGAGGCCTTTCCCCAAGTATTTGCCTAAGAAGTCATGCCCCTTTCCCAACAGTGCTGCCACTGCTTAAAAAAGTTCTTTGGAACTGCTTATTGGGATTGTTTTGAAACCTCCATTGGTGCTTTGGAAAGACTGACTTGGAGACAGTTCATGTAATGGGGCTGGAAAGGACAGAGGCAAAGGCAGAAAGATTGATGAGAAGATATTGATTGCAGGAGTCCAAGAACAGGTGACAAGGTATGAGCAGTGGAGACAGAAGAGGGTGGATTCAGAGGCTTTGAGAAGTCAGAACTGAAAAGTGTAATGCTTGGATATGGAGGCAAAAAATGGTGGTGGGTCAGTTGTCTCTGAGAGGGACAAGTTGTCTCTGATGACATGGCAAATGAATTTTCTCCAATTTTTGAAGAAAAGATGAAAGGGTTCCTTCTGGTGGAGATGTCAAGCGGGCATTGGGTCTGGAGGTTAAGAAGGAGATTGTTATTGGAGACTGATCGTTCCTTATTCATGGAACAAACATCATAAAATACCTATAGTAACAGCTGGTGGTTAGTAAGCACCTGTCGTGCTGTGGACAGTGCTGAACCCCTCTGTGCGCTAACTTATCCTCACAAAACTGGAAAGTGTGTGTGCTCTCATCACCTGCACGTTGTAGATGGAGATAAATGGTTTGAAAGGGCAGATTCTACCAATCTTCATCCCCAGTTAAGGCTGAATTAAGTGAACGATAGTAGGGAGCAAGAAGAAATAAATGAAAACATCAATGTTATTATCGATGAAACCAGAATGCAATATGGAGGTTAGATTTGGGCTCACAGGTGCTCCCCTGACCCTCAGGCCTCAGAGCAGCGTCTCTCGTGGGCTGGTCTGAATTTCTGGAGCAGTCACATTCACCCAGACTGCTGCCTCCCACTGGTCTCTCAGGGCTCTGGTCCTAATACGTTTGGTCCTGAATGATGGCTTCTGACAACTTTGAAAAGGTCTTTTGATCTCTGGTTGTCGAAGGTGAGTTTACAAAGCAGGATTGAATTCCTCAGAGACAGGCTCCAAGCCAATCATTTCAAGAGAAACAAGCCCTTGGCAGGCAGGAGTGGGCTGGGAGTCAGGGTTCTGGCGGCCAACTGCCAGATGTTCGGAGCGGACCTCAGGAGCTTCAAGGCCTGGAGGCTCCCTGTGCAAAGTGTGGTCTCTGCACCCGCATCTTCAGTACCACCGGCACCCCCTCCCCCTGCTGCTAAGTGTGAACCTGCATTTTAACAGGGCTCCCCCCGTGGTGGCCTGCATGCACATTAAAGTTTGGGAAGCGCTGCTGGAACGGTACCCAGGGGCTGCCTTATACATGAAGGAGAAGCTTGTTTTTCTCCTGGTTGCCCCCAGGTCTCGGGAAACGTTGATTAATATTCTCCTCCCTGCAGAGGCCTTCCTGCTCTAAAGGCTGCCAACCAGCCCTTCCTTCGATCACTCATTATATCAACAATTTGTCCGTTATTTGGGAGCCGGGGAAAAAAAAACCTTCTCAAAACATGCCCTGAAGCTCATGGGGCATATGTGATAACTTACTTAAACCAACCTGATACTTATTTCATTTCCCTGCATCATCCACTCCAAAGAGTTTTTTTAAAAGTAATTTCTGAAACCTTTGGATAGGCCATTTGTTTTGCTCTAAGACTTTCTCCCCAGAGAGATCTGTGATTATAACTGGAGTGAGAGAACTCTGTTATTAGAAATAATATTTGGTCCTGGAAGCCCCTAGAGGACTTGGGTGGAAGGGGGAATGGTAGCAAGGGCAGAGGGAGTTAGGGGTGAGGATGGGGAGAACAAGGGCTCTTGCTGTATCCTTAGTTCCCAAGTTGGTACTTTGAGAAAGAGGTAGACAAATCCAAGGAAGAATGAAGGTTCAGAACTGTGCTCGTTCTCCTAGAATGGTGCTGTCTGACATGGACACTCACTACATACAGCAGTTAAATGAACATTTTGATCAAATTTATATAAATCTAAGCAAAATTATGTGAATTTACATTCACTTACCCTAGCTATATACAGCAGTTAAACGAACATTTTGATCAAATTTATATAAATCTAAGCAAAATTATGTGAATTTACATTCACTTACCCTAGCTACATTTCAGGTGTTCAATAGCTACATTTCTACCATCAGGAGAGTTCTGTTGTGCCATGCTATACTTGAAAGTCATGTGGAGTTAAAAGGCATGTCAGCTGCTAAGATGCAGTAATTTATTTTTAATTCACAACTGAACTGCACAGGAAGGGGCCTGAGGGTATGCATGGTTTTCCCTAAGCCTAGGTGGTTGTACCTTTTGACTCTGTGATGCTTTAAAAGATAGAAAGTAAAACAAGGGTTGGACTTCCCCAGTGGTCCAGTGGTTAAGACTCTGGACCAGTGCAGGGAGCGTGGGTTCGATCCCTGATCAGGGAACTAAAATTCCACATGCTGTGCGGTGCAGCCAAAAAAAAAAAAAAAAAAAAAAAGGCAAAAAAGAAAGCGAACAAAGATATCTGTGTCCATTTCCTCTTGAAGTGGCAAGAAGCTGCGGGCCATGTACTGAGTCTGGAGCCAGAAGGCCCAGTATCGCTGTCTGCTCTGCGTCACGCTGGACAGGTGCTAACGCCAGTGGTCTCTTAACCAAGGATGGTGTCTGCCTCTGGCTGGCAGTGTGCTCGTGTGTTGGAAAGGGCGACAGTGCAATTCCGAATTGCATATGGGACTTGGAAGGCGGAACACTTCATGACGGCTCATGTAGTTAAAGCAGCAACAAAATTAAACAATATCGACAGCAAAAAATACACTCATCTCCCTGCGCTTCCCATAATCTGTGTATTACTCCCTTTAGAAGAGGACTCAGGGGTGAACATGGCATCAGTGAGCTTTTTTAATGGGATCAAAATATGATGCCATAAAGTTTAGTGTTGCTAAGCTTAAAAGTATTGCTTTTTAACAGGTCTGAAATAAACCCTGATGCTGGCTGTTTTGCATAACAAAACCTTAGTTTGGCAATTCAGCAAAATGATATTTTAAGACACAATGGTATTTGCATTCTTGTATAGCTCAACATTTAATGTAAGGATTTGCACATATAAAATGTGTCTGATTTCCTGCCTAAAATTCAAAGCACCTTGTCCTGTGGTTTTTCTCTGTCACTAAGGGGAAGTTTTTTTCTCGTTACTTGTTAGTCAGCACTGTTGATTGGTTCTCCTTGTGTGTAAGTAAAAAAGTGTCTAAGAAATAATCCTGTGTCTGTGGGCTGGTCTTTTTAATATACATAACACAAAGTTTATCATTTCAACCATTTTCAAGTGTACAGTTCAGTAGTGTTTGGTGTGTATTCATGCAAGATGAACTTTAAAAAAAAATCCTGACTTTACATTTTTTTTTTAAGTATGTATTTTTGGCTGTTCTCGTCTTCATTGCTACACGTGGGCTCTCCCTAGTTGTGGCGAGCAGGGCCATTCTCTAGTTGCAGCGTGCAGGCTTCCCATTGCGGTGGCTTCTCTTGCTGTGGAGCACAGGCTTTAGGGTGCCCGGGCTTCAGCAGCTGTAGTGCTTGGGTTTAGTTGCTCTGCATGTGGAATCTTTCTGGACCAGGGATCAAACCTGTGGCCCCTGCATTGGCAGGCAAATTCTTATCCACTGTACCATCAGGGAAATTCGATGAACGTCTTTGTTTTGCAAAACTGTAGCTCTAAAATCAATAAACAACAACTCCCCAATCCCCACTCCTCCCAGCCCCTGGAAACAATGATTCCTCGATTAATCTGGCCACTTTGATGCCTTGGGTAAGTGCAATCATATGGTATTTGCCTTTTCGTGACTGGCATATTTCACTTTACAAAATGTCTTCAAGGTTCATACATGTAGCATGTGTCAGAATTTTCTTCCTTTTTCAAGGCTGAATAATATTCCACCAGGGAGTAGTT
Organism: Bubalus bubalis; assembly: GCF_019923935.1. Classification (NCBI taxonomy): domain Eukaryota; kingdom Metazoa; phylum Chordata; class Mammalia; order Artiodactyla; family Bovidae; genus Bubalus; species Bubalus bubalis. The sequence continues at coordinate 33,934,014 of NC_059158.1, read as the reverse complement.
TTTGTCTAATTTTGAACTTTGTTCAGTTTCTGTTTCTGCTGTTACTTTCTAGTTCTAATGCATTGTGATTAGAGTGTTACCTGTACTCATTCTGCTTTTTGAAATGTATTGAGTTTTGTTTGTTTTTGTGGCCTTATATCTGGTCATTTAAAAAATTAATGTACATTGGCTTTTAATAGCCTATCTCAATGTACTTCAAACTCAGCTGAGCTCACATTTTGTAGATTCTGTGAACACAGGTACACACTTCTGAGTGACACTGAAGTAGATGAGAAAAGGGATGCACAAGTCAGGCTCAACAGTGAAAGGTTAGGATTGCAACACGTTTAAGAGGCAGTCACAATGCAGCCTCCATCTGTGACTGCTCAGTTCCCAGTCTGACACCTGCTTCACCCCCTTAGGCCTGGGGAGGTGGAGGTCACTTCCGGAGGACAGTGTCTTCCCATACCCTTCTAAATAAGCCCTGCAAATACTGATCCATCTGAAAACCTGGATGTTTTCCCAAAGCACATACAGGAGAGAGTGGTTGTTCACTATAGTTGAGTCAGTGTGGAATTTACAGCTCTGGTTCACTTTGAAAGCTTAGAATATGCTTATAAACTTTCATTTCCCTACATTTCCTCAAATACACAACCAGGGTACAAATGACCTTGTCCCTGAGCTGGGGAGAAGCAGAAGAGCAGCTCTGAAGCTGTCTTCCTTCTGGGAAGCTCCTATCTTCCTAGGAGGTTTATATGACAATGCAACGGAAATCCACTACATATTGCTTAAGTGAAAGACCGGGAACAACCTAGACGTCCATCCACGGATTCGATCCATCCTGGCAACACCTACGCCTTGGGGTACGGTGCTGCCCTGCACCCAGCGTGGAGGGCCCTCCCCCGCTCACCCTGCTGCAGGCTGGTCGTCTGTCCATCTTCCTACCAGGCTCCGTCCAAACCCAGCCGGGCCGGCTCCAGCCTACCCTCCCCACTCAGCCCTCCTCTGTCACCCCTGGTGCCGATCCATGTATTTTCCACCTCCTTCCCGATTTCTTCCTGTGTCTTGTTTTTGCCCCTTAGCCAGAATCTAGACTTCTTGAACCATGTCTTCCGCCCAGAATGAAGACTGCTTCCTCAATCTGTCTCTGTCTGTCTCTGTGTTTCTCTCTTCCCCTCTCATCTCTAGCTGCCTGTGGACCACAAACCCCAGCTCCCCACGCCTGGCACCCACACCGGCAGGATGAGCCTTCACTCTGGAACTGACTGCCTGATAGCCGGGTATGGGAAAGGGGAGGCATTGGGGAGGACCTTCCAGGGAACAAGATCACACCCTGTTCTCAGAATCCGAAGTTCTGGGTTTAAGTCTTGCCTCTGTTGTATTTAGGCTGTGTGACTTAGGGCAAGTTACTTGATGTCTCTGAACTTAACTTCTGTTGTTGAAAGGCAGCTGTGCCTGCTCTCCTGAAGGACCACAGCGAGAGTCAGGTTGGTGTGGTTGGTGAGCTGCCCAGCGCCCACACCTGCAAAGCTTTCCTGCTCCCTGGGCTCTTCACGACCTCTTGACTGGAGCTTATGGAGAGGGAACCTAGAGAGAGCCTCACATCAGATTCGGAGCTGCAGCGAGGTCTGTGGAGGGGGAGGCGCTGGCTGGGAAGGCCCCGAGCGCCTGCAGACCCACCATCCCCGGTGACTTGACCCACATGTCCTTGGCATCGGCTTCTATCTGAGTCAGTGGATGTGCTGATTAGTTGTACTTGGTGAGCCAGAGGCGCAACCAAAATATGTTGCACTGTGGGATTTAAACAAATTAACAGAGCACTGTGGTGATGAGTGTGGAAACACATTTCGGTTTTAGTTTTCAACCATTAACACATATGCTCTGAAAGCCAGTCTGGGAAAATGTGCTTGTCGATGGCATGGAAGCTGGGTGTCGTCCCTCCTCCTTAGTGCTGATGGGGGAGACAGGAGGGTGGCAGCTGACATCCCCTGGGGGGCAGGCAGTGGGTGGAAAGAGCTTTGGATTCATGAAGGCTTGACCTCAAAGGAGCTGCGTGACCTTGGGCAACTTACTTACCTTCTCTGAGCTTCAGTCTCTCACCTGTAAAGTGGGGGAGCTCCTTTACAGGGTCTTGTGAAGTTTAAATCAAAGTATCTGGGACCTCACCCGGTACACAGTGGGCCTCCAGTCAGTGGGAGGTTTTACTGTCATTTCATACAGTCAGGCTGCTGCTGCTGCTGCTAAGTCGCTTCAGTCGTGTCCGACTCTGTGCGACCCCATAGACGGCAGCCCACTAGGCTCCCCTATCCCTGGGATTCTCCAGGCAAGAATACTGGAGTGGGTTGCCATTTCCTTCTCCAATGCATGAAAGTGAAAAGTGAAAGTGAAGTCGCTCAGTCGTGTCCAACTCTTAGCAACCCCATGGACTGCAGCCCACCAGGCTCCTCCATCCATGGGACTTTCCAGGCAAGAGTACTGGAGTGGGGTGCCATTGCCTTCTCGATACAGTCAGGAATGGGATACAAAATGAAATCACTGTTAACGCTGGGGTTTTCTGTTACAGCTGAACTTAATCCCAGCTAATGCACTTGTCTTACAAATAAATGCCCCACATTGCTTAGAAAAGGAATCCGAAGTTACAAACCCCTAACTTCCTACACATGGCCTAGCCTCTAAGCCTGTTTTGCATTTTTCCAAAATAACTACCACTCTCTCAGTGAACATTCTCGGCACTCTTTAACAGTCAGTTTTCAAAGCCCTTGTAAAAGAAAGCTATGTCTCTCAGTTTTGGCCAGAGGGGCAGACGCAGAAATGTCAGAGACATGTTCTTAAAATGAGAGGGGATGTCCATCACTCTTTCTGCACTGTTTATACTTATATTTATGGCGCCAAATATGTAGTTTTCTCCCTGCCAAGCCAGCCAGTAAAATTCTCCAGACACCCACTGGGTGTCCTGCAATTTAGCTCAGTTCTGACACTGACTGTTTGGAGTTTTTATTTGTATTCAAAATTTATACAGTGAAAGGACGTCCCTGGTGGCCCAGTGGTTACGACTCTGCACTTCCAGTGTGAGGGGCATGGCTTCGATCCCTGGTTGGGAAACTAAGATCCCACATTGCTGTGTAGAATAGGCAAGAAAATACTAAAAAATTAAACAGTGTAACAGTGCAGATGGTGAGTTGTAATATTTATGTTTGACATATGCAAATGTTAGATCAATCCGTGTTTTAATATGTAAAAAGTTTTTGTTGTTAAGTCACTGCAGTTGTGTCCAACTCTTGGCGGCCCTATGGAATGTACCCCGCCAGGCTCCTCTGTCCAAGGGATTCTCCAGGCAAGAATACTGGAGTGGGTTGTCATTTCCTCTTCCAGAGGATCTTCCTGACCCAGGGATCAAACCCATGTCTCTTATGTCTCCTGCACTGGCAGGAGGGCTCTTTACCATTAATGCCACCTGGGAAGCCTGTGATTCACTATGGGTATTAACTATGCTGAGTGAGGAGAGGTGCTCGAAATAGTTGAGAAATCGGGGGAAACTGGGCTGTCGCAGGCCAACTGGCCATCTCATTAATGAGCAAAGGTCAAAGGATGAATCTTAGGGAGCAGTTCTTCTTTCCCCAGAGGCTAGAAAAGACCAATCGTGGGATAGGGTGGAGGCGAAAGGAAACACCGGTGGGGGATAAGGACCACCGGAGGCAGGAGGAGCCTAAGGATGACCTGATACATTCTTCAAAAATGTGCATATCATTTAGTAAAAGTGCAATACTAATGTATGTGCAATTTGTCATTGGCTTTCAAAATGTATAATACGGTGAATCTTTTCGTGCCATTACTTTTTCCTCTACTGTTATTATTTTTAATATTTATTTATTTATTTGGCTGCATAGGGTCTTAGCTGTGGCACCTGGGCTTCTCTAGGTGCAGCATGAGGCTTCTCTCTAGTTGTGGCACATCGGTTTTAGGGCGCAAGCTGAGTAGTTGTGGTTCGCGGGCTTCGTTGCTCTGTGACATGTGGGATCTTAGTTCCCTGACCAGGGATCAAACCCGCGTCCCCTGCCTTGGAAGGTGGATTCTTACTTACTGGACCTCCAGGGAAACCCCTGTACTGTTATTTTTGGTGGCTGCGATCCTGTCTCCTAAAGCCTCTTCTCCTTGCCTCGTGTCTCTCCCCAACACCATTCACAAAAATAAATTCCAGATGCCATAAGAAGTTAACTTGAAAAATAAGTCCTGAAACTATTAGAAAAAAATATAAAATTATCTTCAAGAAGTTAGGTATGGAAGCTGCTTTTAGTTACTGCCCCACTGTCCAACCATGAAGAAAAAGAACAATTTGATGTCATTTTCAGGGTGGCCAGAGATGACACATAAAGCTGAAAAGACAAGGAACAAATTTGTAAGCTACATATAAAGCAAAGGAGGGTAACCAGACTTCATAAAGAACACCTCCAATTAAAGTAAAGAAAAAGACAAATGACTTAATAGAAAAAAAGATATGAACTGGTTACAGAAGAAGCCCTCTCACTGGCTAATACACAGGAAAGATGCCTAACCACACCAGTAATTAGGGAAATTAAAACAACACTGGGATACCACTTTCACTCATTAGACTGAAAAGATTAGTCTAACCATATCAAGTATTGAGGATACAAAGAAAAATAATAATCTTAGACACTGATGGAGGGAGAGACTCAACAGAACGTGGTAATATAGAAAATGTGTGTATCTTGCTGCTCAAGAATTCTATGTCTACATTTATACCTAGGGGAAACTCTTCAGCTTGTGTACAGGGGAGCAGCCTGAACGTCTATGAGTAGGGGAAATGCAAGGGATGTGGGAAGGTCTCAAGTGGAATTGCTGTGCAACAACTGAAAGAAGTTGCTGAGAAAAATGGGATGCAGAGTCATACATTTAGCAAGACGGCATTTGTGAAAATCTAACCCACTTGTTTGTTGGGTAGGACTAGGAGTTGATGCCGGGGAAGGCAATGGCACCCCACTCCAGTACTCTTGCCTGGAAAAATCCCATGGACGGAGGAGCCTGGAAGGCTGCAGTCCATGGGGTTGCTGAGGGTTGGACACGACTGAGCAACTTCGCTTTCACTTTTCACTTTCATGTATTGGAGAAGGAAATGGCAACCCACTCCAGTGTTCTTGCCTGGAGAATCCCAGGGATGGGGGAGCCTGGTGGGCTGCCGTCTATGGGGTCGCACAGAGTCGGACATGACTGAAGTAACTTAGCAGCAGCAGCAGCAGCAGCAGCAGGAGTTGATACACACACACACACACATACACACATTAAAAAAAATGCAATTCAGTTAGCAAATTTGTTATTTTCTGACCAAATTATACTTTAAAAAACAGATTCATGGATATAGAAAACAAACTAGTGGTTGGCAGAGGGGAGAGGGGTAGGGATTAGGGTGAAGTAGATGAAGGAGATTCAAAGATACAGATTTTCCACTATAAAATAAATAAATTGGGCTTCTCGGGTGGTTCATTTGTAAAGAATCTGCCTGCCGATGCAGGAGATGCAGGTTTCATCCCTGATCTGGGAGGATCCCGCATGCCTTGGAGCAACTAAGCCTGCGTGCCACAACTTGAGCCTGGGAGCCACAACTACGGAAGCCTGCTCGCCCTAGAGCCTGTGCTCCCCAACAAGAGAAGCCACCGCAGTGAAACGCCTGAGCACCGCAACTAGAGAATAGCCTCCACTTGCTGCAACTAGAGAGAGCCCACACAGCAAAGACCCAGCACAGCCAAAAATAAATAAATTAAAAAATTTAATAATAAAAAATACGTTGCTGATGTGTAATGTACAACATAGGGAATATAGTTAATACTGTTATAATAACATGGTGACAGATGGCAACTAGACTTATCATGTTGATCATTTTGTAATGTATCGAATCACAGTGATGTGTGCCTGAAACAGATGCATGGAAAAAGAAGATGTGGTGTATATACACAATGGAATATTACTCAGTCATAAAAAGAATGAAATTCTGCCAGTTGCAGCAACACTGATGGACCTAGAGAATATTATGCTTAGGGAAGTAAGTCGGAGAAAGACAAACACTGTATGATATCACGTATATGTGGAATCTAAAAAATCATACAAACAAATGTATATAGCAGAACAGAAACAGACTCAGATACAGAAAGCAAACTAGTGGTCTCCAGTGGGGAAAGGAAAGTGGAGAGGGGCAAAATAGGGGTAGGGGATTAAGAGGTACAAACTACTATGTATAAAATAAAAAAGCAACAAGGACATATTACATAGTACAGAGAATTATAGTCATTATCTTACAATAACTTTGAACAGAGAATAATCTGTAAAAGTACTGAATGACTGCTCTATACTTGAAACTAATCTAATGTTGTAGATCAACTATCCTTCAAAAAAATTGTGTATTTCCTGCTTGAGGAAATGAACAGCTAGTGCATCATTTCAGGTGCAGACACTGCAGTTGGACAGAGCACTTGGGCAGGGCTTCTCCCGGGATGGGTCAGACTGTACTGGGTGGACAAGGGCCCGGAGCCCATAACCCAGCATCAGGGCTGCAGCAGACCAGTAGAGGGGACGGTCTGGGAGGGGGGCAGCGGGCAGGTGCTGGGGTCCTCGAGGGAAGTTGGAGGGGCATGACCTTCACGTTGGCTCCCCTTCTGGACCTTGTTCGTGCTGGAACTCCGATGGTACCTGTAGACACCCAGGCCGGGGGACAGGAGGCTCCTGCAGTCCAGGAGCACCAGAGGGGGCATTTTCTAGGTGTCTGGGGGGCTCAGGTGCCCCAAAACTTGCCTGGGGGAAACCTCTTTGCCACTGGCCCTGATAAGGGAGATGCGCTGCTTTGCAGCTTGGTTTTCTGACACGTCGCCTTTGGCTCCCTCTGACTGGCATCACCACCTCCTTTCCTCTTCCTGACAGTCTCCCGGAGACCCTCCAAGGTCATCCTTTCCTGGAGCATTTCTATTTCCAAAGGAGACAGTGGTGCAGCAGGAGAGGGCAGTGCTTTAACCCAGAGAATGCAATAAAAACCAGGCTGTAAGGGCCACCTCCGGCCTGTCAGGAACTTGCAGACCGTCACTTCATTTCAGCTCTGCAACAACCCTGGAAGGTTCCCGCCCCGCCCCTCGCCAAACTAACAGATGGGGAAGTGGAGGTTTGAGGGCTTAGAAGGTGCAGTCACTGGGTCAAGGGCACAGAACTGGCGCCTCTGAGTGGGGCTGCCCTTGAAAGCACTTTGGGTAGAGCCTCAGCACCCCACCTTTCCTCAAGATGGCATCCTTTCCTCTCTCTGCCCTGCGCCTCCCTCAGGTCCCTGGCCTCCAGAGCCCACCCGGGAGCCAGGCCCCTCGCCCCTTGCCCAGGCGCCTGGGCTGCGGTGGGTGGCGGAGGAAGGGCTTGCTGGTCCCGGCTGCCCTTCTGTGGCTTGAACAGGAAAGAGACAAAGGTCCCATTTTTGGGCTGCTGTCTGTTTCCATGTCTCTAGTTGCTCAACCACCGGGAGGAAAAGCATTTGAGGTATTTCCATGGGAAATGGTAGCCAACAAAAGCGCCGTTGGGTGGTATTCTAGTTAATTGCAGGAAGGCGGGCAGCCCTCCAGGATATTACCTTTCTTGGGCTGGAAAGTGTTTCTTTGAAAAACGTTTTGGTTCAGCCGAGGCCTCCTAAGTTTTCGCAGATTTGCTTGTTCATAACTACGAAGTCACCAAGTCGGTCCTTGGCGGGGGCTGGGAGGGGCTGAGGCGGGAGGGAACCATTCCGATGACAACTCTTTGCTAAATGATGGCTGGAAAACACTGGATTCTATTTCCCAGCCGGTATAAATTCCTAACGGGGGCCATTCCCCCGAGGCCTTCCTCCCCCAGACGGAAACAGAATCTGCAACTCTGAATGAAACCTCTCTGCCCCTTCGAAGGGGAGAGGGCAGGAAATGAGGAGAGGTGATCACTCTTCTTAAACACACTTTAAAAAAAAATAATGAAAAGAAAAGCATTTGCAAAGGTGCATGAAGCCAAGCGTGTTACTCCTGACACGTTGGGTTTACATGTGCTTTTGCTGTTTCAGAATGTTTCCAATTCACCGCAGCCCCAGGAAGCGAACAAGGCCTCCATCAATCCTTGCCCCTGAGAGAAGAGGGCTCTGCAGTTAATAACACACAGCCCAGGTCACCCCGCTGGTGACAGAGACCTGGCATGTTCCATCTGTCACAATTGCATATTTGCCAGCCAGCACTCTTATGCTCAGCGCTGGGCTGTTGGCAAGGACTTTGAGGTGGCCACTGTCTGGCCAAGGATAAACACACGCCTGGTTGAAGTGGAACCATCCAGAACAGTCCAACCTGAGCTCCGTTCCTCGCCCCTGGAGCTCTGAGCAGGGAGGGATGAGGGAGGTGGGAATACAGGCAGACCTCTTGAGGGAGGTGACCCTCCTTCTATGTCTCTTCCATCAAGCTCACTGAATTTTTTTTTTGGTATGTTTTGGCTATAAACCAAAGTGACTATAAAACAACCATTTCCCAACCAGGGATAGAATCTGTGCCCCCTGCAGTGGAAGCACAAAGTCTTAACTACTGGACCACCAGGGAAGTCTCAAGCTCACTGAATTCTATAAGCAGCTCCCCAAATGCAACATTTTACTTATTGTTGGTGATTATCCATTTTATCTTTGGCTGCCGCTGTTGCTGTTTAGTAGCTAAGTTGTGTCTGACTCTTTTGAAACTCCATGGACTGTAGCCCCTCTAGGTTCTTATGTCTATGGGATTTCCCAAGCAAGAATACTGGAGCAGGTTGCCATTTCCTTTCCAGAGGATCTTCCCAACCTAGGGATTGAACTTGCATCTTCTGCTTGGCAGGCAGATTCTTTACCACTGAGCCACCTGGGAAGCCCTTTATATATGGCAGTTGTTATAAATTCAGATACAGCAACATAGGAAGTAAAAGGTCAAAATGTCATTTCCCCTACATCCTGTAATTCCAGCTCCCTCCCCCAGTAATAAACACTCGTAACACTTTATCATGTTGCTGGGTATCCTTTTGGACATTTTCACATGAGTTCAACCTGTGTGGGTCTCTTCCTGGGTGCTCCCCCAGACCCACTCCCCCCTGCCCTGATGGATGCTCTGCCTCTGCAGGGGATGGGTATGGCCACTGGGATGTTTATCCCCTGGCTGGCTCTCTCTCCCTGGCAGGTCAGACACTGGCTGCAGCCCTCGGCTGGCTGCACTGGGGGGCAGAACTCCTGTCAGGAGCTTCTCCCCCTCGGATTCCCATAACTGCCTCCTCCCTCACCCTTCATCCTTGGAAATGGCTGCTGCTACTGCTGCTAAGTCGCTTCAGTCATGTCTGACTCTGTGCGACCCCATAGACAGCAGCCCACCAGGCTCCCCCGTCCCTGGGATTCTCCAGGCAAGAACACTGGAGTGGGTTGCCATTTACTTCTCCAATGGAAATGGCTACTGGCTCCCATATGCTTCATCATCCTTTACACCCCATCAGTTCAGTTCAGTTCAGTTCGGTCGCTCAGTCGCGTCCAACTCTTTGTGACCCCATGGACTGCAGTACGCAAGGCCTCCCTGTCCATCACCAACTCCCGGAGTTTACCCAAACTCATGTTACACCCCATAAAGAAGCTCTTTTATTATTATTATTTTTTCGACTCTTTGCGACCCCATGGACTGTAGCCCACCAGGCTCCTCTGTCCATGGAATTCTCTAGGCAAGAATACCAGAGTGCGTTGCCATTTCCTTCTCCACAGGATCTTCCCAACCCAGGGATCCAACCTGGGTCTCCTGGGTCTTGAACATTGCAGGCCGACTCTTTACTCTCTGAACCACCAGGGAAGCTGGGAATAAATATCCCACCGACCATGCCCCATAAAGAAACTCTTTTATTAAACACTCCTCAAATCACCCCCGTCTGGTTTTGCAGGACCTTCAGATCAGATCAGATCAGATCAGTCGCTCAGTCGTGTCTGACTCTTTGCGACCCCATGAATCGCAGCACACCAGGCCTCCCTGTCCCTCACCAACTCCTGGAGTTCACCCAGACTCACGTCCATCGAGTCAGTGATGCCATCCAGCCATCTCATCCTCTGTCGTCCCCTTCTCCTCCTGCCCCCAATCCCTCCCGGCATCAGAGACTTTTCCAATGAGTCAACTCTTCACATGAGGTGGCCAAAGTACTGGAGTTTCAGCCCCAGCATCATTCCTTCCAAAGAAATCCCAGGGTTGATCTCCTTCAGAATGGACTGGTTGGATCTCCTTGCAGTCCAAGGGACTCTCAAGAGTCTTCTCTAACACCACAGTTCAAAAGCATCAATTCTTCCGCGCTCAGCCTTCTTCACAGTCCAACTCTCACATCCGTACATGACCACAGGAAAAACCATAGCCTTGACTAGACAGACCTTTGTTGGCAAAGTAATATCTCTGCTTTTGAACATGCTATCTAGGTTGGTCATAACTTTCCTTCCAAGGAGTAAGCGTCTTTTAATTTCATGGCTGCAGTCACCATCTGCAGTGATTTTGGAGCCCAGAAAAATAAGGTCTGACACTGTTTCCACTGTTTCCCCATCTATTTCCCATGAAGTGATGGGACCGGATGCCATGATCTTCGTTTTCTGAATGTTGAGCTTTAAGCCAACTTTTTCACTCTCCTCTTTCACTTTCATCAAGAGGCTTTTGAGTTCCTCTTCACTTTCTGCCATAAGGGTGGTGTTATCTGCATATCTGAGGTTATTGATATTTCTCCTGGCAATCTTGATTCCAGCTTGTGTTTCTTCCAGTCCAGCATTTCTCATGATGTACTGACCTTGACTGATACTAATATATTGTTTTGTAAATCACTGCAGATGGTGATTGCAGCCATGAAATTAAAAGACGCTTACTCCTTGGAAGGAAAGTTATGACCAACCTAGATAGCATATTGAAAAGCAGAGATATTACTTTGCCAACAAAGGTCCGTCCAGTCAAGGCTATGGTTTTTCCAGTGGTCACATACGGATGTGAGAATCGGACTGTGAAGAAAGCTGAGCACCGAAGAACTGATGCTTTTGAACCGTGGTGTTGGAGAAGACTCTTGAGAGTCCCTTGGACTGCAAGGTGATCCAACCAGTCCATCCTAAAGATCAGTCCTGGGTGTTCATTGGAAGGACTGATGCTGAAGCTGAAACTCCAATACTTTGGCCACCTCATGTGAAGAGTTGACTCATTGGAAAAGATCCTGATGCCGGGAGGGATTGGGGGCAGGAGGAGAAGGGGACAACAGAGGATGAGATGGCTGGATGGCATCACTGACTTGATGGACATGAGTTTGAGTGAACTCCGGGAGTTGGTGATGGACAGGGAGCACTGGCATGCTGTGATTCATGGGATCTCAAAGAGTCAGACATGACTGAGTGAACTTAACTGAATCTGCATATATACGTGTATGTGTGTGTTTGTGTGTGTAAAAAGTAGTAGCGTAAATTTATGTAAATCTACTTGCGGAATCTCAGTTCCTTGACTAGAGACTGAACCCAGGCCATGGCAGTGAAGTGTTGAGTCCTAACTACTGGACCACCAGGAAATTCTCTAAATCTACTTTTTAAGATGAGCGTAGTATTCTATAGTATCCCATTGAGTGGATATGCATTATTTATGTAGCTAGCCCCCCTACTGATGAATATTTAAAGTTGTGCTCAGTTTTTCTTTTTGATGTCTTGGCATTCCGAGTCATATCTATGACTTCTTCCAGGAGCCTAAAGCATAACATTGAACAGTGGAAATGAGCTGTGAGGTCCTGGGCTAGGAGCTTCACTGTCCTAAGCCTCAGTTTCCCCATCTGTCCAATGGGAATAGCATCCTCTATCGATCATTCATCTCAGAGGCACAGGATGGCCTGTGATATTGTTGAGGCCTCACCTTTTAAAAAATGTTTATTTTTATTTTTGGCTGTGCTGGGTCTTTGTTGCTGCCTGTGGGCTTTCTCTAGTTGCAGAGAGTGGGGGCTACTCTTCGTCATGGTGCATGGGCTTCTCATTGTGGTGGCTTCCTGTTGCGGAGCACAACGGGCTTCCGTAGTTGCAGCTCGCGGGCTCCGTAGTTGCGGCTTGCAGGCTCTAGAGCGCTGGCTCAGTGGTTGTGGTACACAGGCTTAGTTGCCCCACAGCATGTGGAATCTTCCCAGACCAGGGACTGAGCCTGTGTCTCCTACACTGGCAGGCAGATTCCTATCCACTGTACCACCAGCGAAGTCCGAGGCCTCATCTTTGAACAGCTGCTGTTGGGAGGCTGGAGTGAGGGCAGTGGCCAGCTAGCCACCTGGGGAGGCAGCGGATGGGCAATGTCCCCACCTCAACACGGCCTTGTGATTGCACACAAAGGCACCCTCCCGGCACACTCATGAACAGCCAAAATGGTAATTTCTGGAGGAAGCCCTGAGAAGAAAAACAGCCATGAGGGCTAGAACTGAGACACAGAGAAAATGAAGATTCAGAGACAATGCAGGTTCTTTGTCACAGGAAGTGTCCTGGGAGAAATGACAGGGTCTAGGGTCACTGGGAGAGCTTTGAAGAGGAAATGGGTGAATAGTGGGGAGGGTGTTTGCAGCTGCAAGGCTGTGGGAGACCCAGCCCCCTAGAGCTGGACTCCCCAGACCCGGACTCCCCAGACCGCTGGTCCTTCCCTCCCCAAGCTGCAAGGCCGGCTCCGTGAGCATCTGCAGCCCAGTTGCCTGGCCGGGGCGCCCTCACCCCAGGGGCTGTGGGCCCTGACGCTGTCCCAGGGCTGGGACTCAGGCGGGCTCGGCCTCCCCTCTGCGGCCAGTGAGGGTCCAAGGGAAGCTCACTGGGGCAACAAACAGTGGCCCTCAGAAAATTCCGAGAGGGCTGCATCAGGCGGACCCAGCCAGCAGCCACTGCGGCCCCGGCCAGTAGGTGTCACTGCTGCCCCAGCGGAGGGCTGGGCGCGCAGGCTCAAAGCCGTTCTGTGCCCGCCTCACAGGGTTTGCTTCTAAAAGGACCGGGTTAGAAACCTGTGCCCCACCGCTCACATTCCCAGTCCCACCCCCGCAATTTCTGCCTAAGCAAAGGAGGGAAACGCCCTCTCCTCTTTCCCTTGAAAGGCTGGGAAGGTGCAGGTAGAGGAGGGCTTCATGCAGACTGGTCAGTGCGTGCGGCATCTTTCAGGGGCGGGTCCCCCAGGGCGTTTCTGCCTGCTCTGCCCTGGGAGCCGCCTGGAGGGGGGGTGGTGCCCAGCAGAAGGGGCATGGGGCACCACTCTTGTGGACTTGATAATCCAGCAGGCAGATGGATAAGGAAGGGGAGTTAGCAAGTGTAACAAAGAAAAGGCTCAGCCAAGGTCTGGTGGGCAGAGTCCATCTCCTTCACAGTCTCCAGAGGTGGTTCCCAGGGTCTTGCTCAGGTTTTCAGTCATTCCTCTGAATATTAGGAGAAAAGGAAGCGGGTCACCTGAATGGGATTATAGGGTGACCACCTGTCCCATTTGCCCAGTACGGGAGGGGTTCCTAGGATGCTAGACTTTGGCTCTAAAACCCGGAAACCCCAGGGCAGTGGGAACAACTCCATCATCCTAACTGGGTACCAGCTACTTTTCAGGCATTATCTCTTTTACTCTACATTGGTGGTCATATTATCATCCCCACTGTACAGAAGAAGATACCGAGGGTCAGAGAGGCCAAACAAGCTGCCCCAAGCCTCAGATGGGAAGGGAGCAACTGGTGTTTGAAGGCAGGTCCACTTGATGGGCGTCTTTCTCTGCACCCCCTGCTTCCTGATGCCTCTGAGGTGGGGAGCTGAGCAGTGGCTTTCACTGGCCAGTCTGTGAGGCCCAGACGGTAGGCAGCTGTGTGTCGTGGGCACAGATAATTACACCGTGTGCGACGGTGGTTGCCTGAGCTGGGGCGGCAGCCCAGGAGCTCCTCAAGGGCCTGGAGTTCTGGGGAGGCAGCCTGTTTGGAACCTGGCTGGAGATGGGACTTGGGTGGTTCTGGAAGGCGGGGCACAGGCAGCAGAAAAGCGCACGTGGAGCCAGGCTGAGGAAGCACATTTGGGCTGACAAGGCTCGACACCACCAGATGGAGAGAGGCTAGGCCACACCGCTGAGAAGGCCCTGGCGACTTCCTCTACCCTCCCTGGGGCCCAGACATTTATCTAGAATATCTTCTAGTACAAGAATAAAAGCCCCAAGCATGGTGAGCTCAGGCCCCGGGTAGGGGAACCCAGGGGCTCTGGCTGCCCCGTCCGGCTGTGCTGGGCAAGGGCGGGTTGGGCAGGAAGGAGCAGACCCTGATGGAAGCTCACTGTGGTCTCCCTTTCTGGGCAGACTGGGGCGGCCTCGGCCACCTTCACAGCTCATCTTGAAATGCTATCAGATTCTGACAGAGAAGCTGCAGAAACAATCTGAGCATGAAAACCCAAATGAAGTGATTTACACAGTCCTAGATTCATTCGGTAGAACTGACTCTTGTGAGCCAGGCTGGGTGCAGGGTTCCGCACAGTGCTACACAGATAAGCCCTAGCTCTCTCGTCCTCTTGCAAGTCACTGCACCCAGGATGAGCGACAAGCTTATCAAGCCAGTTGCTCAAGGTGTCAACTCTCCACTCCTGGGATCTGCGTGTGTCTGCTGAACAGAGCTGCTGCTGCCTTTTCAGGCAAGAGTTAGAGAAAAGCGTCCCCTCTGGGTGGGCACAGCTCTCAGCAGCACAGTTTGCAAGCAGAGTTAAGTCTCCACTAGCTCCTGCCGCTGAGCCCCTTTGTGTAGTGCACAAACTGTGCAACTGTACATGGCGGTCTTGCCAACAGAAGCCTGTTTGTGTCAGGGATGGAGAAGCCCTTTGGGAGAGAATTCATCAGAAAGGAGAGTGCTGGGCATGAGCGGGCCTAGGAGTGAAGCTGGAAGTATCTGAGCCCTGGTGATGCTCTCTGCATCTGGCTCACCTCTGTGTACAGAATGGATCAGCTTTGCCTGGGAAGCACCCAGGAGAAGTTACTCAGGAAGATAAAGAGGAGGAAGGGCCTCCTGGACAGAGGAATAGCAAATGCACAGAGGCACGAAAGCCCCAGGCTGCCTGGGGAGTAGTGAGCAAGGTAGAGACAGTGGGGGACGAGGTGAGCAGGGGCTAGAGGTAGAAAGTAGGGGCCTGGGCTTCTGGGCTTTGTTCTGTGGTTGGAGCCTGGATGGAATGAGCCAGGTTGGAGAAAAGAGGGCAGGTGGAGAGATGGCCCTTGTCTTTGTAGGCTCCCCTGATATTTATTCCCGTAGCACTGACAAGCATCCCTGGAGGCCTCTACCAGTGTTGTGAGCTCTGTCTTCTGCTTGTTGTGTTTGTTCCTGCTGAGCACCTTGGAAATAGAAGTTGGGAGTCTTCCTCTCAAGCAAAAAATGCTAAGTCTGAAGAAGAAAGCCCTGACCCCACGTGTGTGTCTCTTGGGACTTACAGAGTTCAGAGGGTGTGGTGGGGGTTTTGGAAGGAGCCAGTCCCCGTGGTTGGGATCATCTGGCAGACTTCTCCTTCCTGCCCGCTGTGTGTGTGGACCTGGGGGAGCCACACACCCTGCCCCGGGTTCTGCCACCTGCAAGAAGGCACAGCAGCTCTCACCCAGCCAGAGGACATAAGCTGCTCGGATGTCATGATTATTTTTTTCTTCCTCCGGCTGGGTGGCAGCGTCTCAGGGGCCGGCTCCCACCTCTTGCCCATGTTTGCATGTGTGCCGGAGCGTGGACCAAGTTTGATTTTACAGAGCCAACAAATTTTGCTATTTTCTTTTTCTCTTCAGTTCTAGTTTCACTTTTTTGGAAGGCTCAGCAAGGAGGCTGGAAAGGACGTCTTTGACCAATGCTGATCTGGAAAGGCTGAAGTTGTGTGGACAATGGCTAGTGGGCCAGGCTGGCCATGTCCCAGGGGCTGAGCCCCACGCTGGGCTGTTCCAACAAGAACTTCAACTGAACCGAACCATGACCCCGAATTGGAAAAACACTGCCTTGATTCACCGAACCCAAATCCGAATCCAAATATTATTATTTTTTGACTGAACTCTGAATTGAACTAATGTTTTTTTTTTTCTTAAATACCGACCAAGCCAGTTGGAACTAGACACAAACATATGTGTTTTCTGAAACTATTGAACCTGAACTTCAAAATAAGCTATCCGAGGGCGAAGTGAGACTTTATTTGCTTGAGATTGTCCTGTTCACAGAAGGCTAGTAGTGCTCCCTTGATGGTAGCTTTCATTTGTCCAGTTTTGCTTCTCATCTTGAAAAATTGGGGTATAATTTACATGTAGCGGGACGCACAGATCTTCAATGTACATTTTGATCAATTTTGACAAATGCATGTACTCAGGGAGCTCTCCTGATCCATCAAAATACAGGGCATTTGTCCCACAGACTTCCCTCTGTCCCTTCCCAACCCATCCCCATCCTCCTCCCCCACAACCACTGTTCTCATATCTGTTCCCCTTTGCTTCTTGCTTGAGGTTTCTAAACAACCCTCCTCCCCAGCTCTGGAAAGAAGGAGGACAAATATGATAATACCCATTTTGTGGATGAGAGAACTGAGGATCAGAGAAGTGCACATACTTCCTTGAACTTATAGAGCCAGGCAGTCACCGGGTTAGAACAACTCAGCTTTCTTGTCTCCCAGCCAGGTGCTCAGCAATAGATTTAATTCCTCTGTAGGCTTCCTTAGGGAATGTACCCACCTATGGCTTCCAGGGCCCAGTGGGATTTGCTCACCCCACAAGCATGGCGGTTGTGCCTATGTTTAAAGATTTGGCAAAGAGGGTGTGTCTGGGTCCCAGGCCCCTACAAGGGGGGACCCTCTCTTGGGGCCTCTGTGCACCCCCATGGTGGCAGCCTGCACCGGGGTGCCTGTCCCCTGTCTCCTGCCCGCCTGTGTGTGGCTGTCTGTTGGTGTCTCTGGCCGCCTGCGTGTAGACAAACTGGGTCTGACCCCCGCGGAGCAGTGTCTGTCTCCCTGAGCAGCCCAGCTAGAGAACATTGACCAGGTTCCCAAGCTGGTTCTCCTGGGGAAACATTTTCCAGGGCCTACAACAATGTTGCATTTGATTTGATTTCTTTCCCCCCTTTGCAGGCGATTGTGTGGTTTGGGGTGTTTTGCTCCTAGTTATAATCCAATAAAGGCCAGCTGCTGAGATTTTTCCAAGAGTGCCGCTTTCAACCGCCCTCGTTGAAAACGCTCTAATTTATTTCAGTCGCTTGTGGGAAAACCAGCCTCAGCTCAAAACAAAGGCGTCCTGTGCTGATGTAATTGCCCCCTGAGTCGCTCCTCAGGGCTCCGGGTCTGCTGGTGTTCACAGAGGCGGGCCCCCGAAGCAGCATCCTTCTTAATGGCAGAAGTCATCCTGAAGGACTTCACTGTCTTCCCAACCTCTTGGGGGGACACAGGCGTCTCAACTCCCAGGGAGGATCGGAGGCCAAGACGTCCTGCACGGCTCGTGCATTTCCTGTGGCTCACAGGGGTCAGTCCACTGGTTCGTCATCTTCAGGTGAATTCATCTAACCACTTTCTGTCTGTTTAGCAGGTTGTTGAGTCCTTCCCATTGAGGGGCTAGAAGTTTGGGTGACAAGATTGATTTAGAAAGAGGGAATTTTGGACTTCCCTGGTGGTCCAGGGGTTAAGAATCTGCCTGCCAATGCAGGGGATGTTTGTTGGACCCCTGGTCCAGAAAGATCCCACATGTTGAGGAGCAACTAAACCCTGGTGCTGCAACCACTGAGCCTGTGCTCTAGAGTCCGTGGTCCACAACAAGAGAAGCCAATGCAATGAGAAGTCTGAGCACCGAAACTAGAGAAGGCCTGCATGTAGCAACGAGGACCCAGCACAGCCAAAAAGAAGTAAATAAACAAAATTTAAAAAAAAAGAAAGGGCATTTGACTAAAACAGATCTTTGATGGGGCCCAGATGTGGTAGAACCTTCAGGAGGAGGTTCTGGGCACTTTGGGGAAGGGGGGGGGCCGTGGAGAGAGAGAGGCAGGGAAGAGACACCAAGGTGGGAGGAGACCTGCTGGGTCAAACCTACTCTCAGCCATCCAAGCTGGTCTCTTCCACCTCCCGGTCAGTCTGAGTGCCACTAGACCCCTGGCTAACGTGATTCCTGACCTAATCATCGACTTGGTATCATGGTGTCCAAGCGGCTTTCCTGTTCTGAAGCACAAGGATGTCCTGGACTGACGTCCAAAATGGCGTCCAAAATCCAAAATGGCGGCGCTATGACCCAGCGACGTGTGAATTGTAGAGAAGACTCTGACTGAGTTACAAGAGGGGTGGTGCCACCTGTTTGGCTATAATTGTGTTTCCAAATGAGGGGCTCCAGGGATGTGCTGTGGGGCTGGCTGCTTCTGAGGCCTTGGTTTTCATTTCATTTGCAAAGTGATTTCCATAGAGCCACAGAGCTCTGTTTTCTTTCAAGTCCGAGGAAGTCACATGCTGGTGAGCATTTGCCTGAGGTGCACTTCCTCGCCCTCAGGCTCCCCTCTCTGCCCAGCCATTCCTTCCTTAGAACCACCTGGAGGTAGTTGGAGTCAGGTGGCTGGAGTCTTGCACAGGTAGGAGCGGGACCTCTTCTGGCCTGGGTTGTTCAGTTCAGTTCATTGCTCAGTCATGTCCAACTCTTTGCGACCCCATGGACTGCAGCACGCCAGGCTTTCCTGTCCATCACCAGCTCCTGGAGCTTGCTCAGACTCATGTCCATGGAGTAGATAATGCCATCCAACCATCTCATCCTCTGTCATCCCCTTCTCCTCCTGCCTTCAATCTTTCCCAGAATCAGGGTCTTTTCCAATGAGTCAGTTCTTCGCATTTGGTGGACAAAGTACTGAAGCTTCAGCTTCAGCATCAGTCCTTCCAATGAATATTCAGGACTGATTTCCTTTAGGATGGACTGGTTGGATCTCCTTACTGTCCGTTAGTGAAGATTTAAAGCACTGGTGCGGTGTAGGTACGGAGGACACCCAAATGCTTTAGAAATCTGGATTTCTGGGATTCACAGCCTTCAGAGATTCTTGTTCAGTCTGAGGTGGGATTCAAGTATCTTTTTTTCTTCTTGGCCTTGCCACGAGGCATATGGGGTCTTCGTTCCCTGACCAGGGATTGAACCTATGCCCCCTGCATTGGAAGCTGTGAGTCTTAACCTCTGGACCGCTAGGGAAGTCCCAACAAGCATATTTATTTTTATTTCAAAAAATCTTGAAGGCTGCGTGTTCACTGAGAACATTTAGAGAATTAAGAAAGTATCAACTGTAATGGTTTCTCCCTCCCCAAATCACACGGAACATTTCTGCACAACTCTAATCTTTAGCATTATACATACATTCCTTTCTGGAACAGTATCAGTAACACACACTCACTTTGGTGTCCTTTTCCTTTTGAGCATCATGAGCATTTTCTCGTGACATTCAATATTTTTTGAAAGCATGGTTTGTACAGGCTGTACATAAAGGAATCTTTGTCTGCATGTCTGATTGCTTCCTTGAGCTGGGTTCCCGGGTGTGTGAAAAAGCTCCAGAGGAGACTTTGAAATAGTTCATTCCCTTGTGCTGGGTTCCACTCCCCCAAACCCACCCACCTCCTGCCCCTGACTAGATGGAGTGCATTTGCTCATTTATCGCCTTTGTTTTAAAAACCACAAAAGTGGGACTTCCCTGGCCATCCAGTGATTGCGACTCTGCACTACCAGTGCGGGGGGTAAGGGCTGATCCCTGGTCGGGGAACTAAGGTTCCCACATGCCCCATGGCACAGACAAAAAGCAAAAAAAATTAAAAAAAAAACACAAAAGCAGGGCATTCCCAAGGAGAATCAGTCAGACAGTTTGAAGGTGTGTGAGACAAAAACACAGCCTTCCTGTTTCCCTTTAAGGCCCCACCATCGGTTTGGGTGCATCCCTGTCTCTTCCATCTCATTCTTATTTTTAGTAAGTTCTGTGCTGGGGCAGATGAGGAGCAATTGGTGTGGGGAAAGAACAGGCTGGAATCTGAAACCCAAGGTCCTGTCCCAACTCCGTCACTCACCGGCTCTGGGAGTGTGGGCACAGTGGAAAGTCCCAGACTTCTCTTTCCTCTCAGCAGAGTAGGGATAATGACATATTCACTGCTTGCTCATCCAAAGGTTGTTCTGGGTTTAGATTAGCCAGATTTAGCAAGCAAACAAACAAAATGACATAAAACCAAACAGGATGCCTGGTTACATTGTTCATTTCAAATGAACATCCTCATGGCAGCCTCCCCCTGGGATCACAGTGCGCAAGACCCCACTTCTTTGTGTGTGCATGTG
Organism: Bubalus bubalis; assembly: GCF_019923935.1. NCBI lineage: Eukaryota > Metazoa > Chordata > Mammalia > Artiodactyla > Bovidae > Bubalus > Bubalus bubalis. Next base: position 33,913,741 of record NC_059158.1, on the reverse strand, counting down.
CCATGGGGATTGTGTTAAAATGGGGGAGTCCTATCTAGTCCGTCTGGGATGGGTACCTGAGATTCTGCATTTCTAACGAGCTCTCAGGTGGTGCCCATGCTATGGTTTGGACCACGCCTGAGCAGCAAGATTTCTTTAGTTAGCAGCATGAGTGTCTGGAGGCTTTTTAAGGAGAATAGGAGGAGTCAAGGGGACACAGTTCCAGTGTGTCCATCACTGACCTCCCGTCTGGTGGGCACTTTGACCATAATCACTGTAAGCATCAGACATGCCCACAGCACACCCAATGTCAGAGCTAGGAGGGCTCCCAGAGGCCAGCTGGTTCAGGACACTGAGGCTCAGAGCAGGAACCAGGGTGAGCCAGATGCCACGATGCTGCATCCCACTCAGGCCTTTCCATGTGGGTGGGTCCAGGGAGGCTGGGGCCTGGCTGTCCCAGGAGGCCAGTGGCTGCTGAACCGCCGTCTCCACCCCTGTCCGAGTTCCTTCTTCCTATGTCTCCCTGTGTCTCACCATTGTGACTGCAGAGCTTGATTTGGAGAGCTGACTGGGAAAGATGACTGAGGCCTCGGACAGCAAAGGTAACCCTTATTGTGCAAAGAGGCCTTGGGAAAGAGATTGATATGGATTTAATGCCAAATATTCATATTGGTTTCCAAACAGATTGCTGATCAAAGATTTTATCTGGGTTCAACTGCCAGGCCTTGTCTGCTGTGGGCCTGACTATTCATTGGCTTTGGCAGCCAACGCTTCTTTGTCTTCTGCCTGGCAGCATGCAGTCTCCCAGCCGAGGGGCCACTGACTCACTCCCTCATCCATCCATCCATCCACCCATCCATCCACCCATTCATCCACCCACCCGTCCATCTATCCATCCATCTAGCAAATATCTTTTGGAATGGCCCTAGAAGTTGTAGGGGGATGCAAAGATGAAGGAATAAGGAGGGTCCTTACCCTGAAGAGGAAGAGATAGCTCAAGATGCCAGTCACGTTCACATCTTCCATTTCATCTAGTCTTCAAAGTCAGAGATTGGACTCTTGGGAGAGATGGTGGTTGAGCTGAGCGACCTGCATCCAGGTGACCACTTTGCTGTCCTCCATCATTTCCTGGGAGTGGTCTGTGAGGGGAGATGTTAAAGGCATTGAGTGGATGGGTACCTGGGAGGGAAGAGTGACACAGGGGCCCTGGAAGCCACGTTAGAGCTCCCATGGGGAGCTCACGTAGCGGGAGGCTCAGAGCCTTGGTGATTCAGGATCTGAGGTGTGTGGGGCTGGCGGGGGAACAGCCTCTCAGCAACCTGCTAGTCCCTCCTGGGCAAGGAAAGGAGCCTGGGGCTCACACTGGGGAGATACTTGCCCAAAGTCCTGCTGTCAGTGAAGGCAGGGCTGGGGCTGGGGCTGGGGCCTGCTTTCCCCTGAGGGCCACTTCCCTGCCCGTTCAAAGCCTGAGTACTGACCTCCAGCTGCGGATTGCTGTCCCTGCTGGATTCTGCCTGCTCCACTCACCTCTCCCACTGGCCTCCCACTGTCCAGCTCTCCATCTAGAGCTGAAATGCTTTTTTAAAGTTGTGGCTTTGGGGTAATAACCTTGAATGAGGCAGGTAAAAGGTCAGTCCCTTACTAAGCTGGAGCTTACTCCACTCACTGATGGATTGTGAGGGCTGCTGAGGGCTCCGTGAAGTGCAGGTGGGTGTCCAGACAGCTGGGTGGCCTGGAGGTTCCAGATGGGTGTGTTGAGGGGAAGGGCAACTGTTTAAATGGAGTGTGAGATGTCGTGGGCACGAAAGGAGTGAGGGCCAACCTCACTCACCTCACGGGTGCCCCCCACGACCTTTGCATCTGAGCTTGATCATGTGGGCTTGTCCAGCAGCTTTGGTGGGAGCCAGTGGTGGGGAGTGGTTTTGTTGGCATCAGTGCCTCACCTCCCACCCCAACCTGCGGGAGCTGGGGTGGCTGTGAGGGTTATGGCTGTGCTCCTGTGCCTCTGATTCTTGGAAGTGAGGCTTCCTGGCAAAACTTTGAGGCCTAGTTGCTGCTGCTAAGTCGCTTCAGTCGTGTCCGACTCTGAGCGACCCCATAGACGGAAGCCCACCGGGCTCCTCCATCCCTGGGATTCTCCAGGCAAGAACACTGGAGTGGGTTGCCATTTCCTGCTCCAATGCATGAAAGTGAAAAGTGAAAGTGAAGTCGCTCAGTCGTGTCCAACTCTTCGCGACCTCATGGACTGCAGTCTACCAGGCTCCTCCGTCCATGGCATTTTCCAGGCAAGAGTACTGAAGTGGGATGCCATTGCCTTCTCCGTTGAGGCCTAGAGCACTATTTAATAAAAATCAACACTCAGCAGACCCCAGCCTTTACCTGTGCCTCTGGGCCCAGGTGTCAGGAGTTGCAGAGGAGTCTGAAATATTTCTGCTTTGCCAACAGCCCCTTGGGAGCATCTCCTGGGTCCACACACACACACGCATGTGCTGAGGCCTTCACTTTACCTACCCTCTGATGCTCCTATTTCACAGATGAGGCCAGGGGAGGCCAAGAAACGCATCTGCTTCCACAACCAGAAGAGGCTGATAGGGATCCAGCAGATCTGCTGACCCCAGAATTCAGCTTCCTCCACTTTGAATTTGCAGGATTTAGGTTATATGTGAATTTGAGCAAGCTCCAGGAGATAGTGAAGGACAGGGAAGCCTGGTGTGCTGCAGTCCATGGGGTTGCAAAGAGTTGGACACGACTGAGTGACTGAACAATAGCAATAAGGGTAGTCATTGGAAGAATATTTTCCTACGCTGATGGGTCTGGTTCTGTGCTGGCCTTGGCAGCTGTTGCTTGGTGTAAACATAGATTCTCTCACTTGTCAAGCACTTGGGTCAAGGAGGAAAGTGGGAGATGCAAAGTTGGGGTCTCTGGGCTCTGCCTTTGCTTCTGTCTCAGTATTTCTTGTTTCACTGAACCAGCAGCCCCCAACCTTTTTGGCACCAGGGACCAATTTCAGGGAAGACAATTTTTCCATGGACTGGGGGTGGGGAAAGATGGCTTTGGGATGCTTCAAGTGCATTACATTCATTGTGCGCTTTATTTCTAATCTAAGGCCATCACTGATCTGACAGGAGGTAGCAGTCCGAGGCCTGGAGTTTGGGGACCCCCGCACTAAACCTCAGATTCCTGGGAGGGAGGAAAGAGGGTGCCACCTGGAGTCACTCCCTCCTGCTGCCTTTTTACATTTTGGGAAAACTGGGGTGTGGAAGGGGGCGTTGGCCCCCAGGCAACTTCCAGGAGGGGCTTCCCTGGTGACTTAGTGGTAAAGAATCTGCCTGCAATGCAGGAGACTTGGGTTCGATACTTGGGTTACAAAGATCCCCTGAAGAAGGAAATGGCAAGCCATTGTAAATGGGCATAATTATACACACGTGTGTATGGCACCTGGGGACTCCGCCATCCTGACTTGAGGGGTGCATATCTTTTGGGGCAGGTGATAGGCCTTGGGAATGAGCAGTTTTTGGGGACAAGAACCAAGCTCTTAAGTTTTTTGGTCTCTGTCATGGTCTGAAAACAGGAGCGTCTGCTGTACTCCATAGGGGCATCAGAGCACGTGTGCAATATTAGGTTTTCTGAATGCCCATAACTTAGTGCACTTGGAGAACAGGATGTTGGCCATGTGTAAGTACTTTAGGGACTTTGCAACTCCAGACCTCCAGGTGCCCCTGCAAAGTGAATGTTTTAGGGAAAGTAGAAGGTGAAAGTGTTAGGTGCTTAGTCATGTCCGATTCTTTGCGACCCCATGGACTGTAGCCTGCCAGGTTCCACAGGCCATGGGATTATCCCAGCAAGAATACTGGAGTGGGTAGCCATTCTCTTTTCCAGGGCATCTTCCCCACCCAGGGATCAAACCTACGTCTTTGGCATTGCAGGCAGATTCTTTACCGTCTGAGCCACCAGGGAAGCCCATGTTTTAGGGGGCAGACCTCTAAAGTGACCTCTGAAGGAGACATCTGAAAACTGCTTATCTTAAAATGAGAGGCACCTCGACCACAATAGAGCTTCTTATTACTGGGAGTTGGGGAGGGGAAGGCGTGGACTGCAGTGAATCAGGGGTCCTGGGTTTGGGGCTATGACAGTCTTTAACTTGGATGAGCCGTGTCACTCTGGGCCTCAGGCACCTCCTCTGACATGAGGAGTGAGGCTATCTCATCTTAGATTTTGCTGTGCATACGAATCCCCTGGGTGTCTTGACAAAGTGCTGGTTCTCATTCAGTAGGTTCGAGGAGGCGCTTCAGAGTCTGTGTTTCTGACCAGCAACAGGTGATGCCAATGCTGGCCCATGGACCACACCCGGAGAAGCAAAGTTCTAGAAATTACCAAGAGCCCTTTTAATAAGAACGTCACGGGCTGCAGTTTTCCTAAAAAATATTTATTTGGCTGTGCCAGCTCTTAGCTAGGGCACACTTGAGACCTTTGTTGCAGCATGCGGGGTTTTTAGTTGTGGCTTGTGAACACCTAGTTGCGGCATGTGGGATCTAGTTCCCCGACCAGGGTTCAAACCCGGGCCCCCTGCGTTGGGAGCGCAGAGTCTTAGTCACTGGACTGCCAGGGATGTCCTCTGGCTGCAGTTTTGAAAGGAGAGCATGGAAGCTGGGCTTCCTCAAACTAACAGCCCTGGGCCCAGAGTTCACATACATATCCCACCAGGGTAGGCAGAGAAAGCAGACCGTGGGTACCATTCAGCCAGGAACAGACACAGTGAGGGATGCTGTGAATGGGGGAAAAGACAGGAGGAGAGGCCTGGGGACAGAGAGGGAGTCAGGGAGACAGCTGAGGAGAGGAATAATGGAGGCAAAGGGAAAAAGGAGGGGGTCCCAACCCTGCCTCCATCAGGATGGAGTGTGCATAGGGTGGCCCTGCCTTCTTGGCATCTTGGTCCCCCCAGGAGGGGGCGGTGACTCTGCCTCCAGCTTTAATCAGGTCTGCTTCAAGCCCTGAGGGGTCCCATTATTTTATTTCTCATGTTTATATTAGAAAAAAAAGAATCTCCCCTTCCCCGCCTCTCCCCTCCCCATCACTGAACTCTCACCAGCATCCCTGCCCCGAGAGGAAGGACAGACGCCCCGCCCCCGTTAATCAGAGCCGGCGAGTGAAGGCAGTGAGTGAGGGGCGGGAAGCTACTGTCTGATTAAACATTAGTCATGCCACACGCTATAGTCTCTAATGAGAAAATTATTCCAAATTGCCCCAAGGGATGGTTGTGATTAAACTATTTGCCTTGACTTCCTTTGCTAAATTGAACGTGTGTGTGTGTGCATGGACACACACACACACACACACACTCACGCATGCTCACAGTCATCCCCACCTAAGCTGCTCACCCAAAGCCTTGGAACATATTCTCCATTCCAAGGGTTTGGTTCAGCCTCAGAATTCCAGACGGTTTATTCCCAACCTGTTCACAGCTTGCCTTTTCCTGCTTCATTTTGAAGTCATCTAGGCCCTGAGCGGAGAGGGGGAGGCTGTCAGCGGAGCCATAGGAAGCCCTGTCAAGCTACCCTCCCGCCCTCCCAAGACCTTAATTCTATATTCTCAAGGGGGCTCAGCTTCTATGGATGAATGTCTCCTGGGTGTCAGATGTCTGTCTTTTAAAACGAGAATCATTTTGCAGGCAACAATCTGGAACTCCTTTCAGATCCCTCTCTGTTTTCTTGGCTCTGAAACTCCACTTTTATTTGGACCTTCTTGCCCTGCCTGGGTTGGACCAAGCCATTCCTACGCTGCCCCTGTTTGTGGTTACAGGTTTTTGAAGTGTATGTTAAGAGAGAACCAAAGCATACTATAAAACAAGGATTTGTAGGAACTAAAAAGCTTTTCTGCAGAAGTTATAACATAAAAAAAGAACCCAGGTATCTGTGGTCTTGATTATTAGGATGTTTTCACCCCACATCCCCCCATGCCTCTTCCTTCATTATTTATTAAAATTATTAAAAAGTATTTATTTATTTGGTGAGTTGGATCTTAGTTTCAGCACATGGGGTCTTTCATTGCAGCATATGGGTGCACAGGCTTAGATGCCCCAAGGCATGTGGAATCTTAGTTCCCCTGCCAGGGATTGAACCCGAGTTCCCTGCATTACAAGTCAGCTTCTTAACCACTGGTCCACCAGGGAAGTCCTGCTTCTTCTTTAAATTCTGGCCAGACTTCAAGGTTTAGAACAAATGTTTCCTTCTCTGGGGCTCCTTTCTGACCATTACCTCAAACATACTTGGAAAAAAAAAGTGAAAGTGTTAGTCATTCAGTCGTGTCCCACTCTTTGCAACCCCATTGACTGTAGCCCACCAGGCTCCTCTGTTCATGGAATTCTCCAGGCAAGAGTACTGGAGTGGTTAGCCATTCCCTTCTCCAGGGGATCTTCCCCACCCAGGGATCAAAACCGGGTGTCCTGCATTGGGAGGTAGATTCTTAACCATCTGAGCCACCAATTGAATCCTATCAACTTGAGAGAAATTGATGAGAGCCCAGGATTTATGACACCACCCTTATGGCAGAAAGTGAAGAGGAACTCAAAAGCCTCTTGATGAAAGTGAAAGAGGAGAGTGAAAAAGTTGGCTTAAAGCTCAACATTCAGAAAACGAAGATCATGGCATCCGGTCCCATCACTTCATGGGAAATAGATGGGGAAACAGTGGAAACAGTGTCAGACTTTATATTTTTGGGCTCCAAAATCACTGCAGATGGTAGCTGCAGCCATGAAATTAAAAGACGCTTACTCCTTGGAAGGAAGGTTATGACCAACCTAGATAGCATATTCAAAAGCAGAGACATTACTTTGCCAACAAAGGTTTGTCTAGTCAAGGCTATGGTTTTTCCTGTGGTCATGTACGGATGTGAGAGTTGGACTGTGAAGAAGGCTGAGCACTGAAGAATTGATGCTTTTGAACTGTGGTGTTAGAGAAGACTCTTGAGAGTCCCTTGGACTGCAAGGAGATCCAACCAGTCCATTCTGAAGGAGATCAGCCCTGGGATTTCTTTGGAAGGAATGATTCTGAAGCTGAAACTCCAGTACTTTGACCACCTCATGCGAAGAGTTGACTCATTGGAGAAGACTGATGCTGGGAGGGATTGGGGGCAGGAGGAGAAGGGGACGACAGAGGATGAGATGGCTGGGTGGCATCACTGACTTGATGGACGTGAGTCTGGGTGAACTCCAGGAGTTGGTGGAGGGCAGGGGCTACTCTCCAGTGGTGGTATGCAGGCTTCTTGCTGCAGTGGCCGCGGGTTGCAGCTTGTGGACTCAGCAGTTGCAGCTGGCGGGCTCTAGAGCACAGGCTCAGTAGCAGTGTTTCATGGGCTTAGTTGCTCCACAGCACGTGGAATCTTCCCAGACCAGGGATCGAACTGGTGTCCCCTGAATTGCAAGGAGGATTCTCAACCCCTGGACCACCAGGGAGGCCCTTCTATCTATCTTTTCAATTCCTTTAAGTGTTGTGGTTCCCTTTGGGTTGGGAGTGCTCTTCCTTGGAGTTAATTTTAATGTCTCTTCTATTCTCTATGACCATAAACTTGTTTTCTCTGCTAAACTTGGCCCCCCCTTTTTTACAGCAGGTTCAGTATGGCCACACCTCTTTTGCAGCTTCTATCCAGGATGGAATCTAGCTCCCCTTCTCTGAATCTGGGCTGGCCTTGGGGCTTGCTTTGATGGATAGAATGTGACAGAGTTGACTGTGAGAGTTCTGAAGCCTAGGCTTTAAGAAAAGCCAGCTGCCATGCGAGGAAGCCAGTCCAGCCTGTTGGAGGATGAGAGGGGCTGAGAACTGAGGTGCCCTGACTGAAAGCCAGTGCCCATTGCCAGGCTCACAAGTGAGGCCAGCTTGAATGTGCCAGCCCAATTGACCCTCCAGCTGAAGGCAGCCCAGCCAGTGAGCCCAGATCCAGGCAGCAAAGGAAGCATCCAGCTAACCCTCCAAATCCTGAGCAATAATGAATCTGTGCTGTTTTAAGTCACTAAGTTTTGGGATGGTTTATGAGCGATAGATAAGTGAAGTATCCTATGTATCTGGAAGTGGTTAATGGCACCACCATCTGACCAGTCTACTAACCCCCAAATCTGGGAGTCACCCCTTGCTCCTCCTTCCTCCTTAGCCCCACAATCTGGTAAATCAATAAGTCTTATCAAAGTGATCTGAGGGAGGAATGGGGAGTTGTCATTCAGTGGGTATTTGTTGTTCAGTCACTAAGTTTGTGTCCAGCTCTTTGCGACCTCATGGACCGAAGCACTCCAGGTTTCCCTGTTCTTCACTATCTCCCGGAGTTTGCTTAAACTGATGTCCACTGAATCAGTGATGCCATCTAACTATCTCATCGTCTGTCTCCCCCCTTTCCTCCTGCCCTCAATCTTTCCCAGCATCAGGGTCTTTTCCAACGAGTTGGCTCTTCGTGTCAGGTGGCCAAAGTATTGGAATTTCAGCATCAGTCCTTCCAATGAATATTCAGGGTTGATTTCCTTTAGGATTGACTGGTTGATCAATGGGTATAGAGTTTTAGTTTTTCAAGATGAGAAAGTTCTGGAGATGTGTTGTACAATAATGTGAATAGACCAAGTGCACTGCACCGCACTGAACCAGTACTGAACTGCACACTAAAAATACCTAAGATGGTAAATTTTATATGCCTATGTTATCACATTTAAAAAAGTGACTTAAGCGTCTCCTGATCCTGCCCCCTGCTCTCAGGCTTCACCCACCACCCTGTTTTCTTTCTGAGATGCAGCTCTGGTCCTGACACTTATTTGAAAACCCAGAATCTCTCCCACTGCCTTCAGGGGAAAATCCAAACTCTGTACCAGGAAATCAACCCTGAATATTCATTGGAAGGACTGATGCTGAAGTAGAGACTCCAATACTTTGGCCACCTGATGCGAAGAACCAACTCATTGGAAAAGACCCTGATGCTGGGAGAGATTGAAGGCAAAAGGAGGAGGGGGTGGCAGAAGATGAGATAGTCAAATAGAATCACTGACTCAATGGACATGATTTTGAGCAAACTCTGGGAGATAGTGAAAGACAGAGGAGCCTGGTGTGCTGCAGTCTGTGGGGTTGCAAGGAGTTGGACATGACTTAGCAACTGAACAACAGCACCTATCCACCCTTGTGTCCATCAACTTCTGCTCTGACTAATGTTCTTCCTCTGTCTCTGTGTGTTTCAGGCCCTTTCTTGCCTCCATGTCTCCAAGCCCTTGCAAAAGAAATTCTTTTTTCTTTTGGGCCATGCTTGAGGCATGTGAGATCTTAGTTCCTCTGACTGAGGATGGAACTCGTACCTGCAGCAGTGGAAGTATGGAATCTTAACCACTGGACTTGTAGGGAAGTCCCTACACAAGAAATTCTTTCCATTAGAATATCCACTGCTTCCTTTGTTTTCTTTGCATTAAGATTATTGGCTTGTGGTTGATTTACAGTGCTGTGTTACTTCCTGCTGCACAGCAAAGTGAATCAGTTATATCTATATCCACCCTTTCTCGCTGTTTTTTATTCAACATTGGCAACATCCACTGGGTTTTCAAAGGTTCCTATTTTTTAATACACTTTAACCAATATGTTCAAACCCTTATTTTTTTCCTTCATTCCCAATAGTTGGCCTACTGATTTTAATTCTGAAAATCTAACCCGGACAATAATTGTTAGCGTTCAGTTGCTTAGTCATGTCCCACTCCTTGCAACCCCAGGAACTGTAGCATGCCAGGCTTCCCTGTCCTTCACTGTCTCCCGGAGTTTGCTCAAATTCAGGTCCATTGAGTCAGTGATACTAGCTAACCATCTCATCCTCTGCCTCCCCCTTCTCCTTTTGCCAAAAATAACACCAATGCCAAACAATCGACAGACACTTTAGGGTTAGTGGTTGGGAGTGGACGAGAGGGCAGGGCAGTGGACACCACGGTTTATCGTGACAAGCCTTTCCTATCACAGGAGATCAACACCTGAGCGCATTTTGTCCCCTGCAGTGTCTACCATGTGATGGTATCATGCTGGACACTTTCTGTCAACATCTCTAATCCTCGCCACACTTCCATAAAGCAAGAGGTGTTTATTTCTATCCGTAGATGAGGAAATTGAGGAGCACGTAGAAAAGGTATTTGAAAAAAAATTGACTTTTAATAGAAGTATAACATACATATAGAGAACACATTCTATGGAGAGAGTTCTGCCTCAAAAACTGGGAGATAACATCGGTTGACACTCATGTGCTGCCAGATATCAAGTAGCATGCTGCTGCTGCTGCTGCTGCTGCTAAGTCACTTCAATTGTGTCTGACTCTGTGCGACCCAGTAGATGGCAGCCCACCAGGCTCCCCCATCCCTGGGATTCTCCGGGCAAGAACACTGGAGTGGGTTGCCATTTCCTTCTCCAATGCATGAAAGTGAAAAGTGAAAGTGAAGTTGCTTAGTTGTGTCTGACTCTTAGCGACCCCATGGACTGCAGTCTACCAGGCTCTTCCATCCATGAGATTTTCCAGGCAAGAGTACTAGAGTGGGGTGCCATTGCCTTCTCCAAAGTAGCATGCTACTTGTCTAAAAATAATTGAGTCACTAGATTTGGTCAAAGATATTGATAGATTAGCACAAAGTGAACACCTCTGACGACCACCACCCAGAAGATGTGGAACATCACCAGTGTCCCAGGAATGCCCCCTCGTGCCCCTTCTGGGCACTGCCCCACCCTCCTTCCCCAAGCTAATCATCATCCTGGCTTCTAACAAACAGGTGAGACAGTTTGCCTGAAGTTACATCTTGGGTGGGCTTCCCTGGTGACTCAGTGATAAAGAACCTGTCTGCCAATGCAGGAGACAAGGGTTGGATCTCTGGGTAAGGAAGATGCCCTGGAGAAGGAAATGCCAACCCATTCCAGTATTCTTGCCTGGGAAATCCCATGGACAAAGGATCCTGGTGGACTACAGTCCATGGGGTCACAAAGGAGTTGGACACAACTTAGCGACTTAACAGCAACAATAACACATCCTGGGTAAAGGGGCTGATGCTTTCTCTACCACTGGAATATGAGCCCTTAGAAAGGGCAGTGTTTCTCTGAGGGCAGTGACAGGAGACATGGGGCTGACTTCATAATTTGCCTCTGTCCTGGCCCTGACTTCACTAAGGGTAGGCTGGACATCTGTGTGTCTGGGGCTATGCATTCTCAGTAAATGGAGAAAGGCCTTTCAAGGAACCAAGTCTCTTTTTATCTATCCCAGCCAAGCCTTAAGGCATGTGGATGCATTCATCCACACACATGCACACACACACACCTCTCCCCATGATCCATCTACCATTTAAAGTCTGGTTCTAACTGCAAGCTTCCTAATAAATCTCCCATCTCTCCCAGAAAGCTGTTGTGAACTCAGTGGAAGGAAAGCTTTTAAAGTGACCCTCCATTTAAGCCTGGTGTCAAAGCCTGTGTGTTTTCCTTCCTTTTCTTAACTGGAAGGTTATGTGTTTCTTAGCTACTGGTCAGACTGGATGAGACTGCCAAAAAGCTTTCAGGGAATTTCCTCACCATGTAACAAATTTATGAGTCATATGAGAAACTGGGAAATGCTTCAACCAGCTGCCTCTCATTGACTCTGAGCCTCTTTTCTTTTCTTTTTTTTTTTTTTTACAACACCTTGGTGCTGGGGCCTTGGATGGAGCCAGCAGAAAGGTTTATTATAACTACGAAGGGCCTGACATTGCCTGGGAAGAAGCTGTCTTGGTCTCTCTTTTCATCTCCATCTCTCGTCCTCCCCAGCAGAAAGTTCTGTGAAACTGCCCAACCACTAAAAGGTCAAAAGTTGTTCCCCAAAGGACTGGCAGATGGATGGGCAGCTGGGAGGGTGGGTAAAGGCAGGTGTGGGGCTTTAGCCTCCATCTCTGCCTACCTAACCAACGGGAACCTCAAACTCAACATGTCTGAAGCTGAGCTCTTGTGTCCTCATCTGTATGGGCTTCCCTGGTGGATCAGTGCGTAAAGAATCTGCCTGCTAATGCAGGAGTGAGGGTTCTATCCTTGGGTTGGGAAGATCCCCTGGAGAAGGAAATGGCAACCCACTCCAGTATTCTTGCCTGGATAATCCCACAGACAGCAAAGTCTGGTGAGCTACAGTCCATGGGGTCGCAAAAGAGTTGGACATGACTTAGTGACTAAATAGCAACAACTCCTCACCTGTACTTCCCTCCTTGTCTTAGAAAATGCTAACGTCATCTGTGCCAGATTACATTTTCCAAAGATGATTGCAGTGATATCTACCATTCCATGTGTTCTTCTGGAGTATGATCTTCATTAAGAAGTAGAGTTAGGGAGTTCCCTGGTGGCCCAGAGGTTAAGACTCTGTGCTGCCAATGCAGGAAGGGCAGGTTCGATCCCTGGCTGGGGATCACACATGCTGCCTGCCCCCCAAAAGACTAGAGTTAATTTTTCATCTGCTTGAAATGGACCAGGCCCTGTGACCCCTTTGAGTAATAGAATAGGGTGGGAGGGACGCCAGTTTGGGGCATAGCCCTTAATTAGCCTTGTGCAGTTCACAGCCCATGGAAGGGAGCTGCCATGTAAGAGGTGTGATTCCCCAGGGTCTACCATGCTTTGTGTGTATGTGTGAGAGAGAAACAGATAGACAGACAGACAGACCAAGGAGCGGTCAGCATGAGTGAAGCAGCCATCTGAGATGTGCCATTTTCCAGCCTCCCAGCTGGACTGCATGGAGCAGAGACAAACCACCCAACCAGCTTTTTCCAAACTCCTGACTCACAGACCCACAAGCAGCACAAGTGGTTGCTTCGTGCCACTGAGATTTGGGGTTGTTTGTCTCATAGCAGTGGGTAGCTGAGACGCCCTCTTCCCAATTGCCAGACCCAGACCTCCTCACTCATTCCTGACTTTGTTCTTTCTCTCACACTCACATCCAGTCTGTATGCACGTCCTGTTGCATCTGTCTTTAGACTGCATCCAGCGTCAGACCACTTTACATCGCTTCCCCCGCCAGCACTCAGCCCCGCCAGGACCTTCATTTCTCTCCCGGGTTACTGCAGCAGCCTCCTAGGTGCCCCCTTCCATCTACTCTCTGCAGAGCCGCCCAGGGATCCTGAAAAGCCCAAGCTGGACCTTGTTAGACCCGGTAGCTCCTCCGCTCGGGGACCTTCCGAGGGTGCCACCCCGCTCTGGCCCCTGTACCTCTGACCTCGTTTCCTAGTTCCCTCCTTTGTTCACTCTGGCCCCGACACACTGACTTCCATGTGGCTCCTCCGCCGGCCTCAGGCCCTGCATTTCTGGCTCCTGTTTGCTGGGATGCTCTTGCCCAGAGGGCTGCATGGCTCGCACGCTCACCTCCGCACCATCTGGATTCAGTCGGCACCACTGAAGCCATTCTCTTGCTGCACCCACTCCACTCCGGGCACATCCAGTCCATGCCCCTTGCTTGCCGCTCCGGATGCCTTTTCATAACAGGCACCAGCCAAGGGGGCCACACTGCCCAGCTGTTTAGTCCTTGCCCCTCATTCACTGCAGTGTGGATTCCGTGGGGCGGGGCTTGCTCAGCTTTGTCCACAGACATTAAGAACCACGCTACGCACACCAGAGGAGCTCAACAACCTCTTGCAGCCTCCCCTCTCTCTGAGCCTCAGACTCTGGACTCCAAAATGAGGGAGATTATTGTCACTTTCAGGGGGTTGTGAAGACTAAATAATAACACTTACGTACAACACGTGGCATCGCACCTGGAGCAAAGCAGTACTTGGTAAACCTGAGGGTCTTTTCCCGCACACCCACTCACTTCTAGCAACTGGCTGCTTGGAGAATCTATTCTGGAAAGTCTGGGGACAAATTATATAGATGATATATATCAGTTATATACATAAATAGAATTATATAATGCAGAAAATAATAACATATTAAAATATAATGTATTTTAAAATTATATATGTATTTTATCCTTTATAAAAGGACATGGGTAAAATCCCAACTATTTCTAGTAAATGATCCTGGCTCTATCTAACATTTTGTCTTGCATTATAGTTTTTGTCTTTTTTTGGAGTTATTTATTTTTACATTTTTAAACAAATTGCAGTATAGTGAATTACACTGTCATGTTAATCTCTGCTGTTCAGGAAAGTGATTCATTTATATATATATATATACACACACATTATTTTTCATATTTTTTCCATTATAGTTTATCCTAGGATATTGAATATAGTTTCCTGTACTACCCAGTAGAACCTTGTTGTCTATCCATTCTTTATGTAACAGTTTGCATCTGCTAATCCCTAACTCTCAACACATCCCTCCTCCTATGTTTTTGGTCTTTATCCCCTTCCAGAGTGATCACTTTAATAAGTTTACAACCGAGGTGATAGAGTGCATCCTATCAGATCTGTTGGTTACTGCCTGTCTCATCAGCTGGATCTCCAATTCCTAGTTGGAGATGGAGTAAATACGATTGGCCCCCTTGGGTCAGTTGTCCATGCCTGGTCCAGGGGTGGCAGTAAGGGTGGGAGGGCAGGGTTGCACAGCCAGACGTGCCCCCTTAGGCCATCTGCAGCTGATGTCATGGGGAGGGGCAGCTTCGAGGGCAGGGGCCTGTCTGCACGACATTTCCTCATATTGGTCACAGACCCATGTTCTGCTGATGGAAACCTTCCCCTTGATCTCATGGTTCAGGGTCTCGGGAGCAGGTCTGTGACCCCCAGGATCAGCTCTTTCTAGCTCAGCAGACCCTCATGATGTCTCCCACTTGCCCCTCTAACCCCCTCGCCCTGGGCTGGGAGGCCCTTCTCTTTAGTCAGGGCATCATCTGCCTCATTGCTGGCCTTTCCCCACATTCCCACAGGAAACCGGCGGCACGCTAAGAATAGGACATGAGAGGAGGGTTTCTGTGCGGAGGTGTGGGTGTAGGGGGTTGTGTTAGGACAGCCCAGCTGTTGCCACTGGGGAGCCCCAAGCCTCACTCTCTCCTGTGCTCTGAGCTCCCGCCCGGGGCCTCTCATGGCTGGACCCAACCAGAGGCCAGAGGGCACGTGGGCATGGAGGTAGCCCAGGGGTGGTTCCCTGGGTCCTGGGGCAGGGGGAGGGGGCAGAGTGCATGGGATACAGTAAAGGAAGGCCTGGGTCCCTCCTCTGCTCGCTCTCCAGCTCCCTCCAAGCACACCCCCGATGGGCGCTTGGGCCAGGAGAGCTTAAATTTCCAGTATCCCTTCAAATGAAGTCTGCCTTTTGGGGCAAAGAACATATTGACCACTATTGTTGGGAATTCTTGAGTCATAACTTATGGTTAATATAGAATCTGCAAGACACAGAGTTTGGTCATTTTCCCCAAATACAGATCCTTATACTTACTCCTCTGAAAACCCAACTGTGCACTCATCTAGTGGCTTCTTCCTGATTGTGGATGGTTGTGGATTGCCATTAACATTAGGATTTGTTTTCTAAAGACTTAACTTTTTTTTTTTTTGGCTGTACCATGTGGCATGTGGGATCTTAATTCCCTGACCAGGGATCGAACCCCTGCCCCCTGCATTTGAAGTGTGGAGTCTTAACCACTGGGCCACCAGGGAAGTCCCAGGGCTTGTTTTCTGATAGTCCAGCTCTGTCAGTCTACTGGTAAGAAAGCAGAAGCCTGGGGAAGGGAAGCCATTTATTGTAAGGAGAAAGGCCTCTTCCTTTACTCTCTGCTACTACTGCATGGGCGCTGTGCTCAGTTGCTAAGTCGTGTCCAACTCTCTGCGACCCCATGGACTATAGCCTGACAGGCTTGTCTGTGATGGGATTCTCAAGGCAAGAATACTGGAGTGGGTTGCCATTTCTCCCTCCAGGGGATCTTCCCGATCCAGGGATCGAACCCACATCTCCTGCATTGGCAGGCGGAATTTTTACTGCTGAGCCACCAGGGAAGTACTGACGCTTTTGCTCACCAAATGTGTGGATGTTTCCTTCTCCAGTCCCTAAATCTCTGACACCAGCTGAGTGTCCCACCTTTCAGTTCGGGTCTAACATATTCTCTCTGGAGTTAGCATCCAAAGCCACAAGCAAGGGCTCAGTCCCACAGCCCTGCCCTCACTTCAGACTCCAGTCGAGGTCCAGGTTGTCACCTGTCCTTCTGACCAATTGACTATAAATCAGGGTTCCCACGGCCCCTTCCTTGGTGGTGTTCAATCATTTGCTAGAACAGCTCACTGAATTTAGGGAAACACTTATATTTATCAGTTTATTGTATAACAGAGGATATGATAAAGGCTCTAAAAGACGAGGTTCACAGGGTGGAATATGGGAGGGGCCTGGAGTCCCCACCTGCACCTTCATGGGTTCAGCAACCCCGAAGCTCTCTAAACTCTGTACTTCTGGGACTTTAATGGAAGTTTCACCACATTGATTATTAACTCAACTTCCAGCCCCCTCCCCAGTCCAGAAGATGAGAAGTGGGGCTGTAAGTTCCGACTGTCAAATGACTTGGTCTTCCTGGGTTCAGCCCCCATCCAGGAGACTGCTAACAGTCACCTCATAAGAACAAAAGATGGTTCTACGGCTCAGAAAATTACAAGGGTTTTAGAAGCTCTGTTTCAGGAGCCAGGGGCAGAGACCAATATATTTATTTTTATTACTTCACACCTGTCCAGAGCCACACAGCCCGGTTGATGGCAGAGCTGGGACACCACCCGCAGCCCCGCTGACCCTGTGCCCAGGGGGCTCTCTACTCCTTTTTTGTTTCATTTTCTACTTTTTGGCCGCCCTGAGCAGCATGTGGGATTTAGTTCCCTGTTCAGGGATCGAACCTGCGCTCCCAGCAGTGGAAGCGCAGAGTCTTAACCGTTGAACCACTAGAGAGATCCCTTCTCTCTATTCCTCCTTGCTGCCGAGGGACTACATGACACCAGAGAGGCAGAGGGGAGCCAGGCCCATCCTTCCCTCGTCCCCTCAGTCCCGTTCTTATTTTGTCTCATTTGCTCACTCCTTCACATATTCCAGCAGTGAGCGAGTGATTTCTGCTTCAGTTATTAGGACTCCATTGTGTCTTCCCTCCTTCTAGACTCCGTCTCTCCTTCTCCTTCTGTGTCCCGCTGAGAAGGATCTAGGAGGGAGGGACAAACTTGTAGTTCACAGCCCTGATATTTTGGTACCACAGAGTAAGCCTATGCTGACTAACACCCAGCTCCAAATTGTCAGTCTGAGCCCTGGAGTCACTGATGCAGGAGGCCTGAGACTTTGCCTTTCTAGCTGCTGGTCCGGGGACCACACTTTGAGAATCATGACCCTGGAGAGCTTTGAATGGCCCCAGATCCTCTTGAGGGAGGCTGGGGAGATTCAGGGATGGCCGGACTGACGCTGCTTGTATTCCTGCTGTTCCCTGGGCTGGCTGCTCTGGCTGCTGCTGAGTCTCCCTCTGTGGCTCCTGAGCCCGGAGACCTTTGTCTACTTTATGGGACTTGGCGGAGCCTCAGAGGCTGAGGGTGGATGGAAAACTCCTAACATAGAGCACATCTGACTCTCGTGTTGGGGCTTTTTTTATTACTCACGGGGGAGAGAGCTCCACGTGGAAGGCCTACTCCCTGGCCTGCCATAAAACTCGGTAATGAAGTGCAACGGTGTGGTTATGATTTCTCTGGGAGCCTCGCCCTTGCCCACCCTGCAGCTTGCTGGGGGTCTTTCTGAAAAGGGCTGGAGCTGGCGCTCGATGGCCCTGGTGGGGATCTCTATGCCCTGGGGCTCCCCATCCTTTGGGCCATTAGGGCTGGCCCCTGCCGGAAATGCCCTTTGAAGCTGTATCTGGTCAGGCTGACTCCTGTCCCCATGGGCGAGGTGACCAGGACGCCCACCTCAGAAGAAGAAAACATGCCCGGGTACAGCTCCCCATGTCTGAGTAATGGGACATCACCTTGCTGGGTGCTGACTGTGGAAACAGCTTCCGTTCCCTGGTTGCCTGCCAGCTGCATCATCCCATTCTGTCTCCACCATGAGCCATGACCCCAGGAGACCCTAAAGCACAGCATGTTCTCACTGTGTGCGCTCAGTCAACATTTGTTCATTAATTAGGAAGGTGGGAGTCAAACCCCGGCTCTTTCCTGTGCTAAGAAGCAGGGAGTGCCCTGCCCTCTGTCACGTCTGCCTCATGGCGGCAGGCTTGTTTCTCTCAGTGCAAAGGTACCAAGAGCCAGGGCTCCAGCCTTTCAGGTTTGGGTGAGTGTGTGCAGGAGACCTAGCATGCGAGTGCAGGAGACGCCCGCTCTGTGTCCCGGTGGAGTCTTCTTTGTGGTGTGCACATAGCAATAGAACCTTCCAGAATTCCTCTTGCTGGGTGTTGGAGCCACACTCTATCTGGGATGATATTCTTTCTCTCATAAAACTGGCACAAGCAGCTTGAGGTGGTGAGGGAACCAGCCTCCAAAAAGTCACCCTGCTCTCTGAGGGCAAAGGAGGAGACTGTCCCTGTCCTTCCTTTTGGGTTTCTACAGATCTCTGCTCTCTGAATCACACTGCAGACCACCCTCTTTTATCCTCTGGATATAGCAGAAAAAGTCCCTTTTCTGTTTTCTTCCCATTTCAGCTGAGAGTGTCGAGACTCACCTATAGGAATTTACCAAGAGTGAGGGTGGGGTCTTCCCTGGTGGTTCATTGGCTAAGACTCCAAGCTCCCAGTGCAGCGGGCCCAGGTTTGATCCCTGGTCAGGGAACTAGATCTCACTTGCCACAGCTAGAAGATCCTGCATGCCACAACGAAGACCTGGCACGGCCAAATATATAAATATTTAAAAAAACCAATGATCTGTTCTGAGATATAACCCATTCAATGAGCTTCAGAAGGGCCACTTTTGGAATCAGTACTTAAAAATGAATAAACAGATTTCTAATGACTGGTTTAGTAGAATTGGAGGATTTTGTAGTTACGAGGGAACTTAGAAGTAATTTATCTCTACACTCCCATTTTACAGAGGAGGAAATTGTTTCCAGAGAGACAGAATGGCTTATTTCTGGCTAGAGGGTGAGTTTGTGATGGAATAAAGATCAAAGATCCAGTCTCCTACCTCGTGGGTCTGCAGTGCTTGGGGCAGGGATAGAACCCCGGATTTGGAGCCCAGACATTTGGCCCGAGGTCTCTGAATGAGTGACCCATTCCCCAGTGTCTGCCTTCTGAGCTTAATCATTGTCTAGACAAAAATGTCATCCATTTGGGACACTGTTTATGTACAGTGTTAAATATTCTCAATAAAACCCAATGCTCTTCTTTAAAACCTTGAGTTGGTGATGCTTTATAGCCTTATTCATTTAATTAATTAATTTTGCCCCAGTAAACAGCTCTGCGGGATTTAAAGCCATATCAGATCAGATCAGTCGCTCAGTCGTGTCCGACTCTTTGCGACCCCATGAATCGCAGCACGCCAGGCCTCCCTGTCCATCACCAACTCCCGGAGTTCACTGAGACTCATGTCCATCGAGTCAGCGATGCCATCCAGCCATCTCATCCTCTGCTGTCCCCTTCTCCTCCTGCCCCCAATCCCTCCCAGCATCAGAGTCTTTTCCAATGAGTCAACTCTTCGCATGAGGTGGCCAAAGTACCGGAGCTTCAGCTTTAGCATCATTCCTTCCATAATTAATTAATTTTGCCCCAGTAAACAGCTCTGGGGGATTTAAAGCCATATGACTCTATTTAATTCCACTCCATGGAACTCTCAGATGCTCTGTCCATGGAACAGCAAACTGGGGCACCCATGGAGCACTAAGCTTGTCATTCTGTTAGTTAAGCTTTTTTGATGTTTTGGTTGCATGCTACAGAAGCTCCCTTTGACTAGCTTAAGCAAAGAAGAATAATTGTTTAGAGGGACTATGGGGTACCTCACAAGTCAAAGGAAGACTTGAACAATTAAGATCTGGAATGAAACTGGGCTGCCTTCAATGGCTCAGCAGCTGGAGTTCCTGGATCTTCTCTTTGGTAGGCTCCCATTAAGACCACCCAGCCTCAAAGATTTCTGGCCAGTGTGTGCTGATACAGGTTCAAATTTTGGGGAAGCAGATTGTCTCTGATCCACTTTGGGTCATGCATCCTTCCATGGCTGTGACCAGCGGGCAGATCATGTAACAGAGCCATGACCTTTGGGGTTCGCCTTGAAATGTCTGGCCGTGCCCACCTCTGAAGGGGCATTCCAGGGAGTCAGCCAAGAGGTGTCTATGGTGCTCTGTGAAATTCCGCCACATCAGCTAGGCTTGACCTTGGATAATGTACAAAGTCATTCCTACCACTTTACTACACAGGAAACCAGCATCCTTAACACCACTATTAACTCACTTGTTTTCACTTATTTTAAGCATGGAGCTTTGGGATGTTGGCCAAGACCTTTGCCTTCTTGGGATTTAGCTTCTCATCTGTCTAGTGAGGGATCGTCCCTTTAAATTGTAATTTAACTTGTTGGCAGCTCAACAGCCCCCTTTCTCCTGCCTGGCTTTGAAGATCCCATGCTGTGCATGTGAATACACACAAATATATGCATGTGAATATGGTCTCTAAGAAGACATCATCGACACCTTCTAAATTGCCAGAGTGTATATTCTTTTAATGTGAATGAACTAGCACTGGGCTGAGCTGGTCGTGATGGGGGTGGGGGTCATATGGATGGATTGTTAAATTTTCCAGGCAGGAAATTCAAAGGCTGTTGAATCTGTCTTCATGACATATAATTGTTGGTGTAATTTAGGCTCAGATTAGAATTAAGGGTTCTTCCAGGATACAAACTGTAGCAGTAAATAGGGGATGAAGAGGGGTAGATGGGTTTCAGATAGAGAAGGCGAGATTAATGAGAGTGAGACTTCAGTTAATCTCAGAGGCTCCTTAAGGGTCAATAGATATTGATACATGGGCTTAGATGAATACAATATTTGCAAGGCTTGGAGGAACCCTCTAAACATCAACAGTTGTTTGGTTGCTAAGATGTGTCCAATTCTTTTGTGACCCCATGGACTATGTAGCCTGCCAGGCTCCTCTGTCCAGAGGAATTCCCAGGCAAAAATACTGGAGTGGGTTGACATTTCCTTCTCCAGGGGATCTTCCCAACCAGGGATCAAAACCAGGTCTCTTGCTTAGCGGGTGGATTCTTTACCACTGAGCCAACTGGGAAATCCCATCAACAAGTGGGAAAATGAAAATCTACCGTACCTTATGATTCATCTAGGGTTGTGGGGAAGGTGATGGAAATGGAGGTGAGGAACGTGTCAGTGGAAAGGACCCATCTCAAGCTGGGAAACACCTATCACTAGACTCTCAAACATGACTTTGGTTCCTACCTACGAGGTGTAGTCCAACTCAAAGCTGAGTTTTAAACCATTCTAACCTGACTTGGGATCCCAAGTCAAAATCATGTAGTTAGACAATGATAACCAGACAGGTCCTCAGAGACATCACAACTTATTCCCAACACTTTCCCCCCAAGTTCTCCAAAATCCCAAAGTCACGTCTTTGGTAGTTCCACACAAGTAGGAAAGTTTTCTGTCTCTGGTCACTGCTGCTGCTGCTGCTGCTAAGTCGCTTCAGTCGTGTCTGACCCTGTGCGACCCCATAGACGGAAGCCCACCAGGCTCCCCCGCCCCTGGGATTCTCCAGGCAAGAACACTGGAGTGGGTTACCATTTCCTTCTCCAATGCGTGAAAGTGAAGTCGCTCAGTCGTGTCTGACTCTGTGCGACCCCATGGACTGCAGCCTTCCAGGCTCCTCCGTCCATGGGACTCTCCAGGCAAGAGTGCTGGAGTGGGGTCTCTGGTCACTAGTTTTTCACTATACTGGCTGCTGCAGAGACAAGCATCTCACCCTCATACACCCAACTACATTCGGGGTTTATAATTTTTTTTATCATGGAAGAGAATCTTTCCCAGAAACTTCCACAGACCTCTCGTTTTGTCTAATTGGTCAGAAGAAGTGGGTTAAATGTCAACTTAAAACCAATCAGTGCCAAAGGGCCCTGGATTGCCACTTCTGGTTCAGACTAATCCTACTTCATCTCCTGGAGCTGGGGGCAGGCAGCCCTCTCCTGAGCCCAAGGCTGCCCACGAGGTGTGTACACAGTAATACTGTGATACATGTGTGCAAGGTGGGGACATGAGTGAGGAGGGCCAGTGGCTGACACAACTATGATGGCATGCAGTTTAGCTAGCTCATTCATCCCTGGGCTCTAGAGTGGCCTGCCTGTGAGTGCAAATAAACAGTCCATGCTGCTGCTGCTGCTAAGTCGCTTCAGTCGTGTCCAACTCTGTGCGACCCCATAGATGGCAGCCCACCAGGCTCCCCCATCCCTGGGATTCTCAAGGCAAACAGTCCATAAAGGGTTCTTAAAAACATTGGTGTGTGTGTGTGTGTGTGTGTGTGTATAGCAGATGTGCACATTTGACAGAAAGAGACTTATGACCCAAGGCCTTATAACGTTCCTTCCTTAATTAGACATGCGGAAATGCAACGTTTTTGCTTTAAAAGAAGTGTAATGAAGATGGATTATAGTTCAGGGTCTGATTGGAAAGAGCCAGGAACTAAGATTAATTAGCAGCAGCATGTGGTTTATTTTCAAGGTCGTTTTTACTTGGCTTCCAGAAATCCTGGCGTAATATCGTCAAACTCTCACTGAACTTTTCAGGCATCACGGGGTGGAGGACTCCATATTCTTAGTTGTTGGGGAGCAGCATTAGCCCTCCTGCATGACTCTCTGGGCCACCCAGTCCCTATCGTTTGCCTTGTCCGGTGTCTGTGGATGGCTATCCAAACTCAACTGACCCTCCCATTCTTACTCAGGTATGGCTTCAGTATGAATTGTTTTCCAGCAGACATTTATCAGGAAGTGTGTGGGTGTTGGGTTTGAGGGTGGATTTTAACTGTGCAAGCTGTTTCAAGTCTCCTAAAACTCCGAAGTATCTTTTCTTTTTATTAGTGCTTAAAATTTCCAAGGACTTTCTGGAACATACACTGCTGCTGCTGCTGCTGCTGCTAAGTCGCTTCAGTCATGTCCGACTCTGTGCGACCCCATAGACGGCAGCCCACCAGGCTCCCCCGTCCCTGGGATTCTCCAGGCAAGAACACTGGAGTGGGATGCCATTTCCTTCTCCAATGCATGAAAGTGAAAAGTGAAAGTGAAGTCGCTCAGTGGTGTCCGACTCTTAGCGAGCCCATGGACTGCAGCCTACCAGGCTCCTCCGTCCATGGGATTTTCCAGGCAAGAGTACTGGAGTGGGGTGCCATTGCCTTCTCTGGAACATACACACACATACACAAAGACACAGACACAGACATACACGGCTTTAAAATAGCCCAGTCATTACAGTTCCTGTGTCCTTCGGAAGATTTAAACACTTTATGAATAACATTGGTTAACATTGGTTAGCATTCATGAGACAATCCCATATAGTCTCTTAGCTTTTATTTTCTCTCTTGACAGCTTTGCCTTTCCCTGAAAGACCACCTCTTCTCCTTTCCACCCAAAGGCTGGCTGTCAGCAGCCTGGTAAGCCCACTGGTAGATTTTTGCTGTTCTTGGGAGAAAAGCTGACCTCCTCACCACGGCCCAGGCTCTGCCTTCTCTGGCCCTCAGCTTTCTCCTTTCCTTCCTATGCTCCAGGCACACTGGCTTTCTCTGGATTCCTTAAATAAATGAAGGGCTTCTCTTGTGGCTCAGCTGGTAAAGAATCTGCCTGCAATGTGCAAGATCTGAGTTTGATCCCTGGGTTGGGAAGATCCCCTGGAGAAGGGAAAGGCTACCCACTCCAGTATTCTGGCCTGGAGAATTCCATGGACTGTATAGTCCCTGGGGTCTCCAAGAGTTGGACATGACTGAATGACTTTCACTTCACTAAATAAGTGAATCTTTTTTCCCACTTCAGAACCTGTTACACAAATGGCTGCCTTTGCCTACAACATTTCCCCCTTTGGTCGCTGGCTAATTCCTTCTCACCTTCCAGGTCTCAGTTTACATGTGACCTCATGGCGGTCTTCCTTGACTCTTCCAAGTGAGATCCCTTCTTTAAATATCCACCACACCATCCTGCATGGGTCCTCCATAGCACTCAATGCAATTTGCTATTATTTTACCATTTTCCCCATGCTGCACCAGTCTTGGGGGGATCTACTCACCATCCATCCCCATTTCCTCCAGATGACGAGCCCAGTTTTATTCAGGTGACAGCATGTTAAGTTCTCAGAGATAAAAACTGTTTCAACTGAAACCAGCTCTTCACGGCCACCCCACTTCCCTTTGAGGGGTTGGTGTGGGAATGCTGTGAGATCCTGTTCCGGTCAATGAGATGTAAGAGGAACTCCCTGGGTGCTTCGGGAAGAGGTTTTCCTTCCTGGCAAAAGTGAAGGTAGCATGAGGAAAAAACTTGTGTTCTCCACCCACAGCTTTCTGCTCCGGGAGCTGTTGGGCAGTGGAGAGAGGCATGGAGCCATGGTAGCCTTGAGGGGAATGCTAAGGGAATCGCAGAGACACTGACTCAGCACCCTGATGTTCCTGAGCTCCTGTCTAACCCAGAACCCAGATCTCAACCTCTACCAGCAGGAAAGAGTAGAGCCTGTGACCACACCACCTTGGAAGGAGTCAAGTCCTGGCTCTATCACTCCCTCGACCTTGGGCAAAGTGCTTAACTTTTCTGAAGCTCAGTTTCCTCATCTGTAATTTGGGGACCATACAGCACTTCCCTTGTAGGAAGGATGTTAGGACTAAACTTCTGAAGAAAACATATAAAACAAATGCTGGTAGGCAGTAAGGATTGCATAACGGTTTGCTATTATGATGTGAGATCATTAAAATTGTATTATTTAAGTCTCCAAGTAGGGCTTCTATTACTTGCAGCCAAATGTATCCTAATTGATACACATGCCCAACAGCTATTACTTTTAAAAATATAATTTTATCTACTTATTTATTTCTGGCTACGCTGGGTCTTCATTGCTCTGCACGGGCCCCATCCAGCTGCGGTGAGTGGGAGGCACTCTTTGTTGTGGTGCGAGGGCTTCTCGTTGCTGTGGCTTCTCTTGTTGCAGAGCACAGGCTCTAGAGCAGAGGCTCAGTAGTTGTGGCACACAGGCTTAGTTGCTCCGAAGCATGCGGAATCTTCCTCGACCTGGGATTGAACCCACGTCCCCTGCACTGGCAGGTGGATTCTCAATTACTGGGCCACCAGGGAAGTCCCCCAGCTATTACTTTTTATGTCATGTCATAGTGGTCTTGTCTTTATCATCAGTATAGCATCAGCATCACCATCTTTGTCATCACCAACGTCATTATCCATAGCATCATAAGCACTGACACCCGCTTCTTCATCTCCTTCTCCTCCTTTTCTTCCTTTCCCTTCTCCTCCTCCTCTATTGTCATCATCATCATCTCAGGTGATTTTGAAAACCACACAGATGATCACTAAGGTTTACCCACTGAGGTTTTAGGTGTCTCTGATCATTCTCGCTTCTCCCTACCGAGGAGTCTGCAGGGAAGGTTGGCAGAACACCTCAGCAGGAAGTGAGGGGAGTTGAAAAGGTTCAATGCAAGCCAGCCCTAGGGCAAATCAGGCTGTGACCCAGGAAGGCTGCAGCCAAGAAATCCTACTGGGAACATAGGACTTGGGTCTTGAGGACCATCATCGTGTCTCTCAACATTATGGCCATCTCTGCTGACTGTGGAGCATTTTAGAGAGAAAAATGACATTCCTCATTGTCTCTCCCTTGAAAGCAAAGGCAATTTTTGTCTTAGGGATGAATTTAGAAAGAATAGTTTATTTCATTCTGAAACACACACAACCTTAAAGCTCATTTTATGCATGATTCTTATTTTATAGTGAGGAAACTGAGACCCAGAGGAGGATAGTGTTGCGGTCAACTTACTCACCATCCATTGGAAGGTCTAACTTGCTGTCCTGGAGAATAAACCCCATCAGGCTTCTTGCTATGAGGACTTTATAAAAAGCCAGTTCAATATGCTATCATTTTTGTTCATCTTTTTGAAAGATGCAATGTGCCAGCAAAGTCCACTGTCAATATTTTTATGAACTCTGTGGAAAATATGATGTTAAAGACTTTTGGTAACCACTTCATTAAGCTTGGCTTTTTCTAGGCCACCACAAAAGGTAAATAAACCCTAATGAGTAATATGCCCAGACTGAGATCCTGTAAATTATACAAAGAGTCAGTTGCCTCAAAACATACTTATCCCCCCACCCCATGCCCCAGGGGAGTCTGAGAAAGGTGATCCTAGTCCTGCATTGTGCACTAAGACCTTCAGACAAAGACTTATTAACCCGCAAATTAGATACTAACTAAATGAAGCCAGAGTTTCCATAGACTGAAAAGAACTGCATAGCATCAGTAATGCTGTAAAGTTAGCACTCGGCCAGTTGGCCTCCTATCAAAGCAGAATTCCCTGGTAACCAGTACACAGTGACTAGTGTGGGCTGCTGGGCCTAACCTGACCCCAGCTTACTCTTGTGCTCCTCCCACAAATTCTATGCTAGAAGTTGGGGATGCAGCAGTGATTAAGACAAAGTCCCAGCCCTCCAGTGAAGTGAAAGTTGCTCAGTTGTGTCCAACTCTTTGCAACCCCATGGACTGTAGCCCACCAGGCTCCTCTGTCCATGGAATTCTCCAGGCAAGAATACTGGAGTGGGTAGCTGTTCCCTTCTCCAGGGAAACTTCCCAACCTAGGGATTGAACCCAGGTCTCCAGCATTGCAGGGGGATTCTTTACCATCTGAGCCACCAGCCCTCCAGGAACTTGTCGTTTGGGGAGAAATTGCAATATAAGTAAATGGACTATAATCTTGGGGTGCAGTGGGGATTGGTAGGAGAACTAACTGCTCCATATCGGAGAAGCAGAGCCAAGAATACATCCTTGAAAGGACTGTAAAGTTGAAAGAAAGAGCTCCTTTTAAAACAGGAAGAATTTGAGAGATACAAGATAATGGGAAGGAGCCACTGGAAAAGAGAAAGGATTAAGGGCAGTTATTGGTCTGAGGTTCCTTAGAAAGGGAAGGGGAGGGAAGGTGCAGCCAGGTGGAAGGAAGTGCCTTAGGAGGAAGGAGACTCTTGCCTGTGACACAGATAAGAAAGAGACAAGGGCGGACATGGATGCAGAGGAGCTACAAGACAAGGAACCAGAGGTGGAGAAATGGGAAGATGTGACTGTCTTGGGTGAACCAGGAGGCGTGAGCATCTTCTGAGGAGGGGGGCTGGTGAGAAGGTGTAGGGCTTTCTGTGAGGGGAAAGTTTAACAAAGCTGTTGGGAAAAATGGTCACGGCAGCGGATTGTGTCATAGAGGATGTCTACTGGGTGGTGACGGGGCCCCCGCTGTTGTCATGGACCGGAGGGAAGAGTGGCACCAAAGTGAGTGGTTTGGTGAGTTTCACTGTATTCAGCAGCATGAATATAGAAGCAAAGAAACCTGGCCCTTCGCTCGTGGTCCAGTGGCTAAGACTTCATGCTCCCAATGCAGGGGGCCCAGGTTCCAGCCCTGGTCAGGGAACTAGATACCATATCACAACTAAGAGTTGTCGTGCTGCAACTAAAGATCCTGTGGGCAGCAACTAAGATGCGGCACAGCCAAAAAAATAAATAAGTAAAAATAAATATTAGAAAAAGATAAAAGCAGGGCAGCTTGCCTCAACCTAGGATTAGCTTTTTCCAGGTGGATCTAAGGGAAGGAAAAAGTGGGGCAAAGGGATTAAGAGTTTTTGTAAGACAGAGGCTGGTGATGAATCATGATATAAAGAAGGGAATAGAAACAGAGGGTCTGATATATTAGAAGAAATGAAGGAGCTAAAGATCTAGAGGTCTCAATACAGTTAAAAACAGATGCTGTGAGATTAGTGGAGGAGAATAGGTGTTTTCCTCCTAGAAGAAATGGGTGTTTGTTGACAGAGAATGGGCTATTAAGAACTTAGGTTCCAGGTAATGGTGTAGGTTTTTTGGGACTATCTTGCCTGCTGAAAATAACCACAAATGCTGGATAAAATATAAAATCATCTTCTTAAAAGTAACAAGATCAGTAAAAAGCACAAGATAGTAAGGAATTACCAGGTCAACATTAAAGGAAAAAAAGAAGCCAGAGAGGTAAGTGAGCAAAGAATCTGCTTTTGACCTGAGGGAATTTGACATTTTAGCAAATCTGAACCTCTGTTTTATCTGACAAAGTTAAGTCAAAGGCCAGCAAAAAAGTATAGAGTCTAACAGAAAACTTTCCCCATTATGAGTGGGCCTCCTAAGAAGCTTTAAAGCAAGTGAACTGAATTAAACCATCTCTTACACAGTCTTGCAGCTCAGATTTGTACTACATGAGTAGTCCAGGGAAATTCAAACCTTGACCTTGGATTAAATCTTAGTTCTAAACTAAGGTTACCAGATATATATCCTCTACAAATAATTTTTCAAGTATTATATAATGACTAGCACATAGTCAAAGATAGCTAAATAACATAAAAATATATACCAGGAGCAACCCACAGATGTAACAGATTTCAGATATTATTATCAGACACAAATTTTGAAAAAACTCTGCTCATTTTGTTTAAAGAAGTAGAAAATTAGCTGAAAAGTATCTACGGGGAATGGGAAACCATTAAAAAGGACACAAATTTGAAAATCAAATAGAATTCTTAGAATTAAAAAAGACAATAGCAAAATTACAGCATGATCACTTTGATCAGAATAGAGTGATGAAAATAGAGAATGATCTACCTTCTGAACAGAGCAGTTACTGGTGTTGACATTGTTCAAAGTGTGGCCAGTGAGAGCTTGTGGCTAAGAGGGAATGGAGGAGTCATTCAGAGGAGCTGAGGTGATAAAGGAACTGAGAGGTGAGGAGGGTTGGTGGATTGTTCATGTGACCTGTGAACTCCTCCAGAATCAATGGCAGGACTTGTGGTGAGGAGACAGGTGCCACTGGATGAGAGAGTAGTTATTAGATGACAGAGTGAAGAGAGCTAGAGTGGTCTTGCCAAGTGAGATGGAAACCCATCAGGGAATTCTAACAGGAGTGGAGAGGGAGTGATCAGGAAGTGGTGTTGCTGAATGAGGAGGTGGATCTCATTTCTGTGTCAGGAACTATGCAGGGTCTGCAATTTTGCCTACTTATAAACTGTTAAGACTGACACAGCTTCATGGGTGCTGGCAGAACATTTGAAATTCCTGGGTCAGAGACAGAGGATAGTTTATTACTCACAGCAATATCAGTAACCAGAGGATTATCACTTGCATTGATTCTTTGAGCCCCAGTTCCTACAGGGTGATGCAAAGATCATCAAGTGATACATACATTTGAAGTAAGCGATGTTTCAGGAGAGGAACGCTGAGTTCAGAGGTCGAATCTTTTATAATAAGCCATAGCTTGGCATTACTTCTTCTTTGGAGGCAGACACAGTCTCTATTGTCAGATTCTGGTCACCACACAAACATCTTGAAAAGAAAGTCCAGAAGGAACGGAGTCAGTGACACCGCTGGAAAGATGTTCCGTAAGATGAAAGATCCGTGGAGGACTATCAACACATACGAGCCTCTGGTCCACCAGGTATGAGGAAGAATGGCTTTTACTTTACAAGACTCAAAGGAAGTGATGTTCTCAGAGGCCAGCAGGATTTTAAGTAAGGCCAGGAGGTGAAAGATATTATGAACATCTATGAGAAAATTAAGAATTTATGGAATATGTTCTACCCATTAAATAAATTCTTAAAAGCAGAATTAAATAAAATCCTAAAAACAGAGGTGCTTATTGGATCATTAAAAATAAAATCTTGCACCAGAACTCTGTTTGGTATAACATAACACAATACAACATTGTGTTGTGTGTTCCAGAAAAGACAGAGTGAGAGAGGGGCTGGCCACTGGACCAGAAACAAGGAGACCTGGACAGTGGCCCAGCTCTCCACCAACTGGCTGTGGGGAATTGCTTTCCCTCCCTGGTCATCATTTGTTCATATAAAATGAGAAGGAAGGAGATATTCAATAATTTTGAGATCTACCCCCTCCTTTTTTTTTTTAAATCGCTTTTTTTTTTTAACACTAACAATCTATGTTGTACCAACCGACTTCAGTATTTTTGCTTGGAGAATCCCATGGACAGAGGAACCTGGCAGGCTAAAGTCTATGGGGTCGCAAGAGTTGGACACGACTGAGTGACTAAGCGCACGCGCGTGCGCGCGCACACACACACACACACACACACCTATGTTGTCCATATTCAGAAAATCAGGACTCTAAACATAATACCTAAAGAAATTCTCTATTTACCAGAAAACCTCACTTTTCATCCAGGCTGAGGACAGAGTTTAGTAAAATTTAAAAAGATGATTTAAATAAAGTAGTCACAGAGGTAGTGATAACCATGACTATGAAATAGAAGATGGACAGTATGGCTCCCAGTCTGGTGCTGCCCTTCATTTGGCTTTGGATGCCAAAAGTATCCATGGCTATTATTGCCTAGACAGTACATTTATTTTAACTTTCTGGAGAGTCAGACTGACCAACTCTGATTTCCTAATATAGGAGTGCACATTTAGCGCCTCAGAGAGGCAGCATGCGTCAGAGAATGAATGTGGGCTTTGGAACCCAATAAACCTGGGCATAAATCCAGACTCTTCCACTTACTGGCGAGGTAACTACAGTCCGATAGTACTTTGTGGCACGCCCCACACCCCTCTCCTTTGGGAGCCGTTCTGGAGGCTGCTCCCGTGGTTCAGTGGGAAGCTGCAGATCTCATATGGCCACACCTCCCTGGTCACAGCTGATTGGTTAAGGGACAGGTCTCTGGCCCAAGCTGAGCCAATCAGAGTCTTTCCCTGGGATTTCTGAAACTGAAATTGAGTAATGGAGTCAGTCCTCTGCTGACCAATGCTGTGGATGACAGCCAGGAGGGAATGTAGGCAGATGCTAACTGCCACGTGCATTGGAGCAAAGACGGGAGGTGGAGAGAGAGGCCCAGGGTATCTGAACCCCTGCTTCTGGTCACTCTCAGGCTGCCACCCCTTGCAGGGTTTGCTTCTTAAACACGTGATTGTACAGGTATCTCTTGCTTTTTGAAAGTTCACTCTACAGTACTTTGATTTTATGAAAGCACAGCGTTAGTACTTGTTATTGCTAACCAAGAGAAATCTGAAGAGGATATTTGCTGTTGTGAAAAAGAGGAAAGCAAAAATAGCGTTCAGTGTTTGTTTTGCAGAGGCAAATTGTGGAGGCAGTATGTACCAGAGAGTGGCTCCACCAAGCTCCTTCCCTGGGAGCTACACTCAGCTTCTGAGCAGCATACCGCCATAGCTTTGAACTGTGTCTGTGAGCGTCTGTGCTTTATATCGATTTATTCTGTGCATCCCTAAGGAAGATGAGTCCCAAGGTAATTGCCTCTTTGCTTTAACACTAATTTTGGACAGTGAGGGAAACTTGTGTCGTCGGATACATTGAGTCCCTTTGGTGTAAAGTTGGCTGAGTTGGCTTTAATCATTTGCATCTCAAAGAAGACTGACTTGTTTAGAAATCCTGATCGAGGAACTTCACAGTTCTTCAGTTTTCTGATTTATAAAATGGTAAAATTGGGATAGAAATGTATAGTAGGGGTAGACAAGCAGATGAACTGACATAGCTTATGAGAACACTTGGCACCATGCCTTGCCAGTAGGTAAGCTCAAGAAATATTAATATTCTTTCCTTTTTGGCCTTGCAGGCATCCGGGGTGCTGTTTCTTTCTTCTTTTTAAAAAAAGTTTACTAAGCAGAGGACTTACTTTTTTTTTTTTTGACTGTACAACTTGCGGGAACTCAGTTCCCTGACGGGGATCAAACCCGGGCTCCCTGCAGTAGAAGCATGGAGTCCT
This sequence comes from Bubalus bubalis, assembly GCF_019923935.1. NCBI lineage: Eukaryota > Metazoa > Chordata > Mammalia > Artiodactyla > Bovidae > Bubalus > Bubalus bubalis. Next base: position 33,881,941 of record NC_059158.1, on the reverse strand, counting down.
AACCACTGACTGCCAGGGAATTCCCTGTTTCTTTACGTCAACATTTATTGAGCACTGATCCCAAGCCAGGCATTATGCTTGGTGCTTAGAATGCCTACTTTCAGTTAGCCCCACAATCATCCTAAGACGTAGCTACTATTAATATTTGGCTCCCCACCCCACCTGTCTTGTGCCCAAGATTGGTGGCTGTCCCTTGAGGCATCCAGCAGTGTCTCAGCACCAATAAGAATGCATGCCTCCTGCCCTCCTTGTACTCTGGGACAAGGCTGGGCACATCTCCATCTTACAGATGTGGAAGTGATCATGAAGGGAATGGATAGGGGGCTATGAACTTGTTCACTGGAGTTAAGGATCTTCAACTCCACCCAGGTCCTACACTGCCTAAACTTCAGAGGAGGTGGGTTTGGACAGTTTTAACAGAGATGTGAGAGTAAATGTTCAGAACTTACTACCTCGACAAGACATTTAGGCTGAAAACAGGAGACAGTTCCAAGAAGGCTTGGTTGAGATAACACAAGTGTGTTATAAGGGATATTAAGGGGTGCTACGGGGAGGGAGGTGCCTACCCCTCTTGAATTTAGCATCCTGGAGGAGACCCTCCTTCACCTGGTAGAATCCCCTGCTCCCCCTACAGAGCACAGCCTTGTCCCACAGTGTAAGGAGGGCAGGAGGCATACGTTCTTACTGGTGTTTAGACACTGCTGGCAGAGAAGGCAATGGCACCCCACTCTAGTACTCTTGCCTGGAAAATCCATGGACGGAGGAGCCTGGTGGGCTGCAGTCCATGGGGTCGCTAAGAGTCAGACATGACTGAGCAACTTCACTTTCACTTTTTACTTTCATGCATTGGAGAAGGAAATGGCAACCCACTCCAGTGTTCTTGCCTGGAGAATCCCAGGGACGGGGAAGCCTGGTGGGCTGCCGTCTATGGGATCGTATAGAGTCGGACATGACTGAAGTGACTTAGCAGCAGCAGCAGCAGATACTGCTGGATGCTTCAAGGGACAGCCACCAATCTTGGGCACAGGATAGGCATGGTGGGGAGCTATGGGAGACCCTGCAGTGAGTTCCTAGGGAACACGAGGAATTGAACTGGGGAAACTACCAGGATGTGGTGAGGGATGGGGGGAAAGCTATTTTTAAAGATTTTCTTGAATTTGGTAATCAGCTGGACACAGGAGGTAAAAGAAAGCTAGGATCACAAAGTTATCAGTTTTTAGATAGGTGGTTTCCTGGAAAGACAGAGGAAAATTCCTGAATTTTAGTACTGTTAAAAGTAATAAATAATAAAGAAATCAAGAAAAAGTAAACCATCAAACCACAGTGATCAATCAGTGGTGTGTGGCTAAGAATCGATTGTCATGGGACTTCCTTGATGGTCCTGTGGTTAAGATTTCATCTTCCAATGCAGGGGGTTCAAGCCCTGGTTGGGGAGCTAAGATCCTACATGCCACACCATCAAAAAAATCAAAACATATTGTAACAAATTCAATAATGACTTAAAAAATGGTTCACATAAAAAAAATTTTTTTTTTTTTAAAAGAGAAACGATTGTCATATCTGGTTTTGGAGGCACGGTGTACCATACACTTCTGTACTCACTATTTTTCACCTCCTTTCTGTTTACAGCTGGTCCTCTCTGGATGCTCTGTAGTCCCTCAAACCCCAAGGAACAAAGCAGCATGACGTGACTTTTCAGCGGCCTGAAGCTTTGGAGCTTGGGTGGTAGAAACAACAGAGTTTGGTACTAGGAGTGCAGGGTCCTGCGTCTGTGTTCTTGGGTTGCTATGAACCGGCTGTGTGATCACAGCCAACTCAGTCTTCTCTCTGAACCATGCAGGAAACTGTCACCCAGACTCCTTAGTGGCTGCCTCTGGGCCTGCTGAGTGGGAGTGGAACATACCTGTGCCCCCTCTGAAGAGGGCCTCCACTTCTGTCTTTTTAAAAAATTTATTTATTTGTTATTTTTGGCCATGCTGGGTCTTTGTTGCTGCACACAAGCTTTCTCTAGTCGTGGTAAGTGGGGGTTACTATGCATTGCGGTGAGTGGACTTCTCATTGTGGTGGCTTCTCTTGTGCGGAGCACGGGCTCTGGGTACACAGGCTCTGGGCACAGGGGCTTCGGTAGTTGTGGCATGTGGCCCTAGTTGCCCCACTCACAGCATGTGGAATCTTCCCAGACCAGGGGTCAAACCGGTGTCCCCTGCATTGGCAGGTGGATTCTTATTGACTGTACCACTAGGGAATTCCCTCCCTTTCTGTCTTATACCCTGTAGACTGTAAATAACATTAATTTTTTCTTTAAAACAAGTCTCTTTCAACCCATGGATGAGACTGTATACTTAGTTTCTTGCAGAGCTCACATTCATGGGTCCTCTGGCCACATCAGGGCCTTGAAGGATTGTAGCAACAGTTAACCAGGACTTCACCATGTGCTCAACCGGGGACTCCTTAGGCCCCAACTCTCCTCGTGTGAATTAAGTGCCCTTAGGTACGTGCAGGTGGACGTCAGTGCAGATGGGGCCCCGGGGCTGCTGACCTGGCCAGGCAGGCGGTTTGTACCTGCATCTGGTAACCATTTCCTGTGCACTCCCTGGGAAGCATCTGCTTGCTGCTGGAAAGGACTGGATTTCACTTTCAGCATAATAAGGCAGACATCATAAGGTGTAGGGTTACCTGCAGGCGTAAATGTGGAGGCATGGCATGTGAAATACAGATTCTAATAATCTTCAGTGGGTTTTTGATGTGCTGGTTGGAGCCTGGCTGTGGGCCCAGCCAGAGTCCCTGGGGCCACCCCTGCCCAGAGGTGCATGATGGGGCGAACTGGAAGGAGCTGGTATTGGGGCTTATGGGTGGATTGGGAGAAACAGTCCCCTCTAGAGAGCAGGAGGGGTCCCTCACACATCTCTCATTGCTGGTTCAGGCTGTCCTTCCTGCCCGGTCTGATGTCCCTGCTCCTGAAACCATTTGCTGAGTCTTGGTTGGCTTCCTTACTCAAGGGGTGTGATGAGTGCTCCCCGGAGGCTGCTCCTCCCTGCCCTGTCCCCATTCTCAGCCACTCAGTCCACTCCCATCAGGGCTGTCTAGGATGTCCGGGGCTGGGGTGGGGAAGGACCTTCCCCTGTAGGTCAACCTTCCCCAGCATGTGACCCCAGAGTGTTGCCATCTCCACCTCTGCTCGTGCCCTCCTCCCTGCCCTGGCCTGGCTTCCACTGGAGATAAATCTCTCCTTACCCACATTGACCAGTTGAGAAGGAAGCTGCTCAAGGTCTAGAGCTCCCTAAGCAATACCCCATGTCTCTAACTGAGTCTATTTTGTCTCTGTTTTAACAATCCTCCCCAAAGAAGCCCTTCAACTTCTCCCCGTTTTCTAATGAATTACATGCACGCTGCTTTGTCTGGAGTTCCACACTCTTTGTAAGCTGGACCTATCCACCCTGCCAGCCTCCCTTCCATGTTGCCTCTGCTCCCACCACTTCTTCAAGGCTGCTTGCTGATTCCTGAAGGTGCCCCAAACCCTGCTTCTACCACCATGCCACTGGTCCTGTGTCTGAGCTGCAAGTGCTGGGAACAGACCATCCTCCCAGCTCATCGCTGGGGCCGAGCTCCGGGAAGCTTCACAGTCCCTCACACGCATCCTCTCCACTTTTGTGGCAGCTCATCATCTCCAGCTTCCTGCTCTGCATCCTAGGGCTGCATCCCTGTATTCCTAATGGTGCCCGGTACATAGAAGGGGGAACCTGAGTTTATCCACTGAGTAGAAATGGGAGGGGTGAACCGTGGTTCTGTGAATGGAGCACGAATTGTCTTTCCCATGACAGTCTTACACATTCCACCATTGGTCCAGGCCTTTTAAAAAATGATGGTCACTCTTGTTTAGGAATTTCTTCTTCTCCCACATCTCTGGCATCTGCATGTCCTCAGTCAGCTCAGATTCCTCTGCAGCGGCCCCCCACCCCTGACCCTCTCATGGGTGATAATAAGAGCTGAATTTCTCTTTGGTTGCCGCTGTAAAGGACACAGTCTGTGCCCTGCCCCTGACCCTTGCCACTCACCATTCCCATGCACTGGTGGCTGGCTGCAGCATCTATCCATGACTTGCTGCCTGAGGGTTGGGCTGGAGATGCTGGGGCATTGGTACTCCAGGGAACAGTTTGGAGTGGGTAGCCATTCCCTCCTGACCCAGGGATTGAACCCAGGTCTCCCATATCGCAGGCAGATTCTTTACCATCTGAGCCACCAGAGAAACCCCCACTGATGCCAGTGGTGTATAAGTACCCCAGCTCCCTTGCCCCTCAGTGAGACAATTCTGAGACGTGTCCCACTCAGGGTCTTTGAGGTCCCAGTGGCATCGAGCCCCAGATGCCTCCAGAAGCCACCTCTCATTACTATACCCCTTCGTCTCCCTGCCTCACTCCCCTACTCCCTGACTCCCGCTTCCTGGGATCACCTCCCAAGTAAACCACTTGCACCCAAATCCTCATCTCAAGCTTCACTTCCAGGAGAACTCAGCCCAAGGCAGTGTCTTAGTCTCATTGCCAGTAAGACGGAGACCCAAATCTTTTGCCTGGAACAACTCCATTTCCAGGCTGGTGGTTTGGCTCCTTTTGCAGGGTGAACTGGCTAAAGATCTTTTTGCTCTGGCCTCCTCTCTGACCACCAGCCTGTAATTAGCGCTGGCTCCACCATCCCCATCAACATGCAATCGGGTTCCCTGGCCTCTTTACGAGAGTTGCTCAGTCTTCCCAGAACAACATGACCACCCCACACCCCCACACCCAGCCTCTCCTCCTCTGGCCAGAACATCCCATAGCACCCAGCATGACCAGCAGCTCTTCCAGGATGGTGCCCACAGCTGCAGTCAGAGTTGGAGATGCCCTTTTGCCCCTCACAATGCACTGAGGTCTCACCACCCGGGAGGTTATGGACACGTAGTCACTGTCTGCACCTGGCGTGTGTGCATAAGAGACTATCTCACCTGGACACCAGCTCTGGAGAGACGGGGCCCAGATCCTAATTCTCTGTGTTCCCTAGAGGCATCTGCTCAATCTGAACAGATTGGGGTCCAGAAAATGCCCACTGATGACTCAGCAACCCCTTAACCAACAGGAGATGGGGTAAAGCTATTGGGTCAGCTAAAAAGTCCATTTGGGTTTTTCTGTAAGATGTTATGGTTTCCCAGGAAAGTGGATTCCAGAGAAGGAAGACCAGAATAGAGCAGAAAGGTGGAGGTTGGGGGAGGGAAGAAACAGAAAAAATGAGTGAGTCATATAGTAGCAGGGAGCTCTGCAAACCATTAGGTAATTAACCAAAGTGAAAAATCAGAGCGCCGGGCTTTGGCTGCTGTTACAGGGTTGCAGCTGCTTTCAGAGTTTGATTGAATAAAGTATTTTTATTAACTTCACATTTCGCTTCTAATTTTTCCCCTTGTTCTTTCTCATCGTGGGACCCTCCTGTTCCTTGGTTTCTTGACTTGGTGATAGGCAGTGGCAAGGGCCGCCCTCCCCCGCCTTCCCCGCCCTCCTCCCCGGCCCTGCCCTGGTTCTGCTTTCTCTGTGTTCCGAATACCTGTGCCCATAAACTTTCCCATCAATGCACACTTTGGGGCTACAGATCAGGCCAGAAGGCAATTCCCGGGGTGTGACTGAACTGACTGTATTCTGGAGCCCACTGGACCCTGACCTCTGGCTGCGAGGCGGACATTCACGGAGGAGGGAAAAAAAATGTGAAATCAAAGAGGTCATAAGATGTCCAAGTTCACAGAACTATTAAAAAGGGGCAGGGCTCCTACTCAGGCTTCCAATTTCTAAAATATGCCTACCAGCAGTCACTGTAGACCCCAAACTCTCCCCCACTGCTGAGTTCTGCTGCTTTGGTTCTCTCTCAGGTTCTCTGATGATGGGGTCCTCACCTTCCAGGTATCTCTGCCACCTTAGTTATTTTTCCCTGAAAACAAACCTGATGTTCATGTTCTGTTGCTTGAAACTCCTCAAAGCCTCCCTAGTGTCCAGAAACTCAAGTCCAGATAAGACCCTGGTGGTCTTAGGTGCTTCTGGAAACCTCTCCCTGATCATCTCATGGTTTCCTGAACAGGCCTCCTTTCTTCATGCATCTGTGACAATGCAAACATGCGGGGCGGGAGACCCCACCCTGGCCTCCCTCTCTGATCTGCCTGTGGACTCATTCTCCTTCTTCGAGGCTGAGTTCAACATCAGCTCCGTGGAAGCTCCCCATCACCCCTTTGGACAAACACATCCCTCTGTGCTCCCAAGAATATGCCTATTGTTGCCCTTTAAACCCTGGCCGCTCATGAGACACTGCTCTGAGAAAGCAGAGACCACTTCTCATTCAGCCCAGGGCTGCCAGCTGCTCGCAGGAACAGCCACCCCACTAGACGCAAAATGCTGCCACCTCTTTGGGGAAAGTTGCTGTAGGCCGTGTTCCCAGGGAAGCAGATTCTGAAAAGATGTTTGAGCGCAGGATGTAGAATGAGGAGGGCCCTGGGTGCCTGGGATGGGAGGAGAAGGGGGAAGCAGGCATGGGCAGAGGGAGAAGGTAAGTGGCCCCATGGGGGGCTCTGCAGCCAGCATGGCCCGGGTTGGAGCAGACCTGCTTTTGGCCAAAGTCATCTCACTTCCCAGGACTCCAGATGGGTCACTCATGGATGTGGGCTGCGTGGAAGAGGGCTCAACTTCCGGGAGAAAGCTTCCAGCAATTGAGGGCTGGCTGCCTGCTGCCGTAGCTGAGGATGTAAGTCTGTGGACAGAGGTGCCTTTTTCTGGGGGAATCAGATGTGAGGCAAAGGGTCCCTTTGTAGCAATCCTATGGATGCTTCTCAGAACACTGTTTTCAAAAGCATACGATAAAAAAAGTAAAGAATTACCAAAAAAGCCAATTGTACTGAAATAGTTATTCGTGTGGTACTGAAGCTGTTTGTGTCATTACAAACACACGAAGTGGCAAACACACCCGTTCCTGCCTTTATGGTTTCATCTGAGTATTTTATGTCCCCTGCTTTCTCTCTTTCCCAGGTCTGCCTAAAGCCCGTCCTTCAAGGTCACACTCAAATGCCACCTCCTGCATGAAGTCTACCTAGACTGCTCCAGTCTGGCCTGTACTAGTTTTTGCAGAGCACAATATTTGCTCTTGTTTCAAGACATGTTCATCTTTTGCCCAGAGATTATAACTCTTGATGTAAGAATAGCATGATAATAAAGGCAGTAATCAGAGAAGGCGATGGCCCCCCACTCCAGTACTCTTGCCTGGAAAATCCCATGCACAGAGGAGCCTGGTAGGCTGCAGTCCATGGGGTCACGAAGAGTTGGACATGACTGAGCAACTTCACTTTCCCTTTCATGCATTGGAGAAGGAAATGGCAACCCACTCCAGTGTTCTTGCCTGGAGAATCCCAGGGGCGGGGGAGCCTGGTGGGCTGCCGTCTGTGGGGTCGCACAGAGTTGGACACGACTGAAGCGACTTAGCAGCAGCAGCAGCAAAGGCAGTAATAGCTAGCTGAGGTCCAGAGAGGTTGAATAACTTGCTTAAGGTTACATAGTGACAAAGTGGCAGAGCTGAGCTGGATTGGAGCTGCCTGGCTCTGAGCACTGTGCTCGGATCGGCTGTGTCTTCTCCCTGGGTCTCTTGCACTCCTTTGAGTCTTCCGTTAGAAACTACCCCACTGGTCATCAGGTTGGAGAGTGGATGCGAGGGCAGATGAAGGGGTGTCTTTAAAGAGGGGCAGAGGGGGCTTGGTACCAGTCAGATCTCAGCTTCTCATGCCAAGGAGACTTGGGTGCCAGGCACCCAAGGTCAGATCCACATCTCCCTCCTCCCCCCATCACCCCCTGCTCTTCTCTTTAGTTCTGCAGCCCCGAGAACTTGCTTCGTATCTTGTTCTCAGCTCAGACATTTGTCCAACTCTTTCTAATGGCTTGCTGCTTCACATGAAACCCCATCCAGGTAATTTTCCATTTCACACTGCAAAGAATAATAGCCTGGGGGCTCTTTTTATAGGAAAAACTCCTCCAAGTAGAGCAAGCCTCCACTCCCAGGCAGACAGCAGAAGTCTGCTGGGCAGCGGTATCTGCAGGAGCTGGAAAACATTAACTCTGCGTATAGATTTCCACTTCTCCCTGGCTACTCCTCGCGGTGATGAGTTTTGATATTTCCTGGCCATCTGAATCCACTTCTGTCTCTTTAATCACAGGGTCCTGCATCTCTTTGGGCCCCGCCTGCCTGGCCTCCCCGGGAACTTGGCATGTGCTGTTGCTGAGGCTCTCCTATCCTGCTGGAGAGATTCAACTCAAACTGCCTCCAGAAAGCCTTCTGTTTCTTCCTTACAGGGCAGCGGGGGGCGAGGGGGTGGGGTTGGAGGGGTGGATGGGCAGGGGGGCGAGGGTAAGGAGGAGAGTGATGTTTCTGAGCATCTACTATGTGTTAGGTGACAGTGACAGGTGTTTTTGGGTCATAAATTATAATTCATATACTCTGTAACAGGTTGGTTTCTCAGAAGTGGATGTAGAGATGGAGTTTGGGGAACAAGATGTTTAGGAGGGATTAGGATTAATGGGTAGGGAAGCAGAATGTGCAGAGGAAGTAGGTGAATTGTGACCCAGGTCTGGTGGAAGCACAGAGCAATATTGGCCCCCTAGGAGTGTCCAGCGGAGAAGGCAATGGCACCCCACTCCAGTACTCTTGCCTGGAAAATCCCATGGACGGAGGAGTCTGGTAGGTTGTAGTCCATGGGGTTGCTGAGAGTTGGACACGACAGAGCGGCTTCACTTTGACTTTTCACTTTCATGCATTGGAGAAGGAAATGGCAACCCACTCCAGTGTTCTTGCCTGGAGAATCCCAGGGACGGGGGAGCCTGGTGGGCTGCCATCTATGGGGTCGCACAGAGTTGGACATGACTGAAGCGACTTAGCAGCAGGAGTGTCCAGTGTTGGACCAAAGTGACTGGGCCCATAGCCCCCACATCTGCTTCATAATTGGATGCAGGCTGTTCTGGGAGGGGTGTGACTTTGGGGAAGGGGGACAGCTCTCTGTAGGGAGCCAGATCCTGAGGAACCAACAGCTGGGGGCTATCTGCTGACTACCCCCAGAATCAAGGACAGTATGTGTTCTTGAAGGGGGAGCTGGGAGTTGTATCTTTGTGTCTGCAATTTACAAAGGCAATCTTCATATCCTTATTTTACAGATGAGGCTCATAGAGGGCATGACAATCACCAAGGTCACACAGCTAGTAAGGAGCAGAACTCAAGGCTGTTTGAAGCCACACCTCATGCCTTTCCCATGATATTGTGCCCCAGGGGCCTGGGGGAGGAAAAAGGCGAATAGTGTGATGTTTAACATTTGTTTCCTTTTTAAAATTTTTTTTAAAAAATTGAAGTATAGTTGATTTACAATGTTGCATTAATTTCTACTCTACAGCAAAGTGACTCAGTTATACACATATATATTAATACATTCTTCTATATATTCTTTCCCATTATGGTTTATTCTAGGATATTGAATATATTTTGTTGGCCAAAAATTTTGTTCAGGTTTTTTCTGTAAATGAAATCCAGCTTCTGTAATTACAGAAAAACTCAAACAAACTTTTTGGGCAACCCCATAGTTCCCTGTGCTATGCAGAACCTTGTTGTTTATCCAGTCTATGTGTAATAGTTTGGATCTACTAAGTTCATCCCTCCCATAGCCCCCCTGCCTTGGCAACCACAAGCCTGTTCTCTATGTCTGGGAGTCTGCTTCTGTCTTGTAGATAAGTTCATTTGTGTCATATTTTAGATTCCACATATAAGTGATATCACATGGATTTGTCCTTCTCTTTCAGACTTACTTCACTTAGTATGGTCGTCTCTAGTTGCATTCCTGTTGCTGCTAACAATTGTTTCTAGAGTTGTCCATCAGCATTGTTCCTATGCAGAGGAGGGAGAAAATTTGTTTTGATAAGCAGATAGCGACCTGTACAAGCCCATGCCTGGGACGGAGCTTCATGATTCCAGAGGCTGGCACAGTTGTGGAGGTGGTAAGCATTACAGTGATCTTCCAAATGTGTCTGGAATTTGCCTACGCGGAGGAAGGGGGAAAGTTCTAGGTAGCAGGTACAATGAGCAAAGTGATGGGAGTTAGAACTGAGAAAGTCTCACAGGGAAAGTCGGCAGCGTGGCTTCGTTTGAGGGGAGCAGTAGGATCCCTCAAATACATGAAAGGCAAGTGGGGAAAATGAAATTCAGCTTCATTCTATTGAATTCCATAGGCTTTTCTTGAGCACCTACTAAATGCCAGGCAGCTCTCAACTCAGCCAGGCCCAGTGGACAGGAGGGCTCTCTTCCCCACTTGGTTGACGAGGCCTCAGGCATCAACCTACTGTCTGTGCTTTGGAGCTGGGAGGCCCACGACCACTGTGGGATGTGGTCCTGCCTGCAGGAGTCACTGCAGGAAGGCTGATGAGGCAGCTGCTTGAGTCCACGAAGAGCCTCCTTCTCCTTCAGGGAGGGGACCTTGGAAGGGATTCTGAGGGCAGCCATTCCATCCTCAGCACCAACTGTCTGAACCTGTCAGGGGAGGGTGAGGGGCTGCCTTTGTCTTGGGGCTCCCGGGAGAACGCAGTGAGGCAGAAATTAGCCCTCACTCCTACGAGGAGCCCTCAGGGAGAGGCCTGGGTGGGGGCCCAGCCAAGGTGGGGTGGGGAGATGGGAGAGTGAATACCGAGGAACATGTCCCGTCCTAAAGCTTCCAGGCAGTGAGAGTTCACTCACCTGTAAAACAAGAAAAATAAACAGAAAGCACAATTTAGCTTGAGAACACCCAACTTTTTCTTTTTCCCAGTAAGAACATTAGGGAAAAACCCCCGCTGTAATGGACTGAATTTTTACTCCGCCTCCCACCCCCTCCTGCCCCCAATATATTGATATCTTAGCACTTAGTACCTGTGAATATGACCTTTTTTTGAAATAGGGTCATTGCAGATGTAAGTAGTTAAGGTCGTGCTGGGATAGAACCGGCCTCTAATCCAATATGACTGATGTGCTTATAAAAAGGGGAAACTTGCACTCAGAGGAAAGGGAAATGATGTGAAAACCCAGGGGAGAAGGATGTGTAGGGACAGAGCAGAGATTGGACTGATGCAGCTGCAGGAATGCCGAGGATCGCTGGTCACCAGCAGCAACTGGAAAGAGGCAAGTAAGAATTCTACCCAGAGCCTCAGAGGAAGCCTGGCCTCGCTGGCACCTTGATTTTAGACCCCTGGCTTCCACAACTGTGAGACAATAAATTTGTGTAGCTTAAGCCAGCAAGTTTGTGGTCCTTTGTTATGGCAGCTCTAGGAAATTAACATGTGTGCATGCCTGCTCAGTTGCTAAATTGTGTCTGATTCTTTGCTACCCCATGGACTGCAGCCCGCCAGGCTCCTCTGTCTATGGAGTTCTCCAGGCAAGAATACTGGAGTGGATTGCCATTTCCTTCTCTAGGGGATCTTCCCCACCCAGGGATCGAACCCATGTCTGCTGCCAATGCAGGCGGGTTCTTTACCACTGAGTCCCCAGGGAAGCCCTAGGAACCCAATGCCTCCAGAGGAGGATTCACGCTGGTGTCCCTTAAATGCCTCTGTGTCCGTGTCACTGCCTCTTGCCCCTTTTTAAGCTTTGAAAGCTGCACTTCTCAAAGTGTGTTCCGTGGAGCGAGAGTTCCTTGTGATGTTAATGGACGTTAGGTGGAAACATGATTTTGTGGCAAAATATACTTGAGAAATACTGGGTCAAACAGTCTTAAACAGAGTCCTCTTCTGCAGGACTTTTCAGAGACTTTAATATGCAAAAGTGCATTGTCAATATGGTAGCACTTCCTGAATTCAATTGGTAGTGAAATTTATTTTTTGCCCTCTAAAATATGCTCAGTCTCCTGGGATTATTTTCTGAAGAATACTCTTTGGGGACCACTCTTCTAGAAACCAGGATTCTCAAATTTTCCATGAAGTACCTAGCATAGTACCTAGAGTAACTTCATAATTAACCATCCTGCTGATGCCGATGGTCCAGGTGCTGTGGGTATCGATGGTAGTGATCATGAGGATCCAGGTCATGGTTATGGTGGGGACACTGGTGAGGAGGACATTGGTAATGAGGGTGGGTAGTAAGGTATACCTCGAGTAAATCCCTAGGGAGAAAGGGCTGCCAACTCAGGTCTTCTGTATATGAATGACACCACTAGGCTTTGCAGAGTTAAAGACCCCGGCTTAGCAGGAGATGGTTCTGGAAAAGCAACGGTGCAACCCAGTGAGGTCGATGGGCCTGGAGCCAATAGAAGACCTTAGCAACATGGGAGACCCACCGAAGGTGTACAGCCTTGATTCCTGGAGCCTCTCTCAACATGAATAAAAATTAAAAGAATATCTTTTCCATGACTGGAAGATTCCTGCTATGGTGAATCATAATGTAGTGGGGGATGCTGTCAAGGCTTGTGAATCTGTTAAGAAATGAAGTGGAAACATGTGTGTTTGCCTCTTTGGGGCTGTGTTGTTTGGAATGGCCCGTTCTTAGCTCAGTCACACTGGAGAAGGTCAGATGAGTTACAGCCCTCCAAAGGGACAGAGGGAATTGTGAAGGTAGCAATGAAGTGGTGGTGGAGGTTTTTTATTTTTATTTTTTTGGATAAATTAATTAATTAGGCTGCTCCGGGTCTTAGTTGTAGCATATGAATTCTTAGTTGTGGCGTGTGGGATCTAGTTCCCTGACCAGGGATTGAACCTGGTCTCCTGCATTGGAAGTGTGGAATCTTAGCCACAGACCTCCAGGGAAGTCCCATGTGATGGAGATTTTGAAAAGACAACAGTATTGCCAGTGTTCATGGAGGGTGGACAAAAAGGATGCTGGTGGTGACAGGGTCACAGTGAAGGTGAGGACAATGCTCCTGGTGGCCAGAGTGCTGCTGGGAGCGACAGAGGCAATGGTGGAGGTGGTGATGGGGACAGTGATGGGAACATCCCCAGTGTGACGTTGGCAGCAGTTTGCGAGGAATCATGGCGTGCACCGTGCACCGATCAGAGTCTAAAGTGACTCTGTGGTCACCTGCTTCCTTCCTTTACAGGTAGGACAGGGCTCAGGAGATGCAAGCTGGCCTGATAAGCGCAAGACTTTGCCTTGGAGGCACTGTGTTATCTTCTGTGTAGAAAGGTGGCCCTTCACTTTCTCCATAAATTAACTCCGTAAACTTTCTGCTTTGCCAATTGTAAGTCGTCAGCCCCACAAGCCGTTCCCGCCTGGAATATGGAACTCAAACAAATAAATCACTCTTATTATTCACGTCGGCAGCAATGTCATCATTGCACGGGAGTCCAGACCTGGGCTGACCTACCCAGGGGACGCGGGAGGCCCCCCTCTATATTGTTCAAAGCCCAGCACACCATGATTCAACAGCGAACTTCTAGACAGAGGCCCCTATATCAAAGTGACATAATTTAATAGCACTCTCCTCTCTCATCAGAATGGGGCTTCGCTGGGGGTGGTAGACATACAGCTTCCTGGGGAGAGGGGGATGACTCTCAGAGGCAAGTTCATGCCCTGCCCCTATGAGAAGCCGGCTGTCAGGTCCCCAGCCTGTAAATTCACCGGGCCAGCTACTGACAGCCCTGCTCCCCTGCTCTTGTACATGTCGGCTCTGCCTGATTTTAAGGAGGAAATAGAAGCTCAATCTGGATCTGTGTCTGCTGGCAAGATGGCTGCCTCTAGGCAGATTTTTAGCATCTTGAGTAATGCATTCTGGCAAGGGCTGCCCATTTATTGCGTTGGCCAAAAAAGCTGTTCAGATTTTAAACATCTTATGGAAAACCCGAACAAACTTTTTGGTCAACCAGGACTTATCACAGGCTTGTGATTTGTGGGTCCTTGTTCTTCCTTGAGGGACACGAATGCTCGGCCAAGGCCTCACTGACCATTTATGGACATTCACCATATGTCCACAGCTTCCTTGGCACAAATCTGAAATCAGGGCATGTAATTAAAGCCATTGCCCTGAGTTTCTTCATGGTTTTATGCAGGGGACGCAAAGTGATAGTGGGGTTGCCCTTTTTGATCTTTTCTGGAAGGAGTTATTCATTTCATTTTTTGTGTGTTTTTTCCCCCCTCTGGGAATGAAATAACAATTCCAGCAACTTCTGGAAAACATCTGAACTAGTTAGTAGGATGTTAAAACAGGCTGGACATCTCATTCATAGATTTATCAGGTATTTTCCTATGACCTTAAGTGGTTGCGGAGGTCCTTTTGGAATTCCAGTTAGCTGAGGGATAGGGGTCTACGGAAGGCTTCTATTTCAATGTTCTAGGAATGAAAGTCATGGGGGAAGTTGCTGTGGCTTAGCAAGTTAAAGGGACTTTCCAGGTGGCACTAGTGGGTAAGGAACCACCTGCCAATGCAGAAGACAGGATGGCATTCTGTACTAAGTACTTTGGGTTTCCCTGGCGGCTCAGATGGTAACGAATCCACCTGCAATGTGGGAGACCTGGGTTCAGTCCCTGCTTTGGGAAGATCCCCTGGAGGAGAGCATGGCAACCTATTCCAGTATTCCTGCCTGGAGAATCCCATGGTCAGAGGACCCTGGTGGGCTATGGTCTATAGGGTCGCAGAGTCAAGCATGACTGAAGTGACTTAGCATGCATGTACTAAGTTAAAAGTTCTAGAATACATTGGAATTAGGTATTTTGGGTTTGGAATGTAAATGTGTAATATAAGAAGAATGTATGTTTTGGGGTCATTTTAGGCGTAACTCTGGAAGGCAGAGCCTGCATATTTTGGGGAATCAAGGGACTAAATGAATGTGTACAACAGTTTCAATAACACCATAGGGAACAGGTGACACACAAAATATGCCACCATCCTTATAGTGATACAATTCCATCTTGCTTTGTTTCTAAAATATTTCAAAACATAGTATACTGGAACATGAAGGTGTGACAAGACGATTTTTGCAGTTTCAGTTGTAGGAGCCCTGTGGTTGATTGCACAACATCCATTCACCCAGACAATTAGGCAGTCTCAGTGGGTCATGCTAATTCCATTCCACTTCCTGGGGATTGGCCCGGGGCAGGTGTGAGCCATTTTGGGTCAATGAGACAACAGGGGAGAAGCTCGGGGCTTCTGGGAAAGCGCAGCCAGTCACACCGCCCCTCTCCTTTCACCTTGCTGGATGTGAACAAGGATGCAGTTTGTGCCGGGGGCTGCTGGCAGCCATTTTGAGACCATGAGGGGAAGTAGTATTGGATGCAGCCAGCTCCACTGCTGAAAGAGCAGAGAAAGGAAAAGAGCTTGGGTTGAGGGGCTGAATCTGTCTCCACTGACCTCTTCCCTACCTCTGGGCTTCCTTCTGTGAAACATAATGCCGTGATTATGTGAGTGAGTCTTGGAAAGTGTTTCTGTTACCTGAGAGGAAAGCATTCTGACCCACCTGTTTAATGATTGTGTACTTATTATTACCGTCACTAAGCTAAGCTCTGAGGAGAGAGAAACAATGGAGTCCATGTGTTGTCCCTGACCTTCAGAGCTCTCAAATGCTTATTGGAGAGGTGATACAACTACACAGAAAGCCACAATGTATTAAGTATTAAATTGTGACAGAAGATACTCCCAAGGCAGGGCTTGGACAACTCTTCCTATAAAGGGTCAGATAGAAAATATTTTGATTTTTGTGGGCTGTATGGGCTCTGCTGTGACTGCTCAGCTCTGCCATTGTAGCACAAAAGCAGCCAGAAACAATGGCTACAAATGAGCATAACTGTGTTACAATAAAACGCTATTTAAAAGAGCAGGTGGTGGGCCAAGTTTTGCCTCCACCTGCTCTAAGGGAGTTCATAATCAGCAGGGGATGGGGGTCATGAGATGATTCCTGGAGGATGTGGGTGCTGGACAGACAGAGTGGACATGGGCAGCAGTCTGTCTGGTGCTGGACAGACAGCAGTGGACCATGCCATTCTACAGTCTACAGATGGAATTCAGAAAGGAAAGAGCCAGAGTGTATATCATAACCACATCTGACTGTCTCCCTGGTGATCAAGCCAATTCTGCAGTCCCTCTTCTTCCACTTACCAATGATCAGGCAAGAAAAGAGGAAATACCCAGGGGCCACACACAGAAAGAGTCCCTCCCAGATCTGCCTCCTACCCAGAGGAACAAAGGTGAATCTAGGCACACAGAAGCACAGAGCAGGCAGCCCCAGCAGGACAGACATGAGAGTCTTCAATTCAGAGAGTTGAATTGTCTTGGGGGAACTGGGCAGGTTCAGGGAGCTACCTCCTAAGGGTGACGTTGAGGATGGGTAGGCTTTGAATAAGAGGCAGGTAACATGGGCAGGTGGAAATAATGCTATGAACAGAGACTTGGAAGGGACCCCTCTGTGGTGTGAAGACGCATCTATAGGATGACACCCCATAGAATACTCTGGATGACACCCTCTTAGGCTACACTGGGAAGTTGTTCCCCACTCCCTTGAGACAAGAGCCTAAAGTTTCCTTTGAGGAAGTATCTAGACAATAACACCCAATAATACTGACCTACAGGTAGAATTGTTATTATTTAGTTGCAAAGTTGTGTCTGACTCTTGCAACCCCATGGCCTGTAGCCTGCCAGGCTTCTCTGTCCATGAGATTTCCTAGGCAAGAATACTGGAGAGGGTTGCCATTTCCTTCTCCCAGGCATCTTCCCAACCCAGGAATTGAACCTACATCTCCTTCGTTGGCAGGCAGATTCTTTATCACCGAGCCACCAGGGAAGCCCTATAGGCAGAGACTGGGAGCTATTAAATCTGAAGAACATCAGTGGGGTTTACAGGGCCTGCAGATGTGTTGGTAGGGGCAACCTACCTTGTCTAAGTGTGGACCAAGCAGGGTGATGAGAACATCACAGGAGGAAGATGGGGAGGAGTGGGAGGGTAGAGAAAGGCTTAGCATGAGAAGGAAGGTGGCTCGTTCTTTAGGACTGAGTGCAAGTCCATCCAGATAGCCCAGGGTCACACTTTGAGGAGTCGGGGAGGGTGTGCATTCCTGCTGCTGGGAAGGGGCGCTGTGAGGAGGCTGGAGTTTGCAGGGGGAAGGATAGCCTTGTCTGAGACGGACAGCATCGTTCAGAATGGTGAGACCCAGCATGCTCCCCACCCTCAAAGGCTACAACTTAGGGATGTAAAAATATTCCACCCCTGTTTTCCTACTTTGATGTGTAAGCATGGGGCAATCAAGTTGGAGAGAGGAGAAAGAGAAACCACACTGTGGAGTAATATCCTTTTGCAAAGAAATACATATTTTGGAAAAGGGCTGAAACTTGTGGAAGCTTTAGAAGGGTGTTTTCTTTTCTTATTTTTAAGAAGTCAAGGGTTTTGGTGAAATCAGTGTTGTTTTCTCAGGCGCCCAAATGAATGAACCTAGGCATAGCTTCAGAGAGACAAAAGGAAACCATAAAAATAGCTTTCTAATTACTGTCTCCTGTCCCCAAACATGACTGTCGAGGGCTGGGTGATGCCAACTCCCTTTCCCTAACTGGGGTCCGCTGTGCCTGTCCCCAGCTGTCATTCCCTGGCTCTGCCACTGCCGCTCTGGTTTTGCGGTGCCCTTTGCTTCTCTCTCTTTTTGTCTTCACTTACTTTCACAAGGAGGTGGTTGTTTCTCTTAACCCTCTGCTTTCTTTAGGTTTTGCATGGTTTTCATCTCCTGTTCAGCTGTCTCCATCGGTTCCCTTACCTTCATTCTGCAGGGCTATCGGTGACCTGGTTCCAATGAGGCTGTTGGGTTTTGTCCAGCTGCTTCTTCAGGCAGGCCCTCGGAGTTATGTGGCTGCTCTCTCTCCCTGTGAAGGTTTTTAGATTTGTTTTGTTCTTCCTGTCTTCTATATGTGTTTCTCCTGGCAGGGATATTGGCTGTTTATAAATTTTCAGGAGTGCTTTTCCTTTTAAGATGAGAGACAGGCTTCTGAATTTCTCGGGCTGAGACACATTATCTGTGAAATTCTTGCTTTGATGACTGGCAGATTTCTGAGCCATAGGGCTGGATTTCCAAACCTGGCTGGCCCCTCAAGCTGTGGTATCACCCTCTGCTTGTGGCTCTTTCTAGACCAGAACCTTCACAAAACAACCACTTCATTTGTGCAATACTTTGCCCCATCAAGCCTGC
The DNA here is from genome assembly GCF_019923935.1 of Bubalus bubalis. Lineage (NCBI taxonomy): Eukaryota > Metazoa > Chordata > Mammalia > Artiodactyla > Bovidae > Bubalus > Bubalus bubalis. The sequence goes on along the minus strand of NC_059158.1, from coordinate 33,863,791 downwards.
ATCTTTAAAATTGATCAAGAAATAACACAAACGCTCACAACCTGGAAGAAATAAAATTCTCCATTATAACACAAACAGTTCTTCATTGAGTTATTAAAATATAGCAGCTGTGTGACACAGATGGAAAACACATAATGCTCATCATCCCTATTATTTAATACTAACCCTTTCAATCTTCACTATTCAAAATGGGGTTACTTGCGGGGGGGTTCTTCCCTGGTGGTCTGGTGGTTAAGACTCGGTGCTTCCACCGCCGGGTGTATGGGTTCCGACCCCTGGTCGGGGAACTAAGATCCTGTGTGTCACATGGTGTAGTACAAGCAAACAAACAAGAAAAATACAAGTATGAAATGTACACCTGGATTTGAGAGACTTGGCATCCCCCCCCCAAAAAGGTTAAAATGGCCAGAAATATGCATTTCTCGTCAGAAATGCATATTTCTATCTTTAGAAGTCAACTTCGGCAGATGGAGATCCACAACACCTTCCAGGAAATCAAGCTGTGGCTCTTGAGAGTTGAGAACATCTTTGATTTCTCCCAGACCCATTCTGAGCTTCAGATGGTTTAGTAGTGAAGAATCTGCTTGCCAATGGAGGAGATGTAAAAGAGATGTGGATTCGATCCCAGGGTTGGGAAGTTCCCCTGGAGCAGGATGTGGCAACCCACTCCAGTATTCTTGCCTGGAGATTCCCCTGGACAGAGGAGCCTGGTGGGCTACAGTCCATGGGGTCACAAAGAGTCGGACACGACTGAGATGACTTAGCAGCATCAGACCCATTTTAACCTGGCTCTCGCCATCTTCATCTTCCTCATGGTTTCAGTAAAGATAAAAAAGCATTTACTCCATTGTGTTACAAAGATTTCTTTGAGACTCTCTGTCAAAGTTAATGATGAAGAGAAGTTAATTCCATGAGGCTGCTGCTGCTGCTGCTAAGTCGCTTCAGTCGTGTCAGACTCTGTGTGACCCCATAGATGGCAGCCCACCAGGCTCCACCGTCCCTGGGATTCTCCAGGCAAGAACACTGGTGGGGGTTGCCATTTCCTCCCCCAATGCATGAAAGTGAAAAGTGAAAGTGAAGTCACTCAGTCGTGTCCGACTAGTATCGACCCCATGGACTGCAGCCTACCAAGCTCCTCCGTCCATGAGATTTTTTAGGCAAGAGTACTGGAGTGGCTTGCCATTGCCTTCTCCGAATTCCATAAGGAGAAGACTTCATAAAGCACAATGGCTCTGACTATTCCCTGAATGAGCCTCTGAGGATGGAGCTGGCTATTTTGGACACAATGCACTGGGATCTCTATATTGGGACACCACTGGACTTCTCAGCCCTATTCCACTCTCTGGTGGTCCTGGGCTGGCCCTGTGTACAGGGGTCGCCTTGGAGGCATCCTTCTCTCCAGGCCACCTCCCTGACCAGGCAGCTGAAGCCCCGAGTCCCTGGCCACCAGCTGCTGCAGTTCAAGGGGTCCACACTGACCTCGGTCATCATCACTTTAGAATTGGACAGGCTCATGCCCGATGCTGTGCTCCTGCATCTGATCTGCTAAAGAAGGCACTTTAGGCATCAAGCATTAGGCAGTTGAACCACTACAAGGAACTGGTAAAGCATCAGCTGGCAAGTGTTTAGTTCTCCTGCACAGACAACTTTCTGTTTCCCCTGCAACCTTGGTGCCCCGTAGAGCATAACGGCAGTCCCCCTTGCCTAGCCGTCTCTGTACTCTATGCTTTCTGGCTCCCACAGCAAGAAAGAAAGAAGGCACTGAAAGAGCAGCTGAGAACACGCCTGAGGTCTTATTGTCATATTGCCTCCAGACCTACCGAGTTAGATCTGCATTCTGCTTAAGAGAATAGCATAGAAACACATACACTACCATATGTAAAACAGATGACCAGTGTGAGTGTGATGTGTGATGCAGGGCACCCAAAGCCCATGCTCGCTGACAACCTGGAGGGATGGGGTGGGGAGGGAGGTGGGGCGGGGGAGTCAGGATGGAGGGGACACATGTATACCTATGGCCAGTTCATGTTGGCAGCAAAACCCATCATGATATTATAATTATCCTCCAATCAAAGTAAATAAATAAAATTAAAAGAAAAAGAGAAAAGATCCCTAGGTGATTCCTATGTAAGTTTGAGATGTCCTGCTTTTGTAACCATTAGAAACTTTAAATGGAGCAAGATACCAAACAAAAATCAATGAGGAAACAGAGTATGGTGGATGGCACTTAGAAATGCCCCATCAGTGGCAGCAACAATGAACAATGTGTCTATTTTTGTTTCAGCTTGATGGAGCCCCATACTGCAATCACTGAAGGACAAGTTGGGGCTCCTACTAATTCCTGGGCAGCTGATCATCTTTCCTTCTCCATGGAAAGGTCTCTGGAGGCTCTTCTCTGCCCTTGGTCAGAGGCCAGCTCTGTGTCCTGGTCTTCTAAGGTCAATGCTAAGATCCAGCTTATCTTCTTTCTTGTCAGCAAAACCAAGGGTGACAGATTCCCAGACTTCTTCCAACATTCATCCAGTTTGCCCATCGGCCATCTACTCCAGGGGCTTCCCAGGGGGTGCAGTGCTGTAAAGAATCTGCCTGCCAATGCAGGAGACACAGGAGATGCGGGTTCAATCCCTGGGTTGGGAAGATGCCCTGGAGGAGGAAATGGCAACCCATTCCAGTATTCTTCCCTGGAGAATCCCGTGGACAGAGGAACCTGGAGGCGGTCCATAGGGTCACAAACAGTTTGACATGACTGAGCGACTGAGCACACAGCATGCAAGCATCTACTCCAGAGGTGTTTAGGACGACTCTCAACTTCTTTGCTGACTTGTTGAGGTGGGTCACCAGGTTTTCTCTGCTACCTCTCTCCCTGAAATAAGCCATAAAACAGATTTTATCAAGGCCATTGTTTTTTACTTATGGTCAATGCCAACCTGAGGGATCCTACGAGGAACCCGGTAGGAAAATTTGTATGATTAACGTTCTTCCTTAGTAAGCCATGTCAAAACCTGTCACTGATAGCCTTGTTTCCCCTGCCTCATTTATTTCCTTCCAGGGCCATATGGTGGTGATTATCAATCTTTGGGGAGTTGAAATACCTTGTCATTATTTCTTTGATTCCAAGATGTGCCTCCCTCCAGCAAAAAGGAAAAAAAGATCACAGTATGGCATTTATTTTCAAAATGGAAGCAAATCAAAATTAATTTCACGTTGAAATCAAGAATTCAGGTTGTCTCTTGAAATGGTGACATCCTGACACTGAGAAACGAGCCATAAAAACTCCAAACTGTGTGAAAGGAAACTGCTGGGGTTCATCACTTATTTCTTCCCTGTAAATTGCAGTTTTATGCTGACAAATTTATTTGTTTACTCATTATATATATTGTATTATATATTGTATATATACAAATGGCTGTGTCAGGTCTTAGTTGCAGCATGCAGGATCTTTTTTACGTAATGTGGGGTTTTTTGTTATGGTGCACGGGCTTAGTTTCTCCCTAGGTTGTGGGATTTTACTTCCCCGACCAGGGATTGAAGCCAAGTCCCTTGCATTGCACAGTGGATTCTTAACCACTGGACCACCAGAGAAGTCCCAGGTATTTATTCAATCTCTGACTTTCCACTCTTTCTCAGTCCAACCTGTGTCTTGTTCAAGAGAGGCATTAAAAACTGTGATCTTTCTGTACCCTTGTATTTGCCTGTCTTCATCTGCCTTTACTTTTAAGTAATCCTATGTCACATCCTCCCTTTGCAAAATGGAAAGATACCAATGCAACATGACTCACGTTTTGCTGCTTCTTTTTCTTTTCCCTCATGTTAAGAAGTTTAGCTGTGAAAAACCCAGACAGCCTGTGCCCCAGGGAAACTCCTGAGCATCATGAGCACCAGAAACCTTGTCCGTGGCAGTACTGTTGCCATAGCAGAAGACTGGAAACTCCAGTATTCCTATAAGAGGATGGACAAAACATCAAGATCTGTTATTTGCACCATGGAATGTTAGACACCAGTGAAAATGAATGACAATACAGCTACCTGCAATAACATGGAGAAATCACAGAGACATGATTATGTGTCGCTAAGTTGCTTCAGTTGTGTCTGACTCTTCGTGACCCTATGTAACGTGTGACATTACACAAAGAGTGACATAGGGTCACCCAGTCACCCTGTCGCCTGCCAGGCTCCTCTGTCCATGGGATTCTGCAGGCAAGAAACTGGAGTAGGTTACCATGCCCTCCTCCAGGGGATCTTCCCCACCCAGGGATCGAAGCCACATCTCTTATGTCTCCTGCATTGGTAGGCAGGTTCTTTACTGCTAACGCAACCCGGGAAGCCGTAGAGATATGATAATGAATGAGAAAAGCAGATTGCAGAGTACTGTATATCATATGTAAAAATATGTATAATTTATAGTTTTATATATATATATATATATTTCTTTTTTATACAGCAACTCAAAGACTAAGAGAACCGCAAGTATCAGGTAAACCCTATGTGGCTTGGGGGTAATATGGACATCTCTAGAGCTGACCCCTGTCCTGTTATCCTCTCCTGCTGGGCACATGGGAACATCCCCCTGCAGTGGAATTAGCCCACGTGACTAGTTCTGTCAATGGGCCATGAGTCACAGAGGCTTTACTTGCAGCTGCAGTGATCCTGGGGGAGCCTCCTGTTTTGGTGGAGTCCTGCAGAATGAGGCATCCTGGACTGTGGAGGACATGTGACACTTGTTCTGGAAAGCCAGCTGCACCTGCAGTGGATTTTGCTTGACCCAGAGACAAACCGTGGCTGACGTGTTAAGTAGCTGAAGCGTTAGGCTGCTTCATGACTGCAGTGGGATGTGGCCTGTCCTGGCTGTGCAGATGCACACAAGAGCTGTGAGAAAGGCGAGTATGATGACCAACCCACAGTGGAGGATGTGGCTGGCTCCTGGGGGAAGGCAAAGGGACGGGGGACAGGAAAGAACACACAGGGAGACGAGAGAGGGAAGGTGATGGTTTGGTACTTAAGCCAGGTGATGGGTTTTTAGGTGTTCATTTTATTAATTAAAAAACATTTTTTTTAAGAGAATGGACTTGCGGACACAGTAGGGGAAAGAGGGGGGATGAATTGAGAGAGTAGGCATTGAAACATATATGCTACCATGTGTGAAATAGCTGGTTAGTGGGAAGTTGCTGTATAACAAAAGGAGCGCAGCCTGGTACTGTGTGACAACCTAGAAAAGTGGAAGAGGTGGTGGGCAGGAGGGAAGTTCAAGAGGGAATGGACATATGTATTCAGTTCAGTTCAGTTGCTCAGTCGTGTCCGACTCTTTGTGACCCCATGAATCACAGCACACCAGGGCTTGCTGTCCATCACCAACTCCTGGAGTTCACTCAAACTCATGTCCATCGAGTCGGTGATGCCATCCAGCCATCTCATCCTCTGTCGTCCCCTTCTCCTCCTGCCCTCAATCCCTCCCAGGATCAGGGTCTTTTCCAATAAGTCAACTCTTTGTATGATGTGGCCAAAGTATTGGAGTTTCAGCTTTAGTATCAGTCCTTCCAATGAACACCCAGGGCTGATCTCCTTTAGGATGGACTAGTTGGATCTCCTTGCAGTCCAAGGGACTCTCAAGAGTCTTCTCCAACACCACAGCTCAAAAGCACCAATTCTTCAGTGCTCAGCTTTCTTCACAGTCCAACTCTCACATCCATACATGACCACAGGAAAAACCATAGCCTCGACTAGACGGACCTTTGTTGGCAAAGTAATGTCTCTGCTTTTTAATATGCTGTCTAGGTTGGTCATAACTTTCCTTCCAAGGAATAAGCATCTTTTAATTTCATGGCTGCAATCACAATCTGCAGTGATTTTGGAGCCCAAAATAATAAAGTCTGACACTGTTTCCACTGTTAACCCATCTATTTCCCATGAAGTGATGGGACCAGATGCCATGATCTTCGTTTTCTGAATGTTGAGCTTTAAGCCAACTTTTTCACTCTCCTCTTTCACTTTGATCAAGAGGCTTTATAGTTCCTCTTCACTTTCTGCCATAAGGGTGGTGTCATCTGCCTATCTGAGGTTATTGATATTTCTCCCAGCAATCTTGATTCCAGCTTGTGCTTCTTCCAGCCCAGCATTTCTCATGATGTACTCTGCATATAAGTTAAATAAGCAGGGTGACAATATACAGCCTTGACGTACTCATTTTCCTATTTGGAACCAGTCTGTTGTTCCATGTCCAGTTCTAACTGTTGCTTCCTGACCTGTATATAGGTTTCTCAAGAGGCAGGTCAGGTGGTCTGGTATTCCTATCTCTTTCAGAATTTTCCACAGTTTATTGTGATCCACAATAAACAGTCAAATCCAGTCAAAGGCTTTGGCATAGTCAATAAAGCAGAAATAGATGTTTTTCTGAAACTTTCTTGCTTTTTCGATGATCCAGCAGATGTTGGCAATTTGATCTCTGGTTCCTCTGCCTTTTCTAAAACCAGCTTGAGCATCTGGAAGTTCACAGTTCATGTATTGCTGAAGCCTGGCTTGGAGAATTTTGAGCATTGCTTTACTAGCGTGTGAGATGAGTGCAATTGTGCGGTAGTTTGAGCATTCTTTGGCATTGCCTTTCTTTGGGATTGGAATGAAAACTGACCTTTTCCAGTCCTGTGGCCACTGCTGAGTTTTCCAAATTTGCTGGCATATTGAGTGCAGCACTTTCACAGCATCATCTTTCAGGATTTGGAATAGCTCAACTGGAATTCCATCACCTCCACTAGCTTTGTTTGTAGTGATGCTTTCTAAGGCCCACTTGACTTCACATTCCAGGATGTCTGGCTCTAGGTGAGACATACGTATACTTATGGTTAATTCACATTGTTGTATGGCAGAAACCAACATAACATTGTAAAACAATTATCCTCCAATTAAAAATAAAATGTTTTAAATTCAAAAATATTAAAATTAATTTTTTTTGGAGTATAGTTGTTTTACAATGTTATGTTAGTTTCTACTGTACAGCAAAGTGAATCAGCTAATGTATACATACATATGTCCCCTCTTTTTTGGATTTCCTTCCCATTTGGGTCTCCACAGTTCCCTGAGCTATACAGGAGGTCTCACAAGTTATCTGTTTTATACATAGTGTCGATGGTGTATATATGTCAATCACAATCTCCAAATTCATCCTCCCCCTTCCCCACTTGGCATCCATACATTTGTTTCTTACATCTGTGTCTTTGTTTTGCAAATAAGATCATCTATACTGTAGGTGTTCATTTTATAATTAGGCTTTATAATTGATATATGTTAATATAAGTGCCAAATATCACACAATAGAAAACAATTTAAACAGTTTAAAAATTGAGCAGCATGAAAGACAAAATCTCTGTGGCAGGTAAATGGGGATTCACTGTAAAATTCTCTCCACTTTGCTGTAAACTTGAATATAAAGTGTTGGCTGAAATCCCTAAATGGCTAACAGTTACATTAAGAACTTAGAAAAAATCTTACCTATAATTCAACTACTCCAACACAGCAACTACTTTGACTTTTTAGAGCCCTTATCTCTGTGAATACAATGTTATCATAGTTGTGGTCAGTATGTATTCATAGTATTTTATGGCTTGCTTTCTTCATTTAGTATTTTATTATCAACATTTCTCTAGCACTCATGCTGTTTCAGTGAGTGCATTCATGTTTGTGGAATTCCTTCTGTCCCATGCAAATGTGGGAATCCCATAAACCTCAGTTAGACTCCAGAAGCCAGACACTTTTTAACCTGATGGTGAGAGTCGTCAGAGGTCTAACGTACTCTGCTCCTTCTAAAGTTTCCTTGGAAGATGCAGTGTCTGTCTGCCACTATTGGTCTCTTCAGATAAAGGGAAGCTTTTATGTTTAAGAGATACAAGTTAATTATTTACAAAACAGGTACAGACTCACAGACTTAGAGAAGGAATGTATGGTTGTCAGCAGCGGGTCGGGGGTGGTGGTGGGGAAATGAAGTAAAGGGATAGTTAGAGAGTTTGGAATGAACGTGTACACACTGTTATATTTAAAGTGGATAACCAACCAGGACCTACTGTATAACACAGAGAACTCTACTCAATGTTACGAGGCAGTCTGGATGGGAAGGGAGTTTGGGGGAGAGTGGGCTTATGTATATGTATGGCTGAGTCCCTTTGCTGTCGACCTGAAAACTTACAACACTGTTAATCGCCTATCCTCCAGTATAAAATAAAAAGTTAAACAAAACAAACAAACAAAAAGACATACCAGGCAAGAAACAAGTTAATTACTCAGTCATGTCTGACTCTTTGTGATCCTATGGACTGTAGCCTGCCGGGCTCCTCTGTTCATGGAATTCTCCAGGCAAGCATACTGGAGTGGGTTGCCATTTCCTTCTCCAGGGCATCTTCCCTGCCGCTGCTGCTGCTGCTGCTGCTAAGTTGCTTCAGTCGTGTCCAACTCTATGCGACCCCATAGATGGCAGCCCACCAGGCTTCCCCATCCCTGGGATTCTCCAGGCAAGAACAATGGAGTGGGTTGACATTTCCTTCTCCAGGGCATCTTCCCTACCCAGGGATTGAATCTAGGTCTCCTGCATTGCAGGCAGATTCTTTACCAACTGAGCCACTGGGGAAGCCCCAGGCAAGTAATGGCCTTCCTTCAAATCACTGTTGCATGCCCACTATGTGCTTGCCTGAAGAATTTGCTACCTTTCCTTCTAGACTTTTCTCCTTTAGTTTCTCTGCTAGTTCTATCTCATCACCATCTCAAAAACAGCCCTGAATTAAAATCTCCACAGGTATAAGCTAACAGCCTGCTCAAAAAAATCCACACTGTTTGGAAGTATACATTGTTTCTCTTTTCCAGGTTGTAAAAATTATTCATGCTCTTGGTAGGTTTTTAGGAAATGAAATGAAATCCACCTATCTTTCTACCACCTCAAGCTAGACTTCTGCTAATATTTTAGTCTTTTCAAGAAATGTATTTAAAAAAAAAACAAAAAACAAAAAACAAAAAACAGCGTCTCTGCCTGAAGACAAAGTGTTAAAAACCAAACCATTCCTCTTGTTTGGTTTCTGCCCTGTGCCCACATGTCCACAGCCCAGATGAAATTAACACCAGTGCCATATGGACCGTCACTTTTTATCCACGCGGTAGCTGTAACAAGAAGTCTTCCCAGTCATCATTAAGATATGATTTAATATGTCGTCAAGTATATAAAAGTCTCCTCCACTCAGAATAGCAAACAGCTGTTCACCATCTCCAGTGAGCCTGGAGCCAGAGGAGGGAGACTGAGCGATTGGCTTTCTGGGCAACTTCTGGGCTTCTGGCCCTTTACCAGGAGGGCAGACGGTTCCTGGAGGGTCCTGGCTGAAACCATGAGCTGTGCATTTACCTGAAGCTTGGGCATTTTGGCTTGGAACTAGAGAGCATTTGCTTCTTTTTTCTCTCTCTGTCTCTGACTTTTCATGACAGCGTGGCTGGTAATTTACAATGGAAGGGTCAGGGATTGTCTAGTTCTTTGTAGGTTTTTAAAAGTAGCCTGTGTTCTCCTCTGAAGGGCATAGTGCAATTTAATATCTATCTATCTATCTTGGAGAAGGCAATGGAACTCACTCCAGTACTCTTGCCTGGAAAATCCCATGGATGGAGGAGCCTGGTAGGCTGCAGTCCATGGCGTCTCGAAGAGCTGGACACGACTGAGCGACTTCACTTTCACTTTTCACTTTCACACATTGGAGAAGGAAATGGCAACCCACTCCAGTGTTCTTGCCTGGAGAATTCCAGGGACTGGGGAGCCTGGTGGGCTGCCATCTATGGGGTCGCACGACTGAAGCGACTTAGCAGCAGCAGTATATATATATATATATATATCTTTGTTTATTTGACTGAGCCAGGTCTTAGTTATGGCATGCATGATCTTTAGTTGAGGCATTCATGCTCCTAGTTGCAGCATGTGGGATCTAGTTCCACGATCAGGGATCGAACCTGCATCCCCTGCATTGGAAGGTGGATTCTTAACCACCTGACCACCAGGGAAGACCCCATAATGCAGTCTTAAGTGGGATGGATTTTGTGACTCTGGAGGTTTCATCCACAAAGATCTGGCTTTGCCTTTTCTGCCCCCAGCTTCATTCCCCCAAATTCAGTTCTCTGCCATTCCACTCCTACTGGCTGTCATCTTGCCCTCTAATATTCAGCTGCTCTCTGGGAGGCCAGCTGGGTCTCTTGATCTACCAGTCGGAGGACTGGATAGAGCCTCTGGCTTGGAGCAGTGTGTGTCGTTTTATCCACTAACCTTTGGGAATGCTTGCCAGGGGCTTCGGATGGTAGCACAGAGCATACAAATCATGGAGCAGGGAACTGAAGCTGTCATAGCAACTCTTGATATGATAGTTGAACAAACCCAAAGCTGCCCCTGTCGAGGGCAAGAGTGGATAAATAGGGAGCATTTACCGAGCACTCTCCCTATGCAAGGCTGAGTCGGGCAGCTGCCTGCACCAGCCTTGTGAGGTCAATACTCACTGTTAACCCCATTTTACAGCTGGGAAAAGTGAGGCTAAGCGACTTGCTGGACACTGCCAGCAATTGTTAGTGCTGGCATCTGAATCTAGTGCTGTCTGACTCTAAACCTCGTGTTTTCTATGCTCTCATACCACAGCCCAGAGCTCATACATATGCTCCCTGGACCTGGGGTGTCCTGCTGTGGCCTTGGCATTCTTAACCATATAATTCACCCAGAAATACAGCTCCCCTCCCGCTTCCAAAACACAATACCCCTTGACCGTGACCGACCCTGTTCCCCCTGTTTCACACACATGTGCCTTTTTGCAGCTCATTTTCCTCTTTGTTTCACTTCAACCTCATGGATCTCTGTGCAAATATTCTAGAGTCGGAAGTGATGCTGGGTGGGAGGGGCAGTGGCGGTGGAAGTGGAGGCAAAGGGTCCCAAGCTTTCCTTGGAGAGGGGGGACCCTGGTCAGCCTTTGGCTGCCTCCGTACACGCCTGTGGTGTGACTGTGGGTGTGCGATGGGTTGTGTCAGCCCTGCTGGTCAGGGAGTGGGTCTGTGGCTGTACCCTGGCTGACCTGGCTTTCCACACGTTTTCCCTGCAGTCACATCGGTCTTGCTCTGTGGCAAAGTCGCCTGAGTCTCATTTCCTTTCAGATTCCTGAGGGCAGCATCTGAGTCTACTTCACTTGGATGCCACCAGTGAGTCAGGAACATTCATCCCATTAGCAACAGTAGACATTTGCAAAATGTATTTTAAATTTATTTTTTAATTGGGGGATAATTGCTTTACAGTGTTCTGTTAGTTTCTGCTATACATGAAGTGTATCAGCTGTAAGTATACACACATCCCCTCCCTCTTGAGCCTCCCTCCTACCGCATCCCACCCCCCTGGGTCATCACAGAGCGCTGAGCTGACTCCCTGTGCTGTGCAGAAGCTTCCCACTAGCTGTCTATTTCACACATGGTAATGGCAACCCACTCCAGTATTCTTGCCTGGAGAATCCCAGGGACGGGGGAGCCTGTTGGGCTGCCGTCTATGGGGTCGCACAGAGTCAGACACGACTGAAGAGACTTAGCAGCAGCAGCAGTGTGTCTATGTCAGTGCTCTTCTCAATTTGTGTCCCCATTTCCTTCCCCTACTGTGTAAGTTTGTTCTCAACCTCTGCATCTCTATTCCTGCCCTGCAAATACATTCATCAGTACCATTTTTCTAGATTGCAGGCAGATTCTTTACTGCCTGAACCACCAGAGAAGCCTATATATATATATGCATTAATATATATTTATTTTTTTATCTTTCTGACTTACTTCACTCTGTATAACAGGCTCTAGGTTCCTCTACCTTACTAAAACTGACTCAAATTTGTTCCTTTTCATGGCTGAGTAATATTCCATTATATATATATATATATACCACAACTTTTTTATCCAGTCACCTGTCAATGGACATCTAGGTTGCTTCCATGTCCTGGATATTGTGAATAGTGCTTCTGTGAACATTGCAGTATGTGTGTCTTTAACAATAGACATTTACTGAATGAATGAGGTGGCTGTTTTCTACAACCAAGCTTCATGGGTGTATACTTTTTTAGGGGTAAGCTATAGGTTCTTATTAACTTTTTGGACTATATTTTAGGAGAAAGTTCAAACTAGCATAAGAATAAAATAAATCATTTTGACTATAATGAAGAGTGAAATGAATGCTCTTGTACTTATCGCCTGCTGCTGCTAAGTCGCTTCAGTCGTGTCCGACTCTGTGCGACCCCATAGACGGCAGCCCACCAGGCTCCCCCGTCCCTGGGATTCTCCAGGCAAGAACACTGGAGTGGGTTGCCAGTTCCTTCTCCAATGCATGAAAGTGAAAAGTGAAAGTGAAGTCGCTCAGTCATGTCTGACTCTTGGAGACCCCATGGACTGCAGCCCACCAGGCTCCTCCATCCATGGGATTTTCCAGGCAAGAGTACTGGAGTGGGGTGCCATCAACTTATCGCCTAGATTTAACAAATATTAATAGCATTTGCTCTAGTTGATGTAGCTCCCAGAACCCAGGTTTCTTATCTGTCCAATGGCAACAGTGATACCATCTTGTCCAGGGACATCTCATCCAGAACTTCAGAGAGATTGTGTCCATACATAAGCTGAGCCTCAGCACCTTTATAGTTGACTCTTCTCCCAATCCTGTGAGACTTACAGAGGGACCACTGTGTGCCAGGACATATGGAGGGCACCCATCCTTTTCAGGTGAGGAAGTCTGGGTCTCCTTCCTGGAGGCATTCACCCCCAGCCTAGAGAGGGAAGAGACATGTAAGGAGATAATTGCATTGTGATGTGTTAAATCTAACACTCCATTTAATTGATGGACAAAGTGAGAAACTTTGGGACTTCCCTGGTGGCCCAGTGCCTAAGACTGCACTCCCAACGCAGGGGCCCGGGTTTGATCCCTGGTTCGTGAACTAGATCCCACGGGCCGCAATTAAGAGTTTGCATGCCACAGGTGCAAGAGGTGCTGCAAAGCAGCGTGGAGAGACCATGTGCTGCAACCAAGACCTGGGGAAGTCAAATACATTTTTGTATAAAAGGGAGGTGGACCTTGGAAACCTACAGTCTCATCTCTAGGGAACTTGACCAGCTCAAACCTGAAAACTATGGCCAGAGGGGGCCCTGAATTCCAGCTTTATCATTACTTAGCTGTGTGATCCTTAGCCAGTCCTTGCCCACTTCTGGACAGTTTTCCCTTCTGTAGATCAAGGGGTCAGGCTGGAATATTTCAAAGGCCCCTCCAGTTCCAAGTTTTTAGAACTTTTCACCATAAAGTATTTAACCAGCTTCCTTTCTGCTTTCTTATTTGCCTGTAACTTCCTCTCCAAGCCCAGGGCCTGGAGGAATTTCCAGCCCTGTCCCATGCCAGGGACAATTCCCCCCAGTCAGGAATCCCTCTGGTGGAGCAAACCCATGTCCCCACGGCAGCCGTTTCCATTAATTTCCTTTGACCTGTCCTTGGGGGAAGCTCATGATGACTGGTAATTCTAGCTAATCCTTTAACTAGAAAAAGGAAACTAACCATCTAATAGGCAGAATGAGAGAACGACTTGGCACACTGTCTGCGAAATGTAACCCGAAAATCTTCCAGAATGTTCTCTGGGAGGCTGCAGCCATTAATGCCCAGGAGCTGGCTACTGCAAAGCTTTGTCTCCTAGTGGTGGGCACACTTGAGCAGAGCCGGGGTGGGCACTGGCGGCGGCAGCCCCCTCTGTGTTCCCCTCTCTGCATGTTTCTGGCAGAATCGTTTTACTTGCTGAGGCTGAACAGCTCCAGGCCCGTAAAGGGCTTTCTGACATTTCTCTGAGCAGCTGGCCTCCCCTCTGTTTCAGGAGATGTCATGGTTTATTAATTCCTTTCAGAAGCAATAAGAACTGGGTATTGGCTTAATTTGGGGCCAATTTACTGTTATGGTAGAAAAATTGGCTCTGTCTCCTTTTATTCAACATGGGCCCTGTAGTTTCTCCCTTTACCCCTCCTGTGCAGGGCTCTCCCCTCTGCCCACTTCAAAGTGTGTGACCTCGGGCCATGAGTTAATCTTTCTGTGCCTCTGTATCCTCCATATAAAACCGAGATAGTCACAGCGTATATTTCATTGTTTTGTGTGACTGTTAAGTTACTGAGTTATTTTAGAATTTCTCTCTACCAGAGGCTTTAAGAGTCAACTATATATATATATTTTTAAATCTGGAAGTTTCACACCAAAATGCAGATTTTCAGTTTCTCGTAAAAAAGACGAAACCATGACAACCTCAGTCAATGATCCCATGTAGATCGACTGTCAAGAGCTGATTAGAGATGGTTCCCCTTAAAAACAACACCCGGTGCCTGCCCAGGGCCCATCCTTCCTTCACGTCCTTTCTGGCCCCCCTGGTCTACGGTCTGGTTCCTCTGTTCTCTCAGGCTGGGCTGGGCATGCATGCTAAGTCACTTCAGTTATGTCCTACTCTCTGCAACCCCAGGGACTGCAGACCACTGGCATTCTCTGTCCATGGGATTCTCCAGGCAAGAATACTGGAGTGGGTTGCCATGCCCTCCTCCAGGGGATCTTCCCAACCCAGGGATCGAACTGCATCTTTTCTGTCTCCTGCATCAGCAGGCAGGTTCTTTACCACTAGCGCCACCTGAGAAGCCCAGGCCAGGCATAGATCCACATAAATAAACTCTCTTTAACCCCCAAAATCTGCCCAGAAATGTCCTTCCAGCTTTACCTGTCAATGGTGGCAGGCAGTTATGATGGCTGAAGAGGAAAATCTAAACCAAACAGAATCTCTCCTGGGACAAATCTACTTTTTTGGATTGAAGATGAAGTTATAATTTGGAGGCAGAAAGTAAGAACAGAATAACACCTAATTGTATCAGGACTCCCCTTTTCTCAACTATTACACCATGGTTGAGTCCAAGCAGAAGGTGCTTTGTGGGCATCCCATTTAAACTGTTATCATCCTGCCAACTAGGTAGGAAGGATTGTTCTTATTTTGTAGATGAGAAGTGTGAGACTCTGAGCGGTTGGGGAACCGGTACAGAGTTGCATAATCAGGGAGTGGTGCTGGCACAGTGATGCAGCCCTCAACTGTGAACTGGACTGGACAAACATTCTTACCTGGCTGGGGCTGGGGTGGAGCAGCACGGGTTGGGTTCCCAAGGCATTTAGCATTCCTGCCAATGCTGTGCAGGTGAGGATGGGGGAGATTTGGGAGGAGGGTGAGAGTGCTCAAAGCTCAGAGAGCCTGTGGGCAGTGGTCCTCATCCAAGAATGACTGTGCACCCCCAACCCCCCTCCCTGCACCCCGGGGCACATGCGGCAATGCCCGGAGACATCTTCAGTTGTCACAACCTGGGGTTGCTACCAGCATCTGGTGGGTGGAGGCCAGGGATGCTAGGAATCATCCTAGTCTGCCCTTGATCCTCTTTCACATCTACCAGTCTGATTCTAAGATGAATTGGAGGGTCATTAGAAGACCGTCTGCCTTGAAACATGGTCTATAATCATCTCATCACAGCCTGAGCCCAGAGGCTCCTGTGAAGGGTACACTGCCTGGAGGAGGATTTATGGAACAAAGAAAGAATGTCACACTGGAAGGGACCTTAAAGAGCATCTAAGTAAATCAAAAAATGCTTGCTCCTTGGAAAAAAAGCTATGACAAATCTAGAAAGCATATTAAAAAGCAGAGACATCACTGCTAACAAAGGTCCGTCTAGTCAAAGCTATGATTTTTCCAGTAGTCATGTGTGAATGTGAGAGTTGGACCACAAAGGAGGCTGAGCACTGAAGAATTGATGCTTTCAAACTGAGGTGCTGGAGAAGACTCTTGAGAGTCTTTTGGTTAGCAAGGAGATCAAACTGGTCAATCCTAAAGGAAATCAACTCTCAATATTCATTGGAAGGACTGATGCTGAAGCTCAAATATTTGGCTACCTGATGCGAAGAGCCAGCTCATTGGAAAAGACCCTAATGCTGGGAAAGATTGAGGGCAGGAGGAGAAGAGGGCGACAGAGGTTGAGATGGCTGGATGGATATGAGTTTGAGCAAACTCCGGGAGATGGTGAAAGACAAGGAAGCCTGGCATGCTGCAGTCCATGGAGCTGCAAAGAGTCGGACACGACTGAATGACTGAACAATGGCAAGCAAATACTTCTGTTGTTTTGATGAGGAATCTGAGGCCCAAAGGAAGAAAGTGTCTTTCTAGGGTGACAGTTAGCTCAACTGACCAGGGGGACACCTTATGTCCGAGGGACTGAAATGCAGGTGGTGAGATGCTATTCAGGAGAGGTGCAGGAAGCCCTGCATGGGCATTCAGGCTGCAGCATCGCTTCCACCGCCCCCAGCATCTCCATCTGCAACAGGAAGTAGAGGAGACACAGGCCTGAGGAATTTCCAGGTCAGTTCTCACTTTGTCTAGGGCAGCGGTCCTCATTCTCCTTTCAGTGCCTGCATCTTCTGGAGGGCCTGTTAAAACCCACATTCCTGGGCCCCACCCTGAGCTCCTCATCTAATAGACCTGGGGGCCCTGAATTTCTAGCAAGTTCCCAGAGGATGCTGATGCTGGTCTGGGGACCACACTTTGAGAACTCCGTTCCAGGAGAATGTGTAAATTTGAGATATTGATTCCTGGGAAGGGTATGAAACACTGCCTCGGATTGGGCTGCTGCAAATTAGGTGGGGGGGGGGTCCCAGAAGACCCTAACCCCTACAGAGGGCTTCACATTTTGATCAAGAGTGGGTCTGTGTCCCCACACTTGGTGTAGTAAGATCAGAGTTCTTATGTCTGGGAAGGCCACTCTACCTCAGGGGCAGGGTCACCAGGTATTTATCTTCCGAAGTGGGTCACACTTGAGTGTGAGGTGAGGCAGTGCTAATAATTGGGTGGAAACAGAAGGCTTACCAGGGGCCCATCAATGCAGATCGAGCCGTGAGAGGTCAGGTGGGCAGCTGGGCCTCTGGGGTGATGGCGGGGCCCAGCTGTGTGTGTGTGCTCAGTCACTCAGTCATGTCCCACTCTTTGTGACCTCATGGACTATAGCCTGCCAGGCTCCTCTGTCCATGGGATTTCCAGGCAAGAATAGTGAAGTGGGTTGCCATTTCCTCCTCCAGGGTATCTTCCCAACCCAGGGGTTGAACACGCATCTTCTACATTGGCAGGTGGATTCTTTACCACTGAGCCACCTGGGAAGCCCAGCCAGGCCCCCTTGAAGCCTTAAATCTCCCTCAAAAGCCTTTCAAAGGACTTCTCTGGCGGTCGAGTGGTTAAGACTTCACCTTCCAATGCAGGGAATGTGGGCTGGATCCTAATTGGAGACTCAAGATGCCACAAGGCTTGCATTCAAAAAACCAAAACAGAAAAACAGAAGCAACGTTGTAACAAATTCAATAAAGACTTAAAAAATGGTCCACATCAGAAAAAAAAAAATCTTAAAAAAAAAAAGCTTTTTGATGTGGCTAAGTTGTTTCCATAGGGACCAGAGGAAGGGTTGGGGCAATGCTGGCTATCCCAAAGATTTCCAGGGAGGCCTCAAAATATGCAGAAGAGAAGCCAGCAGGGCCCTGAGCCTTGTCACCCTGCCATCCAGCAGCGACTGGTCAGCATCTTGGAGGCCGGCGGGGCCACTGCTCCATGCCACCAGAGCCAGCCTCACCTGCAGTCCTGGACATCCCAGCAGTCAAGGCTAGAAGGGCCTTGGACATCCATGCAGGGAGGATGTTGGAGGGGAGCTCCCCCAGCGTGTAAAGGAGACACTGAGGCCCTGAGAGGGGTTGGGATGAGCTCAAAGTCACCAACTGGTCAATAGAGGGAACTGAAGCAGGTTTTCTAGGTCAGCGATCTCTTTCTATTGACTTTTATATATAGATAGATACCTTGAACTTGGGCAGGTATGTGCATTCAAAGGGGCACACTGCTAAAGTTTCTATGCTGTGCTTAATCACTCAGTCGTGTTCGATGCTTTGCGACCCCTTGAACTGTAGCCCCCCAGGCTCCTCTGTCCATGGGGATTCTCCAGGCAAGAATACTAGAGTGGGTTGCTGTGCCTTCTTCCAGGGGATCTTCCCAACTCAGGGATTGAACCCAGGTCTCCCGCATTGCAGGTGGATTCTTACCATCTGAGCCACCAGGGAAGCCCAAGAATACTGGAGTGGTTAGTCTATCCTTTCCCTAGAGGAGCTTCCTGACCCAGGAATCAAACCGACGTCTCCTGCATTGCAGGTAGATTCTTTACCAGGTGAGCTACAAGGGAAGCCCAGACTGCTAAATATTAGGGGCCGGGGGCAAATATCAGCTCAGAGCAGGCAACCCTTATGTCTAATGCAAATAAGGAAAACGGGCTGATGTCAAGTTGAAAATTTGGCATGTAGTTCAGTGAAGATCTGTGTTGTAGTTGGGTGCCTGTCTGCCTCTACCTTTGACATACTTTCTTCAGATGTGAGTGGTTTGGATCTTCTTTGTACTGCTTTTCACCTCTGTCATTTTGTGTGATGTGATGGCAACAGCAAGGAGGCTAGGTACGAGGAAGGTCACATCCCTCACCTTCTGGAAAGGCTGTGTGCTCTAGACCCAGGCCAGCAGGAAAGCCAGCCATGCCACCAAGGTCCCCAGCATGGACAATGTGTGGGGGTGGGAGGTGTCATGGGGGCGAACCCTAGGCCCAGACAGCACACAACAGGGCTTGGGGGATATACCTGGGCTAGAAAGGGGTCGGATCGTGGGACCAAGCTGGAGGGAAGCTTGGGAGTCCTACAGATCAACTTGTCGTGATGCAGATGGAAAAGCTGAAGCCCAGAGAGGGGAAGGGATTTGCTCAAAGTCACCCAGAGAGTTATGAGCCTGGACTGTAGTCCTCTTCCCTGATTTATGAAAGAAAAAAAGAAAGTGAAAGTGAAGTCTCTCAGTCATGTCCAACTCTTTGCCACCCCATGGACCGTAGCCTGCCAGGTGCCTCCATCCATGGGATTTTCCAGGCAAGAATACTGGAGTGGGTTGCCATTTCCTTCTCCATTCCTGACTTCTGGTCCAGGCTTATTTCCAGCACATTTCACTAGCCAGGCAGCAGTCTGGGGTGGGTCTGTAGGTCTCCGAAACATTCTGAAAGTAGAAGGTGTGAGGAACATACGGGGCTTTGTTTCAAGCCGTGTCAGGAGGGTGAGTCATCACCTCCACACCACCACAAGATGGCGCCTTGCCCAACACAGGCAAGGTGGTCAGTATACGGTTGTCAGTTAAACTGTGTAATAGCATTACTTCCAGCAGGTTTGTCTAAATGGAATTGTCGTAACTTTAACCTGCCTTAAAAGGCGTCTGAGTGCAAAGAAAGGAAAGGAACTGGGGGTCTTATGTGCTCTATACATGAGGTTTTTTTTTTTTTAATTTAATTTTATCTTTGGTTGAGCTGGGTCTTTGTTGCTGCACTCGGGCTTTCTCTTGTTGTGGCTAGGAGGGCCTACTCTCTAGTTATGTGCGTGGGCTTCTCATTGCGGAGGCTTCTCTTGTCGGGTTCTAGCCCCAAAGCTTCAGTAGTTTTGGCACGTGGGCTTAGTGGCCCCAAGGCATGTGGGATCTTCCCGGACCAGGGATTGAACCGGAGTCCCCTGCATTGCAAGGCGGATTCTTAACCACTGTACCACCAGGGAAGCCCAAGAATTTTCTTTTTAAAACATTTTATTGTTTTGTACATTATCCATATTTGTATGTCTATAAATACAGTGCACATTTACTGCAGAAAAAACAAGTCAGCAAAAAAAAAAAAAATTTTTTTTTTTTTTTAACAATAACATGATGGGACTCTGAACCTAAGGGAGGTTGCTTTTTGAGCTGGAATATTCTTGAAACCTCAACTCTCTTCCTCTGACAGCAGACCTCATTTCGGTGTTCCCATCCCCATTCTCTGTCTCCTTGGCATTTTCTTTGAAGAAAGGAGCCCATGAAGAAACCAAGTGCCAGTATCTTATCTTGTTTCCGATACGAGTCCAGCTTAGGGTAGGGCTGCAGCGTGTCCATTGCTGGGCTCAGATGTGTGTTCCCATGTTCTAGAGAGTGAAACCAGGGTGTCCCGGGAGACCACCCTGATCCTGACCTGCTCACAGATGTGCCTCGTCTGATCCTTGCCAGCGCTCCCCACCACATGGCACCTAGGGCTTACAGGAGGGCTTCCCTGGTGGCTCAGATGGTAAAGAATATGCACAAAGCAGGAGACCCAGGTTCGACTCCTGGGTCAGGAAGATCCCCTGGAGGAGGGCATGGCAACCCACTCCAGTATTCTTGCCTGGAGAATCCCATGGACAGAGGAGCCTGGCGGGTTACAGTCCATGGAGTCACGTAGAGTCAGTCACGACAGAGAGACGAACACAACAACAATAGGGCTTACAGGAAGGAAGCAGGTTGTCTGGGAGTCTGGGGGGCACCCAAACCATCCCAGACACTGGGACTCACTCCCATGGATCCACACTATGTCATAAGCCATGGAAGTGAGAGCATTCTCCCCGCACTTTCCCCAATGGTCACATCCTCTCTTGCAGTGCTCTTAAGGAGAGGTCCCAAAACAGCACACACCAGCCCTTGCAAGCTGTAACTCTATGAGCTGTGCTGACATGGCTGACCCAGAGAGTGACAAGGGTCTGGCAGAGATGGGTTGGAGGACTGGATTTACCAGCCTTTCAGCATGGACCTACAACAGGCCGCAGCTTTACTTTTCCTGGGCCGCGCTGTCCCTCTGCAATGTGGGACAATACCCTGGCCTGCCATGTTCCATTCTCTGGGACACTGTGGGTCCCACAGTAATGAGAGTTGAAGGTTGCAATGGAGGGAACATGCCACAAAAGAAGATTTCCTTTCTATAAGCTTGAATTAGCATGAGTTGTTCTAGGATAGATGGTTTTTCTTCCCTTCCTTAGCCTCCTGTATCTTGCTGGCGTGTCCCCCATGCCCCCAGCTAGGGGCAGCATCACTGGCTCCTCAGGACCCCCACCCCCTGCTGCAGCTCCCCAACTGTCAGCATTCATTTCTGCAGAAAACATAGGTAACAAGCTGCTCGCTGAGCGTCCCACCATCAGATAAGTCAAGGTGGGAAAGCAAAGTCTTCTGGAAGAGAAACAGATTGTACTTGGGAAGTTAAATATTCCTTAGAGGAGACAGGAAACTTAAAATTCCAGCCATGGATTTCCGAGGAAGGCTCACCCGAGAGGTGACATACATCCCCTCTTTTTTGGATTTCCTTCCCATTTAGGTCACCATGGCTTTCCTGGTAGCTCCAAAGGTAAAGAATCTGCCTGCAAAGCAGGAGACCTGGGTTTGATCCCTGGGTTGGGAAGATCCCCTGGAGGAGGGAATGGTTACCCATTCCAGCATCCTTGCCTGGAGAATTCCATGGACAGAGAGCCTGGCGGGCTGCAATCCATGGGGTCACAAATAGTTGGACATGACTGAGCAACTAACACTTCACTTAGACCACCACAGAGCACTGAGCTATACACTAGGTTCTCATCAGTTACGTGTCATGCATAGTATCAATAGTGTATATATGTCAACCCCAGTCTCCCAATTCATCCCACTCCCTTTCCCTCCAGCCTAGTATCTGCATGCCCCCCATGTGGGGGAAACTGAGGCACTACAGGGTGAGCAGTTGTGAGCCTGACATTCTGAACAGGGCTCCAAATGTGCTCTTCTTTGCCTGCCTTGCAGGCACATGCTCACGTGCGCGTGTGCGTGCACACACACACACACACACACACACACACACACTCTGAGTTTTACAGCTCTCTAAAATTTATGAGGAAGTCGAGTACCCGGAGATCTCTTAATTAAGCGGCCTTCCCCTAGGAGAAAGGAAATGGGCTTCCATATTCTTAGCTCCGACATCAGATCGCATGATTTACTACCCGAGGCCTGCGTTTCTCCCCAAATCAGCTCCTCTATAGCACAAACATCTATCACTTTGAAGGCGGTTCAAACGCCACTTTCCCCTTCTCCTCCCCCTTTCGCAGTGCCCTTTGGGCCTTAGCACTTCCTCTGATCTGCCCCCTTGCCCCAGAGGTTCAGGATCAGGCTGGAGTGCTGAACAGACACCCTACTGTAGCTGCCCAGGAGAGAGGGGAAGCCCGAGCCCAGGGCTGGCACCGAGGGTCTGCCCTCACCCCTGGAGGAATGGGGGTGTGGGGGGCTGTGGGCTGGTGCCCAGTCCTTCCTCACAGCCCCCCAGTGGCTGCCGATGGCTGCCATGAAGATATATGGGTTTAATCAGGCCCCTGACAGGTAAAGACCTTAACAACCAGGACAGTTTGTTCTCCCAAACTTTGAGTATCTAAGCCCAATGTTTACTTTGGAATTGAATGAATAACATTGTTCTGGGAAAGGAAATTAAAAAAAGCAGGCTTGTAATTTACAGTAGAGAAGAGAGAGATCTGGAGGTCTTGTCACCCCCCCTCCCCGCCCCCCCAGGCCTAGACCCCACCTCCCACAAACCCGCACTCTGTATTTTTTGCTGTTTTAAACTTCTAAACACACCACAACCAACAAGCTCATCTTCTCAGTGCTGCCAGGAAAGGTCTCAACATTGCCAGGCTCCCTAGAGCTGCCAAGAGAACGCATTGCTTCAAGGCAAAGCTTTTTTTCCCCCCTCCTGTTAAAAATCAAAACCAAATGCCACTGAAATTCCAGATTCTATGAGATCCATTCAAAACGTGGAGTGAAGGGGGATGACCAGGGTGGGCCAGAGGTTCACCTGCCCCACGCACCCTAGGTCAGGAGAGAGTGACTGCTTATAAAGAAATAAGGTGGCGAAGACGACCAAAAAGCTAAACCTGGCAAAGGGCACCCCTCTCCTGGGGTCGAGGAATCTCTTCACTGGGGAAAGTCGATTTATTTTTAAATTCTTGGTGTGAGAGTAAGGCAGATCTTCTTGGTATCTAGCGTCTAGAAAACTCCCAGGGCCTTTCTTTGAAGAGGGACAGCGCGGGCACCTCTTTCCGGTGCTAAGGCTCGGGGTAGTGGTTAGCCGCAGTGGACACCGAAAGCAGCTAGGGGGCGCTCGAGACCAGCTTGTTTCCTTCAAACAGCCGGTTCATTTCCAAGTGAAGCCCTGCTCGGATAGAGACCAGCTCAAAGCCCTGAGATTTCCCCGGCTCTGTGGAGTTGCTCCCGAAAGTAAGACAGGAGGAAGGGGTCTGGGCACACAGGCTGCTGATTTGGGGAAGGGGGGCCCTCCAGCTCCTGGCCTGGCCTCGGACAGGGCCACCTCCCTCTCCTGTCCGCCTCCAGACACCCGGGCCTCGCTGGGCTGCCCGCCTGCCCTGCCCACTTCGGATGCCTAGGCTTAGCTAATTGATGGGGGGGAGACCACTTTGAACCTTTCAAGGCCTGGTCAGGGGCCAAGTCTCATTACTTAGCTTCAAAGTCAGAAACTCCATAAAAAGTTCATTGGTGGGGCTGATTGTCCAACATTGTCCCAACGGAACTGAACCCACCACGGCACCCTGGGCCTCCTGTTTTAATGCGGGGTGAGAACACGTGTGTGGTACTGGGAGGGGGGCCGGGGGGGGGGGCGGGGCGGGGAGCAGGGACCCTAACCCAAACTACATTTTCTTTTCTCTTTTCAAACACCAATTACGGAAGAAGTATAACCACATTACACAAAAT
Organism: Bubalus bubalis; assembly: GCF_019923935.1. Lineage (NCBI taxonomy): Eukaryota > Metazoa > Chordata > Mammalia > Artiodactyla > Bovidae > Bubalus > Bubalus bubalis. The sequence goes on along the minus strand of NC_059158.1, from coordinate 33,840,140 downwards.
TTGGAAAACAGAAAAGAGAAAAATAAAATATTCCAGAAGCCCACACCTTAATACAACAATAATATTTCTCTCTGGGCATTTTTCTTATGTACAATTTTATATACTACCCATCAGCACATGCGTACAAAAATGGCCTGTTTTTGCCTTTTTTTCTTTCCTCTAAGCATTAAATCTTAAGCATTTCATTACTCTTGAAAACCAGTATTTTAAGTGGCTGTGTGATGTTCTGTTCTGGTAATGTGGAATAATGGTTACATATTTAGATTGTTTATAGTTTTACTTTTTAAAAAATAAATAACACAAACATATTTATATTTTTCCATGATTTGTTCTTGAGTTTACTTGTTTAAAAAGTAACATTTTTCTGATTAGGAAAGTTGCAGAAATTAATATTTTTTTTAAATGTGGAAAACCTGGGAAAGTATAATGAAGTTAATAAAAATTCCCTGTAATTGTTCTGCCCAGAGAGCATCACTGTTAACCTTTGGGTGTATTTCCTTCATATAGGTATATATTAGAAACAGGGTCATGCTGTACAGAAGTTTTGTAGGTCCCTAGGGTCGGGAAAATAAAATTGGCAGAGGAAATATTATTTCCAGGAGAGATTCAGTGTGTGATATGTGCGAATTTGAAACTGGACGATGTTTTCATTCAGAACGCTCAAGCTGGGACAGACCTGTGTATGGCCCTGAGGCCGAGAGGGCTCCCCCAAGGGAGGGCGGCCCGTGGTGGGGCTGTGTCCAGCCCCCGGGGGCCTTGCCCGGGGCTGGGGTCGACAGCAAGGCCAAGGCAGGCGTGAGCAAACGCACTTTCCTCATTTCTTCTGACAAGCGCCGCTGAGCCCCTGATTTATGGGCACGCTTCACGGGACGCTAGTAAACGTCCCATAGTATATTTTGTAAGAGTAATGAAGTCTCAGTAACCCCAGCCCTCCCCGCAGCCTCGGCTCATAAATTTCGTCCTGCGAGAGGGCTGAGCCTGCCAGGCGCTGGGCGAGGGAGTGGTTGGCGGTGGGTCAGCAGAGGGGGCCCCAGGTCTGCTGCCCCCTTGTCCCCATCTTTGTCAGCAGGAGGTGGAGGGTCTTGCTGGGCCCCCACCCCAGCCCCTGCTAGGCTGCAGGCGGGTCTAGCTCAACTCTGAGCTCTCCAAAGGCCCAAGAAAGATGAAAAGTTGAGTCAGGGAGCTGAAAAAGGAGGGGGAGAAATCCCAAACCATAATTGTGCCTTTCCTTCTGCAGCTCAGATTACTGGCCGGGGGGCTGAGGGGCGGAGGGCTGGTTCTTTTTTGACTACTGTTTCCCTTGAGTTTGAAGATGAACCGTGTATGGGATGAAAGGAGATGGAGGGGCCATGGAGGTGGGCTGAGTTGGGGGAGTGGGGTTGTATGGGGACCACCACCACAGACCGGGAGTCAGAGGCCAGGCTTTTCCTGGGCTCCAGAAGTGCGATGGGGGTGGGGCGGGGCTGGGGTCCTTACATTCCACCCCCAACCGTGAGGACACAGACACTTCAAAGGGCCAGGGCCAGGGAATCTGTTTGCTGCTCCACTGAACAGCTCCCCACACTGAGCCCACCTCTTGTGAGTTTGGTTTAGAGCTCCAAGTTGTCTCTTGCATTTGTTTGGCTGCTTTCTCCAGGTATTGAGGGCACAAAGATGAGTGAGACGCAACCCTTGTCAAAGTCACCGAAGTACAAGCTAATCCTTTATGCCTGTCGTGTGCCAAGCACTGCTTTAAGCGCTTTGCAAGGATTGATTCATTGACTCCTCGCAACGCCCAAAGAAGTAGGCATTTTATACCATCATTTCAGTGTTACCCAGACCCTGAGAGATTAAGCGGTCCACCCAAGATGTCCTGAGTCAATGCTCTCGGGGATCCTGGAGTCTTAGGAACCTGAACTAGGCAGGACCCTCAGACTTGACCACCAAAAGGCAGGTTAAGCTATAAACTAGGAAACTGAAGCTCAGAGAGAAGTAACTTGCCCAAGGCCACACAGCAAGGTAGCAAGGTTGGGCATTAGAGCCCAGTGGCCAGACCCCAAGGCTCTACTGCCCAGCTGCCTGTAAGCCCATCTGGATACCCCTCACCCATACATAGTCTAAGAAGACAGTGAAGTAAGAACAATCTTTTGACATCTGGGAACTTCTTGTTTGTGATGAACTGCACTAGGTTCCACCCTGAAGACCTAGAAGGAAGTGTAAAGAGGGTGGTTTAAGGAAAGGATAGGAACTCCCAACCAGCAAGCTGGGAAACATTCTTGAAACAGCGGGGTGGGGAATGAGTTTTGCAAGTGAAAGAGTCAGATTTTAGTAACTAGAAATTTCCCACGTCTATCATAGGGAGTTTACCAGTTTGCTCACCCAGACTCACAGCCCTGGCGTAAGTACCTGGAACAGCGTGCCCTGTGTGACCCTCTGGGGCCAGCAGGCACTCTGGTGCACAAGTGACCAATGACCTGAGAGCTGGTGTCAGAGCCTGAACTGCTTTGCCTGCAGGATACTTGCTTCTAGGGTTATTCTGGGGCCCCAGTAGAATTCTCAACCCTAAAAGCTATTGCAAGAGCCTGAGACAGACCTCGATGACTCAGAAGTGAACTCACAAATAAAATCTGATTTTGAAAAGAAAATGCCTGGCCTGAATCGACAGTGGTTGCTTTCCAAGTTGGCGAGTGTGGGGGTGCTGGGGCTCTGTTTCCTATTAGGATCGTCCTGTGCTTTCACACTGGAGACGGGCATGGCAACCCACTCTGGTATTTTTGCCTGGAGATTCCTTTGGACAGAGGAGCCTGGTTGGCTACAGTCCATAGGATCGCAGAGTTGGACACGACTGAAGCGACTTAGCAGCATGCACGTGCTCTCACACAGGGAAAACCTGGCTCATTGCAGGCTGGTCCCGCAGCAGCACCAGACGAAGGCCCTCTGTTGGGAGTCGGGGACCTCTGTATCACCACCAGCGGTGGCATGCCCCAGCTCTGCGATTCAGATGCAAGATAAGGGTGAGGAGATATCTCGCAGTCTACAAGGGGAGGGTGGATATTTAAGACCTGAGGCCACCTATCCTCACTGCAACCCTGGACAAGCACATGGGATTATGGCCATTTAAAGATGAAGAGCCCAAGAGCCCATGTAGGGGTTCTGAGACTCGCAGTGCTTGGAAGGTGGGGTGAACGACTCACAGACCGGGAATTGCTGAGTCAGTACAGTAAGTCCCCTCAGATGAGTGAGTTCCATTCTGAGAGCAGGTTCGCAAGTCCAATTTGTAAGTCCACCAAACTTAGCTTGGGTACCCAACGAACACAATTGGCTGTATGGTACTGTACTTTACCAGGTTTATAATACTCTTCACACAAATAATGCATAACAAACATGAAAAATAAAGAAACCATTTTTAATCTTACGGTACAGGACCTTGATGAGTACAGTAGTACACTACAGCAGCTGACGTACAGGGGCTGGCATCGAGCGAACAGGCAGGAAGAGTTACTGACTGGAGGAGGGAGACGCTGGAGCTGAAGGATTGTCAGCAGTCGGAGACGGAGGGCAAGCTGCAGATTCACCCACACCTGACTTTGATGGCTCAGGTTCTGGCTCCTTGCTGGAAGCAGACACACGTGCGTCTCTTTGAAAGCTCTTATCTTGAAGGCTTGTATGTAGGGGGCTTACTGTACAGAAATGCAAAGACGGGGGTGAGCAGCTGTCTCCAGTAGATCCATGTTGGTTTCCTCCTTTGCTCCTCCTCCCTCCTCCCCTCTAGGGCGGGGGGCCCGTGGACGGGCCATGAGATATGGTGACAGAACGCTGGATTGTGAAGGTTTGGGGGACCTGGGTTCTGGTCTCAGCTTCAGCATTAACTGGGTGACAGAGAGCAGCCTGCTTCCCACTCTGGGCCTCATTTCTTCATCTGGAAAGGGAGCGGCCTCGAGAACACCTTTGAGACTCACAGTTAGAAACTCTGGATCTCTTAGGGCCCAGGGTCCTTGTCCGCTGAGCACAGTGCCTCTTAGGTTCGCCTTCAGTGAATATTTGTAGAATTCAGTTGTGCTCCCACCCATCTCGCAGAGATCTTACAAGGATCACATAAAATGAGGAAGATGAAAGTGATTTTCTCACGCAGCTGGAGGGCTATTTGTTACCCTCGCAAGGAGAACGGCAAGGAAAGGAAACCCCAGCTCACCCCTTCTGCATTCTTTTTGGGGACACAAGGGAGTGGGGAGCGTGCCCCCAGCAGAAGCAGACACATTTGTGGGATGTCTCAGTCTTTCAAACTTGCACCCCCTCCTGACACACGTTAAAACAATCTTGTGCCCCCTCTTGATGTTTTTTGAAATTTCAGAATAAATGACATAGGGACTTAAAAAAAAAAAAACCCCAAACCAATGGTAATTTTAGATCATGCTTTTTTCCAGGCTTCTCATGACCCCTTGGGGAGTCTGATGAACACGAAGCAGGCTCTGAAAAATGCTATTTTTCATTCAAGGCAGGTGTGGAAATTGAGTTTTTCGGGCATTGCCAGTGATCCTCCCTGGCCAGCTGTCCTTGGTCATAATATAGAGGGTCTGAGACAAAACTGTGCCGTTCCACATGCATTTCTTGATATTAATAATGAATGTGACTATCATTCTTTATGATTCTGTGCTTTTCCACTAGACCACACTGCTTTTTTTTTTTAAAAAAAAACCTTGTTTTATTTTATTGAAGCAGAGTTGAGGTACAATATCATGTAAATTACAGGTGTACAACACAGTGATTCACAATTTTTTAAGGTTATATTCCATTTATAGTTATTGTAAAATATTGGCTATAGTCCCTGTGTTGTACAAAATGTTCTTGTAGCTCATTCTATACCTAACAGTTTCTACTCTTTAATCTTCTACCCCTGTATGGCCCCTCCTCACTTCCCTCTCCCCACTTCCCTCTCCCCAATGTTTGTTTTTGGTTGCCCCTCACAGCATGTGGGATCTTAGTTCCCTGACCAAGGACCAAACCCATGCCCCCTGCAGTGGAAGCCCAGGGTCGTCGCAATGACTGGATTGTTAGGGAAGTCCCATTCTCTCCTCACTAGGTAACCACTGGTTTGTTCTCTCTATCTGTAGACCACACTGCTTTTAAAAAAAAAAAAAAATTAATTAATTTATTTTAGTTGGAGGCTAATTACTTTACCATATTGTAGTGGTTTTTGCCATACATTGACATGAATCAGCCATGGGTGTACATGTGTTCCTAATTTTGCTTTGATGTCTCAGCAGGAGTGAGTTGCAGGCGCCTTAGGAGGTGTCTCTGCTCATCATTTATTCTGTTCGTTGCCTGGGATTCATCTGCTCTTCTTTTCCCCTCTGTTCACCTATGTGAGCCAGCGCTTCCTGGGTGTCTGTGACATAAGAGCATCTCAGAAACAGCCCGCCCTTCAGGCACTTAGACTTGCTTAGAGGAAACCAGATGGAGACCGATCATAGGTAAATGATTAGGTGTCATTATATGGTTGAGTGCCTTAAAACACAGGCTCTCTGTCCAAGGTAACTATTTTTTCAACTTTCTATTCCATTCTCTAAGGCCAGAACAAATCTGGTTTAATTACCAACATGGGCAATTTGTCTAACCTCTTTGAACATCAGTTGACTTGAAACCAAGATTGGGTGAGATGGTGTTTGAAGCCTCTTCCGGGTCTGGTCTGGGGGTTCTGGAGGGTTCCTGTCTGCACCAGTGGGGCTGAAGTCCTTTGTCTCTGAAGCCTGCTGCTCCCAGCCTGTCTGGTTCCTTCTGATGGCGCCTCCCTTCTTACTACCTGACCCTTTGCTTTTCCAACTTCTTGTCACTTTTTTTCTTCTGTCTTTAGGGAAAAGTGAAAATAGAAGAGCTGGCATTTGGAGGACATTGTGGGTGGCCTGTAAGGGGGATGATGAGGTGGAGGACTCGGGGGGAGGGGCACACCAGTGACTCATGGGTTGCCTGGTGGAGCTGTGTTACATCACCACGGCCCTGCCCACGGCCAAGAGACCTTCGCCATACCTGCCGTGGCCTTGCTGCCAGCTGGCTGGGTCCAGTGACTTGTAGGAGGCCTCCCGAGAGCTCAGGGCGATGTTGGCTGTGAGCAGACGGGGACAGGCTGTAAAGACCCTTCATCTGGCAGATGATGAAGAACTCCTCAGGGGCTGTGGTTCTCACCACCCACAGGCAACCAGCCCAGAAAATGCCCTCCTTTCTCCAGGTCCCCTCCTCCTGGCCCTGCAGACTGAGAACCCCCAACCCTGAGCCTCACAGGGCACGCCCAGGCACACCCTCGGCAGACAGAGTGAGTAGCTGCTGCCTAGCACGGCGCCTGACCGCATGATTGGTAAGTGGCCAGCAAAGGTCTGCTTAATGAATGACTGCTTCAAACCCACACATAATAAGCTAAGATGGTTATAAATGAATAGCAATCGACAAAGCACTTTTTACATGTCATTTCTTATTAAGATATCTTTACTTCTTTCTGTCTAGGGCTCAGTGTTTGAAGACCCAAGGATGATGAGTGCTCTTGAGCTGGGGACAAGAAAGCCTGGAAGAGTCACGTCACCTCCCTGTGCCTCTGTCACCTCACTGCGCAGGCTGCGGAGGAAACCCCTGCAACCTGGCTTCTGTTTCAAGCCTGTTGGCTGAGGGGAAGGGTCTGGGGTGGTCAGCGCAGAGGGCCTCCTGCTGAGATGTCCCACACAACCAGCGACATCCCATTCTCTCTGGGATTCAGGCCCCCCAGCCCTACGGTCCTGGGATCATCCAGGAAAGCTTTTGTTTGCTCTACTACTACTAATCCTGCCGGGGCAACCTAAAGCAATGAGGCCACTCTCCCAAATTCCTCCAAGATGGCAAATTTCATGGTTTTTCTTTAGGATCTCAGCTTAAATGCCTTTTCATCAGGAAGCCTTTAAAAAAAAAAAAAACAACAAAATAAACACCAATAAGTTAATTTGGCTGTATAGGGTCTTAGTTGCAACATGCAGAATCTCTGTTGCAGTGCTTGGACTCTCCATGGGCTTAACTGTTTCATGGAATCTTACTTCCCTGACTAGGGATGGAACCTGTGTCCCCTGCATTGTGGATTCTTAACCACTGAACCACCAGGGAAGTCCCCAAGAAGTCTTTTCTGAAGAGACTGAAAGAGAGAGTCGAACAAACAGACCATTGGCAGGAAGAGAAATCCAGACAGCGAGGCTAACAAGGACTGTCTGGCTGGGGCTGAGTGAGCCAGGAGAAGGAAGAGCTTAGTGAGCAACCACAGACTGGGCCACACTGGGCCTCTGGACCATGGGGAGGACATCAGGTTTTATCCTAAGTGCTGTTAGGATTTGTTGGTGGCTTTTGAGTGAGCAAGTGACATGATCTGGCTGCCATGTGGAGAGAGGTGCCCCCTTCGGCACACATTCCTCACTCCTCAGAGCTGTTTTCTCTGAATCCTATTTCATTGTCTTTGTCTAGCCACTGTATGTTTTCTGCCTTGGACTCTGGGAGATTTCTTCTGCTCATTACTTCCTGCCTAGAAGCAAAGCTTTTGGACAGAATCCTCCCTCCCACTTGCTTAGATCAGCATCATGTGTCCATGTGTTTGTTCCTCGCAGTTCAAATTTGTACTCTGCAGCAGTCGGACTATGTCTTATTCCTTTGTGATACATATACAAATACAGTGTGTGACACATAGTTGATTCTTATTTAACTCATTGTTCAGGATGAACAAGTGAGTTTTAGGTAAAGCAAAAGAAAAAGTCAAGAAGGTCATCCTACTCACAGGATGGATTCCAAGGTCTAACAATACTTTAAGGTGATCTAATTTGGATCATCTGTGCCTAGCTTCCCCTCCACTGGGAAACTGTTCAATTGTTCTTGCAAGTCTATCTGTTGCCTCTAAGAAATCCCATGAGACAGGAAGGACAGACCTGTACCTACTTTGTAGATGAAGACGGAGACCCAGGGAGGTTAAAGGTCAGGGCCACAGCCAGATGGCTAGTGGAACCGGGCTTAGCTCAGTCCAGCCCAGTACAGATTTACTGATGCCTCCCATGGTTCAGGGCCTGAGTTTTCACATAGAGAAGTAAGAGGTCCTTGCCCTCAGGGGCTCACAGTCTTACAGCAGAGACTGATACTTGAATCCAGCATTTGCTCTCAGTGGGGAAATCCCTGACACACTTTTCTGATCCCATGAGCTGCCTCTGACCTGATTCAAGCAGTAAAAACAGTGTCAGGCCAGACCTGCTGCTGCTGCTGCTAAGTCGCTTCAGTCGTGTCCGACTCTGTGCGACCCCATAGACGGCAGCCCACCAGGCTCCCCCGTCCCTGGGATTCTCCAGGCAAGAACACTGGAGTGGGTTGCCATTTCCTTCTCCAATGCATGAAAGTGAAAAGTGAAAGTGAAGTCGCTCAGTCGTGTCCGACTCTTAGCTACCTCATGAACTGCAGCCCACCAGGCTTCTCAGTCCATGGGATTTTCCAGGCAAGAGTACTGGAGTGGGTTGCCATTGCCTTCTACAGCGGACCCCAAACCTGATGGATCTTTGGAAACATCTGGACAGCTTTTAAAAAACACAGATTCTAATTTACAGGTCTAAAATGGAGCCCAGGAAACTGTGCTATTGAAAACCAGATAATAGGGGACTTCCCTAGTGGTCCAGTGGCTAAGACTCTGCGTTCCCAAAGCAGGGACCCCAGGTTTCCATCCCTGGTCAGGGAAGTAGATCCTGGATGCCGCAACTAAAGATCCTGCGTGGCTCGAAAGACCTGGCACAGCCAAATAAATAAACGTTAGTGCCATTCAGTCTCTCAGTTGTGTCGGACTCTTTGGGACCCCACGAACTGCAGCATGCCAGGCTTCCCTGCTCTTCACTATTTTGGGGAGTTTGCTCAAACGCATGTCCATTGAGTCAGTGGAAAAAAGAGAAAACAAGTCCTACTGATGGGCAGGCAGGTTTGAGGCCCTGTGGTGTAGTGGGTTTGGTTTCAGGACAACAATCATCAACACCCCCAGGTGTTCCGAGGGGGAAAAAGGCACATTTCCCATGGCCTCAGCTTGCTAAACCTCCCTGGGGACTTCTCTTCCCCGGACCGCCCCAGCTGTGGGATGGGCCTGCCGGCTCCCTCAGATGTCCCCTCCTCTGCTCTCTTGGGCCCCACTTACATGCTTTCCTCATATTACTGGTCACACCCACCAGTCTTAGGCTTCTCCCCCAGGTTTCAAGCAATGAAGTGCTTTTGGGGAGCCATTCCAAGGGTAGAGTCATGCCCCTTCTTGGGTGACAGCAGGTTCTAATCATTTCCTCCTCTGAATGTCCACCACCCCTCTGTCTGGGGTTTCAAGAGGCTTCGGCTGTTAGGATGTTTGTGGACACGTCTGCTCTCCCGTGGAGCCAGTAAACGCCTGGAAGGCACATCAGTTGGAGGTTTAGGTTTGGACCCTTTACCTCCTTCAAGTCTTGGTTCCAGTGTTACCTTCCCAGAGAGGCTTTCCCTGACCACCTGTTTAAACCTCACCCCTGCCTCCTACACACTCCATCCCCCTGACTCTGCCCAAATTCCCCCATGGCACCTACCACCACCTATGTCACTACATCACTTGTTTATTCTGTTCCTCCTCTCTTTCCTGACAATCGGGGATAAGCTCCCAGGAGGCTTCCTAGCTCCTCTGTCTGTGGGTGTAAACTTAGCACCGGCACGGTACCTCACCCCAAGTAGGTGCTGCAGGAAGATGTGTTGGATGAATGGATCCTGAGTAGTCCCTAGCATGTGCTCTCTAAATGCTGTGTGGTTGGTTGGTTGGCTGATAAAGCCAGCCAAGTTAATAGAACAAATCCATCTCCTCTTCTGGAAGAGGCCCTGGACAGACAGCCGAGGCTGGCAGACACTCATTTCTCAAGGCTGATAGAAGGAGCCTTGTTGAGATCGTCACAGCCTTCCCAACTGGACTGAAAAATGCCTTTGGAATCAGACGCTGGGGAGCAAGACTCCAGCTCCAAGACTTCCCAAGGAGCTGGAGTCAGGGCTGGCTCCCCAGCCCGTTCATCAGCCTCGGCGCACAGAGGAGAGGCCTTCGGCTGCCAAAGACTTTGTTTTATTGTCACTGCAGTTGGCTCCTGTCTGCGTGGGAGCTGCCAGGGCAGCAGCCATGAAGCCCAGGACGCCGGGCTGGGGTAATAATAGCAATTCCATAATTCTTGCTCGCTCCGCAGCTGAAAGGAGGGATGGCTGGAAGTGGCTGGGAAAACAGGAGCCCAGCAGCAGCAGCAGGAAGGGGAGCTGGTACAGGCTGTTCCTCTCCCTTGCAGACCTGGCCTTGGGACGTGGCTCATGGACCTGCTTCCAGCTCACTCTCAGTTCAGTTTTTCCAAAGCTTGTCACAGAAAGAGGGCTGGGATGTTATTTTTAAGTCTTGGGGACAGTGGTGGGCTCTCAGGTAGGAAATTCTGATATCATCTTGCAGACCCCGCCAGAGACAGCCTGCATCCCAGGCAAGAGGGTTTGCTGCTGAGGATGCATCTGAAACCCTACTTCTCTTATATGTCCCTTTTGGCCATTGCGCTGAGAAATTCCCCCATTACATTTCTTGCCACCCCTGGGCTCTGAAGCTCCCACATGTGTCTGAGATACCCCTGGGGTCTAGCTTTGGAGTTGGCAGGCCTATTACACCTCCTGGCTATCTGGGAGTTGCTGAGCTGTTACTCTAGCTCCTGGTTTAGGAAGAGGAAGTAACCGATATCCTAAAACCTGTCTTGTCAAAAAGCCTCCCTGAGGCACCTGCGGGTAAAGCCAGAATTGAGAGCCCAGAAGATTTTCCAGCTAAAGGGTCCATCCCAGGTGCTGGACAGGAAGGTGAAGATGAGTGAAAACAGGTCTGCAGAGAAGGAAGCAGGTGGCTCGAGTGACTATGTCACTGCAGCCCTGCAAGCCCACATCTAAGGTGGGATACCATTCCAGGTCACTTCCTCAGCTTCTATGGGACACAGAGACTGTCCTCCTATGCGAAGGGGGCAGATTTTTGTGACAAACAGGTTTTTAATAGTTTATCACACAAGTACGCACCCCTCACACTGTAGCTTAATTTTTCCTATGCCTTTGATACATCTTTTAGCTTCTCTTTTAATTTAAGCATTCCTCCCTGATGCCCTCTTTTCCCTTGTCATGTATTTGTTGAAGAACCACGGTCATTTGCCCTGTAGGGCTTCCCACAGCCTGGATCTTGTTTTTAGTATTAACTTTTATTAGAATATAGTTGATTTATAATGTTGTGTTAGTCTCTGCTGTACAGCAAAGTGAACCAGTTGTATATGTATATGCACATATACACATATATCCACTCTTTTTAAAAGTCTTTTCCCATATAGATCATTACAGACTATTGGGTAGAGTTTTCTGTGCTATGCAGTAGGTTCTTATTAGTTATCTGTTTTATATATGGTAGTGTGTTTCTGCTAATCCCAATCACCCAATTAATCCCTCCCCTCCCCCTTTGGCATCATCAATTTATTGTCTACATCCATGACTCTATTTCTGTTTTGTAAATTAGTTCATTTGTACGATTCTTTAGATTCCACATATAAATGATACCATATTGTATTTGTCTTTCTCTGTCTGACTTCACTCAATATGACAATCTCTAGGTCCACCCATGTTGCTGCAAATGGCATTATTTTGTTCTTTTTATGTCTGAATCTTCTTGATTGCATCCTCATGGTGTCATTTAGCCTGTCCCTCCACCCTGTCTATTTCTGCCAAATTAGTAATTGGACCTAGAGGTTTGATCACATTCAGTTTTGATTTTTCTCCCTAGAGGAGAGGTGGCTGTATACTCTTTCATCAGAAGCCTCACCATATCTGGTTGTCTCTTTTTTGTGATGTTAGTAGCTATGGATCCTCAATGCCTAGATTGATTTATCTATTCATGCTTTGTTCTGATGTCTCCAGGCTCTGCTCCATGGCCTTGCATCTGGTTCTGTCTGTATGCTCAGCTCTCTGGAGTGACATGACTTTTCCTGATCTCCCTAAGCAACACCCTCTCAGCCTACATGTCCAATCTCAGTCTCCTGTTCAGGAGACTGAGTTCAGGTCAGAAAAAGTTTGAGAAGTGAAACTTCCTTAAGGGAGAAGGAAGGAAGGCAACTCTATGAGGAGAAGATGCTGCTTAGACTAGCAGACATCCTCTCGTCACCACTTAGAGGGAATCTGAGGTCAAGCTCTTAGAATCTTTTCTTGACTTTTGACCATGTTTGGGTATTTGCAGAATTCTTGCCTGAGACTTGAACTCTTATGGAAAGGAAGGCTCTTGTCCAAACTCATCTCACTAGCTTGCAGATTTGCCTATGAGTCCCCTCTGCATGGATCTGGTCATACCTAATAAAGGCAGATGGTCAGGGAGACCATCCTGAGCTTAGAGGAAGGAACACTCTAGGACAGCTGGGATGCTGCATAAAGATGCTGGGATGCTGCATAAAGATGCTATTGTGGGATGCTGCATAAAGATGTTGTTATTGTGGCCGCTAAATTCTGCATCTTCATAGTTGCTAACAGAGACTACCGTGTGTTCAGCAAAACATTTCCTTTGTCTCCTGGCCACAGGAGGCCTTGTTTTTCCAGCCTCTTTTGAGTTAAGTGTGTCCCTGTGACTGAGTTCTGGCCAATGGAATATGGCTAAATCGTATAGCTCAGGTCTGGCCCCTAAATGTCACTGTGATTCCATAACCTCCCTTTCTTATCTGCTTGCTGGCTGGAAAGTGCCCAGCAGAGGACTTAGAGTCCTAAGAGTATGGCAGAGACACAAGGTGGCAGGACCTTGGGGTACTGGATGGCTGTGTAGAAGGCTGCCCACTGGCTAGGAACGTTTGCACTGGACTTTGCGGGAGAGAGAAATGACCTTTTATCTACTTATATTTATTTATTTGCTGCATCAGGCCTTAGTTCTGGCACATGGAATTGTCATTGCAGCATGTGGGATCTTTTTTACTTGTAGTGTGTGGGATCTAGTTCTTCAACCAGGGATCGAACCCGTGCCTCCTGCATTGGGAGTGCGGAGTCTTAGCCATTGCACCACCAGGGAAGTTTCTGAAATGACCTTTTATTGAGTTAAGCAATCTTAATTTGGGGGATCATTTGTTACAGCAACTAGTGTTATTTACCCCGACTTATATAAACCCTTCAGGGAGTGAGGAATTGGCTCATGATGAAAGTGGAAGAAAAGAAAGAAAACCCTACAGAAGTTCTTCAAGGGAGAATGATTGGAGCTTGACCGCTTCTAAGTGAGTCCCGTGTAGTATGAAGTCTTCCTCATATGGTACTACCCCTGCCCCAAAGGAATCACTTCTGAAAGCCATGGATCTCTGAGTTATCTGAGCACCTCTCATTTGTGAGGTGCTCTTTTGAGAGAAGAGGTAATGAATCACTAACTGGATAATGTCAGGGCTCCTTCTGAGGCTGAAGAGATGTTTATAAAGAGGGCAGAGTAATAGAATCACAGCTTCTCTATCCTGGGAGTGACTAGGAAATGGGGACCCTAAGTCACTGATGGGACAGAATTTGGCACAGATAATGGGCAGGAAGTTATTAAGAGCTGTGACAAAGATGGAAATAACGCTAAGATTTGAGAAGGACCTGATAGAATGTATCACAGGGTCTTCTCTGATGGTCCAGTGGTTAAGACTCCATGCTTCCAGTGCAGGTGACCTGGGTTTGATCCCTAGTCAGAGAACTAGATCTCACATGCTGCAACTAAAAAGATCCCACATGCTGTGCCCAAGAACCTGGCGTAATCAAATAAATTTTAAAAAGAGAGAAATCATTACAGATCTGAAATCCCAGTCTCACTATCTGACTCTGTATGTTCATTCATCTGTGCCTTGGGCTGAGAACACTCGATCCCACACAAGAGGTGACCAGAAGATGTCTGCTACTCTGGGTACCATCTTCTCATGGAGTTGTCTTTCTTCCTACTTCCTTGGGAGAGCTTCATTTCTCAGACTTTTACTAAGACCCTCTCACCTTTCCAATGATATTTCAGCCTTGGGAGGACAGATGGATACTCTGGCCTTGGCCTTATTTAATCATCTTTACCCTTCAGACTTTCAACCATTTGATGATTTACATTCAGGAGAGACCAGCATTTTAGGTTACTGCTTTGGATAGTTCCTGCTGCTTTTTGTTATACACACATACACGCACACACACACAGAGGTGTTCATCCTCTAAAATATTTCGATATAGTAGTTAAGAGAGAGTCCTCTGGGATGCAATAACCATTCAATGGAAGAAGAAATAGTGTTTTCAACAAATGATGCTGGGACAACTGGATACTTACATGCAAAAGAATAAATTTGGATCTCTAGCTCACACCATATCAAGACCTAAATACATACAAAACCTAAAACTTTTAAACTCTTCAAACAAAACCAAAAGGCAAATCTTTATGTGCTTGGGTTGGGCAAGGCCTTCTTAGATACTATATCAAATGCACAAGCAACAAAAGAAAATAATAGATAAATTGGACTTTCTGAAATCTAAAGCTTTTGTGCTTCAAAGCACAGCATCAAGAAAGTAAAGAGAAAACCTACAGAAGAGAAAATATTTTCAAATCATTTATCTGATAAGGGACTTGTATCCACAGAATGTATAAAGAACTCTTACAGCTCAACCCATTTTTTAAATGAGCAAAGCATTTGAATAGACATTTCCCCAAGGAAAAAATATATATACATGATCAATAAGCACATGAAAAGATGCTCAACATCATTAGTCTTTAGGGAAATGCAAACCAAAACCATAGTAAGATGCCATTTCACATCTGCTACGATGGCTATAATCAAAACAGTGGAAAATAATAAGTGTTAGTGAGGATACGTAGAAATTGTAATCATCATACATAGTTAGCAAAAATTTTAAATGGTTAAAAACTGTAAAATGGTACAGATACTTTGGAATTTGCAGTTCCTAAAAACAAACAAACAAACAAACAAACAAAAACAAACCACCAGCACAGTTAACACATGACCCTATGGTTCCATTCCTAGGTATACCCAAGAGGAAAGAAAGTGGATGTCCACACAAAAACCTGTACACAAATGTCGATAGCAATATCATCTGTATCAGCCTCCAAATGGAAACCCAAAGTCCATCAACTGGTCAACGGATAAGCAAAAGCGGTATATCTATACAATGGAACATTACTTGGTCACGAAAAAGGAGTGGGGGTACTGATACATGCTAAAACATGGATGAATTCTGAAAACATGCTAAGAGAAAAAAGCCAGTCATAAAAGGTGATATTTCATGATTTCATTTATATAAAATGTACAGAACAGGTAAATCCATTGAGACATAGTATAGATTAATAGAGCCCAAGGGGCTAGGAAATGGAAGAAATTAGGAGCCATCTGCTAATGAATACAGGGTTTCTTTGGGGGTGACAAAAATGTTCTGGAATTAGATAGTGATGATAGTCACACAACTGTGTAAATGTACCTGAAAAACACTGAATTATACACTATAAGAGGGTTAGTTGTACAGCATATGAATTGCATTTCTTTAAAGCTATTTGGAAAAGAGAGAGGGGAAAAGTCTTTGGAGCCAGACTGCTTGAGTTCAAACCCTCGTTCCTCTGATCACTCCCTGATGAATGATCATTTATCCCCACTGTGCCTCACTTTCCTCCTGTGTAAAATGAAAATAATAGCAATACCAGCCTCATAGCATTGTGAGGGTTACATGAATTAATGGAACAACTCCTGGCACAGAGCAAGCACTCCATAAAGTGTTAATTGCTATTATTATTATTGCTATTTTATTATTATTATTTTTGGGCTATACCATGCAGCATCCGGGATCTTAGTTCCTCGACCAGGGATTGAATCTGTGCCCCCTGCCATGGAAGTGCAGAGTCTTAACCACAGGGCAGCCAAGGAAGTCAATGTTGTTTTTATTATTAATGACCTATGCCCTTATGTACAATGATGCTGGTCATCTGTACATAAATCAAGAGCCAAAGAAGACTTGTGAGCAGGGAAGGCTTGGTTCAGAGAGATGTCCACAAGCAGAACCAAGGCTTGGAGATCTGAGTAGCTCCCATGTTGAAAGAACCACTCATGAAACTCGTAGAGCACTTAGCACATCCAAATACACATAAATACAGAGTCTGGCTCCAGATTTTTGGCTGGAGTCCATTGAGAGTTATGAATCCCTCTTTGAACAATGGCAGCTATTATTAAAATCTAGAGGCTTTGAATTGGATGCTTTCTCCAGCCCAGACACTGATTCAGAGCTGCAGCATTCTAAATGGCGAGGCTAGAAATTGATGCTGCTTTTGAGCTGATTTATGGAGAGGTTTCTTGATCTGGGTCAAGTTCCTGCAACATTTGGAAAGTGACGACTATAGCATCATTATTTCCCCCAAATGACCAAAATTACAGCCGGTAACTTGAGGCCAGTAAATTTCCCTGCAGCAGATGTTAAACTCTTTTAAAAAGATGATTAACAATGGGAGACTTGGGCTGTATGGCAGAGCAACCAATGGGGTGGTGTGGCTGAAGTCGACGTGGTGGGTAAGAGGCACATCCAGACCCCCGTGGCGTGGTGGGGAGCCCAGGCTGGAGGCTGTAAGAGCCCACAGGTCGTGATGTAAATCAAGCCTGTGGTCCTGGGTGGCTGGACATGTGGTGCTGTGACAAGAGACCTAGGCTGGCTGTTGGGAGACCTCGGGCTCGAGGCTTCCTTCTGCCAGCAGTGTGACTCAGGGCTAACTATTTCCCTTCTCTGGGATAGAGTTTCCCCTTGCTTTAAAATGAGAAGGGACCACATTCAGTGATCTCTAAGGTATTTCGTGAGTTTTAGACTGATTTGTTTGATTACTTAAGAAGAAAGCAAATAAATCATTTGTTAGCTGCCTAAGAATCTGTGCTTTTTTTAGACGAAGTGACTGCAAAAGAACCAAATGAGTTAGTTGTACAATTATGATGATGCTTGTTTCACATCACCACTGCCAGAAAGTATGGGAGTGAAAGTATGAGTGTACTCATATGTATACTCAGGAAGTATGAGTATACTCACTCGTACCACCAGTGAGTATGCCAGAAAGCATAGGGACGGGTTCCCCTGGTGGTCCCATAGTTAAGAATCTGCCTGCCAATGCAGGGGACACGGGTTCGATCCCTGGTCCGGGAAGATCCACATAATATGGAGCAGCTAAGCCCATGTACCACAACTACAGAAGTCCCTGCACGGAGAGCTCCACAACAAGAGAAGCCCACTTACTGCAACTAGAGAAAGCCCCTGCTCACTGCAATGAGAGAAAGCCTGTCTGCAGCAATGAAGACCCAGCACAGCCCCCCAAAAATAAATTTTTAAAAAAGGCATAAGGATGGATCCAAAGAGATTACCCTGGGATACCCAAACCAGATTTCTGGGTTCAGACACAAATGTTTGCTGCCTGAGGACAAGGCTCCATCCAAGTTTCCTTGAGAAATGTTATGTAGCTTTTACTCATCTTGCCAGTAGATAAGTTCTCTACCTGTTCATCTCTCCTCCCCTTTCCTGAAGGTTCGTCATCTACCCAGGAGATTTGTGAATCAACTACTTGATATGTATACCCATGCATATACACATTTGTTGGGGAGAGTTGAGTGGTTTTCTAATGAAATTCTCCAATGAGGGCATCTTGAGACCCCCTTCTTCAGCATTTCAAGCTCTCTAACCATGCTCCCAGCTTGAGTCCACCGGGGAATGAAAAGGAATTAACCCAATGGATAGGATCATTGAGACCCTTTAGAAAAGTTCCAGAGGGTCTTTGCTTTTTTATTCCTTTGTCTCTTCCCCCAGCACTAAGGGGGAAATGGCCCAGATCCTATACCTCATAGCATTTCAGCTACAGGGCTCTGGGGAGTAGATATGAGTTGGTCCAAACTCCTTCTACTTAAGCGTTAAGGAAAGGGCTTTGTTTGACTGAAGCTTCTGAAAAGCAAAAACACTTTTTTTTTTTTTTTCAATCTTAGGACGGAAAATCCCAACAGAATTTATCAGCCCTGTCCCTGTCTCATAAGATGACTTCTATAGAGAAGCAGCTTCAGAAGCAGCAAGGTCTTAGGCAGAAATCAGGTAGAATGCCACTGTCTCTTATCAGTTAATCGTTAGTCACTAGACGCAAGGAGTTCACTTTTTCTGTGGATCCTTGCTGCCTCCAAAGGGCTACATCTGCAGTTGCTTTAGCTTTGCCCTGGGTTTGCTTTCGCGTCTGACTTGAGTGACTCTGGGGGTGTGAAATAAAGAGAGAGAGGGCGGAGCTCCGCTGAATCCTGATTGGCTGAAACCTGGCTGCGCTTTGACGGGCAAATGTCCATCAGCCTCACACATTCAAGGCAGCTCATTGTGGGGTGACAGCTCCAGAAGGGGAATAAAGCTGTGCTTAATTTATCCTTTGCCTAGCGTAAAGAAGCTCTTAAAACTGTTCTAAGCACAGAGCCAAAAATGTCTGGTTCAATAGATTCTGCACTTGTTCATTCCGTAAAACACAATGTCTCTTCTTAAAAGAAGACAAAAATATAAAGGATACCTAGATCGTGTAGTCCGTGCAAACTGCCCTTTGTGAATGGCGTGGAGGATGATTCCCGCGAAGGGTGGACACTCCCCATTCCTGTGCTGGTAGAGCTGGGACCGGGTTTACTGAGGCCTGAGGTCTGCAGTTGCCTTGCACACCTTACAAAGGGTATAGCCTCTGATAGTGAATACAGCTGAGTCTTTATTGAATGACTGAGTTACTTAGAGATAGAATTATGAACATAAATAATCCCTTAAAGGAATTCTTGAATTTGGGATGGAGGTGAACTGACCCCAGGGTTTATTCTGGAAGCTGAGCTTTTAAAGAAAATGCAGACCATTTCTCTGGAGAGTGGAGATGTCTATCATCTTGATTTCTGGCTACTTGAGGGTTTTATTACATTGAAGAGTGGGAATGGGTGGGAATGGGTGGTTGTAGAACTAGAAACACAGGCAAAAGTCAGGTGTAGACATAACTAAGAGTAGCCTTGAAGATGTATGATAGGGGATTTCTCTTGAGCTCCAGTGGTTAAGACTTTGCCTTCGAATGCAGGGAACTAAGATCTCACATGCCCTGTGGCCCAAAACCCAAAACATAAAGCAGAAACAATATTGTAACAAATTCAATAAAGACTTAAAAATAAATGAGGAGAGTGTTAGAATTATAGATCAGTTTGCAGGGTAGGCTTACCATAATAACATAAACAATAAAACAAACAAAAAAAGATGTATGATAAACGCAGCCTCCTCTGGCATGGCCCTCTCCCTGCCACCCCATCCTTGGTTGCACTGGGGGGATGTAACATTCAGAAGAATTTACCAGCTGAATATACCACAGCGCCTACCCGAACCCCAAATACAGAAGAGAACTTCCTTCAGAGAAACTAAATAGGAAAGTATCTCATATCCCATTAGGGTCCTATGTCTCTCAGACAGTTTCTGCATCTTGTTTTTTCTTTCCTTCTGGAACTCTGATTAGAAATGTTAGTCCTCTTTATTCTTTTGTTGTTGTTGCCCTGTGAGGCATGTGGGATCCTAGTTCCCTGACCAGGGATGGAACCACGTCCCTGTGTATTGGAAGCATGGAGTCTTCCAATACAGGGACCGCTAGGAAAGTCCCAGCCCTCTTCATTCTATCCTCCATGTCTCTTAATGTGCCCAAAGGTGATCCTCTGCTCTAGACTCCTACGCAACTTCTACTTTATGCTATGAAGTGGGGTACAGACATCATTTCTTCTGCCATTGCACGTTTTAGTCTTGACTCCCTAACTTGACTGCAAGTCCCTTGAGGACAGAAAACCCGTCTTATGTGCCATTTGTATTCCCATGGCGTTTGGCTCAGTGCTTGATACAGTAAGTGCTCAATAAATGCCTTGTTGATACAGGCCCATTTGTTCATGCTCCCCAGTTGTCCCTAGCCTGAGCTGACACATGTGACCTCATGGGATCCAGATGGGAGCACTGGACCAGGGCACACCCATCCTTTCTCCATCAGCCCTTGGAGGGTACAGTACTCTGCTCCACTGGCCTCAACTGACTTCTTCTTTTTTTTTTTTTTAAATATTTATTTGGCTGCATTGGGTCTCAGTTGTGACACACAGGATATTCGATCTTTGTTGCAGCACATGGGGTGTTTGGTTGTGGCATGTGAACTCCTAGTTGCAGCATGAGAGTTCTAGTGTTCCTGACCAGGAATCGAACCTGGGCCACCTGCATTGGGAACATGGAGCCAGCCACTGGACCACCGGGGAAGTCCCAGCTGACTTCTTTTGGCTTGCACCTTTACCTGCACAATCTTTCCAGCCCAGGGAACTTACCTCTGTCATGGGAACTCAACCTCTTGTCTCCTCAAGCCAGCTCTGTTTGGCTACCACCCAGAGTCTTAGAAATACGATACCCAGGGCACACCTTAAAACTGTGAACAGCTGAGAGCTACTTCTGAACATCAAGTTAGAGTTTGACATGTGAGTCTACTGGCTGTGAGACCCTGGGCTCAGAGCCTTAGTTTCCTTATCTGTAAAACACGAATGATGTGGCGAAAAGTAATAGAGGTAATGAAGGTGAAAGTCCTTGTCAAATGTTGGGTACAATTATTGTCTGCAAAGCAACATTAAGTGATGGCTGTAACCATTAGACACAGGAAACAGAAACTAGTCTGTACCGCAGCTTTGGAAAAATAGAGTTAAACTGTATTGTTCAGTCTGTCTTTTAAGATTAGATAGAGTTTAAAAAACTCTATCAATCTGACTTTGATCAAAAAGTGCTGAAAGGAGAAAAACCAGATTTTTTTCTGAGCTGCAAAATAAAAATTTTTTAAAAGAGAATTGAGTGGTCTATTTAAAACTGAGCACCTTGAACCTATTTGAAGCCCCATGTTCCCTTTAAATCACGTTGCTCCCGAGTTAATAGGTAAGATTACAGTCAGGAAGAATAGAGTAACAGGAAATAAGGGAGAGGATTTAAAACATAAAAAGTGTCAGGCTTCAGAACTTCAAGAATGCTGAATTCCATCTCAGGTCCCAGCATCCTGCCCACTAAGCCTTTGGTGAGGCCACTGCCTTTTCGAGGATCATCTTCTCTCACAGGCTTGAAATCAAAGCCACATGCAGACCTTGCTGCTCCACCTCGTGCCCTCCTCCAGCTCTGCAAGCCAGTTCCCACTCTCCTTGGGGGCAGGGCACCTGAATCTCAAAGCTTTTGTAAGAAACAAGTTCATCCTTGGACACTTAGACACTCTTATGGGAGCAGAGATAGAAAGAGTGACGTCATTACAATGGATGCTCTTTGCCTTTTTTTTTTTTTAATGAGTCTTTGTTACAGACTTAGGCTCATTTTTTCCCAACCACCTAGTGCTCTGGGAGGTGAATAGGAAAGATTAAATTTCCATTTTACAGATGAGGACACAGAGACTTGCTGAGTCCCAGTGCTGGTAAGTAACTGATGTGGCATGATAGCTCAGGTTTCTGTCTCTTACTCTCCTGGGATTATTCGGAGTTGCAGCACCACCACCCGTGAAAAAATGACCCTAAGAGCATTAAAAATGCCCGCAAGAGGAGCAGCTGCAAATCCCATTTCATTGACAGGAACACTGAGGCCCAGGACTTCCTTGGTGGTCCAGTGGTTAAGACTCTGCTCTTCCAAAGCAGGGGGCCTGGGTTCGATCCCTGGGCAGGGGACTAGAATCCATAGGCTGCAGCTAAGAGTTTGCAGGCCCACAACTAGGACCTGGTGCAGCAAAATAGGTAAATAAATAAATATTTTTAAAAATGTCTGTAAGAGAACCACATGTATATTCCATTTCACTGATAGGAACTGAGGCCTAAGTACTTACTCACGGACCCACCCACAGAGCGTCGTTTTCAAATCTGGATTTTGTGACTTTTTTTCCACCCTCGAAATGGATTTAATGTTTTGGATACCAATTCTTCTAAAAAGTAGAAACCCATGCTTGATATTTCTGTTAACTAGAAGAGTTAATTAGCAATTGAAATTGTAGCTTTCAGTCACCGAGTTCTCCCCATTCTACAAAGCCCTTTCGATTCTTTTGTCCTATTTGGTCCAGACACCCCAGTGCCCATGATGTCAACTCACCAGGATGTCACCCATCTTCATGGAAACTGGTGATCTATGGTGTTTTCTACAAATGCTCACATTTCACAGATTGAGTGGCTGGAAATAACAGAAATTTATTCTTTCACAGTTCTGGATACCAGAAGTCAGAACTCGTGCTGGTTGGGCACTCTCCTCCTCCCCTGAAAGCTCTAATAGGAGAGTCCTTCCTGGCTTCTTCCAGCTTCTGGTGGCTCCAGACACTCTGGCTCATGGCTGTATCACTCCAGCCTCTGTCTCTGTCTTCCCATGGTCCCTTCTCTGTATGTCTCTTAAGGATGCTTGTCATTGGCTTTAGGGTCCACTCTGATAATGCAGGATGGTCTCGAGATCCTTAACTTAATTTCATCTGCAAAGGCCCATTTTCTATACAAATCCACGTTCACAGATTCTGCGGATTAGCACGTAGGTACATCTTTTGGGAACCACCATTCAAACCCTTGCAGTGGTTTGTATGTGTTACACCATCCAATCCTCAAAGGGTGGTTACCCTGTGGGATAAGTAATAGCAGTGTCCTGGTTTTACAGACGAGGAAGCAGGCTGAGAAAGGTCTGTAAATGTCAGAGTTCTATGGCCAGTCAGATGCAGGGCTGGCATATGAAACCCAGCAGATGACCCAGGCTCTGCCTGCTACTCAGCACATTGCAATTAAAAAAAAAAATTATTTTCAGTTGGAGAATAATTGCTTTTCAATATTGTGTTGGTTTCTGCCTCACACCAACATGAATCAGCCATAGGTACATATGTGTCCCCTCCCTTGTGAACCTCCCTTCCACCTCCCACCCCCTCTAGGTTGTTATAGAGCACTGACCACCATGCGATTCTGCCTCTTTGTGATGTCTGCCAGAAAATCACTCCTGATAAAGAAACCAGGAATTTGGAAACTGTCCTTGGCAGGTCGTGGTGGTGGTTGTTCTAGAAAGGAGAGACAATTTGGCCACAGAGGCAGGGCTCTGACAAAAGGGAGGACCAGGCCTTGGGGGGGATGATGCTTGTTCTGACTGTGTAAGTGTGAGTGTGTGTGTGTGTGTGTGTGTGTCGGTGGCTGGCTGGGCACACACTGCCCTCTGAAGCAGTGAGGTCTCACCCTGGCTTTGTGTGGGTTCCTGGCTTGATCTCCTCCCTGCCATCTGCCACAAGAGCAGGTGTGGATCTGTGGTGCCCTGAGGAAGGGAGGGGGAGCCACGGGGGTCACATAGGAGCACAGAAGAAGGACAGCAGCCAGGATGGGTGTCCTGGGGACAGGACACTTCCCAGGAGTCTCTGGATCCTGGGGGCAAAGCCACCCGCCACCCTCCCACGCTCACACGGGATGAGACCGGAGCCCTCTGTGCGGCCTTTAGGGGAAGGCCCGGTGGTTCAGGCCCCAGGAGGTTGGAGAAGGTCACCTGGGATGTGGAGGGGCCCCTCTCCTGCATGGCTGACTGAGGGGACCACCCTCCTGGGAGTGTGGGGAGGACGTGCCCACAGGAGAGGAAGCAGCCCTCGCAGCTGGCCGTCCTGGGGCCACCGGCAGCTGCAGGGAGCCCGGGAGGATGCCCTTCTCTGCCCTTCTCTTTCCTTGCCCCCTGGGCTATTCTGGGAAGGAGAGGATGTGAGGACTGGAGCTGGGCGGGGAGAGAACTGGCTTTGGTTTTCTCGGCTTCGTCTCCCTGATGCGTTGTCCTCCTATTTTTCACCCTCACTACCACGTTGGCCTCCAAATGGGAAAGTGACCTTCCCAGAGAAAGGTGAGGACGCCCCAGAGAAAGCCTCTCAGGCCCCTGAACCTCTCCTGGCTCCTCTGGCTGGGTTCTCACTAAAGGCTGCAGGAGGTCACCTACAACGGGAGTTTTGTGAAAAAGAGAATAAGTTTTGTGACAGCCCCTCGTAGACCCCATGGTCCTGTGCACATGCCAAATGTTGAGGTGTCTCTAATAGCTGGCCACCTGGTGCAGTTACCCTGGGAGCCGGGCTCAGTGGTAGCAGGGGAAGTCAGGGGCAAAGGTCAAAGAGACCCAGTGGCTCCATCTCACTCTGGTCTCCACAACGTTGTCCCTGCGGACCTGGATCCTGGTGCCACTTGTCTGGCCATGTGGCTTTCCTCTCTGGTGGTGCCTTATCCCAGATAGAGCAAGCTAAGGGGCTCACCTGGCCCCATGTAAAGGTGGGAATCTTGACTGCTGCCCCCTCCCTGCTCACCCCAGCAAGGCTGCCTGGCTCCTGTGTGGGAGGTGGGTGGAGGAAAAGCAGCTGATGAGTTAACATCCTGAGAATTGGCAAATAGGGCAGAGATGAGATGGTTTCTCCAAAGGCTATAGCAATTCTGGAGAGCACATAGTCCAGGTGGGCTAACTGTGAGATGGACAAAGGCTGGCTGACTGGACTGGAATGTTCCTAGGGAGAAATAAGCCTTTTTTGTGCTAAGTCATTGAGACTTGGAGGTCTACTTGGCTGCTAGCATTTAATGCCTTGATGAGTATAATCATTTACATCAAAATAGCCCTTTCAGTTACATAATATCACTTGCTTTTCAGAAAAACCCTAGGAAGTTTAGTTTCCATTCTTCCCATTTTACAGATAAGCAAACTGTAACAGAGACCTGCCCAAGGTAATAGAAAATTAGCAGACAGGACTGTTGAAAGTTAAGGGAACACGTGGAGGGGGTGATGAAATTACCCGCTTCTTAGAGATCTAGGTAGGGGACCAGGTTGATGGTGGGGTAGAAGAAAGGAAAGAAGGGGGAGTTTCAAGGAGAATTTTGGCTTCTTCTTCTGTAGCCTTAGCCTCATGGCCAACTTGGGACCCTTGGAAGGCAAGGGTGAGCCTTGGGAAAGACCAGGGAGGTGGGACCATAAAAGTGAGTCTCTGGGAAGGCATACGCCTGGTTCTCCCGATAGGAAGATGAGTGGCAATAAAACCACTGAGACTTTGCACAAAACGAAACGTGGCGGAACGAAGTGTGCAATGGACGCACTACCCTGATGGTGCTCCCAGTTCTAACCGGGCTGCCATTGCTCAACCTGATTTGGGGCCCTCTTTGGGGTGTGCCTGTTTGCAGCCACATCCTTTATAGCGAAGCCACGTAAGTGCTGGTTCTGTTTTTCTCTTTCTGTACTGTTTTAAATTTATTTTTAAAATAGATTACATATATAAGGGTCAAACAGATGGCTCAGTGGTAAAGAATCTGCCTGTGCAATGCAGGAGATACAGGAAGATGCTGGTTCAATCCCTGGGTGGGGAAGATCCCCTGGAAAAGGAAATGGCAACCCACTCCAGCATTCTTGCCTGGGAAATCCCATGCACAGAGAAGCCTGCTGGGCTTCAGTCCATGGGGTCACAAAGAGTTGCACATGACTGAGTGACAAAACAACTAGAAAAGGTTTAAACATTAAGAAGTATTTAAAGGTGGAGAATAAAAAGACACCTTCCACCCATGACCCCACCCTTCCATCTGACAGGTCACACTGTTTTCAGTCCATTATTCCCACTTAGATCTTATTTTGGAAACTTGCGGGATAATTTAAATACGTATTATTTTTACCCTTGCTTTTCTTGTGAATAGTGTGACACTATGTACATCCTGCTTTTTTTCACTTCTTACATTGTGAAAGTATTTCCCATTCAACAACAAAGAGCATAAAGACGGCTGCCTCTCTTTCCAACAGATGTATATGTTGTAAGAAGGCCATGGTTTGTTTAACTAGTTCCCTACTGGTACACATTTAGGTTGCTTCCAATCTTTGCTATTACAAATCTTCATGCAATGAATATCTTCCACATATGTCATCTTGCAGGTATTCAGGTACACTTGGAGGGTAAGTCCCTAAAAGTGGAATTGCTGCGTCAAAGGATATATGCATTTTATATTTTGACAGATACTAAATTGCCCTCTCTAGAGGTTTATTGTGACAATTTGTATTCCCATCAGCTGTAGGTGAGAGTGCCATTTTCTGCACAATTCTACCAACAGAACGTGTGTTCAAACTTTCAGACTTTGGTCATTCTGATAGGACAAAAGTGAAATGGTGTTGATTATAATACATTTCTTTTTTTATGAGTGGGTTTTAATGTGTTTTCAAATGCTTAAGAGAGATTTGTTGTTCTTTAAATAATTTTTTTTCTGTTTCTATCCTTTACTTATTTTTATACTGTGTTGTTTGTCTTTTTCTTAATAATTTGAAGGAGCTCTTTACTTATTAGAGATTAGCTCTTTGTCAATACTACCCAGGGATCGAACCCACATCTCCTGCATTGGCAGGAGGATTCTTTACCACTGAGCCACCACAGAAGTTCAGTTTCTTCCTAGTTTGACTTAAAAACAGTCTTCTTGCTTAGAATCTGTTTTTGTCTTTTTGCTACACAGAAGCTTTGATTTTTATATAATCAAATCACACTTTCTTTTTATAATATGGACATTCTAATAAAGTTAGAAAGGCCTTCTCGAACTCCCAGGTTTTTAAAGAATTCTCCCATGTCTTTTCCTCACAGTTTTATAGATTTATTTTCTTTTAAGTTTTGGATCAATTTTGAAATTTTCTAATTGAGGGAGTCCAAGTTTACTTTTATCCACCTTACTAGCAAAATATTCCAATGCCATTTATTGAATAATCTAGCTTCTTCACCAATGATTTGAAATACCACCTTCATCATAACAAATTCTATGTTATTTGGACCCATTTGTGATCTTTCTGTTCTGTTCTATTTTTATCTATTTATGTGCCAGTACCTCGGTCATTTGAAACACTGAATATGTTTCAACATCTGGTAGAGCAGAACCTTTTCATTTCTTTTCTTTTCAGCTATGTTGATGTTATTCTTACTTGTTTATTTCTTCACATGAGATTTAGAATCATATAATTGGTTCAAAAGATACACGTCAGCACTTTCTTGGGGAATGCATTAAATTAAAACAGTAATTGAGGAGAGATGGTCATTGCATTTTGATACTGAATCTTCCTCTCCAAGACTGTACTGTGAGTTTCATTTGTTTGAGTCATCCTTTCGCCTCTCTCAGTTTTAGTCCTATTTACAGAGGGAAGGCCTTTAGGAGAGGAAAACATTTCAAATCCACAAGCAGGTCTGATGGGTTCAGCATGGCAGCAATGGCTGAGGGCCTGGCCACATCTCCATTCATCTCTCTCTGGGCCAAAGCTCACTGGCTTCCCCCTCATGTGGTGTTGGGGTGGGGTTTTGTGGGGAGAGAGGAGGGTCTGTCAGCAACAGATAGAAAAAGACACAAGAGAGGGGGTGATGGAGGTGGGGAGAGAGACACCATCTGGGTATCCAGAACTGAAAGTCAGCAATGTCAGACAAAGATAGAAAGAAAGGGCAGGCGTGGGGGACTGTGGGTTACCGGTGATGTCTGCAGGAAGGTGGGGAGGAAGAGAAACTAGAAGGGCAGCAACAGCAAAGGATGAGTGAGGAGGGGGAAGAGGAGAGGAGGAGGGGGCGGGAGAGGGGATGGAGGTGGGGGGAAGAGGAAAGGACATCTGGTCAGGAGCACACGCCTGTGAGGCCCTAAGTTCACCACAGCCCTTCCAAGACTGGGGTGGTGTCTTCATGTCAACATCTTTTCTTATATGCAGTAAATAACGTACATATAGAGAAGTGTATTGGACTTCCCTAGTGGTCCAGTGGTTAAGAATTCACCTAACAATGCATGAGGCACAGGTTCAATCCCTGGTCCAGGAAGATCCTACATGCAGCAGGGCAGGTAAGCCCATGAGCTCCAACTACTGAAGCACAAGCCTAGAGCCTGTGTTTTGCAACAAGGGAAGCCACTGCAAAGAGAAGCCTGTGCACCGCAATGAAGAGTAGCCCCCAGCACCACAACTAGAGAAAGTCCGTGCACAGCAGCGAAGACCCAGTGCAGTCAGAAATAAGTACGTAAATAAAATTGAAAAATTAACCTTTACAAAAAAGGTTTAAAACATATATACACTGTTTACTGAATGCATATGAAAGTCAGCTTCCTTTCAGCTACCACCAGGTCAAGAAATGGAACATTTACCAGCATCCCAGAACCTCCCTTTATATGTGACCACTGTCCTGAATTTTTATGATCAGGAGACAACTGCTGTTATAATAAAGAAAAAAATGTTGAAAAATTCAAGACCAGGACTGAAATGTGCTAGAGAGGGGACTGGAAGCCAGGCTATGAAGGGATGCTGTTTCCAGGACTTTTTCCAGCTCTGGATCCCTCATGTGTTCCAAGCCTTGTCTCCCTTCCCCAGAGAGAGATATCTGAGAGCTCTCCCTATGTGGGTTCCATTCCAGGCCATTGAGCAGTGACCCTGAGCCCAGACAGCCCACCTGATTCCCGGAGGCGGGGACTGCGAGTAGAGCTTTTGGCAAATTATCCGACACAAAGGGCACAAGGCAAGGCCCCTGGTGTTTGTGGGCAGAACACTGGTGTGTGTGTGTGTTTGTGTGTGTGTGTGTGTGTGTGTTAGTCATGCAGTCATGTCTGACTCTTTGCTACCCCATGGACTAGAGCCCACCAGGCTCCTCCGTCCATGGAATTCTCCAGGCAAGAATACTGGAGTGGGTTGCCATTTCCTTCTCCAAGAGCATTGGTAGTTCTGAAGTTTGACTGGTCCCGGGAAGTAACTGGGAAATTGCTGAGGCTCAGTTTGAATCACTTCTGCCACAGGGAGCACATGGGAGGGGGGCCTCATGAGCAGCAAGCACCCCTGTTCTCCTCTCATGGATCTACCTTGGGACTTTGTTTCTTGTTGAAAGAAAACCTTCCAAAGAGAAAGCGTGGCTTGTGATCTACAAGGTGGTGACCTGGGAGTGGGAAACAGGTGCAGAAAACTCCTGGTTCACTATGCCTGGGGCCTGTAAAGACACTTTTGCTTTTTAGAGTTGGAGCATTTGCGTATGTGCTTGATGAGTCAGGAAGAAAAAAGGATGTGGCCCCGCTGTTGGAGTCGTAGGAGCCTAGAGAGAGGCGCCAGGCCAGGTGAGGTCAAGGCAACAGACAGACTGAGGATGCCGAGTGCAGTCAGGGCAGGGAGGCGGCTCTGGAACAAGAGTGTGCCCGGGGCCAGCCTGCCTGGGTGTAGCTGGCCTCATGGTGAAGGGTCTGGCCTCTTGCCTAAAGAAACCACCAGGGACAAGGTTGGGGCCCTTACTCTCCCGCACGAGGGCATTTAGGAAGGAACTCTCATTTCTTTTTAGGTAATGGAAGGACCAAAGTCATTCAGTTCCTTCACATTTCCATGCTGACCTGAACTGAGGACAGTCCGTGCCTATGTGGTGGTCTGCGAAGAATCTTTGTGGGGTTCTAAAAAGCGCCCCCTCCCAGGCTCCTTAACGTCTCCCATTACCCTTTAAAAATCTGAAAATGCCCACCCAAAGTGAAATCATTGGCTTGGCAATGTTTCTGGAAAGCCCATAATCAATCAATCCCGTGCTCAAAGCCACATCGCAATGAGGTCCACCTGACCGCTGTGTTCAAAGCTGTGTCCAGTCACTGGAAACTTCCAATTTCCCTTATCCTGCCCTATTTTATTTTTAAGCCCTAACATATAATATGGGAGAAGGCAATGGCACCCCACTCCAGTACTCTTGCCTGGAAAATCCCATGGACGGAGGAGCCTGGTAGCCTGCAGTCCATGGGGTCGTGAAGAGTTGGACACGACTGAGCGACTTCCCTTTCACTTTTCACTTTCATGCATTGGAGAAGGAAATGGCAACCCACTCCAGTGTTCTTTCTTAGAGACTCCCAGGGACGGAGGAGCCTGGTGGGCTGCCGTCTTTGGGGTCGCACAGAGTCGGACACGACTGAAACGACTCAGCAGCAGCAACATATAATACCCTTTGCCTGTTTATTATTTTCTCTCTCCTCCTACCAGAATATATGCTTCAGGAAGGCAGAGGTTTTTGTCTACCATGTTCATGGATACCGCTGCAGCCCCTAGAAAAGAATTTGGCATGTGGTAGGCATCCAGCAAACCTCTGTTGAATAAGCTGAAGATCTAGAAACTGAGGATGCTGAGGTTGGGATGGAGCTTTTGTAGCATTTTAATCCACAACACCTAACCTTGTTTTAATGGGTTTCTGTGGTGGCTCAAACGGTAAAGAATCTGCCTGCAATGCAGGAGACCCGGGTTCGATCGCTGGGTTGGGAATATCCCCTGGAGAAGAGAATGGCAACTCACTCCAGTTTCTTGCCTGGAAAATTTCACGGACAGAGGGGCCTGGTGGGCTACAGCCCATGGGGTTGCAAAGAGTCGGACATGACTGAGCAACTAACACACACACATACACACACAACCTTTTTTATGTAGGAAGGCTCCTTTTAAGCTCAAAACATTTCATAGATACCTGCATGACAGAAACTACGCTTGAAAAGTACAAAGTACTTTTAAATGAATTTCTCCTTTATTAATCTATAGACATTTGAGAAATTGTATGTTATATTCTCTATTTATATCCATTATGTGACTTACCAACATTACCTGACATATGGATTCACAAACTGCAACAACTCCGAGGGAGCAAATGGTGTGTAACCCAGAGATAAGGCACATGTTTACAGAGGGAAGGCCTTTGGGAGATGGAAACATCTCCAAATCCATGGTAGGTTTGATCTGTTCAACGTGACAGCAATAGCTAAGGGCCAGGCTTGGTCTCCATGCACCTGGCTTCTCCCTCATATGGTGCTGGGCTGGGATCTGGGGGGAGAGGGGAGGGTCTGGCAGCAACAGATAAAGAGACCAGGAATGGGGTGGAGGTGGGGAGAGAGATACCACCTGGATATCCAGAACTGAAAGTCAGCTGTCTCTGACTAAGCTAGGAAGACAGCGGCAGGCATTGAAACTGTCCGAAACTATGAACAGTTGAGCACTTTCTGGCTCTTAAGCTATCAGAGAGCTAGACACCAAAGGTTTAGAAAGGCTGACAACTATGTTTTGAGTGGAGGGATGAGCCTGGGCTTTGGAGCTGTCAAGATTAGTTCAGATTTTCACTCTGACAAGGACATTTACGTGATCAGAGAGATACTTCTGTCTTTGCGTTTGGATCAGAGAGAGGAAATGTGATGGTGGTGTTAGGTGCCGAGTGGAATACCTGGGATGTCCAGATACTCAACAAGTATTCCTTCTCCCTAAATGTTCTGAGGGAGGAGCACTGTCCAGGGAGGCCCCCGCTGAAGCAGGGATGAGGAGGTGCTGAACGATGGGCGGAGGGTGTCTTTTCCTGGGCAGATGGGGTGACCTTCAGTGGTTCAGGGAATTGGGGCTCTCGGGGTGGGGGGTGCAGGAGAGAGTTTTTGCCTGGTTCTGGAAGTATCAACTTTGGGCGGAGAAGCCGAGTCCCTGGACGCATTTGCAGTGGGTGAGGGACGCAGCGGTCCCCACAAGTGGGAACCATGTGTGCCATGCTGAGTAGCTGATGAGACTCAGTCCCCTAATTAGAGAGAGAGAGTCCTGTTTGAAGCCTCAAACTGAGACTCTAATTCTAATCAGTATTTTAATTCCAGTACATTTGGCAAAATAAAAACAGCTGTGAAGAGAGCCAGGGAGAAAAGACAAGCGAGCTCTCTTCCTTGCCTTTCAATCCTCCAGCTTTCGGAGTCATTTGGCCATTTGGGCTGTTTGCCTCACCCCCCTTCTCTTCTAGACTTGCCAGGGAACATGATACCTGCCCGCAGGCCTGTGCTCCCATCCCTTGACCTCCAAGAAACCCTCCGCATTCCCAATGGGGCCGGTCCTCTTACGTTGCTCTGTACGAGCGTCTGTCATTTCAGATGGGCTCTCTGTCAGGCCCAGTCACACAGACGTGAGCCACAGGGATGCAGCAGGTCTATTTTCAAGAGCTTGGGCTGTGAGTGAGTCACAAACAAAACCAGAGAACACGGCCCATCGCCTCAGAGCACCACTTTCCAGCTACTGATGGGTTTGGCCTTGGTCCTCTCTGTTTTTGTGGGTCAGGCGAGAAGTGTCCACTTACATAGGATGTGATTTTAAAGAGCTCAGAGATGTCCAGCTACGCCTTGGCCTGAAATAGTAATTCTCCTCCTAGGAGACATGACTTCAGGTCAAGAAGGCTCTTGTCGATTAGGGAACGAACTTATGGTTACCGGGGGAGGTGGGGAAGGGGAAAAATGGGGGAAGTGATAGGGAGTTGGGGATGGACATGTACACACTGCTATAGAAAAATAAAAGCATGAAAAACAACAACCAAAAAAAAGAAAAAAGAAGGCTCCTGTCGAAAAGGAACAGCTGTTTTACCATGAAGAGGAAGCAACCTCTGAGCAGGTTTTTATATTTTTGGAGGGGGAGGGTCCATGGTAAAGGGCAGGTAACACAGGACAGGAGCCTTTTGATATGCAGGCAAGCAGAGGAAAGTCCCTGCCAGTGGAGGAAGTTCCTACTGAGAGGAGCAGCTTGGGTACCTGGTAACTAGCAAAAGTGTGTTGAGAATTATAATACACTTTTGGAGGAGAAGGGGACAACAGAGGATGAGATGGTTGGATGGCATCACTGAATCAATGCACATGAGTTTGGGTGGACTCCGGGAGTTAGTGATGGACAGGGAGGCCTGGCGTGCTGCAGTTCACGGGGTCACAAAGAGTCAGACATGACTGAGCGACTGAACTGGTACTGATTGAGAATTATAGAGAGGCAGTAAGTCCCGATTTCACCAGCTTCACTGTGTTGGTCGGCTGATTGGATTCAGGGCCATGCACTGGTCCAGAGGTTCATGGAGCCGATCCTTGATGACTCTGCCAAAGGTCTCCTATTGTTCTACTATGTTCTACCAGGGAAGTGGAAATCCCCTTTCTGTCTCCCCCAGATTCAACCTAAACCCCAGGACTTAATCCTTTCTCAAGGCTCCATGTTAGAGGGAGGGAGATGACTTTGCCCCTTGACCATCCCTGCAGAGTAGGGGCAAAAGTAGGATGTGTGCCACTTGGTGTGTTCTCAAGTGGGCGGAACCTGGTGGTCTACAGTCTATGGGGTTGCAAAAAGTCAAACACGACTGAGCGACTAACATTTCCACTTTTTCAAGTCAGTGAATCTGAAATCTGGTTTTGCTCTACCAGGGAAATGGGGCTTCCCTGGTTGCTCAGGTGGTAAAGAATCTGCTTGTAGTGTAGGAGACCTGGGTTTAATCCTTGGGTCAGGAAGTTCCCATGGAGAAGGGAATGGTGACCCACTCCAATATTCTTGCCTGGAGAATTCCATGGACAGAGGAGCTTGGAGGGCTACAGTCCATGGGGTTGAAAGAGTCGGACATGACTGAATGACTAACACACACCAGGGAAATTAATTCAACACAGAGAGCCTGAGCTGGCTCCTGCTTCTTTGGTGATATAAAGTAGGACCCTCTCAAAACGAGGGCTTCTGTGGTGGCTCAGCTGGTAAAGAATCTGCCTGCAATGAGGGAGACCTGGGTTCAATTCCTGGGTTGGGAAGATCCCCTGGAGAATGGAACAGCTATCCATTCCAGCATTCTGGCCTGGAGAATTCCGTGGACTGTATAGTCCATGGGGTCGCAAAGAGTTGGACACAACTGAGAGACTTCCACTTCTCAAAACGAAGTGTGTACTTTTTCAGCTGCTAAGAGGGAAGTAAATCCATCAAGGAAAGAATATTTAAATATTCTCAGCATTTCTCCTGTGCAAAGTTCTGTTGTGGCAGCCCTGAGGGGGATATAGGAGGAATAGTAGATGTGGGTGGGCGGAATGGGGGGGGGCACCCTTCCTATTGCTTGCAGTGGTCCTGGCTTATACCTGTAGTTCTGATGTAATTTTATTTTTTTTTCCTTTGGTTTTAAGTTTCTGTGTTTTGGGATAACTGGTCACATAGCAGTAGATAATTAATATAGGAAGTGAATGGGAAAAGGAGAAAAACATGTAACAGAATCTGATGTAATTATTTTTTTAAAAACCGATTGATTAATTTCTTTGGCTGTGCAGGGTCTTCCTTGCTGCCCACGGGCTTTCTCTAGTTGCAGTGAGCGGGGGCTACTCTCTAGCTGCGGTGTGGGGGCTTCTCATTTCAGTGGCTTATCTTGTTGTGGAGCATGGACTCTAGAGAGTGGACTTCAGTGGTTGTGGTGCACGGGCTTAGTTGCCCCAAGGCATGTGGGCATGTGGAATTTTCCCTGACCAGGGATCGAACCCATGTCTCCTGCATTGGCAGGTGAATTTTTAACCACTGGACCACCAGGAGAGTCCTGATGTCGTTCTTATTAGCTCCTCCTTTTAACGTCAGGGGCTCCCTGGCTTGGACCATACATTGTATGTTCATCTGTAGTATGAAGATGCTGCTGGGAGCTCACAATGTAGTGAGCTCGTGTTCCTGGAATGAGTGAAGTGAGATAAAGCTGGACTGTGGGTGGGGAGTGGCTTGTTGGGAATCCATGTGTGTCCAAAGAGGGCACTGGCATTCGGCCTTCATTAGCTACTCACATTCCCACAGGACCTCCAGGTGGCATGGCTGCAGGGCTTCCTAAGCATGTATTCCATGTTGGTAGCACCCTCTGGAGACATCTCTAGCATCTGTGGTGTGAAGGGCATCCCCTACAGTTGTGCATCGTGGTGCCCTGGGTCTTGGGTTTGAGAGATGCTGAGAGGGCATCGTCTTGTTCCAGCTGTTCACTCTCACCTGGGAGCCTGCCCTGTGCATCTTCACACTTCATGACACAAGTTCATGCAACAGGGCAGTTTTCCATTAAAGGTGGATTGAATAGAGCCAGATTTAATCCCTAACATGTGCCCTTGAAAGACCTTCATGGTCTGACCCAGTGGTTCTCAACCATGGCTGGGGAGACATTAAGGTGATTCCTGCTCCTTTTAAATTTATATTGAGTTATATTAGCTGTTTATATATTATGAATATTAACACACTATTGGTCATATTATTGGCTGATGTGATTTCTATCTATCTCTATCTATCTACCTGTCTATCCATCTATCATCTATCTATCTATTGGTCTATCTACAATGGAATACTTCATGCTCAGATGCTCAGTTGTGTCTGACTCTTTGTGATCCCATGGACTGTAGCCTGCCAGGCTCCCCTGTCCATGGAACTTTCCAGACAAGAATACTGGAGTAAGTTGCCATTTCCTACTGCAGGCGAGCTTCTTGATCCAGGTATTGAACCCACGTCTCTTTCATCTCCTGCACTGGCGGGTGAATTCTTTACCACTGCTCCGCCTGGGAAGCCTGACAATGGAATACTACTCAGCCATAAAAGGAAGGAAATCCTGCCATTTGAACTCAAGCAGGCAGGCTCTAGAACCCATGCTTCACTTCTGTCCAAAGGCAGAGTTTATATCAAGGCTAGAAAAGAACTGTACAACTTGGGACATGGACACAGTTTGCCGTGGAGCCCGTCTTCTCCCCCATGGGGGAGATGGTCCAGAGACCCAGAACTCTTCGACTTCTCCATGTTCCCACTCCTTGGCTCTGCTGTGGCTGGTGTGGTTATAGGCACTCTCAGTACATCTCATCAAATCCTCCTGGCAACTCGTGAAGGTGAACATCCTCTCTCTCAATTTACAGATGAAAAACAGCACTTTTTGGGTCATGCAATATGGCTTTATTTTCCTCAATGGTCATGTTTTCTGGTGGGGGGTGGTGGTAAATGATGTTCTGTGTCAGAGAGCAGTGTGAGCAGAAACTCAGAGGCATCACTGCCCTTTGGGGAATCTGCAAGTGTTACGAGGCTGGCGTGTGGTCAGAGGAGACCTTGGGGAGAGACCTGGCCCAGCCTGTCCTCTCTTTGCTCAGTTCAAGCCCAGAAGACTGTGGTGACCCTGCTGGTCCTTGTACCAGCTTCCCAATAGTACCTCATGTACCTGCCCTGCTTACGCAGTCTTCCCATTTATCTCTAGGTCTGCATTCAGAGTGGGTTAGGGAGACTAGTGGGCCCGAGAGTGGCGATGGGGGTTTTCTAGGCCTGAATTTCCAGCCCCTCCTCTGGGCTACAGTGAGATGTCACCCAGTCTCTAGTGATGCTGTGTCACTAGAGGTGAGGGTGTGAAGGTACCTCTGGTGAAGAAGCAGCTCTTGGGAGGGGTTGTTAGATCCAGGTACCTTCTAGGAGGGGGCTGGGCTACCTGGGGGCAGCATGGGGGTGCTCGGAGACACATGGAGGCAGAAGATGGAGTAGTAGGTTGTCTCTAAAGGGGAGGAGGTTGGCGGAAAATGCAAGAGGTCACGGCTCCCTCCTCATTCCTAATCTAAAGGTTCTTAGGTTGAGTGAGGCCTAACCATCCAGGCCATCCTTGCTAGCTCCTGTTTTTTTCTTTTCTTTTTTTAGTGTATATTTATTTATTTATTTGGCTGTGCCAGGCCTCAGATTGTAGCACATGGGATTTTCAATCTTTGCTGCGTCACGCAGAATCCTTAGTTGCAGCACATGGGATCTAGTTCTCTGATCAGGGATCCAACCCAGGTCCCCTGCATCGGGAGCACAGAGTCTTAGCCACCGGACCACCAGGGAAGTCCCCCTAGCTTCTCTTTGAACTCATTTCTGTGGGTTCCTTCCTGGCTCTCTAGGGAGAATTCACGTGATCATTATGAGGCTCTTACCTTCTGATTCTCTGACAGTCTTTGCCTCCGTGAAGCAGAATCTCATAACCCAAAGACCCCAAATTTCCAGCCGATTTCTGATCGCCTGATCTCTGCTGTGAGGTGGAAAACCTACAAGTTTCATTATTTCCAAAATGTCCACGTTCTTCCTCCCTCTTTCCTAAAGAACATGAGAGTCACAGGTGGTGGCTCTGGTCCTTGCGTCTTGGCTGGGCAAAGCCTTCATCCTCGATTCAGATGGACCCTGGAGCAGCCAGTCCTCATCCCAGAATTTCCAAGAAGTCTCGATTTCAAACAGTCTGCTGTGTTGGGAGGCCACATGTCAGGCCAGGGCCAGATGAATGTGTCCTGATTTATGTTTCAGAAAATATGCTCAGGATAACCGGGGAGAGAGAAATTGGAAAGGACAGTAGTTGGAGCCTGGTCCTGGGCATGAGGTTGAAACCACAGAGAGGCTCCATTTCAGTTTGCTTAAGCAACGGTAGCTATCACAGCCTATCAGGGTGGAGGGGCCGTCAACGTCTAGGTCGTCTGGTTCAGCCTCGGTCTTTCCATAAACACGCCCTGGTGGCTTTGAGCACGGCTGAAAGTCAGGCAGAGGCAAAGCTACACGCTGGCTCTGCTACCTCCTGACTGTGACCTTGGCCAGGACTCAGCTTCCAGGTCCACAGCATGTAGACCTGGAAGGATAACGACACCCATGCTGCAGGGTTGGTTTGAGGGCTAAACAAACAAGGAATGGAAATGGGTTAGCCTGGCACCACCTTCCTCCTCCTCTTTCTCGCTGTGTGCCCAGCACTGTGGAGACACTCGAGTGAACAGGATGTGCGGTAAACACTGCTCATCGCCTGCTCTTTATCCACCCGTTTTCCTGTTTCCCCTTCTCTCCTTTCCAGTCCTCACTCTCCATCCCTCTCTTTCTTCCTTCAATAATGGACCCTGGTTTATTCAGGGTGGCAAAGTATTCCTCTAAAGACCACTATGTTTCAATTTTTTTATTGACTCTTCCGGGTGGTCATGTGACATGTAGGTGGAAGTCAGTGGGATCTAGCAAGATTCTCTAAAAGGAGATGATGGAGTAGCCACCTGTGACAATGATGTGACAAGCATGGTGACAAAAGCCACATGCTAAAGCAGAGCAGGAGGAGAGAGAAAGATTTTGGGCCCTTAACAGCAGAGTTGGACAAGTAGGAACCATACGTCAAACCTGGCCTGCCATCTGTTTTTGTCAATAAAGCTTTATTAAAACACAGCCATGCCCATCTGTTTTCACATTACAATGCAGGATGGAGTAATGTGCCAGAGTCTGTGTGACTGGCAAAGCCTAAGTATTTATGGTCTGATTTTTTCAGAAAAAGTTCATTTTAATGGCACTAAGGCATCTTGAGCCAATTCTGGATTGCTTATCTCCGAGTGTCTTATTGGTGGCAATATAAATCCTCGCATAAATCATTTTATTTAGTGGGTATTTTGCTTTCTGACTCTCAGATGAAATAGGAAAAAGTGTACCACCCACAGGATTGCTTTCAGTTCTGCCAAGATGTTGCAAACTTCTGCTAGAAGATTCAAAACAAGTGTATCTGTGAGGATACAAGTAACAGAAACCCCCTCTAACTGATCAAAGCAGAAAAGATATTTTTAGACAGACTAGGAAAGGTTTGAGAACTAGTGTGAAAGAGGGCAGGTACTAGGCAGTTCAGGGCAGGGGTACCAGAAATCACTCTCTCCCTGAGGCTGGAGGTAGAGTGATTGATGGAGCTCTTGGCTATGGCAGGGAAGCACCTCTGTTAATGGTCCCTTTGCATAGTTCCATGGGAGAAAAGTTCATTTCCCAAAAAGGAATTAGGATGCTACTGGAATGCCAAACCAGTGAGGGGCCAGCACAGGGAGGATAAATAATCTCTGCCTCCAAAAATCGCCCTGTCATCCTTATGCAGAGCCAGTTGGTTCCCTCCTCTCTCCTCTTCCACTATCATAAAATCTCCAATTTCTCAGCAGGTTGCATGGCCACCCAGAATAGGGATGAATCTCCCAGTTTCTTTTGTAGCCAGAAGAGGGCATAAGACTATGTTGTTGACTCTGGGATGAGAGTGAAGGCGATGTGTTCAGTTTCTGGGATGTGAACCGAAGGTTGTGCCCTTCGCCCTTCCTGCAGCTGTTAATGTGGATTTGCTTCTCCATCTTGGACCATGGGGCCGAGAGCCTCAACCCTGGGGAGGCAGTGCATCAGGAAACCTGGATCCATGATGTCATGGAGCCTTCAAACCAGTCCTGGACTACTCGCCTCCACTCACATTCACCATAACAGACAGACACTTCTCTCTTGTTTCAGCCACTGTTAGTTTTGGTCTCTGTTATCACTGATCATTGACTTCCAGGAAACAATTACTCAGACGGAGCTGAGTGATGAGTTTTGATAGCCTCCATCCAGTAGATCTCCCCTTGGGAATGTACACGTTTCTAAGTTCTCTTCCAAAAGACAGTCCATCAAGTATTTCCCAACAACCCCAATCCCCACAACACCACTGTCTTTTCAGCCCTAGTTTCTCCACTGTTATCTTAGGACACATCAGTCTCCTTTGAAAGCACTCTGCTTGTCTTCACATTCCATATGCCTCACACAACATAAATGCAAGCCAAGCAGGGAGGATCCAGGAGACTGCCACCTACCCCACTTTAGATTCTCCGCTTCAGTTTCCCAACCAGCTTTTACAAATTGTCAGTGAATCAACATGTTCCCTAAAAGCTATCATTAAAAAAAACCTTTTTATTTTGTATTGGATTATAGCTATTTAACAGAGTTTTGATAGTTTCAGGAGGGCAGTGAAGGGATTCAGCCATACAAATACATGTATCCATTATCCCTCAAACTCTCTTCCCATCCAGGCTGCCACATAATATTGAGCAGAGTTCCATCCCTATGCTATGCAGTAGGTCCTTGTTGGTTATCCATTTTAAATATAAAAAGCTATCATTTTAATCTTTCTTTTAGCCCCAGTAAAAACATAGTATAGTATTAGTTTTCTATGGATGCTGTGACAAATTACTAGAAAATGTGACAAAACAAATTTATGCTTCTACAGGTCTGGAGGTTTGAAGTATGACATAGATCTTGTTGGGCTAAGATGAAGGTGATAGACAGCAAGACTGCATCCTGGAGACTCCAGGGGAAAATCTGTTCCTTGCCCCTTCCAGTTTTGGCCACATATCTTGCCACCCGCATTCCTTGGCTCGTGACCCTTTTCTTCCATCTTTAAAGCCAGCGACATTGGGCCAGGTCTTTTCATGCTGCCATTTCTCTGGTTCTGACTCTTCTGCCTCTCTTTTCCACCTTGAAGGATCCTTGTGATCACATAAGGAGCTAATCCAGGAAAATCTTCCCATTTTAAGGTCAGCTGATTAGCAACCTTGATTCTGTCTGCAGCCTTCACTTCTTTCTACCATGTAGCACAACATGTTCACAGGTCCCAAGGATGTCTTTGGGGGTGAGGGTCATTATTTTGCCTGCTGCACATATTGATGGTGGTGACCATGGCAACCACTTGTAGAAGCTTTCTGCATGCCAGGTGCAGAGATAAACACTTGACATGAAGAGTCTTATTTAATCCCACACCACTTTGGTAGGTAGACTTTCAAGATGGCCCCAGATATCTGCATCTTTGTACACACATCCTACATCCCTCTTCTTTTATTTATTTAGCTGTGCTGGGTCTTGGTTGCATGAGGGATCTTCACTGTTGAATGTGGAATCTTGTTCCCTGATCAGGGATTGAACCCAGGCCCCCAGCACTGGGGGTGCAGAGTCTTAGTCACTGGCCCACCAGGGAAGTCCCTCCCTCTTAACTGTGGGCAGAACTGTGAACACGACAGAATGTTAGTCCTGTGATTAGGTTACATAATAGGCGAAAGGGATGGGCTTGCTGAGCCCATGACCAGGTTTTATAAGACTATGACAGGGAGAGAGTCTCTCTTGCTGGCCTTGAAGCAGTCAGCTGTCACGTTGAGAAGGGCCAGTGGGGGAGGCAACATTGGCAAGAAGCTGATGGCAACTTTCAGGAGCCAAGAGCAGTCAGGCCCAAGAGCCAGCAAGAATACAGGGACCTCAGCACATAGCTGCTGGGCGCTGGGTCTGCCAACACCTGAATGAGCTTGGAAGAACATTCTTCCTCAGAACCTGCAGAGCAGAACTCAGACTGGCCAACGCCTTCATGTCAGTCTTGAGACTCCCTGAGCAGAGGACCCTGCCTGGATCCTGATCTACAGAGACTGTGAGATAAGGATGTCTGTTCGAGGCCACTGTTTGTGGCCATTCCTCATGCACTGATATAGAATAAATGCATCTCAGTTGGAGAGAACCAAAGCTCAGAGATAGTTGGATGCCTCATCGACTCAATGGACATGAGTCTGAGCAAACTCCAGGAGATAGTGAAAGACAGGGAAGACTGGCATGCTGCAGTCCATGGAGTCGCAAAGAGGAAGACACAACTGAGTGACTGAACAATAACAACAAAGCCCAGAGAATTTAAGGAACTTGTCAAGGTCAGAGTGCTAATAAGATGCAGAGCTGGTATTCAAACTAAGGTCTATCCCCAAATCTGAATGTTTAACTTCTGCTGCTTCCCAACTGACAAACATGAGTAATAGTTTTGGTGGGTTTTTTGTTTGTTTTTTCAGCTCTGTATGGCATGTGGGATCTTAGTTCCATGACCAAGGGATAGAACCTATACCCCCTACATTGGAATCACTGGACCACCAGGGAAGTCCCAAGTGGTTTAAAAAAAAAATTTTTTTTTAAATTCTACAATTTAATTGTTAAGCTCTTCACTTGTGCCTGATAGAAACAATTTCTTTTCTGGCTTTTGGAAATGAAATAATGACTTTTTAAAATTTTCTGTAATGAGATAGTTCACCCATTCTGTACCAGTTGAGCATTTCTGAGCTTCTGCTGGGCTTCCCATTGTAAAGTGATTCTCTTGTTTTGAACACAGTGGCACCAACATTTAAATCCTGAAACAAGCTGGATGTGTGGCCAGATTTAGGGTAGAGACTTTCATTCTTTCAACCAAACTTCAAATTGACAAAAGCTACAAAGCCGCACCAGTGAGTTCACTCAGTAAGTCCATACAGTAGGCAAGCCAATGTCTTGATCTAGACTTAGAGCAATATTGACATTGCACAGAGTACATGACAGATGTGGGTCCTTTGGAAGGAGCCAGACACAAATCAGTTGAAAAATGTTACTGAATTTTCAGTAATTTTTCATTGGGAGGAATTTTCTCTACCACAGATGGGAAAAACATGACCACTATCAACAACTTCTATGTTAAAAAGAGGCCCTCCTGTTGGAAAGTTGGGACTCCTACTCCTCAGGGGTGGGAGTCGTGGAAGCCCACTTCTGCCCCCACAGCCAACAGCTGATCAGAAAAATACAGGTGTTCTCTTGTCCTGGATTCTTTGCTCTGTGGCCTAGGTCTTTCCTCTTTGCAAGGTGTGCCCATCAGCCCTTCTGATATCAATACCACCTCACAGTTTTCTGGAAGGGAGGTTTGAACAAAGTCATTGGGTCCTCTTGAGTGATTTGTGGCTTACCTGTTGGGGTGATTGGGAAGCTTGTGAGAGAGCAAAGCTTCTCAGTTGATGGCTGTTAAGCCCTGTTAGGCACATACTAAGTGCTTGGTAACCTCCAACCTGGTTTCCCGAGTGGCTCAGAGGTAAAGAATCTGCCTGCAATGCAAGAGATGCAGGTTTGATCTCTGGGTCAGGAAGATCCCTGGGAGGAGGGAACGGTAACTCACTCCAGTGTTCTTGGGATTACTCCTGGGAAATCTCATGGACAGAGGAGCCTGGCAGGTACAGTTCACAGGGTCGGAAAGAGCTGGACATGACTGAAGTGACTGAGCATGTAGGCAGGCATGCACAACCCCCAATCCAAGGGAGTGACTATAAGATGGATAACCCATCTGAAGCACAATAGGCCTGGTCTTTCCCCTACAATGACTTGTTCCTTTAGGGCTTGGAGACACTAATGATAATTAAGGGACCCACCCCAGCTGACTCTCTTTAAGTTCCTCTGTTTAGAAATACCACATTTGTGGCTTCAAATATATCAAGAGAACCTGAAAGATAGGCAATTTGGCCAGATTTCAAACCCACTTAAAACTCTGGCTCTAAATTTAGCTGTGATCTGGAAACTTGAGTTTCAAGTTCCCCTTGTGTTGGGCAAAGGTTGAATTTCAAGCTATTGAGCATTTTATCTGTCCTCATCTTTTTGACGTGCCTAAACTTCTTGCTCCCTTTTCCAAACTGGTCCCCTGGCTGTTGCATCTTTCATTTGGCCATTGCTGTGACTTCTCTAGAATTCTTGCCTGTTTTTCTTGACTCAGACCTTGTAGTGTGTGTCACACACAGTCACCCTTGTAGTGTGTATCACTGAGTGTGTCACTCAGTCTTACCTCCTTGGCTAGGCAGCAGACCCCTGTGGGCGGGAGCTGTCCTCGGGCCGCTTTCTTTTCCCTCAGTGAAGCTTGCCCAGGGTCCAGCCCATCGGGGTCCCAGTTAAGGCTGGAGGGTTGTCCTGTTGTAAAACTAGACATTTGGAGAAGGTGTGTTTCAATCAGATTTCCAGAACCTTGGTTTTCTGATTTGATTAGTTAAATCATCGAAAGTAAACAAGTACACAAGTAATGCCAAGCTCTGGAGAACAGTGGTTTGAATGAAGAAGAAGTTTACACAATCTAACACAAGTTTGATGAAAACCAAGCCAAAATGCAATCCATTCAAAAATGC
Organism: Bubalus bubalis; assembly: GCF_019923935.1. Taxonomy (NCBI): domain Eukaryota; kingdom Metazoa; phylum Chordata; class Mammalia; order Artiodactyla; family Bovidae; genus Bubalus; species Bubalus bubalis. The sequence goes on along the minus strand of NC_059158.1, from coordinate 33,796,683 downwards.
CTTCCCTCAGTCCTGCCATGCCAGTACTGACTGACCTGTTTGTCTCCATTCCGTGGGAGGTAAGGGACTTATAGGTTAGAATTTGGCACATGGGCAGGTCTAGGGTTCAGTTCACATGTACTTTTCACACCTTTAATCAGCATTTATTTATTTATTTGGCTGCCCCAGGTCTTAGTTGCAGCACGTGTGTATTCTTTGGTCTTTGTTGCGGGGGGATATGTAGATGCTGCATGGGAACTCTTAGTTGAGTTGCAGCGTGTGGGATCTAGTTGCCTGACCAGGGACTGAACCTGGGCCCCCTGCATTCGGAGCATGGAGTCTTAGCCTCTGGACCACCAGGGTAGACTTCTTCACTCTGCTTTTGAAGACAGAGAGGGTATGCATTTCCTACGGTTGCCATCACAAAGCACCACAAAGTGGGTGGTGGTGGGGGGTGCTTTAACAACAGAAATGTATTGTCTCCCAGTCCTGAGGCTGGAGTGGACCAAGATGTCTGCAGGGTGGGCTCCTTGTGAGGGCTGGGCGGGACCATCTGTCTCCTGTTTCCCCTCGCTGCTGCTGGTTTTCTGGTGATCACCGGCGTTTCTTGGCTTGCAGAGTGCTGCCTTAATCTTCACGTGGTGTCCTTCTTGTCTGTGTCCACATTTCCCCCTTTTTGTAAAGACACTAGTCGTATTCGATTAGAGGTTCATCTTAGCCTAGTATGAGCCCATCTCAACTGATCCTGTTCATGGCAAGCCTGTTTCCAAATAAGGCCACATTCTGAGGTACCCTTGCCATCACAGGAGCACTACTTGGAGTCCTGTTTGCATGCATCCTCTGACTCACCTCAGAGGAGTCAGGCCTGGGTTCAGAAGGCAGCCTTGCCATTACCAGCCCGAAGCCCCAGTGACCGCCTCCTTTTTGAGCTTTGGTTTCTTTATTTGTAATGGAGCAAACACTAGAGCAGAGCCTGGCACCCAAAAGACCCTTGAAAAATGGTGACAGGTATTAATGTTGTTACTTGTGAGTGAGGTGTGGAGAGAGGGAGAAGGTGTGGAACTATGACCTGTCTGCTGACTTCCAGGAGCTCAACACGAGACACTCCCCAGGTGGGAGTCCAGACTGTCTAATAAACACCATGTCTTTTGGTCTGTCCTCATGGCATCTGTGGTGCTAGCAAAGACTCTGGAGAGTCCCTTGAACAGCAAGGAGATCAAACCAGTCAATCTTAAAGGAAACCAATTCCGAGTATTCATTGAAAGGACTGATGCTGAAGCTGAAGCTCCAATACTTGGGCCACCTGATGTGAAGAGTTGACTCACTGCAAAGACCCTGATGCTGGGGAAGATTGAAGTCAGGAGAAGGGGGTGATAGAGAATCAGATGGTTGGAGGCAACATCAACTCAATGGATGTGAGTTTGAGCAAACCCCAGGAGATAACGAAGGACAGGGAGGCTGGCATGCTGTAGTCCAAGGTGTTGCAAAGAATTGGACACAACTGAGCAACTGAACAACAGCAACACAGCAACCTTGGAGCTAATTCTTGGAAACTGGATCCCTCTGAGAAGCTAATTGAAGCTGTGGACTCTCTTCCCCAAACAGCATATATGCATGGACTGAATAAATTTAAAGATGATTTCAAAAGGTTTATGGCTCCTCTTCAGCTCATCCATGGAGGCTAAGACCCCTCACTCGAGAGGCAGAAACCTTCGAAACACCTTTGTTCATTTAGTAAACATTTGCTGTGTGGTTGTCACATGCTGGGTGCTGTGGGAGGGGAGTCAGGGGCAGGGCAGGCAGGAGACCTTTCCCCAAGTTGCTCACGGGCATCTAGAACCATAATAAGAAGTAGAAATGATTCACCCTTTGGGGAGAAGTGTAGCTATACTTATGTGAGAGTTCAGAGCACAGAAATCATTTCCAGCGTGGGGGCGTATGAAATAAACAAGTGTATTCAGTGATGGGAAGAACATTGTATTGGAAAGTGAAAGAAGAATAAGAGGTTGACCTCAAATGATATGTTGGCTTTCCCAAGGTACACGCTCTGACAGTTCACACAAGGGCACATGTGTTGTTTGCTTTCACCTGGGTGTAACAAGTTGGCAGATTCTCTCTGATGGGAAGCCAGATACAATTCATGTTGGCTTCTTTGCATATAGTCTTCTAACTCAATATCACCTCCATTACGTAAAGCACAGGTCATCTTCTTGCACAAAACACACAGGACACTGAAGTTCCTTCTGTCTTCAGGCTTCACCTCTGTTAGGAGGGAGTGTCTCACCAGCCCCTCCTCTCCCCAGGGTCAATGTCACGGAGGAGCAGAGAGCTCAGCTTTCTGTCCCCATCGTAATCAAAGGTCTCAGATGCCCTGGACCTGGGAAGGGCACTAACCCCAGTAGCTGAGAATCACCTTCCATTTCTCTCTACCAGGAGAGAGTTTTCTTCCTACCCTGACCTCCTCTCTTCTTTATCCACATCCCACGACTGGCCCAGAGCTGGAACTTCTTGGGGTCAGAGATCTTTCTGACACGCTGGGTTTCTGGAGGCCCATCCTGGTCTGGGTTTTACAGGGTGGTCATTGGCAAGATCTTTATCTCAAGTCATCCCAGAGCGAAAGGGCAGGAGGATGTGGTCAGGGAACCCACTTCACGGAGAATTTGGAGACGAACACAGCAGCAGCAAGCTGGCTTTAAATAGAAACTACAGTGTTAGGTTCCCACTGTCAAAATGAGTTTGGGACAACAAGAAGTTAGGACAATGATTTCTGCTTTGGGCTTGGCCACAGATTTACAATGTGACCCTGGGTAGGTCAATTTCCCTCTCTGGGACTCAATGTCCTTATGTGTAAAAGAAACCAGATGATGGCTAAGGTACCTTTCAGAGCTAAAACATTATGATGCTATGAAAAGGACTTTATTTTAAATTAACTATGAATCTAAGGAAAAGACTCAAAGTCTCCCTTCCCCAGGCACACTCAGTTCTTTCACCAAAGTTGATCTCTTCCGTGTCCCACTCCCGAACATGACGCTCATTAGAAAGCTGACTTAATGGCTCAAGCAGCCTTCCGGGATCCCATTTCTGTTTTAACAGAGGCCTTGGATATCATTACCCAAGGTCCCTTCAGTAACTGGGGTTGTGTAACTGAGTTGCAGGCAGGCTCCTGGGTCACAGAACGGTCCTCCCTTCTCCCTCCTTTTTTGCCTCTTCTTTCCTTTCAGCGGATCTCAAATTGAAAGCTCCCTTTGCAGGAAGCCCTGTGTTATGCCTGGGCTTCCCAGGTGGCTCTAATGGTAAAGAACCTGCCTACCAATGCAGGCGATGACATAAGAGGGCTGGGTTAGATCCCTGGGTTGGGAAGGTCCCCTGGAGGAGGGCATGGCAACCCACTCCAGTATTCTTGCCTGGAGAATCCCATGGACAGAGGAGCCTTGGAGGGTCACAGTCCATGGGGTCACAGAGTTGGACATGACTCAAGCGACTTAGCACAAACAGAAGGGAATGTACCCCTTCAAGGTGCTAGAAGGCAGGACCCCTTTCCAGCAGGAAACAGTGGAGCCCTCTGAGTCCTGCTGTGATCCTGCTGGGTGTGGGGGCCGGAGGAGTTCTAGAGAACTTCATCTGGAGTCCCCAGGTATTCCCTACCTAGCTACAAGGTATGCTAGGCACGTGTTTCTCACACTTGAAACTCCCCCTTGAACGAATAAAAGGCTCTCATTCAATTTCGATATTTTAAATGAGAATCTATCTACTTTTGGTTTCCTGCTTCTAGACCTTCTTAGCTGGATATTGTGAACAGAATCAAACCTTCACTCTAATGCATATTAACTGTCACGCCTCAGGTTTTGAAGGGTAAACTGGGGGAAAGGCAGAACTCCCTCTCATGGCCCACCTGAGGTCCAGTGATTTTTTTAAGTAAATGGTTTGCCTGGAAAGAGCTTAGCTAATAACAGTTATTATTCTATAAATCACCAATTGATTATATCATTGATATGTTCAAGGCGATTGATTTATGGAGAGCAATTGCCCTTCCAGGAAGTGGTGCCTAGACTGTCAGGCATGCTAATTTCCTGGATGTGAATTAAATAGTTTCTCTTCCTCTGGTTTATCACTGGTGGCAGGGCTTGCACCTGATTGGGGTGGCCTTCGCCCAGTCCTCCTACCCCCAACCGCCCTTGACTTTCTTCCTTCCTCTTTCCCTATTTCTCTTTTTTGAAGTTTATTGGGAATTATTTCAGTATTAAGAGACTACACACATATTACAGATAACTTGAAAGAAGAAAACAAAGTTAAAAAAAGTAGAAATTAAAAAAAAACAAACACCCATGTCATCCAAAGAAAAATGCATTTTGGTATACCCCCTCTTTCTATTTTTTCATTGTTTTGAGTTTTGCCATTTCCTTCTCCAGGGAATATCATCTATCTTGGCTATAAACATAGCCAGTTGGAAGAGGGCATGGCAACCCACTCCAGTATTCTTGTTTGGAGAATCCCTATGGACAGAGGAGGCTGGTGGGCTACAGTCCATGGGGTCGCAGAGAGTCGGACGTGACCAAGTGCCTAAGCATATAGCCAATTGACAGGGCATAATGCTATGGTTTAACATGACTCCCTTTAAGGCTGATTTTACCTTCTTTCTGATAGGTGGTGGCTGGGCAAACACCCACCAGGCCTGTTAGAATTGCATGTAAAGTAAGAATTAATCGGACTTGCTATCTTTTGGGAAGGCCCTAGGGGCTTTCCTCAGGAACTTTGGGTTTGACTTCTGTGACACAGTCTTCAGCCTCTTGGAGGTCCCCTTTACTTTTACATTTTCAGTTCTTGATTGAGGTCTGTATGGTTAAGATGATCAAATAATTGACCAATGGAATATTACTGTACTAGTAAAAATGCTAAAATCTGCCTTTCTCCCTTTAGAGAAATTCTTTCCGTAGAGAGGTAGAAGAATGCAGTTATTAGGATCTGCCTGTGTCCAAAGCCCAGCCCTTCTGCATCCTGGCCGGTTAACCTCAAGGACCGAAAGCAAGTTGCAGCCTCTTTGGGCCTTGGCCCCTCACATGGGATGGCAGTAGCGTCTATCTCACAGGGTTCTGGGTGGCAAATGAGTTAATCCAGGTAAAGCTCTGATGCTGGGAGGGGTTGGGGGCAGGAGGAGAAGGGGGCGACAGAGGATGGGATGGCTGGATGGCATCACCGACTCCACGGACGTGAGTTTGAGTGAACTCCGGGAGTTGGTGATGGACAAGGAGGCCTGGCATGCTGCGATTCATGCGGTCTCAAAGAGTCAGACATGACTGAGCGACTGAACTGAACTGACTGAGCTGAAAACACTTAGGAGAATGCCCAGAGCTCAGTAAACTCCAGTAAGTGTTTGCTAGCCTTTTGTCTTTGTCTGTAGACAGCATTGTAAAGTTTCTTGTTAACATCTCTGATATTAAATTTAGGTCTTTAATCCCAATGTTCACTGCAGCATTATTTACAACAGCCAAGACATGGAAGCAACCTAAATGTCCACTGATGGATGAATGGATAGAGAAGATCTATACACATATACATCTATACAATGGACTATGACTCGGCCGTTAAAAAGAACGAAATACTGCCACTGGCAGTAACATGGGTGGATCTGCAGATTATCATACTAAGTGAAGTCAGACAGAGAAAGACAAACATCATATGATATCGCTTATGTGGGAAATAGAAAAGAAAAAAGTGGTACAAATGAACTTGTTTACAACACAGAAACAGATTCACAGACTTAGAGAATTAATTTATGCTTACTAGGGGGAGAAGTGGTGGGGAGGCATAGATTGGGAGTTCATGACTAACATTTATACACTGATAGATTTGAAAAAGATAACCAACAAGCTTTTTTAAAAACCCAAAGTCAGAATATGAGTCATTTCTTCATATCATATCGTGACTTACTATGCTTATATACTACATTAAGTATTTTCTATACACAAAAATTGAAAGAGATGTGTTTACAGAAAAGATACTTTTGAAGGTAGTTGTTCTTTCCCTTATTGTTTATATTCATATATTAAAAATACGTATTTTCAAAAAATTTTTTCCATTGTCTATATAGGCTTTTTCTCTTTTTTTTCATATTTTTTCAACTGGGGTATAATTGCCTTACAATGTGGTGTTAGTTTCTGCTGTACCTCAGAGCGACCCAGCTATACGTATACACATACCCTCTCTGTTTGAGCCTCCCTCCACCCTCCCATCCCACCCCCTAGGTCATCACAGAGCACAGAGCTGAAGCCCCTGTGTTGAAGCCGCTTCCTACTAGCTATCTACTTTACATATGGTCATGTATAATATCAGTGCTAATCTCCCAATACATCCCACCCTCCCCTTCCCCTCACGCGTCTACATGTCCTTCTGTGGGTCCGTGACTCTATCCTCGTGGGTTTTTAAAAGAGTCTCAGGAGCAGAAGGAGGAGGCAGATTCAAGGGCAAGGCCTGCAAAGAGAAGGAGCAAGGTGGGGAGAGCAGGGCAGTGGGCCCAAAGTTGATATGGGGGCACCTCAGCCCCCGAGGCCAGGGAATGGGTGGTGCTCTCAGGGCTCCCTAGACACCACCCAAATTGGGCCAGAAAGTGAGAGTCAAGGCCCAACAAGGGATAGGGGATGAGATCCGAAGGTCAGAATCTGAAGGAAGAAGGGGCTGGGATCTGCCCTCCCCCTACCGGGTCACAGCCTAGGAGGGCGGACAGTGCAGCATCTCACAGGGGTGGGTGGGGGAAGTCTAACTATAGAATTTGCAGTTTTCCTTACAAGAGATCCAGCACAGTTGCACTCTGGTAATGGAAGCAAAATTTAAAATATGAGCAGGAAATAAAATTAATTTAAAAATATCTGAAAACATGTATTCTGTGACTCCGTCCAACTGGCCGAGCTCAGCTGGCTTGTTTTTTCCCCAGACCGACTGATTAATAGGACAGAAATGAGGAGGTGTGAATTTATTTTGGACCCGGGTAGAGAGCCAGGGGGGCGCTGGCATCAGCCCACTCAAGCTAAATCTGCATTTTCAAGTCCAGGAGGGGTGCCCTGCCCACCTACTGGATATCCTGGGGAGGCGGGGGGTGGGGGAGTTGGAAGGGCAGCGTGTCGGACTGAGCTCCTTCTCAGCAAGCTTCTAGAAGCAGTCTGTTCTCTCCCTCTCTTCTGAAAGTAGAGTCGTGCAGGGCCAGAGGCAGCCAGGAGACCGGTGTACCCTGGGGGCCTTTCCCTGGCCAGGCCATGGACATGGAGCTGCCTCAGGAAGGGAGGCGCAGACTGTCGAGCCTAAAATGCTCCCTGGGATGAGGTAGGAGGACAGGCGGGCACTCAGGGAAATAAAATAAAATCCCTCTGGGCTGTTTTATTCACTGAGCATGGAGAATCATTTAGCAGCATGAAGGGTGGTTGGGAAAAAGTAAATTACCCTCCAATGGGGAAAGGCTGCTGTCTGGAAAGTGGAGAGTCAGGCTGCAGCATACAGCATTTGATCTGAGTTGAATCTCTGAGGAGAGGTTGATTGCGCCGCAGCCCAGGACATGGATAATTAGAAACAAAGACATCTTTAAGACAGATCTAAGTCTGCCTCCCTGTCCGTCTCCTTCACCCTGCAAGTCCCCACGTCCATCACCCTCCCCTTTCTCCTTTTCCTGGAAAAGGCCGGGAAAACACCTTCCAAAGTGAAATCATTCTAATGAGAGAAGACCTGTTCTTCAAGAAGCCTTGGCTTAGAGTTCACAGCTCTATAAGATGTCCCACACTCAGGCACTGAGTCGAGGGCACATAGTTGCACTGTGAGCATGGTCTTCTGTGTGATTAGTTTTACAACATCCTCAACGAAATACAGATTTTCTGCTGCCTGCTTCTGACTGGACGAGGGGCTCTAGTGCTTCTGGATCTTTCGGCACACACACCCGGGTGCAGGGAGGGATCACGATCGAGCAGGACACACCCCACCTGCAACACGTGCTGGAGTGGCTGCCACATGGGGCACATGTGTGCCCCCAGGAGAGCTGCCTCTGCCAGAAACTTCTTCGTGGGAGACAAATCTGCTCTGCTTCTCTGTTACTTCTTTTTTAATATTACTTATTTAATTGGCTGCACCAGGCCTTAGCTGAAGTATGCAGGTGCTTTCATTGCGGCACTTGGCCTCTCTAGATGCAGGGCACAGCCTCCGTAGCTGCACAGTGGGGCTTAGTTGCCCCAGAGCATGTGGGATCTTAGTTCTCTGGCCAGGAATCGAACCCACACCCTCTGTTGCAAGGTGGATTCTTAACCACTGGACCACCAGGGAAGTCCCTGTTAACTTCATTTGGATGATTGAAATTTTCCTCAACCCAAAGGGTAGGGACAATGGTCTTTTTTTGGATATCCCAGAAATCTGGAAGAAAACACGATGATATAAGTTCATTTATTTTGGGCTCCAGAGAAACTGATTGTTGTGCGTGTATGTCTCTGTGTGTGAATATCTGTGTGTGTCTGCGTGTGCAGGCATGTGTATGCATGTACGTTGGGAGGGTGGGGAATCCTGAGAACTTCCAGACGCTCCATTGCCCTTTGTCCCAGAATGGTCAGGGCTGCCCAGAATTGACTGGGAGCCATTCGCAGGATAAAAGGGCCGGTTTTTTGGTCTGTAATGACCAGCCCCTGCCCCATCCAGCATACGGTGGGCTCCAATGAGGGGAACTGTTATTTGCTTCCCCAGGTCAGTTTAAGAGGCAGTAAGGAAAGGCAGAGCTCACCTCACCTAAGCAGGCAAACAGGGTAGGTAGCACAACAATCCAGGCCTCAAGGGGTTTAAACCCAGACTTGAATCCCCCCGGCCACTTTTCTGGCAGTGCAATCCTGGGAAAGTTCCTTGGCCTCTCTCAGCCTCAGTGTTCTCATCCGTAAATTGGGCCAATGACTTCCATGCTATGAATTCATAGAAGTGCAGAGTAGGAGAGAGAGTGTGTGCTCAAGGGAGGAGAGGCACCACATTCTGCTCTTCCACCAAGTCCTCCAGGCTGCTGCTGCTAGAAATGGATTTGGCAGAAGGAAGGCTTAAGTCCCTTTTAGGAAGCCTCTCTCCTAGACCCTGGCTGCCTCCCTGGCCTTCCACCCAGCACTGGGAGCTGGTGGAGTCTGTCACTCAGGTCCAGGAAGGATCTGGAGTAGGTGTCCAGTAGGACAAGAGGCATGTGAAGCTCCTCTTGGCGGGGCACCTGGTGGGGCCTCACCTTGCAGCCTGAGGGGGTGGGCTGCCTCAGAGACAGACTCCCGCCCACTTCTCAGCATTGCTCAGAGCCAGCCCTGGGTCAGTGAAATTTGCCCACCTCCAACACAGATGTTCTGAGCCCTCCACACCCCCACGCGGACTCCCTCATCCTCTGGAGAGCTTCCTTTGCTCCAATCTGATGCTGTGACTGCCCTGAGCAGCCCCCACGGGGACAGTTCTGACACCGTCCCTTAGCGGCCGGCATTTTTAGATGCCAGCACTGTTTGTTCTTGGAACTGCCCTTTTGCATTTTGTCTGATTTCCCCTGGAGCCCCTGGGACCTTGGCACCCAGGTACGGCTGTGCCACCCTGGAAGAAGGAAGCCAAAAATAGGAGTCCCTAAACTCCAGTACTTTGGCCACCTCATGTGAAGAGTAGACTCATTGGAAAAGACTCTGATGCTAGGAGGGATTGGGGGCGGGAGGAAAAGGGGACGACAGAGGATGAGATGGCTGGATGGCATCACCGACTTGATGGACGTGAGTTTGAATGAACTCCAGGAGTTGGTGATGGACAGGAAGGCCTGGCATGCTGCGATTCATGGGGTCGCAAAGAGTCGACATGACTGAGAGACTGAACTGAACTGAACTGACCCAGGAATGGTGGAAAGGCACACATAGGTGCTCGGGAGGTCTGTGGGGTTAACGTCGATGGTTTGAAGTCCAAACCTGGACCTTTGGATATTGAAACTTAGTCCATTGTCAAGTATTTTCAACCCGTATTTCTCCACAGAAAACGAATTGGATGTAAAACTTCCCTCCCACCCTTCACCCAAACTTCTCTGAAGTTGGGCATTTGACATTGATTTTCCCAGCTCAGTATCAACTATAGCATCGCTGAAGAGCACCAAACTGCTATTTAGACATTTTAAAGATGCAATTTGAGTTCCAGGCAGGGGAAAGGGGTGGATAAAAAGAGATTATATGATAATGATATGGTGGTGGGAGCCTGTCAAATAAAGTGCATTTTCTCTGGTGGGCAGGCTATTTCTGGAGCTGGGCATGGGTCGCTCTGCTGAAGGATGTGTTTATCCTAATGGGAAGCAGGGCTGAGCTAGGCCGCAGCTCCCTGCACAGTTCTTAAAGTCTTAAGATACCGCAAAGACATCTGTGGTATCCAGAAGACGCATTTAGTCTGCCCTGGCCCTTTCAATGTGTGCTGACTTGGCTCTGATAGGAGCCAGAGGAAGGCAGGGAGAAGTCTAACAGCAGAAGTGGGAGAACGTGGGTCCGTTCAGACCTGCCGATTAAGGTGCTTTTGGTTACAAGGAACAAGGCAGAGTTTCCTATAGGATCTAACAGGTGGCCCAGAGCCACGGCTCCAGGTAGGGCTTTACGGGGCACTAACTCCTGTAAGGCTGCCTGCTCTGCCCTCTTGTAATTCTTTTCTTCAGTCTGACTCAGCTCATGGCTGCAAGGTGGCTGCCGGCAGCAGCTCTGGCCCTTGCTTCCTTGGTCACATCCAGACGAAAAAGACAGGAAACCTTTTCCCTTCAGTTTGTGGCCAATTTAAGCCACACCCTGGACTAATAGCAGCTAGTAGGCTGACATCTTGGGTTAATCAGGCCGGGGTTCCGAGCCCAATACTAGCAAAGAGACTTAAGTCTTTGTTAACCCTGACTGCTGGGATCAGATTCCTCCCGAGACTCAGGCAGTACATGAAGGTGGGGCAGGGATGGGGGAGGCTTAATTGGACTCTGTAAGGAAGGCAGGGGAAACGGTGAGTTGATAATGAAAGCAGTTAAGCAATGGACAGTATTCCCAAGCAGAGAGACAGAAGACTTGTTCTAACAGAGACCTGGTCTGGTCGGACCTTCTGTCTCACAGAGCTGTCAGAATCAAGAAGATGATGGCGGGACTTCTCTGGCAGTCCAGTGTTTAAGACTCCATGCTTCCACTGCAGAGGTCTTGAGTTTGATCCTTGGTCAGGAAACTAAGATCCCGCATATGGCACAAAGCGGCCTAAAAAAAAAAAAAAGGAAAAAATTCCAAATAAACTCTTTTCAAATTCTGTTTAAAAAAAAAAGAAAGAAGACAGAAAATAAAAATGTGAAATAGATGTAAATAATGCATGTTATATAGATAAGACACACTAAAGTATAAAATATATGTATATGAACTTCATGGATGAATCATCTCATACCTCAGTTTTCTGTTCTCTAAAATGGACACAGTAAAAATGACTTATCATCCTTTGCAAAGGGTACAACATTTCATGGATTAATTCCAGCCTTCCTAGGGACCTGTGAGATGACTCTGACCGAGGCTTGTTATCCCCACAGTGGGATGGTGATCACTCCAATCCCATGGTACCATCTCCCCATTCCACCCCAACCCAGCTGGTCTCAGCAACACTCCCTTCGAAACGTATGAAAATCTGACTTCTCAGCGTTGTCAATCACTGTCCCAACTACCACACTGGGAACTCTGCCTCCTGGATCTAAAACACGGAGGCCTTAGACCCACAGGGAGGACCCGCCTCTTCCCAAGAGTTCCAGGGGGGCACTGCTCAGGGCCAGTCACAGTGGTGAAGCCTGGCTGTGAGCCCGAGATGCTATGGATGGGACGGGCTGGAGCCTGCTGGTTGAGTCCCAGGACAGAGCAGCACAGGTGTCAGACAGAGGGATGGAGGAGGGGTGTTTTAGAGCGTGAGGCCCAGCGTTGGCTGGGGGGCCTGGGAAGGCACAGGTGGGTGCTCCCGCCCTGCAGTAGGACACTCTGCTACTGTTGCCACAGGCAAGGCTCACCCCGCGCTGAAATAATGGCCACAAAGCTGCAGGCTTCCTGTCCCGAGGGCCACCCCGGAAGTGCAACTGGTTGCTCTGCAAGGCACAGCCTCCATTCTCATGGGAGAAAGCCAGCGTTTTTGTTTCTCCAGATGCCAGCAGGCCAGCTTCTCTGCACCTTTCCTCTTCCTCCAGGTCTGGTCTCTTCTCATAGAGGAGTAGGCACTATAACATGCACTCACGCGTGTGCGCACGCACACACACCCTCTCCCAGGTCTTACGGCTCTGCCCCCTGGCCACCGCACCTGGAGAGATTGCACTCCGCTGAGGACGTGGAGGGCAGACACAAAGGACACGTGTTCCCCTTCTCTACCCACAAAGAGACACTGACCATGGGAATTCTCAAAAGGAAGAGCAGTAAGGCTCTTACGCCTCAGGCCCATTCAGGGTATGGTCTCTCGGCAGCTCCAGCCCGGGGCTGAGGCCTCTGGGGGAGCTCTTAGAGCTTCCGGGCCCCTGTGGTGTCTGGTACAAAACAGTGACTGTAGAAACTGGAAGGAATCCGGGGGAGCCTGTGATGCCAGGACAACCGGCGGCTCGGCAGAGAGGGACGGGGTCCACAGAGGAGTCTCCTCCGGCCATGTGGCCCGTCCCCTGGAGCCTGGTCCAGGGCACACTCTGCGGGTGGGGTAGGGTTGCTGAAGCCCTAGGGAAAGAGACAGTACCTGAGAGGAGCCTGGAGAAGCCCGAGGACTCCGAGCCCCACCTCTGCTCCCCAGAAGGTGGTAACAGCGCTTTGTAGGAGCAGCCCCGGCTTGGGGTGGGGGTGATGTCCAAGCACACTCTGAGGACCAGATCTCACCTCCTGTGCCCTGATGGTCTGAGGAGTCCTTCGAAGTCTTCAGGTCATTTCACCTGGGCCTGGGTGTGCCTCTCCTTCCTGTCTTAGTGCCTTAACTCCATCGGACTTGCCCCTGCTGACGGGTTCTGACCTCCCCACTCCCCTTCAGCTCTTCCATAACCTCTGTGGGAGTCGGGGCAACACCAGGATACAGGTCTACTCTCGGGACTCTGAAAGGGCCAGTGGGAAGACGAGCCAGAGATCCGCTCCCCACTAGACCATAGATGAAAACATATAAGTTAGTACCTCTGGCTGGCCTGACCGTGTGTGCCCAGGACACAGCTGTTCACGGATGTCCAAGAAGTCGCCCCTGCAATGTGGCAAACAGCCATGAGGAGCCTTAACATGTCCTCTGCCTAGGGCTGTCTCTGCTCTATGGGGGTCCTGGTGAAAGGTGGGCTCTCTTATGTGAAAATGAACATCTCTACCCATCAAAGGCACGATGAGGGAACCTCTGCTTGCTGCCCATGAGATAGACTTTGGGGGCAGATCTGTGGTCAAAGGCAAACAGCAAACATGTTTTTTGTTTAACTTCAAAAACAATACATATGTTGTTATTTTTCAGTCACTCTGCATTGTGTTGACTCTTTGCCACCCCATCGACTGCAGCACGCCAGGCTCCTCTGTCCTCCACTATCTCCCAGAATTTGCTCAAATTTATGTCCATTGAGTCAGTGATGCTATCTAATCATCTCATCCTTTTGCAGCATCAGATTCTTTTCCAATGAGTCCAATGTGATCCCCTTCATGGATCGTAGTCTTGTGGCAAAGTGGCTTGTGTAAGTCAATGAAGCTATGAGCCATGCCGTGCATGGAGAGTTCTGACAAAATGTGGTTCACTGGAGGAGGAAATGGCAAACCACTCCAGTAGTCTTGCTGTGAGGACCCCACAAACAGTATGAAATACATATGTGTGTGTGTGTGTATATATATATACACACATATCTAATTTTATTTATTCACCAATTCCATTATGTGAATTTGCCTCCTCATTAAAATATTTGTAACCCACAAGTTAATAGACGTAGTATTTTTGCAGCCATTTGAGGACATGGACAGAGGGGCAAAAAGATTTGAGTCACCCACGGGCACGTCCCCAGCTAAGGTCAAATTAGGTGACGTTGTTTTATACTGTTAACAAGGATCCTCGTCCATTTAACATTTTTGCGTCTTTTTTTTTTTTTTTTTTGGTTGGTGATTTTGTTGTTTAAAATGGCTCCCAAACGTAGTGCTGAAAAATCTGCCTAGTGTTCCTAAGTCAAAGAGGGCTGTGATGTGCCTTTCTGAAAAAAGAAAAAAAAACATGTGTTAGGTGAGTTTCATTCAGGTCTGAGTTACAGAGCTGTTGGCTGTGAGTTCAGTGTTAATGAATCAACAAAATATGTTAAGTAAGGTGTCTTTATACAGAAACACACATAAAACAAGGTTATGGATTGATTGGTTGATGAAAATATTGTGACCAGAAACCTGACCCCACATTTCCCCTAGAAGCAATGGCTCAGTGTTCTGTATTTCAGTGTTTGCACTGATTTTGTAGAACATAACTACTGCAAATAATAAGAATTAATAAGAATTGCCTGGAGATCAATTTATTCATACATATATTCAGTATAAAGATGAAAATAATATAAATGCATATATAAATATAAAGTCATAAAATACATAATCTCCCTTTATCCACTTTTCTTCTCTAATCCTGCTCCTGTCTCATAGGAAACCATTATTAACCATTTGGGATATATCCTTCCATACCTTTCTCTATTAAATTATATGCTGAACTATATGTATTATATATAAATTTTATAAGTCTATTTTATGAAAGGAATTATGCATGTATATATGACTTGCCTTTTATCAATTAGGTGATGGGCAGCAATTTTTTTTTCTGTAAAAGGCCAGATAATAAATATCTTCTGCTTTGTGAACCAGATGATCTCTGACACCTGTCCTCAACTTTGCCACTGCATTTCAAGAAGTCAACTGTAGACAATATGAAAGTGAACAGGTGCGAGTGTATTCCCATAAAACTTTATTTATGGATACTGAAGTTTGAATTTCATATAATTTTCATGTATCACAAAATATTGCTCTTCTTTTGATTGTATTTCAACCATTTAAAAGTGTAAAAACCATTCTTAGTTTGCAGGCAGTACAGTCAGACGGGCCGGATTTGGTTTATGGGACTCACTTTACTGACCCCTGATGTAGATTACATGTTGAAGATCTCTTCCTGTTAATACATGGCTATATACCTCATTGTTTTAATGGCTGCCTTGTATTTCCATTCCATGAATGTATTTCAATTTATATAGCTATTTTCCTTATTGATGAACATGCAGATTATCCTCAATATTTTGCTATAACAGAATATCCTTGAGCATACATCTTGAGGGATATGTGAGTGTTTCTATGCAGTAGAATTCTAGGATTGGAGCTCCCAGTCCATCCCTCTCCATTCTACCTCTCTCTTGGCAACTGCCCATCTGTGCTCTTTGTCTGAGAATCTGTTTCTGTTTCATAGATAAGTCCATTGGCTACCCTAGTTTTAAGCAGGAGAGCAATATGGTTGAATTTGCTTCATTTTGGCATCATTTTTTGTTACAAGAATAATTTTAGATTCAGAGAAAAGTTGCAAAGATAGTACAGAGGTTTCAGTTTACCCAGTTCCCCTATTATTAAGGACTTACACGGGTTTGTCAACACTATGAGAATCACATAGATATATCATTATTAATTATGCTTCAGACTCTATTCAGACTTTCCCAGTTTCTCTACTGATGTTCGTCTTTAAAAAAAAATGTCTTTAGTTTTGGTTGTGCTGGGTCTTCACTGCTGCATGAGCTTTCTCTAGTTGCAGCAAGCGAAAGCTCCTCTTCCTCGTGACACGTGGGCTTCTCATTGCAGTGGCTTCTCTTGTCGCAGAGCACGGGCTCTAGGCACACGGGCTTCAGTAGGTGCAGTTTGCAGGCTCTAGAGCTCAGGCTCATCAGTGGTACACTGAGCTAGTTGCTCCGTGGCATGTGGGATCTTTCCAGACCTGGGATCGAACTCGTGTCCCCTGCATTGGCAGGTAGATTCTTACCCACTGCACCACCAGGGAAGTCCCCAGTGCTCTTTTTGTGTTCCAGGGTCCCATCCAGGATCCCACATTTAGTAGGTCTGTTTTTAGGAAGATAAGCAGTAGTTGTGGTCTGCAGAGTGGACTGGAGAGGCCCAGGTCTGGAGGCCAGGGAACCTGGGGGGAAGTTGGGCAGGAGCCTGGTGATGGGGGGTGGTGGTTGAGGCCAGGCTTTCCAGTTGTTGCAGAAGGGAGCCGGGAGGGGAGATACAGACCTGAAAGTTTAGTGATTAGGTTACAAGGTTGACCCAGTGGGACAATCGATCTAATAAAGTGAAGTTGAAATATCACCATGTGTGGCTTCCTGCTAAATCTCATGCGGCAGATGATCACTGAGCCCCTATCAGGTGGCGGGCCCTGATGTTCTCCACACATGGGGCTCTGAGTTCCACCTGCCACCCTCATCTTTAGCCTGGTTTTCCCATTTCACTGCCTAGGAGTATGCTAAAACCAAACTCTACTCCTTAAAAGAAGTCCAACGCTAAAAGAATTTTCACAGCCTGTCCTTGCTGCTGCCAAGAATATATATTACCAATTTCCAGTGGAAGCTCAAATGTCCCTTTGCAATAACCTGGCCTCCAGGCACGAAGTTCAAGGGGTCACTACAAGTTGGGACTATGCCTGGGGGACTGATGGCCATGGTGCCTGGTGAGAGCTGTGGAGGGGAGGTAGGTACCAGGCAGGGATGGACCCTGAGACCCAGGGAGCCCTGGATGCTCACTGCCTTGGGTTGCAGCCCAGGGTTAAGGAAAAAAATCCAGAGAAATCCTGGTTGGCATGTTTCTAGCCCAGATGGAAGAGAAATAGGACAAACTGCTAAAAAGGTTCCAAAACCAACACATGAGAAGTGCCTGCTGCCAGCAAATTCGAGGTATGTTGGCACACGCAGCAGAAGAGAAATGTATTCACCCCGTTGGAAAGGGGAAGACAAGAAGACGGAGGGCTGTTGAGAGAAGGCGGGTGCTCCTTGCCAACCGCCAAACGCCAGCTCTGGGAAAAAGCTGCTGCTTCCAAACGATCGAGCAGGACTGGGGCAAGCCAGAAGGAAGGGGCGCAGACAGCCAGGCGACAGGCATCTCGCGATGTGGGGCTTGTGGCTTGTCAGCCCCACTCCCCTCGGCAGTGCCCTCAGCCACTCAGTCCATCTCTCCCCACAAGCTCAGGAGGCATCCTGTTCCCACTTTCTTCCTGGCCTGGCCCTGCCCTCCCAGGGGGTGCTAATGGTAAAGAACCCACCTGCCAATGCAGGAGATGCAGGAGATTCGGGTTTGATCCCTGAGTTGGGAAGATCTCCGGGAAGAGGAAATGGCACCCCATTCCAGTGTTCTTGCCCGGAAAATTCCATGGACAGAGGAGCCCAGCGGGCTACAGTCCATGGGGTTGTAAAGAGCTGGACAAGACTGAGCGGCTGAGAATGCATGCCCTTCCTCAAAAGGGCTACCTCTCTTCCATCTTCTCCTGATTCACACTCTGCCCATCTTTGGGGGCATGTCTCTATACACTATCCATACATGTAGGATATCTCCAGCCTTACAAATCCTACGTTATCAAGGGGACTTCCCTGATGGCTGAGATGGTAAAAGCGTCTGCCTACAATGCGGGAGACCCGGGTTCAATCCCTGGGTCGGGAAGATCCCCTGGAGAAGGAAATGGCAACCCACTCCAGTATTCTTGCTTGGAAAATCCATGGATGGAGGAGCCTGGTAGGCTACAGTCCATGGGGTTGCAAAGAGTCGGACACAACTGAGAGACTTCACTTCACTTCACATCAAGGGAGAAGCTAGAAAAACAGCTCTAGATGCCAGTCCCTTGTGTTGCGCTTGACGGGTCCACACGCAACACCAGTCCTAACCTTGGTGTCACCCAGTGTCACTTCCACCGCACCCTGTACCTCAGTGAGTTAGGAGTGAATTACAGAGCTGGCTGGATTCAAAGGAAGGGGAATGAGGCATCATCTCTTAATAGGAAGGGAGTAAAGAATGTGAGAATATGTTTTAGAATCACTGCAGACTCCAACTTCCAGAGAGTGAAGTGATTTCCCCAGTTTACATGGCTAGTGGGTCAGTGAGCAGGACCAGGACTGGAGCAGGGCAGCCAGTGGCCCACTGCCTTCCTAATGCCCAGAGTTAAAATATTGAGAGAGGGACCTCTCTGGTTGTCCAGTGGTTAAGACTCCATGCTTCCTAGGTAGGGGACAGGAAGTTAGTTTCCTTCAGGTCAGGGAGCTGAGATCCCACATGCCCCATGGTGTGGCTGGAAAAAAAAAAAAAAGCTTGGTTAAAAAATATTTAAAAATATTGAGGGAGAGCCAGATAAGGGGGTCTGATTTGGAGGGTTTTCTTTAGAGGGTTACCTCATTTTTAAGCTACTATAGACCCTTTGGACAGGAAGATACCCAAGGATAGCTAAATAAATAAGCAAACGAATGAACAAACCAGTAGACAAACATATACTTAATGAATCATTGCTATTGATAATGCCTTTTTATAATTGCATAACACATGGTCTAGACCCATGTTGAACGGCTTGTCCACAATCCTAAAGCAAGTCAGTTCAAAAACAGAATTAGACACCATACACAAAAATAAACTCAAAATGGATTAAAGATCTAAACGTAAGACCAGAAACTATAAAACTCCTAGAGAAGAACATAGGCAAAACACTCTCTGACATACATCACAGCAGGATCCTCTATGACCCACCTCCAAGAATATTGGAAATAAAAGCAAAAATAAACAAATGGGACCTAATTAACCTTAAAAGCTTCTGCACATCAAAGGAAACTATTAGCAAGGTGAAAAGACAGCCTTCAGAATGGGAGAAAATAATAGCAAATGAAGCAACTGACAAACAATTAATCTCAAAAATATACAAGCAACTCCTACAGCTCAACTCCAGAAAAATAAATGACCCAATCAAAAAATGGGCTAAAGAACTAAATAGACATTTCTCCAAAGAAGACATACAGATGGCTAACAAACACATGAAAAGATGCTCAACATCACTCATTATCAGATAAATGCAAATCAAAACCACTATGAGGTACCATTTCACACCAGTCAGAATGGCTGCGATCCAAAAGTCTACAAGTAATAAATGCTGGAGAGGGTGTGGAGAAAAGGGAACCCTCTTCCACTGCTGGTGGGAATGCAAACTAGTACAGCCACTATGGAGAACAGTGTGGAGATTCCTTAAAAAACTGGAAATAGAACTGCCTTATGATCCAGCAATCCCACTTCTGGGCGTACACACTGAGGAAACCAGAAGGGAAAGAGACACGTGTACCCCAATGTTCATCGCAGCACTGTTTATAATAGCCAGGACATGGAAGCAACCTAGATGTCCATCAGCAGATGAATGGATAAGAAAGCAGTGGTACATATACACAATGGAGTATTACTCAGCCATTAAAAAGAATACATTTGAATCAGTTCTAATGAGGTGGATGAAACTGGAGCCTATTATACAGAGTGAAGTAAGCCAGAAGGAAAAACACCAATACAGTATAGTAACACATATATATGGAATTTAGAAAGATGGTAACAATAACCCTGTGTACGAGACAGCAAAAGAGACACTGATGTATAGAACAGTCTTATGGACTCTGTGGGAGAGGGAGAGGGTGGGAAGATTTGGGAGAATGGCATTGAAACATGTAAAATATCATGTATGAAACAAGTTGCCAGTCCAGGTTTGATGCACGATACTGGATGCTTGGGGCTGGTGCACTGGGACGACCCAGAGGGATGGTATGGGGAGGGAGGAGGGAGGAGGGTTCAGGATGGGGAACACATGTATACCTGTGGTGGATTCATTTTGATATTTGGCAAAACTAATACAATTATGTAAAGTTTAAAAATAAAATAAAATTAAAAAAAAAAACAAACAGGAAAAAAAAAATGTTTCTCAGACTTTATCAAGTCTCCTAGAGGTCTTGTTAAAAATGTGGATTCTGACTCAGTAGCTCTGGAATGGAGCTGAGATTCTGAATCTCTAATAAACTCCCACTGGACCAAAAAAAACAAAAACAACAAAAAAAATAGAATTAGAGCCGGAACTAGGGGTCCCAATTCTTTTTTTAATTTTATTTTTGATTTATCTTTGCTCTGCTGTGTTGGCAACCCCCCTTGGGTAACCCACTTACTACTTTATGAGGATATTCTTACAAATATTGTGTCCTTTCTTGAAATAGCAGCAGAGGTGCCCATCGCTGACTCCTGGGCAACTGCAAACAGGATAAGCGCTGGGTAGCATGGCTCTGGCTGTTACCAGGCAGAGGAAGGGTTTGCAAGGTTAGGGGAACTGCAAGAAGCACTGGAGCTATTAATAGCTCCCCAATCTCATAGATTCAGAAACTAAGGCTGGGTGGGCTGATGGGCTATTGCTTAAGTCCTTTGATGAGTTAGAGAAGGCTAGCATTCAAATTCAGGTTTCTTAATGTAAAATCTAGATTCTACCCCATCCCCTCTGCCCATATCTTGGATTCCTGTGTGTTTCTGAAATGAAAAGCAAACTGGTTTTGAAAAAGCTAATCATCATTGTTCCTTGCAGAGACCCTGGAGGAGGTATTACTTTGGACAACTTACCAAATCAATCAGTCGATATGTAATTGTTGACCACTGTCTTTGTTTTTTTGATGCTATGTGTAAAATAGATACCTGGAGGAGGGCATGGCAACCCACTCCAGTATTCGTGCCTGTAGAATTCCATGAACAGAGGAGCCTGACAGGTTGTGGTCCACACAGTCTCAAAGAGTTGAACACAACTGAAGCAACTTAGCACTCATGCACACACATAAAATAGATAACTAATGAGAACCTACCGCATAGCACGGGGCACTCTACTTAATGCTCTGTGGTGACCTAAACGGTAATAAAATGCGAACAAGAGGGGATACGTGTATATGTACAGAGATTCACTCTGCTGTACAGGAGATACTAACACAGGAGTGTAAAGCAACTGTACTCCAATAAAAATTTTTAAAAATAAACACTATTTTATTCTTTTTTATTTTATTTATTTAAAAACATTTTTTGGCCTTTCTGCATGGCATGTGGGATCTTAGTTCCCTGACCAGGGATCAAACCTGTACCCTTTGCAATGGAAATACTGGACCACCAGGGAAGTCCCTGACCCGGTTTGTGCCAGGTATGGGTGATCCTGCATAGAAGATCTTGGTTTTTACCACTTTTATAGTGATGTTTCCTGGCTTCAAAGCACTTTATGAATCCAACCTCACAGAACATGGCATTCTGTATTGATCACGCAGATGACCCAAAATAGCCTAATTTCGCAGAAATCACACCTCCACCAGTACTTTCTAGGAAAAATAAATAATTAATAGCAGCTTGCTTTTCTAAAAAACACACATACATATGACAGCAGTGAACTTAAGCACTATTGGAAAATCCGAAATGTGTGGAGGTTTTCTAATTAACAAGATTATTTCCTGCAAACTCAGATGGAATATTCTTTCCCCTGCTTCTTCTTTTTTTTTTCTTGTAAAATAAACTCTCTGCAAGAAATGTGAAATTTATTATGAGAGGGAACGTGCTAACTATCCAAACATCCTAGTCAGTCTGAGGAAACGAGGCCATGATGACTTGGAAAACATCTCCCTTTACACACACAGCCATTCACACGCGGCCAGGCTCAGCCCATCACCCTGGCCGGAGTCGGCCCCTCAGCAGACTCTGTCAGCAGGGGGCATGTCTGCTGAATCAGAGCAATGCCGATGCAAATCACCTCCTGGGTCTCTTGCTCCCACCACCAGACTAATCCAAACTGCAGCTCTGTCTATAGTACATCCTCCATGACTTTTCCCAGCCAAGGTTTCAATGACTCAAGTTCCACCATGTTCCCTGGAGGGGTTACGCTGCAGCCAAATAGAACGAACTCACCATTTGGAATTTTTTCCCCTTTGATTGAATCTAATTTTTCCTTTCCTTCTTTTCCTACTGTCATGTTCTTGCTGGATCCCTCTGGACCACCCACTGTGCCTGCGCTTTAAATGTGTAGACTGGAATTTCCCAACGTTAGTTGGTCTCCGACACACTTTTTGAATTGTCAGCAGTTTACGGATATGGCACTGCAGTCCCCTCCCTCAGATTCAGACAGGTTCCAGGTTCAGCCCTCTGTCTGCCCACACTCTTGATCCTCTAATATGTACACATGCAAACATTACCTCTTTGTGCCATCAGCTCTCCTCTCAATCCTTGAGCCAAATTTAGCGTGGCGGAGTAAAAAAAAAAAAAAAGCAGAATGTGGCAAAACAGGAAGAATGTCTTTTGAAATCCAGAAATGGTTAGGCTGTCCCAGCTGAGAATCACTGTCAAATATGAATCTAAAGAAAGCTAAACTCTAATTTACCTAATTTTTCCCCTTAGGCATTTTTATTCTTTCTTTAGACATCCTGCTTAGCACATTTTGAGATTGAATGACAATTTTCTAAGTCTTCCTTCCAAACTTGAACCCAAAATTAACTCTGTCTGGGCTCAGATAGTAAAGAATCTGCCTGTAAGGCAGGAGACCCAGGTTCTACCCCTGGGTTGGGAAGATCCTTTGGAGAAGAGTATGGCAATCCACTCCAGTATTCTTGCCTGGAGAATTCCATGGACAGAGGAGCCTGGCAAGTTATAGTCCATGGGGTTACAAAGAGTCAGACATGACTGAGTGACTAACACACACTATAATCATAGGAGAATACAATCTTTTGGCTGCTTAACTTAATCATAATATGGGAAATAAGCCCGATAAATGACCAAAATATAAATGTTTGCTGTTGTTGTTTAATCACTCAGTTGTGCCCAACTCTTTGTGACTCCACGGACTGTAGCCCACAAGGCTCCTCTGTCCATGGGATTTCCCGTGCAAGCATACTGGAGTGGGTTGCTATTTCCTCCTCCAAAACATATGTAGTCTGATTTAATTCCAAGACATAATACAGAGACCCTTGCACAGTTAAGAAAACTGATGCTTAAAGATGTTAAGTAACTTGTGACAATCATAGACTTGGAATTAGAGTTCAGATATCTGGAAAACATAACTGCTACCAAGAGAAACAAAATCATCTTGGAATGGAGAAGGTAAAGATGGAGGTGGAGGAGGAACCAGACACACCCATGCAATTCAGCATGTCTGAGTTTCTGTCTGCTGTTCCACCACACTACACACAGAACCATATATGTCAGACACATTTTCAGGTCCCAGGGACAGCTGTTAGGTCCAGATGTACTCATGTGCACGTCACTCACATAGATGTCAACACTGCATCACAATTGGCTGGTCCAAGTCATCAGGTGTAGGCGGTCATGGGTAATTAGAACTTTGTCTAAAGGGACGGCATCCAGACCTGAGCCCCAGAGTGGTTTTGACTTCGATTTTAATTTTGAAAGTTTCATTAGGGCTGGAAAGGAGGCCAGTGGCTCCATCCATCACTGCACTTGATATACCAAACACATAGTGAGTATGAATGACTGGATGAGTTACCCAAGAGGTGCCTGCCCCAAGATAGAAAAAGCTCTGATTCCGGGGCTGCCACTTAACTTTTGTAAAACTCTGTTTTCAGAATCTGTTCTCTGTGCTTCAATCCCCCAATCTATACAATGGATCAGGATCAAAACTATCTCTTCTCTCCGTTTCTCAAAAGTATATTGCCCCCAAAGAACAAAATGGAGCTGTCCTGCTGTTTTTGCTATGTCATCTGGGAGTAGGCAGGTTTCTCATTGATTCTCCATTGGAGGAATGAAGAGGTTTTGGGCTTCAAAGCCCCCTTGAGGCTCTGAACCTCCTTTCAGTCCCAGGAGACTAGTGCTCAGGGTGCCTGCCCCATCAGCACACTCTGAGGTCCTGCTGCTTGTCACGTGCCTCATCTCTGAGCATCCAGATTCCTCACTTTTTATCTTTGCAGCTCAGCTCACATCCTGAATCTGTGGCTTGGTGTCAGTCCTAAGTTGTGGTCCATTCTCAGCTATTACGCCCCTGCCCCATTTCCTCTTTCCCTACCTTTTGAGACTCTGATTAGACACATCTGGGACCTTTTCACTCTATCTTCTATGGCTTTTAATTTCTTTTACACTTTCCACCTCTTTATCTCCTAGGGTTGCTTTCTGGATAATTTCTCCAGTTCACGTGACCTTCCAGGTCACAAGATCTCTCTTTGTGTGCTGGTCTGCTGTTTCATTGTCTCCACTGAGTTTTTGGTTTCTATTTTATTTCATTTCTAGACTTTTATTTTCTAGAAGTCCTCTTTTATTCTTTTACAAGGACCCTGAACTTATATTTTAAAGGTTCTCTGCCATTTATTGAAAATCAGTTCTGTTTCGTTTGATAATTCTCAAACCAGAAGTGTTTGCAGCCTGATTCCACTGTCTATCGCTTCTGGCTCTCCATCTTGGTACCTTGTTTCCTCGTATTGGGGCTGAATTTTACTTGCAAGCTTCTATTCTTCTGTAGAAACTGCTGGAAATACTTGGCAGCCTCGGGAAAAGGTGAACACCTTCAGATAGGATTTCTGTTTGCTTCCTCCTTGGTCATCTAGTCTGGGATCCCCTGGAAAAGAAAATGACAATTCATTCCAGTATTCTTCGTGCCTGGAGAATCCCATGAACAGAGGAGCCTGGCGGGTCACAAAGATTTGGACACGACTTAACGATTAAACAGCAACAGCAATGCAGAGTAAATTCAGGCTACACAAGATGTTTGGCTTGTAGTTCTCAGGAGAGATATTTCCTCCTTTGCTCCAATACCAAACTTCAAGATAAGCAATTTTCCTTTCAGGTATTTCCTGCTCCCCAAATCAGGGGAGGAGGTTGGATTTTTTTCCAGTCCTTCTTTACACTAAATGTATGGCCCTTGGCTATTCTAAATCTATGAGATGTCTCCTACTAGACTGTCTACCTTGGACAGACCTGGGTTTGGTCTCCTACCCACCAAACCTCATAAGGCTCCAAACGTCAACTTTCAAGTTCACTAGGTCCAGAAAATTCCTTCAAGGCAAATGCTGGCTTCAGTCCCCATTTCACCTTCTGAATTTTGCCTTCATTTATTTATTTTTTTAAGCCAGAGTATTCCATACTTTCTTGCTAACTCATGGAGAATTTGAAAATAGTAAAAAGAAAAAAAGAAAAAAGAAAAAAATTTCCCCTGCCTGTGTTTTGAGCAGGAGGGCTAGCCTGAACACCTGGTCTACCTTATTGCTAGGAGCAGCAGTCTCGGTTTAAATCCTACCTTTTCTAGGAAGAATTCCACAACCCAGGATTTATCTCGAGGATTCAAGGGTGATTCAATATCTGCAAATCAATTAATATGGGTAGCACATTTAGATACTGACATGATAAGAATTGTGGTCAGAGTGGAGACTTCTGTGTTTAAGTACAAACCAATGCCAAATTCTAAATGTAAAGAAAGTAAGTTAATTGAACGAATCTTAGCCCTCCATGACATGAATTACTGTGCTCTGTAAAAAGCTGCCATTCGATTAGACACATGAAAGAGCTTTGTCTGAAATCTTTCCAGGATCTTCAACATTTACTCTTTTTAAAAAATCCATTGTGCACCCTCTACATACCAGGCATTGTGCTAGTCAGGGGGTCCAGTGGTGAACAAACAGACATGATCTTTGCTCTTGTAGGGCATGCAGTGTGTGTGCATGTATTCATGATGGGATTGGGACATGAGACTGGACAAGGGCAGGGGATGGCTAGGGAGTGGGTAGGGGGTGTGTGGCTGAGTCATCAGCAAGAATAGCAGGAAGCCAGTGCCTTCTCAAAAATACCTAAGCCAAGCCCTACTCCCAGAGAGTATGGGTGGCCTAGGCACAGGCATTTTTTAAAACTCCCCAGATGATTCTAGTGACTGGCCAAATTCAGGAACTACTGATGAATTGGTAATTTAGGGCAGACTTTCCAACAAGGGGTCCTGGGAATGGGTCACAGAGTACAGGTTCTTGGTCCTCTCGACCTCACTGCTGAGCCCGGTGTGGGGTCGCCAGAGTCCCTAGAGCCCACCTCAACAAGCAGCCTCATTTATTTGCCTCCCTGTGCCATGCCAATGCTGAACTTCCTATGTGTGCCATCGCGTGAAAAAGGTTGGGAGGGTTTGAGCTGGAATGTCTGTACTGTAGGATTTGGCTGAGATTGGCAGAATGATCTAGTGAAAAAAAATGAAGAATTCTGGGTCAACCACCCAAGAACTGTGTGAGCTTGAACAAGTTATTTAGCTTCTCTTGGCCTCAATTTCCACATCTGTAAAATGCATCTGACACCTACTTTGCATGCTTCTTATAAGGATTAGAAATAATACCTGCAAAGCACTTAGCCCAGGAGCTGGTTCATACAGGCCTGTGTTTAATGTGGTAGCCATAATCATTGATATGGTTACTATGGTTGGAGAGTTCTACCCAAACTTCCACCAAGGCCAGAGGCAAAAAATTCAGACTGAAAGAGGAAAAGATGGAGCTGGGCAGGCATATGGGAAATGGGTTCCTTGGATCACACAGTTACAGACTGTCCCAGGTGTGTCTCTCTAGGGTCTTTGTGGGGTCCAAGATGAATGCAACAACAGGAGTATTTGTGGGACATTTCTGCCCAAGCCTGCCACTCCTCTGGGGTTTCTAGCATGTTCTTATTTCAAAGTCACTGGAGGAAACCTGAGGGTCATTCTTTTCTCTAGGCTGAGCTGGGGGCTGTGCAAGTCACCTAGGGTCTTCTGAGCCAGGCTTCCTAGCATCAGGAGAAGATGGTGAGAATCTGGGCAGAAGCTGCAGGTCCTGAACAGGATCTGGTTCTCCTTTCTGGGACAGGAGAGAAGGAAGGAGACGTGGCCCTGGGGCTGAAGCTATGGGCTCCACGGCAGATCCAGCCTTGGGGCAATTTCTGGAGGAATAGCAGCAGTGAGACTGCAGGCTTCCCAGGTAATCAAGTCTCCCACCCAGACACTGACTGCAGTGTCCTAGGGCAATGACGGCCTGAAAAGCAGAGGTGATCGGGAATGCCAGGACACCTGCCCTGATTCTGAAGGACTACCAGGGGGCGTTCCCAAGGGGATGATGACTGCTTGCTTTGCAGAAGGAATTGGTCACATCACAACCAGATTCATGTCCATGGCAAGTTGGGCCTCTGCGGTTCATCTAGTTATTCATGGGGTTGTCTTTGTCTTCTTTCCATCCCTGATGAACCACCAATCTCCAAGGCCTCCATTTCTTCTCTTGACACATCCTTTGCATCTTTATTGGTCTCTTTTTTTAAGATTTTTTTTTTTTATGTGGACCATTTTTAAAATCTTTATTGAATTTATCACAATATTGCTTCCATTTTCCTTTTTGATTTTTTAGCCATCAAGCATGTGGAATCTTAGCTCCCCGACCAGGGATTGAACCTGTAGCCCCTACATTAGAAGGCTACCAGAGAAGTCCTACCAGAGAAGTCCCTTGGTCTGTTTCTTCATCTGTTATACGACGGAGATAATCATGACAAGGTCTATGTAGGTGCTCACCCCATACAGGGTCTTGCTGAGGCTCCAGTCCACATTTGGACTCCCAGGCTATGCTCCTTCCTAGACCAGACTTGTCTCTTCAGGAAGACCGTGAGCTTCTCGAGGGCAGAGACTGCATCTCCCGTGTCCTGGGCGGCCCCAGCACCATCTCCTGTTGGAAACAGAATCAGCCACGAGTGTTTCCTGTGCTCCTGCCAGAGACGATGGCCAGCAGCCTCCCCGCCTTCACAGAAACCTGCTCTTTCTCGAAATAAGTCCGCAGGACAGCGGGAGTCTCGCCAGCTGGGGGTGGCCAGGCTGGGGTCCCTTCTGGAGACACTGGTGAGGAGAGGGGACCACCATAGTTGGCCGAGATGAGCTAAGCCCCTTCCCATGCTTGGGCGCATCTTCCCGTTTCCATGGCACTTCCTTGGTGGGATTTCTGGGAGCCCTCGGGTGGACAGTGTAATCGCATCCCAGCCTCGTCGAGGGCTTTCTCATCCCTTCTCCTCTTGCTCTTTGATAGTCCTGGGACCCATGAATGGTTTTTTTACATTAAAAAAAAAAAATTTCCTGGCCAGAGCATTCTGTCTTCCAGGAAGGCTCTCCCGTGGTGCGTGGGAGTGGGAAGCTGTCCGGGGGGCCTGCCTGTGGTCAGTCTGCTCTCTCTCCTCCTGGAAGCCATCCTCTTTGACTCACCTCTCCCTCCAGAGTGACTTATACTTGCCTTGACCAGCCAGACCCCATGGGAAGAAGTCTCGAAGAAGCCCATGGCTTCCAGTAAGCTGAAAAGATACCTCAAGAGGGCCTTGGCCAAGACTCCCTCCATCCCTGGCCTGGCCCCTCACCTGCTCAGACCTGGGAGTGGGACCAGGCTGGAACCTCCATGCTCCACCTGGAACCCATTTCTCCTTCTGATTAATATTAAAATCCCAGGGCTTCTCTCCGTACCCCGAAAGGGTATGATGACCGGCTCTAGTTAAGAATGGGGATTTTTGTACATGGGTGGCTTCCTCTGGCCTAGCACTTAGGCCCCCTCTAGTCCAGGCCCATCAGCCAAGAAGAAGCTGTAGAGCTGCTCTTTCTGTGTTTGCGTTTGTGAAAACCATAGTCTCTTACTCTTCCTACAGGATGCCTAACAAGAATTTGGGAGAGGACAGTTGACCCTCTTTCCCTCCTGGAGAAATGCATGGAGGAGGCTGGGGCAGGGGCCCTGGGAGATGGGGCTTTAGGCAGGGAGGAGCCCCAGAACCTGAGGTCCCCTGGGGCTGCACTGGGAGAGGCCAGATTGGCTCTGGAAGGCCGAGCTCCGCTGGGGGGTCAGCTCACAGGATCCAAGTTCCGCCCCCCTCCATGCCCTGTCCTCGGACCAGTGGGGCCAGAATGACCAGAGAGGGTTTGAGACCCCACATGGGAGGCCAGGAAAAGGAAGAGATGGGATCCTGGGGGAGAGAGAGCAAAGGGCCTGGGCACAGAGAGGCCGCAAAGGGAAGAAAGAGGGCCTCCCACAGCCCTGTGGACTCTTGATGCGACTGGAGCTAGAACTCAACCTTGGAGTCAAGATGGTGAGGTCCAACGGGGCTTCCAGTTCAAGCTTGACTAGTGGCAGCAAGGTCGTTATACTTCCTCGAACGTCGGAGCCTGTGATTCCATGTCTGTGCCCCACACTGTATTCCCCACTCCTGCCCTGGGGAGTCCAGCAGGCCTGCGTCCCCCTCCCCCAGAGAACACACAGCCTACAGCTCTGACAGACTTTGTTCTTTGATCCCTGAGAAAGTCTCAGGTTTCCACAGTGTCTTTCTCAACCTCACCGTGGCCTTGGTTTCCCCGGGATGTTATAGATGGGACATGCCCTGACATTGCACGGTTGGGACCCTTGTCTACGTCCCTCACCCTTGAAGCTCTCCCCTCCCCAGTCACACTGGCAGTGGCTTTGCCACCAGCCACACAGCCTCTGTTCTTTCTGCTTTCCCACCGACCATGGCCTTCACCTAAACCAAAGACCCTGCTCTGCGTCTGTAACTCGTCATCCATCTCCCTGTTGGTGCCCCTTGATCTACAAATCAACACCCCCACCCCCACCCCCAACCCAATTCAGGGCTTCTCCACTGTTGAAAATGAAGTGGGTATTTGAACAACAAAATAAATATCACTGTATTAGATTACAAACCGAAGTCTAAAATAAATCTCCATGAGTCCATACTTGTATAAATAAATGACTGAGTAAGTAAATAGATGGGGCAAAGAGACAAATCTTCCTACAGAAAAACTCCAAATACAACCTAGACGTTCCCTCCTCCTGGAGGAGGAGCTTAATCTGTCCCCTCTTGGGGTGTGGGTGGCGCAGAGCGTCAGTGAGGAGGGGGCCGCTTTACGGAGGAAGAATGTAGCAGACACCACGGTGGTCGAGGTGGGGTCAGCCTCACCAGTGGTGGTCATGGTGGCAGCATGTGGCCCTGGGGTGATGGCTCGAGGAGGCCACCTCACCTCTGTGGTTTTCTCCCACACCCAGAGCCCCTGTCTAGTCATGCGAAAACATCAGACAGACCCAAATTAGGGGGCCTGCTATAAACGGCCTCCCACCGCTCTTCAGAAGTGTGAAGGTCATGAAACACAGAGACAAGACCGAGCAACCAGCACAGCCCAGAGGAGTCGAAGGAGACAGGATGACTAAACGCACTGTGCTGTCTTGGATGGGATCCTGGAACAGAAAAAGGACATTTGTAAAATATCTGGTGAAATCCAAGTGGCGTCTGGAGTTTGGTTAATAGGGATGCACCAGTGTTTCTCAGTTTTGACAATTGCACCATGGAAATGTAAGATGATAACCCAACGCCCAGTGAGAAGCGCGAGGGAACACTCTGTGCTATTTGGCAACCTTTTTTTTTCCCCCAGCAAGTCTAAAATAATTCCAAAATAAAAAGTTTATTTAAAAAAGACGAGGTGGACTAAACAAGAGCATTTCTTTCTTTTGTGCATGTATTTGCTTTCTTACGCAATTATAGAAACACAATCTTGTTAGACAGGATTCAAACAGGCAGAAGTTTACAAAACAGAACCTGAAGGTCTCCCTCGTCATTATCCAGCCTTCCAGTTACATCCTCAGAGCTGATGCTGTCGGCCGTGGCTTAAACCCGGGAGCTGCATCACCGTGTGATTTGGTGACTGCACTGTCTTTATGACAATCCTTTCAGGTAGGCACTGCAAGTCCCATTTTTAAAGATGGAGAAGCTGAGGCACGTGTCCTGGAGATTAAGGACATTGGTCAGGGTAGGTAGTAGGTTATAGAACTGGGATTGGAAGCCAGGTAATTGAGTACAGTACCCATGCTTTAAGCACTTAGAGAGGAGACACCACTTCCACTGTTTGCACCCAACCCTTGGACACACACACGCACATCCTGTTATTGGGACTAACATCCATGTTGTTGACAACTTACTTTTTAGAAGTCATAACTCACTTCCATTGCTGTGCACCTTCTGAGTACGTGTCCAGACCTACCACCATCTTCCCTAATTGCTCTATGCCAGTGGTTTTCAGCCAGGGGCACTTGTGCCCCCAGGGCTCACCTGCCAAAGTCTGGAGACAGTTTGGGTGTGGATGCTACTGGCATGTAGAGGGATGCTGATGAACATCCTGTAACGCACAGGACCATCTCTACTTTGTTATTTTGGTCCTGGATTATCTGGCCCCAAATGTTGATGTTGCTGAGGTTGAAAAACCCTGCTCTACGGCATTCTGTGGAAAAACCAGACAATTCCTAAGGTTCCTCCCAGCTCCAACGTGCCATGTGAATGCATATCCTCTCATATGCACTCCAACTCTCTCTGCTTCCATCATTTTCTGCGGTGGACTCACCTGCTCAACATTCCTCACAGAACCAGGGCACTTCTCAAAACCGTGCACCTCTTGCTATGCATCTCACTTTATCCTCAACTGAACCGCAAGCTCTTGAACAGCACTCATGGTATCCATTCTTGGATCCATCTTTGGGGTCCAGCATGCTATGCATGGTGGGAGAATCAGGAACTTAAATCACTCTGCTTCTGAAAGAAATCTCACTATTCAAGGTGATATTTTACCGCAGGACCTCCCAGTTCTGGCTCCAAGGTAAAGTCACCTGGAGCTCGAAGTAAATAACAAAGATCCAAGCCTCTTCCCAGCCATCAGTAGAATTACCATCTCTTGGGTTGGGTCTGCACTTCCTCATTTTCAAAAAGTTCCCTCAGTGACTCTAAGGCACAGGAAGAGAACCAGCGGGCTGGTGAGTTACCATTGCATTTATCACAAACCTCTGAACTGAATTCTTATGGTGCTTAAGATAACACCTGGTGATAAATTTGTGTCAAGGAAGGGGTCATGCCCAGTGTCCGTTCTCTAATCCAGGGCTTCTCACTCTGTAATGTGCCCATGAATCACTTGGCATCATGTTAAAATGCAGACTTAGACTTCGAAGGTCTGGGGTGGGGCCCGAGACCCTGCAAGTTTTCTTGCAAATTTCTAACAAGTTCCCAGGGGAGGCTGATGCTGCTGGTCCAGGGACCACACTTTAAATAGCAAGACTTTACTTGCAGTGTCAGTGGCTAGGAGGCCTTCAGGCTGCTTCCCAAACTTAGGCTATGAAATGTTTGCTCATTCCTTGGCCAAGCACCCGGCCACCCTCTTGGAAAACTCCACTCAAGCACAGCAGAACTGGAACAAGACTGAGGAGGAATGGCAAATGTTTACCGAGAGTTAGAAAATAAAACCGAGGAATAAAGCAGGAATGTGACAACTCCTAAAGCTTAAAAAAAAAACAAACAAAAAAAAACCTGAGCAACCCAAGCAGAAACTTCAGGGCCCCTTCCAGTTTTAACAGCCTCGACTCCGTGTCCATTAGAATGTCAGCCAAGATCCATCAAGAGCGCAATTTCCTCTCGCAGACCGGGGACCTCGTCTCTGCTGCCCCAGCCACACTCTGTTCTCCATCAGTGGGATTTACGCATATGGAACCGAGTGTGGAATTGGGCCCATTACATTTCACTTCCTACATCTGACATATTTAATACCTACTTTTCAAATAAATGAAATCCCTTGTTTAGCGCTCGCCTGGAAAGGTGCAACTGGTTAACGGGGTTTTCACGGGCAGCTCTGGTCATACAAGGTGGTTCTGGCCATATGAGGTGGTTCTGCCAGACCCAGTGGTCTCTTGAAGAGTGTGCAGTAACCAGCCTTCTGGAAATCGAGGGATAAGGTTATAGTGGAACAACTTTTATGGGCCAAGGACTTCCCAGGTGATGCAGTGGTAAAAAATCTGCCTGTCAATGGAGGAGACACAGGAGATGTGGATTCTGTCCCTGGATCAGGAAGATCCCTGGAGGAGGGCATGGCAACCCACTCCAGTATTCTTGCCTGGAGAATCCCCTGGACAGAGAGCCTGGTGAGCTACAGTCCGTGGGGTCATAAAGAGTCGGACATGACTGAACACACATGCCCATGCCGCATTTTTTAAAAATTATTTACTTATTTCATTTTTGGCTATGCTGGGTCTTTGTTTGCAGTGAGCAGGCGATACTCTAGTTGCAGTGCTCTGGCTTCTCACTGAGGTGGTTTCTCTTGTTGTGGGGCAAGGGCTTTAGAGCACTTGGGCTTCAGCAGTTGCAGCTCACAGCCTTAGTTGCTCTGGGGCATGTGGTTTCTTCCCGGAACAGGTATCGAACCTGTGTCTCCTGCATTGAAAGGCAGATTCTTAACCACTTGGACCACCAGGGAAGTTCCACAAATGCATTATTTTCATAAAGTTTCACTATAAAAAGAGCTGCTTTGTGTCAGAAATACCATCGCTTATGCTGAGACATGTATGTGTTTCGAAATTGCTCTGAGAGAAGTTGCTACAAGACACTGGGTGTACACACCTACTTTCATGATCACTTGCCTTCAAGATCCAGAAAGACTCCGGGATCTTGAGTTTGCAGAATGTAATAGTGATAGATTCCCTGGTGGCTCAGAGGTGAAAGCGTCTGCCTGGAATGCGGGAGACCCGGGTTCAATCCCTGGGTCGGGAAGATCCCCTGGAGAAGGAAATGGCAACCCACTCCAGTACTCTTGCCTGGAGAATCCCATGGAGGGAGGAGCCTGGTAGGCTACAGTCCACAGGGTCGCAAAGAGTTGGACATGACCGAGCGACTTCACTTTCACTTTCATAGCTGGCTTAGCCTGAGTTGATCCTTCAGGTCTTCACAGCTGTTCTGAACTGATCATCAGTGAGTGACTTAGCTCAGGGGACTGGGGCGTGGACGTAGGTGGCCAAGGGCAGAGGTCATCACCCTCACTCATTCCACCCTTGCCGACAGGCGTTGAGGTAGGTGTTCCACAGGGTGTTGGGCTGGGCCAGCCTGGCGCTGCAGAAACTGGAGCTTTTGGGAAGAAGAGTGAGGCAACTTCACTCCCTGTCCTCCACCCCAAGGACCTATGGGCAAGAGCTTACTTGTGTAGAGTCTCCGTTTGGGGCTGATAAGGAAGTGACATGTGGTCAAGTCAAGGAGGAGAGAAAAGTTAACAGTGGAGGGTTTCTGTGTGTTTCCTACTCCTGATTTCCTAGAGAAATCAAGGTTTCCTAGAGAAGCTGAGAAGCTCTTTTCAAGACCTGCTCTGTGAGCTCCCGGGGCTCAAGACCTGCTGCTTTTTAATCAGTAGACAGGACGGGAGAAGGCAGCATTCACCATACCTCCCTTTTATTTCTAATTTCCAGAAATTTCTAGCCAGAGCCTTTCCTGCAGTGGCAGAGGCTATGTCCTGGCCAAGCCCGTCTTTAAACCCATTGTCTGGGCTTTGGGTCCTGGAATGGGCCGAGTGAAGGTGAGGTGGTGGTGGGGTGTATCCAATGGGTGGGCGGGGGGAACTCTGTGCAAAGAATCTGGTTCTCTGCTTTGGAATATGTCCTTTTGGCTATGCTTCTAGGCTAAGGACACACCAGAGTTTCTAAGAACAGCATACTTAGAAAAATCAAAAGAAAAACCTGGAGAAAAAGTCATCGTTGTGATGTTGTTGCTGTAAATGCCCTCAAAACCTCATTTCAAGTTCAGGGCTCCCCTCACCCACCTGCAAGTTTCCCATCACCTGGCCGCACTGGTCCAGTTCCTATTCCTTCTGCAGCTGGAGGTGCTGGAACCATCTGAGCGGCTCCCGACTGGAAGACAGATGGATGGGCCGCCCCGCCCCATCCCAGCCCCGACACAATAACAAACAGCCCTGTAAAAAGCACTTACATTTATGAACTGTTTATAAATTTACCGACTTTGATTTATGACCCTTGGCTGGACCTGACATTAGACTCTTTAGGGGTATTTCTTTCTTTCTGCCTTTCTCTTTGGGATTTTTTTTTTTTTAAGCGTTAATGTTACAGTTCACATTCTTAATATAGCTGCACGCCTGGAACTAGGCGGAAGACAGCTGGGAGCCCAACCAATGAGCCATGGGCAGGAACCGAGATGTGATTTATGCCCAGGGCTGGGGCTGGGGCAGAAAGCCGCTGCTGGTTGGTTCAGAGACCAGCCTGTGCTCCAGGAGAAGATGCCTGGGTTCAAAGGGATATTGGGAAAAGCAGGAAGGGGAAAAACTGGATCTAGAGCTGTGTGGACCTCATCACCTCCTAGACATGTGACCTTAGGCAAGTGACCTGACCACCCTGAACCCCAATTTCCTCATCTATGTAATGGGGGCAGTAATTCTGACCTGGCATATTGTTATAAGGGTACAGGAGGTGATGCCAGTCAAATTCCTGGCTATGCCTCCCCTATAAAGGGGCTCGGTAAATGGGGATGAGCATTATGGGGCAAAACTCATTTGAGCTGGGCACACTGGCCTCTGGAAAACTTTTCAAACAAGGCTTAGTCCACAATGACTTACCTTATTATTTATTAGCCAGTTGGTGTAAAGTTGGGAGTGAAGCATGCCTTTACTCTCCAATGGAGATGTGATCAGAGTTACTACGCACAGTTTGGATTCGTCTTCCCAGACCTGCAAAGGCTGAGAAGCTTGGAGGAAAGTGAGAATGAAGACTTCCCTTCACCCCCACCCCCACTATAGCTCTGCCCATCACCCCGCACACACTAAGAAAAAAACAAATATTACTTTCATTGTGTCCCAAACTTTATTACCTATGTAATCATCTCTATCTCCCTATGTCTGCTGAGGAAAGGAGGAAATGACATTTATTGAGCACCCTCAGTGATCAAGAACCTGGCAGGACTTTTGATTTTAAATCTCATGGACCCTCTTAATTGGGTACGCTGCTGCTGCTGCTGCTAAGTCTCTTCAGTCGTGTCCGACTCTGTGCGACCCCATAGATGGCAGCCCACCAGGCTCCCCCGTCCCTGGGATTCTCCAGGCAAGAACACTGGAGTGGGTTGCCATTTCCTTCTCCAATGCATGAAAGTGAAAAGTGAAAGTGAAGTCGCTCAGTTGTGTCTGACTCCCAGCGACCCCATGGACTGCAGCCCACCAGGCTCCTCCGTCCATGGGATTTTCCAGGCAAAGTACTGGAGTGGGGTGCCATTGCCTTCTCTGCTTAAGTAGGTATAGTTCTCCCTTTTTTCTGAGAAAGAAACTGAGGTTTGGAGAGGTGAGAATAACTTACTCATGATCACATAGCTAGTAAGTGGCTGAGATGAGAGGGAAACCCAGTCTAGCTCCTGTTGATCCTTTAGCCCCAAATTTCCTTTCTCTCTCTCTCTCTCTCTCTTTGTTTCTTTGAAACAAAAGAAAGCAGTGACTAGGGGGAGTCTCTCGGCTTCTCAGGTGGCGCTAATTGTAAAGAACCCACCTGCCAATGCAGGAGACGTAAGAGACTCGGGTTTGATCCCTGGGTCGGGCAGATCCCCTGGAGGAGGGCATGGTAATCCACTCCAGTATTCTTGCCTGGAGAATCCCATGGACAGAGGAGCCTGGTGGGCCGCAGTCCATGGGGTCCCAAAGAGTCGGACACGACTGAAGCGACTTAGTACACACAGGGGGACTCTGAAAGTTCCGTCTGCCCTGTGAGAAGCAGCCCAGGGCACAGAGTGTCCGCTGGGGCAGAAATGTCCTGTGAACAGGCTGTGCCTGTTCCCCTGCTGTAATCCAGGCCGACTCCACCTCTCACCACAGAACCTAAAAGAAGAGCAGGAAAATCAAAGACAAAAGCAAAAAGCAAAAACCTCCTTTCTGCTTGGCCAGAACCCACCGGCAGTGAGGCTCTTGGACACCAGGTGGCGCCCAAGTAAGGCCGAACGAGGAGCTTCAGGACAGGCTCGCTCTGAGGGGAAACAGCGACCACAAACTCAGATGGAGAGGATTAACGTGATGGACGGCAAAAGAGACGTGTCCTGGCTCTGGTAGGGTGACCCTTTGGTGAGGGACTACGTGAGAGAGCGCGGTCTCAGCATCAAGCCCCCGATGCCACTCTCCTGCTGCCCCAGGCAGAGTGACCGGGCAGGAGCTGTGGCCACAGGGTCCTCCAAGGCAGGTGAGGGGGACGGGACATCGAAGGTGCGTGGTGCGAAGCAGTCCTATGGTTTACCTAAGACATCTCATTCCCGGTCCTTCTTCAGCTCTGGGTGACCCTCCGTGGTGCCCTGGGTAGACACCAAAAGATAGATGCATGTGGTTACATTCGAGAGGTCCTCCTTAGACCACAAGCCTCATTGCAGTCCAGGGAGGTCAGGAGAGGGGGCTGCCCTTCTGGAGCAAGGCTTTTCTATCCACCTCCCCCTCTCCTCTCCCATTGTCCACAGAGCCCTGATTCTTGACTTCCGTGTGGTACCATGTTTGGGTGCAAACATGGACATCTTGGGTCCAAGGGACATCATAGCTCCAAAACATAGCAACGTAGCTCAAGTGGAGAAGGGACAACTTGGTGTGTCCATATTCCCCCCTCTTTTCCCCATCACCCCATTACTGACACTACTTCAGCCCTTCCAAGACATGTTAATTTCCAACATCCCAGTTTTTCGCATAAATCACTGAAAATAGTCTAGAAAACGCGATAGTCAAGACGATGTTTCCCAAACAACTTCTCCTGGCCAGAAATGGGACGGAACTCCTCTGTCAGCCTACATGTTCTAGGGTTCGGTTTAGGTGTAAGATCGCCCCACGTGCGTCTTACTTCCTAGGGGTTGGGGGCGGGGGTGGTGACTCTCTTCCACCATGGCATGCCCAGAAGGACAGGCCCCTGCCACCTAAGTGTCCCAGTCTGGAGACCCTTACGTTCCTCTCCATCTTCACGCTGTGGCTTCTAGAACCAAAGTCTTCTAGTCTCAAAGAGAGACTGAGTTCGTTTAGAGACTTGTTAATTACACAGCCAAGAGAAGGAAAGGGAAGGAGAAAAACTCATGAAAATGTTCATTTAAAGTTAATTGCTGCCCATACTGTTACTAATTGAAGCCGCTCCACTGGTTTTCACTTATGTACCTGTGTGTATTTAAGATGGGATATTGCACAGTATAAACTAAGCCACATCACAACCTAACGATCTGGAAAATCTTGGTTTAATAAACAAAGCTGGCTTTGAGTTACTCAGGAGAAACACCCGTGCACGCACGCACACACACACTCACACACACACACACATACTCACACTCCCAAAGCACCAGGATCTCAAACCTTCTGTACGCGTCTTTTCCTCCCTCGTTCAAATTACACACAGTCTCCGTCCCTTGCTCGCTCTCTTCCACTCTCTTTCTCTTATTAAATTTATTTTTAACAGCACCTTAAAAAAATAAACACACCCCTCTGTGCCACTCCTATGCCAGGTGCAGCCAGGGGCAAATTTTTACAGCTGAATTACATGACCTAAAATATGGAGCACATAATGAGGACATTGAGGGATACCCATCCATAGCACGGGGCCAACGGCTGGTGTATTAACATTCCTGGATAGAGCAGTAGCCGGGGCAGCAGTGGAGTCAGGCCTGGAGCCCTTACTCAGCATGAGGAATTATATATATCTTGGAACTCTTTCCTGAACCTAAACATTATTGCTGAGAAAGGGATAACAGTGTGAGTGGCCACCGCTCTCCAGCCGGGGCTCGCTTACTGCCACAGATGCGAGTTTGCCCGTGAGGCTGAAGGGAATCCACCAGACCCAGCTCTGGTCAGGACAGGGGCAAGGATGCAGAGGAAGTCCTTGGGAGGTCCTTGGCTCTGGAGTGGGGTTGACATGGCAGTGGATGAAGCCTGGCCCTCTGCAAGCCCAGGCTCCGTTACCCAAGACCCCTTGAAAGTGTGATGGGCTTCTGGCATCCTGTGAGCCTGTTCACTGTAATGACCAGGCGTTGCCCTGGAACCTCTCGTTATGTGGAGTTCAGATCAGAGGCCCCTTGAACTCAGCCATCTGTGACCACCGCAAGAGCTGGGAGAGATAGGGAAACCATCAAGCTACAGGAATTAAAGAAATAACAAAGATGGCTTTTAGCATGTGGCTCTTGCTGCTGCTGCTGCATATAAGTCCCTTCAGGCGTGTCCGACTCTGTGCGACCCCATAGACGGCAGCCCACCAGGCTCCCCCATCCTTGGGATTCTTCAGGCAAGAACACTGGAGTGGGTTGCCATTTCCTTCTCCAAAGCATGAAAGTGAAAAGTGAAAGTGAAGTCGCTTAGTCGTGCCTGACTCTTAGCGACCCCATGGACTGCAGCCTACCAGGCTCCTCCGTCCATGGGATTTTCCAGGCAAGAGTGCTGGAGTGGGGTGCTATTGCCTTCTCCAGTGGCCCTTCCTAGATAGACATTATTTATTTGAACTAACATTCATAGGTGTGTGTGTCAGTCACTCAGTCATGTCAGACTCTTTGTGACCCCATCTGTCCATGGAGTTTCCCAGGAAAGAATACTCAACTGAATTGCCATTTCTTACTCTGGGGGATCTTGCCAACCCAGGGATCAAACCCATGTCTTTTGTGTCTCCTGCACTGGCAGGTGGATTCATTACCACTATATCACCATAGCATAAAATTAATCACTAACCACTTTAAAATGAACAATTCAGTGGCATTTAGTGCATTCAAAATATTGTACAACCATCACTTCTGTCTAGTTCCAAGACATTTTGATTACTCCAAAAGGAAACCTCTTACCCATTGAACAGTCACTCCCCACCCTCTGCTCCAGTCCCTGACAGCTTCTGGTCTACTTTCTGTCTCCAGACTTACCTGTGTCATATGTTTCCAACATATGGAATCATACACTGTGCAACTTCTTATGCAAGATACAGATTTTCAAAACCTTCTCTGGATGTATAACATGCATACAGCCATGGATTCTAACTGTACAACTTGACAAATTTTCATAAATAGAGCACTTGCAAGTAACCACCACCCAAATCAATAAACAGAATATTATCAGCCCCCAGGAGCCCTTCATTCTACCTTCCAGCCCTAACTCCTCAGGGAGAACCATCCTCTTGACTTCTGTGTCCTGGATTACTCCTGCCAGTTTTTGTACTGATGTTTGGGGGGGTGGTGGTGGAAGATTTTCCATCTTCATGGCTGTGTAATATTCCACCATGTGGCTACATCAGGATTTATAGATCCGTTCAACTGCTGATGAACATTTGGGTACTTTGAGCTTCCAAGCTATGTATTTTTTTTTTTATTGGCTGCAGTGCACAGCATGTGGGAATCTTAGTTCCTGGATCAGGGATCAAACCCGTGCCCCTGCAGCGGAAGCATGGAGTCCTAACCACTGGACCACCAGGGAATTCTCCCAAGCTGCATATTTTTAATTGACATTCAAGTCCAAAAGCATGTTGAGTGGATTTCTCAGACAGTGGCAGTGGAAAAGCATCAAATCAGAGGAGGTGGGGATGTATTGGTAGAGGGGGTTGGACCAACTGGTCCCTGAGGTTTCCGTGGCTTGGACACAGTATGGTCTGAGGTACAGTGAGAGAATGCAGAGTAGAACCGAAGCATCTCTGAGCATCCTCTCTCTCAGTAAACTGGGGACCTTTATGGGGAAAGGGTGGCAGAGTTAGAAAAGCCCAGGCCAGTTTCCCGGCTTCAGTCACTGTCCTCCCAGCCCTTCTGGACCCCGGATAGACACTGCTTCCTCTGTCCACAAGGGCAGATCTCCAGGCCTGCCTGCCCGTCTTGTCCTCTGTAATCTATGTCATGCTAAGGGACAGAGAGCTGGGCACACAGTGGGGAGGAGCTCTGACCGATTGGATAAATAGCAGTCTGGGGGCTGCTAGGGCAGTGTGCTGTGAATCTGGGTCTGCCCCAGGCTCACAGTCCTTGGAGAGAATACATGCTGTGAGTCTGTTGTCCATCTGGCCTTGGCCAGACCCAGGGAGACACAGAAGGTGATCTTCAATACATCCCCTTACAGCGTGGCTAAGGCACATTCTCAAATTACCCCGCTTTAGAAATCAATAGCACATCAATATACATATATTTATATATATGTCATATATAAATGGTCATATGGTCATATAAACCATATATATGTCATACATATATATGACATTGAATTGTGCCTTTTCCTGTTATATAGTCTGTTCCGTTAGCTGCACAGCTAAGGCAGGCTTTTCATTTGCAGGTTCTGCCTGGTCCAACTCTATTTCTGGAATGAAGGTTTGGGGCAGCCACTTTGAAAACAAACAAAAGATTCAGGTGAAAGAATTCTAGCCTGCAGGCATTCAGACCCCTCACCTCCCGTGTCTATGCAGTTGGGATCAGGGACCCCTGGCTCTTTCACGTCCATCCTCTGTACTAAGCACAGTATGTAGGGGGAAGTGGATTAAATGCCCCCTGACCAGAAAATGTCTTCCAGGTATTATTCCCTTTGTGGGGAGGGAAGATGACTTTGGGTGTAGATTTCCCAAGACTAATTTCCTTTCCCATTATGGAGGCTGTAGGATGACCTCACTGCCTACCATCCCTGCAGACGTTACATCTTATCTCTCTAGGGAGCAGAGGGAGAGCCCAGAGCAGGGGCCCGATTTCTGGGTGACCTTGGCTCTTCCCACTGTTTTGTCTACTCTGCTCATCCTTCAAGGTACAACTTGTCTCCGTTTCCTGGGAAACCTGTTCCGCTCCACCTTCTGCAGCCTGGCTATCCCTGGTCACTCCCCTGGCCCTTGGAGTGCACTGTGGTTTGTCTTCCCTCTGTATTTCCTTTCTCCCTCCCCAAATCATAAGCCCCTTAAGTTGCAGGAGGAGGGGTGAGTGGGCCACGTCTTCTGCTGGTAACTAAGCTCCCATCACAACCCTCAGCAAGCCACAGGGCCTCAGTTAACCTTTCTTAAAAAAATTAATTTTTTAATTTGGCTATACTGGGTCTTGGTTGCAACAGTTGGGATTTTTAGATGCAACATGCAAACTCTTATTTGTGGCATGTGGGATCTAGTTCCCTGACCAGGGATTGAACCTAGGCTCTCTACATTGGGAGCATGGAATCTTAGCCACAGGACCACCAGGGAAGTCCCTCAGTAAACTTTTTGGTTGTTCATAACAACAGCACAAAGTAATGGTGTGCTTAGGGTTTTCTACGGTGATACGTTTTTTAAATTTATTTATTTTTAATTGAAGGATAATTGCTTTACAATATTGTGTTGGTTTCTGCCATACATCAACATGAATCAGCCATAGGTATACACATTGCTGATCGAGGCTTTTAAATTCAGCATTCCGGGAAACTGAAGGCCAGAGATGTTAAGGAGTTTTGAGGCCAGTATCATTTCCTCTGATGGTTTATGGGGGCCTGGGACCCTCTGTTGAGTACCCCTGGTGTGGCTGTGTCCCAGTGGGGAAGGATGCTTGGATCAATTAGCAATGTCTGCTGTGGGCAGAGCGGTAGGGAGTAGAAAG
Source organism: Bubalus bubalis (assembly GCF_019923935.1). NCBI lineage: Eukaryota > Metazoa > Chordata > Mammalia > Artiodactyla > Bovidae > Bubalus > Bubalus bubalis. The sequence continues at coordinate 33,754,408 of NC_059158.1, read as the reverse complement.
TATGCCACAAATTTGCCATGCTTGATCTCATCCAACTGCTTCATCTTACAGTGGAAGAGACGGAGGTGCAGAGAGGGGAAGTGACTTTATCCAAGGAAAATCAATTTCCTAAAAGGACTTTGCGCTCTGGGCGATGAGCTAACACGTTGGCACCGTTCACATGCGGCTGTCTTGAGCACGGTCTCCCTAAGACCGTCTTCCGCTTCCCTTTGAGGTGGTGGATTTTGACACGGGAAGACATATTAGGAAAAGGCATGACTCAGATCTTCTGAAGCCGCTAAAGAGCATATTAAGCCATCGACAGCTTTTTCTGATTTTCGGTTTTCTTGCAGTAGTCGAACTGATTTTTTTTTTTTCTTTTTAATGTAAACAGATTTTTCCCTCTGTAGCCAGCCAAGCACCCCTCAGTGAATCTGTTGGAGTATGGCGGCTTTTATGACTTCAAAACCCAAAGACTTGAAAAAAGCAGCTAGATGTCATAAGAATTTGTGCTGCTTCTGCTGAGATCAGTCCCTAAGGTATCAGCTGGGACTTTGCTCCCTTCGATCCTCGAAATTGGCCCTGTCACCTTGTCTTGAGCCTACTTAGCCTTGACTTTATTCTGAATTATCTTCACAACGATTATCTGAACATCTCCTGCCCCAGTGGACAGTGAGCTTCTCAAGAGCGTGGATCGTGACTTATTAGCATGTTTTTCCCACAGCCCAGCAGACTGCCTTGAACTCTGCCCGTTCATGAATTTATTCATTCATGGATGCCCACATGCGGAAACCATTTGTGGAGCGCCTACCTTGCACGGATTAGATTCTCTATGGAAAGAACTGCTGGGATGAGATGTGCCATGCAGACACCATTGACTGTTAAAATTCTCATGGGGCAAGGGCTCAGCTGAATGTGATGTCTCGTCACATAACTTGATGCCTTTTACAGTGGTGAGTGCATGAACACAGGGTCCCAGAGGGAACTGATTCAAGGGCAGATTTGGAAAAGCTGGGGAGAAAGTGACAATAGTTCTTTGAGGCCCAAAAAAAAAAAAAAAATTCAGTTTCAGAATCCCAGCTACTATTTGCCTTCTTTTTCTGTTTTTGTTTCTTTTATCTATTTTTATGGGAAACCTTTCAAACCCACACAGAATAGAGGGAAGAGTGTGATGAACTCTGTGGCTCTATCAGACGTCAGTGAGCTTTGGCTTCCCTGGTGGCCCATTGGTTAAGATGCTGTGCTCCCACTGCAGGGGATGTGAGTTCAATCCCTGCCCAGGGAAGTTCTGCATGCCACGAGTGTGTGTGCTCAGTCACTCAGTCGTGTCTGACTCTTTGCGACCCCATGAACTGTAGCCTGCCAGGCTCCTTTGTCCATGGGATTTTGCTGCCAAGAGTACTGGACGGTGTCACCATTTCCTTCTCCAGGGGATCTTCCTGATCTAGGGATTGAATCAAGGTCTTCTGCATTGGCAGGCAGAGTCTTTCCCAGTGAACTACCAGGGAAGCCCTCTGTATGCTGTGAGGCGAGGCCAAAAAAAAAAAAAAAAAAAAATTACTTAATTAAAAAAAAAAGAGATCAATGATCTTTAGCTCATGACAAATCCTATTTCATCTTTGTCCTACTCTCTATCCCCTGCTCTGGATTATTTTGAAGCAAGGCCTGGACACCCTAGAATTTGATTAGTATGTTTCAATAAACATTGATAAAAGAAAAGGGATATTAAAGATACTTGTAATTCTGTTACATGGAAAAATTAGCAATGATTCCTTAATAACCTCAAATATATAGTTCTGTATTGTCTCATGAATGTTTCCTTTTTATTTTTAAACAGTTGAATTTTTACTTGTTTGACTTGGTATCCAAATAAGGTCCATATATTGTGACTGGTCCGTATGTTTTTTAAGCCTCTTTTACTTCATAGCAATAGTTCTTAGCTAAGGGAAACTTCCACAACAAACTGTGGAAAATTCTTAAAGAGATGGGAATACCGGACCACCTGTCCTGCCTCCTAAAATATCTGTATGCAGATCAAGAAGCAACAGTTAGAACTGGACATGGGAAAACAGACTGGTTCCAAATCGGGAAAGGAGTATGTTAAGGCTATTATATATTGTCACCCTGCTTATTTAACTTATACGCAGAGTACATCATGAGAAATGCTGGACTGGAATAAGCACAAGCTGGAATCAAGATTGCCGGGAGAAATATCAATAACCTCAGATATGCAGATGACACCACCCTTATGGCAGAAAGTGAAGAGGAACTAAAGAGCCTCTTGATGAAAGTGAAAGAGGAGAGTGGAAAAGTTGGCTTAAAACTCAACATTCAGGAAACTAAGATCATGGCATCTGGTCCCATCACTTCATGGGAAATAGATGGGGAAACAGTGGAAACAGTGACAGACTTTATTTTGGGGGGCTCCAAAATCACTGAAGATGGTGACTGCAGCCATGAAATTAAAAGATGCTTGCTCCTCAGGAGAAAAGTTATGACCAACCTAGATGGCATATTCAAAAGCAGAGACATTACTTTGCCAACAAAGGTCCATCTAGTGAAAGCTTTGGTTTTTCCAGTAGTCATGTATGGATGTGAGAGTTGGACTATAAAGAAAGCTGAGCACTGAAGAATTGATGCTTTTTAACTGTGGTGTTGGAGAAGACTCTTGAGAGTTCCTTGGACTGCAACGAGATCCAACCAGTCAATCCCAAAGGAAATCAGTCCTGAATATTCATTGGAAGGACTGATGCTGAAGCTGAAACTCCAATACTTGGGCCACCTGATGTGAAGAACTGACTCATTTGAAAAGACCCTGATGCTGGGAAAGATTGAAGGCAGGAGCAGAAGGGGACAACAGAGCATTAGATGGTTGGATGTTATCACTGACTCAATGGGCATGAGTTTGAGTAAACTCTGGGAGTTGGTGATGGACAGGGAAGCCTGGCGTACTGCAGTCCATGGGGTCACAAAGAGTCGGACACAACTGAATGACTGAATGGAACTGAAGGGAAACTTTGCATCCAAGGGGTACTTGGCTATGTCTGGAGACATTGTTGGTTGTTGTCACTGGTTGGGGTTAGGGGGATGCTACTGGCCTCTAGTGGATGGAGGCCAGGGATGCTGCTCACATCCTACAATGCTCAGGACGGCTCCCGCGGCAAAGAATTATCTGGACCCAATGTCGAGAGCATTGATATTGAGAAACTCTGACCTGAAGGTTCCACCTCTCTCTCTCTTTTTTTCTTGTGATTTCTTGGTTGAGGAAACCAGTCTGTGGAGGCCTTGCAGAGACCCTTGCTTTGTATCTGCTTGATATAGTTCAATATATCCTTCTGAACTCTGAATGTCCTACAACTTGATTCAATCTCCCCACATCTTCTCAGGGTGGATTCTGTGCCCTGGCCCCTCCCACACAGAGACGTGGTCCTCAGGGGTACCTCAGTGGTAGAACCCGTTGCCCACATTCTGCTGGGTCCTTGTGCTGTTGGCTGTCCTGCCTCTCACACGGGGTCTGCCTGTGGACACCACCACAGGAACCCTCTGGTCACAGAGGATGTATTGGCAGAGGGCTCGGGCTCTCCTGGTGGCTCCATTTGACTTCCCCGTGCATCCTTCTCCCAAGAGGCCAAGTCATCCTCCAGCTTAAGCAAAACATCTGTCCTTTTGCGGTTTTGAATTTGACACTAAGAAACTTGACATTTCAAAGCAGGTTCCAGGAATTTAAGTTATTCTTCATTGAATTAGCCCTTAAAACAACCTGGAAGGTCTGGTTTCTGCAGTGGGCACTCTGTTCCTCGGTCCCCAGATCTAAACCAGGTATTTTGCATACACCCCACCCTGCATCCCCACCACTTGTCCAAAAGCTAGCTTCCAGTCACACCAACACTTGAGGACAAAGCCACGGAGACAAAAGGGGAGAACAAGACTCCTGCATTGTGAGCGAAACAGCTCAGGGCTCCACAATTGAGTTTTCAAGATGGGAGGGGCCCTCGCCCAATAATTGGACATGAAGTAAGACAGTCAACAACAGCGAGAGGTGAGAATTAACAGCAGAAGAACAAACAGGACTATTTTAAAACCCCAATGGTCTGAGCCTATTGAGGGTGGAGATAAATAACCTTACTCATGTAGCCCCAGGGTTGTAATTACTACTACCCATCATCAGAACTGAGGGTGCTTTTTCAGGTGAAAGAGTAAGAAAGGAAGGGAGATGGAGCTTACAGGATGGAGGGCTAACTGGTCTTCACTGTTCTGGGTGCTGAGGAGCAGAGAGAAAGAATAGCCTTGACCCTTAAAAGGTTCCAGTGGGCACACAGGCAGAATTCTAGTAGATTGCAATGAATTTCCTTAATGAGGAAGCCCCCAAGCTGGTGAACCGAATGCAATCTCAGAAAGCTTCCTGGAGGAGGTTGAAGAGGAGTAGCCAATACTTTGGCCACCTGATGTGAAGAGCTGACTCGTTGGAAAAGACCCTGATGCTGGGAAAGACTGAAGGCAGGAGGAGAAGGGACAACAGAGGATGAGATGCTTAGATAGCATCACTGACTCAATGGACATGAGTTTGAGCAGGCTCCAGGGGATGGTGAAGGACAGGGAAGCCTGGTGTGCTGCAGTCCATGGGGTCACACAGAGTCAGACGCGACTGAGCAACTGAACAATAGCAACAAGCCAAGTAAAAGAGAGATGGAAAGACCCAGCCGCTCTGACCTGCTGGAAGTGTGGCCTGGAGGGAAGGGTCAAGCAGGAGGGGAGCTGAGCTAGGATGCTCTTTGCAACACATAAAGCACTCAAAATTGGTCCTCAGAGTGAGAGGGAACTGTGAAGACTTGAAGCAGGGGAGAGATGGAGGGTGATTTACATTTTGGAAAGGTTATTTTGGCGGAAAGCATCAGGGAGAGAAGAGGAACAAAACAGAGGTTTACTTAGCGGTTGACGGTGACCCACGCCAGCAAGGGAGAGTGTGCTCGCAGCGGATGGAGACCCAGTGGAGGGAGAGGGGATGACAAGATTATCTCGTTTCATTCTCCCCACGCCCCCGGAGGTCAGAACCTTCCCTCTGTGAGGAGGCAGACTCCTGGAACTGTCAAGGTCGGAGATATTGGGACACAGTCTGGATCTGAACCCAGCTCTGACTCCCAGCCCTAAGTCTGCCCCAGGCCACCAGGGCCATACTTCATTTTATGTCTTCAAGTTCAATTGTGCTCAACACAATCAGTATGCAGGAAATAAGGCAGAAACACAGTCTGTTTTAGCAAGATTTCCATAAAGCAAAATTTCTAAGGGCATCGTGAGAGGACTCAGGAAGCTGGTGTTTCCAGGCTCAGTGGGGATGGTAGAAGCTAGATTCCAGCCACTGGGAGCGCGGGTGGCAGGGGAGTGACAGAGCCTGCCATTCCTGGGGCAGGAGGGGGGCGCGTCACTGGGCAGTGAGTTGACCCCCTACTAGAAGGCCTGTCCCTGACCTAGAGACTCATGGAAAGCCGAGAATCCTTTGGGAGAGAAGGCCAGTGTGGGTGGCCTTCATGGAAAGCACAGACCTGGGTCCTGCTGTCCCAGGAGGGGTTTCCCTGGCAAAATCTGCCTCCATCAAACCCACCACCCAAGGGGCTCTTATTGGAAAGCATGGTGGTGCTGTGGGCAGAGAAGAATGGTATGTTTCAGCCTCTCTCTCTCTCTCACACACACACGCACACACACAAGCACACACACACAATCTTTGAAAATGTAAAAAGCAAGGGGAAAATGTCTCTTTGCACCATCTGGCTTGTTCTTTAAATAGCTCATTCCAAGAAAGAACTATGCTCTCCTTGCCTTAATTTATGTTTCTACCTTTCCCTTCCAATAGGCCTGCAGAAGGGAAGGGGGAGGAGGGGGCAGGTCTGATGCCGTGCGCGGATTCGGCAATGGCTTTGGTATGCTGCTGCCTACACAGCAGTATTTAACCCAATTACAGGATAATAAGGGCTCAGACAAATTATCTGCAAATAGATATGTCTATATGTAAACCCTCACATTTGGAACATGCGTCTGGGGCCAAAGAAAAGTTAAACGCTTAGCCAGAGAGGGACTGAGCTGAGCTCACAGCTTCCCCCCCTCCCAGCCCTGTATATGGAGATATTTGAGTTAGATAAATAAGAAATCCCAGGTACAGACTAGACGGTCCAGCCTTGATGCTGTCCAGATGAACAGTTTGGCTCTGAGACTGTTGGTATGGCGGGTGGAGGGGGTTGTCAGTGCCTGCCCAGTGACCCAGGGGATGGACGGGCTCTGCCGCTTGGCCCAGTGTGGCTCTCACATGGACTGCAAGTCCCCACCTCACCAAAGCTGCCCGCCCCCTCCCAGAGCCACTAGATGGACCTCCCCAGAGAAATGCTCACGAGCTATCCCCAGTGGACTGGCTTTAAGCCTTATAAGCAAAGCAGTGGGCTGGACTGGGAGGGCATAGGGGCAAAAGTGGAAAGTGCAAAGCAGCTGAAGTTTGCATTTTATGGTTTTAAACAATCAACCAATGTTGCAAGAGCTTTAGAATTTCACTTTACAGTAGAGCAGGAAACTGAGGTCCAGAGAGAACTGACTCACTCAGGCCACCCAGCTGGCGAGTGGGGAAGCTGAGACAGAACCCAGGCTCCTGGGCCCCAGTGCCAGGCCCTCTGCAGGACCCATGCTGCCCTCGAAACATGGTTGGGGTGCTTGAAAATGGTTCCAGGCAACATGACTCTGTTCTGAGAACACAATTTAAATTTGAAACCGGAATACACTTTCTTTTGTTTTTTTTTTCCTAATCGTTTACACCTAGAGGAAAAAGATTTTAAATATGAAGTATATGATGTGTGGGCTTCCCTGGTGGCTCAGTGGTAATGAATCTGACTGCCAGTGCAGGAGACGTGGGTTCAGTCCCTGGGATGGGAAGATCCCCTGGAGAAGGAAACAGCAACCCATTCCAGTATTCTTGCCTGAGAAATCCCATGGACAGGGGAGCCTGGTGGGCTACCGTCCAATGGGGTCACAAAAAGAGTTGGACACGACTTAGCAACTAAACAGCATATGTACAGTAAAAGTGGAGATTGCATGAGGCAAAATTCCTTCGTTACCATGTCAGGGGCATGTTTGCATATGTGTGTGTGTGTGTGATTGCATGTGTGTGTGGTTGCGTGTGTGTGTGTGTAGGTCTGTGTGTGTGTATGAATGGGTGTTCCCCTTCCACCCAGCGCTGTGATGTGTGAACCATCCTGTGGGTGTAACAGTTCACACCTCCAGCACGTGTCTCCATCTGCCCCACTGCGGCTTGCCTGCCCAGAGTTCTCTCCATTATGATAAATTCTGCCACACCTTAAAAACTTTCTTTAGACGGGCTGTTTGCTGTTTTATGTGGGGCAATTGACACCAGCCCACATCTAGGCCTTGGAAAATAGTTTTGGTTCCCAGAGAGAGGGAGGCAGGGCAGCTTTAACAGGCAGCCCAGCGGTCGGGCTTCTCCTGCCAAAGACACCTTGACAGTTTCCCCTGTCATTTCCAGGAATGTCTTAGATCAGTTTGAGCATCTGTCAGGCTTTGAGGATGGTCGTGGCAGGGTCTGGGGGTAGGCTGGAGGAGGTGGGGGATGGTGGGGGAAAGGAGGAGAGGCCCAGGCTCAAAAGTCCCCCAACCTGAACTCTTGTAAGATGACACCCCACCCCCCAAATCTGCCCAGGCCTCCTCTTGCTGGCTTCTACCACCTGCTTTTAGTCCCAGAGTTTTCAGTGCATTTCAGTTTCCAGAGAGCAGGCCCTCAGCAGAGCACGGAGCAGGCCGGAATGGTAGAAAGACCGGGGCGCTGTGTTTGTAGACAGGAGGCCTGGTTTTTGTCGGGCGTGAGGAGGTGCCCAGGTGTTTTTGTGTAGCCCCCAGTGCAGGCCTGGCTGGCTGGAGTGGATTTCAATTCTCCTTTGCCAAACTACACTTCTGAGAGGTGTCAGATATCGAAAACCTCTCCCCCAAGCCAAAGCAAGCATTTGGGGGAGGAGGGACCCAGGAGGGGGGCTAGGGACGGTAAGAGAAGATGCCGGTTTAAAAAAATAAAAAGGAAAAAGCAAAAGCAGAAAGAAAAGTCTCTTCACATAGTGTTCCAAGTTGGCTGTTTCTTTTTAAAATAATTGGTTAAGCCGTGCATAAAGCCAGGTAAGTCTGCTCTGCATTGCAAAGGAGCCTGGGCAGACTGTTCTTCCTGGCATGGCTGGGGTTTGGGGAACCAGAGCTCTGCAGGACAAGGGAAGGGGCTGTGTCTGGTGACCCAAGGTGACCCGTCCCTTAAGGGACAACCAGGGGGAGAGAAGTGGCAAGAGAGGGTGTAAGGAAAGTCCTGGGAGGGAGGGAAGGATGTAGAGGGGAGGAAAGGAAGGGGAGAGGGAGATAAAGGAGGAGGGGGTAAAGGCGAGGGTCTCAGGCCCATGCCTGCAGGATGGGACCCCAGCTAGATCTCATGCGTGCAAGCCTCCTCCAAGCCTCAGTCCTTAAAAATCACTAACTGTTGACTGCTGCCCTTTCCATAGGGTTCAGAATTCTTCCCTCTAATGACTCATGAAAGCATAAAATTAAGATATTCTGGGAAGCCAAAGGAATCTGGTTTAAAATGTGTGTTTGGGGAATGGAAGGCATTAAAAGAATGCTCGTGTCTGGACCATTCTGTTGTTTTCTTCTCTTGTTTTCTCTTCAAATTAATGAATGAGTCACGGTCGTCTTTAGGCCCGTAAAATGCTGTAAAAGGGAGCGTCGGGGAGGGCTGGGAGCCGACCGTCTCATTTTCTCTGGCTTTTCCGACTCTTCAGACCCGCTGCTGTTTCCCTTTTCCTCTTTCTCTGTCTCCTGAGAAAGTCTCCTTCCCATTAATAAGCAACGTGACTCAAGCCCCCTTCTCCTCCCTCCTCCAGGCCCCAGGACCAGACTGCCCACCTTGAATAAAATCCAGCCAAGTTACAGGGATGTGCAGCCGGGTTCTCCCAGGCCAAACCCAGACCTCACCAGGGAGGGTCTCGCTGGAGCCCAGATTCTCACAACCAGCTCTGCTTCCTCCCCTGGGTTCTGCCTTCCAGCAGCTCCCCAAACCAAGGGCACCCCTTGGAGGGAGGCGGGAGCAGGACTGGCCCTATTCCACCAGAGGGTTAAAGAACAACCCCTTAGCTTCCAGAAAGTGCAGAAAATGTCTCTCTCCTGTATCTTAAAGACACCTCCATCCAAGCCCACTCTCTGGACCTCCCAGCTACCAAGACTGCCCCTTGCCCCCAAGGCATCATTCAGCCACTGGGCAGTTCAGAAATAGTCCCCAAGGACTGTAGCTCGCCGGGCTCCTCTGTCCATGGGATTTTCCAGGCAAGAATACTGGAGTGGGTTGTCATTTCCTTCTCCAGGGGATATTCCTGACCCAGGGATCGAACTGGCATCATTGCATCTCTTGCATTGCACAGATTCTTTACCACTGAGCTACCAGGGAAGCCCCAGAAATACTCTACATTTCATAATCATTTCTCAAGGGAGCCTCTTCTTTCTTCTGCCTCCACAAAAACACCTCTTCCCTTACGGCTGGCATCAGGAATGACTCTGATAACCCGAGGGGAAGAGGCAGGTCTCACACCTGAACAGCCCTATGGAGGACTCCTCAGTAGAGCTTCCCCAAAGCCCTGTGTCGTTACTGCTGATGACATCCTGGGCCTTCCTCCTGCCCGGTGGCCCTGATCTTGCTGATGGGCTTCTGCAGCCTCTTAGCTTCTCTGGGGATAGGAGGGTGAGGGGACCACAGACTTATTTTATGGAACACCCACCATGCGCCCAGATTTACATCTTTTTTTTTTTTAACATTAATATAATTTGGTAATGAGTTTGAGGTCCTTTTAATTTAATTTTTTGGCCATACCCTGTGGCATGCGGGATCTTAGTTCCCCGACCAGGGATCGAACCCATGCCCCCTGCCTCAGAAACTCAAAGAGTTTTAAGCTCTGACTCATTGTCCTTCTTCAGAAGACAGAACTGGTAGCATCCAGAGCCCACTGTCCTCAGGGACGTGGGCCACAGACTTGGCCCAAGGAGTGCATCTTGGAGCTGAAATCGGGCCTCTGTACACTGGTACCAAACTGAGTCTCGGAGACAGAGTTTTGGGTCAAGTAGAAGAGACCCCCACAGAAACCTGCTCAGTTTCAATCTTAGCTCAAGGCTAGGCAGCCTCCTTTGCCAGGATCAGACCTGCTGGGGAGGGATGTTGGGGGAGAGGACGTGGGGGGCCAAAACCCTCCCCCTTCTCTCTCCCACTCTCCCTATTCCAGCAGATCTCCAAAACCCCTTGTGTTGCTGTGCCCAACATTTACAAAGAATATTTATGCCTTATTACCAAGTTGCCCTGTGACAACTATGTAAATGATTAAATATGTATCAGATTCCCCGCGCTGCAAGTTTGATCTAATTACAACACTGCAATTCTACATACGTCTATTCTGTTTTTGTAGGTTCTTGCCTGTTGAGTATAGTCATTTGCTCAAAATAAATTGAGGGAACACTGTTTACATATGCCAGTTGCAGAGCCAGGAGAGAAAAGCTGATGTTTATGCAAGTTGTGATTATAAAATAATGACTGTGTTTTTTCAGCAAACAGACTAGGACTCCAAAGACATTCCACTGGAAAGCTCCCTCCTGTTCCAGGGAGGCTGCCATTGCTCAAGTACGGTGTGGCATCGCTTTTGGAATGGCCTTCAGAGTCCATTTGTGTGGGCCACGCGGAAAAAAAATAAATCACTCCGCCCCACCTCGTTATTGACCGAAAAATTCTATTACCCTGTTTGATTACTCACCTAATTCCCTGGGATGGGCCTCAAATGGCTTTCAATTGCTTCTAAATATCAGATCAAGCCTCAAATAATGAGAACTAGCAATCTTTGGAGGACATTTCCAAGAATGCTGAGCAGACTCCGGGAGCCATTCCAAAGAACTGCAATTCCGGCAGCGGGGTTGGAGGGTGAGGCCAGCGTTGAGCTGAGCCTTGAAGGGCAGGGAAGCTTTGAGTGACGATGCAAGCCCTCAGCAATTTACCAAGTGCTTTTCCCACCTGTTCTTTCTTTGCAGTCTCACAATCAGGGCAGGTGTTATGATGATCACTCTATGATAGATGAGGACTTTAAAGCCCAGAGGAAATCATATGTCTTAGTTACAAAACTTGCAAATAAATAATAAAATCAGGAATTGAAGTCAAGGCTTTATGTTCCTTCATGCACAGCACCCACTGTCCCTCTATGCCCCACAGCATCTCAGGAAGCAGAAGCTAGTCAGCTGGGCCACCTGGAGGAGAGGGTTCCTACAGGAGGAGAGCTAAAAGGCCTGGCCAAGGGAGCAGGTTGAGCTGGCTTCTGGGAGGTCTTCAGAACAGATCAACAAGCATGGCAGACACTGATGCTGTAGCTACTGGCTAGAGACCAGTGCTGGGGACCACACAGGTCCTGCAGCCTGACATATTTTCTCTAGACTTGGATGCCAACCCTGCAGTCTGGCTTACTAAACATCTGCTCCCTGGCCTTCCTGAATCCTAGGGTCTAACCTGTTATAGCCAGAGTTTCTGATGATGGCTGAGGTATGCCAAGTGGTGGTTCATATATAAGGCATGGAAGACAGCCGTGAATAAGGTGAGGTTGCTGCTGGATGTGGGGACATCAGATTCCCTGGAGGAGGCATTTGTTTTTTTTTTTCTGCGACCATCCTGAGTAGTCCCTAACATCACAGGTGTGGAGTTTCCACAGAAACTGTCCTGTGGCATGGGTGAGTGTTGCCTCAGTCTGCACGGTTCCCAGCTTGGTTCCCTGGCCTTCCAACACATTTTATAAACTCTCCGATATTCTCTAATACATCCTTTTTCTTAAAAAATTTTTTTAATTAAAAAATTTCTTATTGGAGTATAGTTGATTTACCATGTTGTGTTAGTTTCAGATGCAATGCAAAGTAAATCAGTTATACATATTCATGTGCTGTGCATGCTCAGTCACTGAGTTGTGTCTAAATCTTTGCGACTCTATGGACTGTAGCCCACCAGGCTCCTCTGTCCATGGGATTCTCCAGGCAAGAATACTGGAGTGGGTTGCCATGCTCTCCTCCAGGGAATCTTCTCAACCCAGGGATTGAACCTGTGTCTCCTGCATCTCTTGCATTGCAGGCAGATTCTTTATGCACTGAGCCACCTGGGAGGCCTATACATATTCATATATTCACTCTAATAAATCCTTTTTTGTGTGAATCAGCTAAAGTGGACTCTGTTGTCTACAACCAAAACCAACTAAGCCCTCAGATCAATCCATCCTCCTGTTCATGGCACAGATTTTTCTTCAAACGATTTATTCAGCATTTACTGCATTGGCAGGTGTATTCTTTACCACTGGCACCATGTGGGAAGCTTGTGCTTTGCTGTACATTTTTATTTGATATGACAATTGCCTTGTGATATAATTACTCTCACTTAGAGAAGAACAAACTGAAGCTCAGAGAGGTTAAGAAACAGAGCTCAGGCCACACAGCCAGATGTGGACAAGATTTTTAATTTGCCTATCATGCCATGACCTAAAACTTGCAGGGTAGCTTGGAAGGACTGGTGGATTGGTGATGGAATGAAGGCATGTGTATCTTTTAGATAGAAGAGGTCCAGTATGTCAGTCTGGGAGTATTTAAGGGGTCCTGGCTGCACAACTTTTAGAGGCCAAGGAGGTTAAAGGCCAAGGAGCTGAGGGAGGGACTGGAGAAGAGGCTAACTGAAGCCACTGTCCTGGAGAAGTCATTCGATATGTGCTATCTTTGGGTATGTCTTGTTTTCTAATCAGTGATCAATTTTGTAAAAAGGGGACCAGATTCCTGTGAATTGAGACCTATTTATTTTTTGGTGATGCTGAGTGGCATGTAGGATCTTAATTCCCCAACCACGGATCAAACCTGCGCCCCCTGCCATGGAAACAAGGAGTCCTAACCACTGGACCACCAGGGATGTTCTGAGACCTATTTTAAAGACCCTGGGAGGGCTCATTATTCCCAGGACAGTTATATAACTTTTCTCTTTGTTACAGAGAGCTTTCTGTAATCATGCTGGCCCCTGAGTTCTCCTTTGCATTGATAATTCCAGATTTTCACAACCAGGGACCACATGGGGCCCTTTCTTCCTCTGGAGTCTTGCCCAAGCCCTTTCCTTTGCTCTCTGGAAAAAAGACTGAGGCTAGAGTTGTGTTAGCATTTTCATTCCAAAACTTGCCTTCTCCCTGAAGAGGGGGAATTCTCATGTTTCTGGAACAAGGATCTTGAAAACCCAGGGCTTGCTTCTTCTGATTAAGTGACGAGGAACTGAAAATATGGAAAGCAAAGATTTACGTCAACAGACGCTGTGTTCTCACTCCTGGTTTCTTCCCCCAGAGCCCCTGCCCAGCAGGTGTGGGGCTGGCCGACAGTCAGGGGGCACTTCCGGAAGCCGGCTGACTTGGGGTAGTCCTTAGGAGGGCACTTTCCCCAGTTCCTCACCTTCGTGGTTCCTCACCCTCTTCACTCCCTTGCCCCCTCACCTCTTTTGTGGGCTTTCCCTCCCTCTTTCCCTTACTCTCTCACCCCTCACTTTCTGAGTCTCTTTAGCTCTACTCTCTTGTCCCTCCCTCCCAAAATTCTCATCCCCATCACATCCCTTACTCTTCTAATGACTCCCTTACTCCTTGGGCCCTTCACCCCCTCAGCCTCCTCATCCTTCACCTCCCTCCCTCATCCTTCACTGCTCACACCAGCTCCCTTGGCCTCCCTGCACCTTGGGCCCTTCCCTGGGCTACTTCTCCCCTTCATCTGTAATCTTCTGTTAGAAACAATACACCAAAGCCAACTTCTTGAAGATTCTGGCTATGATCATTTCTACAGCAATTTTGAGAAAACCCATCTCAAAAATGACCTGTGAAAGTCTTTTAGTCAGGTCCGACTCTTTGCGACCCCATAGACTGTAGCCTGCCAGGATCCTCTGTCCATGAAAATTCTCTGGGCAAGAACACTGGAGTGGGTTGCCATTCCCTTCTCCAGGGAATCTTCCCAACTCAGGGGTCGAACTCAGGTTTCCTGCATTGCAGGCAGACTCTTTACCATCTGAGCCAGCAAGGAAGTCCAAAAAATCACCTGAAGAGTAAGGAAATAGTACATTAAGGAGTATAAGGACTGAACTGGTCAGCCTTCAGGAGTGGTGTGATCAGGATTATGTCTCCATTTCCCTGTGATCCTCTTGGCTTAGCCCTTTTGGATGGCTTGGTTTCACTGAAGCATGATTTTCCAGATGGTGGCAAAATAGCTGCAACAGTTCCAGGCTTCACATCCACATACCACACCATAGAGAGCAATAGATAGAGCTCTCCTGCCCCACCTCACCCCTAGGTATTCAACATGAGTCCTGTACTTCAGTCTAATTGGGCCAACCTGAGCCTATCACTGAGGCCAGGAGGAGAAGGTTGTACTCTCATTGGCTTAGGCCTAGGTTCCTTCCCACCCCTGAGCAAATCACTGTGGAGAGGAGGATGAGACTGTGCTGCTTGGCTTATGGATGTGGGAGATGGAATACTTCCCCAAACAGGGTTGCCCCATGTGGGAGAAGGCTGGAAGACCATCACATTGTCCACCTCCCCAGGGAGCTGATCTTAGATATAATCTGATCCAGAGAACATGGGTTTTAGGTCCTGACAGACCTGATTTGAAGTTCAAATCACTGAAGCTTGAACCATTTGGTCAAATACTCTCAGGTTAAGGAAGATTTAATAAGTCACTTAACCACAATGAGCCTTAGTTTTTTCAGCTGTAAAATGGGCATAATTCTACCTACCTTCCAGAGAAGTAATATATGCAGATCTGTATGATGTCTGGACACCACGGGCATCTGTAGATGGTAGTAATAACACAGATGTTTTAAGCTCCTGAGCTCAGGAGCAGTCTCTGTCCCCTGCCCACCCCGCTACTGCCCCCTGCTGGAAGGAAGAAGCCCTTTGACTTGCATTTGAGCCAGTCAAAGTGAAAGTCACTCAGTTCTGTCCGACTCTTTGGGACCCCATGGACTGTAGCCCGCCAGGGTCCTCTGTCCATGGGGATTCTCTAGGCAAGAATACTGGAGTGAGTTGTCATGCCCTCCACCAGGGGATCTTTCCAACCCAGAGATCGAACCCAGGTCTTCCGCATTGCAGGTGGATTCTTTACCAGCTGAACCAACAAGGAAGCCCAAGAATACTGGAGTGGGTACCCAATAGCGGATCTTCCAGACCCAGGAATTGAATCAAGGTCTTCGGCATTGCAGGCGAATTCTTTACCAACTGAGCTACCATGGAAGCCAGATGCCAATACAAAAAGCTCCAGGGAACCCCTTGAACCTTTCCAGTCCTTCTGGCATCCGGTGAGTCAGGGACTATGGAGACAGACCTGATCCCCTCATCTGCCACCTCAGGGAATCCAGAGAGAGGTTATTCCACGGGACACGCTCAGAACTGGCAGGCACGAGACTGTGAAAACCGTGCTTGCTTCCAAAGTACCAAGCTAGGTTCTGAGAAGAAATAAAGGAGCAGTCTTGAGCCTGGACATGGATGTCATGCTTCAGTAATGAGATGGGCTTTGGGCTTGGACAACCCTGGTTCCAGTTCCTACATGGGTTTGTTGTGAAGACTGAGTACAGTAAAGCATGCAATTAACCTATGACTATGTTAAGGAGTAAAAGATTACAGATAAATGTTATTTTTAATTATGAACAAGTGCAAACAAAATATTTGTATTTGAAGGGTCTCTTTTCATTACATCTCTAATATTCTAGGATCTTTTTTTAAAATTTTAGGATCTTTTTTTTTAATTAAATCTGGAGTTCACTGAAATTTATAAAATGCTCATACTATCTTCTCAGTTCATTGGAGTTGCATCAACATATATTCATTCAACCAATATTTACTGAGCACTTACCAGTGACAGGTACTCTGCCAGGAGCTGGAAATACCATGAGCTGCCATGTACGGTTGTGTAAGCTGTGCTCTGTACCATTTCACGTGTCTAGTCACACCCTAATGTTTGTAAGTGAGTCCCCGCTCCCGGAATTGTGCTGTGCACAACCCGTACAGCCACGCAAAGTGCTTTACACTCTCTATTCAAATCATCCACCATTATATAATTGAAAACTCAGATTCATGCAGCAATGGAAAAGTAAGGAGTACGATGAGATGTTTATCAAAGGAGGGCTTGGAGTGAGGGGCAAACCATGCAGGACCTATTGATTGGGTTAAAAAAACTGGGTTAAAAACTCAAATCCTGAGTTTTTATTCCTGAAGCAATGAGAAACCATTGGAGGATTTTTTAAAGGGGAGCAATATGATCAGATTTGCATTAAAAAAAAAAAAAAACAAAACCTGCTGATTGCCATGGAGAGAATGCATTATCAAAAGTGCAGAAACAGAATCGTCCATGAGGCTTTTATGGGAGAGACATGGTCATGGCTTAGATTAGGATGGCAGGAAAAACAGAAAGGAGGGACACATTCAGAAGTCGACAAGTGCTAGGTTGGGAGGGGACAGGGAGGACTCAGTGGAGAATGGTGAGGAGCTTTTCTGAGAGGAGAAACCTGGGAGGAGGCTCATGATTGCCAGACTTCCTAATAAGATCTGTGAAGGTCTTTACGTCCATCCTTGTATTCCCATGCAGCTGAAGGTTGTCGTTCAGTCACTCAGTCCTGTCCAGCTCTTTGCAACCCATGGACTGCAGCACACCAGGAATCCCTGTCCTTTACTATCTCTTGGAGCTTGCTCAAACTCACGTCCATTGAGTCAGTGATGCCATCCAAGCATCCGTCCTCTGTCATCCCCTTCTCCTCCTGCCTTCAATCTTTCCCAGCATCATGGTCTTTTCTAATGAGTTGGCTCTTCACATCAGGTGCCAAAGTATTGCAGCTTTAGCTTCAGCATCAGTCCTTCCAATGAATATTCAGGACTGATCTCATTTAGGATTGACTGGTTTGATATTCTTGCAGTCCAAGGGACTCTCAAGAGTCTTCTCCAACACCATAGTTCAAAAGCATCTATTCTTAGGCATTCAACCTTTTTTATGGTCCAACTCTGACCTCCATACATGACTACTGGAAAAACGGTAGCTTTGACTATACGGACCTTTGTCGGCAACGTTAATGTCTCTGCTTTTTAATACACAGCTGAGAGACCTGAGGTCTAATGGGCGAGCAGACTGAAAGGAGTATGGAAGGACGCTCGGGGGTAGAACCCCAACCCAACAGCCCTGCTCAGAAAGACACTATGATCTCAGTGAGGTCAGGATCATGATTCTGTCATGATCTGTGCTGAGAGCCTCAAACTGAGCAGCAATCCTCACCCACAGGAGACAACAAAGCCAGCATCTGAATTCCCCAAAGTGCCTTTATGGAATCCTGCCCAGGGTGATGGGAAGATGAGTCAACCCCAGGCACCAGAAGTCTGGGAGAATTGAACCAGCCTCAGGAGTTTACCTGTTGGAAAGCCTGTTATTAGACTCCTAAAGGGCCTTAATCCAGCCCGCAGAGGCGCACCCTACCTGTATGCAAATCTCCTTTCCATCCTTTACTCTGGGGCCATTAGTCACTCGTGTCTCCTGGCTTCCAAATGTAGTTCTGCTCGGCAGAAATGACCTGCGGTGGAGCTGGCACCTCTGAGGACAAAGGTCACACACAGATCAACTGCTTTGCTTCTCTACCCACGAGCTTTGACAGAGGACCACTGCTCAGGACCTGGCAGACAGGCCACCTTCTCCTGGACAAAAGCTGGATCTCTGAACACCTCTCTTTCTAAAGCTTGGCTGTGGAGATGCAGACTTAAGCTTAAGAGCTGGGCTGGGTAGAGGGGGCCTGCGGGATGCTAGATAACCCAATGGATGATATTTCCAAAATGGCCTGCACTCTGGCACCTCCATGGAAAAAAAGAACTCCAACTGTCAGAACCATGCTTTACCAATAAGTTCAATCTCTAGAAAAGAATGACAGTAAGATGTAGGCTTTTAATGAAAGAGTCCAAAGCACTTGCCTTTTATTGTGTATTATTTCTCAGTTCATTTGTTTGTTCATTCACTTACTTGATCATTTAGAAAACATGATGGACCACCAAGTGTGTGCTGCGTAGCGTGCTGGAGAGAATGGGTGAGTGGAGGCAGCAGGGTTTGTATCCCAGCACACCAAAAGCAAACAGCCTCTCGGCCCAAGGTCTGTAAATTTCCACCTGCTGGCCAGATATGTCCCTGTCCCTGTTCCCAGCTGTGAGGAAAGGTGCTTTTTGATGTTTTAAATGAGCAGTACAGTCCTTAGTATAATAAATAGCCACCCAACAGGAATAAGAGGTGCTTATGGAATATGTAGCCAAAGAAAATATCAGCCACGAACTCCAGACCCTGCAGCTAGGGACTTCCCTGGTGGACCAGGGGTTAAGAATCTGCCTTGCAATGTCAGGGACATAGATTCGATCTCTGGTCAGGAAACCAAGATCCCATATGCTGGAGGACAACTAAGCCGGTGCATCACAACTACTGAAGCTAATACACCACAGCTAGAGAGTCCCTGAGCCACAACAAAAGATCTGCACTATGCAATCAACACCCCGCATGCTGCAACTGACACCCAACACAGTGAAAGAAATACATTTATTTTTAAAGAGACCCTGTGACCAGGTTTGTAGAATGGATTATTAAGGGAGGGCTTTGCCTATATGGCAACCCACTCCAGTACTCTTGCCTGGAAAATCCCATGGATGGAGAAGCCTGGTAGGCTGCAGTCCGTGGGGTCACTAAGAGAGGGGCATGATTGAGCGACTTCACTTTCAGTTTCCACTTTCATGCATTGGAGACAGAAATGGCAACCCACTCCAGTGTTCTTGCCTGGAGAATCCTAGGGACAGGGGAGCCTGATGGGCTGCCATCTATGGGGTCGCACAGAGTCGGACACAACTGAAGCGACTTAGCAGCAGCAGCAGCAGCAGCAGAGAAAGTGAAATGAAAGTGAAAGCGTTAGTCACTCAGTTGTGTCAGACTCTTTGTGACCCCCATGGGCTGTAGCCTGCCAGGCTCCTCTGTCCATGGGATTCTTCAGGCAAGAATGCTGGAGTGGATAGCCACACCCTCCTCCAGGGGATCTTCTCAACCCAGGGAATGAACCTGTATCACCCACATCGCAGGCAGACTCTTTACCATTTGAGCCCCCAGGGAAGTCCCATATCTAGAGAAGCAAGTAGTAAAAAGAATAGCTCATACTTGGGTTTTCCATGCTCCGTCAAGCCTCATAACCACCCTATGAAATGGGTACCATAGTTACTTCAACTCTGCAGGTGAGGTTTAGTGGGGCATAGAGAGGGTAAACAGCTTGCCCGGTGAGTGATTAAAACACACAGCCCAACTCACTCTGAGGGGGCCCAGCAGGGCCTGGGCCCTAACCACTGCACCACACTCTCTCCTCCCAAGTGCTTCCTGGAAGGAGCCTGACCCTCTAGGAGCAAGTATGTCAGTCTATCCACACTGTCTTCCTTGGCTGAGTTCCAGGATGAGCACATTAGTAGGAGAAGAGACTGTGTTTCAGAATGAGACTGAGAACTCTATCCACGTGCTGGTACAGTTGGGTGGGAGGGTGACTGTTTGAACCATTGTCTTCATGGGGATGCAGTGACTGGATGGGTGTCAACCCAGAGGGCACTTTCTGGAGGAGAGTCACACTCTAGAACATTGGGACCAAGCATTCTGGCAAAGTTGCCCCCAGCTCTGTCCTACTGAGTGTTTCCGTTGGTGGCTTGGAAGACAAGTGGAGTGGCTGTCCCTATGAGCCAGTAGAGACCAGATGGAGAGCCAGTGGGCCATGGAGATCTCTGGTCTTTCAAGTTGGTGGTCTCCCTGGAGGAGGAGGAAGAGAGGAGGTGATTAGAAGCTTTGATGAGACAAGTTTTGGAAACAAAGGCAGTCACCACTCAGCATAAGGGGGCATTTACTGGAAGGTTGACCCTGGCTGGATCCAGTGAGGATGCTGGATTTGCAGTCTCCTGTCCAAGTCCTAGACACTCTGGAGCCTGGGTTCAAATCCCATAAGACCTGACTGAGTCAGCGGAAAGGGTGTCTCACTCCACCTGTAGGCGATTTCCGGTGACTGGATCTCTCAGCAGTGATGCAGACGTGAGATCTGTAAGCAGAGGCGAGGTTGGGACAGGGGGTCAGCCCAGATGGCTTGCTTGCACTGGCACCCTGACTCCTGAGAACGCCTGCAAGTCTCCTGCTCAATCCGCTCCAAAGCCTCGGCCCAAAGACAACTGGGTCACTGCCATTTGCAGATTAGCAGGAATTAGTTTAGGCTGTAGAAATGTAGACTGGAGAGCAGGTAGTGTATTTTTTCTATAAGATTAAGGAACTAACCAGGGCGTTGGCTGTCATCAGGGTCCTGCAAGCCAGCTGGGAGGATGTATCAGTTCCCGGTGCTGCTGTGACCAAACACCATCCACCCTGTGGCTCGAAGCAACACCAGTGATTACCTCCGGTTCCCTAGGTCAGAGGTCCAACACGACATGGCTCATCTGAGGGCCTCAAGGCCAAAGTCAAGGTGTCTGTTGATCTAGGCTCTATGTGGACCTTGGGGGAGGTTCACTTCCAGGATCATTTGGGTTGTTGGCAGAATCCATGTCCTTGCTGGATGCCAGCTGGGAAACTTTCTCAGCTTCTTAAAGCCACACCTTCCCCATCATCATGTCCCCTCCACCTACTAGTGGCAAAAGTGGGTCAAGCTCTTTTCATGCTTTGAATCTTTGCCTTCTTCTGCCACACTTCTTAGACTCCAGTCAGAGAAAGTTCTCTGCTTTTGAGAACTCGTGACTTAGAATGGGTTACTCTGATAATCCAGACTCATTTCTCTGTCTTAAGGTCCCTGACCTTAGTTACCTCTGCAAAGTTCCTTTTGCTACGTAACAAAGCGTATTCACACGCGTAACATTAAGAGTGAAGGTCATAGGGGCCAAAGTCCTGCTCCACTGCTCTCCAAATTCTTACTTCTTTTGTGACCAGTTCATGGTTCAAGCCTTCTCAGAATGTAGGCTTCTTGCTTATTTAACAGTTGGGTATACTGTATCTGTTAAAATGCCCTTTTAAAATCCACCTCCTCCAGGAAGCCTTCCCTGATTGCCCCAGCTCTAGCTCGGTGCCCTATTGTTTGGTGTCCTTTAGCAGAGAGGCTTTCACTTTCTACCTGTGGGGTTGGTTGCTCTGTAAGCAGCCTCAGGTTAACTCACAGATGTGCAATCAGACTTGCCAATATAAGCTTCTCAAGGTCAGAGAGTACATCTCAATATAACTATTATTATTATCATTAGTATTTGTAGCTCTTTAAAAAGGATAAAATGAGGTTGGGCACTTGGTGACAAGACCTAATGCTTAGCCAATTACTGTAAAGATGTGACAGTGAATTCTAAAAAGGAGGCAGAAGAGGGGTGGTGTGAACTTGGTTATTTTTATCTCCCTATCCAAAGTGAGGGCTTCCCTGGTGGCTCAGATGGTGAAGAATCTGCCTGCAATGCGGGATACCTGGGTTTGATCCCCAGGTTGGGAAGATCCCCTGGAGAAGGGCATGGCAACCCCCTCCAGTATTCTTGCCTGGAGAATTCCCATGGACAGAGGTGCCTGGCGGGCTACAGTCCATGGGGTCGCAAAGAGTCAGACACGACTGAGTGACTAAGCACAGCACATCCAAAGTGGCGATGCTGGGGATAGAGTTATTAAACTCAGGCCCAGCCTTGGCTTCCCAGATCTTTCAATGACCTGCTGTGTGGCCTTGAGCATTTTATCCTAATCTCTCTCTTCCTCTGAGCTTCATCTTTCTCTTCCCTGAATGAGGACACCAAGCCCACCTCAGTTAAATGAGAGCACCCAGGGGTGGCACCCAGCAGGCACAAGGCTGCTCTGAGGCTCTGCCTGTGGCCCTGTCTCCTTGCCCCCACATGAAGCCACATTGTTCTTGGACTTTGTTTTGCTCGTGGTTGCTTCCCCAACATCGAGACCAGGCTCTGCACACAGTAGGTGCTTAATTTTTGCTGAATGGAGAGACCTGTGGTGCATCCAGCTGTCAGAGAGTGATTTTCACAAAAGCAGTGAGTTTGCCGGGGGCCTGTCCCACCTGCTCCCTGTGCCCTGTGCCTGCAGCCCTACATCCAGCCAGGGCCCTTCATTTATTCCCCAGCGTGGGCTCTGCCCCCCATGACCCAGGAGCTCCTGGGCATTCCCTGGCCAGGATTTATGCCCCACTGCCTGGTCCCCCGCTGGGCAGGCTGCTCTTTCAAGTCCATGCGCATTCTCTGATCCAACTTGTCCCTGTGCTCTGCTCCCAGCGCTGTGGTCGCTGGGTCATCCTGTGGTTTGCTGAAGGTCAAGCCTGGAGCAGTCTACATTTTCTTAAGCAGAATGCAAATGCTACCAGCTGAGAGGCCTCCTGGAGGGCACTGGCAGTGAGTCCTTCCTTCAGCTGGGGCCCACCCCTACCCCACCCACATGCCTACAGGCACCCAGTGTGGAAGGGGCCCCTCTCCTTTGATTTCTTACGCTGCAACTCAATCGTGTGTCAGCTGCTATCCTGACTCCAGAGAGGCAGGCTGGGCCAGCAAACCTGGATTCACTGGGGGTCCTACATCTTTCCGGAAAGAGTCAGGCGGGGCACCTTCTAGTTCCCCAGGAGGAGAAGGGGAGCCCTCAGCCGAGGTCGGCCCTTTCCTCACAAGCTCAATGGCAGCATCCTTGGTGGCTACCGCCAGCTCTGTCCATCCTGGGGAGATGACTGGGAGAGCTCCTCGGCTAGAAGTCAGCGACGCCCCCCACCCACAGCCTTCAGATCCACTGCGCCTCTGGGCTTGCCTCTCCAGCGGACAGCTGTCAGCCCTCGAAGGCCATGAACAGCGGCTCCGGGGATGGGAGCCAAGAGGCCAGGCCCAAGCTCTATCCAGGTTCCTGTGTGTCAGTTCCTGCCCCTCCGCCTTCTCGTCTCTCCCTCCCGCCCTCTGGCTTGCAGAGCCAAGGCTGGACTCCAGCCATGACAGACTTGTGACCGGAGGGCCAAGCAGCTGAGGTGAACTCCAGTCGGTTGTGACATCACCCTTGTTCTAAAAACCTCCGCTTTGGCTCCTCTGACGAGTTCACATCCACTTTAGGGTTTGGCTCCAGAGCCACTGGTCTTACTTACTCCATATTACCTAAAAAGAGCTACTTAAGTTCTGCAAACCTCCCCAGCCGCTGAGGTCAACTGCAGCTCGTGTAACGACCATTCCAGCATTCTGGGGGAAAGGACAGGGCCCGTGATGCTTTTGGCTCCTTGGAGCCCTTCTGCGGAAATCCCTGCAACCACCAACCAAGTATGTCTCAAATCTTCTTTAAATATGTTCGTATTTTCAAAACATAGAAAGCAACAGTGGAGCTTGGCTGCTCGCAGGCCGCACCAGGAGGAGAGAGGCAGAACTCACCCCTTGCCACTTTCATCCCTTCTGTCCACAGGATCTTGTTTTCTGCCTGGAGCCACTTATTGCTGTGCGTGTAATGAGCTTCATGTGATCAGGTACTTGGCTGGTGAAGGTTTGATTCTTATCTTTGGGGAGGGGCCAGTAAGGCTACAGTAACTGTAATAAAGTAATATTTCTGTAGCTCAGAACTGTGACAACCCAGTCCCAGGTCTCCCCCCTAGCTCCTCTATCGCAGTCATCCTGGCCATTCGGTGACATCTTTTTTTCATTTTTTTTAATTTACTTATTTGGCTGTGCTGGGTCTTAGTTGTGGCATGTGGAATCTTTGATCTTCATTGTGCCATGTGGGATCTTTAGTATCGGCATTCAGACTCTTAGTCACAGCCTGTGGGATCTAGATCTGTGATCAGGGATTGAACTCTGGCCCCCTGCATCAGGATCACAGTATCTTAGCCCCTAGACCACCAGGGAAGTCCCTCAGTGACATCTTGTGTCTTGGCCATGTGGGTCTCTGGCTCCAAGGCTGCTGGTTCAGGTGGAGACTGAGGTGACTCAATGTCTTTTTCACTAGCGGCTCTTCTCGTGACATTAGCCAGGAGCTCCCAGATTGCTACCCTCTGTCCCAGCCCGGTCTCTGTCCTGAGTGCTGATGGATTAAAGTGAGCAAGCATCCCTTCCCCCCTTGACAGCCCCACGGTGACCAGTCTTGACCCAGTGACACCATCCTTTTTCTCTCCCAACCTCCTTTCTGTGGAACTCCGGTCTGGGGTGCAGGTAACTCGTGTAAGAGGGCTGTGTTGGAAGGCTTTGGGTAAAGGAGCATGAAAGGAGAGGACGATCTGAGTTATACACATTCTAATTGTTTTAAGAATTTCCCTGCTCCTCTGGACATAACCCATTGTCTTTGCACCAAGCACATACATTTGCATCTCACTTCCCTTGCAGAAATGAAGTGAAAGTTGCTCAGTTGTGTCCGACTCTTTGCGACCCCCATGGACTATATAGTCCATGAAATTCTCCAGGCCAGAATACTGGAGTGGGTAGCCATTCCCTTCTCCAGGGGATCTCCGCATCCCAGGAATCGAACCCAGGTCTCTCACACTGCAGGCAGATTCTTTACCAGCTGAGCTATCAGGGAACTTGAAGAAGTGACACTCAAAAGTGACCCGTAGTAAGAGCCCCTGGGGGGATTTTCAGCCCTTCCACGCTCACATGGGGTCTGCACTCTGGATGAGTGTGGCAAACAGTCCTATTGCCTACAGTGCTAAATGAACTCGGTATTCAGCACCACTCAGGCCCACATCTCTGGAAGGCAGGGCTGGAAGCCTGTGAACTACATTTCCCAGAATCCACTGTCAGCAGGCATCCCATTTATATTCTGCAATGACACACTCATCTGAGAACTGGAAGAGAGAGGGGAGACACTGACCACATGTTTCCTCCAGCCGTGGTGGGCAGTCACATTGGTGTGGGCAGATGTGGAGTTTTGCAGCCACCTCTGGTTTTTTCCCTGTGAATCACCTGCCTGCCTGCTATGGGTAGTTCTAGTAGCCAGAGCTCTAGAATTAGGAGTGGTTTCTTGTGGTAGTAAATTTCTGATGTCCTAAAAGCTGGCAGTGGATGTAGAGCCAGTGCCAGCCTTCCCTTCCCTGCTCATCTTTTCAACTGTCTTATACACACTCAGTTCCCTGTATCCCTGTATCAAATCCCTCTTTCTGCTTGAACTACATAAATTGGATTCTGGTTTTCTGACAGATACACACATTCTATATCCTTCACACCTTCTTCTCTATGAATAGAGTCCCGATTTTAGCAGGGCAGACATGTCCAAATGTTATTCTGACCAACTGTTGTTGTTTAGTTGCTGAGTCATGTCCAACTTTTTTTTAAATTTTATTTTATTTTTAAACTTTACATAATTGTATTAGTTTTGCCAAATATCAAAATGAATCCGCCACAGGTATACATGTGTTCCCCATCCTGAACCCTCCTCCCTCCTCCCTCCCCATACCATCCCTCTGGGTCATCCCAGTGCACCAGCCCCAAGCATCCAGTATCGTGCATCGAACCTGGACTGGCAACTCGTTTCATACATGATATTTTACATGTTTCAATGCCATTCTCCCAAATCTTCCCACCCTCTCCCTCTCCCACAGAGTCCATAAGACTGTTCTATACATCAGTGTCTCTTTTGCTGTCTTGTACACAGGGTTATTGTTACCATCTTTCTAAATTCCATATATATGCGTTAGTATACTGTATTGGTGTTTTTCTTTCTGGTTTACTTCACTCTGTATAATAGGCTCCAGTTTCATCCACCTCATTAGAACTGATTCAAATGTATTCTTTTTAATGGCTGAGTAATACTCCATTGTGTATATGTACCATAGCTTTCTTATCCATTCATCTGCTGATGGTATGTCCAACTTTTTTGCCACCCCATGGACTGCAGCCAGGCTCATCTGTCAATGGGATTTCCCAGATAAGAATACTGAAGTGGATAGCCATTCCCTTCCCCAGGGGATCCTCCCAACACAGGGATCGGACCCACATCGCCTGCATTGAGAATTCTTTCCCAACTGAGCTACTTAGGAAGCCCATTTGGACTGATGCTGCTAAGTCACTTCAGTTGTGTCTGACTCTGTGCGACCCCAGAGACGGCAGCCCACCAGGCTCCCCCGCCCCTGGGATTCTCCAGCAAAAGTCTGCTGGAGATTTGGAGGAAACATTTTGCTTTTCTGATATGAGTATTGCCTCTTTTTCTTTGATCTTCATTCCTGTTTTCTACTTTCTGGTTATAATTTGACCTTAGTGGCTGTCGGTTCAGTAGCAATGTTGTGACCAGCATGGAAGGGCCAAGGAAATTGCTGAGGCCTCGGCCTTGGAATCCTTAACCCCTGAACTAATACTAGGAAATTTTTTTTCTGGACTTCTTGTTTTGAGAGGAAAAAAAATTCTCCTTAATTTATGTTAGTCACCGTTGACTCATGATTTCTGTTACTTTTAGCTAAGCTCAGTCCTCACTAACACTGTAAGAGGTGCCCAGCTACTTCATCTCTTCGGGAATCACTGTCAGACTGGGCCTTGTTACTTCAGGCGTGTTCAGATAGAACTTTACAGAGAATTCCTTCCAGAGGCTTCTTGGCTTCTCATCTGAATAAGCCCTCTCAAGCTGCTTCAATCCAGGCATGTCCAGGCAGGTTTGCATCCACAGGATGTGGGCTTCTTAGACAAACTTTCCAGCATTAGAGCATGTATGGGATTTATCTAGAATCTCTTAATCAAACAAACTGAACTCTAAAATAGAACTTGTCTCTTTCATCGCTCCAAGGCCAAGGTGTACCTAACAATCAGAATAATCTGTTATATATAAACCAGGGGCAGAAATCTATACAAATAGACAAAACAACAACAACAAACCAAATCCCCCCACCCTGCCCCCAAAAGCTACTCTTTCAGGTCTTATCATAAAAAAGAACCGGCCTACTTTGGAAAAAGTTCTAATTTATATGGGTGATTAATATAGGAGTAATAATGACAGAGAAGTATGTATGCTTTTGCAAGTTGATGATTCTGCTTATTAAGGGGAAAAAAGGAATTTTGTCCTAAAATGCAGAGTTTGATGGTTCCAGACATAAAAGAAGATGGTGAAAGGAGAAGACCTCTATGAATGGAGGAATTAGTAGAACTTTTGTGAAAAGAGAATTTTATTTGCCTTGAATTATAATACCTACAAATAATGAGTATCAAAATAGGCAATGAAAAGTAAAATGTAAAATTTTGCCAATACTGGCTAAGTTTTATGAGCTTATTCATAAGATTTTTTTAAGAAACAGAAACCTGTTACGCATTTACTGCAAATATAATATCAATGCAAAAGTCAGAATTTTGTTTTCTTTCTGCCGTGGTGACAAATTGGTCTTGGAGTACCCAGTCTGCTTTTAACACGTGATATAAAAGTTTTTTTCTTTACCTAGAGAGTAAAGATTTCATATTTCAGAATGACTTTGTGTACTTAGTGCTTCCCTCCTCCCCACGCTTTTGATTGTTTTTAAACAGAGTAAACTACAAGACTTTCTTATTTTTTGAAACAGCTAAATTCTCAAGACTATCTTCAAGTTTGCTGGTTTGTTAGAACTCACAAAACTAATAGCAGGTTATAATCACAGCTAAGGTTTCTTACTGAAAAAAGGAAATAGAGGGTTTCCCTGGTGGTTCAGTGGTTGAGAGTCTGCCTGCCAATGCAGGGGACATAGGTTTGATCCTTGGTCCTGGAAGATTTCACATGCCAAGGGGCAGCTTAGTCCATGCAGCACAGCTATTGAGCCCACACCCTACAGCCCATGCTCCACAAGAGAAGCCAGCACAATGAGAAGCCCGTGCTCCACAACTGGAGAACGCCTACACCCAGCAACCAAGGCCCAGCACAGCCAAAAGTGAATAACAAACAAATACATAATTTTTAAAAAGGAAATAGAGCAAGACAATAGGAAAAAGACTACTTACTGTCAATTTAGAATATTTTACAGACCCATAAAGACAAGTGTTAACCTGTGTAAAATTAAGATTGACACAAATGATTTTTGTCCAATAGCAGTGTAAATGAATTTGGTTCAGAGGAGATATATCTGTTTCTGTCTTGTAGAGAAGAAAACTCCAAAGGTTACAATGTTTTTTTGCTCTGTGGGTTATTAAGCATTTATGTTTCTAAATTAGTGGGGATAAATAGTTTGCTCACTCCAGTTTTCTTTGAATCAGTCTTACTGTCTTGCTGGTTCTGCTGATATGTGCTCACTTGAAAGCAAACAAAACCCTGAAGACTCAGAATGAAAACACATCAAAGCTGAGATAAGTTTTTTAATGCTCCTTTGAAAAATATCATACATGTGAATCATCTGACTCTGCAGGAAAAGAAAGAAGATAGGATATTAATCATCAGCTGTAACCTGGAACATCTCCCAACCCCATGCAACAAACCCAAACAGAATGTCTTATGAATACTGTTGAAATATTGATACGAAATCAACCAGATAATTTACATTGCTAGAGTGGGAAACAATTTACAATTTGTTTCAACAAATATGTGACTAGCTTATCTTGCTAGTATTGGAAATGGGGGATGTAAACAGTGCTCGGAAGTTGCACCATTAAGAAGTGAAAGTGCTAAACACTTAACCATATAATCAGAATGGCAATTCTCTTCCATTCAAGTTCAAGATCCCAATAAAGAAAATCTGAGATCATCAGGGAGGAAGAAAGTAAGCGATTATCAGGGATCAATCTTATATTAAAAAAGCATTTGAAATCATCAACATTTGTGGAAAAAAGTTTATCAATGACTGTCAATAAAGAAGCAAAAAATTAGGAATTACTATTAGAGTTGGTAGCAATATCAAGTGGTTATTTAAAATATACCCAGAATTTTCAGATGTAAAATATCTAATAGACTTCAGAAACAGTATTTTCAATAAGGTCATATTATTATAGTCTAGCTTATGGTCCTGCTTGTTATAAAACATTTGCCTACTAAAATATGTAATTGCTTTTTGGAAAACTTATGCATCAAAGCAGTCAAATGTCAATCATGGTTGACAAAGCTTTAGCTCTTTCCCACTGAAGTATTGTTAAAAATTTACTTAAATATGTGAAGTTTAAGACTTTGAAATTAGTTTAATAGATTTTGTCTATCTTATGGAACTGAAAATAGTGATGTTTGAAGTAATATATCTAACCTTATCATCAGTGTTTGAGAAGAATAATTTTTCACTGAACAATAGTTATATAAAAATCTCATTGGATTTCGTACAGAGTACCAGTATAATGCTATGGAAAGTTTGTGATATTTCAACCAAGATTTTAGGAAAATTTCCAGTCTGATTTAAGTTGGTAAGTCACTGTGTTCAATTATCTTTGAAAGATGCAATGGAAGATGTAAGTAAGATAAATCACTTTAAATCTTTCTACCATAAACTTTTATTCTCCAAAAAAAAATACAGTTAGGGATTGAATAATACATTCAAAGAGCTTAGGATTTAGAAAATAAAAACTGGAGGAGACCTCGAGGGGCCTCCTACAGTTTAAGAGATACAAAAGCAGGTTGAAAATTGTGTCAAGATTTGGATTTTTTGAAGAGAAATTATGGAGAGCAATAGTCGAACATTTTGAAAATAATTTTTTAGAGATTCAGATTTAATAAGTAATATCCTAACAAAAAAGCCAACATTTGGCCTCTCTACACGGCTTGCAGGATCTTAGTTCACCAAACATTTGGCCTCTCTACACGGCTTGCAGGATCTTAGTTCACCAGCCAGGGATTGAACTCCTGCCCTCTACTGTGGAAGCCCAGAGTCCTAACCACTGGGCTGTGAGGGAATTCCCATACCAATTCTTTTTTGAACTTTATAAGAAAAAAAAGTTTCTGTGATGGTTAATTTGGGGACAGTATATTCAGATAAATAGGAGAAACTAAGGGAGAAAAGCAGAAGCTGTCACAAAGTGGGTGATCTTCTGGTTTGTCCCCAGAGATTCTCCTTCCTTCTCTGCTCTGCTCTCTATTTTGGCAAAGCTGACCTGATGGGCTTGTCTTGCTTCTGGGTACTCAGCCTGCCCCTGGGGTTTGGCAAGTTGGAGAATCAATGAGGTCTGAGAAAGGAAGGGTCTGAGTCCAGATGATCATAGCTGGTTCCCTCCTGGCCTGGGGGCGGCAGGGGTTGGTGGTGGAGGGGGGAGTCTCACTAAGGCCAGCAGCTGCTCCTCCTGCCCAGTTCTCTCCTCAGATGCTGGCGTCTGCTCACGCCTCCTCTGGCCTGGGCTGGGTGTCTCCCCACTGTGGCCAGCTCTTGGGTGCTGCACTCCTTCTTCCTGGCCACCCTTCTAAGAGCTGCTTCATTAAACTCTCCCCCAATCAATCACCCAGTTTGCATGTGCCATATGTTTCCTGCTGAGACCCTAACTGATTTGTATCCATTTGAAGCAACAAAAAAAGAGAGTATCTATTCCAAGGGAGAAAGAAAAATTACTAGATTTTTAAAAATTATTTATTTTTTCTTTGGAAGGACTGATGCTGAAGCCCCAAAACTTTGGCCACCTGGTATGAAGAGCTGTGTCATTGGAAAAGACCCTGATGCTGGGAAAGATAGAAGGCAGGAGGAGAAGAGGGTGACAGAGGATGAGATGGTTGCATGGCATCACCGACTCAATGGACATGAGTTTGAGCAAGCTCCAGGAGTTGGTGATGGGCAAGGAAGCCTGGTGTGCTGCAGTCCATGAGGTTGCAGAGTCGGAAATGACTGAGCGACTGAACAACAATTAAAATTTTTACTTTTTATACCACTTGAATGGTTACTTTCCCTTTACAGGTATTACAAATATTGGCTATATTCCCCATGTTATACATTACATTCTTGAGCCTGTCTTACATCCTGTACTTTGTACCTCCCACTCTCCCACCTCTTTATCTCCCCACGATGGTAATCACTGGGTTGTTCTCTGTGAGTCTGCTTCTTTTCAGTTATCTTCACTAGTTGGTTCTATTATTTTAGATTCCACAAGTAAGTAACATCATAGTGTGTTTGTCTCTGTCTGACTTATTTCACTTAGCATAATGCCCTCAGAATCCATCCATGTTGCTTCAAATGGCAAAATTTTCTTCTTTTTTTATGTCTGAGGAGTGTGCCATTGTATACGTATACCACATCTTCTTTATTTATTTATCTGTTTATGGACACTTAGGTTGTTTACCTATCTTGGCAATTGTAAATATTACTGCTATGAATGTTGGGGTGCAGATATCTTTTTGAATCAGTGTTTTTGTTCTTCTCAGATATATTCCCAAAAGTGGAATTGCTGGGTCATATGGTAGTTTTGATTTGGGCTTTTTGAGAAGCCTCCATACTGTTTTCCAAATGGCTGCACCAATATACATTCTCAACAGTGTACAAGGGTTCCCTTTTCTCCACATCCTCACCAAGATTTGTTACTTGTGTTAGATTTTTTTAAAAGTAAAACTGTTAGACTGTTTTTAAAAGGAAGAAAAATATCTATTGCTTGACAACAAAAAGTGAAAAATATAATGAATGTTTATGTTCTTTCAACTGATCGAATCCTGAAATATGACCAAATAATATTTGGGTTGATGGTGAGCAAAACTAAAAAGATGAGGCCAATTAATTAAATATGACATTCCAATGAATGATTTAATATGATTTTTTCAATAATAGAGATGTAAAATGCGTAACAGTGAGCACTACAGTTATAATATATAATGACTGGTTGTATATTTTTAATAGTGTCCAGGCATCTACCATAACCATCCCATCCCATATTAGAGGGTGTTCCTAATATAATAATAAACGATAGATGGTAGAAGCCAAGTTAAGTAGGGGGGGGTGCATGTGCTTAGTCCCTCAGTCGTGTCTGACTCTTTGTGACCCTATGGACTGTAGCCCACCAGGCTCCTCTATCCATGGGGATTCTACAGACAAGAATGCTGGAGTGGGTTGCTATGTCTTCCTTCAGGGGATCTTCCCAACCCAGGGGTTGAATGCAATCTCCCACATTGCAGATGGATTCGTTACCATCTGAACCACCAGGGAAGCTTAAATTAAATAATACAATCCAGACTTTATTTTTTTTTTTTTACAAAGCGATATTCTGGTTTCTTTTAGTCATTGTCTGGTGTTGACTCATAACCAGTTTTTCATAAAACATAGGAAACAGTCAAGGGAACAGGATCCATGTTTTCTTCCAGGCATAGGTCGCAAGGGGTAGAAATGGACTCACCATCTTCGCTGGAAATGGAGACCCTGGACTTCAAGCCCAGGGTACCGTACATGGCTGTAGGGGCAGCAGGCCTCTTGGGATGGCAGAGAGTGGACCCGGAGAGAATCTGCTCCCTAGGTTTCCCTGGTGGCTCAGTTGGTAAAGAATCCACCTACAATGCAGGAGACCTAGGTTTGATTCCTGGGTCAGGAAGATCCGTTGGAGAAGGGATAGGCTACCCACTACAGTATTCTTGGGCTTCCCTAGTGGCTTAGCTGGTAAAGAATCTGCCTGCAATGTGGGAGACCTGGGAAGATCCCCTGGAGAAGGGAACGGCTACCCACTCCAGTATTCTGGCCTGGAGAATTCCATGGACTGTATTGTCCATAAGGTCACCGAGAGTGGGACATAACTGAGCGTGTCCTGAGAGTGTGCATGGCTGTAGGGGCAGCAGGCCTCTTGGGATGGTAGAGAGAGGGCCCCTAAGAGAATCTGCTCCCTAGGTCTCTAGGAATGAAAACACCTCAAAATAGGTGATACTGCCTCACCACCTTGCTTCTCCCGGGAGACCTATGTTCCAAGTCTGGGAGAGCTGTCACGGGCCATGGGGATGCCGCCTGCTCTGTCAGATGGGAACCTCGCTCCAGCTTCTTGTTGGGTTCCACCAGCTCATGGAGAACACCCCACAATCCTGGAGTGCAACCTGGAGGGACATGGGCCCACCCTGGCCTTCCCAGGGGCAAGGCACACCAGAGGCTTGTCTGTAGCATAGACTCCACCAGACCTGCCAGGTCTGAGGAAGTGTCTGAGTAACGGGGGCTCCCGACACATGGATGCTTCTGATGCACACACAGTGCAGGAGGCGTGGGCAGAGCAGGGGGCACTAGGGCGGGGAGGGGGTGTGCCCGGGGGTGCAGGCACGCTGGCTGTGCTGTGCCTGCGAGGCTGGTCTCCAGCTATTCCTTTCCTGATGGCCAGTCCTGGACCCCACAGGGATTCCCTTCATGCTGGAGTGTCGGGAACAGGGGATCTTGAGAAATGAAAAGCTCATCACAGCCAGGACCAAGAGGAGGACAGGACCCTAAGGAGAGTTCGCACACTGCTTCAACTCTGTC
The DNA here is from genome assembly GCF_019923935.1 of Bubalus bubalis. NCBI lineage: Eukaryota > Metazoa > Chordata > Mammalia > Artiodactyla > Bovidae > Bubalus > Bubalus bubalis. The sequence goes on along the minus strand of NC_059158.1, from coordinate 33,721,077 downwards.
TCCTACCCTGGGAGGCTGGAGGGATGTATTCCATGTATTTATGACTTAGTCTCCCTCCTCCCTGCTCCCCCACCCCACACGCACATCAGTCACGCTCCCATTTTGAGAATGTCGCTCACAAGTTGCTTTAATGTGGCTATGATGATGACATCCTCGCCCACTGGGAAGGGATTCTCCGGGGGGCCGGGCAGCTGGAGGGGGTAATAGGAGAGGGCCGACAGTCGTAATCCTCCTGTGACTCCCGAGCACGAAGAAGCTGTCGGCTCTTTAGGAACCGCGGTGACAGGCAGCGGCCGCCCCACGAGGAGGCTCGGAGACAGTTCAGGCAGGGCGGCCCAGGCCGGTGGTTTGGAGATGCGTCTTGGCTGAGCCTGCTGTCGGTGCCCAGCCCTGGCATCAACCCCCTCAGAGGTGGGCCAGGGCTCCTCTCCTCAGGCTGCTCATTCTTACATCACCTCTGGAAAGAAAGGCAGACGTGGGCAGTGGGGCAGTGAGCTCCTCAGGGTGACTCTGCTGGGCATGCGTGACTCCTCTCTCAGGGGAGGGAAGTGGTCGGGGGGACAAGGCATCACCTCCACTCCCCGGTGACAACCACGCACACGAACGTGACTGCCTGGCTTGGTGGGCGTGGAGGACGGGAGTAGAGGAAAACAGCTGCCTTCTCCAGCCGTACCCCCTGTTCCAGAAACCTGCCCCCGTTTGTGGTAGCGGCTTGGCTGTCACACCCTCCCCCGTCTTCTCCAGGACCACAGCATCCTTTTCCTCATAATAAGGACCACAGCCTCCATCCTGCACCAGGAACCACCAGGAACCACCGAGGCATATCTCCCTCCTCAGCCTTGTCTGCTCTCCCTCCACCCACTCATTTACTCAGCATACTCTTTGAGCACCTACTGTGTACCAGACTCAGCACACTTATTGAGCACCTACTGCATACTAGACCCAGGAGGACTAAGCCTTGAAAACTCATGAATTCCAGCTGATCTAGGTCCAGATTCCAGTTTGGCTGCTTACAAGTTGTATGACTCTCATCACTGCTTAACTTCCCTGAGCCTCGGATTTCATAAAAGGTGGACCATCACACGTGCCTTAGGATGCAGTTGGGAGAATCAAGAGAGATGATACTTGTGGGGTTCTTAGCACAGCCGGCAGCTACTCTTTCTTCCTCAGTTCTCTTTTTCTTCCTTGAAAGAGATGAGGTGAGACCCCAAATGCTGCCTGGTGACGAGCTGGGATAAAGGAACCTATGTGCCTCGTGCAGGGGGATCTCGCTGCACCTTGATTGTGACCCTTAGGGTTGGAGATGTCTTTAGACACTGTCACTGTTCTTTTTCTTTTTCTTCTCTCTCTTATTTGCAAATAAGCCAGTCAGGACCCAGGGAGGTGGCAGCTTGCCAAGCAGTGGAGCAGGGAGCCTTTTGAATGAGGCCCGACAATCTGGTTCAAATCACTGATAGTGCACGGGTTGCAAGGGTGCTGGTGCTCAGGGTGTTACCCCCTCAGTGTTCACTCAACTCCTCTGAAGCCCAGTGCTCATCCCTGTTCTGTCTACTCGGTAAGATTGTTGGCAGGGGACAGGGCACGGAATGCACAGGACTGAAATGCCATGGAGCTTTGGCAGTGGGGTCTGTCATTGTGATTCCTCCTTATTAAGCCATGGGCACCTTTGTGCTGACCGAGATGACTGTCACATTGGAGAGAACAGGAAGCAGGATGTTGGCAAGACTACTAAGTTACTGAGTGACCCTGGGCACGTCCTCTCCTGCTCTTGGAGCCCAGAAGCTATGCCTCGCAGTCATCACGTTCCTCCAGGATTTGAAGGTGGATAATATTGAAAAAGCAAGAGAGTGCCAGAAAAACATCTATTTCTGCTTTATTGACTATGCCAAATCCTTTGACTGTGTGGATCACAATAAACTGTAGAAAATTCTGAAAGAGATGGGAATACCAGACCACCTGACCTGCCTCTTGAGAAACCTGTATGCAGGTCAGGAAGCAATAGTTAGAACTGGACATGGAACAACAGACTGGTTCCAAATAGGAAAAGAGTACATCAAGGCTGTATATTGTCACCCTGCTTATTTAATTTCTATGCAGTGTACATCATGAGAAACGCTGGGCTGGAAGAAGCACAAGCTGGAATCAAGATTGCCGGGAGAAATATCAATAACCTCAGATATGCAGATGACACCACCCTTATGGCAGAAAGTGAAGAGGAACTCAAAAGCCTCTTGATGAAAGTGAAAGAGGAGAGTGAAAAAGTTGGCTTAAAGCTCAACATTCAGAAAACGAAGATCATGACATCTGGTCCCATCACTTCATGGGAAATAGATGGGGAAACAGTGGAAACAGTGTCAGACTTTATTTTTCTGGGCTCCAAAATCACTACAGATGGTGACTGCAGCCATGAAATTAAAAGACTCTTACTCCTTGGAAGGAAAGTTATGACCAACCTAGATAGCATATTCAAAAGCAGAGACATTACTTTGCCAACAAAGGTCTGTCTAGTCAAGGCTATGGTTTTTCCAGTGGTCATGTATGGATGTGAGTGTTGGACTGTGAAGAAGGCTGAGCACCGAAGAATTGATGCTTTTGAACTGTGGTGTTGGAGAAGACTCCTGAGAGTCCCTTGGACTGCAAGGAGATCCAACCAGTCCATTCTAAAAATCAGCCCTGGGTGTTCTTTGGAAGGAATGATGCTAAAGCTGAAACTCCAGTACTTTGGCCACCTCATGCAAAGAGTTGACTCATTGGAAAAGACTCTGATGCTGGGAGGGATTGGGGGCAGGAGGAGAAGGGGACGCCGGAGAATGAGATGGCTGGATGGCATCACCGACTCGATGGACGTGAGTCTGAGTGAACTCCGGGAGTTGGTGATGGACAGGGAGGCCTGGCATGCTGCGATTCATGGGGTCGCAAAGAGTCGGACACGACTGAGCGACTGAACTGAACTGAATATTGAAACCAGGCAAACCCACTTCAACTGTAGACCATCTGTTGGCGTTGCGCTCCTTGGCTGCTTTAGGCCAGACTCTCTTGATGGTTACCCTAGGGATGCCTTGCAGGTGAGGGGTGGCTCAGGTCCTTGGTACAGCCCACATGCAAGACAGCTGTGTGGGTTGAAAGCACATTTTTGAAAGGAAAATCATTTTCCTTCGACACAGTCTGGCAGCTGGAGGAGATAGAGGTCTCTGACCCAGGGGTTTTCCAAGCCGGGTCAGACTTCTGACTCCTACACAGTGCATTTCTGCACCCGAAAGGCAGTGAGGGAAACCTAATTCACCCACTCACTGTTCTCAGTTGGGGCTCTTGACAAACCACCAAGTTACCCATCTTTCCGACCTCTTCCTGGTGTTTTATGCTGTTTTGCCTGTCAGTGGTCCCGCATCACATCCCAACCCTATAAGGCATCACAGAAAATCAAGGAGCTAGCAAGCCTCTGCACTGGAAGAATCAAGAAGCTTGATTCTACTGGTCTTTAACATTTTTCAGTAGTTTTGTCAAAAGAAAATGAAATAACCAGAAATGGCACTTTTAAAGTTCAACTTTATAACATTGGTGTATTATACAGCCCATAAATGAGCACAGGGGTGCCGTTTTGATGGACTTGAGAATTGAAAATTCAGGATTACAGCTGACGGTTATAATCGCATTGACATCAGCATTCAGTTTAATTCCCAACTGTTGTTGTTGTAGGTGATTAAGAAGATAAGTAGTTGCAAATAGTAATTGTTTTTAATTAGCTTCAATCTTAGGGTACCCTTCAATTAAGCAGAGATGGCTAAGAAGCATCATTTGAGGTGTGTTTAAAAACAAGTTCACCTGTCTCTCAGAGAGTTTGGGTGAATTGGCAAGTTTGGAAACCACAGACAAGTTTCCTCAGAGTCATAAACATGCTTTTCTCGTCTGTATATCTCAGTGCCCAGCACAGCACCTGGCTTGTAGTAGGAGCTCAATAAATGTTTGTTGAATGAATGAACAAATGGTCAGTTTGTTTGATGTTTTAATCCCTAGTCTGTCTTCCTACCAAGCTTTCCACTATATCCTCAGTGAAGATGATGATACTGATAGATAGATAAAAGACAGATAATTGATTGATAGACAAAATAGAGGATAGATGGATTGATCGATGATAGGTAGGTAGATGTTTGGTTGATAGGTGATAGGTAGATGATTGATAGATAAATAGGTGAGCGATGATTGACTGATGGTCGATAGGTAGACAGATGGCTGATTGATGATGGACAGATAGATAGATAGGGATGGCAGGTGGTACTAGTGATAAAGAAACTGCCTGTCAATGCAGTTAGATGGCAGAGACAAGGGTTCAGAAAGATCCCCTGGAGGAGGGCATGGCAACCCACTGCAGTATTCTTCCGTGGAGAATCCAATGGACAGAGAAGCCTGACTGGTGGGCTATGGTCCATAGGGTCACAAAGAGTCAGACACAACTAAAGTGACTTTGCATGCACGCACACTAGGAGTGTCTCAGAGTCATCCTTGGAAGAACGAACTCTCACCATCTAGTGCTGTCAATGAAGAGCCCATATGTACATGTTCATACAAAACCTTAACCTCTGCAGTAAACCTTCATCTTACTAGAAACCACATTGCCCAGCCTCCCTTGCAGTTAGATGTGGCCACATAACTAAGTTCTTTGGTAGAATATGAGCAGAACTGAGGTGTGTAACTTCTGCATCACTTGCTTACATGAAAATAAATTGTCCCCCCACTTCTACTATGACAATAAGTTGCCTTGTTCCCTGTGAGTAAGAGCTCTGACCACCTGGATGAAGACAACTCTCCAGAGGATGGCAGAGCAAAGCAACAAGACAGAAGGAACCTGGGAGCCAAGTGACTGTGTGGACCAGAGCTTCCCTGCTGGCCTGGACCCTTCACCTCCAGGCTGTCACAAGACAAATAGCCTTCAGTCCAATTAGGCTCCTGGTTCCAGCAGCTTACACAGACTCCATCCTATCTACTACCCCAGTCTGGGATATACTCCTTAATTACAATTACTTTTGCAGAGGGTGTATTTTGCTAAAACTATGAAAGGCAAAGTCGGGATATGGTGTGTGGCACCCAAGAGGAAAGGGCTTCCCTCCTAGCTCAGTCGGTGAAGAATCTGCCTGCAATGCAGGAGACATGGGTTTGATTCCTGGATTGGGAAGATACCCTGGAGAAGGACATGGCAACCCACTCCAGTATTCTTGCCTGGGGAAATCCCATGGACAGAGAAACCTGGCGGGCTACAGTCCATGGGGTCGCAAGAGTTGCACACGAGTGAGTGACTTTTACTACTACTACCACCCAACCAGTCCCTCCTAAAGGAGACCAGTCCTGGGTGTTCATTGGAAGGACTGATGCTGAAGCTGAAACTCCAATACTTTGGCCACCTCATGCGAAGAGTTGACTCATTGGAAAAGACCCTGATGCTGGGAGGGATTGGGTGCAGGAGGAGAAGGGGACGACGGAGGATGAGATGGCTGGATGGCATCACCGACTCGATGGATATCAGTTTGAGTGAAGTCTGAGAAATGGTGATGGACAGGAAGGCCTGGCGTGCTGTGATTCATGGGGTTGCAAAGAGTCGGACACGACTGAGCGACTGAACTGAACTGAAATGAACTACTACCCAAGAAGAAAAATTGGACCCCTCTCAACCAGGAATCACTCTTTCCAGAGATGTGTAGAAAGGACCAAGGTGGTGAAACACCAGCAGAAGAGCAGGTGGTCTTCAGGGATAAGGAAGAAGAACACCCTGGTGGGGGCGGTCCTCATGGGTCTTCCATAATCCACAGCTCTGACTACTCCCCTCAGTCCTAACCAAGTTCTAACCTCAGAAGGGACAGGACAGCCTTTCAAAGCAGCAGTATCTTTAAGTCCTTGTCATCCCAGAACTCCCCTCTGAAAGAATTTCCAAGCATTCTCTCTTTGTGCAGAGACAGAGTGTGGGGGGCATGTGTGCGTGTGTGTGTACATTGTGTGTGCGTGTGAATTGGTACATGTGTGTTTGTGTATGTGTGGTGCTGTAAGCGCTTGCTAAAGAGGACTGAGGTAGAGGATCTAAGAGGCTGCCCTATGGAAGCTGTGTTCTAACTTCCGTTCTCTACGTGTGCCAATGGCCCAGCTATTCTGAATGGTGACTCTCACACCAGACTTGGCTTTTCCTCAGACCTCAGTGGACAGCACCATTGGGTAATGCCCCTGGGGTGCAGGTCCCCTCTGCCCAGCAGGCAGCCCCTTCTTGGCTTCAGTGTTCCATCTCCAACATACAAGACCATGGAGCTAGTAGCCCAGTTCTCGCTCAGGTCCTCATGATTGTTCCTTTCCAAGGGCCTAACCTTTCCCTTTTGATCTTTCTGAAGCTGACACAAAACCCTGGGACATCCATCTGAGTAATAGAATCAGGCAGAAGGAGACAGTAACAGAACATGCTGACAAGCCTTTTCGGCTGGCTTTGGGGTTGGATGTTTAATGAGAGCAAATGCTGGAAAAGCCGGGAAATAAAAACGGAAAGATATAAATAGGCAGAGATTATCACTAAATTCTTGTAATTGTCTTACAAGTCCCTCTGGAGGGGCAGACAGTGACTAAGGAGGGACCCTGCCATGGGATGACAATTAAGCCTTGGCAGGCGGAGGTGTGGTTTAGACTTGGTCCTGAACGAATAAATGTTCCAATCCAGTTTTTCTTTTTTTTTTCCCTATCACTGGTTTTGTCAGTTTTCCTCCTCCAGCCCCCACCCCACAAGCTTGTCAGGCGTGAGTCAGGAAGAGGGTGCTGTGGATCTGGGGAAGCGGGCTGGGTCCCTCCCGCTTGGCTGATCCCCTGGTGGAAGGGCTGCGTTGGTCCCAGATCTGCCCTAACCAGTCACAGGAAGGGACAGAGCTTTCCTTCCACCTCTGTAGGCCTCTCTCTCCTCGTGGGAAAGGTGATTCCTGTCACCTCTCACCATCCCTGTTTGCTCATTTTTCCTTTTACACGTGTGCCTGCCCCGAGGTGGACCCCAGCTATGGAGCTCGCACAAAGGGTCATCTCAAGGGTCCCGCTGAGGCTGTGAGACCTCCTGCAACCCAGGGAGCAGTGTCCGCCTTTTATCTGGGGTTGACCTGACTTATCTGTCTGGGTGAACTTGGACATGTTACTGAGCTTTAGTTTTTTAATCTGTAAAATGGGAGTTGTGAGTACTAACATTTATAGCAACGTGGATGGCCCTTGAGGGCATCACGCTAAATGAAATGTCAGACAGAGAAGGACAAATACTGCCAGGGATCACTTACATGTGGAATTTTTAATTTTATTTTTTGATGTGGACCATATTTAAAGTCTTTATTGAATTTATTACTATATTGCTTCTGTTTTATGTTTTGGTTTTTTGGCTGAGAGGCCTATGGGATCTTCAATCCCTGACCAGAGAGGGAACCCATGCCCCCTGCATTGGATGGCCAAGTCTTAACCACTGGGCAACCAGGGAAGTTCCTGGAATTTTTTTTTTAAGTCAAATTCACAGAAACAGAGAGTAGAAGTGATCGCCAGGGAACGGGGGTGAAGGAAATAGGGAAAGGTTGATAAAAGGGTACAAATTTTCAGCTGTATGATAAATAACGTGTGACATGGTGGCTGTAGTTGATAACACTGATTATATAATTGAAATTTGCTTAGAGAGTAGAACTTAAATGTTCTCAACCCCTAAATTAAAAAAAAAAAAAGAAAAACAGTGATGGATGTGTTAATTAACTAGATGGGAGGAATCCTTTCACAATGTATATGTATATCAAATCATCTCAATGTACACTTTAAATATCTCACAGTTTTATTATACCTCAATAAAGCTGAAAAAAGCAGGTTGTGAGAATTAAATAGAATGTTCCACATAAAATGCGTAGCATAGTGCTTGGTTCTGAGTGAGCACTCAATTCACACTTTATACTACAGCTATTTTCCCCTGACTTCTTCCCTCTTGACAACCAGATACGGCCTCTGGCTTCTTTAGCATCTCCTTGGCCTCTGACTCTGAAACTCAAAGTTGATTTTGGTAAAGATGGTGTGACACATTTTTTAAAGATCTCCCTCCCATGCGGGGCTACCGAGCATTGCAGTAGCTACTTTGCATCCTTATTCACAATTATTTCAGCATTCTTACAGGTAAGGCATTCAGTTCAGTTCAGTTCAATTCAGTTCAGTTGCTCAGTCATGTCTGACTCTTTGTGACCCCATGGACTGCAGCACGCGAGGCCTCCCTGTCCATCACCAACTCCCGGAGTTCACCCAAACTCATGTCCATTGAGTCGGTGATGCCATCCAACCATCTCATCCTCTGTCATCCCCTTCTCCTCCTGCCTTCAATCTTTCCCAGATTCAGGGTTTTTTCAAATGAGTCAACTCTTTGCATCAGGTGGCCAAAGTACTGGCGTTTCAGCTTCAACATGAGTCTTTTCAATGTACACTCAGGACTGATCTCCTTTATGATGGACTGGTTGGATATCCTTGCAGTCAAGGGACTCTCAAAAGTCTTCTCCAACACCACAGTTCAAAAGCATTAATTCTTCGGTGCTCAGTAAGGCATTTGTTTCTTCATTTTACAGAAAAGGAGACTGAGTATCAGTGAGAATAACTGAGCTGACCAAGGCCACACACTTAGAAAGTGCTGGAGCCAGGATTTGTACCAGTTGGGTCTGGTGCCAAAGCGCACAGATCACCATTCCCCTCCATGGGTACCAGGTGCGCCCTTCCAACTTCACTATGCCCTCCGAAACCACGTGTGCAACGGCTGACTTGGGTCAAGGGCACAGGACGGGGCTTATGAGTGTGAGGGGACCCAGCAGGCCAAATGCCTGACTCTGGGCCTATGGACCTCACGCTCCAGGCAACGGAGCCAGCCTGCAGGCTGGAGTCCTCTCAGGAACACTTGGAGAAGAAATAAAGACATGATTGGTGACATCAAGCCACAGACTCACAGAAAGATGATGGAGCTTCATTAAGGTGGAATTTTAAATTTGGACAGAGGCTGGCAAGGAACTGTATCTTATTGTTATCTAGAAAGAACTTGCCAAGCAAATTAATAATGTAAACAGGATTTCCCCAAAGAACCTTTAATCCATGTAATCCTTTCCAATTCAATAAACATTTCATAAGTGCGTTGGACATACAAAACCAAATGAATCTGTCCCTTTCAAAAGGAGCTCACAGTCCAGACCACAAACAAGCATCTAAGTGTTCATACACACATTCTCTCTCTCTCTCTCTCACACACACACACACAAACACTATATTAAAAAAATTTTTTTTAATGAAAAAAAATCAAGCTGTACATGAGCACGGTGATGAGAGGGATGAATTGGGTTTGGCAAGGTCGGAAAAACTTAAGCATCAGTCAACTATTTTAGAACACATTCCCTTAAAAAAAAATCCCTTTAATTTTAAAGATCAACTTAGCAATTAGAATTATTCCCATCAAGTTGGATATCAAAGCAGGAGATCAAAGGGCTGATACCACCTCAACTTTAGTAAGCTTAGTAGAAATTATTGCATGAGCTTCAAATAATAGGACTTCCCTCTCCTAGGGATATTCTAGAATGTAGATCCCTATTTAGTTCAAACACATGGTCCCCTCAGTCCAAGTTAGTTCAGCTTTTCTGTGGGCCATGAGTAAAAAGCTTCTGTTTTCCATTTCTTAGGGGGTCCCAGAGCACTCTTTTGCAATGAACATTTCCCAGGAAAATGTAGAGAATATGGTACAGAGGGATTCAGGGTTAAGATCAATTGGAGGGACTTCCTTCAGGTCCAGTGACTGAGATTCTGTGTTCCCAAAGCAAGGAGGCTGAGTTTAATCCCTGTTCAGGGAACTAGATTTCACATGCTTCAACTAAAGATCCTGTGTGTTGCAGCGAAGATGGGGGATCCTGCATGCCACAACTAAGACCTGGTGCAGTCAAATAAATAAATATTTTTTGAAAGAAGGATCAAATGGAGAGCATATTGGATTGTATCAAAAGGATGGGAACTGGACCACGAACTTGGCATTTAACCAGATTTCCTGGAGGACAGAAGGTAAAGAAGCTGGGTGAGGATGTTAGTCAACAGATGTCCATGTCTGGAGGCAGAGTTGGCAAAAGGCAAGACCAACAGAGCAGGAAGAGGCTTTGGGTCTGAGGGATCTACTTTGGAAGGTTGTTGGGTGGCCATGAATCCTCCTTGACAGGATATTGGAGCCACGGGAGGTCGACACGACCAGTGGGCGCCCTCAGTGGTTACCAACCCCCCCACTCCACCCCCCGCTCAGCCCCACATGTCTGCTCCACACGCCCCCTCTCTCAAAACCCAACATCCCTCCTTGAAAGTTCACCCGAACCCTACTCCACTGACTCAGCAGGCCACGAAGCACAGAGAAACCCTTTGGGGGAAATCCAAGGGCCAGAGCTTCTTATTCTGAGAACCTCCCACCACCGGACGGAAGCAGAGATCATGACACTCAGCACTTTCCAGCCACCATTCCTCTCTCCCGAGGTGGCATCCGTGGGGGTTGGCAACTCTGCAGCTATTTTTACCCTCAGATTTCCGGAATTGCCGACTAATCTTGGTTACAGGACACCACAGTCAATGCCACTCCATCCACAGCAATCACAAGAAACCTCAGGCACAACGTGCAGCTGTGCACGGCCACACTCCTCCTTCCCCCGGACGCACGGCCCCAGCCGTGGAGCCAAGTGCCAAGGCCTCTGCTGGATGGAGAGTGGGAGTGGCGGGGGTGGGCAGCTCCCTCGGGGCAGTCTAGCATCAGACGTGATATGACACACGTCGTAGCCAACAACCTCTGCCGGTCGGAGGAGGACCCCAGAGTCCAGGATTGATGTTTTCAGCTTTCAAAGGACCTCTAGGTTGAGTGTTCCCATGGTTTGCGGTGGAGCCAGTTCAGTAGCCACAAAGAGCCACTTTCTTGCTCCAATCCTGTGTTAGTAATCACCAACTGGACAAAGGTTTCTTGCCCGCCTTGACCTCTCACCTGTGAACCTCCAAGCATATTACCTTTAGTTTTCCATCTTCGTGTGTCTTTCAGTCTACAGACCCTCTCGGAGGTTCCAGAGGCTGGTGTATTTTAAGAAAGAACTACTTTCTCGGTGTAGATGGAAAAATAATGTTAAAGCTGGAGAAAAGTTTGAAACCAAGATAGGATTTTCCTTCTGCCTGTGAAAGAATCTTATGAGTTATAAACTCCCACTCAAGGCACTTTGGGGCCAGCAGCAAGGAGGTGTTGAAGGATAATGAGAATCAACATTGTAATCTCTTCTCCAACAGCAGCTGAGTGCTAATGGCTAGAAAACAGGCGAAGAATAATTTCCTATAATTGTTAATAATGGCAATTATTACTGTAATAAGGATAATCCTGTCTGAGGCCAAAAGCTGGCCTTGCTGTGTTCTCAGCCTTCTCTTGGGAGGAGGGCCTCATACAGAAAACTTCTCTAACTCTTCATGATCAAAATATTGTCAACCAAAAGCCACTGAGTATCCAAACCACCATCTTCTCCTTCTGCTATTCACCAGTGTTGTTTGTTTAAGTCTCAAAACACCCCTAAATTACAAGGCCTTTCCCCATCGGATTTCCCACAGAAAATTAACTTGGATCAAGAAGGATTCGGAGTGGGTCGGACTCGAAATCCGCCTGGCTCGGACTCGAAATCCGCCTGGCTCAGGGAGCTCAGATGTTGGCCCATGGCCCCACATTCGCAGGTCCACTTCCGGTGACCGTTCATTGCGGGATTTGCTGGGCAGACATTCTCCGTTTCAGTTACTGAGCTGGGACACGCTGGCTACAGAGATATACCAACCCACCCAGCAAGGGCATCGCAGGGCTGAGAAGGCCCGGCCAAGGTGAGGAGCGAGGTGGAAGGAAGAGAGAAAAGAAAGTTACCAAAAAAAAAAAAAAAAAAATCAGACTGGATAGACCCACTATTTCATCATGCAATATTCAAATATTAGAACCTTGGCCCAAAATAGCTGCTCACTTACTGCCTTTTCCCTTTGCCTTGGCTCCAAGAAACACGAAACGAGAGGTAGCTGAACAAAATGCCTCATTCATGAGAGTCTGGCGGATGCAAGCGAGTTCATGACTTGATAATCCCCGACAGCCCTCATTAAATCAGGGAGCCGCAGGTGTGAAGGCCACTGGGGGCGGGAGCTGGAATCTGGGCCAGAGCCGCAGGACGCTGTCAGTTGAGGGACCTTGTCAGGCTGGGGCAGCTTTCCAAGTTGATAAGGGAACAGTGCCAATTCGGAATGAATGCTTAAGGCAGAAGTCTCTTTCCACGGCAAGAAGTCAGAGGCTGTTCTCTTAATCTGATGTGTGTGCATAAAGGCTTGGTTTCTTCAGCAAAACTGAACTCCAGACACCCTAAAACTGGTAAAAAGGGGGGAAAAAAATCTCCTGGTGGGCAGGAGTTCGTACCTCTTCCAGGCTTGACCCTCATCATTCAGAACTTACCTTCCTCTTAGGGATCAATGTCAACTGCTGTTTCCCGCACACCCGCTTCAGGAGACAGCCTTCTGCTTTGGCCAGCAAGAGAGCACCTCCACCCCGGGAGGAGAGCCTCCCGCAGGGACCCTCCCTCCTCATCCATCTCAGACAGAGTTTTATTAGGGAAGGGAGTGCACTTCAGGGCATGTTTGTCTGACAAAGAAACAGGTTTATGGGGTGAGTTGGGTGGACAGGATTAACTGCCACCATTGTCGTGTGATTTTAGGAATGCCTTTAGGAAAATTTGAGGTCAAAACCATTTCTCCCTTACTGCCTTTTTGTCACGGATCCCTGAAACCCCTCAGCTGAGGATTTTGGTAAATTACAAGTACTAGTGAGAATTGAAACGCCCAAGGCTATTTCTAATATTACAAGTTACCAAGGGGGAACATCAAGGAGTGAAAGAAACCAGGTCACCCACTGCAAGCTTTGATTGACAAGGCACAATCACAAAAGAGAACTGACATCTAAGACAGCTTTTGACAACCTCTTTGAGCCTTAGTTTCTTTATCTGTAGAATGGGGATGATGACAACAAAAATAGGAACTAGCTCCAGAGGACTGTCAGGAAAATGTAACGATGTCCAGAAATCTGTACGACCGCTTCAACATTATACTAGTCAAGTGGAAACTTCCTATGACACCATTTTCCAGGGCAGTACAACCTTCCAAGTGGTTTTGGTTATTGACCTATATTGACCCAGCAGAGGATGGGCCCCAAAGATTTGACTTTTGGGAGGTCTCAGAGTCAGTTGCTCCAGAGAGGAAATACTGGCCACTGGGTCTCTTGGTACACAAATTGTCTTGTATCTACGGGAACATCAGATTTGCAACTTCAAAATATACTTAGTGAAAATGCCTATTACTAATTAACTCATTCACCTGGTTACCTAAGATAGCAACCAGTATTTGAGGAACTGGGAACAAAAACACAGGAGTCATTCAAAACAATCCAAACCATTGAAATTCAACCACCATGGCAACACACTTTGCAGGCAGACAAGAAAAATGTAAAACTGAAGCTCTTTCTAATGGCTTTAGCTAAACAAAATAAACCTAGAGGGGAAAATAAAATGATTTCTTCCAACCAGAGTTTTTACAAGGGGAGCAAAATCAAATGCTTTCCTAAAACTCTACAAAGCAAACACAACCCTTCAAAAGTCCATGAGAAATGGCAGGTATTTCACTGATTAAGTTTGAGTGGACAAGCAAGAAATGTTTCTGGAAAACTGTGGGGAAACGGGCATGGACAGCCCTCGTCAGAATCATCAGGGTTTGACAGTATTAGAAATGCAAGCCTGGAGCTACAAACTTGAAACCCAGGACTTGAAAACGGAATCCATTCTTGCCCCTACTCTCACCTCCCAACAGAATAAAACCCTAATGTCCTCAGAAAGCTATAATGTTGAGAAATAACAGGCAAAATATTTGAAATCATTAACATTTACTGGGCTTTCCCTCTCTGTTTTTCTAATTGGCCTTTGTGTCTTTTGCTAGGGCTGCCATAACAAAATACCACAGACTGGGTGGCTTAAGCAACAAGAAGTTATTTATTTTTCTCACAATTCTGGAGGCCAGAAGTCCAAGATCAAGGTGTTGGCAGGTCTGGTTTCTCCTGAGGCTTCTCTCCTTGGCTTGCAGACAGTTGCCTTCTTCCTGTGTCTGCTGCTGCTGCTAAGTCGCTTCAGTCGTGTCCGACTCTGTGTGACCCCATAGACGGCAGCCCACCAGGCTCCCCCGTCCCTGGGATTCTGCAGGCAAGAACACTGGAGTCAGTTGCCATTTCCTTCTCCGATGCATGAAAGTGAAAAGTGAAAGGGAAGTCACTCAGTCGTGTCAGACTCTTTGCGACCCCATGCACTGTAGCCCATCTGGCTCCTCCGTCCATGAGAGTTTCCAGGCAAGAGTGCTGGAGTGGGGTGCCATCGCCTTCTCCCTTCCTGTGTCTGCATGTGGTCATCTTTCTGTGTATGCTCATCCCTGGAGTTTCTTTGTGTGTCCAAACTTCCTCTTCTTACAATGACACCAGTTAGATTGGACTAGGGCCAACCCCGACAGCCTCATTTGAACTTAATTGCTTCTTTAAAGGCCCCATCTTCAAATCCAGTCACATTCTGAGGCACTGGGGGTTAAGACTTTAACACATGAACTCTAGGGGACGCAATTCAGCCCCAAATACCCTGTGCTTAATCTCTCTACACCTTTGCACTGGGAAGGTTCTGCTGGAGGCTCTCTTACCTATTCTCAAATATCTAATAAGTAATTTCTATGTGCCTGTTTTGAGCGATGGCAACAGAAGAATACTATTCTTGCCCTCAAGGGATTTTTATTCTAGCAGTGGGAAGGATTTGTGACCTCAAATGCACATAATTTAAAGGCAGTCTGTGATAAACACCATGAAAGACTAGGGCAGAGACTGACAAACTTCAGCCTGAAGTCCTAATCTGGTCTGCTACCCATTTTTGTAAGTTTCTACTGAAACACAGCCATGTCCATTTATGCATATATTCTCTTTGCAAAGTTACATAGAGGGTGTGATAACCCACTCCTATATTCTTGTCTGGAGAATCCCATGGACAGAGGAGCCTGGCGGCTACAGTCCATAGGATCTCACAGAGTCGGACACGAGTGAAGTGACTTCTCATGCATGCATGTAGTTGTGACACAAAGATATTTATTATCTGGCCCTTAACAGAAGCAATTTGCTGAGCCCTGGATGAGAGTAAAATTTGATCTGAGATGAGAGACAGAAGGAAGCCCATCTGACTGTTGTCCCCAGAATGTGTGATTTAAGCTGAGCTTGGAGGGATGAATAAGTTCAAGCAGCTGAGGTGGGAAGGGGGTTCTAAGCAATGCGAAGAGCATGAGCAAACGTGTGAGGGGGTGGGAATTCAAGGCACGGTTGGTGTCTGAGGGTCTTCACCCTTAGACATCAAGATAGGAGCCTGGACCCCTCTCAGACGGCTCTGGAGCACCTTGGAGGGTTTTGGCCAAGGTGCTGACATGCACCTAGTGCATTGTGTGAGAGGCCTGGCGTGAAATGCTCAGATGAATTAGACCCAGTTCCTGCAATAAAGTTATAACTCTAATAAAGGGAATAAGGCAAGTGCCGGAACAATGACAGGACTGGGCAGAATACTGCCTCCATGGGGAGAGCTTACATTCAGAAAGCGAGGTTCAAGCAAAGTTGATGATCATGTTGAGGATGGATTATTGATGAGAGTAATGATAGTTCAGGGACTTCCCTGGTGGTCCAGTGGCTAAGACTCTGTGCTCCCAATGCAGGGAGCTTGGGTTCGATCCCTGGTCAGGGAACTAGATTTCACATGTGGCAGCTTTAAAGAAAAAATCCTGCATGTCACAACTAAGACCTGGTGCAGCCAAATAAATTGATTAAAAAATCAATATTAAAAAAATAATGATAGTTCAGGTTCACTCAGCCTGTTGTGTAAGTCAGGTCCTCTGTCAGCTGGTCTGCACTCACTGCAAGGAGCTCCTCATATTATTCCAATAAGTGGTGAGGAAACAGAGGCTCAACTGAGAAGGATTCACACCCAAGGTAGCTGCTGCTGCTAAGTCGCTTCAGTCGTGTCAGACTTTGTGCGACCCCATAGATAGCAGCCCACCAGGCTCCCCCGTCCCTGGGATTCTCCAGGCAAGAACACTGGAGTGGGTTGCCATTTCCTTCTCCAATGCATGAAAGTGAAATGTGAAAGTGAAGTCACTTAGTCGTGTCCAACTCTTCGCGACCCCACGGACTGCAGCCTACCAGGCTCCTCCGCCCATGGGATTTTCCAGGCAAGAGTACTGGAGTGGGGTGCCATTGCCTTCTCCACCCAAGGCAGAGAGAGAGTCAAATCACTATGGTAAGAGGGGAGGAAGGGAGGCCCTGATAAAAGACTTTTACAAAAGTCCATGTTTGCAGGGCTTCCCTGGTGGTTCACTGGTTTGGAATCCACTTGCCAATGCAAGGGACACAGGTTCGATCCCTGGTCCAGGAGGATATACCACATACTGCAGAGCAACTATGCCCAAGTGCTGCAGCTACTGAAGCCCGTGCTCTAGATACTGCAAGCCACAACAACTGAAGCCCATGTGTCCTAGAGCCTTGCTGTGCAACAGCTAATGCCACAGTAGTGAGAAACCTGAGCCCCACAAATGGAGAGTAGCCCCCACTCGCTGCGACTAGGGAAAGCCCTTGAGCAGCAACAAAGACCCAGCACAGCCAAAAATAAATATAAATTTTTTAAAAAGTCTATGGTTTGCAGAGAAGCAAACAGAAAGATTTAGGATTCATGGTTTATAGTTAGTATTTGAGTCGTCTCCAGTTCTTGAAAAAATTTTTCAAAGTGTAGAAGGATGATCGATATGTCTCAGTGTGTGTCCTTGGCTCCGAAATGTGGTTTGTGAACTACGGATTCCCTGCCGTTCCTGTGGGTGTAACATGTGCCTCTGCTTTACACAGGGCCACAGTGCTTCTGGGAGAGATGGGCAGAAGAAAAAGCTAGTCCTTCCAGGGAGAGTTCAAAAGAGATGTAGTCCTCAATTCCAGGCCAACAGTGTGTGCTCAGGCCAAAATACCTTCTGCTTATGTTTAAATGGAAAAGTCCCTCTGACCGCTCCCATCATCCCTGGGGCTACCCTGGAGGCTGCCATGGCTCCTAGAGATGCTTCCAGAGGCTCGTGCTGGGGGTCAGCGCGTCAGTGAGGAGGTCCCCCTCTGGGCAGTGACTGCAGTTGGCGTTAGAATAGATGCCACGCAGTCCAGAAACGAGCAGGAAGACAGCAGGGCCACTTGGCTCCACCAGGGTCCTGATCGGACGGTCGGGAGCTCCCCCCATGGCCCTAAGGGACACAGAGAGAGGACCAAATGCGGGAACTGAGTAGCTCTTGGCTCTCGCCCCCACCTCCTGGGTTCCTCACATACCACCAGGTCCTAAATGACAAGCTACAATTACAGGAAAGCGCTGAAGTTACAAGTTGTTTTAAACACTCTTCAACAAAGAATATTCAGTGAAAAGGAACCCCAGGCAGTTATAAACCTTTTTAGCTGTGTTGAAACCATAAGGTTTGCATCCAAGAATGTGTTGTCTGTTTGAGGCCAGCCTTTATTCTTTCCGTCGGGTGCCAGTGGCATGCATTTCAAATGAGCGGTTGTCTGTGGCCCCAGAGTCTGTGGCCGAGGCATATCTAATCGGGTTGAGCAGCCGTTCATCCCAGCTGTCAGCTCGCTGGAAATCAGAACACTATCTGCAACCACACACAACTCGAGGAGAAGGTTGGAGCTCGGAGCCCTGAGCCTCCAACGCCCCCCTGGCCCGACTGGGGCGGCCCCTGGTTTTTCCTTTTCTTACGTGACTATGTACAACAGTAGCAAAGCTATTTTAGGGATTAAAACAGCTAATTGCAGATTTCCATCAGGGCCAGCCGCTCAGAACCCAGGTTTGGAGAGCACGTTGGTGGTCTTTGCCTGTGGGATGGTTTTTTTGGTTTGTTTGCTCCAGAGGTCGTTGGTCCACACCCCAGACCCACAAAGCTGTTAATTGGAGGCTCTTCCATGTGAGCCGCTTGGTTCTGGGAGTGATGAATTTGCTGGAATTTAGTGTGAAATAGCGTGTGATGTTTTTTTGGCCCTAAAAGCATGGTTGGAAGGGCCTTTAAAAGTCGTCTACTCAGCCTGCTTATTGGATAGATGAAGAAACAGCGGTTCAGAGAGGCCCACAGCCAGTCAGGGTGCAGAAGTAGGAGGAGACTCCAGCTTGGAGGACTTCCTTTCTGGTGCCCTCTCTTCTGAGATGTCTGCACAATTCTCTCAGGTCACTTAAAAGCTTCAGAAAGGTAGTGAAACAGGCTGGTTTACATCTCCAGGCCCTTCCATGTACAGCAAATGGTACGACCTGGGGCGAGTTATTTAACCTTGCAGAGCTGTGCTTGCACCATCTATAAAAAGGGCATCATAGGTTTGCCTATCAGGTCGGCCAGTTACTTACATGAGATCTTGATACTTAGTGGTCCCTTGACAGTGCTCAGTGGTCCTATTACACATGTCGCTCTACGTGGCTGCTTTTGCTGAGACTGACTGCAGATTCTTCTCCTGGAGAGGACACACTGGGAGTTGGTTTTCCTGCCATGACTCCCTCCAGCTTCCAAAGCTCTTCCTGTCTTTTCTGAGAGGTGATCTCCACAGGGTCAAGGAACCCAGTCCTGGGAAAGCTGGGGCCCTGGGGGTATCAGAGAAATTCAGGAGAAAAATATGTTATTTTCCACCAAGAGATGATGAAGGTCTCATTTATTTTTTTTTAAGTAATTAACTTTTAAAATTAATTATTATTATTATTTTTTGGCCATGCCATGTGGCTTACAGGATCTTAGTTCCCTGACCAGGGATTGAACTCAGGCCCAAGGGGGTGAAAGCACGGAGTCCTAACCTTTCAACTGCCAGGGAATTGGCTGAACTGAAGGTCTCATATATATTCCAATGAAAGTTAGACCTGTGACTTCCGGGCCTGTCTTTTCTGTAGAGCAGCGTAGATGTGCAGGATAACGTGCTTATCTCCTGTTTAAAGTTCACGGCCTCTCAGTTTGCATCTCTCCCTTATCAGCCTGGGGATATACTTCAGAGTGCAGCAGGCAGTGGCCTGGGAGGGCTTCCCTCTTCCAGAAAAAAGCATTGCTTTCTCAGGAAAGGTAAGAACAGCTTCCTGCTTTGCTCTCTCCATCCTCCCCCGCTGTCTGGGGACCCACAGCAGGTCCAAGGAGCCTGGAAAACCAGGGCAAGTACAGGACGTGGTGGAGACCACTTGCCCCCTCCACTGCCTGAGGACAAGGTGAGAAGTCAGCCACCTGCAATCCGGAAGAAGGTCTTAACCAGAACCCGGTCGCTCTGGCACCCTATTGTTGAATTTCCAGCCTTCAGAACTGTGAGAAATATACTTCTGTTTTTCATAAGCCACCCAGTCTACGCTCTTCCGTTACAGTAGCCTGAAAAAATGAAGATAACCTCTTATAAACTAGAAAGAGATGGGTACTCCCTCAACCTGATAAATGTCACATACATCCAATAGCTATAGTAAACATCATATTTAATGAAGAAACTTTAGCGATCCCCTTTAATACTGGAACAAAACAGGGATCCCACTATTGGTGCTGTGACTTAGCAAAGTATGGAAAAAAACTGCAAGTACCCCCACCCACCCAAAAAATATGCACAGTGGAACAAGTCAACAGTAAGAAAAGGCATAAAGGTTAGCAGTGAAGAAATAGCTATCCTTACGAGAAAAAATAAAAATAAAATCAGCACACAAAACTGATAAGGATGGTTCACAAAGTTGCTAGATAAAAGTTTAACTTACAAAAAAAATCAACTAAATAGCATTTTATGCTAATAGACAACTAAAATATAAGAGAAGATTAAACATGATTGTTACTAACAGAAAAATTGAAGTATCCAAGACTTAATTTAAAAAATATGCCATGGAAGAAAGTTAAAGTTCTTTTAAGAGATACCAAAGAAAATCTAAATAACTGGGAACATTACTCCATACACTTGGTTGGGATGGCATAATATTATAAGGTTGAAATATCTCTTCCAAATGATCTATAAATTAAATATGATCATAATATATAAAAATTTGTTGTATTTTTAAAAAACTCAATATATGTATTCCAAAATTTTCTTGGAGACAGAGATGTCCACAGATAATTATGTCAACAAAAGATGAACAAAATAGAGACTTGCCTGACCCAGCATCAATATGTATTACAAAGGAAACCCAAATAGAAAAAAAAAAGACAAAAGACATGAATGAGCAATTTACAGAAAAGGGAGACCCAAATGACTAAAGAAACATGGTGGGTAGGGAATGCTCAAACATCAGAAATTAGAGAAATTCAAATTGAATCAATAATAGTGTATCACTTTACACACCCTGGGATGTCAAAACTGAAGAGCTGGTTGATGTTAAAGTTGCATGGACTCCTGGTGGAAGTGTGGGTAGGCATACTCATGCTGGAAAACAACCAGCAACACTTAGCCCGTGATGTGTGTTACGCCCCATGTCTCAGCGGTCCCACGCCTGCCTGTATCCCCAGGGAATTCATCCTCCAAGTCTGTAAGGGAATATGTACGAGAATGTTCACCTCAGATTGTCATGGAAGCAGGAGGTGGAGGTAACCTTGGTGCAGACAAGTAAAATGGGTGGACACATGCTCTGAAGTACTGCATAGCAGATAAGCATAGTCTGGTGCGGCTATGTCTTAACAACAAGGTGTTTAATGGGAACAAATGCTGGGAAACAGAATGAGGTTCTCAGACCACATTGTTTATATAAATAAATATTTGCATGCTTAAATACAGTACTGTACATTTAGAAGTGTGCATACACATGCATGGACGCACATGAAACACGTTAGAGAGTTGCCTCTGTGGAGAATGAGTTGGGGGCAAGCAATGAGGATCAGTGGACCAAGGGCTAGACCGCGCATGTGTGCCAATGACAGGTGCTGTGAACTGGATGTGATGCTCTGCACCTGGAGTCTCTAACAAATTCTAAAACTCCTTCTGTTCTTAGATCTTTGAGTGAGGGTCTCTGAGTTATAAAATTCTCCTAATCTCTGGATTATCGGAAAGATCTCTATTTTACTTCCTTGAATGATACTTTTTCTGTACACAGAATTTTAGGTGGAATTATTTCCCATCAACAGGTTTAGGATATTGTTGCATGTTTTCTAGCCTTTATTGTTGCTTAAGGAAGTCTATCATCAGTCTGTTATTTCTTTAAAGGTATTTCCTTTCTAGTTGCTTTTGTTTTATTTTCATTGTCTTTGGTGTTCTGGGTGGTAATTTATTTTTAGCTAGCTTGCTTGGAACTCTGGTCCATTTCAGGGACATAATACAGACACGCTAGTAAAACCTGGGACCTAAAACAAGATCCCCCCTCCTTGACCCAGGCTGGGACAATGCTGGATGGTGGGGGTCATGGCATGCATTGTATGCATGGCACCATGGTGTAGGTGTGGTGTGGGTACCAAGGAAGGAGCTTCCATGTGAGAGTTGAGACCGGGGTCATGTGAGTACCTGGATTAAACAGGCCTGGCGTGCTGCAATTCATGGGGTCGCAAAGAGTTGGATGTGACTGAGCGACTCAACTGAACTGAACCGAAGGGACAGACCTGTTTTGAATCTTGAAGACCTTTCACCTTGGGCCCATAGAAGCCATCCCATCTTAGGAAGCAGCATGTTGAGCTAAATTTAGAAGAGTGAATTTCCAGTTTGGGATACCTTGCAGGAGAAGTGGATCTTTAAGAGGGGAAACTCTTTTGGAAAGACAATTTAACTAGAAAGAGAAAGGAGGGAGCTGTGAGAGCAGGAGAAACACAGCAGACCCTCTGGACAATGGGCTGAACCAGGAGGACCTTAGGGCTGAGCTGGGGCAAAGATCTCGGGAGACCATCTCCCTGCCCAGGGAAGCCAGCCGAAAGCTCCACCTGGTTTGTGCTGCTAGGACTTTTTCCAATCGCCATGTGGAACTGCCAACATTTTCCACATTAAGAACAAATCAAAAGAGATTTTTCACTGAGCGTGAGTTAGGGGGAGGGAACGAGAACAAATCAAATTCATGCAAAAATAGAGGAAATTAATTTTTAAAAAGTCCAACCAAACACCCTGTAATTTTTAGTGATTTCCTTTCAAGGAAACTGACCACTGTCACTATAAACAAAACAGAGAATAAATAAATAAAAAGGGAAAGAAGGTTGTGTTTTTTTTTTTTTTTCCTCCTGGCCTCCCTGATGGATGGTTTATAGAGGCCTCAGGATAAAAGTCAGCCTCTAATTGTTCCCAGATGGTGCCCGCTTCTGCCTGCTTTGGTGTTTCCCCGAGTCTCAGCCCCAGCCTGGCAGACACGCTGGCGGTGACAGCCGCTGGACCCTCGTCCCCTTGGCGGCGACCGCAGCCAGAGGCAGAGGGGCAGCAGAAGGTCGGGGCCCTTGGTGGGAGGGGCAGATGGCCACAAAATCCCTGTTAACATCATGGAAATGACAAGCCCCGAGCCAGTGCCCTTCAGAGTGGCTGGGCTCCTGCCTCTGTCCCTCCCAGGGGCAGCGTGCCTCCTTCCTCATGGGGTGGCCTTCCTCACTTGCTCTTCACCATCTCTGGGGGCCCACGAGGTATGGCCACTGAGGAGGGGCATGGCCAGGCAGAGATCTTCTCCTGACTTGGGAGAATTTTGCCTTTTTTTTTAACACTCAAAAAGCAATCTAACCTCCTAGACCCTCAGTTTTCACGTCTGTAAAATGGGGATTAAAAACACCTACCCCTAGGGTTCCAAGGAAGAAGGAAGGTGAAGTGAGTAAACAGTGGTGGCCTCTATGGTGGCCTCTGGATCGGTTATTATGAGCAGCCTCCAACCCTTTCTGAAATAAGGCAAGGTCATAATTCAAGGAACCATCTCATATCATCTTTGGTCCTGTGGGATCGGGGCTGGGGGTCTCTATGAATCACCCTCAGCTGGTACCACCCCACCTTCTAGGAGCCCCTCACCCGTGGCTGCCACCCCTGCACCTCTGCTGCTTTAGCACGTAACTCCTGGGTGGTCACTTGGGACGTCTCTACTGTCTCCCTCTGCACTCCTGACCCTGCCTCCCGGGAATGCAGCCCGGAACCCCACATGAGCCGGTCCCCTCCTGATTCCTCGATGACTGGGAATTAGTAAGACTGGGGGGTTAGGCACACAGTCAGGGTCTGAACCTCTATTCTCACCATCTCGGCTCCTCTCCTGACTCTGTTTTAGGGATTCAGGTGCTTTGACAACATCAGACGCTCTTCTTTGCCTAGGAAGAATTTGAAAATAATTTCTTAGTTGTTGAATATCTCTTGCAAAACAAATAGCATGATGAGCTGGGGTAAATGAATCAGAAACAGATGGATAACATTTATCTGAAATACACAGAATTTCAACCCAGAGAGAAGGGGTGAGGAGGGGTAGCGTTTGGGGTTTCCATGAGCCCAGATACAAGGAAAGGGCTCGAGCCACATGAGGGATCCGACCAGCTCATCCGGGAGCCTCCAACCCAGAGTCTACAGAGGCTGTGCATGCGGACCTCCGAGGAGCGTGGTTATCAAGGACCAGAGCTGCTATCAAGTTTCTAGGACATGGCTTCTGAAAATAAGCTGTTCTAATTTACAGTATACCTTCTAACAACGCCCCCGCAGCACATGGCCCTGTGGGAGATGGAAATCATTTTGGAGATAGCCAGTTGCTGAGTTTGGCATCCGATCTGCAGCCGTTACATGTGTGGAGAGAGGCCGTGATTGGTGGGACTGGGAGTCTGCTGGGGGCGGGGGCGGGGGTGGACACATCAGTGGTTTCAGCAAGAATGCGAAAATACTATATTTTGTGACAAAGTTGCTCCAGGGCAGGCAGATTGCTCACAAATCGGTTACAGATTTCCCTGAAATATGTATGGACTTCCATGCAGAAGGAAGGGTGTTTGGGGCCCAAATGCATTTGGGGTTTTGTTGGGCTCAAAACTGGGAGTGGAGTTGGAGACAATGACTTGGCCCACCAGTGGTCCCTGGGCCAGCCCTCGTCCTTCCTACAAGCGGGGCCGTGCTGGTCCCATATCCTCAAGAGAAGCTATTGCCCTCTTGGGTCTCCAGTCCTCCAGGGTGTTGTTCAGTCACTCAGCTGTATCCAACTCTGCGACCCCATGGACTGCAGCATGCCAGGCTTCCCTGTCCTTCACCATATCCCGGAGTTTGCTCAAGCTCATGTCCATTGAGTCAGTGATGCCATCCACCCATCTCATCCTCTGTCATCCCTTTGTCCTCCTGCCCTCAATCTTTCCCAGCATCAAGGTCTTTTCCAGTGAGTTGGCTCTTCCCATCAGGTGGCCAAAGTACTGGTGCTTCAGCTTCAGCATCAGTCCTTTCAGTGAATATTCAGGGTGAGTCTCTCCCAAACCCACCCGAGTCTGTGACTACTGCCATTAGGCCACCTTCATCAGAGGAGAAGCCTGCTTTCCAGTTTGGGATGTGATATTTTGGAAAGGATGGCAGAATGGAAAGTGTTCGGAGAATCACTCAGAATCTGTCCTGAAGTTAACGTTCTACTGAAAATTATAGATACTCCTTCCCAGGCCCAAGTGTGGTCCTTTCTAGAATGTCAAACGTGAACGTGATGTGAAGTCCCAACCCAGGGATCGAACCCGGGTCTCCTGCTTTGTAGACAGACGCTTTACTGTCTGAGCCACGAGGGAAGTCTTAAGTATTCATCAATTGATTAGTTCACACTGAACACATCTAAACTGGAACTCTGCTTTCTGCTACTGTCTTACCTTTTTATCTAAGAGGTTTTTTTTTCATAACCTATGCACATTCTCTCATATACTTTATTTTGTTTCATTTTTTTGGCTGCCCTAGGCCTTTGTTTCAGTGCTTGGGCATAGTAGTTGCAGTCCAAGAGCTTAGTTTCCCCTTGACATGTGAGATCTCAGTTCCCCAGCCAGGGATTGAACCTATCTCTCCTGCATTGGAAGGTGGATTCTTAACCACTGAACTTCCAAGGAAGTCCCTCAGATTCCTCCTTGATTGTTCCCTCTTGCTCACTCCTCAGATCCAGTCTATCAAGGAAGCCCCAGAAGTGTAACTCCCAGACCCCCAGTGTTCTTGAATCCTCCAGGTCACCAGCATCTTCTGCCTGGACAAACTCGATCCCCTCCAAGATGGCCTCCACCATCTCCACCTGCTGTTCTGCCTGCCTTTCTGCCAATGCACCCTCCACACAGCTGCCCCAGGGGCTGCTTCTATTCTCAAAACATAATTCAGATCATGATGCATTTTATGCATTTCTCTGGACAAAATTGCTTAGTAGCTTCCCATTGTCAGAATTAAATCCAAACTTCTCACTGTAATGGTTAAACCTCGTATGACCCAGCTTCTGCTGGGAAGAGTTCCCCTCTGTGCTTTACCCTGGCTTCCCTGGGACCCAGCTACACCCCTCTCCTTCCATCCGAAGCCCTCTCAGACACACAACACTGGTTCTTCCTACTTCCTTTGAGTCTCAGCTTAAAGGATTTCTCCTATTTGTTCATGGCAAATAATAATGATCCAAAGCCCCAAGACCTTGATGGAAGTCAGCCACTAATTAGAGTAGAAAATAGGTAAGATTTCTGGCTGCTGATCTTAATTTCTGTTTAGTCGTTGATACTTCTTAGCACGAGGGTGTTTTTGCATGCACACCCATATGCATGAACACACAACATCAACTCATGACACATACATTAACTGCTGTCCCCGGTAAGGACAGCACTGCTGAAGAGGGGCTGATGAGAGCAGAGCTGGGGCTGGTGAACACCTACTCACAATGGACACAACTGTGACCCTGGGCCCTCCTAGTCCAGGAACCCCTGCCATGGTGGTTTCGTGAGTGAGGGCTTCTCTGCTCTTTCCTGATAGTGGATGATCAGGTCCTGGGACCTGGCTGGTCACTGGTAAGTGAATTGGGAAGCATGTACACTCCGCTGCACCCGGGGGAACAGGACCGTGTTGTCCAATCTGGATCAACTCTCTGGAGCATGAAGGGGAGAAAGACAGGACTGGAGGAAGGCTGACCTAGAACAGATGAGGAGCAGGGAGCCAACAGGGCATTTGACTCTTTCCTCTATGACCGCTCTCCATTATAAAACAATACACGCTCTCTTGGACACTTTTAAACACTACAGAAAACTAAGATCTTTGGGGAACAAATCTCCTAGAGCCCTTATCCAAACTCATGGGACTTTCCTCGTGGTTCAGGGGCTAAGAGACCACACTCTGAATGCAGAGGGCCTGGGTTTAGTCCCTGGTTGGGGAATTAGATTCTACATGCTGCAACTGAAGATCCTGCATGCTGCAAATAAATAAATACACAAAAACTAAATAAAACCATTTTGTCTATCATTCTGATGCATTTATTCTCACCTTTTCTCTGTGCAGGTTTTTTTTTTTTTTTTTTTCCCATAGTATTACACAGCAGCCACTAGACTGCATATACAACTTTCTGTCCTTTTTTTTTTTTCTTCATTTACCCTAAAAAATGTTACTGTCACCAAGAATATCATGATTAAAGGGGTGGATTCAGCTTATCTTTCCTCTATGATTGTGAATTTATCTCTCATAGTCAATTATCACACACCATTACACAGTGATTAACAAAGTTTGCATGAAAGATTTAAGATTACTTTCTCAGGATAGATTAGATGGATTCTTTAGATTAGGCTAGTTATTTTAACCTGTAATTTCACATTTGTTTAGTTCATTGTGGTCAGTAATGATTTTTAAGCCTCTTTCTCTCTTGATCTCCTTTTGTTTTCCCTTCATTCTTTATAAAGCAACTTTCTAATGGTTGCAGGAGGTCTCAGCAAGATGTAGCTGCTCAGCAGAGTCCTTTCTCTCCTTCTTCCAGGACACAGCTAGACCCATTTCCCAGCCTCACAGGGAAGATGTGCCACTTGGTTGAGTTTTAGCCCGTGCAATTCAGAGGAAGTGAGGCCTCACACTGCCGGGCCTGATCGTAAAGTCTCCCATGTATGATTCGCCATAGTCTTCTCCTTCCATGAGACAGAAGGAGCCTGGGCCCCTGAAGGACATGGAACAGAATCACACTGCCTTTCTGAACAGTTGTATTTAAGTGATCAAGAAATCAGCGTGGGGAGTTGCCTGGTGGTCCAGCAGTTAAGACTTTGAGCTTCCATTGCAGAGGGTATGGTTCAATCTTGGCAAGATCCCATGTGCCAAGTGGCCAATAAATAAATAAATAAAGCAATGATGAGTCAAATTTAAGGAGAGAGAATTTTCATTTAAAAAAAGAAATAAGCTTGTATTGTGTTGAGACAGTATGTGTGAAAGAAGTGTTAGTCACTCAGTCATTTCTGACTCTTTGTGACCCCATGGACTATAGCCCACCAGGCTCCTCTGTCCATGAAGTTCTCCAGGCAAGAATACTAGAGTGGGTTGCCATTTCTTTCTCCACGAGATTTTCCTGACCCAGGGATAGACTCGGGCCTCCCACATTGCAGGCAGATTCTTTACCTTCTTAGCCACCTGGGAAGCCCAGAGGCAGTATGTGTTAGTCACTTAGTCATGTCTGACTCTTTGTGACCCTATGGACTGTGGCCTGCCAGGCCTCTCTGTCCATAGAATTCTTTAGACAAGAATACTGGAGTGGGTTGACATTCCCTTCTCCAAGGATCGAACCTGGATCTCCTGCACTGCAGGAAGATTCTTTGCCACCTGAGCCACCAGTGAAGCATGGTTTGGGTCTAATTGTTACAGTTTAGCCCATACTCACCAATACAGACCCGCCAACATTAATGTCCAGTGTTTGATGGTTCCAAGCCCCTATTTATGTGAGTGGAGGATCTTACCCTCCTCACCTAGGTGTTTCTGGAAGTCTTGATCTCATGCACAGGAATGATTCTGCTCACCCTTAACCACCTACCTCTCCAAGGAATCCTCTCTCCTTCTTCAAGGTTAATAAAGCATACTTGTTATCAACCACCCAGGGGTGTGTGTGTGACCTTGGAGTTGAGAGAGTCTGGCACATGCTTTGATTTCTTCAGGGATGGGTATTATTGAAGGCTCCACCTGGCCAAAGGTTTAGGCACCTCTCCTGAACTGCCCCCTGGGAGGGGCTCCATGGCCCAGAAAGGACCCAGAGACTGCTGGACAGAGCCAGGGAGTTCTCAAGAGCATTGCCCAAAGCAAACACTAGGCCTCCTTGGGCTTTCCTGATGGCTCAGCAGTAAAGAAAGCACCTGCCAATGCAGGAGACAAGGGTTCGATCCCTGGGTTGGGAAGATCCCCTGGAAGAAGAAATGGCAACCTACTCATATTCTTGCCTGAAAAATCCCATGGACAGAGGAGCCTGGTGGGCTATAGTCCATGGGGTCTCAAAGAACTGGATGCGACTGAGCAGGAGCCCTAAATAAAACCAAGCCTCCTTAAGCCTCCTTACAGAGAAGCAGGTGCAAGGAGGCAATGAGAGCCAGAGACGCAGCAGGGGAGGGCGATGAGCAGAGGAAGGCAGCGCCCTTGAGGTTTCCAGGAGCTCGGGAGTGGGGCCTGGGGCCTTGCTCATGGGAGCTGAGGGGTCTTCCAAGGTGCCAAATCTGTTTAAACATGTGCTACAAAATTATAAGCTGCTATTTCCTGAGCTGCCTCATTTAAAAGCCCACATCAATGAGTGGGTAATAAAAATATCATTTCATATTCCACATATGATGAAAGTGTCCTCAGTGCCAATGTTTCCGCTGAGAAGCTTCTTGCCCTGTCCGACTTATGCAGCTTCCCTGTCTGCCCCTGTCACGGAGGGAGGCGCGCTGAGCTGTCGGATCCAGCTCTGGCAGCTCAACAAGTCACGGGAGACTTCATCAGTCATCTCCCTGCATCCCAGTTTCCTCTTCCATAAGATGGGGACGAAAGTGGAACCTGTCTCATAGATATTAGGAGGACGGAATGAATAAAATCATCCTAATCCCCTGAAAGACAGCTCCTATTCTAAGAAATAGGCTTTCTCTGGCTGAATTCTCCAGTTTAACACAGACTCTGACCTTATACTTACCAGATACCTGAACCAAGCAAAATAACCGTCCGATTTGGAGAGCACTTTTAGGCTTTGTTTTTGTTCCAGTTCAGGTTTTTAATTTTCATTTTAAAAAATTTAGACAGGTCCAATTATTCTCTTTTTTTCAGAGTAGGTTTGCTGGGCTGCTGGAAAATCTTTGGTTTGGTTAGCGGGCAAACTCTGCAAACTAGCTTTCGGGTTTGGTTTGGCTTTCAGCTGAAGGGAGGAGCTTGGGTGGGTTCGGGGGTGCACAGTTTGGCTCGGCTTAAAGCCTGAACGTGGGATTTTTGATCCTCTTTCTCTGCTGCTCACCGGAGTGCGCCCAAGAAGAAGGCAAAGTGATGCTCTAGAGAGGGAGGTCGGCGTGTCTGCAGAGCCTGCTGGCTTTGCATCAGAAAGTTCCTTGAAAATCATGGCTCCTTTGCATCTTGAAACACGATAGCCTTAGAGGCCTTAGAATATCGCGTCCATGGCCATGGAAGAACCATGGCAGAGACAGTTTTGGTTTTACCCTTTATATATAGATGGAGCATAAAAGCTTTACTCCCAAACCCACAGGCATCTGGAAGAACCTGCAGCAGAACCAGGTCCTAACCTGAAAGTTCAGCAGATGTTTGCTCTGCATTCATGTCCATAGACGTATTTGAACTTCCAGCCTCACACTATGTGAAAACTGCTGAACTGATAGGAAATGTTGGCATCATCCACTAAAAAAATTGCTTCTAGACATATTTTCCCAATTACTTTGAACCAGAGAGGTTAAGTGAATTTCTAAGTCATCATGCAGCACATGAAGGCATGAGGCATACCTGCAGAATTCCTCCAGTCTGTCCTGACCTCCACCATTTCCTTGTCTTCAGGAGGGTGGATGCTGGTCTTCATAGGATCCCTTAGTTCCTTGGTAAGTCCATGACAACCGATCACTCAAGAGAGAGTTTTCAAACTTTCTTTTTGGGTTATCTCAAAAACTGAACAGAAATTTAGGTCTCCAGCAGAACAACAATTAGTAAATGAATGTGTTGTGGTTTTATTTACATTACGTTCCCAGGGCTAATTCTTCTCCCCAGGGATTCCTGTGTTCCCCAGGCTATAAGCACAGAGGGAGGAAGGCAATGAAAGGTAAGAGCCCAGTCCTACTGGCTCTCACCTCTGTTTGTCAGGAAGGACCCCCTCCTAAGTGTTTCTGGGAGTCGTCCCCACGGACACAGCCCATGCCCTGCAGGGCAGCGGTTCCCTCTCCTATGGGACCATCGAAGGCTCCCCCTTGCTGTGCTGCCTCCAGGTTTTGTTGGTGATACATCTTCTGTTTGCCTTTAGCCTTCTATCTTCTTAGGTCCCAGAAGTGAGTCGGTGTGTATTTCACTGGTGACAAACCAGAGTCACAGATTTCACGCTCACGCTCTTTCAGAACCATGGCTTCCCTCCGACTCCAGTGGGTGTTTTGTTAACTGGGTCAAGTCGGTCCCCAGTAGCTGCCTTGTCTCTTGGGCTGTGTTCCTTCAGGTGTTCCCTGTGGCCACAACATCCAGAAGACTCCCAGTTGCTCCTGAGGCTGCCTCTGTGTGTCCTGGTAAACGGCAGAGTGGAATGTTAGTCGCTCAGTCATGTCCGACTCTGTGAACCCACGGACTGTAGCCCGCCAGGCTCCTCTGTCCCTGGGATTCTCCAGGCAAGGATACTGGAGTGGGTTGCCAATCGTGCTTGTGGGTAAATAAAAATACATGCACTTAGAGCCTGAGCTACCAGCTTATGAGCTGGATTTCAATTTACCATATGAGATAAGTGATGACAGAGCACAGTGTAAACTAGCCATGCTCTGCCGGTCGCAGACCGATTGGCCAGAGACCCATCTGCCGCATACTCTCCTGGCCGGCATTTCCCACCTTGCTGTGGTCCTTATTTGGAAGGTGTTGGAGGGTCTCTGGCTCCTCATCTACTGACAAAAATCAGGTTTCTTTTAACTACTTATACATACATATGTTGCTCAGTCATGTCTGACCCTTTGCGGCCCCATCGACTATACGGTCCGTGGAATTCTCCAGGCCAGAATACTGGAGCGGGCAGCCTTTCCTTTCAGGTTCTCTCCTGCCCCACAACTCCTCCTGTGTCCCACCCTCACCCACACCTGGGAGCAGCCCTCAAAGCCTCCTCTCATACTATCATGGATCCTGCCAGTTTGGGATGTAATTGTCATTTCCAGAATGTTGTCCAGGGCTGAGACTTATTCTTTTTTTAAAAAACTGTTAAATTGTATAAGAAAACACTAATACCAATATTTTTAATATGTAGTTGTTTTACAAGAGCTTTGAAATTTTCAGTTGAAAAATGACTACAAAGTATGTCTATGTGTCTGTCTGAGTTATGAACTAATCTGGCCCTGGGGTGCATGTGGGGTCTTATAAGACTATAATCATCAGAAGTGGTCCTGAAGCGCATTAGTTGGAGGATATTAAAGCCAAAACGTGCAAATATTTGGATATTAGATTTCTTTTCCCTCTGTATTTCTTAAAAAAAAAAAAGATTTATTCTGGTTGGGGTAGATTGTCTACAAATACAATCAATAACGACTCTTTCCATATGGATGGGCAGTGAACATGCATGCTTAGTCTCTTCAGTCATGTATGACTCTTTGCAACCCCATGGACTGTAGCCCACCAGGCTCCTCTGTCCATGGGATTCTCCAGGCAAGAATACTGGAGTGGTTTGCCATGCCCTCCTCCATGGGATCTTCCTGACCCAGGGATCGAACCCACATCTCCTGAATCTCTTGCACTGCAGGAGGATTCTTTACCAGGGAAGCCTGTGGGTGGTGATAGGGAGGATCTATTCTTTCTCCCTTGAATCTGGGCTGACCTTGTAGAACTGCCATTCCAGGACTTCTGAGCTGAGGCTTCAAGTAGCCTGACAGCATCTGCTGTCCTGAAACTCTGGACCACCCATGTAGACTGCCCTCCAGAGAGAAAGGTTCCATCAGCCCCGGAGCTGTTCCAGCTACAGTGCCTGAAGGGTCCGGAACGTGAATGAAACTTCATGATTTATTCAGCCTCAGTGCAGCTTCTAAACTGTACAGTCATGAGCAAATCAGTGCTTCTTGTTTTAAGCCACTAAAACATGGGGTAGCTTGTTATGTAGTCAAAGATAACGGACACACTATCTGTAGCAGGCTGATTGCCCTGGCAGCTTGCCTATGACTTAAAATTTACCAGGATGATGTGAGAAAATTTGCATAAGGAATTCAGGGGCTTGCTGGGAGAAACCAGAAGGAAACCTCAGTCCCTCTATGCAGAGATGTCAAGTTGTGGACATTAGTCAGGATGGACTTAAACCCCAGGCTATAATCCCAGGACACGGGAGTGTGTAGCCTCCAGAAGTAAAACCAGTGGAGAGGCTGTGAACAGGGCCCAGGACCCTCATTAACAGCCACAGTGCTTCCTGCACGAAGGCAGTGGCCACAATCACAGGGAGTCTCTCAATCCCTACATAGCTAGGATGTGGCTATGGGAGCAGCCAGACTGACATACTGGAGTTGCCTTGACATACAGAGAAGGGAGGTGAGAGAGGGAGGGGCTTGAGAGGCAGACTTAACATGCTGCAATCTCAAGCACTGCCTTGGAGACACTCCTGGGGGGGTGGTTGTATTTTGACTCCCAAATTGTGAAGTCAGCTATTCCAAGTGTATTCCTATCACAATTTTCAGGTTAATTTTTCATCTTGAGATACTTCATCATGAGGAGGAAAAATCTATTGGAAAAACAAAACAAAACAAAAAACAGAACAGTAGCAAGTTTTAAAGAAATATCCTCCTGTTCACAAACAATGTCACTCTTTCTTTCCAAATACAGAGTGTGTGGAATGGAACACAAAGAAATAATTTTTACTATATGAGGAAAATTGTTTATACCATCCCACAGCCTAGTGTTTGAAAATTGCCCTCAAGGAATACATGAATGGTTAAATTATTAATTAAAAAAAAAAAAAACAAAGACTCCAAAAGATGAGTGATTTAGGCTTTTCCTCTTCTTTACTTTCTCCCCACCTCCCCACCCCCAACCCAAATCAGCAAATCAGAACACACCTCCACCTTGCTAAACTTGAACTCCAACGTGCTTAAGGGAGACAGGGCTGACAGCCCAGGGACTTGAGGGTCCCATTAGCAGTCATCCACACCCATTACCCTGTCTCTCTGGATTTCCTTTCATGCCACAGTTCCAACATTCCTTGCAAAGGCAGGATCTGAAATTTGCATGCAGATCCTTCTTGATAGTAAAAATGCTTCAAGATGTGGTTGGGAGGACTGAGTGGTTGACTTCTGAACCTTTGAAAGGCCCTTCCTGGTCTTGGCCTCATTTCCCACAGTGGAGAGATATCCGTGGTCTGTCCTTCAGAAGAGCAACCCTTCACCTCCTCTACAGTGAGGGATTCCTGGAAATGACCATGTGACCCGGAAATGACCATGTGACCCGGAAGGTGATGTTCTCTGGAGCACTTGGAGGTCAAAACTCACAGAAGGGGGTGGGGAACAAGGGACAGCAGAGGGCGGAGTGTGTGCACCCTATAAATTCTGGTCCATGTCTTTCATCCTGGCTTGAGTTTATCCAAGACCAAAGATGGACTCAGGGTAATGGGGAGGACATATACCTGCCATGTCATCAGCATGATTGGAAGGTGGACTCACACATGTTAGATCTTTTCCTTTAGCTTCAACTGGTCAAGCTTCTAGGATTCTCTCCAACAGGGATGTGTCTCCAGCACAGGTCTTCTTAACCTGCAGTTAAGATTTCAAGGGGCCCCCAGTTTGGATAAGAAGGAAAAAACATTTTTTCCTTTTCTCACCTCAAATTGAAGTTTAGCATTCTTTTTCTGTTTTTAATTGAGATATAATTGACACAACAGTATATTAGTTTCAGGTGCATAATATGATAATTCCGTATTTGTATGGATCATTTGAAATGATCGCCACAGTAAGTCAAGTCAACATCCATCAAACACATATTAATACATGCAAAACTGTTTTCTTTGTGAGTAAGAAATGTTAAGATCTGATCTCTTAGCAACTTTCAAATACACAATATAGTATTATTAACTATAGTCACTATGCTGTCTATTACACCTCCAAGGACTGTCTAATCCAAAAACGAGAGTGTCCAATTTCTTCTGAAAGCATCCCATACAAGAGAAGGTCACTCCTGGGGTCAGCCTGGTTTAT
This sequence comes from Bubalus bubalis, assembly GCF_019923935.1. NCBI lineage: Eukaryota > Metazoa > Chordata > Mammalia > Artiodactyla > Bovidae > Bubalus > Bubalus bubalis. The sequence goes on along the minus strand of NC_059158.1, from coordinate 33,686,754 downwards.
AAATTGGTCTAAAGCTACAGGACATAAGATGTTGGGGTGTTGGGGCTGGGGCAGAGGTGGAGGACCACCTGAGAGACAGAGGTGGGGGCAGGGACACGATCAGGTACCACTGTGTCTGTTTCAGAAAATCATAGTGATGTCCTGGCAAGTCCCATGGATCCTTAATCTTGTGATGCCCAGTATCCCTACCTCCTTGCCTCCCAAAGTCAAGGACGAAGAAGAGACTTCACTTCAGCCATTCTTTTTTTTTAAATACAGAGACTACAGGTTAGTGCAGCCAACCTCAAAGACTCATTGCTTTTTTAAAAAGAAATTATTTTTTTATTAATTTTTGGCTACACTGGGTCTACACTGCTATGTGTAGGCTTTCTCGAGTTGTGGTGCTCAGGCTTCTCATTGCGGAGGCTTCTCTTATTTCAGAGCTCAGGCTCTAGGGAGTGCAAGCTTCTGTACTTGAGGTGCAGGTGCACAGGTTTAGTTGCTCCATGGCATGTGGGATCTTCCTGGACCAGGGGTCGAACCTGGGATCGAACCCGTGTCCTCTGCGATGGCAGGTGGATTCTTTACCATCAGATCACCAGGGTTGTCTTACTTTGGCCATTCTGAACAGGGTGGGACTGCCGGCCTGTGGTTTGACTGGCACTTAGCAGGTGGTGGCCAAAGAATGCCTGACGCCTGCCATTCCCGAGTGTCCCACAGAATGAATTGGTCCTTGGCCTGCGCAACTGGCAAGTGTCCAGCTTGGACAGTCATTCCTGGAGGTGAAAAGCCTGCTTTTCTCATCTTATACCAGAACCCATTTTTGCATGGTTTCAGAGTACATTGAATGTTTTTCAGGAATGCGACCAGTACCTAAGATTGTACTTCAACAATGTTTAAGATTAATTAAAATTTGTCCCTGAGAGAAATGAAGATGGGAGTTTTTGAACCTCAGGACGACCCACTCACATACCCGTGGCTCAGTGTGGTGGGGGTTTGAGAGACTAGTCACAAGTGCTGCCGTGTGTCCTCTGGGCTTCCGGAATAGTCTTGCCTGGGCATTCATATGTGGCAACCCACATTAATTTGTCATAAATTGTTTTCTTTCTTTCTTTCTTTTACAGTCGAGATGTTGACCTTTTGCAATTTTGTGTGTAGATACAATTACCTTTTCCTTTCCTTTTGGGGCAGTAAAGGAACATTAGGAAATGTTCGTAATACAGAAGAAGCATTGCATCTGAGAAGGTTGAGAAGCCCTGCTCTGAGAAAATGGCAGTTTCCTTCTTTTCCTAAGAATTGCTGGATTGCAGGGTTGGAAGTGAACTTGGTCACCTGGTCCTGCCCCCGCCTCCATCCAGTGCTCAAATCTGGGCGGCTGGAGTGAGGAGTGGGAGCCTTCCCATCACCTCCGCTTCCTTCTTCTGGTGATGCAGCCAGGATAAAGCAGATCCTGAGATGCCCCAGAAGGACCAAGGACCCAAACTCCAAAAGTTTTACAGGGTCTCAGCAGGAGGTGTTATGGCTACTTGGGTCCAAGAGCCACTTCAGATGTCCACTGGAATCTCCAGGCACCAGTGGGAGAACCCAAGCCTGCTTGCCAAATGGAAATACTCAATTCTCCAAGGCTCAGTTCTTTTCAAGGATCCCAGAAATCCAAGCCGTGGACAAAAACCCCATGGCTCAGCACACTCCAGGTAACCAAGTTCTAAACGACACTGAAGTCTGATTCTCAAGAAGCACTGGGCTGGGTGATGCTGAGTGAACAGATGGGCTGAGGTCAGTGCTAGCTAGAGAGCAACTAAGCAAAGTTGTCAACTCTCGGTAGTTTAATCTAGAGTCAAGCAACTCCAACTCCATATTCTAGGATAAAGGGACTGTGTCAGAAGAGGGGCTTCTGCCAAGGCTTAGCCCCATGTTCTGCTGACTCAGTGACCCCAAAGCTGCCTGGACAGGAGGAAGACACTGGAAGAAAACACAGTCTGACCGTGTCAGCTCGCTGCACCCTGGTCCACGCTCCGTCCTCCCCCATCCTTTCTCCCCCTGCCCCCTCCACCCACGAGTTTGCAACTCTCTCGTCCTGCCCCACGCCCTGTGTGCTTTCCACGGAGGCTGGACAGCCTTCTTCCACCCCTTCCCGCCGCCCCTGGGCTGACACAGAGCCCTCTGTCTTCCTGTGGAATGCAGTAGCGATTCTGAGCCTGGTGTCGAACAAGGAGTCCAGCTCCCGCTATAAACTTTTTATAGCTTAGGAAAATAAACATGTGGTTTAAGGTCTTTGCATAGGCAGTGCTCGCCGAGTTTGAGCTTGCTTTACAGAACTACGAAAGAAAATATTGGTAGAGCTAGTAAATTTCCGAGCCAGCCAAGGGACAGTAGTCCAGAAATCTAGGGGAAGGTTGATGGTTTAAGAGATAAAAGGAAGAATTATCTCTGCAGCTGTTCATCTCGTCCATTCCTGCTCAGAATCTGCCTGCCTGAGTGATGGGACCAGGTTCCCGTGTTCCCTGGGGTTGGGAGCCAGTGAAGGGATGGGGAATCACAGTATTTCCCGGCTGCTGCCAGAGCCCTGAGAGATAACTTTACAAATGGGGAAGGAGACTCCAGAGAGAGGAAGCGGAGGGAGTGATCTGCGAGTCACACAGCTTATTAGAGCCTGGGACTGGCCTACTTCTCCCTCAAGCAGCTTTCCAGGCATCTGCTGTGTGTGTGTGTGTGTGTGTGTGTGTGTGTGAGAGAGAGAGAGAGAGAGAGAGAGAGAGAGAGAGAGAGAGCAGGTAACACTCTGAATGCACATGCACGGAGCAGGGCAGCAGGGCCCTTTCTGAGGTTTATTTCCCAGGTATGTGGAGGACCAGAGACCCTAGGAAGAGGATGAGTGACCAGGAGGTTTCCAATTCCAGCCTTGGGTAGTAAGGACAAAAATAATAATAAACCTTGCTCCCATTGCCATGTATTAAGCATTGACTCTGTGTCAGGATCCGAAGTCACTTCCCTGAATCCTCACAGCCCTGAGAGGCCAGGATGACCACCCCTATTCAGCAGCTGAGCAACCCTGGAAGTCACTTTCCCACCATCATCTGGCTGGAAAATGGCAGAGCCAGGGGTCAAATCCAGGCTACCAGACTCCGATGTCTGGGCCTCAGGTTGCACAGCCGGTAGGAGCAGCCCGAGGGGAAGACAAGGAGGTCAGGTTATCAGGTTAGACCCAAGACGATGCAGCCCTCTCTGGGACGGCCAGGCAGAGGTAAAGGTCCAGGTGGGAGATGGGCATCAAAGCTGGGCATGTGGATTTGGGTTTACCTGTTACAGAGTGAGAATGTCTGGTGTGTAGAGAGAGCTGCTGGAGGGTCAGGTGGAAACCTGGGCACATCAGCCGTCACAGGCAGGCAGAAGGCTCCTGGGGCTTTGGAGGGGACTTTGGCCTTGCTTACTTCCTGGGGGAGATGGGGAAGGCCACACCCAGAGGATACATGCGGAGGGTATCCAGGCTCTCAAGGCCAACACCATTGCTCTCCAGGAAGGATACCAGGCCGTCCCTGTGGCCCATGAAGACATGGGAGGGCATATATTTGTCCCTCTGCTCCTGTGCCTTCTAGGGACACTCATTCTATGCAGGCCAGTCCAGGAACACCTGAACCTCTGTGTGTGTGCGCGCTTAGTTGCTTAGTCGTCTTTGACTTTTTGCGGCCCCATGGACTGTAGCCCGCCAGGTTCCTCTGTCCATGGAATTTTCCAGGTAAGAATATTGGGAGTGGGTTGCCATTCCCTTCTCCATGGGATTGTCCCGACTCAGGGATCAAACCTGTGTTTCTTACACTGGCAGGAGGATTCTTTACCACTGAGCCAATTAGGAAGCGATATCTGAACAAACAACCCTAACACTGGGCCTGCCCTCTGCACCTGGCATGTCCACTTCTAGGAGTTTATTCAGAGGACATAATCAGGGACACGGTGAGGATATTCATCACAGGAGAATAGACGCATGAAAACTTCCAAATCCTATAAATGTTTCATGATAAGGGATCCTTCAAAGAATGAAACACATGTAGCCTGTAAGATAAAATGGTAGAATGCATATGACCAACATTTTTGTCACAGTGTTAAGTTTTATTGGACAGACTGTGAACAGTATGAATAGCTTGAGACAATTTTTTGGGCAGAGGAGAATGGACATGTGTGGAATTTCAGTGCCCTTGCCAGACAGTTAATAGACTTCTCTTTGGATGTTGGGACTGTAGAGAGTGAGGTTTCTCTTTTTCTCGCTCTCAGATTCTGCAAGTTTCATTTGTTTCTTTTTTTATATCTAGTAAATATTATTTTTTGTAGCTTCCCAGGTGGCTCAGTTGTAAAGCAGGAGACATAGGTTTGATCCTTGGGTGGGGAAGATCTCCTGAAGGAGGAAATGGCAACCCATTCCAGGATTTGTGTCTGGTAAATCCCATGGACAGAGGAGCCTGGTGGGTTACAGTACATTGGGTTGCAAAGAGTTGGATACAGTTGAGCAACTGAGCACTCACAACACATATATTATTTTTGTAAGCTGGAAAAAGTTCTTTCTGTGAGGATTCAACATAAATAATATTAGCACATGCTTGCCTGGTGCTTATTTCTGACCAGTGCTATTCTGAGTGCTGTACAGGGATTCAACCCTCAAGACAATTCAGATGGTGGACTTGGGGCTCAGGAAGCCTGGGCAGGTGTCTGGGCAAGTTCACAGAGCTGGTGCGTGGCAGAGCTGGAGACTGAAGCCAGGCCATTGGCCAGCCAGGAGCAGGCTCTTAAGCTCTGCACGATCCTCTAGCTGCCTAAGGACCACAGAGTGTGGGAGGAGCTGCGCAGGCTGCTGGTGGTAGTGCTCCTGAAGCTTGGCCTCGCTGGACACCGGTGCCAAACCGAGTCCTGGAGACAGAGTTTTGGGTGAAATAGAAAAGGATAGCTTTATGCTTTGCCAAGCAAAGGGAGACACACCAGGCTTCTGCCCCCCCACCCCCCCAAAAACTGTGTCTCATCCCCAGAGAACTTGATGAGGGTTTTAATAACGTGGGTCAAAGGTGGGGTCTCTGACAAGATTAGGGTGTGAGCAGGGTCGGCACTCCCTTTATCGCGTCTCAGGTGATTGGTCTCCTAGTCTTGCTGAGCTTCTCTTTGTTCCTTTCAGAGGTAAAGAATCTGCCTGCAATGCAGGAGACCTGGGTTCGATCCCTGAGCGACTCAGAGATCACAAAGGCTCATGTCACTGTAGAGAGGACGGAATTGAGGCCCAGAGCTGAGAAGGGCTTGTTGGCGGGTACGTGGGTTTTGGAATGTCTCATTACTGGGGCCGAGAAGCCCCAGTTCCCACCTCAGTCTCTTCCTGGCCCTCAGTGGGGCACTCCAGTTCAGAGCTGCTTTGGTGGCCAAGCCAAGCTGGGTGGAAGGGACAGCTCCAAGCAGGACTAAGAAAATGCACATAGCTGAAGCAATGCTATACACAGTAAACTCTGCCTCAGAGGACACGCAGGCCACTGCGTGAGTGTGGACATCAATCCCACTTGAAGCAAACCATGTAAAGCCATCCTAGGCTAGGTAGAGGGGGAGGGGAGTTCTTTCTGAAAGTAGTTAACCCATCATTTCCTCTCCTTCTTAGTTGATTTTTAAAAGTTTATTTATTTTCAGCTGTGCTGGATCTTCGTTCCTGCACCCCAGTTTCCTCTAGTTGCAAACAGCAGGGGCTACTCTCTAGCTGCGGTGCTCAGGCTTCTCATTGTGGTGGCTTCTCTTGTTGTGGAGCACGGGCTCTAGGGAGCCAGGGCTTCAGTAGTTGCGGCTCGCGGGCTCAGTGGTTGAGGCTGCTGGGCACTCGAGTTGCAGTTGCAGTTTTAAGTTGCACCTGAACAGCAGTTGAGTTGCTCCAGGGCATGTGGGATCTTTCTGGACCAGAGATCAAAACCCGTGTCTCCTGCATTGTCAGGCAGACACCAGGGAAGTCCTCCTAGGAGATTTTTAATCCAAGTATGTCTTCCAGGGAGCCTTCCCTTCAGCACACATTTGAGGAAATGTGTGTTGTGCACAGACTTACACATTTACAGGTGGCCTTTTCCCCGCCTGGCCCAGCCAAACCTGAAGCAGGGAGAGGGACCCCCCTGGCCTCTGGGACCTCACTGCAGACACTGGGCCCACATGTCCTCCCTGAACCCATCCATCAGTCACTTCTCTCTGTTTTCCAATTTCCTTCCTGGGACCAAGTGAGGAGAGCCAAGATTGTGGGAAATCCTGTGAATCTAAGAAACATCTGGAACAGGCTGGGGGGCCTGGGAGGCCATGGAGCCCAGCGTCATCATGTCACATGTGCAGGAGTGGAAGGGCAGGGTTTTCTCAAGGACCGGAGCTGGCAGGCTCCCTGCCAGGAGATGCTCCTGGCAGGTGGGTGGGATGAGTCGGGTCCCAAGGTATTTTCCCCACACAAGGTTTCAGTTCTCAGGTTAGAATCTTGACTCCCGAGGGGAAACTCTGGTCCAGGCTGCTAGAAAACCCTCAGCGGCTGCAGCCTCGCCCTCGGATCGGGCGTGGCTGGTAGGAAAGCAGGCTGCCAATAAATGATTTACAGCCTGTTCCCTCATGTTTTACAGTTTCATCATTTCATGTTGCAGCCCAGTCTCCAGTAATGGGATCTGCAGAGGCATCCGGCTCCCCAGACCGCTGCCCCAGGGAGAAGCCTGGGAGGATGTTCACTGTGGCCCTGTCATGTCTCAAAACTGTGTCCCAGAACTTTTATCATGACTGCCTTCCTATACCACCCTCCTACCTGGAGGGGGTAGAGGGAACCCCTGGCCTCTGGGACCTCACTGCAGACACTGGGCTGACATATCCTCCCTGAACCTGTCAGTCAGGGAGGCTTCCTTCTCACCTTGGTCTCTGGGGGGCTTCTGAGCTCACACTGTTCTGGGCACTGAAGGCAAGGAACTTGGGAGTCCTGGGAACACCATGCAGGAGCCCCGTCTCAGGCTTTCACATATCATGCAAAACCCCCAGAAGAATCCTCCTCTACTGTCCATCTGAGGATTCTCAGAACCTTTCCATGGTGGGAACATAAATGATGCAGACCCTATGGAAAACATTTCAGTACTCCTTCAGAAAGTTAAACATAATGACTCCCTGGTGGTCCAGTGGTTAAGATGCTGCACTTCCAAAGCAGGGGGCACAGGTTCAATCCCTGGAGAGTAAACTAAGATTTTATATGCAGCATGGCACAGCCAAAAAAAAAAAAAAAAAGAGTTAAACGTAGAATTATTGTTGGACTTCCCTGGTAGTACGGTGGATAAGAATCTGCCTGCCAATGCAGGGGACATGGGTTCTATCCCTGGTCTGAGAAGATTCCATACGCCGTTGGCAACAAAAGCCCATGAGCCGCAACTTCTGAAGCCCATGTGCCTAGAGCCTGTGCTTCATAACAAGAGAAGCCACGGCAATGAGAAGCCTGTGCACCACAGCAAAGGGGACCCCCCGAGCACGCCAACAACAGAAAACCTGTGCAGCGACAAAGACCCAGCACAAACAAAAAACACAAAGAAGTAATTTTTTTTTATTAAAAAAAAGAATTACTATGTGACCCAACAATTCCACTCCCAGGTATATAAGAATTGAAAGCAGAGACTCAAACAAATACTTGTACAGACATGTAGCATAATTCACAGCAGCCAAAGGTGGGGGGAAAATGTTCAATAGACAATGGATAAACAAAATCTGGTATCTACATACAATGAAATATGAATCAGCCATAGGAAGGGATGAAGTACTGACATGTGCTACCACATGGATGAACCTCAAAAACATTACGCTCAGTGAAAGAAGCCAGACACTAAAGCCCACGTATTGTAGGACTACATTTATATGAAATGTCCAGAATACGTAAGTCCACAGAGACAGAAAGCAGACCAGTGACCGCTGGGGGCTGGGGGGTGGGGGGCAGGGGGTGACTGCTTAAAGGCTGCAGGGTTTCCTTTCGGGGTGATGGAAATGTTGTTCTGGAACAACAGATAGTAGTCGACGCAGGATAGTGTGAATGCACGCAATGCCACTGAATTGTACCCTTTAACATGGTTCATTTTATGTTATGTGAATTTCACCTTAAGAAATTTTTAATCAAAAAACTTCTCCCACTGCCTCCAAATTTCACTGCACCCTGGCGTATACATATGTCGTCATTCATACCTCCAGCTGCTCACCCAGAACTCCAGATTCACGACAGGAGGTGGCTGCGGAGGCTGTCAGGGAAGGAGTTCGGTATGGGCCCGTAATGAGGCCGGGGCAGGGGGCACAGGGCTGTTCTTAGCCAGTGAGGGCGCGGAGGCCGGCCCAGGGCAGCCCCCGCCTCGCTGGCTTCTCCTCTCTCCGTGTCCCCGGGCCCACTGTCACCTGGCTCTGTTTTGGGTTTGTTGTTGTTGGTTTTTGCTGTGCCGGTGGTCGGCATGTGGGACTTTAGTTCCTTGACCGGGGATTGGACCCGTGCCTCCTGCATTGGGAGTGCAGAGTCTTAACGCTGGACCCCCAGGGAAGTCCATCACTGTGTTTTGAGGGAGAGTTAGCACATGTAACATTGGTGGCTGAGAACTAGCGGAACAGAGAAGGCCTCAGGCACATTCTTTGTGGCTCACAGGGGGACTATTTGAGGCTAGACATTTGGCTTGGGCTTCCAAGCTCAACGGCTGGGTCCCCTAACTCCCTAATATCACCCACCTCTTTCAGGAGCACACACTGCCCCTCCCCTTGTCACTCTCCTGAACTTTTAAGGGTTGTTACTACTCCCCTAGTGGAGTCTCCTCCTCCCTGACAGGCCCTTTCCTCATTTTCACAAAGAACCACCTCCTCTGGGAAGACCCCCCTTCCAGGCTGGGCCTCCTTGGTATTTACTCCACCCAGATGGGAATGGAGGTTGGCCATCTGATTTGAAAACTCCAGGATCAGACATGCTTTGCATTTGCTCCTTGAGAACGTCAACTTCATCTTTTGCATTTATTATATCTTTTGTGCTTGGTAAGTATTCAATAGATAATAGTTGGTATTTGAATGCAGACCTTCATGTCAATGTATGGCAAAAACCGCTACAATATTGTAAAGTAATTATTCTCCAATCAAAATAAATAAATTTTAAAAAATAATAAAAATAAATAAATACAGACCTGCAGTTTGCAGCTCATTCATCTGACAGGGTTTCACGTTGAGCTTGTCAAATGGGTGATATGACCTGGGCCTGTCCCTGGACTGGTGGATACCACATCTTTAGGAGGAAAGCATCTCCCTGCAGGGCCATGATGGCAAGACAGACGGAGCAGGGAGGCTCCATGGGTTAGGGGATGTGCCAGGGACACCCCTATCCAATCTCAGAGTGAGCCCTTCTTGGCAGGGCTCTCAGACTCCCCAAAAGAAACCCCCAAAGAAAAGTACTGCTTTGGGGACTTCCCTGGTGGTCCAGTGGTGAAGAATCCACCTTGCAGTGTGGGGAACTCAGATTCGATCCCTATCAGGGAACTAAGATCCCACGTGCCAAGGAGCAACTAAGCCCACATGCCACAGCTAGAAGGTCTATATGCTGCAACAAAAGATTCCAAATGCTGCAGCTAAGACCCAACTCCCAGTGCAGCCAAATAAATAAATAGAAAGTACTGTTTTCTAGGAGGGCTGAGAGCAGAGGACTGAGCTGCGGGGGAAGGTTCCCGTATTTCCCTCTTTAGATTCTTAGTTATGCTTCCTATGACATCAGACTTTGGATTTGGAAAAAGATGGCCTTCACGTGAAGATGAACGAGGAGGCAGGTGGGCCCTGGCAGAAGGTGGCACACCAGAGTGCTAGAGACAGCCAGCCTCTGGGATATCCTCTCTCACGCAGTGGTTTTGAAGTTGGTTTTCCACGTAGGAGGAAAAAGTCCTTTGGCTGCGCTTGAAACTAATGCAAAGGATTCATCTCCTGGGGAGAAAGGGTAAGACATGCAGCTCTGTCTCTCTTCAGCTTCCCGCGTTGGGGGAAGGGGTTTGGACTGGTGGGGAGCGGGGATAGCAGGCAGGCAGAGGGGACAGAGGAGGTCGGCCCAGGCTTAAGGCTGTCACTGGAACAGGGGTTACTGCCTGGGGGAGAAACACGGAGATGCAGGGCATGGGGTGGGAGGGGAGGAGAGAAAAAGGAAGAGAATGGGGGAGGGGTGAGAACCAGGAGGCCTAGCCCCCTCTCCCCTACTCTGCCCTCCAGACACTGACTCTTGGGCTTCCCTCTCACATATGGGCCTAATTCAGGTAGAGTGAAAACTTGCATTGCTCTGGTTAAAAATTATTGCTTCGGATAATGAAATCTTTGTCATTGGAAACTCCGAAAGAAAAAAAATAAAAAGGCCTTTGGAGCTGTGACTTATGGGCAGCGTGGTGATGGCAATGAATTCATCATCCCATTTGCCCGCATCTGAACTGGAGGACAAGCTTGATTCGTACTCGGGCGGTGTGTGCGGGTCCCCGGGGGCAGGGTGGCGGCAGGGCTGGCAGGGAGCCGGCGTGGAGGAGCTCCCGGGACCACGCTGGGGGCCGGAGAGCCAGCGATAAGCATCACCTTGGCACGCTCAGGCCTCGGGTTTCCCTGAGGATTTGCCTGAGCTGTCAAAACATTTCAGGGCGGTGCAGAGGTTGTCTGCTCCTATGGAGAAAATTCCATAATAGCTCCATGAAATGGCTGTGTTTTCCCTTTAAACCGTCAACCTCACACCCACATAGAAATCTCCCAGACAAAGCAGTGGTGACCTGCAGGGGCGAACAGTCTGACTGGGACTGGTCCTCTGACTGTGGCGCTTTTCATCTAAGATACACAAGTGCTTACTTACAATTTCTTTTTTTTTTTCATTGATCTCCGCGTCCCTGCAGGCAGATGAAGGATCCCTGAGATGAGAAACTTGTGGAGAGTTAAGTTCTCCCTGCCAACCCTCCCAGGCCTGCTTGCTTCCTTCCTCCTGACTCCTCCACCCTGAATCCTGTAGCTTGGGGGCCATGCCTGGCCTTCTGTGCCAGCCCCTCACCCCAGGACCGGGCCGGGTGGCCTTGGCCCAGACACTTACCGTCAGCTCTCTAGATCTCAGGATTGCCTGTTCCCTCCCAGGTTCCCTGGGTCATGCAGACTGCTTATAGGACCCATCTATTCCTCCTGCTGCCCTTTGTTCCTCCAGAGCAAAGCCTCAGCCAGGTCTGGGGTCAGCCCAGGAGGAAACGTAACTTTGTGTGAAGACAGATCCCCATGGGATCCCAGCTCTGTTTCTTGTCTGCTGTGTGACCTTGACTAAGTTGCTTAGCCTGTCTTAGCCAGCCCAAATGTCTTCAACTCTAAAGAATGGTATTTTCAGGGACTTCCCTGGTGGTCAAGTGGCTCAGACTCCATGCTCCCAATGCAGGAGGACTGGCTTCAATCCCTGGGTTCAATCCCTAGTTCCCACATGCTGCAACTAAGGCTTGGTGCAACTAACCAAATAAATAAATATTTTAAAAATTAGTAAAAAAAAAAATAGAATGGCACTTTCAGAGGAAGAAAAGAACCATTTCACCACAACCTTCTTCAGTTTCACTTAGGAAAGGAACAATCTTAGTTTGGGAAGATGCAAAGATGGGACATTAAGGGTGGGGGCTCCCCAGGGGAGGCTGAAGGAAGAGGAAGACTAGAGAACATCTCAGTCTATATAACAAAGGACCAGGAGGTGGTGATGGGCATAGGTGAGAGAGGGCTGCAGCCATGAGGACCTGAAGCTGAAGGGGAGGACAGATTCCAGGCACTTCTTAAGCACCTTAAATCCCACTGTTTATTTTCTCTGCAGTTTGGAGTGAGATGTATGCTTCTTTCTAGTGCCCCTGAGTCTTCAGAAAAATCTTTACACCCAATTTCCATGCCTGATTGTATGCAGAGACTTGGGCTTCAGGGGAAAGGGTCTTTCTACTTCTGGGTCAGTTCTGGGAGACATCCTGGGAAGAGCAACAAAATGCAGAGAGGAGGACATTGCAGCCGAAGCCCAGAATCAGAATCAGAGGAGGCAGAAGAAACATGAATCTCCAAGAACTCCCAAAGGCTTGGGATGGAGGGGGTGGTGGGGTGGCACCGGACAAACCTACCAGGTCTGCATCATAAGGGGCCGGTGACCCTAGGGGACACCAGGGTTATGCCATCTTGCAAATCTTGGGGGGATTCATGGGCAACTGGTCAGTCCTAAAGGAAATCAGCCCTGAATATTCATTGGAAGGATTGATGCTCAAGCTGAAGCTCCAATACTTTGGTCACCTGATGCGAAAAGCTGACTCATTGGAAAAGACCCTGATGCTGGGAAAGATTGAAGGTAGGAGGAGAAGGGGACAACAGAGGATGAGATGGTTGGATGGCATCACTGACTCAATGGACATGAGTCTGAGTAAGCTCCAGGAGTTGGTGATGGACAGGGAAGCCTGGCGTGCTGCAGTCCATGGGGTTGCAAAGAGTCGGACATGACTGAGCGACTGAACTGAATAGAGGATGAGATGGTTGGATGACATCATTGACACAATGGACATGAGTTTGAGCAAACTCTGGGAAATAGTGAAGGATAGGGAAGCCTGGTGTGCTGCAGTCCATAGGGTCGCGAAGAGTCGGACTCGACTTAGTGACTGAACGAGAGCATGGGGATTTGTATTTAACTGCACAGCCATTGTCCCAGCTGGGACTCTGGGGGTCGAGTCCTTTCATTGTCTCCCTTGCCTGGCCTTGGCTGGACAGTGGGCTTCTGGCAACTTCTGTGAGGGACAGACAGCTGTGTGGGCAGCTTCCCTAGAGCTGGGGATTCTGGCTGGTGCATTAATGCCTCCTGACACTCACTGCGGCTGGTGAGTGTCAGGCCGAGTCTCAGAAAACAAATGGAAGTGATTTCTGCTCTTTCCTGCTGAGGGCTGGCACACTCCAGGACCTGCTGGTTATCTGAGCAAGCGAGAGCCTCCAAGGAATTCCTTCCTGTCTGAGTGTTTGTCAGGCAGGGTCCCTCTGAGGGGCTGAGCAGCCAGTTTCTGAGAGCGAGCTGAATCCCCCACTCCAGCTGCTACCGGGGCAGGGGGCTTCCCCTTGTCCTGGAGGATGGGGTAGAGAGGGCAGCCCTTCATGGACACAAATATCCCAGGTCCAGGCTCGGGACTAAGAGGGAAGCCAGGTGCTCAGGCCCTCCCCTCCCCCATGGCTCTGAGCCTCCAGGAGGTCTCATTTGGTCTAATGTGCAGACAGGACAGAGCAGGGGGAAGGCTTGACACAGAGACAGAAAGAGATAGCAGACAGCTCTTGGCATAGAAGGACCATCAAACCCCTTTTGATTTGCTGTAAATCAAATTGAGTCTGACCCCTAGTCCGCACTATGACTTGGATAGGGGGGTGAGTTTCTATTGAGCTGACACAAGGATCAGGGAGTTTATAGAGCAGAAAGTGGGGCAGGGTCCTCTGTAGATTCTCTTGATTGTGGCTCAGAATAGGAGGCTCTCATGTCAGGGTCAGCTGGGACATCTGCTCTGCCCAGGGTGACTAACTTGTCCTGGTTTACCCAAGAATTCCCCAGTTTAAGCTGTGAAAGCCCTTTGTCCAGGGAATCCCTTCAGTTCTGGGCAAACTTGGATGGTGGGTCACCCTCTGTCCATCTCCATCACCTAGATGCGCTGGGTGACTGTCTCTCTGGGCAGTCCTGTCACCTCCGTGGGGTGGGGCTGGCAGGCTGCAGGTCCTCCTGCCTAGACAAAATCCACGGGCTCCCTGTGTGGGCCCCCCTCCCACTGCCTGATCCCCTTAAGTTTCTCCAGCTTCTGGAAGGCAAAGGCCCAGAAGATGGATTGTTCCCAAACAACCTACACCCCCAGCCTGCATGGTCACCCTCTCCAGAGGGGCAGGAACAGAGAGGCTGCCTACCTGCCACCAAGAGGAATAAGCACAGCACATGTGAATGTCCCAGCAGCTTTCCCTTGCATAAATCGCTTCAAATGGCTCAGACCAGATTTTTCAGTTCAGTTCAGTTCAGTCGCTCAGTTGTGTCCGACTCTGCGACCCCATGGACTGCAGCACGCCAGGCCTCCCTGTCCATCACCAACTCCCGGAGTTTACTCAAACTCATGTCCATTGAGTGGGTGATGCCAGTCCAACCATCTCATCCTCTGTCATCCCCTTCTCCTCCTGTCTTCTATCTTTCCCAGTATCAGGGTCTTTTCCAATGAGTCAGTTCTTTGCAACAGGTGGCCAAAGTGTTGGAGTTTCAGCTTCAGCATCAGTCCTTCCAATGAATATTCAGGATTTCCTTTAGGATGGACTGGTTGGATCTCCTTGCAATCCAAGGGACTCTCAAGAATCTTTTCCAACATCACGGTTCAAAAGCATCAATTCTTCGGCGCTCAGCTTTCTTCATAGTCCAACTCTCATATCCATACGTGACTACTGGAAAAACCATAGCTTTGACTAGATGGACCTTTATTGGCAAAGTAATGTCTCTGCTTTTTAATATGCTGTCTATGTTGGTCATAACTTTTCTTCCAAGGAGCAAGCATCTTTTAATTTCATGGCTGCAGTCAACATCTGCAGTGATTTTGGAGCCCCCCAAAATAAAGTCTCTCACTCTTTCTCCATCTATTTGCCATGAAGTGATGGGACCAGATGCCATGATCTTAGTTTTCTGAATATTGAGTTTTAAGCCAACTTTTTCACTCTCCTCTTTCACTTTCATGAAGAGGCTTTTTAGTTCTTCTTTGCTTTCTGACATAAGGCATCTGCATATCTGAGGTTATTGATATTTCTTCCGGCAATCTTGATTCCAGCTTGTGCTTCTTCCAGCCCAGCGTTTCTCATGATGTATTCTGCATATAAGTTAAATAAGCAGGGTGACAATATACAGCCTTGACATACTACTTTCCCTATTTGGAACCAGTCTGTTGTTTCATGTCCAGTTCTAACTGTTGCTTCCTGACCTGCATACCAATTTCTCAAGAGGCAGGTCAGGTGGTCTGGTATTCCCATCTCTTTCAGAATTTTCCACAGTTTGTTGTGGTCCACACATTCAAAGGCTTTGGCATAGTCAATAAAGCAGAAGTAGATGTTTTTCTGGAACTCTCTTGCTTTTTTGATGATCCAATGGATGTCAGCAATTTGATCTCTGGTTCTTCTTGCCTTTTCTAAATCCAGTTTGAACATCTGAAAGTTCATGGTTCACGTACTGTTGAAGCCTGGTTTGAAGAATTTTGAGCATTACTTTACTAGTGTGTGAGATGAGTGCAATTATGTGGTAGTTTGAGCATTCTTTGACATTGTCTTTCTTTGGGATTAGAGTGAAAACTGACTTTTTCCAGTCCTGTGGCCACTGCTGAGTTTTCCAAATTTGCTAGCATATTGAGTGCAGCACTTTCACAGCATCATCTTTTAGGTTTTGAAATAGCTCAGCTGGAATTCCCTCACCTCCACTAGCTTTTAGCGTAGCGATGCTTCCTAGGGCCCACTTGACTTCGCATTCCAGGATGTCTTCGCATTCCATGATGGTGTGAGTGATCACACCATCGTGATTATCTTGGTCATGAAGATCTTTTTTGTATAGTTTTCTGTGTATTCTTGCCACCTCTTCTTAATATCTTCTGCTTCTGTTAGGTCCGTACCATTTCTGTCCTTTATTGAGCCCATCTTTGCATGAAATGTTCCCTTGGTATCTTTAATTTTTTTTTTTAAGAGATCTCTCGTCTTTCCCGTTCTGTTGTTTTCCTCTATTTCTTTGCATTGATTGCTGAGGAAGGCTTTCTTATCTCTCCTTGCTATTCTTTGGACCTCTGCATCCAAATGGGTATATCTTTCCTTTTCTCCTTTGCCTTCCACTTCTCTTCTATTCACAGCTATTTGTAAGGCCTCCTCAGACAACCATTTTGCCTTTTTGCATTTCTTTTCCTTGGGGATGGTCTTGATCCCTGCCTCCTAAAATGTCAGGAACCTCCATCCATAGTTCTTCAGGCACTCTGTCTGTTAGATCTAATTCCTTGAATTTATTTCTCCCTTCCACTGTATAATCATAAGGGATTTGATTTAAGTCATACCTGAATGGTCTAGTGGTTTTCCCTACTTTCTTAATTATGTCTGAATTTGGCAATAAGGAGTTCATGGTCTGGGCCACAGTCAGCTCCCGGTTTTGTTTTTGCTGACTGTATAGAACTTCTCCATCTTTGGTTGCAAAGAATATAATCAATCTGATTTCAGTATTGACCATCCGGTGATGTCCATCTGTAGAGACTTCTGTGTTATTGGAAGAGGGTGTTTGCTATGACCAGTGCGTTCTCTTGGCAAAACTCTATTAGCCTCTGCCCTGCTTTATTCACTACTCCAAGGCCAAATTTGCCTGTTACTCCAGGTATTTCTTGACTTCCTACTTTTGCATTCTAGTCCCCTATAATGAAAAGGATATCTTTTTTGGATGTTAGTTCTATAAGGTCTTGTAGGTCTTCATAGAACCATTCAACTTCAGCTTCTTCAGCATTACTGGTCGGGAGATAGACTTGGATTACTGTCTACAGAGCAGATGGAGTGTGTGCTAAATCACTTCAGTCATGTCTGACTCTTTGCAACTCCAAGGACTGGGGCCCACCAGGCTCCTCTGTCCATGGGATTCTCCAGGCAAGAACACTAGAGTGGGTTGCCATTTCCTCCTCCAAGGAATCTTCCCCACCCAGGGACTGAACCTGCATCTCTTATGTCTCCTGCATTGGCAGGTGGGTTCTTTACCACCAGCGCCACCTGGGATGGCTGCGATTTAGTGTTGTCACCAAAAGGTTTCTCTTGGGATCTGTGGGGGCGTGGCTGTTTGAACCCAGGGCTTAGAGAAGGCTCTTAAGCTGTAAAAATGTCACCTCAGGGGACTCCAGCCTCCTCCCTCAACACTCCACCTGCGCGTGGTGTTAACTCACTCTCTGCCTCTCCCCTGATCGCATGGACACAGTGCTTTAAAGTTATCAGAATCAAGACCAGGAACCTCAGTCACGTGTGCTTTATTACTGATTAGAGGAATAATCCACGATATAAGACAGTTCTGGACAAGGTGCAGAAGCGAGCCCAGAGAGAATGATGCTTGTTAGCAGAGTAACATCACAGCTCGTGAGAGCCCACGGGCGGTGGGGAAGGGGCAAGAGTGGGCCAAGGGGCCAGGCCAGGCCTTGCCTGTCCACTGACAGATGTAAGGGGGGAAAGCTGGAGGGGAGCTGTTTAATGTACTGAAGAGAACAGATAGCTTTTAAGCAGTTTAGACATGTTGTTTCCGTGTGACCAATGGATGTGTTCATTCCACCTCGGCCTTTACTGTTGCACCAAAGGCAGCACTAGGCTGTCCTCCGGCCGAAGGCCTGTGTCAGGCTCCTTTCTGTCCTCAGAGCCAATAAGCTGTGTCTCTTTAGACAGTGTGTGATTGCTTTAAGAACAGTCTGCAATTGAGTGTTTCCACACATTCATTTCCAGTGGCTCACAGGCAGTAGGCCCATCACCATGGCCACCCAGAAGCCCCAGGGCCCCTCTGGTTTCCAGCACCACGGAAGGGTGAGGGGGACATGCTGGAAGATGTGGTGACATCACCCTCAAGGGGTGAGGGACGTTTCTGCACACTTATAGCTTCCTGACTCTCGGGCTTGCAGGCATCACCTAAGAGGTGACGGGATCCTCCACGAGTACCCGGCTGGGAGAACCTGGTTCCCCTCCTCTGTGGAGGAGATGTCTTTCCTTTTACTTTCTGAACTCAACTCCGCAGTCCCCACTGCAGAACTTTTCATACTAGACTCTTGGGGGCGCTGGGGGTGTGTAATGCAGGCTGGTCTGCCCTCCCTAGTCCTCACCCCACTCAGCGTCATGTCTGGAGGAGCTGGGTCCCAGGCTTCCTGTCCTCTCCTCTCTCTTCTTACTCAGAGCTGCCCTTCTCTAAATGAACCACAGGCCAGTTCTCTGGAACCTGATAAAAATCACTCAGCACACTGGCTGGGATTCCCAATTCTCCTTCCAGGTGCCTGGGAGGGTTACAAGTCCCAGGCCCGCAAAGCCAGACTTGGCCAGGTGATGCTGAACGAACTCAAGAGGCACCTGTCACTTGGGGTAGAAGCATTAACAGCCAAGCCGTGTGATATCCATGCCTGAGCGTCCCCTCTGCTGTGGTGACCACCACCATGAGAGGAGGAGCTGGGGAAAGTCGCTCAGCCCCCCAGGGGACAGTCTCTGAAGCTCACTCCTGACCTGGATGAAGAAAATAATGAGAGACAAAGAATCTTCCAGAGAGTGGATCCAGAGCTCTCAGAGAGCAAGGGGAGCTTCTCCAGAGAGTGAACTCGGGACCTAAAGGGGACATGACCCGTCAGAGGGTGGGTGCCCTCAGGCTGGGGCCCCAGCATCCGCTCGGGTCTCCCTTTGCTCCCATCAGGGCAGCGCCATTGTGCCCCAGGCTCACGGGTACCTTGGGGATGTGGGGCAGACAACTCATCAGGTTATCAGGAAAAGCCACAGAGCCCTGGCAAGGAGCTCCCATGCATCACCCAGAACCATGGGCCTCCACCAGACACCTGTAGGGGACCTTCTGTCTGTCTCCCCAGGGAGGAGGGGACTTGATTTCTCATGCGATGAGGAGGGTGGGTCAAACATGCTGTAAGCATAAATCAGACTATCCATGACAAGTATTTCCCGACCTCCTTCTGAGCACCTCAGGGCTGTTCTCTCCTGGTAGTGTAGCCCCATGGCTTGCTCCGGTCAACAGTGCGTGAACAGAGGTGAGGAGGGACCCTTTGGGGCAGTGCATGCTCACCGTTCTCCAGCTCTTCCTGTGTGGTGATGGCAGGCGCTGGTCCAGATGGCTGCTCTATCAGCCTGAGTCCAGCGTGGTGACAGTTTAGAGCTTCTGGCCCATTGTTTTAGGAGCAAGAAACAGTTGTGCAGTACAGCTTGTGGGGTTTTAGTTCCCTGACCAGGAATCTAAACCAGGGCCCTTGGCAGTGAAAGCATGGAGTCCTAACCACTGGACCACCAGGGAATTCCCTGGGTTTGTTCTAAGCCACTGAGATTTTGGTTTTATTGGTTACCATGGCATGATCTAATCCATTTCGACTAACACTAACAAGTACATGTCGGAGAAGGCAATGGCAACCCACTCCAGTACTTACTGGAAAATCCCATGGACACAGGAGCCTGGTGGGCTGCAGTCCATGGGGTCACTAAGAGTCAGACACGACTGAGCAACTTCACTTTCACTTTTCACTTTCATGCATTGGAGAAGGAAATGGCAGCCCACTCCAGTGTTCTTGCCTGGAGAATCCCAGGGATGGGGGAGCCCGGTGGGCTGCCGTCTATAGGGTCGCACAGAGTCGGACACGACTGAAGTGACTTAGCAGCAGCAGCAGCAGCAACACGTACATGTATTGCTTTATTGAACAAGTGCTGACTTACTATGTGCCATCCTGAGTCCAGAGGACATGGAGATTAATAAAACATAGTCCACTGCCTTTCAGTTGTGCAGTACACACACTCTCAGGGGCTCACCATTTGGTAAAGGAAACAGGGCAGAAGACAAATATTTTCCGTTATCCTTCCACCTGAGACATGTCTGCAGTAGACATTAGCACTCTTCGGCACTTTTCTGACTGTATTCTGGTGATCTCTGCACATCACCCTTCCATCCAGATGCAAAGACCCTGGAGGATAGGGAGAGGTTAGAGGATGCATAGATGGGTGGATGGAATCAGAAGGAGCTGGTCTGATTGAAGAGGCATCTTCTCAGGGCCCATTCTGTATCCTTTCTCCACCCTCTATCAAACTCCACAGCAACAGGGACAGTGGGGTGGTCTTTCTCAGGTATTAGCAAGCCTGATATTATTGGGGAAATGTGTGTTGTGTGTGGCCTCATGCATTCACAGGCGGCCTGTTTCCCTCCCGGCCCAGACAACAAGGAGTGGGTGGCGGGACACCCGGCCTCAGGGCCCTCACTGCAGACACTGGCCCCACATGTCCTCCCTGGGGCAGCTCCAGGGAGCCTTGTATCTCTCAGCTCTCCATAGTTGCTTCTGACAGGATGGGAAAGTCTTTTAGGTTGGACAAGCATATCAGCATGCAATTTTTAAATGTTTTGTTTGCTTCTGAACACAGTTTGAGTCCATTCACTATAACAGTATGTTCTGCGGTAGATGTCACAATAAGAACAAAATCTTGAGGGATTTTTGAGAGGCTGGTAGGATAATTTCAGGTGAGACTGAAAGAAAGTGAAAGTGTTAGTCATTTCAGTTATGTCCGACTCTTTGCGATCCCATGGATTGTATAGCCTGCCAGGCTCCTCTGTCTGTGGAATCCTCCAGGCAAGATCCCTTCTCCAGGGGATCTTCCAGACCGAGAGACCAAACCCTGGTCTCCCACATTACAGACAGGTTCTTTACACTGTCTGAGCCACCAGGGAAGCCCTTGGGTGGGACTGGATCTCAGATAAATTGTGAAGCCTAAACCATGGTCTGCACTTTTTCTAATGGTTTCCCCAATCCATGCTGGGTGCTGGAAATGATACTGGGTGGGAGATCAGGAAGTCTGGATTCTTTTATCTAATGGTCTTTTTCATTTTTATCTAATGGTCTCCCCAATCCATGCTGGGTGCTGGAAACAATACTGGGTGGGAGATCAGGAAGTCTGGATTCTTCCAGGATCCACCAGGAATTAGCTGGGTGTCACCATGTGACCCTTGACCTTGATCTCCTCCTCTGTGGGAGTCCAGGGTCATAAGTGATGCCCTCTCATGGACAGGCCCAGAAGTCTAAAGTTTTGTGATTCATACAAGAGTAATATTTTAAATTTCAAATTGAATGTTACTTAACGACTGAGCAGATAACACAGGCATGTGGTTCAAAACAGAATAATATTGGACTTGCCTGGTGGTCCAATGGTTAAGAATCCGCCTGGCAATGCAGAGGACATGGGTTCAATTCCTGGTCCAGGACGATTCCATATGCCATAAGGCAACTAAGCCTGAGAGCCACAATTACTGAGCTTGTGCGCCCTAGAGCCCGTGATCCACAACAAGAGAAGCTACCGCAAATGAGAAGCCTGTGGACTGCAATGAAGACCAGCACAGCTACACATAAACAAAGTCAATAAAATTCATCTATTAAAAAAACAGAATAATATGAAAAGATATGCCATAAGAAGCCTCATCCTACTTCATCCTCATATACCACATTCCCTTCTTCCCCATCAAGAACTGTGGAGGGTCTTAGATTTTACTCTACTTGTGAGCTAACAAGTAACTCTGCCACTTTTTTTTTTTAAGACAAACCAAATTTATTTATTTATTCATTTATTTACTTGGCCACCCAGCACCCACATGGGATCCTAGTTCCCTGACCAGGGATCAAACCTGTGCCCCCTGCCTTGGAAGCAAGGAGTCTCAGCCACTGGATTGCCAGGGAAGTCCCAATTCTGCCACTTTTCGATAGCAGAAGACCTGTGACAATTGGGGGAAGGAGGAAGTGAGCCTGCTGCTCACACTGGTCCTCCACACCCCCAGGTGTGGATGCTGCACACGCTGTGGGTTTGCCTCACAGTTGAGGAACCCCAATCTCTGATTCTGGGCTGAGAATAATACAACTCCCAATCTTTGCCCTGCTGGGAGACTTTATCTTAATACTATTAATATCAGATAGCAAACAAACTTCTCTGGAGAGAGCCTCTATCTTCTGAGGCTATTTCTTCACAAACATCTTTGAAAAAATAATTCACAACGAAACTGCATCCAACCTCTGGTCAGAAGATGTGCAGAAATTTGTCTTTCAACACCTTCACACCAACCATCTGGGTAACGGCTCTTCCAGGTTACTTTTTTAAAAGATATTTTTGATGTGGGCCATTTAAAAAGTTTATTGAATTGGTTACAGTATTGTTCCTGTTTTATGTTTTGGGTTTTTTGGCCCTGAGGCATGTGGGATCTTAGCAACTCAACCAGGGATTGAACCTGAACCTCAGCACTGGAAGGAGAAGTCTTAACGAAGGGACCACCAGGGGAGTCCCTCTTGCTAGTTTCTTGTGTATCTTCTCAGGGTTTCTATAGGCAACTGTAAGCAAATATGAATATGCTTTTGAAGCTTAACCTGTTTGCTGCATAAAAGCAGATCACTGTACCCATCATCATGCACTTGGCTTTTTTTAACTTGCCAATCTAAGTTTTTCCTCATTCTTTTTTACTTCTGTAGAGTAGCCATTGTATGCATATTACTTAGCCCGTGCTCTATAAATGGACATTTTTTTTGCTGTTTCAAACGAGGCTAGAAGAGGTGATCTTGAACACATGTTTAGAATTAAAGAGGGGTTGACTAGTAGCCCAAATGGTCACTGTGTTGTACTTTAGTTAGATATTTTTAAGTTGCCCTACATAGGCGTTGTTCTGTCTTGTGCTTTCACCAGCTTTGTCAGTCAACAGCCAGGGCAGTCCTCTCGAGAACAATAAACAAGCAGGAAGCAATGCGGGGCAGAAGGAGAAGGGGACCACGGAGGATGAGGTGGTTGGATGGCATCATCGACTCAATGGACATGAGTCTGAGCACACTGTGGGTGATAGTGACGGACAGGGAAGCCTGGCGTGCTGCAGTCCATGGGGTTGCAGAGTTGGCTGCGACTGAACAACAACAACAAGAGTTTCTCCTCCCTCTTCCAATCTTGCAGGCTTCTTCTAGTGCCCCTAATGGAAGAAGCTGAGAGGGAGCAGCTGGCAAAGCCCAGTGTCAAAAAAGTGGAAGAGAGAGCTGAATAACTTAATAACTGGCTGACCTCAAGGTATGTTGTCAAACATTTGCCTCTTTGCCAACATGACAGGTGAGAAATGGTATCTCAATGGACATTTCTCTTACAATGAGTGAGACTGACCACTTCTTTATGTATGTTGTAGTTACTGTTTCAGTCGCTCAGTCCTGTCCAACTCTACAGCCCCATGAATTGCATGGGGTTGTAGGACAGGCTTGAAGGACAGGCTTCCTTGTCCTTTGCCATCTCCCAAAGTTTGCTCAAATTCATGTCCATTGAGTCAACGATGCCATCCAACCATCTCATCCTCTGTCATTGCCTTCTCCTTCTGTCCTCAATCTTTCCCAGCATCAGGGGCTTTTCCAATAAATCGGCTCTTTGCATTAGGAGGCCAAAGTATTGGAGCTTCAGCTTCAGCATCAGTCCTTCCAATGAATATTCAAGGTTGATTTCCTTTAGGACTGACTGGTTGGATATCCTTGCTATCCAAGGGACTCTCAAGAGTCTTCTCCAGCAACACAGTTCAAAAGAATCAATTCTTTGGCACTTAGCCTTCTTTTTACACATAGCAACTCTTTATATTCTCTTTCTGTGAATTTGCTGTTCATACTCTTTGGCCATGTTTCAGTTGAGTTGTTTCAGTTGGTAACCTCTTAGTTCAGGTAAGCATGGGTGGCTGAGCAATTCCCCACCTAGAGTATGTTCATGTCAAGAGGGAGAGGGGGACTTCTGTTGATGGAGTGGTTAAGACTTCACCTTCAAACACAGGGGGTGCAGGTTTGATCCCTGATCAGGGAGCTAGAATCCCCAAAGCCAAAACCTAAAACAGAAGCAATATTATAACAAATTCAATAAAGACTTTTAAAAATGTTACACATCAAAAAAAAAAAAAAATACAGGGACAGGAACTCAGGGGAATGAAACACTTCTGGGGGAATTTTGGACATGGTGAAACCCAGCCTGGGAGACCATAAAGGCCTCCAAGTGGTCCCCACTGTTCACTCTCTTAGTTCAAGACTATGTTCCTTGTGTCAACAGGCCCTGACCTGGAAACTGCCTGTGACTGCCCCCTTCCCCCACTGGAGTGGTCCCCTACCACCTTGGTCTGTGGCTTGCATGGTGGTTTGCACGCCTGTGGTCTCCTAGGTGAGCCCTTCCAAGACACACGCCGGCTCCTTATTTGGATGTGAAATACAGGTGGTCTTGGCCAATGCCGCTTCCTCAACTGACTCACCAGGGTGGGAAATTCTTTCACAAAGCAGGTTTTTTTTTTTTTTTTTAAAACCTGGAAAGTCCTGGAGAGTTTTACTCAAATTCAGGGCTTGTGGTCTTGGAGGTGAAACACACTTTCCCAAGGGGAACAGAAACCTGCCCAAAATGGTTAAGTCGTGCAACAAGCTGGGAACCCCCGGGACTACTCACAGCTGGGAACCAGAGAGGGGGCAGAGAGCCCATGAGCCTCCGAGAGTCCATGCATGTCCCTCACACAGGGAACCTCAGGCCTCCAGTCACAGCCTGCTCACTCTCCTGGAGAAGAGCTGCCCCTCACTGAGTGACCACAGTGAGCGCTATGCGTCACAGGTTCTGTTTCTCATGCCTGATGCCCCTGTGAGGTGGTGTGCTTATCCCCATTTTATGGATGAGAAATGGAGGCAGGCCCCGTAGAATCACGTGACCTGTGCAGGAAGCCTGCAGCCAGGTCCATTGCTTGGGATGAAGGCTGAGGGGTAGATGAGTGGGCTGAGGGAGGAGTGGGGTGGTGCTCAGTGAAGGAAGAGACTGGGGCCTCACTCAGGCAACCCCAGGGGACTTCTCACAGGCAGTGAGGCTTAAGTGTGGTCTGCATCAGGGAATGGGGGAGAAGATGGATAGGTGAGCCCCTAGGGTGAAGGTGAGAAACTTCCGGATGAGGTGGTCACTTACCATCTGTGTGGGGACAGGTCTGGTGCTGCCCATGGGGGCTCCAGCATGGCTGGAATTAGTGCTGCCTGGAGGGGCTCAGCACCACGCAGTAGGAACAGGAACCGAGGGGACATGACCTCCCAACCGAGAGCTGGCCAGAGCTTCAGCCAGGGGTGGGTATCCTGAAGCCCTCTGACCTCGGGTGTGAGGAAGGGCCTTTTATTCCCATTTCATTAGTGGGGAAACTGAGGCTTTGAGAGAATAAGTTAGGCTGCCCAGGTGATGTTAATGTGGACTTTGAGCCCTTAGTCATTCTAATAGGCTGTTGTTGGTCAGACATAGATACAGCTCTGTGATCCATATATGATCTTTATCTGATGTGTCTCCCTTTATCACATCTTACTTTCTCATTTGACAATACAAGATGCCTATTTTCCTGTATCAGTAAGTTTTAATGTTAGCATTTGGATGCATGATTTACTAACCAGTTTCCTGTCATTCCAATCAAATCCCTTATGATTATACAGTGGAAGTGAGAAATAGATTTAAGGGACTAGATCTGATAGAGTGCCTGATGAACTATGGATGGAGGTTCGTGACATTGTACAGGAGACAGGGATCAAGACCATCCCCATGGAAAAGAAATGCAAAAAAGCAAAATGACTGTCTGGGGAGACCTTACAAATAGCTGTGAAAAGAAGAGAAGCAAAAAGCAAAGGAGAAAAGGAAAGATATAAGTATCTGAATGCAGAGTTCCAAAGAATAGCAAGGAGAGATAAGAAAGCCTTCCTCAGCAATCAATGCAAAGAAACAGAGGAAAACAACAGAACGGGAAAGACGAGAGATCTCTTCAAGAAAATTAGAGATACCAAGGGAACATTTCATGCAAAGATGGGCTCAATATAGGACAGAAATGGTATGGACCTAACAGAAGCAGAAGACATTAAGAAGAGGTGGCAGGAATACACAGAAGAATTGTACAAAAAAGATCTTCATGACCAAGATAATCACGATGGTGTGATCACTTACCTAGAGCCAGACATCCTGGAATGTGAAGTCAAGTGGGCCTTAGAAAGCATCACTGTGAACAAAGCTAGTGGAAGTGATGGAATTCCAGTTGAGCTATTTCAAATCCTGAAAGATGATGCTGTGAAAGTGCTGCACTCAATATGCCAGTAAATTTGGAAAATTCAGCAGTGGCCACAGGACTGGAAAAGGTCAGTTTTCATTCCAATCCCAAAGAAAGGCAACGCCAAAGAATGTTCAAACTACCGTACAATTGCACTCATCTCACATGCTAGTAAAGTAATGCTCAAAATTCTCCAAGCCAGGCTTCAGCAATATGTGAACCGTGAACTTCCAGATGTTCAAGCTGGTTTTAGAAAAGGCAGAGGAACCAACATCCACTGGATCATGGAAAAAGGAAGAGAGTTCCAGAAAAACATCTATTTCTGCTTTATTGACTATGCCAAAGCCTTTGACTGTGTGGATCACAATAAACTGTGGAAAATTCAAGAGCTGGGAATACCAGACCACCTGACCTGCCTCTTGAGAAACCTATATGCAGGTCAGGAAGCAACAGTTCAAACTGAACATGGAACAACAGACTGGTTCCAAATAGGAAAAGGAGTACGTCAAGGCTGTATAATGTCACCCTGTTTATTTAACTTCTATGCAGAGTACATCATGAGAAACGCTGGGCTGGAAGAAGTACAAGCTGGAATCAAGATTGCCAGGAGAAATATCAATAACCTCAGCTATGCAGATGACACCACCCTTATGGCAGAAAGTGAAGAGGAACTAAAAAGCCTCTTGATGAAGGTGAAAGAGAGTGAAAAAGTTGGCTTAAAGCTCAACATTCAGAAAATGAAGATCATGGCATCTGGTCCCATCACTTACTGGGAAATAGATGGGGAAACAGTGGAAACAGTGTCAGGCTTTATTTTTGGGGGTTCCAAAATCACTGCAGATGGTGACTGCAGCCATGAAATTAAAAGACGCTTACTCCTTGGAAGGAAAGTTATGACCAACCTAGATAGCATATTCAAAAGCAGAGACATTACTTTGCCAAAGGTCCATATAGTCAAGACCATGGTTTTTCCAGTGGTCATGTATGGATGTGAGAGTTGGACTGTGAAGAAGGCTGAGCACTGAAGAATTGATGTTTTTGAACTGTGGTGTTGGAGAAGATTCTTGAGAGTGCCTTGGACTGCAAGGAGATCCAACCAGTCCATTCTGAAGATCAGCCCTGGGATTTCTTTGGAAGGAATGATGCTAAAGCTGAAACTCCAGTACTTTGTCCACCTCATGCGAAGAGTTAACTCATTGGAAAAGACTCTGATGCTGGGAGGGATTGGGGGCAGGAGGAGAAGGGGACGACAGAGGATAAGATGGCTGGATGGCATCACTGACTCGACGGACGTGAGTCTGAGTGAACTCCGGGAGTTGGTGATGGACAGGGAGGCCTGGCGTGCTGCGATTCATGGGGTCGCAAAGAGTCAGACACGACTGAGCGACTAAACTGAACTGAACTTCCTGTCATTGTTTCCAACTGTTTTCTCATATAAATGAAGCTGCTGGAAACACACCTTTAGCCAAAGCCCTGTGCACATCCAGGACAATTTCTTTACAGCAGCCCTGTTCAAAGGCTTTTGATATAAACTGCCAAACTGCTGGGGTTCCCTGGTAGCTCAGTTGTAAAGAATCCACCTGCAATGCAGAAGACCCTGGTTCGATGCCTGGGTCAGGAAGATCCCTGGAGAAGGGATAGGCTACCCACTCCAGTATTCTTGGGCTTCCCTGGTGGCTCATACTAGGGCTGTAACAATTTATTTTCCTGCTCCCACAGGAACAGCTATCTTACAACATCCTAGCCCATACTAGATTTATATTTCAAAATAAGCCCAATGATTTGCTGGGTGAAAATCGGTGACTTGTTTTAACTGGGTGTATTCCACTCCCAGTGAGGTGGGACATGGTCCCATAGATCTGTGGTCTGCACTTGGGTCGGGGTGGGGGGGTTCTCTCTGAGTCCCTGTGTTTCCTACTTGAAATGATAAAGTGGTGACACCAGATACCTTCCCAGGTCAACAGAAGACTCCAAGTCCCCACACTCTAAATGCCCCCAGAAAACTCTCCTAATTAGGCCCCAGGTGGAACCACTGAAATGTTCTTCGCTTGGCCCCTCTGAATTTTCTTTTTCTTTAATACAGGATGAAGCAAATTCACTGTTTCTCTTGGGGCTTATCCACCAATTGTCACCAGGCACATAAAGTATCTGTTGCATACTCTCCCGTAGGAAAGAAGGAAAAGAAAAAGAAAACGGAAAACACGTTTTGCTCTCAAAACTCGAAGAGATTCTTGAGCAAGGACAAAGTGAATGGGGAACGTTTGGAAATGAGGTCCTTTCCTCCCTAGGGAGGGCACTCGGAATTTTCCTCCTCCTTCTCAGGAACTGGATTGTGGCCTAGGAGGTGAGGATGGAAACTGAGTTAGAGTAGAAAATGCTGGGCTCCACCTCCGCTGGCAGGCCCACTGTGGGCAGCTGCAGAAATTACTGTCCTAGGGCCCCTGCCGAATGGTCCAGGCTCCGTGCTCAGTGTCTCCTAGGGCAGAGCTGGCCCTGGTGGCAGAATCCTAAAGTGGTGCTAACGTGCTTCGGCTGGAAAGGATGCAGCCTGGTGGCACAAGGGGGACAGTTCTCCCTTGACCTTCTCTCTGTGGTGCTGTTTGCCTCTCTGGAAGCTTCCACACCCGTCTGGCACACATTCATCACCACGCCCTGGATGGGTCCCAGGATAGCAGGGGCACAGGCAATGAGTTAAAGGAGGGGGACTCTCCTGCTCTGTCCCTGCCCCAGGGCTGAGCCAGCTACCCAGAGCAACGTGGGCATCTGCCAGCTGCTCTTAGTGAAGGATGTTGACAACCGATTCCATCTAGTAATATTCCTGGCTCAGTGGACAATAGTGTACAGTAGTTGAGGACGAGCTACATCACTTACTACCTGGGAGCTTTTCAGCAAGCAACTTAAACCGTCAAATCTCACTTTGTTCACTTGTAAAACGTGGATAGTAAAGATTCTCAAATTCTATGCAGGCTGGCCATCTTGGTCAGTGGTAACTTCATTCCTCCAGTTTGCCTGGATCAAAACCTTATTGATCCGGACTTCCCCTGTGGTCCAGTGGTTAACAATTCACCTTGCAATGCTAGGGGACTCGGGTTTTAACCCTAGACAGGGAACTAAGATCCCACAGGCTGTGGAGCAACTAGGCCCGCACACCACAACTAGAGAGCCCGAGTGACGCAGCTACTGAGCTCATGCGCTATGACAAAAGAGCGTGCAAGATGCAGCCAAGATCCCGCCTGCTGCAACTGACAGCTGACACAGCCAATACATAGATAAATAATTTTAAAATCAGCTTAGAGACTTTATATACATCTTCTAGACCCTTCTCTAGGATTCCTTATCCAATGTATCAGTACTTCTTATCAATCCTCTTATTGAATGTAGCCAGGATCTGAGCATTTCCATGTCCACTGCTTCCTTTCTGGTCCAAGCCAACATCATCTCTTGCTCACATCACTTTATTAGCTTCCTAATAGGTCCCCCATTTCTGCCCTTGGCTCCCCACACAACCAGAGTGACCTCTGTTAGAGTGTAAAGTTAGCCTCTTTCTTGTGTCACTTGCTCTGGGGGAAGCCAGCTGCCATGTCAAGATGACATTTAAGCAGGCTGAGGCGAGGGCCAAGAGGTGAGGAAGGCAGACTGCCTGCCAACACCCATGGAGGTGAGTCATCTTGGAAGCAGGTCCTGCCATTCCAGGCACCCCTTCTAATGACTTCTACTTCTGCTAATATCCTGACAAAAACTACATGGGAGGTACTGAGCCAGAACCTCTCAGCTGAGCTCCTCCTGAATTCCTGAACCCCAGAAACTGTGTGATAATAAATGTTGGACTCATGGAAATCAATAACTAATACTGATTTGGGGTACCTGGAAGAGGGGGGCTGCTATAACAAATACGTACAAATCTGGGCATGGCTTTGGAGCCAGGAGGTGAGGAGAAGCTAGAGGACATTGATGAGAGTGTAAACAAAAGCCTGAAGTGCTTGGAACAGTCTGGATGTTGAGGAGGCTACTGGTGAGAGCTTGATGGGAAATGGGGAGCATGTTATTAGAAAGGGGTAAAGGAGAATCCCTGATATGTAGAGGCAGAAAGTTCAGCAACAGTGTCACCCACAGTTATCTGTAATAGAGGGTGCACCTGATGAGCTGGGTGAGCTAACCATTTCCAGCTGAAGTGATAGAAGTTTCCCTGATTCTTCCTGTTTGTACTAAAATACACAAGGAAGAAGACACACCAGAGGAAAGATTAACTAAACCAAAAGGAACTAAGATTTGCTGATTTAGAAGTTTCCAAGAAACTCCAGCAGGGAATTCCTGCTGTTAGGACCTGTGGTTAGGACCCAGCACTTTCATCGCTGAGGGTCCAGGTGCAATCTCTGGTCTGGAAGCTGAGATCCCACAGACTGTGTGGTATGGCCAAAACAACAACAACAAAAACTTCAGCATCCAAATGATTATAAAATTAAGAAATATCTGTCAACTAAAGAGCAAATTGGACTTCCCTGGTGGCTCAGATGGTAAAGAATCTTCCTGCAGTGCGGGAGACCTGGGTTCGATCTCTAGGTTGGGAAGATCCTGTGGAGAAGGGAATGGCAACCTGCTCCAGTATTCTCGCCTGGAGAATTTCATGGATGGAGGAACCTGCGGGTACAGTCCACCAAGTCGCAAAGAGCTGGACAAGACTGAGCAACTAACAAAGAGCAAAGTATGCCAGAAAAGCATGGTCAAAAAACAAAGCCGTGAATGTGGCTGTAAAATCCTTTGGGAAAACTTCAGAAAAATTGACGAGAGTACCTTACAGTACCATTCAGCTAGACCGAAGGTGTTCTAAAGTGTTTAAGGATCTGTCTCACAGATCCTTTCCATCCAACAATGGGGCTTCTAAGAAGCTTATGTGCAAACTTAGTTATTGCAATAGAAGAAGCTAGAGAAGAGCTTATCTCAAAAGGATTTGTGTGTTTGGCTTTTGTCTATGGAGAAAAACCCCAAGATCATTCATAGGAAAGCCACAAATTTTAAAGGATAATTACATTCACAAAAATATCTTCAGGTTGGACTGAAATGGACAGAGAGTACAAAATAAATAGAGGTTTGGACCTCTAAAGTTCTACTGGCAGGAAAGAAAAAAAGATAATGCATGACTCAGAAGACAAAGCGGAGACCTCCAGAGAGTAGAACTAAGAGCCCAGATGGTAAGAACTGTGGAGAATCATTTCCTGGCAGAACTTGGACTGAATTCTTATCAGGAAAATTTCTTTATTAATTTTTTTTTTTCTTTTTGGCCATGCTGTGCATGACCAGGAATAGAACCATCATCTTCTGTATTAGAAACTCAGGGTCTCAAACACTGGAAGTCCCTCAGGAAATTTTCAAAAATTTCTCCACTGGATTTCAGAATTGCTATGGGCCAGTGACTCCTCAGTACCTCCCATTTCCCCCCTTTTGAACAGGATTGCCTGTAGTTATTCCTACCATGTTCCAACATTGTACGTTGCGGGGAATAACTTGCCTATCCTGTTTGGAGATCTTAAAATAGAACGGTATTGTGTTCAAGGAGCTTACCTAAGGAATTACATTCAGGAGTCTCATTTGTACTTAGCCCTCATTTAGATGATGGGATTCTAGACTTTAACCAGATGCTTTCTTGGGCATGAGATGTGTAGGAATCTTGGGAGGGGATGTGGATTTGGGGGGAGGGCAAAGGGAAGGTTGTAGTCACCAGTCTCAAAGATGCCCGCCATGTTAGGAGGCACATTGCCTGAAAATGCCTGGAGTTTGTTACAACTGCCCCTAGTGGGACTCATAGTACCGCTGACTGATACTGTGATACAGAAAGATCATTTCTTTGCCTCTAAGAGGCATAGATAACCTTTTTGTGTCACTCATACTCCAGAGCTCTTCATGGGATCAGTGAGGTTGGACTTCAGCTGAACCCGTCTTTTTGCTGAGCTTCTTCCCCTGTCCTAGGCTGCATTATTCATTCCCTCAAGAAAACACATCTGCATAGAATCCTTGTCTCATGCTTTGCTTTGACAAAATACAATTTACAATACCTAATAATTATGGCAGAAAGTGAAGAGGAACTAAAAAGCCTCTTGATGAAAGTGAAAGAGGAGAGTGAAAAAGTTGGCTTAAAGCCCAACATTCAGAAAACTAAGATCATGGCATCTGGTCCCATCACTTCATGGGAAATAGATGGGGAAACAGTGGCAGGCTTTTTTTGGGGGGGCTCCAAAATCACCACACATGGTGATTGCAGCCATGAAATTAAAAGACGCTTACTCCTTGGAAGGAAAGTTATGACCAACCTAGATAGCATATTGAAAAGCAGAGACATTACTTTGCCAACAAAGGTCCATCTAGTCAAGGTTATGGTTTTTCCAATGGTCATGTATGGATGTGAGAGTTGGACTGTGAAGAAAGCTGAGTGCCGAAGAATTGATGCTTTTTAACTGTGGTGTTGGAGAAGACTCCTGAGAGTCCCTTGGACTGCAAGGAGATCCAACCAGTCCATTCTAAAGAATATCAGTCCTGGGTGTTCATTGGAAGGACTGATGCTGAAGCTGAAACTCCAATACTTTGGCCACCTCATGTGAAGAGTTGACTCATTGGAAAAGATTCTGATGCTGGGAGGCATTGGGGGCAGGAGGAGAAGGGGACGACAGAGGATGAGATGGCTGGATGGCATCACCGACTCGATGGACATGAGTTTGAGTAAACTCCAGGAGTTTGTGATGGACAGAGAGGCCTGGCGTGCTGCTATTCATGGGGTCGCAAAGAGTCGGACATGACTGAGCGACTGAACTGAACTGAACTGAATAATTATAAAATGGTGCTCATCAAGATATGTTCACTCTGTGATGGGATTTTGGGACATTTTGTGAAATCATCATGGATACTAAGAAGAAGAATGAAACAGCCTTGAATGTCAAGTTCAGGGAATTCTCATTGAGGTAACATTGGCAGTCTTTGTTGGTTTTGTTTTCCTTGTTAGACTTCAGGAGTGGGACAGAGGTGATCACGAACTCCAGTTCACGGTGCACCATCTTCACCAACCTGAGCAAGACCCTTCTCATTGTATTTTATTCCATGTCCATCTTCTCTCTGACTCACATTTTCATTCATTTCCAATACATACACTCCAATGTGTTGGATCAGTTCAGTTCAGTTGCTCAGTCACGCCGGACTCTTTGCAACCCCATGGATTGCAGCATGCCAGGCTTCCCAGTCCATCACCGACTCCCAGAGCTTGCTCAAACTCATGTCCATTGAGTTGGTGATGCCATCCAACCATTTCATCCTCTGTCGTCCCCTTCTCCTCCTGCCTTCAATCTTTCCCAGCATCAGGGTCTTTTCCAATGAGCAGTTCTTCGCATCAGGTGGCCAAAGTACTGGAGTTTCAGCTTCAGCATCAGTCCTTCCAATGAATATTCAGGACTGATTTCTTGGATATCCTTAAATGTATTTGTTTTTCTGATCTGAATGGGAGGGCTTCTGGGATTTCAAAGGGCACCTGGGACTTCTGCAGCTTCTTTGTAGATGTTCTTTGTCAGACTTAAGAGTTCTATTCCTAGTTTACAAAGAGCTGTTGCTTTCTCATTACAAATTTTTGAATTTTCCCTAATGCTTCATGAAGAGTTCATCTTCCTAGCCTCCTCAAAAAATTGGAGCAGAAGGAATAAATTTCTCTTACTCTATTCCTTGGTTTATACTGGAGAGGACTGATTCTTTAAATGACTTACTGAACTCACCATAAAGCCTTCTGGACTGACGTTTCTTTTTGAAAATTAAACTAGTGATTCAATTTCTTTACTAGTTAGAAGTTTACCCAGATTCTTAATCTCTAAGCCACTTTTATCTATTTCATCTGAATTTTAAAATTTGGACATGAAGTGCTTCCTGATATCCTCCTATCTGTTTAATCTCTACACTATCTGCAGGTGTCTTGTTTTTCCCTCCCAAACAAGACTGGTGAGCTTTCAGGTAGCAACAGAATGCCTCCACACTCTTTCCACTACACGATAATGGCATCTTCGTGGAGACAGGCTGATCCTGGGACCTGCCCCACAGCTGACTGCTGGCCTGGGTGCAAGGCTAGGATGCAGCAAGGATAGAGCAGCTTGAGCAGTCAGCTTCAAAATTGTGAATCCAAGCATGAGGCCACACAGTCTGTGGACAGCCTGCAGCCTCGGTTTGGGGGTGGGGAGGGCTTGTCCGGGGGTGAGAGGAAGCTCAAGTCCCAGGCTCAGGCCTCCAGCCTCTTGTCTGGTGCCACCTAGTATTCTGTGCAGCGCCTCATCTTCCCCTCTCATGGTCCCCCTTTTGCATCACTGACCCTCAACTGACCCATCTCATTCCCACCTCCGCCCGCCCCGCTCAGGGCCCCTCCAATTTCCCAACATCACTGATGACTCAGGTCATGCCCAGATGCCCCCTGTAGGGCCACCAGGGGTCCAGCATGAGCAGAGGGATGGGCAGGATGACAGGGCAGCCCCAGGGGCAGCTTCCTGGAAGATGTTTGAAAGACAGAGCCCGACTCCCAAGCTGGGTCTCCTGTGATCTTAATTTGTGGCTTTGTCTGATGGGATTCGCTTCCCTCTGCATCTTCGTCTGGTTTTTTATTTGGGTAAAGGATATTCTCTGCCCTTTCATGTCTGAGTGGTTTCCTCCTGCATATGTGTTCGCTGTGGGGTCTTCTGCATGCCTGGCCCTGGCAGGGAGGGGTTGGGTGGGTGCTTCTTCCGAGAAGGGAGCCCTCAGGGGGCAGAGAGGTCAGACAGACCTTCCCTGGGGCTGCCTCCTGGGGGGCCGCCCCTGCCCTGTGGACCAGCCCCACACATCTGAGTGAAACTCTCGCAGATTTCCTTGGACTTGGGCTAATAAGATTTTTCCTTTGAAAGGAACTTTCCATTGTTTGTTTTAAAAGTGAAATGAGCATTTTTTCCAACCACAGAGGCGATGCTGAAGGAGCCTGTAATTTCTAGGATCCAAGACTGGAACTTAAAAACAAGAAGAAGAAGAAAGGGAAAATTAAGAGTTTTCCAATTAAAATGGGTCTCTCCCTTCCCCGCCTCAGGCGCTCCCTCGTCTTCGGTCTCTTTCAGGACAGCAGCAGGGCTGGCGCTTCACTCCTCCTGCCCCAAACTCTAATGAGCTCCATCTTCCATTCCTTTGCAGTGCCATTCCCTTCTCCAGGGGATCTTCTCAACCCAGGGATTGAACCCGGGTCTCCTGCATTGCAGGAAGATTCTTTACCACGTGGGCCACCGGGGAAGCTCAATAAAGAGGCACGTGTGGCTAACTAGACATAGGGATGGAGTTGAATCTGAAACTGACATATCAATGCCACCCAGTTCAATGCACACCAACAAAGTGCTGTTCGGTTCCCACTGGACACTTGTCCACCACAGGGCCCCTGCTCTCTGGCAATGTACAGCCTAGGAGGGTA
Source organism: Bubalus bubalis (assembly GCF_019923935.1). Taxonomy (NCBI): domain Eukaryota; kingdom Metazoa; phylum Chordata; class Mammalia; order Artiodactyla; family Bovidae; genus Bubalus; species Bubalus bubalis. Next base: position 33,651,541 of record NC_059158.1, on the reverse strand, counting down.
GCTCGATTCTTTTTTTTTTGTTTGCTAAAAAACTGTAGCAGATATTTACCACATGGAGCGACTAGAGCATCAGCACAGAATGGGAATAAATGGAGGAGCAGGAAGAGAGCCCGGTAACAGTTGTTTGGTGTTTTTGTCTTTTTCCTTCCCAGAGCAAACCAGTGGGTGCTCACTGGGCAGCATACCAGGGTGAGGAAGATGCAATCCCTGGCTTCAGGGGATGACAGGCTTTGGGGATGATAGATCCACCCACAAGTTTGGATCACGGCAGCCAATGAAGCTCTAAGCACAATGACAGAGATGAACATGGAGGCTGAGCAGAGGGAGGCTGAGCAGGATTCGGAGGAGCCCAGGGGTCTCCTCTGTAGGGAGAGGGGCAGAGGACACAGAGTTGGGATCGAGAAGGCTGGCAGGGCATCAGGGTGGCTCGGTTGGGGAGAGAAGTGAGGACCCTCCCCAGAGCTGAGGGCGCTGCCAGTCACTGTTCAAAAGAGCCCCAAGCCGCCCTGAGCTGAGTGCTCAAGTTCATTACCAGGCTCGGTTCTACCTTCCAGAGTCTGCCGTTTGGCTGGAAAGTTTATGAGAACTGGCTTATTCTCTGGTGTCTTGGCACTTTCCCTTCATGTCCTGATTGGAACCAGGGAGGCTGTAAGTGCAAACGTTTTTGTACCTTAGAGTAAATTCTATCTGCTTTCCTGGAGGAGGCCGCGGTGAAAGTGTCTCTTGTTTCCAGTGGCCTGGCTCCCCTCCGCAGGAGACCTGAATTCCAGGCCGGCGCTACTATAAAGTTGATGAATGCGTGCCAGGCCCTCATCCAACCAGCAGCTCCCCATCTCTCCTCCTCTCCTTTCTTCAGGGAAAGGAAGCTGGATTTTTTTTAATAAGGTAATAGCACCTCTTTTATATTTTCCTTTCATAAATTAGAAAGAATTGAAAGCAGAATAAGGCAGCAGCTTGGCATAATGGAAAGATTACTGAGCAGGGTGGGAGTGTAAATTGGTACAACCACTTTTGGAGAGTGAATTGGCAAAAGCTAGCAGAGTTGAAGCCATGCCTATCCCAGAGCCCAGAGATTCCTCCCAGGAGAAGTCCTGGGAGAAACTCTGGGCCACGTGTCCAGGAGATATTATAGCACTGGGGGGATAGCAAGGCATTGGGAAGAAAGCATGGATGGGGGTGGAAAAACTGTGTCCCCCGAATGCTTACTGCAACATTACTTATAACAGTAAAAAAAAAAGAGCTTAAATGTCCATCAACAAAGAGATAAATAAATCATGTGTCTGAGTAGTTATAGTGTTTGAACCAGCCCGGCATTTATCATCATGGTTCAATCTCAAGCCCGTAACAGCAAGATGCAGGATGTGTGCAGTGTTACGCTGTTTATATCAAGTTTAAAAACGTACAGCAGGAATCTATGTACTGTTTATAGATCTACACGTGGGTTGCAAAATATAAAAGCCTGTGGGAATGAGAACATCAAACTCAGGCCACGTGACTCCAGCCCTCCAACCACAGGAGTAGGTAGGCTCTTGACCAAAGCTGAGCCAGTTCAACTGTCCACCCCGGGCCTGAGGACTCAATGCAGTGATTGAAGGTGATGGATCCGTCCATGCCTTTGGGTCCGGAGTGGCTGCTTTTGTCTAAGTGTAAAAGGGGTGTGTTTCATCATGGTCTTCACTTAGGGAAAGCTCCTGGACTGTTCAGTCCCATGTAAAGGGAGGTATCGGGTGCCATTAGCCCAACGCCCTACCTCAGCCATGTCACTTCTGTTTGGGGAACTCCTGCATGTCTGGCACCATTAGATCCACGTAGGATGCGGCTGAGCAGTGACTTGGAGCTGGAAAGCTGCTACCCATGAAATACTTGGCTTGAATGAGACTCCCCACTGGGCTTCCAGGCAGGTGATGGGGACCCAGGTGTCTTGGGAGCTAGTTTGGCTGCCCCTAGGTAATGAGCTCGCCTCCATCTTCTCACTCTGGACCGTGCCAGCCTCCCCTTATTTGTCCCATCCGTTTCCCAGCCTGTGGATCAGCTGATCTCTGGGATCTTGTGGTCTCTCCCTCTCCTAATCATCTAGGCCATCCATCTAGGCTTATAGCATAAGAGCTCTTCAGGATTTTGCCCTTTGTGTTTCCAAAATCTGGTTTTTGGAGCCCAGTGGACTCTTTTGCTCCCACAAGAGCTTGACTCTCACCAATCAAAAACCCCACCTTTCAGCACAAATGTTTTTGTTGTTAATGTCAGAAATCTCTTTCCCTCAAACGGGCATTGATGATTTCTGTCTGTTTCCCTTCCTTTTGATGAAAAGAGCCCCAGTACTTTCTGAGACAGTGGATGCCACCTACTGAATAGAATCCAGTCCAAGGACAGCAACTTGTCCAGCATGTTATCATGCCACACAAGGGAGAGAGTGCTGGGACTCTCCCTTGCGGACTGGCAGCAGGAACTTGCTGAGCTTTTCCAGTTAATATGGTCCCGGCGGCGTCCCTCGTGAGGTCTGTGCTGGTTACTGACCTGACTCCTTATCCCCAAGCTGCCCCTTTCCTTTCAGCCAGTTTGAGTGACCGGAGAAGGCAATGGCACCCCACTTCAGTACTCTTGCCTGGAAAATCCCATGGACGGAGGAGTCTGGTAGGCTGCAGTCCATGGGGTCGCTAAGAGTCGGACACGACTGAGCGACTTCACTTTCACTTTTCACTTTCATGCATTGGAGAAAGAAATGGCAACCCACTCCAGTGTTCTTGCCTGGAGAATCCCAGGGACGGGGGAGCCTGGTGGGCTGCCATCTATGGGGTTGCATAGAGTCGGACATGACTGAAGTGACTCAGCAGCAGTTTGAGTGAACGTTTACTTTTTTTCCCACCTGAGGTGGTGTGAGGGGTCCAGGTGGCTCAGTTGACTGGAATGGGTGCCAGCCAGGCTGGTGACCACACACTTTTCTTGGGGTGAGGTGCAGCCACTGCTGGATGGATACAGATTGTTCTCCCTCTCAGAGACAAGTCAGACCTCATGGTGACCTCCGCCACCAAAGGAATGTATGATGTCAATGAGCAGGGCTTGAATTCCGCCATCTTTCTGCTATTGTTTCTGTTTGTTTTGCCAAGAATACAAGGACTGGGGCTTCCCTGTTGGTTCAGTGGCAAAGACTCTGCACTCCTAAGGCAGGTAGTCTGGGTTTGATCCCTGGTCAGGGAACTAGACCCCACATGCCACAACTAAGAGCCCACATTCTGCAAATAAAGACCTAAGATCCTGAGTGCTGCCACTAAGAAACAGCACAGCCAAATAAATAAATATAAATATTAAAAAGAAAACACAAGAGCTGCATCTAGGGGTCAGTACCACAGTAGATGCTCAAGAAACATTCTGTCAGTGAGAGATTTATTTATTTATTCTAGAGAGAGTCCTTTACTCCCGGTTTGGTCCATACAGAGAGCATTCAGTACCACCCTGGTGACTGGGAGCACTTCTCTAGTCCACGTAATGTGTCACTCTTGGTGGTCTTTGGTCAGAGACCTCTGATCTCATGCTGTACCAGTAAACCACCCTGTCCTTGGAACTCTTCCTCCCCTCACCCACTCCCCACCCTTCAGTCATTTTTAAGAATCCTTTTATTGTGGAAATTTTCAAATGTAGAAATAAAATAGTATAATGAATCTCAAAGTATCTGTCAATGTCAACAGTTATTATTATTTCTTTAACCTTTCATCTATTCTTCACCACCATTTTTTTTTTCCTATAACATTTTAAAACAGATCTTATACATGTATGTTTTCATTTACTGTTGCAACAAATGACCAAAACCTTAGGGTTTAAGACAAATTAATTGATTATTTCATAGATGTTGGCAAGGCTACGTTTCTTTCTGGAGGCTTTTGGGGAAAATCAGTTTCCCCACCTTTTCTGGCTTCTAGAAGCTGTGCACATTCTCCAGTTCTGGCCTTCGTCCTCCATCACTTATGTGAGTAGACTGGACACACTCAGCCTGTTCTTCTATCTAAGGATTCTTCAGTTAGTCGTCCCTGCAAAATCCCCTTTGCCAGGTAAAGGGATTAGAATCTAAACATTTTGGGGGACTATTATTCTACCTGTCAAATAGGGACATCATTTAATTTCATCCTAAATAATTCAATGTCCATCAGTAACTCTTAAAGTATATCTCTGTGAATCATCACATTTTAAAAGTTTTAAATTAATTCTTTAATATCGGTAACAGCCAGTCCATATTCAAAGTTCCTTGATTTGTTACAGTTGATCTGTTCAAATCCAACCAAGAGCTACTCATTGCACTTGGTTTTCGTATCTCCCAATTTTTTTATTCCTCCATTCTTTAAAACCTCCACTATCACCACCCTACCTTTTAATTTTTATAATTACTGATGGGACTCCACCCATAATCATGTGAGCCATTTCTCATAGTATTATTTTTCAAAAATTTTGGCCATTGTTACTTCAAAAATATTTCTGTTCTGTTCTTGCTTTGTTCTCCTTCTTATATTCCAATCACGCATATGCTATTCCTCTTGAAGTTTCCCTCCAGTCCACGGATATTTTATTCACCTCTTCATTTTCTTTCTTTGTTTTTTTCATTCAGTTTAAAAAACCAAAAGTATAAACAAAAACAGTTCACCTCTTTCTCCCAGCCCCAGTCCCCACCTCTGGCAACCACAGATTTGTACCTTTGATGTCTACAAGTTTTTTTCATTTTGGCCATACTGCATGGCACGTGGGAACTTAGTTCTTCAACCAGGGACTGAATTTGTGCCCCCTGCAATGAAAGCTCAGAGTCTTAACCACTGGACCACAAGGGAAATCCCTCTATAAGCTTATTTTTAAGAATTCCATACAGATATAAGAGACACCATATAGTATTTTTCTTACTAATCTTGTCTTCTCTGATTTATTGTTATGCTTATTTCACTTAATGCCCTTGAGGTCCATCCATAATGTTACAAATGGCAAGATTTTGTATTTTTTTTGAATAGTATTTCTTTCTCTCTCCGTATCGCAGTTTCTTTATTCATTCATTCACCAAAGGCCACTTAGGTTGTCTCCCTCCCCGCCTTAATGCCATCTGTTTGGTGGAGAAACCAGGTTGTTTGACCTGAAGCCCACATTTTCGATGTGGCTGATTACTCTAATTTTTCCCTCTGTCTCCTGAATTTCCTGTACACTGGTAATTAGAGCTACAGACTCAGATTCTAACTTGTCTGGTGATACCTCACAGGGCACATCACATTGTGAAACCCACCATGTGCAGCTGCTCCACCTTTAGGGATGTGAAGATTGACCAGGGGCTTGAGGGGGTGCCAGCCTGACTCTTCCATCATAGAGTTCCCCATCAACCTTTATATTTGATGTATTTGATCTTTTTGATGTTCATATTATCCTTAGGCCAACAGACACCCTTTCAAGTAGACTCTCTTATGTTCTGTATTCTACTGAATACACACATTAAGATTAGTCTTTGGTGGTTTCCTTGCTTTCTCGTGCAAGATATCCAAAGCTCATACTGTATATTCCTTGCCTGAGACCTGGAATTAACCATTTTGCCATGAATTTTTGGCTCCCTTATTGTGGGTCTCTAAATCAGATACAGAGACCACAAAAGTAGGAACTTATTGCTACTGGGTTATCAGCTTCTAAGCCTTTTCAATGGTCGTGGTTAGTCGCTCAGTCGTGTCCAAGTCTTTGTGACCCCATGGACTGTAGCCCGCCAGGCTCCTCTGTCTATGGATTCTCCAGGCCAGAATACTGGAGTGGATTGCCACGTCCTCCTCCAGGGGATCTTCCCAACCCAGGGATCACACCCAGGTCTCCTGCACTGCAGATGGATTCTTTACCATCTGAGCCACCAGGGAAACTCTTTCAATGGTTAGAGCTAGGAAATATGTTATTTCTTAAGAGAAAAAAAGAATTAAGAACTCATTAATTTTCCAATGTAACTTTCAAATTATAAGAAACCTACTAAATAAAGATTTCTTGACAGTTCTTACTGTCCTGTGCATATATCTTACAAGGGATGTATAATCAGAATACTATATTTAAAAAATGACCTGAAGCAATTCTTTTCTCTGCATGACTGTTTCACCATACAAGATACAGTTAAGTTTATTTCTTTCAGTTTGAGTACTTTTAAGTATTCATTTATATGTTCAATCATATATCTCCACAGCAGCTATTACTCTTGGGGACTCATCGACTTCATTGTTAGTTATTATTGATATTCCCCCTTTAGCAGGTAAGCTCCACAAGAGGAAGGTCTTCTGTCTGTCCGCTGCTTATATCCAGTACCTAGAATAAGTCCTGGCACGTAATGCACCGTCATGAGACGCCTACAGTGTAGTAATTGTTCACATGAGAGTACATCATCCCAACAACGAGAAGTAGGTACTTTTTTATTTTTAAAGTCTTCTGGCCACGTGCCAAATGTGATCTTAGTTCCCTAATCAGGGATCGAACGCTTGCAGTGGAAGCTCGGGGACTTAACCACTGGACTGCCAGGGAAGTCTCACAGACGTAGGTATTCATATCCCCAGTTCATTAAAAGATGAGGAAACGAAGGCTCAAACAGGGTAATCACTCATGCAAGCCTTCACATGAAGTAACAAGACTTTAGTGGGGCTGGGCTGGTGGATGAGATCTTGGACTTGCAGTGATTCCAGATGGGGATGAATTCCACTACTGAATATAGAAACAGAGGCCCTAACTCTTTGTGTTTCTGGAAAAGGAAGCGGTTGCAAGAGCCTTGCAAATGATTACAGGAGGCAAGGCAGGCTTGCTGCCCCACTTCCATATCCTGGGCCAAAGTCAGAAACCTTCCCTCTTGGATTTGCTACCAGAAAGAGGAATTCTCCCAGAAGTTCCTTGCGGTAGAAGGAGCACTGATGTGGAGTTGGAGACCTGCTTTAGAGATCTGGCTTCATGGATCGGCTGTGTGCCCTGGGTGAGTCATGCAATCTCTGCACACCTTGACTTCCTCATTTGTAAGATGGGCTGAGGGGTCTCAGCTCTGAGCACCTCCCAGGGCTGCTGGGGGCTGAGCTGAGGCTGCAGGTGAGGAAGCACTGCATCTGGGAAAGGGAAAGGCTCTCTAGGTATAAGGGGTATATTGTCCCTCCCTCCCTTCTCTTCCCTGCCAGCATTTAGAAATATGGTCCTCTCTGCCAAAGGTTTTGAAAGAAGTTGGTGAGGGATACACTCACTTGGGAGAAAGGCAGAATACTTTCCTGGTGGAAATCATTAAACGAAAAACAAAAAAACAAGAAATGGAGTGGAACAGAACATTTGCTTTTTGGTGATGACTTACTGCAGTGGGAAGAAAAGAATCTTCAGAATAAACCAGAGAATTAGAGAGATGCTGATGAAAGCTGGAGGTGGGGTCACAGTGGCACCACCTCAAATCCTGCGAGGTAGGAATTATCACCTCCACTTGACAGGTGAGGAAACTGAAGCCCCAAGAGGTAATGAGATGTGCCCACGTGCAGAGAGTTGACCAGGACCAGAGCCAGAATGTAAAGCCTGGAGGGAGGGAGGCTCTCACTACTTCACCTTGCTTCCACGTCCAGGGGCATTCAGCCGACTCCGTTAGGTTGTAGGGCTGAGAGTCACAGAGTAGTCTACATCGATGTCAGCTTCACTTGACTTGATTGAGCAAACACTGGAGAAACTGCATCCTTCCTGTTCTGTGTGGCATAGTACTTGGTGCATTGAGGGCTCAAGGAATAGAAGAGAAAAGGTGTTTCAGAGGGGTTTGGATGATCTGCAGAAGATGGAGTGATGGCCATGCTTGCAGATACTGGGAACAACCACAGGAGCTTGTCTTCGGCCAGTGGTTATATTTGGCTTCATGGCCTGAAGGCCAGAGAGGATTCACAGTCTCAGAGAAAAGAGGAGAAGCCTAGAGAGAGTCCACGAAAGGCTACATGGATACACGCTGGGAGGTGTGGTAACAAAGGCTGCTATTTCACTTCCCCATCCTTAGACCAGGTGAAAGACTGACGCTCCTCCTCTTGGTTCCGTCACATCCGATTTCATGAGAGTCGGACCAGCTTGACAGGGGAGACTTGTTACAGGTTCAGCTTCAGCACAAATTTATGATAGTGCCCCCAGGCAAACCCACAACCCAGCGCAACTATAGCCAGATGCAAGATCACGGCTGAGCGCTTTCTAAGCTCCCTTGGAGAAGGCTGAGCTCTGTGGCCAGGTTCTATTATTTATTTGCTTTTTAGCCATCTGACAGTAGAGGGATTTGCTGTTGTTATTGTTTTTAACCTCTAGCTTTGCCTACATGATTCCTCGGACTCCCTTTTCTATCTGAATCCCATAGGGATCTCCAACTTATTTCACGGTTCAATCTGTGTGGTCCAAAACCTCCCCCCACTGCTGCATCCCAGACTTTCATCTGTAAAGTAACTATCAATCTCAGAGGCTTGTTGTAAGGATCAAGATACAAATACATATATTTGTGCGGGTTGATATTTTAGATAACATTATGTATAATAGATGGAGAAGGTAATGGCACCCCACTCCAGTACTCTTGCCTGGAAAATCCCATGGACGGAGGAGCCTGGTAGGCTGCAGTCCATGGGGTCGCTAAGAGTCAGACACGACTGAGTGACTTCACTTTCATGCATTGGAGAAGGAAATGGCAACCCACTCCAGTGTTCTTGCCTGGAGATTCCCAGGGACGGGGGAGCCTGGTGGGCTGTCATCTCTGGGGTCGCACAGAGTCGGACATGACTGAAGCGACTTAGCAGCAGCAGCATGTATAATAGATGAGTTCTTTTAGATAGCCTTCTCTCTTCACTGGAGAAAATTCTGTCCCATTTTGATTCCCTCTTTCCCACTGTCATCAGAACACAAGATGACAAGAGTCAGGTGGTACCCGGAACTTCTACATCAGAAATCTGAACCTGCAACCACAATAAGGAGAAATGTTTTCTTCTGCTTTGAGAGAAAAAGAACGATGAGTGCAAGTGACTGGGGTTTAATTTATATGTTTAAGTATCTATTCGTTACATAAAAATACTTGCATAACTTTAGTTTTGCCCTTGTTATTGTTCAGTTGCTCAGACGTGTCTGTTTACAACCCTACAGACTGCAGCAGGCCAGGCTTCCCTCTGGTTTGAGCAACTATCTCTTGGAGCTTGCTCAAACTCATGGCCACCGAGTCAGTGATGGAATCCAACCATCTCACCCTCTGTCATCCCCTTCTCCTCCTGCCCTTAGTCTTTCCCAGCATCAGGGTCTTTCCAGTGAGTTGGCTCTTCACATCAGGTGGCCAAAGTTTTGGAGCTTCAGCTTCAGCATCAGTCCTTCCAATGAATATTCAGGGCTGATTTTCTTTAGGATTGACTGGTTTGATCTCCTTGCAGTCCAAGGGACTCTCAAGGGTCTTCTCCAACACCACAGTTCAAAAGCATCAATTCTTCATTGCTCAGTCTTCTTTAAGGTCCAACTCTCACATCCATACCTGACTACTGGAAAAACCATAGCTTTGACTAGACGGACCTTTGTCGGCAAAGTAATGTCTCTGCTTTTTAATATGCTCTCTAGGTTTGTCCATAGCTTTTCCAAGGAGCAAGGGAGGGCAAGGAAGTTTTGCCTTAGAGGAGAATAAGTGACTTGACTCTCTTTCCATCTTTTTCCTGATTGAGAGTTTTGCTTGGTTGACCTCCCTGTATATTTCTCTCTTACATATCTCAGGCGATGAAACCTGGGGGTGGAGTGAACAGCTTGGGGAAGTTTGGGGCTTCTGCGGAGAGCAGCAAGCTGTTGCTAGGGAGGCTGGAGGGAGTGTATTTGTTTAACATCCTTCCTCTTGCCTTGTCGAGTCCAATGGCATGTTATTTCCACTGGGTGGGAGCCAACGCCGAGTTCCTCCCTGTTGTGTCCAGCCTTGAACACTGCTCTGTGATTATGTTTCATCCAGGGATTAGCAAAACGCAGAGGGGAAAAAACCTGAGAAGGTGTTTGGCACGGGGCTCCATGCTGTGTTAGCACAATCCTCGGGCATCCTCGGCTAATTGCAGAATGGCAACAAGCAGACCGGCTCCGACACTTGCAGGAGCGCTTCGTCTTGGATTACCATCAGTGGTTTATTTATCAAGTGTCAGGCTTTTGTGTGTGTGTTTTTGTTGTTTGTTTTTTATAACCCCCTGAGGAAATGCCAAATAAACAAGCAGTTTGCACCGCCTCACCCTGTCTGCACCATTTCTGAGTGATCAGAAAATCTGGGAGCAGGGAGCAGGCTGCTAAGGATTCTTCCTTTCTGACTTGCCAAGGGTCATTATTCAGTCTTCAGCGAATCTGGAAGCAGTATTTTCTTCTTTTTAAGGGGATACCGCTTTGCTCAGCTGGTAAAAGCAGAAGACACAGCAATTTGTAGAGACTCCTGAAAGATCAAGTTCTGCTACCAGAGACCTGCTTTTTGTTTGGCGAAAGAAGTGCAAAGGGAACATTGCTTCTTCTTCTTCTTATTTATACATATTTTTAAGTCTTTATTGAACTTGTTACAATATTGCTCCTGTTTCCTGTTTTGGTCCTCTGGCCAGGAGGCACGTGGGATCTTAGGTCCCTGATCAGGGATTGAACCCACACCTCCTGCATTGGAAGGTGAAATCTTAACTACAGGACTGCCAAGAAATCCTAAAGGGGACGCTTCTGAATCAGCCTTGGTCTGCCCGAGGCCATCTCTTCACAGCTTCAGACGGCTGGGCTGAGGGCAGCGGATGATGTATGAAGGGATGGGCAGTGTGCAGGGCAACTGAGCATGCTTCAGATTATTAGCAGAGGAGAGCCTGCAGACCCCTCCTCCTGTGGGCCTTGATTCTTGGTAGGGACGCAAAGTAAGGCCTTACCCATAGAAAGAACATTTATTAATGATAAGGGAAGAAAGAAGAGAGAGATCACCTCAAGAGAGAGGTGGGCCACATCAAGGGAGGCAGTGGCCCTGGAGGGCTGTGGTACAGTTTTTAAGGCAAGGTCATTTGCATAATCCATAACTGTTGACTGACAATCTAGATTCACAGCTGCACGTTATATAACAAGATGCTCTACTGTGCATGTCTTTCCCATAATTCAGTCTATCATAATTAGATACAGGTATTCATGGAATCTTTATGTGCAGTTAATGAGTCTAATTAAGAAGAGGTGTCAAGAATACACAGAAGAACTATACAAAAAAGATCTTCATGACCCAGATAACCATAATGGTGTGATCTCTCACCTAGAGCCAGACATCCTGGAGAGCAAACGTCAGGTGGGCCTTAGGAAGCATCACTACGATAAAAGCTAGTGGAGGGGATGGAATTCCAGTTGAGCTATTTCAAATCCTGAAAGATGATGCTGTGAAAATGCTGCACTCAATATGCCAGCAAATCTGGAAAACTCAGCAGTGGCCACAGGACTGGAAGAGGTCAGTTTTCACTCTAATCCCAAAGAAAGGCAATGCCAAGGAATGTTCAAACTACTGTGCAATTGCACTCATCTTACACGCTAGCAAAGTAATGCTGAAAATTCTCCAAGCGAGGCTTCAGCAGTATGTGAACCAGAACTTCCAGAAGTTCAAGCTGGATTTAGAGAAGGCAGAGGAACCAGGTCAAACTGCCAACATCCACTGGATCACAGAAAAAGCAAAAGAGTTCCAGAAAAACATCTACTTCTGCTTCATTGACTACACTAAAGCCACTGGCTGTGTGGATCACAATGAACTGCGGAAAATTCTTAGAGATGGGAATCCCAGGCCACCTGACCTGCCTCCTGAGAAATCGTATGCAGGTCAAGAAGCAACAGTTAGAACTGGACATGGAACAACAGACTGGTTCCAAATCGGGAAAGGAGTACGTCAAGGCTGTATATTGTCACCCTGCTTATTTAACTTTTATGCAGAGTTTATCGAAATGCCAGGCTGGACGAAGCACAAGCTGGAATCAAGATTGCCTGGAGAAATATCAATAACCTCAGATATGCAGATGACACCACACTTATGGTAGAAAGCAAAGAAGGACTAAAGATCCTCTTGATGAAAGTGAAAGAGGAGAGTGAAAAAGCTGGCTTAAAACTCAACATTCAAAAAACCTAAGATCATGGCATCTGGTCCCATCACTTCATGGCAAATAGATGGAGAAACAAAGGAAACAGTGAGAGACTTTATTTTGTGGGGCTCCAAAATTACTGCAGATGGTGACTGCAGCCATGAGATTAAAAGACGCTTGCTCCTTGGAAGGAAAGTTATGACCAACCTAGACAACATATTAAAAAGCAGAGACATTACTTTGCCAACAAAGGTCCATATAGTCAAAGCTATGGTTTTTTCAGTAGTCATGTATGGATGTGAGAGTTGGCTATCAAGAAAGCTGAGTGCCAAAGAACTGATGTTTTTGAACTGTGGTACTGGAGAAGACTCTTAAGAGCCCCTTGGACTGCAAGGAGATCCAACCAGTCCATCCTAAAGGAAATCGGTCCTGAATATTCATTGGAAGGACTGATGCTGAAGCTGAAACTCCAATACTTTGGCCACCTGATGCAAAGAAGTGACTCATTGGAAAAGACCCTGATGCTAGGAAGGATAGAAGGCAGGAGGAGAAGGGAACGACAGAGGATAAGATCGTTGGATTGTATCACTGACTCAGTGGACATGAGTTTGAGTAAACTCTGGGAGTTGGTGATGGACAGGGAGGCCTGGCATGCAGCAGTCCATGGGGTTGCAAAGAGTCAGACGTGACTGAGCGACTGAACTGAACTGAACTGAATGGGTCCAATGGCCATCAAAAGTTACTTTAGCACACGATGGTGGGTGTGCATGTGCTAGACTAGGGGAAGTCCCAACAGTCAGCAGTGGGAATTTTTCCCATTCCCTGACTATTTTGGAGTTCTGATGGGAGGGGTGTTACAAGTGGGGCTGGTAAATTGCTTGCTGGGATTAGGCAGCCTTGGGACCTTTAGCAGAAGGGGCTGCCTCTCAGTGCTCTCAGCTAACCTCCTGCCTAATAAGACTCTTCTCCTCACCCCAGACCTGGCCCTGCTTGCTGTGTGGCTGCTGGTCTTACACGCACATTCACACACGGTGCTTAGGGGAGGAGGCTTCAGAACAAACACGTGGCAGGGAGGAGCAGGGAGGGGGCCGTCCCCTGTGGGCCCAGGAACCTGTGTGCAACAGCCTTGGCCCACCTCTCAGAACTCTAACCTTTTACAGCCCTTCTGCGGGGCATGGGTGGGGTGGAGGAAACAACACTTTAGCAGGTACTCAGCTGCCCCCAAGCTGCTCCAGACCCAGGAGCTCCAGGGCAAATTCTCATTAAAGCTCCGAGGCTGGTGGTTGTGTTGAAATGGTTTGCAGCATGGCTGAGGGGTGTGTGAGGTCACCAGCTGGTCCCGTAAACACTGGATGGGGGTCACAGGTCTGAGAAAACACATCGACAACCCTGAGAGGCCGACACGACAGGAGGAGAAGTGGGGAAGCCTTCGAGGTGCCCGGGGCCGGTCTGGGATTGGAATGTGTAGCTGGAGGTGGGAAATGTGACTGTGGAAGGGTTTTGTTGTTTGTCTTTGCAAGAAGGATGTGAGTTTGGCAGGTTAATTTGGTAAATCTATAAATCAAGAATGGGATTTTGACTTGGAACCATTCTATTTACTGCATGTTAGTTTAACAGATTCCACAGAAAGAATTCACCTGTTACAATAATGTTTTTATAAACATCAAAGAAACATCAGCTTTCCTTTCAGAGGCCACCTCTCATGCACTAATATTTTATTATTCTTGTAATATTACAAACTCACTGAAGACAGAACCAGGGCACCATCCGATGTGCCATGGTGTCCTCTGCCCCAGAGTGTGGCACAGGATTCAAACTGGGTGACAAGGAGGTCTGATTACTCTCTTGTCCTGACAGACTTCTCTGAATGTCTTGTCACTTGCTAAGTAAGTGACCGAGGGAATGCAAGGGCACCCCCCTGTCTTTTGCCAACAGCTGAACAAGGTGGTTATTTCCTAAGACAAATATGGGTAATGAACAGAGGAAGGCCAGTGGGCCAATTGAGTTCTATAAGAACCGCATGCCAAGAGCACACCCTTCCATGACACACACTCACGGGGAAGACAAACTGAGTGTGTGAGATGTGTCCTGGGTGGGGGACTCTGTGACCCTTGGAGCGCTGGCGGGAGGTGTAGTTTGGCACAAACCGCATCTCAGATGAGTTTCATTTCCCTCCGGTGCATCTCCAGTGTGCTGGTGAACTAGCCCGTCTACTTGTTTCTTGCTTCTCAGCACCAGTGACATCACCACTTATTAAGTCAGGGACTCACAGCCACATTTCAAAGAATCATTCAGTTTTCTCATTAAGATTCTATAGGATTCCCCCCGTGCCTCACCCCCCCACCTCCCACCCGCAGCAACAGCCTTGCCAAAACAATGTTAAAAATAGACCTGGTAATACATTTCACATTTGTAGGCAGGCATGAATGTTTAACAGTGTATATGTCCAGCAGATGTACATAACTTTAGAATTAAGCACTGAATTTTACAGAGTAATAGAGAGGACATATACTCGTGAAAAGGATTTTTCAGAAAATGAAGCAAAAGACAAACCTTAGGCTTGGTTTACCTAAGGGAAGCAAAACTTGTCAGCCGCTTGATTTTCTTGTAGGCAAGTGTTTGTTCAATGCAGAGAGCATTTAGGGATAAATATATATGTAAAATGGAGAAGGGCATGGCAACGCACTCTAGTATTCTTGCCTACAGAGTCCCATGGACAGAGGAGCCTGGTGGGCTAGAGTCATAGGGTTGCAAAGAGTCAGACATGACTGAAGTGACTTAGCATGCATGCACGCACGCACTATGGTAATTTTCTGACCAGCCTTGGCTAGAACTTTTTAATCTCTAGAAGTCCATCAACCAGTGAAAGTTTTCTTGCTTTTGGGGTAACCATAGAGATGGAGATTAACCCTCTTCATCCCCCAGGCTCTAAAAATTATTTTGACCAAAATGTTTAAGTCAGGGGTTTTGTGTAGCTTAAATGAGTCATTAAGAATTTTATTGGTTAAAGTAGGCATATTTTTCCCTAGTAGACATAATGACATAACAGTAATAAAAATGTAATATTCAAGTAATTGCTGTAATGTAATTATAGTTTGGGTTATAAAGTAAGATTAGAGGTCTGGGATGGCTATTTTGTGGGTGTGTGTTTTAATGTCTGAATGTTGTCTTTGAGGGGCCTGTCCCGTCTCCCTGGAATGCTGGTGCAGGTGGCCAGGAGCCCGGCGGAGCCAGCAACATCTAGGGGTTCTGACACCCCGCCTGCCCTCTCTGGACATCAGCCTCCTGCCTGTCGCAAACCCCTAACCATCAGAGTAACTGGAAAGCAGTGTTTCTGGTCTTATGTAGACAGCAAAAGGGGAAGTAAAGAAGGGCAGGATCCTCACTAGGGGGACCAGATGCAGTTCAGGGGCCAACCTGGAACAGCCACCACTTTGCCCACCCAGTGCTGTAGCTCTCGGGTTCCCTTTCTTATCCAAGAGTTTGGTGGGGTTGGTTCTGCTTCTCTATGTCTCTGCTGTGCTGCAGGGTTAGCCTGATCTGGCTGTTGGAGGGGAGAACAGTTTCATTAGGTCTCAACAAAAAGAGCTTGATTAGGTGTTTACCCAAAGTATATCTTACCAAAGGATTTGTCATCATTGGAAGCAGTCTTTGAATGGTTATAAGTGAATTTCTGTCTGCATTTCTTATTTAATGGCATGACCTTGAGGAAGATAAAACTCCAGACAAAGAAGTGCTTAACTATTTGTGAATCAAAACAATGAAAAATTTAATTAACAATATTTACACTGAACCATTGAAAGAATATCAGATTTTGTTGTTGTTACTAGTTTTCCTTTGTAACTAATAAGGAATTTGTGGGAAAATAACCTGAGACATTACTTTGCTGACAAGGGTCCATATGGTCAAAGCTATGGTTTCTCCAGTAGTCATGTAAAAAGAGTTGGACCATAAAGAAAGCTGAGCGCTGAAGAATTGATGCTTTCAAACTGTGGTGTTGGAGAAGACTCTTTTGAGTCCCTTGGACTGCAAGGACATCAGATCAGTCAATCCTAAAGGAAATCAACCCTGAATATTCATTGGAAGAACTGATGCTGAAGCTAAAGCTCCAATACTTTGGCCACCTGATGTGAAGAGCTGACTCACTGGAAAAGACCCTAATGCTGGGAAAGATCGAAGGCAGGAGGAGAAGGGGACGACAGAGGATGAGATGGTTGGTTGAATGGCATCACCAACTCAATGGATGTGGGCGACTGAACAACTTGAGACTATGTAAATTTCTACTCCTTATCAGTCTTTCTCCCTCAATGACGATCTTTTAATGTCATGATTCCACCTATACTTATTAGTTGGCGATTGATGGCAAAAAAGAGCTTTCACTTTCTCCGCTACTTATTTATTTATATTGTATGGACTCAAAACTATTTCTTTTATTCTATGGGTGATAACTCATTATTATAATCAGATTTTCCCAGATTCAGCCAGTGGTAGCCTCTTGATGTTCCCATTTTTGACATGTCCCTCTGGTTCTTTGAGCAATTCTTTGTCTTCTGGTGAGTTAAGATGTTTCAGGCTAATTTTTCAAGGCATCTTTCCCTGCCTCACTCCTGGAATCAGTTGTTTCTCCAAAAAGCTTCAATATCAATGAGGAATGCTTAGAAACTAAGATCTGGGTCCTAGACATGAAAGAACATCACTTGTGAAATGTGTGAAATTTACTCTTCAGTCTCGAAGAATTTAGGGTGCCTATAAAAAACCAAGTATCCAGAGGTAAATGCTATTTTAGGATCTTGAAAGTTGGAATTCTAAAAGGAAATTAGCCCCTCATCTCCATATTACAGACCTGTCACCCAGGATGCCAATTAGTCTCAGCAAACTGATAACATCTTTAGGCTTTTCTCCCTCTGAGCAAATACTGTTCTCTTGGGACTTCCCAGGTGGTGCCAGTGGTAAAGAATCCACCTGCAAATGCAGGAGACACGAGAGACTGTGGGTTTGATCCCTGGGCCAGGAAGATCTCCTGGAGAAGGGCATGGCAGCCCACTCCAATATTCTTGCCTGGAGAATCGTGTGGACAGGAGTCTGGCGGTGTACAGTCCATGGGGTCGCAGAGTCAGACACGACTGAAGTGAATGAAGCAAGCTTCTAATAGCTCTAGACATTTGTTAACTCACGGCTGAATCACAAATCAGCTATGTAGACTATTTCACAAATTTAACATCTTGACAATATCTGTGACTTTAAATACCCGTGGTCTCTAAATGTTCTCTTTTTTAGACATAAATCTCACACCGACAAAGGCTGACTGTGAACACAGGTAGCTAACTGCGCATGCTCGTGCCTCTTGGCACTGCGTGGCGTCCTCTCAGTAAACAGTGCAGAGAGTCCCGTTCTGCACCTTGAGTCTGTGGTCCTGTTTTCTGCAGTGGTGACCCCTGAGCTGGGGCCTCAGGGAAAGAGGAGGGCCAGAGAGTTGGGCGTACAGCATTTCCTCTTTAACTCCTTTGAGGGAAGTCGAGGGAGGGCAAAGCATGGGATTTGACTGATCCAGGAGAGTTGCTGGCTTTTACTTGGCATCTACACCCTTAGTGCTTGAAGAATGTTATTTTTTCCCTACACTTCTATCTCATTAATCTTGCCTTAGGAGTGGTCTAACCCTGTTAGTTTGGTAGGTTGCTTCTACTCCAATTAGCATATATTTCCATAAGTGTTGAGAGGAGAAGGGGATGGAAGAGGCAGAATTTCTAAACTATTGACCTTGGAAGGACTTGTAGGAAGGTGTGTCTGACATGAGTGTAATACAACTGAAAAGTGTAATACAACTGAAAAAGCTCTCGTAAATGGTAAGTTATGGTTGGCTCTGATGATTTATGCTAAGCAGAATAAACTATGATGGAAACATAAAATATTTCTAAGCTTACACTTTAGTCACTCAATACACATAACACTCAATTTTCCTCCTTAAAAAATAGATATTTAGAGCACCGAGAATCTCCAGAGGAAATAGGGTTATTTACTATCTTTGTGTTTGCCCATGTCACACATTCCAAGTTGAAGAGTTGGAAATGCTTTCATATTCTCAAATGAAAGGGCCTGTGTGATGCCCCTATTTAAATATAAATCCTACTATTATTAATATATGTTCCCTACCATTACATTAAGTGACTTTCCACTGACAATTTGAAGGGGGAATGTCAGAACAGGGCTTCAGCAGCCAAACTGTTTCATTGTTCAAGTATTGACAGGCCAGTTGCCTAACCAGAAAACGCAGAATTAAACCAAGGAAGCTTATTTTGAGAGCAGGTCTGTCGCCATCTACAATATAGGACCAGGAGGTAAACAGGAAGTACTGAGCTGTCTTGGTTTACTTCTACAGGCACAGATTAAATAAAATCAGTGTTTACCGAATGGGAAAGCACAAAGCTGGTACAGAGAGAAATGCTATTTTCATGCTTCTAAAAAGGTATTACAAATAACACAAAGTTTCAAACCTATAATTAAAAACTTATTTTTAAAAAGCTTTGATTAGGCTCCTTTCAAAAATAGAATTCTAGGTGGAAATAAATTTCTTAAAGGTTGACTTCCATGCTGGTTTCCCCTAATCCATTCTAATGCCCTCTTTCAATGACAGACTTGAAGGGTAAAAAGTATGTCTCAGAGTCACTGAGTAGAAGTCCAGTGCTCCCACTTAACAGATGGGGAATCCAAGGCGCCAAAGTTAAAGTAATTTATAAAATGTCGAACAGCCAAGTAGGGGCAGGGGGAATTTAGGATCTGAGTTATTCATGAGAAAAATTATGGATAGACTTAATTGCTTAGTGTCAGACACAAGGACACGATCCTGTGGTAAAGGGGCTAAATGTATTTATTGTTGGTGTCCTTTTGGCCAGAAGACAAAACAGTGGTCCTGTGGATTCAAACTGCACAGGCACTCCCACCCACCTTCAGAAAGGACAAGACCCTTTCTTCTTTTGGTGTCAAAAGTCTCAACTGAAAAATGAGGTGATTCTGCAGTTCTAATATTGTGAAGTTGAGAAAACAAAGAACTGGAAAAGGTGATATGACTCAGGGAAACAAAGAATAAATGAATGGAAATTAAGATACATTATTTTGGGTGAGAGTAATTCATAATATTTAAAGGTCTAGTAGGGTTGTTTGAGGTCAACTAAACTTTTAATAAGCCAGTTTTCAGACAAACATCAACACGCAAACCAGGAATAGCCTAAGAGAAGAATGGGTAAAGTACAAGGTCAGGCAACTCAAAAAAGAACATAGATGCATGGCCAATCAGTTCAGTTCAGTTGCTCAATTGTGTCCGACTCTTTGTGATCCCATGAACTGCAGCACGCCAAGCTTCGCTGTCCATCACCAACTCCCGGAGCTTGCCATCCAACCGTCTCATCCTCTGTTGTCCCCTTCTCCTTCTACCTTTGATCTTTCCCAGAATCAGGGTCTTTTCCAATGAGTCAGTTCTTTGCATCAGGTGGCCCAAGTATTGGAGCTTAAGCGTCAGCATCAGTCCTTCCAAAGAATATTCAGGACTGATGTCCTTTAGGATGGACTGGTTGGATCTCCTTGCAGTCCAAGGGACTCTCAAGAGTCTTCTCCATCACCACAGTTCAAAAGCATCAATTCTTTGGCACTCAGCTTTCTTGATAGTCCAACTCTCACATCCATCCATGACTACTGGAAAAACCACAGCTTTGACTACATTGACCTTTGTTGGCAAAGTAATGTCTCTGCTTTTTAATATGCTGTCTAGGTTGGTCATTGCTTTTCTTCCAAAGAGCAAGTGTCTTTTAATTTCATGGCTGCAGTCACCATCCGGAGTGATTATAGAGCTGAAGAAAATAAAGTCTGTCACTGTTTCCATTGTTTCCTCATCATTTGCCATAAAGTGATGGGACCGGATGCCATGATCTCAGTTTTTTGAATGTTGAGTTTTAAGTCAACTTTTTCACTCTCCTCTTTCACTTTCTTGAACAGTATGAAAAGGCATGGCCAATAAACACATTCAAAATGTTCAACCTCAGTGGTACTAAAAATGCAAATAAATGCAGTGGTCAGACTTCCCCTTCTTCAAATTAGAAAAGATTATAAACGGTAATGATATCCAGTGTTGGTGCAGGCACAAGGAAACTGACTTTCAAACATTGTTAATGAGAATATAAACTGGGAAAACCTGACTGGAAGACCATTTGGCAAGCCACAAAGTCAAGAAGTTCTACAAACTGCAAGAAAGATAAATTGAGAAAACAAAAACACTAATTCAAAAAAATACATACACCCCAGTGATAATTTTGCAATGTAAATACACATCAAACCACTATGTTATACACTTGAAACTAATATAATGTTGTATGTCAATTATAGTAAATAAAAAAATCAATGCAATGTATCACCTCCCCCAACCCTGTATTATGTCCAAGTATGCAGAAAGTCCAGTTGATAAAATTTAACATCCATTCATTATAAAAACACTCAGGAAACTAAGAACAGAAAGGAACTTCACTCAATATGATAAAGAGCAAAGAAAATCTTAGAGCTAATTTAATGGTTAAAGACTGAAAGTTTTTCCCATAAATTCAGGAAAATGTAAGGATGTCTGTTCTCACCATGCCTATTCAACAGTATACTGAAGATCCTAGTCACCGCAATAAGGCAAGAGGAAAAAATAAAAAGTGTACTGGTTAGAGGGCTTCCCAGGTGGCGCTAGTGATAAAGAACCCACCTATCAATGCGGGAGACATAAGAGACAAAAATTCAATCCCTGGGTTGGGAAGATCCCCTGGAGGAGAGCAGGGCAACTCACTCCAGTATTCTTGCCTAGGGAATGCCATGGACAGAGGAGCCTGGCAGGCTACAGTCCATGGGGTCAAAGAGTTGGGCACAACTAAAGTGACTTAGCGCGCGCGCGCGCGCACACACACACACACACACACACACACACAGGTTAGGAAGAAATAAAGCTGTCTTTATTCGCAAATAACATAATCATCTATGTAGAAAATTCCAAATACTATACAAACAGAAATCAAAACAACCCCCCTCCCCCAACTATTATAGTTAATAAGTGAGATCAATAAGGTTATAGAATAAAAGGTTCACATAAAAAATTGATTTTATTTCTATATATTAGTAATGAACCAGAAACTAAAAAAATTTTAATCTTTCTTATAGCATCATATATGAAATATCTATGGATAAATCTAATAAAGTACTGGATTTACATTCTGAAAAACTATAAAACATTGATGAGAGAAATTAGAAAAGACCTAAGTAAATGAAAAGCTATTCTATATTCACTGATTAGAAGACCTAGCATTAGAAAGCTGAAGGATTCATAAGACCTGATTACATGACTTAGTAATCAAGACAGTAAGGTACTGTTTAAGGATAAGCATATAGATTAAAGGAACAAAACAGAATCCAAATGGACCCACACATATATGGACAATTGGTTTCAGACAAAGGTGTCAAGATAATTCAGTGAAGAAGGAATAGTCTTCAAACAAATGGTGTTGGAAAAATCAGATATCCATGTGCAGGAAGAAAGAAAAAATTTTAAACCTTACTTTGTACCATATACAAAAATAAACTCAAAATGAATCAGATACCTAAAAGTAAAAGCTGAAATTTAAAAGATCAAGAAGAAAACATCAGAGAAAATCTTTGTGAGCTTGGGTTAGATCAAGATTTCTTAGATAAGACACAAAAAAGTATGATCCATAAAAGGATAAAAACTGATAAATCAAACTTCTTCAAAATTAAAAACTTCAAATCTTCCAAAGACACTTGTAAGAAAAGTCAAGACCCATATAAAACATGTGAAAACCACATTTCTATATCTAGACTATATGAAGAACTCTAATGCTGTAATAAGGAAACAAACAACCAATTTTTTAAAAAATGGACAAAAGATTTGAACAAACAGTTCAACAAGGAAAAGATACAGATGATAAATGAATACATGCAAATGCTTAGTATCATTAGTCATCAGAGAAAAGCAAAGTAAAGCCCCAGTGAGTTACCACTCTTTGCTTATTAGGATGGCTAAAATGGAAACCAAACAACAGAACAGATCACACCAAACGCTGGCAAAGACAGGGAGCAACTAACCAAGTCAAGGGAAGGCAAACGGTTGAGGCACGGAGTCAGACAACAAGCCAGGACAGAGGTGAGACGAACCAGAGGACGATGGCATGGGCATATTGCTGCAAAAAATCTTCAGAGTTAAGGACTGATCAATCATTCATGCGTGTTGGAAAACGCTGATGGGACATGCCCTAGTATCGGCCCCTGCTCCAAGTGCTGAGCCCGCAGCAGTGGGAAACACCATGATCCTAAACCCTGGACAGTTTACACTCGGAGGGAGAAGATAATGAGCAAAACAATAAGTCTGTCAAACGGGTATGGAAATATTAGTGAAAAAAGAAAGCAAGGAAGCGGGATACGGTGTGTAAGGCGAGGCTGGGGCTTCAGTATTTAAAAGAGGTGGAGGTCAGAAAAGGCCTTACTGAGAAAGCGGTGCTTGATGCGGGGGAGGGAGCCAAGAGGAGAGCTTTTACAGGCGAGTGCTATTAACGCTGAGTTCTCACAGGGTACTCAGCTAACACCCATCCACTTTGTTGAGATCCATTTCGTTTCCACAATAATGACATAAAAAGATACCATTTAATGTGATAACTGGTTATGACAGTTTATAAAAATGATTTATGGGGTAAATATAATCTTCATTTCAACTGAACAAGAAACATTAGAAATTCAACTGAAAGAAAACCACACACTTCAATTTACTCTGAACTATTACTTACCCCTCCTGTCTCAAACCTGCCCCTCTTTCAATTTTCATTTATATGTGATTCTGAGAAAGCTGAGTGGCACAGTTTAATATTAATAAATTTTGGAGTATTAGCTGGGAAAGTGGGTTAGAAAAAAACAGGAGGAAATAGCCTATTCATATGAAAATAATAATCACATAATATTTATTGTCTGGGATTGAAATGTTTCAAATATGCAAAGCAATAAAATGTCAGGAAAAGCAAAACTTCCT
Organism: Bubalus bubalis; assembly: GCF_019923935.1. Lineage (NCBI taxonomy): Eukaryota > Metazoa > Chordata > Mammalia > Artiodactyla > Bovidae > Bubalus > Bubalus bubalis. The sequence continues at coordinate 33,628,450 of NC_059158.1, read as the reverse complement.
AATGTTAAAAAGATCATAAATTTTCCCCAAAATAAGACATGTGAAAAAAGTTCAGGTGATACTTTATGTCAAAAAAAAAATACCCTCAAATCCAAGCTGCTGCTGCTACTGCTGCTAAGTCACTTCAGTTGTGTCCGACTCTTACCGACCCCATGGACTGCAGCCCACCAGGCTCCTCCGTACATGGGATTTTCCAGGCAAGACAAGCTTAAAACCTTCAGAAGCACAACTTACCACTGAAGGGCTATGGAGACAATGGCAGTTACTGTAAAAGCACAGAAAGCAACAGTTATCTTTTTTTTCTTTTTTGAGCTTGAGAATCACTTTTTAACAGGAACAAATTCCCTGACCTAGGCATTCTGTAACATGTACTTTTGCTACGTCTTGAGTGAAAAAAAGACACGTAATGTCAAAAAGCTACCAGGATTTCAGTGTCATTTAAAAATAAAATTTTTTAAACATTTATTTACTTGTCTACACCGGGTCTTTGTTGCAGCACTCGGGAATCTGATCTATGTTTCTGCAGTGGCAGCCATGGGGTCTAATTCCCTGACCAGGGATTGAACACAGGCCCCAGGATTAGGGGCATGGAGTCTTAGCCACTGGACCAGCAGGGAAGTCCCAGTGTCAATTTTAAATGAATTTGTATTTTATAGATCACAGTGGCATGTATGCAAATGTCTAAAGTAGAGTCATACTTATGTTGGCAAAACATGTAACATACTTAGTCTATGGATAATTTAATCCAAGTGTCTCTTGCTTCCTTAAATCCCTTTGGTAATTCCTTGGTTTCCCCCAGATCCTTGTCTTACTGTTTGGGAACTGTCAATCCATGTTGATTGCTTTGGATTTCATAGGTGCTAAAATTTGTTTTTGAATCAATGAATGAATGAATAGAGATAAAGAAAGCAGACATTCTAACTGTCAGCTCCTTTTGGGTGAAAAACGGTTGCTTCCTGTTCACAAAATCTCATTATTTCTAATCTAAATAGATCTTCGCATTTACTTTAAGTTCAGTGGACACGTTACCTTAGGGAAACCTCATCCTAAAACAGCTCACTGTCTTTGCAGTAAACCAGTGGGAGACCCAGCAGGTTTTTAAGGACAGTGCTACAGACAAAAATGGCAAGTGAGTCTGTAAGTCTAGACTCAAGCAGGCACGAAGGTTCTGAGGTCTTTAGTAGTATGTAAGTGTGACTAAGGTTCCCTCCCTCTCTGAGGTCATTAACCCCTTCAGATCAGACTGCAGTCAGAGTGTGTGCTCAACCGATCAGTCACGTGCAACTCTTTGCAACCGCATGGACCATACATAGCCCACCAGGATTTTTCCAGGCAAGAATACTGGAGTGGGTTGCCATTTCCTTCCTCAGGAGATCTTTCCGACTCAGGGATTGAACCCACATGTTTTTCATGTTCTGTGTTGGCAGGCAGATTCTTTACCACTGAGCCACTTGGGAAGCCTGTAGTCAGATCCTAAAAGCCACAAGAAACCTGACTCGTGGCCTGCTTTGAAGTGATTTCTCTTGAGATACTATATGACTGTCATTACGAAAAAGGCTGGGATCATCTATAGTTCTTGAGATTTGAAGCCAAAGGCAAACAAGTATCCATAGAAGATTAAACAGAGACTTAACCAAAAAAAGAAAAAAATGATGTTTAAATGCCCATTTTCTTTTCTGTCAACCAACCAATAGATGTTTATTGAATACCTAATATGTGCATGTGGTGATTACAAACAGGTATAGATTTAAGACTTTCCCTCAAGAAATTCTTAATCTGGGGCAGGCTACAAAGTACATGGAGAGACGATTAGGGACAGAAAACAGAAACTACTGAGACCAACAGGAGCATAAAAAGCTCGGAAGACGCAGAAGGCACCGTGCCCTGAGGCAGGCAGGAAGCTTTAGGGGAAAGAGCTGGGGAAGGTGGCCACCCTGCAAACAGCAGATGGATTTTCCACACGTTCACGGACACGACTCTACATATTTCAGGGGAAGGCACCCTAAGACCTTTCATGTTTCCACATGGGCCACTTGGCAAGGTTCTACCTCACTCGGCGATGGTCCCAGGGACATGACAAGATAGCCAGTCTAGGGAGGGGCTGCCACAAGGAATCATCTGCCTTCCTGGTTCTGGAGACACATGACATTTTCCATCTTGACCTCCTTTTGGGTACGGATAAAGCTGGAAAACTGCTTGGTGGTTTAATTAGAGTTAGCATTCCATGACTCGGTGACCCACCACTCTAATTTTCTGTCATCTGGCCCCTAGATTTGGTATCTTCCTGTGGGATTAGGACCATGGAAAGTCTTGTTTGTTTTTTTCGCTGTGCCAGGTCTTAGCTGTGGCACATGGGATCCAGTTCCCTGAGCAGGGATCGAACCTGAGCCCCCTGCATTGGGAGCATGGCGTCTTAACCACTGGACCACCAGGGAAGTCCCAGGACAGTGAAAGGCTGACACCATGCTGATCTTGCTTAGGCTGCCACGTAAGTCCCAACTTCCAGCACCATCTGGGCTCACGGTCTCTTTCCAGGCCAAACCTATGAAGTGTGGCCAGCCAACCTGCAGGAGTCACTGCTGCTTAAGCACTGCTCAACGGATTGGCACATACAGTCTGGAAGGAGTGATGGGAAGAGGCCAATGTACTGGCAGGTGAACTGACTTCTCCCAAGTAAAGTGGTTGGCAGAAGGAAATCAACGTCGTTCGCAAAAGAAACCTGTAGGTACGTAGTGCCACGGGCTGAGGCACTGCTAGTCGACATCTTAACAAATACAAATTTGAAAGTGACTTGTTCTGAGATAGAACAGACCTCGGGCTGAATTAAAGAAGCTGCTAATGAGAGAGGAAAACCATCATTTATAATGCAAATTGTGTTCAGCAACTTTTTTTCCACTTCCTTCCTTATCTCTGTCCACCACTATCCCACGCACACAATTGCACATCCTGGGCTGGGAGAAACAAAAGACTGTATCACAATTAACAGGCGAATACCTAAAAGGGGCATTTGTATAAAGTTACAGGGGGTTTCTGCATGTACTTCTGGATCGGCCACTGCAAACACATCTAAACATGATAGGGATTGTTTTATAACACGAAATAGCTTGTATGAAAGCATAAAATAGTACCCTGTGTAATGAGAGCCTTCTAGAGAAATCTGGTTCCACAAAGGAGAGGCTTTGTACACATGGATCTTGGGGAAGTTTTCCTCATAATTTGTACAGGGATTCTTAGTATGTGCATTGATCCTATGTATTTATCTTAAGGTTCAAGACATTACAGAGGACTTGGCATCATGCTATATAATTATAGTCTGTTATATATTATATGATATTCTATTATATACATAATACTTGGCCTCAGGGAAGGAATGTGAAGTTAAAATAAAATTTTCTTGTAATCAAGTTTTTTGGTATTGAGAAATACTTCTAGGTTCAGGGCAGCAATTCTGTTATCAGAAATCTTTAGTACAATACATGTGGTGTAACACTGGTTTACAGCATGAGCTTTGGGGTCAAAGTGTTGGGTACTAACAATAGCTCCATCTTGGGCACTTCTGCATAAGGCACTGAACCATCCTTTCTTTTTTTTTTAATTATTTATTTTTGGTTGCACTGGGTCTTTGTTGCTATGCGTGGGCCTTCTCTAGCTGTGTGTGTGGGCTTCTCATGTTGCAGAGCATGGGCTCAGGAGTTGTGACACACTGGCTTAGCATGTGGAATCTCCCCGGACCAGGGTTCAAATCTGTGTCTCCTGCACTGGCAGGCAGGCTCTTAACCACGGGACCACCAGGGAAGTTCGAACCTTCTGTTCTTAAGTTTGCTTTCTACCATCTACGGGCAACACAGAGAATGACAATGCATCTCTCATAGTGGGGTTGTGAGGATTTAATCAGATAATCACATAAAGTGCTTAGGATTCAGGGTGGCACATGGTGTCCTATGATTATTATGTGAAACTACGATTATTATGTGAAACATTATTAAAATGCTGATACAATAAATTATTTTTGATAGCAAGTAAACTGTTCAACAGTTATATAAGTAAACATCTTACTTCTTGAGTTTTCCTATATCTTTTTCTAGTTTTATACTCTTTGGGGAAAAAAAAGGAATAGTGAAGATTGGGTGGTGATGAGCAGAAAAGAGAACATGAATATAATACCCTATACAGAGTTACAGTGGTTTCCAACAATGAAATATTGTATCTGGGTTTCTCATGACTTTGTAGGAATTGTTTTAAAATATGCTTCAATTGCCAAAACTCTCATGACTTACGACAGCCTGAATATTTGATATTTTCTTCCAGAAAAAAAATGTCTCTTTTTTTTTTTTCTTAAGTGCTATGGTATCACTATCCTAGTCTTGACACTAGAAACTTACTTTAAGAGATATGACTTTTTAATATTTGAGCTTTTAAAGCCATCTGGCCCTTATTTAACTATCACATTTACTTCCAATTCCTGCAGGCAGAGATTTGTTGTTGAAGCTTGGCTTGACGCCCTCTGCAGAAAGCCTTTCCTTTAATGAACTCGACTCCACTAAAACTGCTAGCTAGAGTCCCCTGGTTTTCCCTTGTTCCCCACTCCCACCAACTATACAATAAGAGCACAGAATGTTTCATCTTGTCTTCCAAATAAGAACATAAAAATAAGAAAATAAATCGATGAAGAATCAGCTTAATGTGGCCGCCACTGCTATGACATATTCAACTTGATGCCCTTATATTATTTGCAGAAGTGTTTATGTACTATGAAATGTTCAGCCAGAGCATACAGGAAACTGTAAAATATTTTATAAGATGTATACATGGTTGATGGTAGAATTTTAAATGCAACTTGGGAAGGTTCTATCTAAATTCCAAGAGGGCAGATGAGGGAATATTTGCTCTGTAGTGACTCAGTTTTACATAAGGGGTTATATGAACTGGAAAGAAATGCCTGATTTGGGAACTACATAAATTTTTTTTCATAAAATTAAATTTTATAATTTCTAGACAAGTAAACTTGTTTACTCTGAGATCAAGAATTACCAGTTATGTTTATCTGTCTTCTACATGGTAAAAGCATTAAAAGTGGATTGTTTACTATTTTATAGGATCAAAGAACATAGAGTAATAAATGAGGAATTCGTCCCAAATACAGAAATTATATACACCATTAAAAATAGTTATGCTTAAAAAACAACTCTTGCCTCTAAAATTGGAACATTATTTTTGAATCTCAACTATTGCAATACGTGCAGACAGAAGGTTAATGACATATCCTCAAAATGGCATGTTTAGAAAGTTGCATTTCCAAATTCAGGTGAAGGGAGAAATATTTATTTTTTTTAAAAATTTATTTTTAGTTGTGGGATACCTGCTCCACAATACTGTGTTGGTCTCTGCCATACATCAACATGAGTCAGCCATAGGTATACACGTGTCTCCTCCCTCCTGAACTTCCCTTCCGCCTGCCACCCAATCCCACTCTTCCAGGTTGTGAGAGCCCTGGTTGAGTGCCCTGAATTATTCCACACATTCACACTGGCTATCTGTGTTGCACAGTAGTGCACATGTTTCCACGTTACTGTCTCCATTGGTCCCACACTGTCCTTCCTCCCTGCACCCTCCCCCGGGTCCGTAAGTCTGTTTTCTATGTTTACATTCCATTGAAGTGAAGTGAAGTTGCTCAGTTGTGTCCGACTTTTTGTGACCCCATGGACTATAGCCTTCCATGCCAGGCTCCTCCGTCCATGGGATTTTCCAGGCAAGAATACTGGAGTGGGTTGCCATGCCCTTCTCCAGGGGATCTTCCCAACCCAGGGATCAAACCCTGGTCTCCCGCATTGCAGGCAGACTCTTTACCCTCTGAGCTACCAGGGAAGCCCCTAATTGCTGCCCTGCATATAGGTTCATCAGTAGGTCTTTCTAGATTCCATATATATGTGTTAAGATGGTGACTGCAGCCATGAAATTAAAAGACGCTTACTCCTTGGAAGGAAAGTTAGAACCTAGATAGCATATTCAAAAGCAGAGACTTTACTTTGCCAACAAAGGTTCGTCTAGTCAAGGCTATGGTTTTTCCTGTAGTCATGTATGGATGTGAGAGTTGGACTGTGAAGAAAGCTGAGCACCGAAGAATTGATGCTTTTGAGCTGTGGTGTTGGAGAAGACTCTTGAGAGTCCCTTGGACTGCAGGGAGATCCAACCAGTCCATTCTGAAGGAGATCAGCCCTGGGATTTCTTTGGAAGGAATGATGCTGAGGCTGAAACTCCAGTACTTTGGCCACCTCATGTGAAGAGATGACTCGTTTGAAAAGACTCTGATGCTGGGAGGGATCGGGGGCAGGAAGAGAAGGGGACGACAGAGGATGAGATGGCTGGATGGCATCACTGACTCGATGGACGTGAGTCTCAGTGAACTCTGGGGGTTGGTGATGGTCAGGGAGGCCTGGCGTGCTGCGATTCATGGGGTCGCAAAGAGTTGGACATGACTGAGTGACTGATCTGATCTGATCTGATCTGATACAATATGTTTTTCTCTTTCTGACTAACTTCACTTTGTATAACAGGCTCTAAGTTCATCCACCTCATTAGAACTGACTCAAATATGTTTCTTTTCATGGCTGAGTAATATTCCGTTGTGTATATGTACCACGGTTTCTTTATCCATTCATCTGTTGATGGACATCTAGGGTTGCTTCCATGTCCTGGCTACTGTAAATAGTGCTACAGTGAACACTGGGGTACATATGTCTGTTTCAATCTTGGTTTCTTTGGGGTATATGCCTAGTACTAAGATTGCTGGGTTATATGGTAGTTTTATTCCTAGTTTTCTAAGGGATCCAAGGGAGAAATATTTCTATTTCTTTTATCCTCATGTCTATAAGGCAGCATCAGTTTCTCATAAGAGAAGTTATTTATTTACTTACCTGATTTATTTATTTTCAAATTCCATCTCCTAAACACAGAGCTACAAAAATAGAAACTATTTTGTATATTCCCATTTGATTTACAATTGAGCCTGACTTTTTATATTGTTTAGCTTTGACTTTTCATTTTATGTTGGAGTATAGTTAATTTACAATATTGTGTTAATTTCAGGTATATAGCAAAGTTAATTAGTTGTACATATACATATATCTATTCTTTCTCAGATTCTTTTCCCACATAGGTCATTAGAGAGTGTTGAGCAGAGTTTCCTGTGCTTTACAATAGGTTCTTGCTGATTATAATTATTTTGTATACTGGAGTGTGTATATGTTAATCCCAACGTCCTAATTCATCCACTACCCTCCATCTTTCCCTTTTGGTAACCATAAGTTTGTTTTTCTGAGAGTCTGTTTCTGTTTTGCAAACATTCATTTGTATGATTTTTTAAATTCCACATATAAATGATATTGTATGATATTTGTCTACTAAGTGACTTATTTCACTTAGTATCCTCCTGCAATGCGCGAGTCCTGGGTTTGATCCCTGGGTTGGGAAGATCCCCTGGAGGAGGGCATGGCAGCCCACTTCAGTATTCCTTCCTGGAGAACCCCCATGGACAGAAGGGCCTGGCAGGACACAACTGGGCGACTAAGTGCAGCACACAGGATAATCTCTGGGTCCATCCAATGTTGCTGCAAATGGCATCACTGTTCTTTTTTATGGTGAGTAATACTCCACTGTATATACACACCACACCTTCTCTATCCATTCATCTGTTGATGGACATTTAGACTGCTTCCATGTCCTGGTTATTGTAAACAGTGCTGCAGTGAACACTAGGGTGCAGGCACCTTTCTCAAGTATGGTTTTCTTCAGATATAGGCCCCAGAGTTGGACTGATGGGTCATACAGTAGCTCTATTTTTAGCTTTTTAACGAACCTCCAGAGTGTTCTCCCTAGTGGCTGTACTAATTTACATTCCCACCAACAGTGTACGAAGGTTCTCTTTTCTCCACATCCTCTCCAGCATTTTTTGTTTGTAGACATTTTGATGATGGCCATTCTGACTAGTGTGAGGTGACACCTCATTGTAGTTCTGATTTGTATTTCTCCAGTAATTAGTGATGCTGAACATCTTTTCACGCGGCTGACTTCTTTTTAAAAACTGATGTACAACTGACATATAACACATTAGTTAATTAATATCACAGCCCATCTGAAGATTTTAATCTAACGCTTGTGCTTTAGAATATGTCCATAATTAGAATCATTTAAAAAATAAGAGTTTGGGGGCTTCCCTGATGACTCAGAATCTGCCTGAGATGCAAAAGACAGATCACAGGTTCAGTCCCTGAGTTAGGAAGATCCCCTGGAGATGGAAATGGCAACGCACTCCAGTATTCTTCCCTGGGAAATTCCATGGACAGAGGAGCCTGGTGGGCTACAGTTTATGGGATTGCAGAGTCAGACACGGATGAGTGACTAACATTTTCACTTTCACAAAATAAGTTTAGGTTATTGTCTAAGATAAACATGCTTTTACTCTGACGTGTCTTGGTGACATCTAAGGCAGATCCAGAATGGCAGAGTATAAGACTAAGCTGAGCATTAGGGCAATGAGTCTGGTCTCTGGTCTGTCACAGCCACTTTGAGTGACCTTGGGAAAGTCAGTTTCCCTCTCCAAGCCATCATTTTCCATCTGTAAAATGAGTGGATGTAGTCAATGATCTTTAAGACCGTCTTCTACTCTGACATTTTATGATTCCACATAATATTTTAATCTTGAAAGAACAATTTATTTAAGTCCCAATTTCTGAAACTTTCCTTTTATAAATCTTTTTTCCCCCTATACTCGCTGCTTAAGGAAATTTTATTTCACTTCAAATTTAGCGTTGTGGAAAGAGTCAGAAAAAGAACCTAAGTGTAGACAAGAAAAAAAAAGAATTACAAATATTAATATTGAGCAATTACGGGGACATCTAGGCTGGTTCAGGACAGACATAAATGACCTTGTTTTATTCTAAATTCAGCTCATTGGCTTATGATGAAAAGTGAAAGGTTATTATATGGACTTACTGGGCAAAACCAGATTTTATAAATAATTACCTGTCAGACTGTTCAAGATAGACAAACATACGCCAGACCAACAAAAACATAGACCTGTCATATTTCTGAGAGAAATGTACGTTGAGTCTTCCTTCTCTGGGACTATAAGGAGATCAGGTAGAATAAAATGAAGGGGAAAAAACCTAAACCTTATATTTTCTGTCTTGTGCATACTTTAAAATGTACAATGTGGGAGAGGAGGAATTTTGATGTGAAAAATCAGCTCCTGAAGATTTTATACATCTATGAGCCTGGCATAGAAACCAAATACAATAAATGCTGTCATTTAAAAAAGTTAGGATGTTTACTGCAAGCTTATAATTTTCTGTGATTAGGGACGCCAAGAAAAATAAGAATGATGATAAAAAGAAAAGTTTAATCATACATTTCACCAATCACAGATGGAACATCAAAACCCTTTGGCAATTTTTTGATATTATATATCTGTACTTTTTTGTTGTTGTTGTTGTTCTTGACATGAAGATTTCTTCCGGAAGGACTAACACAGATCAGGTAAATGACAGTTCACAAATGTGAATGAAAAAGTGAAAGTGAAGTTGCTCAGTCGTGTCCGACTCTTTGCGACCACATGGACTGTAGCCTATCAGGCTCCTCCGTCCATGGGGTTTTCCACACAAGAGTGCTGCAGTGGATTGCCATTGCCTTCTCCAGGGGATCTTCCCGACCCAGGAATCGAACCCAGGTCTCCCGCATTGCAGGCAGACGCTTTACTGTCTGAGCCACCAGGGAAGCTATTGTGGCACAATCCCATTAGCTGAGCCTCGCTGTGATCTGGTCACAGCAGGAAAATCCTTCACGCTTCTCATTTCTATTTTATTAACTCTTGACAAAGGCTGTCTCAGTGCGAGTAGAAACGACAATAAAAGTAAAATTATGCAAAAGTCATCAAGTGTGAAAGAGATAACTTCCTTTTTTTGTAATTCAAGTTGAATCAAGATAGGTATATTACTGCTATATTTGAGTTTGTTTCCAAGAGTGACAGTTTCTCATTTGCTGGAGAAAGTATAGATGTCAGAAGGATAACTCAGCTGCTAGAGCAGGGAAGGGCCCAGCCCACACTCAGGCTAGGTGCTAGCACTTTGGAGTGAGAAAACCGATCACTCAGCTGCCCTTCCACTGATTCTAACTGCTTGGCTTCTAAATGGGTATGGTGTGTGTGAGGGGTGGGCCTGGGGATCCAAGGGACAGGGGAAGGAGAGAAATGAAGACGGGAAGAGTTCTATGAGGGAAAAAACACACCACAGGCACATACTTGGAAAGTAGGGAAGACGCCGTAAAAATGACAGATGTACAATACATGGGGTGAAGGGAAGAAAAGATGGAACAGACAGTTCATCGGGCCTATTAGGTCTTTGATTAGTCTGAGTTCATAAGGTGGACATGTGTCTGTAAAATACATGAAGATCTAGTCACCAAATGTCAGAAAGTAGAGTTGGTGGGACAGTGCAAGGGGAAATGTGACTGTCCTTTTAATTGTGTGTCCTTTGTCCCAAACCTGGATTACAAAATGCATCAAATAAAACACAGACTAAACACTGAGAAAAAAAAAAAAAAAAAGACACTGCTTTTAAGTTATGTGAGCTGAGAGCAGCTCTACTCCAAATTCAAATTGCAAAATTGCATTCTTGTCCACCTACACACCACCCTGAACATCCTGCCATTAATTGGCTAAATGGCCCATCCAGTAAACAAGACTAAGCGTTGAGGGGGCTGGAAAAGGGCTGGAGTCAGTCAGTTGATAGTCACAACAAACCAACCCACTCCCAAGGCTGTGGAGAGGGTGAACTTGTATTTTATTTTGCCAAGCTGGGGAACAGAAATCACCTTAATACAACATCGCCTTTCCTGTTGCTGCAGTCGCAGGCGCATCAGCAGGCCAGAAAAGCCATCCCATTCCTGCGGTAGGCACTCTGTCAAAGAAGAAGAAATCTGCAGTGAATTATCACATCAAGTCAAAGCAGGAAAGGGGCAAAAGAGCAAGCAGCACTTTCTTCCTGTTTTGGGGCTTGGCTGGCTACAATCGGGTAGGGTGCTTCATCTGAACATTGCTGGTGGCCAAGCATTAGCAACTGCTCTGTCAAAAAGTCAGTGTGGTTAACAAGTGGTTAGTGATTCTATTTCGGGGCAGTGGGAGAAATGTAAAATAAGACATCCCATTTTGTTAATTGATTGGGCTTGGTTAGGCCAAAGACATGTTGTATTGAATCTGTTTGTCCTTTAGAAACATGTGTTCTCTATTGGACATGCCCAAGAATCACTTCTAACTAAGTATCTTAATAGTCTATAAATTACTGACTCATTATATCCTTCCCAGGCCTAATTTATAGTCTCAGTAAAAAGCTATGGGAACAGATAGTAATAGAGGCCCCCTTGCCCAATACGGTGCTAGAGTTCTGTACATTATAGGCATTACAGAAAACTTGAATCTTACCTAATTTTATTATGCATAGATAGACAGATAGATATTCATGATGGGATAAAAATACACCCATAAAAGAAAAATGGGAAAATAAATACTAATTGTAATAATGTAATATACCCCAGTAAAGAAAGTAACACGGCATAATAATGTAATATACTCCATAAAGAAAGCAACATTTCATCCCAAGAGATATATTTTGCGTTTCAGAATTGGCAGAATTGGGCCATACAGGGCCTTTCACAATGAGACTCAGAGTGAAGCAGAACTGAAATCCAGGATTTAGGAATAAAATTCCTCTTTTCACCACCATAGTTTTCATTAGTTAAACTTGGACCAGCCACCGTCAGAGAATTTGTAACCCTCAATTAGATGAAATTTTTATATAATTTATTTTCAGAAAAATGTGAAAGAGACAAATCCTCATAACATTATGAATTTTTTGTTCTTTTAAGCTAATAATTCTGGGGCTGATCTGGAGTATATAAACTTTCAGTCCAATAAATTTACCTTCAACAGCCATCTTACAGGAAATACAAAATAAGCTTTTATGATTAAGATAATGTTAGGAATGTGCAGAAGAGTTTAATTCTAAAAAATGATTATTTTTAATTATACAGAAAAAAAAAGAAAAGTAAAACCCAAGTTTTTGACAAAGACTTCTACCAACATGAGGTGAAACAAAAATGGTTTTCCGAATAACTTCCTCTTAATCATAAAATTCAATTAGCTTCAAAACCTTCCCTCCACAGCTCCTGCTTACACAGGATTTACTACGGTTGTCAGGCTTGGGAGCCCTGGCTGAAATTTCATTAGTGGGCTATGACACGGTTCACTCTGGATCAGCGCATCAAGGATGAGAAAACAGGCAGATCCCATAGAGCCCTTCTTTGGGGCTCGCTCTGTGAGCTCCATCTTACCAACGGACTTTCTGCGTCACAGGGCACTTTTGGACTGAAGCACACGTGCGAACAAAGGCTAGAGAATTCCAACTCGAGCTCCTAAGACCGTGCACGAGAGAACAGTGGAAAATGAGCTCCTTGGAGAGCCACAAATAACTTGCAGGAACGGATAGGGTGTCTTCCCACAACCACAGGCAGGGGAGCCTCAGGCCCTGAAATAGCCCCTTCCACCACGGCCGCCTTCGAGAGGCTCACACCAAAGTAATACTTTCTGCTTCTTACCCTTGATATTTCACGTTTTGCAACCACTGTGACAACCTTCAACATAACATAATATTTAAAGCCCAGGGATGGTTTACATGGAGATAAACAGACCTGGGAGTAAAGCTGGATTCCTCTTCAATATAAATGGTTGAGGTGAGCCTTGTTTGAAAAAGTAATCTTGGCTCAGGAGAAGACCAAAGTTTTGGCTGAGCCTACCTGAGAAATTACCAAGTTTAATCTTTCCAGGGCGGGTGATATGAGATAAATGGTTTACTCCAGTGTTGAAAAGGTCTCTTTTCACCTTCATAGGTGAGTTGATTAATGCTGTTTGCAAACAACTAAAAGATGACAGGCTTACTGAATAACAGAGGCCCTCAAGTTTAGTAAGAAAACCAAAGTTTAGAGCTGACCCGGATTTCTGGAATAAGTTCTTCCTATTCTAATTCTAAAATAAAGAAGGAACAAACAAGCATGTGTAATTAGTGAAGAGCAATTTCAGCAAACCAATCCCCTAGGGCCCTCCACCCTGAGTCACTGCTCTTTCCTTTTGATGTATAAAGGATGTATGTAGTCTGTCTGTGTAGGGCAATTATGGGAACGTCCCAAATGTGGCATCCCTTCCAGAGTAAGCAACTTGAAAGGAAGATGGATGGAGACAACTCATCTTTGTGTCAACTGTGAATTTCTCTCTATTTGTGCTGCGAATGCTGAAACTAAATTTAAACGTTGCTTGGTGTGAGGCCCTTCCAGAGGCCACGTTCTCATGAAACACTCTGCATCCCACTCACTCTCTATTGTTAGATATTGTGAACGATTCACACACACTCTTAGTAAAACCCAGACCTTGAGCAGAAAAAGCCGGGACCTCCCCAACTACTGAAAAGTATAAATTAATTAATAACACAGACTCCCTCTCCTCAAACCAGCTCTGACTTGCTATATACCACTTAAGCTTCATTTCTGATTTAATAGAGCTCTGTTCTCAACTATTGTTTGCTTCCATGTAAATGTACTGATAAGTTCAGATATTTTAATATCTCTCAAAGTACCAGCAAAGAATATATGTATACATATACATGTGTGTATGTGTGTGTGTGTATGTATGTGGCTTCCCTAGTGGCTCAGATGGTAAAGAATCTGCCAGCAATGCAGGAGACCCCGGGTTTAATCCCTCAGTCAGGAAGATCCCCTGCAGAAGGGAAAAGCAACCCCCTCCAGTATTCTTGCCCGGAGAATTCCTTGGACAGGAGCCTGGCAGGCTATAGGCCATGGGGACACAAACAGCTGGACACGATGGAGCGACTAACACTTCCACATATATATATATAATATGTATTTTTATTTTTTTTAAGGACCAATTGTAGTTCTTAGGTCTTTTTTTCTAAAATTGAGTATCAAGTTAGTCCCCCATTTTTGACATTCTTTTTTATTGATTCAGCTCCAAATTATGACCTGTTAGAAGATAAATATGCTACAAAGCATACCCTGCAGTTCCAAGTTGAATATGATTGTGTGTATATGTGTTGTTTCGGAGAAGGCAATGGCACCCCACTCCAGTACTTTTCCCTAGAAAATCCCATGGACGGAGGAGCCTGGTAGGCTGCAGTCCATGGGGTTGCTAAGGTTCTGATACGACTGAGCGTCTTCACTTTCACTTTTCACTTTCATGCATTGGAGAAGGAAATGGCAACCCACTGCAATGTTCTTGCCTGGAGAATCCCAGGGACGGGAAGCCTGGTGGGCTGTCATCTATGGGGTCGCACAGAGTCGGACACAACTGAAGCGACTTAGCAGCAGTAGCAGCATACGTGTTGTTTGTGCCAGTAGCCTAATTAGTAAGACTTTAATTACAGATAAAACTATCCCCTTCAGTTCAGACCTACACGTATTCTCACTACTATACTTCCTGATTTACTCCGCTTTTTAAAGTAAAATAAAACAAGAATTTCATTGTAGGGACTAACCTCAGCAAGATGGCAAACTAGGAGGTCCCAAAGCTTGTCTCCCCAACAAAACAATAAACAACTACAAACAGTCAAAAAATAGCTCTGAATTACAACAAAAAAGTATGACTATACAGAAAAGTGTAGGAAGCATTTTATTTGCATTATTCACCCATCCCAGTCCAGAGCAGCTCAGTACAAAGAGTGACCCTACCTTGGAGGGATATCATCCCAGAGGAAAAGGAAAGCAGGAGATTCCCTGCTGCAAACCTCCCCTCCCCAGTGCTGTGGACGTTTGCTACCAAGCACCCCCACAGTCTTTACCAACAAAGAACCCAGTCATCGAGCTGCATGGAGTCCCCACTGCTGTGTTTCCTTACTGGGGCTGGAGCTGTCTCCCCTGTGCCTCACTCTCTGGGATCATGATGCCATAGCATCTCACCGTTGATGGGAGTGAAGCTACTGCTGCTCTCTGTGCCCTGCCTCCAGGGTTCTGCAGCTACTATCAGCAGGGCCCAGATGCTGCTTTCTGTTCCACTCCTGGGTCCTAAGTCATGGCATTGCTTGCCATCACTGGGCTACACTGATACAGCTGTGCGTTCTACCCTTTGGGTGCTGAGTCATGGCTTTGACCTGGCATTGCTGAGGCTAAGCTGCTGCTGCTCTGTACCCTGTGCCCTGGAGCCAGAGGCAGGACTTTGACCCACCATCCCCAGGGTGTGCCGTTGCTGCACCCCACAGTTTGTGCCACTACTGTATCTCCCCATCCTGGGGCCACGAATCACTGTGGTGAGTCCCAAGGACTCAAACCCTGGCTCCATGATGTGCACACGCCTACACCTCAGGCGCTGGCGCTGGCGCCACTGCAAATGCATTGCTGCACCAGGACCGAGGTACTTCCCCATGTGCCTGATTCCAAAACCCCGGCTCCACCGCCACCGAGTGCCAGTGTGCTAAGTCTGGCACCAAAAAGGATCCCTTTGGCTAGAAATTCCTCCAACAGGCAAAAAAGGAAGACCCCCAGCAGCCTCTGTCATTGAAGACCCCAACAGCTGTAGATTCCACTGCCACTGGCAGGACCTCTGTGGTCTGGGCCACTGCAGAGCCCTGCAGTCTTTGCCAAAGTTGACCTCAGCTGCTGATGGAGCTGCCTGGAGACTATGCCACTGTGCTTTCCCCAGAATCAGAGCTGCTGAACTCCAGCCAGCCAGAGATCTCACAGACACTTTCAGGTGAAAACCCTTCTCTTCCAGAGTCAGTCTGAAAAGGCGGAAAGAGATGGCTGCTCCCTCAAATGTGCAAACATCAATGCAAAGCTCCTAGAAACAGGAAAAAGCAAGGAAACGTAACACCACCAAAGGAGCTCAGTAATTTTCCTGTGACTAAGGCCAAAGAAACAGGTATCTGTGAGTTACTTGCAAAAGAATTAAAAATGATTATCTTAAGATAATCAGACTGAGTTTTCTGAGTTCAATTCAATGAACTCAAGAAAACAATGCATGAACAAAATGAGAAGTTCAACAAAGAGACAGAAATCATAAAAAAGAGTGAAACAAAAATTTGGGAGCTGAAGGATGAAAAATGCAAGAGAGAGCTTCAAAAACAGACTCAATCAAACAGAAGAAAGAATGTGACAACTTGAAGAGAGATTTTTTGATATTATCCATTAAGAGGAGAAAAGAAATAAGAATGAAAAAAGTGTGATAAAAGCCTATGTAAATTAGGGGATATCATTTAAGTGAAACAATATAGTCAGCTCCCATATGTTAGTCACAGAGCAAGGTTTAACAAACTTAAGAACGCTGAAATCCTATCAAGCGTATTTCCCAAACACAATGAAACTAGAAATCAATGATAGGAGGAAAGCCAGAAAATTCACAAATATGTAGAAATTAAAAACACCCACCCACATGGACAATGGGTCAACAAAAAAGTCAAAGGGAAATATAAAAATTTCAAGACAAACAACAAAAAAAGCCCTACAATATATCAAAACTTATGGGATGCAGCAGCAGAAGTTCTAAGAGGCAAGTCTATAGTGATAAATGCCTACATTAAGACAAAAGGAAGATTTTAAATAAACCTAGCCTTATATGTTATATAACCTTATATGATTCAATTATCCCTCAATAAAGCTGGAAAAAAATGGGGAAAAAAATCTCATTATAGCAGGTCTCAAATTCACTTTTAAATACTTCATTTCTCAAAGGTCTACGACAGAAGATTTTTGTTCTATTATCTGAATTCTTATAAATTTGCAGAATTTGATTTTAACAACTCTTTACTGAGTTCCAACTCCGTGTAAGCCACTATGTGCTTGGTGGTACAAAGGACTAGAAGATGAGTGACACGGCCCCTGCAGCCACTAAAGCTTCCAACTGAATGTTAACAGTTTAACTACCACAATTAAAGTGCATTGCCAGGTCATTTTCAAGAGCAGGGAAAAAAAATAAGGCAGACTTTTTGTTTGCTCTTCTACTTTTAATCACAATATTTAATTTCAGATAAAAGGCATGAGATTTGTATGTTTCTTAAAGCAGGGGTTCAGTTCAGTTCAGTCACTCAGTCGTGTCCGACTCTTTGCGACCCCATGAATCACAGCACGCCAGGCCTCCCTGTCCATTACCAACTCCCGGAGTTCACTCACACTCACGTCCATCAAGTCAGTGATGCCATCCAGCCATCTCATCCTCCGTTGTCCCCTTCTCCTCCTGCCCCCAATCCCTCCCAGCATCAGAGTCTTTTCCAATGAGTCAACTCTTCACATGAGGTGCCCAAAGTACTGGAGTTTCAGCTTTAGCATCACTCCTTCCAAAGAAATCCCAGGGCTGATCTCCTTCAGAATGGACTGGTTGGATCTCCCTGCAGTCCAAGGCATTCTCAAGAGTCTTCTCCAACACCACAATTCAAAAGCATCAATTCTTCAGTGCTCAGCCTTCTTCACAGTCCAATTCTCACATCCATACATGACCACAGGAAAAACCATAGCCTTGACTAGCCGGACCTTTGTTGGCAATGTAATGTCTCTGCTTTTGAATATGCTATCTAGGTTGGTCATAACTTTCCTTCCAAGGAGTAAGCGTCTTTTAATTTCATGGCTGCAGTCACCATCTGCAGTGATTTTGGAGCCCCCCAAAATAAAGTCTGACACTGTTTCCACTGTTTCCCCATCTATTTCCCATGAAGTGGTGGGACTGGATGCCATGATCTTCGTTTTCTGAATGTTGAGCTTTAAACCAACTTTTTCACTCTCCACTGCAGGAGTGGCAAATATTAAAAAAAAAAATACTATACTTTTTAAAATTGGATTATGAAGTATTCAGTACTTTCACGTCCATATCTAATTTAGCATTACCACAACTATTAAAAAGAAAGGCCTTATTATTCTCCTTTTTAAAGTGATATGTTTAATGAGTGATTAGTAAATTTAGGATTCAAAATTCAAGACCTGTATTCTTTTCATTATACCACTGTCTTACACTAAACAAAAGAAAACAACTCCCCACCCCCAAAAATCTAGCTTAATTTATCCCATCTAGATTACTGTAGACATATCTATTCTCCTAGTCCTAACAAACTCAAGTCTTGCTAAAGGTCACTTAAATTAAAACTGTACTTCAAAGATTTAAACTAGATTAGCTTAGCACAATCCCTGGAGTGCAGAGATGGGACCTGAATCTAAATCATCTTCAGTTTGGAGGCACTCTCAACTAGTGCTTATTTTCCAGACTAATTTAAAGGTTAGTATATAATAATAATAATAATAAAACACTGTGCTTGGATCCAAATAACTTGGGGGAGCTTTACAAAAATAACAGATACTCTGGCTTCACTTCTTTCAAGTCTATTGGTCTGAGTGGAGTTCGGGTTTGGAATGTTTTAAAAGCAATCCAGGGACTTTCCTGGTGGTCCAGTGGTTAAGAATCTACCTTGCGATGCAGGGGAACGTGGGTTCAATCCCTGGTCGAGGAACAAAGATCCCACATGCCCTGGTGCAACTAAGGCCACAGGCCCCAACTATGGAGCCAGTACACCACCACAAAAGATCCACATGCCGCAACTAAGGCCTGAGGCAACCAAGTAAATAGATATGTTTTGAAAAAAAATTCTTCCCTATGAACTGGATGCACAACGAGGGCTGAGAACGATGGTGGAGTAGGTGAGTGCACCATGAAGAGGACTCCAAAATGGTTTTGTCAACAAATAGAGAATTCTTTCAGTCTGTCACGATTAGACAGTATTTCATAATGGGAATCCTAATCTTAGCATTTAATACAGAAGAAATAGAAACTAAGGTTTTCAACTGCTACATTTAAAATGGATAACCAACACGGACCTACTGCACAGCACAGGGAACTCTGCTCAGTGTAATGTGGCAGCCTGGATGGGAGGGGAGTTTGGACGAGAATGGATCAAGTATATGTGTGGCCGAGTCCCTTCACTGTTCACCTGAAACTATCACAACCTTGTTTGTTAATCAATTCTACCGCAATACAAAATACAGTTTTAAAAATTGAGGTTTGCAGACGTGCCTCTTATGAAGACAGCGGACGGGCTACCTGCGGCTCTCTCGCTTCTGACGGTGGGCCATGTGCAGACCAGTCATTGTTCTCCTTCCCAGGGGCTGGGATGCTGCTGTGACGGAGCGCAGCCCTGCAGCCCACCACACCACGTTTAATTCCATAACGGCAGAGGGATTTGGAAGCTAAGCCTACTAAACCACGTTGAACAAGTCTTTTGCTTACATCTAAAATCAAGGAACAATAAAACTTTGGAATTGGGAAGTGTCTTTGAGAACTCCTCTAGTCCAATTCCTAATCTAACAGATGAAAAAACTGCTGCCCAGAGAGAGACACACGGACCTGTGGGCACGCGGCGGACAACCTAGGACGGTTCTCATTCTGCCCAAAGCTGTATGTTCAGCTTCTCCAACCTTCATGGGGAAAACAGATGTCGGGGGAAAAACTGTTTTTCCAGATAAAGAATCCTTGGGAGCAGAACAAAAGTGAAGGGGCTGGAGGGAGGGAAGGACTTCATTGTCCAAAACAGGACAGCTGAGTAGTTAGAACAAGACATGCCATGATGAGCTTTTAGTTCTATGCCCGCCTCTTCGGCTATCTAATTAGCTCTCCCTTGGAAAATCACTTAATATCCCCGAGTGCCCCCAATAATAGTTTTGATAAATAGATGGACTCTGTAAATAATTAAGATCAACCTGGCTGAAAGGTTCTGTGGCAAAAGCACGCACCTTTAGAAGCTTCACGGGAATGACGCACCATTTATTTGCGCTCAAGTCTTTCTAATGAGTCTGTGCTCAGTGTCTGATTTAGGGTCAAGCATACAATGTGGCCCGCCTGGGTCGGCTTGGAGTTGGCCAATTTGGGCTAAATCCAGGAGAGAAAGGACAATAAAAAGATTTGGAGCCTACATTCACCCTTTCCCAAACTACTGTTAACTCCCAATTAACTAAATGTAGGGTAGACTCTGTGTTTTGGATGATTTGCGGGCCACAGGAGCCACCCTGGTTACCAAGGGCCTGGTGGTTTCTCAAGAGCTCTCTTCTGCTCCATGGGGATGCGAGGGTACCGAGGGCAGAGGTTCTATGACTACTGGCTTGGCTTTGCTGGAGGATGTGGTGGGGGAGGCAGTGGGGTGAACTGAAAGCAACAGGCTTTCCCTGCGTGCATGCTAAGTTGCTTCAGTCGTGTCCGACTCGCTGTGATTCTATGGACTGTAGCCCACCAGGCTCCTCTGTCCATGGGATTCTCCAGGCAAGGATACTGGAGTGGGTTGCCATTTCCTCCTCCAGGGGATCTTCCCCACCCAGGGATCGAACCTGTGTCTCCTGAGGCTCCTGTATTACAGGTGGATTCTTTATCACTCAGCCACCGGGGAAGCCCACAGGCTTTCCCTAGTCTTTACTAATGAAGTTAACCTAAGTGTTCCATTTATTGGACTATTCAGTTGAGTGGGGGCTGAGGGTATGTACGTCTCTGAATTTCATGTATAAAAATGTTAATTTCATGTATAAAAATGCTGTTTCACAAGACAGCTACATTAGCCCACCTCACTCCCAAGTTACTGTCAAGACCAACTGTGCTTTTATCTCCCTTTTTCTATCTCTCTTCTGGCAGCAACACTGGAGACTACACCAGTTTGTTTCAAATTCCACAGCCCCCATCAGCCCCAATTCAGCCCTGCCCTCTGTGGGGTCACTAGATTCATAGTCCAAGCCCCCTCCCAGCTCCTTCACTTGCTGAAGGAGGTGACTGTGCCCTGAGAGGCATCTTGTTTTGCTTTAATACTATAAATCTTTGAACCCCTGGAGCTTCATATCAAAGCTATGTAATAGCTCTTTAAAAGATAAAATATGCCCCCTTTTCTTGCTGCCCTTGTGTCTGCGTGTGGGCAAGAGATTTAATTACAATGAATAAAACTGAATGGTGGTCTGAGACTCTGAGAATCAAAGTGGGGATCATGGCTGAATTTCATTAGCAAACATAAATACAAATAGGCACATCTTGTTTGTACCAATGCCATGTGACTTTCCCTCTTTTGATAATTTCAATCTAACTCTGATAAATTTCAGAGAATCTAAATTGAACCATATGATGTATAGCACTGTAATATGCAAAGCTCTTCATTAAACATTTTCCTTTTTTGGGTACTTCCCCATGTTATAAATATCCTGTGAAAATCATGGAGGGCAGTTTGTCAGACAGCAGAGCCTTGATTTAAGACAGTGGAGGGAGCCCTGCCCTCTAAATAAGAGGTCTTCTCTGGCTGGCAGAATGGGAAAAAGACATAGCATTAACTTCCATTCTATTCCAAGTAACTGTGAGCCTATAAATCTTACGGAATGTGTCATTTTATGCATGTTTTTGTCTAAGTCTGTATCATATTCTTCTTAAAAGTTATTTCAGCATTCTGGATATAAACATCTCTCAATTAAAATTAATTATTAAAAATTACCATTTCTAATTGCCCAAGTCATCTCAATCAAATTATATGAGAGATGTGTTAATTTCTTTGCTGTCATTGAGCAAAGTAATTACATGGTTGATGCAAACAGCACAGTATTTTAGAGAAAAGTTTTTTGTGAATGTTATTTTTAGCAATTTTATATGAATCTAAATAGAAGTGTACCATTTCTATGCTTAAACTATTCTTTCCATGATACTGTATGCACTTAAATACATTTATGGTAGTAATAATTTAATGGCAATAATATTAAGCTTTTTTTCCCTTACACCTAAATTATAAACAATTAAAATACAAATTTCCAAACTATTTCAAGCTGCAGACACATGTTATGTATCAGATCAGATCAGTCGCTCAGTCGTGTCCGACTCTTTGCGACCCCATGAATCGCAGCACGCCAGGCCTCCCTGTCCATCACCAACTCCCGGAGTTCACTCAGACTCACGTCCATCGAGTCAGTGATGCCATCCAGCCATCTCATCCTCTGTTGTCCCCTTCTCCTCCTGACCCCAATCCCTCCCAGCATCAGAGTCTTTTCCAAAGAGTCAACTCTTCGCATGAGGTGGCCAAAGTACTGGAGTTTCAGCTTTAGCATCAGTCCTTCCAAAGAAATCCCAGGGCTGATCTCCTTCAGAATGGACTGGTTGGATCTCCTTGCAGTCCAAGGGACTCTCAAGAGTCTTCTCCAACACCACAGTTCAAAAGCATCAATTCTTCGGCGCTCAGCCTTCTTCACAGTCCAACTCTCACATCCATACATGACCACAGGAAAAACCATAGCCTTGACTAGACGAACCTTTGTTGGCAAAGTAATGTCTCTGCTTTTGAATATGCTCTCTAGGTTGGTCATAACTTTCCTTCCAAGGAGTAAGCGTCTTTTAATTTCATGGCTGCAGTTATCATCTGTAGTGATTTTGGAGCCCAGAAAAATAAAGTCTGACACTGTTTCCCCATCTATTTCCCATGAAGTGGTGGGACCGGATGCCATGATCTTCGTTTTCTCAATGTTGAGCTTTAAGCCAACTTTTTCACTCTCCACTTTCACTTTCATCAAGAGGCTTTTGAGTTCCTCTTCACTTTCTGCCATAAGGGTGGTGTCATCTGCATATCTGAGGTTACTGATATTTCTCCTGGCAATCTTGATTCCAGCTTCTGTTTCTTCCAGTCCAGCGTTTCTCATGATGTATTCTGCATAAAAGTTAAATAAACAGGGTGACAATATACAGCCTTGATGAACTCCTTTTCCTATTTGGAACCAGTCTGTTGTTCCATGTCCAGTTCTAACTGTTGCTTCCTGACCTGCATACAAATTTCTCAAGAGGCAGATCAGGTGGCCTGGTATTCCCATCTCTTTCAGAATTTTCCACAGTTTATTGTGATCCACACAGTCAAAGGCTTTGGCATAGTCAATAAAGCAGAAATAGATGTTATGTATAAACAGTACCAAATTGGCAGAAGTTAGTCATCAAAATCCCCATGGCAGGCAGGGTTGGGGAGAGAGGTGCTCAGTATAACAACAGTTAATTCTTGTTTTTCTTGTTTGATTCAAAGCTCTCCAGGAGGCAGGAAGTTGCTATTTTATTTGTCTATGTATGTCCAGGGTACAATCCAATGCATAACATATAAGTAGGTGCTCAATAGACAATCATCTAATGAATGAATGCATTTGATTTGCAAATAGCTTAGTTTCCTCTGGACAATGAGAAATGCTAACATGTATTCACCATTACAGCAGGGGCTGAGATATTGTCAGCTCCAAAAAAATCAGGTTTAGACAAATGCTTATCATTTCACCAGATAATTGTCAGCAGCAATTAGTAGGAAAAATAAATTAGTGACCTTGATAATTCAGTCATAAACAATGCTGCAAAGAGTTACTCTGATGTTAGTTCTCAGTTCCCACTGGGAGCATTTCTGGGCTTCTCATTACTGTTATCTGCCAGGAGTAAACACTTTTGCATCAATGGAGCCAACTGCCTTGTGTGCCAGAAAGAAAGAATCCAAGTCATCTAAAACAACACTATTGAATTGTTTTGTTGCATCTAAACATTTTAAGTTCCAACATTCTGTTACAGAAGAGCTTACAGTAGTATAAAATAATGTTTTAACAGTCTTGGTAGGGTGGCAATATTAATTGTATTTTCCATTTTCAAAGTTGTCAACAATGATATAATAAAAATTAAAAGAAAACACTGCCGCAGTGGCCTTTGCCATGTCCAAAAATACAACATGAGGGATAAGTACATGAATAGCAACAGCTGTTTACCAATGGTCAAGGCACCAATTTAGAACAGTAAACAAATTATAATTAAAACTCTCAAGAATTTTTAGAAGAAAATGAATAATAAAATTACAATACAGAACTATCAGGACACAGTCACTAATAATGAAAATCACTGTGGTAGCCACCTGAGAAGGTATACTTTTGTATGAACCTATTGTCATTCATTCATTTAATAACATAGGTTGCGAGATGCAGTGGATACAGCAGCGATCATAGAAGTGGTTCCTGCCCTTCACGTTGAACAGTCTAATGGAGGAGACATATTGAATGAAAAATGACAAAGGTAACGGGAATTACAAAATGAGAGTAGAGTATAATAGGACCATATAAGAGCACAGTAGAGGTGGGTGGTGGTCAACAATGTTTCTTGAAGGAAAAGACACTCAGCTGAGGCCAAGCTGGGGATGGGGATGAGTGGTGAAAGGGCAGGACAGAAAAATGTTCTAGGTTAAGACCCAGAGGACAGAGAGCCTGACTCATTCCAAATGCCAGTCTATAGGCTATGCTTGTCACAATAAATAGTAAGTCTAAGACACTAACCCACACCACCTACCACTGAAGGGTTTATCAAAATTCAGGTAAAAAACGATCATGTTATATTAATGTTCAACTAATTCTTTTGAATCACTGCTTTAGAGCCTGATATAAACTCTTTACATCAAACTGGAAGAATTGGAGGACTCTGGTTTCTGATCCAGCATGGAAGGAGTCTGGAAGTTGCCACTCTGTCCTTGTTTACTCAAGTGAAAGTTGAACAAAGTGAAAAATCAAGAACTCTTAGATCCAAGGGAGAAGTGAAGTCACAGGGCAAACCACTGTCCTTAAAACAGAGGGATAGACAAAGAGTAACGACTTAATGGAACAGAGATCTATAAGCAAAAACCGCTGTGGGAACCAGTGCTGGGATGGGGGAGACTGAACTGTAACTGACAGACTGCTAAAGCTCAGCGTGGACAAACCTGGGAGCTAAAACCCAGGGGGACTCAGACACGGGGGTGGGGTGGGGTGGGGGATGGGGAGCCACGCTTTTGTGAGTTTTAGCTCCTGGAGGTCAACTAGGTTCTCACAGTGACTATCACAGAAAAACCTCTTCATACTTCCAGCAGGGGGAGGGGTAAAAACATTTTGAAATACACCAAAGCATTATGTTCTTCTTAATAAGGTCTAAGCACAAGAGAAATAATTTAATCAGCGCTTAACCTGCGTTAAGTTTTATGAGTGCGTAACTGACCTGGGCAAAGGGAAACACCCAACCGTCAGTCCACCGCAGTCATTCTGTCTAATAGTTGGGTGGGTGGGTGGGACACTAAAAAGCACTCGTGCGGTTCACAGTTCAGAGGCACAGGCTCACTGTAAGACTGAGACCTACTCACGGTTGCATAGAATGTCTCCCCTCCGCCCACATTTTGCCATCACAATAATGAAGGCCTATTTTTACAGCAGTTCCTTTAACCCAGTACATCATGTCTGGCTACTAAGACAAAATTACAAGGTATAATAAAAGGCAGAAAAAAAAAAGTTTGAAGAACACAGCAAGCATCAGAACCAGACCCATTTATGACTGGCATGTTGGAATTAACAGACTGGGAACTTTTAACAACTATGACTGAGACGGTTGGATGGCACCACTGACTCAGTGGGCATAAATCTGAGCAAACTTCAGGAGACAGCGAAGGACAGGGAAGCCTAGCGTGCTGCAGTCCATGGGGTTGCAAAGAGCTGGACATGACTCTTAGCAACTGAACAACAGCAGCAACAACGATTAGGATGCTAAAGGTGCTAACGGATAAGGTAGACACCAGGTAAGAACAGAAGAGCAATGCAAGCAAAGTGATGGAAATTTTAAGAAAAAGTAAAAAAGAAATGCTAGATATAAAAACTCCATTGTAACAGAAATGATGAATGCCTCTGATGGGTTTATTAGTAGACTGAATAAGACTGAGGAAATAAGCTCCGAATTTCAGGATACTGTATAATAAACCTCCAAAACTGAAAAAGCAGAGTGAAAAAACCCAGAAAACACAGAAAAAAAAATCCAAAAACTATAAGACAGCTACAAATGGCATAACATATGCATAGCAGAAATATTAGAAGAAGAAGAAAAAAAGAAAAGAACAGAAGAAATATTTTTAAAAATGATGACTTAGAATTTTCCCAAATTAATGTTAGACATCAGACCATAGACCCAGGGAGCTTAGGGAACACCAAGAAGGATAAATAAAGATAAATAAAGGAAAAATAAAGATCTTCCCACACAAAGAAAAATCGAGGGCATTATTTTCTAGTAGTTCCTTGCTTATAGGAAAATGTTAAGAGGAAGTTTCCAGATACAGTTCAGAAACTTGGGTATAAAGAAAGAAAGAACAGTGGAGAAGGAGTAAGTAAATCGGTGCAGTCACTATGGAGAACAGCATGGAGGTTCCTTAAAAACTAAAAACAGAGTTACCATGTCATCTAGCAATCCTACTCCAGGGCATACATCCACAAAAGATAAAAACTCTATGGAAAAGATCCACGCACCTCAGTGTTCATAGAAGCACTGTTCACAGCAAACAAGACAGGGAAGCAACCTAAACGTCCAGCAACAGATGAACAGATAAAAAAGACGTGTGTGTGTGTGTGTGTATCAGTTCAGTTCAGTACAGTTGCTCAGTCGTGCCCGACTCTTTGCGACCCCATGAATTGCAGCACACCAGGCCTCCCTGTCCATCACCAACTTCCAGAGTTCACTCACACTCATGTCCATCGAGTCAGTAATGCCATCCAGCCATCTCATCCTCTGTCATCCGCTTCTCCTCCTGCCCCCAATCCCTCCCAGCATCAGAGTCTTTTCCAATGAAACAACTTTTTGCATGAGGTGGCCAAAGTACTGGAGTTTCAGCTTTAGCATCATTCCTTCCAAAGAAATCCCAGGGCTGATCTCCTTCAGAATGGACTGGTTGGATCTCCCTGCAGTCCAAGGCACTCTCAAGAGTCTTCTCCAACACCACAGTTCAAAAGCATCAATTCTTCAGTGCTCAGCTTTCTTCACAGTCCAATTCTCACATCCATGCATGACCACAGGAAAAACCATAGCCTTGACTAGACGGACCTTTGTTGGCAAAGTAATGTCTCTGCTTTTGAGTATGCTATCTAGGTTGGTCATAACTTTCCTTCCAAGGAGTAAGCGTCTTTTAATTTCATGGCTGCAGTCACCATCTGCAGTGATTTTGGAGCCCCAAAAAATAAAGTCTGACACTGTTTCCCCATCTATTTGCCATGAAGTGATGGGACCGGATGCCATGATCTTCGTTTTCTGAATGTTGAGCTCACACAAAGGAATACTACTCAGTCATAAAAAGAATGGAATAATGCCATTTGTAGCAATATGGATGAACCTAGAGATTATCAGACTATGTGAAACAAGCCAGACAAAGACAAGTATCATGTATCACTTATATGTAGAATCTAAAGAAATGATACAAATGAACTTACTTACAAAGCAGAAATGGACTCACAGGCATAGGCATAACTTATGGTTTCCAAAGGAGAAAGTGGGGAGGGTTCAACTAGGAATTTGAGAGTAATGGATATAGCACTATATATAAGATAAACAATAAGGATACACTGAATAGCACAAGGAAATATATTCAAATATCTTAACCTATAGTGGAAAAGAATCTGAAAAAGAATACAACTGAGTCACTTTGTTGTACACTTGAAAGCACTGTAAATCAACTATACATCAAAAAATATAAAAAAAAAAACTTGGACTGCTGTGTACTGACTGGACAGTGACAGGCATGCCTTCTCCGTGCCTTTGTGTCTCCTTCCCTAATTAAGTGTGTAAGGCACTACGAACATACTTTTGTACATATTAATTGCCGTATTTCTGTAATGGAGTTGTGTTAATGGAATTTCCCATGGACATTTACAATCTACCTCAGCCATTAAAAAAAAATCACCTTCAAGTATCATAAATAACCAAAGTGTGTTCTCTAGTGTGAAAGATTAATTTGAAGAGAGCTAGCATATTAAATGATTAAATCCCTGAGGTATGGAATCATTCCAAGTCAGATACATAATCTCTATAGCAGCGACAGTACTCATGTTATTAGGCATTATTCTAATCAACCCTAAAAGGTAAGCTATTTGGGGATTCCCAGGGGGCACTAGTGGTAAAGAACCTGCCTGCCAATGCAGGAGACATAAGAGATGCAGGTTCGATTCCTGGCTCAGAAAGATCCCCTGGAGGAGGGAATGGCAGCCCACCCTGGTGTTCTGGCCTGGAAAATTCCAAGGACAGAGCAGCCTGGCAGGCTGCAATCCATAGAGCCACAGAGTCAGACATATCTGAGTGCCATAAAGGGCAGGCTATCTGGGTCACAGCAACTAGAATGCTGCGCTGGCCCAGACTAGCCTTATTCCACCGTTGTTCGACTCTGCTGTTTACTGGTCATATTGTTACAAATGCTGAGAAGGTGCAGGTTTAGCACATTAAAAAAATGTCCTTAATTTCACTTTAAACAGTTATTACCATAAAAAAATACTTTATCATAGAATATTTTATTAGTCACCAGATAAATTAAAAAACAGGCCTTCAGAAGGCCTATGAAAAATTTAGCACCAATCCTGGACCAGGGAATGAAGACATTAGTTGACACTCTTGTTGGCGAAAGTTGAGATCAGAGACATCCTTCCAAAAGACTGTGGCTGTCATTATTTTAAGAACTCTTAACCGTGATTTCTTTAGGAAAGGCTGGATGAATTCTACCTTTATGTATTCTATTCATCGAGCACTCCAATGTAAGCAGGCATTCTATAAAGTAAAGCCTTGGGATATATAATCTTTACATTGAAATTAATTCAATGAATCATTTCAACCAGGATTTAGGAGAAGGAAGGGAAAGTTCTTTTGCACATGAGTTTTTGTCTGTCCGTCTAGCGCATGTGGTGGTATCAGGGACCGAATGGGCAGGTCCCACCACTCCCAGGGTCCACTGGCCTCCAGTGCGTGCGGCTGGCCTCTTCTTGTTCCCCATAGCCGTGGGAGGTGAGGGGAGGTAAGCTAATGCATGAATAGCTGCCAGGAGAAAAGATGGGAGGGAAAAAAAGCTAAAGAAATATAGTATTTCAATCAAAGTCTGAAATTTGTAGAAGTGGTTTTGGTCTCCATATAGTAAAAATATTTATCCAAGAAACTCCTACTCGGGTGTGAACATCCTACTTCTAGTGGGATTTTGCTTGGCAAAGGGCTGTGAAAGAGTGGAAGCTAATACAGAACATGTCTATAAACAAATTTATTTAGTTAGTACAGACTGACACATTCGCTAGAGGATTTCAGCAATTACATGTGTAAAACTATTTCCTACAGTGGTTTCCTTTTGTGATTTTGCTAATTTATTCAATCTAGGCCATTTTCATGCACTGACTGTTATAAGCCATTTAGCCACACAGGCCGAAATGAACATATGGAGACTATGCCTCCTTTCCAATTCTTCATGTAAACATAATTACATGGTGATATTAAAGAGTCAAACTTATAATGAAAAAAGAATCAAGCAAGGTTGTAATACCTTAAAACATAATGTTGTAATCTACCTTTGGAGAAGAAGAGTCTTGGAAATTTTGGCTATGGTAATATATATCAAAGTGTTTGGTAAAATGTGAAGCCTTATGTAAGGGTAAGGGTGTTTACATTTATATTCAACATGTATTATTATTCCTATTATAGCTATCAGTTCAGTTCAGTCGCTCAGTCGTGTCCGACTCTTTGCGACCCCATGAACCACAGCTCACCAGGCCTCCCTGTCCATCACCAACTCCTGGAGTTTACTCAAACTCAATAGCAACCCACTCCAGTATTCTGGCCTAGAGAATCCTGTGGACAGTGGAGCCTGGTGGGCTGCTGTCCATAGGGTCGCACAGAGTCGGACACAACTGAAATGACTTATTATGCATGCATGCGTTGGAGAAGCAAATGGCAACCCACTCCAGTATTCTTGCCTGGAGAATCCCAGGGACAGAGGAGCCTGATGGGCTGCCGTCTATGGGGTTGCACAGAGTCGGACATGACTGAAGCGACAGCAGGGGCAGCAACAGCAGCATGTCCATTGAGTCAGTGAAGCCATCCAACCATCTCATGCTCTGCCATACTCTTCTCTTCCCACCTGCAATCTTTCCCAGCATTAGGGTCTTTTTAAACGATTCAGTTCTTGGCATCAGGTGGCCAAAGTACTGGAGTGTCAGCTTCAGCATCAGTCCTTCCAATGAATATTCAGGACTGATTTTCTTTAGGATGGACTGGTTGGATCTCCTTGCAGTCCAAGGGACTCTCAAGAGTCTTCTCCAACACCAGAGTTCAAAAGCATCAATTCTTTGGCACTCAGCTTTCTTTATAGTCCAACTCTCACATCCATACATGACTATTGGAAAAACCATAGCTTTGACTAGACGGACCTAACTGTTGGCAAAGTAAAAAGGCAAAAAAATAGGACACTGAAAGATGAACTCTCCAGGTTGGTAGGTGCCCAACATGCTACTGGAGATCAGTGGAGAAATAACTCCAGAAAGAATGAAGAGACAGAGCCAAAGCAAAAACAACACCCAGTTGTGGATGTGACTGGTGATAAAAGCAAAGTCCAATGCTGTAAAGAGCGATAATGCATAGGATCCTGGAATGTTAGGTCCATGAATCAAGGCAAACTGGAAGTAGTCAAACCAGAGATGGCAAGAGTGAATGTCGACATTTTAGGAATCAGCAAACTAAAATGGACTGGAATGGGTGAATTTAACTCATATGACCATTATATCTACTACTGTGGACAAGTATCCCTTAGAAGATATGGGAGTAGCCATCAGAGTCAACAAAAGAGTCCAAAATGCAGTACTTGGATACAATCTCAAAAATGACAGAATGATCTCTGTTTGTTTCCAAGGCAAACCATTCAATATCACAGTAATCCAAGTCTATGCCCCGACCAGTAATGCTGAAGAAGCTGAAGTTGAATGGTTCTATGAAGACCTACAAGACCTTCTAGAACTAACACCCAAAAAAGATGTCTTTTTCAATATAGGGGACTGGAATGCAAAAGTAGAAAGTCAAGAAACACCCGGAGTAACAGGCAAATTTGGCCTTGGAGTACAGAATGAAGCAGGGCAAAGGCTAACAGAATTTTGCCAAGAGAATGCACTGGTCATAGTAAACACCCTCTTCCAACAACACAAGAGAAGACTCTACACATGCACATCACCAGATGGTCAACACTGAAATCAGACTGATTATATTCTTTGCAGCCAAAGATGGAGAAGCTCTATACAGTCAGCAAAACAAGGCCAGGAGCTGACTATGGCTCAGATCATGAACTCCTTATTGCCAAAGTCAGACTTAAATTGAACAAAATAGGGAAAACCAGTAGATCATTCAGGTATGACCTAAATCAAATCCCTTATGATTATATAGTGGAAGCGAGAGATCCAGATCTGATAGACAGAGTGCCTGAAGAGCTATGGACGAAGGTTTGTGACACTGTACAGGAGACCATCCCCAAGAAAAAGTTATAGCTATAACAACATGAAATCATATGCTTGGAGAATTTTAACTTTAACAAATGTATGTTCATTGAAATGCATATTCTCAACTCTAGAAGCACTTGGATTATAATTCTCTAATTATACATATTTCTATTTGAGAATGTTAATTTAGTTCATTATATTAATTAATAACTCCTACCTTTCAAACTGTGTTTTGGTCATTATTATTGTAGATCCCACAATGTCTTACATTTAGAAGCTCAATAAATATTTGGTAAATAAGTAAACCCCATGTAAACTTGGGTTGTCCTCATGTAAAGAAACCAATACAGATGGACACTTAGGAATTATTTCACACTAATTATCTTACAGATTGAGAATTTTTATTTCTCATATATATATTATATTTGTGATTAATAAAAAAAAAGGGCAGAGTAAATTTTCTTAACTAAAGGAAGGATACCATGTGAAGGCAGACACGGAGACTGGAGACATCTACAAACCAAAGAGCACCAAGGATGACTGGTCATCACACAAAGCCAGGAGACGCCGGGAACAGACACCCCTCTGAAGGAACTTGCCCTGCTGACTCCTTGATTCCAGACTTCTAGCCTGGAGAACTGGGAGATGACACACCTCTGTTGTTTCAAGCCGCCCAGTTTGTGGTACTTTGTTAACAGCAGTCTTAAAAAACTAAGACAACTCCCTTACATTAACTATTTACTTTTATCGATTTGTATGGTTTTAACCAAATGGCCTGGAAACTAAGGTCCTCGCTGAAATCTTTAAAAACCTGTCAGTCTAGTTAGTAGGAACAGCTGCTTTTGTGGGAAAAAAACCCACTACTTTTCTGGCCTGAGAGGGTCAAATGAGATGAGCTCTGCTTCTACTTGGACAGAACTTTTCCCTTCTGGTTTTCACAGCAGGTCTGGAGTGGGAGCGCTGTCGCCACTTGAAACAAAGTATATTCTTAAGCAAGGCTTTCCTAAAGGATAGATCTAGGGCAGAAAGAACTTAAAGAGATACTTTTCAAGACAGTGGCATTTTCACCTCAAACCCTGCATAAAAGTATAAGACGAGAGAATATTAAGGTACTGGCCCTCAAAGGAAAAAGTTGAGATATTTTAAAAGTGAAGTTCCTGATAATGGCCATCCATCACACCACAGTCCTTTGCTTCAAGGCTAACCTAATAACTGAGATCAAGTTACTTTATTTTTGGCCTACTGAAGCCTAGGATCAGTAATTCTCATCTTTATAATGTGTAAGGGAATACTAAAAACATATATTATGGTGAAAAAATTTGTGTATGGGGAGATATTTGAAAAAATTTAAAACACATATGGAAATTCTCCTTCTGGCAGCCACTGACTGAGAAAACAGGTACTGATCAAACTCCTGCAATGATGGGTTTAGATGAATGTTCTTTACCAGAACAGTACCTACAACAGTTGAACACATTATGGCGTATCAGTTATCCTTTCTATAGACAGTGCTTATGTGTCTTGGGGTCTGCGGATGTGCCATTCTAACTGTAAGGCTCTTGGGGAATGCAGGTTCACAGGTTTGAAAATGCCTCCCCCACCCCCTCCCCCAAAGAGGGGAGGATGAGCTGAGAGAGTAGCGTTGACATATATGTACTACCACATGTAAAACAGATAGCTAGTGGGAAGCTGCTGTAGAGCAAGAGGGGCGGAAGGGAGACTCGAGAGGGAGGGGCTATATGTGTACTTATATACATACAGGGGATGTATGTATACTTATGATAAACGTTGTTGTACAGCAGAAACCAATGCACACTTAAGGCAATATCCTCCAATTAAAAACAAATTAAAAAAAAAAAGAAAATGCCCCCCAGCTTACATCTGTTTATTCATTAGCTCACAAGTATTTACTGAGTGTCTATGATGGCTCAAGTAGTTAATGTTCTATGTGCTGGGGGCTCATCATGAAGATAGTAAATCTGACTTTCTTGTGAGTAAGACAGTCCATAAGTAAATAAATACATAAACATAATGCCAGTCGTGTTGAGTACTATGAGAACAAACAAGGCGGGGTGGGGGGACCGACAGCAATGGGGTGGGAGCAATGTCCCCCTATCTGGTGACATTCAGAGGCCGGAGTGAAGCAGAGGAGGGAAGCCATGCAGACACCGAAGTTGGACAGCTTATAGCAGCAGTGAGGGGTCGGGCAGAACTGAAATCATATTTGGAAGGGAAACCCCTGTAAGACAGTGGCAACACTGAGAATATCTTATCTTCTTTCCAGCATTTTCTGTGCATGTCCTGAGTGAAAGGTACCCAGTAGGCTCTGAGGACCTGAAGCAGTGATCCAGTCACAGTTCTAGTCACCAGGATCTTGCTTTGGGTCAGGGGAGGGAGTGGGGAAAAGTCACTTACGACGTATACATGTATGCCTATGTGTATACGCATGCGCATGCACACACATGCACACATAAACTATCAAACGTGACCTTTTCTAGAAGGATGGTCACAGCCCAGCTTAGTCCCAGGTGAGAGATAGATCCATAGTTTACAAAAAAAAATAAAAGCTGTTTTCTGGAGTCTGTTCTAATGCTGATGCAAGGGCTGACTGTGAGCTCTCTAATAACACATTTGCAAATAAAAAAGACACCATCTCCCAACGAATTTCCAATTAAAAAAAAAGTCCCTCAATACAAATCAATCCATTAACATATCCTTCTTCAGAGAAGTTCAGATTTTGGTGATGCATTTTCCTCACAAAGTCCCTTAAACCAACCGGTGCCACGTGGCATGGGAACATCTACACACCAAGAGGGAAAACATGCGCTGATCTCATCTCCATGGTGAAGTCATCCGGGAGGAAGAGATGGTGTATACCTGGGGCACTTATTTGAAACTCTGACTTAGACAGAGCAGCATACAAAACTCACTTTTATGAGGAACTCAAAGTACATCACACATTATGCAGGACCTGCCACTTTAACTGAGGTCTCAGAGCACTCACTGATCCATAGCAACTGAGACAAACTCAACAAGAGGCACTGCGGGCTTCAGCAACTGTTGAGCATGCCAAAGCATCTAAGTTAGAAAGTCCTATCTAAAGTAGCTTTGGTTAAGTAATAAACGTGAAAGTTCTGCTTCTAGGAAAATGGGTAACTGGTATCAGTTTAATAAGAGACCTGTGAGGACATGAGATCACGAGGCTGCTCAATGCTCTCCAACAGGAACTATTTCAATATAAGGAAACGACTGGACAGAGAGTGAGAGAGAGATCACCAGCCATAAATCAACCAAAGGCTTCTCATGCTTTCATATACCTATTTAAAAATTATATATGTGCGTACGTAGATTAGAAAAAATTTTAAATGTTAAAAATGCTAGCCATATAAGAGCAGTCTGATGGTCAAGGAGATTTGATTACTGTGTGGTGACAGACGGGCCTGCTTATCCAGTTTCCTCTAAGATACGAGGGGCCCATGTATCACATTCCCACACAGCAACAAGAAAGGTTATTATGGCAGTGACTATGAATAAATGCTCACAGCAGAATGAATCATATTAAATGCACAATGGTGTCACTTGCTTTCAGCGTGATCAGAGAGACAAAGCTCAATGAAAAAGACCCAAGTTCACTGACTTTTGAAAAGAAACACGCTTGTTGTGGAAGAATATTGTTACCTGGGCATGTTGTGGCCACTGAGATGACAAGATGAGATGACAAGATCAATTAGATAAGAAAGTACCCAATATTGCTAGAAACTTTAGAAATATTAACAAATAAAAGTCTGGTTTCAGGACCGTTATACTTTGGCATGGTAACAAAATACTTCTTGGTGGCAGAAATTATTCTAAGTTAGCATCCTAATGATACACACAGAAAGCCTTAGAAATTCCAAGAAGGCATATACACATAAACAGAAATAGAATAAAAACAACAGTGTTTCTTAATCTGATAAAGAACATCTTACAGCTAACATCAAAGAAAAATCCACAGCTAACATCAATTTTAATTGTGTAAATTTGAACACATTTCTTGTAAGACCAGAAACAAAGCATGATATCTACATTCCTATTCACAATCAATACCAGTGAAATAAGAGACATACAAACTGGAAATGCTTCAATAAAGCTGCCTCTATTTACAGATAGCACGATTGTCTACGCAGAGAACAGCAAAGAACCTAAAAAAAAAACATAGATACTAGAACTACTGATTTTAGCAGGATTTCAGAATATAAGGTCAATATAAAAATGAATTTTATTTATGTATGTTAGCTATGAACAAGTAGAAACTGAAATCAAAAACAAGTGAAAAAACATGAAATACACAGGAAAAATTTTAATAAAATACATGCAAGACCTGTACAATGAAAATTACCAAATACTGGTAAGAAAAATTAAAAAAAAACACTAAATAAATGAAGAGCTATGCCATGTTCATGGATCACAAGGCAAGGCAATATTGTTAAGATACTCTCCACAAAGGTATCTACAGATTCAGTATAATTTGCTTCTGAACTCCACCAGGCTTTTCTGTAGAAAGTGATAAGCTGATTCTAAATGAAAAAGCAAGGGACTTTAAACAGCCAAAAAATCTTGAAAAAGAATGAAATTGGAAGACATATACCACCTGATCTCAAAACAAGTAGAAAGCTAAATTAGTTAAGTCAGTGTGGTAACAGCACATATACAAAGATGCAGGTAGAACAGATACAAGCGTGTCAGATAGAGTCAGATGTATGTGGTGCATTTATTTTCATCAAAGATAACTCAGTGAAGGAAAGGATAATCTTTTCAAAGCTCAAACAACTGAACATTCATACGCAACACCCCCCACCCCAAACCCTTGATCCTTACATTATACCAAATACAAATAGTCATCCCTTGATATAAGTGGGAGATTTACCAGGAACCCTGCTGCTGCTGCTGCTGCTAAGTCGCTTCAGTCGTGTCTGACTCTGTGCGACCCCATAGAGGGCAGCCCACCAGGCCCCCCCCGACCCTGGGATCCTCCAGGCAAGAACACTGGAGTGGGTTGCCATTTCCTTCTCCAATGCATGAAAGTGAAAAGTGAAAGTGAAGTTGCTCAGTCATGTCTGACTCTTAGCGACCCCATGGACTGCAGCCTACCAGGCTCCTGTGTCCATGGGATTTTCCAGGCAAGAGTTCTGGAGTGGGGTGCCATTGCCTTCTCCAGGAACCCCTAAGTATGCCCAAATTCGAAAATGCTGAAGTCCTGTAGCTGAACCTCAGTGTCCATCAGCAGATTCAAGCAACCTCAGATGGAAATTTAGATCTTTGGTATGTTGACTCCTCAGATATGAAAAATACACAAGGACCAACTGTATACTATTGAAAAAAACTGCATATAAATGGACCCACACAGTTCAAAATCCTATTGTCCAAAGGTCAAATGTATTAACCAGGAATGAATCACAGACCTAAGCATTAGAAACTATAAAACTTCCAGAAGAACAAAGGGAAAAATCTCTATGACCTTATGATAAGCCAAGATTTTTCAGCTAACACACACACAAAGACAAAAACTGACAACCTGAACTTATAACAAGTTTTGAACTTCAAAACTTATAGACACAAGAGAAATGAGAACATGCCCACATAAAGACTTATAGTGTATGCTTATATATTTTAATGTAAACTTTATTTATAATTGCCCCAAATTGGAATTATCCAAAATATCTATTAACATAGATAAATAATGATTATGGATTCACAAACAACACGGATGGGTTTTAAATGCATTGTGATAAATGAAATGTCAGACTCAAACTGGTACAAATGTAGGATTCCATATTTATATGACATTCTAAAGGCAAAACTATAGGGTCAGAAAACACACCAGTAGTTGACAGGGCTGGGGATGGGAGGGGAAAAGGTTAAGACTTTTTTTTTCTGCAGCAGTGGAAATTCTCTATATCTTAATTGTGATGGTTATATGAATATATATATAGTTGTCAAAACACATCAAACTATATACTTTTAAACAATGAATTTTATTGTATGTAAATTATACATCAGTAAAATAAACAAACAAAAAACCCCAAATAAATATGGCTTTTCTGGGGATGGTCAGGATTTCTACATCACAGGCAGGAGGAATATTTGAACTTGAACAGTGTGAGGAAATGAAAGATGACACTTAGTAAGTTTCCAAGTTTTTGACATGGCAGCATTCTATGTTTTCATTAGAAGGGTGTAGTTGAACAGAAAAAAAATATGTGGCTACAATTATTAAAACCAAAGTTAAATGTGTACATATTTATAAAGTCAATTCAATTTGGCAAAAATGAATTGAATGCCTACTATGTATCAGGTACTGGCTGAGGTACCACATGGGAGGAAAACAGATGTGGCATAAAACAGCGTGTCCAGGGACACAAATGTAGGAGATCGAAGCCATCCATTCACATTCTATCACTGGAAATTATTAACATCCAGTAAAAAGCCCTGAAACTGTATCACTTGGTGGAATGCCTGAAATCTAATTCTGGATAACTGTCCTTTGATACAAAGTGCATGAAACACCAGGTTTTGAAAAATTGTTCTGGACCATCTCTGACTCTTGCTGCTTTTCACCAATCTGCTCTCCAACTTTGCTCCTTTCTGCACGATAATTTTTGACATGACAATCATGAACTTTTCCTCAACTTAATGCTAAAGGCTAGTTATTAATAAAAATATAGCAGCTGGGTTCACTGATCTCTTCAAGAGGCAGACTTAAATATTCCAACAAGTGAACCACAGATGACAGTGACAAGATGCTCAATAGTATAGACACTGGTGAGGAGCTTTAGAGCCCAACAATAAACCATGTGGAGCAGACAGCAAAAGAAACAAAGAGAGCTTTCAGAATCCAAGAAACTGGGGAAAGGAGGTAGGAAGACGGAGAGAAGCATATATATATTGCTGGGAAATGAGAAAGGTCTTTGCAGAGAACATGGGAGGCGTGGCTTTTCTGAATATTTTGGTCTTTCCCCAGTCGAGAATATTTTTCAAAGAGTAAAGAAAGAATAACTTTACATACCAGGAATGGAGTTTTTAGCATTACAGTTTCTTTGACTTTCTTGGCTTTTTCTGTGTTGTTTAAAAACACATAAATGTGACTTTTTCCTGGTAACTGATGTTAAGGATCAGACTGAACCTCTGGGCATAAATCAGGACAATGCTCTGGGAACTGGACCCTGAGCACAATGAAAGGCAAATACTTTGTTTCTTGAATTTTATTTTGGGACTGTGCTAACTACTATATACTTTTCCAAATGCTGATACAGTTATTTTGCTAAGCATAAAATGCCACTGTCTTTCTTGCGGAAAGATTTTTTTTTTGGCATTTCCGTAAATGACCTGAGACTACAAGTCTGGTCACAATCATAGTGTCTGCACAATAAAGGGAAACCGGCCATGATTAGTTCTAACAACTCAGATTAGCCGTTAGATAAATATTTACTAGAGGGAACAGGAATTGTGAAAATAACACTTAATGCTCATGTTTATGTATACCTATTGCCACTTGACTCACTCGATAGCTATCATATTACTGGCTGAAAACTCACTTTTCAAGTGGAAACTGAATCTGAGAAGAGTTTTGTCACTCCCCTCTGCTTTTTCTTCTCCTGCTCTGATTCTCCACCTGATGAGCTGTCAGCTAAGCTCCTATAAGATGATGCTTGGAAGCCTGTCGGCCCCACCCATTTTCATTAGACACATAGACTCTTCTACTGTTGATAGTTATCTCTTTGGGTCCATAAATTCCACCTTTGTACCTAGACTTTTGGAGACCTTCTTTTTTAATCTCTCTAGCACAGTGATTTTTCTCACTAGCAGCTGATGGTGCCTTAGAACCACCCGGGAATCTTGTAAAATCCTACGGCCCAGATGGCACCCCTAGATAACAGATTTCTGGAAGTGAGGCTGGGGCATCAATTCCAACATTGAATCCGAATGGAGAACCACTGATACAGGAGGGGGAAACAAATCAAACCCTCTTATGTCTTTCAGGATCATTCTGAGTTTTAATTCTGGCTGCCTGCATCCCTTGTGATTCAACAAAAATATTAAAACATTACAGTTATATGCTGTGTACACGGGGGCTTCCCTAGTAGCTCAGTTGGTAAAGAATCTGCCTGCAATGCAGGAGACCTGGGTTTGATCCCTGGGTTGGGAAGATCCTCTGGAGAAGGGAATGGCAACCCACTCCACTACTCTTGCCTGGAGAATTCCAGGGACAGAGGACCTGATGGGCTACAGTCCATGGGATCGCAACGAGTTGGACATGACTGTGCGACTAACTTTCCTTTCCTTCTGTGTACACTGTTGTGTGAATATCTGCAACTGGCTTTTTCTCACCAGGGTTTTTCTGTCAGCTGGCTTATAAGAGAACCTTTTCCATTATATATTAAAGCAGTCCAAACTGCTTGCTCTATACACGTTTTCCTTGACCGACGCTCATCATTTAGTTTGAACTGGCACCAGTGTGTTTTATGTGCCTCTTTGCACAGTGGTTTATGACTGACAAGGTCTTCCTAGAAGCATTTGCTCATGTGCACCCCACCACAATTCTGGATAGCGGGTGGGACAAGTAAGCCCATTTTAGATGAGACAACTGGTGGAGGGAGGTTAAATGACTTGTCTGAGCCTCCGAGTTCAGGAAGGACTAGGACACAGACACAGGCAGGACTAGAAGCCAGCACATTTAACTCCCCGCCCGGTACAACTTCTGCTTTCACTCCTCTCAGCCTTCCTCTGAAGAAGAACAGAGGTGAGTCAGAGACAGCTTTCTTGTTATCCTCTGACTCATTTCAATTCAAATGTGACATCAGAAGCCAAGTTACAGCTGAAGCACTGGGTGCCATATATGGAATCAGTCTAACATAATTTAACGAGGTGCCCGGAATACAGTATGTGGTCAACAAATATCTGTTGAATGAATAAATACACAAAATCCTACTTACTTGTGGCAAGGTATATCACCTTTCTATAGAGAACAGCTCTGGAGATAAGCACTCCAAATGAATCCCAGTTTTCATCTTGGTTTGATCTGCCTATAACCCTAAAGATCTGGAGGCAGGGTTAGAAAGAGGAATTCAGCAGGCTGAATTAGTCTTGGAGGAAGACAGAGGCAGACTAATGGACAATAAGACACATAGACACGGTTCTCTATTCTTACTGTCTGGAAGAATAATCTCAGGAAGTAACTCAATGTATGCAGGAGAAAATATTAACTGACAACAGCTTATAAAAAGCTACATATTAAATGAAACTCACTGTGCAGGAAGAGTCAGGGAGAGCTATTATGGCAGGTCAACCAGATACACGATGTGAAGCACAGCTGCAGAGGCTGCATGCTCATATATTTATGAAAGGTATTTCACAGTGTTGGTGATGTATTTAACTGGGGAGAAGATAGTATGTATTCGTAATAATGCCCCCAACACACCTGGCCAGAGGACCACCACTGACTGACATCTAAGGCATGCCCAGATGCCACTTCCTCTTCAGACATTTCCACTGAGAAGTTGAAAAGTGGATATGAGGCTAAGAACTGGCCAGAGATGATGTGAGTATCAAAATGCTAGTAATGATGGGGCAACTTCTAAGAAACTCAGTCAACAATTTTGAAAAATTATTATAGTAAGATGTATGAGTTTCCCAGGCCAGGTGGCGCTAATGGTAAAGAACACGCCTGCCAATGCAGGAGTCTTAAGAGACTTGGGTTTGATCCCTGGGTCAGGAAGATCCCTTGGAGGTGGGCATGGAAACCCACTTCAGTATTCTTGCCTGGAGGCTCCCATAGACAGAGGAGCCTGACGGATTACAGTCCATGGGGTCGCAAAGCGACCATGGACACAACTAAAGTGACTTAGCATGCAAGATGTATGAATGTTCAGACTGGATAGTAACAAAGCAAAAAGTGACTTCAAGGGGCCTAAGGATTGATCTCATTACTGCAAAATAAAACAAACTAAACAGAAAATTGTTTGACTCATGTCTCCCCATGTCTCCTTGCTCATTTTTCTTGCTTCTTTTCAGTTTTTTTTTTTTTTTTTTGGTCTTTCAGAGTTTCTGGTGGGGCTTTGGAGAGACACACACTTCTTGACATATATTAGGCAGGTCCAATCCAGATGTATGTTTTTTGAATTAAGACGGCTTATTTAAAGCAATAAGAAGCTGCCACAGAGTAGCCAAAATTATAGATATTAGGGATGGAAAGGACCTATTAGATCATCACACCTGTCTCCAAGGGCCAGTGCCGGAGAAGCAATCGAAAGAAAATGACCCAGTTGCTCCAACTGCTCTCTGTGGTTAGCAAGACAAAAAAACATTTTCAAATAGAAATGAGTCTTGGAAATTTATGACTGAAATATAGAATGCTCTGTCTTTTTTTAAAAATTATCTTCTTTGTCAATCAAAGTCTGGGGAAGCTGGGCTTTTTTGTTACTGGTTTTATATACTATCCATCCATCTATCTAAATGCATCTGGATTTGTGTGTATACAGAACACATACAGGCACTGTGGGGTCACCACTTATGGCTTTCAGTCACCT
The DNA here is from genome assembly GCF_019923935.1 of Bubalus bubalis. Taxonomy (NCBI): domain Eukaryota; kingdom Metazoa; phylum Chordata; class Mammalia; order Artiodactyla; family Bovidae; genus Bubalus; species Bubalus bubalis. The sequence continues at coordinate 33,586,556 of NC_059158.1, read as the reverse complement.
CTTGCATAGTCACATATATATTCCTAATAAACTACTGACTCATCTAGAGGTACAGATTCAGATTATGTTCCAGATTTGCTAGTCCAGGAATCACTCCCGTAGACTAAGTCTTCTCTTTTCTGGGAACTCAAGATTTAAGGAGGGCTCTGACCACTGGCAGATGATGCACACAAACCCTGAACACAGATCCTGGGATAGAATTCTAATAGATACCAGCGTCAAGGTCATGAGGATTTCTCCATGGGCAGAGACCGGAGCAAGGAAGAGCTGTTAGCTTTCCTTGCTGGAACACTTCCAATCATTTTGAACGACACCTTTCCATGGGACTTTTTAGATATAATATTTTTGAAGAATTTGCATAAAAAATTTACGTAAATACAAGAGTAGGATAAAAAACATCAGTATATAAGGATTAAAGAGAGTCTCCCACACTGGCTGGGATGAGCAGAATGTGGGGACACATGAGATTGTGTTTCACTGGGAAACAGGAAGTGTTGAAAGGACCCGGATGTGACTCAGGGCAGTGAGTAGGCCTGTGTTAGTATCTACCCCAGTTATGGCTGGCAGCACAGAAAGACATAAGGCAATTATGGGGAAATGAATCCAACCTCAAACTGTTCTACCAAAACACTCATTCTCTAAAACCTGTGCTGGCTATAATTGAATTATCAGTGAGAAAAGTGTGATTTCTTTATTAAGGAGCCATTGCTAAGTGGAAACGTGTCAAAATATTCTCTAAACAGTCTTTTAAATTTCCATCCTAAGGTAGACATATTGTCGCCTTCTAGGTCCTTAAAATAAAAATGTGATAGAAATAATTTTTTTAAAAGATTCCATATGGTTTACTATGCCCTTGTAGTAAAAATACATAAAAGTCTTAAGTTATGAAACACTACAGCCCCTTCTCTAATTGATTCAGTTGGTGAAATCTTGGTGTCTGGACTTATTTCTATAAAAAGCTGGGCATCAAGCCCTTGGTCAAGAATATAAACTCCTACTGAACACTTTCTATGGGAAAGTTTAATACTGACTCACACCATTTTGACTTGTCAAGTCTTTTCCAGGAACTTAACCTGCCAAAGGGATGCAGACTGACTCCTGTTTAAAGAAGAGGGGCGCACAGGTATTTCCTGTGAATCTGATGCCAAAGGAAATGGAAAATCCATCATCCTTGGACATCTGAAGACCAATCCATGGTAATGATACCATATCTTCTATTTTCTAGCCTTGGGAAACTCAATAGACCTTTGCTTCTAGTTCTTATTGTAGTCAAGTGAGTAAGGAAGAGGCTCAGAATCAACTATTTAGAAGCAGTTAAGCCAGAAGAGGAAAATGGGCACCTGAGGAAAAGTGGTTATTGGTGACACCAAACTCCCCACTACAGTCACTCTTTCCATTTTGATTTCTTTTACCTGTGGACTAGTTCCACTCTTCTATTTTTCCCCTAATTATGCACAACACATGGCTGTGACATGCTCAGACTCTGGTCAGCTTCATTAACCTTCCTGAAAGCTACACTGTGGAGCTGAGAGTCTATAACATGGCAGCCATCTTAAAATGGCTTTAGAGGTCGAGTTTTAGCAAGGCTTCAATTTTGCATTTTTAACTTAACTTTTGATTGTAAGGTTATTGAAGGACTGAATCCTTTGAAAAAAACTGAATGGAGAAGGAACCCTCTCGTCTCCCATGCCTCGGCTTCCTCTCTCTACACTCCCCTTCTACAAGAAATAGTATTTATGAACATCAGAAGAGAATAAAGATATTTTAAAAGTGATGTTATGTTTACCCATTTTTCTGGTTTGGAGAACAGATTATTTTCACAGAAGAACAGCTATGATAAATTCTCTATTTTTTTTTTTTACCTTTTAGTGTTTTATTAAACAAAAGGACGATTAGCACACAAATAGTCTTGTTCACCCACAAAACCCACAATTAATTTGCATAAAGTAAATGCTGCCTCCTAGAATTTTCCTTCGTGAGCTGACCTTCAAGGAGCTAGAGGGAACGGATGCTGGCGCACTACTGCTCTGCCCAACAATGGGATTTCCCCCCTTATCTTTGGGAGGTTCCCTTCCACTACCTGGTTCAAAATTATCCTGAACAGAAAGCTTTAAGTTGATATCCTAAACATTTCTAAATAATGTCCCAGTGGCTGTAGAAAGTATTTTACCCAGTGGTTGCCTTGCTCTTCTGGAGACAAGAGAAATATGCTTTGTTTCTTTATGATAATTATAAAGGCTAGCATACTGCGTTTCCTCTGTGCCAGGCACTGCTCTGAGCACCTTACTCATATGAACACACCTGATTCTGACAATAATCCTACGCGGTGGGTGCTACCAGGAAGGCTATATAATGTGCCCAAGGTCACTTATCCACTGATCAGGGGAGCCATGATGTGAACCCAGGCAGCCGCTCCAAAGTCCATATTCTCAAACTGGATGTCATCCTGGCCTTGAATCACTGACACCTCGGGAAGCTCTAAAATCATCACAGAAACACATACTCACTGAATGCACGCATGTAACGAACACATGCTGAGTGCTGACTCCATCTCTAACCTTGGGCTGCGCTCTAGAGACAGAAGCGTGAACACGACTCAGACACCACTGGCATGGTGTCGGTCATTTCAACCAGTGAACAGGTACACCATGCTTGGGGCTGGGATCTGCATGTAGGGTTGGCCAAAAGGCTCACGTGGTTTTTCTGTAAGATGTTATGGAAAAACACGAATGAACTTTTTGGTCAACTCAAAAGTCAAAACACAGGCGGCCCCAAGTAGGGGAATAAAAATGAACGCAGAGATGGCAATAACAGGCCAAAAAAGAACTGGCTGCAGCCAACTTTCCCAAAGCAAAATGCACTGTACCAACAACTCTCTGCAGGCTCTTAGAGTAACCCCTGAACTTGTCTCCCTTGTTTGCTTGTTTCTGGCCTAGGGGACATTCTCTTCACAGCACTCATCAATCCTTTATCATCTACTTGGAGTAGGTGAGAGTCAGGGAGTGACTGTCACTCACTGACTTGACTGATTGCAGTCGTGAGTCAGGAAAAGCTCACACCAAACAGTAGATACCATGAGTCATTCGGTTTCTCGGCTGAACCTGGTTACTACCTGGTGGGACTGTGCAGGGGGTTTGACATCATCGAACAGCTTCCCCGGCAGAGGGTCTTCCCCCTCCCCATCTGCTGCCTCCCCTGGCCAGGGTCCGCCTTTCTTCTCTTTCTACCTCTGTAGATCCTGCTCCAACTGCCAGTCTCTCTCTGCACCCTGTCCCTACCCCTGTGCAGGCCCCAAAACTGCAAGTGTAGGCATTTAAAATACACCTAAAGAGTGATTTAGAAATATATTATTTATAGAAAAGATAAAAAGAAACATTTACCATTTAGATAATTCTTTTGTCTCTTAGAGATTTTTCTAACAGAATCTGGGAACAGGATCAGTTCAGTTCAGTTCAGTTGCTCAGGATAGCTCTCTTTAAATACCTGAAGGTCTAGCTTAGGAAACAGGATTAGCTATCTCCCTGAAGTTCCAAGAACCACCTCCCTGCCCCAACGCCCTGCCCTGAGATAAAAACAGTATTTCCTTATCTGAAAGATAAAAAATGAACACAAGGAAGCACAAAATGTGTTCTTGATGAGGAACGTGTTAGAATGAAAACCACCACAGTGTGCATTCTCTTCCATTCAGCTCCACAACCTGCAGTTCTTGGGCCATCAAAGCACACTCAGGCCTGACGGAGAAACTCAGGCTTTGTGATTTCAGCACTGAAGCTCCTCCCATCGCGTGGAGTTGCGCATAAACATGCTGCATTTTCTTGAGAGGTCAGAGGACACTGCATGCTGAACCCTGCCCGCTTTGGCCTGGATCGCTCTACCGTGGAGGAGGGAGCTGGGTGGGCTGGAGCCCCATCTCTCGGGCTGGCCAGTTCTGATTGGCAGATGCTTCTTTCTATCGAGATGGTAGTTTTTCACCTCCTGGGCTTGATGGCTCACACTGTAACAGATAAGGGGCAGCAGGCATCCTGTCTCTGGTGCACTCAGAAATGAATGCAAACTAATGCAAAACAGAATCAGAAGGCTCTTCCCCCCCGCCCCCCTTATTTTGCTCTCCTAATGAAACTGTCACTTTTAGTCATAGAATGGTTTCTTCATATCTTTCCGCTACTCCTACTGTGCAGCCATAGGTACTGATTTGAAATGTGTTGTATTTGACTCTTTGTCAGTTCCAGTTTCTCAACTATTGCAGGGAATCAAAAATTAATGTACAGCAAAGGCCACTATGACAGAGATGGTGTGTGTATGATTTTGTGAGCATATGTACATAAGGCAGATAGATGTCAAATATTTTCATACATCATACACACCCCTTATATAAGTGTTCACATCCCCCCATCCCCCATTTTGGTTTAAGGATCGCCTTTAGGTCCCTACCCACTGCGCTTCCTCTGATCAGGGACATTTCTGATTGTCTAAAAGGCAGCCATTTACATGACCATTATACTTAATAAAGACTGAAGAGCGTCCTACTGTCTGTCACTTGGCCTACTCAAGCTGACTGTCTTTAAAAGTTTCAGTGAAAGTTGTGTGAGGAAATAATATTCTATGGTTCGTGGGTCCCTGGGGAGGAATATGGTCATTCCCAGAAGAGTTTCAGACTTTGCTGAATCTGCTACTTTAAGAGTAAAACAGGAAGTTCAGTCCTCTTTTATTGTACCTTTTTCGTTTTTGAAAAGCTGCCCAAATAGTTCCAAGTCGACTTGAAGCAAAGTTATTCATGTCAAGAAGCCAAGATCTTTCTCCATGGTTTGCTGAATGAGGAAGGAAGAAAATGGTTTGCACTCAGCTGTCCTTGGCTTCTTCGGCTTGGGCCAAAGCGCCAGGAAGGAGAAGGAATGAATAAGTGAAAGAGCTGGTGTTTATCTTTTAACGAAATCATGATGTTCTGTGCTCAGCTCCGGCAGTCAGATGTGGCCGTTGCATCTTTAAGACAGGGAGTCTCTCCTCAGAGAGACGACACCCTAATTATAGTGCTGCTGCCGGAGGGAGCTCACACATGCAAACCATTATGTAAAATATAATTTCTTTTTCTTTAGGAACACTCAAGATCATTAGACATGGTTTCTTCAATGCTAGAAAATCAGGCCAAAAATGAAAACAAACAGTTTCAAGTATTTGCAACATAATTCTCGCATGTATTTATGGAAATAGAGTAAAAGTGCCCTAAAATGTGGTTTGACATTTCATGCTGCCCTGTTATTTCTATTTTTCCAATTCCTTAACATGTGTCCTCTTATCCTATATCACTTTAGTTTCACTGTATTTCAAATATTCACTGAGCAATAGCCACAGTTATTACCAAATAGCTGTGCTTCGAGGGAGCTAGTGAACAACAGGAAGCAGCCCAGAAGCTTGTTGTAAATTAAGCAAACTCCTTGTAAATTAAACACAGTAACATATGAACACAAATGCAGGGCATGACAACATGACATAACTTTTAAAAACAGCAATTAAATGCATAGCACTGCTTTCCCTAATGATGTGCTATGCTAATTCAAGGCTAAGGTGATGATTCTGTTGATTTAACAGTTTAACATGGAACTCATAAATGAGAATAAAATCTGTAATAAAGAAATCTTGGAGACTATAGCATTTATGAGGATAGAATTAGGTATGTTATTATATAGGAGAAAGATATACATTTCAATTCAATCCATTTTCTATATCATAAACTAACCCGAAACATTTCAATTTTCTGTATCATAAAGTATCCCCAAACATTTAGGCTGAACAGTAAGCAGTCTTTTCAGACTGAAACTAATATATCCCTTTCTTAAATATTCAGGTTCTCAATGGGATATTGATTGGCAAATGATCTTTTTCATTTTTCTTGTCTGTTTTGCTTCTTTCACACTATTTACCTTTTTAATCTTTTAAAAATAGATATTCTGAAAATACAATGGAAAAGACATCATTTATAATATCAGTATCAAACATAGAGTACCTAAGGCACATGCAAGTTTGAGCTCAGTAAGAGGACACAAACGGAAAGAAAAACATATTCTCTGAACATAGATGGGTTTGCTGAAAGAAAAGAAGGTTTGGTTTGGGGGAACAGCCTTGCTGGAAGGGACCTGCCTACAGTAATCTTTTGCATTCAGTGGTTTACTCTGCCCTAGAGGAAAAAAATATCCAGATCAGTCGGGTTGATGTCTATGTTTTTAAAGTCCATGTTCAGCTCAATGTTAACTGCCTTTGTTTTTGTTTTTAACGTGCCTGTTGATTTATTCAGATAAACAGGTCATCCAGCTTCTACCATCACAATGCTATAGCTATTATGATGTGGCATTCTAAACAGATTTTCTTTCCAAGTCCTTTTCTTTATTCCACAGGTCAGTTTTCTTTAGTTCATTTTTCCTACCTGGACCTTTGATGTATAAAAACACCTTTACACATGCAGCCACTTCTGTACAGGACAAAAGCATTATAGTTAGAATTCCTTGATAAGAACTCTCAAACTAGCTGAATTGGCAACTGGCAATAAGCTCCTATAAGATGCGTAGAAATGAAATGAGTTTCTGCTGTGGTGGCAACAGATGAAACGTGCTATGGATGGGGTAATGGGTAAAGCAAGGGAGGGAATCAGTGACTTTGCTTTCTGTTCCCTGCTTGGGCTACATTTAACTACTGGCAGGTCTCAGAACACAGGCCACTCTCTCTTCCTCAGGCCTCGATGCTTGATAATCATGCTGATGAGGATGATCCTTCTGCTTTCCCTTGACTAACTTCCACTAGTCCTTTGGGTTTCAGCTTGGATGGTTACTTCCTCCAAGAAGCTTCTCTGACCATTAAGACAGAGATCGGCTTCACCTATGTGGGTCTCCAGTCCCTGATGACCCTACAGTACCATTAACCACACTCCATAAGAACAGCCACAGACATTCCTGTAAGCTCCTTAAGGGAGGGAATACGGATGGCCTTTTCAGAAATTTGGTTCCAGCAACAGACACTTAGCCGCCCATGTAGTCAGATACCAATAAATACTTGTTGAACAAATGAGTAAGATGCTGATACAGATGACAATGCTTTATAATATCTTCATTTACCGAGTACTTACCATATGCCAGGCAATATTCTACCTTTACATTTAATGCTCACAGTGATCCTAAAAGGCAGGCACCATGACCACCCCCAATTTATGGATGAAGAAACAGAGAACCCTCTGCATCTTTTTGAGCTGCTTTGTTTGGAAATGCCTTGTCAATTTAGGTGTATTTAGCTAACATGCCAGGGAAAAAAGCTGAACTGAAAGGTAATGGCTGATAACAGATCAAAATAATTATTAGATTGAACCATATGAAACGGCTGACATTCAATTGGTTTTGACTTACAAATACGGCAGTATCATATGGTTCAACCTCATATATGGAGTTCAGCTACAGCTCAGTCTTCATCCACATGCCCCATCCCATTTACCCACAGCTGGGAAAAACACCACACCCCTCCGTACTGTCATGCTCAAGAGTGACAGGTATATGGACAGGGACCACAGAAAGCATTTACGCATAGGATTCTTTTTAACTGTGCCAATGAAGCCTTGTATCTATGGTTGTCTGAGACGTGATGATCTCTTTGCCGTAGATAACCCTCGGTGAACGGTGACATTGGTCATAACACATTCTGCTTATGTAGACCAAAGTAAGGGCCCCAAAAGAGGTAAACTCAGTAGCATGTTTTCCCCTAGTTTTAGGTCATATATGATGACATAAAGCCAAAGGTAAAAGAAGAAAAAATAGAATCTGCAGTTGAAAATGATTTAAATTTGCTAGTTTCCAGCACTTTTGGAATATAGCCGGGGTTAATTTGGATTAGGCCTGCATTGCTCTAACCTGAAGTGGCCTAAAAAAATAGACTTGATAGAAAGAGGTTAAAAAAAAGGAGAAAGTGCACCTTTTTTTGAGTTGTATGTAACTCAACACAACTGACAGTCTGTTCTCCAGTGGCCCAGCCCTGGATCCGAATGTCTTATTTGTGTCACTCTAGAAAAGCGTGATACTGTGTCTCAGTGAAAGGTATTTGTGATGAAAATAACTTATAGGCTAATCCCAGACTCCATAAGGCAAATGCTCACAGGAGGGAATAGACCTGTTTTCAGGGGAGAAACATTTTTAGAGTTTGCTGGAGATTTTTATTTCAAAATCTCCAAATTCAACAATTCTTCAGCCTCTGTAAACTTTCAGATGGAAAGCTCCAATATTTAGAGTAAATAATGTCTAAGCTTCCCCTTCACAGCAAGTTTTCTTTTTCTCCCCTGTCATAAGAGTGTTATATCCTGGCAACTGAAATACAGAACCCCTTTGTAGTAAAGCTATCACACTATACCACTCAGAATGTGTTGCTAATGAGGTTATTGCTTAATAGAACCATAGAAGGACATTGAAAAAAAATACCCTGACAAATGTGTTGACCAAAGGATGCCAACAACTCTCCCAGGGTTCTGTCCGAAATTCAGGGATTTTTTTTTTTTTTTAAGTAAAAATGAACTTTAGTGTATGTGAAAAATCATAACATTGAAACATAAGTCCATTTATCTTTTAACTATTTTTCTAGTTCTCTTCCAAAATTTTACTGGTTATTAAAACACTGCTGTGTAAATAAAAATGTTCTGCTTTATAACTCACCCCCTATTTCTTGTCCTTACAATATAATAATGTCATTGTTATATCACACTTCTCCTTAAAGTAGTAAGGCTTGATGTGAAGGGCTTTAAATAGCAAGCTGAGGAAGGGCTCATGTAGGAAAATGAGACTGGGGGATCAGATACAGAAGGGGAGTTCAGAGAAGGACTCTGAAAGACTTCTACAATTCTGAGCCTGGAAAGAGTTTCCATATCATGATTTTCACAGAGATAAGCAGAGCTCTTCATGAACATCCTCCTATCTGCTACGTGGGCTGTTCAAGGCTGAGCTGTCCATTCATAAGGTCATGGGGAATGCATTACCAGAATTTCAGTGAAGCCATTCCAATTCCCAAATTGGGAATATAGCTGCAAATAATTTAACCCATTTCATTAGCATATATCCTTTGCCTAGATGAGTAAAAATGCCCACTTCTCTTTTGAGAGATTCACAATCAGTTTCTTCCTGTACCCAACTATCTTGAGTCTTTAGGACCACCAAAAATGAGAACTCATGGCAGTCTATAAAATGTCAACACTCTCAAAGATAAAACACATGCGTTGTAATTAGAATCACAGACTGTAGGAGCTGGAATGGGCCTTTGAGGTAATTTAGTTCAATCTTCTCATTGTACAGTTGAGCTTGAGTGACTTTTCCAAATGTTATCCAGCCACTTAATGGCTGGACTGGGAGTAGAACCAGGTCTCCTGACTCCTACTCCACTGCTTTTGCCATTAGGACAGGCTTCAGCCATGATATACTATTTAGACAAGGTCAGTAAACCCAGGCACTATCAAGACTTAATGGGAAGGGATCCTAGTAACAAGGGGCCTTAACAGAAAACCCCCTGTATCTAATTCCTACAGGTTTAAGTTGAGGGGTAACTTGGTACTCTTTCAGCATGAAAAGGCAAAGGGAACTGTATAAACTGGATCCAGTTTTAAAAGAATCTGAAATGTTTAAAAAAAAAAACTTGCATAAAAATTAATTTAGCATGTATTAAATGTAGAAATGATGCTAAAGCTGAAACTCCAGTACTCTGGCCACCTCATGCAAAGAGTTGACTCTTTGGAAAAGACTCTGATGCTGGGAGGGATTGGGGGCAGGAGGAGAAGGGGATGACAGAGGATGAGATGGCTGGATGGTATCACTGACTTGATGGACGTGAGTGTGAGTGAACTCTGGGAGTTGGTGATGTACAGGGAGGCCTGGCATGCTGCAATTCATGGGGTCGCAAAGAGTCAGACACGACTGAGCAACTGAACTGAACTGAACTGAAATGTAGAAAATTGACTCTACCTTGGACATTTTCTTTGTCTCATATATTGCACCTGTGTTAACAGGAGTGAGGAATTTCTGTTGCATGAGATAGTTTTTCTCCAATGAATGTATGTTATAAACTAAACTCTCTCCACTGATGGTTAACTTTGGAATCAAGAGACTTGGTTCTGATCTGGGCTTTTCCACGAATTAGTTTAGATACTCTTACTTCCTGAGTCCCAGTTTTCCAGTCCATAGACTGAAAAGGTTGTTTTTTTATTTAAGTGTATTCAGAAATGGAAGTTCTATGACAGTGTCCCAGGAGTTGACAAAGGAGCCAGGGGAAGAGTGTGGGGGAGGCCAAGCAAGGAAGTTCTGAGTTTTCCACCCCAACCTCAACTGGGCAGTTCTGCTTTGATCTGCTCTTGATATTAAGTTAATATGGAAGATTTTGTTTGAAGAACAAGTTAAGTGGTAAAGTTTCAAAACTACCCAAAAGTTGAGTACTACAATATTCCTTCTAACTCTGTTGGTCACTCCCCAGCTTAAAAGTCCTGCAACTGCACCCCATCAAAGATTAAGTTCAAGTTCCCAAACACAGCATTTCTCCCTGCCTCAGTCCCCACCTCCCCTCTTCTCCTCATCTCCAGTCATTCCCACATATGCTTCATGTGTTAATGTTTTCAAGTTGCTGGTCATTTTCTGACCAGGCAGTGCTGTTTTACACCTCCTGGGATCTCTGTTTTTGCTCATGTTCGTTCTGCATCTCTTCCTTCTGCTTGACTAAACTCCTCTTACCCTTCAAATCTCAGCTCAGGTAAATCTTCCTTTATGAAGGCTTCTTTGAAATGGGACCAGGCTTGCTTCTGAAATGGGGCCAAACTTGCTTCCTTTCGGTCTTATGAAAGATTATCAGAGCAATTAAACATTATAATGAAATTATATAATTCTACCCTGTCTCTTTCAACTGGGCTGTAAACACCTCATGAGCAAGGCCTTTCTCTTGTACATTTGTTAAAATTGGAAGAAGAAATAAAATAACTTGAACTTGATCAAAAATTTTACTTTCAGAAATTCTGAAAAAGGCTTTGATGATGCATAGCTTATTCTCTTGTTAAAAAACCTATCCAAGCTAATGAAGAACTGAGTCTCCACAAGGATATGACTGGTATTGATAAGAAGCAGTAGGAAGGTTCAGCCAGAGATAACAGCACTCTATTTACTAATAAAAAGTGTTTTAAAAACTTTCCTCAACGGAAAAAAAAAAAAAACACTGGAAAAAATCATTAATTAAAAACAAAACTTACTGGTTAGAAAGCCTACTTGGCCTTAGATCTCTTTCATTTTTCCTTTTAAATCAAAACAGATCACCCACCTGAGATCGTGAGGGCAAGCCTGGAGCTTGGGAAGAGCTGTCAGTTTGGTACAGCCCCCATTGAGGCTGCTAATGACTCACAAACTTTCATACGTCCTCACTTCCTCACCCCCGATGTAAGGGGTGTGTGCTGTGCTTAGTTGCTCACTTATGTCTGACTCTTTGCTACCTCATGGACTGTAGTCCACCAGGCTCCTCTGTCCATGGGGATTCTTCAGGCAAGAATACTAGAATGGGTTGTCATGCCCTCCTCAAGGGGATCTTCCCAACTCAGGGATTGAACCCAGGTCTCCTACATTGCAAGGGGATTCTTTACCATCTGAGCCACAAGGGAAGCCCAAGAATGCTGGAGTGGGTAGCCTATCCCTTCTCCAGGGGACCTCCTGACCCAGGAATTGAGCCAGGGTCTCCTGCATTGTAGGTGGATTCTTTACCAGCTGAGCTACCAGGGAAGCCCGATTTAAGGGGAGATGGCACAAAAGTCTGCATGAGTCATGTTTTGTTGTTGAACTGGGCAGTTAGGAAGAAAGAAAAGATTAACAATGATGAAAGCAGAAGGTTTTAGTGTGAATCACAGGAAGTTCAGTCTTTTTCAGCACCAGCTGAGGTGACAACTCCATGTATGGCCCAGAGGCAGCACGAGAAGACGTGAAACCATTTGCTCGACTCACGTCCTGAACAGTGCTCTGGCCTCATGCACTTATTATTCCCCACAGCCTTCAGGGGTTGCTTGAGTGGAAGTTCTAAATTATTCCTCAGTTGGTAAAACATTAGCTCCCTGTCAGGCAAGTAGGAAGGAGTGATTAAAAGCAGTATAGACACAAATCATTACCTGGGGCTGCTCTTGAGTCAGAGGAATAACACGTTCAGTCAAGAGAAATTCCTCAGTTACAAAGAATATCCAAATACCTAGATATTCTTAGATATTATGGAGAGGACAGTCAAAGGAAGCGTTATCACAGTCCTTTAACCACAGTCATTAAATAGTAGCAACTTGAAGATTCTATTTCTCAAATAAAATGAATTAAAGTCACTATAATTACTGAAATTCAGGCCACAGATGATTAATCTTCAAAGAACCTTTTAGCTTGTTTCTTATAAAGGAAGATGCAACTTTTATTTTTAGTAAAATACACAAGATAAGTATTTACTAAATGGCCCATCTTCAGTTCAGAAAAAATTAAACCTCTTCCACTACAAGAAGATCCAGCTAGTCTGAATTCTAACCTCCCTTGCTATCTCTTCTCACAAGTACTTTTTTTTTTTTATTTTTTAAGAGGTAATAAGCAATCCCACCCCAGTGCTGATCTGTAGTCTCAGCTTGCCTGTGCAAGCCTGTGTCACACACGTGTGTGACACATGGTGGAATCTCATTGGTTCACAGTCCTGCAAAAACCACAACCCCCCAACTTTCGAGAAAGCAAAGGCCTCTTAACCTAAGTGCACATTAGCTGCTGGCTCGGGCAGGCTGGATGATATGGAGGCCTCCGCAGCGGGCAGGCGCACCACGGCCAGGCCCTCATTAAGCTATTGAGTTTCATTCCAGTAACCGTTCAAGTACATTCTTCGTTGTACCAGAAAGTGTGTTTGTTTGATACTGGTACTTTGATGTCCCCCCATCTACTCTTCCTCCATACTCCCTCATCCCTGCACCCCTGTTTTGGTACTTGTTCCTATGCTAACACACAAAATATCAGTAATTCTCAATGGGTCTCCTGGTCATTAGTGCAAATTAGTGAGGTTTTACTGAATATGGTCAGGTTTGATTTGCCAAGTTCTTTTCCCGTTAAGGTTTTAAACCCATGTGTATTTCAAGGGAAATCTAATTTGTAGGTTTCGGATTCATTTACACTCAACTCACAAACGTGGTTCTGTGAGTGCCTCCATAGCCAGTGGACAAGAAGCCACAGGAGCTGGTTTCCCTTCCTTTTAACAAGTTCTTGTTAGAATGTTTGCTTTGAAGTAGGTATTTAGACCATGCTGGAAGCAAATAGAACTAAACCCCAAGAAAATGTAAAGTAAAATTTAAAAACCAAGTTCAAAACGGGTGTTTCTTGCCCCCAATAATTACACGTTTTAAAGACAAAATTCTTAAGCATGGAACCATCCATTTCAGCCTTTTAAGGATGATGTCACCACCTGCCTGCCCAGAGGAGGCCACGCTTCATGATGCTTCCATCTTGCAGGATGACAAGGGAATCGTCTGTGAGTAGGTGACTTTCTCTGCTTAGCCTCTGCCCCATGAACTCTGGGCAGGCCCTGGGCAGCTGCTGGGCCACCCGCTCTGCTCCACCATCCCACTGGGACTTCACTGATGGCATCTTCTCAGCCGCCATTTCTGCCCATGGGTGTTCCCACACCTACTGACTCCTGCCTGTCTCCCCTTCTTCTTAGCTAGCTCCTTAGTTCCTTCTTAGCTCCTTAGTTCTTGGACTTCACCCCAGCCACAGCTTCCTGTGTCCCACCTCCCAATAGGACAGAGTCCTTGTCATCCAGTCATAGATCCCTAATCTGCTTTTTGTCTGAGGTCCTCAACTGCGGACCAACTGCTGCAATCCTTGCCCCTTGTTCTTTGGCTTCCCGGCTGGGCTTCTGTGATGACGGCCTCCTTCGTATCCATCTATACCACCCCACGTGGTAGACCCACTGCTGACTTGGGTTCCTGTGTGTCACTCCGGTTTGCTCTGAATAAAACGGCCAAATCTCACCGATGTTTCTACTACCCATTTCCATCAGCAGTAGGATGGGAGTCTTCAGGAGACTTCTTGTCCTTGCGGATGGCAAGAACAGTGCTTAAAAAGGCAGACCCTCTCTAGCTGTGTCAGCTGTTGTCCAAACATCAAAAGTAAACAATTCTCCACACTGAGAATATGTTGGTTTGCCTCCCCGCCACCCAACTCCAAGAGTGTCTGCCTGGAATAGCATATCACACCCCAAGAAGTGCGGCAATTCCAAAACATCCTCTACCAGCTGTCTCCTGTACAAACAATTCCTTCCAGGACTTGGGAGTTCACTTCAAGTGACTTGGGAGAAAAATTTCCCTGGATGCTGCTAAATACTGGCATGACTCATTAAGACAGTGGTGAGCTCTGAGTGGTGAACAAAGAGCTGAGATATGAACCACTAAGAGCAACTAAGACTCCAGCAGATTCAGACAGACTTTAAATTGCAACTGCTCTGAGAAATATACAACTAATTCAGGGACTAGCAAACAAGGCCCGTGGCTATATAACTACAAATATATATATATATATATATATATATATATATATATATATAAAACATATAGCTGTATTATATAGTTGTGTTTTATTATTATTATAAATAAAAGCAAAAAAAAAAAAAAACCCCAAAACTAAGCCAATTATGGATGCCTACCTATGAATGAACAGTCATGTATGGATGTGAGAGTTGGACTGTGAAGAAGGCTGAGCACCAAAGAATTGATGCTTTTGAACTGTGATGCTGGAGAAGACTCTTGAGAGTCCCTTGGACTGCAAGGAGATCCAACCAGTCCATTCTGAAAGAGATCAGCCCTGGGATTTCTTTGGAAGGAATGATGCTAAAGCTGAAACTCCAGTACTTTGGTCACCTCATGCAAAGAGTTGACTCATTGGAAAAGACTCTGATGCTGGGAGGGATTGTGGGCAGGAGGAGAAGGGGACGACAGAGGATGAGATGGCTGGATGGCATCACTGACTCGATGGACATGAGTCTGAGTGAACTCCGGGAGTTGGTGATGGACAGGGAGGCCTGGCGTGCTGCGATTCATGGGGTCGCAAAGAGTCAGACATGACTGAGCGACTGATGTGATCTGATCTGATGAATGAGCAGGGCTTCCCCAGGTGTCTCAGTGGGTAAAGAATCTGCTTGCAATGCAGGAGCCACAGGAGATTCAGGTTTGATCCCTGGGTTGGGAAGATCCCTGGAGGAGGGCATGGCAACCCACTCCAGTATTCTTGCCTGGAGAATCTGATGGACAGAGGAACCTGGTGGGCTACAGGCCATAGGGTCGCAGAGTCAGACGTCACTGAAGCTATTGAGTACACAGGCACACATGAATGAACAAGCCCTTTACGAATCTGCCTGGAATCCTTTACTCTCACACTTTTAGAGAAGGCAGTGCATGATCCATCAGAAGATAATCATTATCTCACAGGCACCAGGTAAAGAGTCTCTAGAAAGGACTTTCTGATGCTAATGCTAGTCATTCACTCATCTTCACTCATTCACTTCCTTATTTATCCAACTTTACAAGGTGACAACCACATGTTAGGAGACACTTGAGATTCTCTCTCTTGGTTGAGAAAGAATTTCTAGGGATAAGAGTACAGAAGAGAAGTATCTTTTTCCATTTCCCAACCCTCACATTTACAATCAAAGCAAAAGTAGAAAGCAAATTATTTTGAAGTCCATATATGTATATAAAAGTACTCAAATGCCTATAACCTGTTTTTTTCTAATTTTCTGCCAAATATGCTTTTTAAAAAAGAATTGTGACATTTTTCATTCTATTTCTCAACTCTTTTTAGTGATTTAAATAATGATGCTTTCACAAACTAGTATATGTTATAACTAGCTTCTACTAATGGAGCAATGCCCCTTTTTTCACAACAAAACTCTTTCAATTTAACACATACAGAACATACTGCTAAGTCACTTCAGTCGTGTCCGACTCTGCGTGACCCCATAGACGGCAGCCCACCAGGCTTCCCCGTCCCTGGGATTCTCCAGGCAAGAACACTGGAGTGGGTTGCCATTTCCTTCTCCAATGCATGAAAGTGAAAAGTCAAAGTGAAGTCGCTCAGTCGTGTCCAACTCTTAGTGATCCCATGCACTGCAGCCTACCAGGCTCCTCCGCCCATGGGCTTTTCCAGGCCAGAGTACTGGAGTGGGGTGCCATTGCCTTCTCCATACAGAACATAGCATGATTTAAAATGATGATCTAAAAGAAAAAACATTAAACATCAGTAAATAAGATGAATGTTTAGGTACTGGTGTTTGGAACTTAGTTTGAAAAGCTTCAAACAAAAAAGAGGTGGTTGATGAATGGAGAGTGGACAGATCTGTAAGAAAATAAGAAGAGTAAAAATATTAATTGTGGATACAGGTGGTGGGTATATGGGTGCTCACCATAACTTCTATCAACTTTTCTGTAAGCCTGTGTGTTTTATGCTACAGTTTCCATAATAAAATAATGGGAAAAAGGTTCATCAAGAAGTCATTTCCACTTCTATTTCTTTTACACATTTGTTGAGGGTACATTTATTATTTCTCTAAGTTTGGAAGCTCGTGAAATTTAACATTGTTTTCTTTATAACCTATAAAGGAGGATAGTGAGTACAGACCACTTGAAATGAAGAGAGGTTCTAGAGTGAAATATCCAGAGGAACTGCTATGGATTAAATTGTGTTTCCCTCTCAGAAATCCTATGTTGAAGCCCTAATGCCCAATGTGACTGTTTTTGGAGGCAGAACTTTTAGGAAGTAATTAAAGTTAAATGAGGTCATAAGGGTGGGGTCCTAACCCCTAGGATGGGTGGTTTTATAAGAGGAGGGGAGTGCAAAAGACCATGTGAGGTTATAACCAGCGAGTAGCTACATGCAAGCCAGAAAGAGAGCTCTCACCAGGGGCCAAGCTGGCCAGCACTTGGATCTTGGACTCCAGAACTGTCAGAAAAGAAACATCTGTTATTTAAGCCACTCAGTCTATGGTATTCTGTAACGGCAGTCTGAGTTGACTAATACAGAGCCTGGAAGTTAAACATCTGTGGATGTTTAAGAAGTCTGCATGCAGTTAACACAGAGGGAGAAGAAGATCTGAATCAGTTCATTCAGAACTAGAATGATGGAATGTTAGAGCTGGAAGAGGTTTTAGCAACCATGTCATCAAAATGCTCATACAGATGAGGGAACAGAAGCTCACAGAGGTCAAGTGATTTGTCTGAGATCCTTCAGGGAGATTAGTGACACAGCCAAAGACTTTAAGCCCAAGCCTCTTGACTCCTGCTCTTTTCGCCACATGACACAGCTTCAGTAAATCAACCCCCCTTGAGCCAACTGTTAGCAGCCAAAAATCTAATTTCTTTTCTTCTACTGAAATCTACTTCAAGAATTCAGCCCCATTTTTTTTTTGACTTTGTACTTTTCTCTCTACTCTTACATTACAAATTCCCTGGTGGCTCGGATGGTAACGAATCTGCTTGCAGTGAAGGAGACCTGGGTTTGATCCTGGGGTTGGGAAGATCCCCTGAGAAGGGAATGGCAACCTACTTCAGTATTCTTGCTTGGATAATTCCATGGACTGAGGAGCCTGGCGGGCTACAGTCCATGGGGTCACAAAGGGTCAGACACAGCTGAGCAGCTAATTCAATATACCCTACAGTAGTCCACATCAATTTACTCATACAGACTTCTACAGAGAAGTCTTCTGAACAAATACAAAATGTGTATGGTTTTCCAGGAGTCACATATAGATGTGAGAGTTGGACCATAAGGAAGGCTGAGCACCAAGGAATTGATGCTTTCAAATGGTGGTGCTGGAGAAGACTCTTGAGAGTCTCTTGGACAGCAAGGAGATCAAACCAGTCAATCCTAAAGGAAATCAACCCTGAATATTCATTGAAGGATTGATGCTGAAGCTGAAGCTCCAATACTTTGGCCATCTGATGCAAAGAGCCAATTCACCAGAAAAGACTCTGATGCTGGGAAAGATTGAGGGCAGGAGAACGGGGTGACAGAGGATGAGATGGTTAGACAGCATCACCGAGTCAATGGACATGAATTTGAGCAAACTCTGGGAGATACTGAAGGACAGTGGAGCAGGGCATGCTGCAGTCCACAGGGTACAGCAAATAGTCAGACACAACTTAGCGAAAGAACAACAACAAATACAAAAGAAAAGTACACACACAAAAACCAACATTTAAATTGAGACAGATGGTGACTCAATTATTCATCTGCAGGAGAGGCCTGTGTGCCCAAAGATAGCATAGGTGTACACTGGAAGGAATCTGACTTCCTAATAGTCGCCTATTATAACACATAAAGACATTCTAGAAAAATAATAAAAATGTATTTGTTTTCCAAATTAATCATTTATAGTCTAATTTAGCACAGTATTACATCTTTATAACATTTAAAATATCCATTTTGATAAAACATTCTCATAAACAGGCCAAGAAAACCAGGTTAATAAGCCTGTGTGTTTTATAGGGCAATAAAATAATACATTTTTATAACATTTAAAAATAATATAAAATATAAAATTGAACAATATAATAATTGAACATTATTTTGTTAAAAAGTTATTATAGAACATTTTATTTAACTTTCCACTAGGTAAATGAGAGTATGTGAAGATAAATACTCTTAATGATGTGGATACAATGGAAATATGCCAATGACGTCCAGAAATGGTAATAACCTATTAGTACCAGTTGATATTTAAAATTTTTAAACAATTTTTAAATTTTCTGCATCAACTTAGCTTCAGCTACTGAACTGGGCCACAAAACAATCCATTCCATAATTTTCCTTTTTATATATATGTCTACAACTATATGGTGTGTTTGTGAAGTAACTTGATTCATCACCACTGAATCTTTTCAAAAGAATGTGTTGCAAGCTCTGAAGATAATTACCAGAGAGTAATTTCAAAAATATTTTGAGTGAAGACAGCATTGTTTAAAATTGGAGAGCTACTCAAGGACATTTTGTTTTGAAAGACATGGCCTTTGAGAAATAACGCCTTGGTTATATTTGAAAACAAAATAGGAAGAATAATAAAACTAGTCAAATTGCTTCTTGTTTCCCCTGTCTTTTTAACATGGCTGAGATGATGCTGGCACTGTCTGGGAGTGTGGTGTATTCCTAATGTAGTAACTGCATAGAAGACAATGAGATCTTGCTTTTCAAGCATTCACCCAAAGCAGAACAACACTTAGTGGAAAAGACTGGAGAACAAAGACTCTATTGTAATCTTTGCGCTGTGCAGCATGTGGAATCTTAGTTCCCTGACCAGGGATCGAACCTGCGGCCCCTGCATTGGAAGTACTGAGTCTTAACCACTGGACCACCAGGGAAGTCCCCAAAGAATCTATTTTAAAACCAAACCATTACTTACTACTTTAATTGCCTGTACAATAAAAAATGGAATTCATGCCTCTTATCCAAATAAGTGAGAAATGAGAAGATGTAACTGAGGTAGGGTAAAGTAAGTGATTATCTCACAGGCAGTGTCAGTGGAAGTGAGGTAGCTCAAAGAGTTCCTGGGAATTAAGTAGGATTCTCTTCCACCCTCCTAGTTGGTGACACCCTGGTGGGACCTAGTTTTGAAGGAGGTGTTGCTGTATGTCCCACAGACTCAAAATCCTAGGGGCAAATACCACCCCATCTTTCTCATTCCTCACTTTCTTCTGTAAGACAGTCTTGGCAGCGCTGTTTAGATGCTGTGAGAATCAACTCTATATTTAAAAAATAGACAAGGTCTGAAAAATATATGTACAATGTGGTTTAGTAGAAGACCTGAATTCAAGCTTCAGCTCTCCTACTGTGTTATCTCAGAAAAAAAGATGACCTTTGATGAATCACAGCTTCCTCATCAGCAAAATCATCATCATAAACATCGTCATTGCCATTGCTAAGACTTACGGAGTTCTGACTGCATTCCAGGCAATGCTGAAAGGGCTTTCACATATTTAAACTCACTTAATCCCTAACAAGTCCATGAGAAGGTACTGTTACTAGTCACATTTTCTACATGAGGAAGCTGAGTCATGGAAGTAAACTGCCCAAAGAGAACTCTTATTCCCTAGGGTGGCTGTGAGATCAAATACAAAATTACTAAGATGATGATGGATGAGAGGGATCTTTAAGATCATCTAGCCTTAAAAAGGAAAAGGGGGCGACAGAGAATGAGACGGTTGCATGGTATCACTGACTCAATGGACATGAATTTGAGCAAACTCCAGGAGATAGTGAAGGACAGGGAAGCCTGGCGTGCTGCAATCCATGGGGTCACAAAGAGTTAGACATGACTGAGCGACTAAACAACAACAAAAAGCCTTAAACTCTAACTGTAAATATGAGGCCTCTGGGGTTCACAAAAGAGCTGGTTAACTGAAGCCATCGAGCCTCTTCCAGATCTTGTTCTAATGGCCTTTTAAAAGCACTTCTCTCCTTTTTTCTAAATAATTTTCATGTATTCTTTCACTTACATGTATAACATTTCTCTAGAGTAGAAAAGTCAGAACGAGTTGTCTTCTGCTTTTTAAAAAACAGGTTAGAAAACTCAGCATGCCTCAAAGTCAGCGAGGAGTACAGCTGGACAGGTCAAGGTCAGATGTGAACAGTGGTAATGAGAGCACGTATCAGGATGACTCTGATTACCCCCTCATTAACTGCACCCTGATTCTCCTTAGGTCACCGTCCAAAGCCTCTTATGCACACTCTCTCCTTTACTGCTAAATGGGCCTTTGAATGCAGAACTTGAAATGTTACTAGTTTTAAAATCAGAGAATGGCTGAGCCTGAGGTTGAAAAAACACAGACTTTCTGGAGTCAGGATTCCAAATCCCAGTTGTGCTGACTCAACCCAAGGTCCTACTACAGAGGAGAAACTGAAGGCTAGGCCGATGACGTGGTGTGGGGTTTTGGGCTGGACATGGAGAACAGAAACCTCCTCTCTGTGGAGGAGACACACACAAGTCCTAACTCTTTAAGCAGCATATCAGCTTTATTTGTCAAAATGGATTTTTAAAAACAATGGCTGGATTACCCTACAGTTCATTAGTCATCATACAGAAATCCACCGTGATAAAAATGTTCACTTAAGATTTAGTGGAGGGGAAACGGAACTTGTTCAGCAATTCTTGGCTGTGGTGCTTTACTCAACAGAAATGCCCTCCTTTAATAGCACCAGCTATTGGAAGTAATGCGCCCTAATCTCCAGTGTTCATACTTTTGGAGATGAGATGAAGTTTCTGACTTGGTGTCCTATTTTTGTTGTTGTTTGTTTTGTTTTTAACTGAGTCCAAATTGTTCTTTTCCCAAAGACTGTATCCTGCATGGGTTGCTGTGCAGCCAGCTTCCAAGACAGTCCCTGGTAATTCTTGCCCCTTGGTATTCCTGCCCTTGCATGGCTCCTCCCACACTGAATCAGGATTGGTCAAGCTATCAGCATGACCCTTAGGTAGGGTGCAGAAGGCCCTTGTGATTTTCTCCATGCTCTCTTGGGTTTCCAGCTCTGGAATAAGCCAGTTGCCATGCAATGAGGACACTTAATCTCACAGAGAACTGAGATCTCCAGGCAATGGCCAGCACTAACCGTGACAGCCATGTAATAAGTGAGGCACCTCAGAAGGAACCATCTGACTTCAGTCAGCACCTGGCTGACAGTTGACTATAATCTCATGGGAAATCACAAAAGGCAGGCTCAACCCTACTGCTCCCAAATTCTGGGCCCACAGTAATTATGCGACATCAAATGATAACTGTTGTTTTAAGACACTAAGTTCTGGGATTGTTACAGACATCAGAGATATGACACAGTAGATAATGAGTACTGTTGCCAACCTTGAGAGCAAGCAACGGCTTACTGTGATTCTCTTATCATCCATAAAACCACCATCATTCCATCAGTTATTACAGACCCGACTATTATTAACAATTGCAGCTGGTCAAAAGGTCAGCAGTTACATCATTACATTCTGATTTATATTTGGTTGTAACAGGCATGATTATTTGGGGAGGTGGTATTTTTCAAGATGATCATATACACGATATGGCTGTCTCCATTTTCTGAGATGCTGACTTCATGGGCTTGCAAAATCCCCAGTTTGATACAATTACTGGTAATATATGTTTACTGTGCTTTCTCCAATGTTAAGTTTTAAAAAAAGAGAAAAATTGCTTAGTTTCTAACTTTTTTGAAGATAAACTCTGACATAGCGGCTCTGACTGTAGGCAGTGAGGAAGGACCAAAAAGAAGAGACTCGGAAAGAGCAGCAAGAAACAAAACTCTGCCATAATGCGTTCAGCAGTGACTTCCTAAAGCAAGACCTTTAAACAACTCCCCATGCGTTCAGAGGGCTTCATTTCAATCGGTGCAGAAATGTAGCAAGAATTTCAGAAAGATAATTTAAAACTAAGCACTGGGCAGTGGATCTCAATTCTAGACGGTAAAGAAATGCTACACATGAATTCATGGAACTCACCTGGCTGCCAAAAGTTTGATATTTCACCTTGGTACTATGGGGAAAGTATTTAAGAGGATTGCCAACTCGGCCATCCTGCATCTTAAATTAGACCCATGTGATAGTCAAGGAAAGCTACCTTCACACTCCAGAAACTCTTCACTACAAGCCAGTTCTGTGCCTGGGACTGGGCAAAGAATTGCATTGCAAAAAGGTAGGTTTATACAACTCCTGATATATTAGATACCAGTGCACTAAAATACCTGAGTGAAACCTTAAAAAATCATCAAGATACTTTATTTGTAAAAGTTCCCACTGGCCCAGCTTTTACTCTGAGCTTCTATTTTCTTTAAAAAATTTTAAAATAGGTAATACTTGAAATTGGTCTAAAACTTCAAACTATGGCAAACGTTGACATTCGCTAGTATGCCTCTCTCTTATCACTGAACTTGTCAACAAGTATGGCCACCTTCCAGGTGATTCTTTGCCTATAGAAGCATCCAGTCCAGTCTCGTGTTAGTCACTCACTTGTGTCTGACTCTTTCTGACCCCTGGACTGTGTAGCCTGGCAGGCTCCTCTGTCCATGGAATTCTCCAGACAAGAATACTGGAGTGGGTTGCCATTCCCTTCTCCAGGGCATCTTCCTGACCCAGGGATCAAACCCAGGTCTCTGGCACTGCAGGCGGATTCTTTACCATCTGAGCCACCAGGGAAGCCTATTATATACAAGCATATGCATACATAAACATGTATAGATAGAGACACATACTTTCCTCGATTACTCCTTTTAAATAATAACAGAATATACCTTCTTGTTGCTTTATATATTAGGTGTTTTTGGTGGTTGTTTTGGTTTGGTTACAAACATAATTTTGGAGATTATTTTTCTATTTTTATTGTATGTTAAATTCACCATCCATATTTGAGTATATTTTTTTTCTTTTGAGGTTTCTCAATCTATTTATATACCAATATTGAACTGTGAGTTTCTAAAGCTTTGTACTACGTTTTAATATTTGTCCTACCTAATTAATACTCCCTCTCCCAATTATAAGGGGCTTCTCTGGTGGTTCAAAGGTAAAAGAATCCAACTGCAATACAGGAGATGCAGGTTCAATCCCTGGGTCAGTAAGATCCCTGGAGAAGGAAAGGGCAACCCACTCTGGTATTCTTGCATGGGAAATGCCATGGACAGAGGAGCCTGGCAGGGCTCTAGTCCCTGGGCATGGGGTCGAAAAGAGTTGGTCATGACTGAGGGACACAACAACAACCCTGATTAATTTTTTTGAGAATTTTCCTGACTGTTCTTAGATATTTCACTTCTAACCCCAGTTATAGCACTTCTAACCCCAGTTTTTAAAATCGATATTTGACGTAGGATTGGTTATTTAGTCCACCCCCTACTTCAAATTTCGATTTTAAAAACTGGGGTTAGAAGTGATATGGCTTTATTTAAGCCTCAAACAATCTTATGAGGTAGGTACTCAGGTTATGTCTTACCATGTGAGTTAATATATAGGCCAATTATCTTAAAATTTACATTTATCTAGCTTACAATTACAAATGTTCACTTTTATCATCTCCTTTATTCTTCTTAACCTCTCTGGGACCCAGAAGGTCCTGTATTGTGACTCACATTACGGATGGAGAGAGGCTCATGGACTTGTCACGGCGGGGGCAAGGGTTCTTCCCACTACACCAAAGGCAGACAGCACTGGGATTCTCCAAGGAATCTTTTACAAACAGGGATGGTTTTCATTTTAGTGCCATGCCACATTTTAGAAATGTTGGCAGACCATCAAATTATTAAACTTTTAATGATGTTTAAAACTTAATAACACTGGCATGAACACAGCAAAATCTGAACTCTCGCGAACTGCTGGTGGTAGAGTGACCTGGCACAGCCCTTTTAGAGTGCACCTGGTAACACATACTAGAGGTCTTCAAAGTGTTAGAGGGAGAAGGGGACTGCTGCTGCACTTGTGGGCCAAAGCCTACCCCTCCCTCCACTGTGAGCCAGGGTCCTTCCTGCAGCTGGGCCTGCTTCTCCAGTGGCTTCTGAGTGCCTGTGGCCACGGCCCATCTCTCCCGTCTGCTGAACCTCTCGTCCTCTCCTCCCTCCTGGCTCTTTTCTCCTAGACCCTGACCTCAATGAAGTCTCATTTCTCCTCTTTCCCAACCTTTCACATTAGTTTCTAATTTTTACGTGCTTCTCTCCCTGCTTCCCAATCTGATAGCTTCTTCCAAAGTTTCTCCACTACATGTCCTGCTGGAGATAACTGCTTACTTCGTGTAGTTTATATGTCAAATGAATAAACACTGTTCCCCAAGTTAAAATTAAGTGAGAAGCTTTTTCAGACAATGCCTATCCCCTTCCTCACTCCATAGAATTTATATAACTTTTCTAGAAATAACAACAAAACAAATAAGAGATTCATTGAAATGATTTTCTTGTAATAATAACCCTGATCTATAATAAACAGAAAATATTTTCTATAGAAATCAGTTTTAAAATGATTTGTGAAAATTCTCCTTCGTAATTAGGCGAGTATTTTCATTCCTTTGTTCAAATTTGCTTTTGATTTAGAAAACAATTTTCTCTTAAAAAAACAACTTTTTTAAAGAAGTGAATTAGCCAAATTTAGATATAACTTTTGGATAAGCTTTGGCTAGCATTATTCAACAGTTCATACCGAGTAACTTGTGGACAGTGCAATTTAAAATTGATTTTATTTTCCTTCAAAGACCTTGATTTATTCTTGATCTGAGAAACTTGCGTTGGTCTCTTTATGGTTCATCTTATACCTTCTCAAAACTAAATCAAATCACTTCATCTGTTCTTAGTCAGCATTCCCACCATATGTTTGACAGTGATTGCAAGGTCAAATTTGATATCTATTTCATCAAGATGTTCTTTCTTTGGGTATATCCAGAAAAAATAATAAGTAACCTTCAAATTGTTCCAAAGAATGTCACTGTTATTGACAGAGTTGTGACCACAACTTCTAGTAACAAATTTGAAAAACTTTGCATTGTACAAAGCACAAAAAAACACCACTGGCATTTCCCCCAAATTCTAGCCTGTGTATCTTTTCCTTTACCAGTTGTGTGAATACCATTATGATGGGCCTTGCCCTTGATACGTTTTTAAAGTATTTAAATAAAATTAAAATTTCTATTTTAGTTTTTTGAAAATTTAATGGAATCATAGTATATATTTTATTAAAATAAATATATTTGCAATTTGAATATTTAATGCCCATCTAATTAGTTGCTAATATACAGAAAAAACTGTTATGTTTCATGCATTTATTATCTGGATCTATAATACATATATACCAACAAATTTAAGAGTAATATGAGTCATACTGTTTTTTAAGTTTATTTATTTGTACAGGCTCTAGGGCACTAGGCTTCAGTAGCTGCAGCTTCCAGGCTCTAGAGCAGGAAGTTCCAGGCTCGACAGTTGTGGTGCAAGGGCTTAGTTGTGCCATGGCATGTGGGTCTTCCCAGACCAGGGATTGGACCGATGCCTCCTGTGTTGGCAGGTGAACTCTTCACCACGAGCTACCAGGGAAGCCCAGCCATACTCTTCTGCAGCCAGCACATGCACCCACAGTGGACACTGTGTCAGTTCATGAGTGTATCAGATCAGATCAGATCAGTCGCTCAGTCATGTCCGACTCTTTGCGACCCCATGAATCGCAGCACGCCAGGCCTCCCTGTCCATCACCAACTCCCGGAGTTCACTCAAACTCATATCCATCGAGTTGGTGATGCCATCCAGCCATCTCATCCTCTGTCGTCCCCTTCTCCTCCTGCCCCCAATCCCTCCCAGCATCACAGTCTTTTCCAATGAGTCAACTCTTCGCATGAGGTGTGAATTTTGAATTAGAACGTGAAGAGAAGAAGGATTTGATGAGCGAATCTGCCTTTTCTCTTACTTAAAAACTTATGCAGCTCAAATCCTCCTCTAACTCAGACTTATATAACACCCACCTAAGACTCTGGCTACAGCACAATCCATAGACCTTCATTTCATTTGGCAGCAGCTGGTTTTTTTTGGGGTGAGGACAGTGAAAAAGAAATATATATATATAACAAAATATTTGCCACTGTAACCATTTTAAATGCATAACTCAGTGGCATTATGTTTACAAAACTAGACAACTATCACCACTGTTTCCCCAAAGTTTTCATCACTCTGAACAAAAGGTCTGTGCCCATTCAACAATAATTCTCCCTCTCCTCCACCCCTGGAAACTTCAAATCCACTTTCTGTCTCTGTGAATTTGTCTTTTTTAGCTATTTCACAAAAGTGAAGCCATGTAATATCTGTCCTTTTGTGTCTGGTTTATTTCACTTAGCATGTTTCCAAGGTTCGTCCATGTGGTAGCAAGGATCAGCACTTCGTTCCTTCATGGGCTGAACAACAGTCCATTGTCTGCATAGACCACATCTGCTTACTCATCCATTAGTGCCTGCCTTTTGGTTCAGGGCGTGGTGGTGAAGGGGGCCTGAGCAGTGTTTGTGATAGGAGGTTCTGCACACAACATGGGGTCGAGGGCAGGAGGCCTTCCCACCAGGCCTCGGAGAGCACGGAGAGGCACAAGAATCCCTGAGGGAGACTCTTGATTAATCCAGCCATACAGTTCCCTCTGAATTCCAAAAGCAATCAATGAGGTAAAGTTAACACTTCTCTAAAGAGGGAGTTACTGTTGCCCTCCCCACAACTGAACGTCAAGCTCTCTTTCTAGTCTCAGGCACTGGTGCTGGTAGTTAACAGAGGTGCAAATAAAGACTGGCTCTCGGCGTGCCCATTCCTGTGAGAGGTGCTGGCACTCAGCAGATGTTCATTTTTCTCCTTCCTCTATTCTCCTGTGTCTAACATGGCACTAACCACATACCAGGAATTCAAAACTATAGCTGCTTAATTAATTAACTGGAAAATTATTTCTTCTGAATAAAATATGAGAATTACTCATGATCTTTATTCTTCCTTGTTCATCAGGGGAATTGATTTCCCTGCTCAGTGAGAAGAGTCAAACCAAACACACCCCTCAGGAAAAAGAGGCTGCAGAGAAGTGGGTTTCCTAATTACACATGGGAGGCGTGATTTCTTCTGTCTTCCTTCCCAAGTCTTATCTCCATCTGCCTATGGAGAGGAACCACCATTCTTCTAGCTGGCAGCAGTACATCAGGACATATTCCTTTGTTACTATCCTTTTGTTGTTTAGTTGCTAAGTCGTATCTGATTCTTTGCAACCCCATGATCTGTAGCTGGCCAGGCGCCTCTGTCCATGGGATTTCCCAGGCAAGAATACTTCAGTGGGTTGCCATTTCCTCCTCCAGAGGATCTTCTCAACTCATGGATGAAACCTGTTGATTGGCTCGATTGGCAGGCAGATTCTTTACCACTGAGCCACCACCAAAGAAGTCCAATCCTGAGAATTCTTTTATTTCTCTCAAAGCAGAATTGCAGCATCCCTGTGGATACCTGCTTTTCTTTGGCATAAAAAGAAAGACGACTTCTCCTTCAGTGAGGAAATATGAAGCTGCATCTTTATACTGCAGGTGACCAGTGATTTTATTTAGCCTTATAGCACAAAATACTATCTGCTGGGAATGAATTTCTTAATGGGGCAAGAGAAAGGTTCCCCACTAAGAATGCAGACAACTACAGTCTGTGTGGGAACCTGACATTTTTCATGACAGCATGTGAAGCTGTTATCCAATGAGAAAACAGTTCTTCCAAATTTGAAAACAAGATGTCTAGACTCTTTTCCTAATTGATGGCCATGCATAAAAATGTATCATAAAAATGTGTCTGAAACTGTACAGCAGCATACCACTAACAAAGGGACTTTTATCAGAAAAGTTAGGCTGTGTCTCTGGGAATTCATAATCATCTCAGTAATAGCCATTCTTAATATCCAAATAATTCGGCTATTTTGGGTTCTTCAAATCTTGTTTTCTAAGTGGTTATTTCTGGTGCCTGTAATTTTTCAGTCAAAAGCTTCCTGAATGGATAGTGATGATTCAGTGCCACCTCTATCAGGGGATAGGTTCATATTTATAATTGCTGTCATTAAAAAATCTATCTATTGACTATCAACTGCAGCCTGCCTTAAATGTTATCAGTTTAATCGCTCATAAAATAGCCATACCAGTAAAATCTGACTTCACGCATGAAGAAGGATTTTCTATAACAAGGCCAATTCCAGAGCCCAATAATTAGACAATGCTTTCTTGGATTTAAACAAAACAAAACAAAAACCCCCCCAAAGCAAGAAACTTGTCAGGGCTTCCCTGGTGGTCCAGTGGTTAAAAATCTGCTTTTCAATGCAGGGGATGAGGGTTTGATCCCTGGTTGGGGAACTAAGATCCCGCACGCCACTGAGCAACGAAGACCATACGCTGCCGCTCCCGACCTCACGCACAGGAGGACACAGTCTGTGCGCTATGACAGAAGCTTCAGAGGCAGCTCCATTATGGCTCCAGCATGATGTGAGGAGCTAAGCTCCATACTTTCTCAGTGCCCAAGGATTCTTCAAAACATCTGGTATATAAGTACCCACTGAAAATATTCATTTTAAAATAGATACTGCTCATGAGGTAACCTGGGCATGATTTTGCCTGAGATTCCAGGGGAATCAATGATTAATGCTGGACACTAATAATGAAGCAACCATATCGTTTTTATGGCTCTGCAGTGATCTATATACTGTTTAATCAAAAGTAGTGCAGTATTCATGTTTTTCCAGTGGTCATGTATGGACGTGAGAGTTGGACTATAAAGAAAGCTGAGTGCCAAAGAATTGATGCTTTTGAACTGTGGTGTTGGAGAAGACTCTTGAGAGTCCCTTGGACTGCAAGGAGATTCAACCAGTCCATCCTAAAGGAAATCAGTCCTGGGTGTTCATTGGAAGGACTGATGTTGAAACTGAAACCCCAATACTTTGGCCACCTGATGCAGAGAGCTGACTCATTTGAAAAGACCCTGATGCTGGGAAAGATTGAGGGCAGGAGGAGAAGGGGACGACAGAGGATGAGACGATTGGATGGCATCACCGACTCAATGGACATGTGTTTGAGTGAAGTCCGGGAGTTGGTGATGGACAGGGAGGCCTGGCGTGCTGCGGTTCATGGGGTCGCAAAGAGTCGGACACGACTGAGTGACTGAACTGAACTGATTCAGTTCAGGATATACCAAGTTCAGGGGGCCGAAACCTGACCACAGAGATGAAGATTAGACTTTGTCCACTGGAAGGTTGTTCTCTCTTCAGACCATCATTTTGCTCATCTGTCCATTCACTCATCCATCTTTTATGATGAGCTCCAAATAAGCAAAGGCCATTGTAATTCACTGAGGGAGATACAAAATGATTAAAACACAGTCCCTTGGTCTATCTGGGGGTAGGTAGACCAGGAGATACAAAATATCTTGGGGAAAGTGGGTCAAGGTTCAAAATTTGACTCTGAAGGAGAAAACAGTTCAGAGAGAGTCAAAGAAAGAAGGAAGAGCAGGGATTTGACACTTCCTACCATACCCTGAATCACCAGGAGCTCCCTGGGCCTAGCTCTATCCAAGTGTGAAGAGGTTTCCTTCTCTAGACCTTGACCCCTAAAGGAAGTATGGGCGTACACAGAAGCTGTCTCGAGATTAAAGTGGAGACAGTGACAAACTTCTTCCAAGCAAGTGTGAGAAACACAGCTACCAAAATTAGAAATGACCTCAGAGAGTTTGTTCATATAATATTATAGTATTTTTCTTTCCACAAAGGAGAAATAGAGAAAAATTCTCAGTTTAGGTTGGAAGAAAAGAGTGTAAGGATTGGATGCTGAAATAACCTGGGAACAGTGATTTCACAGTTAAATTCTTAGGAGGTTTTAGAAAAAACAGTATAAATTCTCATTTATCTTGAACAACTAAAGGGAGGCAGGTCCTACTAACATGGACTGAGAGAACGGACCAGGACTACAACTTAAAGTATCATCACCAAATGATTTTGTTGAATTATGAATCCTTTCACCCAGATACTTGAAATTAAATTTTCACATGGGTACAAGACATATTTTAAGAGAGGTCAGTGACTGCTAGCTGAAGTTTAGGATTTAGGAATCAGTGAAAGCAGGAATAGGAACCTTTCTAGGTAAAGGTCCTTTCTTGATCCTCAAGCTGGAAACTTGAAATTAAAGCCAGTTTGCGATGTACCATATCTTTCATTCTTTCAATCTAAAGCTTCCAACTTCTCTAAGCTCTCATTCCTGGAAGAGCTTTTGGCAGTCACTTTTTGCAAGCCACAATGTCTGCAGCTTTTCATCTTTTTACCATACCCTTTTTGCATCTAAGCCTCACTTCCCATACGTGGTCAGTAATGCCACCACCACCGGAAGTACAATGGTCCTCAACATGGGCCTGTTTGCCCACACGGGGGCAGAAATGTGGGGCAGGAAAGGAGTCCAGCGGTCATGGAGCTCAAGATACTCTGAAACTATAAAGAACACATTATTACCCACTTTGTACACGTGAATATAGACATGAAAACAGCAGGGAATTCTCTGAAGGCTACAAAGAAAGACAATCAGTGGGTCTGGGTCTCTGCCCTATAGTCACATGTCAGACTGGATCTCCTCTGCACTTATCAGAAGGGCATACTAGCCATGCCATTTCTACTTCTGTGTTCTACGAGGATGACAATGATTTAAACGAAAAAAACTGTGTTTGCTTTGGGGAGCATGTTCTCTTATTTTAGGCATAGTGCTAGGAACTTTCAAGTGTTACTACTAAATATTTGCTAAAAAACAGTTATTTTCATAACTGATTAAACTGGGGTTCAGGCCAGTCATCTGACTCCAACCATCAAAGACAGTAGGATGTCAAATGGTGACTTACATGAAATAGTGTCAGTGAAATTTTTAGTTCATTTAAGATAATCTTTTAATGTTTATTTATTTAGGATAGTCATAATTCTACTATCTTTTAGGCTGTTGGAATGATGAAATGGTACTATACATTTAAAACCCTTAGAAGACAGTGTTTTAAAATGAGGCCGCTTTGTGTATACATGCACATACACACATAAATTCTACCTGTCTAAAAGATTACATAGACACGCATATACATTCTGAATAAAAGTGACAGTTTAAGGCAAGTACTACGCTCACATACCTGGCGCTGATTTCTCATGCAGTCCCCCACATCTCTGAAAAGCACACCAGGAGGAGGACTGACTAGGCTGTGCCAATGTAACTGACTGGTGACCTCCTGAGATGTCTTTCGCCTCAGCAGGACAGAGGGAGTGCCACATAAACTCTCAGGAGGATAAATGAAGCCTCTTGAGTGTTTTGGAATAAACTCCTCCAGGCTTGCAGGGACCACAAGTAAAGCTGCCTAGAAGCTCGATCCTTTGCTTCCAACACTTTGTGAGCTATGACACTGAGATCCGTGTAATCCAAGCATCTGAAATGCTTCCATGCCATTTCAAGTATAATCGTGAAATTTAAAAATACTCCCCTATCACCATATAGAACAGAAAAAAGTCATTCTTTGCAAAGCTTTTTTAAGTTAGATATTTGCATATCTAAAAGCTATTTTAAAATTCTATCAGTAGCGTCTGCTTCCCGCCAGCACCAGCGCCTCTGCAGGGCCAGGACCCACGGCAGCCCTGCGTCCTGTGCTTCCTAAAGTTGTTTGGAATTGTTTTAGCCAGGGCACTGCAAATAAAAGGGCAAACAGCACTTTCTGGATCAGCAGAGGTCACTCAGCGTCATGCTTTGGGGGAATGAGCCCCTAAAGAGCCCAGCGGTTTGTACCGCATTTTGTATTTTTAGGGGTAACTGAAATATCTGTGTCTCCCGTATTTCTGCTGTGAGTGTGTAGGGAGGCTGGGTGGAGGGCTCGTGGCGTCTGTTGCCGTCCAGGTTTTATAATTTCAAAATACAAAGTTTTATTAAAGTACCGTAAAAAAAAAATTCTATCAGTATTGCTTTACGCTGTCAGCATACTAACCTTCCCAGTTATTAAATATTAAGTGATTAAGATTACCCTCTAAAGTATTAAGATTACCCCCATGGAGAGAGCTGGTAACCTGCAAGATCAAGTTAAATGGCATATTCAGTGACCAGTGAACTCCTAGAAAATTAGTTTAAAATGATGCATCACTTTGTCAAACCCTTTTAATAACTAGCTTTTTAGGATCTCTCTTTAGAAATATGAAACCCCTCAAAACCATTACCACAAATAGCCAATATCTAAAATAACTGCCAAGCCACCTGCTTTTCTCCAGAAAACACCATAAAACTCACAAGTTAGTAAAGCTTTGTGGAGCCTACAAAGTCTCGATCTTTCTGATGAAGTTTACTTATTGTTTGAGAGACTTTATTTCCCCTTTTCTGAGCCATGAAAAGTCCCCATGCCAGGTTCAGTTCAAGACACAGGCTTATGTGTACAAGAAGGTCTCTGGGCAGAAGGGGATGCTGAAGAACACCTCTTTGTCACTTTGGTCTTGGCACAGTGTTTCAGATGGTATTCATCTGGAATAAAGAGATCGATGACATAACACCCTCCTCTCTAAGTGGCTTTACTAGAAGTGGGTAAGGGCAAAAAGATATAAATTCATCTGTCTGTAGGCAACCCAAAACATATCAGCTCGTCTTGGAGTAATTGAACCAATAAGATGATTTAGAGGACAGTTCAGTGGCACCATTTTTGGAAAGTAAAAGCTTAGCAGAAGGAACATAAATCAAAGGTGACTGGCAGGTAAAGGATATATGCAGCAATCAGCCAAACCATGTGCACGCTGGCACCAATTCAATATGAT
Source organism: Bubalus bubalis (assembly GCF_019923935.1). NCBI lineage: Eukaryota > Metazoa > Chordata > Mammalia > Artiodactyla > Bovidae > Bubalus > Bubalus bubalis. Next base: position 33,553,229 of record NC_059158.1, on the reverse strand, counting down.
CATTTATAAAATTTTTAAGGCAGGAGTATACAAAAGGGGGTCTGGTGCTAACTAAATCCACAGATAGCTTACATGCCACTGAAATAAACACTTCCAGATGCGGGTGTACAAAAACCTTTCACAGAAAGCAATGTTTTCTTTCATAAAGCTGAAGGAGGGACTCGTAGCGGGGAAGGGCAGAAAGTCTGAGACTGAGCTTCTTACAGATGGTCGTGTCGGTGAGCAGGGAGTGTAGGGTGAGGATGAACTGAGCATAGTGCGTCTCCACTGAGAAGCATCGCTATCATCGCTAAGACTGGATTTCTGTTCAAACAAGGTAAAAAGGCTAACGGTACATCATTCCTTCATCCTCCAAAATCTGATGTCCGAGTCAGCGTTGCTCCCATTACTTCCCTGAGACTTTATTTTGGGGGAGGTGATGGAGATAACAGGTTCACACAGAGATGAACGCCACTAATCAACGTTTAGAAAAAAGATGCTCTAGTTATTTGTACCAGCGCAAAGCTATTGGGGGCATGGCTTTAATGATGAAAACATTTCCAAAATCTGGCCAGATTATAGTCATCTTTCAGGAATGCATGACCAAATTCATTAATGGCTTAGAAAGTCAATTTGTTCACCCAAACTGCATAATAATACATGGGACTTTCTGGTTATATATCTAAACACTCCCAGAAGTTCAAACAGAAAGTTAGAATGCCTGTTTTTTTTTTTAAAGGTTCAGGTGAGCCATGCATTGAGCTGTCCCTCCTTCCCCCAAGGAAAACCCCTTGAAACTAGTTATCTTATTGAATCTTTAAGCTAATGCAAATCTTCTGTAAGCATTTGGGTAGAGAGTTTATTCTTGAGACTATTTCTAATTATCTGCTTTATGCACTGACCTAAATCACAAACTTGTCATCTATCATTCTTTCATTCAGGATCTTGTTCTACTTGTTCTTTATGGCAAATGTCTCTTGAATAGAGCCCCATCTTCTCTGCTCTCAATGTCACTGCCTCGGCAGAGGCTGTTCTGTCTTCTGGCCTGTAATACTGCAGTGGCCACCTGATCAGTCTCTTGGCCAATTACATCTCCTAACCCCAATCCCTCCTCCACCCCATTAGCTGGGTTACTTTTTTTTTTTTTTCCAGAATTCATGTTTGTTCGTATGAATGCCTTGCTCAAAAACTCTAAAATCGCTTCCCGCTAACCATACCTGTTGTTTACAAACAAATTTTCCAAATAAAATCTTCCTGAAAACTCAATATATATGACAGAGAAAAGCTGATCTGTACTATTTAGGGAAAACGTTTCATTATTCTGCAGAAGACCTGTAAAATAATCTGGGGTTTCTGTAAAGCATGATTAGATAACCGCTGGCCTGAGTGATGAAGTCCATATAAACTGGCCTGGGATTCAAAATCCCTCTCAAACTGTCATCAGCTGATCTTCGACGCTTCACCTGCTCAGTGCACTCCAGACTCAGTCCCTTCAGTTCAGTTCAGTTCAGTTGCTCAGTCGTGTCCGACTCTTTGCAACCCCATGAATCACAGCACACCAGGCCTCCCTGTCTATCACCATTTCCTGGAGTTTACTCCAACTCACGTCCATCGAGTCGGTGATGCCATCCAGCCAACTCATCCTCTGTCGTCCCCTTCTCCTCCTGCCCCCAATCCCTCCCAGCATCAGAGTCTTTTCCAACGAGTCAACTCTTTGCATGAGGTGGCCAAAGTACTGGAGTTTCAGCTTTAGCATCATTCCTTCCAAAGAACACCCTTACCCTGGTCCAAACAGCCATTCTGCCTTCCTACATTTTATTTTCCCTCATTTTATTCCTGCTCTTCTTTCTGCCCGAGCTGTCTTTTCACAGTTCTCACTCATTTCCTTTACCTCCGTCTCATAAACTCAGTTTAAATGTTAGTGGCTCAATGAAGCTTCCCTGACTTCCTCAGGCAGCCAGTGGCCTCTTCTGTGTGTTCCTCCCCCTTGCCCCCACCCCCACAACACCAACCACAGGGCACGGCTTACACGCGCAGCTGAGCATCTCCTTCACTGTATGGAACATCCAGCTACTCATCTCCACACAGTATAGCCCCCTTTCAACAGATTTTTAATACACGTTTAGCAACTTTTACTGAACTATTAAATGGAGATACCAGAGCTGTAAGGATCTCAGGCCATGTGGGGATGTTATCCAGCAGCACTTCCACTTCTAAATCATGTCTAGTTCAATCGTACCAATAAGGATTCTATCAGATGAACTGCTACCATCTAAACCAAACTAAGAAAGCAAGCGCTGTCCTTTGCATGTGAAGGGTACCTCATGCTATCAGGAAGGCATATACTTCGAGTTGTTCTTCCAGCACTGGCAGATGGCAGACTGACTTGGAACAGTGCAGTCCTGTCCTGCCTCCTTATTCATTTTGCCTTTAACCACTCGTGATCTGGTTGTGTGGGTGCAAGATGCCGCTCTCACCAAAACCAGAAGTGAGGTTCATTCACTCACGTGAGAATCAATTCCTAATACCGTCATCTTTAGACAGTGGCTTCAGAGAAAAGCTTAGTGTGGAGCTCAGGACTGCTTCTTCCTCCTCTCCTCTCCCTTCTTTTTTCTCCTCTTCTCCACACCCCCTGTCTTTGCGTTAAACACCAAAAGCTTGCTTCAAGGAGGAATGCTTGTCAACTACAACTTATTTACTTATTAGGCTCTTAACCTAATTAGTCCAGCATATGGGAATGGGTGGTTCAGGTTAGATCAGGAATGCAGAATTAAATCAGGGCCAGAAGAACAGTCCTTAACTTCTCTCCTGGAAACTATAAAATCTGCACAAGTGTTTGAATTGGAATTGACAGGAACCTGCAGTCCGGGCTGTGAACTTCTGAAGCCAGAGAGGCAACTCAGATACTCCTCCCCTGGTCTCTCCAGCAGGGGCACAGTTGCCCAACTGTCACCCTGAATGCACCTAGGCAAATTCAGAACCTGACCCTGGGCTCTGCCCTCGTGCCCTCTGCCAACTCATCAGCCAAAATACTTTCAGATCTGGAGAGCCTACTCCATATCTTGGGTATATGCCCAGAACTGCAAACGCACTCCAGTCAGGTGGGAGAGTCTCTCCAGGTGCCAGGGCAAGAATTAACATCTGACTGACATATGGGCTATGAATTTTCTCTTCTCACAGCTTGGGGTCATGCAGAGGCGGTGTGTGGGAGTGGAATATTTGATCTGTGCATACACAGCCTGGGGGATTTGGCTTAAATCAAATCATAATTAAAACACCAGTCAGGAAAACAAGGCATAATTATTTTTTTCCTGCATTTTTTTTTCCTACCTTGCATACAGTCTTAAATATATGTTGGGCACAATAAGACCCAGGTATCAGTTTCATTTTTGGAAGGTGTAAATTATCCACTAAAACAATCCACTTATTATGTTGTAGGAATTAACTCTGCAACAACATCAGTAAATTAAGTGACAGTTCAATGATTGTATTTGGGTGACTAAAGTATGTAACCCTATTTAAGAAATCATCAAAAAGTAAATCATCTCCACTTCAACAGGCTCTCATCATGGTTGTCTGGAGGGAATTTTTGTCACACTATCAATAAAACAGTACACGAATGTTTTACTTAAACCAAACACGCTATGACTATTAGGTGTTTCTGGCAATGGTTAATAAAGAATCTATCCCAATAAAACTAATGTGTTCTTCTCTAATATTCAACTACTTTAGATATAAAATATTAACTGAAAAATTTAAATGATATTTTTGCTAGGTGAACCTTGGCAATTTAATATATTGAGTTTATGTCTAACTCAATGTTTACAATCTTATTTATAGACTTAAAAGGAAAATTTCTTGCCATTTTTAGGCCATACTTTTTAAGCTCAGAAATATCTCAGCTTAGTTTGGTTCCTCCCAACTAACATTTTTGCTGCTTTCATGAATTTATGAGTTGAAAGAATCCTGTGAATTTTTAAAAGAAAAAATAATTTCCTGTTGGGAGTCACTCAAAATATTTTTCTATTCTCTCTCCATTCTCTCAGAAGATTGCAAAAACCTAGGAAGTACAATAACACATTCAAATCTCAAGATGTGGTCCTTTTAGAATATTCTGCTTAAAAAGCTTCTCAGTTGTCAATTACTGCTTCTTCCGTGCACTCATGTTCAAATTCTTACTCTATTCTCCACCATACAGCCTACTTTTTACAATGAATAGAGATAGTTAACTTCTTAAACTACTTCAAATCCACGACCCCCACTAGAGGACTCTGACTGTCTCTTTTTCAAATTATTTTCCTGAAAATTCTAGGATTCTCTGCAGGATTTCTAGGGGCCTCTTAGATGTCTGATGTGGATGCCCATTTACAATTTTTTGTGCTACTCAAAATAAGGGTTCTGTCATCTTGTGTTTTATATTTGAACTTGTAAATATTTTGTTGTTTAGGAAGTTATGTCTTGGAATTCTGGCCTTTCAGGTTCTTGTTTGTTTTGACATTTAAAGAGTCCAAAGGAACACTCTAAGTAAAACTGCAAGGCAGTATGTCACCTTTGGGTATATACGGCTCATGCTGAACTAAGTGTGAGGTTATTACTGCTGATATTAAGGCAGAAACAAACCAAAATGTCCCTGTTTACTGAAGAGACAAACCAGCTGTTAATAACACCAGAATTTTTCAAAATGAAACTGGGTAACTCTTTGTAGACAAATTCATGGGCTGTCCCAATGTAAGTTGTTACTGCAGAATGCTCAGATGACATAAGATCTCTTGTCCCGTCTCCCTGAATTCTGTCTGATGATTAAGAAACATTAAGTAAACACATAACATGATTATGCCAACTCTACTTAGCAATATAGAATAAGACGTTGTGCTTACAAAAGTAGAAAAAGTATCGGTAATGAATTCACCAAACCTGGCTTCAAGAGGTAAAGCCAAACAAATACGACCCTGAAACTTTGAACTCCTGGAGAAGAGAAAGTTGTCCCACTCCAGTATTCTGGGCTAGAGAATTCCATGGATTGTATAGTCTATGGGGTTGCAAAGAGTCAGACACAACTGAGTGACTTTCACTTTCACTTTAAATAGCTTATAGAGTTTTAAGACACCTTAAAAATATTTCCAGAAAACCATGAAGAGTTATGCTTGAATAAGAAATCCATATATTGATTCCCTTTAAACATAATCAGTTTAAAAATGTCAGCACTTATTAGATACTGTTAGTGAAACAATTTTTGAGCAAAAATTTCTTAGTATTTCTCTTTTGAGGCAAGACTATTACAGGTTTGTGTTGATCATTATTAAAAACTGTTATATTTGTGAATTGAAATTTCTTAATGCTTAAATAAAATAAAATGTGGAAATAAAGTAGATACTGTGATGAACATAATGTTACAACATAACTTTGATTTTGAAACATCTTCTCTATTCCTATTGAATGAGATTTTCAGAGTGGATCTTCTACATATAACAATCAGATTTCTGGAATATTTGATAAAGAAACCCTTCTCTTATGGAGCATCTTTTAATTCTTCTTGGAACACTTGTCTTCTATGCAATGTAGTTTAGGAAATGCTATTTCACATTTTCACAACAAGACCACTTAAACAGTTAAGAATAGAGGCCAATCTACAAAGAGGGAGTTAATGAGGAAGATTAGTGAGGATTCATTGAAGCCTGTGGTCCCTGGGAGCCACAGAGTATTTCTATTTAGCTCTTGTCATGATGTAATCTTAAGCTGGTTTCCTGATTTTTCTCTAAATATCAATTTTCTTACCTATAAAGTGGGGAAAACAACACTCATCTTGCTGTGTTGTAAGAATAACACAAAGTCAATGAAAAGTTCCTATACAAATACTGTATGTTACTAATCAACTAATACTTTTCTGACTCTAATGACTCTCTCTCAAGAAGTCTTCAGGTATTTTTACTACATTTCAAACGTTCTCTCCCGAAGTGACCCTCAAGTGACTACTGTGTTAGCTGAATCATTAGATTTCTAATATTAAACTGCTTATGACCTAAAGAAACCATTATTTCACATAATTTGACATAATAAATCTTGTAATTAACATTTCTGCCCCACCTTATTTGAAAATTAAAAACTAAATTAAAAATTTTACCCCTTTTCTAAACAATGCTCAATTTTAGGTTATTCTTATATGATAAATATGTGTGTGTGCGCTCAGATGCTCAGTCATGTCCAACTCTTTGTGACCCCATGGACTGTAGCCCTCCAGGTTCCTCTGTCCATGGAATTTTCCAGGCAAGAAGACTGGAGTGGGTTGCCATTTCCTCCTCCAGGGGATCTTTCCAACCCAGGGATGGAACCTGCTTCTTCTGCGTTAACAGGCAGGTTCTTTCTTTACCACTAGTGCCACCTGGGAAGCCCCATATGATAATAAATATGCCACACATCAAATTTGTTTTCTGAGAACCAGTGGCCCATACCTATGAAAAGGTTCTTCGCTCCAACCTAAATGATAGATTTAGTACTTACAAAAAATACACTGAGAAATTTTTACTTCCAGTTAAAAAATATTCTTAAAAATATTTATGAATTCATCCACAATTTCTACTTGGTATTTACATTTAAAAATTAACATTTTATAACATTTTATTTTCCAGGTTGAACACATAAGATGCAGACAAATTTTATGTGCTCAAGACATAAGAATTATTCATGAATGTGAAATTCTAGATCAAAATAGTCAAAGCAATATGCTATGCCACTTCTGTTTTTAAAAGTTTAACACGAGGAATTCTTAAAGGAAATTTCTTATTTTTGACTCTTATTTGTCTATTGTGAATATTTCTGAAGAACCAATGATATGAGAGCGTCTCCAGCATCCCTAATAGACATAACACATCAAAGTAAATGGCCACAGGGAAGAGTAGTCAGCCTAGAGTCGAGAGGCTGGATTCCAGAGCCCGCCGGGTCATTCACTTACAAGGTGCCACTGGGTACAAGGCAAAGCTTCTCTGAGATGGAATCAAACAACTTTCTCAAGTCTTTGTTGCTGTTCATTCACTAAGTCATCTCTGACTCTTCTGTGACTCCATGGACTATAGCCCGCCAGGCTCCTCTGTCCATGGGCTTTCTCAGGCAAGAACAATGGAGTGGGTTTGCCAATGACTTCTCCGGAGCATCTTCCCGATCCAGGGACTGAACCCTCATCTCCTGCATTGGCTGGCAGGTTCTTTACCACTGAGCCACCTGGGGAGCCCTTCTCAAGTCTTAGCCAGTTTTAAAATGCTCAGCCAGATGTCTCACAATTTAAGACAGCCGAGTGGGTTTTAAAGCCGCTCACTTCTAGGGACACACTTAGGTACCATTCAGATAAATGACCATGCTTAAATGAGAAATTTTAGTTTTACCATTCTGCTTCAGTGGAGAGCCACCTGGTAACGTGTAAGTTCAGGAGGGTGAGATAGTTTTCCACTGTGAATATCATTCAGGAGAAACTAATATATTTAGGCATTACACATGGGATTATGTCATCCCCTTGGTGTACATAGTTTGCTTTCTCTGGCTTTCAAAATTACAGACCCGGTTTTCTGTCAGCCATTTCCAGCACTTCTCACTGAGCACGGGACTGCGCTTCAGAGGAGGCAACCAAGGGCACCACCCACTGCTTGTACACAGCCAGGATCTAGAGAAAACACATGTCTGACCATCTTTTTCGTGACAGATAACACAGTCTGCTGAGTTATTCTTTTCAGGTGTTTTCTTCAACAGAAAAAAACAGAATGCTCTAATTGTAAAATCTACTTCATTCACAACATTTTAAAATGCTTTCTTGTCCTTTGACCTGAACAAGAATATTCTATGATTTTTTTTTTTTGAAAACAAACCATTACCAAAAGCATTTGAATCTTTAGGCTGCAAGCAAATACTCTTCTGTTACACAATTAAATTCAATTAAAACAATTAAGTACCAATTAATTGTCGGATAGAAAAACTCATTTAAAGCTTTTGCTATACTGTTTTTTTAAGGCCCTAAAAGTTTCTTAATATAAGTTTTATTTTATCCTTTACTTTTTTATATTTTAATTTTCTAACATACTAGCATTATTTTCATAATTGGTAAAATGAAATTTTAAGAACTGAGAAAAATGAGACTAGTAATAATTTATGCTTAAAAATTATACCAACTTTGATATATACAACAGCCTCTGAAAACCTTTTTACAATAACTTACACAAATATATAAATTCATATAAACTGAATTTGATGAAGCTTTATAAATCTGAGGCTGTGCCATTTGTTCCATAGATTTCTGTTTCACAGGAGCTAGTAAGCAAAACCTAAATAGTAAGCAAAAATCAAGTGGAAACTATGTACACTCAGTTGCTGAGACCTTGTTTTTTAATATGACAGTGGTGGTAACAAAAAAAAATCCATTAATGTTCTTCAGTTCAGTTCAGTCGCTCAGTCCTGTCTGACTCTTTGCGACCCCCGTGAATCGCAGCACGCCAGGCCTCCCTGCCCATCACCAACTCCCAGAGTTCACTCAAACTCACGTCCATTGAGTCAGTGATGCCATCCAGCCATCTCATCCTCTGTTGTCCCCTTTTCCTCCTGCCCCCAATCCCTCCCAGCATCAGAGTCTTTTCCAATGAGTCAACTCTTCACCTGAGGTGGCCAAAGTACTGGAGTTTCAGCTTTAGCATCATTTCTTCCAAAGAACACCCAGGATTGATCTCCTTTAGAATGGACTGGTTGGATCTCCTTGCAGTCCAAGGGACTCTCAAGAGTCTTCTCCAACACCACAGTTCAAAAGCATCAATTCTTCGGTACTCAGCTTTCTTCACAGTCCAACTCTCACATCCATACATGACCACAGGAAAAACCATAGCCCTGACTAGACGGACCTTTGTTGGCAAAGTAATCTCTCTACTTTTTAATATGCTATCTAGGTTGGTCATAACTTTCCTTCCAAGGAGTAAGCATCTTTTAATTTCATAGCTGCAGTCACCATCTGCCGTGATTTTGGAGCCCCCCAAAATAAAGTCTGACACTGTTTCCACTGTTTCCCCATCTATTTCCCATGAAGTGATGGGACCAGATGCCATGATCTTCGTTTTCTGAATGTTGAGCTTTAAGCCAATTTTTTCACTCTCCTCTTTCACTTTCATCAAGAGGCTTTTTAGTTCCTCTTCAACCACAATCAACTTAAAAAGTGAAAATGAACATTAATTTATTCTCAGGGACAATAATCTTTAAGTAGTATTTACATCTTAATGGTATAAACTATAAGTCTGTAAAGAAGTCACATTATAATTCAAATTTTAGTTTTTTCTAGGATTACAAAGTGAGGATTCTGTGTGTGTGTATCTGTGTGTTTGGTGGTGGGGGAAATGGTTTCTACTTTATTCCATTTGTATTTTTACCTGATTTTTTTTGGAAAACACACTCCAGCTATTACTGCTACTTCCACTACTATTACTTCCACTATTATTAATGAACTACATTAAGAGCTCATCACTTGTCAAGTTCACAGTACCCCTTAGATTCTATCATGAAGTATGTTCTATTATTATGCCCATTTTATAGATGAGGTAACTGATTCATAGAGAGGTTAAGGAACTTCCTTAAGGCTACTCTGCTAGTAGGTGCAGAGCAGGGATCTTAATCTTGGCCATTTGGTTCTAAGGTCAATCACCATGCAATATAACTTTAAATAATGCCAACTACAATGCATAAAAGGATAAGATGACAAGCATCAAAATGTCTCAGGATACCCCAGTTTGCTAAGTACTGTAATGACTACAAGTCACAGGCTCTGAAGTGATTTTCAGAATTATTTAGGAAAAATCAATAGTTAAAAAAAGGTAAACTAGTCTTTTTAAATGTTCTTTAGTATTTAAGATAGATACAGAAGCTAAGTCTCCACCACAGAAGATCAGGTATACAGCCATGGGAAAAGTTGCAAAAAAAAAAAAATCTAACTTAAATTAACCTCAGCTTAATCTCAGTTAATCTTTTAACTTCTAGGTTCGATACTCTCTTCTGATCTTCTGCAAAGGATTGAGAATAAATGAAAACACTGAAAAGAAAGAAGTCACCGAGTAAAACCAATATGCCAAAGGCAATATAGTTCTAATTGGCTGAGTGGGGATTGGAGGTTTCTAAGTGTCTCCACAGCCTTGTATGAATGGCAGGAAACTGTTGTTTCCGTCACACTGTCCCCTCCCTCTCCAACACAGCAGCTACTCAGTGCAAAGCGCTGCTTGTACTCCTTTCTCCCCTCCACCTTCCATGGCTTTAATCATGCCTTTCTTCTACCATTTCAACTTATTATTCCAAGGGGAAGAATTCACTTTCAATTCTTCATATAATGAACTGCATTCCTGAAATCTATAATGGTGTAAATTTGTACAATCATTTCACAAGTCATACAGTAGAAGACAGAATGATGCCACATCAAAAGCAAAATTTTTTTGGCTTTACTGGTTGACGCTGGAATTCAGTTTCCAAGTAACCTACTGGTTGTCATTTTAATTCTCCAAATTAGTCTCATAGTTTTAGGAATAAACTATGTATCAGTCAAGTTATGGGTAATCTAAATGAGATATCTCATTTATATACACCATTAGACAAGCACTTTATGTTCAGAATGACATGCTGCAAAGACAGAATCTCTATGTTTCATAAATATAAACTAGCTGCTAATGGCGATTTTAGTTTACAAAGGAAATTTCATACTGGAGGTAAGTTAGCTCAGCCTTTCTGCATAATTTAGGTCCAGTCTAAGGTTGCTAGAGACGCAGCCCACATGCCTCCTCTCCTTTTAGGAGCCACAGCCCAAAGCCCAGGAAGGAAAGTGTCCCTAGAGCAGCATCATATATCACCTCAGGGAGTGGACATCAGGGAACTTAGCATCAGCATCCTCCCAGCATCAGGAGCATCTCCTCTTAACAGTGAAGGTACGAGGGAACCAGGATCGGTGCTCATACTGTTAGCATATGTAGTCTGCAAATCTATTCTACTTTAAAGAGAAATTTAACTTTAAAAGGCAGATTTCTGTATTGTAATACGTAATACTGCCTAATCCTACTACTCATGACAGACAATGGAGTGGGCGTCTACAGCCCTGTGGGCCGGGCAGATCCTTAGGCAGATCCTTACAGTCCCGGGTAATGGAGTAGACCATTCAAGGCCTGAGGCGTGAAGAAGACTCTTGCTGGCCTTCTTTCCCATCTGCTGTTGACACTGTTCATCTGCTCTGGCAGTGGCTAAGCGGGCCTTCAAGATCGTGGCTTATTTGTTCTATTTTCCAGATCTATTTACACTAAGCATTTTTAAATTGAATTATTAGTTTAAAAAACCATATTGGTTATATGTTTATTAGACAAAAATCATCTTAAACTATATCTGAATACACACACACACACACACACACACTGAATATTTCAAGTATATTTCCTGCCATATACTACAATCTTGGATTATAAAAGCAACAATACATGACTATCAGGTTAGACACGGAGGAATGAATATATAAGTATACACAGACACACAGTGTCATCAGCCAAGATGGTTCTCAGGTGATCTGACCAGTGTTTTTAAAAACAAAAAACTTGAAGAATTAATGAGCTTACCACCACCACCACTTCCGTGTGAAGAAACATCACAGACCTTGTGATTAGGAGATTTCCCCTTATAGTAGATACATTTTCAGTAGATACATTTTCCTTTATGTAATTTTACCGATTACTTTTAGTAACCATTTTAGGTTATTTCTCAAAACCCCTGTCTCTCTTTGCTACCCTTTAATTAGTTCTAGATTATTATCAACTCTGCCTTTTTCTTCTCTCTCTATTCCACTGCCTCAGACTATAAGTCATTATTTGGCTCTTATCTATGGATCTGAAAATTTTAATCCTTTGTTATAAATTGGTTCTTTCAATTTCAGTTGGTTTTTAAACTCTTCCCATCAACTCATATTTCTCTAAATCTCATCTTCCTTTTGGCTTATCACATAAAATAGTCTCACTTGTCATGTAGGAGAAAAATAAAACAAGAGATACAGACTTCATTCTTTCAGTTGTAATAACCTAAAAACACTCATGCAAAAGGATACACTGCTTAATCAGTAACATATGATTAATATAAATATGATGAATCATATATATGACAAATTTAATACATTAGCCAGAAGTGAAAATAATTGTCACCATTATAGAAAGCTTCTAGAGACAAAGAAGCTCTGACACATTCTCGTGGTCATATTGATAATGCATATGATTAACAATAACCAATGAAAACAAAGAATGCTAAGAAAGCATTCTCTTTAACTGAAACACAAGAAAAAAGATGATTAGATAATTTAGAAGAAATTATGACTTCTATCAACAGATAATAGCAAAATCCACTCAGGAAAAAACATATGCTATGTACGTACGTATGTGTAATGTTACACATACATATTCTGCTTTAGTATGTTAAAGTAGATCTGAATACGAAAAAATGAAACAAATGGTGAATTATACTGTGCTTTAGTCATAAATCAAACCTAGATTTCTGAAAATCAAACCAATCCCTTATAAACAGAGAAGGACTTGGAGAAAGTTATATTAACATGAATAAAGATTTTTCTTAAAAGAGCCATAAGATGAGCATTTAATTAACACACATACACACACTCTTTCTTTAGGCTGTTGAAATATAAAGTCTTTAATTCTCCATTAAAAAAAAAAAAAACAAACCTTGATTATAAGCTTTAAAACCATTTGAAGATGTGGAAGACTGTCTGCCTTTCAGCCTACTTCAAAGCCAGTAGAGAAATCATTTCTTCTTCTTCCAACTCAAAGTATGTTTAGGAGCAGAACATCTGATAGAAGTGGTATTGCCAATCTAACCAATTTTAAAATATAAAGTGCTTCTAGCAATATTTGGATACATATAATTTGACAAAAAAAGTTTTATAAACCTAAGCTTTGAAAAATAGAAAATATAAGCCCCAAGGAAAAAAAAGCATAATTTGTAATTGAAAGAAAATAATATTTTGTAGAGAAAAAAACTGTTCTTCCAAAAAGAGACAAAAATGACTAACTCTTATTTCCCAAGAGAATTATGCCACTTTTATACAACAAAATTACAGCTACCACAAATTGCTTTCAACAATTCCACTGCTGCTTCATTTGACCACTTGAAAATCAAAATTCTTTCAGATTATAAATATAACTTTTTATAACTCTGTTATTACGTACTGTGAATGGGGAAAGGGGGCCAATCTTGTGGCCGTAGCGTCGGATGGCCTCTCTGATGTGGCTGGGCTGGATGGCATCGCTGTGAGCCTCAACACCACAGGCCGCAGTGCTCTGCGACAGAAAAACACATAAATTGTTACTAAATCAAAAACACACAACACAACTACAGTGTATAAAATATGAAAATAAACTTTTATAAAATGGACGGGTTTTCCCTTAGGATGCACATCAGTGCTGCCATATACTACATCTAAGAACAACAAAAAATTCCATTAGCAAATCAAAGATGACTTTTACATGACCCCTTCCAAGCAGACCAACCAAATGCAATTTTTATGCCCCCAATATTTCACCTAGGCCTGCACGTCAAGGTACAGGAGAATAGAGCCGGTTGTGAGCGGTTGAAAAGTGTCATGTGAGCTTGCTGAAAGAACTACAGGAAGCTATTTTTTTAAAAAAAACATTTAAACATTTATTACTATAAATGTGTCTTGGGAGCTTGTTGGATGTATTTCTGAAATAACCTGAGAGTCATCAATTTTAAAATAAAAAATGTAAAACTGCTATATATTTATTTATAATATAGGGGATGGCCACAGAAGATCATTTCAACTTGGTTCCTAGTTTTCTAAGTGTCCTCTGTGCAAAAACAAAATAAAACAGAAACTATTACTTTAATCTGCCTCATCTGTAAAAGACAAGTTTGAAAGTACACAAAGACACAAGAATGAAAAAGATTATTTGCAATAAGAGTATGGATCTCAGCTCAAGAAATGTATGTAACATGATTAAAAAAAATGAAATAGAGGTATTATATGTTTGTAATTTAGTTGTAGGCTCTGGCTTCTCAAATACCTTGGTCTAGATCCCAGCCATCTCAGTTACCAGTTCTGTCAAGTCATGTAAGATACCTGTATTTTAGTTTCCTTATCTGTAAACAGGATAATAATTTTAACTGCTCTATGGGGTTGCTGTGAAAATTAAATGAGTTGATATGTTTAAACTCTTAGAACAATGCCTGACATATGTTAGCTATCAACAGCAGTAGGTTATTATTTAAATTAAAAACAGCACATCCATGTTCTTGAAATGATAAGCTAATTTACTTAAAAGTGCAGTAGGTACCAGATGCCAAGTCATCAACATTAAAGAATCAAGAGAAAGAAATAGTAGCCCATGTATTACTTATCACTCTCATTGCAGAAGTACCATGCTCAGAATTCCTTATAGAGGTATATCTAGCATGACCTCTACTGAGAGTGAAATGGCAAATCTTATCAAAATGAAAAAATACAACCATGTTTGATCCAACAATTTCATTATTTCTAAGGATTTATCCTGCAGATATATATTATACAGGCAAAAAATAATATAGATAGCTAGACAGTCACTGCTGTACTATCTGAATTAATGAAGCAAATGTTCATCAAGGAGAGAAGCATAAAATCAATTATGATACATTCATTCAATGCAATAGAAACCACAGCAACCACCATAATGAAGGAGGCAGCTCCATATAGATTCCTATGGCACTATCTATAAGACATACTGTTTGAGAAAATGCCAGGTGTACAACTGGATAACCATGTTATCAGCTATTTTTTTTTTTTAAAGGCTGAACAGTACATGCTCATTTAAGCATAGGTTATTTCTGCAAAGACACCCTGAAAATTAGTAACAGTGCAGAATTTCTTTCTCTTGGAGTACAGATGGGTGTCTGGAGCATATGGGTTAGAAGAAACATTTTTCACTGTACATCCTTCTGTGCCTTTTAAATATATTTTTTGTGCCTTTTGCATGTTTTTTTTTAAATTATTATGACTAGTAAAATAATTAAAACATTCCTACAAAGAGCATCTGCTAATTATTCAAGCTGAACCTGAAATAAGACTAAAATATAAAACGAGAGCTTGATTATTTTTAATTATTTTTAACAAGACTTGAAATAAGCCAAATAGGAATATACTCTAGAGTATCTTTCTCAGTTTCATTCCAACAATACCCTAAATAACATAACTGCTGTGCCCACAATAACAAGGATTAAATTATCTTAACCCCTCACTTTGGCACTCATATCAAAGTGCACACATAGTTTTTCTTTAAAAAGAAAAAATGCTTTCTTGATTCTTATCCCAAGTACTTTGTTTCAGTTGGATTATATTAGAATAAATGCAATTATCAAGTACCTGGTGAGGCTAAAGACTCTTTTGTGAGTTGGGCTGGCCAAAAAGTTTGATCAGGATCTTATAGACAAGTGAGAACAGACATTTTGGCCAACCCCATACAACATGGGGACATTCAGTTCAGTTCAGTCGCTCAGTCGTGTCCTACCCTTTGCGACCCCATGAATAGCAGCACACCAGGCCTCCCAGTCCATCACCAACTCCCGGAGTTCACTCAGACTCACTGTCCATCGAGTCAGTGATGCCATCCAGCCATCTCATCCTCTGTCGTCCCCTTCTCCTCCTGCCCCCAATCCCTCCCAGCATCAGAGTCTTTTCCAATGAGTCAACTCTTCGCATGAGGTGGCCAAAGTACTGGAGTTTCAGCTTTAGCATCATTCCTTCCAAAGAAATCCCAGGGTTGATCTCCTTCAGAATGGACTGGTTGTATCTCCCTGCAGTCCAAGGGACTCTCAAGAGTCTTCTCCAACACCACAGCTCAAAAGCATCAATTCTTCGGCGCTCAGCCTTCTTCACAGTCCAACTCTCACATCCATACATGACTACTGGAAAAAACATAGCCTTGACTAGATGGACCTTTGTCGGCAAAGTAATGTTTCTGCTTTTCAATACGCTATCTAGGTTGGTCATAACTTTTCTTCCAAGGAGTAAGCGTCTTTTAATTTCATGGCTGCAATCACCATGTGCAGTGATTTTGGAGCCCCCAAAAATTAAGTCTGACACTGTTTCCACTGTATCCCCATCTATTTCCCATGAAGTGGTGGGACCGGATGCCATGATCTTCGTCTTCTGAATGTTGAGCTTTAAGCCAACTTTTTCACTCTCCACTTTCACTTTCATCAAGAGGCTTTTGAGTTCCTCTTCACTTTCTGCCATAAGGGTGGTGTCATCTGCATATCTGAGGTTATTGATATTTCTCCCGGCAACCTTGATTCCAGCTTGTTAAGAGGGCAATATCCTGCAGACTAAGGGGGTAAGGTGTTTTCCAGCGCTTTCCTCTGTGAAAGCTCCTTTCTATCTGAAAAGTGGATTTATTTCTTTGCTACATGGCCATTGCAGAGGGACTCTTCCTTTACTTTCCCAAATAAGTTCGATCTTGGTATAGAATATATTGGTCAAAATCTCTCAGAACTTCTGGCATGGAGATCCAATAGATTTCAGAACACTGAAGAAGGAAGTGTAAGTTAGAAATCACTTGTGGCCGCTATTTGTAAGATGGCAGCAAGTAAGCCATCCTGCTTGAATCATGTTATCATTGCTAAAAAGAAGTTACCTTATATAAAAATAAGAATATTCAATTTTGTGAAAAATGTCATTAAAATTTCTCTTTTGCCAGTTTCTGGTTTATCTGCTATAATTAAGCCACTGCAAACACCAGCATAAGTTACCACATGCGCTTCTTCACCCTCTTGATTTGCCCACTGAGTTCTTTGCAAGGAAATCTCTATATCTCAAATGTTGTGTCTGCAGTATTGTTTTCATCTCAAAAAATACCTTCTCATTTCTGTAAACATCCCTTCCCTCACCAAAGTACTAGTAATCTGTTTAAGTTCAAAATTCATATCAAGTTTAGAATTTTTACTTCAGCAGTGACTTCATAAATTTTGTAACAGTCTTCAAAACTGTTACAGAAGGATTAGCATTAAATTTATGTATTTGCTACACTAATAAAAATATTATGTTATAAATACATATGAAGACTGTTAGATTTATATACCAATTTAGCTTTCTCATTCTGCTTGAGCCCACATCTTGGAATATTCTTTAAATTTTCAAAAATGAAACCCACATGTTTGACAAAATACTGAGTCTTGTTGTCTATAGTGTATTTATCAGAATTTCCGTGGGAACTAAACTCCTAATTTCCTAAAGCCAAGAACAAGGTGCTTGATAAAGTTCTTCTTCATGTGTCAGCTGCCCTTCCCCCGGCTGTATTCATATTCCATTCCTGGATTCTTCCATTTCGTTTTTAGTTATGTCTTTTTATTCAGAAGCTGCTGCTCAACACTGGAGGTGGAAGTATCGTACAGAGTTCTCCATACTTCCTGGATCTGGGCATTGTCTCTCTTCTGTCCTTGCTGGCTTGAACTGAATAAAATTATTCAACAATTTCAACTCTCAACTGCAGTACAAGAAGTTACCCTGAAACTTCGGTTGCACCGGGATCTCTTATCTGACTCTTTTCTTTCCAACATAAAAGCTGTTGGGAAGAAACAACTTTTTTTTTAATCCTTTCTCAGCTTTCCCCTTGCCAGGTAATCTAATATTTAAGAAGGACCTGGAATCTCAGATAACTCTCTTACTCTTTTCAGGACTACATCTTCTGTTAAACTTGATACATTAGATTCTACAGAGGTGTAACAGAGGAGTAATATGTATCTCCGATCAGAGCAAGGGAAAGGTTAGTAGCCTTAATACTGATTTCTGTCCCTCACTGACCACATGGATTGATGTATGATCAGAGTGGGCAGGCAAGTGCCTTTTTTCTTCTCACTCTTGTACACAGAGCTCTCTCAGTTCTTCGAGTTTATAGAGGATTTCCCTTCAGATGAAGTTGGGTCACTCCTTGGCCAAAGGCTATAGTATAATACAGTTAAATACAGTTAATTTTCTTATTCCAAAATTTAACTGAGATGTTGTGTAATCTGTCATTCTATGTAAGTAGGAAGTGACTTTTTTTAAACTAAAGAAATTAACTAGAAAAGGTATTTGAAAAGAAGATAATAAAGAATCACCAAATTCAAAGATTCATATATTATAAAATTTGGAAAAAACACAAGACATTATCTATTCTAAACTTTCCCAACTCCCCACATTATAGGTGATACAGTGAAGATAAGGGACACTCCCAAGATTAAAATGACAGTATTAAGATATGATTATACATCGAGTTCCTTGGCTTTTAGTACCATCACAGCTGAGGTTTCCAGTGAGTAAAAAATCAAAATATAGCAAGAGCTTGAATACGGAATAGGAAATGGTAACTCACTCTAGTGTTCTTGCCTGGAGAATTCCATGGACAGAGAAGCCTGGCGGGCTATAGTCCATGGGGTCGCAAAGAGTTGGATACAACCGAGCAACTAACACTTTCAGTTTCTTGGATGTAGAAGATGTGAATAAGTAAATAAAAATAAATAAATTATTTTACATACGCATAATTACCAGGTTAATTATAAATTTCTACATAGTTTGTAAAGCGAATCCACTGAGGAGGTCCTTAAGTAATGTTTTATACTCTAGTTTTAGTTACTGAATGAGTTGGAGAGCCCTGTAGCCGAAATTCTTTAGAACTACTTTACAATACAGAAGTTCTTTATTGTTCGGAGTTTCCCTTAATAAAGAAGCACTGAGCTCTGTCACTTTGAAGAGAAAAGGGGGAATGCAGATGTGAGGATGAAATTTAAATGTGCGCACCATCAGCTGTAGGATTCTATCCTGGCACAGGCCCACTACCAGTAGTGGCAAGTAGTTTCTACTGTGCCAGCAGCTTGTGGAGGAAAGTGTACATTTTGGACAAATTATAAAAAACAAGTACCTGAAAGCAACAGAGCGATCTCACCCGGACAAAAACTGAAAGGGCGAGTACTTTATCTAGGAGAAGGAAATGGCTGTGGGTTGGTTTTCTGTTTTTCTGTTTTAGCCTAAGGGTAGGCCCTAGGCAGTACAGGGCCGCGGGACCTTAGAAGCATGAAGAACTGTAGCTCAGAGTTCAGGGCAACCACAGTAGGTGTGAAGAGAAAAAGAAAATCCCAAAAAAGGACAGAATCAAAGAAAGGAAGACAAATATTCAGTGTATACATTTTACCCAAATCTTTGACTAACTTCTAAGCTATTCCTTCGTGGGACTGAATCCAAGAAACCAAGGTAAAACTAAATAAAGGAAGAGAGCGTCTAGTTGCTGAAGAGGCATTTGAGTTTGGAGTTTACAGAGTTCCATCTAGAAGAGTCAACAGTCTGCTTAACATACATATGAACACACCACCAACACCAACTCTTCTCATTGGAATACTACAGAACCTGAAATCTCTACAATATATTACTCACAATGTCCAGCATATAATTTAAAATTACTAGACATGCAACAACACAAGAAAGTGTGACTTATGCTCAATGGAGATCAAAACAATCCAGATACTTAATTTATCATATGAGAGTTTTAAAACAGCTATTATGAAATAAAAGAAGTTAAAAAATAACAATAAACTATAAAAAGAAATCAAAAGGAAATTATAAAACTGTAAAACAAAATATCAGAAACAAGACATTAATGGATGAGTGTTAAGACTGAACTGACAGTAGATAGAGTTTGGAACATAAGGGAAGATCAACAGAAGTTATTCAACCTGAAGAACAGAAAGAAAAGATTGAAAAGGAAATTAAACAGAGCTTCAGGCACACGTTGAACAATATCAAAGTAACTAATGAAAATATACCTGGAATCTCAGAAGGGGAGAAGAGAGAACATGAGGCAGGCAAGATACCTTAAGAAATAATAGCTGATAATTCCCCCCTCAATTTAAAAGTATTCAATTTTCAAGAGGCTCAGAGGATTCTAAACAGAAAAAATGCAAAAGAAAACCATATATATGGATATCATGGTCAAACTGCTGAAAATCAAAAATAAACATATGATTTGGAAAACATCCAGAGAAAAATAGAACATTACAAACACACAAAAAAGCTACAAAATCTTCTGACATGTGATTAAAAGCAGTGGCTCTAATATTTTCTCCCATCCTGTGGGCTGTCTTTTCATTTTGTTCATGGTTTCCTTCACTGTGCAAAAGCTTTTATGTTTAAGTGGGTCCCATTTGTTTATTTTGATTTTCATTACCCTATGAGGTAGATTAAAATAGATCTTGTTTATATCAGGCAGCGTTCTACCTAGTGTTTCCCCCTAAGAATTTTATATATCTTGTCTTACATTTAGTTCTTTAATCCAGTTTGAGTTTTTGTGTATAGTGTTAGAGAGTGTTCTAATTTCATGCTTTTACACATAGTTATCCAGTTTCCCTAACATCACTTATTGAAGAGACTGTCTTTTCCCCATTGTATTATATATTTTTGCCTCCTTTGTCATAGATTAGTTAAGCATAGGCACGTGGGTTTATCTCTGGGCTTTCTATCTTGTTCCAGAGAGATCTATATTTCTGTTTTTGGGCCAGTACCATACTGTTGTGATTACTGTAGCTTTGGATAAAATGATATAATCATTTGGGAAAAAGTTCTTGTAGTTTCTTTAAAAACTGAACACATAGCTACTCTATGATCCAATAATTTCATTTCTAGCTAGTAATTTCATTTCATTTACCTATGAAAAATGAAAGCATTTGCCCATAAAGATTTGTACAATAATGTTCATAACGGGTTTATTCATAATACCCCCCAAATTGAAAATAGCCTAACTACCAAAATGAGAATGAGTAAACTGATATACAAGCAACTTACTCATCAATAAAGAAGAATAAATTACACTTGTACTTAAAAACATAAACTTTAAAAATACCCTGAGTGAAAGAAATTTCACACAAAAGAGTATACATATTATATTCTCTTTGTATGAGGCTCCAGAAGAGAGAAAACTAAAAAGTGAGAACTGTGTTTGCTTTTCTGGGGATGGTGATGGGATTGCCTGGAAGAGGTGTGAAAGAATTTTTGGAACTAATCGTAATGTTTTTTGTAATCTTGGGAGGGTATCAGAAAACAATGAATTTATATATCTGTCAAAATTCAGCAAACGGTATACTTAAGAATTGAGTGGTACACTGTATATAAACTTTTCCTTTTTTAAAAAAGTATAATGTATACATTATAAATTTCTTTATAATGTATATATTATACAAAATTATGTGTTTTGGCATGAATTATACTGATGCCTGCTGCTTACCTTTTAATGTATCAAAAAAAAAAAAAGAACTGGTGGATGGATAAAAGAATAATCAGATATACATATAAAGTAAATGTAAATATAGTAAATATATTAAGTATAGTAAAATTTTAATTGCAGAATCAGATGATAGATATATGGTATTCACTCTACAATTCTTTTAACTTTTTTGTATGTTTGAAAATTTTTATAATAAAGTATTAGAAAACATCAATATCTTGCTATAAATTGGCTGTTTCTAAAATCTGATTAATGAGAAAAACAGAACACATTTTCCATACCTGTGAACTCAGTAAGATCTCCCTGTGCTGTGCTGTGCTTAGTCACTCAGTCACGTCTGTCTCTTTGTGACCCCATGGACTGTAGCCTGCCAGGCTTCTCTGTCCATGGGGATTCTCTAGGCAAGAATAATGGGGTGGATTGCCATGCCCTCGGGGATTTCCTGACCCAGGGATCAAACTCAAGTCACTCACATTGCAGGTGGATTCTTTACCATCTGAGCCATCCAGGGAAGCTCCACTCCACTGGAGTGGGTAGTCTATCCCTTCTCTAGGTGATCTTCTCAATCTAGGAATTGAACCAGGATGTCCTACATTACAGGCTGATTCTCTACCAGCTGAGCTACCAGGGAAGCCCCAAGATCTCTCTTCTTTGCACCAAAAAGAAAGAAAAAGATTCAAATGTATTCTTTTTAATGGCTGAGTAATACTCCATTGTGTATATGTACTACAGCTTTCTTATCCATTCATCTGCTGATGGACATCTAGGTTGCTTCCATGTCCTGGCTATTATAAACAGTGCTGTGATGAACACTGGGGTACACGTGTCTCTTTCAATTCTGGTTTCCTCAGTGTGTATGCCCAGCAGTGGGATTGCTGGGTCATAAGGCAGTTCTATTTCCAGTTTTTTAAGGAATCTCCACACTGTTCTCCATAATGGCTGTACTAGTTTGCATTCCCACCAACATTCATTTCAATATTTGGCAAAACCAATACAATATTGTAAAGTTTAAAAATAAAATAAAATTAAAAAAAATAAAATAAAAAGCAGAGACATTACTTTGCCAACAAAAAAAAAAAAAAAAGAAAGAAGGAAAAAGAAATAGAAAACTCTATTAACCTTTTTTCTTTTCCTTTGTTTGGTCTTAGCTGAGTCTTGTCCAGCACTCCCATTCCCTAGGGATCCTGATGTCTTCCCCGGGTGCTGTGAGCCTGCTGATGGGGCTGTTGGTGTAGGAGGAGGTGTGTTCTCAGGAGACTCTGGATAGGGCTTCATGCAAGACCCCTGTTCAAAGACATGTGGCTCTGAAATTAGGCAACCAGAACTTCTACTAACATTTTATTTAGATAGTTCATTAATTCAGTAATATTTGAAAGTTACAAATATAAAAACCCAATTTATTATCTAGTCCACAGAAATGATGCCATCATCTTGCCCCTAAGGGTCTAAATATATTAATTTCTAATCTGTCTGATCATTCAGATAAAAACTAGGATTCCTCAGATACAGATTCCAAAATTTCTGCTGATTCAGTCAGATAGATATTTTTACTGAAAAGTTTTGTCAGTATTTCAAAAGCACTCAAAAGGAAGTTCTAAACTTTCCCCCCCAAACAGGATGCCTTTCAGACATTCTCTGTATCATGGTGACCAGCCTTTACTTCAAGGTGAAATAACTCAAAACTCAGTGCTTTAGGGTCACTGTAGATTTATCTCTAGCTCCTCCAACACCTAGTTTCTTCCTTCCTTCAGAATATCCCTCATATCTACCTGCTTTCTTTGACTATGCCTGCAAGTCTGTTCTCTCTCCCTGGTGGAGGTCCTTCAAATATTTGAAGACTGTCTATCTCACAGCCTCTTCTCTTCTACAGGTCAAGCACCTTAAGTCCCTTCTACCACTTATTATGAGACGTGCCTTCAGGGTCCTCCTCCCACCCCTATTATTCTCCTTTAGATGGCCTCTACTTTGTCAATGTCCATCCTCTCGGATGGTGCCTAGACACTGAAACAAAACAAAAGATATTGTGATGTTTCCTTTTCAGTACCATCACAATATTTATTATTTATCATCATAAGAAACTTATAGGCAAATAAGTCTTTTTCATATATGGTATTATAAATCTATATTTTCCCGATCCTATCACCTGTAATAACTATGCTATCTACTGACCTATTTAAAAAATTATGGTAAACTTTGCAAAACATTTTGCTGAAATTCAGATACTGTTTTCAAGAGTATTTCTTTGATCTGCTTGCCTAGAAACATCAAAGAAGAAGGAATAAAGCTAATGTGGCATGAGTTGCTCTTAGGAAAAACAAGGTAATTCTTAGAGATCATTACTTCCAGAATATAAACCATGTGTTTGAAAAAAAAACTCTGGAAAATTAATTCAAATTAATATTAACCTTGATAATCTGAGAAACCTAAGTTTAACTAGCTCAGTTCTTTATATGGCTAGTGTTCAAGAATGACAATTATTAAAATAGAATGCATGTGATTAATTCCATGCCTTGTGTTTCCAATCCAATTGACTGTACATAGCACCTCCATTTGGATCTTCTTAAAATACCCTTTTGAACTCATCACTCTTTAGCCAAGAAACTTTCAATTCTTCCTTCCCGAAGTGTCTAAGGCCTTTATTTTCTAATTTCCTACTTCCCTTCTCAATGAATCCTTGGCTTGAATATTTTAATCAGGTTTTTTCCTCCCTGTACAATTGCACTTAGGCTGCCTCCAAAGCCTACAGTATTTTCCCCACTTTTATCATCTCATCAAAGTTTTATCTTTTCTTCAACACTCAACTTCTTTTCTGAAGTCTTCTTTCATTATAATTAGGGAGCTGCTTTTATCTCTGAACTTTCTGTCTATGACACTCATTTGGAAATCAGTACATAAAATCTTGAATTGTCTGTTTGTTCATTTACTGCTTTGCTTGTTTTGCAGAATGTTCTGTCTCCCTGAATACAGATCATATTAGTCTCCAGAGCCCCCACTGGTTCCCAACCTGGGAAAGTCCCTAAAGCAGCCCCTTAATTGTGCTTGCTGACCTGCAATGCTGATGAATAGGAATTCCTGGCCTAGAGTGGTCATTGTGTGTTGAGTTAGGTAATAAAGGGCAGAAAGACTTCCAGTCCCTCCAAGTGTTCATTTTGACCACTAGTCACATTGGAGGAGGGGTGTCTGGCCGGCCAGGGAAATGCTGGAGGCTTGTATCGACATATTTAGCCAGGATGCTTTCTGACACTCCTGCTCCCATCTCCCAGAGAGCCCAGGAAGTTCAACACATACAAGCCATCTTTCTTAACTGCTGGGTAGCTGGGAGCAGCAGCTGTGGTTGCTGAGCACTGTCCAGGGCAGCTTGGCCACCCTGGAGAATCAAGAAAGTGGGGGGTGGAAATACAGTTTTCCTAGCCACGTAAGCAATCCCTTGAATGTTATGGGAAAACTAGGCTTGTTATGCTCACTGTAAATTTCTTTAATTAGAAATGTTACAACAAATTTGTCTGATGTTAATGAAAAGCATACTTCTACACATATTCATAAAGTGAACACGTACCAAAGACAGTTTAAAGGGTGTTCTTTGACATCATAATTTGGGTTTGTAACATAAAGAAAACAAATACTGTTTAATCAACTGGGTGTGCTTTAGGGACTTTTGAAGCATGTTCACTGATAATGATGTATAACCTTTTTCAAGACAAAAATGGATTTTTAATGGGCATAAACATTTTAATTCCTACTTTAGTTCTAAGCCAATCTGGTTCCACAAGGGGCATAAAAAAGATGTCATACTTTTGGCTTGTAATAAGATACAGGCATATATCTTTATATATCTCGTAAGTATCTCAGAGCAGAGACACTTGGAGTCCAGTGGGTTCACAGATCCTTTATATTCATGGAATGGTTTCAGAGAGTCTCTGAATGCCCTGAAGTTGTATACAAAATGTGCACATGTATTTATGGAGAAAGGATTTACAGTTTTCTTCGGATTCTCAAAGGGGCTTAGTAGCCACTTTCAGGTTATAGGTTTCACCTAACTTGATCTGAGGCTCACTTCATATTATACATGTGAATGTTAACCAAACCTCCTTGCTGCCCTCTTTATGGTCATTAGGTTGAATTATATGAAACTGATGTTTATGTTAGTGTAAAAAAAAGACAGATTATTTGCAAATTCATTAACTAGATGTTACATTTATGGTTTTTAGGCACATGCTGTTTACAGCAATTATTTTTTATGCCAAAAATGATACACACTTATTATACAAAGCCTTAAAGTTGGAAAGAAGACTCCACAGTCCCCACAGGTGGGGATCCCAGCAACAGAAACTGAATATAGAAAGGATCTGATTTTTACATGATTGGATCAATCAAACCACAAAGGATACATGGAGCTGTATTTCTTTAGATCATGTTTAGAGATGGATCCATAACTGGAAAGTCCAACCATCAATAATGCCAGGAATTATCATTACATGAATAAAATAATCCTTTCATCTTTGAAGCAAAAATTAAATACATAACTTTTCTTCATGTTATTCAGTTAACTAAACCAAGTGTTCATCTCCCATGGAAATGAGAGGTACTCTTTCACTGAAGGGCCAGGAATGCTAAATAAGGCTAAGAGAAGGTGATAAAATCACTGCATTAAGTGGACTGTTAGGGCCTGAAACATAGTAGGTATTTGTTTGAATGTTGAATGTATTAAGATTCTGTGACTGAAGGCTATATATTCCTACATAATCTTTTTCTTAGAACTACTAATGTAAATACCAGACATGAGGGGGGAAAAAAAAAACCCACAGACGTGTCAAAGCCAGATTTTTTAATACTCACCTCAGCAGAGTTGTGGTACTGAATGAAGGTGGCAGAAATGGCATGGCTGAAGGGGTCTCCTGCCTTGGTTACCATGTCCTGCCTCACAAGAAGAGCCAGATCCACCAACTAGAAGATCAGAATAAGAAAGTCACAGAGCTGGAAACAGTCACCAAGGTGACTGAAACAGTAAAACTACATACAAGCAATTATATCCCAAATGTTATTAGTAAGATGGTCTGCCTAAAAAATCTGTATTGTGGACATAAAGGTATGCTTTTATGGCTGGTAAGTGGACCTACTCACGAACACAAAGGATAAAGTCTGACCTCCTAGTGGAGTGGTTCTCAAAGTTTATAATCTCCAGGAAAACATTTTAAAATACAGATTTCTGGGTTCCATGCTCTGAGAGTCAATAATAATTCAGTACGGCTGCTCTAGGATGTAGCTTAGAAATTTACATTTTAGACAAGAACCAAGGGGAAGCTGATACTTGCAGTCTGAGAACCAGGCTCTGAGAAACTACTAGAGGACAGTGATTCCAGACTCAGGTTTTGGGAAGCACTCAGTGGATTGTACATTTCTAGAGAGGTATTTTTCAAAGTCCAAAAATAATCTCTAAGCAAGAGAGATGTGTACTTGGAATTCAATGTTGACGAAAACTAGGCAAGGATAGTTTCTGGTTTGGCTAAAGTTGCAAGAAACAGTCACTTTTGCCTAATACCCACTGGAGCTGAGGATGCAGAGAAACATAATTGGCCTGCTGCTGCTAAGTCGCTTCAGTCGTGTCCGACTCTGTGCGACCCCATAGACGGCAGCCCACCAGGCTTCCCTGTCCCTGGGATTCTCCAGGCAAGAACACTGGAGTGGGTTGCCATTTCCTTCTCCAATGCATGAAAGTGAAAAGTGAAAGTGAAGTCGCTCAGTTGTGTCCGACTCCCAGTGACCCCATGGACTGCAGCCCACCAGGCTCCTTTGTCCATGGGATTTTCCAGGCAAGAGCAGGGTGCCATTGCCTTCTCCATAATTGGCCTAAATTTCAGCAAATAGTGAGATTATCATAGAAGAGAACTCATGGCTGTTTTCAGTCCTGGTAGAGCAGCAGGTGGAAGAGGAATTGATCATGGACAGGAATAAGGAGAAAGCAGCTACATGCAGCTTGATACGACAGATTCAAGTTCTTACCTGTGCCACAGTTTCATACGCTAAATATGCTAAAATTTCCATAGCAATAACATTGGGCTTTATCTCCATACTACCGCAGTCCAACCAGTCTCGAAATTTGGACCCTTTTTTGGCTAGTCATTAAAAAAAAAGTAGAGAATATTTAGTTTTTGAAGTGTTTTAATACTGCATATTACTATCACAAAGTGAAAAATATATCTATTGAAAACAATGTGCATAAAATGCAATTTAAAAAAAAAATCTTATTAGTGTCTAGATATATTCTAGTTCCAAGAATGCCTTTACACATTTGCATCTTTCATATCTCTGCTGTCTAAAAGTACATTAAACCACTGAATGCTTAGCACTTCTTACAGTGTGTTAGAATAGCTTATCACTGACCATGATTCTGTTCTAACAATAGTCAGAAGAATCACTTGCTTGATGTAACTTTATTCTTATGGAAAGAAAATCCTGGAAGAAAGAACCTGTGATGGAAAAAGGAACACACGGAAATGTATTTTTCCGTTCAGTTCAGTCGCTCAGTCGTATCCGACTCTTTGCGACCCCATGAATTGCAGCACCCCAGGCCTCCCTGTCCATCACCAACTCCCAGAATTCACTCAAACTCACGTCCATCGAGTCAGTGATGCCATCCAGCCATCTCATCCTCTGTCATCCCCTTCTCCTCCTGCCCCCAATCCCTCCCAGCATCAGAGTCTTTTCCAATGAGTCAACTCTTCATATGAGGTGGCCAAAGTACTGGAGTTTCAGCTTTAGCATCATTCCTTCCAAAGAAATCCCAGGGCTGATCTCCTTCAGAATGGACTGGTTGGATCTCCCTGCAGTCCAAGGGACTCTCAAGAATCTTCTCCAACACCACAGTTCAAAAGCATCAATTCTTCCGCACTCAGCTTACTACCTTTCAAAATAGGTCTGTTTCTTGAGCAGGCTCGAAGTTGTGAATTTAGAATTAAATGGAACAAACTGATATCTGGCCTGATCTAAGTCTGTGCTTACGTTTTCCTGATGAAAAACGTGTCCATATTCTTAAGCGTGATTCTCAAAACCACCCAGAATGATTCCAACCTGCCTTTATATTATTCCCTAATTAAAATGTCACCTGGGCTTGAGTTAATCTTCTTTGTGTTGACCCCTGCATGGGATACTCTCCTATCACTTGGCTTCATTCATATGAATCCTGCCCAGGGCCACAGACACACGTTCCCCATTCCAATCATTTACTGAACACTTATCAGAGATCCTTCTGTGTCTGCTCGTGACTTCACAAGCCACATTACAAGTTTTGTGGGTCGACACCACGCATCTCATCTCTCTGCATACCTACCAGTACTGAAAACACAAGGAATCTTCTGTTAGGTATCTCGAAACTGCCACAGCACTACGCAGTCTAATGTGACATAGGGCCTTCACTAGATATTACTAACTTAACTAGTAATCTAGAGGAAAAGATTGATAGTCAAAATTTTATCACATCTATAACATAATCATCTTTAAAAAATCCACTGATTATTCTTTTGGTTAATCTGGTCCCACAAGTCTGTGAAACACTTAATGGTAACTCCAAGCATGATGTTTTGATCCTGACAGATACAATCCTCCTGGATTTCACATACAGAGAGTTTTCTGTGAAATAAATCACAGGAGACATTAAGTCCTGCTATTGAAGCATGTATCCAAAGCTGTCAGCCGTGGCCGAGTTACGGTGATCCCCACTAAAGCTATCTCCCTAAAGGAAGCGATCTCCCCAGTGCTCTCTGACATGTAACATTCCATCTAACTAGGAAGCTGTAATAGCTCACAAACACTTGGTTCCCATCTGTGGAATACTTCTGAAGTTAACAGGCAGCAATTTGGCAAGATCAATAAAATGCACCTTATTCATTTCTCCCTTTGACAGACAGTTACAGGGAAACTGGTTGGGCCACAGACTTGGATTACCATGATACTGAATGGTTTGCCTTAGAAATGAACAGAGATCATTCTTTCGTTTTTGAGATTGCATCCAAGTACTGCATTTCAGACTCTTTTGTTGACTATGATGGCTACTCCATTTCTTCTAAGGGATTCTTGCCCACAGTAGTAGATATAATGGTCATCTGAGTTAAATTCACTCATTCCAGTCCATTTTAGTTTGCTGATTCCTAGAATGTTGACGTTCACTCTTGCCATCTCCTGTTTGACCACTTCCAATCTGCCTTGACTCATGGACCTGACATTCTGGGTTCCTATGCAGTATTGCTCTTTACAGCATCAGACCTTGCTTCCATCACCAGTCACATCCACAACTGGGTGCTGTTTTGTTTTGGCTCTGTCTCTATATTCTTTCCGGAATTATTTCTCCACTGATCTCCAGTAGCATATTGGGCACCTACTGACCTGGGGAGTTTATCTTTTGGTGTCCTATCTTTTTGCCTTTTCATACTGTTCATAGCGTTCTCAAGGCAAGAATACTGAAGTGGCTTGCCATTCCCTTCTCCAGTGGACCACATTTTGTCAGATCTCTCCACCATGACCCATCTGTCTTGGGTGGCCCTACAGAGCACGGCTCAAAGTTTCATTGAGTTAGACAAGGCTGTGGTCCATGTGATTAGATTGGTTAGTTTTCTGTGATTCTGGTTTTCAGTCTGTCTGCCCTCTAATGGATGATGGTGAAGGAAAAGACCCTGATGCTGGGAAAGATAGAAGGCGGGAGGAGAAGGGGACGACAGAGGATGAGATGGTTGGATGGCATCACTGACTCAATGGACATGAGTTTGAGTAAACTTCGGGAGCTGGTGATGGACAGGGAGGCCTGGCGTGCTGCAATCCACGGGGTTGCAAAGAATCAGATATGACTGAGTGACTGAACTGAACAGGGAAACAGGTATTTTGTGACTTTTCTCTGAACACTTGATTTTAAAAGTGAGAGAAAGGAGAGCTCTTGTTCAGATCTGTCCATCTACGCAACAGAATGGGCAGCTTCCTCGTTAGCTCTTCCACACTGAGAAGGCAGAGGTGAGGACCCTGGGTGTGTCGTGGTATCCTAGCACCCAGAATAGTGCCTGGCATTAGTGCACTCACCATAAATATTTCTAGAAGAAATGAATGAGTGAATGAATGAAAGAACAAACAAATGATAGATAGTTCTTTAGTAAAAGGACAGGATCCAAACTGCTCCATACATCAGAAAAGATGCACAGAGGTCCCATAAGACTACTTGGTGTCACTAAGTTGCATCTGACTCTTGCGACCCCACGGACCGTATAGTGCACCAGGCTCCTCTGTCCATGGGATTTTCCAGGCAAGAATACTGGAGTGGGGGTGCCATTTCCTTCTCCCAAACTGCTTGGGTTACTCCTATTCCTGCAACAGGTGAAGATTCTTAGGTAATTCTGTCCCTGACACATGGGAAGGACTGTTTCAGAGATGGATCCTGCCAGGGTAAAAGCAGGTCCAACACAAGAGGCATAGATACCTCCAGTCATGATGGTTTGTTTTTACCAGATCTGAGGGGGGGCATCAGACTTGATGAGTTCCTTTTCCTTCATCCCTTTTCTCACTGTATCAGGATGAATCCTAGAAATTTATCAACTTATTCAGATAAGTTGATATCAACTTATTCAGAATAATAATGATCGATAATAATGATCAATAAATTTATTCAGAACCTTGACCAAAGGTCAAAAGTTCCTAGGATCATCCTTTCTGATACTCCTTGGTTTTTAGCCTGTGCTGGAAATAAACTTTACATAATAATTTCATATGGAAATGTAAGGTTAGTTAATTCTCATATACTTTGTCTTTCTCGTCAGTAATCGGGGCAAAATTCATTCCATTCTCACCTCTCACCCCTCCATGTTATTTCATTATTTTTTCCATATCCCTTTTCACCAGCCCTTCCAGTCCTGACCCTTCCCTCAGGGCCCTCTGTGATGTTCACTGTACTCTGAAGAAAGCCTTCTGCAACTTCTCTCTCTGCAAAATCACTGTTATTTGGGTGAATCAAAAATAGCCTTCCTAAGAGGGCATGGTTTTCTCTGGAATTTTTTCTTTCCCTAAGATTTTTTTTTTTTTGATGTGGACAATTTTTAAACTCTTTAGTGAATTTGTTACAATACTGCTTTTGTTTTATGCTTTGTTTTTTTGGCTATGAGGCATGTGGGATCTCAGCTCCCTGACCAGGGATCAAACCCACACCCTTTGTGTTGGAAGGTGAAGTCTTAACCACTGGACTGACCGGGAAGTTCCCTCCCTGGAAACTTTTATAGTAGGGATTCCTTCTTTCTCTCCTTTTATACCTATTTATTGATCAGCTATAAATAGGGATGGTGGTCATAGCTCAGTTGGTAAAGAATCTGCCGGCAATGCAGGAGACCTGGGTTCAATTCCTGGGTCAGGAAGATCCCCTGAAGAAGGAAATGGCAACCCACTCCAGTATTCTTGCCTGGAGAATCCCATGGACAGAGGAGCCTGGCAGGCTACAGTCTACAGGGTTACAAGAGTCAGACACAACTTAGTGACTAAAGAGAGAGAGAGATTGATCAGCTGCTGCTTGCCAGCCTGTTAATTTCCCCATATACCGTAGGGCCTGGCAGCAACATCTTCATTCTTTTCTTTTCTCCCACAGGGAAACCATAAAACAAATAGACATCAGATTTCTAACCAACAACAGAGGCAAAAAGACAATGGAATCATGTTTTAACCAATAACTATTAGTCTACAATTTCCTACTTAACTAAACTATCAGTTAAATATGAGGACAAAATAAAGCCATTTTTTTTAAGACAAAAAGGAGTGCTTTAAAGTACTTTCAGAGGCTTGGGAAAAACAAAATTAGGCTGAGATGGAAAGTTCAGATACAAGTATACCTTGGAGATACTGTGGGTTTGATTCCAGACCACCACAATAAATCATATATTGCAACAAGGCACATTACATGAAATTTTTGGTTTTCCAGTGCATATAAAAAGCTATGTTTAAAGTATACTGTAGTCTATTAAGTGTAAAATAACATTATGTCTAAAAAAATGTACATGGCTTAATTAAAAATAATCTTGTTTGAAAAATGGCACCAATAAGACTTGCTTGACACAGGGCAGGGCTGCCACAAACATTCAACTTGTTAAAAAAACACACTATCTATGAAGCACAATAAAGCAAAGATCAATACAAGGTATGCCTGCACTTACCAACTTAAAGAAATTTTAGGCCAGGAATGTGCTTTAGAAAAATTAAGGATAGCAACTAAAATAATAGCAACAGAATAAGTAATATACAAACTGGTTTGTGAAAAATGGAATCAAGAAAAGCCCATCAACCCAAATAAAAGGAGGAAAACCAAATAAAAAAGCACAGTAAATTCAAAACAAAATAAGATAGCATATATAAACCCCAATGTATAAGTAATTAAATACATATAAATTAAACTCATCAATTATAATACAATACTCAGATGGATTAAAAAGAAAATTTAGGTATTTGTTTACAAAAACCACACATGAAACAATGGGGTTGAAAAGACTGGAAACAGGTTTATCAAATTATAACTAAATTAGAGCTTTGTGAATTAATATCGGATTTTAGAAGACTTTTAAAGGGAAATGATGATCTGACTTGTGTAAATATAGAACCAAAATACTGGTGAACGGGATCAGTGTCCTAATTGTAAAGCTCACCCTCAGCCTTTATAAGTTATAGACAGGTCATTTTTAAATGCGCCAGCAGTCTCAGCGAGTGAGTACTACGATTAAATATTTAAAAAGACACAAATGGCTGGATCACAATTCCTGTACCTTGGTCATGTATCAGCAAAGGCATGAAGAGTCTAGTTCTGGAACTGCTGAGCCCCTTGGACTGAGCATTCCCAAAGACAGTAAGTACCGTGGCACAGAAAACAGATTCTCCCACTAAGGTTTCATGATGAAGTACTGTGGGCACTATATGAAGAAATATTTTTCAATGCCCAAATCCCTCTTCTTTAAAGAAAAAAAACTGAGTATAAGATACTGTTTATACTATAATTATTTTATACAGAAATGGAAAATATTAATTTTTAATCTACTGCAGTTGTTATGAACCAAAAAACTCAGTTACGAAAAATAAGATTTTTAAACAAAAGAGGTATCAGGACACTACATATTTTATTGTGAAATAGCACTTGTTTCTTTAAGTAAATTAAGAATGATCCAAAAAAATAGTTCAATAGCACTGAATGTTACTTTATAAAATGGAGATTTATACTTATAAAAGACTTGAATGCCATTTTTAAACCTAAAATTTACAATACAAAAACCTCTCATTTGCTGAAATTGCCATGATCTGAAGTGTCATTTACTTAATGCTTCACAGATGTATGATGCCAAATTGTTAGTCAGACTGCAAAGTATATTTAGTCAGGAGAAAAAAAAAACCTCCCCAAACATGTTTTCCTATATTTTCCTGACATTTACATGGGGTGCTGTTTGAAATGTGTCATTTATTTGCACTTTATGATCTATAAATGAAGCTCTCATTTTCTTTTTCCAAATTGAATACGCTGTTATTGTGACCACATAATAGCTCGTCGTTTAAAGACACCATTGTGTCTATGATTTCTCAGACAAGGGTCATGTGCTACTTTGTCATATTTTTTAACTGGACTTTTCATCACACTTACTCTTTGACCTTTACCCTGAAAGTCTTAGTCATCACTGAACTGTTGCTGTAAGGATGTGTTTCCTACACAATCTAGCCCACTATTTATCACAAGCCTTTATGTACTCTTCAAAAGCTGTGTGCAGGGGCGGGACGGCGCTAGTTTTACCAAAGGTACAAGGTGTGGACTAACTTGGCTAACAGGGAACACACCCTACAGCAGGGGGTTACAGACGAAGACAGAAGAGACTGCTGACACATTCTATTGTGGTGATACGAGTATGCACGCGTGAAGGGAAAGTTCGGGATTTATTAACATTAAGGGCTTTTAATGTCATGAGTGTACTACCACAGCCCACTACGGGTCAAGCACAATCGGCAATACTAGTGCAAACATGACTAAGAAACCGAAAAAGAAATTTAAATGGGAATATTAAGAAAAATGGCATTTTTCTGACTAAAAGTAATGTGAATAATTAACATGGCTCTTTGTGTATTACCAGCATCCTTTAAAAACCTCTTAATACTTAGAACTGCAAAACAGCAGAGTGGGTTAAAACCTTTTATGGGTTCCCCTACAATGCAGAGGCTGTTTCCATAACAGTTATAACTATGCATATATGTATTAAATTCACCAATTTCTAAGGAACAGAGATTGTGTTGTACTTTAGTGTATCTGTAACACATAATCTCTTAAACATATAATGAAGCCAAGTTAAATGCTTACTTACAGAAACTTAAGTGTCGACTTTCACAGAATTCTGCATATTGAGCTGAATCCATAACTCGAGTTTGTCTTTCTGCTCTCTGATAGATGAAAATAAAAAGACACACACCCAAATTTAAATCAAGCGGAGTATTATATGTTTTCACAGCTAAAACTCAAGAGCATAAATTCCATTTCCTTTCCTTACTTTAGGTGAATACTTTAGTACCACCTTAAACACCATGATACACAAAATTTTGTAAGTAACAGTAGTTTTGAAGCTTGCTTGTTTTATAAGTAAAGTTTAAAAAACCATTTTCCAGTCCTCTGTTACTTTTACTATATTGGAAGAAAAAAAATACTAAAGGACCTGACTTAGACTGTGCACTTCTGAATTTTCTTTAACTGTACCGTCCTCTTAAAGAAAAAGATAACTGTGAGGTGATAACAAATTAAACAGAAAATCTGTTATTAACTTTTACTATCCATCTGCCTTAAAGCTAAGGTTTTTCAACATTAACATAGGAGTCAACAAATGGAACCCATATATTTCCCCACAGAACATGGAGCCAGAGCTAAAAAATCCATATTTTAAATGGCAAAGAAAATCAAGAAAAAGGTAAACACAACACAAATCCTTTAATCTGCGTCCAGGTATGATTCACAGTTTGGTATAGTTTCATTCGTGGGTTTTTGGATTCAGTATAGCAGATGTTTGCTGCTTCACTGTCCCACCAGAGGTAGGATAATTATAATTCATCCATAGTTTGGTGGGAAAGAATATGACCACTTCCGCTTCCTTGGCAAAGGAAGCATTTTGAAATGAGACAGGCTGGTACTTCTTGGAATGAGTTTCTGGCCAGTAAAGGAAAAAAATTCCCTGAGATTTAAAAATTTTTTTTCTGCTTTGGAAGGACTTTCAGCAAGCTTTCTTTATCACAGTTGGTAGAGTACATTAAGTACCACTTCTAATGTCTGTGGGTATTTTTACATTTTTTAGGAACTGAAATTATTCTTTTTTGCATTTTGTTAGATTTGGGTGAGCAGACAACTTAATTCCAACCATCTAGCTGCAGCGCCATACAGAAAAGAGTGTGTTTGTGTGTGGGGGGGTGTGTGGAGGGGGCGGGTGTCAAGGCAAAATTTACTGACTACTGTGCTTCCTTCTAGGACCACCGATTATTTCTTCCCTTCCTTCTCTTCCTCTTCTCCTTCCTTCTCGTCTTTCCTTCCTAATCTCCTTGATACATACTCACAAACATATATATGTGCTGACACAAACCCAGGCTTGTCTATCCTCTCGGCTCAAGTATTCTTTTCTGACACTTACAAGTAAATATTACACCCACAGCCGTGCACGTATGTGTACATGTGTCCTGGTGTGCATGTATCTGATTATGTTTCCAGAAGGGTATATTACTGAATTTTTATGTACTCAGAAGTATTTTTTTGATGCGATTTAGTTTTGTCCTTTTTAATGTATCTGATACATGACTCAATATACATTTACTAATGGAAAATGGGAAGCAAGGAAAGGATAATTTATGTGCTTTGAACATTTCAAATTATTTACCAATGTGTTTATTACAAAAAACCCTCCCTCTGAGACTGATATCTTTAATGTATGTATATATTATGTATGCAAGTCAGTATGTACATCTGACTGTCTGTGTCTGACTATAGCAGGAACTTCTCAGGTTTGAATTTATAGCTCCTAGAAAATATCTGACACGTGGTAAATGAGAAAAAAACACTTGTGGAATAAACAAATGCTACCATAATTGGTCTACCTTGTGGGCAAATTACCATAATGCCACCAGTCCTTGATTATCCATGTGTTCTCCAGGTCTCCTCTGCTACCCTCCAGCTAGACAGCCTCACCCACCAAACACACATTAGACAGAAAGGACTCAGACAACTACATAAAAAGCTCCTAATGAGATTTTTAATATTAACTTTTCTTCTAGAAGTTGAACATTCAAGATCTGTCACCTACTACACACAGGCAGGCCTAGACAGTGACAGTTGATGTATTTTTTTTAACAATTCCTTTAGCATCAATGCAGAAACTTTCGGTTGGGAGCCCATGAAGCTACTAGACCATGTATAGAAATTACTCACCAAGTGCTTAGCATACAGCAAACACTCAATGCGAAGCAGTGGACTCAACAGCAAAGATTTATAGTATAAAGTCATGGCATATTAGAGCTAGAGAGCAGCTTAAAATTCTTGTTCAGTCTCCCTCATTTTATACTTGATCTTAGCCAAGCAGTTAAGAAAGCTCTCTCATTTCAAAGATAAGGAAATTGAGGTTCAGAGAGCAATGATTTGCCAAAGGTGATCAAGTGAGAATTGAAGTCCAGGACTCTCAATTCCTTGAAGCAGCCTATTTTTTTTATTATAAAGAGTTGCCTCAAACCTACAGTAGTTTTTAATCCAGTACTTGTCTTTGGGATCATCCTCTATACATCATCTTCCTAAAATGTGTCATGGAGTCACTGTCACCAACACGCCCAAACCGTTCTTAAGAAAATGAAATCGTGAGGCCCTGAGCGGCTAAACCACCAGAGTCACTCAGTCGTGTCCAGCTCTCTGTGACCCCGTGGACTGTAGCCCGCCAGGCTCCTCTGTTCATGGGATTCTCCAGGCAAAAATCCTGGAGTGATTGGCTGCTTCCTTCTCCAAGGCATCTTCCCAACCCAGGGACGGAACCTGCGTCTCCTGCATTACAGGCAGCTTCTTTACCGCTGAGCCACCAAGGAAACCTGTACTTACCTTGGTGTGGCATATCGCTTTAAAATGTTACCACTTTCTACGTGCCTCACAACATGAAAGGGGTCGGGAAGCACTCCTACTAACACCCTCCGAATACATGTGATGCGACACCGGCACTCATGCTTTCCACAGCGCGGTCAAGTGTGATCAACAGGGAATTAGAGATGTTTACTGGGAGCTGAGGATGAAGAAGATGATTCAGATTCGCCCCTCATGCTAATTTTTCTTTACTTGTCTCTCTTCCCAAGGAATTGTTTCAAATAACCAAAAAAGG
Source organism: Bubalus bubalis (assembly GCF_019923935.1). Taxonomy (NCBI): domain Eukaryota; kingdom Metazoa; phylum Chordata; class Mammalia; order Artiodactyla; family Bovidae; genus Bubalus; species Bubalus bubalis. The sequence continues at coordinate 33,515,596 of NC_059158.1, read as the reverse complement.
GGGACAAATTTGACCTCATGAAAGCATCCAAATGATTTAGCATCTGATTATACTGTCTCCTAATCTGACACTATCGCCTTAAACGCTGGGAAAGTCAGACGGTATCTAACCTTCATGGACTACATATTCTTTGCTTCCTTAATCTCAGTGTTGGCCACTGCTTAGCTTGGACTCACCTGGGCCTCAGTAAACATTTGCTGGCTGGCTGAACAACTGGGCAGATGGACAGGTGAACTGAGGCAAAAGAAATGCATATAAATCCTTGCTGGCTGATCTACAATCAGGAACTGTAATATTTGTGATCCAACTGTACAAATTTCCAAAAGAGTAGGCAACTTTTTTGAAGCCAAAGACCCATAAAAAACAAGATGTTGGCCAACAATGAACTAAGGCTGGCTCTTGTTTTCTGTGTTATCTTAATTCCACTTTCCCTTCTGCTTCTCTTCAGAGCACTCTCTGTAGTCCACACTAAAGTGCACATTGGCAGTCCCTTTTCTATTCCTGGAACTTAAAGAAATCTCTGCAAAAAGATGCAAGGGGGGAAAAATCATAAGCCTAATAAGTAACATGATCAAAAAAAACAATGCCTGCTCTTTACATAGAGCAGCACAATAACCTTTAGGATAAACAGTTTTTATAGCTCCATTTTATAAGCTGAGCACACTGAGATGTAGACAAGTTAAAAAAAATTAAAGCATAATGTTAATAAAGAGGCAAAGTGAGAGGTAAATCTTGGGGGGGTGGTCCTAAATGTCCTACTCTGGGGTGTTATCACTAAATAATCTTAGCAGATTAATCACAGCTTTTTTTCATCCTGAATATCCTCAAATGACACACGTTCTCCTGATCTCAAGACTCTCATATGAATGTCAGGTCAAGTCTGCATTACTCATGCTTTTGTATCTACAAGTCCAGTTCATCTTCCGCTTAATCTGGCTCTTCTACCCACTCCTCCCTTTCTCTAGGAATCATCAGTGCTCCGAACATTCATAACAACATGCTTCATACTCAGAGGCTTTTCTGAAATTGAACCTTACTAGTACTATAACATTGGAGAAGGCAATGGCACCCCACTCCAGTACTCTTGGCTGGAGAATACCATGGACGGAGGAGCCTGGTAGGCTGCAGTCCATGGGGTCACAAAGAGTCGGACACGACTGAGTGACTTCACTTTCACTTTTCACTTTCATGCATCGGAAGAGGAAATGGCAACCCACTCCAGTATTCTTGCCTGGAGAATCCCAGGGATGGCGGAGCCTGGTGGGCTGCCGTCTACGGGGTCGGGCAGAGTCGGACATGACTGAAGTGACTTAGCAGCAGCAGCAGCAACAGCACGTTATAGTGCTATATGTTTGCTATAACATAGCAAAGCATTACCAGGTAGGGGCATATATTTGAAAGAATTATTACCTTGAAAGAATTACTTCTAAAATCTTCAAATGCCCAACAATGCTTTAAAATCTAAATGAAATCACTTTTTAAAAAGGTAAAAGAGAATAGTCATGCTAACAATCATTCACCTCATTATCAAGCTTACTGGTCTTTCTGGTTATTGTAAAACAGAAGGCAGAATTGCAAGGCAGGTGAATTTACTTTCTGGGTCCTACCTGAATGAAAACAGGGGAGCAAATATCCCTACAAATGTAGTATAATTTGTTCAGTACCTGAATGCAACAGACTCTCAGTATATATTTGTTAATGCAGTTTCAGTGAAAAGTTTTTACTTCAGTTGATGTGAAATTGCTTGCATCTTTGAAAAACACTTTCAATGACAGCAATGACAATCACCATTTGCCCCTGCATGTTTCAGTTTGAGGTATGAGGCTGGATTCCTTCTGTAGCACGCAGTTTCTTTCAAATTCTCTCATGCTTTCACTGACGCATACGTAAAGGTTATAGAAGCTAGGCACTGGCATATCTCTTGGCGGCTTCTCAAGACACGTGACTTTCTTCAGCAACAGAGAATCACAGAACATAACATTTAAACCAAGATGAAAGCTTATCTGCTTTCACTTCTACCTTGAATTTTTTTTAAAAAATCTTATTTTGATGACACTTAGAAGTCTTACAAGTGAATTGCAAAGTCCTTTCTGGATGGAAAACGCTCAATGCCAATGGTAACCAACCAAATACCTTATGTTAGACAGGAATTAGTGGCTGAACTTGAAAGCTACATACAGAGAAATTGCAGCAGCATCCAGCAACATGACAACACGTGAACTGTGGAATGCTGACGGTGCTCATGTTTGTCCACAGCAGAAGGATACTCAAAGATCAGTCAACACCATGGCATCCTGAAGAATTTCAGAAACCACATACATCCCCAACTCACTGTAAATAAGAAATCTGAGGTCTAGAAAGGTTATGGGGCTTTATCTGGATTACTGCAGAGGCAACCTGGTGACCAGGGGAGTGCTGGCTCTGCTTGCTGGGTCAGTTTGTAATTTACTGGATTCCCTTCCCAAGAGTTTAGCATGTTTCCTGCAAAACATCTGGTAGGTTCCCCTGCTTTTAATTGCCCACTGCAATGCTCATCAGTTTGGGCCTGGAGGACTGCAACAGGGTTCTGCTGGTGCCTTCCAAATATTTTAACTCTCCCAACCCATCTGGATACAATCACTTTAAATAAAAACAAAGAGAAAAGACCTGGGCACAGAGGTCACCCTTCGTCACATCTGCCATGTTCAGCTATCCCCTGTCCCTTCCTCATGACTGTGCTGGACATCCCCTCTCCCATCCCCATGGCAACTTAGCTTCTTTCCTTTCAGCATAATCCTCTGCCAAATTTGCCAACAAGATCTATCACCTGCTTTAGCAAGTTTTCCCTCAAGATCCCAGGTCACGTTCATTCCTCTCCTCTAAACCATACATGCTCTTCTGGTATACCCCATGTACTTCTCTGTGTGCTGCTTCTGTCTCCCCTCAGGGATTATAGCTGCAAGAATGTATCATTAACTGAAAAAATCAAGTTCAGAATTAGAATGCTGTGTGTCTTGATCCCATTTATGTTGAAACACAAAAGTGTCTGCACACAACATACATACAATGTTTGCAAACATCTGGAAGTATACACATTATGCTTTTAATAGTATTCATCTCTGGGAGCAACATTAGAGGGAACTTTTACTTTTTCAGATACACATTTCAGTAATTAAAATTTTTTTTTCTTAAATGAATTACAATTAGGAAAAAAAAAAGATTTTGGAAAGTAGTGAAATCTTGACTTACAGAAGGTCATTAAATAAATGTCCATGTGCTAAAAAATTATCAAAGCGGTGACTCAAGAGGCAGAAAGTCACAGACAGACAGCATTAGTTGGGATATATGTTCTCAGAGAAAGTGAAGGAGGGTGAGAAAGGAGAATGTCACTGTGATGTTAAGGGAGCCAGTTCAGAATCCTGGTTGGTGTAACCTTGAAATCAAAAGTTCATCTAAGCCTGACCCAAAACTTTCTCTGAATTATATAACTAGTAAAGTGAAAGTGAAAGTGACTCAATCATGTCTGGCTCTTTGTGACCCCTTGGACTGTATAGTCCATGGAATTCTCCAGGCCAGAATACTGGAGTGGATAGCCCTTCCCTTCTCCAGGTGATCTTCCCAACCCATGGATCAAACACAGGTCTCCCACATTGCAGGCAGATTCTTTACCAGCTGAGCCACAACGGAAGCCCAAGAATAACTGAGTAAAGATACAATATATTTCCTAGCCTAAAAATAAAGGTTTCCATTGATATTGATTTCTTCCCCCAGAGTGATTTTTATAATCCACCAATTTTATATGCCCAAGGTATTAAGAATGTATTATACTAGTCAAATGAAGTTTCCTGAAGAAACAGCTGTAGACTCTAGGAGAACATTCAAGGAATTTAAAAAGAATTTTTGTGCTAAAAATAAGCCAGTAATTCTAAGTAAGTATAAAGCATCAGTGATTGAGAAATACATACGCAGAAGGATATTTGTGATATTAGTTCATAATAGAGTTGTTTCAAAATATTGGATTTTTTGGTCTGTACTCTGGGTCTAAATATATTACTGTTAATATAGGAGTTTTTTCTTTTTTCTATATTTTAAACTATGAAGAATGAGCATGAATGATTATATAAGGAAGATATAGTTGTTATCAAAATCAAAATACTACATTTTAAATTGGGGTAATGCCTGCTTCACATTTTAAAATCTGAATTTATTAGCTAGTAGTGGAGAAAATTATTCTCAATAAAACATTTCCTGTCTTGGGATAAAAGGTGTGCTAGGAAGAGTATTACTTTTTTTTAAAAAAAATGGAATATAATTGCTTTACAATGTTCTGTTAGTTTCTGCCGTGCAACAATGGTATCATGTTTTCCCATTAACTTAGTACCAAACAACCTCAGCCCCGTGTAGTTGTAGACCCTCATGTAGTATTAGTACTAATGCTCACTGATGTTTCCCTGAAATTGTAAACAGGCTTTGTAATAACTGAGCTGGCAAATAATATAAAAAGCTATGTGAATTTCTGCCCAAACTAGCTCTTTAAAGTGACAGACGATGGACCTCTTTTTTATTTTCCTGATTGAGAGTTCTATAACCTTTTTTGTGGTTTCTATTTGGCTGTATACCCAAAAGTGAGCATATTAGATTAATATATGTAAGCTCTTTAGGTATTCTGAATAATTCTTCTAAAAATTCTCATAGGTTTATGTAATATCCAGATGAGTCGACATGACTTTTTAGAGTCTAGCAGATACACGAGGACATAGTGAAATATGTTGATTGTTTCACAACTGTAAAATACGTATATTTTTTCCAACTATTGCACAAAATTTACTTCATGCTTTCTCTTTAACCTTGAGTTAGATCAAATTCTTGAGCAGTACAACGTATGTACTGAACTCAGGCATATTTTAAAAATAAAATCCTGTGAAGCAGGGAGACTGTCACTGCAGCCTAGGCCTCACATCCTTGTCAAGGATATATGCAATTCTATACAGAGCAAGACAGCCTTCCTTGGGATTTCCCTGTTGTTACTATGTGATACATCTGAGTATTTTTAATGAAGATTTTTTTAATATGTGAAAAAATTTTTTTAGCTACTTAATTCCTTCTAAGCAAGTTCCAGGAGTTTTGCCTTTAAAATATACCTGGAATGACTTTTCCTCACCTTCCACTTTCACTCCTACTACTCTGGCCCAAGCCATTGTCCTCATCTCTCCCTTGGACTACTGCAATAATCTGTTTGTGGGTCTTCCTGCTTCCACTCTTCCTCTGCTCCTATCCCCAACTCTGAGTCTTTTGACTGAGCACTAGCCAGAGTGATTGTTCAAAAACTTCAGATCATGCTATTTATGATCAGAACTTCCATGCAGCTATTCTTCCCAATATAAAGTAAAATTCATTTTGATATCTGGCAAAACTAATACAGTTATGTAAAGTTTAAAAATAAAATAAAATTAAAAAAAAAAAAAAAAACTTCCAACAGCTTCTCATCACATACAAAATAAAAACCAAAATCCTCAGAATGGCCCATAAGCCCCTACACAATCTGGTTCCCTATTACTCTCCGACCTCACCTCCTACCACTCTCCTCACTCCAGTTACTCTGGCCTATCCTGAAGTTTCTTGAAACTGTCAAATAACATTCGCATACCAGGGTTTTTGCACTTACTACACTCTGTCCAGAACGTCTTAACCCCGTATCATTGTCTGGCTTGCTCCCTCAATTCCTTCGGTCTCTGTTCCAAAGTCACTTTATACAAACTGTTTATGGCCACTTAATCTAAAATAGCAGCTCCCTCAGGTCACTCTCTGTCCATTACTATGCTTCATGTTTCTTCATAGCTCTTATTACCATCTGCCACAGTAATATTACTCTCTTATTTTATTGTCTATTTCTTTCCAACTAGAATGTGAGGTACCTGATGGCAGAGATGACGTCCACTTAACTCAGTACTAAATTCCCAGTCTCTACAGAGCTTGACATACAGTAGTGCTGCATAAATATTGGTGGAACAAACCCATATATACTTTTTCTCTATATTCTTTCATAATTATTTTTTTAAAAAATGTTGGCTGTGCCATTAAGCATGTGGGATCTTAGTTCCCCAAACCAGAAACGGAACCTGAGCCCCTTGCAGTGAAGATGTGGAGTCTTAAGCACTGGACTGCCAGGGAAGTCCCTTTCTACAGTCTTTATAGAGAAAAGTTAATAGTAAGGCAAGGTTTCTCAGTCTTGGTAGTACTGACATTTTGAGCTGAGTAATTCTTTGTTGTGAGTCTGTTCTGTGCCTGAAGGATGTTTAGCAGCATCCTTGACCTCTACCCACTAGATGCTGATACCATCTGCCCACCACTTTGTGGGCCGTGAAAACTAAAAACCAAACATTGCCAAGTGTCCCACTGGGAGCAAAATCACACCAGCTGAGAACCACTGGTCTAAGGGGAAGGGGACTAACACTGGTTGACTCACCACTATGTGGGTGTGGGTGTCACACTTGGTCTTTTCATTATCTCTTTTAATTTTTCCAATAATCTCAATGGGCAGATATGATTCCTGTTTTTAAAATGAAGCATCTATGATCAGATACATTAGGTAACCTCGTCTAAGTTTGCTAAGCAGGTAAGAGGCGTGTATACTCTGAAGCCAGGTCTGTCTTAATCCAAAGTCTATGCTGTTTTTTTTCCTACCTTAAAAATTTTTTTTATTGGAGTACGGCTGCATTACAAAGTTGTGTTAGTGTCTGCTGGGCAGCAAAGTGCATCAGTTATACATAAATTCCCTCATTTTGGGATTTCGTTCCCATTTAGGTTACCACAGAGCTCCGAGTAGAGTTTCCTGAGCTATATAGTAGGTTCTCATTAGTTGTCTCTTTTATATATACCAATAATTGGATTATAGGCTTTTAGTATTGCTCTGTTCCATTAATTTGGTTCTCCTCTTTGGGGGGTTTCAGTGTACAGCTGTAGGAATTTCTCTGACTGTCTTCTATGCCTGTCACTTTCTCTTAAATCTTTTTCATGTCTTTCATTTCTTTTGGAATTTTGACATTTCTGCCTTTTAATATTCTATTCCTGTCAAGACAGTATTTTTACTCTGAAGCCTCAGTAATGAAACTGCTAAAGCAGAGGTGACAGAGGGGAGGGAAGGAGTCTTAAGGGTCTTCAAGTTTCCTTCTCCTCTACAAGGTATGTTTCAGTCAAACACCAAAACCCGCAGGGCAGAACTTGGAAAGCACTGGGCTCTCCCACGCTGCCTGCCCTTCACGACGCGAGCACTGTGCCTCCACCCTATGGTTTCAAAACAGGGGCCACACCACGCCTGAGACTCACAGGATGGCCACCATACTAAAGGAACAACTCACCCCACACATCAGTCAGTGACTTTTCAAAAATGTAATCATGTGCCGTTTCTATCTAACTCCTCTTTAGTTCTGACATCACTGCGAGGTATTGCATGCTAAGACACTTCATTCATGTCCGACTCTTTGTGACCCTATGGGCAGTAGCCCAGCAGGCTCCTCTGTTCACGGGATTCTCCAGGCAAGAATACTGGAGTGGATTACCATGCCCTCCTCAAGGGATCTTCCTGACTCAGAAATCAAACCCAAGTCTCCCGTGTCTCCTGGATCAGCAGGCAGGTCCTTTACCACTAGCGCTCTGTTGGAAAAACGGCAGGCTTACTTGTAGAGCATAGACAACACAGAGCTCCCAAAGCAAGGACGAGAACAAATGCTGCTCCTTTCAATCCTTCTGAACGAATACACCAGGACCTACCCTTGCCCCTCATCACTACTCCCTATTGCAAAGCTACACTATTGCTGCCAGAAACGTTGAAAAGTAGCAGAGAAAACTGGCTCCGTGGTGGGTCAGAATAACCAGTTCAGTCTCTGTTTCCTATAATTTATGCTGATGCTTTCAATCTCTTAGTTTATAAAATAATTTAAAAATTGGCACTTCATATAGTAAACCTTAAGTACTCTAGCTAAGAAGGTATTCTAATAAAATGGTTAAAATTTTCATTTAGTAATTTTCATCTGAAGGAAAACAGTGCTGTAAAAAACTGTGATAAATAGGGGTGTAAAAAATCATGTATAACAATAAATTTGAATCACACATGCTTTAAAAAAATCCAAAAGAAGAAACTATGAAAAGATGAATAATGAAGTCTATTAGGCACCAGTGAAGAAACAAAGTCATCAGTCTAGGAAAAATTCTCAAGGGACTATGTGATAGAAGAAAAAATAGGCTTTTACAACTGGACGCCATCTGAGTTAAGATTAGAAACAAGACAAACCAAATTAAATTGTTTATTTCCCTAAAGAGAATGCTCTTAACCATTTTCAAGCTGACGTTTCTTTTCTCATAATTGGCTGAGCTGATTTCGTGAGTCAGAAATGAGCAAGTTCATCAACAGAAATCTGCCACAAAGACTGATGTAGCTGCAAGCATGAGTTAACCCCAAACAAAAAGAAGAAAAGGATTTCCTGACTATGCCAAGATTTAATCACTGAAAAAACCCAGAAACAGACTTGACCAAATATGACTCTGATGAGAATACAAGAGCAATCTTGGCTATCCCAACTGCTTTGGTTTCAAACGTGATAAATGAAAAATTCTTAAATTATTAACAGGAAAAAGCAGAAATATCTACACATTCAAAAAATTAATGTCTATTTTTACTCCTACCTTAAAAACTCTTACCTAATTAAAAAAAAATTAAACAAAAACAGAAATCACCTTTAAAATAACTGCAGGTTCAAAATCTTGGAAAGATAGAGTCCTGTAGGGCCTTATCTTCTGAAGAAGCTTGGATGTACTTAAATTAGTATTTCAAGCAGCCTGAAAACTATGATAGCCTCTTGGGCTTCAAAGAATGCAGAACAGCAAAATCCCCTAGAATCATAAATGTAAAACCTATAATTATGGTTATTTAACAAAATGGTTTCTATTAGGATATTTGATGATGAAATTCCCATCCTCAGATGTCGGTGCCCAAATTTTAATCAGCCTTTACTCATGAGTAAATGTATCGTAACTGTTATTTGATTAAATGTCAGTGGCCATTAGGCTGGGTTTTTCAGAAAGAAGGCTTAAAGAAGGCATGTCACAGAGGGTGTGGAATGGATTACAAAGGAAGGAAGAAAGAAGAATTGTTTTGGTAACTGGTCATGTTCGGCAGTGCTTTACCTTACGTGAAGTAACCACAAAGACTTTAAGAAGCAAAGACAACCTTGGCAGCAAGAACAGGAAGACCGGAGGTGGTAAAACGGTGATGTCAAGTAAGGAAGACTCAGCACAGAAGAGCAGCATTTTTGAGTTTTATGTGTATTGCTTTACTTGTTGATTCTCTTGAGAACTGTCTGGGGTCAGAAGGTCAGCTATTATTACCATCTCCATTTGACCAATGAAGACACTGATGTCACTGAACCTCTGTGGCTTCAAAAAAAACAACAACCAACTAACTTCGTATTTTGAAATCATTTTAATTTACAGAAAACTTACAAAAACAGGACAGAAAATTTCTGTGTACTTTTACCCCAGCCTCACCAGCCCAAAGACTCCTTGTCCCTTCTGACCTCAGAAGCCAAGTGGGGTTAGGGTGCGTTCACTACTTGGATGAGAGTATTGTGGTTTTTCCTTAAGGTAAGGCATACTGCTAGGGAGTTAAGACTCCTTCTTTAAACTAGGACTTTTTCCACTATGATACTGACTGCTAGAATAAAACTTGTCCCTCAAACATTTTCTGTCCAAATATAGATAGAATTCTCCAAGTAAATTTTACCCAAGTAACATTACCCAAAGAATTCAACTGGACATTAGTGCTGCTCAAACTTGGGCTATGTGTAGCTCTGAGAAGACTTAGAAAAGCATTCTAATGTGAGCAAGACATTTAACAAGATACAAGTGGACAAATATTATGGAACTGTCTCATATAGTCCCTTCTGAAGATACATGCTACATCTTTAGAGTCCTTCTACTGGGTGCGAGCAGTCACTGTCAGAAAACAGCCCAATAATTTGATCTTTCATATATGCTGTAAACTCTTTGGTTCTGTCTCTGGTCACTATGAAAGGAAGACTGTGCCTAAACTATATTCCATTTGTATGCATATGCACAGGAATTTAGCCTTATTGTACACTTTTATAAAGATTTTGTCAAAGACAGATACTGTTTTTTAGACACACATGTGCTGGGCACTGAACTAGGTACGTCACATGTGTTTTCACAAATCCTCCTCAACAGTTCTAAGATGTGGCTTCAGTTAAGGAATCTGAGAGTCAGAAACATTAAGGAATTCGTCTAGGATACTAACAAAGATACCTGGGACAAGATGAGGCATGGAACCGTGACTTGAGTGCCAAGGTCTGTCTGACCTCAAAGCTGATGCTCTGGTCATAATACCAAGCAGTATGAAGAGAACCTCAGAAGGAAGACAGGAGCACTGCAAACAGCTTGGTAAAAGACTTTTAAAACACAGTCATTCTGTGATAAAGGCTTTTTACTTGTTGGTGATGACTGACATCATTGACTCGGAAAATGATGCCAAGGAAACAAACACATTGATAAGTATTTTGAGAATATATACTGTGTATGTGTGTTTAGTTTGTAGGTTTTAAGTGAGAAACACACTACAGTGACCTAAGCATGTTCTCATCTGTCTTGGAAGGTCAACCTTCTTCTGAAGAGTAAGAAGCAACAAGAAAGCTCAGGGTGAAGGTGAGGTGGGGAGAACAGAATTTAATTAGCTGGTCAGAGAAGTCCAATAACCCTGATGGTTACTGGGGCAACAAGTTTCATAACCAGATTGCCCAAATGTTAAAGGTGAATTAAAAACACAACCAACAACACATAGACAATGTGGAAATGAATGATGACAATCCACACAATGAAAATATGACCTTAACAAAATACTATATTAAGGTTCTTCATAGGACAAAAGTAATCCTCTAGAGTTGTTTATATTGTTGCTTTCTTGGTACATTTACAATATGATGAAATAATCTGATTTGTATACAATTTTTTTCTTTTAATTTTATTGAAGTATATGGCCAATTTACAATGTTGATTTCTTCTGTACAGCAAAGTGACACAGTTTAAAAACAAGTATATACACACATACATTCTCTTCCATTATACTGTGTCACAGGATATTGAATACAGTTCCCTATGCTGTATGGTCGGAGAAGGCAATGGCAACCCACTCCAGTACTCTTGCCTGGAAAATCCCACGGACAGAGGAGCCTGGTGGGCTGTAGTCCATGGGGTCGCTAAGAGTCAGGACACGACTGAGTGACTTCACCTTCACTTTTCACTTTCATGCATTGGAGAAAGAAATGGCAACCCACTCCAGTGTTCTTGCCTGGAGAATCCCAGGGACGGGGGAGCCTGGTGGGCTGCTGTCTCTGGGGTCGCACAGAGTCGGACACGACTGAAGCGACTTACCAGCATGCTGTATGGTTGGACCTTGTTGTTCATAAATTTTTATGGGGGCTTCCCTGGTGGCTCAGTGGTAAAAAATCCGTCTGCCAATGCAGGAGATGTGGGTTCAATCCCTGGGTTGGGAAGATACTCTGGAGAAGGATGTGGCAACCCTCTCTAGGATTCTTGGCTGGGAAATTCCATGGATAGAGAAGTCTGGCAGGCTACAATGAGGCTGCAAAACAGTCAGACACGACTGAGTGACTAAAGAACAACAATACCAATTTCTAAGTAATAGTCCTATTGTACCACCTCAGGTATCCTGTAAATATAGTTAAATGAAGTGTGCCTTTGCATAACCTCTTTTGCATAATGTTCTTTAGAGCACGTAGAAAAACACACAACCCAGATGGTACTTATTTTCTATAGCACAGTATTTTAATTTCTTAAGTAGCAGGATGGATATTTTGATTAACAAACAAAAAATCTAAAATCAAATCTTTTCCCATATTTTCCTCTGGAATTTCAGCAGCAGGAAACAGTACTAAATGCTGAATGACTTCTTCGACCTTTTGATGTTGATAAGTTTTGATAAACAAAACTTTTAATTAACATGAGACTTACGCTGAAACACTTGTCATGGTATTAAAGTACTAACACTCATTGCATGGCTATGACAATTCTTTGAAAATCACAGGCCGCATGACAGAATATTCCTTCAATATGAAAAGCAGATTTAATCACTTTCTAGAAGTATATCCTCAATTTTATCAAAGTCTCATTCACAGGTACTACTAGCTAAGTGTTTTATAATATAATACAATTACAAATTATAGATGTTTAAACAAGACAGAAATTTATTTTTCCTCATATAAGTGAATTCTGGAGACAAGTAATTCAGGCTTAACATAAGTGCTTGTTGATGCTGTGAGAGCCCCAGTTACTTCCAACATTGGCTCTGACATTTTCAAGCTGTAGATTTTTATTTTTTTCCACACTTTAAAAGTTATTTATTTATGTATTTATGCATTCAGTTATTTGTACATTCATTTCTTGCCACCTTATCCCTGCTTCACTGAGATATAATTGATGTATAAAATTGTGCAGGCTTTAGCTTTATCTTCATGATACAAAATAACCCCTGAAGCTCCAGATAATCACATCTGGATCAAGTAATCTAACATAGGAAGATAAGAGGTATACCCCTATGCCCCTTCTATTTAAGAAAACCAAGAGAAGTCCAAATAGAAATTTATGCTTACATTTCACTGGCCACAGCCCAGTGGTACGACCCAACCTAGCTGCAAAGTAAGAAGAGGGGTGTGGTACTCTGTATGCCAACAGCTACAAACCAGGTCCATAGAGGAGGATGGAGAGCAGGGATACGGCACGGTGAGCAGCTGTCTCCATCGTGCTGGTGTATATAGTTATTACACATTCATGTGATCTATTATATGATTTCTAGACCTGCTTTTTAGCAGTCATAGTGGCCATGAATGAGCTTAAGAGTCAGTATTCTCTCATCACAATACTCCCCAACATTTTTTTGTAAATGCAATTTATATTTTTTTAACTTCAGGGAATGCTTTCGAGGATAAGGAGAGGACAACACGGAGTCAAACAAATAACTAATAATATTATCCTAACTCCTAAAAGACTGAGATACTCCAGTCTAAAAAGAAATAGATTTACTTGCATTTATCTACCTGCACATGACAGATAGCATAAAACAACTCAAATGAAGGTGAATGACTTAACAAGGGGCTTGACAAACGATTCACTACAATGGGTGCTTCTTCAATACTTACCACTTTTAATCTACACATTCTACATAAATGTTGACTGGCAGGATAAGGACATTGCTTTTTTACCTGTCCTGTTCTAACAATTTACTGGAATCTTAGCTACAGCCAATGAAAAGCCATCCATCTCAAACTTCATCAATGAGAGAAAAGACAACTGAAGCAGACTTGGGTGTGGGATGCAGATGGCTGAAGTGACCTTGAGAACAATGAAACTTGAAAGTAATAAAGAGTATCTTGAGAGATGGATATAAGCAAATGTAGGATGGATTTTAATGAAGACATGGACCATGGTAACTGAAAAATACTGCTTCGCATCTTAATGAAAAACTTAAAATTGAAAAAAAATAGTGCATACTTCTTAGCAAGTTCTCCATTTATGCACTGTTTTATTTTGATGATAAAGATATAAACAGAAAGCAAATAAGATGACATTCGAGGAGATGTATTTGAAAAGGAATGGATAGGGTATATTATAGGGTTAATACAATTCCAATCCAATCTCTATATCCTCTAAATCAGTAATTCTGAGTGGTAACAGCTTTTAATCATAATCTAAAGCTCTGATATATCTTCTTATATGACCTGAGATACATTTTATTCCATTGGAAAAATACTAGAGTGGCCATAGAAGAGAATGCTGACCCATGAATCAGAAGGCCTGTATTTCAGTTCTTGTTTTGTCTCGAACACAAAATGGGAATCTCCAGGTTAAGCTGCTTCATCTCACTGTGACTGAGTTCTGTCTCCTCTATATTGTGCTGATGTTCTCTGATTCTATGTGTATCCTGTACCTTGGTGAAGTCCTGAAATCTTTAGAAATACTTCAGAGCTATAGATTCTAAGATTCAAGAGATCAGACAACTTGTGCAAGTCCATACTAGAAAACAGCCTCAGTGTATCTGCAGTGATTCTTATATAGAAGAAATATCACTGGAAGAAGCCATGAGGTTCCTAACTCCTGGGAAATAGCCAGGCATTTCAAAATGGAAAACGTGTGTGAATCACTTCTCCTGCAGCACTGATATAGCTATTTACTGCATCAAGTTTTGCTATGCCTCCCCTGACTCAAACAGAGGGGCTTAGGAAGCCAGCAGGTCTTGTGATATGGATAGTTGAAGAGAGACTGTGGCATTCATAATGATCTGTACTTTCATTATAGATGGAGAAAAGGAAAAGAATTCAAGGTACACTTTTCAGGGAAGGTAAAGGTTAAGAAGATCACTACCACTATGGCTTCAAATACCTCCCCCTCAAGATGCTCCTTACTGTAGTGAATTAGGTCTAATACAAGAAACCTAACTTATATGCAGAGTACATCATGAGAAATGCTGGACTGGAAGAAGCACAAGCTGGAATCAAGATTGCTGGGAGAAATATCAATAACCTCAGATATGCAGATGACACCACCCTTATGGCAGAAAGTGAAGAGGAACTCAAAAGCCTCTTGATGAAACTGAAAGAGGAGAGTGAAAAGTTGGCTTAAAGCTCAACATTCAGAAAACGAAGATCATGGCATCCAGTCCCATCACTTCATGGGAAATAGATGGGAAAACAGTGGAAACAGTGTCAGACTTTATTTTTCTGGGCTCCAAAATCACTGCAGATGGTGACTGCAGCCATGAAATTAAAAGACGCTTACTCCTTGGAAGGAAAGTTATGACCAACCTAGATAGCATACTCAGAAGCAGAGACATTACTTTGCCAGCAAAGGTTCGTCTAGTCAAGGCTATGGTTTTTCCTGTGGTCATGTATGGATGTGAGAGTTGGACTGTGAAGAAGGCTGAGCGCCGAGGAATTGATGCTTTTGAACTTTGGTGTTGGAGAAGACTCTTGAGAGTCCCTTGGACTGCAAGGAGATCCAACCAGTCCATTCTGAAGGAGATCAGCCCTGGGATTTCTTTGGAAGGAATGATGCTAAAGCTGAAACTCCAGTACTTTGGCCACCTGATGCGAAGAGTTGACTCACTGGAAAAGACTCTGATGCTGGGAGGGATTGGGGGCAGGAGGAGAAGGGGATGACAGAGGATGAGATGGCTGGATGGCATCACTGACTCGATGGACGTGAGTCTGAGTGAACTCCAGGAGTTGGTGATGGACAGGGAGGCCTGGCATGCTGCGATTCATGGGGTCGCAAAGAGTGACTGAACTGAACTGAAGGTGTACTCATGAAATTTGCAAAAAGTACAAACCAATATGCAATTCATGTGGAATTCATATGCCTGTAAATTAAAGAATAAGTAAGTACATAGTTAAAGCTATTAGTTCTTTTAAGAAAAGTATGTCTAAAAGACTATAATATTCAAAGATATATACATGCTCTTTGAAAATAAGAACCACATTTTCAAATGGATGTCTGATCACATAAACATAGATGAGCATAAAGGGAAACCCTGTGATCGAATAAATTAGTGTAGTGTGATACTTTTTCCTTGTACTAGTCTATACAGCATCGCTTGTTAAACTGGACACTCTATGAGAAAGGTCATTGATAATTTGATTATAAGGAAATAACAGTGAGGCTTCAAAAACGTAGGCAAATGCAATGGACACGTTTTAAACTTCCTTTAAGAAAGTTAATGTCTACTTCCCAACACTAACAAAGGCAGTAGATACCTTCTGTAGACAGGGAATATGAATATACCTTTGCATATTCCTTAAGAGAAGCATATCCTTTACCATTAACTGAAGAAAGAATAAAATCCCTAACAAGTCCCTATTAAAAAGAAGTCAGATTTGGTATGTCTGTGACAGTTTAAAGACCATATTATGTGGGAAAACAAAATAAACATTTAACCTGGCCAATGAAAATGGTTTTGGAGTTTCAACATTTGGCAGACAGGTGGAATTAAATTCAAGTCAAGTATTCAGAGAAACTAATATAGTATTTAAATATTTGCTTAAGTAATATAGTATTTAAAATAACATATCTGAAGAAATGTTTTTGTTGAAATGTTTTACAGTTTTAAGTGAGGATAGTTTTAAGAGAAAAGGCTTGACTGAAGAATATTTTACTTTCTTTGTCATTCTGGGAACTTTAGTGGGATTTTTATATTTACTCTTTTATTAGCCATGTTCTTTTAAGTCTAAGATAACTGGAGAGTATCCCTTGTAGCTTTTAAAAGGAAATTAGATTTAGATTAAGATTATATAATCATTTTTGAAGGAAGACACCGAGAGTCTCAAAGTTGGATCTAGCGGATGTGTGTGCAGGCTAGAAATGATGAGTGGACGAATGGAGGGCTGCCTGGAGGCAGTGAGCGTCCACGGCACTGGCTGCCTCCATTGCTGCCAGGTTGCCCTACAAGCCTCCACAGCAGAGTGGTTACTGTGCGGCCCTGTCTTCTAGCCATGTGGCCAGGCCCCTGCCTGGACACCCAAAAAGAACCAGATCAATCAGAGGCCATGTACTGAGATTTGAGATTCTTATCCCAGAGGGTTGGGTCTGCCTCTCTCCAGGTGAAGAAGCTAACTTAGGAGCACCTACTGGCAGAGCATTACCCAGGCGGTAAAAAATGTCAATCAACTCGAAAAGAAAAATGAAGCCTATGCAGAGAGAGAAGCAGGAGGTCAGAAGCTGTGAACAGAACGCTGATTTCGTTGGTGTCTGCTTTAAGCTCCCGAGGCCCAGCTGTATTTCCGTTGTTGGGTTGCTTAGAAGATACAGATCCTCTCATGATAAAATTTGTCTGTATGCAGAGCTCAACATTTTTTTAAGCAACATATCAAATGGGTTATAAGTGAATTTATAAATTTAGCTTGTCATTGCTTGCCTCTGAATGAATCCATGATGTCTATACACTCTGTACACCAATTACAGAAAGAAGAGAGGCAACTCTTATTGACGTGTAACTCCCAGGATAACTTGGTACTGTCATCCTGAAAAAAACTGATCTCTTTGCTGTATGTAACCAACACTTCTTTTATTTAATAGCACAGTAAATTAATATACATCTTTAATTTACCATCAGAACATTGCCAGTAGCTTGGACATAAATTATGTAAAGTCTTAAATTAATTATGAAGTCCTTTACTCAGTAGGGAATATGATCATCCTAAATAACCTTATAAAAAAATCAGGTGGAGGTGCCAAAATTTTTTACTGGCCTCTAATACCAGTAGTTTTATTACCAGAGAAAACAAGCTGGATAAAACAGTTTCTAGAGATGATAAGCAGTTCTATTGCACTGAAAATTTGCGAACACGTAAAATTTAACTTTTAAAACTAAAATACAAAATCCTCCAATTTAAATCCTAAAAGTGTGTTCTGAATTCAGGCTGTACCTTCTCATAGAAATATTGTCTCAAATGGTGGGTAGGTTCTTAAGTAATCTTACAAAAACCTCTTTAACCCATATGTATCTGGACTGTATCCAGTTTATGGAAGGATCAGAAGAGGCATAATTAATTAAGAGAATTTGGTCCTTGTCCAGAATTATGCAAAATTATAAAAACACAAAGCTGACATCTTATTTTATTTCTGAAATATCAACCTCCTAGAATCTCTCTCTTGAATCTTCTCTTTCCCAAAGACATAGAACACAGCACATCACGTAATGTTCTCTACTCTTAAATTTCTCTAAAATTCAAACTACTTTACCTTTACCACTTGCTGACCAAAAGTCTTTAAAGAAAGTCCCTTTCAGCAGATGATTAAGAGGTAAGCAATGTAATTCACATCAATATGTAAATAACCAAGTGTCCTTGGCCCTGCAAGTATTTTTAAACATTCTGAAAGAAGAAACAGTGATCTCTCATACCAACCACGGTTTTGAAGATCGTGGATTTAAGATAACAAAGGTTCACATTTGTAAAACAAATATGATAAATCTCTCATCTTTTAAAATGTGTGATTTTTTTCAGCCATTACCTGAAATAGCCAAAGAAAAGCAAAAGTAAAGCAAATAACCTTCTTTGCCTTGATGCTCGGGAGGCTAGTAACTATATACAACTCAAGGAACTGCTTTCAGATCAATTTTTCAAAGTTGGAAGAAATATGACACTTTTCTGCTATTTTTCTTTTCCAGAATAGTGCTTGCACCCATGAGTTTTCCTTCCTAGCATTTTTGCCTTTTAACTGTGATCTTCAGCAAGTGCTTTAGGGTCCTCATTTGCAAACAGAGGATAATAACAGAACTGACTCCAAGGGTAGACATGAGCTGATGTCTGTGTCAAGGTTTAGAACAGTGTTTTGTGTGTACTAAGTCTACACAGGAATCTGTAGTTATCACTACTATACTATTTCTCTGGTATATTACATGTTTTGTCAAGGAAACAACTGTATTGTGAATACCATGTCCCCACGATCTAGTACAGGAACTGGCACACACACACAAATAAAATTTAAAAATACTACTTCATTTTTATGGGTCATAAACTGAGACGTTCAGATTTATGATGCCTCAGAATTTAAAAATAACCACTGAAAGAATTATGTACAAGTTAACTCTGAAATTACAAATAAAAAAGAATTAATGAAAACAGGTGAGGAAGAATAAAAAAAGATAAAAATGCATGTGCTATGGAAATAAGGGTAATGTCATCAATTGAAAGAAATTAAAGGAAAAAACATTAATATACTGTTAAAGACAATTATACCCAAACTAATTGGTTCAGAAAGACTAACAGTAAAGACAGGCAAAGTTGTAACAAACTTAGGTATTCACTGGAACAAGAGACCCAGACCTGGACCTGATGAAGGCTCTATCCACAAGACGTGATAGAGCAAAGATGGAGATGCAAGATTTCCATGCCACAAGAAATTCAACAGTAACTTAAAAGGCATCTACAAAATTCAAACTGTTTTCTAAGTAGAAATCAGCCAATAACTAACAGAACTGTCCAGGGAAGTATTTAATGGATCAGAGAAGTGAACAAGTATGTTATTATTTGAAGATGCTAAATTGTAAAATCTTATAATAGCAAATACACAAGAAGTGCATAACATTTATTGCCAAATGTTCTGAACTGACAACTAGAGGGAATGAACTAGTGGTCACAGATGCTATTGGTCCATTTGAAAAAAAATCTGGTCATTAACATTAGAACTGATGCTCAGTATCAGCCTGTAGACATATCTGAACACTGAGGGTAAATATTGAAGCAGTGTGGTTAGGAGAACTTCACAGCTAGAACTGTGGAAAAGCCACTACTCTAATTTAAACAGGAAATTATTCAAACAATGAAAACTATTTGCAACTGGAAGGCACCTTAAAAGGTGTGTTGAAGAATTCCTGGTACAAAAACCTTCATAAAGGTATATATAGCTTTTTTTGGTAATCCTATGTGAATGAGAAGAAAAGAGTAATTTTATATACCTGGAAACTGCATTCTTTAAGCAGAAGAGAAAAAAATTCAGGTTGTCCAAAGGATAGATTAATAATATTTGTGTATATCACCTATTAATTCCCCTTATGTGGACAAATAGTTAATGAAAGTTTATAATGTTCAAGGCACTGTGCTGGGTACAGACGATATGAAAGTACAGTATGTCCATGCTCTCAAGGACCTTATTTAGTAAGTCAAACTAAGCAAAAAACAACTAGTTATAATCTTTCACATACTAAAATATCAGAACTGAGATGTGGCCAGATGGAGAAAGATTAACGGAGGGGAAGAAAAGACGAATGCCTACTTAGGGAACTGCAAGTTCAAGGGACTCCTTAAATAGTGTGGGGTGGTGATGGTGGTGTGTGTGTGTGTGTGTGTACATGTGTGTTTCGGGAAGTAATATGGGTAAAGAGGGGGGGCAGGAATGGTGGGAGATGAACATGAAAAAGTTTGTTGGGGCCAGATTATAAAAGTTGCATGAATAACGTGCTAGGGAGTTAAGACTTCTACAGAAAACGGAGAGTCAGGAACAGCAGAAGCCTGGCAGGATCTGATCTGCCCTTTGAACCAATCCTTAATAAACAGGAGAGTTCCCAACAGCCATCCACATGCAACAGATTACATTGATCACTAAATGTTTACAGCTTACTCCAAAATTCCTATTTCTAAATGAGGAATACAATGATCTAAGAATAAGTCTAATTGCATTAAACAGCTTGATTTGCATGATTTACCACAAGGTGGGGGCAACAATAAGAACTGATCTTAAGGCAGCTCCTTAGCAAGGATGCAAATAAAGGAACAGAAGGAAATCACCTAACCACACAATCACTGATAGGCTAATTCCACTCAATAAATGATGGCATTGAAAAGACAAAACTCTTTCCACAGAATACATTTATTTTCATATTTAGAAGGACTGACTTGTTGAGATTAAACCAGTAAAGATAAATAAAAGCCAGGCTACGTAACAACAATTTGCCCACCTACTGTGGGGAATTCGGGTGAAGGAGAAAGAATAGGGAAACATAATCTACAAAATATTCAGGACAAAAATATTTTGGTTATTACAACAGCCACAATTTGAGAACTATAAACATTAAATGTAAATTAGTGGTAAGTCCTGTGGTGTTCTTAAAGTCGATGATATTTTAAAACTCTTCTCTGCCAAGGTGTTTTATAAACAAGCTAGCAGACTGATCTCTAAGGAAACCCTTGAAATGTATCTTTTAAAAGTAAAGGATTTCATTTTCAAAAGGTTATGGTGAAATTATTTGAGAAAGAAAATACTGATTGATTCTATTAAAAACTTAATTGGACAGAGTCATCAGATGTGTTAGAGGAAAATCCGCTTCACAAGACGGAACAGTGCAGCCCACACAGTGCACTTCACAAGACTGAACAGTGCGGTGCAGCAAAGCCGGGGACAAACAGATGGGCAGTGTGCATCACTGGTGAGCATCTTTCCCCCTGGCAAATGATGCTCTGCTTTACTGAAGCTGACACTTCTGGTGAGGAAGGTGGAAGTGGATGGCAATCACTGTTTCTGTATTTTACTACCAAGGCCAGATTTAAAATACATATGCTGTCTCCGAAACAAAAGATACCAATGGATGTCGGACTGCAAGTCCTGATTTGGGTTAAGGGAAATATGACTACTATGAATACTGCTTCAGTGCTATCACCGTGTATCTTGCTCCTTAATAGACTAGGCAGGGAAGAGAATTTTTTTTTGTTTAATTTCACATTAAATAGTAAAAAATCTTCAACGACTTTGAAGTTGGAAGATGATACTTGGAATGTGATACTAAGTTTTTTTTTATCATAGAGACGGTAGTTGTTTATTTGACTGATTCTGCTCTAAAATTTTTCTACAGCAAAGCACAATCCAAGAGATTAAGCATCTTAAATGCGAGAGAATGATCAAAACACTGCTACCATCACCCAACCACTTCTGGTTTCACACCTGGCACGTGGGGCACTCTGAGCACAACAGAAGTCTGACTTTACCCTCAGTTCACAGCTCATAGTTCACATGGATAAGAAAGCCTGAAAGAATTCCTTAAGGAACATCTGTCAGATATGATGTATTAACCTACAGGATGATAAGGACGTGGGTAAGAGTTAGGGAATATTCTATTGTTATAAGATTTGTAACTTACTCTTCATGTCATTGATTGAAATATGTCTTCTCCAGATGTTTTATTGCAATGAATATACAGGTCTCTACCATTCCATAATCAGTGTTAGTCCCTCAGTTGTGTCCAACTCTTTGTGACCCTGTGGACTATAGCCACCAGGCTCCTCTGTCTCTGGGATTCTCCAGGCAAGAATATTGGAGTGGGCTGCTGTTTCCTTCTCCAGGGGATCTTCCCGACCCAGGGATCAAGCCCAGGTCCTGCACTGCAGGAATATTCTTTACTGTCTGAGCCATGAGGGAACCCAATAATCAGAGGTGGGGATAAAAAGTAGTTTGACAGAGCTGGAAATCAGTTTCAGAGTTATATATCATACCAACCTTTGGGTTCTCCTAAAGTCAAGTAACACTCCCTGGTCTGCAGTTTCTAGGCCAGAAAAATATACGCTAAGTTACATTAATTCTGCTCTGTGCCAGCTAGAATTACCAAAGATTTGGGGGGTATTTCTATTAGTATTCCCCGAAGAACAATTTCACAGAGTACTTTTAAACAAAAGTTACCTTGAAAAGAATAAAAAAGACACAGTGATGTGTTCTTTTGATGAATCTCTTTCAGAAACGAATCCTATCACACTATTTTATGTTTTAGAAGGGACCCTAGTTCTTTTATTCTGTTTTGTGTCCTCTTCAACAAACCACACTGAAGCTAGTTCTATAAACCACTCTGAAGTTAATCATAAAATATTTCTTGAAGAAGACATGCGCTTTACTTCAGAATAAACAAAATTTCAAATAAAATAACAAGTGAAATAGAATATACATGTCTTCATCACACAACCAATAATCTACTAAGAATGTTCAAAATTCAAGACAAATATAGTAATAGTCATAAAAATGGCAACCATTTATTGAGCCTGTATTCCCCTTACCAGTGTACTCGGCTAGCTTTTGATTTGCCAGTTATTACTAAAGGCCTGTGAGGGCAGAAACCATACTTTGTCTTTTTTATAGTTGTAACTTCAGGACCTAGTACAGTGACTGATTTACAAAAGAAGCTCAGACAAATGCTGAATGAATTAAAGAGTGGAAGGACAGATGGATGGATGGTTTGCTTGAATCTGAAGAAAATGATTTCCACTCGTTCTAACACGCTGTCTCTACGGGAAAAAACCCCAGAGATCTGAGCAGAGAGTCGAGATGATGATGCACCTCCTCTGCCAATTCTTACACATAAGGAGAGGTCCTTTATCCTTAAGGACCTTTGTGTCTGCCTTTTCAGCACCTATTCCTTCTTCTTAACGCTGCAGGGACTCACGCTTTTACAGAGGTTAACTGCCTCCTCTTTGGAGATGGAGCATATGACTTAAACTAAGCCAATCAGAGCATGGTCATCCTACCAGTACAATTCAGATGGCACATGAGGTCTTATTCAACTTTCAGTCAATTTTAAACAATCTTTAAGCTGTCTTAAATTTTATATATTCCATTCTACTTTCTTTCTAGATTCTAGGATTAGGCCTCTGACTTAAAAACAAACAATAAACAGTCACTGGGGATTTTCAGCACCCTAAGCTGTTTAAAGGCTACCCTTTGGTGAGCTCTGAACTTTGGTCCCTGTTTATTTTATCTGTTTGAGGATTAGTCAGAAAGTAGAGAATTCACTCAATTTTCTTTTTAGTGTTCCTTATTTACACCTCCTTCACAAACCCTAGCAGCTCATTAGACAGGATATTTTACTTGGTTAATGAGTAGAGCAGCAGGGTCTTAGGTGAGGCTCTTATGTGAGTGACGACAGGTCCTTTGTTAAGAAAATACAAAGCTACCTGCAGGCTTCAGTGACCCTTTCTTGGCCTTGGTTGACAGTCACATTTAGTTGATTAGATCTCAAAAGACTGGGATGTAAGAAACAGGATCAACAGTTAAACACACCTGGGTCTTTCTGGCGGTGGGTAGAGGGGGTCTGAAAGGTGCTTGGAGGGCAGTTGTAAATATTTAGATGTATTATGCTTATCATTTCCCTGCTTCTCTTTCCCAGTCTCTCAAATATACTAAAGCAATTCTGAATATTGTTTAATCTACACTTGATAATTTAAGAGGGATCTTCAGAGGTCATGGATCATAGATCTCTACTATTCATATACCAAAGTGTTGGTGATGGGGAAAGATAAATGGAGTAAGAGTTAGTTAATATGATGATGGACTAGCAAGTAGATATAAAAAATGGACATAAAAATTCAGACTTTTTTATATTTCAAATATATAATATTTAACGAAGCAAATTATGAGTAAAACACAAAGCCAGGCACACACACAAATCAGCTGAAAACAACAGGAAAGAACTCAGTTTTTCATATGCTTCCTCAATGTTTTGAGAAAAAGCTAGGATCCCAAGAGAGCTTTTATGTCTATAAATTTCTTTTTCTCTTCTAAATTACATTTAAATGAAACAAAAAAAGAAAAAAAAAAACAATAATAAGCTTTGTTGGTAGGTCTATACCATTTCATACGTTCGAGGGGAGAAGGTAGTAAACAAAGTTTCTACAACTGTAAGTGATGCTTAGAGGAAAATTAAATCACTGAGTGATGCCAGGACTGATTATTCTACTGCACTTTAAAAGCCAGGGATTGCAGTCTGTGAGTCCAAAGTGGTTTCATATGGACTGCCACAGTTGTGGTTTACGCTTGAAACTATAACCTGTCAAATTAGAAGCAGGCAAGACTATGCTCTTAACGGTTCCACTTTCTACTGTCTACAGTTTTGTCTACAAGTTCAGCATTTTTTATCCAGTTTAAGTTCTGTTATTTGGATGAACAGAATCTCGAAACTACTCTTTGTTATTTTGGTTAGAGATTTTAGTTATGATTCAAGGCTTAGAGAAGCTAGCCATCCTAACTTTTCTCGTATAGATGAAGCTGCCTTTCGCTGCAATTGTTTCTATCAACTATTGATATTTTATTATCCTGGTCACCACTATGCAATATATAACTATAGGGAAGAGAAATTTAAACCGTATGAGCTCCCAAGCTTTTTCTGCCCTACATTTCCAAATATTTGATTCATTTGAACGTCTACCTTACTGACTCATCAGTTTTCCAGGCCCACAGTAGCCTGCTATTATGAGCTTACTGTTACAACATGCTCCATTTCTCTTCTTCTCCTTGATTGTGGAATGCCCTTCTGGGCAATAGGCTTGGTTGACAGAGATTTTCCTGTCAAAATTGAAAGAGCTACTTGTTCAATTTCACTAATGTTTTCTGTAGAGTCCTTCGTTAATAAATTTTTCTTAATGCCCGTTTGTATAATGTAAAAATGTTTAAAAAATAAAGCATAAACAATATTTGCTCTCTGTGTAATGCATCATAAGTAAAACCATGCCACTAAACAATCATATCCTGTTTAGGCCATAATGACATCAGAAATATATGTTTATCATCTGCTTTGGACAACTGAGCACGTTTTTGGCCCAAGGCAAAGTTGAACTAAAATCATTTGCAGTTGCCTCAAACCAAGATAACCACACATTTCTAAGGTAATTGATACCTAAGAAGAACACTGCCTTTAGATCACAGCTCATGATCTAAGCATACTAATTCTTGAAAGAAGGCTGTTAAATTTTATAAAGCATGGATGTCTACTGGACTTCCTCCAAAATTTAACATGAAATAATTATATTTTTAGCATGCATAGAGACTATGATAAAGTCAGCACTTAGCACAATCTTTCAGAACTCTGGCATTACCTCTCTTGCCCAATTTAAAGAGAAGGGGAAAAATGGAGGTTTTTTTTTTTTTTTTTTTTAAAAAACATGTAAAAGCATTATAAGAATACAAATGATAAGAATAACGCCTTATATTTTGAAAGGCACTCAAATGAAATCAGTCACTACTTTTGTTTTTCCAAAGTATAATATTTAAGGAAACAATTTTATGAATAAATAGCTAGGGTAAATAGAAGGCATACAATTTTTCTTATCCATTGTTAAAACATGCCCAGGGAATCCAAGCACTTGTCACTGACATTGTTTTACAGCAACATAAAGCATGTAATTGCCCTGGATACTACCTTAGCCGGTGAGGCCAACCATAGCCTGTAACTACAGGCTGAAAAATATAGCTCTTCATACCATAAGTCAACACAAAAGCAGTAAGAATTAGTTTTGCCCACAAAGATAACTGGACAGTTTGGTACAAAAACTAAGTAAATTATTTAATTATAAACTAGCTTTTATGGAAGAAAATAATATCAGTAGAAGTAAAATCCAGAAGGAAGCTTGGGAAATCTACCCATATTCAAATGTGGAAACAAAGAGACAGGGGACTGAAGCTGTCTCCCAAAGTCAGCTGTGAAGGCAGAGTTGGACATCCTTCCCAGGACTACCTCACTGCACAATGCTGCTGCAGACATGCAACCACTGATGTGGACAATTCAGACAAACTTTTAAAGGACATAAGAATAGAATAATCCAATATTATACACACTGCAATGGTTCTTCTATTACTCTAACAAGGGAAGCATGTACTATACCTCCATTCTTTCTTGTTTAACTTCATCAATTTCATCATCTTCAAACATTGCCAAGAGTTCTCCTGTTTGGTCAATAGAGTTGAGAAGGTCTTGAGCGATTTTTTGTCTTTTGTTTACATTATTGCTGCCACTCAATTTGTCTTCATGAAGATAAAGGAAGGAAAAACAAAATATTCTTAAATAGGTTTACATCAGTCCTAACCATTGTTAAGTATGGAATACTGCATATAAAATTCAAAATTGGAATTCTCTCAAAATAATCTTCAAAAGGAGAACCCTTGTATCAAAAAAAAAAAGCATAATGTCTTACAGAATTGAATCACCTACTTATGTCATGAATAAGATTGTGAGAATAAAACCAAATAATCAATTATTATATAAGTATTTATAGATTGATTAAAATTTCTTACCAAAAAAAAAAAAAAAGAAGGGCTATCAGATTTGGAAAAAGAATCCTGCTATGGCAAGCCCAATTGAGAAAATAAAAACAAAGACATAAATAAAAGGCATTAGGATTGCAACTTGAAATTAAAAGAAGAAAATACTAGGTACATTATTATGACAATATATGTAAAATCTATGGGATGTGATTTTACTCTTTTTCTCATAAGAGATAAAACTACCATACTTACTTAAAAGCAAAACAAAACTCTAAGAAAGTTACTGCAAAAAGTCAGGAAGGAATGTAACATACAATACATAATTAGTACAGTTTAATACACAAAAGTATCAGTGTGATTTAGTGAGTAAGAACTGGATTATTTTTTTAATGTGACAAATTACATACTCATATACCAAATAAAGACAACCCTAACATTTTAGAGTGAGAAGAAAAACTGTCATTCCCTGCTCCAATACAACTTCGTTATCACCCACCTCATTTGTGTTGCCACTATCAAATATACTACATATCTGTATGCTACAGACTCAACAGTACAATTATATATATTAATACACAATTACATTTTCTTTTATATTTACCTACATAATTACATTTATGGATACCCTCTGGGGTATGTGTGTGTGTGTGTGTGTGTGTGTGTGTGTGCATGTGGATTTAATTTCTACTTGTTTCTATTAATATAATTTCTATTTTTTAATTGGTATTCTCTATTTTGTGAGACACTGTAACCATATCTTTCTTT
The DNA here is from genome assembly GCF_019923935.1 of Bubalus bubalis. Classification (NCBI taxonomy): domain Eukaryota; kingdom Metazoa; phylum Chordata; class Mammalia; order Artiodactyla; family Bovidae; genus Bubalus; species Bubalus bubalis. The sequence goes on along the minus strand of NC_059158.1, from coordinate 33,488,263 downwards.
TGTTATATTTACATATGTTTTCCTTAAGTTTTTTGAATGTATTTATCAGTTCAGTTCAGTTCAGTCACTTAGTAATGTCTGACTCTTTGCGACCCCATGGACTGCAGCATGCCAGGCTTCCCTGTCCATCACCAACTCCCAGAGCTTACTCAAACTCATGTCCATCGAGTTGGTGATACCATCCAACCATCTCATCCTTTGATGTCCCCTTCTCCTTCTGCCTTCAATCTTCCCAGCATCAGGGTCTTTTCCAATAAGTCAGTTCTTTGCATCAGGTGGCCAAAGTATTGGAGTTTTTATACTCTAAAATACTGAATTTATTTATAATAGCTATTTAAAGTTTTCATCTGTGAAGCCCAACATCTGGACCTCTTCAAAGGCACTTTGTCTTATCTGCTTATTCTTGTCCTTTTTATGGATCATATATATCTGTCTTTTTGCATGTCTAGTATTTTGTTATTGTTGATGAAAACTAGTATTTTAGGAAATATACTAGAGCAACTCTAGATAATAATTCCCTTTCCTTCCTGGGGCTTGTTGTCATCATTAGCTATTTTTGTTTGTTTGTTTAGTGACTTGGCTGGACTAGTTCAAATAAGTCTCTTTCCCTCTCAGTGTGTAGCCTTCGATGTTGCTCTTCAGACAGCACAGCCTTGAGCATGTGAAGAGCTTACTCCACCACCAGGAATGATTGTGGTTTTTAAGTCAGGTTCTCTTTTGCTGTCACTTTTCCCTCCATTAAGTTTCTGGGTGGTCTGACTCTATTTGCATCATACACAGCTGTTAGCTTCCACTAACTGCTGGCTGAGAGTTCTGCTGTTTCAATAATACTATTGAGCACAAATTGCTCCATGGACTGATCTAAATAATTTGGGTCACTCTGCAGAGTCAAGGTTGACCAGCCTATAAATTTTGCTCTGATCCCAGGAGGGGGTCTTCTTAGCTATTGGTCTTCTTAGCTACTGCTTTCTTTTGTTAAAACTTTAAGCTGGAGCACTGTTTTCTGTGCTGTGATTAGTATTAGAGTGACCAGCTTCCTCTTAATGGCTCACCACCAGGATCTCCATTGTTTTAAAACACTCTTAGTCAAGAACTTCCAAATGCACTTTTCCAAAGAGTCAGTCCCTGCAGGAAGAGCTGTAGAGCTCTCTGCTATTAAGGCTCTCTCTTACTGGCTGCATCTTTGCACTTCTGTACTAGAGCTGGAGTTGGGAAGAGCAATCAGTAGTCCAAGAAAGCCTGTCCTGGATCTAAGACGGGGGACCTCGCTAGAGATGGCAGACCCCTGTCTTCAAGGCTTGTCTCTTCTGGTGTGAAGCTTTACTCCCTGTGAGCAAGTCAAGATGTGGAGAAGGCAATGACACCCCACTCCAGTACTCTTGCCTGGAAAATCCCATGGACAGAGGAGCCTAGTAGGCTGCAGTCCCTGGGGTCGCTGCGAGTCGGGCACGACTGAGCAGCTTCGCTTTCACTTTTCACTTTCATGCATCGGAGAAGGAAATGGCAACCCACTCCAGTGTTCTTGCCTGGAGAATCCCAGGGATGGCGGAGCCTGGCGGGCTGCCGTCTATGGGGTCGCACAGAGTTGGACACGACTGAAGAGACTTAGCAGCAGCTGCAGCAGCAGCAAGTCAAGATGGGGCAACCTGAGAGCTTGCCTATTACTAGAGGATGAGTGACAGTCACAGTCCTTTGAGCTGTGCTTGCCTAGCACTGAAGTTGTGCAACACAGAGTGGAAGAAGATGAGAGATGCTGACCTCCTGCCCTTTCTGGGGTGAAACTGTCACCCTAGATTAGGGGCTAGAGAAGCAGGTGTCCAGTGTTCTTGGACACATTTACCCAGAGTAAAGCTTGTATCATTTTGAGCTGGGGCACTTTGAGCTGGAAGGGAGGAGAGAGGTGATGAGAGTAGACTGTGGCTCAAATGCAACAGATTCTCACTGTTTTTAATGAGATTTAGTAGACTGTCTCTGAATATGTTTTTCCATTTGCTGTCTGCCATTAAGAATAGTTTCTAGAGATTTTAAACTATTATTTTTCTTAATGCTCATGAATTAAATGTGTTTCTCTGGGCAAAGAGTCTACCACAGTCCTCACACGGCCATTCCAGAAGACCCACTTCAGTATTAAATGTATTTTACCCTGAGTATTTTATTTTAAAAATTGTATGAACTACAGTGCACCCTTGAAGAACACAAGTTTGAAACACGTGTATCCACTTAAACCTGATTTTTTTTTTTTCACTAAATGCATACTACATGACTCTACGTGGTTGCAGAATATGGGGACACAGAACAGTGTATATGAGGGCCAATTGTAAAGTTTTTGGCAAATTTAACTATACAGACAGCTGGCACCTCTAACCTCCATGTTGCTCAAGGGTCAACTGTATTTTAGAAGTTTATATAAGGCACACAAAATTAGAAAATTTAAATGATAAAATAGAGGGGTTTGAGATAAATTAAGGAGGGGAGGGCATCAAACTGACACATCACAGTGTGAGTAAAACTGAGTACCAGTCTGAGCTTCCCGGGGTTCAAAGCATCGCAACAGCCATCACTGATGCAGTGGCAGCAGGGTCTCAGCTGCCTTTCATATGTCATAGTGAACTGTGATGGCCAGTAATATAATTTCTGGCTTTCAAATGAGGAAAGTGACCCTCAATGATGCTTCCAGAAAGAAAGCAGAGAACCGGGACTAATAGGAATTTAGGTCTGTGTGCTCCAAGTCTGTGTTTTTTATGCTCTCCATAAATGAAAGCATTTAAATTCATTTGGAGAACTATTTTGCAGGAGTTAAATTGTATGAGAACTATAGGAATATGAAATAGACAATACTGATTAAACGTTTGATCAGTATTTTTTTTTTTTTTTTGACACAGCTATTACTCTTGCGGATCTGTTGAGGATTAATGAAAGTAACTGGTTCTCTTTCAAAGTCAGTTAACTCTTTAGTTGGTTCTGAGCAATTTTCTGGAATTGTCCTTAGTACAGTAGAGTTTGTTTAGCTACTTTATCACTAGCAAAGGATACCATTATACAGTGACCATATTCAATACAAAGTAGATGTGCTATTTCTAAAAACACAAACATTTATTTTGATTAGTAATTATTATTTAGTAATTATCTGTTTTCAGCTTATCAGTATTTGATTTTTGCAACATAAATATTTTTTCTAAATATCCTAAAATAGGGAATTAAGTTGGAAAATCAGCTAAGGAAAAATTCCCACTTTGTGTCAGATTTTTTGTTAAGATTTCAAACAGCCCAGAAATAATACATTAAAATGATGTGACTTTACATTATAAAATATATCAGATACTTTCTATAATAAATTAACAAAAAACCATACGTGTCAATTTCAAAGATATATTATAATAGTTCAGGCTCGCTATATTCACAACAGAAAAATTATGTTTGCTAAAATCAATTATGTTTTAAATCGGCACAATTTTCTCAGTTTCATGATATTCTGATATAAAGCAGGTTATTTTATTAAAAGAAGAATTAAAATGACAGATTACTCTGAAGTCACACAATTGGCAAATCACAAGATTTAAGTACCAACCATATACATATTTGGACAGTTACTAAGCTACATATTGAATGGAAGGACATACATTGAACCCTGATGGGAGTTACCTACGTTGACTCTATATAAATGTGTCATCAGCACAAAGGCGTCACATAAGTTTTAGTTTAGTGCTTTAAGTTACCTTCCAGAAGATCATCCTCGTCAATGCCTTTGACAATCTTTGATTTGTAGTCTCGGAAAAACATGTATTTTAGCAGTCTTCTAAGTTTTTTCTATTAAAAATATGAAATAAGTAAAGAAGAAACCTTACACATACATTCATTTTAATGATTAAAAACTACTATGATAACTAAATCCCCTTCATGGATCACAGCCTTGTCGTGGTGAAAGGGCTTGTGTAACTCCAAGAAGCCATGCCATGTAGGGCCATACAAGATGTAGAGGTCATAGTGGAGAATTCTGACAAAACACGGTCCACTGGAGGAGGGAACAGCCAACCCATCTCTTGGCAGTATTCTTGCCAAGAGAACCCCATGAACAGTATGAAAAGGCAAAAAGATACGACACTGGGAGATCAGCCTCCCAGGTCGGAAGGTATCCAATATGCTACTGGGGAAGAATGAAGGGCAATTACTAATAGTTCCAGAAAGAATGAAGCAGCTGGGTCAAGGTGGAAATGATGTTCAGTTGTGGATGTGTCTGGGGGCGAAAGTAAAATCTGATGCTGTAAAGAAAAGGTCAGGGGAGAGTGGCGTGCTGCAAGTCAATGGGGTTGCAAAGAGTCAGACACAACTTAGTGAATAAACAGCAGCAACAAGAAGAGTGATAACTAAATAGAATAAACTTGTACCCCAGGACCACTGGAAAAATACAGCAATTCTCAGCATAGTACTATGAATACAAAATTTAGTCATCAAATTAAAGATAAAAGCTAAAACACAAGCATTTTTAAAAGCACATTTGATTTGAAAGTATTCAGATACTCCAGAATCACAATTAATTTTGTTTCTTTTCTGGTTTTTTTTTTTTTTTTTGGTTAAATTCCTTCTGAAGATTGCGATAAATATCACATTCTCCACACTAAGCTGACAATACTGTCTTTGCGGAATTTTGTACACCTTCAAGACCAAATTTCATTTTTTAAAATGATTTATAAACACCTATACAAAAGTTTGCAACAACCGTTTTAAGAAGTCAAGCACTTTCCTTTTTTATTTTTTTTAATTCACTGAGAATCTTTTATTTAGAAGAGTTGGTTTATGTTTTATATTTCTGGAAAACACCCTGTAATCTGAGAAACGTATTTTTTATGAAACTCAAAGCTGATGAATGATAGCTGAGGCTTTTTTAGGTTTATTAGAAGACTACAATACGGCTTAACTTTAAAAGTAACTGATGTGTGTGCTCAGTCGTGTCTGACTATTTGCGACCCCATGGACTGTAGCCTGCCAGGCTCCTCTATCCATGGGATTTTTCCAGGCAAGAATACAGAATTGGTTGCCAGTTGTATGCTTACACTTAGAGTAGATGATTACTGGTTTCTGGTCTTCAGGTTTAAGATTCCTAATGACAGCTGAAACATATTTTACAAAGCTCTTTTACATGCATTTTGATATTTTTGATAGCCCTGAGATACAAACATTATCATCTTTTTTTAATATATAGGGAAACTGAGGTTCAAGATAGTCTCACAATTAGAGCCAAGCAGGGCCAGAAGGAACACGTAACCTTTGAACCTCAGTCTCCTTATTTACAAGGTAAGTAAAGTACTTACCTTAGAGGAATATTGTGACAAATAAATCAGAAAATGAGCGAAGCTGTCTAGTGCAGTATGTAAAATACAGTGGGCAGTCAACAACTTCTACTTGAATATAAACCGGAATTATTATGAGAAAAAACATATACCTGCATCCAGGTCTTTGCTATCCCTCCTTTCTCTTTGTTCTGATTCCATTCAGTACTTTAGATTTGATTTTGTCTTATATTACAGTTGTGTAAACTACTTTAATTTCTGTTTGGAACATGTCAGCATATAAATAAAATTATTATTTTGAGGAGAAAGATGAGAACACTGGCAACTATCATATTACAGCTATGTTCCTGGTTGCTTAAAAGATTCTGATTAAGAGTCCTCTGGCCAGTAGAAGGGCTTTGACAATCGGTGTATGTTCCTGAAGGGTCCATAGGATTTAAAACGTTGACTCCTCCAAGAGGCAGGAAAAAGTGTCGACGCGGACTACTTTTTGTGCTGGCCTGTTTACCTCTGTTGATGAAAAAGAAAAACCGACTGGAGGTATTCTGCTAACTCCAGTTACCCAGCTGTCTCGGTCCCTGCTTCTCCAAGGGCACAGTCAGGCTCCTTCCTCTCAGCACCACTTGCTGTATGGTGCCTACTTCTCCTTTGTCTTCCTAGTGAAGTCACTAGCTCCTGAATAGCCTTACTCTTCACTATCTTGCTAAAACCTTCCTTCATATTCACTTCGAGAGCCATCACACTAATCATGATTTGCCTTGATTACTACTCCTGCACCCTGGTTGCTGCTGCTGCTGCTAAGTCGCTTCAGTTGTGTCCGACTCTGTGTGACCCCATAGATGGCAGCCCACCAGGCTCCCCCGTCCCTGGGATTCCCAGGCAAGAACACTGGAGTGGGTTGCCATTTCCTTCTCCAATGCATGGAAGTGAAAAGTGAAAGTGAAGTCGCTTAGTCGTCTCCGACTCTTCGTGACCCCATGGACTGCAGCCCACCAGGCTCCTCCGTCCATGGGATTTTCCAGGCAAGAGTACTGGAGTGGGGTGCCATCGCCTTCTCCGGCACCCTGGTTAATTCCATTCTAATATAACTGCATGAGTTTCAACCTAGGCAGAAAACCTCCATTCCACCACATTCTACAGACTCTCCATCTAATCACACAACCTTAAAATAATCAAAAGGCTCAAAATGCTTCTTCAACTCAATGATACAGATTTCTTAAACCAGATTAGAGCTTCTTGATAGTAAAGACATTTCTTTTCTCTTTATAGTGTCCTCATAGCACGTAAGAGTCAACGAACTAAAAGTTCATAAAATTTCATGGTAGACTGGTGGAGGTGCAGTTTGTATATCCCACTGCATAAAGAAGAGAAAATCCTTCATCCAAGTTTAGTCAATCTTCAATCAATCAGAAGGAAAGGTTTTTATGAATACAAAGTAATGGGTATCAGAAAGGTATGTTCACAGGATATCCTGAAGGTCAGATGGGATGCCTTCTGATAAAAACCTGAGCCACAAACATACAAAAATGGTGAAAGAAAAACAGGTAAGTGTAATTAAAAGACCAGGGGAAAAGAATAGAGAAATGAAAGCTGGAGCATTAGGAACTAAGCCCTGGGTGCTCATCTGGGTTAGCAGCTACCATAACATGCTCTGGTTACTCAGCTCATTTCTCCACATGTAACAATCTTTTAGATGAAAACTACTAAAAACACACAGAAAGTCACAAAATGTTTTCAACTAGCTACTCATGGAAGACAGTTATGACAAAATTATATGCTTAAATAGTTCAATATCAGAGTTCAAAGATAGATTTCTAGCAAATAAAGAAAACCCTAAGTAATAGAGTGTATATTTTATGCTGTGACAATATTCTTCTTGATTGATTTGCCTTTTCCTATTAACCAGTGTCACAGAAAAACTCTGTATTTCAAGAGAAAAACTACTCTATGAACGTCTATAATCCTGTATAAAATTAGAAAAATAAATATGCCATTTAGTTATATCCCAGTTACCAGAACAAAGTACCCAGTCAAGATCTAGTGAATTTTATGTCGCAATGAAAATGTCTAAATAGATATGTTAAGGATAAGTGAGAATTAGTTGTCAGCAGTTTTACATAAGTGCCCTTGCCCATGTAAAAATAAAAATAAAAAAAATAAATTCTGTTGTAGTAAACCACTTTGTTGTGCAAACTATGAGGACCTAAAATGAGTTCAACACTTATGATTCCAATATGAAAGCCATATAACAAGAGTAGCTTCCTTACATAAGTGTAATTAAACACAAAGTATGGCATTTCAATACAGTGAAATTCTTTTACATTACCTTATCCTTGCGCATCAGAAACAGAAGATCTTCAGCAGAGATTACTCTTGCTCCCCGAAGCTGAGAAACTTCAGCAGCTTGCTGTAACTAACAACAAAGGAAATTTTTCTTAATAATCTAAATTAAATATACTACAGTCACGATGTCTCAAGAGAGATAAATACACTAAGAGTTAAAAATCTTTGGGGATCACCCAGCAATCACATTAGTGCTTTAAAAAGCAAAATGTCTTATGTTTAATGGTATAAAAAAATGCAGTTAACTTATATGCCCACCTGTAACTGATACAATAAACAGAAATCCTTGATTTCTTTCATGCAAAAGAAAAATCAAGTGCAGCTTCCAGAAATGCATTAATGCACCTGAAAATAATTTTATGAAATTTTATCCTCATATCCATGTGAGCAATGGTTTTGCTCAGTATCACTGGTTGAATAACTATATTATTAATCTGAGCTCCCATGCTGGTATGATTTGAAATAGGCCCATTCAGAACTTTAAAAGATCAACAAAAACAGTAGCTGTTTCTAATATCCAAAGGAAAAAAAAATAGTTTTAGTTTTGGCAAGTCTTCAGTGGGCAAAGGATTCAGTCCATAAATCATAATACTGGACTGCATTAATTTCTTTCCACACTAATCACATACACACAGAAAGTTAACTGTATCTGGAATGCACAACACAAAACATACTGCATGAAAAGTTAGATTCCCCCTGAAATGTTCATCTGGGCCCTTCTATCTACAAAGTTGAGAGTTTTCTGGAATTCAGAAGTCCCAGAAACACAATCTTACTTGAAAATGACCTGGAAAATAAAAGAATGTGAAAAATGATAGTTCTATTTTTTTGGCACAGGCAAAACCAGTTTCTTATTTTGATTAGTTAGAAGGAATATAAAATACATCCAGCTGAAAAAAATAAAGATGCTGGAGAAAACAGTACAAAAATGTGCCTGTAACTTCTTCCAAATTTGATCAATGGTGATTGCAGCAAACCAACTCTATCCAATATTATACAAATATTTACATACAAAAGCTGTTCCTGAATGCATCCTTCTTTGAACGGAATAAATCTAACACATATTCCTAAGAACTAATCTTTTAAAAGTGACACACTGTTATCTTAACAATTACAAAGAAATCAAATAGTGCATTTGTACTAAAGAAATTCTGGATGTTCAAGCAATTTTGCTAAGTAAGCTTCAAACCTCGTCTAAATACACAGACTATGAAACAGACTATAAACTCCCTATGTGTCAGCCTTACCACTGAATTTCCTGGATACTGGTGGTTGGTATATAAACATAATTCTACCTAAATATAGAAATTTAAATTTAACTGTGAACCATTTAAAAAGAAATCTTGGGGGAGAGGTTTTTAAAAAGATGATATATCTGCCCAGAAAGAAACTAAGTTTTCAGTAGGAAAAACGTGAACATATTTTTCTAAAAATTGGAAGAATGTCAGGGAAATACGTGTGCATGTGTTTTTTCCAAAGAAAAACATTTCTGTCACAGCATAAAACACACACAATCAATGTGGAGCAGAATATGGACTCAGTATCCACTTGTCTGGACACATACAGAGAACTGGAAGGCCACACCATCAGGTAACGTTCTTATTTTCTCAGACGAAGGATGGTATTGATTTGAAAACTTGAAAATACAACACAGATATAAGCAATTTTTTCTCATGTTAAGGAAAGATCATGATAAGTATACATCCCTAAGTAGTCTTCCCAATAAATCAACTGTTTATCTACCCTACATATAAATAATCTGTATTTATAACACTCTCCAAAATGTTAGTTTACAAACACACTCAACTAGGGAAAATGAAAATGGAAAATAAAGACTTGGAAGAGTCAGCCATTTAAACACCCTTTCAAAACCAGTACATAACTATCATGGGATCTGGAATTTATGTCTCAGTTATGTTGTCATAATTAGCAGGAAAACTTTATCTCTAGGTTTTGTCTACCTTATTTACTGATTTCCCTCACCTAACCTGTACCCTCACTAGCACTGGCAATGCTGGGCACCTAACCTGTACCCTCACTAGCACTTGCGCTGCTGGTGGTCCACAAGAAGCCTTGACCCTCGTGAAGTGAGTCCTCCAGATGAAAGTTATCACTGTTACTGCAACAAGCCCAGCTGACCCTGACATGTCCCATGCTCCAAAACAACCTCGGCCACAGTCTCACCTCCTTTTCTCTGCCGACTGAGGAGAGCAAGCTTGTTAACTAATGCCAGTGTTCGCGCTCAAGTGTGTACTGCCCATTGGATAACTTCAAGAAATTGTATGAGAGAGTAAAGCTCCTCTTCGACAACACAGGCTTAAAAAGCAAGTCAGCAGGAGGCTGGTTCAGTTCCACCGGACACTGAGCTCAGGATCAAGTGCATTCAGTGTGAAAACAATACTAGAAACAGGAAACCAAATCACAAAATATTACTAATACCTTCAGTGTCAAAAAAAAAAAAAAAAAAAAGCTGATTCTATATGGTAAGAATCCCTTAATTTTTTTCCTTGAAAATAAATGGAAGTTGTACTTCATCATTCACTGTGGCAAGTCAAATATTTCTGGCAGTATTGAAAATGACATGATAGTCCATTTTATGATTTTTTATTACAATGGAAGTAGCATACATTTAATTGTATTACAAAATATATAAGAATTGACAGAACACGGGAATATTTTAAGACCAATAACTAGTTGAATGAGTATACAGAATAAACTTTCTTAACTATACAGATAAAGGGATGGTGACAGGAACCTTACAGAGATTTACTTGTAACTCAGTACAATATTTTGCTAAAAGATATTATTCTGCAATAGCAACTCATTTAAAGCATTGATTTTTTTCCTGATAAATATTATTTCTATTCTTTCAGTTCAGTTCAGTCACTCAGTCGTGTCCAACTCTTGGCAACCCCATGAATCATAGCACGCCAGGCCTCCCTGTCCATCACCAACTCTTGGAGTTCACTCAAACTCATGTCCATCGAGTCGGTGATACCATCCAACCATCTCATCCTCTATCGTCCCCTTCTCCTCCTGCCCCTAATCCCTCCCAGCATCAGGGTCTTTTCCAATGAGTCAACTCTTCGCATGAGGTGGCCAAAGTATTGGAGTTTCGGCCTCAGCATCAGTCTTAGCAATGAACACCCAGGACTGATCTCCTTTAGGATGGACTGGTTGGATCTCCTTGCAGTCCAAGGGACTCTCAAGAGTCTTCTCCAACACCACAGTTCAAAAGCATCAGTTCTTCGGTGCTCAGCTTTCTTCACAGTCCAACTCTCACATCCATACATGACTACTGGAAAAACCACAGCCTTGACTAGACGGACCTTTGTTGGCAAAGTAATATCTCTGCTTTTTAATATGCTATCTAGGTTGGTCATAACTTTCTTTCCAAGGAGTAAGCGTCTTTTAATTTCATGGCTGCAGTCACCATCTGCAGTGATTTCGGAGCCCCAAAAAATAAAGTCTGACACTGTTTCCCCATCTATTTCCCATTCTATTCTTTAGTGTAAACTAAAAATAATACTATATTTAACTGTTTAAAAGAAAAATATTTCCCCTAGCATATTAACACTTATCATGTTTGCATTTTAAATATTTTGCAATAGTTTATTTACAGGCTGAGGATAAAGTTTAAACTTTACATGACATCTTAAATGCCTCATCTTTGATCCCACAAATAAATCTATTCTCAATTTCTCATTGCCATCAATGATGCTAACATTGGAAAATTCTTTCTCACTCTATTTTATTTTCACTAACTTCCGTTGATTTTATTGTTTTAATTGGCTCGGGGTCTTGAATTTGCTGTCTGCTTCCACAGTATTCATTTGAACCTAGGCCTCTGGGGTTTTTGCTTTGTTGTTATCAAGTCATGTTCAACTCTTTGCGACCCCACGGAATGTAGCCTTACAGGGTCCTCTGTCCATAGGATTTCCCAAGCAAGAAGACTGGAGGGCATTGCCATTTCCTTCTCCAGGGGATCTTCCTGACCCATGTCTCCTGTGCTGCAGGCAAATTCTTTACCGTGAGCCACCAGGAAAACCCTGGAGTTTTTGCTTATTGCTTTCTAAACTTCAATGTCTCCAAATGGTGATATATCTTAGATTAAGTGTTAACATGATCTTCCTCAAATATAATGTCCACAACTCGTGTTCCGGGATCTGTGATAATCCACTGTTATCTGACTTCAATGTGGTTTATAAAGATCAACTCACAGATATTCCCTATACTTCATTCTTATTAAATTTGTTTTCCTGTTGTCTTTTTCTACATTTATTCTCCCATAAGTTCCGTTCTGTCTTTATGCCTTTGTGCACTTATGACAGTTCATTTTATGTGTCGACCTAACTGGGCTACCGTGTGTCCAGACATTTGGGCAAACATTCTGAGTGTGACTGTGAGGGTATTTCTGGATGAGATTAATATCTGAATTCCTAGGCTAAGGAAAGCAGATTGCCACTCCTCTCCACCAGCCCCTGCTAATGTTAGTGAGCCTCAACCAATCAGCTGAAGAGGGATCTCCTTCTGCTTAACTGCCTTAAAAGGGGACTTAGATCTTTTCTAGCCTTTTGACTTGGACTAAAATATCTCCTGTTTCTCAGGCTTTTGGACTTGAACTGCAGTCTGCCTCCCCTGGGTCTCTGGCTTGCCAACAATGGAAATTGGGATTCTTAGCCTCCACAGTCATGTGAGCCAATTCCTTATAATAAATCTATGTATACACACACACACACACGCACACACACACGTAACCTATTGGTTCTGTTTTTTCTGTAGAATCCTAGTATAATACTATACTCAAGTTATAAGAAATTCTTGATTATTTATGGGATACAATTTCATTGTTTTTGTTTTTCCTCAAAGAGACTCATCAGGAGTCTGCCAGATTCTCTTTAACAGTTACATTCTGGATTTTTGTTCTCTTGATCTCTTTTGTTCTCACTTATTTTCTTTCTTTCGGTAGAGCACATTCTCTGGAAGTTTCTCTCTTTTGTTTTTAAGCGTATTCGTAATAGCTGCTTTATAAAATCCCTGTCTGCTGTTTCAACATCTGGGCCATCTTATAGTCAGTCACCCTGTTGTGTTTACTCTTGGCTATGGATCATGTTTCCCTGTTACTTTGTATTTTAATACAATACTCTGATTTTATCTGAGCTATTGTAAATGATACATTGTAAGGACTCTGGGTTCTGTTATGTTCCTCTAAAGAATAATGATAACTTTTTTTTTTGTAATGATACATTGTAAGGACTCTGCATTCTGTTATGTTTCTTTAAAGAATACTGATAACTTTTTTAAACAGGCGGCTAACTAAAATAAATTCAATTTGTAGTATTTACAGTCTTCCTCCAGTGGTGGAATACAGCTGAAAAATACCTCTCATAGCTTCCTGAGAAAAGATGTGTGGAAAACAAAAGTTTAAAAGATTCTATATGTCCAAAAAATCATTTATGCTACCCCGATATTCAATTTATAGTCTACCCAGGTATAGGATTTGAGATTAAAAATAATTTTTTTCTCAGAAATTTAAGAACACTGTTCTATCATCTTCAAACTTAAAATGTTACTGCTGAGAAATTCAGTTTGTTTGTTTGATTCTGAAACTCTTCTGTGATTCCCCCACCAGCCCCCTTCCTAAGAAACTTTTACTATTTTTCTCTTTGTACCAGAATTTAAAATTTCATGCTGTTATGCCTTGATGAGGCTCTTTCTTCACATATTTTCCTGGACACAGGGATATTTTAACTCGTATATTCTTGTCCTCCAAGTCTGGGAAATTTTCTTAGATTACTCTGAAAATTTCCTGTTTTCTGGATTCTTTCCAGAATATCTATTAATTGAATGCTGGTGGTCTTTGTGTGTGGGGTCTCTGAGTTCTTTCTGTTCAGTCTCTCTGGAGGTGAACCTACACTGTTTTGTCAGAATGGCAAAGGGGCAGTTGACTGCCTGTGTGGTTGTGACAGGGCATGGGAATAAAACTGCTCCATGACTTTTTACTGATGATGCTCTCGTGTTTCCAGAGGTATCCTGAATCCTGATTTGTCCCCCCATGTTCCAAGCTTTCATCTTCTTCAAATCTGTTAAACTTTTAGCATTTCTATCCACTTTTAAGAGTCCATAATTACTTGACATATCTAATCTGCTATTTAATATCCCATTTTCTTGATCTTGATAGATTTATGCTTTTAAAAATTATTTTGCTGGCATTCAATGGGTTTTTGAGAAGGTTTGGAGACAAGTAATGTCTTACCCATGTTTAAATGGAAGCTGATGTTCTCTTTATATGCTGACATTTACTAAATGTACTATCCTATGCTTCCTGCCTTCTATATATCATCTCATTTAACCCTCACAACAAACCTAAGAGACATGTCAAGGTAATAAAACTTGGACTAAATAATAAATGCTCAACATTAAGCCATTCATCTTTCTCTCCAAGATCAATTTCTTATTCAGAACACAGGAAGGTATGATCACTAAATAGTCTTACATTGCATAGAAAATCTACCCACAAAAACATTAATTTGCCTTTGAAAACATTTTCACTGCTGGCAAATAAATGGTTGCCAAAAAGAGGTTTGGATCAAAACATTCAAGTCAGTTGCTTCATGGAGACACAGCTTAAAGACTGAGAACTCAGCAAGTGTTAGAAAGGAAATAGATTTGTAACTAAATGCAGTCAACATTCAGAGTATTATAAATGTAAGATATTTGACTTAATCTGTTCCTATCATATGATCTCCTTGTTCTATTTTGGTAACTAGTCTTCCACTGTCTTAGACATTTGAAACATAAACAAGTGCATAAATTGGTTAAAAGATGTGCCAAATTTTTTAGAATTTCATTTTAACTCTTCTTTTTAGAAGACTAAGTCAAACACAGTCAAGTGTTTAAAAAATATGATAAGGCTATAATTACCAGTATCTCATGATTCAAAGAATTCATTTTTATTTATATATGCATTTGAAAGAATGACCAATGACAATCAATATAAGCTTGGAAAGCTGAAAAAAATGTCCAATAAGAACAGCAATCCCAACAAGAAACTAATTATTTGGTTATTCTTATTTAAATGTGAAAGTGGTAGAACAACAACCATTTGAAAGTTTTCTTTTAAACTATTTTGCATGTAAGTTATTTGTAAGTAAATTTCAAGTTTAAACAAATCAAATTTTGAAGGCAAAAAGATATTTTGAAGAATTTTTAAAGTTGAAATTAAACTAATAAACTAGACTATACTTTAAATATATGATGAAAAATTATACTATACTCACAATTGCACTCATCTCACAGGCTAGTAAAGTAATGCTCACAATTCTCCAAGCCAGGCTTCAGCAATATGTGAACCGTGAACTTCCTGATGTTCAAGCTGGTTTTAGAAAAGGCAGAGGAACCAGAGATCAAATTGCCAACATCCGCTGGATCATGGAAAAAGCAAGAGAGTTCCAGAAAAACATCTATTTCTGCTTTATTGACTATGCCAAAGCCTTTGACTGTGTGGATCACAATAAACTGTGGGAAATTCTGAAAGAGATGGGAATACCAGACCACCTGACCTGCTTCTTGAGAAATTTGTATGCAGGTCAGGAAGCAACAGTTAGAACTGGACATGGAACAACAGACTGGTTCCAAATAGGAAAAGGAGTACGTCAAGGCTGTATATTGTCACCCTGCTTATTTAACTTATATGCAGAGTACATCATGAGAAATGCTGGACTGGAAGAAACACAAGCTGGAATCAAGACTGCCGGGAGAAATATCAATAACCTCAGATATGCAGATGACACCACCCTTATGGCAGAAAGTGAAGAAGAACTCAAAAGCCTCTTGATGAAAGTGAAAGAGGAGAGTGAAAAAGTTGGCTTAAAGCTCAACATTCAGAAAGCTAAGATCATGGCATCTGGTCCCATCACTTCATGGGAAATAGATGGGGAAACAGTGTCAGACTTTATTT
Source organism: Bubalus bubalis (assembly GCF_019923935.1). Lineage (NCBI taxonomy): Eukaryota > Metazoa > Chordata > Mammalia > Artiodactyla > Bovidae > Bubalus > Bubalus bubalis. Next base: position 33,472,672 of record NC_059158.1, on the reverse strand, counting down.
ATTTTTTGGGGCTCCAAAATCACTGCAGATGGTGACTGCAGCCATGAAATTAAAAGACGCTTACTCCTTGGAAGGAAAGTTATGACCAACCTAGATGGCATATTCAAAAGCAGAGACATTACTTTGCCAACAAAGGTCCATCTAGTCAAGGCTATGGTTTTTCCAGTAGTCGTGTATGGATGTGAGAGTTGGACTGTGAAGAGGCTGAGCGCCAAAGAATTGAGGCTTTTGAACTGTGGTGTTGGAGAAGACTCTTGAGAATGCCTTGGACTGCAAGGATATCCAACCAGTCCATTCTAAAGGAAATCACTCCTGGGTATTCTTTGGAAGGAATGATGCTGAAGCTGAAATTTCAGTACTTTGGCCACCTCATGAGAAGAGTTGACTCATTGAAAAAGACTCTGAAGCTGGAAGGGATTGGGGGCAGGAGGAGAAGGGGACGACAGGTGATGAGATGGCTGGATGGCATCACTGACTCGATGGACGTGAGTCTGAGTGAACTCCGGGAGTTGGTGATGGACAGGGAGGCCTGGCATGCTGCGATTCATGTGGCTGCAAAGAGTCGAACACGACTGAGAGACTGAACTGAACTGATAGTTTAAATACTATACTATGCTAGATATAGTTAAATACTATACTATTAACTAACTACAGTTAATGTTATTTAAAATTTAACTATTTACTATTTAACTATTAAAACTAAAATACTCTCTACTTAAACTAAAATATGATTAAAATTGTACAAATGTGGCAGCAGATCTTGAAGCTGTTCAGTATTATATACAGCTATCTTTCCATTAGTTGATAACTGAAAAACGGTACTGGTACAAATATGTACGTTTCATTTGCATTTCTTAAAATTCTAGACGCATAAAGCTTTTTGGCAGCCTATAAAATGTATATGTTCCTGGTCTACATTTCATGTCTTGTTTTTTCCCTCTGCTTATTTCCTGCCATCTTAGTGCCTCCTTCTGTTCACACTTCTGAAAAAGGCATCTACCGAAAGAACTATAGTCATTACTTACTTCCCCAAAGGACAAAATAATAACAGATATAAGACTCAGTTAATTACTTTTCTGCGGAACACTACCTAATTTTTCCACATGATAACTTGGTTTCATTTCACCCTAGAATGTTTAGGAATAAACACAGGTCTTGTCCTAAATCTTCATGTTTAGGTCAGGGTATTAAAAGCACTGAATTACACCAGACCACACACAGACCACTGTAATGACTGGAAAAACTACCAAATGGAAAGAATAATGCTAAAGAATAATCATGAGGAAATGAGAAAAACTATTTTCTAATTTTATCTCTATTGCTATCACCATTGTTTTCACAAAAACAAATTTAACATTTTGTCTTTTTGTTGAGAAAATATAGGGACAAAGTGCCCACTTTACAATTTCAGAACTGCAGCTTTTCACACTGGTCTCAGAACTTGAGCAATGAACAAGGAGGGCAAGGGTCTGCTATGAAATTCAGTTAAAGTTTGGTTTTCTCTGTCAGTACGGTGTATCTTGAGGCGAGTGTCAGAGTATTCCGATTACTCCGTCCATTTTAAAGTCTCACTAAGTCAGCAGATTGTCTCCACACAAGGCACTACACCACTGACTCCACAAGCAGTTGATGAAGAAGCTGTAGAAAATCATCACTTTAAAGAAGTTTCCAAAGCCACCTTAAGTTCTTTCCTCTCAGTCCAGGTTCGACGCATGATACTGGATGCTTGGGGCTGGTGCACTGGGACGACCCAGAGGGATGGAATGGGGAGGGAGGAGGGTTCAGGATGGGGAACACATGTATACCTGTGGCGGATTCATTTTGATATTTGGCAAAACTAATACAATTATGTAAAGTTTAAAAATAAAATAAAATTAAAAAAAATAAAAAAACTAAAATGCCTATGGTTTGATGTTTAAGGGAGGTAATAACGTGCAGTATACAGTAAGCCCTTAGTAACGGCTATCTCCACTTATTTAGAAAGGAGAAATTAAATTTCGGTGTCATCATAAGAAAATTTGTAACTTCAGGCTACCACTGGACTGTAACTTAGCACTTACGACTTATTTTACCGTAAACAAATTTAGGATGTAAATATTTATGTGGATAAATTACATGTATATTACTTATATACACGTAATTTATATATACACATGCATATACACATAGATTTATATTTGTATGTATTTACACTCTCATATATATGTGTGTATATATCATTAGAACCACTTCTTTACAAGTTTTAAGAAAATAATTTTACCTAGAGTTCAAGTGGAAAACTAGATGGACTTCTTTTGATAGAGAACAAATAGTTTCTCTAACAAATTCTCTTGAATCAACTCGCCATGAAACACACTGCACGTGTCAGTGTGCATACATTCTGAAGCTACAGTTTTGAACGGAATAGCTGATCATTCTAATTCTCAAGTTCTTCAAGTGGGAACTGAACAGATGTGAACAACAAATGAGCTCCGAAGAGCCTCTGGCTTTTCCTTTCTCATTTTGGTATTTAACACTAGGTATACTGTACTTCTGGCTCCATAATTAGCACTTGCATCAATGAGAGAAGAAATAAAAAAGAAGAATCACAAGGAGAAATAGTACAACTTAGTGAGAGGCACATGGGAGTCGGTTTTCAAAGAAAAGTCCTCTTAGTTATACCAGTGGAAAGGACAACCCATCCAATTAACTGAGTGTGGCAGGAAGCAGGAGGTTGGACTATTATTTAGCATTAATGACTTATTTTACCATAATGTTTGCCATGGTACACAAATAAGCAGGTGATATAATTATTCCAGCATCCTACTCAATAGTTCCAGATACATTTGAAAGCCAAAGCCAGTTGCAAAATGGGATTAAAGCAATGCAATTACTAATGTGTAGAAGAGACTCCTCTCTATCCATTTCCAGTGTGCGCTATGCTTTTATCATGTGATGAGCAGAGGTAATTTGTATGTGCTTCCTTCTTGGTCTGTCAGAGAAAGTAGCTCTTATTCAAATTTTGTATCCGAACACTGCTTGCATAGGAAAACCAATCAAGGTTGTATATAGTATTTATCAAATTAGCTGTAGGACATGCAAACTAAATGAAAAGTCAAGTTTCCTAGGCTCAGATATCAGTCCTGTGTTCCACTCAAGAATTTTAAAAGTTACTAAAAAGGGCTCGAGAAGGTGATACACTACAGATCTTGTTACACTCCCAGACCACTGTGAAGGTTAGATGAAAAGCTGTGGAGCACATGCTTAGAGAGGGCTTCCCAGGTGGTGACTTGGGAAGATCCCCTGGAGGAGGGCATGGCAGCCCAGTCCAGTATTCTGCAATGGAGAATCCCATGGACAGAGAAGCCTGGTGGACTATGGTCAGTCCACAGGGTCACAAAGAGTCAGACACAACTGAAGCAACTTAGCAAACATGCACATTCTTAGAGACCAATTAAGCACTCCACCACCACAAGATACGGTGTGGGGATGGATAATGTGGGATAGCAGCCTATACAAGAAAAGAAAAAATTTCACTGTTAATTCAGCAGGCAGAGAAGATGTTTCAGATTTGCGGCAAAAAATCAAACCAAGATATTCTCAAAGGAGTCATTCATATCAGACATAAAATGGTACAAACTTCAACAATACTCACACCATCACATCCTGAGAAAGCAGATAGCATAGAGAAGACAGAATCCTCGTCCTTCAAAAATGCAAGGTAGGTGCCCCACCTTGGAGGTCTCCTCTAACTCAAGCGAAGACCTAACCACTCCCTTCCCACTGTGCTTCCTGGGGTCCTTGTAGGACTTCAGCCGGCTTACTCCTTATCATCCTACTTTGTAAAGATCTCTTTACAAGAAAAAGGCTGAAATGGAAGGAAACGTTCCATTAAAAGGTAAACTCTCCATTAAGACGTATTAGAAACAAGTGAAAGGGCAGTGAAGCAATTTGGCAAAAGTCACATGAAAGAAAGGTGCATGACTGGTGCATGGAAACTGGCACAGTGACTAGAAGGCTGAAGACCACTGATCCTAAGGTGAGCTCTAAGTGAATGTGGCCGATAACCAAACATCACGGAGACCGCGCTAACCAAAACAAACACACCCAGGAATAATAACAGTTCTCTTGTAGGGATGTTAAAAGGAACGAGTAAGGAAGACAAAGTAAATGTAGAAAAGATAATGCCTAAAACAATTATCAGGCCCCCAAATACTAGTCTTTTATTTCCTTCTGTGGATTCACAGGGCAGTGATATTACTAAAAGAGAAGTCATGGAAGGGTAACTCTTCAAACTGCAGTCACACAGAATGAGGTTAAAATGAAGTAAGAATGGTTAAAAACCTATGAGTTAATTGAATACTAGGCCCTGGTTTGTTCAAGATGTATTTATTGAGCACCTGAAAGTGAAAGTCATTCAGTCGTGTCTGACTCTTTGCGACCCCATGGACCATCAGTCCATGGAATTCTCCAGGCCAGAATACTGGAGTGGGTAGCCTTTCCCTCCTCCAAGGGATCTTCCCAACCCAGGGATCGAACCCAGGTCTCCCAGATTGCAGGCAAATTCTTTACCAGTTGAGCCACAAGGGAAGCCCAAGAATATTGGAGTGGGTAGCCTAGCCCTTTCTCCAGTGTACTTCTTGACCAGGCATTGAATTGAGGTCTTCTGTATTGCGGGGGGATTCTTTACCAACTGAGCTATCAGAGAAGCCATTAAGCACCTAGTGTATGCCAACCACTGGGCTTGGAAGTGGATATTATGCTAATTAGAAGTAAAGCAAGCAAGCAAACAAGAAAAAAAATCAAAACATGGTTCCTAAACTCATGGATTTACAGATCATGCTTATTTTTTCAGTAAAGATGCATAATAAATAACAGCAGATGTTACAAAATTTTGATTTAAAATAAGTTAAACAAGTTAATGCTGAAAATCAGAGCTGAGTGATAAGTACCATAACTCGTACCCTGTGTTGAAAAGCACGTCCAGCTAACACCTTGGCGAATGCTGCACAAGGAAGCCACACACTACACTGAGGTTACTCATCTGGAAAGAGTCCCAGGACATGGCTACGGATTATGGAAAATATAAGGAAGAAATCTAAAGAAAATATCCCGAATAGTTCTGTCAGATATTAGCCATGATTAATTTCCAGCCTAAAGGCAAATCAAATTGCCTCCTAGTCTCTAAATCAGGACTTGGAGAAAAGCTCACGTTTCAGAACTTACCTGGCAGAGTCTCAGCTAACATATGCGTGCCTGCAGCATCTCTGGGGATGACCCATATGGGATCATTGATATTTACTTGAATACGCGTTTATCAGTCAGGGGGTTGTAATGAAAAAGATTAGCAAGTTAAACTGGGTAACTAGAGAAGAGAGGAACTGCTATGAAGTAATTTTTAGCAAGAGAAACAAGATGGAGCAATGTATAATATAGACCCATTTTTTATTTTAAAAAAAGCAACAATAGGGACAAGCCTTGTATGTGTTAAAGTTTCTATATATTTATACATACATAACCTAAGTATACATAAGTATATGCTATAATATACATATATAACTTAAATAAGTGAATGTAGCATCTAAGATAAAAATATAATTTGAAGAGGAGGCATGATTTTTAAAAGTTTTAAGAATCTGTTTCTCTTGTTATAAAAACTGAAACTTACTTGATAAGGATTAAGTTGGCAACTAAATTACACCTCACTGTAATTTTTTCAATGTTATTTTTAACATTTTTAAATGTTATTAAAAATCTTAGCATTATTTTCAGTGTAGCATTTAACTTAGATTTAACCACTAGGTATTTCCAGAAAAAATTATGTTTCTGTTCTTTAAAGTGCATTTTAATTAACATTCATTTTCCAAGAACACTGATTTGAAAAGGCTATTTCACTTCCCTCTAGTGCAGAGAAAGGATCCCATTTAAACTTTTGAAGGGCACAGAAAAAAATAAACAAGTCTGCTGAACATAATTTCCCTTTTATTCCTTCTGAAAAGTTATGAAATAAAATCTATTATTTAATTACACTGCATCAAGAAACAGGAAGAAAAGGATGCATTTAAGTCACAACACTCCTAAAAGAATAAATTACTATACTTCCTCTGGGAAGAAAAGTGTTTTAATATATGGATGGGCATTGCCTAAATATTTCAAATTTACTTTCCTAAGGTGTGAAAGGCTTTCAACAAAAATCAACAATAAAACAGCCATGTAAAAATTGAACGAAGAAATAAAAAAAAAACTGCTTGCTAGGATTGATTTATAAGTGTCCTGTAGTATTAAAGAATTTAGGTTTTGCTCTGAAATGTTTCTATCAGTTTACTTTAAAATAAAAAAACCCCTCTGATATGCACAGCTAGGAAAATTTTATTAGACAAGTAGGGTTTATCTTTGCTGTGCTTAAGTAAAATTTACAAGAGGTACCAAATTTACTACAATGGCTATGGAAATAAGAATAAAGGCGTTCAGTTTCTTTTTTAACATGCAGTAGAATTCTGGAGTTGGTCAGACTCCAGCAGGGCACCAGGCATAATGAGCAGAGATGCACAGATCAGACAGGATCACTGCCTTCATATGATCTGCAGCAGAGGTCAACAAGCTTTTTGTGTAAAGCGTCAAACAGTAAATATTTTCAGCTTTGAAGGCCACTCTGTTGCATCTATCCAACTTTACCCAACTTAGCACACATCTAGCTACGTGTTCTATGAATGAGCATGGCTGTGTTCCATGGAAATACCATTTACAAAAACAGGCAAAGGGCCAATTTCATCCATGTGCCTTGGTTTGCTGGCCCCTGGTCTAAAGTATTATGGAGAAAATATAAAAATGATACTGTGTTACAAAAACAATGCTATTCTATAAAGTAAAACAACACTATTCTATAAAGTAAAACAAAATTAAAGTAGCACTCAAAACCCAACAAAAACTTAAAAGAGTTTAAATATGCGCTTCATATATGGAAATGCAGATACAGAATAGTTGGAAAAACACATGATTAGTTATATTAGCTATTCACAAGTTTCAATGTGATCTTATAAACTATTTTATTAAAATAGCATTTGGAGCTTTTGATCTTTACTTGCAAAGTGTATACCTGTAAAATCCTATCTTCTAACACTTTTACTCTTACACAGACTATAAGCACCTAAAACAAAAACCTTTTTCAAATAGATATTTGTACTCTTGAGCAACACACTAAATGTTGTATTTCTACTATATTCTCCTGATATGATCAATAATTCTGCTGAATTATGGAGAATCACAACTTTAAGATGCATAATTAATTAAATATATTGACAGTGAGAAGGAATCCAGAATACAAACCCACAAAGAGCCAACAGCTTTGGATTTGTTACAATGAAATTAATTAGCCCTCCTCCCTTGAGAGATTTTCCCTTCCTTTGTATGTGTGGTCAAAAAGTTGGATGTCAATCTCTTGATGTGTAATTTATTTCTTCCATTTCAAAAGTGAGTTAATTTTAGCCAAGTCAATTTTAGCCAAGAAATCTCAACAGAGAACAGGTAGCTATTTCGTGCCATGTCTTACAGAAGCAAGACTAAAGCAAGCTCTGGCCTTCAATTTGTCTTCAATTTGTCATTCATTCTCTCAACAAATATTTATTGAGCGCCTCCTGAACATTGTACTCTGTGCTAGGAACTAGGTGGCCATATTGAAAAAAATAGCCATGGTCTGTCTTCAAGGAACTCCCATTATGACCAGGAATGAATAAATCTATACGTTAAAGATTTATAAGTCATAATGAATGATATAAGGAAAAACTGGATTGTAGACACAGGAGACACCTATGTTACACAGGGGTGTCAAGGAATGCCTCTCAAACATTTTAGACGTTCAAGCTGCGAACTGAGACCTCAAGGATGATAGGAATCTAGTCATTCACAGAGCACTCACTGGTGAGAGTGGTGAAGAGCAGCATACAGGCAGGGAAAAACATGTTGAAAGACCCTTCGACAGCAAAGAACTTGGCTTGAATGAGAAGCTGAGACATGACGACAGTGAGCTAAAGAAGAATAAAAATGAACAAATGAGGACATGAAAGGGCAGTAGTCAACTCATGCTGGCCATTAGAAGATGTGTGAATTTATTCTAAGTATAATGGACGCCACTCAAGAACTTTATGCTGGTTGACCACATTGATTTATCCAGATTGGGACCTTTTGTTACCATGAGGGTGTTATGAATAATTGCACCTGGATAACTGACTCAAATGAGATTGTCCTAAACAGAACAGCTACCAGGTCTGCCTGCATCTGAAGAACTCTTGCTGCTGTGAGGAGAAGGGATGGCGGGGGGCAGAGGTGAAGCTGGGAGGCCCTGGCTCCAGGCAGTCAGGAGAAGGGATGGAAGGGGGCAGAGGTGAAGCCAGGAGGCCCTGGCTCCAGACAGTCCTCTAAGGGAGGGTGGGGAGTGACTGACGGCACTGGGAATGGAAGCAGCAGATGGGTATTTTGGAGGAAGACTCAACAGAACTTCGTGATGTTTCATCAATAAGTTTATTCAAGGATAAAACTGTAAAGTGTGAAGTCCTACTGATAGGGATGAAGGAATATGTGGGGTATACCAATGACTAGACAATACTTTAGAACTTTTAAAGATACAATGATTCTACCACATAATATAAAACATTATAAAACTATAAACCAATATGTGCATACCATCTTCAGTAATTTTCCTTTTAACTAACCCCTTGTATACCCAAAGTAAACATTTATGCAAAGTACTAGCAAATGTTGATATTAAAACAATTTTAAGGAAAAGTGATATCCTTATGTAAAGCTAAACTCAGGTTTCCGGATATCTATTTCCTTAATCTACAAAGATAAATGTCCTCAAAAACAGATAAGGTTTTCTTAGATTTGCAATACTTCATTAATTCACAAGTCTGTAAGTTCAAAGTTTAACTCAGATGCATTTCTTTATAAAACTTAAAAGTTAATAAATTAAAAATGGCAAAATTCAAATCAGAAAGATGCTTATGAAATGGAAATTTCAGAGAACACAAAATGCAAAGAGAAAACATTGTCCTTTCACTATTAAAAGACTTATAAAAAGTCAAACTTACTTAAAAATTCATTTAGTCTAAGTCACCCTTACGGTGGTAAACACAAGTAGAACGCTTAGGACATGGTTTAAGACTGCTTACTATCTGCCTAGAATAGGGAGGGCACTTTATGTAAGGTATTATTAGGGAAAACTAGCCGTTAGTGCTTAAGAAACTACTAATACTAAGTTATATACATGTAACTATTTTTATTAAAGAATTATCCCATATTCAACATTTTGTGCTAAAAAGGACTTTACAAAATGGCATCATCCACCTTATCCTCTTATGTATCTCTACCATCTAATATTAGAATATACCTTCAAAATATTTTTGCTGAATGAATGAATGTATACAGCATTATTCTAGAATTATTTCAACATGGTATATTAATACTTCAACATTTTACAAGTAATTTCAGAGTTGGAAAATAACTTGATTAAAGTCTCACAGTTACTAGGTGATGGCATCAGTAATAAATCCAGGCCTGCTGCTGGGTTGTAGGCCAGATTATCCTACACTGTCAACTGAAGGTATTAGCTTAGGTTCTCAGATGTGATTTCTCCAGTATGAAAACAGAGGCACCACCCTCTAACCAGATGAAGAATTCTTATAAAGCATGCAAATCGGCATTTCACTTAAAAAAATTATTTTAGTGTTTCAAATGGCTAATGAAGGCTTTCTCAAAGCTTTAGTAATCATACAGCTTGCTATCTCTAAGGCAGCCATGCTCAGTTTCACTCTGTGGATTATTTCATGAGGGGAAAAAAGAATGCATGGACCATCAACCCTACCTACACTCACTTGCCACTGAAAAAAAACCTCATCATTACTCATGGGAAGAATGGCATCTGAGAAAATACTTTAGAAGTATCATTAAGCAAATTATTAATCCAGGCCATAAAACAGACTAGAGACACTGTCATATTACAAGTCTTAGAAGAAACCAGCTGGCAGACCACCCAGAGACTCCGAGGAGCCCATCAGCGGTCTGTGGGGACCACACTTTGAGGACCAGTGTTACAAGAAATGAAACTGCTTCCTCTTCAGTAATTCAGGAACTCAATTTTTCCCCCCTTAGGGGAACACACTGTCCTTGTACGCCAAAAACATCAAAATATTAAAGACCTCTAAATTCTTCTAAAATACTGTCATAACCCCAAACTACCTTGTTTATGGGATGTAGTTATACAGTTGTAATTAATAAGGCAGTGAACTTCTAATACATGTGAACATGTATATCTGTATAGAATACATACACATAAATGCAGTTCTTACTTAGCTTTTTAAATTTCTGCTTTAACAGTGGAACCATCATTATTCTGGAAAAATAGAACTTACTATATAATAAATGAATTTTATTAGATATACCTAAGAGAGTCATTGGCAGGATATACTGCTAAATACTAAAAAACAACAACAAAAAGGGACCAAAAGTATATAAGAATACTATCTTTGTGAAGATATCTATATTATTTATATACTATACATACGTATGTATGTGTGTGTGTGTATATATACACACATATATATATATCCGTCTATGAATATGTGCATATGCATGTGTTATACAGGCTTCTCAGGTGGCTCAGTGGTAAAGAATCTGCCTGCCAATGCAGGAGACACAGGTTCCATCCCTGGGTTGGAAAGATCCCCTGGAAGACAAAACAGCAACCCATTTCAGTATTCTTGCCTGGAGAATCCCATGGACAGAGGCGCCTGGCAGGCTACAGTCCAGGGGGTCACAAAGAGTTACAACTGAGCGACTGACGACACGCATACAATAGAGATATATCAGCATCACATTATATTTGTAATTTGCATTTCCCTAATGACTAATGATGTTGAGTATCTTTGCATGAGCTTACTGGTCCTTCACAAACACAAGTGCTCTTTCATGAAGTGTCTTCATGAGTTTTCTGGTCCATTTTTCATTGGATTGTCTGAATTTGTTTGAAGAAAAGGAAAATGTCTTAGGTAGAACACAAAGGGGAATTAACACACATGCAAGGAAATGATTACCATGAAACCTAAAAACAGGTCAGGGATAAAGGCAGGTGTTGACTGGAGAGTAGAAGAGTTTAAAGTGAAATCGTAGAGGGGGTTCAGTTATTGTTGACAAGGTCCCAGGTACGACCATGGGGATTCTGGCTGAAGCAGGCTGGAGGACAGTATCATCAGAGGAGAGGAAATCAAAGTGAAGGACAGGGTATTGGAAGGATCGTGTATATAACTAACTACTAAAACGACCAAGAACTGTCAGAGGAGTATGATGGACAGAAGGAAAATGAACCAGATCTTTTAATATATCAGAGGGAAGAACCTAGGTACTTTTTTGGAATAATATTTTAGTCATAATAAGGAGGTGAAAAAAAAAGGTTTTTTGAGGTGAGTCAGTGAGAGAAGATTTAAAACACATTTTCTGAAATGGGATAATTAATAGGGTGGGAGAATTATGTCATTGTGGAATTCTGAGTTTAAAAAAGTGTACTTAAGGTTGTTATGTTTGCTTTGTCATATTTGATTCATTCAGAAATTTAAATTAATATTTTAAAAGATTTTGTTTCTCAGAGGTGTTAAGAGCTAAGAAAGATTGTTAAACAGATAGATATTCATACCAAGTTTCCCTGAAAGGTTGTCTAGAAACATGCTGAATATAATTCCCAAATTATGGCATGAATATCGTTCAGTGGCTCTGCAAAAATTCAGTCATCTAAATGGCAGAATTCTGTACAGACTGCATTTCTCAGGAGATGATGACCGTCAATATAATTAAACACCGTTGACGCAGACACTCTTATTTAACCAAGTTTAAAGCAATAGCAAAACAAAAACCTCTACATAAATACAGCTCTTAGAAAATGCCCCATTATTACTAACAGACATTACCTTAGTCCTACTGTCAGGAGAAACAGACCCATAGACGACTGTACTTACCTCATGCTCCTGAGAAGGTCTCCAGGGTACTGGACACTACACCAGAGGCTGGGAATGCAAAGGCAATTAAAATGTGGTCCTCATCCTTAGGGAGGTCATGTTTTGATGTGCAAGACAGACCAGAAAAAGAGGGGTGGGAGAAGAGTATGAAGAAGGAAAAGGGCGCTCTAGGCAGAAGAAAGTATAAGCAAGGCACAAGACCTAAGTGTGTGTGAGTGAGTGAGTGAGGTGCAGGCAGAGAAAGTTGGGAGTAGGAGGGAGGGGAATGGGGAGAGAGAAGCAGAGAAAATAAGAAGTCGAGGATGACTTTATGGTTTGCAGTTTTAGTGACGTGGTAAGAGGCAGTATCCTCACATGAGAAATTAAACATCTATAGGCAAAGAGGAATTTGAAGGATAAGCTAAGGAATTTGGTTTCAGATGCATATGTGAAGTGCTCATAAGCGTCTAAGAGTAGACAGCGGACTCAGACACATCATAACATAGATGGTAGTAAGAGCAGCGCCTGACATCAAGCGTTTAGAGCCTATACAGTGTTCGACCTCAGGGAGCAAATATATCTGAAAGGCCATGTTAGAAGAACCTGCGGAGATCTTTGAAACCTCACACATACATATACATTTCTTTTATTTAATCTTAAGGTCCAAACCCTTCGGACTAAAAGAAGGGCATAACTGTCATTGAGAAACATGGAGAAGCGTCGAGCATGACTCCAGCTGCTCTCCAGTGTCTTTACCCTTTCCCCCCTCATTGTTCTTAGCTCCAGCCAAACTCATTATTCACTGCTTACTAATTTGTAAAGTTGTTCAAATGCACATATTCACACCTATCTATTTCTCTTGGCCTTGAATGTCTGCCCTCTTCACTTATCCATCTTTTCACTTGAAATCTTATTCAAAACTCACCCCCGATTTCTTACACATTGTAAAGATGTTTTTGATCTTTTAAGAACATCTGATCTCTCCCTTCGCTGAGTATCTAGGTACCTTGAATTCTTTTATTCTACTTATATTTATTGCTATAGTGTTTCATAGAAATGAGACAAGAACCATCAGGAAGGTAGGATCTGTGTGTGCTCATCTGTGCTTTGTTTTCCTTCAACATTTAGCACAAGTTATAGAAGATTGAACTGGAACACATTCTATTCAGAAATTAGAAATCAGTGATACTTTTAAAACTAGAATTTATTACAATGTAGATCCATAATTTTTATTATTTTAAGTTTTTGCAATGTCGTATGTGTAGAGCACTTTAAAAATCCAATATATATGAGCATACAAATCAATATTAGACAAATATTTTAAATAATACTCACATTTAAAAGAATTCTAGCCATGCTATTATTCACTATTCTGAGTTGTTAAATTTTGAGTTACATTTCAAAATCAACTGTGGTACAGTAAGCTTTTTATCCTGGAGGTGCTTTTTTGGCAAGGATTCAAATTCTAACTGAAGGGGATTCAACTGGGTGATATTCTGTTGTATGAACATCTACACACTGTTAAAATGAAAGTGCTACTGCATATCTAAATTTTCTTAAAACAATTTAAACCCACAATTTAAACCCAATTTAAACAGTACTCAGAATCAATCTACTTCCAAATACAAAGTATGCAAATTTTCATGTGAATATACACTGTACCCTGTGTTTGCCCTGAAGCCTGACAGGGCAAAGGACACGGATGGATCGTTTAACCTATTCATTCAATCCAGCCCATGACAAACTCAAGGTCACTGCAGCACTTTTTTAAAAAGTTGAACCATGTATCTTACAAAGTAATTTATAAAGTACTACAATATAAAGTAACACACACCATACTGCCAAAATTAAAATGATATGATTAGTACACTGTAATAAGTGCAGCTTTTAAAAAGCATAAACTAGAGCATAATGTAAATATTATAAAATAATAATTCTTAGATAAATATCTCAGTGTTATGAGATACTAACCAACATTACAGCCAACAAACTTTAAAAGGGAGAACTGAAATAGTGCAGGCTTCTTAGGAGCGGACTTTACTGCTTTTGTCTGTGATTCCTCTATGTACTTCCCAGTGCCCGGAGCAAAGCAGAGGGTCAATAAATACAGAATATATGAATATAAAACACTGAATTACAAACTGTGGAGATAAAGACAATTACGGATCCTGTCACCAAAAACATTACAGAGACAGTAAAACAAGGCAGCAAATTGTGAATATCCACAATAGCAGCACAAACAAAGGTGTTACACATAGTAAAGCAGAAAGTGTTAAACAACAGTATTACATTCTGAGCAGGGGGAGAGGGTGGGTGGGGTGACATGTTAAAGGCTGTGTTTATATATTAACAGCATGCGTTAGAAGGGGAGCTAGAATTGAAATCCAGGTATCACCACATGGACTAATTTTAAAACAGTTGTAGGAAGGGAATGAGAAAGAAGGATGGATCTGTGGTCCTAATACTACTTAGATTTATAGACCCTTGTAAATTGGCACAGCATATTTGGCTTGGTTTAGGAAGCTTGGGAGGCAGAAAATGTAAGTATGATTCATATAAGTATATGTAAACTATTGGAAGGAAACAGTATACTTGAAGCTGCCTCTGTATTTCCTAGAAAGTTCCTGTTAATTTTTTTTTTTTTAAGAGTAACTGCTTCAGCATTATACCAAAAGAATCTGAGATGTATGAGTAGAGTGGGAGGAAACCACAAAAAAATCCACAGTTTAACAAAATTATATTTTGTAGAGAACCCTGGAAAAAGTCACCGAATTGGTTTCATTTTTTGAACAATATCTGAACAGTAATATTGAGCTACCTTCTCCTCTGAAGGTTTTAGGTAACTTTGTTTTCGTTGTTTAGTCGCTAAGTCCTGTCCGACACTTTGTGACCCCATGGACTGCAGCCAGCCAGGCTCCACTGTCCATGGAATTTCCCAGGCAAGAATTCTGGATTGGGCTGCCATTTCCTTCTCCAGGGGATCTTCTTGACCCAGGGATAGAACCTGGCTCTTCTGCATTGGCAGGCTGATCCTTTACCACTGAGCCACCAGGGAAGCTCTACTCCGACACAAAGGCACAACACAGTAACTCCATTCCTCCTGCTTAATCATGCCTAGAGAGGAGACTACCAGTAGCTACTGGCAGCAGTATTTCTTAACTGCTGGGAGAGGGAACTTGTTCAGTTTCCTTCAGCAAAGTTATTCAACAAAGTAGTCACATGTCAAAGAGCCATCAGATCAACGCCATGTATCAATACACCATGTTCTGCTGGTACTAACAGTTTCCAAGAAAGGACCTCTAACAGGTTTTCAGGTTACCGAATACCTAGAAGAAAAATCTGCTCATGTTCCTTGGCTATGAAGCTACTAGCATATCATTATTTATTTCATATAATCTGGAAATTTAAGAGGAAAAAGATCACTGCTTATCCAACAAACCCATGTTATCCAAGGAACAGTCAGTATCCAGACAGGAGTTAAAACATGTTGAAATTTATGAGAATACATAGAGCCTCCAGATCAAAAAGTAGATTGCTCATCTTTTCAGACCACCCCAAAGCCAGTCTGTAAACTACAGGATCAATCTATTCTAATTCAGTGTTCAGAGACATAAGTTTCTGCTGAAGGGGTTGCATGCATGGACAACAGCTGGGAAAACGAAATCCTTTCATCTCAAAAGGGAAGCAATTTCTTTTTACAAACTGGAGTGATGACATGGAAGCAACTGTCACAACCAGGGTGCAGCGGGACGCCCGTAAGTGCAAAACCACCAATGAAATCACAGGAAACGATGTATAAACAGCAAACATCTGAGCCACACAACAAATCTCCTATTCCTATGTCTTCTCTTGCCATTTATTCTTAACGTAATTAGTATGTTCACTCTACTTAAAATAAATATGATAAAGAGTAATAAACTCATGATTGAAAAAGAAGTTCTCAGTATTTTATTCCTGCCCACTCTTCTAGAAAATGAAATGAAGAAAAGTGGATAAAGTAATAGAAAGATATGTATCTTTATTTCAGGCAGGTTCTTATTTGGCAAGAGTTTCAAGTTTTATTGAATGACAGGAATAACAAAGCCCTGGTTAGAAGATATAAGGGAGATCCACATTTTTCTTTATTCTGTAGGACAGTGAACTGATGATTCTGGAGGTCAACATCAAGAAGCTCTAATCTGCATTTTAAAATTATTGTTCAGGAACACTTAGAAAAAGCTGCAAATGTCACAAGTGAGGAAGCTACCTAACAAAATAACTTATTATTTGCCTGTTTTTGCTTTGCCCCATGATATCCATTAAAGACTGTTAACCTGCAAACTCAGTCCTTCCTAGGCATGGGGCCAATGCTATCTTCTTAGGCATCAGCCAGAAAGGGTAAAAGAGAGGTAAAAGAGATTATCTCTCTTTATAGAGCTGGCTATCAAGCATCAATAAATTCAGGTTTAATTCAGGAAATACCAACAGCCTCTGAACTTCTTCTGTAGGTCTAGGCATCAGGCATCTTTCTCGGATTAAGCAATATATACTAAATATTAAGCAATATATACCAAATTAAGCAATATATGCCAAACATCTACCACTGAAAGTAAGATCACCATTATTTGAGCACTAAGAAAAAATATATACTGCCAATTAAACTGATACAATGCTCTCTTATCTGTGCTCCTCAAAATTCGGGCCCTGATCAGCACCAGACCACAAACTGCTGTCAGTATTCAGCAAAATAAGAGAAAATGAGTGTTTAGAAACTTTTATAATATTGTGACATCACTATGATTTTTTTAGTGTATTTTATAAATGTGGGAAAGGTAAAAAATACCAACAATAAAAATAAAAACCAGACTTTTACTCCGAATAGTTTAAGAAGCATGGACTTAGAACTTTGACTCTTCTGAATCTATTTTTAATGCAGAGTCATCTGGACTCATGTTCCTCTGTTATCAAGGCTGCACCACAATCAGCTCCTGGGTTTTAA
Organism: Bubalus bubalis; assembly: GCF_019923935.1. Classification (NCBI taxonomy): domain Eukaryota; kingdom Metazoa; phylum Chordata; class Mammalia; order Artiodactyla; family Bovidae; genus Bubalus; species Bubalus bubalis. The sequence goes on along the minus strand of NC_059158.1, from coordinate 33,455,734 downwards.
TCTCAGACAGGGACAAGAACTCTTCAAACTTGGACCCCTCTCCATCTTACCAGAATGAGCCAGACAATGACAGCTGTGTCACATACATCAAACATCAGAAAGCTCAAGGTTAAAGAAACTAATCTCAGAGTTCAGAGAGCAATCGTATCATTTATCACTCTGTCATCTTTAAAATTTCTTGATGCTGTCAACTCTTTATTTTTCCCAATATAAGTTTGAAAAAAAATTACTTTGCCCCCATGTCTGTTTTTGTCCCTTATAAACAACATTCTGGCTGACGCCTCAGCAGACACTCTTCATTATCTACATAGAAGATGTGTGGGGAGTCCACAAGCAGCATTATTTAAATATACAGATCTCTGGAGCCCAAACAATGTAATCAATCACATGAACTCAACACATTCTAGAAGCTCAATTTTCCCCATCTTCTATTTCTACTGACTTGAAAAATTCATTAACCAAATTATCCTAGTATCTAAATATGTCCTATTCATTAATTGAGTTCAGTTCAGTCGCTCAGTCGTGTCCGACTCTTTGAGACCCCATGAATCGCAGCACACCAGGCCTCTCTGTCCATCATCAACTCCCGGAGTTCACTCAGACTCACGTCCAACGAGTCAGTGATGCCATCCAGCCATCTCATCCTCTGTAGTCCCCTTCTCCTCTTGCCCCCAATCCCTCCCAGCATCAGAGTCTTTTCCAATGAGTCAACTCTTTGCATTAGGTGGCCAAAGTACTGCAGCTTCAACTTTAGCATCATTCCCTCCAAAGACATCCCAGGGCTGATCTCCTTCAGAATGGACTGGTTGGATCTCCTTGCAGTCCAAGGGACTCTCAAGAGTCTTCTCCAACACCACAGGTCAAAAGCATCAATTCTTCGGCGCTCAGCTTTCTTCACAGTCCAACTCTCATATCCATATATGACCACTGGAAAAGCCATAGCCTTAACTAGATGAACCTTTGTTGGCAAAGTAATGTCTCTGCTTTTCAATATGCTATCTAGGTTGGTCATAACTTTTCTTCCAAGGAGTAAGCGTCTTTTAATTTCATGGCTGCAGTCACCATGTGCAGTGATTTTGGAGCCCAGAAAAATAAAGTCTGACACTGTTTCCACTGTTTCCCCATCTATTTCCCATGAAGTGATGGGACCAGATGCCATGATCTTCGTTTTCTGAATGTTGAGCTTTAAGCCAACTTTTTCACTCTCTACTTTCACTTTCATCAAGAGGCTTTTTAGTTCCTCTTCACTTTCTGCCATAAGGGTGGTGTCATCTGCATATCTGAGGTTATTGATATTTCTCCCGGCAATCTTGATTCCAGCTTGTGCTTCTTCCAGCCCAGTGCTTCTCATTAATTAGGCATTGCCAAAAGTTTAGAGGACATAGTCTACTCTTGGACCTTATTAATGGCTACTTTTTGTTTCCAAGTTATATATAAAAGCCATACACATTTATCATGGAACATTTGGAAACTATAGAGAAGAACAATAAGGATAAAAATCACCCTTAAACTGAAGATAAAATTAATTATAATTAGGTTGTAGATTGGGTAAGTCTAGGGTGAAAATAGATTACTCAATAAAACAATTATTTTATTTGAAAAACTAGAAATCAATGTTTTCCTAACTTCACTTATGAGAGTCATCAAAATGTTTCTAAAATGAACACAGAATTCTAAGAAATCTTATAAAAGAAAAGCAATTGGGCTTCAATCATCACATTATACTCCCACACCTAAAATACATCGGGGCATCATGTTATATGACAACTCAGCTGAATAATTTTAGAAAATACCTAAGATCTTACAGCTTGTGGGGTTTGTGTCTTTACACTTAATTTTGAGAAAAGCAGGAAAAACAGGTTAACTGAGATTCTGAGGAGAACTTTAAGATAGCAGTTAGATACAAATTCACCAAAAGTCACTCCATATTGACAAACAGGAATAACTGGTCTAAGAGTACACAGATGGAAGAAAACAGAAAAATAGGATGCACGATGACATCAGCTTGCTGAAATGTTACAGGCAGGTACAGTTTAATGAATTCACTAGTGGACAAAGTGCAATTAAATTCAAAGGAGCTAGCAGAAATGGCATATTGATGAATTACACAAAATAATTTAAAAATCATATGGTCTTTTATCCAGTACCCAAAATGTTGCTGAAATAATGGGTAACAAATGTGGATGAGAAAAGCAAGCTCCAATATTTACCTTATTCCACAAATAAAAATCAATTCAATGTACATCACAGATTTAAGCATAAAGTCAATAACCGTAAAAATATCAGAAGAAAAACCTGAGAGAGAATTGTTATGACCATGGGATACACAAAGATTCATTGGACAAAGCATAAGAAGTACAAATAATCCAATAAAAACAGGCAGAAAACTGAACAGATATGTCACAAAGTGAGACACATGAATGGCCAATAAACATATTAAAAGATGCTGAATATCATTCATCATTAAGGAATTAGAAATAAAAATCACAGTAAGATAACATTACATATCCACTAGAACATATTAAATAAAAGACTAACAAATCCCAAAAAAGCTAGATATAAAGAGTACATTCTGTATAATTCCATTTATATGAAATTTAAGAAAACACAAGTTAATCTGTGGTGACAGAAATTGCCTGGGGGCAGCAGGCAGGTTGTGACTGGAAATGAGAATTTCCTGAAGGAATGCAAATGTTAGTCCTAGTTTGGGGTGACAGTTACATGGTAATGTAGAATTGCCTAAGTTCCCTGAACTGAGGAACTAAAATGTGCATTGCTTTGTGCTAATGTTATATGCACAAATATGTATATTAACATATCACATACATATATGCATTTATATCCACTATCTCTCTACATATAGATACAGTCTAAGAGAAAGACTGAATTTAAGTAAGTCTTCTTTGCATAATGACTAATTTAATCAACAAACATACACTGAGTTCCTAGCAGATGCGAGATTACTTGTTTTTGTGTTAAACATGAACATATCTTAATCTGACTTAAACGTTCCAATACAAATACTATGTTTAAAGTAAAACACTCTGAAAATCTCCCTCTGAAGGAATGGTAACTTGTCAGTTCTCTGATGACAACATTGTTCAGTGGTTTTTCTGCATCCAAGATATCCCATATCTTTTAAAAATAGAATAAACTCCTATCTGCAAAAATGAAAACTACAAATACAATACTTTAATAATTATTAATGCTTGCTGTCAATTACTCTCTATTTATGTGCTTATATATTTTCAAATACTTTTCTAAAGCTAGATAGTTAACCAAGGTCCGAGAAAAGATCTTGTATAACAGAGTGTCAAATCTTGGTCACAATTGAAATGGTGGTATACTTGGATGGTCAGAATTGACCTTGGCTTCTCTGCCTAAATGATGTTTGTGAGCAATACTTAGGTTTCCACAGACTAGAACATTTTCAACAAAACAGTGCTAATCACTTGCAAAAGAACCACTGAATTTCAAAATTTTTCTTTGGTAGAGAAATGCTTACTGTCTCCCACCTAGACTGTAATGCTTGAGTCATTTCATTATCTGCTGCATTTTCTTGATAGGAAATTCCATTTCATGACAGCAAAAATCCTCAATGCTGTTGTTAAAGATATTTCAAAATTATGTGCTATGACAAACTCATGTGCTTCTTTGTGATTTTGAAATATCTATGTGTAAAACAACTGCAAGTTCCAGGCAGAAGAAAATATTACTAAACATACACGACATACCAAAAGTAGGCAAAATATGGTCTAGAATGTTCTCATTTTTCTAAATTTCTTAGTTCTTCAGAATTTAATTAAAGGAAAAAGTCATCTTGATTTAAAGTTCTCTGAATCATTTCTTATCATAAATAATAATGATCTAAAGTTACGGTGCTTGCATGTATCTAGAATTATAATAAATGCCATGTGTCAAAGAGGGTATTACTAGAGTAATTTTCATTATCTATAGAATTAGTTCCCATAATACATTTAATGGCCTGTTACATGTTTAGCTGGCAAGTTTCTACATTTACTAACCCCATAATTTTATATTAGAAAATTATATATCAACCTACTGTTTTTATTTTGACTACATCCAAAATATATTAATTGTGGCACATACAGTCAATAAATGAGCCATTATTCTCCAAGGTGTATAAAATACATGCATAATGATGCCAACTGCATTAAATTTCCCTGCCAAACAGGAAAACAATTAAAGTTGTGTTAACTATAAAATCAGGATTACATTTATTTTAATAAAAGGAAAAGATTTACCTTATTATTTTTTTTCAACTTCAGATATGCAGTTATGTGAATGGTAACCTAATGCTGACTGTATAAAATATGAACTATGCAAAGGTTTTACAGCTGGTTTTGATCAGCTTCCTTTGTTTAACATTAAAAGTTAACTTCCAGAAGATACATACAAGCTACAGGTAATAGTTACCAGATGGAGATGTTCTTCCTGTTACTGTGTCTGATATCATAAAGAATACGCCATAAGAAAGGGAAAAAAAAACAACATGGGCAGAGATTCTGATGTTTTCTGTGATAAAAATAGGCTCTTCCCAACTAACGCTGGCCAGCAAAGTCAAAGACTCTTTACCATCAGAATGCTGTTGTACTTTTATAAGAGTACAATAAGGTTATATTCAGCATACATGGCAAAACTTTTACAAAATTTACATAAACACTGTTAATTATTAGCTCTTCTTTCCTGTCAAAATAATTAAGTTGCAGCCTATTGAGTAACATTAATGTTTTATTACTCACAATCAGTTCAGAACAAAAGGTTTGCTCCCCATTGCATATGCCAGGCACCCACGCCATGTCCTGCAACCAGCTAACTTACCGTCAAGCCCTGGGAGTCTAAACGCCCTGTTTCCTACCAGGGGCCCCAGCAAGAGTCTCTTGGCCCCAAACTATTGCATGTACTGATATTAGGCTATTATCTGAAAACAGCATGAAAAATAAGGTCAAAACTTGAAGAGACTCTCAATTTCTTTTAAATGTGATCTCATAGTTTAGATTTTTAAATTTCATTTCCTTTAGTTTCAAGGATGATATTATTTTCTTCAAAATGAAATACTCATTTTTCTCAAACTATTCTATCTATAACTTCCACTATCTAACTCCAAAATTATTTCCAGTCTCTATGAGATCAGATATCACTAATTCCTAAGCCAGCACAAAAATTATTTCCTTCATAAGGCTTTTCCTGATTCTTAGAGGAAGAATTAATTTTTCCCTCATCGAACAACTATAACATCTCATATATTACATCTTCATTAGTAGTATATTCATTTCATAATTTATCATATCCACTGCTGGACTATATATAACCTCTCTAGTAAGGCAGAAGGCATCCTATATGGTACATATTGAAGGTTTTAGCCCTCACTGTACCCCTAAAGTTCAATACAAGACATTCTGATGAACTCAATACAGTTGAGCAAAGGAAAGACTTAAAATAAGGTATTACTTGGCTTTTTGAGAATGTCTAAATTATAAAATGAAATAAAAATTAAATCATTTTGTAGTATACCAACATACATTGAGTATCAGAAAAGTAAATCATACTATATTAAAATTCTTATCCTAAGTATATCCAACAAAAATATGCTCATCAAAATACCTGTACAAAAGTAATATTAATAATAGCTCTAATTGGATTAACCAAAATATTTACTAAAATTAAAACTGATAAGTTAATTGCGCTGAATTTGTACAATGGATGCAGCACTGTTTTACAATAGCTAGGACATGGAAGCAAGCAACCTAGATATCCATCAACAGATGAATGGATAAAGAAGTTGTGGTACATAATACACAATGGGATATTACTCAGCTATAAAAAGGAGTGCATTTGAGTCGGTTCAAATGAGGTGGATGAACCTAGAGCCTATTATACAAAGTGAAGTAAGTCAGAAAAAGAAAAACAAATACTGTATATTAACCCATATATATGGAATCTAGAAAGATGGTACTGATGAACCTATTTGCAGGGCAGCAATGGAGACGCAGACAGAGAGAATGGACTCACGGACAAAGAGGAAGGTGGGATGAATGGAAAGAGTAGAATGGAAACATACGCATTCAGTTCAGTTCAGTCGCTCAGTCATGTTCAACTCTTTGCGACCCCATGGACTACAGCAATGCCAGGCTTCCCTGTCCACCACCAACTCCTGGAGCTTGCTCACACTCATGTCCATTGAGTTGGTGATGTCATCCATTATAATATGCAAAATAGATAGCCGATGGGAATTTGCTGTATGAGTCAGAGCTCAAACCAGAGCTCTGTGACAACCTAGAAGGGTGGGATAGGGGTGGGTGGAGGGAGGTTCAAGAGGGAAGGGACATATGTACACCTATGGCTGATTCATACTGATGTATGGCAGAAACCAACACAGGAGGGTAAAGCAATTATCCTACCATTAAAATAAATTAAAAAAAGTATACAATGGAATGCCACTGAGCACAAGAAGAAATAACAGTTCATCGCAACAATTGTGATGAATCTCACATGATGAGTAAAAGCAGCTAGATTCAGAAGAAAATACACTGTAAGCTTTCATTTATATTATTAGATCCATTAGAATAATACTTCTCAGGTTCAATAAACTCCTCCCTTGATCCCAAACCCTCTCTCAGTCTTTGACAGTGAACAGAATGCTGATAACATTATGCCGGGATGACAGGCACCAATTAGGACTTCCTGAGCAAGCCAGAAAGCGTTCACATTTTACAACAAAAATCCTCTCTAGCTTGAGTATCACATCCGCTTTCACTTTCTCATCTCCAATTCTCCAGGTAATTATTTTGAAAAAGACTTTTTTTCTCCCACCATTGAACTGGACCTATTCTTGCCACATCTTATCAAATGCAATACTCAAGTTTCCAGTTGGTTCAAGGAGTAAAGAATCAGCCTGCAATGCAGGGGACACAAGACACTTGGGTTCGATCCCTAAGTCAGGAACATTCCCAGGAGAAGGAAATGGCAACCCACTCCAGTTATTCCTGCTGGGAAAATCCCATGAACAGAGAAGGCTTGAGGGCTACAGTCCATTGGGTCGCAAAGAGTCAGACAGACGCATGACTAAGCAGACGCACGCACTTACGATTTAGACTTAAGTCTTCATTTTAGTCAACTCCTCAGCAGGATCTGAAACGTCTTCCTCATTTGGCTACTAGCTCGTATGGATGGGCCACCTGGCTCTGCCCTTATGGCTTTAACCTGTGAATGTTGGGATACCTCCTGCGGCTACTCTCCAGTCCTCTCTCTGTCTTTTCTCTTCTTTTCCTAAGTGATCTCATACTATCTTATGACTTTAAATATCATTTATATGCCAGTGACTCCAAAATTCTTATCTTTAGTGCCAATCTCTCTCATGAATTCAAGTCCTCTATTAAATTGCCTACTGGACTCCTTCACTTAACTGTCAACTACACTACTATACAAAGGTTCATATAGTCAAACCTATGTTTTTTCCAGTAGTCATGTATGGATGTGAGAGTAGGATCATAAAGAAGGCTGAGCACTGAGAATTGATGCTTTTGAATTGTGGTGTTGGAGAAGACTCTTGAGAGTCCCTTGGATGGCAAGGAGATCAAACTAGTCAATGCTAAAGGAAATCAACTCTGAATATTCACTGGAAGGACTGAAGCTGAAATTCCAATACTTTGGCCACCAGATATGAAGAGCTGATTCATTAGAAGACTCTGATGCTGGAAAAGACTGAAGGCAGGAGGAGAAGGAACAATAGAGGATGAGATGGTTAGATGGCATCACAGACTCAATAGACATGAGTTTGAGCAAGCTCTGGGAGAAGGTGAAGGAAAGGGAAGCCTGGCGTGCTGCAGTCACCAAGAGTTGGACACGACTGAGCCACTGAAGAGCAGCTACTTAACTTTAACACAATCAGTGAATTTAACATATAAATGCTAAATTTTGGCCCCAAACCACTATTCATCTAGCTGCTCAGACAAACATTCTAGATGTCACTTTGATTTCTTCCTTATCTTCACATCTAATAATCCTGTCTGTGAACAAGTCCTGCTGATGACACCTTCAAAATAAAGCCAGACTGGATCACTTTTCACCACCAGTGTGAGCTACCACAAACCACATGAGAAGCTTCTTAACTAGTTAGTCTCCCTGCTTCCACTCTGAAACTCCTACAGCCAGCTGCTGCTGCTAAGTCACTTCAGTCGTGTCCAACTCTGTGTGATCCCATAGACGGCAGCCCACCAGGCTCCGCTGTCTCTGGGATTCTCCACGCCAGCTAGAGTGATCTTTTAAAAACCTTAAATCATCAAGAAAGTTCTGGGGATCCATTGTACAACAATGTACCTGTGACTGAAAATACTGTACTTCAAATTCAGAAATTGTTGGAATGATGAAAGAATTAGTGAATTTACTTCCCTGGATAAAAATACTTTTGAAACCCATGTGCTTAGTTTCAAATTCTAGAAGATTAAAAAAAATACCTGTAACTGAGAGCACAAATCCATTCCCTATATATAAACTTCAGTAGTTTCCTATTAGACTTTGAACAAAATGCAACTCTTTAGCAAGATTTATCAAAGTAAATCAAACCTTTTAAAAGCTTCTGTCCTATACAAAGTTGAAAAGGGAAAGTGACACAGAGAAACACAATGCCTACAGAATCATGACCTTGCTTACATTTTACACCTCCTCATCTAGCATTTGACCCCATTTCCTCCACTCCAAACACCCTGAGATTTGTTTCTGAAACACATTTCAGTCTTAGAAACTTTATACCTCCTGTTCACTCTGTCTGGAATGACCTTCTCCTAAAAGGCTATGGTTTTTCCAGTGGTTATATATGGATGTGAGAATTGGACTGTGAAGAAAGCTGAGCGCCGAAGAATTGATGTTTTTGAACTGTGGTGTTGGAGAAGACTCTTGAGAGTCCCTTGGACTGCAAGGAGGTCCAATCAGTCCATTCTGAAGGAGATCAGCCCTGGGATTTCTTTGGAAGGAATGATGCTAAAGCTGAAACTCCAGTACTTTGGCCACCTCATGCGAAGAGTTGACTCATTGGAAAAGACTCTGATGCTGGGAGGGAGTGGGGGCAGGAGGAGAAGGGGACAACAGAGGATGAGATGGCTGGATGGCATCACTGACTCGATGGACGTGAGTCTGAGTGAACTCTGGGAGTTGGTGATGGACAGGGAGGCCTGGCGTGCTGTGATTCATGGGGTCGCAAAGAGTCAGACACGACTGAGCTACTGAACTGAACTGAACTGAAACTGCTGTATGGTACTCTATTTAACATTATTTACTTTTTTGCTCAAATTTTACCTCCCTCAAAGTAATATAACTTTCCCTTTCCCTTTCCTTATCTTTCATGATTTTCTTTATAGCAGTTAATATTATCTATTCATTTATTGACATTATTTATTCATTTATTATCTTTCTTGAATACCAAAGAAATTATCTTTATTATTTATTCATTTATTTATTATTTTATATTATTTATTCATGTATTATCTTTCTTGAATACCAAAGAAATTATCTTTATTATTTATTCATTTATTTATTATTTTATATTATTTATTCATGTATTATCTTTCTTGAATACCAAAATACAAGCTCTATGAGGGCAGAGGCTTTGTGTGCCATTATATTCCCAATGCCTGAAACAGCGCTTTTGCAAGTTTCATCAGTAAACCTTTGATGAATCAATGAATGATGGAATCCCTGTGAAGCCAACAATTCCATCCAGTCTAACTCTACCTTGTTATACACAGCATAATTGAGGAGACCAGATTTTACTTATATCGGAATCCACATAATTATACACTATTTTTAACAGAGTTCTACCTTAGGAGTAGCAATATAAAATTGCAGTAGTTGTAGAATATTTTACTCTTGGGCCTGATAAAACATTAAACCAGAAAGTATTCTAACATAACTGCCTGTCCCAGCTGTTTCAGCCAATTTTTGCACCTGGAACAGAAAGGGAAAAAAGCCAGGTGAACTTTCACTCAGTTACATGTAAGTGTGATGCCTTTCTTTAATTTTATTGGGCTTCTGAATGAAGCAAGTGATTTGAATAAAAGTGGTGCCAACGAGCTTACAAAGTAGAAAAGTACAACATGCACTGTCTTTAAGCGTCTGTGAAAAAATGTAATTTGAAACTTTACTGTCCTGATTTAAAAAAGAAAAACTGAAATATTTTATTAAACATTCTGAAATATCTCTACATAGAGAATCACTATATTTATGGACACAATTTACTACTGCTCCAGTTTTCATTCAACATTAATGTATGTGAATATTCTGAATTAAAATTTTCAACCCATTTAAATCAATGGAAAACTATGTACTCCACAAATGGTTACTGACTTCATTACTCATTTTTCTTTTATCTGACAAGGTCCTTTCATGTCACACGTGTTAGAGTACAAGTAAAGGGACTGGGTACCACTTTCCTAAGAACCTGGTTGACCTGGAGCTGAACTTGATAATCCTGAAAACACAACTTGAGAAATGTACTGAAATTCAACCCCTAAAATAATGTGAGAAATATACTGGAAATTATCAAAAATTTAAAAATGGTAATAAAAATTCTTTTCTAGTTTTTTTCTGTATTTCTCTAGTCTTATCATTTCTGTTAACCAAAACATTACGAAGACCTCATTAAACACCTTTTTCCTGCATCAAAAATAGTGTCTATCAAATAGCAGATGATAAATAAATTTAAGTTATAAATATTAATTATATAATAAAGATGTGTTGTGCTATGTATAAAAAATAGCTTATGAGACAGAGTTCCCCTTTCAAAGTTCTTCAGGTCAGTTCAGTTCAGTTGCTCAGTCGTGTCCGACTTTTTGTGACCCCATGAACCACAGCATGCCAGGCCTCCCTGTCCATCACCAATTCCCGGAGCAAAGTTCTTAGATTACCTAAAAACATAATTATTATTAACAATAAATCTAATTCAATTATGATTACCTCCTATGTTTAAAATGTTTGATTTTTACTTATGAGAAAAATCACAGTTCACTGAAAGATACATTTTGTTACTCAAACACTCTGAAATCTGTAGCAAATTGGGAATGACTTGAAATTTACTCTTTGTCACTGACTTTGTAGATACTTAAGCAAATTAAATGTTCAAACTTATTTAAAATTTTCAACTTAACCAATAATATCATTCCCTACATTCATGAAATATATAAAAAACAAAATGAATAAATTTCACTATGTGCACTGACCACCTGGATTTCTGGTTTAACAATTGCTTACTACATAAATAAATTTTCCCCAACTTATATACATGTTTACTTAACTGCAGATAATTTGATACTAATCTTCTAGATCTTTAAACTTTATTACCAGAAAGATTGGAGGATTTAAATCATCCTTAGGACTTCATAGGAAATAGTAAACATATAATATCACAAGGTCACTCATGCCAAAAATTAGAGACTATTCAGTGTGGTAACTATAGTTAATAATACTGTATTGCAAGCTGGAAAGTTGCTAATAGAGTAGATCTTAAAAGTTCTCATCACGAGAAATAGAAAAAAAAATTTTTCACTATGTATGTTGACAAATGTTAACTGGACTTAACTGTAGTGATCATTTTGCTATTATTATGTTGTACATGTGAAGCTAATATAATGTATGCCAAATATACCTCAATAAAAACATGAGAAACAACTCCATCTTGCTTCATTCCTGTCCAACGAATAATATCAAATCTTCAATGCTTACATAATGAAATGTGATTTGTTACCTCTATTGCCTAGGAACCAAACTCACATAAACAAAATCATCCCCTTGGACTTGAAGGAACTGTGTAGATAACAAAGCGCTGGGGTCTTAAGAATTTTGGTTTTAAAATCCACCTAAGTTCCTCTCACCTTTAAAACTCTATCCTTCATTGAGTTTTGCTGTGGTCAAAACAGCCTCAGCAATTGAGTCATGTATATAACTAGGAAAAACTATCTCACTGGTGTTGGAAATAGGAGTTATTGATTTGTGAACAGGTGCACTGCTTAAAAACATGTTTTTTTATAATTCTAGTTCCAGAGCTATTAATAATTAAATAGTTCCAGAGCTATTAATAACTACATTTTGATATTTAAGATATCAGGAAGAGTGAACACTAGGTGTCAGTGTAAGAAATGGAAAAATATTTTTAAAAACTTGTTTCCAATCAGGTGTATAACAAAGAAATCAAAAACAGCTGTGACCACATTTACTTATAATTGCATAATTCATTTAACAAGCCAATCTTTCTTTCAAACAAAAATTCCTGTTCCAAAACTATCAAGAGTTTAATATCAGATTAAGCTGATTATTAGAAGTTACAAGTCTTTTTGTAACTTCAGTTACATAAAGCACAGAAAGTAATTTTACTTTTACAGATACATATTTTGAAAAATGATGTTAAATACAGGTATAAGCCTAGAAGTATTATGTTGCACGATTTCAGTTGGTGGAAAAACTATTTTTAAAAATAATAAAGCTGGATGATTAATTTTAAAATATTGAATTTCAACTTTTTCTCTGAAACCTCCTACATAAATGCCAAGGTGTTAGAAGGTAAAACGCATAAGGGTTGATTCACAGAAAATAGAACACGGGAAGGATGTCTGACTCTCCCCTAATCTTGGCACCTGGAGGTTATAACTTAACTCTGAAGGCGAATTTGTTGCTACTGTTTAGTCGCACAGTCGTGCCCTCCTCTTTTGAGACCCTGTGGACTGTAGCTTGTCCGGCTCCTCTGTGAATGGGTTCTTCCTGGCAAGAATGCTGGAGAGGGTTGCCATTTCCTTCTCCAGAGTATCTTCCCTACCCAGGGATTGAACCCACATCTCCTTCATTAGCAGGTAGATTCTTTACCACTGTGGTACCCAGGAAGCCCATGAATGCTAATACTGATAATAAAAATTGCATCTATTAACTCTAACAATATTTCAGATAAAAAGCTTTATATTTGGTAAAAAGCTTTATCTTCAGAGTAAAGACGTTCAAAACAGGTTTTGAAAGATCATTATTAGCAACAATAATAAATATAGTGCCTCATATTTTAAAAGGTATATTCATAGTAAATAACTGATTCTGGCCCAATAATAATTATATAATAAATTAGCACAGTGCTCATTTTGGGGCCTTGGACTTTTGTTTCTGTCCTCTGAACCCTCTCTCACTGACCCATTTATGCATTTCTCTGTACTCTCTCTCCAGCTCCATGGTACAACCTACTTCGTAAATCTTTCCATGTGTTTTTCAGGCATGTTGGGTAACTTTTTCATACAATATTCTGCAAGTTATTCATTTGTGAGAAAGGGAAAAAACTGAACATAGTAGTCACAATAAAATACAAAATGCTGGGACTTGAAAAATCATTTAGGAGAGCATTCAAGGATTTGATGGAGAAAAATAAATGCTTTCAGTCAACATCATGCTCCTGTTTTTACTTCTAGTTAAGTTACAATTTCGAATTGCAGTCATAAGATAAGAAAGCATGAAGTTTATGGAAGTCTTCTATGCCCCAGGATTCAAACAAAGGCAATTTAGACCACTTTGTATCTAACAATTTCTTCTCAGGGACCTCATGTTAGATGGGAATAGACAAGGAAGGAACAAGGAAATCCACATATAACAAATTATCAAAAACCTAAGAATTTTAAGATATCTAAGCATACCAGAAGTGAGAGGCAGGAGAAATCAAGATAGAACTGTATGTAGTATGATATTCAAAGTCAGGAAAGTGGCCCCAGAAATACACACAAGCTCTCTTTTGGCTCTTTAGTGTCTCTGCCTTCAACACTGTGTTATTCCACTTGTATAGATTTATGACTAAATTTATGGCTGGCATTAATGAAATCATGTTTTCATCAACAGTATCAAGAGCTAAATCATTTATATATATCATCTTATATAATGCCTATCAAATAGGTACATTCCTACAGATAAGTAAACCAAGTTTCAGAAAGACTAATAATGCTCAAGGTTGCACAACTAGCAAGTTATGAAGCCAAAATTCAAACCCAGGGCTATGTCTCCAAAAGCCTTCCACTCTACCAGTATTTCCCAACTGAAGGTTCAAAAACTCTTGTGGGTTTTGCAAAAGTAACCAGGAGAGTCACACTTAGAACAGTGATTAGTAAGTGAGAATATGTCAAATTGGTACATCTGAATGTACTAAGAACTCATACTTCTATTAATTTTTTATTCAGATAAACACTGATATCCGTCATAACAGATTTGATTGATATTTTGTTTTGAATTTATTTATTCTTAAAGATATGGGATTTAATTTATAGACAAAATAGATTACTGTTTACAGATAGCAAATATAGTACAGATACCTGTAACCATCCAACTCAGAGGTGGTAACATTCCTGCCTAAATATTAGTATTTCAACACTCTCCAAACAAACCCTTCTGGAAGTGGCATCTTGAGTCCTTCACTGTCCTATATAAAACAGCCTGGTTATTCTATCCACTTTCCTGACTGCTGCTTTCTAAAATTTTCAACCAGCAAAAATTTTCAACCCAGCAACCAAGAGAATTATATAAAAATTTCTCAGTTTGAAATTTAATGACCTTGAATATTTAGTCCCAACCTTCTTTTTCATTCCTTTCTCCAGTACACATTTAAGAAACATTTATATTCCAACTAAAAGTCCACATAGCTTGATCAAGGAGATTTCATATAAACCAATGGCTAAATTTGAGTTCTGGGCAATTTATCTGACATTTAAAAATTGGAATCCTACTCCTGACGACATCTAGAACTTAGTTTCTTAAAGCCAATGATCAACAAGCAGCAAATGGTAAATTCCCAGAAAAGTTCACATTTTAAATATTTTTTTTGAGTATGTTTTAATCTCTTCTTTCTTAACATTTAATTACCTTTGTCCAGAGATCTATCAAATGAATTATTCATTGTGCTGAGAATTTTTTACTGATTATAATGACCATTTCTCACATTGAAGAATGTTACTTTTTCTCTTTATAGATTTAAAATACGGGATATCTTTAATGGAGACTTGATACTGAAGTTTTATTTTCCACAAGAAAAGAAGACTCTGCTTTTTTATCTTGGGGCTCCTCTCTGCTAACCATTTCTTTTTGTTCACTATTCTCTGCGAACCTTCTGCAGAATATGAATCTATTCTGGAAACAATACTCTTCACTGCAGAGAATCTCAGAATACTCAAAATTAGAAGGGACCTTAGAGATACACAGTAAATTCAACCACTAAGTATCCATAAAAGAATCAGAATTTTTCATCCTCCCCAAACTCTCTGAAGAAGAAATCATTTGAATTTCACATCTCCTACTTCATAACCTATGTGACTTTTGTCAAGTTGCTTAATCTTTCTGTTCTTCAGTTTCCATGCCTACAAAATGAAGATATTTTTTAACTCCCCAGGTTTACTGTAAATATTAAGTAAAATGTTGATTTTAAGAGATTTCATTCTGTCAATGTGTGCACAGATTGAAACTTTAAAAAGAAGATATATTTTAAAAATTTCATTAAGGAATTGCTAAATCAAGGAATTCTTATACAAAGTTTTGGGGGAAAAAGGTTTTTGATCTTTTAAGAAATCTATGCTATATTATATATAACTAAATTTCCAGATTAAAAAAATAAACTTTTAGTATTGAGAGACATCTTTCTAAGTGTATCACATGCTATCTTTACTTTCTAAAGAGTATTCTGAATGCATCAACTTTTTCTACTTGTTTCAAGCCTTCATTTTGAGTATTAATCATCACACTTGTTATATGTAAGAGTGGTTGTCTCTGCAACCGATGAACTTTATTAGGAGACGTTAGGTATTTCAATACATACTTTCTGGAACATAATTTATAAACTGTATTCTTAGACCAATTAGATTCCTATAATTTTGTTTTTAAAGCAATCATTTTCTCTTAGCTCTGACACTTTCACGACCTCTTGCTGCTGCTTATCGGCACCTGTCTTAGTAATTACTTGCCTTGATCCTCACCATTTCTGCTGCATCTACTCTACTGGAAAAAAGAAATATTTATAAACTTTTAGATTAAAACCACTAAAGATTCAGTGTGATTTTAGTGAAGTTTACTGCCCTTCTGTTCCCTACTGTCAGATTTTTAGCTGGAATAGAAGTGCAAAGTCAGTAAGATTTTATTGATAATAAAACATTATTTTCAAAATTAGTCTCAAAACATTCTTAATATGTTCTCTTAAGCCTTTTCTAATTGAAACATTTATTTGGAAGACCTTATTTCTCTTTCCATTCTTTTTAAAAATTTAAAATCAATTTTGTATCAATCTTCAAACATAACTAACATCTTTTGAGTTTCACATTATCTATGTGACTTAGAATTTCAACTTACTCTAGAGAAGTATCTAAAGATAGTGCTTTCTTAAGAAAGAGAATGTGATTTATAAATTCATCAAGAGACATAAAAATGACTAGAAACATTTGACACTATCAGCATAAGCAAACTGCTCCCTATCACAATCAGTAAAATAATATCCCTAATAAAAATGAGGATAAATATGAGTATCTGAAGGGATAAAAACATTTTAAAAAATGAACTATAATATATTTTTAAGTGTATACTAATATATAATACTGGGATCTGAGAAATAAAGGTACTAATTATATCTATTAAGATATAATTAATTAAAGATAGAATTATAGAATTAAAGATACTAATTATATCTATATAACACATAAGGCAGAGTTAAATTGTGTTAAACTAAGTTAAAAAGCTATACAGAAATTATAATGTGATTTTTTTTAACCCTGAAAAATGGACTATATATCTACAACAAAATAATACATAAAAAAAATTTTAGGGCATTGGTTGGCACACAGTAGATGTTAACTAATTTTTATTTCCTTTTTCTCTGGGTAATTTTCCATTTATCAAGAGAAACAGCAACTCCATTAAAAGATCTAGGGTTACAAATAAATAAAAGACTTTCAAAGACCTTGGGAAAGATACTAGAGGATAGGAGTCTGAAAACAATTTCTTGGTTCAGATACAGAAGAGAACACAAAATCTGATGGATGAGAATAGAGCAGCTGGGAGATATTTGCCAACGTAAAAGGCATTACAAGTACAAACAGATACAGAAGGAGAGCTCACTGTCTGCTCATCTAGATGGGAGGTTAGTCAGTCACTCTTCATACAGGCAAAGCTTATTCCTATCTAATTTACATAATTAAAGATTATTAGAATAACTCTGTGGAGAAGGCAATGGCACCCTACTCCAGTACTCCTGCCTGGAAAATCCCATGGATGGAGGAGCCTGGTGGACTGCAGTCCATGGGGTCGCTAAGAGTCGGACACGACTGAGTGACTTCACTTTCACTTTTCACTTTCATGCACTGGAGAAGGAAATGGCAACAAACTCCAGTGTTCTTGCCTGGAGAATCCCAGGGAAGGCGGAGCCTGGTGGGCTGCCATCTATGGGGTCACACAGAGTCAGACATGACTGAAGTGACTTAGCAGCAGCAGCAGCAGAATAACTCTGAAAACCAATTCATATATTGAAACAAATTTCAACAGACTACATGGTTTACAAGTTGGCTGATAAATTTATATAGTGAAAAATCTAGTATGACTTTTAAATAGAATGCTAATAATTATATTCTATGTATAAAACAAAAAGACCTTTATAATATTTAACTGTGAGTAAATAGGGAATTAAAAGTAGCGATACAGTCATCAAAAAACATGTTTTTTTTTTTTGAAATGCACTCAAAATGGATACTATCAAAAGCATAGTATTGACAGCATAAAATATCAAGTCAGTCACACAATTTCTAGTTGGCACAAATCTGTACCTATTTTAATTCAGTGATGCAAATCAATCTGTAGAGAGGATATTTTATGAAGGAGCTGCCTGTGTTTGGTAAATCTGAAATTCTTGGAAACTATGCACTAGGCATTTAATAGGAATTTCAGCCAGAACTGAAACTTTAAGCACAGGTCAGAAATCCAAACTTGGCACAGGAGCCAAGTAGCCAAGTAGAGCTTTGCCTGAGTTAGATAATAGGATTCTAGCTGACCAGCAGGAAATAAATGAAGAACACTAAAGGAAAAGCCTTGACACTCATGGAAAGGAGGCAAGGTACTGTTTTATAACTCGGCTAAGAAAACCATGTAATATGAAATGGTGCTTTAAACTTACTGGAACTGTAAACAGTGTATACTCTGAGATTCTCTTACCTTGAATTCAATAACTGACTATTAGCAGAATAATATTCTAGTAGTAGAATGAATACGTCAAGGCTGTATATGGTGACCCTGCTTATTTAACTTATATGCAGAGTACACCATGCAAAATGCTGGGCCAGATGAATCACAAGCTGGAATCAAGATTATGGGGAGGAATAGCAACAACCTCAGATATGCAGATGACACCACCCTAATGGCAGAAAACCAAGAGGAACTAAAGAGCCTCTTGATGAAGCTGAAAGAGGAGAGTGAAAAGCCTAGCTTAAAACTCAACATTCAAAAAACTAAGATCATGGCACCTGGTCCCATCACTTCAGGGCAAACAGATGAGGAAACAACGGAAACAGTGACAGACTTTATTTTCTTGGGCTCCAAAAATCACTATGGGTGGCGACTGCAGCCATGACATTAAAAGATGCTTGCTCCTTGGAAGAAAAGCTATGACAAATATAGACAGCGTATTAAAAAGCAGAGACATCACTTTGCCAACAAATGTCCAAATATTCATAGTTATGGTTTTTCCAGTAGTCATGTATGGATGTGAGAGCTGGACAGTAAAGAAGGCTGAGCGCTGAAGACTATGTTTTCAAACTGAGGTGTCAGAAAAGACTCTTGAGAGTCTCTTGGACAGGAAGGAAATGAAACCAGTCAATCCTAAAGGAAATTGACCCTGATTATTGAACTGACTATTACTGAATGATTTATTATTGAAAGGACTGAAGCTGAAATTCCAATACTTTAGTGACCTGATGAGAAGAGCCAACTCATTGGAAAAGACCTTGATGCTGGGAAAGATTGACGGCAGGAGGAGAAGGGGACGACAGAGGATGAGATGGCTGGATGGCATCACCGACTCGATGGATTGAATCTGAGCAAGCTACAGGAGATGGTGAAGGCCAGGGAAGCCCGGTGTGCTGCAGTCCATGCGGTGTCAAAGAGTAGGACACAATCGAACGACTGAACAACAACAAGTAGAATGAACATATTACCGCAGGAGAAAGAAGATATGCTGAGAGCAGAGAAAGGACTGGAAATTCTTTCCTTGTTGGTGCTCCTCTAGGTTATGCTGCAGCAACTACCTGGGGGAACTGATGGGAAAGTACAGCTAAATAGGCAGTCCACTGAGAATATGCCCATTTTGTGTAGCAGCTTAAATATCTGTCAATACAAACGTTCTTTTTTTAAAAAGAGGAAATATAATACTATATCTGAAGGCATGAGGTAGTAATACATGAGAGAAAATGATTCATTAAATAGAAAACATTAAGAACAATCAGAAACAAGTATTGTTCAAAACAATTAGTAAATTTTCCACAGTACATTCTTTAAAAAGAAAAAAAGGAGGAAGTCAATCACTTTTTCATGGCATACTGTGTTCTGTATTGGGAGCCACTCCGTGTGTATGTGTGCACATGTTATGTGCGTCCCACAAAAGAGGTGTGCTTTCAGAGAGGTTATGCTGAATAAGTGGTACTTCATTTCCTCAACAGTAGAAACAGACAAATAAGCCAAGAATTTTTTTCCCAGAGGGTATTTGTGAACTTTTCTGTCCCATCCATGTAAACACAGATGGTGTTCCAGTGTGCTGAGCTACAGCTCCACACTCTGACTTAGCACAAAGTCTGAATGTTTAGTCAGCGAGAAGACTGTTTCCACTTTGTGATTCATTAGGTCCCCATGGTACCTCTACTTCCTTTATTTTATGCAATCACAAATTATATTAGTTTGTCCTATTTTGATAACCCTAATAATTGAAGTTCTGCACAGGAAACTCTTATTACTATTTTAAAACATACTCATAAACCATGGCTGAGGTGACATAAGTGAGAGCCCCACAGAAGTGGTGATGAGAACTGAACAAGTGCCCTGCATTTATCTTCCAGGAAGATAAAGCGTCCAGTGAAAAAGCATTACAAGTAAGTAGAGTCGAGAAGGCACTACTCGGTAAATGCTAATACAGATGGGAGATGTAAGCAATCACTTTGGACACACACAAATTTGCTATTAGTTTTCGTAACTAAAGACCTTTAGAATAACCCTGAGAAACTGGTTCTGATGTGAACACAGTACAACAGACTGAAGAGCTTACTAGTTGCCTGGTAGATTATATAGTGGAAATCCAATGTGATTTTGAAGTGGAATGGTAGATAGTTATACTTTGTGCATAAAATGAAAATGGTTGCCTGATATTTAACTTTGAATGAATTAAAAAAAATGAAAGCAGCTACGTAGTCATCAGACATCATGACAGTTTGGGAACTTGAAAAAATGTTATTATTGATAGCAATCATAAGAGCAAGTCTGTTGCACAATTTCAAGTTGGCATAAATCTCTACCTACTTCAAACAGAAGTGTAGCTCACCCTGTGGGGTGGGAGAAGATGGAAGATTAGGATATGAAAATGTCTGCATCTTTCTGGAAAATCTAGAAGAACATTTCAATAAATTTTTCAATTCATTTCGAATCTAAATCCTGATATTAAACAGCCCTGTTACCTTATCATATCCATTATAATAGCAACCATTTACTATTACTAACTTACAGAAAGTTAGTAATAGGAATAATAAAATTACCAACACCACTGAGTGACTAACCACACACGTATAAAATCTATAACTGAGAAACTACTGCACAGCACAGGGAGCTCTGCTCTCTGCGGTGACCTAAACCAGGAGGAAATCTAACAAAGAGTGGACGTATGGATACATAGGACTGATTCACTTTGCTGCACAGCAAGAAACTAACGAAACACTGTAAAGCAACCGTGTGTGCGCGTGCACGTTATCAGTCGTGTCTGACTCTTTGAGATCCATGGGCTGTAGCCTGCCAGGCTCCTTTGTAAATGTGATTTTCCAGACAAGAATACTGGAGGGGGTTGCTATTTCCTATTCCAGGGGATCTTCCGGACTCAGGGATCAAACCCACATCCTCTTGAATCTCCTGCATTGGGAGGCGGGTTCTTTACGACTGTGCCATTCTATTTCAATAAAAATTAATAGAGAAAAATCCTGTGGCTTTAATAATCTAACATGCTCTCGAATATAGTCAGAAGTTTTATACAGATTTTAAACTATATGTTTTGGATTTTCTTCCCCTTTAAGTTTCAGGTATGACCTAAATCAAATCCCTTACAATTATACCATGGAAGTGACAAATAGATTCAACAGATTAGATTTGATAGAGTGCCTGAAGAACTATGGACAGAGGTTCGTGACGGAGGCAGTGATCAAGACCATCCCCAAGAAAAAGATGCAAAAAGGCAAAACGGTTGTCTGATGAGGCCTTACAAATAGCTGAGAAAAGAAGAGAAGTTAAAGGCAAAAGAGAAAAGGAAAGATATACCCAGTTGAATGCAGAGATCCAAAGAATAGCAAGGAGAGATAAGAAAGCCTTCCTCAGTGATCAATGCAAAGAAATAGAGGAAAACAACAGAATGGGAAAGACTAGAGTTCTCTTCAATAAAATCAGAGATACCAAAGGAACATTTCATGCAAAGATGAGCACAATAAAGGACATAAATGGTATGGACCTAACAAAACCAGAAGATATTAAGAAGAGTGGCAAGAATACACAGAAGAACTATACAAAAAAGATCTTCACAACCCAGATAACCATGATGGTGTGATCACTCACCTAGAGCCAGAAATCCTGGAATGCGAAGTCAAGTGGAAGCATCACTACAAACAAAGCTATTGGAGGTGATCAGAGAAGGCAATGGCACCCCACTCCAGTACTCTTGCCTGGAGAAACCCATGGACGGAGGAGCCTGGTAGGCTGTAGTCCATGGGTCGCTAAGAGTCGGACACGACTTCACTTTCACTTTTCACTTTCATGCATTGGAGAAGGAAATGGCAACCCACTCCAGTGTTCTTGCCTGGAGAATCCCAGGGACGGGGGAGCCTGGTGGGCTGCTGTCTATGGGGTCACACAGAGTGGGACATGACTGAAGCGACTTAGCAGCAGCAGCAGTGGTGGAGGTGATGGAATTCCAGTTGAGCTATTTCAAATCCTAAAAGATGAACCTGTGAAAGTGCTGCATTCAATATGCCAGCTAATCTGGAAAACTCAGCAGTGGTCACAGGACTGGAAAAGGTCAGCTTTCATTTCAATCCCAAAGAAAGGCAATGCCAAAGAATGTTCAAACTACCGCACAATTGCACTCATCTCACATGCT
The DNA here is from genome assembly GCF_019923935.1 of Bubalus bubalis. Taxonomy (NCBI): domain Eukaryota; kingdom Metazoa; phylum Chordata; class Mammalia; order Artiodactyla; family Bovidae; genus Bubalus; species Bubalus bubalis. The sequence continues at coordinate 33,433,341 of NC_059158.1, read as the reverse complement.
AGCAAAGTAATGCTCAAAATTCTTCAACCTAGGCTTCAACAGTATGTGAACTGTGAACTTCCAGATGTTCAAGCTGGATTTAGAAAGGCAGAGGAACCAGAGATCAAAGTGCCAACATCCACTGGATCATCAAAAAAGCAAGAGAGTTCCAGAAAAACATCTGCTTTATTGACTGTGCCAAAGCCTTTGACTGTGTGGATCACAACAAACTGTGGAAAATTCTTAAAGAGATGGGAATACCAAACCATCTGACTTGCCTCCTGAGAAATCTGTATGCAGGTCAAGAAGTAACAGTTAGAACTGGACATGGACAACAGACTGATTCCAAATTGGGAAAGGAGTGTGTCAAGGGTGTATATTGTTACCCTGCTTATTAAGCTTATATGCAGAGTACATCATGTGAAATGCCGGGCTGGATGAAGCACAAACTAGAATTAAGTTTGCAGGGAGAAATATTAATGACTTCAGATATGCAGGTGACAATACCCTTATGGCAGAAAGCAAAGAAGAACTAAAGAGCCTCTTGATGAAAATTAAAGAGGAGAGTACAAAAGTTGGCTTAAAACTCAACATTCAGAAAACTAAGATCTTGGCATCTGGTCCCATCACTTCATGGCAAACAGATAGGGAAACAATGGAAACAGTGACAGACTTTATTTTTGGGGGCTCCAAAATCACTGCAGACCATGACTGCGGCCATGAAATTAAAAGACGCTTGCTTGCTGGAAGAAAAGTTGTTATGACCAATCTAGACAGCATGTCAAAAAGCAGAGACATTACTTTGCCAGCAAAGGTCCATCTAGTCAAAGCTATGATTTTTCCAGTACTCATGTATGGATGTGACAGATGGACTATAATGAAAACTGAGCACCAAAGAATTGATGCTTTTGAACTGTAGTGTTGAGACTCCCTTGGACTGCAAGGAGATCCAACCAGTCAATCCCTAAAGGAAATCAGTCCTGAATATTCACTAGAACGACTGATGCTGAAGCTGAAACTCCAATACTTTGGCCACCTGATTTGCAGAACCGACTCATTGGAAAAGACCCTGATGCTGGAAAGATTGAAGGCAGGAGGAAAAGGGGATGACAGAGGATGAGATGGTTGGATGGCATCACTGACTCAATGGACATGAGTTTGAGTAGGCTCCAGGAGTTGGTGATGGACAGGGAAGCCTGGTGTGCTGCAGTCCATGGGGACGCAAAGAGTCAGACAGGACTAAGCAACTGAACTGAACTGAAAGTTTCAGATTAAGGCATTAAGTAAGGGCCTTCAGGAAAGGAGAACAAGTTTCTTCTGGTTTCTTCTATATTATGTATTACCTTTGACAGTACACTATCAAAGCACTTTGATAGATCACTCTTGCTTTAACAGTGCTAAGTCATGGGAGAAAAAAAGCATATAACATAAAAAACTTCTTTATTATTTTTGTCTATGAACATCAGAGATGTATATAATACTGTTCTCACAGTTTTTCAAAAAAAATTCCTTTAAAAAAGGTCATTTTCTTCCAAAATTAAAAAGTATGTTTTTACTTTTGAAAAACTGAAACTGGAGATGGGAAATACGGCAACAATATGCTGTATAACTCCATCAATGCTGAATACTTTTCTGGTTAAGTATTTTCTGGTTTTTCTGGTTAAAAAGCAGTCTGTGAAAAGACTTCAGGTAGCAGTGGCTCCTAAGCTCAGATTCCCATTTCAAGATTCATACCTATGTTGTCAAACATTCCAATTTTAATGTTTCAAGAGAAGCCAGAAATCCTAAGTTTTTGTATAAAGGTGATCTAATTTTAAAATGTTGGCAACTAAATTTGTATCTTAATATACTGCAAGTGAAATTTGTAAAGATTCTACCCTACATCTTTCTATAGCTCAAGAGCTTATTACCTCTATCCTGATGCTTACTTTCCTGAGTTAGGTTTAATAAATATATGTTGACTCCTATGAAAGATTTAAAGTATGTTTTTTATAGAGATGAGTATATACAAAAGCATGAAGAACTCTAGACTAGAGTTGTGCAAACTTGTATGTGTGTGAATACTACCATTATCAGTTATGATAATGTTTAAAAATTAGTTTATTTTTAAAATAAAAAACATCAGTTTATTTAAACTAAAACGAAAACCGTTCATTCCATTCCACTCCCTGACACTGTCAGCCACCAATCTGTTTCTCTGTATCTATGAGCTTAATTTATTTTTATTTTAGATTCCAGTTAGAAGAGAGCTCTTATGGTACTTGTCTTTCTATGTCTGCCTTATTTCACTTAGCATAACCACCATGAGGTCCATTAATAGTACGGCAAATAACAAGATTTCATTATTTTTTGTGGCTCAATAATATTCCATTGTGTAGCTAAACAATTTCTTTACACATTCATCCACCTATGAATACACACCTTGTTTCCATATCCTGGCTACTACAAATAAACTTGGATGTGCATATGTCTTTTTGAGTTAGTGTTTTCATTCCTTGGATAAATACCCAGAACTGGAATTGCTGGATGATATGGTATTTCTGTTTTAAATTTTCTGAGTAACCTCCATACTGTTTTCCATAGTGGCTGCACCAATTTACAGTCCCACCAACAACGCACAAGGCTTCCCTTTTCTCCACCTCCTCATCAACATTTGTTGTTTACAGTCTTTTTGACAACAGCCATTCTAACAGCTATAAGGTGATATGTCATTGGTTTAGATTTGCATTGCCCTGATGGTTAATAATGGTGAGCATCTTTTCAGGTACATGTTGGCCATTTTGATGTCTTCTTTGGAAAAATGTCTATTTAGATTGCTTCCCATTTTATTAATTGGATTGTTTGTTTATTTTTTTTGCCACTGAATTGCATAAGTTCTTTATATTTTTTGAATATTAGTCCCTTATTAGATATATGATATGCAAACATTTCCTCCCATTTAGTAGGTTATCTTTTCATTTTATTGCGAGTTTCCTTTCCTGTGCACAAGCTTTTTAGTTTGATGTAGTCCCACTTGCCTTGATTTTTGCTTTTGTTGTCAGATTAAAAAGATCATCACCAAGACCTATGTCAAGGTTTTGGTCTGTTTTCTTCTAGGCATTTCATGGTTTCAGGTCTTCCATTGATTCTTTAATCCATTTTGAGTTAACTTTTATGTGTAGTGTAAGAGTATCCAATTTCATTCTTTTGCATGCAGCTCTCCAAATTTGGCTTTTTGTTAGTTTGTTTTCATCACTAAGTTGTGCCCAACTCTTGCAACTCCATGGACTATAGCCCGCCAGGCTCCTCTGTCCATGGGATTTTCCAGGCAAGAATACTGGAGTGGGTTGTCATTTCCTTCTCCAGGGGATCTTCCTGACCCAGGGATCAAACTCGAGGCTGCTGCATGTCTCCTGTACTGCAGGCAGATTCTTTACCACTGAGCCACCAGAGAAGCCCCAAAGAAAACAAACAAAAACTCCAATTTTGTTTACTTTTCTTGTACATTAATTGACTATGTACATGTAGAATATTTCAGGGGTCTAATTCTGTTCCATTGATCTGTGTCTGTTTTATGTCAATACCTGGGTAGGGCTATTATGAAAAAGATATGAAATAACAAGTGCTGGTGAGGATGTGGAGAAAAGGGAACCCAGTACTTTAAATCTGTTGTGCTATTTCCTCCTAGTCTGTATTTTCATAAAAATTCTGTGGTCCTTCAAATCATTGTTCCCCTATAGTAATAAATCTGGGTGCTTTTAAGATTTATATTATTTCTCTCATAGTCAGCAGTTTGAACATACAATCTGTGGGCTTATCCTTTTTTGGAGTTTGCTCAGCTCCTTGAGACTACAGATTTATGTATTTCAGTAAATTTCAGATGCTTTCAGCCATTATCTAATTATAGATAAAGCCTATTTCCAATAGCAAATAAGAAGATTAAATACTTAGGAATATATCTAATAAGAAATACATGAAGCCTATAGAAGAAAACTATCAAAACACTCATGATTCCTTAAAAAACTGGAAATAGACATGCCTTATGATCCAGCAATCCCACTGCTGGGCATACACACTGAGAAAACCAGAAGGGAAAGAGACACGAGTACCCCAATGTTCATCGCAGCACTGTTTATAATAGCCAGGACATGGAAGCAACCTAGATGTCCATCAGCAGATGAATGGATAAGAAAGCTGTGGTACATATACACAATGGAGTATTATTCAGCCATTAAAAAGAATACATTTGAATCAGTTCTAATGAGGTGGATGAAACTGGAGCCTATACAGAGTGAAGTAAGCCAGAAAGAAAAACACCAATACAGTATACTAACGCATATATATGGAATTTAGAAAGATGGTAACAATAACCCTGTGTACGAGACAGCAAAAGAGACACTGATGTATAGAACAGTCTTATGGACTCTGTGGGAGAGGGAGAGGGTGGGAAGATTTGGGAGAATGGCATTGAAACATGTAAAATATCATGTATGAAATGAGTTGCCGCCAGGTTCGATGCACGATACTGGATGCTTGGGGCTGGTACACTGGGACGACCCAGAGGGATGGAATGGGGAGGGAGGAGGGAGGAGGGTTCAGGATGGGGAACACATGTAAACCTGTGGCGGATTCATTTTGATATTTGGCAAATCTAATACAGTTATGTAAAGTTTAAAAATAAAATAAAATTTAAAAAAAAAAAAAACAAAAAAAAAACCAAAAAAACACTCATGAAAGACACAAAAATAATCTTGGCAAAATGTAGACATTCCCTTTCCTTAGAATGATTCAACATTAAGATACAGTTCTCCTTAACTTGATTTAAAAGTTCACACAATCTCTATAAAAATACCAACAAGCTATTTTACAGAGCTAGAAATTTTAAAACTAAAGTTCATATGGAAAAATAAACATATAAGAATAATCAGGAACATACTGAGGTAACATTAAAAGGGGTGTCTAGTCATGAGAATCTTTAAGATATACCACAAAACTTCTACAATTAAAAATGTTATATTAGCACATGTACAGACAAATAAACCACTGGTATACCTCAGTTGGTAAAGAATCTGCCTGCAGTGCAGGAGATCTGGGTTCGACTGCTGGGCAGGGAAGATCCCCTGGAAAAGGAAATAGCAACCCACTCCAGTATTCTTGCCTGGAGAATCCCGTAGACAGAGGTGCCGGGTGGGCTGCAGTCCATGGGGTCGCAAAGAGTTGGCCATGACTGAGCAACTAACACTTCAACACACAGAACATGAAATCAGAAATAGACCCCAATATACATGCTAATCTAATAAAGACAGTTCAGTTCAGTTCAGTCGCTCAGTAGTGTCCGACTCTTTGTGACCCCATGAATCGCAGCACACCAGGCCTCCCTGTCCATCACCAACTCCCGGAGTTCACTGAGACTCACTTCCATCGAGTCAGTGATGCCATCCAGCCATCTCATCCTCTGTCATCCCCTTCTCCTCCTGCCCCCAATCCCTCCCAGCATCAGAGTCTTTTCCAATGAGTCAACTCTTTGCATGAGGTGGCCGAAGTACTGGAGTTTCAGCTTTAGCATCATTCCTTCCAAAGAAATCCCAGGGCTGATCTCCTTCAGAATGGACTGGTTGGATCTCCTTGCAGTCCAAGGGACTCTCAAGAGTCTTCTCCAACACCACAGTTCAAAAGCATCAATTCTTCGGTGCTCAGCCTTCTTCACAGTCCAACTCTCACATCCATGCATGACCACAGGAAAAACCATAGCCTTGACTAGACGGACCTTTGTTGGCAAAGTAATGTCTCTGCTTTTGAATATGCTATCTAGGATGGTCATAACTTTCCTTCCAAGGAGTAAGCGTCTTTTAATCTCATGGCTGCAGTCACCATCTGAAGTGATTTTGGAGCCCAGAAAAATAAAGTCAGCCGCGTTTCCCCATCTATTTGCCACGAAGTGATGGGACCAGACGACATGATCTTCGTTTTCTGAATGTTGAGCTTTAAGCCAACTTTTTCACTCTCCACTTTCACTTTCATCAAGAGGCTTTTGAGTTCCTCTTCACTTTCTGCCATAACGGTGGTGTCATCTGCATATCTGAGGTTACTGATATTTCTCCCGGCAATCTTGATTCCAGCTTGTGTTTCTTCCAGTCCAGTGTTTCTCATGATGTACTCTGCATATAAGTTAAATAAGCAGGGTGACAATATACAGCCTTGACATACTCCTTTTCCTATTTGGAACCAGTCTGTTCTATGTCCAGTTCTAGACAGAGGCATTTCAAATCATGAAAGTAGGTACTTTCTAATAAATGATGGTTAGGAAACTAAATGTTAAAAATGAAACCACACAGGTACTAGAAGACAGTATGGATGAATTTCTCTTTAAACTCAGCATAAGAAAGATGTTACTAACTATAATTCAAAATACAAAGGAAATAAAAGATTGATGCATTTGACTACATTAAAATAAAATACTTTATGCCCCCGAAAAACATGTTTTATGTTTTTTGTCATAAAAACAAAGTCAAAAGAAAACTGCACAGCAGAAGAATATACCTGTAGCATATGCCCCAAGCAAAGGACTGACATACATAACATTTATGAGATACGGGACCAAAGATTTGATAGGAAAATGAGGAGAGGACGTTAAATCAATTCTATTGGCCAATGCTGGAATGAACTGAGCAATAAAAATAAATTAAAATATTACATAATGATTATAAGAGTAAAACTTAAATATATATTAGTCCATACATATGTACATTAAACATTTATTAAGTAATGGTGATAAAGGATAGCTATTCCTTTCAGAACAATTGCAACTTAAAAAGATAAAAGGAAAGAAGGAAAAGAAAAGCATATACCCACTGATGAATGTTAAATAAGCAATTGTTTTCAGAGAAAGAGTATTTGCATAGTCACAAAATATCTCCCACAAGACACTTATTAACAAAAAAAGGAAAAAAAAAGTAACCTCATCATAGCGGAAAAACTCAGCACATAACACCTTATCCAAGTTATCAAGGTTAAAATTGTAAAAAAACATCAACAACATGAATCCATTGACATGATACACAGAGAAGTCCATCATTTCTGTGGTATTACCACCAAAAAGGCGCAGTCACATTCTACCATAAGAAAGTATCAGAACAATTGATAAAGAAGAGCATTCTACAAAATAACTGTTTTGCAATTTTCAAAAATAAGTATGTCATGAAATACTCTAAGAAAAGACCGACCACAGACAGAAGACCACAAAGACCCAACAGATCACTGCAGTGAGTTACCCTGGACTGGATCCTGGAACAGAAAAGGGCCATTAATGGGAAAACTGATGAAACTCAAATAAGGCTGGTAATTTTATTACAGTATGATACCAGTGTTACTCCTGGTTTTGATAACTGTAGTACAGTTATGCAAGTTGTTAACAGAGGAAACTGAATGCTACCTGAGAATTACCTGTACTGTTTGTACAATTCTTCATACATCTCAAATACAGAGAAAAAGATCATTTTTAAGTTCTTAAAAAACTACACTGATATAATGATTAAAAACAGACCAGTGTTATCAGGAGTGGGAGAAAAGACTGATGACACAGGGGTACAAAGAAATGTTTCTGGATGATGGAAATATTTCTATGTAATGCCTGCACTGCTAGTCACATGACAATACTCAGCTGACAAAACTCACTGAATCATGCATTGGTGAAATTCTGCTACATGAAAATTATATCTCAATAGAGATGACAAGGAAGAATTTGAAATGTTTTTTTAAAAAAGATATTTAAAAAAAATGTTGGGTTGCAATGCCAGTATAAGCAGAACACAGAGCAGAACTACCAAGTAAGATTACATGCTCTTACCAGATTAATTAACTGTGTGTGCACTACATCTTCTACCAAAACTGCTGTTTCATGAAGAGGCCTCCGAGCATCACCTAAAGAAAACCTGCAAAGAAAATCAATATGCCAACATTAAGAACTGTAAAACTGAAAAATATCAATTATAATACTCTGCTTAATAAAGTACAAATTGGTCTCTCAAATGACAGAGTAGGCATATAATTTTCTATGACAAAGAACTGCAACTTTCTTACATAAGCTGAAACTTCCAGAGAAAAGAACAGTGTCATCAATGTTATTTCTTGATTCGTGTGGGCATCTTTGAGGGCGTTTACTATTTCAAAATGTAAAATTTTAACAACCAATTCATTATATTGGTAACCAGAAAATCATGTTACCATACTCAAATAACCAACACAGTTGGCCCTTCATATCTTCATGTTCTGCATCCTCAACTAAACATGAATCAAAAATACTTGAATTTAAAGAAACAATTCCAGAAAGTTCCAAATAGCAAAGCTTGATTTTGCCATGTATTGGCAACTATTCGCATATCATTTACACTGTATTCACAATTATTTACATGACATCTACTTTGTATTAGGTATTATAAGTAATCTAGAGATGATTCAAAGTATACGGGAAGATATCGCGGTTAAATGGAACGCGCTATTGTTAACATAAGGGCTTCTCAAGTGGACAGTTGGTAAAGAACCTGCCTGCGGGCGTAAGAGATGCAGGATCGATACCTGAGTTGGGAAGATCCCCTGGAGTAGGAAATGGCAACCTATCCCAGTATTCTTGCCTGGAAAATTCCATGGACAGAGGAGCCTGGGGAGTTACAGTCCATGGGGTCTCTAAGAGTCGGACATGTCTGAACGCACATGAGCGTGTGCACGCGTGTGCACGTGCGCACGCGCGCGCGCGCACACACACACACACACACACACACACACACACACACACACATTCTTAACATGTTCCCCACCATTATGAAACAGCTGGTCTGACGGAATGATGAAATGACCTTTTGAAGGCTGAGCGACAGTGCCAGTAAGGTGGTAATACCTTGTAGAGCAGGGGTAAGGTTTTCCAGAAGACTATACAGCCTATGAATCAGCATCCAATACATGGTGTGGTTTCTCCCACGCACAGAATTCACAGGTCTAGGAATTAAGGGATGGAAAGGGAGAGGCACCACTCATCGTTACTTCTAAAGACCCACTAGCAAAATTGCTGCTTCCTGTTCCCATGGTCTTATGAGTTGCTAGCCTAGAGGTCTTAATTCCAGAGGGAGGAACGCTTTCACATTTATTCCATTGACACAACAATTATTCCATTGAATGAAACTTAAGACTGCAGCTGAGTCACCCTGGGTTCCACATGCTTCTGAATCAACAGGCAAAGAAGGAGTTACTGGGTTGGCAGGGGTGAGCGATACTGACTCCCCAGTGGAAACTCTACTGGTACTCCACAGTGGAGGTAAGAAAGGGTATGTCTGGAATACAGGAGATCATTCAGGATGTCTCATAGAATTTCCATGCCCTGTGATTAATGTCAATGGAAAACTACAACCCAATCCAGGAAGGGCTACTAATACCTCAGATCCTTCAAGAATGACGGTTTGGGTCTCTCTACCAGTTAAAGAACCACAACCAGCTGAGGTGCTTGCTAAAGGCAGGGGAATACGGACTAGGAAGTGGGAGAACGTAGTCATTAATGCAAGCTACAATCATCTAACCAGTTACATAAAGGGCATTGTAGTGGTCATTTTGTTATGAATACTTTTTTGTGTGTGTGAATACTTCTTTGTGGGGTTGTTAGGGAAATATCTTGTTTCCTTCCCTCTCTTACTTCCTCATCATGTAACATAGAATGTGTTGGACTTACAGCATTTATATCATAGTATTTAAGCTAGGAATATTAAGGAGAAGTATAACTGTCACTCATGGACTTAACCTCATCTTCTAGGAAAGGGGTTAGTGCAATTTCAACTGTGTGCTGGATAACTGTATCATCTTAGGCACAATTGTGACCCTGTTATTATCTTTATTTGGAGACTAAGTATATTTTAAGGAGATATGGGTGCCAAGTTGATATGGGTGATGGTTAATTTTACGTTTCAGTTTAACTGGACCATTAAGTGCCCAGATATTTGGTTAACATTCGTTTGATATGTATTTGAAGTTATTTATGCATGAGGTTAATTAACATATGAGTCAGTAAACTGAGTAAGGCAGATAGCTTCTCCAATGTGGGTAGGCATCATCCAATCTGTTGAAGGCCTGAATACAACAAGAGAGGAGTAAAGAAGAATTCAACTTGTCTGCCTTCAAGCGGAGACACTGGTCTTTGACTGCCTTTGAACACATTTTGGGACACCATCAGTTCTACTGTTTCTCAGGTTTTCATACTGCAGTTTTACCCTCCCCTCATCACATTCTTCCCCAGTGCTTCCCCAGCGGCTTAGATGGTAAAAAAATCTGCCTGCAATGTAGGAGACTCAGGTTCATTAGATCCCTACGTCAGCAAGATCCCCTGGAGAAGGGAACAGCTACCCACTCCAGTATTCTTGCCTGGAGAATTCCATGGACAGAGGAGCCTGGCAGGCTATTGTCCATGGGGTTGCAAAGAGTGGGACACAACTTAGTGACTAACACTTTCACACTTTCATCACATTTTTTATTTCACAGTATACATTTTTTTACTTTGTGTATCATTAACAAATTATTGTAGTTATTATTTCTACTACTTTGGTCTTATAACCTTCATACTAGAGGTATAACTGATTTACCCACCATTAAAACATTTGTGTATTCTGAATTTAACCAGTAGAATTTGTACTTTTATATATTTGACTACTACTAACTAGTATCCTTTCATTTAGTATCAATGAAGTTGCTTTAACATTTCTTATAGGCTAGTCTAGTGGTTATGAACTCCTTCAACTTTTACTTCGCTGGAAATTCTTCATCTCTCCTTCAATTCTGAAGGATTACTTTGTTGAGCAGACTTCTTTTGGTTGTCAGGAAAACAAGAGTAAACCACAAATTTATTAATACAATTAACTACATAAAATCTGAAAACAGAAAATCTAAATGATCATCTCAATACATGTGGGAAAATAACTAAACAATTCTTTATGATAAAGATTTTAACAAATGAGGAATAAAAAGAATTTTCTCAATCTGATGAAGAGAATCTACCAAAAACCAGATAGGAAATAACTTACTCAGGAGCATTCAAACCTTCTGAAATCCAAACCAATATAAGGACTCCCCCTATCGCCACTTTTAGTCTATATAATACTAAGATTACAATTACAACTTAAGGCAAGAAAAAAATTTAAACTATATGAGCACTGCAAAGAAAAAACTAAATTGTTTTTATTCATATAATCTGAATATCTACAAAGAAAACTCAAAATAAAGGGGAGACAAATTATTTCAATTAATACTAGTCAGAAAGTTTTTCAATTGTAAGAGCATCTAAATAGCATCATTAACACAAAGGCAGAATGAACTCACTGAAACAAATAATGGAGTGTTGGGAGCGAGGGAGATAGGAAATGATCCTTAAAGGGTATAAACCTCCAGTTATAAGATGAATAAGTTCTTGGAATGTAACATACAACATGTGACCCAGTATTATATTACATGCTTAAAAGTTAAAAGAGAGTAAGTCTTAAATATTCTCACCACAAAAATGAAATAGTAATTGTGTGATGTGATGGAGGTGTGAGCTAAAGCTATGGTGGGAATCATTTTGTAATAAACAAGTGTATCAAATCAACATAGACTCAAGCCTACATAATATATCAATCATATCTTACTAAAGCTGAGGGAAACAGCACACAAAAGCACAAAATGCAATTAAAATATATATAAATTGACTAAACTTTCTGTGAGAGAGTCAAGAGCCAAGAATAGTTAAGATATCTATATATCTATTTTATGTGGACTATTTTTAAGTCTTTATTGAGTTTATTAAAATATTGCTTGTTTCTTGTTTTTTGTTTTTTTGGCCACGAGGCATGTGCAATCTTAGCTCCCCAACCAGGTATCAAACCTACAACTCCTCTACTGGAAAGTGAAGTCTTAACCACTGGACCACCAGGGAAGTCCCAAGACACTTTTGAAGTATAAAGTGGGAGAAGATATCCTACAAGACCTACTGTAAAGCCAGAATAATTAAAGATACTGTGCTACTGGTAAAAGGACAAACAAATCAACAGAAGAGAAAGAGCATAAAAAGTCCCCATTAGAGGATAAACGCCACAAAGGCAAAAATCTTCTGTTATGTTCACTGACATATTCAATATTTAATTCTTTGGACTGCCTAAACAAAGTTTCCCTTTGGTTATTTTAAGGTAATTGAAATTTCACACAAAAGTACAAAGTTATCAAAACATCCACTTCTGCTTTATTGACTATGCCAAAACTTCTGACTTTCTGGATCACAGAAAACAGTGGAAAATTCTTAAAGAGATGGGAATACCAGACCACCTGACCTGCCTCCTGAGAAATCTGTATGCAGGTCAAGAAGCAACAGTTAGAACCAGACATGGAACAACAGACTGGTTCCAAATTGGGAAAGGAGTACGTCAGGGGTGTATATTGTCACCCTGGTTATTTAGCTTCTAAGCAGAGAACATCATGAGAAATGCCAGGCCGGATGAAATACAAGCTGGAATCAAGTTTGCAGGGAGAAATATCAATAACCTCAGATATGCAGATGACACCACCCTTATGGCAGAAAGCGAAGAACTAAAGAGCCTCTTGCTGAAAGTGAAAGAGGAGAGTGAAAAAGTTGGCTTAAAACTCAACATTCAGAAAACCAACATCATGGCATCCTGTTCCATCACTCGTATAAATAGATGGGGAAACAATGAAAACAGTGACAGACTTTATTCTCTTGGGCTCCAAAATCACTGCAGGTGGTGACTGCACCCATGAAATTAAAAGACACTTACTCCTTGGAAGGAGGGTTACGACCAACCTAGATCGCATATTGAAAACCAGAGACATTACTTTGCCAACAAAGGTCCATCTATAAGGCCATGGTTTTTCCAGTAGTCATGTATGGATGTGACAGTTGGAATATAAAGAAAGCTGAGCACCAAACAACTGATGCTTTTGAACTATGGTGTTGGAGAAGACTCTTGAGAGTCCCTTGGACTGCAAGGAGATCCAACCAGTCCATCCTAAAGGAAATCGGTCCTGAATATTCATTGGAAAGACTGATGCTGGAGCTGAAACTCCAATACTTTGGCCACCTGATGCAAAGGACTGAATCACTGGAAAAACCCTGATGCTGGGAAAGATTGAAGGCAGGAGGAGAAGGGGATAACAGAGGATGAGATGGCTGGATGGACTTGATGGACAGGAGTTTGGATAAACACCAAGAGTTGGTGATGGACAGGGAAGGCTGGCATGCTGCATCATGGAATTGCAAAGAGCCGGACATGACTGAGCAACTGAACTGAACTATCAAAAGGAAATAATTAACTCAAAGATAAAATAACGAATTCAATTCACATCTCTAGTAAAAAGAATATTTTTAAACTACTTATTATATTATTAAAATGTACAAATAATTACCAAGTTTTATCTCATGATTTTATAAACTTTTCTTCTAAAAATGATTGTCATTAGTATAAACATGTGAAGTATCAAATCAGCTAAATATATAACTAGGGATGTGACTTTGATGAGTATATTATGTTAATTTTCAGGGTTTTTAGTTCTCCAGCTTTAATTTACATGTTTTCTCCTATTACTTCTGCCAACTTCTTTTCCCCACATATAGAAAGCTAGATATTGCCCTAATGGCTTTTGTAAGACAGATATGAAAGCCATTGTACCTAGCTATGCTGCTGCTGCTGCTGCTAAGTCACTTCAGTCGTGTCCAACTCTTCTCGACCCCAAGGACTGTAGCCTACCAGGCTCCCCATCCATGGGATTTTCCAAGCAAGAGTACTGGAGTGGGTTGCCATTGCCTTCTCCGGTACCTAGCCATAGTCACCTTTTTTTGCTCTGCAGCACATATAATATTTTTCAATCACTTAACGACAAAATCCAAGTAACTGGTCAGTCAGTCAGTCAGTTCAGTCGCTCAGTCGTGTCTGACTCTTTGCGACCCCATGAATTGCAGCACTCCAGGCCTCCCTGTCCATCACTAACTCCCGGAGTTCACTCAGACTCACGTCCATCGAGTCAGTGATACCATCCAGCCATCTCATCCTCTGTCGTCCCCTTCTCCTCCTGCCCCCAATCCCTCCCAGCATCAGAGTCTTTTCCAATGAGTCAACTCTTTGCATGAGGTGGCCAAAGTACTGCAGTTTCAGCTTCAGCATCATTCCCTCCAAAGAAATCCCAGGGCCGATCTCTTTCAGAATGGATTGGTTGGATCTCCTTGCAATCCAAGGGACTCTCAAGAGTCTTCTCCAACACACAGTTCAAAAGCATCAACTCTTCAGCGCTCAGCTTTCTTCACAGTCCAACTCTCACATCCATACATGACCACTGGAAAAACCATAGCAAGTAACTGGTAAACTTACACAAATCTTTTTATTTTCTACCCCCATTATATCATACTACTCACTGATGCCTTGACTGACTTGTCTTGGGACTATTCCCAAGCAAAAGGGTCTGATGCTCAATTTCTTCACATACTGCCTAGATGCCTATAACACCACCAATGTTGCTGGTGCAGCTTCCACTAAAGGTCTTTCAGGAAACTTTCCTGAAAAAGTTGTCTCTCCCTTGCTCTTCTACAGTAGCTTCATTGCTGTAACACACAAGCTTCTATTTTAGTTTTCATGTAACTCTGATAACTATGGTCACAACAAGCAAGACAGTGGGCTTGCCTTCTCACCCAAACAGGTCTGGTTTTTATTCAATCCCAGAATACAGTGTCTCAGTGGGCAGCTGGACTTGGGCAGCAGATTCTGCAATTCCCAGTGTACAATGAAAGTATGAAAGAAGCATGACTATCCATATAAGGTGAATTTATTCTTCTTATTCTGTACACTTAGACAGAGGAAAGCATATGCTGAACAAAACCATGGGACACCTTTCCAAAAAGTCTGAAGAACTTACCACTAAGCCTTTCAGTACTTTTGTGTGTCATGTGTAACCCTAACACAGTCTAAAATAGGAGATATTCTTTATATAGACATCTATTAAAGTAAAAAAAAAAAAAACTATTATTAGACAGTGCCGAGTAAAATAGAGTAAGAACTAGTTACAGAAACAGTTCTAAAATACAGAAAACAAAGTTTTAAAAATATACACCGAGTATTACTCCAGTCACTATGTGTTTCCAAAAACACAACAAAACCTTATTTCGGTAGTTTCTAACCTCAGTTTAAAAAAAAAATTGTTTTTTTAAAAAGGAAGGAAGATGCCAGATATTTGCTATCTTACTCTATGTTGAACCCCTATTTGACATCTTTGATTAGTAACTTATGCCAACATGTTTCCCAAGCATGGTGATATACTTTTAATGTCTCTGAAATTTCTAACACATTATTATTAATCATAATCTTGGGCTAACTTCCAGATCCTATGTAAATGTGTATATCTGATGATGTATCTATCTACAGACCCATTCTCCTAACATCCACTTATTACCAACTGCTGAAAACAAATCAACTCTAAATTCTGTTTTTTAAAATAATTATAGCAGACTTCAGCTTTTAGAGCAGCTAAAGAAAAACAAACTGGAAACTACAGAGAGTTTTCTTATATCCCCTCATCTCTCCCTGCATCCAGTTTCCCCTATTATTCACATTTTGTATTAGTGAGCCAGTACTGATTGGTAAGTTGTTATTGAGTCTATAGTTTACCTTAGGGGCAACTCTGCATGAGATTCTCTATTAGTTTTGACAGATGTATAATGATACATATCCACTATTACACTATCATACAAATGGTTTCACTACAAAGCCACTGAGGTTGGCCTATTCATCCCTTTGTCTTCTGTAATCCCTGGCAATAACTGATCTTTTCACCGTCTCCGTCGTTTTGTCTTTTCCAAAATGTCATATAGTTGCAAACACAACTGTGATCCCTCAGATTGGCTTCTTTCACGTAGCATTATGCATTTAACATTCCTTCATGTCTTCATGGCCTGATAACTCCTTATTTATTACTAAATAACATTTCATTGTTTGGATATAGCATGATTTGTTTATACACTTATCTACTAAAGGACATCTTAGTAGCTTCCAAGTTTTGGCAATTCTGAATAAAACTGCTGTAAACACTCATTCAAGTTTTGTGTTGGTGTAAGTTTTCAAGGTCTTTGGGTAAATAACAAAGAGTGTGTTTACTGGACCGTGTGATCAGAGCGTGTTTAGTTTTGTAAGAAACCGCCAAGCTGTCTTCCAAAGTGTCTGTACCATTTTGCATTCCTATCAGTAATGAGTAAGAGTTCCTGTTGCTCCAGATCCTGTCTGGTATTTGGTGTTTTGGATTTCTGTCATGCTAATAGCTATCTAGTGGTGTTTCATTATTGTTTTAAGTTGTAATTAATTTATTAACAATGTACGATGTGGAGCATTAACACCAAATTCTTTTAATAGCTGTAACTGTAAGAAAAACAAACTTTTTCAGCAAGCATATACAATGCGTATATTTATCTCTTTTTAAGTCATATAAATATACATGTAATATTAGTACAATGACACAGCATAAAACAAACACAAAAGAGAAATTTCAAAGAGGTAAAAAAAGATCAAACAATATTTTTTAAGTAAGTATTATTTTATTTGGGCTTCTCTTGTGCCTCAGTGGTAAAGAATACGCCTGCCAATGCAGGAGACGCAAGAGACATGGGTTCAATTTCTGGGTAAGGAAGATCCCCTGGAGAAGAAAATGGCAACACACTCCAGTAGTCTTGCTTGGCAAATCCCACTGAAAGAGGAGCCTGGCAGACTACAGTCCATGGGGTCGCAAAAGAGTAACAACTTAGCAACTAAACAGCAACAATTATTTTATTTATTAAAATGAGAAAAAAAATTTTGCTCTGATTAAAAACAGATATAAATAGAGAATGAACTTATGGTTGCTGATATGAAGTATGAGGGTAAGAGATAGTTACGGAGTTTGGGATGGACATGTACACACTGCTATATTTAAAATGGATAACCAGCAAGGACCTACTATATAGTACAGGGAACTCTGCTCAATGTTGTGTGGCAGCCTGGATAGGAGGGGGCTTTGGGGGAGATTGGATACATGTATACCTATGGTCAAGTCCCTCTGCTGTTCACTTGAAACTACCACAACACTGTTAATCGGCTATACCTCAATACAAAATGAAAAGTTAAAAAAAAACATGTAAATTATTAGCTTTACCAACACTTCCAGTTTGCCTGAGACAGGGATTTTGCAAATTATTTTCTACCAAATAAATCAGCTTAATTAATACTAAAAGCCAGAAATTTTTATTTTTTAAGGCAATGAATGAATAATACATAAAGTTTGTATACTATTTACTTTCAAACAATTATCCTATTATTTTAGTTCTAGAGTCCCAAAAAAAGCACATGGGGAATTTACCCCTTCGTTTGGAGATGACGTTTTTCCATGTTGTGGAGGTGAAGACTAAGCTCATGGTGGTCAGTGGGGGAGGAGCAGGACCCGGACGGGTGTCGCTGTGGTCACTGCCTCCACTCAAAGAAGAACAGCACCCAGCTGAGTGAGGCGCCAGAGACGCGAGCCGAGAAAAAACAGATACAATTCATATGGCCAGGACCCAATTAGGAAGATTACAATAATGCAGCTAAAAGTCCCACTACATCCTGGTCATCAGCTACAAAGAAGAGGCAATCAGTTATGATGAAAAGAAATTAGACTGAAAGTTAGATGACCTGGTTCTGGTTCCTACTCTGTGGCTCAGAAGTACTGTAACCTCGGGCAAGTAACATTTCTGGGGACCTCGGTTCCTCAACAATGAAAGGAGGGGACTGGATTCAATGATTTTTAAGATGCGTTTTCATATATTTACCTCGGACTATGAAAGCAGCTATAATCCTTCAATAACTCAAACTTCTATCTTCAAGAATTGCGAGAAAATTATATTTTAAGAAAATCACTTTTATAACTCTTGTAAGAAAATTAAATCTTACTAAACTGAGTAAACTGGGCAAAAATCATGAAATTAAGAAAAAAAAATTTTAATGGGTAACAGAATGAAATAAACAAATAAAAACAATTGGAGGAAGAGCAATAAAGCTACAGTTTATTCCTGTACTATAAGTGGAAATAATTTCCAAGAAGCATTCCACTGCCCCCTTAAAAGACCTATACTGAGGGAAAGTACCACAGAGTTTTATATTATTCTTTTTTAGTATATTTGACAGGGTCGGCTTTTGAGTCTAAAATACTTGTTTTCAAATTTTCAAGCCCTGATTAACAACAGGACTGAGTAAGTTCTAATTAAAGACATTCTTCGATTAAAGAGATCCTTTCCCAATTTGTATGTCTGTCAAGGCATTACACTGGACACTTTAGCTTACAATTTTGTCAATTATACTTCAGTAAAGCTGGGGGTTGGGAGGAGAGTCTGAAAAAGAAGCCAAGGAGGTAAGTTTAGCAAAAATCTGTGACAGAGAGCCTGCTAGAGCAGTCCAGAAGAACACCAGGCCCACAGGCAAATCTGCTCATAAAGACCCAGGAACCAAACTTAAAAGGACAAAGAGGCATTTCTTTACTGCCTTGTGTGCGTCTTTTTGGATGCTGAGTTGCTTTCAGTACTTACTACTGGCTACAAACTCTAATGTGGTTAAATTATTCTGGATACTGTGGTTAAGTAATTGCTGTGGTCTTGGGAGCTAGATGCTTTTTTTTTTTTAATTACTTCTGGTTTTCTGAACGTTTTCTACCTCAGGTAATCGACATTACGTTGGAATGGACCACTGTGACTACTGCGTGGTATTAGAAGGCCCTGGGTGACTTTCTGTCCCCAAAAGAAAGTTTCCTTTTTCTCTTCAAACCACTTATTTGATTATACTTTTATAGGCTAGGTATTACTATAATACCCAGGAATTTCTCCTAACTGGAATTAGAGTGAATAGCAGGCTAGAGCCCGAGCACACACTCAGTCAGCCAACCTGGCACTAGACGGCACATGCAAACACAGACGTCACGCCGTTTATGTCATTCCTACCCAATATTTGTTGAGACTGATTTACCCTCTGTCCAAACGGGGATAAAAAAGTAGAGAAGTTTGACCATGAGCAGTCATTTAAGGCAATCAGACAGTCATAAACACGTGCAAATTCTCCTTACTCTTCAATTTTTAACACCACTAACCTTTATAACTCTATGATTTTATCTACCTGTTTTCCAACAGAAGAAATGAATTCAATTAGCAATGGCTCTGAGAAAGCCAAAGTGACAAGTAATTAAAATAATCAAACAGCTAAGACAACAGTTTTTCTAGGTATGATTTTTTTTTCATTGCTTACTTGATTTTCAATATCCATGCCCTTGTCCTTTACTTTAGCATACATTCACATGTAACTAAAATGAACTTTGAGAATTATTTTTAGCATTTTATAACCTTCCATGAAGTAAGTATAAATATCTTAAGATAAATGGGCTTCTCTGGTAGCTCCGTGGTAAAGAGCTAATGTAGGAGACGTGGGTTTGATCTCTAGGTTGAGAAGATCCCCTGGAGAGGAAAATGGCAACCCACTCCAGTATTCTTGCCTGGGAAATTCCATGGACAGAGGAGCCTGGTGGGCTATACAGTCCAAGGCATTGCGAAGGGTCAGACACGACTTAGCAACTAAACAACAACATCTTAAGAAATAAGAAAAGCAAAGATTAAGAAATTATCATTATGATCTGAAATTTACAATACTGATGGGGAAAAAGATATAAAAATACATACATTTGTTTAAAGTAAAAGTTAATACAGGCTAAAACTTTGAAAAAGCATTTAAATAACCTACAAGTATTCACTACTGTAGGTATTAACACCCAATCAACAAGTATTTACTGAGGGCCTTGAATGTGACAGGCGCTATTCTACCTGCTTAGGATACATCGATGAACAAAACAGGTTAAAAAAAAATGAGTAGAGTTTGCATTCCAATGAGGAAAGGATACAACAAACAATATACATGAAAAATTACTAAGTAAATGGCTTATATGATAAAAAGATGACAAAGGAAAAAAGAAAGCATAGAACAGAATGAGGAAATGGGACACGTGGGACACCAGAAGGGAGACAGTAAATATCAAAATGGACATTTATTAGTTTCTGACATGTGAAAGAAATGGCTTTTAAGAAATAGGAAAGAGAAAAAAATCAGAAAACTAGGTAAAAACCAAACACCCACCAAGGAAAGCTCCTCTAGAGTTATGAGAGCATGAGACAGAATTATGCCTCCGAGGAAGTTTATGAAAATGGCCTCATATGAATCTATATGAATTTCTTACAACAATTCACAGAGCAATTTCTCTCACATATACTGCATTCTGAAGAAGCAAATAGCCCTGTATTCAAACTCTAATGCACAACAGCATAAAGTGACAGATTATAAGCACTCTTTATTTCAGGATGAAAAACAGAATGAATGAGAAGTATACCAATCTCTGCATGTTAGGTCAGGGAAGGACCTAAAAGATTGAGTCCATCTTTTCTAAAGAGAGGGAAAATAAAGGTCAGAAAGGTCAAATAACCATCTCAGGGTCACAAATCCACTTACAGGTTATTTCACCCAAAATTCTTTTTCTGCAATACCATGTTAAATGTCTAAAAACTGTAACAAATTAGACAACTTAACCTTCAATGCTCATTTATCAAAGATTATGATTAACAAAAATGATATAAAGGAAATTTAGTTCAATTACTTTATAAAACTGATTTTTTGAAGCTTTTAGAGAGATATGTAGTAACTTCAAGCAAGTTATTTTTAGTCCCTTAGGCTCTCGAAACATTAAATCACACAAGGATTTAACTATCTTATTATTGCCGAAATTTAACAGTAAAAATTAACTTTCTATAAGATTGGATATAGACACAGCTTAATAACAAATTTCACCCAAATTTTCAAGCATATTTCATGGACTGGGTATCAGAGATTTAAGAAAGTTAAAGAGATTTTGCCTATGGCATTAGCCATAGTAAACTGAGAATTACATGCTCTAAGATGGTCACTTAAAGATAAGAGAATTTTGCACTATACAGATATTAAAATAATTAGCAAATGTGGCATACTATTTCCAGCATCTCCCTAATTGATGTTGCCCAGAAAAATAGTAATCTGTAGTTAAATAAATCTATGAAATAACTTGTATTTTATTCTTTTCTAGATTTGCAATGCATGTTCCTATTTTAGATACTCTGAAGAGTTCTGGAGGAAAGAAACTTTTGGTTTTTAATGTATTTACTGTGTATGTAATCATTTTTCTAAGCCCACTTAGTAATATAGCATTGAAAATCAATTTAGGCAACACTGACATAAGCAGAAAGAGTCTAATATGACTTAAGAACTTTAGTGATGGGATCCAAATATGCTGCAGGCTAAGGTGCTAGAACTTCAAGGCTGTTCAATTTCAAACAAGGAAGTGATGGTGCTGATAATAACCAGTAGTTGGTTTGTCTGATTTAATCCCTTATTTGACAGATGCTCATTGCGGTTCTCTACATTAGGCACTGTGTGGTACACAACTGTGGTGCTGGAGAAGACTCTTGAGAGTCCCTTGGGCTGCAAGGATTTCAAACCAGTCAATCCTAAAGGAAATCAACCCTGAATATTCATTGGAAGGATTGCTGCTGAAGCTCCAATACTCTGGTCACCTAAGGCGAAGAGCCGACTGGAAAAAACACTGATACTGGGAAAGATCCAGCAAAAGGAGAACGGGCAGGCAGAGGATGAGGTGGTTAGATATAATCACCAACTCAATGGACGACAGGGGAGGACAGAGGAGCCTGGTGTGCTACAGTTCATGAGGTCGCAAAGATTAGGACATGACTTAGCAACTGAATAACAACAACGTTAGGCACTGAAATTTACACCAGCTGAGAATTTTTAAAGTTACCACAAACTAAGGATTTCTCTGTAGCTATGGTAAGGAGCCACCAGAATCAGATTAAAACTCATCGGATCACCTAACGGGGGCAGGTCCTCACTTCTGAAAGTCAATTAGGAATAGACTTAACTTGCCTTTAATGTGCCAACCAATGCATAACAGTCTCATCTGAGCAACCTCATCTACAGATGACGTCAGCTTCCAGAACAACACTGATCCCTGAACTCTGTGCGTCCCCAAAACTCTACATAAGGTCAGTCATCTTCCCTGCTGTTGGCACTGTGCTGGACCAGCATATATACCTCTCTCCTCTGTGGTCATAAAAACAAATCTAGTTTTCTCTATTTCAGATACTGAATTTGAATAATGGTCTCATAACACTATCTACACAGTGTTGAGAAAGACTGCTTTCATGACCATGTGAGCCTAACCCCTTATGCTCTCTTTTTTCCCCCTTTTTATCTGGAAAGATTTCAAGTCAACAGCAAAATTGAAATGAAAGTACAATGGACACCTAAAAATCCTTCAGCTAGTATTATCACTGTTAACACATTAGCACATTTGCTTTCTCACACATGGTTACACAAATGCACACAAATGCACATTACACACTACACACATACATACTTGAATCTATTTTTCTTTGAACAGTAAACATCTCCTGAGTGCTTTACCTGTGCCTGACATGAATTATGCCATTTAAACCTCTTAAAGATGCAACAACCCCGTATCACTATGCCAGTCCCTTCCCATCTTGGAGAGACATTTCTTACAGTAAGTGAGGTTCTATTTGTTCACTTCCATACACTGGGCTTACTTTTGCAATCAAGAACTAGATAAAATATCCAATCTATCTTTTACATAACAGGTTTTTCAAAAATATGACAAAAGTTTACTTAAAATTTTTTTCAGGTAAGTAGAATTTTTTTAATAGTTTAATTGAGACATCATTTTTATACCATAAAATTCACATATAAAGTGTACGATTCAATGATTTTTAGTAAATCTGCAGAGTTGTACTACCATCACCATAATTCAGTCTTAGAACATTTGCATCATTCCAAAAAGATGCCTCATGCTGAATTACAGCTAATCCCCACTCCCATCCCTGGCCCCAGGCAACCACTAATCTACCCAAAGAAACCTTGCACCTCCCTCTACTGCTCTTCAAGGTTAAGGATTCCCCATTTCTTATCATTTAGGTCTCTACTTAAGGGTCATATCCTTGGAGAGACTTTTCCCAATTACCATCACTTCCAATCCTCACTTGAATCACAGCAATTAGGCATTTATGTGACTGATACACGGAGGTCCTATCCACGATGATTTCATCTGATGAAAAGGTCCCAAAATTTTTAAATAAACAAAAGGAATGAAAACCTCTAAGTTAAGTGTTTAACAAGTCATAAGCCAAATACTAAGTCCTGTAATCTAAGAGATATCCTGAGACAAAAGACTCACTAAAGAACCCCTTGTGAAGTAAGCCAGAAAGAAAAACACCAATACAGTATACTAACGCATATATATGGAATTTAGAAAGATGGTAACAATAACCCTGTGTACGAGACAGCAAAAGAGACACTGATGTATAGAACAGTTTATGGACTCTGTGAGAGAGGGAGAGGGTGGGAAGATTTGGGAGAATGGCATTGAAACATGTAAAATATCATGTATGAAACGAGTTGCCAGTCCAGGTTCGATGCACGATACTGGATGCTTGGGGCTGGTGCACTGGGACGACCCAGAGGGATGGAATGGGGAGGGAGGAGGGAGGGGGGTTTGGGATGGGGAACACATGTATACCTGTGGCGGATTCATTTTGATATTTGGCAAAACTAATACAGTTATGTAAAGTTTAAAAAAAAAAAAAAAAAAAAAACCCCTTGTGAGCCAGCAAGAGTTGAACCAACTATCAAGCTGCCTTTGTCAGGACTGTAATTCTCCATCTTATCCATAAGAACATCTTCTTGAAATTTTGTACTCTACTGCCATGGCATTACTCTATCAGGAAGGGAAATTATTTTTACTCCAGTATGAATTGTTAATTCATGTAGGTTCCTACTCATTACAGATCCCAGAATTTTATTGAGATTGATGTCAAATTCACAAGGGTGTAATGACTAGAAATCTCCCTTCCCCCCTCATATTTTTAAATGAAGCAAACTTGTGCCAAAATTATAACTTAATTACACTTCCTTAAATAGCATTCTAGAAAAACCACCTGGTAATAATTAATACCACTGTTGTAAATAATCTCACTTCTAATGTACTTTTATTTCCAGGATTTAATTTATCGTCCCAAACAATAGCTTCAGTCTCATATACTATAATACTGACTAAATAAATCTGTAAATTAAAAAATATGGAAAACAGTACAAAATTGTTATATTACCAATTAAGCAACTCAGAAATTAATTGTGCAAATATTCATGACTGCCAACAGGAAAATACATAATATATTCCAGTTGCAGTGCATAATACATTCCATTTGCTCCCTCACAAAGGGCTTCAGTTTCAATCAGGAAGTGTACAAGACAATTGTCTTTCTTGAATATGTAAACTGGCCAACGATCAGTCACTTTTGTTCTGACAAAATTAAGGAAAAATTTATCTCTACTTTCCACAATTTTCCTCAAATCAAAATCAAACTTAGTATGCCCAGAAGAAACATATTTTAAGTCTGTTTTCAAGAATATGGATAAAAAAGTGATAGTGAAAAATGTCAGGACAATTATATATAACAATTCTAGCGGGAATAAATGTATAGGATATAATAAATGATCTTCTGGCTTCACCTTAACATTTGGCATGTATAAAGAAGATCCTTTTTTATACATATTTACACACATTATCAGTGAAAGTTGTTATTCTTTAAATAAATAACATTATGAAAATCTCAGTCCATATTTCTAGTAGCTTACAACAAATAACGTGCAGTCTTCTAAATGTGCTAAAAATATTAATGAAAACGTACATCATGCAGCAGCTACCAGCTGATATATTATTAAGTATCTTCACAAGGAGTAGTTCCATAGAAGCAAATAAAAATAGTAAAGGCTTCTCTGATGCCTCAGAAGGTAAAGAATCTGCCTGCAATGCAGAAGACCTGGGTTCAGTCCCTGGGTTGGAAAGATCCCTTGGAGAAGGTTATGGCAACCCACTCCAGTACTCTTGCCTGGAGAATCCTATGGACAGAGGTGCCCAGCAGGTTACAGTCATGGGGTGACAAAAAGTCAGATACAACTGAGCGACTAACACACACAGACACACAATAACAATATCAATAAATACAACTTAACACCTAGGGTTAGAACCATCAATGAATCCCACAACTTTCAAAATTCTTTGCTTTGTATATAAAAACCTTGGAAATGTGACTCTGCCTTTTGTTCTGGCCTTACTTCCAGCCATGCATTCTTTGTTACCATGTGACATATCAAAACTATTTGAAGACAGCTGACCATACAATGAGCTTCACATCTTCTGGCCTCTGATTCTTCTTTCATTAAAATAAGTATTCCAGAATGTAGTTCAAGGGGTACCATCCTTGGAAAGTTCTTCCTAATCCCCATGTAATTTAGATGCTCCTCTGTGGTATATTGCATTGATAGCCCTACCTTTACCACACACTATACCCATTCCCATTGCTAAGAAACTTCAAGTACTTTTATACTATAACTCTGAGCTCAATCACGTTGTATGCTTTGGCCAATAGGATGCTAGCCACCAGAGGTTAAGGAGAATTAAACATTTCAAGTTGTGCTCTTTGTACTCTGCCAGTGCTATGAACATGTACCCAGGCTAGTTAACGTGCTGGCAGACTAGAGACACAGGGAGCAGAGCTGAGTCAGACCAGGTCTCCCAGTAGAGGCACCTGAGACCAGTCAGATGGCAGGAACCAGTCAAGACTGGGTGAGCTGCAGAATCTACTGTCCCAGACATAAACATGTGTGCTGAGGTTTTACTACTGACGTTCTATGGCTTTTTGTCATGCAGCACTACTGTGGCAGTAAATAATAGGTTCACCCTCCTAAATGTTGCCACAGCACTTATCATAGCACATATTATATCACACGTTCATAGTGACTCACTTACCTTTCTCCTCTAGACTTTAGAGGAGAATAAGTCTTAGTTAAATCTGTATTCTCAGTACCTAACACAATGCCAGATGCATGTGGACATGAAATACTAGTTTGGGAAAATATGGGGAGAAAAGCAAAGTAAAAGGAGGGAAGCAAAAGGGAAGGAAGAGAGGGGAAGAAGGAGAAAGAAATAATCAAAAGGATTATTGTGTTGAAGAGGAAAAGCTTCTTATGGAAAAGCATAGAGGTGATGAAGGAGGACAGCTGTTGAGATAGGGTTTACCTCCCATCTGATTACACTGGGATCTCAGATTCCCAAGAATCTTCTTCTCCATTCTCCACACTAAACACTGGTCAGTTCAGTTCAGTTCAGTCACTCAGTTGTCTGACTCTTTGTGTCCCCATGGACTGCAGCACACCAGACTTCCTGGTCCATCACCAACTCCCGGAGACTACTCAAACTCATGTCCATTGAGCCGGTGATGCCATCCAACCATCTCATCCTCTGTCGTCCCCTTTTCCTCCCACCTTCAATCATTCCCAGCATCAGGGTCTCTTCAAATGAGTCAGTTCTTTGCATCAGGTGGCCAAAGTATTGGAGTTTCAACTTCAGCATCAGTCCTTCAAATGAATATTCAGGACTGATTTCCTTTAGGATGGACCGGTTGGATCTCCTTGCTGTCCAAGGGACTCTCAAGAGTCTTCTCCAACACCACAGTTCAAAAGAATCAATTCTTCGGTGCTCAGTTTTCTTTATAGTCCAACTCTCACATCCATACATGACAACTGGAAAAAACCAAAGCTTTGACTAAAAGACCTTTGTTGGGAAAGTAATGTCTTCTCTGCTTTTTGATATGTTGTCTAGGTTGGTCATAACTTTTCTTCCAAGGAGCAAGCGTCTTTTAATTTCATGGCTGCAGTCACCATCTGTGGTGATTTTGGAGCCCAAGAAAATAAACTCTGTCACTGTTTCCACTGTTTCCCCATCTATTTGCCATGAAGTGATAGGACCAGATGTCATGATCTTAGTTTTCTAAATATTGAGCTTTAAGCCAAGTCTTTCACTCTCCTCTTTCCCTTTCGTCATGAGGCTCTTTAGTTCTTATTTGCTGGTAGAGCAGATCAAAACTGGAAGGCACATAGGTAGCTGCCTCTTAGATGAAATAACTACAATTCATGTGACTTGTGAATATGATGTTGGCAGGAAAGAGCCAATAACTGTAGTATTCTGGCCAAGAGCATGGAGTGGTTTTACATATGTAGTAAAAGATTCCAGGGCAGAGAATCAAAGGGTGTATGTTTGGAATCTTAACGTTTTCACATGTAGACGTAGTAGGCAGAACCGCAAAGATGCCAAAGGAAAAGGGCCCCCACTTTTCATTTTCTCCTGTAAACCCACATACTACGACTTCCACACCTTTGTCTCTAGGTTTGGTTGTACTCCCTCAATTTGCCACCACTTTTTATCACCTGTTTAATACCATTGTATCTTTTAAGGTCTTGATCAAATGTTTCCCCTTCTATGAAATTATCTCTAACACCTACTCAAGGAACAACTAATTATACTCTTTGAATTTATACATGCATATTTATAGCATAAGAACATTATATTAGTGGTAATGGCAAGATAATGGAGACTTGATCTTTCTCATCAGTATGAAATGAAAGAGCATATACTGGAAACTCAATAATGTTTACTGAATAAATTAGCACAAAGAAAAAACATTAAAAATTGCATTATAGTTGGTATATTTTGAGAAATAGGTAAAAATTATTCAAAAAAGTGTTCAGTTCAGTTCAGTTCAGTCGTTCAGTCGTGTCCGACTCTTTGCAACCCCATGAATCGCAGCACGCCAGGCCTCCCTGTCCATCACCAACTCCCGGAGTTCACTCAGACTCACGTCCATGGAGTCAGTGATGCCATCCAGCCATCTCATTCTCTGTTGTCCCCTTCTTCTCCTGCCCCCAATCCCTCCCAGCATCAGAGTCTTTTCTAATGAGTCAACTCTTCGCATGAGGTGGCCAAAGTACTGGAGCTTCAGCTTTAGCATCATTCCTTCCAAAGAAATGCCAGGGCTGATCTCCTTCAGAATGGGCTGGTTGGATCTCTTTGCAGTCCAAGGGACTCTCAAGAGTCTTCTCCAACACCACAGTTCAAAAGCATCAACTCTTCAGAAACTCAGCTTTCTTCACAGTCCAACTCTTACATCCATACATGACCACTGGAAAAACCACAGCCTTGATTAGACAGACCTTTGTTGGCAAAGTAATGTCTCTGCTTTTCAATATGTTATCTAGGTTGGTCATAACTTTTCTTCCAAGGAGTAAGCGTCTTTTAATTTTCTCACAGCAACAGATATAAAAAAGAAAAAAATCAATGCATCTGAAAGGACATAAGATTTATAATTACCATAATAACAGAAATGAGGAAAAGAACAGTGAAAGATATTTATAATACATACTGAGGATTTACTATTTGTTAGACATTATTAAGGGCTTTCTAGTGGCTCAGTGGTAAAGAATCCGCCTGCAATACAGGAGACTCAGGTTAGATCTCTGGGTTGGGATGATGCCCTGGAGAAGGAAATGGCAACCTACTTCAGTATTCTTGTTTCAGCCTTCTCTGGTGGCTCAGATGCTAAAGAATCCACTTGCAATATGGAAGACCTGGGTTCGATCCCTGGGTTGGGAAGAATCCCTGGAGAAGGGTACGGCTACCCACTCCAATATTCTTGCCTGGAGAATTCCATGGACAGAGGAGTCTGGCAGGCTACAGCCGTGGGGTCACAAAGAGCCAAGACACGACTGAGCTACTTTCACTTCAGACACTACTGAACTGACTTAAATGTCAAAAAGGCCCATGGGGTAGGTACTATTATTTCTATTTCTATACTTTTAGAATTTAACTAGGTTATCCAAGGTCACATATTTAATGTATGACAAAAATAGGATTCCAATTCTTACCAGTCTAACTGCAAACTTTAAAAATCAACCCATGAGATGGCATTGAAACATGTAAAATATCATGTATGAAACGAGTTGCCAGTCCAGGTTCGATGCACGATACTGGATGCTTGGGGCTGGTGCACTGGGACGACCCAGAGGGGTGGTATGGGGAGGGAGGAGGGAGGAGGGTTCAGGGTGGGGAACACATGTATACCTGTGGTGGATTCATTTTGATATTTGGCAAAACTAATACAATTTTGTAAAGTTTAAAAATAAAATAAAAAAATAAAAAATAAATAAAAATAAAATAAAAATCAACCCGTGGACCGTAACACTGTCTTTCACAGGAACTGAAGGGACCTCATATGTCATTTACTTAGGGCTAGTATAACAATGAAAAAACAAAATAAATTATTTTAGATGATGTAAGCATATACCCAATTAGGGTGCTTGCAGTAGGTTGCTGGATGACATGTACATAAATTATGAATGACTTTTTTGATAATGAAGTGTGGAACAGGCACAAAAATAAACAAATATATAAAAGGCTGTAACAGTAGTCAGTTTATAGGATTAAGAGGAAAAATGGAAAACTGGAACATCAAACGCTTTTATAAAAAGATCAAGAAAAAGAAATCTAGAGGAAGATTAAAAACATACAAACAAACTTCTAAGTCAAATGCAAACCAATGGCTTTCTATTCAAATTGTTTATGACATGAAATTCATCTTTTACATTTCAAGATATTATAGTAAATATTGTGACTGCATAACTAAGAAAATCCATGGCCACCTTTATGCATAAATCACGAACATATAAATCACCAGAGTTCTGGAACAAAGTTTAGAAGTCATTGTACCAATTAATGCAAAATTTTCCCAAGGCTAAAACCTGATGAAAATTACGATTTAATGCTGAAATACTAAAATAGTAAGAGTAAGGTTAATTTCATTATACTAGATTTGTCATAATAAAATTAGAGAGAATAAAAGTGATATTTAGAACAGAATGATTAATTCAGTGTGGTTCAGTTGCTCAGTTGTGTCCAACTCTTTGTGACCCCATGAATCACAGCACGCCAGGCCTCCCTGTCCATCACCAACTCCCTGAGTTTACCCAAACTCACGTCCATCGATTCAGTGATGTCAGCCAGCCATCTCATTCTCTGTCATCCCCTTTTCCTCCTGCCCCCAATCCCTCCCAACATCAGAGTCTTTTCCAATGAGTCAACTGTTCACGTGAGGTGGCCAAACTACTGGAGTTTCAGCTTTAGCATCATTCCCTCCAAAGGACACCCAGGGCTGATCTTTAGAATGGACTGGTTGGATCTCCTTGCAGTCCAAGGGACCCTCAAGAGTCTTCTCTAACACCACAGTTCAAAAGCATCAATTCTTTGGCGCTCAGCTTTCTTCACAGTCCAACTCTCACATCCATACATAACCACAGGAAAAACCATAGCCTTGACTAGACAAACCTTTGTTGGCAAAGTAAGGTCTCTGCTTTTGAATATGCTATCTAGGTTGGTCATAACTTTCCTTCCAAGGAGTAAGTGTCTTTTAATTTCATGGCTGCAGTCATCATCTGTAGTGATTTTGGAGCCCATAAAAATAAAGTCTGGCCCTGTTTCCACTGCTTCCCCATCTATTTCCCATGAAGTGATGGGACCGGATGCCATGATCTTCGTTTTCTGAATGTTGAGCTTTAAGCCAAATTTTTCACTCTCCACTTTCACTTTTGTCAAGAGGCTTTTGAGTTTCTCTTCACTTTCTGCCATAAGGGTGGTGTCATCAGTGAGGTTCTTGATATTTCTCCCAGCAATCTTGATTCCAGCTTGTGTTTCTTCCAGCCCAGCGTTTCTAATGATGTACTCTGCATAGAAGTAAAATAAACAGGGTGACAATATACAGCCTTGACGTACTCCTTTTCCTATTTGGAACCAGTCTGTTGTTCCATGTTCAGTTCTAACTGTTGCTTCCTGACCTGCATACAAATTTCTCAAGAGGCAGATCAGGTGGCCTGGTATTCCCATCTCTTTCAGAATTTTCCACAGTTTATTGTGATCCACACAGTCAAAGGCTTTGGCATAGTCTGAAAACAACAAGTTACAAAGCCCTTGGTGAAATGGAAGGACCTCCTCTCCAGACAATGGAAGGGTCCTGACCCATTATTAACTAGCGGTCGAGGATGTGCTTTTATTTTTCCACAGGATGCAGATTCTCCAATTTAGATCCCAGACAGGCTGATTCGCCATGTTGCAGTCCCCCAGACATCCGGTTCCCCCACTGCTTCGATCACAAAAGACGAGGGGCACTCCTCTGCCCCTGCCGCCGCAGCACAGAACAGCTGCGCGTCAGGAGCCGCGGGCCGGACCAGCCTGGCTGCCGGGGCCCAGCACACAGCTCTCGCAGCCAGTAGCCCTGCCAGCGTCTGTCTGTGCTTGCTTGGCTGCCGCTGAGCCCGAGGTTGGTTCAGCAAGGGAGCGGGGGTGGCACCGCCAGCAGGGGAGGCAAGATAAACATCGAGATCCCAGCGAGACTGACGAGGCTGCTGCAGCGCGAACTCCAACCAGAAAATAATTCTACTTATTCTGTTTTGGCTTGTCTACCCTCTCCTTATGTTTTTCTCTTTGCCAACGATTCTGGAAAACTTAATGTACATATGACTTTCACTGGTGGACCCAGTGTAGTGACTTGTGAACAATGTATGCTCTCATCTTGTTTAAACCCTCAATATAATGTTTGCTCCTTTGTAGTGTTACAACGTCCACCTTATCTTATGATGTAACCACTTACTGATATGATAATTATGGTTTCGCTGTGTTACAACAACTACAAGATTTAATGCAACAACGGCGATTTGTGGGCTTACTTATTTTAGGAATATCAGCTTTAACAGCAGCAATCACTTCTGTTACTGTGGAATCAATATCATTGACTCAACAAGTACATACTGCCCAATTTGTTGATACCATGTCTAAAAACGTTTCCGTAACTCTAGCAACCCAAGAATCTATAGATAGGAAATTAGAGGTGAGAGTAGACACCTTAGAAGAGACAATAATGCATATTGGGACTGAGTTACAGGCTTTAAAAGTGAAAGTGGCTCTGTCATGCCACACTGATTACCGTTGGATATGCGTGACATCTTTGAAGGTAAATGAGACAGATTATGAATGGGAGAAAATTAAAAATCATACTTCAGGTGTTTGGAACAGCTCTGACATTGGCCTGGACTTAGGGAAACTTCATAATCAAATACAGACCTTGGAACACTCTCGACTGGATTTAACCGCCCTAGAGCAGCTAATGACTTTTTTCACACTTTCTCTAACTTCATTTCAGGAAAAAACATTCTGTCTAATATCTTTAGTTATGCTGCTGTTGGTGCTCTAATTTTGCTTCTCATAATCATTCTTTCTTGTATTGTCAGGATTCTTTGGCAGAACATTCAGAGGCTCGCGACTGAGCTGCATCTGGCTGTTTTAAGAAATAAAAAAGGGGGAGACGCCGGGCGCCAGCGTGAGGAACTCCGCCCGTGGCAAAGGTAATGAGGAAGGAGGCTCGGCATACGCAAAGGCGGGATCGAGCCTCAGGAGTCCCCCTGGAAATTCTCGAGCACCTACCCCCAACACCAGAGTCTGCCTACTTTACTGCTTTGTGCTCTCACCTACACCTCTGACTTTATGGGGGGCTGTCCCCCACCACCTCTGAAAAAGAGTTAACTTACAGCTCCAGCTAATAAAGTTCCTGGGCGTGACAAGAGTGTTTCAACCTACAAACTCCTTTGGAAGTCCTCTAGCCTGCCTGAACAGGTTCTTCTGGCCACATGTGATTGTTCACAGCCTCCCAACCATGAGAGGCATGAGATGTTCTAAACTGTCTAAATACAGATTCCTTTGAGCAGTTAAAAGATTGATTAGAAATTGTATTGGTGAAGGGTTTTTCACTTCTTGGGCCAATGTTTGCTGCTAAGTTTCCATATCCCTTACCTACTGTGTCCCTGGCAGTGTATTGATTAATATAATTGGTATGTAGGAATGTAAGTAGTAGCTTTAATGTTTGTAACCTTGGACCCTTGGGTTAATTCTTTTTCTTGTTATAGCCCACCACACCTTTGCCCTATAGGAATGCAACTTTATCTAATGCTTTCGGAGGGTGGTGCCTGACTTTAGAATAATCACCTTTAGAGAAAAATAAGTTTTCTGAAGAAAGGGTCATAAAATGTTAACAGGCCTCTTGGCCAGAAGATGATGTAAATCACCTCAACTTTTGCATATGATAAGTTTGCAGGAAGAAAGCCTGGCTTACCGCTGACTCTACCCCTTCCCCCATTATACCCTATGCACAACTTAAGGTATAAAAACTACTCTGGAAAATAAAGTGCGGACTTTGTTCACCGAAACTTGGTCTCCCCATGTCGTTCTTTCTCTCACCTGCTGGCTGAATTCCCATTTGGAGCGTGGAGGCTTGTCAAGCCTACTAATTATGCCTGGGCTTCTAAGATCTGACAGGGGAGGCCTTAGTGTCTCCTCTCCTTCGGGAGAACGGGAGGATGCCTGTGGCCTACGTAGGTGATGTAAATTCCTTGCCTTGGAATTTTATTAGCTTTCCACGTAAACCAAGTTATTCAGCCTCTTTTCTCCACTGAATTTTCCTGCTGAGTTATCCTTATTCTATTACTCTTTATATCTCTAATTAATATTTAATTAAAGCTATTGTATCCAGTTCGCCGACGCCATCCCCACTTTGAATTCCCTGGATCCACCAGGGCTGGACCCTGGCACATACATGACTACTAGAAAAACCATAGCTTTGATTATATGGACCTTTGTTGGCACAGTAATGTCTGCTTTTTAATATGTGGTCTAGGTTGGTCATAGCTTTTCTTCCAAGAAGCAAGCGTCTTTTAATTTCATAGCTGCAGTCATCATCTGCGGTGATTTTGGAGCCCAAGAGAATAAAGTCTGTCACTGTTTCCATTATTTCCCCATCTATTTGCCATGAAGTGATGGGACCAGATGCCACGATTTTAGTTTTCTGAATGTTGAGCTTTAAGCCAACTTTTTCACTCTCCTCTTTCACTTTTGTCAAGAGGCTCTTCAGCTTCTTCGCTTTCTGCCATAAGGGTGGTATCATCTGCATATCTGAGGTTATTGATATTTCTCCCAGCAATCTTGATTCCAGCTTGTGCTTCATCCAACCCAGCATTTTGTATGATGTACTCTGCATATAAGTTAAATAAGCAGGGTGACAATATACAGCCTTGACGTACTCCTTTCCCTATTTGGAACCAGTCTGTTATACCACTCATGTAACAAACACAGAAAGTTTGACAAACAGAGTAATATCCCAAAAAACCTCAAACCATAAGAACTTGGCTTCCCCAAATAACTCGAGGTTCCCACAGAAGAATTCGCGCTTCTTTTGTCATACACAAATTTCATATCTCAAACGCCTTGGCAAATCTCTGCTTAGCCTTTACAGACAGAGTTCTTAGGCAACTCTGAGAGGGAAAAAGGGAAAGTGTTATGCTCTAGGGGCTCCCCAGTGACTCAGTGATACAGAATCCACCTGTAATGAAGAAGACACAGGAGACTCAGTTTGATTCCTGGGTCAAGAAGATCCCCTGGAGTAGGAAATGGCAACCCATTCCAGTATTATTGCCTAGAGAATCCCACGGACAGAGGAACCTGGTGAGCTACAGTCCATAAAGTCACACAGAGGTCAGACAAAACTGAGTGACTGAGCACACGCACGTGATCCTCTATGCCCTGGAGCCCAGAGGTTCCCAAGATTGAAACAAGTATAACATCTGTCTCCCTCAGCAGTAATAAGGAATCAGAATATTGGATGACACAATCTAAGTTCTCTCAGGTTCAGGAAGTTCCCCTCCACATTCAAAAGATAAAAGCTAAGAAATTATGGCTAGGTGATTGTCAAAATGTATTTCACAGGTGGGTGACTCAAAATAATACTAAACATTTCAAATTAAATTCTTCATACTGTACTATTCAATTTTTCATTAAATTCAGGGAGCTTGTTTCTACTTAGGGATCTGTTCTTAAAACCCTAAGTGGAAAAAGTTAAATGAAAAAGAGAGATTTCATTTTTTAAAGATGAAAGAGATTTCATTTTTTAAAGATGAAAGAGTGCCAGAGTATGAAAACACTATTTTCTGTATATATAAACTTTAAAAGGAAAATGCCAAATTAATCTGGTTACTCTTACTACATTTTCATATAGGTATAGTCACTATATTTCACATCTTTATTATGCTGTTAAAATGCAATCGCCTACAACAATCTGTTCCAGATTGGGGTGAAAGATGGGAATTGGTGAGGAAGTAGCAAACGAACAAGGCTGTCTGTAGCACTTTTAGTAAATGTTACAGAAATAACATATAACAGAAAAAACCATGGTTCAATTTAGTATAACTACCTCAATTTTCTTAAACTGACATACACTTTACAGCTAAAGGTCTTACACATTTTCTCTCTAAAACACTTAATTTAAGAACAATTTGGCCGCACTTCTGGAGTAAAAATAATATTTATAAAAATATGTATGTATTTAAAATGTATAAAATACTGATATTTAAAATGTCTCTTTTTAATCTATTTGCTAAGAAAACAAAAAATTTCAAAAGGGCACTAAAAAAACCATCATTAATTTTATGCTGGCAACTAAACTTCCTCCTAATGTCCTAAGGCTAAATCACCACACAGATAATTAAAACAGCAAAGACAGAGGAGACGGTTGCTCTTATCCTCATAGAGGAGTTTTGCTTTTAATTTTTGTGAAAAAGAAACAAAATGGGTGTAATGTTGGAGAGGAGTCCCATCAAAAGGAGGTATTTTTCAAATTTAGACGAGCAGGAGCACTTCGTGTGTACTTTCTAAGTTTAAATCACATTGAATACTAAACTCCCAGATCCAGTCAACAGAATAACAATCATGAGAACTTCACTAAATTCTTTCATTCTGGATTATGTACTGAAGACGAAAGGAGGAAATTTAAGGGCCTATATGTGCTCTTCTTTCAGCTTTATCATTAATATGTTGGAAGACCTGGTGTAAATTTATTTCTATCAGCAAAATATTCTAGGTATGCTACTTAGTTGTTCAACACACACACACACACACACACACACACAGAAACATCTTCATTTACAGATAAATTTAATTGCTTAACAATATTCAATGAACTAGACTCATTCTCCCACTAAAAGCAGAGAAATAAATGTGAATAACACCGAGTCCTTACAAACTCTAAAAATATATATAGCAACTGGCATATGAACATAAAAATATACAACTGTCCCTTTTAGTCAAACATAAAATTATTTTAATTTTTTCTTTCATATGTGAAATAGACTAATAAACTATTGAGAATAAAGCACTGGTAAATAGAGGGTCAGCGAACTTTTTCTATATAAGGCCAAACTGTAAATATTTTCACCTTTGTGAGCCACGAGGTCCCTCTTGCAATTACACAGCTGCCATTGTAGCACCAAAGCAGCCACCGACAATCCAGTCAAACTTTACAGTCATTAAAATTTGAATTTCACATAATTGTTAACATGTCACAAGATACTATTATTCTTCAGACTTTTTCCCAACGGTTTAAAAATGTAAACGGCATTCTTAGGTATACATGATATACAAAAACAAGCAGCTGCCAGCATGTGGCCCTCAGGCTTAGTCTGCCAACTCTTGTATAATCAAGTGCCAATACCAAATATTAATAATACATGATTCTAGAGTGACTCCAGTAGGTACTGACTATAATTGTTACTGGTGTTGAGAGAGGAGAAAGGAATACAATTGAACAATGAAGAAATACTCCTTTGAGTAAGAAGAACTTGAGCTAGGACTTGAGCTGATCTAATGGTGAGAATTCATTTACTGCAGCTCCAATCTAGTTTACATGTGTAAGAAAGCTGTTTCACTCTCTGGGGAAAAAAATCACTGTTTACTGAAAACATGCAGAAAACAACAAGCAATTAAGCACAATACTGTTCAAGCTGTATTTAGAACTTACCAACTTTTAAAATATTGTACATTCACATTTAAAATGACAAAAAAACAAATGGTCAGGGGTTATCAAAAAAGATATGTGGAAAAAAAGAAAATTAAAAAGATATGTGTAGGTCCTCAATCCCAGCACCTCAGGATATGATCTTTCTTTGACATAGGGTTTTTACAGAGGTAATGAAGTTAGAATAAGTTCACTAGGTAGGCCCTAATTCAGAATCCTTATAAAAAGGAGAAATCTGGACAGAGAGACAGATATACCGAGGGAAGACCATGTGAAGACACAGGGAAAAGACAGCGCTGTGACCGGATTACTATGTCTGCATCCTAAGGCATGCCCAGGGCTGCGGGCAAACACCAGCAGCTACAAGGGACAAGGAGAGATCCTCCCTGAGAACCTCCAGAGAGAGTGCATGGTCTCATTGACACCTTAATTTTGGAGTTTTAGCCTCCAGAACTATGGAACAATGAGCTTCTGTGCTTTTCAGCCCCCC
The DNA here is from genome assembly GCF_019923935.1 of Bubalus bubalis. Lineage (NCBI taxonomy): Eukaryota > Metazoa > Chordata > Mammalia > Artiodactyla > Bovidae > Bubalus > Bubalus bubalis. Next base: position 33,395,953 of record NC_059158.1, on the reverse strand, counting down.
AGTTTCTGATATTTGTTAAAGAAGCTCTACAAAACTAAAATACAAACATAATGAAGTATTAAGGACATCTTTCATTTTTTAAGACTATCATTACAGTACTCAAAACACATCATCACATAATGAACAAATAAAATATTAAGTCTGAAATAAAATAAATGCTGCATTAAAACTGTCATGTTAAAAGTAAATCGACTTTCTACTATACAGCACCTGGAACTCTGCTTAATGTTATGTTACAGCCTGAAAAAGAAGGGAGTTTGGGGGAGAATGGATATATGTATATGTATGGCTGAGTCCCTTCACTGTTCACTTGAAACTATCACAACATTGTTAATCAGCTACACCCCAAACAAAATAAAAAGTTAAAAAAAAAAATTAAATGGACTTTCTTTGCATGATGCAGATACCAAACAAGGCATTCCTTATTTTGTTTTTTACCTCAATACCTCAAACCAGATGTTCTTTGGCTAAGGTGGACAGCTAACAAGCAGACAGAAAATCAGAGTCATACTTATTTAGCTTGCTGCCTCCAGATGTCAGGTGAAAGCTTCCTGAATGAAGCAGCTGAGTAATTTAGCTGCTGCAATTAAGAGCCTTGGTGTCCTCAACATCCAAATGGTATATTTCTCATTAGGCATGGGGTGCTCCTGAGTAATTTAAGAAATGACCACTAATACCACCTTCTTTTCAAATGGGGATAACATAAGCAACCAGGAAATTCATTTGGATCCAAGTCAATATTTCTCTTTTTTAAGATGGGGCTTCACATTATTGAATAAAAGAAACCTTTTCCTCAAGCAAATAAAAGCATAGCTACCTTGCCCAGGAGCTCTTTCTTGCATAAGTTATGCTATAACATTTTCATTAAATGGTCTGTTACTGCTTTAAACATGAGCACCACCATACTTCTTTAGGAAAAAAATAATAATAATCAGGGTATTGTCTTGGATCAAGGCCACTCAGTAAAAATAAAGTCGGTCAGCAACATCAAGGCTACCACAGAGTTGTTAGACTGCCTTTTTGTTATTTAAGAGTATACATTAATCATTTAACTTTGGCTTATACAATGTAGAATATTTTAAGAGTATTAACAAGAACTCAAATTCTAAGATACCACTTATCATCTTCACCCTATGTTTTAACAGAACATCTCTGAAAATATGAGTTTATGAAGAATGTTAAAGAGAAAGCTGATGGATCTAGGCCAGATTTAGCTGTTAAAACTCCTCATTCTGTTTTTCCTTCTCAGGTTTCCCATTTATACCAACACTTTATGAGGAATCTTTTCTAATCTGTTTTCCCAATGTACTATTTTCTATAATGTGTAGAATTAAAACAATGTGGTAGGTTCTCTCCAAGCCATTAACCATGGTCCCAAGATTATAATGACCTGTAATGTACTAAGATAAGAAAAACTTCTCAGGGCAAATATTAGAGTTGGGAAAATATAAAGAAAGACCCTAGTGGTGGTAAATTAGTAGAGGGATACAAATTTGGAGACACAGATTCTGTTTCTATTTTAAGCAGAAGTGAGGGTTTCTATAATCCATCAATAAAACTTATACTTGAGTTCAACAGGATTATCTTAAGATGTGGTCAGGGAGAACTCTACCTGAGACTCAATGTCACAAACACAACTACATCAATACTCATCACAGGCACATAACCCAAATCACCCACTCTCCTGAATAACACCATTCAGCCCTGAGGGGAAAACTTCTCCACATTTCTGAAAACAAAAGACTACTGCAACAGAATGCCATGAAAGTCTGTGGGTTATGTTACTACTGACATGGGAAATGCACACTGCTCTGGGGAGTCAGGGGGATCAATTGGTAGAAATGCTGAAGTTCTCAAATCTTCTTAGACAGCATGAATGCAAAAGATTCTGGCACTACAACATACTATTTTCACAAAGTGCCAAGGATTCATTTTCTTGCTTCTCTTCCTGTTCTGATTTGTGATTTTAGGTATATTTATGATGACACGTGGTACATGGGCCTTCATTTAAATTCTTACACTATGCCCTACACATTTTGGGGGGCAAGTTTGAACAAAACCTGAATCAGACACATGATGGTTCAAATAAGGTACAATTTCTATCTCATTTCTAGCACAGATTCACTGTCTGGTAAGTAAAAAGAATGAAGTATGTTTAGAAATTTGGGGTGAAAAACATTAAGAACTATTGACCCTAATCTATTCCAAAAAAAAAGGATATCTTTCCTGTTTTTAAAGATTTCCAGTAAAAGGTAGTCCAAAGCTGTATTATTATTTATGATAAAGTTTTCATTTCTAGTTTATTTGTATTTCATCCATTTTAAAAAATGTTTGAAAAAGAAGATTCGCACAGAATGTTGGCCAAATTTTCAAAGAGACCCAAACATGATCTCCCAAATATGATCTTACAAACTTTCTTAATGTCTCTGAAGTCAGATTTATGCATTTCAATGTCATTTAGGAGACCAAATTTAAATTTCTGGAATGCTTATCAAACATAGTAACTGAAAACTTGAACTAAATTCACAAGTGTGCAAAGAAGTAAATATCCATTGGAAAAAAAATCCTGATTTACAGGGTGGCCCATTTAAAACAGTTCCTATTTAATAATGTGGCTGTGTACAGGGCCTCTTTTAAATGGGCCACCCTGTATGAAGCTTAAGTCCAAGATAAAAAATGTCCTCCCTTGAGAATTTTTAAAAACCAAAAACACTGTAGGTTTAGTGGTTATTTTTAAGGTTTTAGATGGTTTCTTTGGACTCCTTTAGAACTGAAAAAAGATGGATACACATTTTAAAAATGAAATGTTACAACCACACATCTGTAATGAGAACCAGTGCCAGTGGATATTTTTAAAGCAAATTAAAATGGTCAACTTTTTTTTTTAACTTAGGCAAACAGCTGCTACACATACAGTGCACAGTAACTACTTTTCAGCAAAAGTTCAGAAGGAATTTCCTAATGAAGATTTATAGGATGTTCTGGGATTGATAATTAGAGGTTCCCAAAAAAAGATATGAATGACAGCATCAGAAATGTGAGGGTTAAGGGCACCGAGCACGCCTGTCCTCTAAGGGAAGGGCCTGGGTAAAAAATGCAGGGCAGTCGGCACAAAGGTAAATTAGGATGAAACAGACGTGGAACAAAGTTGTACTGAATGCTTTTCTCTACTGAACTCAAAATGTTTCTGGAAATTCTACAGTGATTTCTAGTGTTTAAATACCTCTGTAATTTAATTTTGTCTCTTAAAAAGGGGAGAGAAGAAAGAAAAGGCTTGCCTGAAAAAAATTAGATACAAGAAGTTGTGGGCTCTAAAGATTCTGACTTCCATTCTGTACCTGATTTTAACAATGCTTTTCCCTCCGAATCAATAATCATCATCATCATCATCATAATAACCATGAAGCCTGCCATCATACTAAGTGCCAAGCACTCTTCCTACACACCTGACATCATTAAGTTATTTGATGCCTACAAGAATATTGTGCTATGAGGTTAATACTACTATCTCCGTTTACAGGTAATCTCACTAAGCAATTAAGTGATTTGCTCAGAGTCACAAACACAGTAAAACTGCCTGTTATGACTCAGGTTCCAGGGTCAGTGTTAAGTATCAGGCTATTCTAGATCTTCAAAAAGAACAGAAGTTGCACAGTTCCTTGAAACTATCATTTTGGCAGAATCGTATTCTGAACATGACATACTATGCCTCCTTAGAAGGAAAGCAGCCACCACATTCAATTTCATTCTCAGAGGCAGCTCATTTATTCAACAAAGATTTAGTGAGCATCCTATTGTCACAAGTCATAGGGCAGAAAACAATGAATGAATGAAACAGGAACTCACCCTGATAATCATAAGAGTACTCAGGTTGTACCTAACTGGGACGAATGCTTAACCTTAAAGGCAGGTATCTATCGACAAGCCAGCAGATAATAAGGTGGATGCACGTATCAGCTTTGCCATACATAATAAAGTACTACCCGATTATATTTATTCTCTTGAAAAGTTGACAAAGTCAACAGGAAGTAGAATAGGCAAAGTAAAGAAACACAAGAGTGAAAGCAATTCAACCCAAGTAAGCAAAAAACTGCAAGACAGAAAAGAAGACAGTGAAGTGGAGGACTGCAGCAAGAGAGAAACCACAGCAAGCACACAGAGAACCAGAGTGGTAAGAATCTCAAGAATCCTGAGGAACTGTGCAACTTCTGCTACAAGGTGTACACAGTGGTTCCCCGTTACAGTTTTAATTTACATTTTCCTGAAGATTAATGGTGTTCAGTAGTTTTCATGTGCTAACTGGCATGCCTTCCTTTGTACAATGACAAGTCTTTTGCCAATTTTTTATTGGTTTGCTTAATTTTTTTTAATTGAAGTGTGATAATTAGATACTCTGAACACAATTCCTTTGTCAGACAAAAGACCTGCAAGTCTACATCTCCTCTCAGTCAGAGGCCCACCTATTCATTTTCTTCAGAATGTGTTTTCAACAGATCCAGCACAATTTGTTAAAAGGGTATCCTTTCATGGTTGAATTACCCTGGAATCTTTGCAGAAAGTCAACTGGCCATCCATGTGCCACTATTTCTGGACTCTCCATTCTGTGCCACTGAGGTACATATCTATCTTTCTGCCACTACACACTGTCTGGATTACTCTAGCATTTCACTTTTTAGTGAGTCTAGAATTAGAGAGTGGAAAGCCGCCAACATTATTGTTTTCAAAAACTATCCTGGCTATTTTCTGCGGACAGTGGCAGAAAATTAGAAATTTTAGAATAGTCACGTCAATTTCTATTTGTAACAAAGCCAACTGTGATTTTGATTGAGATAACATTCAACTATAAATCAATTTGGGGAGAAGTGACAATAAATTGAAGAGGTGTAAGTCTTCATTACTTTGCCTTTTTTCGCTCAGAAATATTTTGTAATTTAACTATATAGATCTGTCATATTTTAAATTTATTTATATTGTATGATCTTAATGCTATTATAAATGGGCTATATTTTGAACTTTACTTTTATTTTTTTTATAGTTTTTAAATTTTATTTTATTTTTAAATACTGAGATATGACTTTTATTAAAAAATCTATACATATTTAATTCATTCAACTCAATGAACTGGAGATAAGTATATATCCATGTTAGGGAAACCATTCCCACAATCTATGCCATAAACATACACATCATGTCTGAAAGTTTCCTCCAGTTTTTTTCTTACTTTTTTTGATGACAAGAACACATAAAACAAGATCTATCCTTTTAGAAAAAATTTAAGCATACAATGCAGCATTATTAACTATAGGCACTATGCTCTATAGTAGATCTCTAAAAATTATTTTTATAATAAAAATTCTGTACTATTTGATCTAGGTCTATGAGTCCAACTGTTCTAGATTCTTCATATAAGTAGTATAATGTAGTGTTTGTCTTTCTGTGCCTGGATTATTTCACACAGCATAATGTCCTCCAGATTCAACCATATTGTTGCAAATGGAAGGATTTCCTTTATTTTTAAGACTGAATACTAGTATAACTGTATGTATGTCTTTATCCATTCATCCATCAATGGTCATTCAGATTGCTTCCACATTTTGGCTATTATAAACAATAAATTTCATTTACTGATGCTATACTGCTTGGTTATAAAAATATATGAATTTTCATTTCTTAACTGTATACCCTGTGATCTTAATACATTCTTTTCTTAGTTTCTAGTAGTCTTTAAACTATTATTATTACATTCTTTAGCATTTTCTATATATAAGATTATATAATTTGTGAATAAAAGCAATTTTACTTTCTTCTCAATTAGAATGTTTCTTTTATCTTCAGTTGCCTTCCTGCACTAAAACATTCAGTATTACATCAAAGTAGCAAGAGAAAAACATCATGCTTGTGTTCTTGATCCTAAAGGGAAAATGTTCTAATATATTAACTATGATACATGCAGTTTTCATAGATAATCTTTATCAGTTTAAACATATTTCCATTTATATTATCTTTTTCTATATCAATTAAAATGATTATGGTTTTTACCATATGTAGTATTAATATAGAGAAATATACCAATATATTTTCTTAATGTTGCAACAAATATGCATTGCTGGGATAAATTCTTTATAGTCTTTACATATATATTGCTAGATTAGATATGCTGACATTTACCTAATAATCTTTGCATCTCATGTTCAGGAGAGACAGTAATTTCTAGTTTTCTTAACATATTTTGGTTTGGGTATCAGGATAATGTAGTAGGCAACAAAAACAATGCTAAAAGGCAAATTTATAGCTATAAATGCCTATACTAAAAACAAGAAAGAACTCAAATCAACAGCCTCCCTTTACAACTTCAGTTACTAGAAAAAGGACAAACTAAACCTCAAACCAGCAGAAAGAGGGAAATAATAATATTTAAAGCAGACAATAATAAAACAGAGAATACAATTGTAAAAACTCAAGGGGGGTTCCCTGGTGGCTCCATTCGCCAATGCAGGAGATGTGGGTTCGATCCCTGATCCTGGAAGATCCCACATGTTGTGGAGCAACTAAGCCTGTGTGCCACAACCACTGAGCATGTGCTCTAGAGCCCAGTAGCCACCACTACTGCGTCACACGTGCCACAGCTACTGAAGCCCACGTGCCCTAGAGCCCGTGCTCCACAAGAGAAGCCACTGCAGTGAGAAGTCCACACACCGCAATAGAGAATAGGACCTGCTCCCATAACTACAAAAAAGCCCTGCAGCAATGAAGACTCAGCATTCCCAAAAATAAAATAAGATTTTTTAAAAAGTCAATGAAACCAAAAGTTGGTTCTTAAAAAAAAAAAAGAAAAAAATCAAGAAAACTGAAAGCCCTGAAAGTAGACAGAAGAGAAAGAGAGAGAGAAAAGACTGAAATTACTAAAATCAGAAGAAAAAAGTGGAGACACTGCTACAAATTCCAAAGAAATAACAGGGATTATAAGAAAGTACTAAGAATAGTATGCCAATAAATTGGGTAACGTAAATGAAATGAAAAACTTCCTAAAAACATAAAACCTATGCAGGGTAAATCATGATGAAAAAGAGTGTGAATAGGCCTGTAACTAGTAAGGATATTGAAAATTAATCAAAAATCTTCCAACAAAGGAAAGTACTAATGAGTTCTACCGAACATATAAAGAACTAATGCTAAACCTTATCACAACTTTTCCAGAACTTTAAAGAAAAAGAAACACTTTTAACTTGTTTTATGAGGCCAGCATTATCCTGATAAAGACACTACAAAAAAAAGGAAACTACAGACCAATATCCCATATGAACATTGTTTGCAAAAATCTTCCTCCCCAAAATAGAAGCAAACAGATTTCAGCAGCATATAAAGAATTATATACATCATGACCAAGTGGGATTTATTCCTGGAATACAATAAAGCTCAACAAAGAAAAATCAATCAATGTAATATGCTACATTGACAGTATGAAAGGAAAAATAAAAACATATGACAATCTCAACTGACGCAAAAAGAAAAAAGTACTTGACAAAAGTCACTAACAGGATAAAAACACTCAACATAATAAAATCCAATACAAAAAAAAACACACAACAAGCATCGTACTCAATGGTGAAAGACTGAAGGCATTTAATCAAAGACCAAGAATAAGGCAAGGATGTCACTTTCACCATTTCTATTCAACATAGTACTAGAAGTTCTAGTAAGAGCTACAAAGCAAGAAAAAGGCAGGAAAGGCATCCTAATTGGAAAGGAAGAAATAAAACTGTTGTATTCTTTTTACAAATGGTATGAGTTTATATGTAGAAAACCCTAAAGATTTCAAAAAGAACCTGTTAGAACTAATAAATGAATTCAGTGAAGTAACAAGACACAAAGTCAGGTACAAAAGTCAGGTGCATTCCCGTGTGTGTGTGTGTGTGTGTGTGTTTCTTTGTGTGTGTGTGTGTGTGTGTGTGTGTGTGTGTGTTAGCTGCTCAGTCCGCAAATTAAAGACTTCCACAATGAAAACTCTCTTCTTGCCTGTTTACTCGATACCAGTCCCTGTATGCCAGCTGTTGTACTATACTACTGTACTTTTCAAGGTACTGTACTATAAGATTTAAAATGTTTTTGTTTTTATGCATTATTGTGTGAAAAGTATTATAAACTCATTACAGTATAGTACTATATAGCCAATTGTGTTACTTTGGTACCTAGGCTAACTTTATTGGAATTAGGAACAAATTGGGCTTATGAACACCCTCTTGGAATGGAACTCATTACTTACTGTATTATTGAAATGTCAATAACACCTAAAATGACCTACTTTAAATACAATCCCTATAAAACTCTAACGTTTTTACTCAGAAATAGAAAAACCCATTCTAAAAATTGTATGCAATCTCTAGAGGCCCTAAACCGTCAAAATAATCTTGAAAAAGAATAAAAGGGGAGGACTCCTGATCTCAAAACTTATTGCAAAGCTACAGTAATCAAAGCAGTGTGGAACTAGCATAGGAAAAAACACATTAGACCAATGGAATAGACAATCTAGAAATAAACTCTCACATATACAGTAAATTCAATAAAGGTACCAAAACCACTCTATGGGGAAAGAGCAGTCTTTCAACAAACAATACTGGAAAAGCTGGATATTCATATGGTAAAGCATAAAGGCAGATCCTTAAACTATATACAAAAAAATTAACTAAAAAATGGATCAAGAACATAAGATTTAAAACAATGTACACCATTGGCAGATATGTAAAATGGAAAACAGAATCGTGTTCCTCAAAAAATTAAAAACAGAATTATTACATAATTGAGCAATTACACTTCTGGGTATAATCCCGAAAAAACTGAAAGCAGAGTCTCAAACAGATATTTGTAAGCCTATGTTCATAAAAGCATTATCCACGATAACTGAAATACAGAAACAAACCAACTGTCCATCTACCAACGAATGGATAAGTGAAATACGATGTATACGTACAATGGAATGCTATTTAACTTTTAAAAAAGGCAGGGAAATTCTACAGTAAGCTAACATGAATTAACTTTAAGGACATTATGCTAATGAAATAAGCCAGATGTAAAAAAGACAAATACTACAGATATTTTTATGAACAACTTAGTAGTCAAAATCCTCATAAACACAGAAGGTATAGTGGTAGGTAGCAGGGTGAGGGGAGGGGAGAATGGAGCTGCCACTTTGTGGGCACAGAGTTACAGTTTTACAAAGTGAAGAGAGTCATGTGGGTAGATGGTGGTGACGGTTACACAATAATGTGAATGTATTTCATATCACTGAACTGAATACTTAAAAATGGCTAAAATGGCAAACCTTATATGTATTTTACCATAGTAACAAATTAAAGATACACATACAGGAAAATAGGAGAAATGCAAAACACATACTTTCAGATATAAAGGCTATTTATTATAAAGATGTTGATTTTCATAAAGTTAATACATGAATTCAATATAATTTCAAATGGAAGCAAAATGTATACAACTACCCTAGAAGACTTTGAAATAGATTAATGAGGAAAGGACTATCTTATACCAAAATATGGTATACTTAAAACAGTATAACATTCAGAAATATATAAATGTTTTGTAGTAACCTTTCATGGCGTTAAACATCTCTCTCCTTTGCGGCACTTGTAACACTGGCAACTTTACATTTATTGAATGGCTGTTTCAACTGCAAAGGTATTCCTACTTTGCAACATATCATCTGATACACAGTAGGTACTCAAGACCTATTTGCTCAGTGAATGAATGAATAAATAAATGAAAGGTAATGGAATACAACAATATCATCATGTATATATAAGAATAATACATGTATTCTCAAATGAACGAGGAAAGAATGGATTATTCAATTAGTGCTACTAATGAACTGACTAGCAACTTGGGAGAAAAAAAAGTTAGCTCATAACCACACATCATTTATAAAAATATTTTCAGATTGTTGGAAGATCTAAATGTCAGGATAAAACTATGGGCAAAGAACAAAATCAAATACCATTCTTAACTCATTACTTTTTAACAATTGTAATTTAGCTAAACATACAGAATAAATATAATTCCCAAGAAGCAATGTGAAATAGAGAAGAACAAGTAAATTACAGCTTTAGTTAAGTATTATTTCATCGTAATTACAGTGACCAGACATTTCAGGCTGGTTGGAACAATGTTGGATTTATTTTCCAGTCCTAGGTACTGGCAATTTCAAATCTCCTCTAAAATTGGATCTCTGTACTCTATGGAAGCAGCCCAAACTGAGAGGTAGGAAGTTTTGCCTCTTCAGACTGTTTGCAAACCTCTCATTAACTGTGATACACAAACAGACTGTCAGATAATAGTAAGGCCTTTTTCATTTCTATTTTCCCATTCAAAATTGCTTCAAAAGATGACTTCAAATGGCTCCATGTCTGTCTCCATACTAAACAGGAACAAAAGCAGGAAAAAAGCCATAGAGCTCATCTACTTCAAATGTTTTCCCTAATGCCTGATAGCCTACTCCAAAGTCCAACCAAGGAAGGAAGTGACAGAACAGAACAGGACAGAAAAAGAACCCTCTTTTTTTCTTCTTTCTTTCTTACATTTCTCTGTGACCACTGGACCTTTCCTGAGACCAATGGACTTTATATATTACATTATTGGAAAAAAAGTGCTGATTGAAGTAATTCTACAAAAGACTTATCAGATTAGCATTTCGTCATTGGTGACTGTTCATGGGGGAAAAAGAAAACAAATCCAAATGTACTGGCACCCTATGCTTTGGAACACCCTGATACCTGATGCAAACAGCCAACTCATTGCAAAAGTCCCTCATGCTGGGAAAGATTGAGGGCAGAAGGAGAAGAGGGCATCAGGCGATGAGATGGTTGGATGACAGTACTGATGCAATGGACATGAACTTGGGCAAACTCTAGGAGATGGTGAGGGACAGGGAGGCCTGGTGTGCTGCAATCCATGGCGTCGCTAAGAGTCGGGCATGACAGGGCAGCTGAGCAACCACAATGCACAGTGACTTATCCAAATTCACAAAAATAAACTTTAGGATGGAATTTAAATAATGCACCTGAATCCATACAAGTAAATTTAGGAAACAATTCCTTTCTTACAGGACTTTTGTTTGCTTTTCAAAATTATTCAACACTGCCTAGAGAAGTATCAGTCGAGAAATTAATAAAATTGTAGCAATAAAAACACTGTAATTCAATGCTAAGAAAATATGAAAAAAAAATGGTATGACTGTTATCATCTCTTTTCAAAAAAGAAAAGTAAGACTTAGAAACAGAAGTCTCATGAATAATAGAAGGGTGAGGGGGAGCAGTCTCCTAAAAGTAAACACATACACACAGTTAGTGGTTATAATCTTCATCTGCTTACTTTCAGCCCCATTCTACTTCAATGCTCAGCCTGCAAGACTCGCTTAAACTGAGGAGGCAGTGCAGAAGTTCTAAACCTGAGGAACAAACGATTTGAAATACATTCCTTTTTTTCTTGCTAATACTCCATATAACTTGTTCAGATCCTCGACCCAGATAGTCTCCTGCAGTCCTAACTTCAAAAAGTGTTTTGAAATGTAAATTAATAGTCTTTCCCTTCCCTAGTGGAAATTTTCCTTCCAGTATAGAATATTCAGAGAGCAGGAGAGGATAGCCACACAAACCTGAATTTCTGATTATCTATCATATTTGAATCATGTTCAGTCTGAAAATGAACTGCACCATATACTTAGTTAAAATGCTAATGGGGATTCACTCCTGTATGATAGGAGAGCAACAAGTCTTCTGCCATCTCCCCCAACTATACAGCTTAACAGAAGTGTCAAAACAACCATTTCAGCATTCAGAAAATAAACCACAGGCTTACAATAGACTGAGAAGTGGCTGTTCATAAAAATCACTGCACTATGAGTAAGAAAAGCACAAGAAAAGCACAAGGTGATCTTCCTGAGGCTTCTGACAAGCTCTCAGCTCTGTATATGCAGTAATTCAACTAGGGCAAAACAAGGTAAGTAATTGGAAATTCAGCTGCTGCTATTGAAGAGGATCTAAAACATTGTCAGTGAAAATGGTGATCTTAGTGACACACGAAGGCCACTCTCCCCTAGTCAAAGTATTGTTGTTTTTCAGGTAATCAGTCAACAGACTGGTAGGCAAGCAAGGAATTTAATAGGTAAGTCTGGGAGGTGAGACAGTCACAAGGGGCTGGATGAGATCAGTAAGTACCCTGCACTGACTGAGGTCGATACATGCACAGCAGAGAGTGGAGGGGGGTAAGCCACTCATACATCTTTAGTAAACAGAACCTGAGGTAAGGCACAGAGGAGACAAAAAAGAACCCAACAGAATGTAAGAGCCAGGAGAAACTTAAAAACAGCAAGAACACTGAATGTACCCTCCAAACTACACAAAGATCCAAAACTGAACAGGAAGCCTTACTAGCTCAAACTATTTGAGCACGATTTCTGACCAGGAGCTGACTGAAGAAGAAGCTATGTAGAAACAGAGGAAAACATTTAGGCAGCCAGGCTTAAAAATAAAGAGAGTTGGGGGAAAAAAGTTAAACAGAGAGATCAGTGGCCACACAGTTTGGGTAGAGATTCAGTCTAAATAATTACCAGACACACAAGCAAAGAGAACAACAAATCTCAGGAGAAAATTCAGGTTATAAAACTGCTACGAAATATTATCTAAAATGTCCAGTATTCAACAAAAAGAAATTATAAGGCACACAAAGAAACAAGGAAGTATAACCTACTGACTCAGGAAAAAAAAAAAAATCAATTGAAGCTACCTCTAAATGCTGGGTTTAAGAGATAAAAATTTCAAAGCACCTCTTTTAAATATATTCACAGAACTAAACATATTGTCACCATGTTTAAAGAAATAAAGAAAAGTATGACAACAATGATTTACTAAATAGAAATTATAAGAAAATATTACTTAATAAACAATGGAAATTCTGGTGCAGCTAAGTACAATAACTGAAATCAAGAATACACTAGAAGGATTCAATAGCAGATCTGAGCATTCAAAAGAAAAAAATGGGTGACTCTGAACTGGTCCTACATAAATTACCCATTCTGAAAAACAAAGATTGATAAAAAATTAACAGAACCTCAGAGAACATAAAGTATACTAGTACAAACATTAAAAAGAGTACCAGAAGTTGTTAGAGAAAAAGAAAACAAAAATATCTAAAGAAATAATGGCTGAAAACAAAATTTGATGAAAAACATTAAGCAATACAACCAATTTCAACAAACTCCACACAGGATAAACCCAGAGATTCATAGCTATACATTTTGTATGTCAAAGACAGAGAAAATCTTAAAATACCAAAAGAGACATGACTAGTTCCATATGATATTAAGAGCTGATTTCTCATTAAAAACAAAAGAAACAAACAAAAAAAAAATGATGCCAGAAAGCAATGGAATGCCATGTTGAAAGTTTTAAAAGAAAAAAAAAAAAATCAATCAAGAATTCTATAGCCAGTAAAACCATTTTTCATAAATAAATCTCTAGATAAACAAAAACTAAGAGAATGTGTTGCTACCAAACCTGTCTTATAAGAAATAATAAAAGTGAAAAAGTGAAAAGGAAACCTACAGAATGAAAGAAAATACTTACAAATCATATATCACATAAGGGGTTAATATCCAGATATACTGATATAAAGAATGTGTACAATTAAAAAAAAAATCCATGCTGGTTTTTATAAAGAACAAAGAAACTTAATAAATATTTTGCCCTAGAGAAGACACACAAATGGCCAACAGGTACACACCAAGATGCTTAATATTAGTAATGATCAAAGACTTGCAAATCAAAACCATAATGAGATATCACCGCACACCTGTTAGAATGGCATCATCAAGTGGACAAGAGATAAAAAGTGTTGGCCAAAGTATACAGAAAGAAGAATCCTAGTGCACTGTTGGTGAGAATGTAAATTGGTACAGCCACTGTGGAATACAGTATAAAGATTCCTCCAAAGTCAAAAACAGAACCAGTACATGATCCATTAATCTCATGTTTGGATATACATCCAAAGGAAATGAAGACAGGATCTTGAAGAGATATCTGTACTCCTGTGTTTACTCTTTATTATTCATAACAGACAAGACATGAAAAAAAACTGTCTTTTAATGGATGAATAAATGAAGATATAGTACATATATCACAAAGGAATATTATCCAGCTATGAGAAAGCAAGAAATCTTGTCATTTGTGGTTCTGGATGGGCCTTCAGAGTATTAGGCTAATGGAAGTAAGTCTGATGAAGAAAAACAAACATTACATATTATCAATATGTGGAATATTAGAAGGCCAAACTTATAAAAAATAGAGTAGAAGGTGATTCCCAGGGGCTTGGGTCTCGGAACTGGCAGGATGTTCTTTAAGCATATAGGGTAGGGGAACTGGGGAGATACTGTTTAAGGGTACAAACTTGCAATCAGTAGATAGCATCAAATGCACAGTATGTGATTACAGGCAACAGTATTGTATCATAGATATCAAACTTGCTAAGAAATTAGACCTTAATATTATTACTCACGCACACACACAAAATAATAATAATAATTCAAGGTGATAAAGGTGTTAGCTAACACTAAAATGATAATCATATTCCCATGTATCAAAGCAAAAGACAGGGAGGAAAGATGCTCTCCAGTGAAAAGAGGGAAAAAGAACTTGAATCTTTACAGCAAATTAGGAACCCTTGGCTAAGACAAGAGCTGGTGAAAAGCCTGCCAGAGCTTGTCTTAAAGTCTTAGAAAAGCCAGAAAATAGCATGTCTTGAGGAACCTAGTACCTAAGGAGGGAAGGGGAAGGAGCAATGTTCTCAGGACAGTTCATGGTAATTGAGAACTGTAAGAACGGCTTCCATTTATTGAGTATTTACTCTGTGCCAGGTACAATTCTAAACACTTGACAATTACCACTTCCTTTAATCATCACAATAAGCCTACGAGGTAAATGCTATTATTCTTCTCATTTTACAGATCAAGACACTATGGCACTGAGAAGTTTAGTAAATTGCCTAAGGTCACCAGGCTAATCAGTGGCTGAGCCAGGAATCCAACCAAAGCAGTCTGGCTAGAGATTTGGTGCTCTTAACCACTACATTATACTGCTAGGATATTTAAAAGACTTTGCCCTGGTTGTAGAAAATAAAGGAATCAGAAGTTAAGTTAGACAATGAAAGATAAAGGCTGAAGTGAATTACTTACTGACAAGGAACCCAGGTGTTCAAGTTTTAAAATCCTAATTTACATTTGGCTATATGTTTGTTTCCTCTTTCCTTCATTTTAATTCCCTGCTGCTGCTGCTGCTAAGTCGCTTCAGTCGTGTCCGACTCTGTGCGACCCCATAGACGCCAGCCCACCAGGCTCCCCCGTCCCTGGGATTCTCCAGGCAAGAACACTGGAGTAGGTTGCCATTTCCTCCTCCAATACATGAAAGTGAAAAGTGAAAGGGAAGTCGCTCAGTCGTGTCCGACTCTTACCGACCCCATGGAGTGCAGCTTACCAGGCTCCTCCATCCATGGGATTTTCCAGGCAAGAGTACTGAGCGGGGTGCCATCGCCCTCTCCGTTTAATTCCCTAATACTTATCAAACATCTAGTATGTGCTAGACCCAAGAGATAACAAAAAATCAAAATCTCTGAAAACAAAAGGCTTAGTTAGACTTCTATGAGGCCATAAACTGGAAAAGAATTAAACAGTGTAATTGCTGTATGAGGGATACACGTAAGATTGGATGGGAATGGAACAGACAGATACATTCCAGAACCTCCAGCAAAACAGGCCAAGAACTAGATCTTCCAGGATGTCTGCAGTATATGGTGTCACAGGGGCAGATGGCTTGAACGTGAGGAGAGAATTCTGAGCAAGCCAATGGTCTAATCATTTTGTTGCTTTGTCAGCTAAATGGACGATGGATGAACCACGGCAATGTAGGAAGAAGTACATCTCAGTACCAGGGACAGGGCAAGAGGCAGAAGACAAAAGAATCCAATTCCATATGGTAACACTATAGATGAAAGATTAAGGCTCAACCAAGACAATGGAAGTAAAGGACAAAAGAAGATGAAATAAATAATGTCAGTTAGCTAACAGAAAGATATGCTATTTTAATGAAGACATTTATCATTATAGAGAAAATTAAGCAATAATCCACCTACAATGAGGGAGACCTGGGTTCGATCCCTGGGTTGGGAAGATCCCCTGTAGGAGGGCATGGCAACCCACTCCAGTATTCTTTCCCAGACAATCCCCATGGATAAAGGAGCCTGGTGGGCTACAGTCCATGGGGTCACAAAGAGTCAGACACGACTGAGTGTCTAAGCACAATACAGCAAGCAATAATCACACACAAACTTTCTATCATGTAGTCCCATAGTAAAGCAAGGCACTACTATTGATAACAACTGGAATTACCAGCATAGGCTTAAATCACCTTGCTTGCTTGTTGTTCTGCTCAGTTGAGACTCCATGGACTGCAGGCCGCCAGGTTCTTTTGTCCATGGAACTTTCCCAGGCAAGAATACTGGAGGGGGTTACCATTTCCTACTTCAGGAGATCTTCTGGACCCAGGGATTGAATCAGCATCTCTTGCATCTCCTTCACTGACAGACGGATCCTTTACCACTGCCCTTGAGTCACCTATAAACAGCTAAATCTATACTCCTACAGCTGTACGTAACTAGACAAAAACATGAATTTGTATATTTTCAGTTTCCTCAGGGCAATTTCTGCAGAGGATATAGGAAAGTGCTTCATTTTTAACAAACATATATCATATTCTAAACTTAGATGTACACATTCACTTAATCCTCTCCCAAACCCTGTAAAAGTTCAACACTATTATCCCCTATTTTGAGCTAAGCCACTTCAGTTGTGTCTGACTCTTGTGACCCCATGGACTATATAGCCCACAAAGCTCCTCTATCCATGGGATTCTCCAGGCAAGGATACTGGAGTGGACTGCCATGCCCTCCTCTGGGGGATCTTTCCAACTCAGGATCAAACTTATGTCTCGTATCTCCTGCACTGGCAGTTGGGTTCTTTACCACTAGTGCCACCTGGGAAGCCCACAGGAAATCAAGGCTCTGAAAGGTTATGCAATGAGTCAAAGGTCATTAGACAATACAGTTCATTCTGCTTTAACCCTTATTTTGAGAATGTAAATGTGTTTCAGTGAAACTGAAATAGCAAGGAACAATGTGAGCATAACTCACATTTCGTATTTGCTTACAAGCAAGTTCATTCAGAAGAAATATACAGTAAATACAGAAAACTGCACCCCATTTTCTTTACCCCATGGCACAGAGCCATGCTGGAATACACCAAAAGCACACACCACAAACATCTACGTACCAGCTACCAGCCCACCATGTGAGATGTGAATCACATCCACTCACATCTGGTGTTACCACTCTCCTTTAGATTTCAGTCAGCTTCCTTCCATTACTCACAGGAACTCACAATCCTGCAACCGCTTCCACAAGGGAGTAACGTATTTTGCAATATTAAGTGTCAAATGTATTGCAATATTTATTTGTTAATCTTTTAACATTTGTAACTTTTTCACTATATCACTGACAAGTCTCTGAGTGTTGAGCTATAATCTCATTTTCTTATAAATCCTATGGCTTTCCGTGTGTGATTTTGCATAGCACGATGATTCCTTTTAGCAACGAATATGTTGCATTATAGCAAAACTCTGCATTATAGCAGAAACTCAGTGGCATCTAAGTTTGCTCATATCAAAGTCAATGATCTTAAGTTACAGGGGTCACCCACCTTTATTTATACACTCACTCCAAACTGTTAGCACATGATGCACTTTGTGAACATCTTAAACGTCCAATTCTCTTTTACATGAACTTCTGTGACTATACACATTCCTTCATCCAATTCTTCAATCCAAAGGCCTTAGAATCAATTCTGACTTTTTTCTTATAGTCCACATCTGATATGTTAGTAAATATTGCCAAATACCTTCAAAACATTTCTAGAAATTGATCACTTTTCACATCTCCAAATGCTACTGCCCTAGTCCAAGCCACCATCATCTCTAGCCTTCGCTCCTACAATAGCCTCCTATCTGGCTTTTCTGCTTACACCTTTGTCCCAGCTCATGTCTTTCCTTCACAGCTGTGTGTGCTTAGTCACTCAGTCATGTCTGATTCTTTGTGGTCCTATGGACCTGCCAGGCTCCTCTGTCCATGGGGATTCTTCAGGCCAGAATACTGGAGTGGGTTGCCATGCCCTCCTCCAGGGAACCTTCCCAACCCAGGGATCAAACCCAGGTCTCCTTCAATGCAGGCAGGTACTCTACCATCTCAGCCACAGGGAAGCCCTCCTCCACAGCTAGAGTGAGCCTTTTAAGAACAAACACATTCCTCCCCTAATCAAAGTCCTCCAATTAAAAAATAATAATAATTATATATATATATATATATAAAATCACTACTCCTGGCCATGGTCCACAAGGTCTGGCTTCTTGGCTCTTATCCACTTTATTCCTTCTCTCTTACCAAACAGTCTTCTTACTGTTCCTTGAACAGTCGAAACATGTTCCTACCTAAAGGCTTTTATATTCACTATTCCCTCAGACGGGAGCTGTTCCTTCCCTAAATATTGGCATAACTTCATTCAGATCTCTGCTCAAATATCACCTTTCAAATTGGTCTTCCTTGGCCACCATACTGAAAGCAGTCACTTCTATCATATTGTATCCCTTTGGCCTGCTTCATTATTCTTCCTAGGACTCAGCACTATCAGATATATCATATATATACTTATTTGCTATCTACCTCTATGACTAGAAGGTAAGCTTCATGAAGACAGAAACTTCATCGTGCTCACAACTGTAGCCCCAGTGGCATGGAAGGTATACAGTAAAATTTATTGAATGCATTAGCTCTTAATTAGGACATTAATAGAAACAGACTAGTCAGAACTGGTCACTTAACAGGGACCAAGAGATAGACATCACACTATATTTCTCACGTTCATTAAACAACTTTAATAAAGCATACTAAGTAATAGAATATAGAGAAACTGGTGATTAAACCTTCATAGGAACTATATCTATATTATTCATTATTAAGTGGAAAATGTGCATATTCGTATTACAATAAAGACAGGTCAAAATTCATTGATAAATATTTAGAAAGTATTCTATTGTGTCAATTGCCAAGTCCTTACTTTCATAATTAAAACAGTTTCAAAAATTCACTCACTCCATTAGATTTAGTTTTTTCCTTACTAACATGAGACGGGGATTTTTTATAACCCCACCCTGTCTAACCATGTAGTTCCATGAATCATCCTTCAGCATACAAAATGTACTCAGACAATGACTGGTAAACATGAATATCCTTTATATAGTTCATCTACTTGTTGTTGACATGATATAGAAGAGTATATCCATCACATAATTGCAATTTCTAGAAAATTCAACTTGATTTCATTTTCATATTTAGAATCATCTTAGAATAACAGACTCTTTATTATGAGGAAATTATGAAAAAGAGAGGAAAAGAAAAGACTATAAAGATTATCTAGCCCAGTGATTTTTCCTTTTTAAGCAGCTGGAATCCTGTCCTTAACTGGAATCTTACATGAAAAGCCCAGTATGTAAAACTTAAACAGATACATTTCAGGCATGGGGATGGAGGGAAAAGGATGAGTCGAGAATGCAGAGGGACTTTGAAATCTTGACTGTTTATTCCCCTAGGATTCAATACCCATCCTATTTACTATGAGTATCTCTAGGAAACTCCACAGGACAAAACACCTCTTCTACTCAAAGTGCTGGTTTACAGGTAGATAAGGAAAAGGAGGTTCAAAGATGAGGAGAGGACATTAATTTCTCATAAAGAGTAAGTAGATTTTGTGTTACAAACAAGTGATTGAGAATGTTGTTTTTCAACGAATAAAACAAAAGAAAGACTAATGGACAAGACTGAGATCCCAGGATCAACCACGCATTAGGGCAATGAAGTTAGCTAGTGGCTAGTATTAGGCATTCTGCTGAGGAGCATCAGGAAAAACTGCCTTCAATACCCATCAGAGGCCATTCTACCCTGAAGTGGTCAATTTGCACTTTTAAAATATTCATTATAGCAAATAATTCATCTCACATTGAAACACAGTAAAAATAAAACCAAACAATACTTCTGAGAGTAAACAAAATATTTCTAATTCTTCAGCATGACCTAGCTACACTCTAGCCGAAAAAGCAAAACAGAACATAGCTTGTCACAAAATGGTCAAGAGAACAGACCTCATGGCCAATAATTATACTACCAAGCTACATGGACCATAAAAAAACCAGCTCCTTTTGCATATGTAACTTGTTTCCCTCAGTGCTCCAGACTAGCTCAGCCGAAGAAACCCACATCCTAAGCCACAGAATAGAGCCACCTGGCCTTGTTCTTATCACAGGATGACAAAATGATTTCAATCCCCTAATGTCACGCAGACATCCTCAACATTTGTATAGAGTTTTTTAACTAACAAAACTGTTGCATCCTTCCTGAGTTCAAGAATGGTCAAAAGGCTCGATGCAAACACTTCTTTGGACAACATTTATTACCACATTTAAAGGCACAGGCTCAACGACTGACATACATTTCAAAACACTATCTCCATTTTTTTCCCCCTTTTCTGTAGGGCTTCTTGCATGAGAAAGCATGAGTTCAAAAAGTTTCTGGGATCTCTGCTTCTAAAAATGTTTAAATCAATGCAGCTTTGCCTTACTCATTCATCAATCCAAATAAAATATTAACAATTTTATGAGCATGACAAGAAGCAAGTTTTTTTTTAATGCTCCAATTCCATGATAGGATCAGAAACAAGTATGAGAAAATACACAACATAAAAAAGTATCCAGGACTTTTCTAATATATGTAATAGAATGTGAATTTTTTGACTTTTGATGAAAAAGATTTTTGGAATAGCTAACTTGGAAGAATAATATGCAATTTTCTTGGTTAAAAAGTGTAAGTAATTCTGTGGCTTTCTATTTTAGCTACTCCACATGGTTTGCAACATCTTAGTTTCCTGACCAAGGGTGAACCTGGGCCCATGGCAGTGAAAGCACTGAGTCCTAACCACTGGACTTCCAGAGAATTCCCCACTGTGACTTTGTAATACCCTAATTTCTACAGTACTATGAAAAGAAAACACAGGATTCAAAATGTGTACAAGCTGAGATACAAGTACAAAGAATTTAATAGCCATCATCATATATCCTGGCCTCTGCTGTCTTGGCCAAAGAATACTAATAAGTAAATGGAATTCCATTTCTAATCATTTTCAATGAAAATGCAATTAGCTGGTGAAAGTAAGAATTTTTTTTCTGTTAAAAATAATGAGGGGGACTTCCTTAGTGGTCCAGTGCCTAGGTTTGATCCCTAGTCAGGGAACTAGATAGTGTGCGCGCGTGTGTGTGTGTGTGTTAGTCACTCAGTCATGTCCGACTCTTTGCGACCTCACAGACTGTAGACTGTCAGGCTTTCCGTCCATGAAATGCTCCAGGCAAGAGTACTGAAGTGGGTTGCCATTCCCTCCTCCAGAGGATCTTCCCAACCCAGGGATCCAATCCTTGTTTCCTGCACTGCAGGCGGATACTTTACCATCTGAGCTATCAAATCCTGGGGGCCTAGGTTCTATCCCTGGTCAAGGAACTAGATCCTACATGTTGCACTTAAAGATCCTGCATGGCCAAATAAATAAATAAAATATTTTTTTAAAATGATGAAAATTACATTTTTCCTTCTTTCAACTTCAAAGAATTATTATTCACTTCTATTACATTTATAGATAACCATTGTTTTTAGAAAGGAGTTTTAGTAATGTCATAATAATTTAAAAGGCTTTACAATTAATACAACTCAAAGCGTGGAAGTCGCTCAAAGTGTGGAACTCTTTGCAGCCCCATGGACCGTAGCCCTCCAGGCTCCCCTGTCCATGGGATTCTCCAGGCAAGAATACTGGTGTAGTTTGCCATTTCCTTCTTCATGGATCTTCCCGATCCAGGGATCACACTTGAGTCTCCTGCATTGCAGGCAGATTTAGCAACCCACTCCAGTACTCTTGCTTGGAAAATCCCATGGATGGAGAAGCCTGGTAGGCTACGGTCCATGGGGTTGCAAAGAGCCGGAGACGACTAAGCGGCTTCGCTTCACTTCTTTACCATCTGAGCTTCCCAGGAAGACTTGGAAGCCTTAACTCAGAAAAAGGAATGTCAATTTTTATGTTTTAAGATGTCATACTATTTTAAAATGCAGTAATTAAAATCAGTTTCCAAAAATAAATATATGATTGAACATTTAATTTATAATGTAAGTAAAATTTTCTCATTCTGGAAGAGTCATTCTCAAACCTTACTGCACATCAGAATCACCTAAAGATCCAGAAAACACACAAGTGCCAGAACTCCAACCCTAGGACATGCTGATTCAGTTGGTCTGGGTAGAGTTCAGGCATCAGTATGCTTAAAAAACTTTTTAGGTAAATCTAATATTTGGTCAATCATGAGAATCACTGTTCTAGATCCTGACCAGCATTCTAAAATTTAGCTTTCTAAAATTATAACTTTTGAAAACTACTTAATATATTTATTTTATAATCTCAATCTGTAACACCATCACACTTCCCAAACTTTGATCTACGTTCATTTCTTAAGCTCTACATTCTTTGTTATCAAATAAAATAAAATGGATTATTTAATAAGAATCTTCAAATGTCCTTTTTTGATTATATAGTGTACACATTTATGTATCTAAAGCGGTTCTGTAACTGTTACTCAAAATTCTTTCTAAAAAATTATCTAAGTCATAATACCATTAAAACTTTCATTACTAATTCTTCCTTTTAAAATTGAAGTACAGTTGATTTATAATATTGTGTTAGTTGCAGGTGTAGAGCAAAGTGATTCTGTTATATATCTATTTTTTCAGATTGTTTTCCATTTTACATTGTTATAAAATGTTGAATATATTTCCCTGTGCTATACAGTAAATCCTTGTTTATCTGTTTTATGTATGGTGCTGCTGCTGCTAAGTTGCTCCAGTCGTGTCCGACTCTGTGCGACCCCATAGACGGCAGCCCACCAGGCTCCCCCGTCCCTGGGATTCTCCAGACAAGAACACTGGAGCGGGTTGCCATTTCCTTCTCCAATGCATGAAAGTGAAAAGTGAAAATGACATCGCTCAGTCGTGTCCGACTCTTCGCAACCCCATGGACTGCAGCCCACCAGGCTCCTCTGTCCACGGGATTTTCCAGGCAAGGGTACTGGAGTGGGGTGCCATATAGTAGTTTTTTAATCCCATACTCCTAATTTAGCTCAGCCCCCTCTTCCTCTTCAGTAGTAATAAGTTTGTTTTCTGTATCTCTGAGTATATTTCTATTTTGTATGTAGGTTCATTTGTATTCCTTTTTTATATTCCACCTATAAGTGAAATAACATTTGTATTTCTCTGTCTCACTTAGTACGGTATTTTCTAGGTCAATCCATGTTGCTGCAAATGGCAATATTTCATTCTTTTTTATGGCTCAATATGAATCCATTTTGTGTGTGTGTGTGTATCTCATATCTTCTTAAACCAAGTGTCTGTTGTTGGACTTGCACTATTTCCATGCCCTGGCTATGATAAATAGGGGCAAAAGACCTAAAGAGACATTTTTCCAATGACTGCCAGCATCACTAGAAGCTAGAATAGAAGCATGGGACAGATTCTCCCTCCCAGAGCTTGCAGGAAAAAAAAAAAAGAAAAGCCTGCTGACACCTTGATTTAAGACTTCAAGCCTCAAGAACTATGAGACAATAAATTAATCTTCTTTTAAGCCATCCAGTTTCTGGTACTTTGTTACCAGCTGCCCTAGGAAACAAACACTACAATTAGTTTATGAAACAAAGTAGTATAAGAAGTATTTCATATTTACAAAAAGAGGGAATTTTTTTTTTAATTAAGTAAAAGAGGCAAAAAGGCAAATAATAGGGATCCTGATGAAGTTTCAAGAGTTACTTGTTGATTCCGTTTCTGCAGCTATAAAACAACAACTTCTTTCAGGGTAGCTCAGAGTTGTGAGAGCTGCTGTGAGGACAATTTGATTCTCACACACAACACACACAGTTATTCAGTGTAGTTATCATAATGCTGAGAACTGCTCTTAAATTATTCCGTGTGAGTCTATTACTCCAAAAAGAAGTATAAATTTCCCAAAGACAAGAATTATATTTGTAATCCCTACAGAAACCCAACATAAGGCTGAGTAAAGACTTGATATAAAATAAATACTTGATTTAAATTAAATAATCAAGTCAGAGCTCTTACATAACTTATCCAGCAAACTATATATGGTGGTGGCTTAGATGCTAAGTCATGTGTGACTCTTGTGACCCCATGAACTGTAGCCCGCCAGGCTCCTCTGTCCATGGGATTCTCCAGGCAAGAATACTGGAGTGGGCTGCCATCTCCTTCTCCAGAGAATCTTCCTGACCCAGGAATCAAACCCAAGTCTCCCACACTGCAGGCAGATTCTTTACCAACTGAGCTACGAGGGAAGCCCCAAGTGTGTGTGTGTGTGTGTGTACACACAAGGGAAGCCCCAACTGTGTGTGCGTATACACACAGTGAAAAACAGCTCTTACAATACTGTCTCAATAAACTCACTGTGTTCTATCTGCATTGCATCTTTTTGATCTTGCAATAATGTTCAAGTTTATCTGACACACACACTTAACAAAAACATACACAAGTTTTACCATGAAATTAATGAAATTAAGCTTCATGTTGCCTCATTTGTATTGGCTCTTTGCATGGGCCTGGTGAGATCTAAAATACATGGTTATATGCTTTCATTTAAAAATCAACATAAGTAAAGCACTTTCATGATAGTCAGTTAAGACAGTTGTCACCTTCCATATTAACTTCCCTCCATCACAGTTCCCTCTTGTTAGTGACTCTGAAGTGGCCACAGGCAGTTTTAAGAATCTAGGTACGGGGAGGATGAAATGGGGGCACCCTCCGTTTGGGTGAGTGTGATACATTTAGTGGTTAACAGTCACTTCCCTGTATGGTCACTGTAGTTGTCGGTGTACAGCAGTGGCCTCTATAAACAGCGCTGTTTCCCACTGTACTGATTCACGTGTGAAGCTACGAAGCCAGAGGTCATACCATGATATAACCACACTGAACAGCTCCTGGCACCACGATGTAGACAGTGTGAGAACAGCAACACACACCCCACCACGATCAGTACCCGGAGGCAGACCCTACTAGTTACTGGGTTCTCTCACTGGGGACAATGGCTTCAATCTCAAAGAAGTAAGAGCACGCAAAGGGTTCAAATCCAAGTGTAAGTAGTGTGGCTCTCAACTTGACTTGGTGTCCATCTCTAATGCCACATTTCACAATCCATAATGGAGTATGTAAAAAACTCTATGCAACTGCGCTGAAGTCCTGCTTCCACATCCCTACCCTCCCATTCCCACTGAAGGGTAGACCAAGCTGTCCAATTCTCCAGTCTTCTGGCAGGTGGCCAAGCCGCTAGCATTGAAGGTCAGTATGCCATCCAATATGACAGTATGCCAGATTGGCTCAAGCTTGTTGGCAGGGTAACAGGCCCATTTTCCTATGATGCATGGCAGTACTGAACCTGGTGAAGCCGCCCTTCCTTGTGGTGAAAGATTACTGGGACTGTTTGAATGTACTGGTTCAGAGTACGTCTTATGAAGTCACAATCAAATACCTAACTGGCTGCCTGCCAGTGGAGCACCTAAAGCTCCGGAGTCAATGAGATCTTTCAGATATCTGCAGATCAAAACTGTCATCCCACGGAAGGGATCTACAGAGAGGCTGTCATCCCTGGATCTACTGTCATCTATAGCCTCACCCAACGTCTAAACATCAAACCTTCTTCAGAGACAGGTGTCACGGAGACTAGTGCGACCCATACAGATTCTCCCATAAACCCACAATTCCCATACTTTTCAATCAGTTAGCAATTCCATGTTTGTTTAAACAGACCAAAATTTTGAGTTTCCACATAACTCTACAAGAAATTTACAATTTTTAAATGAAAGTATTTTAATTCTTCTCTTTGTTTTGCTAATAACACTGAGATCTATATTTAGTTGTTGTTGTTCAGTCACTCAGTCATGTCTGACTCTTTGTGACCCCATGGACTATAGCAAGCCAGGCTTCCCTGTCCTTCACTATCTCCTGGAGTTTGCTTAAACGCATGTCCATTGAGTCAGTGATGCCATCCAACCATCTCATCCTCTGTCACATTCTTCTTTTGCCTTTGATCTTTCCAAGCATCAGGGTCTTTTCTAACCAGTTGGCTCTTTGCATCAGGTTGCCAAAGTTTTTGAGCTTCAGCTTCAGCATCAGTCCTTTCAATGAATATTCAGGGTTGATTTCCTTTATGATTGACTGGTTAGCTTCTTCCGAATATTTTTTATTGGTTGCTGGTCTTGTTCTTAAACAATTTTATTCTAAGCTTGCTTCAGAAGTGTAAGATAGATATATTCATACATTTCAGTTTGGTTCAGAAAAGTCAGGAATTTTTTAAAAACAATGATTACTCTAAGTCTGTTCCTTGAAAGTAGAAACAGTAGCGGCAGTTTAAAACACACACAGGCACACCAAGTACAAGAAGGTGGTCCAGTTCAGTTCAGTCGCTCAGTCGTGTCCGACTCTTTGTGACCCCATGAATCGCAGCACGCCAGGCCTCCCTGTCCATCACCACCTCCCGGAGTTCACTCAGACTCACATCCATCAAGTCAGTGATGCCATCCAGTCATCTCATCCTCTGCCGTCCCCTTCTCCTCTTGCCCCCAATCCCTCCCAGGATCAGAGTCTTTTCCAATGAGTCAACTCTTCGCATGAGGTGGCCAAAGTATTGGAGTTTCAGCCTCAGCATCAGTCCTTCCAATGAACACCCAGAACTGGTCTCCTTCAGGATGGACTGGTTGGATCTCCTTGCAGTCCAAGGGACTCTCAAGAGTCTTCTCCATTATCAGAGAAATGCAAATCAAAACCACTATGAGGTACCATTTCACACCAGTCAGAATGGCTGCGATCCAAAAGTCTACAAGTAATAAATGCTGGAGAGGGTGTGGAGAAAAGGGAACCCTCTTCCACTGTTGGTGGGAATGCAAACTAGTACAGCCACTATGGAGAACAGTGTGGAGATTCCTTAAAAAACTGGAAATAGAACTGCCTTATGATCCAGCAATCCCACTGCTGGGCATACACACTGAGGAAACCAGAAGGGAAAGAGACACGTGTACCCCAATGTTCATCACAGCACTGTTTATAATAGCCAGGACATGGAAGCAACCTAGATGTCCATCAGCAGATGAATGGATAAGAAAGCTGTGGTACATATACACAATGGAATATTACTCAGCCATTAAAAAGAATACATTTGAATCAGTTCTAATGAGTGGATGAAACTGGAGCCTATTATACAGAGTGAAGTAAGCCGGCAAGAAAAACACCGATACAGTATACTAACGCATATATATGGAATTTAGAAAGATGGTAACAATAACCCTGTGTATGAGACAGCAAAAGAGACACTGATGTATAGAACAGTCTTATGGACTCTGTGAGAGAGGGAGAGGGTGGGAAGATTTGGGAGAATGGCATTGAAACATGTAAAATATCATGTATGAAACGAGTTGCCAGTCCAGGTTCGATGCACGATACTGGATGCTTGGGGCTGGTGCACTGGGACAACCCAGAGGGATGGAATGGGGAGGGAGGAGGGAGGAGGGTTCAGGATGGGGAACACATGTATACCTGTGGCGGATTCATTTTGATATTTGGCAAAACTAATACAATTATGTAAAGTTTAAAAACAAAATAAAAATTAAAAAAAAAAAAAAAGAGTCTTCTCCAACACCACAGCTCAAAAGCATCAATTCTTCGGCGCTCAGCTTTCTTCACAGTCCAACTCTCACATCCATACATGACCACTGGAAAAACCATAGCCTTGACTAGACAGACCTTTGTTTGCAAAGTAATGTCTCTGCTTTTTAACATGCTATCTAGGTTGGTCATAACTTTCCTTCCAAGAAGTAAGTGCCTTTCAATTCCATGACTGCAATCACAATCTGCAGTAATTTTGGAGCCCAAAAAAATAAAGTCTGACACTGTTTCCACTGTTTCCCCATCCATTTGCCATGAAGTGATGGGACCAGATGCCATGATCTAGTTTTCTGAATGTTGAGCTTTAAGCCAACTTTTTCACTCTCCTCTTTCACTTTCATCAAGAGGCTTTTTTAGTTCCTCTTCACTTTTTGCCATAAGGGTGGTGTCATCTGCATATCTGAGGTTATTGATATTTCTCCTGGCAATCTTGATTCCAGCTTGTGCTTCTTCCAGCCCAGCAGTTTCTCATGATGTACTCTGCATGTAAGTTAAATAAGTAGTGTGACAATATACAGCCTTGACGTACTCCTTTTCCTATTTGGAACCAGTCTGTTGTTCCATGTCCAGTTCTAACTGTTGCTTCCTGACCTGCATATAGGTTTCTCAAGAGGCAGGTCAGGTGGTCCGGTATTCCCATCTCTTTCAGAATTTTCCACAGTTTATTGTGATCCACACAGTCAAGAGCTTTGGCATAGTCAATAAAGCAGAAATAGATGTTCTTCTGGAACTCTCTTGCTTTTTCGATGATCCAGTGGATGTTGGCAATTTGATCTCTGGTTCCTCTGCCTTTCTAAATCCAGCTTGAACATATGGAAGTTCACAGCTCATGTATTGCTGAAGCCTGGCTTGGAGAATTTTGAGCATTACTTTATTAGTGTATGGAATGAAAACTGACCTTTTCCAGTCCTGTGGCCACTGCTGAGTTTTCCAAATTTGCTGGCATATTGAGTGCAGCACTTTCACAGCATCATCTTTCAGGATTTGAAATAGCTCAACTGGAATTCCATCACCTCCACTAGCTTTGTTCATAGTGATGCTTTCTAAGGCCCACTTGACTTCACGATCCTTGATGTCTGGCTCTAGGTGAGTGATCACACCATCGTGATTATCTGGGTCGTGAAACCCTTTTTTGTACAGTTCTGTGTATTCTTGCCACCTCTTCTTAATATCAGAAGACAGTCCAGCATCCCTCAACTTAGTTATAGGTTTATAAGTAACAAAAGAAATTTTGGTCCAAATGATTCATTTATGTTCCAGTCATCAGAGAAATGAAATAGAATTGGAAAATATTCTTTGAAAGGTAGGGACTCTAACAGCTATTATCAAGCATGGCAGGTTACTTCTTAGTTAAAACCGAGGTCATTAATGAAGACACTTAATGTGTTTCTCTTAAACAACCATCTGGCAGGCTGAGATGTGTCCTTTATGTTCTTGTCAAATAAGATAGAAACTTGCTGATTTTGAAAAATTGTTAGTATTTTAGAGGTAGGTCTCCAAACAAGGGAATTAAAACTTTCTGGAATGTTAAAAGGGGCTTTAACAGAAAGATAGATCTGTGGCAAGTATTTGAAGGAACAGCACAACAGTAGGGCTTTGGAGCAGAAGAGAAAACATTTTAAATGCATGACCAAATGTTTTCTTGAAAATTGGTCTAAAATTAGATGACCAAAAATATAAGTACTATGTCTACAGTCTAGAGATATAAAGATTTTCCATAAAAATGAATGAGCACAACACACATAGATTCTGCAAGCCTAGCAAAATCTGAAACTAAAAATATTGTTTTAGCTGGTAAAAACATTTTTTATATGTAAGTGAATTATGGTGCGTTTCCTAACTGCCTGAAATGAATACCGAATTGAAACAAAAATAAAATTCTGTAAAATTTGTATGTTTAAATGAGAAGAGTAGAATAAGAAATTCAAGTAACTACAAAAGAAAAAAAAATGAAGACAGTAAAACTACTCACATACACAAAGGAGGTATAATTCATAGGAGAGACAATGCTTTTGTTATACAAGGAAAAATCTAGATAACTAAAGATTCTAGTCTAAGTCTTGATGAGAAACACTTTATACAAACAAAATTCTTCAACCAGTCCACAAATTTTCCTCCCTCTGAAATAGGGTCATGTTTAACTGATAAGTTATGGAGTCAAGAAGGAAGCATTACCTGGGCCTGGCTTGATAAACATGACTCTTGGGCCACAGAAAAGGAACCCTGGTTCATAACCACATTATAAATTCTGCGTTAGCTCCACCCAGCTCAGGAGACCTGACAACCAAGCAGGGCGGTGCTTTCCTGCAAGCTCACACACCAGTGATCTCTCCCTGCTGTGAGGATGGGGTCAGCTGCTCACCAGGGATCACCTTAAAGTTTTGCTCCTCAGCCCCACGCTTGTCACCGAGCTGTCAGAGGACTACTGCCACACTCAGGGCAACACTCAGCTCAGAAGAAAAAGAGGCATGTCGCGCTGGACACTGTGCTGCCTTTATCGAATACAGCGAAAGCCCTACAGGAGACTTTCACTTACTACTTATTAGCTAGAACTCAGTCACCTACCCGCCTCTGACTATTAGAGTAATTGGAAAAGTAAACACAGTTGATCCTCATATTTCACGGATTCTGTATTTGTGAATTCATCTACTCACTGAAATCTGTTTATAATTCCAAAATCAATACTTGCCGTGTTTTCATAATCACTCACGGACATGTGCAGAAAAATCTGAGTTGCCGATACATGAAACCCCGGCCGAGGTCTAACAAGGTGAACCTGTGCCTTCTCTTTCAGCTCGTGCACAGAGGTGACCACATGATGGGGACGGAGCGGGGCAGAGGAAAGCAGGGCGAGCTGGGGAGGGTGTGAATCTTAACTCTGGGACCTTCAGTGGAGAAGCCTCAGGGAACTGAGTTAACACTCGGAGGCTCATTTTCTTTTTTATAAAATAAAGAAATTCGACTCTACTAAGATCAGTAGTTTTTAGGACTTAAGATTACAGTCTGTGTGAGGGGTGTGCGTTCACGTGTGTATTTCCCTAGGAGCAACAGCTGAAGGTTTCTGACAAATTTATAGAACCCACCTTTTGCCAATAACAAGAATCAACTGCATTTTTCCAGCCACTACTCTATTGAGGTAGGCACGGAAGGGGTTTGGAAACGAGTGCAACCTAAAAGTGTCTACGTCACTGATGACTCAAGAATGCTTTAAGGTAAATTTTTCTGCCTCTGTTGTTTGCTCGGCTTATGATTCACTGCTTCTCAAACTTTCCACAGAAGCCCCCTCCCACCTCCTCCGTCAGAGGAGAAGAACATGCATGCTGGGCAGTTTGAGGAGTATACCACAAAACAGCTTGCCATCAACAGATTATTTCTCTGGAGATTCATATTTTATCATAAAAATTCACCCCAACATATAAAATTTATTTTGGAATTCTGCTTCTGCTTTAGGATGCAGGGAACCACAAGAGAATGTTATTCCAAACTGAAGAATGAGAAATCTCCAAATAACCTATAAAATCATAACTTTTCCTGAGCCCATTAGAGAACTGAGGTTACAAGGCACCAAGTAAACAAATTCCAAAGAGTAACCAGAGCCTCTCAGGAGAGACAGGATGCACACTGTCTCAGCCCTGATGGAGCACAGGAGAAAGAGGCAGCCCCATAGAAGTCAGTAAAAAGAAAACAGGTAAAATTTTAATCCATTTTAAAGGGTGAGTATGGGCCTCAGCCCATAGCCCCACCAGGGCTTCCCAGGTGGCGCTAGTGGTAAAGAACCTGCCTGCCAATGAGGAGACCTAAAGAGACCTAGGTTCGATCCCTAGCTGTGGAAGCTCTCCTGGAGGAGGGTGTTCTCCTGAAGAATCCCCATGGATAGAGGAGCCTGGCGGGCCATAGTCCCTAGAGTCACAAAGAGTCGGACACAACTGAAGTGACTTGGCACACATGCACACACACACATGGGCCTCAGTGGTACATATAGAAAATCCCATTCACCTCCTCAGACCATTATCTTAAACCAAACAAAAACTCACACTACTAGGGAGAAGCAGAAAAGCCTCTTGGGCCCAGACTTCAGTGTCTGCTAAAGCCCAACACCGCACAGATACAAACAATGCAAAGTTTGAGTCCACAGGAGGGTGTGGTGGTACACAGAGAAGGCCACATCCTCAGGTTGATGTGCACAGGGCCACCTAAGATTAAGGTTGCGCAAGAAGGACTGAGAAACTTCCATCCTGTCCCCACCACAAGCCCCACAGCCAGTAACAAGAAAAGGCATTCTACTGCAGGGAGAAGAGAAGAGACAGAGAGAGATGGTCTTCTCTGTGATGCAGGCATCTCTGTGTTGAAAGAAAAACCCACCAGCACCACCAGCCCCACAATAAGCACAAGGGAACACCAGCTCCCAGTGGAGGAAATCAAAGGCTGGGGACCTAAAGGTGGGTATGCTCAGTTATGTCCGACTCTTCTCTGCTTCTCTCTCTGATTTCAACTCATTCAATCAATCGTGTGATTCGAGAATCTTACTGTGGTCTGTAAGCCATTTTTTGTTGTTGTTTAGTCACTAAGTTGTGTTTGACTCTTGCGACCCCACGAACTGCAGCCCACCAGATTCTTTTGTCCATGGAATTTTTCTCTGCAAGAGTACTGGAGTGGGTTGCCATTTCCTCCTCCAGGGGATCTTCCTGACCCAGGGATCTAACCCACATCTCCTATGCCTCCTGCACTGCAGGCAGATTCTTTACTGCTGATCCAATGCGGAAGCCCAAAGGCGGCACAACCACAACAAAATCCAAACTCTGTTCGCTGGCTGGTTGACTCAAGCACCCATTTGTAACAGTAGAAGAGGTGTGCCCATTTCTAGGAGCAAATACCTAGTTAGCAAAATACTGTTGTTCTTCTACAAGCAGTATACGGTATTCAATCACAATTATGAAACACACAGCAAAGCAATTACACAATAACCAACTGTCAAATAATAAAGCAGACAACAAACCTAGGATCAGAGATGATACAGATGTGGGAAACACTACACAGAAACTTTAAAATACCTATACTTATATGTTAAAGGTTCTGGTGGAAAAGAGCACAACATGCATGAACAGATGGGGAACTGCAAGAGAGAGATGGAACCTACAAAAAAAAAAGTCAGGTTGGAGAGCTAAAAAATAGAATAGCACAGATTAATTCCTTAGTTGCATTCATCAGCAGTAAGGACAAGAAGAATAGCTAAGGTAAGAATCAATAAACTTGAAAAGGTGAACATAAATTAGCCAAGCTGGAAGACAAAGTGGGAGGGGAAAAAAAAAAAAAGAGAACAGAGAACCCTAGAGCAGTGGGATACTATTCTATGGTCTCACATACATAGAAGTGGAATGAGAGAGAAGAAGCAAGTTTGATACTGAGGGGAAACAGTTGCAAAACACATACATGATAAAGAAAGAAAACTTGTACCTGGAATATATAAAGAAATCTTACAATTCAACACTAAAAAGACCACCTTCTCCCCAAACACACACACAAATAAAAAGAAAACCAATAAAAACTGACGAAAGGATGTGAACAGACACTTCATGGAAAAAGATATTCAAATGGCCAGTAAGCACAAGAAATGATGCACATTATCATTACTCATTAGGGAAATGCAAATGAATACCATGATTATATGCCATTACATATCCACTAGAATGGCTAAAATTCAAAAGCCATAATACCAAGCACTGGCAAGAATGTGAAATAAGTAGAACTCTCATGCCCTGCTGGTGGGGAAGTGAAATTATATGACCCCTTCCTTTGGAAACTACGTTGGCAGATTTTTTTATATAGTTAAACACACATTGCTTGACCAAGCAATGCCACTCCTAGGGTATTTAACCAACAGGATAACAAAGGCTGTTAAAAAACAGCCTTAAATTTGAATTGTCAAGAGTACACTAAGATCTCTGAGAAGATACAACCCTGTCACCAAAGACAGCTCCTGGGCAAGATTTTCCAAATGGGTTAAAAGCTTTGAATGAATAGGAATTGCAGGCACTCTTGAAAGTTATGACCAACCTAGATAGCATATTAAAATGCAGAGACATTACTTTGCCAACAAAGGTCCATCTAGTCAAGGCTATGGTTTTTCCAGTTGTCACGTATAGACGTGAGAGTTGGACTATAAAGAAAGCTGAGTACCGAAGAATTGATGCTTTTGAACTGTGGTGTTGGAGAAGACTCTTGAGAGTCCCTTGGACTGCAAGAAGATCCAACCAGTCCATCCTAAAGGAAATCAGTCCTGAATATTCATCGGAAGGACTGATGTTGAAGCTGAAACCCCAATACTTTGGCCACCTGATGTGAAGAACTGACTTACTGGAAAAGACCCTGATGCTGGGAAAGATTGAAGGCGGGAGGAGAAGGGGACGACAGAGGATGAGATGGCTGGATGGCATCACCAACTCAATGGACATGAGTTTGAGTAAAGTCCAGGAGTTGATGATGGACAGGGAGGCCTGTTGTGCTGCAGTCCATGGGGTCACAAAGAGTCGGACATGACTGAGTGACTGAACTGAACTGAAACCTAGCCAAAGACACTCCTTCCTTTCCACCTTTAACCTCATGCTATGGCAGGGAAGGAGAGAGAAGGAAGTGATGACCACAAAAAGTGTGTGTTTCAGATATACCAAAGTGTGTTACTCTCTTGGAATTTCCCTTGAAGTGTGTGTTTCAGATATACCAAAGTGTGATGCTCTCTTGGAATTTCCCTTGGACCTTTACATCTGGCCCCACTGCTCGCAGTGGGCTTGCTAAGTGATAACTAAGCACTTGTCTTCCCTGTAAAGCTGCTAAAATCTATTAAGAAACTTTATAAGGGTCAGTTTTGGTAATGTGGCCAAAAAAGCAGCGGGTAGGGGAGGAGGGGTGGAGAAGGCAATGGCACCCCACTCCAGCACTCTTGCCTGGAAAATCCCATGGACGGAGGAGCCTGGTGGGCCGCAGTCCATGAGGTCGTGAAGAGTCAGACACGACTGAGCGACTTCACTTTCACTTTCCACTTTCATGCATTGGAGAAGGAAATGGCAACCCACTCCAGTGTTCTTGCCTGGAGAATCCCAGGGACGGGGGAGCCTGGTGGGCTGCCGTCTATGGGGTCGCACAGAGTCGGACACAACTGAAGCGACTTAGCAGTAGCAGTAGCAGCAAGGGAGGAGGGGAGGGCTTGATGAATTTTGTTTTACTAATCTTTTCTGCCTGTGCTCATGTGCTAAATTAGCTGCTTTATATTTCTAAAGTCTTAATCATTTGCATCTTTTGGTCAAACTCAACATTTATTACTTTAGGGATTTTGGCATAGAATTTAAAATCCTAGGAAGGAAGAGACTGGTGATTTTGGCTGATTTTTTTTTCCTTTCTGGCTGGAATAAGGAAAATTTAGAAGATGGTGAAAACACTGAGAAATGTTTACTGAACTTTTTGATGAAACATAGCAATAGTCTGACTCAGGTCTTGATTCTGACACAATTAAAGCTCCCTCTCCCATCATATGAAACTGTATCCCTGATCATAGTATTAACAATACCTTTTGGTATTAGTTTGTGATTAGAGCATTGTTTCCCTGTGTTCCTCAAGAAACTATTGCTTTCTAGGACTTCCACAATTTATGCTAAGAAGTACTTCAGTAGAGCTGAAATTGTTCATAAATTTGCTATCATAAGTATTAACAGCATGATTAACTATCTGTGAGAATTTTCTTAGCCCCATGCTTCTCAAACTGGAACAGAGGTACTTCTATCTCCCATGACAACAGAAATTCATAAAACAGCAATGGCATACCTTCAGTGGGCCTCAGGTTTACTCGTTATGTAATTTACAAGGAATTTTCTAAAGCCAGATTTAGTGAGGTATAATTTCCATGCAGTAAAATTCACCTTTTTAAATGTACAGATTGAGTTCTGACAACTGAATATTGATGTGTAAATGCCACCACAATCAAGACAGAAAACATTTCCATCATTCCCACAAGCTTTTTGTGCCTTTTATAGAAAATTCTTGCCCCCATCTCTGCTGACCCTGATCTGTTCTCTGTTCCTAGAGTTTTGCCTTTTCTATAATGTCATAATAACAAAATCACAAAGTATTCTTCTATGGCTACATTTTTTCATGGAGCATAATGTCTTTGAGATATATTCATGTTGTGGTTATCCATAATTGGTTGTTAACCTGTATACAGATTCCACTGTATACAGGTACTTTGTTTATTCTTTTATCAGTTGATGAACATTGAACTGTTTCCAGTCTGACAAATTATGAATGAAGTTGTTATAAAGATACACTTCCCTCTGCCCCTAGGATATCCTTATGTCTCACTCCCGTACTCTTTTCAGAACTTTGCTTTAGTGTCATCTATTCAAAAAGGTTTCCTCCGACTCCTCTATTTGAAATAGCACTTCTCATCACTCTCTGGTCCCTTATCTCCTGTTTCACCACATCTAAGTACTCAGCATTACCATCATTTGCATTATACTTCTTACAAAAAAGAAAGACAGAGATCATATTAGTCAGGGGTCTCCGGATAAACAGAGACAACAGGATATGTCTTTACACAGATATAGAGAAACAGAGCCAACAGAATATAGTTATGTAATTTTAGACCTGAAATCTAGCCTAATTCATTCATGTACAGACAGAGAAAAACTAAGCCTAAGATAGTGATGTCATCTAACATTAAGTCCACTACCCTTTTAACTACTCAAATGTGATCTTACTATATGAAACAACAACTATGCACAAAAAGCAAAACATTTATTCTGAGAAGACAAAAATCATTCTAAATTATAAAATTATTCTAAATTATGCAGAAATAATGTGGAAAAGGATATTCATAGCTAATATTGTAAGAAAACTCCCTAAAGACTGATTTTTATTCAATAAATATTCTTGAACACTGGCTAGAACCAAAGGTGTTACATATTACAATGTTTAGAGTGTAACTGGATGTTACACTATTCCAAATACTAAGCATTTATAATTAATTAAGTGAATCACTAGTTATTTAATAGGTACCTATCAAGTGCTTATAATTGCTCAGAGGTTAAAAAAAATGTTATTATCTTCAGTCTCTATCTTGAAGTTACTTAAAAGTTTTTTATATTGGGGCAAAAATCTTTAAGCATTTGACATAACCACAATCTCACAAGTTTGAAACAAGTGAGAAGAAAAGAGGATTTTCCAGTATTAGTGTAAACATCCAAACTGGGAAGTGACTATGATAAAGTAGGAAAAAAAAAAAATGGGGCCTGAGGCAGGAGACCAGAATCCGTGATGGGCTCTGCCATCAACAGTCTCTGGGCAAACCAGTTCACATGTCTGGGCCTTGCTTAAAACAATAAAATAAAGTAGTTCTTTACTATGAGTGTTAATGACAATCATCTCAGAAGCTTTATAAAAATGTGCCATGTGCAGGAACCACCTCAAAACCATTCAATCAAATGACCTGGAGAAATCTGTGGAAAAGTCCTTCAGATTTTTCTGCTATGGCTCCCTGGTCAGCGACCTACGGTTCTTTCCACCCTCTAACAGACTCATTCTGTGAAACAGGGTTTTAATATTTTCTAGCCAGAACATGAATATATTTGAAATCTCTTTGCTTCTTTCACAGTAAATAAGACTCATCCTAGTATATGAAAGTCAAAGTATATGAAAACTGACAAAAATCATTTAAGAAGAGAATCATTTAGATACCCTACAGTGGAACTTATTTTAATTTACAAAGTTAAATTTCAAGCCAGTGTATAAAGTAGATGCTAAATAGAATTATTTACTTTGAGTCTGGCAACTCAAAATAGATCCCTAGGGCACAGTCCCAGGAGGTGGGAACAGGAAACTGACCCCTGGTATGCTTTGAAACTTCCCACTCTTATCTTTCAACAAAGGAAGTATCACCAGTTGCCTCACTGATTAAGGAAAGGCTATGATTTGGAAAACAACTCTTGGTAGACCTTTAGGGAAGAAATTTACCCTTTCATAGGGCATAGTGGCAATAACATATTTGCTACAAAAGATGGATTGGTGGAAAAAGAAAAAAAAATCATTTTTGAGCAATACTGTAAGAGCAGTCCCACACTGGGCACAAACGTGAGCCACATGGACCAGCAATGAACGACTTTAGGTAGAATCTGTGTTTCCTTACATTCTTCCGAACTAGAACAAAATCAGGGGGCTTCCCTAGTAGCTCAGCTGGTAAAGAATCCACCTGCAATGCAGGAGACCCCAGTTCAATTCCTGGGTCAGGAAGATCCGCTGGAGGGAGGACAGGCTACCCACTCCAGTATTCTTGGGCTTCCCTACTGGCTCAGCTGGTAAAGAATCCCCTGCAATGCACGAGCCCTGGGTGTGATCCCTGGGTTGGAAGATTCCCTGGAGAAGGCAACAGCTACCCACTCCAGTATTCTGGCCTGGAGAATTCCATGGACTATACAGAAAAAAAATCATAGCCTATGAAATTTTCTTCAGTCTCCATATGTAGAGCACTTCCCCTCTACAGAAAAACCTTTTTGACATCTCTACCCAAATGAAATGTTCACGTTCATTGACTAAGTCCACAAATCTTTTATAGGTGAAAGGCGTTCAAGGAAACTATGAACTATTTTTTCTGGAAATTAAAGCAAATCTGTGCAATTTATCATAATCTTTAAAAAGTTTATCCGTATAGCATCACTGTCTTTAAAAGGCACGTTAGTATAGCATCACTACTTGGAAAACGGGTGATTTGGTTTGGTTAAGTTTTCTTTTCCTTTAAAATGCTGACTATGAAACTCTCACTTGGTTTTCTGTCCAGAATGTGAAAATACTTTTCTTTTGCTTCAGGTGGGCCCTACAATTAGTTATGCTCCCACAGGGCCTCACACTCCCCAGCACCTCTACAGTTGTCGCTGCCAACCAGTAACGTAAGAAACACGGGGAACCTTTTGTTAATTTTTTTTTTTCCAAAATGCAATGGAAGATCATACAAAATAATTCTAAGATATCACGAGCTCAATATTCATTAAGATTAATTTTTAAAATAAAGACATGTTCT
The DNA here is from genome assembly GCF_019923935.1 of Bubalus bubalis. NCBI lineage: Eukaryota > Metazoa > Chordata > Mammalia > Artiodactyla > Bovidae > Bubalus > Bubalus bubalis. Next base: position 33,356,931 of record NC_059158.1, on the reverse strand, counting down.
TAGAGAATGTAGACAACAACATGGAACTTGGAGCCCAACATCTGGTTGGTATCACTTACTAGGTGTTCCAATCATAGGCAAGCTAATTAAGATAATAACACTCCTGCATCAAACTGATGGTAGGATCAAGAGGACACTCTACATCACCACTGCTGTTCTGTTGCTCAGTCATATCTGACTCTCTGAGACCACATGGACTGTAGCCCGCCATCCTCTGTCCATGGGATTTTCCAGGCAAGAAGACTGGAGTGGGTCTCCTGGATATCAGAAATCCTCATATCTTAGGGGAAGTCGCTAAGGCATGTCAAACTGTTTTGCAACCCCATGGACTACAGCCCTCCAGGCTCCTCTGTCCATGGGATTTCCCACACAAGAGGACTGGATTGGGTTGCCATTTCCTCCTCCAGGGTATCTTCCCAATCCAGAGGCTGAACTCACGTCTCCTGCACTGGCAGGCAGATCCTTTACCACTGAGCCACCAGAAAAGCCTATCCTGCACATACAAGGCTCTACAAATAGTAAGCTATTACATACATGTTAGCTGCTGGTGGTTTTTAATTTTATTTCGAAGTGAATCTTTAAAAGTCTCTGTCCAATGAGGATTATCAATAGTAGGTTCTTACAGGTTTTCTTCAAATCTCAATATACCCAGATAAGCCCACTCCTATAACATCTGATTACACTATGAACCCTGAGTACTGTGATCTCCAGGAGAACTGTTCACATGTATAATCTCTATTTAAATTTTTTAAAAACATTCAGTTTTTGTGCCTATATTAGTTTTAAGCATCAGCTTTAAGGCGATCAAAACTGCAACAGATTTTAATTAATCTCAGGACTCTATCAGCAGTTCAGAGGCACAGAAAACAAAACAAAACAAAAAGGCAACTTCTCTGATGCTATTAGCAAAAACAAATACCTTATTTAACATGTTATAAAATGTGTATGAATTTATACCTTTAGTTTTGCTCTTTCTGTTTTATAACACAAACAAGACAAAAATACATTTAAGAAATATTTTCTAGAAATAAAAGCAATACTAACATTGAATAAATGTAAACAAATATGGCAAGCAAGCCTACAGAGAAATCAGCACACTCTATTTTTAATCAAAACCCCAAACCACCATGGCATTTTTACAGCTTAAAAATGAAGAGGACCTTTCAAACCAGTGCCCCCAACTCGAACAGTGAGGCACTTCAAGACTGATAAAAGATCACAATCTCCGGTAAGCTCAACACATTGCTCTTATGAAGTGTAGACAACTCTTTGAAATTATTCCTTCCTTGTAAGGCATGCACAAAAATGCCACTTGCTTTTTTTTTTTAAGTGATGGGATGGGATTCCAACAGAATATGGTCATTTATTTTCTTATTTTTATTATGTACAAAATATTATTCTTAAGTTACCCTGTATATATCTGTACTACTCTTCTTCATCTCAGATTTTAAACTGCTTTAAGCCAAGGATTCACAACTTTCTTTTGATTAACAATGGACTCAATATATTAAAAAAAAAATTCTGAAGATATTTTTAAAGATTTAGTTGTTGAGCAATTGTACTGGGAATCCTTCAACTCTGATAAAAGCAGCTATCTAAAATTATTAGTGAGACAAGTTTCTTTATCAAAAACTTTCTGATCCAAAGACATGATGAAATAAAAATATACACAAAGGCTACAGATTTCCAGCTGTTGGAGGGGCACACATGAACAATCACATGTTAAACACCCGGATGCTGCACACTCAACTCTAGGGGTTGATTCTCATGGTCTTCTCAGAAAAACACTGTTTAACATCTATTTACCAAAATAGGACTCCTCTTAATTCTCATTTCTTCACGTGTCTAAATTTATGGTTGCTACTGGAAATATTATAAGTCTACATGAACTTAAATAAAACATCTTCCCAGCTATTTTGAGCACAAATTTAGCACCAATGTAACATGTACTAATATAATATTTTGATAATTACAAACATAGTTAGGTAAGGCTCATTTATTAGTAAAAACAGCTAACCACCCCACAGTACTCAGATATGCCAAGCACTATGCTAAGAGCTTTGTAAGCATAATCTCATTTAATCTATAAACAGTAGTGTCCCTGTTTTACAAAGGTTATCCACTTTATCCACGGTCACATAATTGCAGGATCCAGGTTCAATTAGATCAGTTCTACCTAATTCCAGACCTGGACTTTTACCACCACAAGACAAGCTATTTTTCACTCAATGTCACCCCCTGTAGGGTACGATTCTTTTTAAAGGTTCTAAACTAAATGTAAACCGTGCTTTCTCAGTGGGGGCTTAGAATCTTAGTAGTTTGGGGAGAACTACTGCCAGCGTCCGAGGCAGAAAGGACCACAAATATATTTCAAAAGTCCTACAGATAAATGCTTTAGAGACAGTAACACACCTTTAATGACGCCAAGAGCAAAATTCAGCTTAGCTGTCTCTTTCGCAGGGGCAGGGGTCCCTGACGCTCTACTCTGTATTGCTACCACAGGCTCTGTCGTGCTGTACTGCCACTATCTACTTTATTGTTCTAATCACCCCACTGCCTTCTGCCTTTCTATCTTTGCACTTCCCATACCTTCACAATTTACTAGAAGACAGAACATCTGTATCAGACCTTCCTGGCTCAAGTATCAGACAGTCAAGATTCCACAGTTTTAATCTCTTATCCTACGCCATCATGGGCAAAACTATCCGGCGATAGCAGACTGCCTTAAGGTTGGTTGCGCCTTAAGATCATAAGGGTATTCTAAGTACATTACCTCAAAAGGTTTGACCCCTTTCTTGCTAAACTGTAATACATGCTCTAACCCTAAGAAGATAGAGACCATGATGCATTTTAAGAAATGCTGGGCATAAAAAGGGAGGTGAGTAAGTGGAAAACTGACCCAACATGAACATCAACTGGCATCATGGTGCATAATATAAACTGCTTAAATGGGTTTTCACTTTTATAAGCTAGCAAACAAAATACCACCCTTGCAAAACACTCTAAAAGAAGAACACATGAATAGTTTGTAGTAACAGGCTCTATTTAAAATAAACATTTATAAAAATGGGTTTTGTTTTTTTTTTTTTAAATGGGTTTTACATTATATTTCACCTTCCTAATGTTCTGAAACTGAATTATATTCTCCAAACTTTAAAAATATATTCTGAATGTTCTGAATATATCCTAATGTTCTGAAACTGAATTATATTCTCCAAACGTTTTTGGAGAATTATATTCTCCAAACTTTAAAAATATATATGTATAGGATGCTGATTTAGGTACAGTAAAAAGATGAGTGCTTGCTAGGAACTGTGGGCAGGAAAGAAGGAAGAACGACTAAGTACTGCCCGGGGCATATTGAGGACAGTGAAAGTATTCTGTATGACACGGTGAAGGTGGACTCGTGTTATTAAACATTTGTCAAAACCTATAGCATGTATATGTAGCATCATCAGTTGTAACAGATGGAGCACACCAACGCAAGAGCTAATAACAGAGAAAAAGCGGGAAAGAAAGAGTGGAACGTACCTGAGAACTTTCCATACTTTCCATGCCTTTTTCTATAAACCAAAAAGTTTTTTTTAAGTCTACTAATTAACAAAAAATAGTTTTGGAAACAGTTAATGGTGATGGCTGCATAACATTGTGAATATAGCTAAAGCCACCAAACTGTACACTTAAAAATGGCTAAAATGGCAAATTTCATGTTATATCTGTTTTACCACAAATCAAAAGGATTAGAGACACTCCTTGTCTGATGAGAAAATAATTCAGTGATTCCAGGGGAAAAAATGCTAGTAAATGAATCATAATCCAATGCAGAAGTCAGTGAAATTCTTACCAGAAAATATTTTCAGGAGATACTACTCCACTATAATAAGAACAGTAAATTTTAAGTGTTGCCGTGTTGACAAAAGCAGTATCTCAAGGGACTCTGGTTCTGTCATGAAGGGAAACTCCATACCTCCCAAGTCTTTCCTCTCACAACTAAAAAACCAGAGATGTCACACAACAGAGCAGCATAGGAAGTGTTCGAACGGTGGAAAGAAGGCGGCTGCCTAGAGACCTTGCCCCTGGAGGAAAAACATGGCGGTGTGTGCCCGGGGCCTTCTGCTGGGCCCCCGGTGTTGCAGGCAGGGCATGGCAGGAGACAGCCTGTGGGACCTCCAAGAAAGCTTTTCCTCCACCCAACACCCGGCCAAGGACCAAGAAAAGGGCGGACCAACAAAAGAACCAATCACCCTCCAATTACCAATGGAGGAACTACTTTCCCCTTCCAGCAGACCAAATGAGAAGTGGAAGTTGCAAACCCCACCCAGTCTACCCTTCTCACCAGAAGCAGTCACCCCGTCACCCACCAGTGGTCAGTCAGACAGCTGGATAGGCAGGCGGACCGTCATCGTCCCCCAGGGAGAACCAGAGGTGCAGCAACTGCCCTTCTGGCAAACGGTCAGTGTTGCTCCTTCTCCTTAGGCCCTAGAATGCCTCCAAGGAAGGAACATCTGCAAGGAGGAGCAAAAAGCTGAGCCTCCTCCCCTCCCCAGCAGCAATGAGATATATTAAGAAGGCAGTCTGAACAGAGCTAGTCACCAAGATTAGTGCAGTCCAAGCAAAAGCAGAGCCTCACCCCGCACAGCTGATGAGACTGACCAAGACCGCACAAGGAGGGGACTCACCCCTGCTCCACCTTCCCTGGGCTCCCAGGGTCACTGAGGCCCAGTGGGGAGCTGAATCTCCACACTCACTCCACAGTGCCGAGCAGGGCTGGTCAACATTCCTACTCCCCACTCGCCTGGGGTCAGCAGTGCCTGGGGGAAACAGAGCCACAAGGCTACTGTGAATTCACAAGGCCAAAGGAAGCAGTGGATGCAGACCTGGTTGGCACTCCACTCCCTCCAGCTCTGCCCTGGTGGTGGCAGGCTCAGCAGGAAACTGACACTATAACTCAAATCTCCAGGAGGAGAAGGTGAATATCCAAACTACCAACTGCTTCTACTTTTGCTATAGGGGTGCTGGAGTATGGAGTCGGGGGGAACCTAGTGGGCACGTGAACATACACAAACATCCAACCCTCATCCGCGTCAACAGGAAGCCTAGCTGATTTAAAAATAATAATAATAATAATTAAACAGGCTCAAGAGTCTCATAATACAAAACCAGGATATAATTTTAGAAATCACTGCCATACCAAGAACCAGGAAAGCACAACAGAAACAGGGAAAACAACAACAACAACAGTCAGAGCCGAGATGAATCAGATGTTAAAACCGTCTGACAGGATTTTAAAGCAGCTGCAACACATGCTTCAACAAGTGGTTAAAGTTTTGTTAACACAAATTAATACGATTTTGAAAATAATGAAACATAAAGTATAGAACTGAAAAAAATGATAAAAATAAACTTATTGGATGAACTCAATGCTACAGTTAACATGACAGAGAACATCGTTAAGCCCAGATGGTTTCCCAGAACAATTTTATCAAACATTTAGAGCAGAATTCATATAGATTTTACATAATCTGTTCCAGAAATTAAAAAGGAGGAAAAATGTGCACATTTATTTTAGAACTATTATTCTGATACTGAAACAAAAGGAGTCTCAAGCACAACCAAAACACAGTATTAAAAACGGAGGGGGAACTATAAACCAGTATTTCTCATAAATTTAGATATAAAAATTCTCAACAAAAGATTATCAAATCAAGTCCAGCAATATATAAAATGAATTTTACACAATGACCACTGCAATCTATTCTAGGTACACAAAGCTGGTTCAATATTTGTAAATCAATCAATGTAATCCACCATGGACTTCCCTGGTGGCTCAGTAGTAAAGACTCCACCTGCCAATGCAGGAGATGTGGATCAATCCCTGGGTTGGGAATATCCTCTAGAGAAGGAAATGCCAACCCACTCCAGTTTTCTTGCCTGGGAAATCCCATGGACAGAGGAGCTTGATGGGCTACAGTCCATGGGGTCACAAAAGAGTCAGACTACAACTTAGTGACTAAACAACAAACAATTCACCATATCAAAAGACTAAATAAGAGAAATTAGAAGATCATGTAAATTGATGCAGACAAAGCATCTGACATATTTCAATATCACTTCATGCTAAAAATTTTCGTGAAATGCTTTCCTCCTAAAGTGAGGAACAAGGCAAGAATGTCTGCTCTTATCTGTCTGATTCAACATATTGCAAGTGTTAGCTACTGCAATAAGACAATAAAAAGAAATAAAAGGAATACAAATAAGAAATAAAGTATCTTTAATTGGAAATGATCCTTTACATAGAAAACACCAGTGGATTTGCTGATAAACTCTTACAACTGTTTTAAGTTATTTCAGCAAAGGATACAAAACTAACACAAAAAAATTAAATTTCTATTTGCCAAAAAGGAACATGTGGAAACTAAAATTAAAATATTATGTATAATCACACAAAGAAAAGAAACTATTTTTCTATAGGGTTAACAAGAATGGCATCTATATGCAGAAAATTAGAAAATGCTGAGGAAAGAAATCAAAGAATACTTAAATGAAATGGAGAAACACATCATTTTCATGTATGAAAAGACACAATACAGCAAAGATGTCAATTCTGAAATTAATCTTTAAGTTCAATGCAATTGCCATCAAAATCCCAACAATGTTACTTATAGGCATACAATACAAGCTAATTCTAAAATTTATATAGAAAGGAATATGTCCTAAAATAAACAATTTGAAAAACTAATAGAGTGAAAAAAAATCACTCTCTCTGCTCTTCATGCCTACCACATGAAGCAAAGCAGCATGGAATTGTCAAAGAAATACATGCACTAGGCAATGGAACAGAATCTAAACCTAGGAGTAAACACACAAAAATATGCCCGACTAATTTTTGAAACTGTTGCAAATACAATCCAATGGAGAACAGACAAATAGCCTTTTCAACAAATGGTGCAGGAACATTAGAGAAACCGTTGGCCAAAAAAAAAAGAAAGAAATTTCCAACTACACCTCACAAAACTTAACTCAAAGGGGGCCATGGACCTTAATCTAAAACCTAAAACTACAAAGCTTTTAGAAAAATAAATATAGGAGAAAATCTTCAGAATAAAGGACTAGTCAAAGAGTTCTTAAACTTCACACCAAAAACACAATTCATACAAGGAAAGTTTCATAAACTGGACTTCATTCAAAATTCAAAACTTTCTCTGCAAAAGGCTCTGGTAAGAGGATGAAAAGACAAGTTACAGAACTGTGAGAAAAATATTTGTGAAGTGCATATCTAATAAAGGATGACTATCTATGAAGAACTCTTAAAAATTCAACATAAACAATAAATAATCTAATAATAAAATGGAGCAATCATTCAACAAAGAGGAAATATGGGGAAAACAAGAACAAGAAAAATGCTCTGCATCATTAGTCATTAGTGAAATGCAGATTAAAGTCATAAAGCGATGCCACTACACACCTATTAGAATGCCAAAAACAAACAAACAAAACAATAGCAGCACTCATTGTAGGAAAAGCTGCAAAGAAACTAAATCTCGGTCATCAGCATCTGGATCACTCACACATTACTGACTGGAGTGAAGAGCGGTACAGCCACTCTGGCTAACAATTTGGCAGTACCTAGTAAAACTAATCATCCAATTATTATGACTCAGCAACTGTATTCCTAGGCATTTACCTCAGAGAAATGAAAACTTGTGTTCACACACAAAAAAATCTGTACACAAATGTTTTCAGCCGTTTTATATGAAAGTCTCAAACTGGAAACAATCCGGATGTTTTTCAGTAGATGAGTGATTAAATTAACTGGAGCAATGAAATACTATTCTGCAATAAAAATGGACAAATACTGACAGATGCAACTTCAGCTGCTCCAGGAAATTATAGTGAGTGGGGGAAAAAAATCCCCAAAGATCTCATATTATATGTTTCTGTTTATATACAATTCTTGAGCTGAAAAAACTGTAGAAATGGAAAAGACTAGTTGCTGGGTGTAGAGCAGATGAAGGGTGGGAGCTCAGGCAGTGGGTATGCCTCTGAAAGGATAACTAGAGGGGTCTTTGTGGTAAACCTTGGTTCTGGACCTTGATTTTGCTAGTATCAGTATGTTGAACTACAATTTTGTAAGATTTACCACTGGGGAAAATGGGTAGTGGGTGCCAAGGATCTCTCTGTACTATTTCTTAAAACTGAATGTGAATCTATTATTTCAAAATTAAAAGTTTAATTTTAAAGCTCCAATATAAGTTTTAAAGCCATAGTAAGATCTTAACGTTCCATTATTAGCTTCAGTAGAAGATACTTATAAAATGGGACATGCAGTGTTATTTTGGGTAGGAGAGTATTCTCATTCTTTTTTTTCTTTTTTTTTTCACTAAAAAAAGTGGGGAGGGAAAAATGGAGAACATTTTAGAGCTACAAACAGAGCCAAATCATGCATTTGCATAAGTCTTCAAAAATTTCAAAGGTCTTGAAAACATATAATCTATGAAGAGCTTTATTACAACATTTGGGTCTTAAAATTAGAGGGCAGATAATTTAATTCTAATCAAAAAAATTAACAGAAAAGAAGCAACTTGACCAAAGTTGGTGGCAAAGCCAAAATTAGATTCAAAGTTTATAAACAAGGCTATTTCTAGTTTTTTTCTACCACATCAATTTCTTACTTTTAATTCAAGAGCAATACTTTTCCATAAAATACATGTTTCAAGTATATATTTTGTTAATAGTTGATTCATTTAAACAAAAAAAGAGTGTCTTATTTGTATTACCACATGTTCTCTAGGTAGCTGCTGCTGCTAAGTCACTTCAGATGTGTCTGACTCTGTGAGACCCCATAGACAGCAGCCCACCAGACTCCCCTGTCCCTGGGATTCTCCAGGCAAGAACACTGGAGTGGGTTGCTATTTCCTTCTCCAATGCATGAAAGTGAAAAGTGAAAGTGAAGTCGCTCAGTCGTGTCCGACTCTTAGCGACACCATGGACTGCAGCCCACCAGGCTCCTCCATCCATGGGATTTTCCAGGCAAGAGTACTGGAGTGGGGGTGCCATTGCCTTCTCTGAAATTATTCCTGAGTATACTATAAATAGAAAATAACTACAATGTAACAACACTTTATAATGACTTAAAATGGCTATTTACATTTAGAGTATGTATTTTAAATATTATCAAAACGGAACTTAAAAATAATATATCAACTTTATTAATTATATGTACATAATTTATACAAAAATGTTAAGGATTTCCCCCCCATGATTATAAGGACACCTCTGAGCAACTTTTTTATAATTAGCTGATACACATTCTTATAATACTAATTAATTTTATTAGCCTAAAAAACTAAGTGAAATATAACCCCAAATAATCACCATCCACTTAGAAAAACAATTAAAATACTATCTATGCAGAGACATTTATAAACATCACAGAAAATACATGTGCATGCAAAATGTGGAACTCCACAACTAAATTTTACTCTGAGATTGTTAAATGTTACTTTTAAACATACCACTAAAAAAGGTAAGTCATATTTCTCCTAAAATAGAGGCATTGTTGATTAATAGAAGCCATTGATTAATAAAAGTTACATATGTGAAATACAAACAAATATCAATTTAAATAGATTTAAGAGACATTTTACCTTTAGTAAGTTAAAACAGATGTCTTAGAATCAAGGATATATGATATTTTACAGAATCCTCTAATTCTGGAGTTGAAAAAAATTAGTGTTCTTTATTCTAGGCAAATGTGAAACGCACATCTCAAATAGGTTAGACAATCTGCCCAGTCACAATCACAAATCAATTAGAAATTAGAAACCAAGGCTCTTGACTCCTAGCACCCAGTGGAAAAATTTTTTGTATGAAACAAATACTTTAAAAGATACATCTTTTAAATGGTTGAACCAATGTCTTAAAGTACTTCCTATAAAGTATTCTTAGTGTCTCAGTTCTGTTAAACACTCTGGGACATTTTCTCTGGTGAGTTCTTTTTAGCAGACTGCCAAGAATGATGTCAAGGAACTTATAAACTATGTGTTTTCTTTAGGGGTTTTATGGCTTAGGTCTTATGTTTTAAGTCTTTAATCTGTAAGCAAAAACCTATGGTAGATATAAAAAAGATTCAGAGATGAAGCAAAGAACAAAATACTGGGCCTGTACTCTTAGCTTACGTTCTAACAGAGATAACAAAACAAGTGAAGAACAAACAAATATATTAAGATAATGACAGGCAGGAATAAGTGCAATGAAATAAAATAAAACAGAGTTATGGGCATACACACTGAGGAATTCAGAATTGAAAGAGATATATGTACCCCAGTGTTCACTGCAGCACTGTTTACAATAAATAGGACATAGAAGCAATCTAGATGTCCACAGGCAGACCAATGGATAAGGAAGTTGTGGCACATACACACAATGTAATATTACTGAGCTATAAAAAGGAACGCACATGAGTCAGTTCTAATGATGTGGATGAAACTGAAGCCTATTATACAGAGTGAAGTAAGTCAGAAAGACAAACACCAATACTGTATATTAACCCATATATATGGAATTTAGAAAGATGGTAGTGACAATCTTACATGCAAGACAGCAAAAGAGACAGAGATGTAAAGAAAAGACTTTTGGGCTCTGTGGGAGAAGGTGAGGGTAGGATGATTTAAGAGAACATGTATACCTGTGGCGGATTCATTTTGATATTTGGCAAAACTAATACAGTTATGTAAAGTTTAAAAATAAAATTAAATTAAAAAAAAAAAAAGAGAGAGAACAGCATTGAAACATGTATAGTACCACATGTAAAACAGATGACCAGTGCAAGTCTGATGTATGAAGCAGGGCACTCAAAGCTGGAGCTCTGGGACAACCCAGAGGGATAGGGTGGGGAAGGAGGTGGGAGTGGGGTTCAGGATGGGGTGGACACATGTGCAGCCGTGGCTGATTCATGTTGATGTATGGCAAAACCAATACAACACTGTAAAGTAATCAGCCTCCAATTAAAGGATATAAATTTAAATTTAAAAAAATCACAATATTGTAAAGTAATTATCCTCCAATTAATATAAATTAATTAATTTAAAAATTTTTAAAGGAAATAAAGTGAAAACCTTCCTGGGAATTAAAAAAAAATAAGAATAAAAAGTGATGAGTATTATATTAAATAAGATGGGGGTTAGGGTAGTAATTTCAGAAGGGGAAATACTAGGGAGAAACCTGAGTATAATATCACAAATATTGGAAAGGATCGACTAGAAAAATTCCAGGAGAAAGAAGCAGTAAGTACAAATGTCTTTGGTGGAAAGTATGCTAGATGTATTTTAGAATCTAAAAACCAATTTTCTTGTACTCGTTCATATCTCTTTCCACTGTGGCACAGCATATACTTCAGAGCTTACCACTATTAAACCATGTTACTCATTCTTAAAAGAAATTTGAATTCATCTTGTAGCAGTCTTTTTATTCTGTTTTATGGGTGGGAAAAAAAATTCACTGTATCATAAATCCTCTAAGTGGCTAATTACATTGGGACTTTCTTAGAAGAAACTTTTAAAGAAAGGTCAAAGGTCATTTGCCTTATTTTTTTTTTTTCCCCAAACAAAATAAATTATATTAAACAAAAGCAATTTGTATGTTAAAAACACTGAGAAGAAAAATAAAATCCTTTAGATAATTTACTGGTGGCTCAGACGGTAAAGAATCCTCCTGCAATGTAGGAGACCCATGTTTGATACCTGGGTCGGGAAGATCCCTGAAGAAGGGAATGGCAACCCATTCCAGTATTCTTGCCTGGAGAATTCCATGGACAGAGGAGCCTGGTGGGCTATAGTCCCTGGAGTTGCAGAGTCGGACATGACTGAGCTATTAACACTAACTTAAGGCTCTTACCTAGCTCTACTACCCATTTGATAAAAGGTTGAAATATCAACCTTTTGATAAAAGGTTGAAATAAAAGGTTGAAATAAATAAAGGTTTCCATTTCCTCCTTTCTTTAAGAAACAATTTTTAAAAACCAATAAAAAATAAACTCAAAATGGATTAAAGATCTAAACATAAGACCAGAAACTATAAAACTCCTAGAGGAAAACATAGGCAAAACACTCTCTAACATAAATCACAGCAGGATCCTCTATGACCCACCTCTCAGAGTAATGGAAATAAAAGCAAAAATAAACAAATGGGACCTAATTAAACTTAAAAGCTTTTGCTTTTTGCACAACAAAGGAAAATATAAGCAAGGTGAAAAAACAGCCTTCAGAATGGGAGAAAATAATAGCAAATGAAGCAACTGACAAAGAATTAATCTCAAAAATATACAAGCAACTCCTGCAGCTCAATTCCAGAAAAATAAACGACCCAATCAAAAAACTGAGCCAAACAACTAAATAGACATTTCTCCAAAGAAGACATACAGATGGCTAACAAACACATGAAAAGATGCTCAACATCACTCATTATTAGAGAAATGCAAATCAAAACCACAATGAGGTACCATCTCATGCCGGTCAGAATGGCTGCTATCTAAAAGTCTACAAACAATAAATGCTGGAGAGGGTGTGGAAAAAAGGGAACCCTCTTACACTGTTGGTGGGAATGCAAACTAATACAGCCACTATGGAGAAGAGTGTGGAGATTCCTTAAAAAACTGGAAATAGAACTGCCTTATGACCCAGCAATCCCACTGCTGGGCATACACACCAAGGAAAGCAGAATTGAAAGAGACACGTGTATCCCAATGTTCACCGCAGCACTGTTTATAATAGCCAGGACATGGAAGCAACCTAAACGTCCACTGGCAGACAAATGGATAAGAAAGCTGTGGTACACATACATAATGGAGTATTACTCAGCCATTAAAAAGAATACATTTGAATCAGTTCTAATGAGGTGGATTAAACTGGAGCCTATTATACAGAGTGAAGTAAGCCAGAAAGAAAAACATCAATACAGTATACTAATGCATACATATGGAATTTAGAAAGATGGTAACGATGACCCTATATGTGAGACAGCAAAAGAGACACAGATGTATAGAACAGTCTTTTGGACTCTGTGGGAGAAGGCGAAGGTGGGATGATTTGAGAGAATAGCATTGAAACATGTATATTATCATATGTGAAACAGATCGCCAGTCCAGTTTCGATGCATTGAGACAGGGTGCTCAGGGCTGGTGCACTGGGATGACCCCGAGGGATGGGATGGGGAGGGAGATGAGAGGGGGGTTCAGAATGGGGAACACATGTACACCCATGGTGGATTCATGTCAATGTATGGCAAAACCACTACAATACTGTAAAGTAATTAGCCTCCAATTAAAAGAAAAAAAAAAAAAAACAATGATTTTTAAACCATCCTCAACTAGCTACTACAACATGAAAATAAACACATAATGTATATACTATAAAAATTTATATATGCAGTAAAGGCAAAATACTCAAAGAGAATATGCATATGAAGAAATGCAAAGAATATTAGATATAAATTAAATCTTTAAGTTTCAAAAGCATAAAACGCTCTAAGAGATAATTAAAAACCAAAAGAAAGATGTTCTAGTTTTTCCTCACCATGTTCATAAATCATAACTTGGCATTACAGGCTCCGAGTCTTCAATCAGAAACAAAACCTTTGAAATATCAGTCTCTAAAGTAAAAAATATAAATTTTAATGTGGTTATATTTCAGGTTCATTTCAGTTCAACTAATGAAAAATGTTAAAGTTCTCATCAGTCCAAGATTTCAGAGAAACATGGTTCCTGTTTTTCAAAGCAACCCTCAGAAAAGCTCACGTGCCAATTCTACTCATTTCAGCAAATCTATAGAGGAAACCATAAGATGGGGTTTAAACAAGAGAACTGCAGTTAACTACTTATCAAAAAAGGTAAATTAATATTTTTGTATCAATCCCCCAGGCTAAAAGACCACCCAAAGACATTTTCACTGGACAAAACTTATAAAATCAAAGAGGAAGTCCTCACCACCAAAGAAAACAATACTCTTTCAAGGAGAATTTATTTGTGAGACAAATCAAAACCTTTAAGCTTCAGACTCTTTTTTTAAACAAGAATAGCAAATGATTTTATTTTGATTGGAAAGCCATTAAATACTATGTTCCTTGATATCAAAAGCTATATGTAACACAACTAAACACAGACAATAATAACAGAATTTTAAAATTCCTGTATTCTCATACTAAAAATTACACATTTTAACTTTTTATCTTCCCTTTGGCACTAGGCCAAAAGAATTTTCCAGTGCATGCAACTTAAGGGCATCATTTTCCTCACTACTCTTCTGGTAGTATTGTGAAAGCTGAAGCAAATGTTCTCCCAGAAAGGTTCCATCATGGAAAACTGCTGGGATCACTGCAGTAAACAAATAAAATATGTTTCTTTACTATAAAAACTTGCTTTTAAATATTTAATATGCATTGCTAATCAAGTTCTAAGATAAAGTATGAAGTGTATTTCCCAAAATATATGACAAAGGAATAAAAACTTAGTATGCAAAAAAATCTATATATATCTTCAAAAATATTCAAGTTTCCTGGAATACAGTTTGAGAAATGCTATCAAAAGTGCAAACTAAGAAGGATGAAAAATTCTAACTGGCCCACAGAAATTGGTAGGTTCAATGCAGAGCATCCCAAAGTAAGACACAACAAATGGCTTTCGCTGTCAAACTTTTAAGAATGTTTTGACATACGTAAACTCTGTAAATAGGCCAATTCTTTGTGCTAATCTTTGTGAAAATATACTTCATAGTTAAGTAGCAGACTTTCTTGGGTCATTCTTAATAAGTTAAGAGTAGATACTTTAGAGATAGAGATTTTAAAAATATGGAGACTGTGTGAGTGAAAATTTTTAAAATGTTGAAAGGCAAAGAAGAGACAAGCCCCATTCTGTAAGAAAATCTTTGAATGATACATATGTGATAAAGGACTGGTAAGCACAAAATACAAAGAATTCTTAATACTCAATATTAAGAAAACAAAGATTTCAACTTAAAAATGAGCACAAAGATCTAAACAGAGAACTCAACAAAGAAGACATCCAGATGTCAAACAAGCATATGTTACCAGGGAAATGCAAATTAGAATGAGATACCACTATACACCTATTAGAATGAACAAAGTTCCAACACAAGTGCTGTCAAACACCAAATGCTATTAAGGATGAGGAACAAGGAGAATTTTCATTCACTGTGGGTGAGAACGCAGTATGACAGAGCCACTGCAGAAGTCAATCTGACAGCGCCTCACAAAACTAAACATACTCCCAGCACAGGATTTAGCAATAGGTTTCTTAGTATTTAACCAGTGAGGTGAATACTTACATCCATACAAAACCCACACACACATGCTTAGAGAAGCTTTATTCATAACTACCAAAACATCAAGGTAACTAAAGTGTTCTTCACTAAGTGCCTGGATAAACAAACTGTGGTACATCCAGAGAATGAAATATTATTCAACAATAAAAAGAACGAGCAATGGCGCCACAAAAAGACATGGAAGAAATTTCAATGCATATTACTAAGTGAAGAAGCCAAACCAGAAAGTCTACATACTGTATAATTCCAACTACATGATATTCTGGAAAAAGGTAAAACTATGGAAACAGCCAAAAGGTCAGTGGTTGCCAGAGGTTCAAGGGAAGTGAAGGGATGAACAGGTAGAACAGAAAACTTTCAGGGTGGTGAAACTACTCGGTAATGATAGATAGCTGCCATTATCTGTGCAATACAAGTTAAGGACTTTAGTTTATAATTGTGTTCTTTGGAAGGAATGATGCTAAAGCTGAAACGCCAGTACTCTGGCCACCTCATGCGAAGAGTTGACTCATTGGAAAAGACTCTGATGCTGGGAGGGATTGGGGGCAGGAGGAGAAGGGGACGACAGAGGATGAGATGGCTGGATGGCATCACTGACTCGATGGACATGAGTCTGAGTGAACTCCAGGAGTGGTGATGGACAGGGAGGTCTGGCGTGCTGCGATTCATGGGGTCGCAAAGAGTCGGACACGACTGAGCGACTGAACTGAACTGACTATCTATCCGGGCTTCCCTCGTGGCTCAGTGGTAAAGAATCCACCTGCCAATGCAGGAGACATGGGTTCAATCCCTGATCCAGAAAATCCCTCTTGCTACGGAGCAACTAAGCCCGTGTGCCACAACTATTGAGCCTGTGCTCTAGAGCCTGGAAGCCACAACTGCTGAGCCCACGTGCCCTAGAGCCCGTGCTCTGCAACAAGAGAAGCCCCCGCAGTGAGAAGCCCACACAGTACAAGGAAGAGAAGACCCCGCCCGCTTCCACTAGAGAAAGCCTGTGCAGCAACAAAGACCCAGCCCAGCCTAAAATAAAATAAATAAATAGAATTTTATATATATATAAAACTGCCCTTTCAATTTTAAATGAAATGGGGGTCAGGGAAGCAGTGGTGGTAGAGGAGTATATGGCAACCCTCTATACTTTCAGCTTAATTTTTCTCTAAACCTAAAATTGTTCTTAAAAAATAAAGACTATAAATTCTTAAATAACACAATAAAAGCAAGCATTTCAAGTGAGAAAAAGTTATTTCTTTTCAAATTTTATGAGATTATTACTTTTAATGAATCACAAACTCTACAATAAGACTAATTTTTAAATATTTTTGTCATCTACTCTAGCAGAGTAAGAAAGAATATCATCCTAGTGTCCAAGGAGCAAAACAACTCAGGTCATGAAAGTAAAACAATAAAATAAAATAAAATACCTAGTGTCTTAATTAGTGTCATCAAACAATTTTACACCTGCTATATGTCTCTGACACTTTTACTGCAGTCGCCTCATCGTCACTTAATTTACTAAGTAAACAGATGTCAGAGACACTGCTACATTCAAAAGGGTAACATCAATTCAAAGGAAAAGCTACGACACAGTAATAAATTCACTTGTCTCTTAATCCAGTACTCCCATTCTTTAAATCATTTCTATTTAGATTTTTTATAAACATTTTTCCCAGGGTCCTTCCAATAACTTCTGCAGACAGATATTTGAACTCTTACTCAATTTAAATGAGTCAATGTAATTCTCTTGGTCTTCTGATAAAGGGAGAAATCAATGTTCTAATTATAGCATTACAGAACACAGTTCTATAATAATATTAACTTGGGTCAACAGGATTTTGCCATCCAAGTGCTTATTGTATCGGTAATAAACTATTTACCACCAAAAAGAACAGAGCAAAATTTTCATTCAAATATGTTACAATAAAAATGGTTTACTTTCTAACGCCTTTATAGGTACATGCAGCAAAATATTTTAGTTAAATACATACATATATACACAATCAAAATCAGTTCTCCAAACTGACATCAAAGCTACTATAAATACATATTTGGTTCTAGTAAAAATATATCATGGTTGTATGCAACAAAACTAATGAATTGCAATACAAAGTTAAGCTGCTTCTGCAGCAGTGCTTTTTATTACAGTGACTTAACCCCCATTTAAACCCAATCTCATCCTGAGCAGTATTCATCTAATTTCACACTACCTCGTAATTTTTACTCCAAAAGAGGTTGACTACTCATTTAGGAAATTTATGTGTCCATGATATCAAGTCACAACAGATATATATTAAAAGGTTTAAACTACTGTGAAAAGACCTGTAAATAGCTGAATAGTGTTTAATGGAAGACAATGGACCTAATTCTTGGAAACTTGCAAATTCCATTAATTTTCCTGCATGATTAAATTTTTGTGTCAATAAAAAATAATGAAGTGGCAGCCAAAACCTGTTTAACTGTAGTGTGATAATGGGAAGTTGGAAAAGGGAATGTGGGATGATACTAACTCAATATGCAAATAATGGTCAAATAGGGTCAAGATAAAACTCTAGACAGACTTCATAATAACTGGAATAGAGAAAAGTCACAGGAAATTGGGTTATCACAAGGGAAAAGACAGCAATGATCAGAGCTTTCCAACCATGTCCTTTGTATGTCTTATGCAACTGGGTGTAAGTGCATAGATTTCAATCCCCTCAGCCTGTGGAATGGTTGGCTAGGGCCAGGGGTACTCAGGCTCCCCACCGCCTGTCGTCACCTGTCAGGACCAACCTTGTGCTTTTACATTCCATGGCCCTATGAATACTAATATTTTTACTTGTGGTGTGATGTGCAAAAATCACTGCAAACGCCTGAAAAAATGTAACCAACTCTTACACCACAGCAGTCACACTGAGGAAGGGGGTTTTTCCAAGAGTGAAAAATCTGTCACATTAAATTAAGACCAGTAATTTGACTGTTATTGGTATTATGGATTTAGTTTTAATCTCTCAATTTGTTTAAAATGTATCATTGCGTAAGATTTAAACGCAGTAAGAAGTTGCTGCGTATATATGTTTATCTGTATATGTTTGTATGTATTTCAGGAATGTTAGCATAACAATGCTTCACATTAATAGTGGGCTTGGGGAGGATTTCCTTCCCCGTTTTAATGGGATCTGGACTAAACACAAGGTTGAAAAGCACTTGGTTAGTGGGTCTGGAGTTAAACAGCTTGAAGCTCTGGCCTAAGCTAAGCTAAGCTAAGTCACTTCAGTCGTGTCCGACTCTGTGCGACCCCATAGATGTCAGCCCACCAGGCTCCCCCGCCCCTGGGATTCTCCAGGCAAGAACACTGGAGTGGGTTGCCATTTCCTTCTCCAATGCATGAAAGTGAAAAGTGAAAGTGAAGTCGCTTGGTCGTGTCCGACTCTTAGCGACCCCATGGACCGTAGCCTACCAGGCTCCTCCATCCATGGGATTTTCCAGGCAAGAGTACTGGAGTGGGGTGCCATTGCCTTCTCCAAAGCTCTGGCCTACCACTTACAAACTTTGTGATTCTAGGAAAGCTATTTACCTTCTCTTTGAGCCTCAGTTTCTCTATTTGTAAGATAATGATAATTCTTATCCACAGAAGGGTCATTGTGAGGATTCAAGTCTAAAACGTGATTAGCCTGGTATATTCTTTAATTAATTTATTATTTAAGCATACTTGCTTTACAGAATTTTGCTGTTTTCTGTCAAACCTCAACATGAATCAGCCATAGGTACACATATATCCCCTCCCTTTTGAAACTCCCTCCCATCTCACTCCCCAGCCCACCCCTCTTGCTTGCTACAGAGCCCCTGTTTGAGTGTGTATTCTTGACAAACATATGCTGGTTAGCAAGGAGAGCTGACTTTAGAATGCTACAAGTACGTTTCACATATAACGAAAGCATAGTTTCAATTTAATTTATCCATCTTAGATAAAATACAATGGAAACCTGACTATATATATGTGACCATATTCCATCTTTAAAGGGGATAGGGGACGGCAATATTGCTTTAGAAGGACTCCTACCATTCTAAAAATACTGTCCCCGCAGCTGTTTAAAATTTATTTTTTTAGACCATAGCACCACTGTTTGGTTGTTTCCAATTTCTAAAACCACAAATAGTAAAAGTGTACTCAGTCTACTGCAAACATAAATAGCAAATGCACGCTTCAGCACTTTTTAAAGGATATGGAAATTGGCAACAAAAATGCAGTTCATGTTGAAAATTTATGACAGCCCTGCCATATTTCTTCAGAAATACAATCAGGTAAAAATTAGGAAGATCTCTACCAGCTGGGTGGTATTTTTATGTTTTTTTACTTATATTTTCACTAACTGAAAGACTTTCATTATGCAACTTCTGGCACTTGATAAAATAGAGCAATAGTACCTTTGCTAAAACCACAGTTTCTTTGGTTATGTTTAGCATTACACAAACATCTTTCACCTTAGATATCCTTTTGCATTAGAGTGTTTAATTTTAAATTGACTAAAGGGAATTTCTTTTTTCAGAATATTATGCTTTCTGGATATCATTAGCACAAGAATTGTATTTTTATAACTTCTCAAAAGATTATGTGTGTGTTACAATTATTAGGCATTTGGTTCCATAAAAATATTGTGAGAACTACTGCTAAAAGATGAAAATATGAAAGTGATTCAGGGAAACACAGACAGGGCTGATTTACTGTGATACTATAAATCACAAGAGAAAAAAGTCTGTTTCAGAAAATATGTAAAAAAAGAACAACATGGATTCAGTGCCTCTTCCCTGATACGGTTTATCTAATATAACATATCCTCAAACTTCTGAGACAGAGAAGGAAAAGAAAATCATTCTTGTACCAAAGGTTGAAATAAATAATATTTACCATGAAACTCAACAATGGAGAAAAGAGTTTTGTCATTAGGACAAATTCTTCACTACTCTATTTCTCATCACAGTATTTAAATTCCTGCTGCTACATACTGAAACTGGTTTTTAAATACCAGGGCTAGGAAGAGTAAAAGATCATGTGTTAATCTTTTGATAAAATTTTTTAAAAAGCTGAATTAGTACTGAGTGAACAAATGATTAAGTAGAGGAGAAAATGGCACTTGGTCATTTCAGATAACTTTTCCTTTTAATGAGATTTTTTTAAAAGATCAATTCAAAAGCTGATGACCAGTTACTCTACACTTTCTTCTTAATTGAAAGAAAAAAAAAAACTGCCAAGGAACTTTTTAAATGGCTCTTCTTTCTCATGGTGGTCCTTCTTTATATGCATTTTTACTAAAAATACTTACTATGAAATATTTTTAAAGAGTCACTGAATATATGGCTTATTCAATTGGATGAAAACTACATATCTGTTTTATATGTTTTATAAAGCCAAAAAAAAAAAATAAAGAAAAATTTAGATTAAAATAGGCACTGTAACAAAATTACAAACTGAATGAGAAAAACAAAAGTTCTGTGATATTTGCAGAAAACGAAACTATTATATTTCTCAGTTTACTGAAGAAAAAATAAGAAAGTCAAGACTATAAAACTATTATGCTTTGAATTTTTAAGTCCCTATGTGTTATGTAAACATTGCTCTTTCCCCCTGTCTTGTAAAGGGCATCTGATTTTTGCGAGACAATTGCTTTTCTTTAAATTTACACACTGGGAAGTGAACCTAACTGCTAACCAAATCTAAAAAATACTCAAATTACACCATAAATTAAGAAACTTACTATATTTTTCTCATCTACAATCAGAACTTACTGAAACTGTGAACTTAAAAAAGCATTCAGACTGAATTTCTTACTTTGAATGCTATTTAAATACTATGAACTTTATAATACTGTATCATTACATTTCTAGATATCATCTAAAAACATTTCAAAGTTCTCAACTTATCTAATATCTTTTCTGCTGAATAAGGTATTATCTGAAAGGTTAGTGACTTTGAATTGTCCATTATTACTTTAAGATGATACTTAATCATATTTTCCTAAAATAAGAGATGGTTAAATCAATATGAAAGCTACAAAGAAAATAATACTTTTAAAAATAGCTTTTCAAAATAGGAATATATATTCTAGTGATGCAGTTTTCTGATTTGAAATAGGATCACTTTTACAAAAATTTTAAAAAACTGATTGTCATTTTTTATTCACCAAAAGTAGAAAAAAGACAATAAAAGAACAAATGTCCACCTCAGTTGCTACAGCCACAAGTTCTGAAATGGAAAGAAGTTAAGAATCAAACAGTAGCAGCTTCTGGAACATATAAACACTGCAATTTAAAACTACAAACTCTCCTAATGTAACAGTTTTTTATTAAAAAACATTTTTACAAAATTGACCAAAAGACAACAGAGAGAAAAAAGAATGAGTCTTTACATTGCAATAATTTGCTGAAATTTTCATTTCTAAAACAAATCAAATTTTAGAACTTGGGAGTAACCACATACAATGAATCAATGTGTCATCTATAATAATACTGATATACTGAAAAAAACTTTCATTCTTAAGTTGTGAAATAACTTAAGATTTTGAGGAAAATTTGGTTGATCTTATGTTAATTACAACAGCCTACATGAATGTTTTTTAACTACATAAAGAGCTATAACTTTTTAAATTCTATAGATACAGTCCTTGAGTTACTCTGAGTGAAATCACACTATCTTAAATGATAATGTTTGGAACACTAATGTTTCAGTTATTGCAACAGTTCACGTATTCTTTTTTGAGTAGACACATTAATTTCTAATCAAATCTTTTATTCTAAGCTCTAAATAATATGGAATTAAATAACAGAATAATCCAAGAGAATCACAACAGACAGACTGATTACAACAGTTTATTTTCTGTACTGTTACTTTCTTTACAAATATTTGCGGTATTTTGTAACATTAAAATCAATCATAAGAAAAGAAATATTAAGTGCTTATTAAGGCTGCTGTCATGGGATATTAAGGGATGGAATATCCGAAAAATCAGAAATACAAATAATTTTACATTTCAAAATTTATTAACTAAGGATAATAAGATGCATTTATTTAAAAAAAATATTTTAAATGTTGTTATATTGGATTAGAGTATGTATATAGTTAATGAATACCTCTAATACAGAGTTAAGTCTATTTTTCCTTGTCAGGAAAAAAAAAAGACTTCAACTTAATTTTAAACAATTTTATCACACTATTACACAAACTTAAAGCATGTACCAATAATTTAACCTGAACCTACTCTGACATCTGAGGAATTACTAATTAAAGCATGAATCTTCACAATTCAGCAGCACTTTAAATATTTTTATGAAAAAAAAAAACATTATTTGCACATTTACTTTTTAACCACATGAAAAACATTTCCTGGGCTTCTTATAGTGAAAAAAGTCACTTGTTTTGGAATAAAGTATATACCCAAAATACTTGGTAATCCAATAGACTATTTTTCCTACATTATGGTCAGGCAAGAAACCCCACCAAATATTGAAGATTGACATTCGTAGGTAATTCAATAGTCAGATGATGATTCTCCAGTAGTTTCACAGTAGCATAATTTTTCACATTACTTGAAACCACTGTTAAACCTATAACACATTTTCTGTTTCGCTATGGGTGTTTTTTCTATCTTTAACTCTAGAAGAAATATCTTTTATCTGTCTACAGTACAAAAAGCATTCATAATTCAGAAATGTTTTCCTCTTTTGCAATGCATGACTTTGAACTCAAGATTTCTCAAAGATCAGTTAAACATTAAAAAAAAAAAAAATGTTTCTTTAAGACCAGAGCCTTATTTATGTGAGTCTGTGGCTTAACTGACAAAAATTTTTCTGTTCCAAGCAAAGTCAGTCAGTTTACATCTTAAAACACCATAATCTAGCTTCAATTCATAGAGATATCTGTGAGAGAAGACAATAAAATGTTGCATACCCTTCTATCAAATCACAGACTGTAACAAACATTAATTACTCTGTGTGACAGACAAGGGATAAAAATAAAACAAATTGATGAGAGGAAATAAATACTTATAGTTTTAAAAAGTAATCAGCAATAATACATATATATATTTATATAACACATTTATGCAACAGTTTCTATTTAACTCAGCAAATATTAATGAAACTCTAATATGTGAACATAGTGAATGCCATGTTTGATCAAATGCCATAGGTGATCATTAATAAGCATCTAGAAATTTGTTCTCTAATTAGATTATTATACAAAATACTGTCCATATAATTGTCATGTATATTTTATTGCCTTCTTAGAAATTAAAGTGACCAATATTAAGTGATAGCTAAGCCACCCAATGTTAAATGAAAACAAGTATAAATTAATACATTAATGAAGAACATCCACAATCAAAATGTCCAGTAAAATAGCTGAAGCAGATCTAATTTTGACTTATAATTTTTAAAATTTACAAATTTTCAAGATTCCAAAATCACATATTTAAATGCAGCTAATATAACAATCCCACATTTTTGTTGATAGCACTTATTACATGCAAGGTACAGATGTTAAACACTTTGTATTTTTGCACTTAGTTAATGCTCAGAACACCCCTTCATTTTATAGATGATGAAAAGTAAGTTGCTCACCTAGAAGTGAGTAACTTACTAAAGGTCACACAGTTATTAATTGACAGACTATTGGTTTATAAGTCCATGCTCTTGAGGTCTATCCTAATAAGTAAGTATCACAGGACAATTTGACTTTTTAAAGTTGGAAGAAAAAATGTGATATTCATTTACTTAATGCCTGAGTCCAATATGTAATAGATTATTACATGAGCATACACACACAGCTTAAGTCTGATATAAAATTATTGTACAGTTCTTGTAACAAATGGACATTCTATACATTATTTATTTTCTATATTTAAAGGAATAAAATCAAATGTTTACTTATTCTTAAATTTGAATAGTTCTGATCTAAACAATCATATATGCCCATATACACACAAGCATATATATACTAACTTCCTTAACAGAATATAAGGATTTCAATATAATTTTAATAAATTTATTAAATTCAAGAATAAAAACATTTTCTGATTAGTAATTTAAATAAAATGATTATATATTAAATGGCATTTTGTTTACTGAAATTCTAATATGTACATTTAAATGAATAATAACAGATAATACAGTAATCATTCACTTTATTTTTTAAATTTTATTTTATCTATTTATTTATTATTTATTTATTGGCCCCACAGTTTGGCATGTGGGATCTTAATTCCCTGACCAGGGATCGAACCCACGATCCCTACACTGGAAGCACAGAATTTTAACCACTCACCACCAGCGAAGTCCTTCAGTTTAGTTTTAATGTGAACTATAAGTTACCCTTTTCAACTCAGTTATCCTGCATTTTAAAAAACTGAAGGCCATTCTAGAATTTAAAACAAGAATTGCTAAATGCAAATACTCTTGTTCAGCAATTCCCCTGAACATCTTATTCAGCAAGAATTCATTTCTAATTGCTTCACTTAGGTAAGGCACTTACTTTTCTTTGCAGTGAACAATGTTTTGTGTCTGGCTAAATATAGGAAGTTACTCCACCAATGGAATGTGATTATCTATAATGAGAGTAAGTTATTCCATATTCCCATTTTGAAAAATAAATTAATGTATCAACACACTCTATAACATTTATATAAACTTTAAAATACTAGCTAGCTAAAAGTGAAAAGAATATATAATCTGGCTAATTTCATACCATGCATAATCATTCCTCACAGAATTTTTATTACACAGTATGGAATGGATTATAGTAAATGTATTTCACACATGCTATTTCTTATTCAAAAGGAAATACAGAATAGGATATAGAAAAGTTCTAGCCAAATCTTCATTCAGATCCAACATTCACGGACGCCACTGTAATTGAAAGACATTTCCAAACAGATAGCTGTGGACCTCATTTTCCTTTAAAATAATATGTCTTTCACATCTGTTCCAACTAAAACATTCATGTTCTTAAACTTCACCAAACTGCCTTATGCTTAGTTTTTAAAATATTGTAGTTTTATTTTGTTTTACTTTAATTTACAACTAGTTAAGCTCATAAAATAGAGTTCAAATTTTCAAATTATGTTAACATGTTAAAAAATAGTATCATATGCATACCTAATCAACGTTTTACATCAGTTATTTCCAATGTTTCTGAAACTCCACTTGATTTTAACTGACCTTCATACAACTTCCTAAAATGGGATACATTATATATTTTAAGATCAATGTGAATTCACTTTTAATTTCTCTTTGAATATATCTTCTCAAATAGAGACCAAGTTTGCAAATAAGAGACAAAAATGAATTCGATCAGTTTTCAAAATTTTACTTTTCTTTTGACCTACTCAATAATTACAAATTAAAAATAAATATGCAGTATTAAAACATGGCCTAGGCATCTTTGAATTAACGATGATACTCTCATTGGAATGTCTACAAAATTATCATATTTCAAATAATTAAGAAATGAGTTCAAAGAAGTTTCAGATTGAAGGTGTATTAAAATCAAAGTAATTATTATGAGAGAAAGGATAAAGAGAAGAAAGGAAAATAGTGAAGGCCTTATGCACTTCTTGATGAAATATTTTAAAAAGCAAAAATCTACAATAACAAAAATTTAAGATTACTGTTTATCTAATAGTAAATTCAAAAGTTTTTTTTACAACATTAATGGAAACTTACTCAGATTGGTTTTAAACAATTACCTTTTCCAGAAAGCAGTCAAATGACCAGTTTAAGAAGACTGCCTAAATACCTTTGTCCATAAGCCTTTCTTAACAGCTAACTTCATAAAGTCTTGTATGCTATCACCTCTCCTCTCAACAAAATCCCTATTTTGAAATATCTTTCTATTCAATTTAGAGTATTTACCTAGATAAGGAAATTAGTGGTTCTCAACAACATAAATACAACATTTATAAACCAGATAAAATTGTATGTAATGTACTGAAGAATGAATTGTTATAGCAGAGGGGTATTTGTACTTTTTACTTATTTACAAGAGTAAAAAATACAAATTTTCAGATGCAAATATTCATAAAGCAGAAGGAAATTACAATGCAAATTGGGGACACCCTACAAACATATACATGTGCATATAATAACAGAGAATCTTACAAAGTAACATCAAAAATAAGACAGTAAGATAGAGAATACACAAATATTGATAACATCATCAAGGATGGTAGACTGCAAGATGGAAGTTTTGCACCATGGTGTGGAGGAAGGTTTCAATTTGAATTAAAACCCAGGAAAAACAGTCATTTTAAGTGTGTAGAAAGTGAAAGTATTAATTGCTCAGTCATGTCTGACTCTTTGCCACCCTATGAACTGTAGCCCTCCAGGCTCCTCTGTCCATGGAATTCTCTCTTCAGGGGGTCTTCCCAATGCAGGAATTGAACTCAGGTCTCCCACAGTGCAGGCAGATTCTTTGTCTGAGCCACCAGGCAGAGAAGGTCATAAAGGTATGGAGGAGATGGTGATGAACAAAGGTACGGAGTGGAGAGAAGGAACAGAAAAATGACATGTGAAAGCAACACGAGAAACAAAAAAGGAGGCACAGGCCATGAAATTAATAAATGACATTAACATTTATCCACCTATTCAGATCAAAATCTAAGGTGTCATCAATGACATGTTCTTTCTCTTACAATCTGCAGCTGAACTGTTACCAATTCCTGTTAACTCTGCCTCCCAAATAGATCTTAAACCGGTGCTCATCACTAGTTCCCCAATACCAGCCCCATGGCTCAGACACAGCATCTCTCAGCTGAACTGCTTCTGTGGTCTCCCAGGTGGTCTCACTGCATCTCCTGGTCCCCATTTCCATCTCACCCTCACAAGAAACCAATTCTCTGCCAGGCTGGTCCGTTTAAAACATAAATCAGGTCATTGTACCCCCTCACTGAAAAACCTTTCAGCGGATTACCAGCACTCTCAGAATGAAGCCTACAGTCTTCAACATGACAAGTGCTGATTTGGTGCTTATCTGTATTTTCAGTTTGACCTTGTTCCTCTCCAGCCTTACATGAGCCCCTGCCCTCCCATGAAGGACTCCTCTCAGTTCCTCAGACAAAACCTGCTCTCTTGTCTCTTTATCTCCAACAAGCCCCACTGTAACCTTCACAAAGAAGTCCTCCCTGATCACCCCTCACCTGAGTCCCTCAACAAAGCGAGAGATTCTTACAAGCTCAGATTGACTGGTACTTCTCTGTCACAACACTCTATGGATTATACTTAAGAGTTATTTGATGGCTTTTTATTATCTTTTAAGTGGTGGCTTGCTATAACAAACTGCAAGGTTTCATTGAGAAGGGACTCTAGTATTCTACCATTCCCCAGGGATGACACAAAAGTGGAAAATAATAAAGATTTGCTAAATGCTAAGTCAAAGAGACACAGGAAGATGTTGCCAACCAGAAGATTCAGAGGATATAACAGACTCTCAGGTCACCAAATATTCAATCTAGAAGAACATTTACAGATGATTTACTTCAATGGTTCCTGACTCTACTCATAAGAGCCCTCAGATTCAACAAGATTCAAAGACCAGGAGGAGGACCAGCCAGCAAGGTACTGGTGTCATCTATCACCAACTTCTGCCTTGGCTCCAACCAAATCAGATTCACTTTCATGCGTTTTTACATATTGTGTCTTTATATAACACTTCCTTTGGGGGGGGGGGGAGAAAAGCTTGAAATCCTCTGCCCTAAATAACTTCTGAATCTTAACCCGTATACTCCATCCATTCATATTTGAGTCCTTCCTCCAGCCACCACTCCTAACATCATAATATCCTGATAGAAAGTGCCCTGGTAACCCTGGTTAAAACCTCAGATCATCTTAATTCTCTGCTTCCTTGATTCCTCTACATCCAATCAACCACCAGATCCTGGGATTCTTCCCTCCTCTCATCTACCCCTTCTCCCCCATTACCACTGCTGCCAGACTACAACAGACCTAGATCCTTTCTGTTCCTGGAATTACTACATCTTATGCAGCTTATGCTCAACTGCTCAGTCATGTTCGACTCTGTGACCCCATGGACTGTAGCCTGCCAGGCTCCTCTGCCCATGGAATTCTCTAGGCAAGAATGCTGGAGTGGGTTGCCACTTCTCTTCCAAGGGACTTCCTGACCCAGGGATTGAACGCACATCTCTTATGTCTCCTTCATTGGCAGGCAGGTTCATCACCTGCTGAGCCATCTGGGAAGCCCTCCCATGCAGTTTACTTAACTCCAATCTCCCCTTCCTCAAAAACACCCATGTTGGACTCTCTTCCACATAGTACTTTCATTATATCCGTAACAGAAAATTCCCCTCCCTGATTTTAAAATCCTCTTTACCTGTCCAAACCATCTATTTAACCTTCTAGACTTCCTATTTCTTATCTCGGTTTTCTCAAAAGTCCATCGTTATCACTCAAGCAGGATGCATGACAACTCTCCTATCTGCCTATCTAAACCAGAGCTCCAAAGCTGCATGGCCTAAGTGACCAAGGTGCACTGGACACACTGAAGCAGAATTTTGTGTTCTTAGTTTGACTAATGTAAACTATAGGAGCAATCTTTATATTGGATGCATTCTTTGTACTTCTTAGGTACATTAAACCTTGGCAGAAAATCTCACAATTACACAACGAAAAATTACTAAGGTTATGAAAGAATTAGATAACATAGAGCCTACAGTCTGCATTTTACGGATGAGGAAATGAAACTCAAAAGAGTAAGCCATTTGTTCAAGGTCACACAGCAAAGTTAAGGGTAGGCCAGGAACTAGACCACTAGCAGCTCTGCTCATCCCTTTTTCTTCTAGTCTGGCTCTATCCCAACTATCTTCACAGGAGACTTCAGAGTGCATAATTATGACTGGGCTCTAGACTTGGACTGCAGGAGTTTTAATATAGGTCATATCATTTACTAGGAAAGAAAAAAAGCAAAAAAACCTGATTCTCCATTATAGTAATTTTTAGCTATTGTCTTCCTACCTGTGTGGAATGGTAACATTCATTTAACAAAGATTTACTTTGCTCCTAACAGGTGCCAGGGATAGAGCAGGGGACAGAACTAACTATTCACTTCATGAAGAAAATACTTCAGTAGGGTAAACTAATATGAACGAATGAATGAATAAGTTAAATATTTACAGTGTCAGACAGTGATGAATAAGAAAAATAGGTGAGGAATAAGGAAGGGAAGGGTATATACTTCATCATCATTCAGGGGATCAGGAGATGAGAAGCAACCAACAACCAAGCGATGAGCAGAAGTGACTAAACAAGGTAAAAGAAACACCAGAAGAGTGAGGTTCTTCCGGATAATGAATAATGTCTTTCAACAAGAAAGGTGATCAACTATGTCAAATGTTATAGGTCAATGAAGGTAAGCACTAAAAACTGACCACTAGATTTAGTAATGCAGAGGTCATCAGTGACCCTCAGAAGCACAGTCTGAGTGGAGTGACAGGAGCAAAAATTTGAATGAAGTGGCTTCAAGAGAAAGAGAAGGTAACTGGAGACTGTGAGAACAGACAACTCTGAAAAGTTCTGCTAAAAGGGAGCAGAGCAATGGGAATATTAAGAACGATGCAGGTTCAATATGGTGTGGTTGCTACTGTTGTTTATTGTTTGAGAGTAGAGGAAATTTATGCAACTCCAAATGCTGTTGATTAGCAAAATAAAAACTACAAATTCTGGTGTCATGTCTTTGAGGAGGTGAGAGAAGACAGAATCAAATGCGTATGTGCAGGGCGTTGGCCTTAGATAGGAGCACAGATAGTTCATCCATAGTAACAGTCCAGGACGTGGGCATAGACAGAGATGAAGATGGATATCTGGTGTTGGGAACTTATTTAAATTTTCCAGTAAATAGTTTTATCATCTCAGTGAAACAGAGAGCAAAAGTTAGCAACTGAGAGTAATGCTAAAGAAGAGGTGCTGAATGTTTAGAAAGAAAGGAGAATGTATAAGACGGCTATTAAAAAAAAAATAGAACAGGCAATGAACTGGGAGAATCAAAGTTTGCAAAGTACAAGTTGAAATTAGTGGTCATAATATAAATCAGAAAAGTCAGTATCAAGTATTTTCTTCAGACACACTGACTTGTGCCTATGTAGAGCCAGCCTAAACACAGAGTAGGCAGAAAGGTGAAGTTAATTCAAGGAAGGAGGGAAAGAGGAGCAAATCAACTGAGGAGGAAGAAAGGAGAATGAGCAAAAAAGAGTTGCAGGTACTTGCATTGTGATGATTATAATGACAGTGGAGACTAGAGGTACATAAAGGAGGAAGACAAGAATTCAAGAAGGGTAAGAGAATAAAAAAGTTTACAGAGCAATGGGTTTGTTAAGTTGGGATAGTAAAGAGGTGTGCTATGAAGAGAAACAGTGCTGATCAAAGAGGGCAAGTCTTGAAACTGAGTTTATAAAATGGTTGCCAATATTGACAATAACAAGATTAATAATGGGACCAGAGAAACTGGTAGTTAGGCAAAGGACAAGATGTTTGGACCTAGAAAGCATCTACTTGTTTTCTCAAAGTTCTAACCAATTCTTCACATCTCTAATGTCACTGTTTGAACCTACACAACCAGGGACCTATCCTGAACCATATGTTTTAAAGAATCTGCTCTGGCCCTCTTCCAGTTAAGTCTATGGGAACCAAGAAGACTTGCTTGACCCAAGCTTTCATCCCCCTTTCTAGAATATGCTCCAGATACCAGGACCCTCAAACACCTTGATCAATGTCCAAAGTCCAGATTCAGAACCTATGCAAGTGTCTTGCCCAGATCCACCTTCCTGAATACTCTCTGTACCGCTCCTTGATGCACCATTAAATCTGAGGGACAGCCAAGCGGAGACACAGGGGTGGGCAAAATACGAACATGTCAGCTGGAGTATTTGTATCCATGCAAGCAAAGTCCTCCAGGACTGGGAGGGAGAATGGAGCACAGTGGGCTACAACGTGAACTCTTGTCCTGGAACCCACAGATATTTCTGTTAGACTCACACACCTTAGTCCATTCTGGCTTATACTCCCATCACTCCATAAAGTATTCTCTCCAAAGCCACAAGTAACCTTTTGTTCCTCCCAAATACAAGGTTATTTATCACCTTTTATTTTATTTGATACTACTGACAACTTCCACTCAGAAAATCTTTCTTGCTGGGGTTTTGGGACCTCTCTTCTGGTATTATTTTCTACTCTCTAGCTATTTCATTTTGATTACTTTATTGACTTCTCTTTCCCCAAATGATCCTTAAACATTGGTGGGCCTTTGGAGACTTCTTTCAGTTTTCTTTTCTCCTTCTACATATTCTCACTGAGAAAACCAACCATGGCCATGGCTTCAACTGCTTTCCATAAACTGATGATTCTGAAACATTTATCTTCAGTCTCTAAATATCCTTGATCCATATTTTGACTAACTACCAGGCTTTTGGAAGTCCTAACACATATTAAATTTTGCTTGCCTCAAACAGAAGACACCAACTTACCCTGTAAATGGGCAATGACTTTTACATTACCTGTTAAGGCTGATAGCATCACCATCTCCCAAGTCTAAAACTCATTCTAAACTTCTGAGTTCACAGCCACTCACCAGTCCCATGAATTCTTCTTTTTCAGTATGTTTCAAATTTTTGCATTTTTCTTCAATCCAGCTGATGCCAACTCAATATAAGCCCTTGGCATGTCTCACCTGGGCTTTTTGGATACAGTCTCATAACTGGTTTCCCTGCCTCAAAACCCATATGGAGCTGCCAAAGCAATTATTCTGGAAACTCAGATCTTGAGCATTTCCATTCCTCTAAGTTAAAATCCTTCAATACTTTTTATTACCTCTAACAGTGCTTCCCTATCTTTATGGCATTCCTGTGTATTTCATTAACAGTTGACCTAATCAGTCCCCTGGCACTACTATTATTCATTCACATGCTCCAGGGAGATGGGGCAAACTGTTTGGGAAGCTCTGACCTACAAATGAAATCCAAATTTAAAAAATTTTTAAGTTTTTAATAAATTTATAACAATTTTAAAAACTTAATTAAAAAAACTTTACATAAGATTGATCAAGAAAAAGGACGATACAATATTAGCAACGAAAAGGGCAACATTACCACACAGAGAGAAAATACCATAAATACCTTTAGTAAGATGTATCTAAAACCAAGACAAACTGGACAGTTTCCTAGAAAATAGCAATTTTAAAAAATGAATAAAAAACAAATAGGAAAACAGACCCACGGCTGTTCAAGACACTCAAGCTGCAGTTAAAAAATAAAATCAAACCAAACCCTTACTCCTCTATAAACACAAACATACAGACACACACACAAAAGCCATAGACAATTTTATAGCTGAGTTCAATAGAACTGTCTACAAATAATCTCGACCTGATATCAAAAGTTCTAGAGAGGTGCTGAATGGGGAAATTTCCCTTATCTACTAGAACTGTATGTGGCTGTTTAAAAGGGAGACTTGCACACATAAGGGTTTTGTTTGGTTTGTTTTGTGTAATGAGAAGTCCAGAGGTGGGTGACTGCTGATATTGATTAATGGCTATATTATTCTCCTACTGTTGCTGAAATAAACGGGGAGGCTTAAAATAACACAAACATAGTATCTTAACAGCTGTAGAGATCAGAAGTTTAAAATGAGTTTCAATGGGATAATATCAAAGTGACAACAGGCCTGCATTCCTTCTAGAGCTTCTAGCTGCCATTCACAAATTCTAACGCTTCCTGTGTGCAGTGCTATGGAAAACAGTATGGCAGCTCCTTAAAAAATTTGAAAGAGAATTATCACATGACCCAGTAATTCCACTTCTGGGTATACATCCAAAATGATTGAAAGCAGAGTCTCAAAGAGATATTTGTACACTCATATTCACAGATGCACTGGTCATAGCAAACACCCTCTTCCAACAACACAAGAGAAGACTCTATACATGGACATCACCAGATGGTCAACACCGAAATCAGACTGATTATATTCTTTGTAGCCAAAGATGGAGAAGCTCTATACAGTCAGCAAAAACAAGACCAGGAGCTGACTGTGGCTCAGACCATGAACTCCTTATTGCCAAATTCAGACTTAAATTGAAGAAAGTAGGGAAAACCACTAGACCATTCAGGTATGACCTAAATCAAATCCCTTATGATTATACAGTGGAAGTGAGAAATAGATTTAAGGGCCTAGATCTGATAGATACAGTGCCTGATGAACTATGGAATGAGGTTCGTGACACTGTACAGGAGACAGGGATCAAGACCATTCCCATAGAAAAGAAATGCAAAAAAGCAAAATAGCTGTCGGGGGAGGCCTTACAAATAGCTGTGAAAAGAAGAGAAGCGAAAAGGAAAGATATAAACATCTGAATGCAGAGTTCCAAAGAATAGCGAGATAAGAAAGCCTTCTTCAGCGATCAATGCAAAGAAATAGAGGAAAACAACAGAATGGGAAAGACTAGGGATCTCTTCAAGAAAATCAGAGATACCAAAGGAACATTTCATGCAAAGATGGGCTTGATAAAGGACAGAAATGGTATGGACCTAACAGAAGCAGAAGATATTAAGAAGAGATGGCAAGAATACACAGAAGAACTGTACAAAAAAGATCTTCATGACCCAGATAATCACAATGGTGTGATCACTCACCTAGAGCCAGACATCCTGGAACATGAAGTCAAGTGGGCCTTAGAAAGCATCACTACAAACAAAGCTAGTGGAGGTGATAGAATTCCAGTTGAGCTATTCCAAATCCTGAAAGATGATGCTGTGCAAGTGCTGCACTCAATATGCCAGCAAATTTGGAAAACTCAGCAGTGGCCACAGGACTGGAAAAGGTCAGTTTTCATTCCAATCCCAAAGAAAGGCAATGCCAAAGAATTCTCAAACTACCACACAATTGCACTCATTTCACACGCTCGTAAAGTAATGCTCACAATTCTCCAAGCCAGGCTTCAGCAATACATGAACCGTGAACTTCCAGATGTTCAAGCTGGTTTTAGAAAAGGCAGAGGAACCAGAGATCAAAGTGCCAACATCTGCTGGATCATGGAAAAAGCAAGAGAGTTCCAGAAAAACATCTATGTCTGCTTTATTGACTGTGCCAAAGCCTTTGACTGTGTGGATCACAATAAACTGTGGAAAATTCTGAAAGAGATGGGAATACCAGACCACCTGACCTGCCTCTTGAGAAATCTGTATGCAGGTCAGGAAGCAACAGTTAGAACTGGACATGGAACAACAGACTGTTTCAAATAGGAAAAGGAGTACGTCAAGGCTGTATATTGCCACCCTGTTTATTTAACTTATATGCAGAGTACATCATAAGAAACACTGGACTGGAAGAAACACAAGCTGGAATCAAGATTGCCGGGAGAAATATCAATAACTTCAGATATTCAGATGACACCACCCTTATGGCAGAAAGTGAAGAGGAACTCAAAAGCCTCTTGATGAAAGTGAAAGTGGAGAGTGAAAAAGTTGGCTTAAAGCTCAACGTTCAGAAAATGAAGATCACGGCATCGGGTCCCATCAATTCATGGGAAATAGATGGGGAAACAGTGGAAACAGTGTCAGACTTTATTTTTCTGGGCTCCAAAATCACTGCAGATGGTGACTGCAGCCATGAAATTAAAAGACGCTTACTCCTTGGAAGGAAAGTTATGACCAACCTAGATAGCATATTGAAAAGCAGAGACATTACTTTGCCAACAAAGGTCCATCTAGTCAAGGCTATGGTTTTTCCTGTGGTCATGTATGCATGTAAGAGTTGGACTGTGAAGAAGGCTGAGCGCCGAAGAATTGATGCTTTTGAACTGTGGTGTTGGAGAAGACTCTTGAGAGTCCCTTGGACTGCAAGGAGATCCAACCAGTCCATTCTGAAGGAGATCAGCCCTGGGATTTCTTTGGAAGGAATGATGCTAAAGCTGAAACTGCAGTACTTTGGCCACCTCATGTGAAGAGTTGACTCATTGGAAAAGACTCTGATGCTGGGAGGGATTGGGGGCAGGAGGAGAAGGGGACGACAGAGGATGAGATGGCTGGATGGCATCACTGACTTGATGGACGTGAGTCTGAGTAAACACCGGGAGTTGGTGATGGACAGGGAGGCCTGGCGTGCTGCAATTCATGGGGTCGCAAAGAGTCGGACATGACTGAACGACTGATCTGATCTGATCTGATTCACAGATGAGTCATTTGTAATAGATAAATCACGGAAACCACTCAACTACCCATCTAGAACAACAGAATAACATTCAGCATTAAAAAGGAAAATTCTGACACATGCTACAACACAGATGAACTCTGAGGCTATTGCTGCTGCTGCGTTGCTTCAGTCGTGTCTGACTCTGTGCGACCCCGTAGATGGCAGCTCATCAGGCTTCCCCGTCCCTGGGATTCTCCAGGCAATTAAGCTAAGTTAAATAAGTCAGTCACAAAAAGACACATACTGTTATCACTTCACTTATATAAAGTACTTAAAGGAGTCAGAATCATAGATATGCAAATAGAATGGTGGCTACCCTCCTCTGGGGGAGGGAGAGGATTGGAAATTATTGTTTAATGGGTTTCAGTTTTACAAGATGAACAGTTACAAAGATGTACGGTGGTGACCGTTGAGCAGGACGATGAATGTACTTAATAACACTGAACTATACACTTAAAGATGATCACGGTGAAATTTCATGCTATGTGCACCGTCACGATGAAAAAATTGAAGAAAAAATTTAAAACAGTTCATACACACACAAACCAATTTAGTCATACAAATGCCATTCTCCTCAATATTGGAAAATAGAAGAGTCAGAAAGAGAAAGAATTCTGTGTGCCACGTAATTCAATTATGTACAGTCAGAATATGCTCAGCTGGATTCAGTCCTCTCATGTTTCAATTAGCCTGAGAATCTCACCGCACAACATATCTATAGATTATCCTTTTTTCAAACAATAGGAGCCCTCAACACAAGCATTCTGGTGTTCAACTGAATCTAAAGCAAGTGCTAGATGAAGACTAAAACAAACATATATTACAAAATGGGTTACTGTCTATAACATACAAAAAGTCATTTAAATTTAATATGAAAAAGATCAATGCCTTGAAAGAATAATGAACTGTTTGGAATTCACAGAAGAGAAAACATAAATAGCCAAAACCTTTGAAAAAATGTTTAAGTTCACTAAAAAATTTGTAAATTAAACACACAATCATTCTACACTGGTGATAATAAAACAGATAAACACTTGTGTTGGTAAAGCAGGGTGGGGAACACATGTATACCTGTGGCGGATTCATTTTGATATTTGGCAAAACTAATACAATTATGTAAAGTTTAAAAATAAAATTAAAAAAAAAAGGAAGAAGTTTTCATAGCCACTATTTTAATGAATATAAACCAATACATTCATAAAGCAATTTGGTAGCATTAACCACAACTTTAAATGATCAATCTTGTAGAAACAGTGGTTTCACTTCCAGGTATATACCCTATGATAGTAAGTTGAACAAATTATTAGGAACAAAGAAGCCTATTAAGTGCTAGCTAAATATTTAAAAGCTGGAAACAATCCAAATGTCCAAGAGACTGCCAAGAATAAATAACAGAACTATGTAGACATAAAAATAACAAAGGAGAGTTGTAAGTAATGACAAGGAAAGATGTCCACAACCAACACATGATTTAAAAAGGTTTTATGTTTTTGCTTCCAAAATTAAGTTTATTTACCTTTCAGATTATAAAGATAATTTTAAAATTATACTGAATACTGTGTACAGAAAAGAGTAAAAGAAAAAAACATCCAGAATTCTTTTAGCAAATAATCTTCCTGGATCACTAGGAAGATTTTAAGTCAGACAAAAATTACTCCAAATCGAGAATTAAAATAAAACTTGCCTTTATTACAAAATCACTAGTGTTTTAACCTAAAGATCTCTTAAATTCTCATACAAATTAATATACTATGGAGAACACTGAAAGCTGGTACTAGACAGGATTTATCTCAAAGTTTCTAAAATTCATCTAAACTTACAAAATTTACCAAAGATAAAAATCCCATCAATAATGTGAATAACTACGTCAATACAACAGCATTCAAAAGACTTTTGAGATTGTGAAACTTTAAAAAAAAAAGTCAATAGACTGAAAGCAATTAACTCCAGGAAGAGATTTTAAACAATAAAGCAATGTATAAATGAGC
Organism: Bubalus bubalis; assembly: GCF_019923935.1. Taxonomy (NCBI): domain Eukaryota; kingdom Metazoa; phylum Chordata; class Mammalia; order Artiodactyla; family Bovidae; genus Bubalus; species Bubalus bubalis. Next base: position 33,319,391 of record NC_059158.1, on the reverse strand, counting down.
AAGCATAGCTCACAGCTACAGTATCAAACGGTTCAGTGACCACCCAAGGACATAACAGCTCAGAAGAAAGAAGTGGGTTTTCTACAACACCTTATGAAAAAAATTTAAATATCTGACCACACACATTCCCAACTCATGTAGTTACAGAGGAGCGAAAATAACAGGAAAAATGATATAAAAATGAAGAAAAGTATAAATTAAACCAAATGGGAGAATGATTTGATAGATGACAATCAGAAAATTGATTTAAAAAAAATTAATGAAAGGAAATCAGCATTAACTGAAAGAAATACAGAAACTTTTGTCTAGACATGAATTTATTAATTTAAAATATTAAAAATACAGAAATTTTGATCATAAAGATATTCTGAAACAGAGAATGCTATCCCACTCCAGACATTTGTGAAAATTCAGAAAAAACACATTTGTGAGAACATTAAGAATAGTCAATACTATCTGTTTATAAAACGGAATGGAAATCAAATGCTTTCATGACATGAATATCAATTTATATAATCATAACTTACTACCAGGTAACAAAATTCACAGTTAACTATTTACAAAGTTAACAGCCATCACCTTACATAGATATATTGTCAAAGAAACAGAGCGCCGGTTAATTTAAGAAACTCCAAAACAAGAAAGACCTTTAAAAATCACACTATTTTTTGACATCTCAACTGGAAAATATTACTCTTTCACTTATAAGACAGTTGGTGGAGAAACATTATAGATTGAGTATAAACTGTGTTTATTATTAAGAAGAATCTATTAGTTGAGTTCAGCACAGATGAACATACTACTTTGCAGTCTGATTACAACACTTTGATCTTCCCTTAATGTTAAAAAATGTATGGAAAATAGCTATTACTCATTCTTGCCATCATTATTTCAAAACTAGGACTGTGTAATCAGATGTGTTCTTCCGGCACTTTCCTACAATCCGAAAATATTTTTGTTCATTGTCATCAAGTACAAAATATCTCATTTGTCTAAGAATATGTTTTAATATTCCTCATACCACTAAAGCATATAATGTCTTTAGTATACACTACATTTACTTTAAAAACATAATCCCATATTTAAAAACAATAAATGAAGGAATCTGTCCTTGATAATTGACTAAAGAAAGTCTGTCAGTTATGTAAAGTTTAAAAATAAAATAAAATTAAAAAAAAAAATTTCAGGGGCAAAAAAAAAATAATAATAATAAATAAATAAATAAATTTAAAAAAAAATGAAAAAGAAGGAACATTAGAGTGCAAGTAAGGAAAAAACAGAAAAAGCAAAACTACAGGCACATACAATAGGCCATCACCCCCCCAGGTTTTATAAATCATACTCTATTTACAACAAAATCTTTACCACCGTCTGATACTATATTTAAAAAGGAGAAAGGTAAAGGGGCCTAAATAGAAATAAGGCTTCTACATGTCACTTGAAGTAAAAAAGAAATGTTGTTAACAGTAACTTAACACAGCTCATGTAAGTATTATCATACTCTGAGCAACTGCTGTGAAAATCATAAAAGTTATGCAAAATACACTCAAATACACTCAAAAACACTATCTAAAAACCAAGATGGAATCCCCAAAAATGTTCCAGTACGTATAGGAAAGTCAGAAAAGAAAACAGAGAAATGAGAAAAAGGAAAATAAACAAAAGTAAGAAGAAAGAAAAGCTATTACACATTAATAATTAACTTAAATGGAAATGGTAACAATTCACCAAAATAGCACAATGTCTAAAAACATGAAAGTAATTCTTTGAAAGCAGAAGCTTGAAAAAAGACATACCAAGTAAACATGAGTCAATAAAAAGGAGGAGTAACTATATTAATAGCAGATAAACTAGATTTTAGAGCAAAGAAAATGGCAAGAGGCAAAGGAAGATACTACATAATGACAAAAGGATCAATCCGTAAGGAAGACAGAACAGTCCTACAGAAGTTCTCACATCGAAAAACAAGTGTCTCAGAACATTTTGAGGAATTTTATTTTATAATGTAGCACTGAAGTAGATAAAACAATCTTTAAAAAGAAGAAACAAATTGTATGAAGACTCATTCTACATGATATTAAGGACTATTTTTAGCTACAGTAATTAAGACACTAGGCTACTGGTACACAGAGAAACACAGAACAATGGGCTGGACTGAAACAGGGAACATGGAGATAGACACAAACAAATATAGAGTATAGTGAAGTGAAGTCGCTCAGTCATGTCCGACTCTTTGCAACCCCGTGGACTGGAGCCTACCAGGCTTCTCCGTTAATGGGATTCTCCAGGCAAGAATACTGGAGTGGGTTACCATTTCCTTCTCCAGGGGATCTTCCCAACCCAGGGATGGAACCTGGGTCTCCCACATTGGAGGCAGATGCTTTTACCTCTGAGCCACCAAATACAAATCATATCATGGAGAAATTACAGCCATTTTAACCATTGTAACATCTGCTGAGAAAACATTTGGACACAGCAGGCAAAAAAAATATACCTTAACCTCATGCCTTAAACAAAATTTAACTCAAGCCCAATCACAGTACTAAACAGAAAACATCAAAATTTAAAGAAAAAAAAAAAAATAGGAGAAAATCTTTGGGATGCAGGGCAGACTTGATACCAAAGACATGATTCACAAAAGGCAATATTATAAACTGGACATCATAAAAACTAAATCTCTTGCTTTATAAAAGACTCTACTAACAGGATAAAAAGACAAGCAACAAAAAAAGAAAAAGGGGGGAGGGAGAAAAATATTTGTGAACCACATATCTGACAAAAGAACTAGTATGTACATCTGAAAAGAACTCTCAAAGTTCAAGAGTAAAACCACAAATAATCCAATTAGAAAACAGCAAACGGTATCACTTCACAGAAAAGGATATACATAGGGCAAATCAGCCCACGAAAAGATGTTCAACACATTATCCATTAGGAAGACACAAATGAAACCCCAAGATTATCACTGAATGTGTATTAGAATCTCTAAAATAAAAAGCAGTGTCAATACCAAAGGCCGGCAAGGATACAGATACATCACAATGTGTCACTCACATACTGTTGATGGATGGTGGCTGCAGCCATGAAACTGAAAGATGCTTACTCCTTGGAAGAAAAGATATGACAAACCTAGACAGAGTATTAAAAAGGAAAGAGATCACTTTGCCGACAAAGGTTTGTATAGTCAAAAGCTATGGTTTTCCCAGTAGTCATGTATGGATGTAAGAGCTGAGCCATAAAGAAGGCTGAGCACTGAAGAACTGATGTTTTTGAACTGTGGTGTTGGAGAAGATTCTTGCAAGTCCCATGGACTGCAAGGAGATCAAACCAGTCAATCCTAAAGGAAAACAACCCTGAATATTCACTGGAAGGACTGATACTGAAGCTGAATCTCCAATACTTGGCCACCTGATAACAAGCCAATTCACTGGGAAGACTCTGATGCTGGGAAAGATTGACGGCAAGAGGAGAAGGGGGTAACAGAGGACGAGATGGTTGGATGGCATCATCAACTCAATGGACATGAGTTTGGGCAAACCCCAGAAGATAGCAAAGGACAGGGAAGCTTGGCGTGCTATAGTCCATGGGGTCGCAAAGAGTTGGACAGGACTGAGTGACTGAACAACAACAACAATTTACAGAAAAATAGTACAGATACTCTGGAAAACAGCTTAGCAATTTCTTTAAAAAACAAAATACGCAGTTACCATATGATCTAGCAATGCTTTTGACGTAATTGCTAGATTATATGGTAAGTCACAAAGTAGCAAATATTTTAAGCTTAACTTTAAGAATGCATTTACTATACTTGCTGCACAAAAATATTAATAAAATCAAATTTAGCATTCTATTTAAGAACTTACTATGAAGCTCAAAATTCCAAGTTTATTTTAAATCTCTTAACCAAAAACATTACTATAATTTTAATGATGCTAAATTAAAAGTTACAATTTTATGAATATCACATATTTATCAAGATTAAATTACACTGAAAATCATAAAATAAGCCTAAATATCTGAATTGGAAAATATATACTATATACATACTAAGTTTAGGAGATATAACTGATAATCTACCAAAAACAAAATTCTTGAACCACATTGCACAAAGAATCAAAGTTAGATTCTTTAGTTAATTTAGTTAGAATTCATTATAGGATTCAAACATAATATAATCACATAAAACATAAATATGTCATCTTAAAATTAATCAACAGCATTCTTACCATACACTATTTCTGAAGCTTTCCCCTTTCCATTGTATAGCCTAATTAAAAATGTTGTCATTACCCATATGTAAGCATTCCCCCTAAACAGCATGAAATTCTCTCAATAGGATTATTAAAGGATCTACACTACTTCATGGTTTGAGTAGAACAAACTATGACATGGTTAAAAAAAAAAAAAAAAGTTTCTCCCTGTGTGGTTCTGCCACCACCCACATACAAAATTTACTATTAAAAAAAGACAAAAGCACTGGCACTTCACACTACATAGCATCTTGGCACAATTAATCTCAAACAAATTAAATCTCTGTATGTTATTGTCATTTCACAAAAGGACAAATAGGGCTACTACAGTCAATTAAAGCTATACCAGATTTTACAGAATATGAATAAAAGCAACAAAATTTGCTTACTATAATGTCTATCATAGACATTATAATAAATTTTGAATGAGGAAACAGCAAAAAGTTATTCATAATTATGTATCTTTTTGAACATATACAACTTTCCAACTGATTCATTTTTAAACAATTTTTAATAATCTATACTGTGTAAAGGGATATTTATGTTCTTTACTACTAGGCCAAAAGAACATTTAGGCAAAAATAGCTACCTTATTTAATCTACATGGTATGAAATTTCTTATATGCCTTAATTTTCAAGGCTGGGGTTCAATACCAAAGCACACTAAGAGCTATTCAGTCATACTGTCAAAACTAATCCCAACTGTGATCACTACTGTTTTACCATTTATTACAATTAAAACTTAAAAACTTTTGTATGCATTTCAAATATGGCGAGAAATGAGCTGGTTGGAATTTACCACTATCTTTTCCCCTCTATCTTCCTCTTCCTCATCACTTAATAGGTACTCAGCTAGTATTTATTTTTTAACACTGATAATTACCAATCTTGAAAGTTTGTCTCAGGTCATTTATTAAGAATGCATAGTGCAATTCCACTTCTTCACAGAAACTGCAACATGGTTTTAATATACTTTATCTTCATCATACTTTTAAATATGCATGAAAACCTGACTATACCCACATGTCAGATATGTCCCCAAAAGACACACAGACATACAGCCTGCCCTCCCCCTCTTTCCACACAGCCATGGTGGTTTACTAGTGAAACTAAAATATACAACTAGAAAACTTCCTGTTTTACATAACGGGTAACCACTGCAAAGTACTTGGCACCATTGGAGGGGGTGTAAATTCATTCCGGGGTGGGCGGGGCAGCCAGAATGCAAGACTATCACCTTCATAAGACTTCAGTATAACAAAGGACTCATCAGATATGTGACAGCAGCACTAGGTTTATTGAGCACTTACAACTACCTAGACCCACACCCTTTACTTGTATTAACTAACTTTATTCTATCAATAAGCCTATACGCTATTGCTATCATTTCACAACAGATATATCACATCCAGGAAATAGTGAACTCTTTTGAGTTGAGTGTATTAAAACTACAAATTCTGTTGCGAAAAATATTTGTTTTAAGGCAGTGAAATTATTTTAGCTTTCTGTCATCATTGAGTATACACTATGACTTTATGTAAAGTCATACAACTTTCCAACACGACTGAAGCCATTTTTCACTTTTCACTTTCATGCATTGGAGAAGGAAATGGCAACCCACTCCAGTGTTCTTGCCTGGAGAATCCCAGGGACAGGGGAGCCTGGTGGGCTGCCGTCTATGGGGTCGCACAGAGTCAGACATGATTGAAGCGACTTAGCAGCAGCAGCACTGGAGAAGGAAATGGCAACCCACTCCAATGTTCCTGCCTGGAGAATCCCCGTGACAGGGGAGCCTGGTGGGCTTCCGTCTATGGGGTTGCAAAGAGTTGGACACGACTGAAGCAACTTAGCAGCAGCAGTAGCAGCATACACACATATATATATGTATATGACTCGTTTACTCAAATACAGGGAAAAATAAGAAAAAGTTTAAACTGCATGATGATTGAATGTGCTGGTAAAAGACGCTTAATACATTTTCAAATTGTATTATTTTGATCTCTTTAATGATTTTTAGTTTATGAAATTAAAAAATACTGAAAATACTCTCCAGCTATACTGTCATAAGCCTGTTTAATTAAATGAAAAGGAAACAGTGAAAGAAAATACCTATTAAAAGCAGAGCGATCCAAGGACAGTTCTACACACTATATCCATACAGTTGCTCCAAGAAGCCAAAATTTTTACATTTTAAAAACAGGTTCATACTCAAGTTACATTTAAAAGGCAATTCAATGATTGAAGGAGACTACAATGATGTCTTCAAAACAGAAGAATTCTTAGAATGAAAATAGTTACAAGAAATTATTTGTATTATATATCCTAGAAAAAAAATTCTCCTTCCTCTTAATATTTATAAGATGTTAATTAAGTTCATGTTTTCTTTAATCCTATGAAGTTCACGTGCTAGTCCCTTCAGAACTATGTTAAGCTATTTAATTCAGTTTAGATCTCAGCCTTAAAAACATACAAATGATTATCAGGAAACAAGATACTTCTCATTAAAAAAAAATAAAATTTGTGGGATTTCAACTACTACGTTTTTCTGCTAGTTTTAGACTGATTCCAAGAAAAAAATTATATTTTGCTTTCAGTTTTCATTTTGCCTTTCACATTTAAAACTTAAATATTAGGGTAAGGGAAAGATGGACCAGCCACTTGTTGCAATCCCACATCACAACTGGTTTTTTAGCAAGGTAAGATACCCAGAGCGACCTGGCAGATTTATGCTATGAATAGATGAAGGTAAGAAATAAAGACAAAAACATAGGTAACTGGTTACATTACTAAATAGCTCAATGTAACTATTCCTTAATTTACCATTTTGTCTGCCAAGACTAATTTCTAAAAAACACACTGAAGTTATATTATAGATCACTTTAGGTAGGGTAGTACAGCTAATGTTTTCAGGTGGGATGGTGGAGATTTGGTGGGTGGAAGGAATATATTCCAAAAAAATAAAAAATCTTTTCTATCTTATTTTTAATCAAATAAGATGGATGAGGAAGAAAAACTAAAGCAGAACAACATATCTACACTTTAAGTACATCTTAAGCCTCTGACAACTTGAAACACAATTTGAAAACACACAGTAACAACGATGCTCCAGCAACAGCGTATGTGAAGGAGCGACCTCTACAACTGAAGCACCTTCAGCTGTTCCTCAAGTAAAAGCAGTAAGTCAGTAACTTGCTTTTATTATTTTCTGCTTATCTTCTATGATGGTTAATTTTGTGTGTCCATTTGAAGGTGCCAGGAGGTGCTTAGATATTAAATTGAACATTATTCTGGGTGTTTCTGTGAGGATACTGTCAAATGAGATTAACATTTAAATTGGTAGACTGTAAAAAGCAGAATGCGCTCCATAATGTGGGTGGGCTCCTGCAATCAGGTGATGGTCCCAACAGAACAAAAGGCTGACCCTCCTGCAAATAACAAAAGCTTCTCCCATCTGATGGCCTTTGACTTGGGCCTACCCTCTCCCTTCCAGAGAGCCTTCGAACTGAAACATCAGCTGTTTCCAGTTGTCCAGCAGCTTCCAACCTTACTTGCCAGCCCCCATCAATACATGAATCAATTCCTTATAATAAATCTCTTCCTACACATACACGGACTATTGGTTCCAATTCTCTATAGAACCCTAACACATTTTCCCAAAATAAATTCTTTACAATCAGTTTATCAACAGGATTATTGAAGCTTCTGACACTGTGAGAAGAAATAATTCTACACAAAAGTATTTCACTTGAGCCAATGAATTAATAAGCACTCTAAAATGTGCTAGGATGAATACTAACATTTAAAAAAATGTATAAAATCAAAATTATAGCTTTTTGTTATATAAAAGTCATGAATTTTAAAAAGAGTAAGTTTTTAAAGATATTACTGATTTTAATTTTTACTTATTATTATTGCAGTAACTATTTTCACTGAAGTAACTACTTGTTTAATAAACTTCTTGAGACTGTTATGTATCACAGCAGGGGCTACAAACCTTTAAAATCATTATTTCTCCTAGGAGAACTATAAATCCACTTACACTGAGAAAGCAGTTTTCTGATTTAGGTGAGGGTTTCATTGAGAAGTGATATTGCCTCCTGAGCAGGTATACACAGAATGAGGAATATATATGTAAGTCATGCATTCGGCTACAACAAAATAATATTTGACACATACCTAAGCACTTACTAGAAGTCCTTCCAGATACAGATGGTGTTTTAAAAACTTCATACTTATTGTCATCTATCTTCTTCAACAGCCTCCAACCTTGATGACATCATCAGCCACATTTTCAATATGAAAAAACTGAATTCAAACACCTCTTTTCCAAAAATACACAGCTACTAACTGGCTAAACCTCCATTCAAATTTCAGATTGACTCTAAGCTTACATTGCTCACACTACATTACACCAACAATTACCCTAGAGAGAAACATGTTACTTTCCAGTAAATCTTTTAGAACAGTATGACTGAAATTATAAGTTACTTTCAAAATTGCTGCCCTTTATTTTGTACTCAGGGACATCACTTTAAAAAAAAAAAGAGAGAGATACAATCTCAAATATGTCTCACTGTTCAAAAAAATGGTTTGGCACTCCTTGAAAGATAGTCACTGTATCTGTACCAAATTCTAAAACAGCTATAAAGTTATAACAAGTATTCTCTTCATAAAGTTGTAAAAAGCTACAAAAACTCTAAACATTTTCCTTTAAAATGGTCCCATGTATTTTCAACTCTTGGATAAAATACATTATTGAGTAAATGGTGATGTACTGTTCAATTATTTAAAATTCTTTAATCCTCTGGTAAACTATACCAAAGTTGTTGAATAAAAGTAGATATAAGATTCCAAGTTTCTTATTTTTTACGGAACTGAATACTTATTTTCAAATTTAACAATTACTGAGACTTTCTTAATCTTTGGGAGAAATACTATATATTTTGTTTTCTTTGTTCACCTAGCTTAATCACTATCTCTACAGCGAAACAATGTAATATTATTATACTTGAAGATTTTAAAAGTGTAAACAAATTATAACTGGGTATCAAGTTACTACCTTACTATTGAATTTATAATATTCTTCATTTAAATGACAAGTTTTCTAAGGAGATCTCCACTGACTGGAAGCTTTTCCAGGGTACAACAGATTTGTATAAAACTGAATAGCTGCATGTTTTTAAAACCCTTAAAAGCAGTTCAGTATAATACAAAGGGCTTCTTAATTAACTATAACAGCCAAATAAACCAGACATCTTGCAAAATTCTGCCTTAATATCCTCAATGGGAAAAATATCTCCCTTGGGAATTTTTTTTCAAATTTAAACAAAGGAAACAAACTATATTAAATTATAAAGTGAGAAAGGGGTGAAAAGGTCCTAGGAAAAAAGCCATAACAGAGACCAACTAAATGGCTAAAAACCAAAAATTTCTCCTTATAAATACTTATGAATACTTGTAATACCTGAAAAGTTTAAATTATTAGTAAAGGACAATCTACATCACATCCTCTATATGTATTTTCATTTGATGAATCAAAATCCAGAATAAATTCTCTACTGAAACCTGCAAGGCTCAAAAAGCATCACTTCTGAGAAAAAAGTCTGTAGATACTAATTTAAATATTATTAGGGAAAAAAAATAACTTCTCAGAAACAGTAATATATTTTTGGTTTTCGAGGAACTACCACACCGTTTTCAACAACTGCACCATTTTACATTCCTACCAGCAATGCACAAGCGTTACAATTTCTTCACATCCTTGCCACGGCTTCTTCTCTTCTCTTTCTCTTTTTGCTTTCTTTTTTTTGTTAATAGCTATCCTAGTGGATGTCAAATGGTATCTCGTTGTGGTTTTGATTTGCATTTCTCTGATGATCTGTAACCTGGAGCATTTTTTCATACTCTTATTGGCCATCTGTATATCTCTTTGGGAGAAACGTCTATTCAAGGTTTTTGCCCAGTTTTTAACTGAGTTGTTTTATGTTTTTTGAGTTTTATTAATGGGAATTCTTGATATTTACTTCTTCGCATATATATGACTTGTAAATCTTTTCTTCTACTCTGTGGGTTGTCTTTTCATTCTATTGATAGTATGCCTTGGTATACAAAAGTTTTTAATTTTAATGAAACCCAATTTGCCTATTTTTTCTTTTATTACTTTTGGTGTAATAACCAAGAAAACATTGCAATAAATTATGATTCATCTCAGGAATGCTACTTTGGTTTAACATTTAAGTATCAGTTAGGGTTGGAAGACTCACTGTCAGTTCAGTTCAATTCAGTCACTCAGTCGTGTCCGACTCTTTGCGACCCCATGAATCGCAGTACGCCAGGCCTCCCTGTCCATCACCAACTCCCGGAGTTCACTCAGACTCACGTCCATCGAGTCAGTGATGACATCCAGCCATCTCATCCTCTGTTGTCCCCTTCTCCTCCTGCCCCCAATCCCTCCCAACATCAGAGTCTTTTCCAATGAGTCAACTCTTCACATGAGGTGACCAAAGTACTGGAGTTTCAGCCCCAGCATCGTTCCTTCCAAAGAAATCCCAGGGTTGATCTCCTTCAGAATGGACTGGTTGGATCTCCTTGCAGTCCAAGGCACTCGCAAGAGTTTTCTCCAACACCACAGTTCAAAAGCATCAATTCTTCGGTGCTCAGCCTTCTTCACAGTCCAACTCTCACATCCATACATGACCACAGGAAAAACCATAGCCTTGACTTAGATGGACCTTTGTTGGCAAAGTAATGTCTCTGCTTTTGAATATGCTATCTAGGTTGGTCATAACCTTCCTTCCAAGGAGTAAACATCTTTTAATTTCATGGCTGCAGTCACCATCTGCAATTATTCCCAGATTAATCCACAGATTTAAGGCAAACTCAATCAAAATCTCAGTAGGAATTTTTACAGAAAAAATAGAAATAGATAAGCCACTTTTAAATTTCATACAGAAAGGTAAGGAAATTAGAATAGCCAAAAAAAATTGTAAAAAAAAAAAAAAAAGACAATAAAACTGGAGAATTCATCTTAAGAGGTTTTTGAACTTATTATAAATCTACAGTAATCAAGATGGTACAGTAATGGAGAAAGGATAGCTCAAATATCAACTGAGCAGAAAAAAGTCTAGAAATATACCCACACAGCTATGGTCAATTGATTACTTACAAAGGTGTAAAGGCAATCCCATTTAAAAAATGACAGACTTGTCAACAGTGTTAGAACAAATAAATATCCACAAGCAGAAAATAAGCAAACCTTACTTCATACTTAACTCATATAAAATTAATTCAAAATACACTTAAACATATAACAAGTGTTCTATCAAATTATTAGACAAAACAGTTAAAAATGCTTGTAATCTTCAGACAGGCAAAGAGTTCCTGTATATAATATCAAAGGCATAATACATAACAGGAAAAATTGACAAAAACTGGACTTAGTTGAAATTAAAAACTCTGTTCTGTAGAAATTACTGTAAAAGACAAGAAAGACAAACTCAAACTCGGAGAAAATATTTTCAAATCACATTTTAGGCGAAAGATTTGTGAAGGACTGATATTCAGGATATATGCTCAAAACTCAAAAATAAGAAAAGCCTCTACCATAAAAGAAGGTAACCAGAACAAAGAGGATAAAAAGGAAAGCAAATGAAGCAGAGAAAATAAAGGCTCTAAAAGAATGTTTTACATAATCATAAATATTTTTGTGGAGATACGATATCACACCCACCCATTAAGAGGAAAAGGAGGGCTTTTTTTTTTTAATAAGTAAAAGAAACTTCAGGGAATCAAAAATACTCTTGGAAATTAAAATTATGACCAAAACTTTTTAACTGAATAAAAAGTTCAGAAGATGAATTAAGGATAAACTCCTAGAAAGTAGACCAAAAAGGTAAATGGGATAGAAAAAAGGAAGAAAACTAAAGGACCAGTTCAAGAGACCCAACAGTTGAATAACAGCAATTCAAGAAAAGAGGGAAATAAAGCCTGAAAGTTGAAGGAACAGGTGGAGAGAAGGAAGGAAGAAAGAAAGAGAAACAGAGACAGAACACTAAGCAGGGAGGGAGAGAGAGAAATTATCAAAACAATAATTCAAGAAAATTTCTAAGAACTGAAAGAGTACCTAGCCAAGTGGATGAAAAAAGATCCATACCATACCAACATTATCATAAAATACTGGAATACAAAAGTTAAAGAAAAGATACTAGAAATATTGAGAGTAAGAGGAAAAAATGGTCAGATACAAAGGCTCTCGGCTGAATGACATGAGACTTGTCAGTAGCAACAACAGCTGGAAAATAGTGGGAGAAAGGCTACAGGATTTTAAGGCAGAATGGTTTGCAACTCAAAACCTACGTCAGAAGATCTGAAAAGTATATGCAATGATCCGAAAGGTATGTGTGTGTGTTCCATTCTCACTTGGCTTTAGAATTCATGTTTATCTTTCAACAACAGTTAACATCTAAAGCATGTTTTTCTAAAACCAATGCTGAAATTAGTCTCTTCTTTAAGTGGATTCTAAATGACTATGAAGGAAAGCTGCCAAGAAAAGTGCTCAATGCCAGCTGAAAGACACAGTAAGATTAAAAATTTGTTGTGAGTAATCCCCATGTACAGTTCATTATGGAGAAATTTATGCCTGTCAGATTCCATCAGAACATCAAGCCAGTGACAGAATTTTCAAGTCCCTCAAAATCCTCTTTATAATAAAGGCTACCCTGAAATTGGGAAATTTAAATGGATAGGTTTGATAGAAAAGATGAGCTTTTTAAGTATAACAGAAAAGGATATGCTTCATAAAATATCACCATCTGATATTCATAAAACTTAACAATTATTTCTTTAAGAAGATCAAAGTACTTCTACATACCTCACACAGGTATGTGAAGCCAGAAGCCTTCATATTACCACTGACAAAAGTCAGGTTAATTGAATGAATGACCATGATGATAAACTACAGTGTTTCTTACACTGCTATATGGCTTCCAAAGGTTTAGATATTAACTTTTCTTAAGCATAAAAGACAGGGCTTTAAGACAATAAAGATCATCTAAAACAGAAGATAATCAGACCATTATCTCAAATAATCTACTTCAATAAATTATATAAATAAACATTGTATAGGGGAGAGGAATAGGGAGTGGAAATGAGAGAAGAAAAAAAAAGAAAAAACCACTAAGTGACTGGTGGTTTAATAAAGGTTTAATAAAGGGACATGCCTAAATTTAACTCTAGGTCCCAAATTAAAAGGAGATTGGTTACAACAACATGTAAATATTTACTTGTTCTCACCTGTGTGCCAAATACTGTACTACAGACATCTCCCTCAATCCTCATCAACAGCCATTAGTTCCATTTTAGACAGGAAATTATAATGAGACAGGCTAAGAAATTTGTCCAAGATCACAGTTAATAGGGGGAGGAAGCTTCTGATTTAATTCTACAGCTGATGTTCTTCTGATCTGAAGCAAATTTATACACAATGTTTAAATGAAATTTTATACTTGCACGTGAATATATGTTTATATTGCTGTGAAAACAGTAATACGTCTACCAAAATAATGAAATAACAAAGATGGAAGGAAAGTGGTATTGCTGGTTGTCTCTATGCTGTCTTTTCACTCAATTATCAGTTGAGTTCAGTATTTACCCATTTCCTGCTATATGATAAACACTGCTCTGGTGCTCAAAGTTTTCTCCAGAGGAATTTCAGACCTGGAAATGGCAGAGTAAAACTTAAAACATGTAAACGGAAGGACTAAAAGTTCTAAGGTACAAACTGGCACCTAAGCGGGGGCGGGGGGTTTTCCTCTCAGAAAAGGGATACCAAAAGATATGACTCTTAAACCAGTTGATGACATTTATTTATCCATTCAAAAGCATTTCCTACCACCCTATTTTATGTCAGTCACGCTTAGTGGTAAGTAACAAGATGGATACTAGTGAATAAGTAGCACCGGGATTATGAACAAGAGAACAAAATCAAGGATAATGTATCAGAACATAAGAAAATAAGCCAGGAAAGAAAATATTCTAAATCTTATAGATTATTCCTGGGAGAACTGGGTTCAAGGTCTAATGAGCATTAAAGGAGACCAAAAATGCAACCTGTGAGCCCACCATCTTCCATGAGATATTCCTATCAGCTATGAGGTGACTGAACTACTGTTATCCAAAGTATTCACCAACCAGGAACCCAAGTCAGAAAACCACGAATGATCATGTTATATGTGACATACAGATTTTAAAACTTCTGAATGAGTATCATACTATAAACATGCAAACGTTATTTCAAATAATAAACTTAAAAAAGCGTTGAAATACAAAATGGAGATAGTTAAAAACCTTCCCTTAATACACGGAGTTCTTATAACTCAATAAGGAAATATAAACATCTCTATCTCTTTAAAATGAGTAAGAAATAACAAATAACTCACCAAGAAAATAGTCTGTTTGAAGCAAGTGCCGGAATCTCTGTCTTTCTCTCCCTCTCTTTATATATGTATGTGTTTAACACACATACATACCCATACATAGATACACATACATGCACACACACACACACAGTTATATCTATACCTATATCAATATTTGAGCAATATACACCAAACAATAAAAATTATTTTAAAATGCTGAGCTCATTAGTATTTTGTACTTAAAAAAACTATTTTAGATCTGCCTTTTCTCTATAAATATATATGGACTACTTTTAGAATCAGGAAACCATAATGACTCCCTCTCTATACAGCAACTGAGGTAAAGGACTGAAGCAGGTAGCTAATAGCATTCTAAACATTTTTCTACTTCAAGCAGAATCTATAGAAACCCAGGTTGTAGCAAATCTACAAAGAGAGGCTTCAATCATGAAGCGCTGACAAGCACAAAACAGAAGCAGAGCAAACGAGCATCAAAAAGTCAGTCAGTTTTATTGCTGTTACTGAAACTGCACATTAACCATAAAATCAAGAGTACAAACAGAGACATACCAGAAAAGAGTCATGATTTAGTGTCTGTAAGTTGCTATACACAGTTTTTGATACAGATTTACAGCTTAGTTTTAACAGATCAATACATTATTCTGTTTGCAACTGAAACTGCTTATTTTTAATTTAGAAGTATGAGAAAGCATTCAAAATAAAGTACATTACTCTACAAAAATAAAACATCAATTAAGATTATTTCAAGAAACCTAAATCACTTCCTTCTCTAATTAACAAATGATTAACCACAAACTATTAGCAACCACAGTCCTGTTCTCAGCAGTATAAATGACATTAAAAAGTAAAACACAGCCCAAGCTATAAGCAAAGAATTTTTAATTCCGTGATTACATACAAACCCAAATGAGACATACAGATATTAGCATACACAAAGGTCAAAGGTAGTCAAGTCTCTAAGTATAAACAGAAGATGACAGCTAACATGCAATGAGACAGAGCAAGTAAGATCATTGTGTGCCTAGTCACTCAGTGGGGCCAACTCTTTGCCACCCCATAGCCACCAGGCTCCACCATCCATGTGGATTCTCTAGGCTAGAATACTGGAGTGGGTTGCCATACCCTGCTCCAGGGGATCTTCCTAACCCAGGGACTGAACTCAGGTCTCCCGCATTGCAGGTGGATTCTTCACTTTCTAAGCCACTAGGGAAGCCCAAGAACATTGGAGTTGGTAGTCTATCCCTTCTCCAAGGGATCTTCCCAACACAGGAATCAAACTGGGGTCTCCTATATTACAGGTGGATTCTTTACCAGCTGAGCTACCAGGGAAGCCCCTAGTAAGATCAAAGAAGGTGTTATTCAATAAGATGACTTCAGCTTCAAGAGACAGATCAGAATCACACAACTTATTTTATCACATAAGTAGCCCCAAAGCAAGGTAGCCCGAGTTCTTTCCAACTCTAGAATCTTCTCTCTTCTGAACAGTGTCTCCCTCCTGACTAGCTACAGCTCGGGGCTATAATTAATTTTTAGCATACTTATCATTATTTGAACTCTTGCTATAAGCCAAGCACTATTTTAAGAACTTTAGCTCATTAATTTTATTTCTTACAACAGCGTATAAGGTAGCCTCATTTGCACCAGTTCTACTGAAATATAACTCACACATCATACAATTTTCACTGATTTAAAGTGTACGATTCAATGGCAGTCATCATTATAGTCAATTGTAGAAAAAGAACCCTGTAACCTTAACAGGAAAAACTGTGGATAATTCTTAAAGAGATGAGAATACCAGACTACCTAACCTGCCTCCTGAGCAATCAGTATGCAGGTCAAGAAGCAACAGTTAGAACCAGACATGGAACAACAGACTGGTTACAAATAGGAAAGGAGTACGTCAAGGCTGTATAATGTCACCCTGCTTATTTAACTTATATGCAGAGTACATCCTGCAAAATGCTGGGCTGGATGAAGCACAAGCTGGAATCAAGACTGCCAGGACAAATATCAATAACTTCAGATATAAAGACAACTCTACCCCTATGGCAGAAAGCAAAGAGGAACTAAAGAGCCTCTTGATGAAAGTGAAAGAGGAGAGTGAAAGAGTTGGCTTGAAACTCAGCACTCAAAAAACTATGATCATGGCATACCGTCCCATCACTTCATGGCAAATAGATGCAGAAACAATGGAAACTAAGAGACTTTATTTTCTTGGGCTCCAAAATCACTGCAGATGGTGACTGCAGCCATGAAAAGACACTTCCTCCTTGGAAGAAAAGCTATGACAAACCTAGACCTCATATTAAAAAGCAGAGACATTACTTTGCTGACAAAGTTCTGTATCATCAAAGCTATGGCTTTTCCAGTAGTCATGTATGGATGTGAGACTTGGACTATAAAGAAAGCTGAGCACTAAAAAACTGATGCTTTTGAACTGTGGCGTTGGAGAAGACTCTTGAGAATCCCTTGGACTGCAAGGAGATCAAACCAGTCAATCCTAAAGGAAATCAGTTCTGAATATTCACTGGAAGGACTGATGCTGAGGCTGAAGCTCTAATATTTTGGCCCCCTGATGCAAAGAAGTGACTCATTGGGAAAGACCCTAATGCTGGGAGAGATTGAAGGCAGGAGGAGAAGGGGACGACAGAGGATGAGATGGCTGGATGGCAGCACTGACTCGATGGACGTGAGTCTGGGTGCACTCCGGGAGTTGGTGATGGACAGGGAGGCCTGGTGTGCTGTAGTCCATGAGGTCACAAAGAGTTGGACGTGACTAAGCGACTAAACTAAACTGAACCTTTTTTATCACCTGGAAACGAAACTTTCTGTAACCTTTAGCTACCACTTCCCATCCCCTGTCTTATTCTACCCACAACTCTAAGCAACCACTAACCTAGTTTCCATCTCTGTAAATTTCCCTATGCCAGATCTTCGTATGAGCGGAATAGCACAGCATGTGGTCCTTGGTGACTGGCTTCTTTCATTTTCCACATTTTCAAGGTACGGCCATGTTGTGGCATATATCAGTACTTTGGTCCTTTTTGTGGCCAAATAATATGTTGCACTGATACACTGTGTTTTGTTTATCCATTCATCCTCTTTGCTATTATGAACAATGCTGCTATAAACATCTGTATAAAGGTTTCTGTGCTGATGTCTGTCTTCAGTTCTCTTGGGTATATACTTAGGATTGGAACTGCGAGGTCATTTGGTTAACACTACATTTAATAATTTAAAGAATTACCATACTATTTCCTAAAGCAGTTAAACCATTTCATATTCCCATCAACTGTGTATGAGGGTTCTCATTTCTCTGTATCTTCCCCAATATTTGCTGTTGTCTGACTTTTTTGTTTCAGCCATCCTAGTGGGTGATGAAGTAGTATCTCGAGGATTTACATTTCTCTAATTACTAGTGATGGTAATGATTTTTCCCTAATGAATGATGTTCCATGTGTATTAGCCCCATTTTTACAATAAGAAAAACTGAGATACAGAGAGAGAAAATACACTTCTCATGGCACAAAGCTAGGAAGGGAAATGCTGGGGTTCAAATACAGGCAGCGTGGTTCCACAGCCCAATGTCTTACACTGTAACACTGTATAATTTCATGCTTTCATAGACTATGTTTTGGTCATACAATTCTTCCTAAACCAATTACTGTTAAGAAGAGAGTCATCATTACTGGTTTAGATTATTCAGGATTTTTGTGTGAAATCAGAACTCTTTAAGAAAGAAAGAAAGAATGGGTCTTAATCAATCAAGTCAAAAATATCTGCTACAAGTATATATGGAAAGAAACAAAACTTCTGATTTTCTTGTTTATACAACCTCAGAAATGAGTGAAGTTACCAGGTTTACAAGCTGGAATCAAGATTGCCGGGAGAAATATCAATAACCTCAGATATGCAGATAACACCACCCTTATGGCAGAATGTGAAGAGGAACTCAAAAGCCTCTTGATGAAGGTGAAAGTGGAGAGTGAAAAAGTTGGCTTAAAGCTCAACATTCAGAAAACAAAGATCATGGCATCCGGTCCCACCACTTCATGGGAAATAGATGGGGAAGCAGTGGAAACAGTGTCAGACTTTATTTTTCTGGGCTCCAAAATCACTGCAGATGGTGACTGCAGCCATGAAATTAAAAGACGCTTCCTCCTTGGAAGGAAAGTTATGACCAACCTAGATAGCATATTCAAAAGCAGAGACATTACTTTGCCAACAAAGGTCCGTCTAGTCAAGGCTATGGTTTTTCCTGTGGTCATGTATGGATGTGAGAGTTGGACTGTGCAGAAGGCTGAGCGCCGAAGAATTGATGCTTTTGAGCTGTGGTGTTGGAGAAGACTCTTGAGAGTCCCTTGGACTGCAAGGAGATCCAACCAGTCCATTCTGAAGGAGATCAGCCCTGGGATTTCTTTGGAAGGAATGATGCTAAAGCTGAAACTCCAGTACTTTGGCCACCTCATGCGAAAAGTTGACTCATTGGAAAAGACTCTGATGCTGGGAGGGACTGGGGGCAGGAGGAGAAGGGGACGACAGAGGATGAGATGGCTGGATGGCATCACTGACTCAATGGACATGAGTCTGGGTGAACTCCGAGAGTTGGTGATGGACAGGGAGGCCTGGCGTGCTGCGATTCATGGGGTCGCAAAGAGTCGGACATGACTGAGCGACTGATCTGATCTGATCTGACCAGGTTTAAAAAGTTACGACTTAGCTACTACTGTGCCAGTGTTATCTGTATGAGTGAATGGATAATTATAATGTCAGTCACTGAGTAAAAGACTTCAATAACAAAGAAAGCAAAGAAACCAAGACTTGCATTAGGCTGAAATCTGACTATGGAAAATTAAGTCTTAACTATAGAACCAAAGGATTAAATATGAAACATTTATTTGTACATTTTCAAACAGCCAAAAAGTAAATTAACTACAGTTTAAAGCTGGAAAATTACAAATAATCATTAATAAAATGTAACATTTTAAATTATAAGGCTTCTAAGTCTCTCTTCCAATAAAATGCCACTATAAAAAAAGTTTTCATTCACTTTAAGGTTCTGGGAGACTCAGATAAGCTTTCCTCAAGAATATAAAGTTTAACTTCAAATAATTTTAAGTACTATTTTATATTACTTTAGCAACTATATTAGAAAATAGATTTCATAAATCATATTTTAAATGTAGTATTAATTCCTAATGGACAAATGGTTTTCATTTTCCATACTTTTTATAATGTATTACTTATAAATTAGAATATATGTTCCAAAAATGATATAATACATATTAGCATTTGCTCCTTGGGAAGAGATCAGAAAATAAGATGAGTTTACCAGATCATACAAACATATATTAGAAATACTTTCAAAGTATTTATGTTGATCCCTCACCAAAAACAAAAAAACATTTAAAGTTGGGGGAGAAGCTGAATAAATAATTACAAGCCATGGCTGCCTTTAGATAGAAGGTTTATCATTTAATTATAATGCTGATCATTTAAAAGTATCCAAAATGTCTCCAGCATTTTAAAGAGCTAAGCAGAGTTATTTTTAAAATCAAACATATGTGCTTTTTCTGTTTATGTCTTTGGAAAGAACATTCTGTATAATGAAAAACACGACCAGATTTTTCACAGTACATCACTATAAAACCCTGTAATTGACTTTTGGGGTTGGTTTACTCTATATCTATTTTTGACCACATAGAAAACAGCAATGATGTGGTGAAAAGCCCAAAATGTAAGTCCCATTGCAGGATAAGACTCCATCCTGATTACTACAGAAGTATCATATTTATGCTGGGAAATGTGCCCATTTGAAAAGAGAAAATTTTAGTGCATAGGAGCCTCCTCTTTTTTAATCAAGCCATGTAAAAACTAGTAACTCTGAGGCCTGCTCTGGGTCTTAGCTGGATGCTGCTGTACACACCAATACTTCCACTGAAGACAGCTTAATACTGATGCTCAAAACTGACACTGGAAATAACAGGTTCATTTCTATTGGCTAATCTAATGGAAGATAACACTGTAAATTAACTATTAAAACATTAAATTAACATTGGATAGTTACTTTTCCCCTGTCTTAATAGAGATTATATGAAGAATCTTAATAGAGATTATATGAAGAATTAATCCCCTCCTAAAAACTCTGCACTTACTCAGTGACAAAACTAATTTGTCACTCCTAACAAAAGCACTGTTTTCCTTCACTGAAAAAAAGTCTAAAATATCTCTGAATGAGCTCTCCTAGCTTCGTTAATAAAATTTACATATTAGCAAGTAAAATTAAAACTAAAAGAGGGAGATGGTGTGTGGCTTAAAAATCAGCCTGTAACACCTACCACAGATTTATCTCCTGTGAGTTGACTCAACCATTCCTTTTCTCAGTAAATAAACTACATTCTATGCAGGGTACTGCGGGAGAGGTTTTCAAGAGGCAAGTAAAGGAATATGTTTTAGATGGAATCTTCCAAATTGACATCCTGCCCACTTTTGGTAGGTATTAAAGGGTCCACAGCACTTTATGAATTAGTTGTGGTTTACCTAAAAATCATGGCCAAAGCCAGCATGGTCACTGCACGTTCAATTTATTCCTATCAGAAATCAATGTGCCTTAAAAAAAAAAAAAAAAGGCTTAGCCTATTTAGAAAAAAGTCAAGCTAAGTGACAGCATTCTAGCAGCTTTGTTGACTGAATGGCAATGTATCATTGTAACGTCTAGAAGTATACTGAATGATAAGTCAAATTTGTATTAATTTTTATTGTTATATTTAGGTCTTTTATAATATACATTATTTACCTTTTATTCTACATTTTAATTGAACCAATAAAACAATGAATTAACACTAACTGTGTAAGAATATTTAATAGCTTTTGCCAACTTCTTGGGGAGCGGTGGCACAAAGATGTTCACAGAATCGTCACTAATTTATGAAGAACAGAAAACCCCTGAAAAATCCTTCAATTAATTACCTATACAAAAGATCATCTGAACAACAGAAGAATTTCTTACCAAGCTGACTAAATAGCCAAACAAAAATATCACAATCTGACATCTGATTTTCCAGTAAGAAATATGTGAAAGGCTTAACTGAGCTACATGGGAAGTCACCAAGATGAGAACTGTGGGAAAGACCTGACCCAGTCTGTTCAGTCCTGATCCAATTCCTTTCAATAAATTCCTCATCTGAACAAATGAAATTATCCACCACTACATCACCTGCATTACCAGATAACCCAGGTTTTATTTAAAGTGTTTTATGCACATTTTTAAACTGTTGTGGTGAAGGAAAATGGCAGAAAGCTCACCAGTCAACTTTTTTCTTTCATTTGCTAACTTTCTCAAGAAAATCAAGCTAATACTAAGGAAGGAAAAAGAAAGTATCTTCTCAATAAATGACATAAGAAGAGTAATAAGTTGGACTAAATAGTTTCTTCAAAATCACTGCACTGGGCCTTTTACTGGAAAACCTTCCCACTATATTAGCATTATATTTTATAACTAAAATTTGATTATTATAAAATTATTATGACATTATTAAGTCTAAACCAGGAGCCTGGAAATGCCTAAATTTCAACTGAATGAAAATTCAATCTAACTGCTAACAAACTTGTAATGTTACCAAGACATTTTTACTTTCTCCATGTACACACTACTGTGTATAAAACAGATAAACTACAAGGACCTACTGCACACACAGGGAACTATGTTTAATTAATGTCTTACAAAAACCTATAATGAAAAAGAATCTGAAAAAGAATATAGATACATAACTGAATCACTTTGCTATATACGTGAAGTTAACACAACACTACAAATTAACTATATTTCAATTTTTAAAATGGCTAAGAAAAGTCCTCTTACAATGTAAGACAGAAGTAGAAAGAAGAAACTATAAGACTTTTAACAACAATATAAACCAACCAGACCTAGATACCTATAGACCAATCCAACCAACAACTGAATGCACTCTCTTCTTCTCAAGACTAACAGAATATTCTCCAAAACAAACAAAATGCTAGCAACAACACAAAATAAGTCAATAAATTTTTAACAGGTAACATCATACACAACCACAATGAAGTAAAATTAGAAATCACTAAAATCAATAAAAGACAGAAGCCTGCAAAATACATAAATATGTCAAAACTAATCAACACGCTTCTAAACAGCCAATTGGTCAAATTTATAATTTACAATAAAATGATAATGTTAGGTGTCTGTTGTGTGCTCTTTTGTATTGTACGTATTCACTTACAGAATACAACATTAATCAAAAATAAAAATTCTCTTGAGGAAATCTTAAAATAACTGTATATATGTCAAGGAAAACTTTAATTATAGCAACTGTCTTCTCAGTCAAACACATCATGGGGGAAATTTCAATTCAAATTAATTTTTCTTTTAATAGATAAGTTCATTCTATTTTCATTTATCATTCTGATATAAGCAAATCAGGTCTTCTCTCACTTAAAAATATATTTTTTTAAACTGGTTTTTGTATTTTCTAAATTCCCATCCCTTTCCTCTTTCTCTCTTTTTAAATTTCCCTGGAGAATATTTCTTGCAGAATAGGTCTGCTGGTGATGAAATTGCTTAGTTTTCCTTTGTCTGAGAAAGTCTATATAGTATTCCCTTTTTACTTCTGAAGGATAATTTTTCTGGATATAGAATTCTACAATGGTGGGTTTTTTTCCTTTCAACACTTCAAATATTTCACTTCTTTCTCTTGCTTGCATGATTTCTGATTAGAACCCTGTTCATTCCTATCCTTGTACCTCTACGTATTTTTTTCTTCTTGCCTTTTTCAAGATTTTCCCTTTGTTTTTTTTTTTTTTTTACATACTGATTTTTGTGTTGTTTTGGTGTGATATACCAAGAGGTATGTGTGTATGTGTATTTTATTCTTCTAGATATACTCTGGGCTTCCTGGATCTGTAGCTTATTGTCTGTCACTAGTTTTGGAACATTCTGGCTATTATTACTCGAAGTATTTCCCTGTTCTCTCTCCACCTTCCAGTGTTTCAATAAGGTGTGTGTTCCACCTCTTGATATTATGTCACATTTCTTGGATGTAGTGTTCTGTTTTTGTTTTCATGATTTTTTTCCCCCTTTCCATATCAGTTTAGAGAAATTCTATAGACCAATCTTCAAGTTCACTGATTCCTTTTTTGTCTCTGTTGCATCTACACATGAGTCCATCACAAGATTTTTCATTTCCTTTACAAAAGTGAATTTCAGTTTCTTTACCATTGCATTTTGATTCTTTCTTAGAATTTACAGGTCTGCTTGTGTTACCCATCCGTTCTTACAAATTGTCTACTTTTTCCATTAGAGTCCTTAACATGTATGTCATAGTTATTTTAAATTATTTAAATGCCCTGTTTGATAATTCCAATATCTATGTCATATACAAATTTGTTTCTGATGATTGCTTTTTTTCCTCTGTGTTTGTTTTTGCCTTTGGCATGCCTTGTAATTTTTTCTTGACAGCAAGGCATGTCATATTTGGTAATAGTTATTGAAATGAATCAGAGAAGGCAATGGCACCCCACTCCAGCACTCTTGCCTGGAAAATCCCATGGACGGAGGACCCTGGTAGGCCGCAGTCCATGGGGTCGCTAAGAGTCGGACATCACTGAGCGACTTCACTTTCACTTTTCACTTTCATGCATTGGAGAAGGAAATGGCAACCCACTCCAATGTTCTTGCCTGGAGAATCCCAGGGACAGGGGAGCCTCGTGGGCTGCCGTCTATGGGGTCGCACAGAGTCGGACACGACTGAAGCGACTTAGCAGCAGCAGCAGCAACTGAAATGAATACCAATACATCCTTAATATAAGAGTTTGACTTTGCTTGCTTTATTAGTAGGTGCGAGAGACTTCAAATTATTCTAATGTTCATGATTTTGTCTCATCTTGAATTTGGGCTTCCCTTGTGGCTCAGCTGGTAAAGAATCCACCTGCAATGTGGGAGACCTGGGTTTGATCCCTGGGTTGGGAAGATTCCCTGGAGAAGGTTAAGGCTAGCCACTCCAGTATTCTGGCCTAGAGAATTCCATGGAATATATAGTCCATGGCTTTGCAAAGAGTCAGACACGACTCAGTGACTTCACTTTCAGTGCTGCCCCTTATATGTCTGTTTCTTGGAGCTGTTTTACCTATAATCTACTGTTGTGATATTGGTTATTGATTTGAGATCTTTCTTCCTTTTTAATGTATTTACAACTGTGAATTTCTCTCTGAGCACTGCTTTTGCTTTATCTCAAAAGTTTGATACTGAGTTTTCATTCTTGTTCCTCTAACACAAACTTCTCTTTGTTTTTGTTTTGAACAAACTTCACTCTGTTCACCTAATTTCTCTTGTTGTAAGCACCTATTTATTCTTTCTCATTTTAAAGTAGTACTCCCAGGAATAATGACTAAACTTGTACTGAATTTCCTCTTTGATTCTAAATAAAATATTTTGGTAGAGAAGGCAGATATAAGGATACAAGTCTTCTTAGCAATCATAACTTTCAAGTAAGCAAGAAAAGACACTGAGCAATACTGATACCTTTAAGTGCATTAAGGTTAAAGTCAAGTAATTTTTAAAAACCGTTAAATATACAAAGCACACCAAATTACGGTTTCTACCTCCTGTCTTTGCAAATAATTTTTCAGAAAAAGTACAAATGATGTCACACAGCCATGAAAAACCACATAAAATTTGTGTGGTCCTTGCAGCAATCCAATGAAAATTATAACCATTTCTTTTAGTGGACATTTTGAATGTATTATACATGCAGCAATATTATGTTTGATCAATTAATACCTTGAAAGTAGTTAAAAACAACATTACACCAAAGGAAATAAAACAATGTGTATGTCAAGAAGACGGAAATAAGTTAAAATCTACCTTCTCAAGGTGATCAAAAATGAACTTATGTATGTCTTTTGCCCAAATATAAATCAAACTTCTTTTCTTCACAAAATTATCCTTTAGAAAAACAGAGTTGCCAGTCCAGGTTCGATGCACGATACTGGATGCTTGGGGCTGGTGCACTGGGACACGACCCAGAGGGATGGAATGGGGAGGGAGGAGGGTTCAGGATGGGGAACACATGTATTCCTGTGGCGGATTCATTTTGATATTTGGCAAAACTAATACAATTATGTAAAGTTTAAAAATAAAATAAAATTAAAAAAAAAAAGAAAAGAAAAACAGAGTTGTCGCATCTTAGAATCCTAACAAAGGACCTCCTGCTGCAGGGCACTCTACCAAGATATTTTATTTAGAATCAAGAAGTATAATTTGGGAATCATACAGAAGCCTGAATCAATCTCACTCAACACTAGTTCTGGAAGCTTATAAAAGCCACCTAACAAAATTAAGATTTAAAAAATAAAGAGAGAGAAGCAACAAAGAAATTCAATACGAGTTTAGTCATTATTTCTGGGAGTATTACTTTAAAATTAGAAATGCTAAATGTTACTGTAAAAGAAAAAAAAATTAATGCTAAAAAAAATGTGAAAGTACTTATCATGTAAATATCACAAAGAATAAATAGGTACTATGACAAAGTAAAAATTTCTAATTATACATTAAATTATGCTGTACCTCAATCAAGAATGAATAAAGATCATATACACTGTGTGTGAAATCTTAAAAACATCTCTAGCACTGATGAAAACATTAAAGCAGGTGCATGTGAACAATCTGAAGATTTGTAAAATTTAAATGGGAAAAATTACATTTTTAATTACTTTTATTTATATATTAATTTAAATTCTTTTCAGTCTTCTCACACAGTGAAAAGGAAATCTGCCTTATATCCGAAGACACTATACTCAGCTATATGCACTAATTTAAAAGCGTAAGATAAAAAGTATATTTTCAAACATAACAGATAGCCATCATGGAAATCCTCTTTACCAAAACTGTTAATAAATTTAATACAATAGGTATTAATGAAAAGGCTGACTATGTCACACATATTTCAGATTCTAATTTATAAAACAGATCTAGAATGAAAAAAATTTTTTAATTCTCTACCATATTCATACATAAATATTAATACATATATGCACGTTTTTACACATGCATATAAGTGTAACACTTTTATTTTAAAATGATCCCAACATAAATTTGAGAGTATCAGGGTAGTTAATTGATATTTATTCAATTAAAAATATAAATTAAAAAAACTGAGATATTAAGGGATGGTGACTAGGGAAATTTAGTTAATATTCAAATCACTTAAGAGTCTAATTAATTTATCTCCCTTAAACTCTCAAACTGTGGTAGTTTACATAACAGGTTCCATGTTTCCATCCACAACACTGCCATGGCCTCACTGTGGGTGGAGTGTACTTCTCTGCCTCTTGACTTTAAATCGGCCATGTGAACTTTTTTTGCCAGTTGATAAATGGGCAGAAGTGACAAAATGTGCCAGTTATTAACCAAGGCCTTAAAAGGCCCTCTTGACACTCTGCCATCACCAAAATAAGAACGTTCCTGAGGTACCTCATAAAATAAAGAGGAACGTGAAGGGGACTACAGCCATCACCCCCAACCCACACATCTACAGTCAGAATCAGAGCTGCCTAAGCCCAGTCAAAAGACCCAAACAAATAGGCAATAATAAATAATGGCTGTCACTGAGTTTTGGCATGTTTGTGCAATAGCAAAATGATTTATAGGTAGACTCCTTATACTCTTTGGTGCCAAGTGAAACATCAATATAAAATTATTCTCCGTCCATAGAGTCAAATACCTTGATTTCCAAAGTCATAACCAAACGGGAATAAAATCATTAAACACACCACTGAAAAAAAATGGACTTTTCCTTTCTCTAGCTCTCATAATTGGACGAAGTCATAATCCTGCTACGGTGACAAACAGATTCGGAAACCCAAATAATTTATTTCTTATGACTCCAGTAAGGGCTTCCCTAGAAGCCCAGATGGTAAAGAACCTGCCTGCAGTGTGCGAGCCTCTGGTTCGATCCCTGGGTAGTCAAGATCCCCTGGAGAAGAGAATGGCTACCCACCCCAGTATTCTTGCCTAGAGAAATCCAAGGACAGAGGAGCCCAGTGGGTACAGTCCATGAGGTTGCAATGAGTCTGACACAACTGAACAACTAACACACACACACAATTCCAATAAAAACTTTTAGAAAAAAATCAGAGGTATGCAAGCAGCACTGTAATTAATAACTGTAAATCATCTAAATTATGAAAATTCAAACAAACCTTAACAGTATGTGATGTGTTTTTCCATTGCTTAGCATCCAAGTCAACACATGGTTTGTAAATCTGCCTAACCTGGTAAAGGAAAAAGCACCTCATCCAATGTAAAAGAATATTTTTAAATGAATGATTAAGGCAAACTGGAGATCATTTGAAATACAATTTCTCAAACATAACCACCACACATTCTTATAGAAGACAACTGACATAAGAATTTTTCTCTCATTCTAGCAATGAGCAATTATAGAAATGTGCAGTTCACCTACTTTCAAAAAAGTATTTAAAGTAAACTATTAGAAACAGATAAAACCCCAAACTATTCAACAAAACTAAAAAGCTAGATAACTAAGAAAATAGTTGTGATAGTTTCAGAAGGAAAATTATTTCTGATAACCTAGTCTGGGTTTATTAACTGAACACAGATCTTTCTTTTGAACGTCATGTCAGCTAAAGTTAAGAGAAAAGCATGCTGGCTCCCATTGTTTTACCTAATAAAATGAAGCAGAACAGTCAGGAAATATAACTTTTTTCCAAATCAAAAGGGCAGTGCCATGCAGGCCTTTTTGACAGACAAATGGGAGCATTATAACTAAAGGTCGAGTGCTGTAAAGTCATTCATCTAAGGACCCAAATAAGTAAAGCCGGGTATGTCCTACTACCATCAATATACCTGAGGAAAAGATAAAGAATGAGAGTAGCATTTACCCTAACGTGCTTCAGGGTGCATAAATGCAAAACACATTAGTAGGTATGGAGAAAACAAAAGATAACTAAGGTTGGGAAACCCAGAATTAAAAGTCTCTTTACTGCAGGACTGCTCAGAGCCTTTAACAGAGTACCTACAGTGGCAAGCACCAAAAATACCACCTTCCTCCAACTTACTTAACTTGAACAACTTTTCTTCAAGAAGCACTTGAAGGGATGCTTTACTCAGGGCACATTTAAGAAAAAATTAATGTAGAGGAAACACTAGTTCCTCAGACTATGCCACTTTAATAATTAAAGTCAACATTATTTACTACTTTAACATTAATACTTTGGTTGTCAGGAAATTATATTTTAATTATACCTCTAAAGATAAAAAGCTTTTCCATTTTCCATCAGTTTTTCTTATCTTTATATTAAACTTGTAATCCAATGTGACATTATTTAATAATCGTTCATTCTCATCTTATGGTTCTTACAGTAAATTTTTAAAAGCAACTGAATCTAGTTTGGGACTCTCCATTTATCCCATGATTTTATTTTCAGATTATTATTACATAAAGATAAATTCTAATACCTCATAGAATTTTCACTACTAGAAATACCTTCCTACATTATATATAACTTTTTATATTACTGCGTAACAACACTATACTAATCATTTTTCCTTTACAAGAAAAGGACAATTGGATCAGTCACCCAATATCTAGAATTAGCCCTTCTTATCTGTCTGGATGATGAGGCTAAAATAAATGTACAGAGACTTCCCTGGTGGTCCAAGGGCTAAGACTTCACTCTGCCAATGCAAGGGCCCGAGTTCAATCCCTGGTCAGGGAACTAGATCCCACACACCCCAACTAAGACCTGGCACAGTCAAATAAATAAATAAATATTTTTTTAAAAAATTTTAATAAAATAAAAAAATTTTAAATAAACATACAGTTTATGAGCTACAACCCTGAAGAAGAAACAATTCAGGCATCAGTAAAAAATAGATGGGAATGACTGGGAGAGTTGCTTCTTACCTCTGCTACCTATTAATTTTCATCACAAGTGGATCTGGAGGGGCAGACACCAGAAGAGAATTTAAAGTGATATATAGTGATGCAACAGGAATTCAACCAGACAGAGATTACACGGATCTGATTAGCTTATCAGCTTACAGGGACTTGGGAATACAGTTCTTGGTAGAATTCAAATTCTGTGTGCTGAGATTTATGTACACAATACTGTACACTACTT
Organism: Bubalus bubalis; assembly: GCF_019923935.1. Taxonomy (NCBI): domain Eukaryota; kingdom Metazoa; phylum Chordata; class Mammalia; order Artiodactyla; family Bovidae; genus Bubalus; species Bubalus bubalis. Next base: position 33,289,531 of record NC_059158.1, on the reverse strand, counting down.
GGGCTCTCTTATTAGTATATAAAATTAATAATATTTCAAGTCTATAGAGGTCTTTTTCTAACTATGATATAAAATACAAATCAAATATTGACCATATTAAGTATGAACTGTTGCCCTTTAAAAGTTCCATCATTATTTAAGTCCATGAAGGTATTATCAACTATGAAAATAAGTAGGTGGGAATGTATAATTTGAAAATATTTGGTCAAAGAAAAAGCCCAGTATGACTAAAACAAGATGGCAAATGACTTCATCTTCTTTTGGAAAATGACCTCATAATGACAACTAGCTAACCAACACTAGCTTCCAAAGCCACTAAGAGTAGCTTACAAAGTCACAGCTGTTACTTTTTCTAACAACTAGAAGTTGATTTCATTTTAAATGTCATTTCAAAAGAACTGAATGATTTCTTCAAAGCACTACAACTCATGAGCAAGAATTATATTGAGAAGAGGACAATGATAAGTCTGTGACTTGTTCAATAAAGATGATTGTAACAAATGACAGAACAATCCGTTAAAAAACACTTGGCTGTGGCATTCTTGGACAACAAGCAGCCATACTGAGGAGTGTAAGTCACTCATGAGTAAGACAGTAAACACACAAAGTGCTTATTCTGACCTTTAAGCAATAGAAAAATAATTGAACTGACAGATAAAAATTTTTGATAACTAGCTTATTTCGTAAGTAAAACTGATGAAGATTTGAGTAATTTTTCTGGAAAAATGATTAAAATAATTCTTTAAATTTAAAACGTTCAGATCCCAAGTACAACTGTCACTGATTAAAAGTCTGTGGAATTCGGTTTCTCAATTATTCAAAAGCCCAACCTGATGAAGCCCCTAATATGTCTGTAATCTCATCTTCGACTATTTGCACCCCCTGCCTCTACTCCCTCCATTCAGAGATATGCAAATGAAGGTAGGTGTGGGGATAAATTGTGACTTAAATGTAAACCAAGGCAACAAACACAGAGATTACCATCCTTAAAACAACAGAAGATTTCAGAGTAATGCAAGCACAGTACATGAAGTCTTTCAGTATCTAAAACTATCTGCTTCTCAGTCTCATCACCCACCAACCTTTCACATTTATCAGTCAAGTGCCCAGTATAGATCCTGCAGTTCCCTTAGAGTGGCTGTGCTCTGTCAAGCCTCTACAACTGCATATGACATTCTATCTAGACAATGCATCTCTCTGGAGTTCCCAAACTTATCTCCCCTGAAAGACCCCACGTGCCCACGTGTGTCACAACTCTGTCTCTTATCTCAACCCTGGGACTCCAAGAGTCCTCAGATACAATCCAGCACAATGTTTAAGAGCACACAGACTTGGGGGCCAACTACCTGAGTCTGAATCTTTATCACAAACTACACTAAATCCTGTATCATTCTGGCAAAGTCCTCATCTCTCTGTGTCATGGTGTGTTTATATGTAAATCTTGATAATGATAGCTTTCATATAGAGTTGAGATGTAAATAAGTTAATGCATATAAAGCCTTAACAAGTATGGAGCCATGCAAGAAACACTTCAAGTGTTAGCTAGAATTACTCTCTTAAAATTCAGTTTAAGTATCGCATCCAGCCCAACTGTTACCCCATGAAGCTAAGTCAAGTACCCCATCTCTGTCATCCTTATAATGTTTTGCTTGTCCATGTATCAGCACTACCTAGTAGACTTTAATGTCCTTTATCCACTCTATATGTCCAGCACTGAGCACAATTACTACCACATACTGTAATCAGTACAACGAATGAATGAAAAAAAAATTAAGCAACAGAATATAAGGCACACAGTTTTAAAGATAGGAAATACAGAAACAAGCAGGACTATCAAGCATGGTTAGAGGATTTACACCCTGCACAAAGCACTGGCTGAGAGAGTAGGTACAGGCTGAACCACCACGGGTGCATCCTTGCGCAAGGCAATGCACACAGGATAAGAGAGTGGGGGTGGTTGTTGCTTTTTAATACAAAGATGTCATCTTCTTGTCAGTCTGTACAGTCAAGAGTTATTAGCCCAGAATGGGACTCTTTCTAATTAATTTGCCCCAAAAGAACACATTTCCTAATTCACACAAAGGATGAACGGACAAACAAAATATAGTATATACATATAATGGAATTCAGCCTTTAAAAAAACACTTGTGAAACACACTACAACATGAATGAATCTTGAGGACATTACACTCAGGGAAATAAGGCAGTCACAAAAAGGTAAATATTGTATGGTTATACTTATATGAAGTACCTAGAACAGTCAAATTCATAGAGAAAACAGAACGGTGGTTGCCGAGGGAGGGAGGAAGGAGAAGTTACTGTTTAATAGGTACTGAATTTCAATTTGAGAAGATGAAAAAGTTCTGCAGATGGATGACAGTAATGGTTAGACAACAATTCAAATGTACTTAAGATCACTGCACTATACACTTTAAAATGGCAAAAATTACGTATAGAGAGAGAGAGTGAGAAAGAAAGAGAGGTTTGCTGCAATTTTTAACAGTTTATGATCATTTATAAAAACTTTTGTGGTGCTGAGAATGTTTGTTTTCTTATATTATTTTTTGGTTAAATGACCAATGCACAATAGAGATGAATGTTTCTTTCATCAGAAAGAACAAAGTTATGACATACTAGTCTCAATGGAGCGGGGTGAGAGAGTTAGCGTTTGTCACTATTTTTTCTCAATTTTTAAATTTTTAATTGGAGGATAATTACTTTATAATATTGTGTTGGTTTCTGCCACACATCAACAAAAATCAGCCATAGATATACATTATGCCCCTTCCCTTTGACCTCGTACCCCATCCCACCACTCTAGGTTGTCACAGAGCACTGGATTTGGGCTCCCTGTGAACATTAATAAAATTTAAGTCAAATTTTTCTTATTTCCAAAATTAAACTACATCTTCCCAACTTAAACTGATTTATTCTATTACCTGTGGCAAATTTGCCACAAGTAATTAGTTATTACTTGTGTATCTTGTAAACTTTTTAAAACTAATAAGCATTAATTTTGTACATTAAAATAACACACTGTTCAGAGTTAGATATGCTGCACAAAGCTTTCCTATAATTTTATCTTTTTATGGCTGAGAAAGACTGTTACATCTGCCTTAAAAAGTTTCCATGTTAATATTACAACGGTCATACATTTATTATACAAAATTGCGGGGCCTCAAGTACTTGTTTCCTTCTAGAATTTATGTAATACTATTTTCTAAAGAAAATCCCTGTGCTGCCATCAGGTCATTCCCTCCCTTATCTGGCACATCTAACCTCTGCTCCTCAACCTTCATGATATGATGTCAAATGTATTTCACCTTAACCTCAAGGTGCGAGTCACTACTCAACCAGCCACCAAGGCCTGAAACCTATATACCTTTTAGGAATCATCCCTGAGATCTGAAAGTAACAATACCTATTTGTGCTCAGTTTCCTAGTCCTATGAGAGAGGTTCTCAGGTTTACTGATGGTTCAAACTGTAACAAGAGCTAAACTTCTATGTTTTGTATGCATTTCACATACAAACCTAACTCCCAAACCCCATCCTCTTTTCCTACTTTATATTCCTTTTGCCTCATTTTATTACTCATTCTTAATGTATTCTATCTTGCAAGGCTGTTTCCACTTTTAAAAGTCATTTAAAGTTCTTTTTGGAACAATGAAGGATATAAATAAATAACGCAGCTTTCATGAAAATATAAACTAAAATCTGAGATCTGGTCCTGGCTCTGGGAATTACATACACAAAGGGACTTGAGTCACTTAGTCTGAGGGGGTGAACATCGAGGATCTCACCAAATGTAATATTTTGCTCTTATGATGACTATGTACATTCTAAGAACGTAATCTACAAAATACTACCTAATCATTGTGTGCATGCTAAGTCGCTCCAGTCGTGTCCGATTCCCTGTGAGCCCGTAGACTATAGCCCACCAGGCTCCTCTGTCCATGGGATTCTCCAGGCAAGAATACTGGAGTGGGTTGCCATGCCCTCCTCCAGGGGATCTTTCCAACCAGGGATCAAACTGCATCTCTTACATCTCTTGAACTGGCAGGTGGGTTCTTTACCACTAGCACCACCCAGGAAGCCCATCTAATCATTAATGGTATTATATCCAAAAGATATAACAATTATTTATTGAGAAGTCAGATAATATATTAACATAGAAATCTTAGAAAATATTTATGCATACTTACCTTATGCATATAATTACCTTTAGTTCCAAAAAAAGAGGTAACTTTGAGAAAATATCCATCACTAATACCCAAATTGTGTTATGTGTGGTGAGTCTGACTGCTGAGGGGGATATAATGACTAAATATGCTTGCTGAAGATTTTTAAAGAAAAACTATACAAGTCAGTTGTTAACACCAGTACCAAGACTGAAGTATGAATTTTTAACAGTAACAATTTCTTACTTAAATATTAAAATACAATTGTCTTTTTTTGGACAAATTCTATCTCAATTTTAAAATTATTTGGGAAGTAAGAAGGACTCTTGTTTTCAATTGTAGATAAAAAGGAAGACAATGACTGAGCTAATATGACCTGTAACTAGCCCAGAAGGAGTGAGACAGACTGTCCACCAGGCACAGACTGTACTACATCTATAGCAGTGTAGGCAGTCCTGAACTGCAACATCCTAGAACCAACAGAACCACTTCTAGACAGGACAGGACGCTGAAGATTTCATTAAAAGGCAGGAGTGGGAAGCAGAATGAGAGAAAAGGCTCACATTTATTTTGCATGTATTCTCTTAGGTGCTGTTTTAAATAAAATTATCCAATAAACATCAACAAAAATACTGCGGTAGGTCTTCTCTCTTTTGAAAGATAAGGATAAGGAAAAAACTAAGTTTCCAAAAACTTAATTCACTCAAAGCTGAAAAGTATGAAGAATTATACCAGACTTCAAGTCTATCCAATTCCAAACTCTCTGCATACTACTGATTCTAATATCAAATCGTAACAGTGGCTAACACTAACTGAGGGCTTATTCTACATACCAAACCATCCCACAGTATGATATCACAAAATCCCACTGAGAAAGATGCCATGCTACTCCCAGTTGACAAATGAGGAACTGGAAGGTCAGGAAAGTGAAGTACCCAGCATTCAGTCCCACAGACTTCCCCAAAAAGTCTTATTTAACCTCTACACTGCAAGCAAAAGAGAGAAATGGCAAAGACTGGCCTTCAGAAAATAAAATCTATGAGAGATATCAGAAACGCTTTCTGGTCTAAATTCCACCTAAAACATTATACAGAATTCTAGTTAGCAAAGAAGGTGGATGGATCTGGGTTCCAATCCTAGACCCACTACCTATTGGCTGTATGAGCTGGGTCAATTCTGGGCTTCTGCATCCTCATTTGCAAAACGGAGATAAAATGAGAAGCTTCACAGCTGACAAAACAATGATATAATGAATGAATGCCACATCTACTACGAGCTAAGCATTATGTTAGGAGGTATTAAACTTAATCTCATTTTAGCCTTACAATAATCTTTCAAGATGCATTATCATCACTTTTAATGATTTCAGATAGCAGCTCAGAGGTTATGTGGTTTATCCAAAGTCATAGTTATTAAGTGATAGAAAAAAAATGTAAATGATACCCTTCAGAATTCAAAGATAATACAGCTTTCCTTATATCAATGGTATCACCAAGTAGAACAAAGAGTTCTCAAAATATTACTTGTTCTCTTAGAAGTCAATCTAAACCACAATTAGATTATCAATCTTATGACCTTTCAGCAATCTAATAGTAATTCTGGATATACAGTATTTCACCAGACTCTCTAGACTCTTGAGGATCAGCAAGTATTACTGATAGGCAAATTCCTCTCAACTGCCAAGGAAAATTCACTATGATTCTCTCCCCTTGCCTATTCTTCCATGTAACAAACATCTGCAGTAAAAACAACACGGATAAAACTTTGGTGATACCAGAAACCACAAACTCAAAGAAGGCAGTGAGAGAGGTAGGTGGCAATGGCAGCTGCTTTTGCTGCCATTACCAACTCCTATCTGCAAAACTGTGGATTAGTTACTTAGCATTCATGTACTTCCATTGCTTTATCTCTTGTGGTGTTACTATTGAGGACCTACAAGAGCACTATGGCCCTGTGCTAACTGGCTTACATACATTATCTACTAACATTCTTAAGATTGAGGCCAGGAGGAGAAGGGAACAACAGAGGATGAGATGGTTGAATGGCATCAACAACTTGATGGACATGAGTTTGAGCAAGCTCCGGGAGCTGATGGACAGGGAAGCCTGGCATGCTGCAGTCCATGGGGTCGCAAAGAGTTATACATGACTGAGCAACTGAACTGAACTGAGAGGAAGTACTCTTAACCCTACCTTATAGATGAAAACAGTGAGGTTGAGGTTTATCAACCTAAATCACACCATCCTAAAGCTGCTGCTTCTGCTAAGTCGCTTCAGTCGTGTCCGACTCTGTGCGACCCCATAGACGGCAGCCCACCAGGCTCCCCCGTCCCTGGGATTCTCCAGGCAAGAACACTGGAGTGGGTTGCCATCTCTTTCTCCAATGCATGAAAGTGAAAAGTGAAAGTGAAGTCGCTTGGTCGTGTCCGACTCTTAGCGACCCCATGGATTGCAGCCTACCAGGCTCCTCCATCCATGGGATTTTTCCAGGCAAGGGTACTGGAGTGGGGTGCCATTGCCTTCTCTAACCCTAAAGCTACCCTGGTTTAAAAAAATCTAAAGATTCGTTCATAAACATTCTACATAGAGTCTCTTTAGCTGCAGTAGGAACAGGCCTTTTTGCTATTCAAGCACAGGGACTTTTGCTTTTATTACTGAAAATATAAAAGACAGTCCTACTTTCTATCACCTTCATAACCCCTCTCACTTAAATTATTAATGATATGTATAATTTTAAAATTTCAACATCTACTTCCCTGTGTAGCTCATCACCTAGAGAAGACCCAGCACATCCAGACATCCCATACATACTGAACGAGTGACACAGCACAATTTACTTAACCAGTTCCTTGTATTAGGCACTTTACAAATATTATCTAGTTTAATTTTCACAATATTCATAAAATGATTATGCCCACTGTAGAGATGAAGAAGCAAAAAATTTCAGAGGTTGAATCACAGAGTTGATCATCAGAAGAACTGGGGCTAGAACACATTTTTGACAAAGTCCAGAGCGGTCAGGTTTCTATAGCCTCATGAGGCTCTCATTCCGAAATTCACTCAACAGTTTTACAGAAAGGTAGGGTTTGTGAAAACTTGAAGGATGACCAGGACTTCAGAAAGTGGAGACAAGGAAGCCAATGGAATAAAAGGAAGCACAGACAGCAAGAAACAACTTCAGGATATAATGTTTAGTGCTGTTACCTAGAACAAGCATGTAACCTAACTATATATAAGTATATAAGCGGTCTGCAGTAATAAAAGTTTAAAAGTACTAGAGTGCATAAATTTAGAGACAGAGGAATGAGGTCATAATTCATAAGACCAAAGTAGGGAAGTTCTGAGTCTAAACCAAGTTGGAAAAATGGAAGGAAAAGAAAGGATACAGAAAAACAAGGGATAAGAATTAAAAAAAGGGTCAAAGACAAAACAGCAAACTGAATGACTGAAGAATGACGGTGTCAATGAAAAATTTTGTTTTCTACACTTCAACAAAGTATATGTGTAAGTTTCATAATCAGGAAAAACTAAAATTCTTTATTTTAGTTACTTAAATGAAGGAAAAATGGATTGAAGAGAAGAATTAAAGATGTTTCAGTTAATTTCCACACATTTGTGACTTGATATATCTGTAAAATATCAAATCGTTTACAAAAACCAGAAACAAATCTTACAAGATATGCCTAACATATCTAAAGAATATTTATTAAAATATAATCTAATTCTTCGGAGAAGGCAATGGCACCCCACTCCAGTACTCTTGCCTAGAAAATTCCATGGATGGAGGAGCTTGGTAAGCTGCAGTCCATGGGGTCGCTAAGAGTTGGACACGACCAAGTGACTTCACTTTCACTTTTCACTTTCATGCATTGGAGAAGGAGATGGCAACCCACTCCAGTGTTCTTGCCTGGAGAATCCCAGGGACGGGGGAGCCTGGTGGGCTGCCGTCTATGGGGTCGCACAGAGTCGGACACGACTGAAGCGACTTAGCAGCAGCAGCAGCAATCTAATTCTTAATGACAAATAACTCAAAAGTCCAAAACAATACATAATAAAACACACACAGCTACTTGGTCTGCTCAAATGAGAAAAATACATGACTGAAGATTAGCAGCATACTCATTATTTTATGAACTAAACGATAAATTTTGAAAATCTTATACATTGCAAACTAAACCAATTTATTTCTCAAAACTCCCTACCAAAATGCCAGAATTTATCAAAATTTTTTGAAATCTCCAGTTCTATATTTAAATTTCCTAACTTTACCTTGATCTCATAACACATCCACATTATAATTATATTTTTAAAGTTACTTACCCAAACTTAAAAATGATGCTTCCAAAATATGGTTCATTTTAATCTTATGGCTTTTGATTATCCCTGGTAAAAAGCCATAAAAATCACAGAAGTTTCCAGTTTTAAAAGCATCAAAATAAGTAACGATGCTTCATTGAATTATACAAAGCAATGATATTAAACTGGTGACTATTTAAAAACAAAAGTAGTAACAGGTTCTAAAACAGGTAGCCCCTGAAATAAAAGAAACCTTAAAATAATTGAAGATCCCTAACACCAAAAAAAAAAAAGGTGTTAAATATACAAACTAGAAAAATAATACTTCAACCATATGAAAATGCTAAAACACCTACAAGAAGGAATACTATGTAGCAACTAAAATGGTATTACAGAGATTTCTTATATTTAGAAAACATACCACAATGTTAACTTAAAAATTAAATTAAAGCATCACATATATATACATATGTATGTATCAAATACATACAAAAAGAAAAAAGACTGATTTAAAATTTTATCTCTAGGAAAAAGAATTACAAGTGCCTATGTTCTTCATATTATGCAACATTTTGCCATTTTTCTAAATTAATATAAACATGATTTACAACAAAGCCTACCAATGGCAAATTTTAGTGAATGCAGCCCTTCAGCCAACAAACAGGCACTGAAATTGAAATAGATTCTCAGCCATCTTATACAGAAACTGTTATCAAGAACAGTATATTTTAAAAGTAAAAAGGGACAACCAAAAACTTAATACTGTAGGCTTCAATTAGTTTGCCCAATGGTTGATCATAATCTAGTTTTATGATTCCCTTTCTATACACATCTTGTAAAAACTAAGAAACATACCCATGATTTAAATCCAATTTCAGTTTGAACTGCACATCACAACATAAAAAGTAAAGGTAAATGTATGATACTCTGTAATACGCCAAATATTTTATCTGCCAAGTTATTTAAATGATCCTTACAATCTTAGGATGAGTGTTAGTTCAATTTTAAAGAACACTGTGGTTCACAACCACAAGGCTGGCCACAATCAAAGAAAAGAAAGGAAAAGAACAACATTCACTGGATCATGCAGAAAGCAACAGAATTCCAGAAAAACATCTACTTCTGCTAAAACCTAAAACCGTGTGGATCACAACATACTGTGGAAAATTCTTAGACAGGAGTACCAGACCACCTGACCGGTCTCTTGGGGAAACCTATATGCAGGTAAAGAAGCAACACTTAGAACTGGACATGGAACAAATGACTGGTTCAAAATTGGGAAAGAACTACAACAATGCTGTATATGGTCACCTTGTTTATTTAACTTAAATTCAGAGTACATCATGTAAAATGCTGGGCTGGATGAATCACAAGCTGGAATGAAGATTGCCGAGGGAAATATCAACAACCTCAGACATGCAGATGATACCACTCTAATGGCAGAAAGTGAAGAGGAACTAAACAGCCTCTTGATGTGGGTGAAAGATGAGAGTGAAACGCTGACTTAAAACTCAACATTCAAAAAGCTAAGATCATGGCATCCAGTCCCATCACTTCATGGCAAATAGAAGGGGAAAAAGTAGAAGCAATGACAGATTTTTTTTTTTCCCTTGGGCTCCAAAATCAGTGCAGACAGTGACTGCAGCCATGAAATTAAGATGCTTGTTCCGTGGAAGGAAAGCTATGACAAAACTAGATGACATATTAAAAAGCAGAGACATCACTTTGCAAACAAAGGTCCATACTCTCAACACTATGTTTTTTCAGTAGTCAGGTACAGATGTGAGAGTTGGACCATAAAGAAGGCTGACTGCTAAAGAATTTATGCTTTTGAACTGTGCTGCTGGAGAAGACTTTTAAGAGGCCCTTGGACTGCAAGGAGATCAAACCAGTCAATACTAAAGGAAATCAACCCTGGATATTCACTGAAGGACTGATGTTGAAGGTGAATCTCCAATACTTGGACTACCTAATGCAAAGAGCTGATTCATTGGAAAGACCCTAATGCTGGGAAAGACTGAAGGCAAAAGGAGAAGCGAGTGGTACAGGATGAGATGGTTAGGCAGTATCACCAACTCAATGGACACGAATCTGAGCAAACTCCAGGAGTTAGTGAAGGCAGCCGAGCCTGGCATGCTACAATCAACAGGGATGCAAACAGTCAGACACAACTTCACAACTGAACAACAAAAACAAATCAGAAAAAGCATTCTTCATTTCTTCTACAGTGGTGGCTTCATGTTGCCTTATCCTCTTCCTTAAATTTTTTTATATAAAAGCATGCCCTCAGTCACCTGCAAAGAATTCTCATCTTAGACTACTATCAATTCCTTGAAAGACATAGGCTACCAAAACTTACACAATGACAAATAGATCATCTGAATAGGACAACATCTATTTTAAAAATTGAATGAGTAATTAATAATTTTCCAAAACAGAAAGAGCCAGACCCAGATGGTTGCACTGGTGAATTCTAGCAAATTTAAGGAAGAAATTACCTGCAATTCTCTACAATCTGATCCAGAGGGAATACTTCCTAACTCATTCTATGAGATCACCATTCTCTATTACCAGACAAAGACATTATAAGTAAGGAAAAATACATAACAACATCTTCCGTGAATATAAATGAAAAAAAAAAACTCCATAAAATTCAATAATGTATAAAAAGAAGTATTCACCACAACCAAATGGGAATTATTTGAGAATCAACATATCTAATCCATCATACCAAAAGACTAAAGACCATATGCTCCTATAGATAGATAAAATTTCACAAAATTCAACACCTATTAATGATAAAAATTCTCAGCAAATTAAAATTCTTCAACTTGATAACAAATATATGCAAAATATTCCACAGCTTATGTCATACTTGATGGTGAGAAACTAGATGCTTTCCTCCCTAAGATCAGTAACAAGGCAAGGATATTACCTTTCATCACTCCTATTCAGCATCACATGAGAAGTTCTAGCTAATGCAATAAACCAAGGAAAGAACATGAAGGTATATCAATGTTCAATTACAGCATTATTCACGATGACCTAAAGGTAAAGATAATTCAAGTGTCCATCAACAAATGAATGTATAAACAAAATGTGGTGTATACAAAAAACTCTTAAAAGTCAATTTAAAATTTTTTAATTTAAAATGGGGGAAAGATCTGAACAGATACCTCCCTAAGAGATATAAATGGCAAATAAGCACATGAAAAGTTGCTCAACACCATTTGCCATTAAGGAATTACAAATTAAAACAGTGATGAGGTATCACTACACACCTAGCAGAGGAGCTAAAATCGACAACACTGCGAACAGCAACAGCTGACAAGTAGGGAGCAACGGAAGCTATTTCCTTTACTACTATGAATACAAGATGATACAGCCACTCTGGATGACTGTTTGTCAGTTTCTTACAAAGTTAAACATGATCTAGCAAACAATCTAGAAATTGCATTCCTAAGTATTTACTCAAATGATTTGAAAACTTACATCCATAAAAAACCCGGCACTCATATTTATAGCAGCTTTATTCGTAACTGCCAGAAACCGGAAGGAGCCAACATTTCCTTCAATACGTAAATTGATAAACTGCGGTATGTCCATACAATGAAATATTTTTCAGAAGTAAAAAGAAATCAGCTTTTAAGTCACAAAAAAGACACAGAAGAAGCTAAAATGAACACTGCTAATTCAGCCTGAAAAGGCTTAATTTTGTATGATTCCAACTTTATGACATTCTGAAAAAGCCCTATAGGGAGAATAAAACACCAGTTGCTAAAATAGTTAAGACGTTAAATTTTGTTATGCATATTTAACCAAAATTTTGTGGCTGTTTCTAGAAAAAATATTCTGTATCATACTATAATAATGGATATATAACATGAGGCATTGGATCAAGCCTCAGAACTGCACAACATAAAGCGTGATGCCTAATATAAACTACTGACTTTAGGAGATTACATATCAATACTGGTTCATCAACTGTAACAAACACAAGGCCCCAGGAAACTCCAATACTTTGGCCAGCTGACTCATGTGAAAAGACCCTGATGCTAGGAAAGATTGAGGGCAGGAAGAGAAGGGAAGACAGAGGACGAGATGGTTGGACGGCATCACTGACACAATGGACATGAGTTTGGGTGGACTCCGGGAGTTGGTGATGGACAGGGAGGCCTGGCGTGCCGCAATTCATGGGGTCACAGAGTCGGACACGACTGAGCGACTGAACTGAACTGAACTGAATATTAGCAATGGAAATTGAGGGCTGATGGAAGCATATTAGGAACTCTATACCCTCTGCTCAAATTTCAGTAAAAATAAAAATGGCTCTAAAAAATAAAACCTATCAAGTTTTTAAGTGGTTCTTTCTCACATTTCCAGTGTTAAGCTTTATAAAGATTTCATGGAGAAAATACAGATCAATGCTGTCATATATACCAAATACATAGAATAATCTCTATGCTCTTCCAGAAACATGCAACCTTTAGGAGTTCTAATATTTTAAAAAATATTAGTTGATAGCTAAAAGGACAAGAACTCCAGAAATTTAAAATTGTACAAAGAGAAAGCAAAACATAATAAATAAATCTGTATATGATCATTAAATTTTAGGCCAGGTTTTATTCCTCAAAAGTTAATCTTCCTATTAATGAACATTATAACTTTAAATGCCAAAACTGTTACGAATTTTGGATAAAAATCTTCTCTAAATATTTCTTTAACTTTTAAAACAAAGTAAGGTTAATAAACTGTTCCTCCTGTTTAACTACTTTCAAAACAATGACACCTTTTAAAAACTATTAAAGTAGATAAGGGAGTTTGAATCCATTTAAATGACCTTGGAGGATGCTTTTTGAGGCTTCTGTTTACCTCCCAGACAGGCTAGTCTCATGACTTGCCATGATTTATGTGTCTGTCTTATAATTAAATATTGGGGAAAGGGAAGTAGTGTAAAAACAATCATGTTAGAACTTTATAATAAATGAGGATAAATAGGCAAAGACCAAGAGCTTACAGGGGAGAAAAAAGGGAGGGAGACTGTTCCTTTACAATAAAATTTTAATGAGATTTATATAGTACTAATTTTTCAACTGTCTGATCCTTAGGTATGTAATAACTGGAATTGCTTAAAATAATCGTGGCTAAAATAAGGTGTTTAAGAATATGAGCTGTAAACTTTTCCTTAAAACTATATCATCTTGGGACTTCCTTGGTGGTCCATGGCTAAGACTCCACGCTCCCAATGCAAGGGGGCAAGGTTTGATCCCTGGTCAGGGAACTAGATCCCACATGCCACAACTAAGACCTGGGGCATCCAAATAAATAAACAAAAATACATACTAAAAAAAAAAAAGACACTCATTTTATATATACTTCATTTATTTTCAAGTATTAACACATATTTTAAGTATTTATATACTAAGTATTAACACATGTATTTTAAAGTATTAATACACTATTAATTTGATACACTATCAAGTTCAGATCAAAATATGGGTTCAACTGGTCTTTACCAATGAAAAACAAATAATGGGTCCTTTTCCTGCTCATTTGTTGTAATCAACATCATGACCCAATAGTCAGTCTAGCTAATGTAGATGAATCCTCAGAAAACTAGTTTACTTTGGATATTATATACAGTGATGGGTAAAATGAATGTTTTAGAGATTAAGTAATATCAAAATTAATTATTCCTTTACTCAGATTTAACTTCAAATATAAATGAAAAAGAGAAAATAGTTCATAATCTCTAACAAGATTTTTTAAATATTTTATGCTTGGGCATTAAATCCAGAACAATCTGAAAAGAAAACAAATCTGTGGATAAAAGTCACAGGAATATTATCATTACTTTTAAATGCATTTTACATAGTTTAGAAGCATCCAATTAATAAACAATGACATAGTAACAACATGTTTATTTTTTTTTTCTTTTTTTTTTTCTTTTTTTTTACAACATGTTTATTTTAAGGCTCAAAAACCTCTAGCTTATTGGTCTAGACTTGAGTTACTGCCAACTGCCAAGTCACTTCAGTCGTGTCAGACTCTGTGTGACCCCACAGACAGCAGCCCACCAGGCTCCCCCGTCCCTGGGATTCTCCAGGCAAGAACACTGGAGTAGACTGCTATTTCCTTCTCCAATGCATGAAAGTGAAAAGCGAAAGTGAAGTCGCTCAGTCATATCCAACTCCTAGCGACCCCATGGACCGCAGCCCACCAGGCTCCTCCATCCATGGGATTCTCCAGGCAAGAGTACTGGAGTGGGGCGCCATTGCCTTCTCCAGACTTGAGTTACTATAATACAAATGTGTAATTTTTTAGATGGCTATTTTCAAATTTAACTTATCTGAAGAGTATATCATGCAAAATGCTAGGCTGGATGAAGCACAAACTGGAATCAAGATTGCAGGGAGAAATATCAATAACCTCAGATATGCAAATGACACCACCCTTGTGGCAGAAAGCGAAGAGGAACTAAAGAGCCTCTTGATGAAGGTGAAACAGGAGGGTGAAAAAGTTGGCTTAAAGCTCAACATTCAGAAAACGAAGATCATGGCATCTGGTCCCATCACTTCATGGCAAACAGATGGGGAAATAATTGAAAGAGAGAAAGACTTTATTTGGGGGGGCTCCAAAAATCACTGCAGATGGTGACTGCAGCCATGAAATGAAAAGACACTTGCTCCTTGGAAGAAAAGCTACCTAGATCGTATATTAAAAAGCAGAAGTCCATCTAATCAAAGCTATAATTTTTCCAATAATCATGTATGGATGTGAGAGTTGGACTATAAAGAAAGCTGAGCGCTGAAGAACTGATGCTTTTGAACTGTGGTGTTGGAGAAAACTCTTGAGTCCCTTGGACAGCAAAGAGATCCAACCAGTCAATCCTAAAGGAAATCAGTCCTGAATATTCATTGGAAAGACTGATGCTGACACTGAAACTCCAATATTTTGGCCACCTGATGCGAAGAATTGACTCACTGGAAAAGACCCTGATGCTGGGAAAGACTGAAGGTGGGAGGAAAAGGGGACGACAGAGGATGAGATGGCTGGATGACATCACTGACTCGATGGACATGAGTCTGAGTAAGTTCCAGGAGTTTGTGATGGACAGGGAAGTCTGGCGTGCTGCAGTCCTTGGATTGCAAAGAGTCAGATATGACTAAGCTACTGAACTGAACTGATTTTCAAAAATAATTTACCATTTCCAATTTACATTTGCCACATATAAATTTGTGAAAATTATTTGTTTTAATAGGAACACAACTTCCCCAGACCTTTCCTGCCAGAACCATTAGAAATGAAAAGGTATTGGGATAATGATGGGAAGGAAACTGAATTTCCAATTATCTCAGTAGATTCTGTTTTCACTATGAAAATATTTAGAATGAAACCACAATCTTATCATAGTTGATTATATTTTTTATAAATATATACGTAGCCAACATCCACTGATCAAGTGAAAAGTCTTGTGACCAAGACATGCCAGGACTTAAGAAATTACGTTTTAATACCACTATCACGAATAATAGGAAATCATGAATAACTAACTATCCAAATACTGTATCATCTTATAAAAAGAAGCAATATTTTATAAAAGTCTAAAACATGCTCTTTACCGGTCACTGAAAAAGCCAGTTTTAGAAGACAAAACATGCTTTTTTAAAAAACATATGGTGAATTTTTAGAGTTCACCAAGTTAAATAAAGTTTTAATCATCCCATAAAAAGACTGAATAGCTTGCATATTATGCCTACGCACTAAGAAACTGACTTCTTTGGCAATTTGTTTCAAAGTTTGCAAGCTTTTATTTAAGCGCAGAACTTATATTTTGAACAATGCTTTATTATACCAGTATTGCTTTATTATACCAATATTATAGAAATACGTACTCCTGAATAGCACAAACCACAAGTTTTTTCTTATTATGAATACAAGTAAAGTTTATAAATATTTTCAAATTCTTTCATAATTTATTTAATCTTAAAGTACAAATTGAAGCAATTTTTGACTACTAAACTGACTGGGAAATTGAGATTTCCAAGGGGAATACCATCAAATTTATAAAAACAAAAAGATCAGTATTCTAGAGATTCATTTTCAATATATTCTCTGCATTGTTAATTATGGCTGAACTCAAAGTATTTTCC
This sequence comes from Bubalus bubalis, assembly GCF_019923935.1. NCBI lineage: Eukaryota > Metazoa > Chordata > Mammalia > Artiodactyla > Bovidae > Bubalus > Bubalus bubalis. The sequence goes on along the minus strand of NC_059158.1, from coordinate 33,272,904 downwards.
AGTGTAAATTATACACAAGACTTAACAAATAGAGACCTAAATCTGAAACTCCCTTTACAGAAACCAATGAAAAATCTATACACAGCGATGAAATTGGCATACAAATAAAAGAACTGTCAAGACATGTATCCCTAAAAATAAGCCTACAATAACTATTTTAAAGGCTGTGTGTGGTCTCACCCATATACTTTGGCAAGATGCACTTTCTCCAACCACAGCTAGATTCATCCGAATGCAGTGGCACTGGAGAGCCTCTGTCTCACCTGTCAAAGCTGAAGAACGTGGTTCCAAAGACCACCATGAGTCCATGGAGAAAAGCCACAGCGCTACAGCTGTTATTGATAAGCAGTCTCTACAGGAGAAAACACTTCAAACAATTAAGCAAACCATCCTTAACAAAGATACAGACAGACAGACAATATACTAATGTTTAAATGGTGAGATGACAAATACCATGGCAGGTCTGAAACAGCAGCCATTTACATAACTGGGAATACTAAGAAAGAATCTTTCAAAACTAACACTAACTTCATAGTCTCTTCTGTTCTTTATCTCACACAATTTCTATACATTATTTACCAATTTGAAAACTCTCTCATCTTCCCTTATTTAAATATTTTAAAATCTCCCTTATAAAATCTCAAAATTCATCTAAATTACTAATGTACTAAATTCATCCAGATTACTAAAGTCTGACAGTTAAGAGCATAAATTAAGACTTAAAACAGAAACTCTAAGGATATTAAAACCTGTTTTTCTTTTACAGAAGATATCTTCATATCTTTTTCAATGACATTATAGAAGCAGTTTTTCTGCTTCAGACTAACCTCCCTTTAGTAAAGCATATAGACTGGCCAGGTAAGCTATAGGTAGGTTACGATAAATAAAGAGCAAGAAAAACAATTACTTTGGAAAGAAAATTGCCTCCAATGAACACTTAGAATCCCACGTCAAATCTGGCAATAAAAACCAACTTAAAATGCAAAGAAATATACCTTGCTGGGTAAAGAGTTTATATAAATATGATGAACATCTCATAATTTACTTTTCTTACTAGATGACAATGTTCTCAAACCTTGTATAATACTGCAACGATTCAATCAAAAAAGAAAAAAAGGTGCCCTTTTGTGCCTTTTCCAGGAAAGTGAATATCCAAAAAGTTCGCATTATAGGAGGGTTTCACCTACAAGCAAGACCCATAGCACAAAGGCTCCAATGTGCTATGATGCCCCAGTTTCATTTACTATATTCTCTAAGTACAAAGGTTCCAAAAAGATTAGTTTCACTTTTCCCTAGATATATTTAGTACGTTAACTAGTATCGCAGGGATATTATTTTTCTTTGGTTTTGTCAGTAGCATGTTTGATATAAATTTTATTAAGTGGTAGTATATGTAACATTGCATTGTGGGTAGGAGTTTCCTGCTTTACCCTAGCCACATCCTCAGCTGTCATATGAGCATGTTTCCCATATTTTCTGCAAGTTCTCGCCTTTTTTTCTCCTTAAAAAAGTGACAGCAATAGAAGATGAATTGTTTTAATAATTATAAGAAACATGATTTATACAGTAACATTAAACAAGTATGGATCACTATGTACTTCGAAAAACTGTCCAAGGGAGAAAAAAGTAATCCTCACAATTAAAGTCCTAAATTCGTGTGAAATAATGTTAAAATAAATTAACACCGAGGAAGGACTTAAAATTGTTAAAAGAAAGAAAATCTCTGTAATCAGATGCCAATACCACCTAACAAATGAGGTGTACTATATCAAGCTATAACGATAATTCGCCTTGAATGTTAGAAGCTGCAGACCTCCTACATATTCATTAGTGAAGATTAATGTCAATATTGCCTACAAGGACCTTAAGAATCTACTCTGAGATTTTATAGAAATGTCAAAACAGAGAAAGAGAAACCAAAAAAGCCTGGAGGAGAAAGGGAAGAAAGTGGGAGGAGTGGAAAGGGAAAGAGAAGGGGAGAGAGAGAGAGACAGAAGTTAACTACTTTCTCTTTTGGCATCCAATTTCCACATCATCTCACGGTCAGCCAGAAAGCTGCTTATACCAACCAAATGAAGTTGTTCAAACAATCATGGCTATGGCAGTGTTTTGGGTTTTCACAAAACTGAAAGACAGTGCAGAGGAAAACAAACAGTACTCCCATTACAAAAAAATATCACATTTTATACAATACATATATATACACACACCACATAAATGTTTTAAAGTACCACAAAATAAAACCTTGCACATACATACAACCGCACATATGTGTGCAGTTAACATGGATATATATTCCATTAAAATAAGTAGAATTAAATCTCTTATAATCATAATTTAAAATATTAATAAAATTATATGTATTTTACTAATATAAACATTTTTCAAAGCATCAATATAAGATCCAATAAATTCTATATATGTCGCAACAGCTATACATTAAATCCAAAAAAAACTGTCAAAAAAATTGCCACATACCACGCTGAAACAATAAGAAAATTCCCTGCTAAAACCTCATAATCAATGAGAACATTTTAAGCCAAAATAGGATTTCTACAATTTATACAACTCCTACATCAAACCTATTTTGCTGCTTCTACTGTTCTCAACTAAAAGAAAAAATAGAGTTAGCAACAAAGAGAAGTTTAAAACAATTTAAAAAAAACACAGAAATGGGCACAAGACTGATAGTGATAAAATGATTGTATTATAATAGGATCATTAATTCAGAAAATTTTAAAAATGATTCAAAAGGTAACAATGAAGCTAAATGTAGTATTTAAAACATTACAGTGTTATATCATCTAACAATATACAATATAAAAAGTTCAACCAATGTTGACAAACTTATTAAATATAAGGTAATGGGAAGCAAAATTATTTTTGTGAAACCGTTTTCAAGTTCAAAGCTATAATTTCCATGGCATTATAATACATAATTTATACAGCAGAGTTAAATTCATTACTTACTTCAACATAACAAATACTCATATATCCCCTGAAAAAATGAAGTTTTGAGGGTCTTTAAAAACCAGACAACAACAAAAAAAACCCTGTGGCTTTCATTTCTGATGTGAAGCATAATCAAGGGCTTTATCTGCAATGACTCTGCTGAGTCAGTCCCTCTTCATCATATGTGGTAAGCTATTTCTAATGAAACAAACTGTCAATTATCAAATATGTACCCGTTATCACTATTGTTTTTAAATTTTTACCCCAAAGTAATATTTACTCCAAAGAGGATAGATTTTCAATTTAGAAAAAGAAAAAAAATATATGTATGTGTTTTTGTGTATGCAGATAATGAATATACAAACTTTAAAGCTCATGACCTCATATGTTCTCCAGTCAGAATGAGATGGGCCTCACCCAGAGCAGAAAGGTCATAGTCAACAATATCTACTAAGCTATTAAGCCGTAAGAGTGCTTTACTCTGACCTAAAAATTATGTGCAGAAGGGTTACCTGCAAAAGAGAACAAGCAGTTAAGAGACACATAGATGTTAGAAATTATTCAAATACATACACAGTTAATTTAGAGGGTCATTGTACACTTAATTTAAAAAAATATTTTAAGGGAGAGAACATTTAGCAAAAAGTTGGGGTTATAAGATGTCACGGAATCGTAACTGGAAAAAATCTGAAAAGAAAAAAACGTTTATACTTATCAAACTATTACATTTTTCTCAATTTGCCTAATTCTGTGCTATTGCATGAGCATATGGAATTATGCTTGAAAATTCCACAAATTATATGGACAAAGTTGTCCTTTAACTTACTTTAGATATTAATTATAGCTACGGATCCCACTGCACGCCTTATTTAAGAAAGAGAATCAATGAATGACTTTTCTCTTTTTGCACGAATAACTGCACGTTAAATGAAATCTTTTAGTTTTCAATGTAAAATCTGTTTACATACATGATGAGGCACGATAAATCTGTATTTTGAATAAAACACTAAAATGTATTTCTTTTACCACTAAAAGTTTATTATGGAAAAGTTCTAGACATTTGAATAATAAAGGATTAAAGTCATTTCAATGTCCTCCCAGTGTATTTTGGGGAAATTATTTTTTTCTAAGAAACTTACGAACACATTAGTACATTTATCTTTACCGAATATAAACCAAAAGCAGATATTGAAGTATGCTAGGATGACTACACGAAGGGGCATTTTGGCTCTAATATCTTCCTTACTATTTCCCAGCCTTACCCCATTATATACCCTGAATAATGTTGTGTAATTCACAGTCTCCGCCCACCCTCCCAGTCATTTACTTCATGCCACTCCTGGTTACTATCACACCAGGAAGAAGTCTAACATGCAAATTCAGAGTGGCGTGGATAAATGGCCAAAAAATGCCTAGAAAATTGGTCTGTTCAGCTTGATAATTTTTGTTGAAAAATACCCCATCGCTCTCAACTGATGAAAACAGGAAGCTCTATTCATAAATATGAAATTCTCTGCCTATGATATATAATCATCCTAATAAGAAAATGAGTTCTATACATACATGTCCAAAGGGGCAAAAAAGGAGATAGTTTCCCAAAGATGTTTCCAATTTTCTTCTGAATCAGAATTAGCAAATCGAGACGACTCACATACTCTGTGTGCATTATTCCTTACTACACACAGCATTTTGTAATTTATTTCAAAGCTTCTATTATAAACAAAAAATACAGCTTCTGTTAACCCACTCCATTCTGAGCTCAGAAAAATCAATAACATTTAACAATCTAAGTTACAACACAAGAATTTTACTTTATATTTGTATAAGATTTGCTATCAAAGGCTCTGTTAAAGCTAATATCCAAAGAAACTATTTAAAGGATTATACAAAATGAGTATATTTCCTTAAAAAATAAAAAATTATTACAGGCATAAAGAAAACTAAGATCCATCCAATAAACTATGCTATAATTCTTGCTATTCATTTTTATAAGATACTCAAAGTAGCCATGAGATAAAGGTAAATGTAATACAAAATGTACTAATTATATTTCATCTTTATTGTAGGAGCCGGCATCCAATATTGATCATACATAAACTAGACAGACATGATTTAATATTTGTAAAGGAATTCCCAGACTAACACTTTCATGACAGCCAATTTACAGTCAAGCCCAGCAAGCAGTTTGCAACCAGACCTTAAAAAAGGTAAACTTTTTTACAATGAGTTACAGATTCACGAGTTTAAGAAGACAAGAAAAAGAAAAACAGGACTCCAATCACCCAGCAAATATGAAGCAGACCCCAGAATGTGATACAGTCCAAAGATGTAAATTATTGTAAATCATCACTGTTGTTCAGGATTTCACACACCGCCTCTTGAGCCAATTTTGCTCACTTCTCCACAGACACAATAATGAACTAAATAAAAGGAGGAGGCACCAAAAATATAGGGGTGGGGGATAGAAAAGAAAGCCCCCAACTGCAGAGCTCTGCTCCACAGACGCTTAACCTTACAGGAGTTTGGGCTCCTTCAGCATTTGTATTCTATCCAAATCCTCATGAGTCACAAAAATTAAAAAGCTATATCCTTCTGGATGCCAGGAAGGGCCTTACCACAAGCCTTTTGTCAGAGGGAGAGAGAGAAAGAGAGAGAGAGCATGAGCAAGGGGGGGAAGCCACAGTGGTAGGCAGTCCCACTTGACTGTGAGCACTGTGAGGTCACAAACCACATGATTCTGTCTCTCCAGTAATAGTGCTTGCAAAAAAAAGGAGTTTGAAAGCTTTTGCTTTTTTGGATTGTGTGAATGCTTCATTCGCCTCACAAACAACCACAGAACCACAAGTGCGGTGCAAACTTTCTCCAGGAGGACAGCAAGAAGTCTCTGGTTTTTAAATGGTTAATCTCCGCAGGTCCCTACCAGCCACCGAGACCAACAGAGTCAGTGAGTGCTCTCTAAACCACAGTCTATGCAGTAATAGTAGGTCCTTCCAATATTTGCTCATTCTCTTTTTTGTTTTGTTTCCTTGCTTTTCCCATGCTACCAGCTACATAATTTCTTGACAGAAAAAAAATAAATATCAAGTCTATGTACTGCAGGCATACTGTAAAACTAAAACAAGGTTTGGGTATGGTTTGTGTTTTCAGTTTAAGGCTGCAAGCAGAATTTACAACAGAGGGTACAAGTTCTATCTGAAAAAAAAGGAGGGACTATGGCATCAAACAGCCTCTTCAGCACAGTGACACCATGTCAGCAAAACTTCTTTTGGGGTAAGTGTTATCATATTTTAAAATCCTATCAGAGATGAACCTGTTAAACAGAAAGGTATGTTGCTCGGATAAACTTGCTAGCTTCGCCGGCTAACATTATATGAAAGGTCATAATGATGCTGTTTTGTTGCACTGAAAGCTGAAAAATGAAATTGCAATACAAATGTGCTTCTGGCATCTGTAACTTATCTACTTCTCGGGCTAATGACTTGAAATAGAAAAAATTAAATTATCTCACATTAGTCTAAATGTTTTCTAGGGTTATAGAAATGAGGTAGCCGAAACAGTAAAGCAAAGTTTAATATTCTCATTAACCCTCACTGAAATAAAATTAGACACTAAATTAGTCAAAGTATTGTGAAAAGTATTCATTCCGGCAGCTCCCAATATTTCAGCAAACTTTAAAAAGGAAGCAATTTTACAAAATAACAGACCACAGAAGTATCTTGACATTATACTCAAGCATGCAAAACAGAGAAAGAAACCTGCAGTATAACTAACATTTTAACCAGCTCAACTAAAAGATATCTATTTATAATTTTAAACTGCATCATAAACCATCTGCACAAGCTTGTTTCTAAACAATTTTACAGAACTAACGCATATATTCAACTGAAAAAAAATTATGATAAGTATGTAACAGCCATTTTTAAAAACTCTTTATAGTTGCCCAGGAATCCAAGATATTAAAAAGCTCACAGAAGTCTTCAAAAACTTACAAGCAATCATAACTTTCTATACAATTTTCATTTACATCTATACACTATTACCCACATGTAGAACTTGTTATAAACACACAGCAAACATCAAAACGTCTAGGATTCTTTTAATCATACTCTTGAACCTACCAAATGAGTTATCGTTTAGTATCATAAAAAAGAAAATTCGGTAAGGATACTCTGCATGATTTAAAAGAGCCAGACCAATTAAGTCATGCTGGACTTTAAATAAAACAGGCATAATATAGTATTAATATTTAATTTCGAGTTAGTGTTGATACAAAAAGTAAACTACTTTAACATTCATCAGCTAAAGTGGTATTATAGTAAAATAGCTAAACACTTACAAGATTTTCTTTATGATGTCCAACATGTTCTAGAAGACAAGTTTATAAAATTTCCTTTTATCCCTTAAAATAAATCCTTTTGCTGTGTATACCTGTATTAACTTTGCTTTATAACTTACAACTAACGATTGGAGTTTCCTTTACTCCTCCTACTTCACACATTTTAACTGGCTACCAGAGGATCAGTCTTAGTTTCGGTCAAAGAGAAATAATTAAACCTGAAGGAGAAAAAAGGTTTCTCTTAAAAGGGTGAGGAAATGTACTATGTATTTTACCAAAAAATGTAAAACTGCTGTAGTGACTCCTTAACAGCTCTAAGTGGGCCCCCTCAGATATAGCACATCCAATATAATAATCACCGATTATTTCTTAATGTAATGGAAGGTAATAAGCATTACTGTAAAAACTTCTGCATTAAGGAAGCAGAACATATACACAACTAGACTGCACTAACAACTCTTGTAATTACAGTTTCTACATGGAAACTTGCTGTTCCTACTCAAAAAGAGGGGGAAAAATGCTTAAAACAATTGTTGTATGGAGGGATAACTTGAAACAGGCACCTCAAGAAGTTAAGTTACTCTTCACAATATTACTCTGCTTTAAAAAAATAATGACTTTTCAAACCAGATCAGGAACACAAATTTCAAGCACTATTTCAGCATTAGATTTAAAGTTATTAATATAGTCACAAAAAATATGTTAAAATGTTCTTTCTTCTATCATGTCAGGGAGTCTTACATTTCTGTAACATCTTTAATAACTATTTCTACAGTAAAAATTTCAAAACTTGATCAAGTTAGAAACAAGACATGTAACAGTGAATTAGATAATCTTCTATCACATGTCATATATGCTTATACATCATAACTTAAGTCTTCCTCTTCTGCAAAGTGGAATTTACCCCTTCCCACACCCAAACAGTATTGGAGAGCCTGGATAGAGAACATAAAATGAACCCACTTCACCGGACTAATTACAGGTGGGTGGTGGACAGAAGGTACAAGGGTATCATCACACTACAAACATTTCCCCCTTCTGGAATCTATCTGAAGTCTGAAACCTCACTTTAGGCTTTAAATTTTTACATAATTGATCACCGAAATATCCTAATGAAATGTCAAAAGTATGTACTCCGATTTTGTAAAATACTTTTAAAAGTTCGGGCTCTTCCTAGGTAAGGGACAAAGCTGACCAACTGCTTCACCTCAAAATAATGAGGGAAAAGAATTTGAGTGTATGTGTGAGTATGTGAGAGAGTGTGTGTGTGTATGAATTTTCAATCTGCGCTACTCAAAATCTGTTCATTATTTATCATAAATGAAGTCTGTTAAAATAAATAGATGTAACTCATGGAGTATCTTACCATTAAAAACTTACTTATGAAAATATATCAGCTGACAATTTCTACATAAAACTTTGCAACTGATCACAGTGCCCAACAGAACGTGATATGTGAACACTGACTTCCAAAACAATACTTGTGGTTCATATCAATGATAGTGACTTTATAGTTTCAAGACTGACTAGCAACAAAGTGTCACAACTTGCTTCTAAAATAAGAGAGCTAAACTCCCAAATCCAGGGAGATGATTTCAAAAGAACACACATCGAGGATCACTCCTATTAAAAACTAACAAGGTTGATGCAATTTCCAAACATACTTATTATGAATTATTTTACATAAGAGTAAATAAACATAATTTTACATGAAAACTGGTAAAGATTTCACATTTAAACATTATAATATTTTAGGACATAAAAGATTTAAAAGAAATCAGAAAAAAATTTTTGTTAGTCTATATAAACCTGATAGTCTTTAAATCACAAGAAAGCATGAAATACACATGGTTATATTATGATATATTCTAGTCATTTTAAAAGAAGAAAAAATTAATCTATTCGATTACACCCTTCAAGCTAATCACTGATAGTTTGACTTATTTAAATCAGTCATGTTAATGCTAAATTCAGTAAGATAGAAATGTTCCAGTTTGTTAAAAGAACACTGAAATATTTGATGGTTAAATAAACTGCAGAGGGGGGAAGAAACTAACTCATTGAAGGCAGTAAGATTTTATCAAACACACAGAATTAATCTTTATTGAATAGAACCATTCACAAATCAAAACTCACTGTACTTCAATACTTCCAAGCAGCGCTAATCAATTACAAACCTTTTCTAGCTCATGTGCTTTCAATTTTATACACTGGTGGTCCTCAAGTACTGTATTGGGGCTGAGTTAAGACATTCTGTATCACAACTTTTTTCCCCCAACAAATATTCATCTAGAGGGCTTTTTTTCCCTTCTCAAGAGCTGCTCACATGAAAACTGTGGTGATATTTTTATACTGTACTTCTTTGTTGAAGCAAAAGGTTAGGGGTTACCTAAATACCTCAACTGTATATACAAAAAAGGGAAAAGGTAAGTATTCATATAAAAAAATCCAATGGGACTGGATTATTTATTTTTGCATTTCCTATGATTAATGATGCACCCATGCATACTTGAAAACTAATGGCAAAATAGGGTAACATCTCAAACTCCTCTCCAAAGCATGCAGAAAAAAACCTTGCATGCTGTTCTAACCTTTGTTCCAAGAAACTTAAATGGGACAACTCTAAGTCAACAGTGAGGTCATACAAAGCTCCCCAAAAGAATTAAGATTGCAAATGCAATTAATTACCTAACAAAAGTCTTTAAAGATAATTTTACATTAAGGTTCACTGGAACAGTCTGCCTCTACACTGTGCCTCTGTAAAAATAATAGACATATGGTCAAACAGGCAAATACCTTCAATATGAAAAAATCCTTCCCACGAACAAAAAACTGTAGTATGATTAAAGCATAACTATTTTTCCTAGCTATTTGCCATGCAAAATTTATTAGTAAATGGGTGCTAGCAAAATCAATGCTAATTTACGCAGTCTTCCTATGAGGTAACCAAAATGCACTACCTTTTTCTCCTAGACCAGTGAATCCATTGAATACAAATTTTTATCCAAAAAAAAAAAAAAAACCTGTCATTAGTCTCCCATAATAAGGATAACAACAAACTCCATACTCAAGTATTTTCTAAAGAGCAAAATACTTTAAGTTGTCTAAAGTACATGGAAATGCTTCAAGAAATATGAAACAGTTTTAAAACAAATTTTCAGAGAAGGAAGTCTCACATAATGAAAATATACACCTTGATACAATCTATTGCCATTTCAAAGTTTATGGAATTCAGTCAATACGTATTTTGTTTAATGTGTTACAATTCAAAAAATAACGGAGAAATTCTATACCTTATTCAAAGGGAGCCTCCTTACAATTTTAACCACAGCTGACCACAAGCTTTTGTCCATTTAACAGCAAGCACACATACATTCCCACATAATTTTTTAAAGATCTGTATAGCAACTGAGATTAAATGCTCTTTTATTACATTGTATACGAAAATCTTCATCTTCTGTTGAATTCTTCGGAATGTCTCTCCTTTATATTATTTACTGAAGACGTAGGATTTAATCTTGGTGCAGGGCTGAATGTAAGCGACACGGTCTCAATCATTCGGGTGTTTACTGTTGTTGTTGAACAGGATGTAACTCTAAGGTGTATTTTTTCATAAATATGCTGTCTTACATAAATAAAAACCTCATCATTCATCAGGATATCTAAGATAATTCAAAAATAAAATGAGCTGTAGAACTGAGTCCTACATAAGCATTTAATACATGCAGTGAAAAAAAATTCATTATTTATACATCTCCTCTAATTACTCTGTGTTCTTGTTACTACTCATAAGTCCAACATCCAATATGCAGTTCAGGATTAAAACTCATACCAAGTGTGATTTTAGCTCTAAGTGATTTTCAATTTTCCAATCAACTGTCCACAAAATAAGGATTTCTGCACTACACAGACATACATTAAGTGAATGCAATTTTAATGATATTTAAGATACCTTAAAATTAGATGTAGTGATGTCAGAAAATTTAACAAGCTGCATTATTCCCAGACGTGTACTTAAGACTATGGTGGCCATTAGTTTAAAGTCTGTTCTCTGCATGACTTCTATTACCATCCCTTAAGAAATTATACGGAAGAGTTACATTAGAGAAGTGACAGTCCTAACAAGGCACACCTAAATAGCCTGTGCAAGGCCAATAACTTTTACCACAAAACCAAACAATTTTACTTTACTTTTCAATTTTATTATCAGTGGTATCTACTGAAATTATTATACCCTCACCTATAAAAATATATTTACATAAAAGACTTAAAAGTTTAAAACTCAAAATTTCAATACACATTTACAGGTTTGTGAAAATTATATGACCCACAAGCATGCCAAACTTTGTATATACACTCCTTATTGTTAGATACGTCTTGCAGTCAGGTATCTAGCAACTAAATCCATTGTATGGTTTGGTAAAAGCACAAGCTGAAAAAAGGAAATAAAGGAAAAACGCAAGCCAAATCACAATAACAGTAAGGTTTAAACAATGTATATGCACTCTTTCTTTAGAAAAATTCTAATAATGATGTTGCAGTATTCCACAGAACTTTCCATTGATATGGACATAGTTTTATAGAGAGGCGTGTATTTGCCATGTACATAAAACTTCAATTTCTTTCAATTATGAAAATTTTAATATGTAGTATATGAATTTGCCTGGGCATATACATAAGTGACTAGAGAAACTTGGGATAATAACTGTAAACCAGGAAGAAAATAATTATAAATTAGTTAGTTAAGGTATGGTTTGAAGTTCATTTGGAAAGACAATCAATTACTTTTTGCATGTACACTAACAGAGAAATGTTAATCTGTAAAACCAACAATAGAGATTAGGATCTGTCAGACAATACAGGATTAAAATACACTTGTAAAACACAAGGATGTTATTTCCCAGTTATAAATTTACATTACAACCTGGTATCAGTTAAACAAATTATTATATTTCACAAGGGAAAATATGAAATGCAATTAATCTGTTAACAAATACCCATTTACACACATTATATCAAAGAATAATTCTGGCCTGGTGCTAAACAGGCATATTTTCTACATATTTACTCACTGACAATATAATCTAGGTAAACAATTTGGCACTATATTAATTTGGTTATTTTGATAGTAATAATTATAATTAATTTTATTTCTAATTTTTCTACTGAAGTTTCCAATTTAAACTTCAAATTTCCAGGATAATCTTCAAGTGAAAAGGTATCATCATTTCTACCAAATGATTAAAAACTACTTAAATGGATCTAAATAAAGTGAATTCACTCACTATGAAACTGAAAAAAAAAAGGCTGTATTTTATAATTAATATTTTTTATCCCATTGGTTTTACTGTATTTGCGTAATCTGATCCCAGAATTAGACACAAGGGTATCCAAAAGTTACAGTGTGCATGTTCCTTTTAATCAATAAAAATTTTATTATGAGTTTTTTTTAAATACAGCTCAAAGAAACCCTATTTTTTGAAAAGTGAATTCTCAGTTTATTTTATAAATTTCTATCAGATTACAGAAATCTGCATTATACTAGCACAGAAAGAAAAGTTCTTTATGCTAAGAATCTACATTATTATCAATCACTGTGCTTTCCATAAAACATATAAATGTAAAACTATACAAGCACTTCTTACAAGGACCTTAGCACCCAATTCAAAAATAATAAGACATCATAAGAAGATGTCTACAAGAAATTTCCATTAAGGCAGTAGCATCCAATATCAGGCAAGACAGCTGGTTACAAAAGATAATCTAGCAAGATTAATTTTTTACTTCTCATGAAATTTGTAAAGCTTTTCAGGTAATTCAGCTTTTGACAAAATGCAGAAAAAATTGCTACTGCTCTTACAGAGTTCAACACAAAAATAAAAAGATTTAAGAAGGGAATCCATAAAAACAGATATACTGACAAAGACAATGCCCTACAGAACATCTGTAAAGCAATATAAACATGAAAGTCAATGTAATCCAAACCTTTGATCACTAATCCAACCTTCTCTCCATAAGTAGAAACTCCTCTTTCTCATATTATTAAAACTCCAGTGTTCACACAGAATTCTTTACATTCCCTCACTTGTTAAAACTAAACACACATAACATGTTCTCTATTTTAGGAGGAAAACGTATAACCTTTTTAAAACTTTTTACCACAAGTATCCACCTTATTTTTAAAATGCCATTATCTAACCTAGATAGAGATAATCAGTATTGTCAGAAGATCATCACCCTTAATTTAACAATAAAGATTTAACAATATATTTCCCTTAGAATATGTGCGAGCGGATTGCAGAATATTTTAGTGTACCAATAGGACCAAGGAAAACACCTAAGGAGATTTTTAAAAAATTATCATACACAAGTATCTAGAGAGAAAACTGAGTTATGTGATTATTAGCTTATTTTATTTTCATAAATATTCTTATTTTTAACATAATGATAAATCAGAATATATCAAGAGATAATAACTTTTTAAGAGAGCAAAATATTTGGCTTAAATTGCTAAATTATTTCATTATTAAGTGGTTAACCATTCCATATAAATTTATATAGATAAAAAAATTTTACTGAGACACGTTCAAACTATTTTCTTAGCTACGAAATGAAATCATGTGTTCCAACAAATAACAGTATTTTCGATAAAGCAGTTATGCACAAAGTAAATATATGTTACATGTACAAGATTAGAAATTTTGTATAATGAAACTACATTACTATATGTAACTCAAATTCTCCACTTTGATTTAAACCTTATTCTGCCAAACACATGGTCAATTCATTGTGCTTCCATGATCAGAAAACATCCAATATCCTGAATGCTGTTTTAAAGGAAACTTTAAGAAAAATTACCTTATTATTATAAGCTGACAGTTATTTTTTGAAAAGCAGCTGTGAAAAGAGTATGATCTGAAAACTAACATATGAACTTAAAACTTACACACTCAAACATGAAATGAACAAGAGAGCAGGAAGCAAACGCATAAAATAAAACCCTAGCAACAATACCACACTAAGAAGTCAACACTGAGCAAAGGAGAAGCACATACGCTTTTTAAAATAAATGCTCAAATGTAAGCTTGCCTTCTGAACTGCTCAAATGAACAGATAACATCCCAGTGACTACGGAATTTTCTTCTAAACTGGCAAGACTAAAAAGAATCACATCTCGTTCCTAATTTTGCAATTACAATGTGCGAATCTTTCTTTACTCATAAGACTACCATTTATTCTAAACTGGCTGGAAAGGCTCGCCCATTGCATTTTTCCTGTACATACCTCTTCCTTATCAATTATGGTGTATCTTCAGCATTCGGAGAAGAGGGAAAAAAAAAAAAAAAAAACGCTTCGAACTTGGAGTTTAAAACATATCATTAAATCAATATTCACAGGGCTACCCTAAAAATATTCATTTCTAGAAGGTCAGAAAATCTTGCTTTTTTTAAGCTGATGCATCTACACATAGAAAGCAACTTTTAGTAAGTTCTTTTGCTACGCCATAATGATCTGCTCCAGAAACTCAAGGGTACCTAAAACAACGGGCTACCTGTTCTAGCCATGCTTAGGAATGTGTCCAAATCATTTTTATTGATTTAACCTTTATAGGAATGCTACATATCCTCAGAGAAAAACATTTTGAATGTATTTATAATATGATACACTTCTGAGAAACCATGAAAAAGAAAGCTAAAAACAAATCTAGATACTCCTCCACCCTTGGTTGTTATGGGTTTATTTTTGTTTACTTTAAACACTATCAACAGACCTAAATATTACATAATTTTATTTAGTAAAACTTACTTTGGCACCCCTGTAAGTAGAAATAAAAATTTATTTTGGAAAAAAAAAGTGCATTTAAATAAATTCTAACTTTAAGAAATAAAATGCCTGATGACAATGATGTCACATCTACAAATTTTAACAGATTCTAAATACACCTTTTATACTCGAGTTACACATTAATCATGGAACCTACAAACATATCAAACTTAAAGAATTTAGTCCTTATTGAATAAGCTAGGTTGTACTCTAGTTTACATTCTGAGAGTTTACAGAGAAAGTTCTGTGTTGCCTATCTCTCTAGCTTTCTGCAAGTAGTACTTTATTAATGGCTTCAGCAGCTAATGCCTGCATTAGTTATGTTTGCCAAATAATAATTCACAATATTATGCTTCCTCACATTATGGTTCATCATTCGTTAACTTGAACCTCACCTCTAAAGGAGTTATACTTTCACTGCAAACTGTTCTCTTAAAAAGGCAAACAACTTTTGAGCATTTCCAGATGTAGCACTCAAAAAAGAAAAAAAAAGAAAAATCATAGGCAAATT
Organism: Bubalus bubalis; assembly: GCF_019923935.1. Lineage (NCBI taxonomy): Eukaryota > Metazoa > Chordata > Mammalia > Artiodactyla > Bovidae > Bubalus > Bubalus bubalis. The sequence continues at coordinate 33,257,281 of NC_059158.1, read as the reverse complement.
CTCAAAGAATTCTAAAATTATTAACAGAAATACAGTAAAACTGAAGTTACTATTTATTACTTCAATAATCATCCATAAGTTTAAGAGCTGAATGTGCTCCTTATCAAATTAAGAAACTTCTGATAGAGGACTAATAATTTCAAATAGCTGCCAGTAGATAAAATAAGCACAGTTCAGTTTGAGACAAGATTCAACTGAACTGGAATTTCTGAAACTCTGACAATCACTGAACATGCAAGAATAAAATCATAATGTTATCTTTTTCCAACAGTGAACGGATTTTTTGTGGATAATATAAATTTGGGTTTGGCTACACTACTTTCATTGTGATTATTTTTATGAAACATTCAAGCATGCATAAGATTATGCTAAACTGAAATTAAAATAATTTATATGCAGTCTACTTCTCTGGAGCAGGGCTGGAAGAGAGTGAGGCAAGCAGGCAGGCGCCTGGGGTTCAGGATTTTAGGAGATCCTAACGCACAGCCCTGGAATGAGTGCTTCCTCAAACACTGTGCCCTGGGCACCGTGCTTGCCTCACTCTAAGCCCAGGTCTGCTCTGGAGCCACACGAGCGTAAACCATTTCATGACATATGTTCTAAGCAAGGTGTCATGAACAGAAATTTGGTAATATAGAGTAATAAAATTATAAATAAGATTCTATCTTTATCTGATTTACATGTTTCTAAAAAAAGAAAAAAGGAACCACTCCAACTTAAATGTAAATACTTTTTTAATGATCATATTATAATGAGTAGTTACAGTTCTGAGATGGCACAGATTTTCTTCAAAGGAGACTTGTATTTGCCATAAAAACCTTTCAAAGTAAACTAAGCTGCCTTATTGCTTAATTTAAAAAAAAAGACTAAGTATGTTCCATTACGGAGCTCATAGCGCTACACTTGAGTTGTTGCAGCCCAGTGACACCCAGGTCTGACTGATCAACAGAATCACTTGAGGAACAGGTCTTGGGAAGGGGAGGGCGGAAGAGAGGGTCTTGGAAAACTTTTTTAAGCTAAGCTTCCAGCTAAATTAGCCAAGTTTGGGAGCCAACAGTCAACTTATAATAAGCTTAAGACACAAATAAGTTATTAAGACAAGTGGTACATATATAAATTCCCAAACTGTCTCCCCTATAAACATTTGTAAAGTTTATTTCACAAATCAGATAACATTCAAATTTCAGTTTGTTACTTTCCTGCCTTTCCTTCAAGTATAGAGATATTAGTCAACACTGATGTGTCCAACAGGTAACATCAAAAAGGAAAATGAAGTCAGAAGCACAGACAATTCAATGAGATGAATACAGCCCCCCAAATTAATATTTATTTTTAGGTTTAAATAAATATTCTAAGTATATAATTTCAATCTATTGTGAAAATCTAGTATTTTAAACTTTAAATTCATTTAAGTTCACAGTAACATATTTTAAGAATATGTATGTACCCAACATACCTTCATGATTTTTAATTGAAGCTCTATTTTGCTTTTATGTTAGCTTTTCTTTCTTGAATGTTTATTGTGCAGGGCACTATGCCCCTTTATAAACATTATTTCCTTTAATTCTCTCAACTCTCTTATATAAGATGGGTATTATAATTATTTACAGATGAGGAAACAGAAAATGAGGTAATAAAATCTGCCCAAGTCACACTATTGAAGACCTGGGATTCAAACCCAAGTTTCTCACTCTTAATTACCACCTTACAATGTTATTCACAACCTTAATGAAGTCAATTCATAATCCCCCGTTTCATCTGTAAAGGTGTTACTTCTCAGTAACATGAAGTTTTATTAAATTGACAAAATACAAAGAGAGAATCTTTGCATCTCTGAAGTCTCCCAAAGTGTAAGTTTTAGTAATACTGATCAGTGAGGATCAGATATCAAGAACAAATAAAACTGAAGAGGATACCAAGTGATAAGGTTAGGTCAGGTTTAATCAGAAGATGAAAATTCCAAGGCAATAAAGAATTCTTAACCTATCATTAGAATCAAAAATCTTATTTAATGTCCATACCACACAGTATATACTTCACGTGATATGAACATACCATTTTAGGAGTTAAAAATTAAGCTGTTAAATTGAATATAAGGAACTTACAATCTTTCTTTTTTATAAAATTTAAACAATAATAATTTTAATCACAGGCTTTGGTGTCTGTCAGATCTGGAGTCAAATCCTAGTTCCTATAACTATCCACAACATTCCCTTTACCAGACCTCGCTGTCCAACCTAAAAAGGCCTATATGACCACAGTTAGGCTAAGTGACCAAGGTAACTTTAATTTCTAAGTCTTAATTTCTAACTGTAATTTCTTAAACTCTTCCTTGATCTCTTACTTGAATCTTTGATGCTGCCAAACATCCACTCTAAAGGGAACATTTTTCTTTACCTACCAAAGAGATTATGTACATGATTCTAGGAAGTAAATCTTTTGACATGCACTGTTCATCCCAATTAGATCTACAACCATTTCTCCATTATTATTTAAGACAAAAAAATCTTAGAGAAGCCACAAGAGAGCTCTAGCTGCTTTTTTTCCTGGCAGAGGGTAGGAATAAAGCTGTGAGACTACATTTCTCAATCTATATGGCTCCACTGAGAAAAGATGCATTGACCAGAAGCCATAGGTGATGACAGGTAGATGAGACATTTTTGAGAATAACAAACTAAGAAGAGAAAGCTGTTTGAGCATTTACAAATGTCAAGAGACTTCTCCAATCTTCTGCAAACCAACAACTTCAGAAAGCCTAAATAAGGCACGAATCACTTAGTAAAATTAAATAAACACATGCAAGTATAAAATCATAGATACTACATTAAAAAGGAAACATGCAAACTGGTACCCTATCTCGCAATGGTGCCAAGTTAAAAAAAATTTTTTTTAGTTAGAAATAAAAGCTAACAGGGTCAGATAACTTTATTGACTTTAAACTGCACAAGTATTCACGCTGATTTCATTAAAGTTGCTAAAAAGATGTAAGAAAAGACAAAAGGTTTTATGTGCAGTCAAAACAGTCAACCAAAGAAGCAGAAGAGAATGAATTGAAGAATTACATGGTGATTTAGTCATTATTGACTAGTAGAAAGAAATCGAGCCTGGATGTGAAAAACACGGACAAGTTAAAGAGATAACACAAAGAAACCAGCAGAATTTGGCAGCAATTATTGGGAGGGGCAAAGAATAAGGACAATTTGACTGTAGCTGAAGAGAGAGTGGTGAAGTTGTCAATGATTAAGAGAAAAAATGGAAAAGGGTAAATTAGAGTTTCGCTATGTCATGATTAAAGTTGCAGTTAGTAGGAAAAAAATAGGTGTACACAACACAATTTCCATTTTTAAAAAATTATACATGGGTATGCATGTATATCAGAGGAACTCAAAATTATGTTTAGATAATAGAATTATGAAAAACTGTGTTTTTTTATACCTGTCAATATTTTTCCACTAAAAAATGAATAAATTTTATCATTTTTAAAATTTAGTTGACAGTATGCTTTAACGTTTAAAAAGCTTATTTTCCTGAACCCACAGAACAAATTTGCTACTGTGAACAATGTTGGGTTGGTTTTTTTTATCCCATGCTCAAGCTGTTTAAGAAATGAAGTAAATTCCCACAATTTAAAACTCTTTTTATGTGCAAAAAATAAGTTTTACAAAAACAATAGAATCTCATGGAAACATGACAGATCTAGCAAAGGTTCTGATTCTTTTAAGTTTAAATCCCAGTCACACCAATTACAAAACCATGAGCAAGCTACTTAAGCTCCCTGTGCCTCAATCTCTTCATCCTAAAAATATTACCACCTACCTTGAACGTTTTCTGTGAAAAGTAAGACAACACATGGAAAGTACCTACAGCCAATCAGAAAAAAAAAAATCACTGCAGTTATTACACATAATCAACTTTCCAATTCTTAAATCCTCTTCAAAGTCTAAATCTGACTACTCAGTCTAAAGGGGTGGGTTGAGGGGAGGGAAGGGAGACTCAAGAGGGAGGTGATAAATGTATAATTATGGCTGATTTGTGTTGTTGTATGGCAGAAACCAATACAACACTTATGTAAAGCACTTTCCCCCCAATTAAAAAATTTTTTTTAATTTTTTAATAAATAAATGTGACTACTCAAGAGTGTGGTCCACAGATCAGCAGCATCAGCATACATAAATATGCAGAACTTCAGGCCTCAATCTTCTGAATCAGAACCTGTATTTTCACAAGATCCCCGGAAAAAACAGAATGTGACAAGCCCCATTCAAAATAACATTCAATGAAGGTGTTACCAGCTCCCTGAAGCTGTCCACTCCATTTCTGTTCCACAGTTTGTCTGATGCTGAGCGAAGAGCACCTCCTTGTTCACTCCTAATTACTAATTCTGAGAGACTTGCAAGAAACTGACAGAAAGACTAATCATTTCCACTTGTAAACATAACTTTTCAAACCTAAAGATAACTCTCATGTTCACCCTTCAATTAATCCACCTTGCCTGAACATGAAGCGGACCCGTGGTACAGAACTCTCTCTTGTAAAACAAGGTCTTTACGAATTCGACAAATTCAAATTGTTTAATAACTCAATAATTACACTGTATAAGTTATTAAGCTGCACAACTGTATTAACTAGATTTCAGGCTGTATTTACCCATGCTGTACACGAAGTATCACCACAAACTTCTCAGTTCCTTACTGAAGGTTAAAAACACTATCTGGCCCATGTTCCTGAGATGGCTCCCCAGCAGCCCTGGCTGCGCAGAGCTCGTGAGGCATGGCTATTGCTGAGGGCAACTGTTGGGCTTCTAGTATTCACCTGCTAGGCGGCTCCTCAGTCAGGTCTTTAAGAACCCATTATAAAATCTCAGAGGCCTCAAACTGACAGGGCTTTAGACTCTCATTTTGAAAACTAATTACTCTCTTTGATATTTTTATACTAATATTTACTGTTAAGTATTTTAAAATTGCAGGTGCCCAGTCGGGTCTTTTTTTCCATTTCCAATCAGCTGAATGAAACAGGCAATGCAGAAGACAAATTGTCAGATGAAATAGCAACTGAAGTTCCTCAATTTAGAGAAATAAAAGGCAGTAGAAGTAGACATGAAAAAGGACGTCTGCAAGGTCTGGGGCATCTCCTAGATTCAGCAGCACACTAACAGGAATTAGACTCTCACAGAGCTCCTAGAAATTCATCTTCTCTGAAGGATTTCTTAGGCTACTTTGAATAGAATTGTCAACTCTTTTACTTCTTATACAGTTGAGAACTCCCTCAGTGACTCAGACTCAATTTCCCCTTAGCTACATACTTATCCTTACTCTCCACCCTTAGAAATGACATGCCCTTAGTTGCCCATTCAGGTACTGTTTATTTCTTTTCGTTCTCCTGTCTGAATCCTCTTTCCATTCATGTGCACATGAGCACTGGCTCGGATTTCGAGCTCCCAGTGGAAGGTCCATACATGTACATAAATGTGCTCAAGTGGCAGCACTAGGCTCGGCGCACCAGTAGTGACAGAGCCCACAGAGAGATGCTTACCGCAAAGTTAAAGTCCATTAAAAATTAAGAACAGACAAAAGCATGTCAACTTTTCAGGTAAGGAAGTGGTGTAAGATTCAGCATTTTACTCTTGGCTGGAAAGAATTAGAGAAAAGAAACCTGCATACGAAAGGTGAATTGGCCTTAAAGACAACAAGAGGAATATACCAAGTGAATGGAGAAAGGAAGCTCATTTAAGAAATGAAGAACGTGATGAGCTAGACAAGGGAGACAATAAAACAAGTGGAAGTTGAGAATTTTTAAATTTGAAATGTAAGGGACTGTTTGTAAGCAGGGTAGTTGAGCAGTTGCCATATAGTATTCTCTAAAGCAGGCTTCATTCTTAGGAGTATCAGAACATCTCCACTGAACCTAACAGAATCAAAATCAAACTGATCAATGCTAATAAGAGGGCAGTATATTAAAATGTTCCTCATGATCAGTATCTACTTCCTCAGCATACCTGAATATCTAATAGGTAGCCCCACAAAATTGGAGAAGGAAATGGCAACCCACTCCAGTGTTCTTGCCTGGAGAATCCCAGGGACGGGGGAGCCTGTTGGGCTGCCGTCCATGGGGTCGCACCGAGTTGGACACAACTGAAGCGACTTAGCAGCAGCAGCCCCACAAAGGAAACAAAAATACAAAGCATGATACCCAGCCGGGATATCAGAAGTTCACAGTGAAAGATTAATTACAGTCACAGGACATAGTCTTAATAAATTTTTCCTTTTGATTTCTTTACAGGGTTCAGTTTTCCTGGGTTTTTTTTTCCAAGCTTCCAACCTCACCCCCAATTTTTCTAGTATGATAGGATTTTTAAAGGACTAAGCCACAAATGTAAAATCTACTTACAGAGTCATAATGATATAAAACCAAACAGTTTTTCAGAGTTTCAGTTTCATCACTTATCATACTGAACTGTATATGGCTTTTCCAAACTCTCTATGGCTTTTCCAAATTCTGTGTCTGCCATATTTATTACATTCTGGAGAGAAGATTATTTTTAACAGTACTTCCTGGCCAGCAGAAGGCTGTTCACAGCAGACATTATGGTAAAAGGCATTTTTTTCTCACTGAGACCCTGCATAACCACAATCCTTCTCAATTCTGGTCTTTAGGGAGCCACTAATAAACAATAGGAATCTGTACAAGCTTTTTCACCATTCCATGCCTGAAGGTTTATCCTTCCATTTAAAATTCAATTTCTTCTTCCTAACTTTCATCTAACTATGCTCATTTCTACTGAATCCTGACATCTATCTTTTGAGTTTTTCCTTCTGCAGCCCTAGATGTATGTTTTAATAAGGCACTAACAGAGGGCAGTGATAAGAAGTAGAAAAAGTAATGAAAAAGACAAGCAGATGGAAGAGCTTAATTCTAGAGCATTCTACTCTCCTGCATGGCTTTAAGAAAACTAAATGGTTTTTAGACAACACCTCCTCATGCCTTAGTTTCCCCATCTGCGAAATAAGAGGAAAAATCCATCTTACCTGCCCTACCCTCCATGGATATTTTCAGATTTTAATGAGATAAATATGTCAAAGCTCAAATAAATATCTCAAGAATATCATATGAAGTCACTATAATTTAGTACTATTAAAAAAGATAAGGTCAAACCTGAATATGCCAAAAAAAAAAAATGCTTGTGCCTTTAAATGGCAATAGAGGACATATGAGGACAATAGAGGACATATGGCAATAGAGGACATATGAGGGCTCCCAGGTTGGCCAGTTTGTTGTTGTTGTTGTTGTTTTTTAACTAAAGAATTAAACTTTAAAACTTTCCACAAACCAAGCAGTTTTGAAGACTAAATTTTGTGATACAATATTCATTAAAAATTATCTCAAAGTTACTCTGTCTATACATTCCCCTAGCTCAGTGGGTCTCCTCCCTTTTACAATATAACCGTCAATAAAATATACATGAAATGACTACCATTGTACATTTGTTTATAAATTATATACATATAACCTTTAATTTACCTTATAAATTAGTCACAAAAAGAGAAAATTTAAGACATAAAAAAACACATAAACAGAAGTCACTTAGTATTTTTTCTCTGAACTCTACTTTAGATATCACTGCCCTATGTCAGTAGTTTCAAATCTCTTTAGGCTATGGACCTCTCTGTTTCAACATCAGATTTTAAAATGCAAACCCAATCTATGAGACAAATAAAGGCAGAGCGACTCTGACTGAAGTGGGAATAAAGGAACAGGAACCTGGAGGTCTGTGATGAAGCACCTACAGTTCCAGAAAGCACAATTTGAAACAACTAATCTTGAGATCAGACTTTTCATTAGCCTCTTTAAAAATAAATAAATACGCCTTTACTTAATAGTGCTGTTTTCCTTAGCTGAACATCAAAGATGTTATGAAGAATCAACTGGATACTCGATATTATATTTACTGCCGGTATCCAGTTAAGAATATTGTCAACTACATAATAAAGTAAGTGTCCCCACAGGCTTCCAAGGAAGGAAATTCTCTCAGGTCTCAATACCAAAAAACGTTAAACTCCAAATAACTGCTATGTGTTATATCATGGACTGTGAATCTAGTTTCTTTTGAGACGGTATAGTACACTAACGTTATGCTTTCCTATTTTCTAGGAAGCTTAACAGTAAAACTTTTGCCCCAACTCAGCAAACAGAGAGGGACTTTATTATACATATCTCACTGCATTTTTACCACCAGTACTAATTTTGCATCTCTTCTCCATTTAGGTTTAATCTTGATTCTCGTTTCTTCTATTCTATTATAAACAATTATGACAAACTCCTCTAATTGTTTTGGGATCAGCTAAGATACAAATGATAAAACTCAACACTCAAACTTGCCAGCTGGCACCATCAGTTTCTAATTCTTCCAGAATAGAAACCCTGGAATTATCTTTGGTATCTGATGCACTAATTCCATCAGCCCTCAATACCTACAATCTAGCCTCTGCATTATCACTTAAAATCATGTCCTATTCTTCAATCCACTGCCATTACCGCTCAATTATACTATTACAATGCTATTTCCATCATGCTGTTTTCCTTACTCATAGTGTTCTCTACCTATCCTCACTGCCAGCCTCCCTCCAGATTTCCACAATGCCAAACATTAGCCATCCTTAAAGACAGAGCACAGATGACATTATTTTAACAAACTCCAAATTGAAAATCCCCTTAACCTACCTCTGTATTCCCAAACTCTAGTATACCTGTCATTTTTCACATATTCATCTCCTATCATCACCTGTTTCTGTCTATGAGACTGTTTCTCTACTTACACATACATGTAAACATACAATTCTTCTCGACCAGTGACCCTGAAGCTTTTTTTTAGCTGTAAAGTCCATTTTTCACATAAGATGGTATGAGAAGGCCTAGTAAGGAAAATGGACTTTTTTTTTTTTTTTAATTATTTTATAAAATTATATATAAACTCTAATATAAAATTAAAAAACAGTATGGTCACATTATGAACTTTTTAAAGGTGCTTTTCTGGTTGCAAGGGAGAAAGGCTAAGAAGATAGCTAAACCTCACACTCTGCAGACATCTTCACAAAGCACAGAGACCACAGCACACCAAACCATAGCCTCTGTGAAGACCAGGACTATACTCAATTTATTCACCATCTCCCATGTAGGAAGGCAACACTGTGCAAGATCAGATAGTCCTGGGATCAAATCAGAGCTCTGTTCTCTATGCAAACCCTGAACCTCTCTGAACCTCTTCTGTAAAATGGAAAACCTATCTCATGTGACAAGAGATAAGACACATAAAAGTCACACTTCATACCGAACACATATATCAGTGCAGAAAAATTCCCATTCTGTTTCCTCCCCATACTTTCCTTCCATATCTGTTATATAACAGGAATTAAATAATCATTTCTTGAGTGAATTTATGAATAAGTGGATGACTTAATGAATGGAGTAAGTGGAATAGGTGAATAAATGAAAAGTTGTCTTAACAAAACATAAAAAGACTTGGAAAAGGGATTTGATAATAAGAACAGAAAAAATACTATATAAAATACTACATAAATAGAAAAATACTATATAAATACTGTAAATACTGCATAAAATATATATAAATACTATATAAAAAAGGAAAATACCTCACAAATAACTTTGAAGTCTAGAAAAGAAAAAAAGCAGTATTTTATATATTTAAAACTAGAGACTTTTCAATAAATATTTGCTATCAAGGAAAGAAGCTAAGATTTTTAAGGCTCATGTGTGGGTAATACAATATCTAGCTAATACCTAAACTCAATTTACATCCAAGAGCTTAGAAATAAGAGTTATACTACGTTAAACTATAGTGAACAACTATCATGTTTTTTAATGAATTTTATCTCACTGATTTATGTATGACTGTTACGGAATGATGTTCCGATTTTCTTTTTAAAATGTGTTTCCTCCTTTCTCAAGTTACAAATCTAAGGTTCTGCAATTGTATTTAAAATCTTTTGGAGGTAGATACCCACAAAAGAAATACCTCAACACAAATCACCATGACACACAATGAACCCAAAAGGAATAGGCATATATCACTGAAGGCAAGATGTTCAGTTTGATAAAACAAAATCTGACCTTTAATATTTTTTAAAAGTGGTTAATAAACATAAAATGTGGCAAGGCTTAAGTCCACATATTTTTAAACTCTTCTGGCATCCTTGGGGGTCTGTCCACAAAAACCAAGCAGTATATACAAGCTAGAGACAAAAAAAAAGTCAAACAAAAAGAAACATAAGCCTGTGGGATTGTCGTTATATGGCTGAAATCTAAATGATTTTTCCGTATTCACAAAACACTCCCAAGAAATTTCATGCAATGTATAAAAATCAATAAATGAAAAGTAATAGTGTAAAAAAAAATAGGGACACTATTAGCACAAAACTCTTAAGGATAAACTACAAATCGAGATTTCATCTTCTTCCTTAAAATTGAAAAAAAAACAGATCAGCAATTAGATTATAAGTCTCTCTTATAAAAACCTCACTCCGTCAGAGCAACAAGGTTAAAGAATGATTTACCAAATTTGACTCCCAAAGATGACTCTAACAGAATGCTTTTAATCTGATTTCATGAAATATGTAAAACCTCTTCCTTCTCACTACTTACATGAAGTCTAAAGTCAATATATTATGAAATGAAACTATTATAAAATTACTAGCATTCCAAAAACAGATGTAGATCTCACTTGAACATTGTAGGTCTATTTATCAGTAAGTAATTTTGTATACAAAGTATGATTACAATTTTTAAAAAAATAACAAATGCCTAAATACTGAAATAATCAAACATAACAAAATTGTCAAAATGGTTATCTCTGAATGATGCGATTATTTCTTTTTTCTTCTAAAGATTTCAAAATCTCTCCAAAGTGTTATCTTTAAAATAAAAAGTAATAGAAATACAAATACCTATACATATCTGAACATATGCGTCTGTAAATGTCCTAGTCTAATTTATAGAAACAGCATGGCCCTGGTGCAAAATGAGAAAAAATAAAATAGGAAAGTAGCTCATGTAATCTGGTAATTTAGAAAGTATCCTCAAGTCTCCCTAATGTAACATGGCAGTTAAGAGTCTGGCTGTAGAATCAAAAAGACCTAATGAAATCCCAGCTCCACCACTTAATAATTGGGAAACTGTGGCAAAGTTATTTAACTTTTTTGATCCTCAGTTTCTTCATCTGAAACTTGGGAAAAATATTATCCAACTAACAGGGCTAGTAAATGAAGTAATATATGGAAAGATATGAGTGCATAATACCCATTAAGTGATTTAGTGATGATAGTAATATCTCCTCTTTCTATAATCTTTATGGAGCCCAAACTCCTGCCAATCCTTCAGAGTGCAGCTTATATGAACTTCCTTAGAGAGGCTTTCCCTGAATTAAGTTCCCACATTTCACAATTTCAGAGTGACCTGTGCATTTTCTTTAATAATCGTCAAAATTTGTAATTACTTATTTATGCAAATGAATCTACCATGCATAGCATACATATATATTTAGTAAATTATAAACTAAGTTATGAATAAAAAAGTTTAAATTTGTAATCTTCCCACTGATATCATAAAATTGTGTCTCTATATAATCAGTGGGATCTTGATTACAAGTATTATTGATTGTAATATGGATGGGGGATCTACATTTGAGTTTAGTACTTCTGCACAACTACAGGTAGGAAAGAAAAGAACATCCCATCACCAGGATTTCAGTCTATCTCTACACACTTAATCACAATGACAGAGCCACAGTAACCCTCTACATTTTATCCTTTATCTTCCATTATTCAGTCTACTAAAATAAGGGTTAAGAAAAGTGCTAAGTTTCTTTGCTGGCTTTTAGTTTACACAGTTTTCTTTTAGTCCTCACCTGCTAGAACTGTGATTAAATCAACTAGTCACTGTGTCAGAGAGCACTGAGAGAGAGTGTGCTGGCTCTCAAAGTGTGGTTTCCAGACCATCCATACCTGCATCGCCTCAGAATTTACCAGAAAGGCAAATTATTGGGCTCACTCTCGATTCACTGAAATCAAAAGCCTGGAAGTGAAGCCCAGCAGTCTTATAGTTAAGCTAGGCTTTGAGGTGATTCTAATGCACACCAAAGCTTGAGAGTCATCACATTAGAAGATGTAGTCTTTGTAAGCAATAGACTGTTTCACTGATTTTCATCAATTTAATTTGCCAGGCTTTATAGTTCATTAATAATGATTCTAATTCTAATATTGGAGTATAATCTCTAAAATCTGAGAAACAGGACATGTGTCAGAAATATAAGACAGAAAATCAAAGAAAGATTGCTTAATACACTGTTCTATCCACATAAGTTGCATAGTCAATTCATGATGTACCTGTTCCTTTCTATTAGAAAGTAACTTCCTCTACATCTCCTCCTAAAAAGATTCTTCCTTCAGAACCACTAATTTCAAATAAAGTCAGAAGGTGACAAAAAATACAAACTGTTGTCAAAGGTTTTGTAAGTCACAGGAAAGAGACAATGAGCTAAGCAAAAAATGTGATTATTATTCTACAGTATTACTTCTGTATGTAAAAATAGACACAATGAAGTCAAAGCTTCAAGTGGGTTCTAGATTAATCTTTATTTTAGAGATATAATTAATGATAATAAACTTCCATAACAAGATTATAAACATGGTTTAATGATAGAAAACTTGCTAACATATTAGTAGGTCAAATGTAAAAAAGGCATACAATCATCTCAAAGATAACCTTTCTGGCATCTGATAAAACTGAATGCCCTTTCATTTTCTTTTTTAAATTCAGAAATATAAAACTACTTCCTCAAAGTGATTTAAACCATTTTAAACCAAAAGTCAACATTATGCTTACCAATGAACAAGAAAAACATTTCCATTAAAATCAGGAATAAAAAGATCCATTATCCTCACTCTTAATTACTGATGTTTTGGAAGTTCTGACTTAAACCCGTGAGTGCATGCTCAGTTGCTCAGTCGTGTCCAACTCTTTTGTGACCCCATGGACTGTAGCCCACCAGGCTCCTCTGTCCATGGGACTTCCCAGGCAAGAATACTAGCTATGGTTGCCATTTCCTCCTTCAAGGGATATTCCTAACCCAAGGACGGAACCCACGTCTCCTGCATCTCCTGCACTGCAGGCAGATTCTTTACCACTGAGCCATCCGGGAAGCCCGTCTTAAACCCTTATTTGTGGATAATACAATTCTCTTCCTAAAAAGCTCAGGAGAATCAAATAAAAAATTAAGTTGATTAAACTTTAAGAATTTTTTCATAGCAGTATTACCACATATGTAAACATACACAGAACGAAGTCACAGGTTCAAGTACATAAGACTGTAAACTGAAAAAATACAGTTTTAATACAAAAACAACAGAACTTCTGAGAAAAAAAAAAGAAATAACAATGGTACTTCTAACAGAACTGGAACATAAACTCCAAGAGATTAGGGGTGAGGAGTAGGGGTGGGGGTTATTGCTGTTGCTTTATTCACTGCTATATCTTCAGCCCCTAGAAGTCTGCCAGGAAATAGTAGACACTCAAAAGAAATTTGCTGAATGAATAAATGAAAAGCATTAGCATTCAATAATCCTTTATATCAAATGAGTTCTTCCTATAAGTGACAGAACTGCTTATTAGGAGTACACAATGAGACCAAGAGTTTGCTCCAGAATGTACATTACTGTGCACATCTTTTAATTTTGCCAGTATCACAAGAAAACTATCTCAATGAAGAAAGCAGGGGACTGGTTTACAGTCTGACTCAGGCTACTTACCTTATAAAAGACAACGAGGAACAGTTCTCATACTGGTTACACTGAGTGGCAGGCACCTCTTTAGACTAAATGTTGGGAGTTGAAAGGGGAAAAAAAAACTAACTTCAAACCAAAGAATAATTTGTAAAAAATCATGTCTGGCTGCAGAAATGTGGTTATAATTAGGTCACTGTGTCTCTTAAAGGATACTTATGAAACATGAAAGCAACAAAAAATTTTAAGGATAATTTTTTATCAACTGAATGTCGGGTTCTAATCAGGAAATTCAGACATCCCAGTAGTGTCTAAATGAATGAAGCCTTTACACTTTCAGAGCAGTTTATAATAGATAATCACAGGAGTTAAGGCGCGTGAGAAGTTATGCTCTAAATCAATATAAACACTTCAAGTATATGCCTCACTCCTCACTTTAAAGTGGGTCCAATATTGTAGTGTCATCTCAAATAAACAAGTAAAACAAAAACTGAGTCAGTGCTGATGGTTTAAAAAATGAAGAACAAGTGAAGAATAGTCAACTTAACACTAACTTATAGCAGACAGGCTCTGGGAAAGTAAACTGGACTGATATTCAGAAGACAGCTATACAGCCCTTGAACACCAAACTAACCTACTACACAGTCTAGGACTAATCACCTCACCTCGCTGTTCTTCAGTTTCTTCAGGAGTAAATAAAAAAAGACTCTAAATAAAAAGACTCTCAGATCTTCCATTCAGTCTAAGTAATGGATACTAGCCAGATTCCCTTCTTCCTGAATAAAGGCAGATAAGCGATCCTACAAAAATATGGTGAGGTTCAATTCTATCTATAAACCTACAAAGTCAAACTAATTTAAAAAGTATAGACATTTTATATAGAGATCTGCACTGAACACCTATCTATCTTCTCTGTAAATGATTTATACAATCTGGTTCAAGTCACAAAAGAAATCTTGAGAGATGTATATGTTTATTTGAGTTTTACAAATAAAATTCTCAGCGATATAAGAAATAGAATTCATGGTACTTACTCAAATTTATATGACTCCACAACATCATCCTTTCTTCATCAAACCAGATGTGATACATAGCCACAATTTTCTAAGGAAGCAGCAGAGGTTTCAAGCAAATCACACATTCAAAATATAGAATTCTACACACACACACAAAAAATGTTTTTCATGCAATAAAGATGAAGAAGAAACTCAAGATAATGTAGGAAGAGAATAAAGGGAATAATATAACTTCAGCTCTAAAGTTAGTAAGAAAGCAAAACAGACATGGGATGAGGGACATAAAATATAAATTTAGCAAGTTATAATCTCCAAGACCCATGGAGATTGTCCTCCTAAATTATACTGTTCCACCCTGAACACAATTTCCTATTCATTCTACTAAATTCAGCACCTATTAGGTACCTAACATATACCAGGTACTGTAAAATAGGAAAGTTAAAACAAGCTCTGGATTCATGAAGCTTACAGTGGGGAAAGAAACAGACAAGTAAAAAGATCCCTGGAATACACTAAAGTAAGGACTTCCTTAAAGAGTATACTATTAATACAAGGTGCCATGGCACACAGAAAGGAATTAACAAGATTGGACAAGCCAGTGATGTCTTCCTGGGGGATGAGCTGTCCAAGCTGATATTTTCCATTTTATTGTATTTCCTATTCCTCCAGTTCTCTCAATTAATCTTATATTTTTCTGACTTTTAGATTCCATTGAACTCTCCAAACCCTTCTCCCATTATTCAACAAATTAATCAACTTCACTCCTTTCTATTCCATCCCTCCCCACAAGCCTAGGCTCAGTGATTACAACCTCTAACACCTTGAATTTCAATATTCTTCTGTTTTATCTGCCTTTCATATTCCTAAATCAACCCAACCACCTTTCTTTCCCAGTCCTATGCCCAGCAGTTGAGCACAGCCACAGAGAAGCATACAACCTTGCTGTTAGAGCCCTTCTGTGATTCAATGGACATGAGCTTGAGCAAACTCAGGGAAGTAGTGGGCAGGGAAGCCAGGCGTGCTGCAGTCCATGGGACCACAAAGAGCTGGACACGACATAGCAACTGAACAACAACAAAACGAGCTCTGCAGAGCCCTGTACAACTTAGGCAACACTAAGCATGTTCCTGATGAGCTTTCTCTCCCTAACTCCCCTGCTGCCATTACAAACCTTTACCATTCTCAGGCTTCCCTACCTCCCCCTCCCTTCCATGCCAACTCCAGTCACTGGCCCTGCCTGCTTCTTCAAAATGGTATAAATGATAATTATGCATAGCTGAAAATATGACTTTACACTACTTTTACAGGTTAAAAAAGTTATGCATATTGAACTAACCCAGCAATCTAACATTCTTGACATTGTTTCATTATGAAAATAGATCTGGTCCCAACAAAGGACTTGCAAGTAAACTCTGACCTGCTACCTGAACAATTTCAGCTACTAAAATACAACCAAAAACCAAAAGTAATAAGTATACCAACTCTCAAAATTGATAATTAAGTTTACACACCAAAGATCAAGTGACTTTTCTCGGAAGAGAACATGTATCAGGCTTTCCTAGAGTATGACTTATTTTAGGCACAAATCTGATAAATTTAATTTCTAGTCCATAGTAGCCAAAAGCAGCATTCAAGCGTGGGAGTGGGGAGGGGGACGGGGTGGCAAGGTGAAACCCTGCCAGAGTACAGCGCAACAGCAGCAAAATTAGCTGATGCAAATGAGAGAGAAACCATAAAACTCAACCCCCAAAAATTATAAATTCAAATAGCAGATCAAAGTAGGACTATTGATCACAGGAGCAAACTACACTTTATGCCTCATGGTATCCTAGGGCATCACAATGGTACAAGTGGACTATAACACCTGACATATTTTATAATGAAATTTCAGTTTAAAAAAAAAAGTTCAATTATGTAAAGTTTAAAAATAAAATAAAATTAAAAAAAAAAAAAAGTTCAAATTGTACCTGGTATTCCATCTGTACATAGTCAAAAACATGCTATAATAACCTTACTATAGAAATATTTTCATTAAAATGGTCAAAATAAAATCCATTTTATCACTTAGATTACCTCATGTATTTATACAATAAATACATTAAATATATTTATTCTCTATGATATATATATGGCATAGATACCCTGGTTTTTAATTCTAATAGAATACAGTTGTAAGCTAGTCTTTATTAAAAAAATTAAGCTAGTCTTTTGTTTCCAATCATGCTCTTCACTCAAAAATAAGACAATAATTGTGTAATTGAAAATTGAGACAATAGTCTGGCTGATTTTTATACACTGCAGGCACAGCACAATTCTACATTCAAGCAAGTAAAACAAACACTAAAGAAAATTGAGTTCTTCAGCATCTCTAATCACACAATAGTTAACCAAGTCACTCGTTAGTCAGTTTCTATCCAACATTGTTTCAAATAAAATTTCTAAAAGTAAAATTATTTCATTAATTGACTTTAAAATAAATCACACAGACCAATGTCTGAAATTTGAGTATACAGCAGAAAGCATAAAAAGAAAAGAAAAATGAAACTGCTTAAAATTTGCACTTAGAATTTGCTTTGGAACTTGATAAAATGATCCCTTAAAATTCATCTGGAAGCATAAAAATAGGAAGGGAGGCAAGAAATATTTTAAAAAGAGAAGTTATGCAGGTGACCCTGAACTGTAATACCAAACATTAAAACATATTAAGAAGCTATAATAACTAAAGTAATGCAGTGCTGGCAAAAGAAGAGACAATTTGATAGACAAAGCAGAAAACTCAAAAATAATAATTCATTATCTGATAAAGGTAGCATTTCAATTCTGAGAGAAAAGGGAGGTTTATATATTTGTGGTGGTGAGACCACTGGCAAGCGAACTTAAAGTAAAAACTGTTTTGACTCAGAACCCTCCCTGGCACTATACGACAAAATAATGGATTAAATATCAAACTGTAGAAACTAAAAGCCTGAAATATGAAAAGTACATGATGATTTGTACAAAAGTTGTGGGTAAGACTTTCTGTCAAAGCGAAGTAATAAAATAAAGGCAGATTTAACTACATTGAAAATGAAAACAAACATGTTAAAAAGAAATAAACCTTATGGAAACCAAAAGATGAAGGGTATGGGGGGTTGTGTGGAGACTTCTATATTATGATCAATAATGGCTTTATGTCTTTAATATATGAAAAGCCCATAATAATAAACAATGGGAGGAAAAATGAGAACTCAGTAAAACTGTCCTCAGAATGTGAACAGACACCCACAAATGAAGAAATACAAATGGCCAAAATAATTCCAAACTCAGTAGTCAAAGGAAAGTTATTATGTAAAATAGTTAAAGAAAAGCACAATGTTTTTCCTGTTAAAATGTCAGAGATGGAGAGGGGTACTCTCACAACTGTTGGTAGACGTGTAAAAAGTCCAGTTTCCCTGGAGGATAAATTAAGAAACTACTATCAAAAAAGCTTTTAGACTCAGAAAAAATCTTCTTCTAAGACTTTTATATAAGATATTAAGCTTTCATTACATCATTTTCAACAGCAGTGTAAAAACTGGAAATAACCAAATGGTCCAATAACAGATGATTAAAAACATGATAGATACCCATATAATGAGTTGTTTACATTCTGTATCAACAGAATTTCTTGTAAGGAGGAAACATATAATCATAGGTAAAAAATTGTAATTTCCTACCCCAAATTAGTAACCACTCTATATTTTCAGCATTTATGAATCCATTTTTATTGAGTATCTTTTTCAAAGATTAATTTTGACCTTCACATATTAAAAATAAGTTTTCAAAATCTCAGCATATTTACAATAAAAATAACGAACTGACAGAATGCTATGCGACATACTGCTAAATTTTATATAGATAACAAAAGTTTTGCAAATCCAGCTACGTGAAAACAAGCACCCAAAACTCACAATGCTGTTATACATTCAGTTACACAACTGGCGTGATAATTAAGTGCAATATAATATACCCAGAGCAATAATCACAGAATTTTCAGAAAGACTAAATATAAATATGTTAAGTAAATTCACAGAACATTTTTAATATTCACTATTATCCAGACTGCCTACGAAATAGAACATGAAAATAATATTAAACCTCCCCATCAAATCTGACCTGTCAAAGTAACCAAAAATTAACATCCCCAAATCACTGAAAAACTGTGAGACAATGACAACCCAAAAAAGGAGGAGTAAAAAGTTAATGGATGACAGCGTTAAGAATAAATACAAAACAAAATCATGTAACATGTAAAATGTATCTTTCCAATTTCAACAATATAAGCATACCAGATAAGAAGTACTTCATGTATTTATTTTCCATATTTCTTTTGTATTGTCCAAAATGGGAGCCATTTACTACATGTAATTATTTAAATTTAAACTAATTAAAACAAAGAGCAGAATTCAGTTGCTCAGTTGCCTCACTCAGTTAATGTACTCAAAAGGTACCTGTGGTTAGTGGCTATCTACTGGCGAGTACAGAAACAGAAATTTCCATCACTACAGAAAGTTCTCCTGGACAGCATGGTATAATATAGACAAATTAATTTTTTCTCTATAATTATAAAAATTTTCTCCATAAAACTGCAAACTTTTCTCCCTACATCTGAAAAATTTTTATAAACTTCCTAAATCAACAGGTTGATGATTATAATCATTAAGTACAATGATGATAAGTACTAATAGCACATCATTTATCATGTGCCAGGAACAATAAACATGGGCCAGTGTTTTTCATGTGCTCTCAGTACCTCACTTAATTTTCATATAAACCGTATAAGGTAAGATACAAGTCTACAGTGCCTTATCTGAAAGAAGTATTTCAGAATTCAGAAGTTTTCCAATTTTACAAAGCTACTACTACACAAAAGCCATATACTACATAACTCTTGAGGGAAGCACTCAAGAGCACAGTAGAATGTATGAATATTAACAGGAACGGTAAGTCAGTCAGTAAATAACCATCAATCAGTTAGGTCCTGGTGCTGCCACCAAAGCAGTTCAGAGCAGGTGTTCCCGCTGACCAGCAGTGGGAACTTGCGCTTGCGCAGTACTACCATCTCAGAATGACAAATCATGAATTCTCCCCCACAGGCCCAAAGATTTTCATCACAGAATTATTAAATGACTCTTATCTCCCTGAATTTCAAGAATTCATTTCTAAGACTGAACAGAATTTTTTCCCTCTAGTAATTATGTATCTTAAAATAAAAGGCCTAGCTATCTTCTTTTCATGAAATAATTGATAGAGATATTTAAATACAAATTCAAAACTGTATTTTGTCACATTTATAAAACGATATGCCTTTTCAGTGCAAGTACTTAATTTAAATGGATCGAGCAATTTAACCATTACCTTACTTCATTTCTAAAAGGAAGAAAAGTATAAACCTTCAGCTTCACAGTGCTTTTATGTTCTAAATCAACTTTTGCACATTTTCTCACTTTCAGGAAAGATTATGACCAATTTTATGTTACAATTTGAAAATGTTCATTATTCTTATATTTATAAACTAGTGTATATCTTAAAGCATTCCAAACTGATGAATTTCACAGAAAGTACTACGTGTACTTTAATGAAATTTAAATATCAAGAATTAAAATAAATCATTTAATAGTGACAAAATACAAAAGTAGGATAGATATTTAACTATTCAACAGTGTGGCCATGTTTATATTCAAAATTATGAAATATCACACATATAACCATCCAGTAAGGAATACATAAGTATTAAATTTCTATGAAAAATTATACTTTTTATTGGTAGAGATATGGCCTTGCTTAAGAAGATCTGGTGGTTAGACATAAGAAATTGAAACAAATGCTATGATAATATGAAAATACAAATTAATCCAATATTTATTATAAAAATTAGCCCTCATCACAAATAACGTAATTAACCAATTATTCGCCTTTCCCATTATTACTTCCTTATACCACACTAGTGACACATAAGTTGGTAAAATTTCATTTGTAAACTAAATTTTGTAAATCAAAATAAGTTTTATTAGTTGAAATGTAGTTTAGCCTAATTTGTTAAGAGCATGGACTCTGGAGTTAGACTTCTTGTTTCAAAGCAAGATTTGACCACTTGCTACAATGGCAATTTTTGGTGTTACAAACACCTGTGTCTCAAGTTTCTTCATCTATAAAAGGGAACAAACAACACTATCCTCAAAGGGTTGTGTGAGGAGTAAATGAAATGGTATGCGGAAGTGCTCAGGAGAATGCCTGGTACACACAACAGCATTTGCTATTATCATTGGCCTTATTAAAGCATCTCTGAAACTGTAATAATAATATTAATGTTACCACTTATCACGGTTAAGAATTTCTTTGCTCCAGCCTCCTGAAAAACTTAAATACACCAGGGAAACTCAGTGTTTGAAGGAACCCTGTAGCCATTTAATACATATCAATTATCAATTCATATATTTATATGTTAGATCCCTTGATAGATTAAGATATGGATAGAACTAGGAACACATTCTTTCACAACTCATTTCTTAATGTTATATAATAGCCAAATGATACCATTTCACATACACAACTGTGCCCTTACTCTACTGTAGCAATGTATATATGGTTATTGCTATTTATCCCAAAATTCCCAAGAGAAGAAGCAAATCTTACTGAGAAAATTACAAGTTCATTTTTGGACACACTAAGTTTGAGCTGCTAACAGAATACTTAACGGATGTTCCAGAAGGCAGTCAGGAGTACTGACCTAGTTCGGGAAGACCACACTCAGATCATCACTCCCCACCTAGTATCACCATGGGATTTTTCACATTCTACCATGTGACATTCATTCATCTCCACAACCCTCCTCCACTGCTAGACTATCTCGAAGGCATTCAGGTTTTGCCATACAAGGGCTCAATAATGTTGCTTTTTTAAAAAAATGCAAAACTTGCAGAATAGTACAACTAAAAGAGTGAATTTCATTGTCTATAAAGAAAACTCTGATTTAGAAAACACTTTTTTCACCCTGTGGATTTTAGATAAGGATGAAATTTCATTTGGAAGAGTTCTTAGAAAATATAAGTAGCATGCAAACAAAATCCTTTTTTTTTTTAATTTGGTCACATGAGAATTACTAAATGCTACCAAGCAGTGAAACCTGACATTATCACCAGGCCTATACACCTGCAAGAGTACAATATAACCAGGCAAAGAAATTTATAAGAGAGTAAAATAAGGAAGAAAAAACTCAATGAAGATTCCTTGATGTGTGTTTAAATTAATTTATTTAATAAATCATTCAAAATACCTGCAATGTGGGTTGAAAAGATTTTACTTTCTAATTTACAGGCTACTTAAGTTCAATAACTTTAAATGAAAAGCCTCTGGACCCTTCCTAGAATATATTATTCAAAAAGCTGTGATAAGGAGCATAGAGCAAAAGTGTTAAGTTACAAGCATGGTAAGGTAAAGCTGCTGTCATTTCCAACCCCCCCAGGAACTGTTTGACCACCAATCCTTTAGTTTAGAATATGTAGAAGCATGTCCTAGAGAATGCTGCATTCAAAGTATTTCTCACCCAAACCTAAAATATGATCAGTCCTATCAAGCCTCTAATAGGAAAACAGACCAGCTGCCAGCTCTGTATTTAATAGCAGATCCTGACAATTCCATTTGTGCCTGACAACTAGACACCTTTCAGTGAAGCCATTCCCTGGAAATGACACTACAATATTGTTACTTATTTAGAGGTCATGGAGTCAAGAAAAAACAGCTCATTTGTGGTGAATGGCTGGGGAAGACAGTAGCTGGAGAGGATTAAAAGAAGCAACACAATACACACTGGCTTAGAACTGTGAAAATGCAGAGGAAAAAGAGTAAAGATTCACAGAATCAAATTCCTACAACATGAAATAAACACAGAGACTTAAAGCTGCATTTTCTCATTTAAAATCATATAAGCAAGGATCAAATGCATATTGATTCTAATTTTATATAATCAAAAGCCTGAAAACATTATGCTATCAGAAAAGATTGGTAAATTAAAAAAGGATTCCCCTAATCTTGGCCCCATTTTTCTGTTCTATGAAGCAATTCATAAGAAGAAAAAAATAACTTCAGACTATAATGATGAATGTAACTATTAGAGGTAGCCTCTCTATGAGGTCTGAAATAGAAGGAAAATGTACATTTCTTCCAAAGCTGTGGCCAACAATAACTTTTGCATTCTGAATTCAGCTTAAGCACATTAGTTGGGAAGATGTTTGCAAAAGTATTTAATAAGAAAGTGCTGAATTTAGCTTTTATTTTCTTTTTTTCCTCAGTTTTCTTAAGTGGCATACAGTCTATCCAATGCACTAAGTAGAACCTCTTTTAAGTGTAAATGACAAAAAGAAATACGGCTTTCTTCTTACAGAAAGCTGTTTTTATAGATCAGGGGTCGTCAAACTTTCTGTAAAGGGCCACATAGTAAATATTTTCAGCTTTACAGGCCATGTGGTCTCTGTCACAAATACTCAACTCTGCCATAAAGCATGAAGGAAGCAATAGATAATAGATAAACAATGCCTGTGACTGTGGTCCAATAAAATCTCATTTTTGAAAACAAGCAGCCAGTCTATGGCTATAGTTTGCTGATCTCAGCTATAAAGCATGTTTTTCCACCTAATAATAAATATACTATTTTAATAAATAATACCAAATTTGAAATATGATAGCTTAGAGTTGCTTTAAAATAATTTCATTTTTAAAAAGTGAGGACTAGGGGAAAAGGTTAAAGAAGACTGGCAAAACAATTACCGTTAGTCTGAGGATGGATGTATGGAGTTCACTATACTATTCCAACGATTTTATGAGTTTGAAATTTTCAAAATTAAAAGTTCTTAAAATGACAAAGTAAATTAATGAACTGGCTCTACAGGAAAATGAATTTCCTTGCTTTATATTATAAACATTCTAAAACACGTTTAGTAGTTTTTAAACATAATTAACAGTACAACATAAAATTTTAGCATAAAGCTACTATACTACAGCTAAAATCTTTAAATATACAAAGTGTATACAAGCATAAACCCTTAAAAGTTTCCCTAATTTAAAAGACAGCCTAACTTCATAGAACTCCTAAATTAACACATTTAATTTAGTTTTATCTTACCTAACAAAATGTGTTCCTTAGAATATAATTATTTTATAGGGTATATATTACTTATGTTAACATATCATAGGCTTATTATTTCTCACATGAATCATTTTTATTAGTTTTAAACTCTAAGCAATGAATAATAATAGAAACAATTCACATAAACAAACACTGCTTAAGGTCTTCAATAACTGAGAGTTTAAAGGGATCCCAAGACCAAAGTTTGAGAACCTATGACTTGAATGTTTCCAATGCTGTTTAAAGTATGTTTACCAAGCAACTATTAAATACATGCTCAAACTCATTTTTCCATTTTTCCTCTGAACGATAATCACCTCACAGGGGAGGTGATCCACTATGAAGACTATCAATATACACCCACTTAAAACTTCAACAGAAACATTCTTTTAAAATTGCTGGGTATGTCATGAATAATGTAGCCACAGGAAAAGAAGAGCTCTAATGTGCTGTCCCCCATATGCAGAAAATTGTCTCCTGAACCAATAATAAAGAAAAACTAATATGTGCCAGCAGACATTTCTAATAAATCTGCTACCTCTCATCAGATCAAGTTATGCAGTCTCAATGAAAGAAGCCAGAAATCAAGCTGAAAAGAGCCTTAGGAAAGAAATCTTAATGAATACACAATTTCTGAAAAAAGAAATAAATGTGTTTTTTAAATGTCCTAAGTTTTTTCTCCAGTTCTGAAACACAGAAATATTATCAAAGCTGAAAACCAAATGAGGTTCATGGAATTATTATGACTGACATTTGAGAAAAACTTGAGAACTCTGTGAAAATATTTCCAACTATCCAAGAATATAATCAATGTCAAAATTTTCTAAATCTAAAATACAATAAACAACCCATAATACAGATCTGGGTAAATAATAATTAGGGCACAAATGTCTACATGAGTATGCATTCTTTTATGAAGATGAACCAATACTTTTGGAATACAGTATCACTGTTACATTTTTAACCAATTTGCCCCTTCTGTACATGGCTATTTAAAATGTTATCAGACTATTGCATTTTTTTACTTAAGTACAAATTTTCAAGTCAAGTTTTATAAATCTTGTTATTTCTGCTGTCTTCTGTCAACATGAACAAACTTAAAAGAGTAGTAAGTGAGACATACAGCCATACTCACATCATACTCTGCAATTCTGCAGTGAAGCTTATAGACTTCCCTGTGCTTCTTCCACTGCTTGAAGTGGCAGCAGACATGGGGCTGGCTGCAGTATTATTCATCTAAATGAAAAAGAGAACCCAGCTTACAAAATGTATTTAGCTATAAGTAAATGCATAGAAAAGGGAAGCAATTATAAATTACTTCAAAAATGACAGAAATTTTTTTTTAAATTCTGATTTGTCTCATGTAAAAATCTGATTTATCTATACTTGCTCTTTATTAAAATCAAATAAAGGCAAGGTAGAAAACTGCTTCATCAAATATGATATCAAAAAACTGCGGTGTGATAAACTTTTCATTACATATTTTACAGTAAGTATTGGGAGAAATATACTCATTAAAGTATTTTAACAGAGCTCAGTGGTTTTCAAAATGTGTTCCAGGGAGCCCTAAGATTCCCTAGCAATATTTCAGCAAGTTCCCAGTTTCACCGGCCATCCTGAACACAAGAACTCTGATTTTTCTATTTTATATATTGGGGTTTCAGGTAACATTTTATTTAAAGAAAAAGTTGCACAGCTATAAGATACAAAATTACAAAACCAAAACATGACCTAATTCCCATTTGAACCACAGCCAAAAATACGAATAATAGAAATAAAGCCAATCAGTAGATCAGAAGTTAGCACTGTGATATGTTATAGTCTTATGGTTAAATAATACTCACCAATTTAAAATGTGATTTATTTTCCCAATAAAATTAAGCTGATGCATAATGGGAAAACTAGATGCCAATCCTAATATACACCATTTTATTTACTGTATGTGGCAGTCCATTAAATAAGAATTAGTGAAAATAACATTTAAGTAATAAAAGTAGATGAAAGCCTTGGCTTTTATCTCAAGGACACAGTAAGTGCTCAACAAATGTTAGTTACTATTTTATGTTTATATAAATTTTTCAATACTATGACTTTCTTTACAAAGTAGTTTGCAGAGTTAAAGAAGAATGAACAAATCTAAAATACATAATAAAATTAAGCAGCACTAAGAAATGTAAATATAATAAAAATAATGAGGAGCCAAGAGTCAGACCGCTAAGGTTAGAAGCCTAGCTCCACTAATTTACTAGCACTTGGGGAAGTTCCTTAATTTCTTTATACCTCAGTTACCTCATCTGTAAAATGGTTATGATGGGTTGTTGTAAGGATTAAATGAACTAACATGAACAAAGCATCCAGAACAGTTCTGAGCAGTCAGTATACAATGTTAACGATTATAAACAGAAAGAACTCAAAAATTCTCCCTTTCTTGATGTGTTAAGAACTTTTTTATCTTTTTTTTTTTCACTTTACAATATTGTATTGGTTTTGCCATACATTAACATGCATCCACTACGGGTGTACACGTGTTCCCCATCCTGAACCCCCCTCCCACCTCCCTCCCCATACCATCCCTCTGGGTCATCCCAGTGCACCAGCCCCAAGCTTCCTGTATCCTGCAACAAACCTGGACTGGTGATTCATTTCTTATATATTATACCTGTTTCAATGCCATTCTCCCAAATCATCCCCCCCTCCCTCTCCCACAGAGTCCAAAAGACTGTTCTATACATCTGTGTCTCTTTTGCTGTCTCCCATACATGGTTGTCATTATCATCTTTCTAAATTCCATATATATGCATTAGTATACTGTATTGGTGTTTTTCTTTCTGGCTTACTTCACTCTGTATAATAGGCTCCAGTTTCATCCACCTCATTAGAACTGTTTCAAATGTATTCTTTCTAATGGCTGAGTAATACTCCATTGTGTATATGTACCACCAGCTTTCTTATCCATTCATCTGCTGATGGACATCTAGGTTGCTTCCATGTCCTGGCTATTACAAACAGTGCTGCAACGAACTTTGGGGTACACATATCTCTTTCAATTCTGGTTTCCTCCGT
Source organism: Bubalus bubalis (assembly GCF_019923935.1). Lineage (NCBI taxonomy): Eukaryota > Metazoa > Chordata > Mammalia > Artiodactyla > Bovidae > Bubalus > Bubalus bubalis. The sequence goes on along the minus strand of NC_059158.1, from coordinate 33,230,270 downwards.
GTGTATGCCCAGCAGTGGGATTGCTGGGTCGTATGGCAGTTCTATTTCTAGGTTTTTAAGGAATCTCCACACTGTTCTCCATAGTGGCTGTACTAGTTTGCATTCCCACCAACAGTGTAACAGGGTTCCCTTTTCTCCACACCCTCTCCAGAATTTATTGCTTATAGACTTCTGGATCGCAGTCATTCTGACTGGTGTGAAATGGTACCTCATTGTGGTTTTGATTTGCATTTCTTTGATAATGAGTGATGTTGAGCATCTTTTCATGTGTTTGTTAACCACATCTGTTTGTCTTCTTTGGAGAAATGTCTGTTTAGTTCTTTGACCCATTTTTTGATTGGGTCGTTTATTTTTCTGGAATTGAGCTGCAGGAGTTGCTTGTATATTTTTGAGATTAATTCTTTGTCAGTTGCTTCATTTGTTATTATTTTCTCCCATTCTGAAGGCTGTCTTTTCACCTTGCTTATAGTTTCTTTTGTTGTGCAGAAGCTTTTAATTAGATCCCATTTGTTTATTTTTTGCTTTTATTTCCAATATTCTGGGAGGTGGGTCATAGAGGATCCTGCTGTGATTTATGTTAGAGAGTGTTTTGCCTATGTTCTCCTCTAAGAGTTTTATAGTTTCTGGTCTTATGTTTAGATCTTTAATCCATTTTGAGTTTATTTTTGTGTATGGTGTTAGAAAGTGTTCTAGTTTCATTCTTTTACAAGTGGTTGACCAGTTTTCCCAGCACCACTTGTTAAAGAGACTGTCTTTTTTCCACTGTATATTCTTGCCTCCTTTGTAAAAGATAAGGTATCCATAGGTGCGTGGGTTTATCTCTGGGCTTTCTATTTTGTTCCATTGATCTATATTTCTGTCTTTGTGCCAGTACCATACTGTCTTGATGACTGTGGCTTTGTAGTAGAGCCTGAAGTCAGGCAGGTTGATTCCTCCAGTTCCATTCTTCTTTCTCAAGATTGCTTTGGCTATTTGAGGTTTTTGGTATTTCCATACAAATTGTGAAATTATTTGTTCTAGCTCTGTGAAAAATACCCTTGGTACCTTGATAGGGATTGCATTGAACCTACAGATTGCTTTGGGTAGTATACTCATTTTCACTATATTGATTCTTCCGATCCATGAACATGGTATATTTCTCCATCTATTAGTGTCCTCTTTGATTTATTTCATCAGTGTTTTATAGTTTTCTATATATAGGTCTTTAGTTTCTTTAGGTAGATATATACCTAAGTATTTTATTCTTTTCATTGCAATGGTGAATGGAATTGTTTCCTTAATTTCTCTATTTTCTCATTATTAGTGTATAGGAATGCAAGGGATTTCTGTGTATTGATTTTATATCCTGCAACTTTACTATATTCATTGATTAGCTCTAGTAATTTTCTGGTGGAGTCTTTAGGGTTTTCTATGTAGAGATGATTATCTCAATAGATGCAGAGAAAGCCTTTAATAAAATTCAACATCTATTTATGATAAAAAAAAAACTCTCCAGAAAGCAGGAATAGAAGGAACATACCTCAACATAATAAAAGCTATATATGACAAACCCACAGCAAACATTATCCTCAATGGTGAAAAATTGAAAGCATTTCCCCTAAAGTCAGAAACAAGACAAGGGTGCCCACTCTCACCACTACTAGTCAACATAGTTTTGGAAGTTTTGGCCACAGCGATCAGAGCAGAAAAAGAAATAAAAGGAATCCAAATTGGAAAAGAAGAAGTAAAACTCTCACTGTTTGCAGATGACATGATCGTCTACATAGAAAACGCTAAGAACTTTTATATGACAAATTTAGATTATCCTTACTTCACCATCACAAAGTTTAAGTAACTTGAATATTTTCACTAGAAGACCTCAATATAATTCAACAAATATTAATCAGTTTCCTTATAAAATAAGTTCTGTTTTCACACTGACATCAGTGCTGCTACTAGTCAGCCTGGCTCAAAATCTCAAGTCATCCTTGATTCCTTCTCCTGCACCCTAAAATTTACTAAGAAGTCAAATAAATTCTACTTTATGTTTCTACCTCCTCCCTTTCTTGTTGAGTTCTATTTATAGCTTCTTTCTTGCATCTCAGTTCACTCTCCACACTGCTGTCACACGTATTTCTTAATACATCCTCTAACCTGACCACTTTGGTGGGCAACGGAGACTAAAACTGATAAAGGAAACCTGAACCAGTCATTCACTGATGGCTGAGATGGAAAGGCGGAGCCCCATGAGTGAAAGAGAGTGGGCTTCCCTGGTGGTTCAGAAGGTAAAGAATCTGCCTGCAATGCAGGAGACCTGGGTTCGATCCCTGGGCTGGGGAGATGCCGCAGAGAAGGGAATGGCTACCCACTCCAGTATTCTGGCCTGGAGAATTCCATGGACTGTATAGTCCATGGGGTCACAAAAAGTTGGATGCGACTGAGCAACCTTCAGTTTCACTTCCATGAGTGAAAGCTCAAAAAATTTACTACAAACTACTGTCTGAGATGGGCCACATATGAAGCTTCTGATAAGACAAAAGAACAGAGACCTAAGGCAAGCAGCATTCTAGCTGGGTGGCTAGATCTGGAACATCCCCATAGCATTCTGTGGCAGGACCAACTCTATGCCAACATAACCCCCTCTCTAATCTGAGGGGCCTAAGGGCCAGGCAAAATTCATTCGACAGAGAATGTAAGAGCAGAGAAACAGAAAGAAGGTTTCACTCAAACTGAGCCTGAAAACCAAAATTCTAAAGAAGTTATGAAAAACCATCGATCTTTTTAAGCCTAAATTTGTCCTGTTTGTTCACAAAGACTTTTGGTGGGGGTGAGGGAGGAGGGGATAAGTACTTTTTTCCTACAAATATTAGAGAGAAAGAGGAAACACCATTTGGAACTCAGTTAAAAAAAAAAATTATTTTATCATCAGTCCAAGTTTGGGGAAAAATTAGACAGGAAAGCAAGTACTTTCAGGAACAGTCCTACAGAATCAGAATACATTGATTAAAAAAGGAACTTGTCTATCCCACTGAATTTAGAAAATGTTTCACTTGTCCCAAGAGAAACTGACAAGAGATATGACATCCTGGAGAAAATATTAAACTTAAAGATTATATGTTAACCCCAGTCTCCAAAAGCAGTCATGATTTAGGCTGACTCATGTCAGATCTGAGGGCATGCCATTCTGTGGGACTCTTCTGAGATACTGCCAGAGTAATTTTCATTTTGCAAATCCAGTCATCTTGCTTTAACACTCTCTGAAGAGGAGACATTTCAGAAAGTAACTTCATAGCAAAACTCCAGCTTTCTTAGATTGTGCCCCTACTGCAAATGTTTCATATCAAGAGTATTTATTAGTAAGAGGGAAAAGGTCCCAATTCTAGTTTATTATAACCATGATCATCCTTTCACAGTCAAGTTATTTAATTCTTAAATCAAACAGGTGGATAACATTTTTCTTGACATGATGAGCTGATAGTGCATTAGAATCTTTAAAATTATTTCCTGTGCCCACATTTTGTTTGATGATGGGGATAATTAACTTCTTTAGACATTAACTTTTTTACACATCAAAGTCCTATCATTCCAATGCTTTATTTCCTATCTCCCAGACATTAAAAAAAATAAATGTCGGTTAAAAGCAGAAGCACTCAAGTCAATTTTCTCTAATAAATATAGTTAACATGGAACTGAAAACCTACTGTAATCTTCTCAATGGGTTAATGTCCTACAGTTGTTTTAGCTTTCAATTGAAATGCAGCTGTTTGCCATATTTTACAAAATGAATTCAGATGTGCAGATGGAGACCTAGATTATTTCAACATGCCACAGTTTAAATGTGAACTCAAGGAATAAGTTCATCACTGATTAATACTTATATTTAATCCTGATCATTCAGCCAATAGCCAATATTACATCACATCTGTAAAATTCTGTTCCAGAATATAAAAACTGGTATCTTTTAATAAAAACAATGGAATTTAAGGATATACCCCTTTTCTTAGAAAATATCATGACAAAAAAAATGTTTTAATGTAATAAAGTTATACATCACAAATGTGAATTAAGGAAAAATGTAATGAACCTGTTACTCAGTTTCTGTTTATAGCTCATATTTTTAGTGACTAAATGACCAAAGAAATACCATGAAATATGTTTAGCCTAAAATACCTCAGAGTTGAAAACTTTTTACTCGTTAAAACACCCTCAAAACAATGTCAAAATCTGGATTGTGAAATCCATCAGTCTATCCATTTATTAAAAGATAGCAGAATTTTTTGTTTCATTCTTGAGAAAAATTAATTCAGCAGACCTCTGTACTGATTCTGAGTATCTAAGAGTCTCAATTTCAATCATTCATAATCTGAGCATCCCACATAATATAAAGTAATAATCCCAAATAATATAAAGTAATAATGTTCTGTTATAATCAGAACATTTTTATTTTTATAGAACTCCAAAGGCAGGAAGAGATTATGGTTAAACCAACACTATTACACACATTTCAGCTTTATTGCCTAAAAAATAAAAGCTCAAGTTATACCATGATATAAATTTCCTCCTGCCGTGAAAAATACCACCAAATGATCAATCACTGAGAATATAAAAAATAAAAAAAATTAAAAATTAAAATGTGCAAAATTTTAAAACTTCTATGTCTAGTTGGGGATAACACAACAGTAATTCCAATATATTTATATATACAATTCAAGTTAATACCTACTAGAACTTGGTAGTAACAGTCAACTAACCTCTCGTTTAGTTTCTTGATATGTCAAGAATAATTTGTCTCAGAGGAGTATTGTAAACAAGACAGTGGCTACAACATATGAGCACTCAAAAAATACACTTGAAAATATCAAAACACTTGTAAAGCACGAAAATTCCCTCTAGATAGATTATAAACTACGCTTACATATCTCAGTTGGCTACATGAGCAATTTTTTTTTAACCTACTGACAAAGAAGCTGTGACACACTGGTTAGAGACACATTAAGTTCTATTATTACATCTTTTCTTTAGTTCCATATTAATGCAGGTTTCTACTCTATGTGCTTTCTTTCTTTTTTCCCATGTGTTTTCATATACAGTACTCTCCTTAAGAAATATTGAGTTTCCTAAGTATTAACTCTTAAACGAGTTTCAAAAAATTTTTTATTCTTTGCAAAAATGTTTCTTACACACAGCCAATCTGCCTGTCAGATCATCCTAAAATACATGACATCCAAACCCTGACAAAATGGCAAGCTCACTTTTCCAATATCAAAAACACTTGTTTCTACATAAAATAATACACAATTGAGTGACAATGGTTAACTTTCCAGATATGTGCAAAAATTTGGAATCAATTATACTTCTAATAATAAGAAGTAAGTATATTTGACAAGGATGTCAAAAAAAGAGATCTCTTAAACATCAAGATTCTCTTCTAGACCAGATTCACATTTTAAAAATATTAAATGTTATGAGAAGTCCATATTAAGTACAAACAATTCAATAAAATATCTCATGTGGTTAAAAACACACTTAACGTGACTAAACAGAAAAAGGAGGGGGACATTTCCTGGAGGCATGTAAAAAAGAGATGAGTTTGCATAAGCATTTCAGAATTTATAAAGGATCTTTCACCTGTATTAGCTCACATTTGTTCAAAACCATCCTATTAGGCATGTGTTCCCCCCAACTAACAAAGAAGTAAGAGTGAAAACACTGGGTGAAGGCCACAAATCTAACACACAAAAACGCACTCTGATCTTAGATAACCCACAATATCCAGTCCACCTACACACATACAAAAATTCACCCATCTTCTACCTTAGTGCCTTAGTTTTAACACACTAAAATATGAATTACTGAGTAGTAGTACTAGGGAACTTGTCATTAAGTTTTCTTAGAGACTGATAACTTTAAAAATTAAGTTCAGGAATTCTTTGCTTAAAAGTAAATCTCAGGCAAACAGATAAACAACTGTAACGGGCAAAGTATAACTATGCACGCTGGCAGGCGGGAAAAAAAAAAAGTGAAAGTGTTAGGCGTTCAGTCGAGTCCGACTCTTGGCAACCCCATGGACTGTCGGGGGGGGGACCAAAGACATCTGAGGTTCAGAACTACAGTTTGAAAATCACTAATTTCATCCAAATCCCTCATTTTTCAGGTGAGGATACTGAAGTCCAGAGGGGTTTCTTGAACTGCCCAAGGACACATCACTATTTAGCGATACAGCTGGGATTAAAACTGAGGTCCCCTGACTTCTGGTCCAGAGTTCTTTCTACTATCCCACAAGGAACACACAAATAAAAGTTGATTATAATTAACTCACAAGTCCTCCACAATGTGTTTGTCATAGTGAACTTTGTTGTGAAGTATCTGTCTATGCCAACTCACGGTTTAGCAGGTAAAGAGCTGGGCTCTGGAGTTCAAATACAGGCTCTAACACTTACCAGGTGACCTTGGGCAAGTCACATCACCTCCCTGCCTCAGTTCCCTCATCTTTAAAAAGGAGATTAAAAGTACTCCTCTCATAGGTGACATCAAGTAATGTACACAAAGCACCGAGGACAGTGCCTGGTACCTAGAAATACTCGGTTCATCATGATGATGACGATGATGATGAACCCAACAAAAGTACAGTTTCTTGAAAACATATCCCAAAGTAATACTATTAAACATGCATATCCTCAGAGAAAGAATACTATGCTTAGGAGTAGTCTTTGAAAGATTCAGAAACAAATTAATATGAAAAAAAAGTGAAATATAAAGGATTCAGTCAAAAAACCTCTACAGCATTTGAAATAGCAAAAGTATACTTTAAGCTTTGTAAGTAATGTATATTTGTATATTTTATAATTTTAAAAGTTCACATATTTACTGCCCTGTGAAAATTCAAGGAACACAACAGTTTTTCAGCAACTAATACATACTATATGCCAGACAGAATGTTATTTTCATATTCATAAACTTAAACTTCAATATCCACTATTAGGCATTATCAGAGGCAGCAGTGTAAACAAAGAATCTTACATATCCATTCCAGAAAGTAAAGACTCATCAGTACCACCTATTAAGTGGGAATGACATCTTTGGATAAGTAAGATAGAGCATTAGTTTGGAACACATGAAGTGCCCATGAAAACATTGGTTTTTCCCTTAGCAGTTAGTATAGAGTTGTTTTGTGCAGGGAATATACTGGAAACAGATCAATTAAGCACCATTGCTGGGACTTACAGTATTATTTGTAAAAGACAATGATCTTATGTATGTGCTGATTCACAAATTAAAATACATGCAGTTTTTGCAGATTTAAGGCCAGTCTTTACTGGAGGTAGGAGGTAGACCAGTTGAGACCCAACCAGTTAAATTAACGTCTGAAAGACAACAATTTACACAGTTCTCGTCTGAAGCCTCCAGTAATCCTGTGAGGAGGTAGGTTAAGGTTAGGTCCTAATTCTATTTTACTGATGAGGAAATTGAGACCCAGAAAAGTTAAACACCTCAACTGAAATCATAGGGCAGAAAAGGTGTACACCTGGATTTTGGAATTAGTTAAAACGAATCCAAAATGCATCTCCAGATCCATTACTTGATAAACTTAAGGCTAGAGCAGCTAATACTTGCTGAGTACTTCTGTGCTTTGCTGCACCCAGCACTGCACCCAACACATCACAGAGGTTACTGCATTTAACCCTCAGCAGTGAGGAATCAAACCAAATGTGTTTGACTCTCAATAAAGTATTTTAATCCACTACACTATAAATTCAATTAACACAATAATGCATTAGATTGAACTATTATTCTTTACTATTTAAGTGAAACCAGTCTTTAACGTGGTAAGCAGATTTCTAACTAATTTCATTGCTCAATTTCACCATAAAGTAAAACAGGTATTATTTTCAACAAGAATACTCAATGTTCTGATTTGACTGGCATGGTCCAACCTTCTTTGCAGATTTTACAACAAAATATTTTTTTAGAGAAAACCAACAATCAAAGTACCCAAGATTGCTAGCCAATTATACTGAGAAAAGTATAAATTTTTAATTGTCAGTGGCTTAAGGGGACAGGTCACTTGCTGGCCTTATTCCAGACAGCTCATGTGTTATTTATGCACATAAGCAGTATCTGTCACTACTTTAAAGTGAGTACATTTCTGAGACCACAGTACATTTACTCCTCCTAAAATTATATACTCCAAATTTTAACAAGCTTAAAAGGAGGGTGACCATATTATTATGTGGACCCAACTGGAACATTTTTTAAAATGAAAGGATCCCTATTAATAATTATGCCGAGACAAACAGGCTCTAAACCATGACTGACCCAAAAAAGCAGGGTATACAGTAACCCTACATAAGAGCAATCCATTTGATTTGTATGTTATGGGGTATTCTCTGTATATGCTTTATTTATGAGCATCAAGTTTTTGTCCCAGATCCAGGGATTATCATCAGCCTTGAGACAAAGGGTACCACTCTACAGACACCAGACCAGAGTTAAGGGTGTGTTATCTATAAATAAAGTGGGTTTTTTTTTTAAGGTTTTCTTCAAAACTTAACTTTATAAACATTTGCTTAAAAAAAAAAACAAAACTCTATTTCAAAGAAAGCATCCTTGCAAAATACTGCCAAATTTCAGGCTTATCTCTTCAAGAGTTTTGAATACCAATAACTACAAAACTATTGCAATGGCCCAATGCTCAAAGTTTACTATTATAATTTACCAAATTATTTCTTATATAAAAAGTTAATGAAAAACACCATCTTTCAAACTGAAAAAACTTTAGGAATAAAAGAGTTGAAAGGTTTTCACTGAAAACTAACTAAAGTGATAAAAGATAGTGGACACCCAGTCACAGTACAATAATGGTTAAAGGAAACTCCACTTCATATTATTATGACTCTCCAGATGAATCTGGCATTCGCTGTACAACCTAGGAGTCAAAAGAATGCTTTGCTTTAATTTGCAAGCTGTAAATAAGTATTAACAGACCCAAGCTTTGAACTACAGTATTTGAATGAAAGGTATTATTTGAATATAATTATGATTCCCTAAGGCAACAAATGTTCTAAGAACTGGCTTCTCCAACTTAAAATTCAACCAAATCAAGAATTGGAAAAGGTCTCAAGGCCTAGATTCTAGACCTATGCTGTCCAACAAGGCAGCCACTAGCCACAAGCCGCTATTTATATTTCAATTAATTTTGTTTGCTTAGTTGCTAGGTCCTGTTGGCTTCTTTTGCAAACCATGGACTACAGCCTTCCAGACTCCTCTGTCCATGGGATTTTCCAAAGAATACTGCAGTGGGTTCCTTCTCCAGGGGATCTTCCCAACATCAATTAATTTAAATAAAATTAAAAATTAAATTCCTAAGTGCACTAGCCATACTTCAAGTGCTTAAGAGCAACTTGTGTCTAGTGGATACCATATTAGGACAGCAGAGATTACAGAATATTTCCGTAACGACAGGAAGTTCCACTGGACAGGGCTGCTCTAGATCTTTTCTTAAATGTTCCCAGAGACAAGAAACGTGCAATAGCACACTAAAGGGCACTTTATTTTTGCAAAATAGTAACTATCAGGAAATTTATTCATAACAGTCAAATCCATCCTCTCTCAAACATCCACCAGAAATTCCACGAGTTCCGTACTCAATTTGGTCTTCAAGTAAATCTTCATAGACAAATTTAATTCTACTTCCAAAGTTCTATCCCTCACATACACTAAGACTCTAGATCTTCCCCTCCCAGATAAATCCATCATCATTTCTTTGCAAGGAAATATTGGTAGCTTAAAGTCTATAACCTCATGGAGTTAAGCTCATTTATCCCCGTGTACATTAATAACACATTTCCAGGAACGCCTCTGAGCGCCACATATTACATTCCACTGCCCCCTATAAATCGAGGCCAGTTTCATTTTTTCACTTAGAAAGCCAGGTCACAGTCATTCTGAATTCCTTAAAACAGAGAGAGAAAAATGACAGGTAATTAACAGGTAATTAATCAGTGCTCAGAGCTTGCAATAAGCATTTAACCTGTATTATCTCATCTAATCCTCACATTTCTGAGATAGGCTACTACTACCCCCATTTGACAGACCAAAACACCCAGCCAAAAACACGCTAAATAATTTCCCCAAGGATCACAGATGTGGGGAGAGTCAATCTTTTCCTTTTCCAGGATGCTATACCTCTTCTAACACTACCTAACTCTTCTTTCACCTCGCCCATAAAGCAACAATTTCCTTCTTTAAGAATTCTTTTCCCCTAAACACGGCCTAGATGACAGGCGGAAGGTGCTCTTAACACACCCAGCGGTACCCGCTCTCACCCGCCCGCCCAACTCCCCTGGCCCCACGCCCACCCGCCAACGGGGAGGAGTCAAGGCCAACTCCACACTCCGCGGGCGAACCCGGGCGCCTCGCGGGGCCGGCGGCTCCGGAGACGCTGCTTCGGTTCTCCCCTCGGCCTCCGGCGCGAACGCCCGGGATCCCCCGCGGCCGTCCCCCAGGGACAGGAGCCGGGGCGGGGCCCAGACACGTGGGCTCGGCGCCCCTCTCGACCCCAGCCCTCTCCCCCGTCCTCCCCCGTCCCGCCCCCGATACCCCCTACAACCTCTGCTCTAAGAACACTTGTAGACACGGCTGGGCGTCCCGCGTGGAGAATGTGGGGTTAGAGATGGTGCGGTTTCTGCGGCAGCGGCCCGGGACACGCTTGGAAAAGGGCGGGGTGGGGGGCTGAAAGTGTCGAAAGGGAAAGGGTGGTTCAGCGGGGACGTGGTTGGGGTGGGGGGGGGCAAGATGGCGTGAGCCCGATTCTCACTGAGGGGCGGGGGTGGCGGAGGTGGAGGAGGGAGGGCTACGATCGCCCCCACCACTCTCGGCGCGGGCGCTGGCGCATGCGCGCTCGGCCAGGTGGCGCGCGGTCTCCTTTCCTGGGCCAGGCACTTCCGCCACACTCGCTGGGGGCGGGGCTTCGCGGCGCGCGCCTGCTGCCGCTTTCCCTGAGGCCGTGGTGCTTTGATCGCCTGGCCGGCGGGCGGGCGACCTCGAGCCACGCGGGGGCCTTTTTAGGACGAGGGCTGCTGGGAGAGGGGTGGGGATGAACAGAACTGGAGGGTGTTCAGGGCCATTCCTTTAAGAATGAGCTGAGAGGGCGGCGTTTTCGAGGGACGGAGGAAGTTTATTTTCAGCTTCAGGGCCGAGATTGGCCTCTAACGGTTTCCTTCTGAATTGAGATGAACCGGAGTCCCAGCGGGACTGTGCCTTTAGGATGGTGCAGGGAAATGGAAAGATCTGAAAGGCTTGCTTCCCCAGAGGGCCGCTCACGGTGCCGGTGTGAGGACAGGGGACCCTTTCTGAGACAGTGAAACATCCGGTCTTCCGCCAGCTCCCGCGTATCACCACTCCATCCTTCCTCTACAGGCAGTGGAAGATGTTACCCCGCAGCGACTTTTCCCCCCTTCCTCATTTTAACATTTAACGACTACGTTTTGATTGACACCTTTTTGCTATTTCAAGGCTTCTTGATGCATGATCCTGTATTTATTTTTCCTTAGTATTTTAGCTTGCTTCTCCTTATTTTTAAATCTTGACTCCCATTTTTGAGCTGTACATCCTGTCCTCAGGATTGATACAGATATATTTCTTTAAATAATACAGTCATAAGAGTGACTTGAGTTGCTTTCTTATCAAAGATTTAACTACTAACCTTTCAGTTTTTTAAGCGTTGCTACTTCGGTTAGTTTCTTGCCGGTGAATATTTGTGTTCTGAAATAATCCCTTCCTTCGTCCTATTTGCTTACATTGTTTAAAATAGCAACTTATTTGATTATTTCCTCTGTGGATTGTAGTTGAGTTCTCTGTTAATTTCGTGTTTAGGTCTCTTCAACCTCCCCAACGCTTAAATACTTGCCAAATAATTAAAGTTTCAAAAGAATAAATATGTTGAGGATGTAAAAGCTCACCATAATGTGTTACAAGGCTCAGTTCATTGGTAGAAAAAGTGTAGACTTTAAGGGAAAGTAACAGAGAAAATTGTCATAATTTCTTACGAAGGAAGACTGGTTTATAAAATTGTTGAAAAACCCTTTCAAGTACATTAGCAAGAAAATAGAAAATTAAGAGAAATACTAATATTAGATCTACAGAAATATAACCCAAAGGAGATCATTTCAATTAAAATTATGTTCCATCAGTGTTGCCATACTCGTATTTTCATGGGAGTTTTACCTGCATCACCTGGGGACCAGATATAACCTAGTTTTCAGAACAGTACCCAGACTTTACTCTCAAGCCACTGGTATCTGACCTACAATGATCACACACAATAGGAAAGGTGTCATGGAGAAAAGAAACTTAAGTTAAACAAGGTTCTGGTAGAGGGAACTCAAAATTTCACTCTTAGGAAATCGTGACATGCTGTTCACAAAGATCTTACCTTTGAAGTCACATGAATTAATGTTCCTACCTCCTGGAATCTGTTAAAATCTATTTTAAAAATTTGGCTTAGCTATAATTTTGTTTGTAGTTTGAGAGCATTCCTGTCCACAGAGTCAAAAATACTTTCCATTCAATTAATACCAAAGATCCTCAGTTATCAATACTACTAAAGTATCTTCATTATAACAATGCTAAAACAATGACACCAGTGCCGATAATAAGATGTTGATGACTACCAGCTTTCAGAAAAACATGTGATTTCCAAACATGTGGAGAAGACACACCAGGAGACCAAACTGAATTCATCACACCACAAAAAAGTCTTCATCCCTTGAACAAAGCCATTAAAGGAAAACAGCATTGCTACTGTAGACTTTTACATTCCTCTGGCATATTAACCTTAATATAGACTCACTAATGCAAACAGAAAGGAATATATACCTAAGCAAAAATACCTCTTGGCATCTTAAAAGATGACTAGATTAGTTAGGTAAGAAAAGAAGCCCTAATCCTCCAAATAATAGCAGAGGCCATGCATACTATGGAACCATCTCTGTGAGAAAGGAACTTCTCCTCCTGTGAATGCCATAGAACAATTCACTTCAGGTGACCTGCAAATTCTTAACTCTTTTGTGACCCATGACTCTTAATTATTTATTAGGATGCTTGTGGAGCCATTTTATCATTTTATCAATTATTTTATCCTTTGCTTAATTTGCTTTTCTAGTGTTTATGTAGTCACCATGGAAATAAACTGGGTAAGACTGCATATTATTTAGAATTCCATATTGTAATTGTTGCTATAGTCAATTAATTTCCTTATACTAAGAACAGGTTTTCAGTGGCAATCTCACAGTTACCTTGCTTTAATCTAAGAAGAAGTTCCGACCAAAACAGTTATTCAGTTCCGTGGTACCTGGGAAAGTCATTTTGTATCTTGGAGGCTCAGTTTTCACAAGTGTAAAATAAGGCAATCAAGCCAAGTAAAATACAATCTTGTAGCCCTAAAATTCTGTGCTTCTTTTAAATAGGCGTGACCAAAAGATGGATCTTAAGGTGTGCAGAATAGTTTTAGCTTTCATATTTATGCTTCCAAAAATTAAATACGATAATTAGCACCTATTACTAACTCTCAACTCTTACTAACTTTGTCAGACTCTTACTTTAGGCCAATTTGGATGTTCAACTATGTGCATTTTAAAAGACCAACAGGGAAAGGTATATATTAATCAAATTTATTGATACACTGGAGGAGGTGTAGCACATAATTATTCATAGTGTAATCAAATTGGCTTCCCAAACCTTCCAATTATATTCATATATTTCAAAGTAGGAAGAGTAGCAAAGTGATGAGAGAAGAAATACTAAAAGCAGCTTGTAGAACTGTAATCATGATCCATCCTCTTAGGAAACTCTCACTGCAGGTTTAACATTCCAGGATCTTTTAAAATTAGTGCTTGGCTGCTAGAAAATGATTGTGTTTTCAAGATTCCGATGGGAAGAGAATCAGAGAATATCAGGGTTTCATCAGGCCCCTGACCTCTCTAGACTTATGGAAACTTAAGTTGCTCCATTTGCATAGAATCTACTATATAAAACCTCTTGTATTGGAAACAAACAACTTTTACATTTCTACCTTTGAAAAATAGGGTCTATTTGTTGAGAGTTAGTAATAGATGCTAATTATCATATTTACTCAGCAATTATTTATGATGGGCCTACATGGGGTCGCTAGAGTCGGACACGACTGAGCGACTTCACTTTCACTTTTCACTTTCATGCATTGGAGAAGGAAATGGCAACCCACTCCAGTGTTCTTGCCTGGAGAATCCCAGGGACGGAGGAGCCTGGTGGGCTGCTGTCTATGGGTCGCACAGAGTCGGACACAACTGAAGCGACTTAGCAGCAGCAGCAGCATAGTGTGCCTGGCACTATTCTAGGAGCCACAGATATAGCAGTGGACAAAACAAAACTCCATGCCATCATCAAACTCACATTCTAGAAGGAGTTGGACAATAAGCAAAATGAATACTCAAATTATGTAATATATTAAAAGGCCATTAGTGTTAGAGGTGGAAAAATTATACAACAGAGAAGAGATTATGGAATGAGATAAAGCACAAAAGGAATAAGAGAATTGTGATTTTTATATTCGACTAGCAGGGTAGGGCTCACTAAGGAAGTGTTATTTGAATAATGACTTGAAGAATGTGAAGGCAGTACCTGTAGTTGTTTAAAGAAAGAGAATTCCAGACCATGAGAACAATGCACGCAAACGCCCTGAAGTGGGAACAGGGTTGGTAAGTTGCAGGAATGTCCAGAAGGCCATTTTAACTAAAGAAGAGTGACCCAGAAAGAAGAATAACATGTGAGGTCATAGAGGAACCAATGCATGACTCTCAAGTGTTCTGAGACACTGGAAAAATGACTTTGCCATTAACTGAGATGGAAAGGACAGGGGAGAGAGTATCTTGAGTGTATGTACGAGACCAAGAATCCAATTTTAGGCATAAATAAGTAATGAAGTACAGAGTTTGTATTATCTTTAGCATTTTTGCCATCCTAAGTTCTTATGAAAGTGAAGGAAAGTTTGTACCTCTTTTAATAATAATTCAATTTTTAACCCTGCTCACATAATAGAAGCCCATTTAGACCTGTCTAATATATGTCAAAGAATCTTTTATTTTTGCTTTAAGATGTGAGGAAGAATTCCCTGGAAGTCCAGTGCTTAGGACTCTGTGCTTCCACTACAGGGGTCACAGGTTCAATCCCTGGTCAGAGAATCAAGATCCTGAAAGCACATGGCATGGCCAAAATAAAGGAATAAAAGAAAACAATACTTGTTTTTCAGGGGATGAGGAGAGAGGGTCTATCAATACCTGAAAATAAAGTGGAGAATTCAGTTAAGACAAATATACAGAAACATTCAGTTCGACAAAGTATTTTCATGGAGATATTTAGATGTAAGTAAAACTGGATCTAATTCAGGGAATTGTTTGAGTAACTGTCTCCATTTTCTATTATGCATATACATTTATTTTTCTATGAAATGTGGAAAGAGGGAGGAAAATTAATCTGTACCATGAGTGAAGTAAACCACAGTATAGCTAATGCAACCTGCTGTTCCTAGTTCACATTCTGAAGCTGGATGCAAACCTGTATTGACTAAAGAATGCTCAGATCAATTGCTAGTGACCAGGAGTGAAAAGTGAAAGTGTTACCTGCTCAGCCGTGTCCGACTTTCTGCAACCCTGTGGACTGTAGCCCACCAGGCACCTCTGTCCATGGAATTCTCCAAAGAGAATACTAGAGTGTGTGGCCATTTCCTTCTCCAGGGGCTCTTCCTGACCCAAGGATAGAACCCAGGTCTCCTGCATTGCAGGCAGATTCTACCATCTGAGCTATCAGGGAAGCCCAGTGACCAGGGGTTTATATCAAAAATTTAATCAAGTTAATTTACTTTTATTTTTAGTCTTTCATGGATGCAGCAGAAGCTATATCCTCTTTCCAGAGTATACTTAAACTCATTAACCCAAAAAATATGGGCTTCTATGCCACCCTAATCCTAACACTAAACTTTCCCACTGGCTCAGCTGTAAAGAATCTGCCTGCGGGAGACCTGGGTTCAGTCCCTGAGTTGGGAAGATCCCCTGGAGGAGGGCATGGCAACTCACTTCAGTATTCATGTCTGGAGAATCCCATGGACAGAGGAGTCTGGCGGGCTACAGTACATATGGTCCCAAAGAGTCAGGCAATACTAAAGCAACTGAGCACATATATGCCACTTATTAGTATAATAATTTGTATTGAGAATGATATAAACTTCAGAGTTTTGTTGTGATGATTGCCTGAAAATGTACATAAGGTGTCTGGCACATAATAAGCACTTAATATGTCTTCTTTTTCATTATTACTATTAAGAAGATGGATGACTCAAAAAACCCAGTTTTGAAAAGTGAATAATAGTTGAACAAAATGAAAAAGGGTAATTTAGGCAAAGGGAGTAACATAAGCAAAGCCAATGTGTTAGAGGGAATTGCAACCCGTCCAGCACACTGGGATCACAGTGTGTAAAAATGGGAGCCAGAAACTTGGGAGGGGACAAATCAGAGAAAGTCTTGGGCGTTGTTTTATGGAATTTGGACTTTATCTGATAAAAAATGGGGAAACTTGGAAATATGTATTTTAATGACATTATTAAATTTGCCTGTTAGGAGGTTGGCAGTGATGTGCAAGAAATATTGGAAGGGTGAAAAATTGGAAGAAGTTAATTCAAGAAAGAGATGACATAGGCCAGAGCTATGTCAGTGGACTAGGAAATGATAGAACATGACGGATGGAAGAAATACTAAGGAAGTAGAATATAGAGGACCATAATATAACTAACTGGTAAGATATCAGGATGGAGGTAAGCCACAAGAAATAGAATGATTCCAAGTTTCCTCAAGTTACCGAGAGGCAAGTTAGTCATGTTAAGTTTAAGGTGACCGTACGAAATTGCAGGTAGCTATAAAGCAGTAGCCAACTGGACACTTCAGACAGAGTGGTGGAGATAGAAGCCAAAATAAAGTCTGGAGTTCAAGAGGGTAGATGCCCATTGGGAAACAGTAGTACACACTACGTAGCATTCCACACATGTCACTTAGATGTGGAATTTAGTCCTGTACCAGCTTTGGCCTGAAAACGTTCTCCTAAAGGATCTGTGGACACAACTGAAGCCAAGAGAGACAATGAAATGCCCAGAAGAGTATGCATAGAACAAAGACTGGATTCTACACACCCACATTCAGTAGGACAGGGAGAGGAAGAACTCGTGAAGTACACTAAGGAAGCAATGTTGTCATGGAAACCAGGAGAGCCAGGAGTTTCAAAGAGAGATGAACAGTACTAAAATGAGTTAGTTGGATTTAGCCCGTTCAAAACGACGTTTGGCAAAGCAGCTCCAGTACAGTGGTAGGATTCATAATTCGTGCTCTCCCTCAGTCATGTCCGACTCTTTGCAACCCCTGGACTGTAGCCCTCCAGGCTCAGCAGCTCTAGGCAATAAGACAGGAGCAGTTTGCCATTTTCTCTTCCAAGGGATCTTCCTGACCCAAGGATCAAACTCTTAGTCTCCTGGGTCTCCTACAGTGGCAGATGGATTCTTTACCACTAGTGCCACCTAGGAAGCCCCGAGTAGGATATGTGGGAAGTCCCTGATAGGATTAGAAATTTGATTGTGGTGACTTGAAAAAGGAAGAGTAGATAAGGAAGTTGAGAATTCAACTGTGTTATTCTTTCCAAGAACTTGGACAGTGAAGAAGCAAGAGAGTAGAGAAATATTCGAGGTCACAGAATACATTTTTTTAAGTTCAAGACCTTGAGTTTGCTCAAAAACTTTGGAGAAGATATCAGTAAAGAGGTTGAACACTTGATGTAGAGGAGGAACAATGGCAAAAATATCTGGGACATAAAGATGACAGTAGAACCTGGAAGAAATGGGAAGGTTTTTTTTTTTAACTTTTTATTTTATATTGGAGTATAGTCAATTAACAATGTTGCCATGGTTTCAGGTGCACAGCAAGGGGACTCAGCCATACATATACATGTGTCCATTCTCCCCCACACTCTCCTCTAAACAGGAAGGTGTTTTTCTTTTTTCTTTTTTTTTTTTTAACCTTTTTATTTTGTACTGCGGTATAGCTGATTAACAATGTTGTGATAGTTTTCAGGTGAACAGCTAAGGGATTTAGCCATACATATACACGTATCCATTCTCCCCCAAACTCCCCTCCCATCCAGGTTGCCACATTCAGCAAAGTTCCATGTGCTATGCAATAGATCTTGGTTTGTTATACATTTTAAATAACAGTGTGTACATGTCCATCCCAAATTCCATTAACAGTCCCTTCCCCCAAGAAACCATAAATTCCAAACAGGAAGTTTATTTTTTTTAATTTATTTTTTTACTGAAGGATAATTGCTTTACAGGATTTTCTTCTTTTCTGTCAAACCTCAACATGAATCAGACATCAGTTCAATTCAGTTCAGTCACTCAGTCATGTCTAACTCTTTGCAACCGCATGCACCGCAGCACGCCAGGCTCCCTGTCCATCACCAAATCCCGGAGTCCACCCAAACCCACGTCCATTGTGTTGGTGATGCCATCCAACCATCTCATCCTCTGTCGTCCCCTTCTCCTCATGCCCTCAATCTTTCCCAGCATCAGGGTCTTTTCCAATGAGTCAGCTCTTCTCATCAGGTGGCCAAAGTATTGGAGTTTCAGCTTCTACATCAGTCTTTCCAATGAACACCCAGGACTGATCTCCTTTAGGATGGACTGGTTGGATCTCCTTGCAGTCCAAGGGACTCTCAAGAGTCTTCCCCAACACCACAGTTCAAAAGCATCAATTCTTTGGCGCTCAGCTTTCTTTATAGTCCAACTCTCACATCCATACATGACTACTGGAAAAACCATAGCCTTGACTAGATGGACCTTTGTTGGCAAAGTAATGTCTCTGCTTTTTCATATGCTGTCTAAGTTGGTCATAACTTTCCTTCCAAGGAGTAAGCGTCTTTTAATTTCATGGCTGCAGTCACCATCTGCAGTGATTTTGGAGCCCAGAAAAATAAAGTCAGCTGCTGTTTCCCCATCTATTTGCCATGAAGTAATGGGACCAGATGACATGATCTTAGTTTTCTGAATGTTGAGCTTTAGGCCAACTTTTTCACTCTCCTCTTTCACTTTCATCAAGAGGCTCTTTAGTTCTTCTTCACTTTCTGCCATAAGGGTGGTGTCATCTGCATATCTGAGGTTATTGATATTTCTCCCGGCAATCTTGATTCCAGCTTGTGCTTCATCCAGCCCAGCATTTCTTATGATGTACTCTGCATATAAGTTAAACAAGCAGGGTGACAATATGCAGCCTTGACGTACTCCTTTTCCTATTTGGAACCAGTCTGTTGTTCCATGTCCAGTTCTAACTGTTGCTTCCTGACCTGCATATAGGTTTCTCAAGAGACAGGTCAGGTGGTCTGGTATTCCCATCTCTTTCAGAATTTTCCACACAGTAATTATACATCCCTTCCGTTCTGAACCTCCCTCCTTCTCCCTTTCCATCTCACCCCTCTAGGTTGATACAGAGCCCCTGTTTCCTGAGCCATACAGCAAATTCCCATTACCCGTCTATTTTATATATGGTAATGTCAGTTTCCATCTTACTCTTCCCATACATCTCACCCTCTCCTCCCCTCTCCCAATGTCCATAAGTCTATTTTCTATGTCTGTTTCTCCACTGCTGCCATGTAAATAAATTCTTCAGTACCATTTTTCTAGATTCCATATATATATACGTTCAGTTCAGTCACTCAGTCGTGTCTGACTCTTTGCAACCCCATGAATCGCAGCACGCCAGGCCTCCCTGTCTATCACCAACTCCTGGAGTTCACTCAAACTCATGTGCCTCAAGTCAGTGATGCCATCCAGCCAAAATATATGTGTTAGAATACAATATTTATCTTTCTCTTTCTGACTTACATCACTCTGTATAATAGGTTCTAGGTTCATCCACCTCATTAGAACTGACTCCAATGTGTTCCTTTTTATGGCTGAGTAATATTCCATTTAAGGGCCTAGATCTGATAGATAGAGTGCCTGATGAACTATGGAATGAGGTTCATGACATTGTATAGGAGACAGGGATCAAGACCATCCCCATGGAAAAGAAATGCAAAAAAGCAAAATGGCTGTCTGGGGAGGCCTTACAAATAGCTGTGAAAAGAAGAGAAGTGAAAAGCAAAGGAGAAAAGTAAAGATATAAACATCTGAATGCAGAGTTCCAAAGAATAGCAAGAAGAGATAAGAAAGCCTTCTTCAGCGATCAATGTAAAGAAATAGAGGAAAACAACAGAATGGGAAAGACTAGGGATCTCTTCAAGAAAATCAGAGATACCAAAGGAACATTTCATGCAAAGATGGGCTCGATAAAGGACAGAAATGGTATTGACCTAACAGAAGCAGAAGATACTAAGAAGAGATGGCAAGAATACACAGAAGAACTGTACAAAAAAGATCTTCACGACCCAGATAATCACAATGGTGTGATCACTGACCTAGAGCCAGACATCCTGGAATGTGAAGTCAAGTGGGCCTTAGAAAGCATCACTACGAACAAAGCTAGTGGAGGTGATAGAATTCCAGTTGAGCGATTCCAAATCCTGAAAGATGATGCTGTGAAAGCACTGCCCTCAACATGCCAGCAAATTTGGAAAACTCAGCAGTGGCCACAGGACTGGAAAAGGTCAGTTTTCATTCCAATCCCAAAGAAAGGCAATGCCAAAGAATGCTCAAACTACCACACAATTGCACTCATCTCACACGCTAGTAAAGTAATGCTCAAAATTCTCCAAGCCAGGCTTCAGCAATATGTGAACTGTGAACTTCCTGATGTTCAAGCTGGTTTTAGAAAAGGCAGAGGAACCAGACATCAAATTGCCAACATCTGCTGGATCATGGAGAAAGCAAGAGAGTTCCAGAAAAACATCTATTTCTGCTTTATTGACTATGCCAAAGC
The DNA here is from genome assembly GCF_019923935.1 of Bubalus bubalis. Taxonomy (NCBI): domain Eukaryota; kingdom Metazoa; phylum Chordata; class Mammalia; order Artiodactyla; family Bovidae; genus Bubalus; species Bubalus bubalis. The sequence continues at coordinate 33,209,304 of NC_059158.1, read as the reverse complement.
CTTTGACTGTGTGGATCACAATAAACTGTGGAAAATTCTGAAAGAGATGGGAATACCAGACCACCTGATCTGCCTCTTGAGAAATTTGTATGCAGGTCAGGAAGCAACAGTTAGAACTGGACATGGAACAACAGACTGGTTCCAAATAGGAAAAGGAGTTCGTCAAGGCTGTATATTGTCACCCTGCTTATTTAACTTATATGCAGAGTACATCATGAGAAACACTGGACTGGAAGAAACACAAGCTGGAATCAAGATTGCCGGGAGAAATATCAATAACCTCAGATATGCAGATGACACCACCCTTATGGCAGAAAGTGAAGAGGTACTCAAAAGCCTCTTGATGAAAGTGAAAGTGGAGAGTGAAAAAGTTGGCTTAAAGCTCAACATTCAGAAAACAAAGATCATGGCATTCGGTCCCATCACTTCATGGGAAATAGATGGGGAAACAGTGGAAACAGTGTCAGACTTTATTTTTCTGGGCTCCAAAATCACTACAGATGGTGACTGCAGCCATGAAATTAAAAGACGCTTACTCCTTGGAAGGAAAGTTATGACCAACCTAGATAGCATATTCAAAAGCAGAGACATTACTTTGCCAACAAAGGTTTGTCTAGTCAAGGCTATGGTTTTTCCTGTGGTCATGTATGGATGTGAGAGTTGGACTGTGAAGAAGGCTGAGCACCGAAGAATTGATGCTTTTGAACTGTGGTGTTGGGGAAGACTCTTGAGAGTCCCTTGGACTGCAAAGAGATCCAACCAGTCCATTCTGAAGGAGATCAGCCCTGGGATTTCTTTGGAAGGAATGATGCTAAAGCTGAGACTCCAGTACTTTGGCCACCTCATGCGAAGAGTTGACTAATTGGAAAAGACTCTGATGCTGGGAGGGATTGGGGGCAGGAGGAGAAGGGGACGACAGAGGATGAGATGGCTGGATGGCATCACTGACTCGATGGACGTGAGTCTGGGTGAACTCCAGGAGCTGGTGATGGACAGGGAGGCCTGGCGTGCTGCGATTCATGGGTTTGCAAAGAGTCGGACACGACTGAGTGACTGAACTGAACTGAACTGAACTGAGGGTTAGTTTTCTGGTAGTCTAGGGTCTTGGAGGCAGTGCTCCCACTCCAAAGGCTCAGGGCTTGATCTCCTTTTCAGCACTGAGGGAATCTGGAAATAATTTCTGTCCTTTTGGTTTTGTAGTCCATGAATTGGGCCAAAGTGTCAGTTCTTAAGTTGAATTTCCATTTCTATGGTTATTTTCTCTTTCGGCACTGCTGCATAAATGTAATTTTGCTGCAATGGAAGCACTGGTTTAAGTAGTTGGGGAGTCCTGTGGGATTAAGTTAGAGCTGGCATTGTGGTACACTTCTCAGATATAAGAGTTGATAGCCTTGGAGGATCCCAGTGAATGGCTTGTATATGAGTGCCTATTAGGGGCAGCTCTTAGTTTTCGTTACTTTGTCAAAAATCTCGTTACTCTCCTTAAGACTGCCTCTTTGACAGCAAGGTATCACTCACTTGTCCGTCCACGCCTCCTCATTCCCCAAGCCTCTGCACCGTGCCTTCTCACCTCCACAGTCGAATCCCGCTGCAAGCTCCACTCCTAAACAGGAAGTTTTTGATCAAAAGTCCAGGAAGTGGGATGAACCTTAAAATAGAAAAGGATTAACTGGAAGAAAAGAACAAGAACTTGAGGCAGTTCATACCCAATGACCCCAATTTTGAGATTCCCTAATATTTGAAAATAACTTCTATAGAACTTGTGACTTCCCCCAACTAGAAAGCAAATGATAAAGCAAAAACTAGGCTACTCAACCATATTCTAGTCATTTTTTAGTTACATTTTTCATATCATAGTGTAATATATTTATTCAGAACAATATCCTTCAAGATTTAAAAACTCTGCTGGTTTCTCTCTGGAAATGGATGTCATACATGATTTAAAAATCTGAACCAAGAGAATATTTTGTTTCAAGTTTTACCAAGAGAATTCTGTTAAACATTTTTGCTTCTCTACTCAATTTCTACTTTTATATTAGAAATAAAATTGTTCTTAACTCAGTCAAAAGTATTCAGTAACTCACTGTATAGCAGCAGTTCTCAAGTATGCTCCTGCAATAATCATCCCATTCTAATTAATGGTAGATGGGGAGAAAGCATACAAATTGAATTTTCTCAATTTTAAGTTATTCTTCCATAAATTTTTCTTAACCTTTTGGCCCTTGTAACTGATTATTTTGCAAAAAGAAGTGCTAATAGGTTACAAAATAAGTGAACAAATAGTAAAGTAATATTAATAAAACTTGAAGTTAGCCAGTCATACTTCATTCAATAATTTGTCTATAATTGGACACATGTTCATGGTTATAATTTTTATACTACATACCAAAAATACAGTCCATTTCTACTACCATTGTTCCAACAGTGTTGCCTTTGCTCAAATACTTGGAACCTAACTTAGAACTACTTCTGGGATCTGGAGAGATGTTCTTTTGAATACCTTAAACAATGGGAAAGCCAACAGTCACAGTCTGGAAGAATCTTAAAAACTTATTTTATAGCCAAGTAGGTAGGTGGGTGATCAGGCTGATTTATCCAGATGGGCCTTGCTTTAAGAAATATGAGGCTCCCCTGGTGGCTCAGTGGTAAAGAATCTGCCTCTCAATGCAGGAGATGCAGGTTTGATTCCTGGGTCAGGAAGATACCATGTGTCATGGGGCAACTAAATCCAGGCACCACAACTGTTGAGACTGTGCTCTAGAGCCTGGGAGCTGAAACTACTGAGCCCACTCACCCTAGAGCCAGTGCTCAGCAACAAGAAAAGCCACTGCAGTGAGAAACCCACTCACCAGAGCTAGAGCAAAGCCCTCTCAGCAATGAAGACCCAGCACAGCCAAAAATAAATACATACATAAATAAAAAATTTTAAAAAGAAATATGACATCATATGCGGAAATCCATATGTACAATCTATAGGTGCACAGAGCAGATGACAATGAGATGTTTCTGTAAGTGCTGATAAGACTAATCTCTGAAAGTTAGTTTGTCCAATAAACAAGTAGCAGATCACAGAAGGGATATAGATCAACACAAGCCTTAATTGTAACCTGACTAAAATACCAGATCTGAAAATAGGTTAGTAAGTTTCGAAGCACAGGAAAAGCAGAATTAGAATTAGAAATTGGCATAGCATATTTTTATATGGTGGAGGTGAATGGGAAAAGAGAAATGAGTCCGGCTATCAGAGTCCTAACATCATTCAAGGAAACAAATTAGGTAGCTAACTCCTCTTATCCTGATTCTGTTATGATCAGCAATCTTTGGATATTGTTCCAAATAATATTATGATCAAGCTGATTGTTGTTGTTCAGTCGCTCAGTTGTGTTCAACTCTTTGCGACCCTGTGGACTGGAGCATACCAGGCTTACCTGTCCTTCACCATCACTGCTCAAACTCATGTCCACTGAGTTGGTGATGTCATCCAACCATCTCAGTCTCTGTTGTCCCCTTCTCCTCCTGTCTTCTATCTTTCCCATCATAAGGGTCTTTTCCAATGAGTCAGCTCTTCCCATCAGGTGGCCAAAGTATTGGAGCTTCAGCTTCAGCTAATAGGATCGAGCCGATAGTATGGTTCATTCCAACCAACAGTTATATTTCCTCACTACAAATTGATAACTCAGCATTTCAGTTTTAATGCTGGTCTTATTTGAGTCAGGGTGAGTCAGCTTGGAAACAGGGATAATGTTACCTGGTAAAGGTTGGGACCAAACCCCAAACTCCACAACTCTACTGTGAGAGGCTCAGACAGCCCTCCTTGGCAGCACCCCAACCTGGAACCCTGCCTTCTTTCTGAACAACTTCAGGAAACAGATAAATTAGCATGTGCTTATTCACTTCATAAAAGGATCAGTTGCTTTATGAAAATATTTTAAAGCCCAAGGAACTTAAAGTGGATGTTATTCAGTCACTGAGAAATGACTTCTGAGTTCACTCAAATTCTTTAACCTTCACATAACTAGACTTGATGGTGCAGTGGGATTGAAATGAGAATGTATTCAACAGTCGCACATTTGAGAAGTTCAGCCGTTAAAGAAAGGAAGGAAACAAGATGGAAGACGGAAACAGTTATGGTGCAAGTGGAAAGAGTTTTGGTTCTTTTTTTGTTGGGTCTCCCCCTCATGTAAAAGACATTAGATTAGGAAAAAAGTAAGAAGGAGCTGACAGAAACCTGTGAGATAGCCATTGAGTAGATGAAGTGGAATCCAGGCTCCCTAAGAAGATTGGGTTTGTGCGGCAAAGGATGCAGGCATATCTCTTCTCTGGGAATAACTCCTTCAAAATTCCTCTGAAATATTAATATAATATTTAGGCACTTCTTCTAAATGCGTAGCTTTATTACTAGCGAATGGCTTTAGACTCTCTTTTCTCTGATCAGGTATCTCTCAGCTTTTTATTTACCAAATATGATTTAAGTTTCTCTCACAGTTAAAAGAGGAAGAAAGGTGTGATTCCTGTCCTAGAGGAACTTACCCCCTAACAGGAGAAATGGATTTGTAAACAAATCATTTGGGGTTTCATAAAGGTGGAGCATACTATGGGACCAATGAGTTTTACTTTTTAAATATATAAAGAATACTTTAAAACTATCTAATCCACTCGATTAGAGGCTTTTGTCTTTCCCAGCTTCCAGTCTTAACCTGCAGGTCTCAGTGTAGTTAATAGTTAAGCTTTTACAGATAAGTCCAATCAGTTAGACAACAAGCAAGTCATTTGCTTCAACAGGATAAACAGAACTACACACTCTAGTGAAAGTCGCTCAGTTGTGTCCGACTCTTTGCCACCCCGTGTACTGTAGCCTACCAGGCTCTTCTGTCCATGGAATTCTCCAGAGAATAATGGAGCTTGAACTCAGGGATTCAGGGATTGAACCCTGGTCTCAGGATTTGAACCCTGGTCTCCTGCACCGCAAGTAGATTCTTTACCATCTAAGCCACCAAGGAAGCCCACATACACTAAGGGATTCAGAATTATGTTATTGGGCTTTCCCTAGAGCTCAGTTGGTAAAGAATCTGCCTGCAATGCAGGAGACCTGGGTTCGATCCCTGGGTCAGGAAGATCCCCTGGAGAAGGAAATGGCAACCCACTCCAGTATTCTCGCCTGGAGAATCCCACGGACAGAGGAGCCTAGCAGGCTACAGTCCATGGGGTCGCAAGAGTCGGACAGGACTTAACTACTAAACCACCACCACAATCCCTGTCTTCAAGAAATCTGCAGTTCATTTGGAGAGCTAAAGATAATAGAGCATTTTATTTTTTGTTGTTTATATTTAAATATAATTTCCTTATTAAAGGGGGAAATAATTTGGCTGTACAGCCCCCTGCAACAATTCTAACATATTCTCCAGACAGGAGATATTTTAGGTCAGTGGAGGGAAGTCAGAAGAAAAAGAAGGGAAACCAAGTAGTTGTCGTATTAATTAGAAAAAACAAAACAAAAAAATCCTTTACACTTTGGATCCATGCTCCAATCTCCCTTTGATTATCTGCAGTGTGATTACAATATGCCTAGGTGTAGATTTGGGGGTGGGGTGCTATTTCTTCTGCTTGGTGTCCCCTGAGATTACTGTGGTTGATCTGTGGTTGGTGTCTGTCGTTAATTTTGGAAACTGCTCAGCTATTATTCAAGTATTTCTTTAGTCTCTCTCCTTGATCCTTCTTTTTCTGGTATTCCCATCACAGTTACGTTACACCTTTTCTCATTGTCCCACAGTTCTTGGATACTCTGTCTTAATTTTTTCATTCTTTTTTTTCTCTTTGTTTTTCAGTTTTGCAAGTTCCTAGTGACATATTTTCAAGCTTACTGAAATCTTTCTTTGTCTGTTCTGCTGAGCCCATTAAGGGCAGTTTTCATTTTGATTGCAGTGTTTTTTAATTTTTTTTATTTCTAGCAATTCTTTTTTAATCTTTCTTAGCATTTCCATTTTCCGACTTACATTAACTATCGGAGCTTACATTGTAGTCCACTTTTTCCATTATAGCCCTTAGTGTATTAATCATAGTTATTTTAAATTTCCAGTCTAATAATACCAAAAATATCTTCGTCATATCCAGATGCCATATCTTTGTCTGGTTCTGATCCTTGTTTTATCTCTTCAGATTGAATTTTTAACCTTTTAGTGCTCCTTGGAATATTCTGCTGAAAGCCAGACATGATGTATTGGGTAAAAGTAAGTGAGGGCATTCAGTGTATGAAGTTTTCTGTTTAGCTAGGAGTTAGGTTGTGTTCACTGGTGCTGCAACCATAGTGTTAGAGGCTAAAATTCCTCTAGCGTCTTTATTTTTGGATCCCCAAGAGATGCCTTCTTCAGCAGGGTCTGAGGCTTGCAGTTCTTTGAGTTGTAATTGTTTGACTGTATGTTTGTGTGTGCTCAGTCATGTCTGACTCCTTCTGTCCATGGGATTCTCTGGGCAAGAATACTGGAATGGATTGCCATTTCCTCCTCCAGGAGATCTTCCTGATTCAGAAATTGAGCCCATGTCTCCTGCACTGGCAAGCGGCTGCTTTACTACTTGAGCCACCTGGGAAGTCCTACAGTCTATGATTACATTTCAGGTTTTCAGTGAGCCTGTGTCCCTAGGCTGTGTCCTTCCAGAGAACTCATCTTTTCCTCCTCAGCTTTGCTGCTGTTCAGTTGCTCAGTCATGTCCAACTCTTTGCAACCCCATGGATTGCAGCATGCCAGGCTTCCCTGTTCTTCACCATCTGCTAGAGTTTGCTTAAGCTTCTGTTCACTGAGTCAGTGATGCCACCCAGCCATCGCATTCTCTGTCGTCCCCTTCTCCCCTTGCCTTCAGTCCTTCCCAGCATCAGGGTCTTTTTCAATGAGTCAGCTCTTGGCATCGGGTGGCCAAAGTACTGGAGCTTCAACTTCAGCATCAGTCCTTGCAATGAATATTCAGGGTTGATTTCCTTTAGGACTGACTTGTTTGATCCCCTTGCAGTCCAAGGGACTCTCAAGAGTCTTCTCCAGCACCCTACTGAGTAGCTTAGAAGGACTAGAGGGATCTGGAATTGGATATTTCCCTTCCTCCAGATACACAGCTAGAGGAGGCTGGAATTAGGTATTTCCTTTCCCTCAGGATTTCCCTGGTGGCTAAACTGGTAAAGAATCCACCCGCAATGCTGGAGACCTGGGTTCAATCTCTGGGTTGGGAAGATCCTCTGGAGAAGGGGAAGGCTACCTACTCCAGTATTCTTGCCTGGAGAATTTCATGGACTATAGTCTATGGGGTTGCAAAAAGTCAGACATGACTGAGCGACTTTCACTTTCACTTTCCCTCAGGTCAATTAGGCTTTGGTAAAACATTTTATCTTGGGGGTAAGCTAAACCATCTGTCTCTCCAGTGTTTGGGGCAGTGGTTTGCCCTGCAACCTCAGTTCTCTGATGGATCTATGAAGAATTGTTGATTTTCAATTATATTCAGCTTTTTTCTATTGTTGTGAGGATGGGAGTGACAACTTCCAAGCTCTTTATGTGTCAGACTGGAGACTGGAAGCCTACTCCAATTTCATATATAGAAATAATCTATGAATTGATGTTGCTGTTGTTGTTTAATCACTAAGTCATGTCCGACTCTTTTGGGACCCCCAAGGACTGTACCCAGCCAGGCCCATCTGTCCATGGATTTCCCAGGCAAGAATACTGAGTGGGTTGCCATTTCCTTCTCTAGAGGATCTTCCCCACCCAGGGATGGAACCCGTCTCTCTTGCATTGGCAGGTGGATTCTTTACCACTGAGGCACCAGGGAAGTCGAACTTATGAACATTAGACCCCTAATTTCTATCAGTTGAAGCCACTCTAGTATCCAGTGGTAGAAAGACACACTGTTTTATGCTCGGATATAATTTTTAACCTGAATGCTGAGTCTCCCAATCCACTTGAGCTCTATTTACTCAATTGTAAAATGAGGGTAATATTCACTCTTCCTAAGTCATAGGCTTGCTGGAGAGTAAAGGAAGACTATATGAGAAAACCTTTGGACAAGAAGGAAATGTAACAAAAATTCAATGAAAAAGGAGACAGTTTCTATGGTTCTTTATACTATAGCCTATAAAGGTAAACATTTCAAAAGTCACACACTATTTAACCCAAGAAATTTTTAACCACTATATTAATTATAAAAAGATTATTTGCTTTATGAAACAACTTCTTAATTCAATAATTGCTTTGAAATTAAGATAGAGTTTAAAGCTGAGTAGATATGATCAAGTGATGGGTAATTATAAAGCTTTAGTACAGGAAACTCCCATATTCTAATTTATTCCATAATTACATATATGATAACATAAACTTTAATAATATGTATAATTATTATATGTTATTGAATACATTTGTTTAAATATTATATAAAACAAAAAATAGAGTCCATATTAATAAAATATCTGAGATTATCAGTTACATATTCATCTAGGATTTTTCTTAATGTTTTTAAAAATTTGTTTTTTGTTTTGTTTTATTTTATTTTGATTAGGATTTTAAAATAAATCTTATTGAGGCATAATTTGCATATCATAAAATACACTTATTTTTATTGTATAATTCAATGGTTTTAAGTAAATTTACCATGTTGTGCAACTACCACCATAATTGAGTTTTAGAACATTTCATCACCCCAATAAAATCCTTTATGTGCATTTATAGTTAATCTCTAACCTTAACCCAACTCTGATCCCTACCTGTACCTTGTGCAAAACTTATGCTCTCCCCAAAACTCCTGCACGGTCCAGGAAGTTGATAGTCTTGCGCTCACCTCTAGTTCTGACTTCCCGATTCCACCAGATTTGACTCCTCCCCTTTGTTCTGTATATTCCTTTATCTCAGTTTCTGCATCTATTTACCCTTGGAAGTCAGCCACTTTTTTGGACTTCTATTATCTAAAAACACCATTCTTACAAGGCCTCTTTGTGTAGAGTGAGTTCTACTAAAGTTAAGGAGACATGAGGAATTACAGTGCTACAACACAGATAACTTAAAATTGAATACAATACATCCCTGTTTTGAAAATGCCTGCAGCTGTACTGTCTGCAATTTACTTCGAAATTCTTTTTTTTTTAGAAAGATTAACTGCTGGAGAGATAGAAGGATGATAGAAGTACAGATGCGTGATAAAACACATGTAATAAAATATTAATATAGAACATAGAACATAGGTGGGTAATTAAATGGGTGTTTGCTATAAATATTCTTTCAACTTTGCTATTTAAAAAAAATTTTTTTTTCATAATCAAATATTAGGCAAAACAAAATCCCTTAAGTCTCTCTGCCAAGTCATTCAGCCATTCATCCTACTCTCTCTGATTCTGGACTATCTCTTCAGTGGGAAAACCCTGCCAAAATTTCTGTTTACTTCTAATGGAAAGAAGTTTAGCCTTCTTTGTTGAGTTATCTCTTACCGTTCGTACTCTTACTGTCTTTTCACCCAGACTGCTTAAGATCTTCTCCTCAACAGTGACCTCCTTAAGAATTCTTTAAGAGTAAGAACCATCTTATATATATTTACATACTCTCTCTCTCCGTGTGTGTATATATATATATATATGGGCTCTTCTGATGGCTCAGATGGTAAAGCATCTGCCTACAATGCAGGAGACCCGGCTTTGATCCGTGAGTCATGAAGATCGCTTGGAGAAGGGAATAGTACCCACTCCAGTATTCTTGCCTGGAGAATTCCATGGACAGAGGAGCCTGGCAGGCTAAAAACCATGGAGTTGCAAAGAGCAGGACATGACAGAAAAACTGAACAATGAAAAAACAACAATATGTATATAAAGCACTGTGTAATTTTTTTTGATGTGGACCATTTTTAAAGTCTTTATTGAATTTGTTACAATATGCTTCTGCTTTATGTTTGGTGTTTTTGTTATGAGGCATATGGGATCTTAGTTCCTCAACCAGGGATCGAACCCACAGCCCCTGCATTGGAAGGCAAAGTCTAACCACTGGACCTCCAGGGAAGTCCATATGTTTATATACTCTCGAACACATCTAACAATCGCTTATCTAAAAGAGATCCTGAAAACATTAAATAAGGACACACATTAAATTAGCCTAAAAATGTTGGTTTAAGCCCTGACTGTCTCACTAACTGTGTGACCTAGACTCACTGCATAACTTCTCTGAATCCATTTCCAAGTTTTCTAATCTGAAAAAGAGGTATTTTTTTTTTTTTTTGATGCCTAGCTCACAGAATTGCCCTAAGAACTGAATTGGATAATGTAGGCTTTTAAAAAACTAGAACCAGTAATTGAACAACTGGATAATGAAAAGAGGGCAGAACCTGTTTATGTGTCTGACTGTTGAGGGTCCCTGCCTTTCTGGCTAATGAACAACAGGAATTCAAAAACCAGTATATGTTCCTCCTATGACAGCTCAACCTCTTCCGGGGCTTTCCTTCTCCCTTTCCCATTTCCAAGACTGGTGACAGCTGTCTTCAATGAGCTACTGTCCGGATGGTTCTAGTACTGTTACTGTCCACAGTGCCCACTTGGCACAAACAAAAGTCATACATCCTTATCAGTCCAAACAGTGGTAATGTGGATACCCAACTTCCCTTTTTCTTCAGCTTTAGGTCCTAGTGCCTTGGGTTCTAGTAGTTACTTCTGGAGCATCAAAAAATATCCAACTCAACATTTTGTAGCATTATGAGAAATAACTAGGTATCGGTTAAAGTGAAAACAATTTAAAGCATCCCTTATCCTCTTTTAACTTGGCTACTTCCTTAGCTGATTTGTATACAAATGGGAATTTTAAAATAATTGTTCCCTCAGCAACCAGCAAATTTTGCAAATTGCCTTTACTGATCTTGGAGTTGCCAGAATCATGTATCACAAGCGGAATTATGAAAGACCAGTCAATATCAGGATGTCTCCCAGAGACAGTCATTTGAAACCAACATTTTAAAAGAAGAATGTAAAAGAGGTTCAAGCGCCCTGAAATGACTTTACCTAAGTTAGTTAATACATACTAACATTTTTTGTATTTCTCAGTGAATATTTTAGAAATTATAAACCTTCTTAGAAAATGTCAAAAGACAGTAATCGGTTATATACAGCATGCTTTTAAAATATGGCATATAAAAATCAATACTTAAATATCAATTTAGGAGTCTTTTTTGCTAAGTCACTTGAGTCATGTCCAACTGTTTGCATCGCTATGGACTGTAGGCTGCCAGGCTCCTCTGCCTGTGGGATTCTCCAGGCAAGAATACTGGAGTGGGTTGCCATGCCCTCCTCCAGAGGATCTTCCCGACCCAGAGATCGAAACCATGTCTCTTCTGTCTCTTTTTTGGAAAGGCATAAATGTAGATTTTTTTTAAAAAGGACCTCTACCACAATGTCTGTAAAACATTTTGGTGGGCCTATGAGATTTTAAAAAGTGGCCCACGAACTGACAGGACATTTTTCTTCTTAGGGTTATAAAATAAAAGGATATAATCATGACAAGTGTATAGTATGGATCTAAGTTCATTGCACGACCTGTGTCATTAACACAAAAATGGGATTGAAGAGCTTCTTAGTTTTTCTTCAGTGACTGGCAGTAGGCTCAAGCTGTCTTCTTCCATACTTATTAATTTTGATTTTCCTTATAATCAATAGAGGTGTTGCATCTAGCTGATCAGTGTTAGAGATGTAGTCTATTCAAGGAACCAGAGATGTGACATCTCTGCCACATTTGATCATCCATATTTGAATACTTGTATTCAAACGAGTATTTATTGGGTGCCTGCTGTGTGTCAGGCACTGTAACAGATGCTGTGGATTCAAAACAGACAAGACACTCTCATGGAGCTGATGTTCTAATTTATACATTTGAGTTGGGGAAAGAGGGAAGATGGATTATAAGGAAATAAACAGGTAAACCAAGTGCTGAACTAGTAGTTGTTGTTGTTCAGATGCCCAGTCGCGTCTTATTCTTTGTGACCCCACAGACTGCAGCACACCAGGCCACCCTGTCCCTCACCATCTCCCAAAGCTTGCCTGAGTTCATGTTCATTGCATCGGTGATTCTGTCCAGCCATTTCTTCCTCTGATGGCCTCTTCTCCTTCTGTCCTCAATCTTTCCCAGCATCAGGGATTTTTCCAATGAGTCATCTGTTTGCATCAGATGACCAAAATACTGGAGTTTAAGCTTCAGCATCAGTCCTTCCAGGGAAAATACAGGGTTGATCTCCCTTAAGATTGTCTGGTTTGATCTCCTTGCCGTCCAAGGAACTGTCAGGAGAGAAATGGATAAAAATAACACAGGAGAACGGATGTAAGGGAGCCAGCTGGTGAGGTGAGGGGTGGGGAAAGAATTGCTATTAATACATACAGTTCTGGGGAAGCCTCTCGGAGAAGTGACATCTAAAAGGATGAAAAAGGGAATTCCCCGGTGGTCCAGGGCTTAGGTCTCCTATCCTTCACTGCTGAGGATGTGGGTTCAATCCTTGGTCCAGGAGCTAAGATCCCACAAGCTTCCCAGTGTGGCCAAAAAATAACGAAGGATGAGGGAGTGATCCATGTAGATATCCTGGAGAAAAGTGCTCTGAGCATAAAGAAATACAAGTGCAAAGGATTCACTTTCTTCAGATTGTCTCTGACTCTGAGAGATCTACATCCTCAGTCTCTGACTCAGCTTCCTCTGCACATTTCTGTGGTGTTTCTCCTTCTCCCTGTTTAGAAAAACAGCCTGCATGCTGAATATTTTTTGCTTCTCGCTCTCTAAGAGATCATCCATTCTTTTAAATGTCAATTAATAAATTGACATTTATTAATTCATTCTTTAAAATATCCATGCAATGGAACAGAATTTCCAATTCTTAGGATATCTGTCAACAACATGCTAGACAATCAACATAACAGACCAACTTGATTAATTATTCACTGCATAAAAAAAAAAGGATGTGCAATTCATATCTTAGCCAGAGGAAGATTCTCTGCATTCCAGAACCAGAACATAGCATTTTGAAAGATTAGATTTCAATACTTCTTTCATTAATGTATTTTAAGATCGGGAAGGCTAAAGAGTTACAACTATAAGAACTGGCAAACTTGGAAAAGATTTCAAAAGGTCATCCAGTTCATCCCCCTGCCTCTTGGTGGATCAATGTTGAAGCTGATCCGGTCACCGAAAAAATTTTCATTGAGAGGTTCTACAATTTCCTTTTGTAGTCTGATTTAGCGAACTGAGCTGATTTAGAAAAACATTAATTCACTTACTAGCACTTTTTGTTCATGTCCGCACCCCTCTTTAGAATGCGTTCCTCTTCATCCACACAAATTCTGCAATGATTTAATATTAACTCTCCATAAAATCTTACTGGTCCATAGAGTCCACTGCTATTTTTTCCACCTCTAATCTATACTATTTATTTGATAATTACATGTGAACTGTCATTTCTTTTATAAGTTTTATTCAGCATTTCACTACTGTAAATATTGTCTCTCCATTCATCCTATAACTACCAGAAAGGCAAGAATTGGAACCTAAACAATTGTTTTGCTTTAGCACAGTACTTCTTATAGACAATAAGCACTGATAAATCATTGTTCAACTTTGCACTAGAGCTGGCTGGCATCATTTCATTCTGCTAGAGCCAATTGTGCAGATCCCTTTCCAGCCCAGTGTTGGTAACATCATGTTTGTAGCTTAAGGCCAGTTGTGATGGAAATATTTACACTATAGAAATTGGCAGATGCTACACATCAATGGCTTGGGTTTGCATCCGGCTTTACACTTACTAGTCATATGACATCAGGTGAACTATCATTCTGCCTCTCAGTCATCTGTCACTACTCTGCCTCTCAGTTTCCTTCATCTGAAAAATAAGGATGTTGAATTATCTACATATTTCATAAAGTTGTTGTAAGGACTGTATGAGTTCTGCATGTACACTGCTGCTAAGTCACTTCAGTCGTGTCCGACTTTGTGCGACCCCATAGATGGCAGCCCACCAGGCTCCCCCGTCCCTGGGATTCTCCAGGCAAGAACACTGGAGTGGATTTCCATTTCCTTCTCCAATGCATGAAAAGTGAAAGTGAAGTTGCTCAGTCGTGTCTGACTCTTAGCGACCCCATGGACTGCAGCCCACCAGGCGCCTCTGTCCATGGGATTTTCCAGGCAAGAGTACTGGAGTGGGGTGCCATTGCCTTCTCCAGCATGTACACTACTTGGGGAAAATCATGGTACATGGTAAGTATTCAGTAGTTGATAGCTTAATTTTTATTAGATCGTCTAACGACCTATCTCATAAATTCTCAACTGCTCTGTGAAGCTTTCCAGGAATTCTACAATATAACCATGCTTTATTTATGCAATATCATTTCCCACAGTGCCTCTGCTGTAGAGAGTAGGACACACTCTTTGCTGCCTCAGTGAAATCTTCTTCACTTACTGCCTCGATCAGGGAACCTGACATGGGATGAAAATGTTGCTCTCTAGATACTTATAGGAGAAGGATCACTGATTGAGAGACTGGGGCTAAAGCAGTAGCTGGTTATGTTCTAGCATCTTGACTTCTCAGGCAAAAGTTAAGCCTCATTTACCACAGAATCAATGGAAGAATATAAGACTCAGTATTATATTTAGTTATACTGCAGGTTAAATAGGCTTTCCTGGGCCTGATGAGAATTTGACCAATATTTTTATAATATTGTTTTATGAGAAAAAGTGGTCCCAACTCCTCAGAATCCTTTTGCAAATAAAATTTGGGAATACAGTTCTTTTGAATTGTAAACTTGGAAACTAATAAGTTGATTTTTCTGGGTTAACTGGTTCACGTAGGATTTGACTAAAACCTTTCCTTTTCTAAGGTACTGAATCAACTAATAGAATAACTAATAGTATTTAAAGATAGGAAAAATAATGACAGATTTTCCAAACCAATCTGCAGCCCAACCCAACAACTGGGAAGTATACATGCTTTAAGTTATAGACTTTGGCACTCAGAACCATAGAATTTTTTTAAATAACTTTTATTTTATTTTTATAAAATATTATGACATATACAGAATAGCAATACAATGAACAGTTGTGTACCTACCACCCCGCATATGAAATAAACTATTACTGATATCTATGAAACCCTGATCTGGTCACTGATCCACTTCGGAGATAACCACAAGCTTGAATTTGGGACTTACTGTTTTCTTGATTATAATTGTAACAAATGTTAGTTTCTCTGATATATTACTTAATTTTGTGTGTTATTGAATTTCATATAAATAGTATCATACTTAATAATTCTTTAGCAGATGACTGCTGCTTTCTTTTGGAACTTAATTTTGATACATGATATATATACAGAAAAGTGTGCACATCGTGTGTGTGCTGGTTGTAGAATTTCTGCAAGTCATTATGTCCATTTGACCTTCACTGAGATAGAGAAGCAGAGTGTTATCAGCATCCCAGAAGGCCTACAGACAATACCCTCATTTCTGCCTGGGGTAACCAGTATCCTAACTTCTAATCTTGCAGATTAGTTTGGCCTGGTTTTGAGTTTTTTATAAAGAAAAACATACAATATGTACTCTGTCACTTTTTTTCCCATTCAATATTTTTTATGAGATTAACCCTATTTGTTACATATAGATTGAACTTCATTCATTCTCATTGCTCATAGTATTTCACTGTATCAGTAAATATACTTTATCCATTCTACTGTTGGTGTTGGTTGAGTAGTTTTCTTTCTGTTTATTATGAAGAGCATGATTATGATTATGAAGAGCATGATTATGAAGGCTATGATTATTCTCCTCTGTCTTTATACTCAAGCAATTTGTTGTTTTAGTTCAATATTGGTTTCCTGAGTCTCATCTATATGTCCTTTTTGTGCTCAGTCACATGTGACTCTTTGCAACCCCATGGACTGTAGCCCTTCAGACTCCTTTGTCCATAGAATTTTTCATGCAAGAATACTGGGGTGGGTTGTCATTCCCTCCTCCAGGGGATCTTCCCAACCCAGGGATCAAGCTCGCATCTCTTGCATCTCCTGCATTGGCAGATGGATTCTTTACCATGGCACCACCTGGGAAGCCCCATGTTGTGTGTAGTTGTTGTCTGTTCATTTTCACTGTAGACAGTTCTACGGCATAAATATTCTATTACATGTTTATCCTTTTACTGTTAATGTTCCTAGTGCTGCTATGAATATTCATTCATCCTCCTAGAGCACATGAGCACAGGTTTCTTTCAGGAATAATTTACAAACTGAAGTACTCTAGTTCCTTTCCCCCAGTATATTTCTAGTCCCAAACTTTTGTGATTTTTTTTTTTTTGGCTGCCCTGCATGACATGAGGGATCTTACTTCCCCAGCCAGGGACTGAACTCATGCCCCCTGCATTAGAAGGTAGAGTCTTAGCCACTGGACAACCAGGAAAGTCCTCAGTCATTCATTTTGTAAAAACTTTAATTTAATTAAAAACTGAGATAAAATTCTATTACATAAAATTCACCATTTGAAGTGTACAATTCAATGGCTTTTTAGTATATTCACAAGGTTGTGTCATGATCACCACTATCTAATTCTAGAATATTTTCATCACTCCATAAAGAAATACCATACTCATTGACAGTCACTCCCTTTACCCCTCCCTCCAGCCCCTGGCAACGTCTAACATACTTTCTGAATTCTGGACATTTCCTAGAAACAAAAGCTTACAAGAAGTGGTCTTTTGTGCCTGGCATCTTTCACTTAGCATTATGCTTTCAAAGTTCATCCATGCTTGAGCACGGATCGTTGCTTCATTTCTTTTTATAACTGACTAATATTCCATTGAATGGATATACCACATTTATGTATTTACTCAGCCGTCAGTAGACATTTAAGAACTTTCCACATCTTGACTATTATAAATAATGCTACTACGGATATGTGTACAATTTCTGTGTGATTGTATGCTTTCTTTTCTCCTGGGTATAACTGCTGTGTTTTATGGCAATTTTATGCTTAACCTTTAAAGAAACTACCAAGCTGTTTTCCACAGTGGCTACACTGCTTTACATTCCCATCATCAATGTTCTAATCTCTCCACATTTTCTCCAAAAGTTGTTGCTGTTCATCTTTTCTATCAAAGTCATCCTACCGGATGTGAAGCAGTATCTCCCTGTGGTCTGGATTTGCATTTCCTAATGACTAATGGTGTTGAGCCTCTTTTCATGTGCTTATTGTCCATTTGCATTTCTTCTTTGGAGAAATGTCTCTCAGGATACGTTGCCTATTTTTAAATTGAGTTGTTTTGCCTTTTCTGTTGCTTTGTTGTAGAGTTATGAGTTCTGTGTATATGCTAGATTCTAGACTCTTATCAGATATACGATTCAGAAATATTTGTTCTCAATTTGTTAGTTATCTTCTCATTTTCTTAATAGTATTCTTCAAAGTGCACAAGTTTTTAATTTTGATCAAGTCCAATTGTACTAGTTTTTCCTTGGTTGCTTGTCTTTTGGGTGTCATATCTAACAAACCACTGAAATCCACAGTTACAAATACTGATACCTGAAGTTTCTTCAAGAAGTTTATGGTTTTAGCTTTGACACATAAACCTTTGACCAAATTTGAGTTGCTTTTTGTATACAGTGTGAGATAGGGATCAAACTTCATTTTTCTACATACTGCTTACTCAGTTTTAGGTTCACACCTGTGTTGGGCACTGATTTGTCTTTCCTTTCCATATTCTGCTGTGTATTTAAGGGAATTACTTTCCCCAGGCTCTCTAAGCATTCTAACCACCTGGCTCCAAGTAGGGTCAGCCACTGGAGGCACTAGTGGGATTAGAGAGCTTCCCACTAGCACTACTAGTAAAGAATCCACCTGCCAAGGCAGGAGATGCAAGAAATGAGGGTTCAATCCCTAGGTCAGGAAGATCCTCTGGAGAAGAAAATGGCAAGCCACTACTGTATTCCTGCCTGGGGAATCCCAAAGAGTTGGATGCAACTGAGCATGCACACACGCATGCGGAAGACAAATAGGAAGGGAAGAAGCCAGAAACTTCTCTCCTTCTCATTCTGCCTCAGGTAGTACCTCTAGCAGTTGCTGCATTGCCCCTGTGACTCCATCGTACACTAAACAAGTCTTCCCTTTGTGGTTCTACATCCTCAACGTGGTCCCTCCATGCTTCTGACTGCTAGGTGGCCCTGCATGCTGTTAACAAAACCTACTCTTGCTGTTGCTATAGTTTTGGGTTAGAAGGAACTCCTGCTGTTGCTAACCTCTGAACTGCTTCATATTCCCTGTTGACTTCTCAGCTCTTCCATAGCCTGTAAATACCTTTATTAAATTCCCTCTGTTGAAAGGAATACCTGGGAATGTTTCTGTTTTCTTCACTGGACTTTGATAAAACATCTAACATTTTCTATTACAGGCTTAAATAGCTGTCAAAGATGCTATTTCCAGTGTATTGTGATTTTTTACTTTGAAAAGAAAACCTATACATCATTCTTTCAGATATATTCAGTGCAAGATAAATGTCATAGTGATCTGAGACCATTTATATGAAAAGGATCCTTGTCAGTCAAAAGTTTTACATCGTTTCTTTCATCCCACTTATATTACACATCCTGTGCAGAAAATGTCTTAATGTAATATATTTTATGCTTTAAAGTCTTCAACCAGTCATGCTGGACTATTTTCAGCAGCAAAAACAAGTACATAATTAATAGGTACATAAATTAGAAATTGTTAGCTTCCTAGGATCTCTACAAACTGTGGAAAATTCTGAAAGAGATGGGAATACCAGACCACCTGACCTGCCTCCTGAGAAACCTGTATGCAGGTCAGGAAGCAACAGTTAGAACTGGACATGGAACAACAGACTGGTTCCAGATAGGAACCAGGAGTACATCAAGGCTGCATATTGTCACCCTGCTTATTTAACTTACATGCAGAGTACATCGTGAGAAATGCTGGGCTGGATGAAGCACAAGCTGGAATCAAGATTGCTGAGAGAAATATCAATAACTTCAGGTATGCAGATTGACACCACCCTTATTACAGAAAGTGAAGAAGAACTAAGGAGACTCTGATGAAAGTGAAAGAGGAGAGTGAAAAAGTTGGCTTAAAGCTCAACATTCGGAAAACGAAGATCATGGCATCTGTTCCCAACACTTCATGGCAAATAGATTGGGAAACAGTGGAAACAGTGACAGACTATTTTCTTGGGCTCCAAAATCACTGCAGATGGTGACTGCAGCCATGAAATTAAAAGACTCTTACTCCTTGGAAGAAAAGTCATGACCAGCCTAGATAGCATATTAAAAAGCAGAGACGTTACTTTGCCAACAAAGGTCCGTCTAGTCAAGGCTATGGTTTTTCCAGTGGTCATGTATGGATGTGAGAGTTGGACTATAAAGAAAGCTAAGCACCAAAGAATTGATGCTTTTGTACTGTGGTGTTGGAGAAGACTCTTGAGAGTCCCTTGGACTGCAAGGAGATCCAACCAGTCCATCCTAAGGGAAATCAGTCCTGAATATTCAGTAGAAGGACTGGTGCTGAAGCTGAAACTCCAATACTTTGGACACCTGATATGAAGAACTGACTCATTTGAAAAGACCCTGTTGCTGGGAAAGATTGAGGGCAGGAGGAGAAGGGGACGATAGAGGATGAGATGGTTGGATGGCATCACTGACTCAATGGACATGAGTTTAAGCAAGCTCCAGGAGTTGTCGATGGACAGGGAGGCCTGGCATGCTGCAGTCCATGGGGTCGCAAAGAGTCGGACACGACTGAGCAGCTGAACTGAACTGAACTAGGTCCATGCGTTTCTAATTGTTAAAATACTTCTGGTTTGAGTTATTATACTATTAGTATTCTCCTAGTATACATTGATGAAAACAACATAAATATATTATACTCTTTTACAAATAATTATTGAACATGGCTTCCCTGGTAGCTCAGTGATAAACAATCCACCTGGCAATGCAGGAGATGCAGGTTTGATCCCTGGGTCAGGAAAGTCCCCTGGAGAAGATAATGGCAACCCACTTCAGTATTCTTGCCTGGGAAATCCCTTGGACAGAGCAGCCTGGTGGGCTATAGTCCATGGGGTCAAAAATTAAGCAATGACTTGGTGACTAATGGAATGCATTGCTTATGTCAAATGAAGTGTTGCTTTTGGTGTCTTGATTAATGAAAGTGCTGTGTGGCAGCCAGGAGATTTTTAATATGCCCTGGAGCAAAACACAGTAGGAAGGGAAGATGGCCAGGATGTGTCTTTTCATTTGTGAAGTAGGGAAAGGGAAATATAAAGAGAGAAAATGGGAAGCACAGGCAAGTTCCCAGGCAGATTGCTTTTAGGAAGAAATACATATTTTAAATCCTAAAACATGATGCTGTTAAAGGAATGCACTCAATATGTCAACAAATTTGGAAAACTCAGCAGTGACCACAGGACTGGAAAAGGTTAGTTTTCATTCCAATCACAAAGAAGGGCAGAGACAAAGAATGTGCAAACTATCATACAATTTCTTTGCTAGGAAAGATTGAAGGAAGGAGAAGAAGGGGATGACAGAGGACGAGATGGTTGGTTGGTGTCACCAACTTGATGGACATGAGTCTGAGCAAGCTATGG
This sequence comes from Bubalus bubalis, assembly GCF_019923935.1. Lineage (NCBI taxonomy): Eukaryota > Metazoa > Chordata > Mammalia > Artiodactyla > Bovidae > Bubalus > Bubalus bubalis. Next base: position 33,188,701 of record NC_059158.1, on the reverse strand, counting down.
GGGTTGGTGATGGACAGAGAAGCCTGGCATGCTGCAGTTCATGGAGTTGCAAAGAGTTGGACAGGACTGAGTGACTGAACTGATCATACAATTGCTCTCATTTCACATACTAGTAAGGTTATGCTTAAAATCCTTAAAGGTAGGCTTCAGCAGTATGTAAACCAAGAATTTCCAGATGTACAAGCTGGGTTTAGAAAAGGCAGAGGAACCAGAGATCAAATTGCCAATATCTGTGGGATCATAGAGAATGTAAGGGAATTCCAGAAAAACATCTACTTTTGCTCAATTGACGACGCTAAAGCTTTTGACTGTGTGGATCACAACAAACTGTGGAAAATTCTTAAAGAGGTGGGAATACCAGACCACCTCACCTACCTCTCGAGAAACCTGTATGCGGGTCAAGAAGCAACAGTTAGAACTGGGCGTGGAACAACGGACTGGTTATAAAAATTGGGAAAGGAGTATGACAAGCCTGTATACTGTCATCTTGTTTATTGAACTTATATTCAGAATACATCATGCAAAATGCTGGGCTGGATAAATCACAAGCTGGGATCAAGATTGCTGGGAGAAATATCAACAACCTCAGATATGCAGATGATACCACTCTAATGGCAGAAAATAAAGAGGAACTAAGGACTTCCCTGGTAGCTCTGATGGGAAAGAATCTGCCTGCAATGCGGGAGACCTGGGTTCAGTCCCTGGGTTGGGAAGATACCCTGCAGGAGGGCATGGCAACCCACTCCACTATTCTTATCTGGAGAATCCCATGGACAGAGGAGTCTGGTGGGCTACAGTCCATAGGGTTGCAAAAAATCGGACAAGACTGAGCAACTAAGCACAGCACAAAGAGGAACTAAAGAGCCTCGTGATGTGGGTGAAAGAGGAGAGTGAAAAAGATGCCTTGAAAGTCAACATTCAAAAAACAAAGATCATAGCTTCGGGTCCATCACTTCATGGCAAACAGAAGGGGAAAAATTGGAAGCAGTGACAGACTTTATTTTTTGGGCTCCAAAATCAATGCAGATGGTGACTGCAGCCATGAAGTTAAAAGACATTTGCTCCTTGGAAGAAAAGCTATAACAAACCTAGATAGTGTATTAAAAAGCAAAACATCACTTTGCCAGCAAAGGTCAGTATGGTCAAGCTATGGTTTTTCCAGTAGTCATGTATGGATGTTAGAGTTGGACCATAAAGAAGGCTGAGCATTGAAGAACTCATGCCTTTGAATTGTGGTGCTGGAGAACAATTCCTGAAAGTCCCTTGGACTGCAAGATCAAACCAGTCATTCCTAAAGGAAATCAACCCTGAATATTCATTGAAAGGACTGATGCTGAAGCTGGAGTTTCAATACTTTGGCCACCTGATATGAGGAGCTGACTCATTAGAAAAGACCCTGATGATGGGAAAGACTGAAGGTAAAAGGAGGAGAGGGCAACAGAGGATGAGATACTTAGCATCACCGACTCAATGGACATGAATCTGAGCAAACTCTGGGAGATAGTGAAGGACAGGGAAATGTGGCATGCTGCATGCTGTGCATGGTGTTGAAAAGAGTTGGGTGCAACTTAGCGACTGAACAACAACAATAATATATGACTTTGAGGATATTGAAATTAATTCTTAAGACAATTTGTGTTCTTGGAAAGTTCTCATTTCCTGTAGGGGTACATGTAACCCAACACTATATGGGAGATTACCTTGATGCAATGGTAGCCTCTAAGAACAATAAGGGAAACTATTTATCACTAAGCTAAAGGCTTGCACTGTGCTTAGTCAGTCATTCATGTCCGACTCTGTGACCCCATGGACTGTAGCCCGCCAGGGTCCTCTGTCCTTGGGGATTCTCCAGGCAAGAATACTGGAATGGGTTGCCATTCCCTCCTCCAGGGGGGTCTTCCCAACCCAGGGATTGAACCCAGGTCTCCCGAACATCTTGTGGATTTTTTGCCTCCCGGGCCACCAGGGAAGCCCAAACTAAAGGCTTATAGACCACATTAAGATTCTCGAATCATGCAATTGATTGAATTAATTGAAATCAGAAGGAGAAGCAAGAGGACAGAGACGGTGTGGACTGTTACACTTTAGGGTAGGGTGCATTGTTTGAAATTATGCAAAGCTTGTGTATTCCATCTCTTTTTCTAATGCTATAACATTCTGCCAACCATGTGATTACCAGTCAGAGCTGAGGTCTGTGCAAGAGTGTTCTGCAAGAAGGAAGTTACCTAGAATCAGTACCCACTTGCTTATGGTAATCCTGGCCATTGTTGTAGCTCACCAGTTAGACTGATGGGCAGCTGCTGAGTTTATTGGGCAGAGAACACATGGGCCAGAATGAATGTCATCAATGGGATGTCCGTTTAAGATCTTGAGAATATTGAGTGCCTCATATTTATTTAGCGTGTTATGAATATTTGATGCTGTTGATCATTCTACCCCTTCCAGTGGATGTTAAGCATGTTAAGCTCTGTTTCCTTTATGTCTTACATAAAGAAACATGTCTTACAAATGACTAACTTCTATATTGTTTCATCTATCCTTATTTGTTTCTCTTATTTTCTAAAGCAGGATGAGTATTTTTAAATATTACAGCAAACAGCGTTACACTGCTAGTCTGAAGACCACCGCTACAGCAGAAAGTATTGATCCCTGAGCACTCAGGACACAGGGCAGTGTGAGGTGGCGGAAGCTCTGCTTCCTTACCTCTGAGCACAAGCCTTTCATTTCTTTACTCCAGAATAACATGCAACATATCATTATTTTCTATGTGTTTTCTAACTAGGGTAGATATTAAGGTGTGGGGTTGCAAAGTTATGGAACATATGTGCAGTTTCAGCTTTACTAGACAATGCCAAACTGTGATTCCCAAGTCTTTCCCCGAAATTTATGTTCTCAATTAAGTGTCTGAATGAGCTGTTCCACATCCTGATCAGTATTTGATCATTTCAGATAGAACCATAGGATTTAATAACACAAAAAGTTCCTATTTTATTTTACTTTGTTAAATTAATTTTTATTGGAGTGTAGTTGCTTTACAATGTTGTATTAGTTTCTACTGTACAGCAAAGTGAATCAGGTATATGTATATACACATCCCCTCTTTTTTGGGTTTCCTTCCCGTTTAGGTCACCACACAGCACCGAGTTGAGTTCCCTGTGCTATACAGTAGGTTCTCATTAGTTATCTATTTTATACACAGAAGTATGTGTATGTCAATCCCAGTCTCCCAATTCATCCCACCCACTTTCCCTCTTTGGTGTCAATTTGTTCAAAATGTTCCTATTTTATTTATTATTTTTTATCTATAAAAGGTTCCTATTTTAAAGGACAGAAAACTCAGGTCTAAATAGAATTTCAAATAAGTTTATTCACTGACTCATGTAAGCAAATAGTTATAGGCACTTACTGTATTCCGACATTATGCTAAGTGCTGGGGATGAAGAATGAATAAAGCCAAGCCCTGCCCTCAACAGCAAATGAGAGTAGGAGATGTATGGAATGGAGTTTTTCATAAGATATGTTTATTTTCAAATTTGGGTTTCACCTTTTACCCCTGTGCTTGTGGCCAGATGGTACAGGGTTTTATCCCTTGTCCTATATGATAGCTGATATAGAACCACTGAAGGGTTTCAAGCCGGGAAATGACATGGTTGAAATTGTATTATAAAAAGAGACCTCTTTGGGAGGGAGGTCCAAAAGGAAGGGAATATCCATATTTATGGCTGGTTCATTTTGCTGTACAGTAGAAACTAACACACCACTGTAAAGCAACTATAATGAAAATTAATTAAAAACATTTTTTTAATTAAAAAAAGAGAGTCCTCTAATAGGAATATAGAGGATGATTTGGGATTGAGGTGGGTATGAATGGCACCAGGAAGCTAGAAATCTCTTGCAGTTGAGATTCAAGGTGATAGAGGCTTGAACTAAGGTACTGGTTATGGAGATGGAAAGAAAGTAGATATAAATCATACTTAGAAAGTAGTATTAATAGAATTAGGTGAAAGAGTAGAAGTGGAAAATGATGGAGAAGACTAGCTTATCTTGATACCCAAGTTTCTGCCTAATGGGGAATATTCATTCATTCAGTCAACTCACGTATACTGGTCACATACTACTAATATAAGCCAGGCTTTATGCTCGCTGCCATATGCTACCGTATTATATCACTCCAGGGAACATTATTCACATTGTTATACATGGACTACAGTAGGAATGGAATTCCCTGGATTTCTTCAGTGGTGTGGTTTCGGATTATTTGTGAGCCATAGTCGCTATCATTATGGAATTCACAATCCTGTGTGGAGTGGGAATATTAATAAAGATGGAGGAAATATAAGGACTGTGTACGGTGGGCTTTGGCAGCATAAATGTCCCTTGTTTCCCTTTCTGCTTGGAACAATGAGCTAGGTATACTGGACACATTGACCTTGACTGCTTACAGAATGAATCTTCAAATGGAAATTTCTGTGAGGTCATAGGACATGTTGGTTTGGAGCCCTTGTTACAGGTTTTATGGGGAGTTAGCTAAAAAGATGTGCCAAGTACACTTCCCATTTTGCCCTACTACCCTTTCTTTTAAAATGCGCTAAGAAGAAATCTACTTACATGTGGTCCTGTTGCTCTGCCCCTGGAAGGGAGTTCAGAGGGAAGAGACCAAATCTCCACTCCAATATAAACCTTCTGAAAGTTTTTTTTTTCTTTCAGTGGCTCCAAATTTCATGCTCCCTGACCAAGAAGAAAAGAAAGTTGAGCAACTTGTATTAAAATTATCAAGGCCACATAGATTCTCACATAATACAACGATTTTAAAGGAGAAGTGAATGAATTAAAACAAATCTCTTTTTCTTTTCATATATGTGTAATAAAAATCACTGATGGACTGTTTAGACTTTAATTTATTTAGATATAAGCCATCCCGTTTTTTCAGTGACAAATGCAAAGCAAATTTCCAACTATTTTTTCTTCCAGTTTTTTAAGTTTTTAACACTGACAGTTGGAAATATTCTATAGAAACTTTAGCTCTGAATGGAAATGTTTTTGCTGGATCTGATGAGAGAGAAATTCTATGACTGAGTTTATAAAAGTTTGTAAAACAAAGTTGAAAACTGAAAAACTTTCAAATTTTAAGGCTGACTTTAAGATGAGTTATGGTTCTTATGTATCATACCTCTTGTAATTCTCTCCTTATTAATATTTTTTCACAGTTCAAGTTTTATCATAGATACTTTTGAAAAAGGTATTTTTTTTCTGTGAATAATACTATCAGTAGTAGAGAAGCCATGATTAAATCTCAAATGGCAAGACATAATAAACTGTAACACCTCAAGTCATTTCCATGTTTACAGTTATGGGCACACTATAATAATATGCCCTTTAATAAGGATAAACTGCTGTGAATAAGTTAAAAACAGAACAAAGACGATGTTCAATGAAACTACTGGATGCAACCCGCATTTTCGGCAATCTTAGAGAAGAATAAGCTTTAAACTAAATAAATCAGATAAATATCTGAAACAATTCATCAGTGTTTTTTTTACTTGACAGTAATGAGAATAGTGTCATCTAATAGGACTTTTAGATTTGTTGATTAGCCAGGTTCATATAAATCTGACCTAAAGGCAAAAGTCAACATCTTCATTAAGATTTGCCAGGAATAGTCAAGTAGAAAGTTTTAAAGCATGTGGAAAATTGCTATTTCAGAATGCTTAAGAGTCAACAAGTCATGGTTAAGTCTTAAATCTGGTCATAAAAAACTAAAGAAAAGTTAGAGATTTTACTTAGGAAATAGAAATAAATATATTCTCTGGGCAAAGATGTAAATGAACAGAAAAAGAACAGTATTGAGAGAGGAAAGAACAGTAGCCAAGTAAGCTTTTTTTAAAAATGTCTTAACTCTCCCACCCCACTACCGCTTTGCTGAAAGTTTATCTCCACCACGTTGGCACTAGTAGGAAATGTCTTTAATACAATTCTTATAAAGATTTGATAATGGAATCCATTTATTAAAAGAATCCAATGAATTTAACACCAACACAATACTTACAGAAATGAAAAATAACAGGCTCTAACTGTATTGTGTTTGCAACATATTTAAGTAAAATTGAAGATAGTTCTAAAAACAGAGTTAAACCTCAAAGTAGGCATATTTTGCCTTTTTTAAAATTGCATAATAAAAAGCAGATGATTTGTATTTTTGTTGCCACAGAGTGATAACCAGGTATACACAGATTTACCCTTACATATTATTATATTTTTGAAGGTCAAACTCTTCTGTTTTATCTGCTATTGAAACCTCAGTTAGGTACTGAAAGTTATAATGTGTGTTCATTTCTGGGAGAATGTGGAATTATTGCAATTTGTATTTGCCTTTAGGAATAGATTTTAAAAAAGGAAAGATGGTGACAAAGCAGGAAGGTCAGGAATCACTCTGTAAGTTTCATATCCAACAGAGCTGGGCTAGGATTAGGATGAAAGAAACTGAGGCCCTGGCCTTGAATAGAAAATTTGAGGGCATTCCAAGAAACCCATTATTCATGATAATATTTTCATGCAGTATTCTTAAAAATCAAATTTAATACCAAAAGATCCACAATAAGCAAAGTAAGAATCAAACTTTAAATAAAGATAGGATGGGGACTACCCTGGAGGTCCAGAGGGTAAGAGTCTGTGCTCCCACTGTAGGGGGCGCAGGTTGAATCCCTGGTTGGGGAACTAAGATCCCACACACCACACAGCATGGCCAAAAAATAAAATAAAACAGGATTGGACCCTGTTTTGCAGGCTCTTCTGTCTCATCCTCCTACTGGCCTTGCTCAGAGAAATTTCCATTTAACTCTTCTGTTTGGACCAAGAAGGATGAATGGTCTAGAATAGCAGGATGAGGGACCAAGAGCAAGGCTTCTAGAAGCAGCTTAAATATTCTCCTTCCTGTATATGTGTACAAAGGTAGGGATCATGGTACCAAGGCCCTTTGTGACCTAGCTGTAAGTAGTTTAGCCAACTTTATTTCCCTACTACGTTACAATATTCCTTTCTAGACAGATAGCCCCTTTAACGTTGCAACAATTTTTTTCCACTTTGACTTAACACTGGATATTCTAAAAATACATCAAAGACCTCTAAATCTGCTCAGAAGCAATAATTAAGTGAATTTGGGAAATAGTATGTTCTAGTTTCTTTTCATGGAGTTTCAAGATGCATATAGCATATTAAAAGCTGGGAGAAAATTGTCAATACCATGTCTATTTATTTTGCTTCATCCAGTGTTTGTTGGTTTATTTTACAGTAGAAAGATAGCATTGCCTAGTCTCTGACTTCAAGTACAATAAGTCAGCATCATCTAATCCGGCTCCCTGGCTTTCTTGGGTTGGTAGCATTTCGCTCTCCACATCTTGCAAGATACCTATCCATCTTCCCTAACGCCAGCATTTTATCAGATGTGGGCATGGGGCAGCTCTGGAATTTTTGTGTGTGATTTTATTTATGTATATCTTTTTCACATTAGTTTTTATCTGAGTGTAGTTGCCTTACAATGTTGTATTAATTTCTGCTGTACAGTAAAGTGAATCAGTCACACATACACATATATTCCCTCTTCCTTGGATTTCCTTCCCATTTAAGTCACCACCGAGCACTGACTGGAGCTCCTGTGCCCTACAGTTGGTCCCCAGTAGTTATCTCTTCCATTCATATAGTGTACATATGCCAGTCCTAATTTCCCAGTCCATCTCATCCCCTACTTATTCCTTCAGTATCCATACTCTTGTTCCCTATGCCAGTGCCTCAATTTCTGCTTTGCAAATAAGTTTATCTATACCATTCTTCTAGATTACACATATATGTGTTCATATAGGATATTTACTTTCTCTTCCTGACTTCACTCTGTGTGACAGGAAGTCTCTAGGTCTATCTGTGTGTGTGCTAAGTTACTTCAGTTATGTCCGATTCTTTGTGACCCTATGGACTATAGTCCACCAGGCTCCTCTGTCCATGGGATTCTCCAGGCAAGAATGCTAGAGTGGGTTGCCAATGCCCTCTTCCAGGGGATCTTCCCTACCTAGGGATCAAACTCGAATCTCTTATGTCTCTTGCATTGGTAGGCAGGTTCTTTACCACTGGTACCACCTGGAAGCCCCCAGGTCCATCTACACCTCTGTAAATGGCACAATTCCATTCCTTTTAATAGCCGAGTAATATTCTGCTATATATATGTGTACCACATTGTGGACTATGGGATTTCATGAGAGACAGCAAGAGGACTCTGGGTAGAAAATATTGACCAATTTAACCTATACTCTCTTTCCATTCCATACCTTCTCTTAAAAATATACATTTTTTTTTTTTTTGCAATCTCTTAAAAATATACACCTTTTTTTTTTTTTTTTTTTTTTTGCTTCTCTGTGCAGCTTGCAGGATCTTAGTTCCCCAACCAGGGATTGAACCTGGCCCTAGCAGTGAAAGAGCCAAATCCTAACCCTCGGATCACCAGGGAATTCCTAATGGCTTCTAAGTGTAAATTTATCATACCTCTTATGTAGAGATAAATTAAATAGATGTAATGTAATGTTGGAAATGCTCATCTTATAATGACCCAAATGGAGTGACCCAAAATGGAAAACCACTGTGAAGAAGTACATTTTGGAGGATAGAAAATGTAACCCCTACTCTATCAGTCTGGAAAAATTGAGGAAAGCAAGACCACAAAGCACTTTTTAAGAAATTCAAATATTCTGTATTTTGCAATAAGCTCTTTTAAATTATGTTCACATAGTAATTTGAACAAGGAAAGTTTACTATAAGGAACTATTGACTATAACAATGGATTGGAGTCACAAGAAATTGGCTAGGAACAAGTCAAGAGAATTCTTAAGACTATAGGAAGAACAGCATCCACCACCCTCAGGACTGAAAGAGCTTAACCAAGAAAGAGCCGCCCCTCCCCACCTCCCCCCAGGCTGAGATACCGATCTCATTGGGAGAGCACAGCCTTGACTCACTGTGGGGCACAGAAGTTGCATTGGTGGAACTTGTTGGAAATCCACCCTCTAGGGTGCTAGGGAAAGCTGTTTCCAAGTAGGTGTCTTGCCAGGGGCATGCCATTACGAAACAAAGGTGGAGGATGCTGGGAGAAAATGCTGGGTGCTGCTGGCAGCTGGCTGTGCACAAGAGGAGCCTGGCCCTGGAGAAACCAACTTTGCTAGGGCAGCTGAGCCCCAGGGAAGTGGGTATCGCAGGAGCTGTGAGCTGAAGAAGCTATACTTGCTGGGTTGTGGCATTCTGCTCTGTTGAGCATGAGAGAAACAGGAAGCAAAACCATTTCCCTCTGAAACGTTTCTCCAATGCCCCCTACTGACAACATGTTGATGCCAGTGGGTAAGAAGAAATATTTAAAGGGCCCAGATCCATTTTCACAGAGCAGGTAAAAAAGTTGTATTTGGACCTGAGAGGCAATACATTGATTATTGGCACCCTCAGGGAAGAAAAATGATCTAGAGAAAAATCGTGACTTATAGGAGTGTGATGAACAGATCTCACCCAACAGCTTCCTTGGTGGCTTAGACCTTAAGGCATCCACCTGCAATGCAGGAGACCTGGGTTCAATCCCTGGGTAGGGAAGATCCCCTGAAGAAGGAAATGGCAACCCACTCCAGCATTCTTGCCATGGAGAATTCCAAGGACAGAGAAGCCTGGCAGGCTACAGTCCACGGGGTCTCAAAGAGTCACACACGACTGAGCAACTAACACACACACACACACACACACACAAGAACAACAACAGGATAATTTAGGTGAATCATGTGAAATGAAACAAAAGAAAAGAATCATCGAGTATTGATTATGGCTAGATGGGAAAAAGAAAGTGCTTTTTCTGAGAAAAGTCTAGTTCAGGAAATCCTGGGGGAAAACACTGGAGAAAGAGTTTCTGGGTATGAAATAAAGAGGAAAAAAATAATTAGGATGGTGACCCAGAACTGGCATCCCCTAGGACTGCAGCTAAGAGAACCAAGTTGGATTATTTCTATTCTGTTCTTTTTTCCTCTTCTATTTTTCTTGACTCTCTTATTGGGAATTCAAATTTCTCAGACTGTGCAAAGGCTCATTTTGTACTTCTTTATACGGACTAAGACTGTTTCGATTTATATTTCTTACCCTGATGGAAAGTTGGAGAGAGGGGACAAATAGTTTAGGCTACCATCCCAAAATCTAGAGTGAAACTTCAGAATTGTAGGCAGTGGATTAGAGTTGGATAGCAACATGCCTTGGTGTCCAGAAGGTAAAATGCAAGCACATCAATAAAGAAATAGATTACTATGGGAAACCTTCTTTTACGGTGTTTTTAGGTGCTTCATCACAGAGTTTTATAAGGTTTTACATATAATTTTCCACTACTTCTTGGAGATCACTGCCACTGACACAGCACAATTGCCAACATCAAATACTAAAGGGCTGATTTAAGAAAATAAGTTTGATTTCTCTGACTTCTAGGTAATAAATGAGATTCTTCTTACAAATTATGTTGTCACCTCAGGTAGAGAGGGTGTCATTTAGGAAGCTGATCTTTTTGTCAAACATAACATGTACCGACCGCTCTAGTCCGTGTCGCTCCTGGCATACAATTAGGCAGGTGCTCCATAAATGTGGAAGATCACATGGCAAGCATAAGCCTTTTTATGACAATGCTGCACTCTCTTATAAATGCCTGAAAATGGCCCATGGGAATGCTAACTGGAGCAACAAGGAAAAGTTTACGATGCTAAGCCCCCCAACTACAAAACACTTCATCTCTTGTTACAGCCATGCAAATTTTTATAGGTTCATTGACAAAGGGAAAAACTGAGTGAGTTTACAACAAATCAGACAGTATTGAACTGTATAAAACTTAAAATTTAAAAAGTCAGAAAGCTTTGGGATCCGTAAGTTATGAAGCTAACTGTCTTAAAAATATAAACGTGCTGTGCTTAGTCGCGTCTGACTCTTTGCTACCCCATGGACTGTAGCCCACCAGGCTCCTCTGGTGGAGGGATTCTCAGGCAAGAATACTGGAGTGGGTTGCCATGCCCTCCTCCAGGGGACCTTCCCAACCCAGGGATTGAACCCAGGCCTCTGGCATTGCAGACTGATTCTTTATCATTTGAGCCATCAGGGAAACCCAAGAATACTGGCGTGGGTAGCCTATCCCTTCTCCAGGGGAACTTCCCAACTCAGGAATTGAACCAGGGTTTCCTGCATTTCAGGCCCTGTGAAAATTCTAGTATACCAGAAAATTCTTGGTAAGCTCATTTATGTTTCTTGTGTAATCGTCTGTAAAACAGATGGAATAAACCTATGCAAGCCTTATGTATTTTTTTCATGTTCAGATGACATGTAAATTTCTTTACCCCTTGCTCATCTATGCAGTTAATGTACTCCCACTATGAAGGACAGTTGAAGATGCTGACATATAGAGGTGTGCTAGACGAGGGTGCTTAAACAGCTAGGGAAAAATTATTAACTCCTCATTCTCTGTTTTGGCACATCCAAAATGATTAAGTGAAAAATATTAGTCTAACTAACAATTTATACAGAAAAGAGTAAGCTACTCTAAAAAGTAGCTTACTCCTTTCTGCTGCTGTATCCGTCTCAGGGCAGGGATTGGCAAACTTTCTCTGTAAAAACAAAACAAAACAGATATTAAATATTTTAGGCTTTGCAGGCCACGTAGTCCTTTCCATAACTACACAATTGTATGAATAGAGCTGTGGACACTGAAATTTGAATTTATATCAGATTCATATGTCACGAGTATTTCAGATTCATATGTCACGAGTATTATTCTTCTCCAAATTGTTTTCTATCTGAAAATTCAAAAACCGTCCTTCACTTGTGGATTATACAAAAATAGGTATTAGGCCAGATTTGGCCTATGGACTGTAATGTGACAATTCCTGGCCTAGTGGCAATGCTACTTCTACAAGAGCTGAGTGAATTTCATTCTCACAGTCCAAAGGAAAACTCTAAAGATGGTTCTGTGTATAAGGTTTTCCCATCCAACCGTTCAAAACTTTAGCGATCATCAATATGTCATGATTTTTCACTGCATGTCTGAAAGGTTGTCCCACTTCATCAGCTGACCCCCTGAAAACTATTTTATGATTTTACAGTGACTTTTTCACTTTTTATCAAGAAAAAGCATATATAAAATGATTTAGCAATTAGAAGAGAAAACCTGAATGAAAGAAGCACAGCTTCTGGTCTTGGTTTTGAGAACTCAGTTATTTGACTAGATAAGTAACTTGACTGTTTCACATCTCATTTTCTTTGTCTGGAAAGTCAGGATTTCCAGGTGTTGTTACTAAGCAGTTATATTAAATGTTAAAGGAGATGGAGGGGAAAATTATGCCTGTATTTTCTGGAATAGCTACATGTTCAGAAAAATGTGTGTGTGTGTTTTAAATGCCATAACGTACAACAGAAGAGAGGCATATTTCTGGAGAGGAATCTAGTGGGTGATTTCTTCTGAACATTTTGAGGTAGAAAAAAAAAATTAAGCCCAAGAGTGAGCTCATGCAAAGTATAGCATAAAATACACACATGTAAAATTTCACAGTTTCCCTCTGTGCCTACTATTACCAGGAGAGGTTCAGTTTAGGGGTCTGTAAAAATGTTTTCTTCCTTTAAGAATAACTCTCTGAGCCAAGACATCATCAGTTCCAGGCTCAGTCAGCTCCAGTTGAAAGTGTGAATGTTCAGCAAGAGGATATTTTTGAAACGAGACTGAAAATCCGCTGTGCCAGATACCTGAAACGTTGTTAGGGTATTCAGTGGAAAATTTCATTTCCACATTATAAATAACTGTAGGATATTTTAAGGGATCCAAGACTAGTAACTTCCAAGAGTTGCTTATATTAGCTCCACTGAAATGTGAAAAGAAGGGAGGATGTCCAAGGACAGGCTATAAAGCTGAATTACGGATATGATTAATTAAAATAAATAATTCAACATTGATTAAATCACCCTTAAAATCCCCAGTCAAAGCACCCAAACACTGAGGCCTGCATATTTTGCTATCCACTAAGTAAAACAAAACAGCAATGAAGAAAGATGAAAAGCCCCCAAAATGATTACTTAAGTTCAACTGCCCTAGAAGTTCTTATTCAAAAAAGAACCCGTCTGGTAGCCCATATTCGAAATACTGACTGTTACTTAGCGTCACCACATTTTCTGGTAGTCACTGGTTCTGCGAATTTCCAGGGAGAAGGACAACCCCAGAGAAGGCAGCATAACACCGACTGTGGTATTAATAGTTACTGAAATTTTATCTCCCTTGACCACAGAAATAATCAGCTTCCGGTAACTTTTCTCTTCCTTTGCAGCCCCTACACATTAAAAAAAGGCAACAAACCAAATCAGAGATCTTTGATAGACTGAGGTACAACGTGCCCGAAATAAAACTGTCCTGCTGAAAGGCAAAAAAAAGAAAGAAAAAAAGCCTTGTGTATGAGTTGTGTATGTGTCTTTCTGTATCGGCATGGAGATGTGTGAGCGTGTGTGCCCTAGTGCATGTGACTAAGTGGAGGCAGCGGTGGGGGGAATAAGGTAGAAAATTAATGCAAGCAGTCTGGTCTCTCTTCTGTCTTTTTGAAGGGTAAGCCTGGCTTCCCTTTGCTGGTCCGCTGCGTGCTGGGGAAGACCCGACCCTCGTGCGCAGGCGGCGCGGCGGTGCCCAGGGTTAGAGCTCTCCCCTGTGACCGAAAAGATAATTAAAAATCGCACGCGCCGGAGACAGCACCGTTCCTCGCTGCGCATCAAGTCCATAGTGATAAGTGGGTTCTCTCATCCCGCTGGCGCCCGGGCTCGGAGCCAGTAGTTTGGGGTCGAGGAGTAGGTTGGTCAGGGGGGTGTCCTAGCAGGTAATGCAGAATGAGTTACGCAGGGGCGCGGCGGCTAGGCTCGGGGTTTGGGGAGGAGAGGCGGGAACGCGGAGAGAAAATTGGGGAAGGAGAAGTCGGACGAGGGAGGCGTGGAGTTGTCGATGGGGAAAGGGAAGGTAAAAATAAGCCCCAAAGAGGAAAGACGGAGCAGTGTCCCTTGAACCCCATCCTTACCCCCGTGAGGGAGCTCGCCTAGCCCAGCCATCCCCGACCCCGCCTCCGCTCCCACGGTTGGAAGGCCCTTAGTCGAAGGAGCATCTTTTTAGAGGACATCTCCTCAGTGGTCCCCAAGCAGGCAACTACAGCCCTTGATGTTCATCTTGCTCTTGAAATAGGCTCCAGAGTCCTGGACAGGCACCGGGTCCCCTCTGCCGCGGCCCCCACGCTCTCTCTTCAAGGCCCTTTCAAAGGCGCAGACCCCCCCCCCCCACCCCGCCCCGAAGCGCCGGCTGGGCGCGTGGAAGCGATGTTTTAAAAACCAGGAGGGAGGGTCGTGGCAGGTAGCTACCAGCGTGAGAAAGGCGTTTGCGCAGAGCAATAAAAACGCCGATTAATGGGTATGTGAATTGGTTTAAATAAGATGGAGGGGGGTGAGGATGAGTGATGACTCAACTATCTTCCTGAATACTCCGAAGAGGAGGCACTGTAACTTTTCATTTCTTTTACAACGTCGCTTATTACTGTGTAGTGTCAGTTACCCTGTTAGGCATCTTTGAAACGTTGGCAACGGATGATTCTTACAGACACGTTTTCAAGCTTTGCGAGGTTTAAAGGAGATTGACAGCCAGGAACTTAGAAGTACAGTTCGAGGAGGGGAAACAGCCCGGTGCCCCCTTCTTAGGGGTGCAATAGCCTCAAGCGGATTTCCCGGCTTCTGCGGGCGCTGCACATTGTTTTATTTGTTTTGAAGGCTCAGAGTTTGAGGCTGGTCGGAGACACCCACGTGCTTCTGACTCTCATCAGCGTAATGATCGCCTTAGCCAGAGTCGTGTCTATATAAACCACAAAAACCTAATCATTAGAAATCCCAGCCTCCAAAAACCACATTTTAGGTAAAACTGCTGCTTTTTTTCTGCGCTCCTTCATCCTCTCGACCACAACTTTTTGGGGGATCCAAAGTCGCTTTTTAAACCCACATTGGGAAATAAATACATAAATAAATAGCAATTGAAACATTTTGAATATTTTATTTTGTACTTTTAATTTTTTTCCCCCGGGAGTGGTGGGGGAGAAATTAAGACCTTAGACCTAGTTTTAGATGCAGAATAGACAATAAAAGTTTGAAATTCATGGAAAACTGCTAGGGTTTTCCCCCAGCGAGGGTTTTTGCAACTTATTTTAATCATCAAGCTGACAGTTTTCCAGTGCTTAAAAAAAACTCATCCTTGTTCTCTAGGAACGACTAGTTTGAATATAGAAGAAAAAAGTGTCCAACACCCACTTGAGTTTCTAAAACTATTTTGACAAGTGTCCCCTCCATCCCAATTTTTTGTGTCACTTAAGTGAAAAAAAAGAAAAAGAAACACACCCAAACCCTGCAAAATCTTTTTTTTCCCTCGGGAGCCGCTCCGGCAGAGGTGGGGGGGGGGGTAGGGTGGGGGAAGGGTGAAGAGTGCTGAGAAGTCAGCACAGACGCTCAAGAATTTTCCTTCCTCCTCTCCTGAAGTTAAAACGAAAAATAACGACAGTCAGATCAGCCAGCGGCTCTCTGGCATCTCAGCTTCAATCTCCCTGGACCAAGAAGGGGGTTCCTTGTCCTGGGAGGAGAGGGCGAGAAGCAAGAAGACGCGACCCGGCGAGATCCCGCTAGCCCGGGGCCGCCTCTCTCGGCTTCCGAAGCTGCGCGCGGCGTCCCGGGGGCTCCTTCTCGTGGCCGGCGGGCGGCGGCAGCGGCTGCGATTCGTAGCCTCGAGATCCGTTGCCCCGAGATCCGCTGCCCGCGACTTACCTCCTGGCACCTCGAAGGGCGAGGGTCAGGGGAGCTTTGCAAATAGCAGGAGGGAGTGGATGCGAGGAGGTGGCGGTGAGAGGGCGAGAAGAGGAGAAGGGAAAGGAAAGAGCCGGACCGGGAAGCCGGGCTGGCAGCCGCCGCGGGAGGAATCTGAGTGCGCAGCCGGCGCGGGGGGAGCGACGGCCGCCGCGGAGGAGGCGGCGGCGGCAGCGGCGCGGGCGGGCGGGCGGCGGCGCGGACGCCTGCAGCCGGGTAGCTGCGCGCGGCGCGGAGCGGCGGTGGCGGGCAGCGCGCGGCGATACTGGCCTCGGGGCTGGACTGCTGAACCCACTGGGCTCCACCGCTGGACTCGAACTGGGAGGGGGCGCCAGCGCACCCAGGACGCGGTTCCCCAGGGGGCCCCACTCCAAGTTGCTGCAGACTGAAGCCTCCCGCCTGCCCGGGCCAGACACGTCCCGGTGCCCGTTCGCAGCTGCCACCCCGGGTGTTCCAAAGGCTCCATCAAGATCTGCGCCTCTCGGGTCTCCCCAACCGCCAAGCCGATTGCTCCGCAACGCCGCCGCTGGCTCCCGTCAGACTCCGCCCGGCAGTCGGCTTCATCGAACTTGATTTCTCACCTCCTCAGCCCCATCACCTCCAGCCCCTTTCCCCCCGTCTCGCCTCCACCCCCCCAATTTCCTCCTCCTCGCCCCTCATTTCCACCCTCCTCCCCCTCCCCCGGCCACTTCGCTAACTTGTGGCTGTTGTGATGCGTATTCCCGTAGATCCGAGCACCAGCCGGCGCTTCAGCCCCCCCTCCAGCAGCCTGCAGCCCGGCAAGATGAGCGACGTGAGCCCGGTGGTGGCTGCGCAGCAGCAGCAACAACAGCAGCAGCAACAACAGCAGCAGCAGCAACAGCAGCAGCAACAGCAGGAGGCAGCGGCGGCGGCGGCGGCGGCGGCGGCGGCGGCAGCGGCGGCCGCGGTGCCCCGGTTGCGGCCGCCGCACGACAACCGCACCATGGTGGAGATCATCGCTGACCACCCGGCCGAACTCGTCCGCACCGACAGCCCCAACTTCCTGTGCTCCGTGCTGCCCTCGCACTGGCGCTGCAACAAGACCCTGCCCGTGGCCTTCAAGGTAAGAAACTGCGGCTGCCCCCGGCCCCCCCTCCCCCGCCCCCGGCTCAGCGCCGCCGGACCTGCCCGCAGGCGTCTCCGAGCCCGCGGGGGCCCGGGTCCCGACCCGGGAGGCCTCCAAGGCTCCGACCTGAGGGACCCCCGTCTGGCCCTCTTCCTCGCGATCCCCCAGCTGGGCTCGCCGCGTTAGTGGTCCCGCACGGATCCTTCCCTCTCCCACTTGTGCCCGCAGCCACCACCTCCGCCCGTGTCCCCTCTATCCGTTCATCACCCCTCGAGCCTCTCGGCCAAAGTCCCGACCCACTCCTCTGAGCCGATCTCCCCTCCCACAGGAATCCCCCGGTGCCCACTCTCGGAGCCGCCGCCGGGATGAACTCCACCCCGCCCCCCACTCCACCCGGGCGAGAATCCGCGGCGTTCTCCCCTGAGACTCCCGCGCCCCGGTCCCCGGCATCCCGGCCCAGCCCGTACTGCGGGCCGCCGCGCCGCCCCTTCTCGGGATTCCCCGGGCTCCTACCCTCTCCTCCCCTCTCACCCAAACGCCCTCCGCCCGTCTCGGCGCCCCCTTCTCTGACCGGCTTGTGCCTTGGCTGTCCCGGCCTCTCCCGGGCTCGGGGGCCAGTGTTCGTGGGGTGCCGGCGCCGGGCGTTCGCGCCCGGGGCGGGGCGCCGGGTGCCGGTTGCTGGCGGCGGCGCGTGGGCCGCATTACCGGTGTCGGAGAGGGTCCGGGCAAATTTAGGGACTTGGGGAGCAAGTGATGGGAAGGCGGGACGGGGGCGTCCTCAGCCCGCAGACCCGCGCCGATTCCCGCTACGGAGGAAGGCGGGGCCGCCGGGGTCGCCGCGCGCCCGGAGGCGGGGGAGCCCTGGAGTCCCGGGAGCCAGACCCTCGAATGCGAGGCGGCGCGGGACAGTGGAGGGGGCGGGGGCTCGCCGCGCCGCGAGGCTGAAGGGAAACCTGCGAAATGCCTTCGGTTCGTCCGCCTTGAAAACTGAGGTGACACTGTGAGATTTGCCTTATTCTTTCTTTTAAGGACTCAGACCCCAAAGGTCCCTCCCGCTTCTGAAAGGTCGTGGGAGGCTCGGGTCAGCGACCTGGGCGCCGAGGCAGTGACCACCCCCCTAGGCTGGAGAGCAACCCCCGCGCGTCCCTCAGCGGCCTCCTCGGTCCGCCTGGCCCGTTAGTTTGAGGGCGGATGTCAACAGCCGGAGTCGCGGGCAGCAGCTCGGCAGGTTGAGGGTTTGAGGGTCCGGAGTCTCTGTGATGCAGTTGCGCTCCCCCAGCCCCCGGCAGCCCTTGCCCCCTCTCAGAGCGCCCCGGGTTGCTGGAGAGACAGGGTACCCAGGCCCTTCCTCCTCGAGGGATTAGGCGCTTGGGATGGAGGGGGCGGTGAGCCAGACGCGGAGGAGAGGGCTCGCAGAAAGATGCTTCCGGTCCAGTCTAGCCTCTGAACCCGCGAAGGTGGACCTGGGTCCCATGGGTTCTGGGATTGTGGAGAGCAGGGTAAACCAGGTCTTGGGGTTGGGTGGAGGGGGGAGGGAGGAATCCCGCCAGTTCCTCCCTTGTGGACCCTGGGGCCAGACTCCCACGGGCCACTGGCAGTTCCCTGTTGTTGACCACCCCCCTGCGCCACGCACCAATTCAGATTCCGTGTGTGGGTGGGGTGGGAGGAAAGAGGAGTCCAGGTCAATTAGAGCTGGTTATCTCGCTAGGTCTTCTATCACAGCAGGAATCAGAATGAATTATTATGGAAAGGGGATGTTGCATTCTGGGGCAAGTTTCATTTTGCAGTTGGCTCAAGAAACGTGTGTGTTTTAACCGTCCCATTTCTCCTTTTATAAACCACCCATTTTGTAGGTTAAGCGTTCCTTTCTTGAAATACGGAAAGCTCAGAAAATAGGTGAATCGTAGAAATGTGGATTGTCACGTGAGAGATATCTTTTACAATTCATCGTCCAAGGGTCCAGAATTTTCTAATTAGGCTTATGTGAGAGTGGAAATTTGTTCCCACCTACCTTTCCCTCCTCCCTAAATCCCCTCAAAACACAAACAAAAAGCCCTGGATGAAAACAGCAAATAATAAAAATAAATAGATATCATATATGTAAAATGCCAGAAGTCAGGATATGAAAAAATTAAGGCTCTAGATGTTTGATATTCTGCATTCCGTTAGTTTTGCTAAAAATGGTTTTAAGGTATAAATGTCTTGAACTATACTCTTGCATTTATGGTGCTGACTTGATTCTGAGCATTAATACTTTGACTAGAAAGGCTCTTTTTGGCACAAAGATAGAATGCAATTTAGTTTGAGCTGTCCTCAGATGTTTTGGCCATCTTTAGGTTTTCTCATTACCACCCTTTAAAAATTATTTTGAAAATAAATTGCTTTCTCTGTTATTCATCATACTTATTTTTAATTATAGAGTAATTTTACTTTTAACCAGTAAACAAAACCATAGATAACACATGGCCATATTAAATTGAATGTTTTAATTTGTATTAACTGAAAGATAAATTGAATTAACATACATCTTGACTTTCATGTTTTCCCACCTCTCTAAACTTGTGTTTAACAAAATTCAAATAGTGGCAGACAGCTGACACCCACTCAATATAGAAGTTTTGTCTCTATTGAAAAAAGATGTGTAGATACTCGGAACATCCAGATTTTGACGATATTTTTGTTTGTTTTCATCTGAATGTTAGTAAAATCAACCTCTTTTTACCTTACTTTCGAGATAAAAGCCTGTGAGCGGTAGACTTTCTAGACTCTTGCGACATAATCAAATACATCTGCAAAGAAGAAGTAATATGAAGAAGTCTCAGTTTTAAAAGTGGTGACAGCAATTTGGCTATCATATTCAGAGCTATGTACAAAGTAAATTATAGTGTTGTTGGGTAGATAGCAGACAGGTAAATGTATTTAATATAGAACTTAATTGTTGAGAAGTCTGGTATTCAAATCAATATAATATTTATTGAGCCCATATTTTATGCCTGTGACACTGAGCTCTGCAAAGTAGAAGATCAGAAATGAATTCAGTAGACTGTGTTTTGATATGTTAACTTAAAACAGTGCTTCAAAATGATATTGGTAGTGTATTGCATTAAGACATGTCATGTACTAGCGTTGTTCATCTGATCTTGTTTTGGAATTATACACGAGTACTTAATTCATTTATACGCTGACATGAAAAAGTGCAAAAACAACTTGGATGCTTTAAACTACACCAAGTTGTTTATTAGCGTTATATTTTTAACAAAGTTCTGCAGTTTTGAAATGTTCAGTCCTCCCAGGTGTCAAGGAAATGGAAATAAATATTTTTAACGTTTTTCTCAGGTGTATGTCACTGAAAGCTTAAAATAGTTAAGGCATAACTATTAGAGGATCCCAGGCCCTTTCTGTCTTGGGTAGTTGCAGTGATGAGAAAGCGATATGCAAATTCGTTGCATTAGTTAATGGTCAGGTAGAAACAGTGGGGAGAACCTGTTAGCCCTGTAGCCAGTAGCGCCCTTGTAAGTTAGGAGTCTGTCAGCATTTTCATCCTGAAGCTTGGTGTTCAGGGTTCGTAGCTCAGTTGCTTTAAATAGCTTCAAGCTGAAACACTATGCAGAAATTTTAAGTCCAGATGTGTATTTTAAAGTTAAAAGTAGTGTAAGACTATTGCACTGCTTTAAGTTAGTGAACACTGCTCTGTATATTTACCAGGATCATATGTTTTTCTGGCAGTGTTAAAGAAAGAAAACACATTTTCCGATATATGATCTATTGCTCATAGTTAATTCTGCATGTTTAATAATACCTTTCAGTATTTGTCACAAGTAGGGTTTCAAAATGATGAAGCAATTTCTATTTGAAAATAATTTTTTCGACATCATTGGCCATTTTTCTCTTCATAAGCAAATATGTAGCTAATACCTATTTGACATAGTGAGTTGTATTTTCCTTACGTAATTAGCGATCAGATTTTATGTTGTGTCTTTTTAATGTAATTATACCTAAACAAAGAAAGCAGGTTATTAAGCCTGTTAAAACTTTGCTAAACCTACTCTGAGTTGCTGTGCAAAACTATGTACATCATAATAGATCTCAAGTTGTTTGAAGACAGACTTATTTTTGTGTTATGCCTTTAGATGCAAGAAAAATTATTTAAAATTCAAAATCTTAGGATTGAGTAAATATAAAACTTACTGGTAAGGTAATGGAAACAAATAGCTTTAGATGGAAAATAAATAAACAAAAAATTTAAAAAACTTATATTTGAAAACAGGCATGGTAAAATGTCATTCATTATTTTCGCCCCTTTGGGATTGCTGTTTTTATCTTTTTAGAATTCCAGAATATCCATTGTTAGATGCTCTAAATTGGCTTGATACATGGCTTGTGAATTTCTGGCTTAAACTGAAATAATGCCCATCAAATTTCTCTGACGTATAGTATAAAAATTAAGAAATGCTATTTTATATTTACTCTTTTCTGTACAGTTCAATCAGGTTTTTCTAAGTTCTAGGTTAGAGTCTAAAAGTAACTAATATTTGTGAAACTTTGTGATAGTTTATTTAAAGTTATCTTTACATAATTACCATGGAATAAAACTTTTCCTTTTTGCAATTACTCCCTGACCTTTCTTTTTATTCCAAAGATAGATTTGGTCAGATTCTATCTTGAAAAATAATTGTATTTCAATTTTGCTGCAAGTACAATGTGCCCAAGTGATACTGGTCTTTAAGAGTAATTGATTAGTGAAGACTTGACTTCTGTCTATGGAAATGTCATAAGCAATTTAAATTTCCATATAATAAGACCACAAAAACAATTTTAAGGGCCTGAGTTAATTCTCTATTGCTCGGGTTTCAGAGTAGCTCACAGATTTAGTCAGAGGAAGCCTCATAAAAATTTTCAATAGCGTTTTTAGAGTTAAATATCCTTTTACTTTATTTTTCACAAGCTCTGTATCATGTGATTTAAATGCTAGTTATTGTGAGGTGCGCTAAATAAAGGAACTTCTTTCTCTGTTCTGAAATGTCAGGACACAAAATTACTTCCCTCTTCCCCATGAAGTTTCTTGAATTGGTAGATTTTATATTTGAAAAGCACCTAGAAAAGTAACTGTTAAAGTTTCATCACAAGTTATTCTTTGCAGAACAGAACTTTTGTATTGGGTGGTGTGCAAACAAAATTTTGAGTGCTAAACTAACTAGTTAAAAAGTGATTTTTGAGTGCTCTCTACTCCTTAAAATGTTTTGCATTGCTTGGGTTTGGTGCAGATGAAATGTGTAAAAATTTCTTGATTCTTTTGGTTTTCTTTTAGATAAACACAGTTGAGAATCTCCAAGGGAAACTTTTTAGCTTCAGAGATCTACTTCTTTTTTTTTTTTTTTTAATCCTCAAACATATAATTACACTTCTGATTGATATAAAGTCAAATATATTCTCTGTATCTCCCTTTTTTTCCTCAGAAAAACATTAGTCAATCTGATTTGGTAGAGTGAATAGCAAAAAAAAAAAAAAAAAAAAAAAAAAAGAAAAACCAATAGATTTAGCTACTAAAATAGAATTCAGCCAAAACAGGAAAAGTTATCACTATATCTTGTTAGTTAGCACTTTTTTTCCAGGCCAAGTTGTAAGCCTCATAGAAGACTCACACAATTTGTGATGACCTATTTGTTTTGTTATTAAATGTGATACATAAAACATACCATTATTTAATATGGCCATTATTATACTGCTTAAGCAAAGAAAAATGGATTTATGTATTTCACTCTTAGGGATCTTTTCTTTCATATTTTCCCATATTGAATCAATTTTCCTTTTCTTCTAACTAAAAAAAAAATCCATTATATTAAAAATATGCAGTAAAATAATAATGTCCCAGAGCTCTAAAAAACCTTTATATTGGGGCAGATTTCTTCACTTTTTTTCTGAAAATTTTGCCAGCCTGGAGTGAAACCCATCAGCAGTACTATATCTCTCAACAACACCAAAAAACATCTCAGGACATGAAGTAAAGAATTACATATTGAATTGAACCCTTTAAGGATGCTTATAAGGAAAAGCCTGTGTTTAGCACACAGCCGACTTGGAACAGAAGTTAGCCTGCTCATCTTACTAAAAGCACATCATTATAATTATACTCTATACTTATGGTATATCTTCTACATTTTACAGACTTTAAAAAATTATCTCCAATTTATATTGGAAAACTGTAGTTTCAGGAGATGAAGTTACTTGCGATCATGGCAGAGGGGTAATAGAGGTGGGGGGAAAGACGAGGGTCTCTTGATTTTTGGTGCATTAATTCTCTTCTAAAGAGTTCAACTTTTCTGCCTTCATTAATACACTTACTGGTTCCATATTTACTTTGACATAGAAAGCCACACAGCAGGTGTTAAAACACAATATGCTGAGTGTAAAAAATGTCAAGCATTCAAATGAATACTGGCAAACACAGTCAGTTATTTCACTATTTTTCAGATGTGCACATTTTGGCCTTGTGAATTTGAAAAGTTGATGAGTACTTTGCCCCCATCAGGGGTACAGCATTACCTGGGTTCAGTAGCCACTTGAGGCACTAGATCAAGTATGCAGGAAGGAAGTCATGCCCTCATGGGATTTATCCTTGACCTGGGAGACGTCTCAGATTGAATAGAGTAACCGTATATTCCGGGTAAAGGACAGTGGGCACGATTCCCTCTCCTCTGGGATGGAAAAAGTTGTCAGAAAACTAGTTTGGAGCAAGGGCATATTGCCTCTAGCTGGGAGTGCTGACTCAAACTTTCACTGGTTCTCTCACGGACTGTTGGTGGTGGGACGTGATGCTCTTTATGGAGCTCTTTCATTTATTCATTTCAAAAATATTTATCAAACACTTACTCTGTGCCAGGCACTGCTTTGGGAGCTGAGCACAGAGTGGTGAACAAGGCAGATGAAGGCCCCTGCCTCTTGTAATTTCTAGTCTCATATAATCTGGGCCCCTAGAGAGAGTCTCTTAGCTTTGGGCTAGCATATCAAAGGGAGTAAGATGGTCATTCCTATATGTACATTGAAATGAGGATTATTTTGAGTACAATGGGATGCTATAGAAGTGGGTTCTACAATTTGAGGACAGCTTTAAGATTTTAAACCAAAAGGAGGCATGGATTTCCTTGGTGGCTCAGATGGTAAAGCGTCTGCCTACAATGTGGGAGACCTGGGTTCAGGATCTGAGTCAGGAAGATCCTCTGGAGAAGGAAATGGCACCCCACTCCAGTACTCTTGCCTGGAAAATCCCATGGATGGAAGAGCCTGGTACGCTACAGTCCATGGGGTCACAAAGAGTCGGACATGACTGAGTGACTTCACTTTAAAGGAGGCGTAGAACTGAGAAACAGCCTAAAAGAACAGTAAAGGTGAAAAAATATTGACATTTTTTTTTTGCTTTTTGTTTGTTGAGTTGTTTCCCTGGCTGGAGCCAAGGGCAGAGAGGAGGGGTGTTGGAGCAGCCTTCCTCGGTGGGGGAAAGGCAGTTCTAAAGTATAGTGATCATGTCTGTTTCATCATGCTGTAAGAAATCTGCTTTAATGAGAGTTATGTACGAATTGTATTGGGGGCACGAAATTAAATGCTTTGGTTTGCTTTATGGACATCTCGACAAAAGAGGGAGGAACAGAAGGATGAGGGTAATATTTGCCAGACGGCAAGCACACATGGGTATTGTCATTGGAGGGTGCTGGGGTTACTGTAGTCGGAGCCATGGTTTAGTCACCGCAAGGGCATCTGGAAGCCGAATGAGCAAGAGATGGAAATCATCTGAATATTATAGGATCCTGGAAGTTAGCTGCGAGAAAGGATATTATTAAGAGGCAGGCCCTTGGTAATAGGTTTAAGAATAGTGTGTTTTATGTATGACAGCAAAGACTCTGCACTGACAGTCCCTTCCGGGCTCCATGTTAATCAGAGGCACCTATTTGCAAGTTAGCTGACCCTGGTTAAAAGTGTGTTCCCTGGCAGCAGTGAAAAATGTTTATTAGCCTCAAAGGCTGATTATTCTGGATCCTGACTTCCCCGAGTTAGTCGGCTGCAGGTTAACTGCTGAAGATTAAGGAGGCAAGTGTGACATTCCAAGATGGCAGATAGGATGAGACAGAAGTTTGGCTAAAGGTGCATTTTCTGTCTGTACCACTCATGTGTCAGTGATCATTTTCAGCCGGTTACATGTCTTTATTCCTGTACCTAGACTTTAAGCTCATGATAGCTTTGTATATTCCACTGGGTCCCACTCCAGAGTGGGCACTCTATCATGATTTGCAGTGTGATTGAATGCTGAATATCTAGCTCAGAGTAAGTTGATGAAATGTAGTTCTGGATACCATACCACATTTAGACTTCCCTGTAGTCAGGAACTGTAAGGTTTCCCCTAAATGTCTTATCCCATAGAGCTGACCACACTTCCTTTTTTGGGGGTGGGGGCGTGGGGGCTGTGATCTGGCTGAGACCACACCTCATGGAGCTCCAGGCTGCAGACAGGCAGTGCCTTAATATGTATGATGCAGTCTGCACATGGGCCATCAGCTTTCCTTCTGTGGTATAATTCCTATGGACAACTTAACATGGGGATTTAATAAAAATGTACATGTATTCTGTGAAGAGTCCAACAACAAATGAAGGAAACTTTTGCATGCCTTTGAAATGGGTGGGCCCTGAAACGTTGGTCTGTTTGAAGTGGCATCCGAACCCGTATGCAGATGCCTCCGTCCTGTCTGCCATTCCTGGACTAGAGCACTAAGTCCTGATACAGTGCATCCTTTATGATGAGACTATATTCTCAGTTCTTCAGTTTTTCTGAGATGCCATTATTGCTGCTATCTTTCCTGTTTTATGTAGGTGGTAGCCCTTGGAGAGGTACCAGATGGGACTGTGGTTACTGTCATGGCGGGTAACGATGAAAATTATTCTGCTGAGCTCCGAAATGCCTCTGCTGTTATGAAAAACCAAGTAGCCAGGTTCAACGATCTGAGATTTGTCGGCCGGAGTGGAAGAGGTAGGTCTCTGATTTTTCATATGGATAATGGAATAAACACTTTAGGATCCTCTGATGAAATGTAGGCTAAGTCTGTATACAAATCAGCACCTTCTACTGAATAGAATTACTGAAAGTTTTCTTTAAATACGTCCAGATGAGGTTGAGTGTTTTAGTGAGTACTCAGGCCTTTTTCATTTGTTTTATGATATTGAAAATTCAAACAATGTTTTCAGAAGGACCAGTTCCTAATTTCACTGGGTGTGAGCATATGAGGTGGAAGGAAGAACAGTTGGAGATTCAAGTTCTGAGTTATGAGGAGCCAAATAACTGAGTACATTCAGTGGCAAAGGGCAAAGAAAAGGGAGTGCATTGGATCAATTTCCTGGTAATATCAATTTTGCTCTAAGTTGTAGCAAGGACAGCTAGCATAATGCTCTTCACTTGTCACATATGTTACCTCTGTAGGATTTAATTTACTCTTATAGGAACTTATTTAAAAATCATAGGCTTTTATAGAAGGCTTTTCATTTGAATAAGTGAATAATGTATTACTTATGTTAGAATGACTATGTGGAATTGCCTAGACAGATGAATGATTGGGACTCTAAATATTTCCACATTATTTAAGAGTTTCCACCATCCATACCCCCCATTCAAATATTAGGAATCCTTAAAAAGATCATAAAAGAGAAAATAATCCCTTTTAGGGTTTTCATAGCTGTTTCATAAATGCGGTTAATATTTTTTTTAAAAAGTCTCAAAGAAAACCAGTATTTTGGCTTTTATTTACTTATTCTATGGCAAGACTTTTAATCATCATTCATTAGAAGTTTTATGTTCATTTACTGATTGATTGAATCTGACATTTCCATTTTAAGTATTTTGATGAGAAGAGGGAAAATAGACCACTTTAGGACTGGAGTGAAATAAATTATAAATAAATTATAAAGACCTGTGGAATGACTTCAACCCAGGTTTGTGTTAGGAAATGAGAAGCATCAGTTTTTAAACCATGTCCAATAATTGCCTTTAAGTTTGGATCAGATGTCAAATTATTACCATCGTAAAAACTTGATAAGGGAAATTCATGCAAGACTGTTTCCGGTGAGTAGTTTTAGTTTACTTTCTAGGAACAGGGCCAAGAAGTTGTACTTTTTAACTTAAAAAAAAAAAAATGATACATGCTAATGAGATACTGTCACTGAAGATTTGAAATAAAATGAGAGCCTCTGGTAGAATCAAAACTCAAGGGGTTATCTCTGCATCAGGTATAGTTCACTTTCATTAAAAGGAAAAGAAAGATACATCTTAGTCTCACTCTTGACTGATTAGGTGTAAAGTGTTTATGAGTGTGTATTCATTTTTCCCCTCAGTTACTGTGCAGGCCCACTGTACAATTCAAATTTCTTTTTTTCTAGTAAGAATCAAGAGAAATTTGAACATGATGTATCTTCTGAACCTGTATCTTCTGAAGGGCATCTTTCTTCTAATGTAATATTACTTTGTTGAATTTTAGTATTTAAAAGACCAGGCGCTATACATCATTTTACAGACACAAACTAGAGTTTTCATTTATCTTGCTTTTGTATGATATGGATGCTGCATAACTTTTCTCTGATCAGTTTGAGTAGAAACTATGGCAAAGTGATAGTGTACTTTGTAAACCCTCAACATATTTATTTAAGAAACTTCAAAGAGAAACAAAGGGTGTGCACTGTTTTACTATATTGGCTTTCTGAGTTTTGGCTGGTTTCCCAAATAGCAATTTTTATATTTAAAAAAAAAAAGACAGACTTAACTGCTTGCAGACTTTTCACGCATGGAAGATGAAGAAAGCTTCTTTTGATGAAGTGTAATTATGTCCAAACAGAGCTGACCCCCTCCCCCTATATTTCTTATGATCTTAACTGAAGAAAGTAGGATTTTTCCTTTGAAGCAGCCGGGACTTGGTGGAGGATCTGAAATGCCACAGTCTGCTGCCAGAGGCAGGATGGAGAAATTGGTCCAGACTTGTCTTCGAGACTTAGATTGGGGGTGGGGGGAGCGAGTGGAGAGAGAAAGAAAAATTGATGTATCACTAATAATAGATTTTTAAATCAGGGCATTAATATTATATGAAAGGAAACAGTAATATCAAGCTGAAATGAAGTGGGGAAAAGGACAGAGAATATTGATGAGATACTACCTTTGAAAAAAAAAATGGGTCAGTTCTTCAGTGGCAGGAAACCCTTTAACCTGCCTGTGTACCTGACCTGCTTCTAACAGTCCCTTTCCAGCTTCCTCTTTGATTTTCACACTTCTATATTTCTCTCAAGTTTTTAAGTCTGGGTCAACAAGATGCTGCCATTGTATCTGCTGCCCAGGTATTTACATTTTCTATTTTCAGTAGCATTAAAAAATGAAAAAAACAGCAAGTTCCTCAAATGCTACATTTTTTCATGGGTAGAAAGATACACTCTCAGGAATTAAAAAAACAGTTTTCGATTTATAAAGCAGTAACATTGCTACTTACTCTGGCCTTATGGGTTATCTGAGGACCACAGCTTTTGGAAGTGCTTTGGAATACGAGTAGAGCTTCGGTGAAACTTGCATTCAGTGGAGAGTGGCTTACATTTTTAAATTGTCTTTTCTCTTTTTCTTCTTTATATGTTAAGCCAAGTATTGAAAGTGACTTTGGTCTTTAAGTTTTCTTGGTGTGTTTCCTCACTTTTGACGTCAAGCGAGTTGCTTTTAATTTACAAGCACTTCTAAACACCTGTAGTGTGCAGAGCATGGTACTTTGTCAATTCCGGATACACTCTTTGCTTCTAGTCTTAACTTTCCCCACTATTTCTGACAGCCCCTCGGGCTAGGTTAGAATTGCCTTTCAATGACAGGTCCTATGTGTATCTCAGAAAATATATGACTTGAGGACATATTGCAGAACTAGTTCCTAGATGAAGCTAAGGATGCTACAATTAGGTGTCTAATGAGTGCTAGCTCCCTAAGTAAGAGTCTGCATTTTTTAATCACTTATGGAGAGTAGTAAACAATGGGATTTGGAAAAGTTTTTTTTTATTTAAGGGAGTAAGTCACGAATACTCATATAAACATTTGACTTCAGAAATGTATCACTGTTTATAGGGATGAGAGCAAATGACCTAGTTGGATGATAGTTTCTGAAACCATTAGGTTCATGTTCCTTCTGAAGGGGCAGTGAGAAGTGGGAGGAACCTCCTTGTCTTTTGTTTTAGTTGTTAAAGTACATCTTGATTCTTAGGATTTGATTTTAGAAGACTTCAGTCCGACTGTCATATTGGTTTCCTTTCTCTCAGACCCAACTCTTTTTAAAATGAAGTCTTCATAGAAAATCGGTTCTGTTGTGAACATTGGATGGTGAATTTTATATTTCACCTTCTTTTGTTCCTATGTGAGGTGTTTCTATGAATTTGAAGAAGCATCAATGCATTTTAATATCCAGAGTACGTTGTGAAAGTCTCAAACAGCAATATTCTCAGAAATGGTTTAGGTAAATTCATGGGCACTGTCTCTTGTGGTTATTAAGAGTCATTAAAGACAGTTGACGGAGAAGGCGATGGCACCCTACTCCAGCACTCTTGCCTGGAAAATCCCATGGACGGAGGAGCCTGGTAGGCTCCAGTCCATGGGGTTGCTAAGAGTCGGGCACGACTGAGCAACTTCACTTTCACTTTTCACTTTCATGCATTGGAGAAGGAAATGGCAACCCACTCCAGTGTTCTTGCCTGGAGAATCCCAGGGACAGGGGAGCCTGGTGGACTGCCGTCTGTGGGGTCGCACAGAGTCGGACACGACTGAAGCGACTTAGCAGCAGCAGCAGCAAAGACAATGGAGATGTGTACCTCCTTGGTTTATGAAGATTCGTGCCATGGATGACAACTGTCTTCTAAGCACCACTCTTGAAGCACTGTTAGAAACCCAGTCCTGGCTCGCAGGCCATTGATCCAACCCAGAATGTATCTTTTTTTTTTTTAATGGTTTAATGCAAATTAACTTTCAATCTAGGAGTTCAGCCAGTTCACTCCTCCAGATCTTCCCTTTGTTTTAAGGTCCTGATGTGGATCCAGTGGCTTCCTATTCAACTTTCTAATCTCCATTTCTGTAGACTTTCAGTTTTCTGTGAGTAGTTCCGACTCCTGGCTGCCTTATTCTTCTGGTTAGTCTTAATGTTTATAATAAATCCTTTGTTCCCTAACCAGATAATTAAATTTCTTAAATCCATATAACATTCAATATATAATGGATAAAATACAGAATATCAGTGACACTTTAAAGATAGATGATTTCATCATTCTGGTTGACATACTTCATTAGTAGATTTATATTTGTTTCTTGGTCTGATAGAGCTGTTTGGGACACATGTAGCAATAAATTCCCTATTAGTTTCTAAAAATATTCCCTAACAAAGTCAAAAAGAACATTAATTTTAGGGTCTGGAAGACTTGGTTTCAGATCCTGATTTTTTTCCACTTATTAGTTGTGTGGTTAAATTAGTAAGATTCTCTGAGCTTCAGTTTCCTTATTTGTGAAATGAGGGTAATAAACCTGAGTGGGTAGGATTAAATGAGATAATGTGTATGAAGTGACTGGCACTTCACAGGTTTCTAATCAATATTCATTTTCCTCATATTTCCCTCCCCCTGCCTTTCTCTCTTTCCTCCCCACCCCCTCCCCACCTTCTTGGCCACAGGGTAGCCAAAGAGACTTAAAACTATATATGCCTAGTAACAAATGATATGTGTCTTAAACATATTTCAGGAACTTAACATGGTCTGGGTTGAAAAGAAAACCCATTCACTAGACTTGACAGCCAAAGACCTGTTCTACATTAAGCCTCCTCTACAACCTGTTCCATATTAAGCTTTGAAAAGATTGCATTAAACTCTGTGTTGCTACATATTGTTTAAGATTTGTGTTTTGATTTCATACCCTCTGCTTTCAGTAAAGGGAAAAAACAGTCTTTGACCAAAAAAAAAAAAAAAAAAAAAAAAGCAAAAGGAAAGGAGCTTTTCAAAGCTCTGTCCCAGGAGCAGGCTAAATGAATTCTCTGGCCTGAGATTGCTGAATGTTTTATTGAGTCACTGCTTCACGCCCACCTTTTCCTGTCTTGTAACAGTTTGCAGTTTTGACTATCTGACATGACTAACCGTCGCAAATCTAACTGATTACAACTGTCAGTGAGTCTGGGTAGCAGAGTCTGGTATCTTCTTCTGGAGAAAGCAAACAGCCAGATCTGCACCCAAACTTTTCCCCATCAAGTTTTTGCCACCCTTCCCCCTTCCATGTCCCCACCCCCCCATCACCTTTTTTTAGCTCATTAATTTGAAACATCAAATGCACTTTTTCAGTGAATCACACCCTCTGCTGAAAGCAAGCATTCATATTTACATTGGGAGATGTCATGTACATTTAGCCAAAAATAAGTTACTGTCAGGGAGTCATTTCAAGATGGCTCTTAGACGAGGAGGTATGTTAGGGAAGGGGTGGGCAGGGAGGAGAAAAACTTTGTTCCAGTAATGATGAAATCATCATACCACAGGCACATTAAGGCCAGGACGGGAGACACTGGCTCCTGTTAAAATGATTCCCATAAGAATCTTACTCTTTCATCTTCTCATTGTAGTGCAGTTAAGCAAATGAATGCTAAAGCCATGTGAAGTCAATAGCATAATCAACAGTGATTTAGTATTGTTCTCTCACGGGGTCATGACCTAATCCTAAATAAAGACTTCTAAAATTGTCTGCTTGGATGTGTTCCTGATGTTGTAGAAAAACTGAAAGCAAAGAGAAC
This sequence comes from Bubalus bubalis, assembly GCF_019923935.1. Lineage (NCBI taxonomy): Eukaryota > Metazoa > Chordata > Mammalia > Artiodactyla > Bovidae > Bubalus > Bubalus bubalis. The sequence continues at coordinate 33,156,907 of NC_059158.1, read as the reverse complement.
CCTCTTCAAGTGGTCAAGAGTTTTTGTTTGCATTAGAGCTCTTGCTACTGAGCAACTCTTTTTTGAAATTGGAGCCTCCCTGTACAAGACTGCCATGAAGATGAGGATTTTAGTGCTCATGAGCTGAGTAACTCCCTAAAGTAGCCATCAGAAGGTTTCTCATTAGAATAAGGAGTCCTGACCCTTGTTTGTGTTTGGTTACTTCTTCAGAGATGCTTAAATGCAATGTAGACATTAGTACTGCCATTTTATCAATACTGTCTTTTTATATTCACTGTGGATTTTCCCTTTTCTATCTGCAGGCAAGAGTTTCACCTTGACCATAACTGTCTTCACAAATCCTCCCCAAGTTGCCACCTATCACAGAGCTATTAAAGTCACAGTGGATGGACCCCGGGAACCCAGAAGTAAGTGCTTGCCTTCCTATTGGAAATGGGAATAGGATTTGTGGAGACCCTGTGAGGAATTTATCCAAGATAAGTTAGTGCTACTTTCACGTGAAGAGTTTCTTTGCCAAGTTTGCTATCTGCATATATTTTTACGAGGGGCAATTAGATCTTCACAGTTAGTGGAAAATCAAATTACACTTTTCACCTTTGCCTCAAAATTGCTAAGCCCAACATAACTTTGTGAATTTCCGTTACTGTAAGTTTTTTTGCTAAAAAATTCTGCTCATCCACTGGACACAATAGATGAGGCAGAACAGACCCACGAGAGCTGAGGAAGAAAACAATAAACTGCAAAATCCTGAGCTTAGTCAAAAAGCTTTTGCGTGTGTTTCCCATGGCCTAAGAATGTGTTTTAACTTTTTAACTCGCCCACTCAATTCCCTTTATAGAGAGCACACTGCTTAATTACAAAGAATTTATTTGCAAATGATAACTTGCTTGATTGTTACAACACTGTTGTTTGCTCATGTTCTAGTAATTGCCAGAGATAGTTTCTTTAGCAGATAGAGTCAAGCCAGATTTAAATCCACCTTGGTTTATTTGTCTCCTGGGACATCTGAAAGGTTGAACCAGCATCATTTGAAGGCAGTGCCCATCATCCATTTGGGCTAATATGCATTTTCCTCTTAAATCTAAATTAAAACAGGTTTGCTCCCCCCTCCACCCCTAAAACTGATTTGAACATACTTACCAGAGCCGAATTTAAATACGTTTAAGGATTAAATATTATTTAATACATACAACCTTAAAAATTCTGTGCCAATGGAAACATCACACAGAACTCCGCCTTTGATGAGTGAATCCACGGGAGATGTAGCCATTGTGTTTGGAGAGTTTAATTTGGCTTGTGGTGGAGGGACAGCTGGCAGAAATCTTTGTTATATAATGATACACCTGCCAAGACAATGGCATAGCTTTTCTGCTCCTAAAATCGAGAGCAAAGGGCTGGTGAAGTTTTGCCTCCCCTCTGCCCCTGGGGCCGCCTGGTCTTGAGCCATGGGAAGATGTGTTGCCTTCCGCTCCTCTTGCACTGTCTCTTCTCACAAAGGCTGACTACTCGCCCAAACGAGGGAGGTTTCCTGCCTGAAAAGTCAGTCTTTGAGGTTTTTCTTTTCTCCGTCTTTCATGTGTATGGCGTTCTTCTAGGTTTCCCAACAATGGGAGCGCTGGCTCTGTCTGCTCAGGTTAAGAGTGTCCTGTTAGGCGGTGGCCACACACACGTCTCTGGTTGCCCTGTCTCTGGTCCTCAGGGCCAGCAATCATGCAGTGCAGGTGAATGGATCAGCCTAGGGCTATCTGGCCTGATTTCAGATTTTTGCCTGACTTTTCTGGACCACTGTCTATCTGGAACGATAGCTTAGGATGGAAGACATCTAGCATTTTATCTGATTAGCTCCCGAGTTCCTGAAAAGGCAGGGACATCCCTCAATAATGCACCAAGCAGGATGGTAGTCTTTTCACGTTTAACACAACTAATACTTATCTCGTAAAGATGTTTCCTGCTGATCTCAGCTGCTTTTCTCAGTTCTTGGAAAAACCATCATTGTGTGTGTGTGTGTGTATGTCTCTCTTTCTCTGTGTATATCTCCAGATGCTCACAAGTTGATGCTCACAAGTTGATGCTCAGACTTGATGGTTGGGAGAGGAAGCAGGGGAAGGTGGGTGCTGCCTCATTCTGAAAGTGGTGACAAAAAGAAGGAGGTAGAATAGCTTTGGGAGAGTCACTTCTCTTTCAAGCAAGGGTAGTATCACCTCATTCCCAGGAGGCCATTGGCAGAATGAACAGTTGCTAGGCTCAGTCCCTGTAAAGACAGAGAAGTGCTCTGAAAAGCAGTGAGAGTTAGGGATAGAGCAGATAGTATGCATGTGACCTGAGTTTAGGCTTTTGATGCTGCTGAAGGTGCTGGGGAGAAGCAGATATAGAAATTGAGTGGCGGACCTCTGCCCTAGATCTGCTCACAAACCAAAAATATCTGTGGAAATGCGATGTCATTTCTCTGACATCACAAGGTGACTGGCCAAACTCAGTGTCTGGCTGTGTCTGGTATCAGTAACATTTTAGTCCTACAACCTGAATTCTCAGTATGGGGTTATTTCCTTCTGCCCTGCTCTTGGCTGTCTGAGCATTGGATGTTTGTAAGTAAAACCCTCTTCTCAATATTGTTCTTTAGTTTTGAGACTCCCAGGTGTGGAAAATGCCCAAGATTTTCAATTTCCTTCAACTGTGAGTTGAAGGCTTTTAATTGATAGGTGTGTATATAATGTTAAATGAAGAATCCTCTAGAACATGAATTGGCAGACTTTTTTTGTAACGTGCCAGATAGGAAATGATTTCAACTCTCTGGGTCCTATGATATCTGCCACAGGGACTCAACTCTACCAGTGTAGCTCAGAAGCAGCCTTCAACAATACATAAACAAGTGGTAGTGGCTGCATATCAATAAAACTTTATTTACAAAAATAGGTTGGGGGGTGGTCAGATTTGGCACACAAGTTGTGGTTTGCCAACCACTGCTCTAGACTTCTTCAAAGTGGCTTATTTTCTCAACCGTTAACAGAGAAGAGCTTTAGGAAAAGGCTTTTCTGAGGGAAGAAAAAAAAAGACAGTGAGTGCAATTGTTTTAGCATCTTCTCCCACAACATTTTAATTCTGTAAGTAATGGTTGTCATTGAAAGACTGTACGTCTGTTTCTTACTGCGAAAGTTTGAAGGGATTGAGTATTTTTGCTCTCTTGGTCCTGTTAATGGAATTTCACTCCTTCTTCAGAAGATCACAGTATAAGTTGAAAAGACTACTTCTGGCAGATGAGCTGTTTGAACAAGGACAGGTTCCGGGTTAACTGGTTGGGTCTTTACTCAGCAACAGGACAGTGATTAAGGGTGTGGGCTTTTGCATCAGGCTGTCTGGATTGAAAGCCCAGGATGCCACCATTCACCAGTTGTGTGGTGACAGGCAAGTTACCTAAGTTGTCTTGGCCTCAGTTTCCTCCTCTGCTAAAGTGAGAAAAATAATTAATAATAAAGTGAGAAGACTAATAATAGTATCTTCCTCATCCGTTGCTGCAAAGATGTTAAGTGATGTCATGTATCTAAAATGCACAGCCCAGGGACTGTCGGGCGGTAAGTGCTCAGTAAGCATGAGCTATTATTACATCAGTTTCAGCGTCAGAAGTTTGCTGTAGTTTTTGCTTAGAGTACACTTCCAGGAAATAGATACCATCTAGCTTCTGTTCTCTCGGGTAATTTTTTTTTTATTTTCTTGCAGATGGCTTTACTAATTTCTGCTCATTAGTAAATGACACTAATAAGTGTTATAAATTGTGCTGGAGCAGGTATTCGTGCTGCCTGGGGACAGCTGGGCAGAACTGATGATAAACAGCTTGTTCACAGCAAAGTCCAAGAGAGGATGCTAGGGCACTGATGCCGCCCTCGGAGGCCCCACTTATCAGCCCATCTGCCAAGGCTTGCTTTTCACTCAGAAAATCAGAAAGGTTTCATCCTTCCATGTTTTCTGTCTCTGGCAGCTGAACGGGTACTGTCACATCACAAACAACTCCTTCTCTTAATATACACATCTGGCGCTGGCAGTTGGACGAACTTCATAAGAGCACATGATCATCACTCATTACAAGATTAAAAAGTACCCCATGGCATCATTGATGTTTTTTAACTTTGATCTTTTGCAGTTGTGATTCATCTCAGTTATAAAACTTCCCTTTAAAGGAACACAGCCGATGACTTATTAGAACCTTCGTCTTAAGTAGCGTAAACATGAGAACGGTACACATCTTTACAAAATGCCATTTATTTTCTCCGCCAGCTTATCAGTTTAAGACATGACATCATGCTTAAGATCCCAAATTTGTCAGCCTTGTGTTTAGGCAAGGCATTTTGACCTTCTGTTGGCAAGTTAGCTCTGAAGAGGTCCTGCCGTACGTTCACCAGCAGAAGTCAGTGGAGCAGAAGCAGCTACAGTAATGCATTTGGATGCCTAACTCTTTCAAACATCAGATTCTATTAGGATCTTTTGTTCCACATATGCAGTTGCTTCCAACTGCAGTCCTTTTGAAAGAACTTCTCCAGGAAGATGAAATCTTGCTCAGTGGTGTCATATTCTACTGCTGTGTTTCTGAGTTAAGGAGGAAGAGTGACGAAAGGGTATTATTGGCTGTGCAGAGGATGGAAAAAGTAAATCACCTTACACAGTCAGAAGTCTTTTTATTCTCTTGCTGCTCTGTCAGTTATCTCTTGGTAAATAACAAACCATCCCCAAACACAGTGGCTTAAAATAGCAACCAGGGAATTCCCTGGTGGTTCAGTGGTTAGCACTCTGTGCCTCTACTGCAGGAAGCCTAGGTTTGATCCCTGGTCAAGGAACTAAGATCCCAAAAGCTTCCTGGTGCAGAAAAAAGTAAAAAAAAAAAAAAAAAAATAAAGACCAAAAAAAAAAAAAGAAACAGCCACTAGTTTATTATTTCTCACGACTCTGTGGGTTGACTGGGGTTCATCTGGATGGGTTTTCTATGGTCTTTCTTGCGATAAGATGGTAGCTGGTGCTGAAACATGCCTGATGGTCTCAGTCCCTTGTCTGATGCCTTCATGGGGTGACTGGAAGGTTAGGCTCAGCAGGAAGGGGGCGACAGCTGGGCCTTTCTCTCTCTCCTATAGTTCCAGAGCCTCCCCCTCTCCGTGTGGCCTTTTCTGTCGGAGTCTGACTTCCTATGTGGCAGCTCAGGGTTCCTTTGGGTGTAAAAGTGGGAACTTTCTGGCCTTTTGTAAAGCTTCTTAAGGCTCAGAATTGGAGTAGAGTCACTTCTTACATATTCTGTTGGTGAAAGCAAGAGACATGTGCAGCCTGGCCTTGAGGGGAAAAAAATCTTGCAAGATGAATGATGGGGACGGTGGTTCACTGGACCACCCATGTCACCTACTTCCATAAGTGCTTATATCGGAAATATCATTGCTGCCACAGGAGAAATGATTTTTTGAGGTACCATTTCCTGAAAAGTCTTCTGACTTCTTATTCTGGAAGACATCTAAAGTTCTTCAAGGTCACTCCAAGTTCCAGTGCTTGTAGCTTCACTCTGAATTAGACCAGTTTGGTAATTTCCAGATGAATGAGGGGTGGGTGATATCTTGTGGTGCTTGGTATCAGCAGGTCAATAGCGAGTCAAGCCAGATCAGTCCTCTTATGGGAGAAGAATATTAGATATTTGAACATAAAGAGGTTATTTGCCTTGCTTGGCAGCTGGGCAAATCTGTAGCCAAAGTATCTTCTGGATCCTCAAATGAACAAGCCTGGTGGTTTTTATGCTGTCTACCACTCAGCTTTACAAATTCTCCCTTGTCAGTACACCTGCAAATCTGATACCTAATGCACATGAATGGGTTTCTAAGAGCTTCCGTGTGCTGCCCCCCAGGGAAGTAAATCATAGTTACCCTCCAGGAGAGACCAAAGCCATCATCTGCATCTTTGCTACTGGGACACTTTTGGTCAGTGCTGGCCACCTACCCGTCCTGAGCTGGGGGGAGAAGGGGAAAGCCCTGCCTTTTCTTTCCCATGATCTGGCTCCTTTCCTGCAGGCTTGGTGCATGGCTACAGCACTGCTCTGCTTAACTCCTTCTGTGACTTCAGTAGGGCTGGCGCTTAGGTGATGGAGAACCTCTCTGGGTGTGCAGGGTACCCTGTGTGTTTCAGGGCCGTCTCAGCACTCGGCTTCACCAGCTTGTCAGGGTCATGTCCTGCAGCCAAACTGTTTTCTTTTCCTGCTTGCTTCTTGTCACCTGTGCCCAGTTCATTGCACGTTTTTAATTCTTTAGAGAACATTTTATTATTCTACATTCTTGTGCACCTTTGATTGCAGAGGTTTTACCTTATAAACTGAACATTTAAGACAGACTTAAATAAAACAGTGGTCTGTGGCCTGAAGCATCTTATTTTTCTCCCATGCTGTTCCACCCAGTTCTTTAAAAAAATTTGTTTTTAATGACTATTAAAAATTTCCATGAAGACTATTTTTGTTCAAGTTTAAAATATTGTTGTTGTTCACTGTTCTTTAGTTGCTCAGTTGTGTCTGACTCTTTGCAACCCTGTGGACCGCAGCATGCCAGGCTTCCCTGTCCTTCACCGTCTTCCAGATTTTGTTCAAACTCATGTCTGTTGAGTCAGTGATGCCATTCAACTATCTCATCCTCTGTTGCCCCCTTCTCCTTCTTCTGTCAATGTTTCCCAGCATCAGGGTCTTTTCCAAAGAGTCTGCTGTTCACATCAGGTGACTGAAGTATTGGAGTTTCAGCATCAGTCCTTCCAATGAATGTTCAGTTTAAAATATATCTTTTATTTATTTGTTTAATTTTTGTCCACACCCTGCAGCATGTGGGCTCTTACTTCCCTGACCGGGGGTCAAAAGCATACCCCCTGCATTGGAAGGTGAAGTCTTAACCACTGGACCACCAGGCCAGTCGTTCTATCCAGTTCTCCAGCCCCAGAAAGGGTGGCAAGAATCATGGTCTTGGCATTCGCTATTCCTCATTGTAGATGGTGTCAGTGGCAGCTGGCTTTTCTCCTCCACTGCTCTTCACCCTGGTTGGGTGTAGGAATAGAGTTTTAATGGTGCCTGGCCCATGATCTTTGCTTATTTATCAGTGGTGGATGCTGATATAGAGCTTGGGCAGATGTGAAAAAGGACAGGAAACATGTAAAGTGTGTTGGATGAAAGGAGAGCAAAATTGTTTTAAAGCTGTTTGATTTGTCTGGACACAGTTTGTATGTTCACATTCTTGCTGTTTGTGAAGACAATTTGAGAAATGCTTGATAAGCCTCGTACCACATCCCTGATGCCACAGGCCTGAATTTTAGTCTCTGGTTGGAAGTGTTAGTAAAAAAAAAAAAAAACCCTTAACTTTTTTTTTGGTGGGAAAACAATTTTTTTTTTGAGTGAAAGATTCTTTAAATTCTATAGGGTTTTACGATTTTTAAACGTTTCACACATATGATATTTTTTAAAGATTTTTTTTTTTAATGTGGACCACTTTTTAAAGTCTTTGTTGCATTTGCTACACCATTACTTCTGTTTTATGCTTTGATATTTTGGCCACCAGGCATATGGGATCTTAGATCCCCGACCAGGGATTGAACACACACCCCCTGCATTGGAAGGTGAAGTCCTAACCACGGGACCACCAGGGGAGTCCCTACACATGGTTTTTTATTGTCCCATAATAACCCCTTTTATTCCCCCCTTATTCCTGCATGGCACCCACCTTCCTTCTTCCCACTGGTAACCACTAGTTTGTTTTGTATATCTGTGAGTCTGCTTCTTTTTTGTTTTATTCACTAGTCTGTTGTATTTTTTAGATTCCACATATAAATGATATCACATAGTATCTGTCTTTCTGTGTCTGGCTGACTTCACATTGCATAATGCCCTCCAAGTCCCATGCTACTGCAAAAACGCCCTCCACTTCTTGACTTGCAGACTTCCTGTGGCTCTTCCCTGTCTCTGAAGTGCCCAAGGAGTGGCAGTGAGGGGTCCATGCCACATTTTGATATTTACAAGGCAGCAACCACAAGCAGCAGTTTGATGGTCATAAATATGTATCCTTTGGTCACTAAGATCTAAACCATCATTGACCACCTTTGACTTAAGAGAATAATCACAGTTAAAAAAAAACTGTTCCCTTTCCTCTTTTCCTTAAGGAGGATGGTGAGGGAGTCAGAAGCGCTGGTGGAAGTTAAGTCTGGTGGTTGGTGGAATGTACTCTTGAGAGGAGCAGTTTTAAATCTCTTGCAGTACTTTTTTTTTCTGTTGACTGACTGTCAGGAGCTGGGAAGATGGCCAAGAAGGAAATGACACATCGAGAGGCATTTTGTGTTGTGCAATATTCTGTGGAACTGATGCAAGGCTATATGGCCTGTTTACACATTCCTTCGCTCGCAGACAGCATGGCAGTAATTGAATTCAGCAGCACATGGCATGCTGCAGCAAGGAGCCGGGCCTTCACATCCTTTCATGGCAAATTATCGCAGCCGTTAAAACACGCTCATGTCCCTCCTTTGCACTCTCCCCTGGCTTCTCAGTTCTGAATGTGCTTTCTCACTGTATGGGACGTGTGTTCACAAGCAGCGTGGCTTTCCCAGGTAGAGCTCCCTGTCCACAGACACAGTTCCCATTGATATATTTACTTCTCACTAAATATAGCAAGCAGCGTGGCAGGTTTTCAAGCTCTCTGTGCTCTCAAAACACACCGACTGGACCCAAGTGTGTCACCGGCTTATATCTCACTGGAAGTCAGAAGTCATTCATTCTTCAAACAGTGCTAAATACTTGAGAGAGAGAAAAAAAAATTTTTTTGGCTTTATTTTATAAAAAATAAATTTTCCTTCCCGAGATAAAGAGTTTCCAATAGATCACTGAACTACTTCTGTTTTGTTTGTACTATAGCATTTGCTTCAGGAAGGGCTGGACCAGGGCAAAATAGGAGATACTTTAGAATAACAGAGAAAAAAGATTTGTTATCTTGCTCTTCATATTCATACTTGTCCCTACCTAGCATGTTATAGGATACCTTTATAATGTCAGCTAACATCATAGTCTTATCATAGACCTGTCTTTGGTCTTCATATAAAATCTCTACAGTTTTTATTTAGGCAAGCGTGGAAAATAATTGCTCACTTTTTCGAGAAACTCTTGGAAATTAAGCCAGTGCATAAAAAGTACATAAATTGACAGTATTAATTCAAGGTCATATGCAGAAGACTGTATTTGGGATGTGGTGCTTAAGTATTAATAGCAAAAGAAGAGCTCCCTGTTCCTCTCAAAATTTCTCTGCTGCTGTGCTCTGGTGGTGGGACTCTGCTTGCAGACGAAAGTACTTCATTAAAATTCAGGATTATGGCTTATGTCCAGACTCCTCTAAGAAAGGTAATTCAGATTTAAACTCATATTAATATAAAAAATAAGTCATCTCGAATCCTTTATTGGGAGGAGGCTTGGGAAGATGAAGGGAGAATGATCAACCAAGTCCTTGTACTAAACATAAACACAGAGTCAGGTGGGCAGGCGGGGCCTTTGCTGGCCTTGAAGGCAGTCAGTGACAAGTTTAAGGGTTGCAATTTTGCTGCAGGTCAGCCCTAGCAGTGTGGATTCCTGATGTCAGGTCTGTTGTAGGATTCTGTAGTCTCATGGTGTGAAGTTTTGGTTTTTATATTTTCATATTTACCCCCTTTGCAGATATTTCCCTTTTATAGAGTAGTTCTCATCTAGTTTTGTTCTAGATATGTGCTGACTCTTTCCTCTTCTGGTCAGCAAATTATCATTCAATTTCTGTTTTTCTTTTAATTATCATTATTACTATTTTAATGTGTCTGTCTCAATGAGATTCATTATAATCTCTGTCCACCTCAGATAATAGAACCTTACTATACTTTTTTTTAAAAAAGATAATTTTTATTGGAGTATTGTTGCTTTATCAGTTTCTGCTGTACAGCAAAGTCAATCAGTAAAGTATCAGTGAAGTATTAGGACTGTAGCCCGCCAGGCTCCTCTGTTCATGGAATTCTCCAGGCAGGAATACTGGAGTGGGTTGCCATTCCCTTCTCCAGGGGATCTTCGTGACCCAGGGACTGAACCCAGATTTCCTGCATTGCAAGCAGATTCTTTACCATCTGAGCTGCTAGAGGAGAGAGAGAATCAAACTTATGGTTACCAAAGAGGAAGGGGAAGGGATAAATTAGGAGTTTGGGATTAGCTTGTGCACATTACTATATATAAAATAGATTAAACAGCAAGGACTGACTGTATAGCACAGGGAACTATACTCAATGTATTTGAAAGGTTACTTTCAATAACCTATAATGGAAAAGAATCTGAAAAAGAATAGATATTGATCTGTCTATCTATATCTGTTATACATAGATCTATATTATATAGATTATATTATTATATATAGGTTATATATTATATTAATAATATTATAAACACCAATGTATTAATATATTATATATTAATATATATTAATAATATTATATAGATTATATTATTATATAGATCTATATTATATCTATACCTATTATATATCTATACATCTATATCTTATTACATACCTATATAGAAATATATCATATATAATATAAATCTATATAAAACTATATTATATATCTAATATATCTGTTGCATGATATATATATATGTATTCTTTTTCAGATTCTTTTCCATTATACATTATTGCAAGATACTGAGTATAGTTCCCTCTGCTATACAATAGGTCCTTGTTGTTTAATCTATTTTATATGTGTAGTAGTGTGCACAAGTCAATCCCAGACTCGTCCCTTTCCCTTTTGGTAACCGTAAGTTTGATTCTGTCTCTCCTTGTGTTGTCGTCTGATATTTTTATCTTTGTTTTATGCTTCCTGAATTAGTCATCATCAGTATTTAAACTGTTTATTTCATATTTGCCTGTATGTTTATCAGTTTATTGGCTCACCATTCCTTCCTACACATGGGTCCTTCCTTCTGGATTTAGTTTTCTTGATGTATGTTCTTTAGTAGTTCTTTCAGTGAGAACCTGTTCCGGGTAGACCCAGTTTTTGTTCCTGAAAATGTCGGCAGTTGTGGCCACTGGCTGCCAGTGTGGTGTGGTGTGAGAGGGACCCTGTGGAGAGTCCAGCTGCTCAGGGGGCTGGGGAGCCACACTCCCGGCCATTCTTTGGGCTGAGACTTTTCAGGTGGTCGTGATCAAACTAGTGGAGTGGCACTTAAGGGAATGGGACCCAGGACTTCCATGGATGATGGATGAGGGAAAGAGGGATGCTCTGAAAAGTCCGGGGCCAGTGAGGGGAGGGGTGGTGGGAAGAAATATTCCTGCAGACAGAAGGGGAGAAGACAAAGGAAGGGGTATTTAGGGAGAGGAAACTCAACTTGCAGCTTCACTGTTTCCTCATGGTCAGGCCCTACGGTGCTTTGTAACTTTCTATCCAAATTTATGGTAACAAGCTCTGTCATTGCACTTGCCTCTCTGAGGTCATCTGGCTGCTGCTCATTGAACAACCAGAGCAGCACTTCTTAGATGTTGTATCCACACGTTTTCTGTCATTTTAGTGAGAGTATAGGATTCAGAACCAAAAGATGCTTCATTTACCAAAAGATGGTAAACCAGTCATTAAATGAAGCAGGGGAGAAAACAGGTGTGAGGACTAGAGGGGCATGGTTTGAGAGCTGGGTTCACACTCTTGGGTAGAACTCTCCGTAGGCAAAGTGGACGGAGGGCCTCCAGTGTTGGCTCTGTGCAACTCTCATCAAAGTGGCTGGTGGGGAAGAGGTCAGCTGACACGCAAGCAAGCTGGTACTTTCCGCCTTTCCGTGAACCCTCGCACTCTTTATGTACCCTGTGTGACATGCATCTTCTCGTCCCTTACCTTCTCGGTGTTAATTCTCATGAGCTACAGCTTGTGTGACAATGGTAGCGTGCATTTTGCAGGCAAAACTCAGGGTGATTTAACCTGGACTCTGTGCCTTCTTAGGGTTGGCCCTGAAAATTATTCATAGAAAAATATGAGCCCTTTGGAGAGATTATGAAGGTCCCGAAACACTGTTATACCGGAAGTGAAAAGAAATATAGATGTGTTAAAAAAAAAAGTGATTGTGAAGTCTAGGTTACTAATTCTAGAGCTTTGGTTTCTGTTTCATCTCCTCACCATTCACTCTATTCTACAAAAACAAGTTACAGTGTTTTTTGCTCCATGAGGGCTGTTTCAGAGCAGCATAATGGGGAATTCATCTGTAGGTATAGTTTGTGTGGAAGATGTGGATTCAGTTATGGTTGAGGGAGTGGGAGGACTTGAAAAGTCCTCTTCTGAGATCTCAATGCCATCTTAGTGACCCTAGGAAAATCCCTACACTTCTCTCCAGTTCAGTTTCTTTGTCCTTTGAATGGAAGTAGACATGAAGACAACTTCAGAGTAGCTGGGAGTAACTTGCAAGGAATGATCATAAACTACTTGGCACACATGAAGGGCAACTTAGGTAACAAATAGTAATTATATAGCGCCTTTCTGCCAAGGAGTTCCAGAGGCTTAGACATTACCTCACTGGTTCTCTTTATATCCCTTTGAGGAATACATTATGCCTTTTACAGGTGGGTAAACTGAGGCATGGGCACTTGAAAACTCATTTGCTGCATGTCGGTCTACAAGTCAGCAGATGATTTATGGAGGTGGGCAAGGAGCCCAGGTCTCTTCCTGTTCAGTTATTCACTGCTCAGACTCCCTGATGCTTTGTCATTAAAGTTGTGGAGCTCCTGGTATCGTGCCCAGGATATTCTTGATTGATGTTCTGAAGTAATGTTACCTGAGAGGCAAGCCTGGTGATGTGGCAGCCTTGCTATATAGTAAAAAAGTCCCAAGGTATAGCCTCATACACAGAAGACATATATATGAAATCTCTGTGTGTGTATATAGTCTATATATATGTTTGTGAAATGAATCTTGAATTCATTAAGATGAAACTTCACCAGAGCTTAAAACATCGAAGTTTGTGAGATGAACACAAATTTTGTAGGTTAACCCTCAGTAGAATCTCACTTTGAATACCACCAAAATAAAGCTCATTAAATCTTAAAAAAAAAGGGGGGGGTCCCTGGTGGATCAGATGGTAAAGAATCTGCCTGCAATGCAGGAGACCTGGGTTCTATCCCTGCATCAGGAAGATCCCCTGGACAAGGGAATAACTACCTACTCTAGTATTCTTGCCCGGAGAATTCCGTGGACAGAGGAGCCTGGTGGGTTATAGTCTATGGGGTTGCAAAGAGTCAGACACGACTTAGTGACTAACACACAAACACACAACCTTAAAAAAAAAAATCACTCAACTAGAAAATACAGACAAGGCCTTGGAGGAAAAGTTAGAGAATAAAAATTAATCAAAAGAAGAAAATGTAAAAAATGTCCATAATCCCATCTCCAAAGATTTCCACTGCCAATGATAGCCTGAATATTAATAAATAATATTCATCATTCATTAAATTTCATAGAAATGAAATGCTAGTGCTTCTGTGAAGGGATCAACCATGAAGATGTAGCACCAGAAAGGTGATGGAATGCTACAAGAGGTGTGAGTGTGTTGATGCTGAAAGGAGAAATAATTACTGGAAATGAGATTAATTACTTTAAGGAGCAGAAGGAAGATGGTGGCACTGACCACAGTTTCCAGTTTTTTAATGTCTTGGAAGAGGCAGCAGCTTTCTCTCTGTTGGGGGGCTGTGGTCCTGGCTTTGTCTGAATGATTAACTAAATGGACATGAGAAGGGCCCCTTCCTCCCACCACCCTGTCTCATCACTACATCCACCACTCCTCAAATACCACCCCCATTTGTAACAGCTGACAGAGCCTTTTAAATGACAATTAGAGATGTTTGTTCCTGCCGGTTTTATTGAGATATAATGGACACCCAGCACGGAATGCCTAGAAGGTCTACAGCATAATGGTTTGACTTACCTATGTCATGAAATGATTACTGCAATAAGTTCAGTCAACATCCATTATCTCTTGTTGTTATTGTTCAGTTGCTCAGTCCTGTCCAATTCTTTGCGACCCCATGGACTGCAGCACGCCAGGCTTCCCTGTCCTTCACCATCTCCCAGAGCTTGCTCAAACTCATGTCCATTGAGTCAGTGATGTCATTCAACCACCGCATCCTCTGTCGTCCCCTTCTCCTTCTGCCTTCAATCTTTCCCAGCATCAGGGTCTTTTCCAATTAAAAATTCAAGAAATAGAAAAAAGTTTTTTCCTTATGATGAGATCTCTTAGGATTTACTCTCTCAACCACTTTCATAGATCACATATAACGATGTTAATTATATCACTCATGTTGTACACTACATCCTTAGTACATATTTATCTTATAACTGGATGTCTCTACCTTTGTAAAACATTTTTTTTCCCGTTTTTTAAAGAGAGCTTGGGAATAGGTTGTCTTATTTAATTTGCTTTTTTATTTTTGGCTACACCCTACACGATCTTTGTTCCTCGACCAGGGATCAAACCCACATCCCCTGCATTGGAAGCGTAGAGTCTTAACCATTGGACCGTCAGGGAAGTCCCCTGGAAGTCTGTACCTTTTACTACCGTCATGCAATCCCCCTTCCCCCAGATATATTTTAAAATGTAAATATTTCCAGCAGTGGAGACATTGATTCCTTCAAAAATCAAATGTGTACCATTAGCCAGGTTCCAGGCATACAAAGCAGAGCAGACATGACCCCACCTTTGAGGAGCCTCCATTCTATGGGCCAGACAGACAAGAAATGGGCAAATGAACTTTCATCTGTAATTGCATCTAATTGCAAGTTGTGACAGTTCTGTAAAGGGAACTGATCTAGTAGTAAAGAAGGATCGGGAGCCTATTCTCGAGTGTTCTGGAAAGGACACAGCCTCAGAGCAGATACGTGAGGGTGAAACAAAGCCAGCTTTAGGAAGAGTGGAGAAGAGGCTTCAAGGCAAAGGGTGCCGGAGATTCTTTTCTGAGTTAAGACTTTGAGGACAGGACCTTCATAGATGTTATCAGTAAAGCATAGCATATTTTAAGACATTTTTCGGTTAACAACTTGGTTTAAATAAGCGTATCTGATTAGGTAGATACTCATTGTGTAACAGGATCGTTGGGGGAAAGTGGGTTGAGAAAGGCCGTGAAGAGCTCTGGTGAGGAAGAAAGGGTGGGAATAAACACTGGTTCCCAAAGAACACGTTTTCTTTAAAGAAGGAACTGTAGGAGCAGGTTTTCACCAAACCCAAACAAAGCAGTAGGTTTCCTATTCGAGTACATCCTGTGGGGTGTGTGTGATGCACAAAAGTCCTGGGGTTTTGGGGACGGCGAGAAGCAATTCCAAAGGTGAACTGGGTTTCAAAACATAAGAGCAACATGGAAAACGTAAGAATGTTTAGCGAAAAGCATTGATGATGATTAAAGGATTGTAAAATTGAACCTATAAGGATAAGTTGAAAGACTTGGGATTATTTAGCTTCAAGAAGAGGAGACTAAAAAATGACTTAATAACAGACTTCGAAATTATGAGGAGTTATTAAGCTGTGTATGGTGACCAGCTGTTTTGTTTCTGGCATAGAGACAGCGTAGGTTTTCACTGAAGCATAAGAGATTTAGGTTAGATTTAAAGAAGAACTTCTGGACTCTAAGAACTGTTAAATAGGACGGGTCGCTGAAGGCTGAGGATTTTGACTGGAGGGCTTCTCCTTCAAATCCCTTCCCTCTTCGTGATTCTCTGTGTGTTTATCAAGTGCAACAAAGTGCCACCTTTCTGCTTTTAAAATCAAAGTCATGATTTCTGTTTCCCATTATAATTCTGAAGCTCAGAGTCACAGAGGTTTGTAGACATAAATGATGAGGGTAATTTGTCTTGCTTCAATGGCCATTAGAATCTTTAATTGAGAAAAATATGACGAAAAAGAGGAACAGATCTGCCACATGGCAAAAAAAAAAATTGTTCTTGATAATCACAAGAGATGCATGATTAAGAATTTGGGGCCGCGTGAGGGTGAGATCGTTTTATCCTTAGAAAAACTCAGGTTTGTTTGACTTGTATATGCCAGATCCAGAAGGTAGAGTTCTAGGAAGTCGACTCATTTTCCTCTGTTCCCTCCCTACTGGGAGAAGTTAAAAACATTTCCAGGTGACCCCGAAGTTCATATAACCTGTAGCTCAAGAGACGCAATCCAAAAATCACCCTCAAGGAATTTATCGGTGCGGAGAAGGAAGGAGAGGGGAAATAGGCAGGATTTATTTCTGAAAACAGAAACCTTCATGCATTTAAAAGCTGGCAGAGCAGGGGAGAAGTCGAGCAGAGCGAATCTGAGAAGGGCTGACTGTGTACGCCGTTGCTTTCCACGGTGGAGCTGGGGCTGCAGGGAAGCCAAGAGTCCCGCTTCCTGGGTTAAGCTTTCTCAAGGAAGCCAAGTGTCAGGGTTTTCATTTTAAAATGTATTTCTGAATCCACTCTTTCACTGATTAAATACCTGTCTGAGCAACTTTTGTAATAATAAATTAGCCCACCTGCAGATGGTTGGCTTCAAGCACTGATGCAATGGTGAAAAAACAAAGCTCACACACATAGTGTTCTCAGATGGGTTCTTTGTTTTGAGCTAAGTGGATATAATTTTCTCTAAAGGAAAAGAAATAATCAAAGAGACCAAAGAAACAGACTTTGAGACAGGTGACGCGACTGGGAAGAAGGTTAGGTGGGTGTGGTGCTAAGCTAGAGGAAAGGAAAAATACTCAGAAAACATATTTTTCTTTCCTCCCAAAATAACTTGCGCTCCTTGGTTCATTAAGTACTTTTAGACCCTTGAACCACTACACTTGACCTTTCCAAGACATCGCTGCCCATTGGAGAGCCACCCACAGCCCGCGGTTGGGTCAGAAGTCACAACCCGTTTCCTTTTACTGGCCTCTTTTCTTCCTTGTCTGTGATATTTTCTTAGTGGCTTTGGCACTCTGGGACTTGATTGAGTTATTTTTGTGATTTCTACATTTGGGTGTCCCTCACGCCCTGATAATTTATTTTCAAAACCCTATTCTGAGGGTTCTTAAAACCTACAGCTGTCTTTTCCATAGGAAAAGGAGACCTAAAGGGAGTCAGTGGCCCTTCTTTTCTGCTCTCGAAGCCGAGAGATGGATGGTGGGAAGGAAAAGCAACTGACAAGAGGTTTGGTGTACTCCTATTGTGAGAAAGAGTGCTCTTCTGAATCCTTCTTTGTTAGGGGAAAAGTCTCTTCATTATACGTATGTGGGCAGTGGAAGGGCATTTGTTCTTTATTTTCTGTGATACTTTTGAAATACTGTGCACTGGGGCTGACTATATTTCCCCAGGGATTAAGCTGATTGTGCTGGTTTAGCTGAAGCAGCAGAAGACCCATTGGTGTGTCCACAGAAACTGTGTGGTTATCTGTTCTTTCATGCGTTCCTTTCTTCCCTGAGGACTTGACTTAACACTTGTGAACCAACTCCCCTTCCTTTAGGAAAGCTGTGATAAGAGACAGACTGAGAGCTTTCAGTGGTCAGCGCTTCATAGAAGGTTGGCCACACTGCCATGGTAATGTCTAAAACATAACCAAGAAGGACAAAGGTTTTTGTAAAGGTTCGAAGATGTAAAGGGAGCAAAAGTGGATGATTTGGATAGTGTATCAGTGGAAGGTCTGGTGCTTTGCTCACTTCTCGGGGTTGGGGGAAGTTCGCACATGGGTGTCTCCTTGGGTATTTTTAGAACTCTACATTGCTGGCACAGATCGGACACAGCAAGGGAATTTTCTAGGACCAGGGATATAGGAGTTTTAGGATTCTATAATTAGGAAAGCATAGACGGATCAAAATGTAGGATATATACTGGTTTTATGATTTACAAAGTGTATTTTGGGCATCCCTCCCGCTTGCTGCATGTGGGATCTTAGTACCCAGACGTGATTGAACCTGTGCCCCCTGTAATGGAAGCACAGAATCTTACCCAAAGGACCGCCAGGGAAGTCCCGTGGCCTCCTTTTACTCTATGCTGTGTTGATTCTATATACTGTGAGCTCTGAGGCCACAGTTCCTTGGTGGAGCCAAGTAGCTGGAAAACCCCAAATAGGACATGTGCCTTTGCTCTTTGCTCTTTGCTCTCATCCAGTGCATCTAGGAGTTGTACTGGGGATTCGGTTTGACTGTAGTTGGTCTGTCACGTACTGGCCCAGTGCTGGCATGTGAACAGAAGTTAGTACTAGAATAGGACACGAGGTAGCTGCTCCGACCATCCGTTTTTTGCTGCGGGTCCACCTTCTACCATCAGCGACAGCTCAGGAGAAACTCTTATGTGGTGGGGACTCACCACTTCTGCATTCTCTTTTGTTGGGGGAACTGAAATAGAATAGAAGTTTGCAACGGAATTGGAAGAAATCTGACACTGAAAGATGAGATGTCGCTTTTGCAGCATGAGATTTGTGGCACACACTGACCAGAGGAAGGAAATCTGATGATCTAGATAGATGCCTCTGGTTGTTATCACTTTTGCTGTGAGCCTCTCAGCTAGGCACTCAACAGGATGAGCCAAATACATCAGTAAATAAAAACTTTTATGGGGGATGGGGGAGAGCCTTGAGTTTGAAGGAATAGGTGGCATTTCTGGCTCATTTATGTACATCTCCTTTCATTCTTTTTGAAAAGGTAATAATTTGCACCAAAAATATATTGGAAGCCAACTTTTTTTTGCTACTACAAAGAGCTTCTGAAGGCAAACTAGAGGCAAGCACTATTTCTAGTTCTATCCCTGATACTGTCTGACCAGTTCTGGGAATGGATTTTGGTAGTTTTCACCTTGTGTAGTCACACTAGTCTCCTCTACATTGAGTCAGACTATTGGATGACTCATGGTTTGTAAATTATAGAAAAGAACTGCTTTTTAAAATATTATTATTTGTACAGTAGAATCTGAAATCCCAACACCTCTACACACTTAATGAGGTACCTCTAGCAATGCAATGAAATTCTAATGTTGATACTTAGACCCTTTTGTTCATGATTACTTTGGTAGTTTAAATAAGTTAACCTTAGGAAGAAAAGTCAGCATTTATATATACATATATCCTTTATTTCTACATTAATTAGGCAATCATTAATAGCCAGACTGCTCTGTGTCAGAGCCTCTGAATGCTGGGGTGCTGAAGGAATAACTGAGAACCTAACTTGAAAGAGCCACAGCAAGATCGGGAATCGAGCCAAGGGTAGTCACAGTATTTTTTGAACACATCGGGAGGTAAAGCCGTTATTTGTAAGGAAGACGAGCAGGGTCCCACCTTTTATTTTAGTGACTTAGAAGTTTGTGATTTACTTGTGCTTTGTTGTCAGCTGTCCCCTCTCTGGCCACGTGTGCATCTCCTTACAGCTTTCAGGGCCCTCCTTGAGAATTCAGTCCCTGCATCTCTGACGTTACCTTAGTTTATCCCATCGTTCCCTTCTCTTCCCTTCTTCGTCCATCACCAGACCTGCTTCCTGCCCTACACCTTTGTGCTCCCTTGCTCTACATTACTTCATCTGATTGGAACAGAGAAGCGTGGCTCTGCCTTAGAAAATAGCCTTCCTAGTTCATTTGATTTAAAGAAAGGTTTCCAAAGCTGAATGATTTTTGTTGTTCAGTCACTAATTCATGTCCGACTTTTGTGACCCCATGGACTGGGGCCCTCCAGGCTCCTCTGTCCCTGGAATTCTTCAGGCACGAATACTGGAGTGGGTTGCCATTTTCTTCTCCAGGGGATCTTTCTGACCCAGAGATCGAACCCTGGTCTCCTGCATTGCAGGCAGAGAGCTTACCCATTGAACCACCAAAGCTGAATGGAGTGTAATAAAGCTCATCTAATTTAAATTATGTGCCCGTCCTTGGGGGAGGGCTGGGGAGGACAAAAACTAATGTTCATTAGTTCATGAGGCTCTGTGCTGGATGCCTTATGTCTATTAACTTCTCTTTTACAAATTAGGAAACAGGCCTCATGGGGGTCGCATTAACTGACCCACGTCCTTCACGCTAAGAAAGTCAACTCTGTTTTATGACTTCAGGTCCATACTTTTTCTGCTGCTTTTTTAAAAAAAAATTTTTATTTTTGGTTGCATGGTAAGGCTTGTGGAGTCTTGGCTTCCCAACCAGGGATTGAACCCAGGCCCCAGCAGTGAAACCACAGAGTCCTCACCACAGGGCTGCCAAGGAAGCTCCCTTTTCTGCTTGATAATAAAGGCTTTGAATATCTGTGCGTAATTTGGAAGGGAAACTTTACAGAAATTTCTATCAGAGGTTAAGACAAAGCTAGACTCACATATTTGTCGTAGTTGTTTGAGTTGTCCTTAGTTCATAGTGACATGTGAAGGACTAGGGTGTGAAGCGGAGAAGGCGATGGCACCCCACTCCAGTACTCTTGCCTGGAAAATCCCGTGGGCGGAGGAGCCTGGTAGGCTGCAGTCCATGGGGTCGCTAAGAGTCGGACACGACTGAGCGACTTCACTTTCACTTTTCACTTTTCACTTTCATGCATTGGAGAAGGAAATGGCAACCCACTCCAGTGTTCTTGCCTGGAGAATCCCAGGGACAGGGGAGCCTGGTGGGCTGCTGTCTGTGGGGTTGCACAGAGTTGGACACGACTGAAGCGACTTAGCAGTAGCAGCAGGGTGTGACGAGTTTCTTGTGACCACCAGCATACAACCTGGGACTCCTCTGAGCCTTGCTGAGCTTTGCCTCACCATCTTATCTTCTTAGAGAAATTGGAATTATTAATAGTTGCAGGAGATGAATATTCTCATGGACTATAGCAGACTTGTCTTTTCCTGTTAGTTGTGAATGCCACCATGGATAAATGCTCTGCCATGGTAGAGAAGTATTAATACTTTTATTTTTTGGTAGTTTAGATTTTGTGGAAAGTATGTTGATTTGATGAGAACATATGGGAATGTTGTGGGAATATGATGTTCAGTGCTACCCACTGTTTCTTCTTACGTTTTATTTAAATGTTTATTTATTTGACTGTGCTGAGTCTTAGTTGTGGCATGTGGAATCTAGTTCCCCAACCAGGGATCAAATCTGGGCCCCCTGCATTGGGAGCAGAGTCTTAGCCCCTGGACCACCAGGGATGTCCCATTTTTAAATTTTAAATAATTTTTTTTTTTTTTTTGAGCAGAGGAAGGTTTATCGTAGGGCCAAGCAAGGAGAATGAGTAGCTTGTGCTCAAAAACCCTGAACTGAAATAACATTTATTTTTAAGATTTATTTTTTCAGAGCAGTTTTAGGTTCAGAGCAAAATTGAGAGGAAGGTACAGAGGTTTCCTATATACCCCCTGCTCCCACACATGAGCTACAACCCCTCCACCAGAGTGGAGCTGGTTACAGTTGATGAACCTATGTTGATTAACATGTTGTTATCACCCAAAGTCCTTACTTTACATTAGAGTTCACGCAGGGTTGTACATTCTGTAGATTTCCGCAATGTATGACATGTGTCTACCATTATAATTTCATCCTGAGTAGTTTGACTGCCCTAAAAATCTGAGCTCTACCTGGGCATCCCTCCCCTCCTCTCCTCAAACCCTGTAATCTCTGACCTGTTCACTGCCTCCATAGCTTTATCTTTTTCTTAATATCTTTTGCTTTTTCTTTTTCTTAGTGGTTTCTATAGTTGAAACAACACAATATGTAGCCTTTTCAGATTGACCTCTTTCTCTTAGTAATATTCATTTAAGATTCCTCCCTGTCTTTTCATGGCTTGATATCTCATTTCTTGTAACGCCAGATACCACAGTCTGGATATACCACAGCTTATTTATCCACTCACAGTAGTATTGGTTTTAATTTAATTACTATATAAGCACATTTGTTGTAAATTTCAGGAAACGCAAACAGTATAAAGAAGGAAGTAAAAAGTCACTTGAAATTCAATACCAAAGATGACTCCAGTTTATACTGTGATGTCTTTACTTTTAATATTTTCCTAAGTGTATATTTTTTGTATATGCATAGTTGTTCGCATGTTTTATTTTAAAATTTTGCTCATATCCTCTAAGCTGATTTTATTTTTTTACTTATTAGAAGGAATTGGGCTGCACTTTGATTTTTAATATCAGAATGGTAAATCTTCTGTTTACTAAAGATAAACATTGTGAAAATTCGCTTATAAAATGAGTGTAAAATTTCCTATTCTGGTTCCTTTAAAAATTTTATAACTCATGGGATTATTTGATCTCCAAATATAGTTGCCTGTCTCAGAAAAGAACTTGCATTAATGGTACTTTCTCTTCCTTGCTTTTGCTTTTCTTCTTGTCTCTTTTTCCATTCATCTTTACTTGGTTTTATAGGTGCTCATGTGATGCCCTGTATGCTAAATGACCAAGACTGTGCTACGCTGGGCGCCACAATCATGCTTTGAGGGTCTCTTGAGTCTCTTTTCAAACGTCTTGGAGGTTCCATCTCCATGTGTCTTCCTTCCGAGTGGTTCTGTGTGCCTTAGCTTAGGATCTCATATGCTATATTTGTGTTGTTTCCAAAGTGTATGTTAACTTAGGGGCTTCCCATGTGGCTCAGTGGTAAAGAATCCACTTCTAATGCAGGTGACTCAGGAGATGCTGGTTCGATCCCTGAGTCAGGAATATCCCCTGGAAAAGGAAATGGTAACCCACTCCAGTATTCTTGATGGAAAAATCCCATGGGCAGAGGAGCCTGGTGGGCTGCAGTCCATCCATAGGGTCACAAATTGTCAGACACGATTGAGCAACTGAGTGCACACACACACACATACACACACACGTTAACTTCTGATTTCATAATAACCCTGTGAAGTAGGCTGAGAAAATGTCATTTTGCAGGTGAGGAAGAAGCCTTGAGACATTAAGGGACTTGCCCAGGGTCACACATCTCAGTTGAACATTCAATGTTTAAAAACAGCTTAGTCTGACTCAAACAAAATTCAAGAAAAGTTTCCTGCTGAGAATTGAAAGGAAAGTGCAGAAAACATTATCACAGTCAAAATAAGTTTAGGTTACTCTAACTAGAAAAATTAACTATTTTTTATGAGCCTTTCCCCCCTTCCCCCCTAAAGTAAGTAGGAATCAAGTACAAGTAAAAAGCCAATTTAAACCAATTAATGAAGGAAAACAAATGTAGGGAAAGCAACGGTCTCTTCAGTGTAGCAGCTCACGCATTATCAGGACTGGAAGGGAAAGACAGTAGTTCGTCTTCCCCAACAGAAAAAGCCTACAGGGAGAGCTCAGACAGCAGGTAGAATAGTTGTTCATTCTCTCCTGGCCCGTCTCCTTGGGAGTGAGGGTGTCTGGTGAAGGGCAAGTGGAAGGAAGGTCAATATCAGGCAGTGGCTTTTCCTATTTCTGAAGTTCTAGAAGTGTGAATATGATACCACGTAGATTCAAACTTCTTAGAAATCTCTGAAATCTAACACATCCTCAGTTCATAAGGATATCTGAGAAAGGAAGAAGCATCCTTCACAGATGTTTTGTGTTAAGCTACTTTATCTACCTGGAAACATTTGAATTATTATTATTTTTTATTCAGAGCTTGTGAAAAGGAAACCAGCCTGTCTAGTGTCTGACTTCTTATGTAAGTTGGGAGTCTGTCCCACAGAACCAAGCAGAAGAAATAAGCCAGGTTGATGATGCCTTGGCCGAGGAGGGCCTGTGACAGAGGGGAAAAAATAAGAGGCTCAGTCAGTCTTTGTGGTCCAGAGCTCTGGGAAAGTTTGCAGAGGTCATTCTAAAGTGTGTTTCCCCTATTAATAAAACAAGGAAGCTTATAGGCCTGCTGCTGCTGCTGCTAAGTCACTTCAGTCGTGTCCAACTCTGTGTGACCCCATAGACGGCAGCCCACCAGGCTCCCCTGTCCCTGGGATTCTCCAGGCAAGAACACTGGAGTGGGTTGCCATTTCCTTCTCCAATGCATGAAAGTGAAAAGTGAAAGTGAAGTCGCTCAGTTGTGTCCGACTCTTAGCGACCCCATGGACTGCAGCCTGCCAGGCTCCTTCATCCATGGGATTTTCCAGGCAAGAGTACTGGAGTGGGGTGCCATCGCCTTCTCCAGCTTATAGGCCTGGACTAGGACAAATAAAGATGCTCTGATTGAATGACAGAGGCAATGATGTATTCTGGGGTAGGAAATTACAATCAATCCAGAGACTACCAACTGGTGGTCCAGGAGTTAAGACTCCATGCTTCCAAGGCATGAGTTGCAGATTCTAGACCTGGTCGAGGAAGTAAGATTCCACATGCTGGGCAGTACAGTCAAAAAACAAACAAGAAACAAGAAAACAATCCCCCTCTTCCCCCCAAACAACAAACAGTAAAAACAGTCTAGTGCTAACTCAGAGGCAGTGTACCTTAAAGATGTTAAGCGTCTTAAATTCTTGATGAAACTATAATACAGAGAATTCTTACCTCACTTTTGTAATGTTGAAAAACCACAAAGAAATACTGAGTTACTAAGGAACCAGCTATGATAACCTCCACAAATTATACCTTTGTTCAGTGCCAACTATGTGTTCAATGGCAAATACAGTATGCCCTTCTTTGGTTTCCAGTCCTTCTTGCCATGTAAATTAAGTCAACAAAAATAACTTCTTGTTGTTTTTCCTGTCTGATATAAAAAAAAAATTCTGTTAAAAGTATGTGAATAGCCGACTGCTAGCAGAATCTTCTAGTAGTTAGCTTAATGAACCTGTCAGGTGTCACATATTCCTTTTGTAGATAAAACTGATTGGTAGTGATCTGTGGCAGGACAGAGTGGCTAGTTTGAGGAAAGATCTGGAAACATTACCCAACCTCCCAAAGCCTTGAAATTCCAGAGCTGCTGCTCTCTTGTTAATGATTCTGAGTCTGAAGTCAGTGGTGCAACTGATGCAAAGCCTCGTATTCCTTCCTCTCAGAGCAAACTTGTCCACAGGGATGTGGGGCTGCATTCTTTGGTTCTGAACCCTGACAGGTACCTGTAGCTTTTTTTCGGTTAATGTCTCTTTTTTTTTATTTGGTGGCTCCGGGTCTTAGTTACGGCATGTAGGGTCCTCCATCTTCATTCCACTGGAAGTGTGGAGTCTTGGCCAGTGGACCACCAGGGAAGTGCCAGCGCCTGTAGCTTTGAACTGCTACCTACTTCCTTCTCTCTGGGTTAATTCCCCTCCCTCTTTTGTATGGATCATTCTTCAGTTCATATTTCTTTCTAGATTTCTTTAGTTAAAATCCCACATTTCCTCTTTAACCTTAACCGCTATCCTCCTATCTTTTAGCTGAATTTCTTTCAGCTTTGGTGCTTGCCCTAAGGGTCTGACCTATTTATAGTTATTTACATTCTTTTTTTTTTAAATTCTACATACATTATGGTTTTTCATTTTCAGTATCATACCACTGTATTCCCACAGGGCAGGGGTCTGTCAGTTCATTTTCTTCATAAAAATCTGCACACACAGAATTACCTAAAGATAATGACTTGCTGAATATCCTTGAAATTCTGGTCCTGCTTTTCTCTGCATTGCTCAAATCAGTCAGACAGCCACAGTCTTTATTGAGCACCTGCTGTGTACCCACAACTATACCAATGACATACACATTGCCATGTAAGGCAGAAGGTTCTGCTCTTAAGGAATTGAAATATGGTTCAGATGATAACACTTGTAATTATTAAACGACTGGATGGTCTATACTTATTCATTTATGTGATGTTATCATATATTCATTTCTTCAACAAGTATTTATTAAGTCCTGCTATATGCCAGAAATTTCTTCTAGATGTTAGGGGAAATGTGCACTCAGTCGTGTCCAACTCTTTGCAACCCTGTGGACTGTAGCCTCCCAGGCTCCTCTGTCCATGGAATTCTCCAGGCGAGATTACTGGAGTGGGTTGCTATTTGCTACTCCATGGGATTTTCCTGACCCAGGAATCAAACCTACATCTCTTGCATCTCCTGCATTGGCAGGCAGATTTTTTTCCACTGTGCCACCTGGGAAGCCGGATTAGGGAGATAGCCTTGAACAAAAGAGACAAATTTCCTTCCCTCATGGAGCTTGCTTCCTATTGGAGGAAGGAGATAGTAAGCAAAAACATACATATATAGTATGCAAATATGCAGGGTGGTGATAATCACTTTAAAGGAAATGGAGGCAGGGTCAGGGGATGGAGATCACCCTGGGAGGTGGGTCCTCTTTTGTGCAAGTCAGGCAGGCCTTGCTGATGGATAACATTTGAACAGAGACCTGAATCAAGTTATACATTTGGGGAGGGATCCAGGCAGTGGAATATGAAGAGCAAAAGCATCAAGAAGCTACTCGGCATGTTGGTTTTTTATTTTTTTTTAATAAAATTTTATTTATTTATTTGGCTGTACCAGGTCTTAGTTGTGACACGTGGGATCTTCAGTCTTTGTTGTGGCATGTGGGATCTTTATTTGAGTTAGGGTTAGGGTTAGTTGTGCTCCTGGAGAAGGAAATGGCAATCTACTCCAGCACTCTTGCCTGGAAAATCCCATGGACGGAGGAGCCTGATGGGCTATAGTCCATGGGGTCGCAAAGAGTCGGACACGACTGAGCGACTTCACTTCTTCTTCTTCTTCTAGGGTTAGTTGTGGCATGCAGACTCTCAGTTGGGGCATCTGAGATCAGGTTCCCTGACCAGGGATCAAACCAGGACCCCTACATTGGGAATGTGAAGTCTTAGCCACTGGACCACCAGAGAAGCAACTCCTTGGCATGTTTATGGAGGGGCAAGATGGCCAGTGTGGCTGTAGCAGAGAGAATGGGGGAAGGGTCAGGCCATGAGGCCAAAGAGGGAGTTGTGGGCAGAGGCTGGTGCTGGAAGGCACAGATCATCTGGGTGTTGACTGTGGATCCGGAGTTCAGGCAACAGAATGGATCTGGAGTCCTATTTGGAGCTGTGAGACTGAAATAAATATTTTTAGATAGAGAAGGGAAGAGGGCCAAGGACATAGCCCTGGGGTGGTTTCCAACATTTGAAAATTGGAACTGGGAGAAGGGACCAATGAATGAAACTGAGGGGGTGCAGTCAGCAAGTAGGTGGAGCCCCGAGGAGTGTGGTGTCCAGGAAGCTGGGGACTCAGTTCCGGAATAACGTCACTGACCGTGTCAGATGCTGTTGATTAGGTTTGGCCATACGGAAGCCATCGGTGATCTTGGCAAAAGAAATGTCTGTGGAAGGACAGGTTCACAAGATGCTTTGATAAAGTTTAAGAGGAAACAGAGGACAGGAGGTAGGGAGAAGGAATTTTAAAAGTTCACAGCCTTTCTAAAAAGATTTTATGTATTTATTTTTTGGCTGTGCTGGGTCTTGGTTTCTGCAATGCAGGCTTTCTCCAGTTGTGGCTGGTGGGGGCTTCTCCTGCTGTGGAGCACGGGCTCTAGAGCGTGGGCTTGGTAGCTGTGGCCCACGGGCTTAGCTGCCCCACAGCATGTGGAATCTTCCCTGTCCGGGGACTGAACCCGTGTCCCCTGCGTTGGCAGGAGGATTCTTAACCCCTGACCCTCTAGGGAAATCCTAAAAGGTTCACAGCCTTTGAGAGTGTTCTCCGGAAGGGGATCATGGAAGTGGGGAGGACCCAGAGGGGGAGGTGGCACAATCAGGAGGACCTTTTGGACTTTGTTACAGACCTGAAGCTCCAGGGCCCCTCTTTCAGCGGGGAGTGTCCTTGACAAACTCTTGTCTCTCGGGGCCTTGGCATCGTCAGCGGAAAAATGAAGATAATGCAACCCACCTCTAATGGTGATCATAGGGGATCCTGTCTAATAAGTTTGTTACTGTAAGCTGCAATATAAATGTGAGAGTCTTAGATCTTTAGTGTGTGGTAGAAATCCTAAAGAAAGATGAAATGACTTGGAGGAAGCTGAGTCCCGAAGACAGTGAGTGTGCACGACTGGGTGAGCTGAAGACCTTCACTGAAGGCACCGGGAAGGAGGGACCATGCGGTGTGAAGAGGGAGCTGGCAGAAAGGCCCGAGTGGAGCAGAGCATGTGTGGAGGGGAGGAGAGGAACATCAGCCGGATGGGGAGACTTGGGTGGAGGATGCAGGGCCGGGCGGGCTCCAGAAGAGTCTGAGCTGATGGGGCAGCAGGAGGGTGGCTCTGGGGGTTTGCCAGCAGGAGAGTTGGAAGAGAAAGGCTTGAGATTTCTACATGCAAGGATGGCAGTAAATTTTGCCTGTCT
The DNA here is from genome assembly GCF_019923935.1 of Bubalus bubalis. Lineage (NCBI taxonomy): Eukaryota > Metazoa > Chordata > Mammalia > Artiodactyla > Bovidae > Bubalus > Bubalus bubalis. The sequence continues at coordinate 33,128,734 of NC_059158.1, read as the reverse complement.
ATGGAAGAGCTCCAACATTGGGAGGCAAGGGGGATGTTTGAGTTTGGTGGGGGAAGCAGGAGGAACCAAAGGCAAGGAGGAAACAGGAGGTGAGGAATATAGGGGGCCAAGGAGGCCAGCTGGAAAGGTCCTTCCATGACCCAAGTGTGATGAGAGTCGGGGTTGATTGAAACTTCTTGTTTGGGAATTTCTGTGCCGTTCACGTCAGCGTGAACACTGTGGAGAAGGACCGTGCAGAAGGAAGGCATATCCATATAGTCGACGGGTGTTTACTGGGCACCTACTATGTGCTGCTGCTGTTCTCGGTCTTGCTCTGGGCCCTCTTCCAGGCACCCTTCTCAGCATGGACTGCATACCCTTGGTGGCAGGAAGTGTGTGGGAGGAAGCCAAGCTGTGAGAGCACTGGGCTTAAGTTTCCTTTTCTTTTCATCTTTGTGTTTTGTGAGGGATTATATCTTACCAGGATCCTGTGTATTCTTCTGTGCCTGTCATATAGTTTGCTCCATCAGTCTGTAAGATCTGTTAAATGAATTAGCCATATTAATCTCTTGGTGCAGTTTAAAATAAAAAAAACCCAAAACGTGATGTGTCAGTAGACATTAATTACGAGTCTTAAAAATGTTCCCATGGCAGCTGCGGTTAGAATGCATGATCTGAGTTGGCTTGTCAAACTAGAATACTATTAAATTCAACCCCCACTCCGCCATTCGTTTGACATTCATATAAGTAAACGTTATAAATAGAAGATATTAATTAAGATACATAAAACATAACAGAGATACACGGATTCAACATAAAGGGGAAAAAAGGTTCCATTTCTGACAGTCTGTCTTAAGGAAATTGGTTTTAATACATGAAAGGTTTTAGGGCTCAGTGAAGGGCACTACAGAGTTATTTATATCAGTGAAGTAAGCTGTTTTCTATTTCTAATCCTGTGGGAAGTGCTGGTTTGATCCTTACCAAGGGAACAGGAAGGCAGGGGGCCTGGTCCACCGTCATTTATTGCTCCTCCTTGGTACTGGTGAGCCTATGATGACCACATAACAGTGGTCATAGTAGAAGATGGTTATAGTAGAAGACCATCTAATAGTGCACCTGGAGATCAGGTGAGAATGTACAGACACATGAATAAGAGAACCCTTAAATTGGCTAAAAACTAGCATTAAGCATGAGATAATGAACACTCTCTAATTTGTGAACTATAGTTTTAAGTAATTCATCAAGACTGGGGCACTGGTTTTAATGGCTTGTTTGGTGACAACACACAACTATTCACAGTAGAATTTTATAGACAGTATCCTTCTAATTGATGTCATTAAAACGAGGGACCTGGGTTTGGGTTCTAAAGCAGACATTCAGTGGTTCAGATTAACTTCAAGCAATGGTTTCAGAGGTTGAAACCAATGTGTACAAGACTAAACATTTCCCTTTCAGAGCAAAATAATTTGAACGCAAGTGAGTAGGCATCAACTACAGGTTAACTTTGACATTGATGTCCGGAAAGCATCACCCATGAGCACACTTTTTATGCGCAATAGTCTAATATCGTGTCTCTGTGGTCATGTCGGAAAGAACCAAGTTACTTGCTTGAGCCCAGACTTGTACTGAGTGGCCAGAACCTGAGGCTGAAGTCAGCCGCATCTGGAACTGTGTGAAGGATGCATTGAAACAGGGAGCTTCTCAGAACTGCGGTCACTGTGGATCTGAGCCAAAACAGGAGCGTATCATAGCCAATTTCTCTTTCTATCAAGTATTGATCAGTGCCTTTTAAAAGAGGAGGAAGGTGAAGGTGAAGTCGCTCAGTCGTGTCCAACTCTCTGCGACCCTGTGGACTGTAGCCTACCAGGCTTCTCTGTCCATGGGATTCTCCAGGCAAGAATACTGGAGTGGTTTACCATTTCCTTCTCCAGGGGATCTTTCCAACCCAGGGATCGAACCCGGGTCTCCCGCATTGGAGGCAGACACTTTAACCTCTGAGCCACCAGGGAAGCCCAAAAGAGGAGGGGTCTTCACCAAATGGTTTAGTTCCTGGGTCACTTCTCTGTCTTCCTGTCTGGTTTTATGAGCATAGGAAACAAAATACAGGGTGATACCTTCTACTGGAAAGAGAACGCATGCCCTTGCTCTCCATTAAAAGTAAAATCTTCTGACCCAGAAGCAAGAGGAAAAGTCTATACAGGGAAGTATTTGTATCATCCTTAGGCATATTAAAGATTGAGTGAATTGACTAAGTCAGTGAAAAACACTCTAAGGTGGGTTGTATGTTAAACAGGCTGACCTGAAGGCATTTTACGTTCCCATACTATTCCAAAAGGATGGAGATATTTCTTTTCTAGCTGGGGAGAAAAAAAAAAAAATCTTTCCCACATTAGTCTTTATTTCATTTAGCATATTGGGTATTTTTTTTCCCCTTTCGTCTTGCCAGTAGAGTTAAAACTGATGGATTCCCTCCACATGTGTCATAGTAGTAAAGAAAAGAAATTGATACAGTGATGCTCACATTTATTCAAGTACCTTTTGTTTCTTTTCTGCTGTACCTTGTGGCACGCAGAATCTTAGTTCCCCAACCAGGGATCGAACCTGTGCCCCTTGTAGTGGAAGTGCGTAGTCCTAACCACTGGATCTCCAGGGAAGTCCAGTGCTTTTCTTAAAACACTAATTTTTCCTCCTCTTACTTTTGTTCTTTTTTTTTCTTTCAGTGTAATTATTCCCTGGCAAGAAGAGGTAGCTCAGTTTGTTATTCTTCAGCCAGAAAAATACAGTGAAACATTTGCATCCAAATCTTTATTTTATCCTGAAAATTAATTAATTAATAGGAATGTTTTTATCTTTATTAACTTATGGGATAAGACCCACTGGACAACAAATTGGACTCATGGTGAATTGTGTTAAAAATTAGAAAAATGTTCTCAACAACAGAGATAGCTGAGCTCCCAAACGAACTTCTATAGGTTGTTTATCGGGGACTAGGTCTTTTTATCCTAATGTACAGGTACCCGGCTCAGTACCTGGCAGGTGGTAGTTAACTCTAATGTTTAGAAGGAGTACATGAACTGTGAAGTGATTGCTTAACCCAAGAAAGCACCCCACATATAAGCATTTACGTTTTCCCTTTAGAATACTTGGATGATGACCTGAGAATAATGTGAAATGAAATGCAAATCCTTTGTTTCATTTTGATCAGTGTCAGCCTCCCCAGGCTGTATCTCCAAGTGGCCCCTGGTTGGCATGAGCTGCCTCAAACCAGACTTTTGTGTCCTTTCCTTTGCTCTTTACGGAGCTGGAAGAACCAGCTGAGAGCAGTGTCAAAGCATTATCCAGCACTTATTCTTACCGAAAGCCGAGGGATCTCTTCCCTGAGAACCTGTAGAGGATTGAACAGATAGACATAGCCCCTTGGTTCAGTTTGCTCATTTCACCCTAATGAATTCCATCATATCCTTAGTGACAACAGATGTCATTTTGATAACTTGAGGCAGCTGACTGTGTCTCAGTTGGATTTACAGTTTTTTTAATTTGTCTGGACATGGCCTCTGCAGGGCGTGAATCACAGTCCCTCTCGTTGCACATGGAGACCCTCAGCCTCTTACGTATCTGGGACGTTTGTCTGTGACATGGCTGCACCACTGCTTTAGACACAAGGCGAGTCGAAGGAGGGCTTCATTGATGCTTAGTGTACAAGACCTGCTCTCTTTTGTTTATGAACTCTAAAGAGTTTATGTGTGACACTTTTTCTTTTGTCTCTGCTGTGGTTTCTTATTTACCCAAGTGGCTTTGGGGCCTGTTTTTGAACTAAGATCACCTGTGTTGTGACATGTTTATAAGCCTTGGCCAGGCCGTTCCTTATGGGCATTACGTAGGTACTCTGAAAGCTCCAAGTTCGTATGGTGATTCTAGTTGGGGTCCTAGTCCTGAGAAAAACACACTGGGGACAGTGAGTCCCCAGAGACACTGGAGGTGTCCCCTGGTCACATGGAACACTTGCAGATGGGCTCAGTGCCTAGCCAGCTAGGCTCCCCTGGACACCAGATCCTGGAAGTCCTTCTCTCCCTGAACCCCATTACTAGTCTGGTGGGTAAGGTGGGTCAGGCTTCCAAGATCAGAAGAGGCTGGTGGAATGGAAATGTTACTTATTATTCTTATTCTTATTAGTTTATTTATTTGATTGTGCCAGGTCTTAGTTGCAACATGTGGAATATAGTTCCCTGACCAGGGATTGAACCTGGGACCCCTGCACTGGGAGCTTGGAAGCCCCAAAACACTGCATCTTTTTAATCCTTTCTTTTGAAATATTCCTCTCTCATGGTTGATTACATGTCCTTTAGGGGTTTAAGGGGCTTCCCAGCTGGCTCAAGTAGTAAAGACTTCACCTGCCAATGCAGAAGCTACAGGAGACATATAGGTTCAATCCCTGGGTCAGGAAGATCCCCTAGAAGAGAGCACGGCAACCCACTCCAGTATTCTTACCTGGAGAATCCCATGAACAGAGGAGCCTGGATGGGCTATAATCCATAGGGTTGCAAAGAGTCCGACAAGACTGAAGTGACTGAACACATTTAGGGGTTTTAGGCAATGCATTTAGCAAGAGAATAAATATCACTGGTCACAAGAGTCTTATTCTTCAAGGGCTCTAATTTTGATACCACACTTACCTTGTGGATCATTATCAATACTTGGTTGATCTGAGCTGGTGCAGACTATTCAGTTAATTAAGAAGGAGCTTGGACTTGCTGGTGTGGTCACTGTGTTGCTAGCTTTGAAATTTGTGCTCCATTCTGCATCTGTTGCAGCTTAGGAATGCCACTGCATCTTTCCATGCCTCAGTTTCGTACCTCTTAAACTACAGCAAGAACACTAATCCTGAGATATTAAGAATGCCAATAACAATACCTTATGTTATATAACATTATAGTTCTGTGTCTGAATATTGGTGTGATCTCAGTTTAAATGTGGGACTTCCTGGTGGTCCAGTGGTTAAGACTCCACACTTCCAATGCAGGGGGTGTGGGTTTGATCCCTGGTAGGGGAACTAAGATCCCACAGGCTGCAGGGTGTGGCCAAAATTTGCATAGATAAATAAATACACTTGTAAATGTGAAAGAAGTGGAAAGGGCTTAGAAAAGTTAAGGAACACGACCAAGTCCTCAAACCCAGGGGGTTGCAAAGCCAGGACTGGAATCCAGCACCAGCGTCAGGGCCTGAGCTCCCGCCAGGCTGGGACGTAATTGTGCAGCGGGCTATCAGGTCTCTTGAGAAGGTGGCCAGTCTGACTTTTGGTACCTCTTCATGGGTGGGCATGGGCATGGGCTTCTCTCGTGACTCAGATGGTAAAGAATCTGCCTGCAATGCAGGAGACCTGGGTTCCATCCCTGGGTCAGGAAGAGCCCCTGGAGAAGGACATGGCAGCCCGCTCCAATATTCTTGCCTGGAGGATCCCATGGCCAGAGGAGCCTGGTGGGCTACAGTCTATGGGGTCACAAAGAGTTGGACATTGGTGGGTGTGGGAGCCCTTCAAGTATTACAGTGCTTTGTAGTCTGTAGAAGGAGCCTCCTAGGAGTGGACATTTGTTTTTCCGTCTTTCAATTTCAGGGAGAGATAAATCCCGTTTCCACGAAACAAGACTTTTGTTTTGAGGCTTCATTTCCTACCCAGTGTGATTTGTCTCAGCGGCTCATCAGAGAATCTTAAAGTCTTACCTAAGGCCACTGAGGCTCACTTCATTTATTTAACAGATAAAGAAACTGAAAATCAGTCCCTGCCACATTTTTTGTTTATCAGGTCAGATTTACCTTCCTAAGACATCCTTTTCTTTCCTCCTTCTTTGAGTGAATACCTTCTTTTTCTTCTCTCTAGCCACCCAGCTTCTTGAAAGAGCCTCTTAGGCCTGTAACCTCCGCTTCCTCACGTGCACTCACCCCTGGCCTCCGCTTGGCTGCTGGGAGGACCCGCGCCTCCCTCTGGCCGCCTCCTCCCTGTTTCCAGCCTCGGCCTCTCCAGGCACTGACCCTCTCGATTACGTCCTCTGCCCCTGTCCTTGGCTTCTGCTGGATCCTACTCAGGCTTCCTCCCGCCTGTCTGACTGCTCCTCTTCCTCTGGCGCTTTATCTTTTAAACTCCCACGTCCTCCCACAAGTTGAAGTCACCCAGAGCCCTGAACTTGGCTCTCCTCTCTCTGTTTCCTTGCCCGCTCATCTAAGCAATCACATTGATTTTGTGATAAGCCCCTAAATCTCTCTCTCATGTTTCAAGTCTTTATTGAACCTGCCTCAATATTGCTTCTGTTGTTTATATTCTGGGCTTTTTTTTTTTGGCCTTGAGGCATGTGGGATCCTAGCTTCCTGACCAGGGATTGAACCCATGTACCCTGCATTGAAAGGCAGAGTCTCAACCGCTGGATCATCAGAGAAGTCATCCTCTCCAAATCTTTTATCTTTCTTCCTAACCATCTTCAATTTCCCCATCTTTTTATCCCTGAAACGAATGCCGCGAAATCCTTTTATAAAAACCATCCCTTCCTTGTGTTGGCATAGGAATGGGAGTGACATGCCAGGGTCACTCACCGTTCTTGTTGCCGTCAGTCTCTTTCCCCTTAAAGTCCTCTTCGCCCAGAGGCTTTGATCATCTCACCATGACGGCTTTCCGTCGTGTCACCCTTGTGGGGCTCTAATCGTTACCCCATCACTTGCAGGTTTCTCAAAGCCATGAGCATCTTATCATTATGTGTCTCATCTTGGCCCTGTCTTATCTTTACGTCTCCCTTCACTTTCTTACACACTTTCTAGTCTAGTAGTTCTCAGATGTATTAGAGCCGGCACCCCCTTTTTTTTTCTATAACAAAACTCCAATAATCTCCCTTTACTATTCTGAAAAGAAAGCATAGATTTTCTATATCTATCCAGATCTATCTATCACTTCCAAAAAATTAATACAATGTTAGGATTGAAGTATAAAGGAAAGGGAAAAATCAAGGAACTTAATTTAAAACAAAATTATGTTTATATATTTTAGTATCTAAATACTTGGGAAAGAGTAGGCTAGAAAACTAATGAACTAACCAGCTGCTTGAACGTTGTATAGAACCATCTCACGTGTGGCAGCTACAAATTAAGATCGATCCAGATCATGTGTTAAGAGACTCAGACACCCAGAATGACATCCCTGTTAAAGAGTTTCTAAAATGTACAGCTCTTGGTAAAATTCCTAACCAAAGTGTGTTCTCGTCCCTTGACTTCTGGGTGGTTTTATTCCTAGAAAATCCAGTGTGTTAAAACTTGAGGGAAAAAAAAATCTTTATGTTTAAGTAGAGTTAGGTTGTAGAGTCAGGTAACTATAACCAGATTTTTTCACCTACTTGAATGCCTAATGGATTTTCCAAAAGTCCTGAGGGATGTGGGGAAACTGCATTGTGTAGGACTGTCCCCATGCACTGCAGGACTGCTGACATCCGAAGTCCAGGAGTGCATCTTCAATGATATGACAGTCAAAACCAAGCTCCCCCTGGGGCTGGCGCTCCCTGTGAGAAGCACGGCTATAGCCAAACTGTTCTTACTGCTCCCTGAATGGGCCTGGTCCTTGGCTGATTACACATCTCTTTTCATGCTGTGCCTTTGCTTTCAGTATGCATCTTCCATTTCCATCTTTTGAAACCTCACCCACCTCTCTAGCTCAAATGGCACCTACTCCATTAAGCTTTCCTTTAGGAGGAATGTCTGGCATTTAAAATCTTGTAACACTCTGACTGCAACACTTTGCTGTTTTTAAAATATATTGCTTTGGGTTAGTTACTTATGTCTAGGGCTTCCCTCGTTGCTCAGCTGGTAAAGAATCTACCTGCAATGCAGGAGAGCCCAGTTTGATTCCTGGGTTGGGAAGATCCCCTGGAGGAGGGATGGGCTACCCATTCCAGTATTCTTGCCCGGAGAATCCCTATGGACAGAGGAGCCTGGCAGACTACAGCCCATGGGGTTGCAAAGAGTTGGACACGACTGAGCGACTAAGTACACACTTATGTCTAGGTATTATCTCACCTACCAGCTTGTAAGATCCTTGAAGATATAGACCATATATATATTCTTCAGTGTTTGTAGCAAAGTGCCTTATATATAGTACATACCCAACTAATGTTTATTGGGTAAATGAATGGATAGTTTGTAAAGAATATTTGTAAGAGAAAAACAAAATGAGAGATTGGTTCTGATTCTAGTATTTAAAACTTACTTTTTAAGTGATTTTTACATTTTACCTTCAGGCCATAAATTTCCCACAGTACAAGTTAATGTCAGAAAAGCACATCAGTCGTCTATGGGTCTATAGGTTTGATCTGCATAAATATTTGTGATAATTTACGGTGTGTGTTTGTTGGGATTATTATTAAAGATAAGACCATTCTCTATCCAGAGTGAGAGTTTGGAGCAGAATTAAACCAGCATTCAAATATTGTAGAGAAAATGTGGATAAAGTGCCTCTTTTTCATTCAGTTCTGAAATGTGCAGATAAAATCAACTTCTGAAGTCGATCAGGATGCTCGTGCAATTTCCCTCGTTTTCCCTTTTTACTTAGAAACCTCAAAACCACTATGGGTAATTCCCTCAAGATCGACTTCTAACACATACGCTCTAAAGAGTAAGCAAGATTTCCAAGAACTGAATGCCTTCAGCTTTTTCTCTTCATACTCCATTTTTGAGCATCTGTCTCCAAGGACATGAGCTTGGAAAGCCCAGGGCTCACTCCCCACCCACCTTTCATCTCTAACTAGAGGCGCATGAAGCATTTGTGCAGTCTCTCCCGCCACGGCTTCATTTTCTGTCATCTTAACTCCATCACCAATCCTCGGCCCCCTAACAATATCCGTATGAAAGAAATCAGACCCCTTCGACAATGAAAAACACATTTAAGCTACTGCACACCACCGTTGCCACTGGAAAGTAGATATTACTTTTTTCTGTCAATCCAGCTACAGCACTCTGGCAGACTGTAGTTTTGATGGTTGTGTTTTCATGTGTAAAATTATGAGTCAAGCCATAGCGCTCATCAACACAGGCATTGTTACTGTGGAGGATGGTGAGAAAATGAACAACTCTTTGTTAACATATTTTTTTGAAGTAGAAAGTATTTGTCTTTGAATGTAAAGGCCATGTAAAGTGATCCAAGAAAGTGATACGGCCAAATGACATGATCAATTTTCATTCTTTCCTTTCCATCTCTTGACTCATACGCATTTGAGCATATGATAGAAAAAGCCTCGACTTTGTCCAAACCAGTCAATGAAACACCAGCTCTTCTTGTAGGTTTGGGAGATATAATGGAGAATAAAGGTGAGCTCTGTCTTCAGGGACCTCACGTAGAGTTGGAAAGTTGAGAAATACTTGCTAGCGGAGATTACAAAGAAATGTATACAATGCATGTCAGAGGAGTGACACTGATCAGAGTTCTTCAGATTCTGGGGACAAGATCACCGTGGATGCTGATACTCAGAAAAAACACTGTGATCTCTTTCTGAGTCCACGATGCTCCTTTGATCAGATTGTCTTTCTTTGATGCCTGGAATACATCTCTTGGTCACTAGGCGCTTCCGTTGGCGCTCAGACACTGTGTCGTCTGTGACATGGAAGTAGGGCATTAAACATGTGTCATTTCCAGGCCTGTTCCTTTTCCTAACACACCTCTTTGAAGGCATGCCCCAAACTCACTGTCCTTTTTACATTTGTTAGCTCAGGACTCTGGCAGGTACCGTGGCTTTTGGGAGGGCAGAAGTTTCCATAGAAATGAAACGGATTCATATTAACTTCCTACCTCTACCACCCAGGGAAATTTTTATACGTTTTGTGGATTCAAGTCCCCAAAATAGAGACCTAACAAAAACTTACATAATAATGATATTGTGGGAATTAAAATGGTATAGTTCTTTAGTTCTGCCAGTTAGAACCTGAGGAAAATCGAAAACCAACCCAGGAGCTGTCTTAGGAAAGGGGGACACTGGACGTCGGGAGTGGGGGTGGGAGAATACTATGCCTTCCCATTCTTTTTTCGTTTTTTTGGTTGTGCTGGGTCTTCACTGTCTGCATGGGCTCCTCTCTAGTTGTGGTGTAAACCCGCGGTATGTGGGATCTTCGTTCCCTGACCAGGGGTTGAACCTGTGTGCCCTGTATTGGAAGGTGGATTCTTGAATGCTGTACCACCAGGGAAATCCACATACCCTCCCATTCTTTTTTAGCAAAAGTGTCTCAGTTTTTAAATTGGGGTAGAGTGATTCCTAGGCATTGGCTTCACCAGATTTGTTACATCAAAAAGCAGATCCAGATTAGAGGAATTCCTGACTATAAAGAGTATGTATGGCTTTTGTACAAAATTGCTACTGTCTGGGTGATGTTTATGGATATAAATCAGAGTATTATTCTATTTTAAAATTCCTATTAAGCAAGGTTTGTGTAATGTGCTTTTTTTTTTCCCTCTCCGAAACTCAAGCAATACCTATACATCTGGTACAGGCATCTTCAAAGCTAATTGAATGGACTAGGCAAGAAGGTTGTGTCGTATTATTCCATGCAAGAATAGTGGAGTGGGTTTCCATTTCCCATTTCCTTCTACAGGGAATTTCCCGGACCGGGGATCAAATCAGAGTGTCCTGGACTGCAGGCAGATTCTTTACCCACTGAGCCATTCGTAAAACACTGAACTACAAGGAGATCCAACCAGTCAATCCTAAAGGAAGAATCCTAAATGGAAGCTGGCTGCTACTCTCTGTCAATGGTTAATTTTCCAGGCTAGCCTTCTTTTTCTCTATTGAGCTCTGGCCTTTTACTCTGAAAGATACACAGTAGAGGCTGGCTTTATTTATTAGGCTCTGTTCTTGCTCTGTTGTTTCAGCCAGTATACTGTCAAAGTAAAACTTGGGTCAGTTCAGTTCAGTCGCTCAGTCATGTCCAACTCTTTACCATCCCATGGACTGCAGCACACCAGGCTTCCCTGTCCATCACCAACTCCCAGAGCCTACTCAAACTCACGTCTACCCAGTCGGTAATGCCATCCAACCATCTCATCCTCTGTCGTCCCCTTTTCCTCCCACCTTCAATCTTTCCCAGCATCAGGGTCTTTTCCAATGAGTCTGTTTTTCGCATCAGGTGGCCAAAGTATTGGAGTTTCAGCTTCAGCATCAGTCCTTCCAGTGAATATTCAGGACTGATTTCCTTTAGGATTGACTGGTTGGATCTCCTTGTAGTTCAGTGTTTTAAGAATGGCTCAGTGGGTAAAGAATCTGTCTGCAGTCCAGGACACTCTGATTTGATCCCCGGTCTGGGAAATTCCCTGTAGAAGGAAATGGGAAATGGAAACCCACTCCACTATTCTTGCCTGGGAAATCCTATGGACAAAGGAGACTGGCGGGCTGCAGTCCATGGGGTCAGACATGACTGAGCGAGTCAGAGAGAGAGATAGAGAGACAGAGAGACACACAGAGAGTTAAGGAAATAAATCTGATCAAGGAAAGTAAGTCATATATATATATATATATATATTAATTTAAGAAGACTCAACCAAAACCTGTTTGGCAACATAGTTTTCAGGCATGGTGAGGCTGTTTCCTGTTGTTTCTGTTTTTAAGGAATTTCAAGATTTTCAGTTTGTTTAACATTCCCTTGGATTGTTCGAAATGAAAAATGCCTTAGTGTTGGTTGGCGCAAAAAAAAGAGATGTAAAAGTCTTCTTGGAAATGAAAGTGAGTGGAGAGATTTGCCTGCCCAATCCATCAGTAGATAGCAGACCCAGGGTCAAAAATGAGAAACAAAATCTAGGTCTGGGGTGTCGGCAACAGAGGCAAAGTTTCACTCCGGTGTGTATGATGTTGGAATTTCATTTCGTCTCCCAGCAAAAAAGAACAGCCTTAGGTTTTTCTCCTGTTGTGCCAAGAACTCCCTCCCAAGCTTTCGATATATTCTACAGACCACACACAGGAGCAGGGCTGTCTGTCATAGAACCCAGATGCCCAGCTGTGGAAGATATTCTTTCAGCAGCATCCGTCTGTTTCTTGGCACGACGTAGAGGCAGTCTAAAGAAAACAGTCCTGGCCTGCCTGGTGCTGAATACTCTGCTGCTTCTATCTGGGTCCCGGCCCCTGGGTCTGGACACTGCCTGCTGTACACGGCGCTCTGTCTCTGTCTCTCTGTCTCTCAATTTTGTAAAATTCCTGTGGACATCTCCAGAAATTTTACTTTTTTTTTTGGTTGTTTCTCAGCTGATTCAAAGAGAGGTGGTAGGTATTGGAAGGCAAAAAGCGCTAATATAGGGGAAAGAGGCTCTTTCTACAAAGCGCCAAGAATGCTGGCAAAATGAAAGGTAGTTTTCCTGGGTTCCTGTTCAAACTCAGTAATCTTTAATTGCCTGAAAGGGAGAAATGAGTTCATTTCCTAGCCAACCACTTTAATAAAATTCAGATTCAGGGGTAACCTGGCATATTCCGTTCTCAGGGGAATATTCTTAGGCTTAAAGGGTGGTCTCCTTTGAGATCGCTATATTTTAATGGTTGTGTTCTTTGGTTGAAGTCTTTATTTTTACAGCATTTGTGTTGTTCGTCTCTGGCAGTGGAAGGATTTTATTTTCCTATGATTTTGATTTTATTTTTAAGGTTAGCAGTTGAATGTTGTGAACATTTACTTAAGAGAGTGGTCCCCCTTTCCTCCCCGCCTCCCCCCAACAACTGCCCTCCGCCAGCCCTCCTACCTGCCAATTGTGTCTGAAGCAATTTCCCAGAAGTTCTGCTGTTGACTTTGGGAGATGCAGGATTTCAGGTTCTCAGTGTCTGTGTGTGTGTGTCTGTCTGTGTATTTGCCCTCCTATCTGACTGATAATTAGCTGTTGCTTGCAAGCTCTGTTCATCTCTCCTGCCTTTTTCCTGACCTGCTCAGAGTATTAACACGTGAGAGTCAAAGTGGGGGAGCCTTATGCATGGCGACAGGTGCTAATCTTCAGGGAAATTTCCCTTGCATTCTACCCATTAAAGGTACGGTACATAAAAATGGCTTAATGTCTCTTTGAAGGTGTCAGCAGGCATGTGTGGACCACACAGAATGGGTTTCACTGAGAGTAATAGAGTGAAATTGTCTGCATAATTATTTTCCTTGGATTGAGAATCAGCAGCCCTCTTTGGGTTCAGGAAATAAACCTCTGTTAAAACCATATGGCACTATTCTCAGAAGAGATGTTATTACAGGGCCACTTCCCTCTGAAATTTTGAGTCAGGAGTTCTTTAAAGGAGTCACATATGTCTGAGAACCAATGTCAAGTTTTCCGCCTCCAGCTCAGTTGTGAAAAAGTCAGAAGTTCTCTTGCCTTTTTCACAAATGCCATCATGGTCAACAGGTATAAGGTCTTGGGACGAGGCCCCCCAAGCTGCAGCGGGTCCAAACATCTCAGGTATAGACACTTTGAATTATTATCTGGGCCAAGGGATTTTGTTCTTATAAGAAGGAAAAAAATGCTCTTAATCCAGTGAAACGTGTGATTTGTCAACCCCAAAAGCGCATCTTTTTTTTTTTTTTAATGTTGATTTTATTTTTTTGCCTGCACTGGCTAACCACTCCAGTATTCTTGCCTGGAGAATGCCATGGACAGAGGAGGCTGATGGGCTACAGTCCATGGGGTCGCAAAGAGTCGGAACCGGCTGAGCGACTAACACTTTCACTTTCGTGCTGCATGTGGAATCTTAGTTCCCTGACCAGGGATGGAACCTGGTGGAGGTGCAGAGTCTTATCCACTGGATCGCTGGCGAAGTCCCCTGGAAGCACATCTTAAGAACAGGATAATTTCATCCTGTCTGCCCAAACCTTTAATGCAGATTCGGTTGCTTTGCTATTTTTTTTTTTCCCCTTGTCCAGCATCAGTGGCTGTAACATTTTCCTCTGAACTACTTGCCACAGTACTGATATGCCCTGGAGATCACTGTCTTGGAGGGAAAGGTAAAGTGAATTAGAGTATGGTTTGCATAATGGCTAAGGGAATATTTAGGTGGAGAACTAGGTTGGTAAATATATTAAATAATGCTCGTAATACTTTTACATTATACATGTATGTGTATTTCAGTGTTTAAGGACACAGTACAATGTGTACATTGTGATGAATCATTGTGCATTTTTTCTTTTTTGAGGAGGGCAGGCTTCCTGTCTAGTGTTTGCTATAAGAGGAAGAAAAGTTGATATTTGTTCGTTTTTATTAGTAAGTCTGAAATAGGATAAGAATCTGTAGAGCTTTTATCTGGCTCTTGGAAATACTAAGAAGTTTGGAAGTCTCTTTAAGTGTCAGATGCCCAGAGAGTGCTTCATAGATATTAAGTCCAAATTTTCATTTCTTATCCAGAAAAAGAAGGCAAGAAATGTGAGTTTACGGGGCTTTCCTATTGCCTTGAGTGTTTTTGTAATGAGGACTGTTTTTTACTGGAGAGAATGGTTGTTAGCATATAGATTCTCTCAGGCGCTGGGCCATTTATTTATTCAACAGACACTGATTGGGTACTTTTTATTGGTGTATAGTTGCTTTGTAATGTTGTGTTAGTTTCTGCTGTGCAGGAAAAGGAATCAGTTATACATATATCCCCTCTTTTTTAGATTTCTTTCCATTTAGGTCACCATTGAGCACCAAGTAGAGTTCCCTGGGCTACACAATAGGTTCTCATCAGTTGTCTATTTTATATATGATATTGTTAGTGTGTGTATGTCAGTCCTAATCTCCTAGTTCATCCCCTCCTTCCCTCCTTGGTATCCATAAGTTTGTTCTCTACATCTGTGTCTCTATTTCTGATTTGCAAATAAGTTCACCTGTACTGTTTTTCTAGATTCCACATATAATGATATTGGTTTTCCTCTTTCTGACTTACTTCACTTTCTTTGACAGTCCCTAGTTCTATCCATGCTGCAAATGGCACTATTTTGTTCCTCTTTATGGCTGAGTTACATTCCATTGTATATATGTACCACTTCTTCTTTACCCATTCCTCCGCTGATGGACCTTTAGGTTGCTTCCATGTCCTGGCTATTATTCAAGCATGGTTTTGGAAGTCCTAGCTACCTATATGTACTTTTAAAAGGCCTGTGGGAATGCACAGATGACTTAGTCATATAGATTGCCCAGAAGGCAGCTCAATCTGATAAGGGGAAAAAGCACGGGTGTTAAATGACTGTGCCTGTGTGATAGAAAATGGTAGGAAATGAGAAAGTGGCATAAGATAAGCATAAGAAGGTGGCAGCCAAAGTGAAGGGAAGTTCAGGAGCAGCTTCAGCTTGGGGGGGTGGAGGGAAGGTTTTATGCATGTGAAGGCCTGTGAGCTGGATTTTTTTTTTTTTACTATTATAAAGTTATTTATTTCTGGCTGTGCTGGGTCTTCTGTGCTCTGTGTGGGCTTCTCATTGTGGTGACTTCTCGTTGCTGAACTGGGGCACCAGGTGCACAGGCTTCAGTAGGTTGGCACATGAGCTTAGTTGCCTCACGACATGTGGGATCCTCTCAGACCAGGGATCAAACCCGTGTCCCCGGCATTAGCAGGCAGATTCTTAACCACTGGGCCACCAGAGAAGCCTGTGAGCTGGGTCTTGACTATCAGTAATTAAACTTACTGGCAGAAATTCTTGAATATTAAATTCTAGGTAAATAGATAGTGACTTTCAGAAGACTTAACACTAAATCTCTTCTATGTTTATAATTGATTAGTACTGCCCCCCCACCCCTGCCCCGTGCTAAACTGCCCCCACCCCCCAATCCAAAAGCATATATCGCTCTGTCTTGACTCTTTGCAGACCTATTGAGGGACGTTATGGCCTGGTACTTTGGCTGGGGTGGTATTTTTCAGTTTTAATTCCCTTCTACATTCCTCTTTATTAATCCTTGACATTAGGGCTGAGTTCAAATAGTGCTTTGCCCCTTGTAGATACTCAGTTGAAGGTAATTCATTGGGACAAAGTAGATCAGGTAATTGAATTACCTTTTAAAATACACAGTGAAGTTTGTTTTTTCAGATTAGTATTAAGGAATGAAAATTTGTGCTGTGAACTGGTACTTGAAACTATTGACCAGTCTAAGGCCTCCTTTCAAATTAACAGAAAAAAAGCCCATTGCAGAATCATAGAAGTGACCATCATGTTTTCTCAAGGGACATGATAAATTGCTGTAGAATTTAGCAACCTCTGGAGTTCAGTGTCCATGTAGGGAAAAGGAAAAGGTCTTAAGATCTTCAGGCCAACTTGGTGGCTCCGACTTTCTTTTCAAAGTCCTTTGATATATGTTTATTAGTTAAGTTTGCAGTTCTCTAAATGCTATCACTCACGCTGTTTGTACTGGACCCCTGCCATGCCTCCATCCATAACAGATGGATTCTTTCCTTCCATCCCCATATACATTCTTCAGGGTTGGTTACGTTCTGATTGACACCGGGAGTGAGACTGCAGAAAGGGGGAAGGTGCAGAAGAAGGACTGGGTTTATTTGATTTTGTTCCTGTATTTCTCTTAAGCTTATTGGAGTGCCAATGGTAGGCTAAGAAGTGGTCAGATATACCACTCCATGAGATTTGGGAAGGCTTTTTCTCCAAAGTCATGCTGGGAAAGATGGTTAGTTTTAGAGATTTTTGCTGTTGCTTCCTGTTTTGTCTCGTTCTCACTCCTCTGGGATGCTGGTTTAGATGTTCCCAGTGTGATATTTAGACTGGACCACGTTTTGGTTACTCTCTGACCTGTGCCCATGACAGGTACAGAGTCACAGATTGGCTTGTGGCTTGGCCCAGAGGTGGCTGATTGCCATGCAGTGGGGAGGTTTGAAAGTATTCCTTTAAAAAAGGAATATTAAATTTTTCCATTTTATAAAAGCATGACCAAGATTGCACTCAGAAGACACTGTGCACACTCGCAGTTGCTGGTGAAGGTATTTTTATTAAAATGATGCCCTGGAGGCATCTAGAAGTGTGAATCTCAGGTTCAGGAGAGACTAGAGATGCACTTGAAGCCGTAGGAGTGGATAATGTTGCTTGGGGAATGGATGGGTACAGAGGACATGGAAGAGAGTTATCTTTTTTTTTTTTTTTTTTTTTTTTACCATTGTGGCTGAATTAACTTTGTGCCTTTGGCCCTGGAGCAGGAGGAGAGGTTGCTTTCCTGCCAGGCTTCCTTGGGCCCCTGAAGTAGCTGCAAGAGAGCGGCTCCTGGCTTGTGTCCCTCCAGGAGGAGGGCTGTCTCCACTTTGGTTTCCATGGCACCACTGACCCCCTCCTCCTCCTCTAACTCCACCTCTTTCCCCGCTCCTCTTGCGTGCTGACCCCTTAAATGTTTGGCCTTCTTAGATTCCATTTTAGATACCCTCCTCTACTCATTCTCTGGGTGACCCTGTCATTTACACAGGTGGCTTCAGGTTCCTGTGACCCCTGAAAATGCATCTCCATCCTCTTTGAAATCTCAGACTCATATTTCTGGTTTGCTTCCTGGGCATCTCCACCTGAGTATGTCCCCTGGGTGCTTCAGGGGATGTCTCCCCAAATATTTGGGATTCCCCCACCTCCACTTTAAGCAGACTCCTCCACCCGAATAGGAATCCCCTCTGTTTTTCCAGTTTCAGGTTCTCCACAGTTCACCTGTTTGACCAAACCAGAAACCAGAGGCTGAGCCTCTCCGCCTTACCTCTTACACCTTCTTGTTCTGCTGTGTTGTCTGTTTCTCTGTTCTGTGTCTGAAATGCTTTCCTGCTATAATTGACACTCATCCGTGTTTATTTTCTGGTCTAGAATATAAAAAGAATTCCCTAACTGGTTTCATGCCTCAAACTGTACTGTTTCTTAGCTCTGTTTTCTCCTGTAAGTAAAGTGGTCCTCGGAAACTATAAATCAGCCCATGGAACTCCCTTGCCTAAAATATCTCAGTGGTCCCCTGTTATTTACAAGATGAAGTTCTGATGTTGTGACATTGTGGACAAGGCTATTCAGCATCTGACCTGCCCCCACCGCCTCCCTCCCATACCCTTGTGGTTGAACCCCAGCTCCGCCAAGTTGCTTCACTCTGTACTTTTTAACCCCTGTGTATTTGCACCTGCTGTTCCTTCTGTTTGGAATGTCTTTTTCATCTTCATTTGCTTGACTGAATTCTACTCATCCTTTTAAGTTTATACTCAAGTGCTGTCTCCTCTGCAAGCCCTTCCTGTCTGCTCTTGAAAGTTAAGCATTTGTTTATTTTTATTTTTTGTCTTTCTTAAAAATTAGGGTATAATTACTTTACAATGTTGTCTTAGTTTCTGCTCTGCAGCAACATGCATCAGTTATAAGTGAAGTTGCTCAGTCGTGTCCGACTCTTCGCGACCCCATGGACTGTAGCCTATCGGGCTCCTCCGTCCATGGGATTTTCCAGGCAAGAATGCTGGAGTGGATTGCCATTTCCTTCTCCAAGGGATCTTCCTGACCCAGGAATCGAACCCCGGTCTCCCATATTGCAGGCAGACGCTTTACCGTCTGAGCCACCAGGGAAGACTCATGCATCAGCTATAAGTATATCTATATCCCTTTCCTCTTGAAAGGATACCTATATCCCTTCCTCTCCCCAACCCTATCCCACCCCTCTAGGTTGTCAGAAAGCACCAGGCTGTACAGCAAGGAAGTTAAGCATTTACTTTTCGACTCCCCCTTGCTTACTGAGACCTCAGTTGTGCCATTTGTCACATTGTTGTCGTTATTTGTTGATCTGACACCTCCCCGAGTGCACGTTTCCCTGTGTAGGACATTTTCACCTTTATTACATTTCGTCCTGATGACATCCCTATGATGCAGATACTTTGATCCTCATTTGATAGATGAGGAAGTTGAGTCATAGGAGGAAATTGAGTCATAGAAATGATAAATTATTTGCCTATAGCTCTGCAGTCGAGTTCGTGGCAAAGCCAGGAACACACTCCCCATGTTCTGGTCCTTGTCAAGTCTGGCCCAGATTTAGATACGGGATTCTGCTTTTTAGTCAGACAGCAGCTTGATCTTTTCACCATTCCATTATATTACATTCACTGATTGTGTGTGTATGTAACCCATGGTGACAGGTAAGGCATCCGTGGCATCACTGATTCTCAGAATTAGAAGTTAGGTTGTCTGTTATCTGACAGATGAGAAAATTCTGTACCCGAGAAGTTCACAAGTTACTCTTAGCGTAGAATCCAAATCTCCTGACGAATAGTCACGGGTTATCTTTCTTAATATGCATTGGGCAATCCTCAGTAACACTGGACAGAGCTTTACTGAATCTCTTGGACTTGTTCAGCCACTAGGCCAGTGGGCTCTTAGGAAGAGCCTTCCCTTGGCACAGAAAGGATATCATTTCTGTGACCATTAAGGGCCCTGAAAGCAGTAGCACCCAGAAGAGGAAGAATCAAATGATGATGTTCTTTCGTTGCTTTTACTCTACTTTCTAGACAGTATTCCTCCTTTTCCAGTGCCTGGAATTCTTGAGTATGTGCCATACTGAAATAAAACCAAGGCATCTACTTAGGCCGATGATGTGTTCAGTAATCAGAAGAGCCATGGTGTCCTGGTATAAGCAGAGTATATAGCAGGTTGAGCCTCAAGAGGACAGCATCCTACTTCTCTGGAAAGGGACATGGAACTGACATTGGTAGTGACTCTGTCCCTTCACTGGCTCTCCCTCTCTGTACACATATATGTATGCATATAATAGACAGAATATCAGTTTAAAACCACACACATGCATGTATGGAAATGCTGATACTTTATACATTTTATGCAGACCAAAGAAAAATCTTTATATGGCCTTACTGACTAGATAATTCAGCATGAAGCCAGCAAACCAAAATCCTTAAAACTTTACATCTGCTTTGGGGGAAGAAAAAATGTTTGATTTTAATCACCTGAAGGCATTTTAAAAAATATTTTTAAAAATGTATGGAACTGGTGCCTCTATCATAGTCTTTCATTGAGAAGGTACTGATGATGAATTCTGAAAAATGGAAACCAACCCACTTCCTTGGATTTGAAAAGCCTGCACTTTTGTAGTCTGCTGTGCCTTGAAAAAAAAGGTAAAACTTGCTATCTCCTAACTCCATTGAACACTACTTTAGATTCCTTTTTGTATAACAATAACTTGATCCTACTCAAAATACTTGGCACCTTTTGTGACAGAGTGGAATGTAAGAACACTTTAGCAGATCTGAAAGCAAGTAAACGCTGGTTGTTTTGGAATGAAGAGGTAGAGTTTTCAGCTCTTTATTCCAAGTTTGCAGAAAATAAGAATCCTGAGATTAACACAATAGACTCCCTTCATTACACACGACTGAACAAAGCAATTATCTGTCTATCAAGACTGTACTACATTGTGCAACAGCATTTAGGAAGGGTGGATGGATGGGTGGATCAACACGATTCCATTGGAAAAGGCTGCTGATCCACGAGGGAATTTTTCTGAGTTTAACTTGTAAACGGTTTTATTTTGGAGTTTATATCATGTTACCCTTGCAGTTTAGAGAGAAATGAGGTTGTTATTTTTTAATGTTGTTGATGGCATTTTTTAGTTCCTTACCCATCTGACTTTTATTAGGGGGGTTGTTTCAAAGACATCTCCTGTTTAATCATGTTTAAACAATCTGTTTAAGACCTGTTGTGTAGATATAAACACAATAGTCCTTTAATGTAGTAAAACAGACTTCTGACAGACACAGCACGTAACAGGCATCCATCCATTATTGCTTAAGCCGCTGTTCCTTCCACGCCTGACCTGAGAGGGTAACCACAGAGCTCAGCTGACAGCATTGGCCGCTCCGAACACTGACATACCCTGTATTCATGTCTAGGGAGCAGAGAATTGCAGAGCGGCAGACAATTGGAGAAGCCTTAGACCAGATTAAAACTAAGTACCTTAAATCTGTCTTAATGGCTGTGTTTACATCTCCTTCTTCTTCATTCCTTTAAAAAACTAATCAGGTTTCGCAAGCGTTAAGAAAACCACCTCTTCTTGCCAGCTGGACTCGGTCCAGTTTAAGCAAGAAGTTCTGCCCCCCTCCCCTCTTTTTTTTTTTTTTTTCTGCTTTGTCTTTTTCTTTTTTCTTCTTTCTTCTTCTATGATCTTCACTGCCATTCAGCACAGCAAGACCAGGCTGCAGGAGCTGGCTGACTTTTTCCTTGGGTTATTACTTTTTAACATTTTCTTCCTGTTACAGAAATGGGAAAATTGAAAATGATGTTCCTTGGCTGTAGCAGCAAATGTCAAGAGAGGAGCCCTTTGCACTTTTTAATTGCTTCTATGTAGTGCCTTTTTTTTTTTTCTTTGCTTGAAACACACACACAGTCACACAGCACATGCCCCAAAACTATAATAATGAAAGAGAAACAGAGAAGATCGCATGCAAAGGAAACTCAGCCAGGATCCAGGAATTGCGTGACAGTCCGTAGGCTAGTTGTCACTAGACCCTTTGAAGAATAATGCCATCCATGTTTAGCTGGATTATTGGCAAATAAACAGTGATGCTTTTTGTTCAACTATGGAAACTACCATTTCCATTGCCTGCAACGTTACTGTAAAAAAAAAAATCTTTACATCTCTCCGTGGGGGTCTCTATAAAGGCCAGTAACACAGAACTGTGGTGTGTGAGAATAGATTATAGTCAGAGAAGGCAAAAGAAATGTTTTCAGAACTAACACACTCAAGTTTTACCAAGTTTGGGGAGTAATGTGTAGGCATAGAGAAAGAGATCTTTTGTTCATTTCCCAGAAACTGAAGGGAAAGTTGCAGATTCTGATGGGCCAAGGACAGTTGTGGACGTTGGGTTGTAATTAGTAGAACAAGATATGTTGCGATAACACTGAGTCAGTAAGACAGGGTATAATGTAATAAAATATCTGAATTATGGGTCTCACTGCTTTTTCTTCTTTGGTTCTTTCTAGGTGTCTTTTCCTTAGCTTTTTTTCCTTCTTCTTTCCTTGTGTGGCAGCCTGGTGTATCAAAAAGAGGACCAAGGCAGGTCCGGGTCACTACCTGCTTCCATGACTTCAGACAAGTCACCGGGGTTTTCTGGGCATCAATTCCTTCTCTTTTCTCTTCTCTCTCACTCTTTTTTTTTTTTTTTTTTCCTTCTGGCTGCACCTTTCGACTTGTGGGATCTTAGTTCCCTGACCAGGGATTGAACTGGTGTCCCCTGTGGTAGAAGCCTGAAGTCCTCACCCCTGGACCACTAGGAAAGTCCCTCAATTCCTTTTCTAAAATAAAAATGTGATCTGGTGAAACCCACATTCTCTTCCAGCTCTGAAAAATTCAAATTCATATCATCTGACTTTGAATGGGAATACAAGTGGAGATCATTCCTTGGAAGCAACAGGCAGACAAAGTCAAGGAGAGTAGGGGTGGAAGTGGAAGGAAAGTGCCAGAGAACTGAGAGGTGAAGAGGCGGAGTAGACTGGAGACTCTTGGGACAGAGCAGAGGGGCTGTGCTGAAGTCAGCCAGGCTCCCTGTAGAGTTCTGTCTCCCCCGCCCTCAAAAATATTACATCCCCTCTTATATATTTCCATTTTGTTTTCATCTGGTCTTTCTTTACATTTTTAAAGTTCTTTTTTCTCCTTCCCTCCCACAAATTTCTCTTTCTTTAGGTATTTCAACTTATTTGACTCCTTTATTTCAAGAAAAAGGGTTGCACGCCAAGCATATGTTGTTTAGAGGCTGTTCCCTGGTGGGTGACTGTCCTTTCTTCCAGATACTTTATTCTTTGATCATGGGAATTTGCCTCAAATCTACAGTTATAGAGGAACTTGCATTTATATCCACGCAAATTAATATCTCACAGTTCTTTCATTTGTGTGTTTATCGAAAGATCTTGAATTCTTTAACCTTTAGAAGCCTTCAATTTTGAAAGAGGCTGTCCTTCAATGATCTCTCTCATGCATCTAATTATATTTAAAAAAAATGACTCAATACGAGTTTGGGAGAGTGAACTTTTTACTCACTGATCTAAACTGGCGCCTCTTATTATTAAAATAAAGCAAATTCAGCTTTTAACATTTTTTTCTATGAACTGGAGTTCCTAGAATATTTCTATGTAGTCTATGGCTTAACTATGTAATTATGTCTCTTGAGTAGATTATGTTTTTCTTCCCATAATTATGTTTTTACCCAAGAGACTTGGAAGGCTTCAGACCTCTCTTGGGTGAAATTGTTCTTCTTCTCTTCTTTCCTGATGAACTCTGAATTCTACATGCCTGACTATGTTCAAGGGCTTGAAAGTGGGCCCTTGAAGATATGTGGTGGTGGTTATGATTTTTTTTTTCCTTTAGAAATTGGTTTATAGATTAAGAAGGGCCCTCAGAGGGAAGCTCTGTTAGTTCATTTTTGAAATGCCATCAGAGAAGAATCTCCTGGAAGGGGATTTGTTTATGATCTGTGGTCCTCTGTCTGCAGCCAAACACTAACAGTAGTCCAGGGCTGTCTTGTCTCACGGGCCATCCTGTGTGCACTCTGGGGCCCCATGCACACATCGCATGGCATAGTTGCTCATTTCCAGCGGCTCAGAGGAGCTCCAGGCCTTAAACACAAACAGTTTCTTAGTCTGTTTCATTATTCTAGTCCCAAAATAGTTTTTGACCTGAACCAGACAGCATAGTCTTAGGAAAAAAGATGACTCAGCAGCCTTTCCCAGCAAAGATTAGAGACTCATCAATTTAACTGTGGGAAATGTTTCCCAATAACCAGCCTTTTTTTCCCCTCTCCTCTCTGACTTTTACTGAACAAAAGGAGAGAGAATTCTAAATACATCAGTGTTCCCATTTGTGAATTAATTCAACAAGTATCTGTTGTGTGTCTTCTCTGTACCTAGTTCTGTG
Source organism: Bubalus bubalis (assembly GCF_019923935.1). Classification (NCBI taxonomy): domain Eukaryota; kingdom Metazoa; phylum Chordata; class Mammalia; order Artiodactyla; family Bovidae; genus Bubalus; species Bubalus bubalis. The sequence continues at coordinate 33,104,910 of NC_059158.1, read as the reverse complement.
CTAGAGTGCTAGATGTAAGCCATGATACTCATCTTCAGGTTCATAGTCAAGTCCAGGAGAGCCTAAGATATGAGGGTTTTAAATTTTAGATAAATTCATGGAAGAGTGAAAGTGTTAGTCGCTCAGTTGTGTCTGACTCTTTTGCAACCCCATGGACTGTAGCCTACCAGACTCCTCTGTCTATGGAATGCTCCAGGCAGAAATACCAGAGTGGGTTGCCATTTCCTTCTCCAGGGGATCTTCCCAACCCAGAGATCGAACCTGGGTCTCCTGCACTGCAGGCAGATTCTTTACCGTCTGAGGCACCAGGGAGTTAATGCTTACTGAATGCCTACGACACTTAAGCATAACCACATGCAGTGGACAAAAAGCAGTTGTAGCTGATTTCAGTTTGCCGTGATAGAAACCAGAAGACTCACCAAAGCCCTCGAGACAGAAAAGACCGGAACAGCATGATGACCAGGTTGAGGCTGGGAAGGGATTTGGCCATCGTAGATGCTGAGGAGAGCCAATTCTAAGTGGAGGAGGAAGCTTGGGCAAAGGCACGGGGACTCTTTGAAGAACTGTGAGGACTCCAGTGTGAACAGAGCTTAGGTTGGGAGCAGTACAGTTGGAGCCATTGGAAGAGAGCTTGATAAGGTACCTAGAGACCATCTTCTCCAGGCCAGGTCCTTGTTTGCTAGGCTTAGGGGCTCAGCTTAATTCAGTAGACACTTTAAGATGGTGGAAAGGGTTGGAGCAGGTAAGTAATGTCACTGTTAGGATTCAAGCACTAAAAGGACTTTAGGAATTATGAAAACTATCTCTTCATTTTTAGTTGGCTCAGAGAGTTCCATTAAACCCTTTCTGTGGTCATACAGGGTCTTCCCTGGTGGCTCAGATGGTAAAGAATCCTCCTGCCAATGCAGGAGATCCAGGTTCGACCCCTAGGTTGAGAAGATCCCCTGGAGAAGGGAATGGCAACAACCAGTCCTTGCTGTTTCAAATATGCCAGCCTGCTGCCTTGGTGTCTTAGCCACAAGTGAGAGGTTAGGCATGGTCCTAGCAGAAACGAAACCCAGGGGCACATCCCTGTAGATGGACTTGAGCTGCAGATACTATAGGCATGGGCTTGACTGGATGGATGCTGGGGTCAAGGAAAGAGAGTTGGGAAAGACCTCAGCTGGATTTTGAACCTGGGAGACTGGGAAATGGTGATATTAATGGAAACAGGGAAATTTGAGGAGAAGTTGGTTGGGACTGTTTGCAGTGGCGTGGGCAGGGGTGGGGAGGTGTGTAAGGGAGAGGCGAAGAGCTTGTCTAAACATTACAAGCGTGACAAGGCTACAGGTCTTCAATTCTTAGACTTTCACAAACCACCAGTGAAATGCAGTCATCTGAATGTAAACAGAGAAGAGTTTCACTTTTCTCAATAGTATTTTCATTTTCACATGTATGTAGGAATGCAGAACTTCAAGGTTTTTAATCTAGAGCCTCAGGAAAGTGTTTGGACCCAAACTTGGCATGGCTTCCCTAAGAACTGACTGGAATCTGTCTCATCGTCTCTGTTACGGTGCTTTTGTGGAAAAGCAACTAAACCAAACTCTCTCAGATAGAGTAAGGCTTATCCTTTGAGGTAAAATTCCATTTCATTTGGAATTGAATTGTGACTTTAGAATTAGTTCACTTGATTTGCAGCAACATGGACGGACCTAGAGATTATCATACTGAGTGAAGTTAGTCAGACACAGAAGGAGAAATACCATATGACATTCCTTATATGTGGAATCTAAAAAGAAATGATACAAATGAACATAAAAAACAGAAAGAGACTCACAGATTCAGAGAAGGAACTTATGGTTGTGGAAGGGAGATTGTTAAGGAGTTTGGGATGGTCATATACACACTGCTATATTTAAAATGGATAACCAACAAGGACCTGCTGTATAGCACCTGGAGCTCTGCTCAGTGATATATGGCAGCCTGGATGGGAGGGGACTTTGGGAGAGAATGGATACATGTATATGTATGACTGAGTCGCTTTGCTGTCCACCTGAAACTATCACAGCATTGTTAATTGGCCTCAGTACAGCATAAAAAATTAAAAGTTAAAAAAAATTAGTAAATTTAGTCAACTTGTCCCCTAACTCCTCTCTGCAAACACTCCATCATGTATCACTTTCAGGGTAGAGAGATTAGGATTGAAGGCATCATTTTTGTCCCCCTTCCTCAGAACTGCTGTGGAATAGCATCCCTATTGCATATAACCTATTAACTCTGAAAAATGGTAATTCTCTCCCCTCTGCAAGTCCTCTCCCATCTTCCTTTTTACTCTCTAAGTCATTGTCTCAGCATTCTTAGATGGTTCTATCCTGTGGCTTGAGCCCTGGGATATTGGACCAGATCTCATTCAGTCACTTATCTGTTGGCAGCGAAATTAGCTCACATCTCCCCAGACCCCGCTCTCCTCCAGGGAAGCCTAATGCATGGCCGGGGAGGCTCACAGATTCTAAAGTGTCACTTTATTGGTCAAGGGGTAGAATAATCTGTTTACAAGGAGAGATTAACATATATAAATATATATTGCATCATTGAAAAGGATGTATAGCTGTGAAACGAGAGATGTCAAGTGATTTGAAGGTGGTTTGCCTCTATTTAGGTTAATATCACATATATGTTCAGCATCATCTTGATCACAGGACAGTTATTATCAGGGTCAGTTTTTATACATATTATATGTATTATATATAATATATATATTATGTTTATTATATGTAATATATAATATATAATAACTGTTCAGACAGTTTTTATCATTTGTCCTCCAGCTAGCTTTTCTCCTTTCTCTGCTTATCGAAATCCTTCTCCACCTTTGAGGACATAATGAGCTCATTGGTGAGGGTTTCCCCTTTCCTTTTAGTTAACACCAGTTGCTTCACTGCTCTTGCAGTGGCATTTTGTTATTTTTTATCAGAGAAGGCAATGGCACCCCACTCCAGTACTCTTGCCTGGAAAACCCCATGGATGAAGGAGCCTGGTAGGCTGCAGTCCATGGGATCGCTGAGGGTCGGACACGACTGAGTGACTTCACTTTCACTTTTCACTTTTCACTTTCATGCATTGGAGAAGGAAATGGCAACCCACTCCAGTACTCTTGCCTGGAAAACCCCATGGATGAAGGAGCCTGGTAGGCTGCAGTCCATGGGATCGCTGAGGGTCGGACACGACTGAGTGACTTCACTTTCACTTTTCACTTTTCACTTTCATGCATTGGAGAAGGAAATGGCAACCCACTCCAGTGTTCTTGCCTGGAGAATCCCAGGGATGGCGGAGCCTGGTGGGCTGCCGTCTATGGGGTCGCACAGAGTTGGACACGACTGAAGTGACTTAGCAGCAGCATCATGAAAAATTAAAAGAAATTATATTTCATAAAACCCCAGATACCCATCACCTTGTTTTATAATGAATAGCATTTTGCCATGTTTGCTTCATTTGTTATTTTACTGAAATATTTTACAGGAAACACCAAACATCAGGACATTTAACCTATAATTATTTGTTCTAAAAGGCAAGGGCATATTCTTACTTAATTACCAAAAGCACCTCTTCCTTAATATTTTGAAATGGTCCATACTTATAATTCTTCAATAGATCCCTAAACTGTAGTGTTTCAGTGATTGCCTCACAGTCCTTTGCAGTTATACGTTATTGATCCACTTTCTTCCCTACTAGACAACGCACTGCTTGAGGGCAAGGACGTTTACTCCCCCCTCCTCTTACTATGCCCAGTGAGACTTGCATGGTAGACGATCAGGACACACTGGCTGGACTAACTGACCTGAATAAGGATGTGCACTGGTTCCTGATTGATGCTTTAGTGCAGATCTGCCTGTTAACATTTATTTATAAATTGTGTCTTCCTGATACCCAGGATGCAAGTAGATAGATAACTAATAAAAGAAGTGAGTGCTTTTATTTGGAAAAATAATTTATTTGGCTGTGCCAGATCTTAGCTGTGGCACATGTAATTTCCATTTTCATTGCAGCATGCTGGTTTCTCAGTTGCGGCATGTGGGATCTAGTTCCCTGACCAGGGATTGAACCCGGGCCCCCTAAATTCGGAGCACAGAGTCTCAGCCACTGGGCCACCAGGGAAGTCCCAAGCAAGGAGTACTTAAAACCGATTTCAAATACTTCTGTAAAGAGAGGAGCTGTCGGGCATCATGCCCAGTGACCAGCAAAATGAACCCCGCAGTGCCATGTGAGGATGGATGGGCTGTGACATGGCATGCCCCTTGTGAAAGGGGCACTCTTTTGTCAGTACGCTTGGGCATCCTTCACAAGGGTGCTGTAGCCGAGGCAGCGCATCACGCTGTGGATACAGTGCAGAGAGTGTGAGGCTCTGATCGGGCTCAATCGACTTTTATAAAAATGGGCAGAATGGGTCACATAAGAGTGGCACGTTCGTTTTCATAGTTCACATACCACAGTTTCAGAGTCTTCATGGGCCAGTTTCAGATGCATGATTTTTAAAGCAGAAGTTCTAATGGCAACATTACCAACTTTCGCTGGGGGTGAGCCGCGCCCTTGGACTGAAAGAGGCAGGCGGGGAAGAATGGGGCCCTTAGACTATTGGTTGATGACTTAACGTTCCTCATGCGTCTCTAGAGATGTGTGAATGCTGTGACCTTTCCATCACGCTTTCTTCTTGCGCTCCTGTGTTTGTTGCAACAAAAGTCACATTCAGCCAAACACACTAAACTTTTTGAAAGAAATTTGTTCTGAAAACTCCTTTTTTTCCCATTTGATATTAATTTTTGACCTTGATTTCCCTTGAGTCAATGATGATGTGCCATTTTAATCTAAAATAAGCTGGTTGGCCATGAGAGGGAAAAGAGCCCTGCTGCAGCAGTTGAAGACCTGAGTTCTCATCCTGACACTAACTATGCGATTTTGAGCAGGTCATCTCCCCTCTCAGGGACTCAGTCCTCATCCATTAAAGAAGTGCATTGCTCCAAAATTGAGTCTAAATGATTTCTCTTGTCCTTTTCAGCTCTGCGATTCTAAATGACTTGCAGCAATGCGTAAGAATTATAGTGACGAGTGGGCGTAACGGGGAGTGGGGTGGGGGAGAGGAGGGTGAGACAAACTGAGAGAGTAGTATTGACGCATATACACTGCCATGTGTAAAACAGAGAGCTACTGGGAAGCTGCTCTATAGCGCAGAGAGCTCACCTTGATGCTCTGTGATGACCTAGAGGGGTGGGATGTGGGGAATGGGATGGAGATCCAAGAGAGAGGTGATGCACACACACACACACACACACACACACAGCTGATTCACTTCGTTGTACGGCAGGAACTAACACAACATTGTAAAGCAATTATGTGCCAATAAAAAGAAACAGAATTATAGTAAGAGCAAATGGGACGTTTTCAGAAAGCAAGGAAGCTTTCACTTAAATGAATGTTCTTCAGGGAAATGTCTTAGGAAGCACCCATAAAGGCTGGTCTCTAAAAAAGGAGCCTAGCCCGTTGGATTCATGCGATTTCCAAATAAAAAAGGAAAATTTTTTTGAGGGTTGGGGGGAGGAAGATAGTGCTGTAATATAATATCCTGAGACAGAAAAAGTTCTCTAAACCAAGACATTTAGATCCAAGACATTTATCTAAAAAAGGAGACCATTCGTTCATTGGATAAACATTTATTGAGCACCTACTATATGATAGGGATTAAACTGGGTTGTGAGAATATAGTTGTAAACAAGCCAGAGCACTTGTCTTCATGAGACTCAGTCTGGAGATGAATCAGTGCTTGAGATGATTACGGATTGTGATGGCAGCCAGCAAGGGAATTGAGCAGGGCGTCCTCTAGCAGGAGGGCGCCTACCCTGGGTCTGGGAGGCAGGCAGCCTTCATAGGAGGTGGTGTTCACCTTGAGGTCTAAGAGATGAGAAAGAGTGGGCTGTGTAGAGAATCAAGGGAGAGCATTTCAGATGCGTGATTTCTTTAAGCAGAAAATGGAGAGGTCCTGGGATGGGACACTGGAAGGAGACAATGGCAGATGCCCAGAGAGACCTGATGGGGTCCTGAGCCAGGGCTGTGCTGGTGGAAATGAGAGAACTGAATAGATTCAAGGTAGACTCTCAAGATGGGAATGGTGACTCGATGATGGACTGAATGCGGGGAGTGAGGGGTAAGGGGAAGTCAAGGAAGGTGTCAAGGTTTTTGGCTTAAGGGACGGAGTGGCTGGTGCCATTTACTGAGATGGGGGCTCTTAGGGAGGAACAGGATTTCTTGGAGAAAATAATCAAGATTGTTGTCTTAAATACACTGCATTTAATATACCTTTGAAATGCTTCAGGGGAGAGTCAAGTAGACAGAGGGATGCACAAACCTGCATCTTAGGATAGAGGTCAAGTTCACCCCAGCAATGGGGGAAGGCATTGGAGTGAGTTGGTGGTCTTGAGCTCGTGGGTCTGTGGGATCATCCTGGGCTGTGGCTTTCTACATTGGCTGCACGATGGACTACGTGATGAGCTTTTAAAGAATAACTTCCCAGGCCCCTCTTCCAGAGCCCTGGATGTAATTGAGGTGATGGACATCCATATTTTTCAAAGCTTCCTGTTGCTGCTATTGCTGTTCAGTCTCTCAGTTGTATGTGACTCTTTGTGACCCCATGGACTATAGCCTGCCAGGCTCCCCTGTCCATTGAATTTTCCAGGCAAGAATACTGGACTGGGTTGCCATTTCCTTCTCAAGTGGATCTTCCTGACCCAGGGATCAGATCCAAGTCTCCTATGTTGCAGGTGGATTCTTTACCACTGAGCCACCACCAGCAGCAATAGCCACAGATACAAGACAGCAGTTATCCATTCTTCATAGCTTCCTCCTGCTTGGAAGATCCACTCTTTGGTCCTTTATCTTTTTAAAAATAATTTTTATTAAATTTTGGCCATACCATGTGGCATGTGGGATCTTTGTTCTCCAACCAGGAATCCAGCTCATACCCGCTGCAGTGTTAAGTGCAGAGTCTTAACCACTGGACCACCAGGGAAGCCTTCCTTTGGCCCTTCAGATGACATTTGGTTTTCTCAGTACCATGGCAGAGTATCTGTCCTTGATTTAAGTCAGTGTACCCTTTTTCCTCCGAGTCCTCGATTTCTGAAGGGATGTCTTGGGTGCTGAGGATTTAAGTACCTCTTCTTTCAGCCTGGCATTCAAATGTCACCCTGATGTGGTTTAGTGGTAACAAGTACTTGTCATGGTTGAAAGATGAAGCACCATTTGGCTTCTGCTCTTCATTCTCCTGCAGGGATTCTGTTGTGGTCGTGGTGGTGGCTGTGAGGGGGCAGACATTCTAGAAGGAAAAATGCAGGGTTTTCTGTACAGATGCAACTACAGATAGACGTTCCCCAAATTACTACAGGGTGTCTGCAGATACTTGGTCGCTCATCTTTGAGGATCATTTCCAAAAGGTCATTGAGGCTTTTCAGATTGCACCTGCTCTTAAATTTCTCACACACGCTTGTGCTCCTCAAAGTCCTTGATTCTTGCTTACGACCCCCTATCACTGCCCTGAAGCGCCAGAGGAAATAAATGTGTCCTCACACACCTGTGTACTGAGTTCACGTCTTATACGGTCTCCATGCGTGGCATGCATGCTCATTCGTGTCTGACTCTTTGCAACCCTGTGGACTGTAACCCTCCAGACTCCTCTGTCCATGGAATTCTCCAGGCAAGAACACTGGAGCAAGTTGCCATTTCCTTCTCCAGGGGATCTTCCTGACCCAGGGATTGATCCCTTGTCTTTGGCCTTTCCTGCATTGGCAGGCAGGTTCTTTACCATCTGAGCCACTGGGAAAGCCCCCACATATGGTCTCCATGAAAACCTAATGAAAGGTCTGTAGAAAGCAGAGGCAGAGCTCATTAACTTTTCTTGTGACTGTGGCCCCTATAAAGCCCCACTATATAGAGGAACCATGTGAGATCATGGAGCCCTCCCTTCAACCCTCAGGGAATCTGCTATTCCCAAAATATGGCCTATTAAAAAAATAACTTCCAGAGACAATTCCATAACCTTTCTTGTTAATGTTTACAGCTGTATCGACACCACACCAATAGTTTTTTTTGGGTATGTGTATGAACAACAGAATCCATGGATCTAAGTGTGATGAGTACTATGTAATTCTCGAATCGTGAACCTTGTAAGACACAGCAAAGTGTACTGATGGAAGTTTGTTTAGGGTAATGGGTGAGCTATTAACTTTGTAAATGAATCCGTGCTTCTGCTTGTCTTGAAAACCAGCCTGACGCCTTGCAGGGCTTAGTCCTCAGGTCCTTTATTCTGGCAATCTGAATTTTTTTCAGTCCTTTGTAGCAGCTGAGAGAGGAAGGGAGATGCTGGGATCCAACATGGATGGTGCCACGCAATGTATAGAAAACTTGGTCTGCTAGGACCTGAACTGCATCCTGATCCAGGAGCAGGTGGTCAGTAGCTGAGACCCATGGGCTAGTTGTTTTCTCTCTGTAGGCCTCGGTCACTTCATCTGTGACCACTTTTCCTTCTGGGGCCTGGGAGCTGTTTTGGATAAGTCTTTGAAGGTCCTTTGGCTCACACGGTAAAGAATCCACCTGCAATGCAGGAGACCCAGGGTCGATCTCTGGACTGGGAAGATTCCCTGGAGAAGGAAATGGCAACCCACTCCAGTATTCTTGCCTGGGAAATCCCATGGACAGAGGATTTCTGGCAGGCTACCGTCCATGGGGTCACAAAGACTCGGACATGACTGAGCGACTGACACACACGAAGGTCCTTTAGATTTCTACTATCTATTTGTAATCTGGATAAAATGTCATAAATGGTGGGGAAAACAGCCATCAGTAAACAATGAGCTTTCCTAGTTTGTCCTCATCATTTTTCTCCCAGTCTCGGCCCCTCAGTTGTAGCCCGCCCCAGACTTAACACTGGCAGGACGTAGGGTGGTGGGTGCATTTCAGTTAATGGGCCTTAGTTGGAACATGTTTGGCTGTGGAGGCAGCTACACCCCTATTACCAGGCCTTGGCTTCCTGTCTGTTTTCTTTGGGCTGGGTAGGCAATGAAAAAGGAGACAGCAAAATACATTTGGGGGCAAATAAAATAAGGAATTTGTCTTAGGAGGACAGCTTATAGTTGGGAAATTCTAATGCTGGGCTTAACCCTGTCCCGATATATCTCTCTTGTCCTGTACTAAGTGGGTGAGAAGGTGTTCTTGCTACTTGTAGAATCGACCTTCCCATTCTCAATGGCTCCTTCAAGGTTTATTCTATTATGGATAGTACTCCTAATGCCCTTAATTTTTTCCTGCAAATTCTTATTCTAGTCATCATCTTAAATGGCTCTTCTTTGAATTAGCTTCAGTTACTTAACATTTTACTAAACTGTTGGGGCAACATACTAGGGCTTCGCTGGTGCAGAATATGAAATGTATTTCTGTTTAGCCAGTAGACATAATGGTACTTGTTCACCACAGTCCCACTCTACAGATTTATACTAAACTAATACTGCATCAAGATTCAGATGTTTTCCTGTTAATACCTGCACCAAGGCAATACTATACTCTTTGCTAAAAATGATTGGATGATTTTTTAAAAGTCTTAGTATCTTGGTTGTATTTCAGTTTGCATAGTTCTTTAATATCTAGAATTCCCTTGGATTTTATACTGGAATAAACTAGAATAGAGGCAAAGCAAAGTTTTTTTTGTTGTTGTTTTTTCAAAATAATGGATTCTCACATTCCCATGGTAACCCAAAGGCTATTTTTCAATTTCTCTTACAGAACCACAGTACTCGATTTAAAATAAAAAACCATTCTCTCTGATTAAACATAGTTTATTATACGCTTTCAGGCTTTGACATATCACAAAATGGCCACATTCCTCTAGAGAATTTGAGTTTCCCTGCCTGTTTTTGTTTCCCTCTTAAAGGGGTTCTCAGTTTGAGTTTTCATTTTTCAGAAGGGAGTCACCATAAGGTACAGTTGTAACATAAAAAAGGAAAAGTCACTTATGGTCATCACGGAAATGTCCCTTTGACAAATGTGTTTGTCTCTGTCTCTGCCCCAAGTGCGGCCCAGTATGTGTTCCATGCATAGACTCAACTTTCTGGGATGTTCCCTCCTTCTTGAAATGAGCAAACACAGTCCCGGACACGGTCACCCTTCCCATCCTCACCAAGAGGCCAGAGGGGGAGCCCAGAGAGTCCCTTTGGGCTCTGGTGTCCAGACCTCACCACTGACACTTGGCCCCGAGTCACCCCTCTGGACCCCTCAGCTCTCCATTCAGAACCAAGCCACGGACACTAACCATGGAATGATGTTTACAAAGCCCTTTGAAATGGAAGACATTATACAGATGCTTCATTATAAAGATCAGTATTGCAAATTCCTTGGCTTACCCCTCCCCCCCCCCCAGTATGTATGTTCACGTATCTATTTAGCATGGTCAATTGTTCAGCTAATTAATATGCTTTTATTTTATGATTTGCTATTTCCAGGGCACAGACAGAAGCTTGATGACTCTAAACCTAGTTTGTTCTCTGATCGCCTCAGTGATTTAGGGCGCATTCCTCATCCCAGTATGAGAGTAGGTGTCCCGCCTCAGAACCCACGGCCCTCCCTGAACTCTGCACCAAGTCCTTTTAATCCACAAGGACAGAGTCAGATTACAGGTAAGACAGACTCCTAGGTCTCACTTGCGCAGACTCCGGCAGGCTGGGGGTGAGGGGCTTCCAGATGAGACGCGTTCACTTCACAACTCCTGGAGCTGGGAAATGGCTTACGATGAAAGAGATCGACACTTGAAGATACTGACCTTCTTCTTCTTCTTCTTTTTTTTTTTTTCTTTTTCATAAAAAGCAAATACCAATATTCACTAACTTGGGGATAAAGCTTGGGGGAAGTCTCTACGGATGCTGTCCTCCATAGTGATGTCAGTCTGAGCAGAGGTGGGATGGTTATACCATGCTCTCTGGGAGAATGTGTGTTGTAAGTTTCTCTATATTGTGTCCAGGTGGTGTGGGGGATAACATCACACCCTCACTATTAGAAAATTAGTGTTACTGGCTCAGATTTGGGCTTAAGTTTCTTACATGTATAACTATTTCATTAAGTGTGCTTGAAAACTGCCCAGGGCTAACAGGAAGTCTTGATTGGTGGTTACAAGGCAAGACCAAGGAGCAGCTCCTTGGGCAGACAGAATCCCACCCCCCACCCCCGCCCATTCCCGTTGAGCTCCCGGTCTTCATGCGACATTTCTCTTTATGCATTCCAGTGTGCTTCTTGCTTTACTTTTCTTCTTAAAAATGAACATCAGCATCGCATTACAGACTAATCATTCACATTTGGTGCATTAAGACTCCCAACTCTTTTTCTTTTTTTGATCCTATCTGGCTTGGGCAGATCTTACTGTAGGACTAGTCTGATTGCTTTTATGTCATGGTGATGATAAAGTATGCTAATCATTGTACATCTTTAATTTGCTATCACAGTATTGAGAGCAGCAAGGAACTCATAGATCATCTAGTTACTATTGTTGGCAGAGGGACCAGATGAGAGGGAAATGATTCAGAACAAAAAGTATGATAAACTCGGATCATTTCAAAGGGTTAGTTTCTGTCTGTAGCAGTTAGGTTTTGAGTGTCCTTAATGGTTTGTAAGCATAATTGTTTATAAACAAAATGACCTGCCTCTGCTTCTCTCCTGCTCATATTAGATATATATCTTCTTGGATATTTACTTATGTTTCTGTGAGTCTATATTAGTCTGAAAATTTGGGTATGCCTGAGTATATACGTTTAATATAATATAGAACTATAAAAATAAAATATCTAAGCACTGAAGAGAAACAGATACCTGTATTAGGGAAGATCCTTAGAACTCTGTGAAGAGGAGTCATGTATTAGATTTAAATAAATCCCCAAATGTTGAAATGTAGGAGTCAGGTTAGTGTATTCACTAGACATGGGTCCTTGATAAAAATGCCAGCGTGAAATTCACACTAACTTGTGAATTTGAAGCTTGTGGCTATAGGTGCTGATGCATTTAAAGTAGTGGACTTTTTAATTTTTTATTGATTTAAATTTTTATTGATGTATAGTTGATTTATAGTATTATATTAGTTTCAGATGTATAATATAGTGATTTAAACATTTTATAGATATACTGTTTATAGTTATTATAAAATATTGGCTGTATGCACTGTGCTGTACAATATATCCTCATAGCTTATTTTTTATTTGCAGTAGTTTGTTTAAGTGGTGGATTTTATATTAGTGATTAAGGGTCATAATAGCTGTCCTTTTGTCTTTATAGGAATCTTTAGATTCCGTGTGTGTATGTGTGTAGAACCATATGTACACACATATAAATGTGTTTATATGTGATTTGGAAGGACTATGATGGCTAATATGATACATATAAGAAAAATATATGTTCTATGAGTTGGCAATCCTTGGGTTCTTTAAATGTGTGATTTTTGTATTCTGATCCTTGGTAGTGGTTTAGTTGCTAAGTCATGTCTGACTCTCGTGACCCCATTACTGTAGCCCACCAGGCTCTTTTGTCCATGGGATTTTCCAAACAAGAATACTGTGTTGGGTTTTCATTTCCTTCTCTAGGGGATTTTCCCAACCCTGGGATCGAACCTGTGTCTCCTGCATTGCAGGTAGACTCTTTACCACTAAGCCATCAGGGAAGCCCAATTTGATCCTTAACTGTTTACTAATGATATTTTGCTAATGACTGATGCCTTTAAAATGGCCTTCGGAACTTGTGTGTTGTTAGATTCTTTTAAGAAGAATCTGTTTTCTTAATGGTGATCATGGTTGTATAATCACTATGAGTTCTCCCACTTGCCAGCGTAAAAGGCAAATTGAACTCCTAGGAGAACGACATGAAATTAGGAATTATAGATTGAGGAAGTCCTAAGCCTTCAGTGTTTCATGTTAGTGTCTCTTGCGGTTCCTGGGGCTCAGGGTCCTAGCCGTGCAGTGGGCTGGCTTCTTTGCAGCGCTGGTCTGGCCTGTCACTGTCGAGGTCTTAAATGGCTGTCGTTCTGCCTGAGGGCCCAGGGCCTCCCCATGGTTTCCTGAGGAAGTTGCTTCCTCTGTACCTCTTTTTTTGTTTGTTTTTTTAAATCTTTCAGACATCGGTTGCCTGTCTCTGGGTGCTAGGAAACACCTAGTCTGTCAAAAATATCCACTTCTTTTGATTCAGAATGTGGTGATAATGGTGGTGATAACCATGTCAGGAGATATTGCTCATGATAAGCACTATTTTTTATTTATTTGTTTATTTCTGCCACGCCATGCAGCTTGTGGGATCTTAGTTCCCTGACCGGGGATCAAACCCATGCCCTTGGCAGTGAAAGCGCTGAGTCCTAACCACTGGACCACCAGGGAATTCCCCATAAGCACTGTTTTTAAGCTCAAAATGCTCTCTGGATGGGTAAGCTGCATCTAGAAGGAATAAAAAGCTGACTCAGCCCCTGGTGGACTGGGAAATCCATCTAACCTTTGAGGTGGGCATTCTGCCGTGCTGTTCTTCATTCCTCCAAAAAGTAATTATTGAGTGCTTTCTGTTTGCAAGACAGGGATGTAAGGGAACAAGATAGTCTAGTTTCTCTTCGCCAGGGGCTCGCGTTTTGGTGACATATAGTCAGCAATTGGGTCAAGCATTCATGCAAGATAATTTCAGATAATAGTAAAAGCTTTGGGAAAATGAAAGGAGGATGAGAGAGAGAGACCAGGGCAGAAGCTAATTTTGATTGGAAAGTGGGGAGGAGAGCTTTGAGGATGGAATTTCTGGCCAAGGGGAACTCAGGCCAAATCTCTCAGGGAGCTGCAAGTGTGGTGTGTTCAGAGGACAGGAAGGTCCCAGCAGGTGGAGTGGAGTGAACGAGGGGAGTGGGCAGTGGCTGGATAACCGAGAGTCTTCCAGGTCCTCTTCAGGAAAGTGGGTTCTGTTCTGAGCGCAGAAGGGTATTATTGAAAGATGTGAAACAGGCAAATGACATTATCTAATTCACATTAAAAACAATTTATTGGCGTATAATTGCTTTACAAAATGTTGTGTTAGTTTCTATTGTACAGCACAGTGAATCAGCTATATGTATACATATATCTCTTTTTTGGATTCCCTTCCCATTTAGGTCACCACAGAACACTGAGCAGAGTTCCCAGTAGGTTGTCACTAGTCATCTGTTTTATTCACCTGTGTTTAAGAACTCACTTTGGCTGCTGTGTGAAGCACGGGTCCTAAGGGGGCAGAGGCAGGAGCAGGGTCATCATTCAGGAAACAGCAGCAGGAGTCTGGGAGGGAATTAAGACTGGTTGCACTTCTCCTCTTTCTTCAGAACTCAGATCAAATGCTGGCACCTCTGTCAGGCCTCTTCCAACCTACCCAAGTCATGTCCAATGCTCCAGACCACTGTTGGACATGGTGACAGTTCTTTGTGTACATGTCCATCTCCTCCATCAGACTTTGAATTTTCCAAGTGCAGGGCTATGTTTTACTGATCTCTGTGTCCCCACTGTCTTTGGTGGTGCCCACTGCTTGGCGACTTTAGGTTTGGTGAAGAATCAATGGCAGGTGTTTGACTTCTTCAGGAAGGGTGACCTGTTACTATTCTGGCCCACATCTTTTTTCTAATACCTATTTGAGTGGATTGCTATTAGCTGCTGTGTACTAACAGTACTGCCGTGACTACTGTATATGGGGTAGCAGGCGTTTCTCACAATGGGTCTATGAGCTAGGTGGTGATGTGAAAACTGAGGATCTGAGAGGCTAAATAACTTGCTCAGAGTCCCACGTACACTCTAGTGAGTCGTTAATACAGGAATTAGGGCAAGATCCACATGTCTGGAGGGTCCTACGCACTCAACCTCCAGCATCTTTGGGAGGCTGAAGTGAACTTCTCTAGTGTCCCTGTTTCCTCCCATTTCAGGCTTTTATTTGTGCAGCTGTTTACCATTTACAGACTAGTTTTACACAAAGTTCTTACTGAAGCCTTAAAGCAGTTGTGAAAAGTATGATTTTTTGCAGGTAGAGGAAAAGGACTCTTCAAGAAATGTGTTGCTCTAGGCTTTTGGAGCTAGTTTAGTTGACTTTGAGTTCCAGACTCTTAGTGGGCAACCAGCGTCATGGCCATTGAGTTGGGCAGGTTGCTGACAATCTGACACATGTCCTAAGGGACCAACGTCTTTTTCTTTCCCCCTCGGATATTTTTTAGGACCCTCAGAGACAAAATGTTCATACAAATGATGCATTATGAGTATCTGAATTATGCTTTAAAAGGCAGCATAATTGTTTTTGATAGTTAATGGACAGTTATATGTGAACCTATACTCAATGTAACCTTTTTAGGGGTATCTGGAAAAAAACGACGTGGCAGACATCATGTAGAATGATGTGGTCTTATTGATGGTTACCTTGACTGAAGTGAAGTTGTTTCTGCCCAACTTCAGTCTGATTCTGTGTTCCCCTCCTTGGCAAACACGCTCCTTTAAGCATTAAGAGGATCCAAGAAATAGAGACACAGATGAAGAGAACGAACGTACGGATACCAAGGCGGAAAGATGGGGATGGGATGGATTGGGAGATTGGGATTGACATATATACACTACAGGTCCTATGTATAAAATAGATGACTCACGAGAACCTACTGTAGAGCAAGGGAGATCTACTCGGTGCTCTGTGGTGACCTAGGGGGAAGGAAATCCACAAAAAGAGGGGATATGTGTATATGTAACACTGATCCACTTTGTTGTACAGCAGAAACTAACACAACATTGTAAAGCAACTATCCTCCAATAAAAGCAGAAGTAAAATAAATTTTATTAATTAAAAAAATGAAGGAGAATCCCCGCCAGCTGGGTTTCACCTGTGTTGATATTTGGCTGTCTTAGCCCTCAGCCTGCTGGGCTTGCACTGGAACATTTATTAGCAGGCCTTTTAGACACAGGGGAGCACAGCGTCCTAATCGAGTGCCCAGTGGCCCCGCGATTCTTTGGTGTGAAAGGAGGTGGAGGTGAAGTGGGTGGGGCTGTGGCTCTGAGTGTGAGGAGGGTGAGCCCACGGTGGGCACGGTGACTGTGGCCGCACAGGAAGCGTGACTGTGGGTGAGAACTGTAGGATGTGGGGAATGGGAGTCCTCTGAGGTCTCGCTCCTGCTTTTCGACCGCTGTGGTCCTGCTCACCTAGAGGCTTCTTTTGTCTTAAGGAACTGAAATCATCACACTCAGCACAGGTGGTTGGAAGTACCATGCTTTCACTTGGGCGGTGCTGAGCTTTCATTTCTGAGGTTACTGTGGAGTCTTGTCCTGCCTCCTTCCTTGGACATCTTGTGGGCAGAATAGCCAGGAAAATTTGCTGCGACCATGCGCATGTGTGAGCAGGAAAGCTCTTTAGAGGAGGTTGCCCGTTACAGTCATCATGAAGAAACAGCATAAGTCCTGTGAGTGAACATGAGTTCAAATCTCTTTTCCTAATAAGGAAAAGTGGAGTTCAGGTCCAGCTTGTGCTGGCTTTGAAGGATAAGGCTCAGTATGACCCTGTGAGGGGCTGGCCATCAATGTGCCATGCTGTCCCCACAGCTATTGACATCATCCATAGATGAGCTGCTTAAAGGTCCCTGGGTTTCTGTTGGTTGAAATTCGCTTTTTAAATGAAGATGCTCTGGCTTTATTATGCTTTTACAAAAAGATGAGAGGGGTGATGTTCCAAGAAAAATCAAGTTTTTGCGTTCCAGAATCTTGTCATTGTAATTTCCTCCTGTCTGGAATACATGATGCTCAGTTACTATCTGGTTGTGATAAGGAGAACCCATCTCTGATAAGACCTCACTCTCTCCTTCCCGAAGACTGTTCCGTCTCTAGCCTGACTTCAGGACTGTGCCCAGAGGAAGTCTGGGTTTCTTTCTCTCCTTTGTTCCCAAAGCACCATCTTTCTCTTTTTAGCTTGGGCTTTGCATATATGTCTATATGTGTACATACATGTATTGGTGTTACTCGTTGCCTAGGGACCCTTCTTTCCCCTTTTTGCCTTTTGCAATGGATTCTGGGCAGAATGATCAGAACAGGAGTCTAATAATGACATATTCAACCTCCTGGACTAACCCAGGAGAGGGGCAAGTCACGTATGCAGTTATAGGACGCTCTGATGGTATATTTTGATGTTGAATTGTGGATGGGTACCCAGGGCTTCAGAGTCAGGGTATACTGTACTATGTAATATTAATAGCAACAACATATTACAGATGTTATCAGTTTGAAAAGTATTTTCATTCCATTCTTTTTTATTTTAATATATGCAGAAGTATTCCAGGAATAAAATTGTATGGCACTATTCCCAGGGAAGACCATCGGATTCTTTCCAGGGCTTTGTTTATTTTGATAAGGACTTGCTTTTTTAGCTGTTTGAAAACAGTTGGCTGTAACAGTCTTTAAAGGACAGATTTCACAGCAGACTCAGTATTGTGAACCCTCTTTCACACATAAGAAAACTGAGGCATCACAAGGTTCTGGAACTCTCAGGGCTGAAATTATAAGTCAGCGTCCTGGGAGGGTGAAGTCTGAGAAGGTGGTTTCAGGTGGGGAGGATGTAGGGAAAAGGTTAGAACAGTGCACCTTCGGGGCTGTCAGCAAGGTGAGTGGGCGGGGAAAGGAAGATGACTTTGAGCATTGCTGAGGACCCACATAAGGACAGAGATGCGAGGAAGAGCCAGTCAGCAAAGTTATGATTGTCTCCTGCAGGGGTTGCAGTTTGTGAATAGAAGTGGGCTCTGCCGTGGTGGATGGTCGGTGGGAATGGTAATTTCTCGTGGAACTCTGTAGGACTTGGTGCAAGTCAGGGAAACAAGAAAGATGTGGGACCTCTTACCAATGTCTGGGAAGGTTCTGGAGGTTGGTAGGTTAGAGGAAAGACAGAAGAATTTCTGAAGGGGATTTGGGTCATCTTGTGGCCTTGGAGAATGAGCAGCGGCCCAGGGGAGAGGTTAGGAGGAAGGATGGGGAGAAAACCAAGCTTCAGTTCAGGTGGGAAGTAGATGTCCCAGGGAGAGGCTGAGGGTAGATGGGAGCTCTTGGCTGTCCCTTAACCATTCCTCCTGTGACAGATGGAGGTCCTACAGCTTGCTCTGTCTCCTCCAGGGTTCTGGGCTGACTCCACCTCGAGAAAGCACACTCTCTGGCACTGTCTTATCTGGGGGTAGGGGTTCACATGTGCTCTGTTAATACATCCCAGGACTGTGTTGGCTTTTTTCACCCCATCACACCATGGTTTGCAGGCCATGGAGAAGGCTTGCTGCGTTCGAGGCAGCCTCCCTCGGGCCTGTCTGGGAGTTGACCACCTGCAGCACTGCACGTTTGTTCTTTGCGGGTTTCGCTGTGTCACTTTCACCTCCTCTTTCCATCTCGAAGAGTTATGTTATAGCTCTGATTCTTAATCCACTATGTTGACTCTTCCTCCCAATTTCATCTCATCTTGAAGCTTAGGAAAGTTGCCTTTCACCCTTCAAGACTTTGCTAAAGACGCTGAATGTAACTAGGATTGTCAAGCCCTCGAATATACTACTGTGTTCCTCTTTCAAAGCTGACCGTGACCCATGTCAATGATCACTTTCTGATGGGCCTTTTAAGTACCTGTACATCCCATTAGAGGTAAGGTATGTATCTTGCTGAGGTCAAGATGCACAGCAGACAGAGGACCTTTCCCTTAACCTACTGCTCAAGTAATCCTGGGAAACAAGTTTTTAGTGAACCCATCCCGCTTTCTGATACTCACTTTGGGGATCAAGTGTGAAGCGTTGATTGTACACAGGCTGTCAAAAGTGACTCCAGTGTGTTTAGTGGGCTGCAAGCAATGATTCCAAAATGCTCGTTGCAATTTAGATTTTACCAATAGCAATGCCATCTCCAGAAAAGGTTGATGAGGTGAAATAATGTAAAAGTACAATTATGTAGTAAACTTTAAAGGCATTATCTTCAAATAATTTAATAACTGTCATATGGACAAGGAATCCCAGGTAGTGAACCTAAGATTAGGAGTGAACAGAGTTCCAGGAAGACATGCTTTCCTTAATATAAAGAACTTTGCAGACCCTGCTCTGTCACATAGAAGCCCTTTATCTGCCAGTCTCCATACATTCTTGCAATATTGTGGGGCATAATTCATCTTGGATCAGACACTTGAATTCATTTAAAGCGGTAGGTTGCTCTCTCTTATCTCCTCACCTGTCTTGGGCCTTCATTTCCTCTTAAGCATGTTTGTTCTGCTCGTTCTCTTTGGAGATTGTTCTTCTTGATAGGGAAGATTAAATCAAGTAGTGTTGGGTAATTTTCCTTTCTAACTGTCATCAGTAAAAATCATGCCCATTGTTCTCCAACTCTGGCGTCTGTTAGCATCTCCTGTGGAACTTGTTACAGGTACAGAGGCCCAGGCTTTACCCCTGAACCAGAAGGTATGAGGTGGAGCCTGCCCAGATCACAGCTGCAGGCCCCAGGCCCTTGACCTGGAGCTCCCCTCGCCCACCCAGAGCCAACCTGCTCCAGCCCAGGCCTCTCAGGGGCTCATCCCCCTGGTCAGGCCACGTGCAGAGGCAGCTGTGTGCCTCTGGCTGTTTCCTGGTTCCCGGGGTGCAGCTCCTGAACTCCACCCTGGCCTCCATTTCAGCTGCTGTTTTCCCTACACACCCTTCCCAGTCCTGGGCTGGACTTCTGCCCTGTTTCTATTGTGATGTTGTCAGAGGGAGATTTAAAAAGGTGCGTATCTGATGATGTCACCCTGTACTTAAAAACACCCCCATGACCTTCCACCGCTCTTAGTATAAAGACCAACCAACACCTCTTGCGTGGTCCGACAGGTTCTGCATAGCCTGGGTCCTTCCTGCCTGTTTTCCACCCTCTTCTCAAACTGTTTTGAACCTTTTGTCAGTCATCCAACCACACTGGCTTTCTCACCTCTTCAAAAAAGAAACTGTACTACCTCTGTCTCCGGAACTGGGTATATGCTGTTCGCTTAGTCTGCAGCCCTTTTAACCCCACCTGAGTATCCTCTGGACTTCTGCTTGCCCTTCAGTTCTTGGCTTAATCATTGCATCATTAGAGAAGCCTTTCCTGGCCCCCAGGCATGGCTGGAGTCCCTCATGGCACATTCTTACAATGCCAAGGACATTTCCTTTTTAGCACTTTATCAGTTATATGATTAGTTGATTAATGTCCGTTTTTCCCACCAAATTGTAAACTCTGTTGAGGGCATGCAGACTCTTTATTCATCATTCATGTCTCTAGAACCTAGCAGAGTACCAGAGTAGGTGCTCAATAAATATTTTCTGAATGAATGAATGAGTGAGTGATGGGAGACAGTTCTTAGAACCACAGATAATAGCATCATCTATCTGACAAAAGGACTCACCATGCCTGGGGACCTTCTATAACACCCCAACTGCTATAAGCTCACCACCCCCCCCCCCGGATGTTAATAGCCTGAATTGAACTTGAATTTACTGCATTCACTTCAATATTGTGATTTGAACTAAGGTCACGTCCCCGGGCCAACACCACATCCCTATCATTTCTCAGCTTCTGGTCCTACCTGTTTGTGACTAGTTCCCTTTCCTCTGTTGCCTTTACCCTGAGGCCCTAGATATGCCGAGGCTGAGACCGGGTTAGCTGTGACATGTGGTATGCCCTCTCATTTCTTCTGTTAGGTTTTTCTTTGAAGTAAGGAAATTCCCTCATTTTCTGTAGGACAGTGCTGAGTTCCTTCCAGCCCCAAATTGGTGATTCTGAAAAGACACCTCTTTTTGCCTTGTCTTAGCTTCCTTCTGGTTTTTCTTTTAACATTTTGTTAGAGGTGGTGATGTCTTAGACTGTATCATTTCTCATTCTGTCTTCCACTATCGTCTCTTAAGGTTCGTGGAGATTCATGGAGCCCCTCTCCTCGCATTGTTTGTATTAACGCCTAGTACCTGGTGTACTCTGTGAGGTATCTGGTTTTATCCAAACAGATTGCTGCTTTTTGGGTCAAATTTCAGTCTTTTTTTTTTTTAATTGGTGTGTAGTGGTTTTACAGTGTTGTGTTAGTGTCTACCTCACAGCAAAGTGAATCAGCTATATGTATATCTCCTCTTTTTCGGATAGCCTTCCCATTTAGGTCACCATCAGAGCATTGAGTGGAGTTTCAAATTTCAGTCTTAAGCTCTGTGAATCGGTTGGGTTGGTCTTCTGCCAAGTGATTCTGGCCACCTTGGTCAGTTGGAGAGAACCCCGACTGGGGACAAGGAGGGAGGTCAGAATCCTGCTTTTGAGGTCTTCTTTGCTGACATGGGTCACAAGCTGCGTGATGAGAAGCACCCTGAGTGTCAGCTCCCCTCTCCCAGCCGCCCCGGATCAGCCCAGCAGGGCTTCAGTAATTTCTGGTGAGCTACCATCTTCAGCAAGGACTGAGGGTAGTAGGGTACCCAATTTTTCAAGTGGTTAGAATCATAGCATTTTATCTTCAGAAAACATCTTAGAGACCATCCATTCTCGTGTTACACCTGACCACAGCGACACTCAGAGAGGGGGAGTCATTGGTGTTTGATTGCACAGTTAGCGCCAGAGCCCCCCAGTCCAGGGTTCCTTTTGCACCCCAAGAAGCCTGTTTTTGGACCATGTTTCTTCTTGGTCAAGAGAACCGGAAGTGAGTGGGAAAGCACATTCTAAATGTCCACTTAGTTATTGGCAGGGTTATTAGAGAAGACAGGGAACTTAACATTTAGCATTTAGTATAAATGTTAGGAAATGTGAATGCATGAATATGAATGATGCATCTATTTGTATTATGAATGATAGTAATACGACAGAAACAGTCTAGGATAGGAAATTGTAAATCTGCCTCCCTCCATTGAGATTATTGACTTTGGTTGCAATGGAGAGGCAAAATCTTCAGGAGAACTGTCTATGCAATTCATGTTAAATACCCCAGTTTTCTGAAGAAATATTTGGGGTTTTTCCAGCCTGAGTTGAGTGCCGTTGAGGGGGAAGTGGGTAGAGGAGAAGGGGTGGGAATATGATGCTCTTCTAGTGATGGTCCCCTAGTATAGCAGGTGCTCCCTGGGGGCACATGGCTTGGGCAGAAACCACTGGCCACTGTCCTGCCACGTCACCCAGCAGCCCACTGGCAGCACAGACAGGAAGGAGCCACTTGTGTGCTGGTTTGGGCTTGGCCCCATTGGCTAGTTTCCTCCCATCTCTGCGCGAAGTTGAACACTGTATCCAAGGTGTGCCCTGTTGCGAGCAGTTCTCCGGAAGCCGTCCCCCTTTCACACCTGAAAGGTGCGAAAGGTGTCTAACCAGAGTGTTTACCAAAGGGGACCTGTTAACAACAACTCCTGAGTTTCCATATGTACCTTTCCCTGGGCTTTTTTTTTTTCTTTTTCTAAATTTGTTTTATTTTTTGGCTCAGTGGCACGCAGGATCTTAGTTCCTCAACCGGAGATGGAATTCGCATCCTTGCAATGGAAGCACAGAGCTGCAATCACTAGATCCCCAGGGAATTTCCTCCTTGGGCTTTTCTAAAGCTCTCTGCCCACTCTCCTCTCCCCATTTATCTTATTCATTAAGGAAAGACTTCTACCTGTTCTCCTAGAGTCACTTGTTTTTCCTCTGGTGCTTTTTTAATTGACCTACAATGCCTTTTTTTTTTTTTTTTTTCTAACCATCTGCCTCCCCCTTCCTCTTATTATGACCCTAAGTGTTCAGAGTTCAACTGTGTAGACATGAAATGTAGTTTCTCAGTCATTTGAAAAGTCTGAGTACTCTTAGATCCCATGACTCTTTACAAATCATTTCAGGAAATGCATGACGCTGCTTCATTTTCCCCACACCCATTATTAAATTTCAGAAACTATGGTCTAACTCAAAGGAGAGATCTTGCTTTTCTCACACCCACGGTTTAAATAAATGCCAGTCTCCATTTCTGCCTGATACAGAGACCACATGAGATGCATGAGCCACTTCTCCCCCAGGTAGCATCAATTTCTGAGCATCTCCTGGGGATGTTTTCTTAGGTACTTTTATGTTCTGAGGTCTGTAGGATGTAAGGCAGATATGCCCAGTCTCCAGGTAGCCTAAGCCAAAG
The DNA here is from genome assembly GCF_019923935.1 of Bubalus bubalis. Classification (NCBI taxonomy): domain Eukaryota; kingdom Metazoa; phylum Chordata; class Mammalia; order Artiodactyla; family Bovidae; genus Bubalus; species Bubalus bubalis. The sequence goes on along the minus strand of NC_059158.1, from coordinate 33,081,774 downwards.
GCGCACCACTCTAGAAGGAGATCTTATAAGATCCACAATGATATCAGGGCATCATGGTTCATGTCTATCTTTAGAGCTTTTAAAAAAACACAGGTGCATGCTTTGACAGTTTTTGAATTAACTTGTCGTTTTATATGTTAGTCTTACTCTCCCCACCTGCTTGTGTAAGCTTTTGCACAGCAAGAAATGTCTTTAGGGTTTTTTTTTTTGTTTGTTTGTTTTTTTAATAATCTATTCCTTAGACCATCTCACTGCTGTGTAGGTTACAGAAGCTGTTCATGACAAGAAAAATGGATAGTTTGCTGACTCACCAGAATACCATGTAAAAACTTCTCTCCCCACCCCATCCCGAAAGCCCTTTTAAGGGTGGCAGTTATGACCATTGGTACTTTAGAGGTGAGAAAGGGACAGCTAAATAGGAACCTTGTGCTCAACTTGAGTTGAGAGAGAAAGTGCAAAGTGTTGGGAGAGAAAGTGCAAAGTGTATGCAGGTCCCTGGATTTTGGTGTCTTTTTATTTATTTACTTGTTTTATTTTTTATATCTTCACTCTGTATTTAATTACTTTTGGCTGTGCTTTGAGGCATGTGGGGTCTTAGTTCCCCAACCAGGGATCGAACCTGTGCTCCCTCCAATGGAAACAGAGTCTTAACCACTGGACCACTGGGGAAGTCCCGTCTTTTTTTTTTTTTTTAATTAAAAATTTTTATACAATTTTTAAAGGTTACTTTCTGTTTACAGTTATTACAGAATATTGGCTGTATTCCCCCTTTGCTACAAAACATCCTTGAGCCTGTCTTATACCCAATAGTTTGTGCCTTTCTGGTGTCTTTTTAAAGTTCATCCAACAGATGTTGCTTCAGCTAGAAGCTGAAGGGATTCCTTTTGTCAAGTGATGTGACTGGCTCCTTTTTGTTTACCCGGCACTCTTCGTAGCTACACTTGGTCTGCTGACACAGAGGAGACCACGATTTCTTCTGAAAGCATGCAGCTGTAGATCTGAGGTGTCCATTAAGTGTGACCTCAGAAGCCAGGTGCTAGTTGCAAGTGTGCATCCCCAGTTAGACTGGGGGCTCTTCTCTGCTGGTCATCCCCAGCGCCTCCAGGAGCTCAGCCCTAGGTCTTCTCTGCCATTTAGTGATTGTGATTAGTCACATCCTGCTGTGAGCACGGCTGCCCATTGTATAAGGAAGACCTGATTTTCTCTCTCAAAGTTTATGTTACAGGTCAAACTTGATTATGACCTCTCTTTAAGTAACCCCCCCAACACCCCCCCCCCCACCTACACACACCTTTTAGGTGATAGGAGAGAAACTTGGGGAAAAATAGGGGCGGAGACCTATTAAAATGCTCATGTGTGATTTCATATTTCAGGTTTCTCAAACACGAAAGAGTATATGCCCATAAAAAAACCAGCACCCAAGGTCTTGTTTTGCAGTGATCATATCCATTTAAAAACATCTGTCAATGCTTTGAATGTCCAGAATATACTAATAAAAATAATATTGAGGCTGTTTCTGTAGATTGCCATAGAAAAGTACTGAATTACTGTTCTTAAAGCACCCTAAAACTAAAGTATAGCAGCAGTTTTGTCTGTGAAATAGAGTTCAGTTATTTTCTGAAAACTCATGGGTGTTCATAGGTAATTTCAGATCACCCAGGATGTGCTACCAAGACAGTGATTGGTACCTTGAGCCTCTGAGGCCCCCAAATCAAGGATATTCTTATTTGTGTTGGATTGGAAGGACAAGGTGCTTCCTTCCATGTGTCTGTAGACTTGACAAGACTTTTAGTGTAACTCTGGATGGAGCAGAGGGAAGGAATGCATTATACTAGCCCTGTGGGGTCCAAGGTAGATGAAGATCATTTCTTGTCAATGGTTAATTCGTAGGTTTGTCTTAGACCTAGGTCCTGCACTCACTATTCCCTATTAGTAATCTTAGGATTGATGCCTAAAAACATCTGTCACCTGCTCTGAGTCATCCAAGTTCAGAGTCAATCTCAGAAGTCTCAGGTTTCTTCAGGAAGTTGAGTTCAGAAATCACTGGTGAGATCGGGTTAAGGTGACTTTTCTCTATTGTCAGCCTTAATAATTGTCCACAACAAAGCAAATGTGCTGTAATCATATGTTTATAAGATGACATTTTCTTAGTGGTTGGGCATTTAGGAAGTCAAGATCTTGTATAGCCATTTTTCCCCCCACTAACAGTTTGAAAAAGGTTGACGCATACAGTATTAGAAAAGACACTAAACTGATTAGGATTTCTTGGTCTGGGAGAAGCTAGGATAAAGAAGGAACGTGACTCAGGTTAAATGATTGTAAAGGCTATCGAAGCGACCAGATATAGTCTCAGGTGTAGTCTCCAAACAGCAGACTTCAGAACTGCAGGAAGCTTTCTTAAAAGGGCCTTTTGCTAGAATAAGAGGTTATGCGCTGGAAACATAAATACAGAACGAAGGCTTGGTAAAGGAGATGCTTTAATAGTGGTGAACATTTACTGGGTTCTTTCCATATGCTAAGCTCTTTCCTACATGACCTCATTTAATCTTTAAAACAACTTTAGGAGGGAGGTCTTCTTATTTATCCCCATTATACACATTAGGAACCTTGAAGTCAGATAGGTTATAAAATTTGTCCAAGATCCCACAGGCCAGAAATGAGGGAGCTGGGGTTGATGAGGCCTCTTTCACAGGGTGTTAGAGAAAGACGGGTATTTGGAGACCAATCCTTTTTTTTTTAAGATTGCAGTTCCTATTCAAAATTTCTTAGACTAGATCTAGTAAGCCCCATATGGCGGTTCTTGTGTTTTGTTTTTCTTTAGTAACTCTCCCTGCTGTTGTTCGGTTGCCAAGCCCTGTCCTATTCTCCTGAAGTAGGTCTTTATCATAGAATCTTAGGGTGGTGACCTTGAAAGAGAGATTGGCCAGCCTGCAGCCTGTTCTTTGAGAGACAGAAAGCAAAGAGAGATCTTCTCACTTGTGTAAGGATAGTGAGAAGTTCTTTTTGCTAACACTGGGAATCTTCAGAAAGGCCCTCTACTCAAAGGATAGTGATCCTTTGCTAGTTCAAGTGTATATTCCAGCAGTCAGGAAGTTTATATCAAAGCTAAAACCTCATCTGATACAAGTTCTTTTATAGCCTAAGGGGAAGTTAGAGAAAGACTAATTACTACTTCCTTATAAAATCCCATTATTCACTCCAGCCACCCTTGAGGTTCGTGCAGTGGTTGTTTCTTGAGCACCTACTATGTGCCAGACATTATATTGAATTGTGATGAGTCTGCTCTGGAACATCTTCAAGACTAACAGTAGACAACCCAGCCACGCTGGATAGTTTAGTCAGATTTTTTTTGTTTTTTAAGATTTTTTGATGTGGACCATTTTTATAGTCTTTATTGAATTTGTTACAGTATTTCTTCTGTTTTATGTTTTGGGTTTTTTTTTGCCTCTAGAGTCAGATTTTTAATTTTTTTGAATAATGCTCAGCCATTCGCTCTGTTATTTAATCCTTATGATACTCTCTGAGACTGTATTATCATACCCATTTTACAGATGAGGAAATTAAAATTCAGCCGCATTAAGAAACACACCCCATGTCACACAGCAGAGCCTTGGCCATGTGATGTGAGCTCCCACATCACATGAGAATAATGATCATTTTCATATAGTACTTTAGAGTTATCAAAAGGCTTTTCTTGTGTTTTTTCATGTAGTTCTGTAAACAAAAGTGATAGTAGTTATAATTATACTCATTTTACAGATAGCAATGACCATTTCTATTTACTGTATTCTTTGTATGTGCCAAGGGTGGCAGACAACCTACTAGACAAGGCCTAGTCTGTGTAAATGCTCACAGAGCCCTGATAAGCATCCTGGTTCCCATTTTCCAGGTGAGCCACTGAGGCCCTCAGAATCTAAGTGACTTGCTCAACAAAGTGGGGAGCTGTGATTCAAGCCCCAAATTGGCTGTCCAGCTGGCACACATGAACTCTTGGCTATGTTCGCTTCACCATGCTATGCTGCCTCATTTTCTAGACAAGGAAACTGAGGTTCAGAGAGTTTGCTAGTACAGCCAAGGTATCCAGCTCACACATGGCAGAGCTGGGACCCCAACTCAGATCCTCTCATCAGAAAGGCCCCTTGTTTCCCCTTGTACTGAGCTGCCTCTCAGCTTAAGGAGAAATGCAAAGCTGTTTCTTCCATTCAAGCTAAGTCCCCTGATTCCTTTGTGACATGTCTAAATGTCAGTAATTTTAGTCATTCTTTAGATTTCTTTGTATTTCCCCCATTTTAGGCAGAGAGCCCTATACTGCTGGTAACGAGCTACAGTATGGGAGTGGAGATACAGATGAAACTGCTTGCTCAGGAAGTCATCTGGTGATGTTAGATTACCTGAGTCCTGTGTGCCCTGCTCATTTTGCTGTGTGGTTCTTGTCCTTTGTATCTGTTAAAAATGGTGCTTGAGGGAAGGCCTTGTCTTTGTGAGATTGCTTTCTGATGTTGTAAGGAATGCATCTTTTTCCATCTGAAGATCATTTACCATTTATCTGAATAGCAAATGACATTAATGGTTAAAAGAAGGAAGTATATCTGTATCAGATATATAACAAGGGTCAGGTTTGAAATGTTGCCAATCTATTACAGTCTCAGCCTTGAACATTTTAAAGCACAAAATTTCATTACTTGAATGATTAAATATCCATCCAATTTCTGAAGGAAACGTCTCTGTGAACCATTTACAATAGTACTTTAATTCAAATTGCAAACTCAGGTAAATGTTCCTTAAAACAGAATTGGATGAAATTTTTCTGTATATCTGTGGATACAGTAAACATTCGATAAATATCCAGATGTATTTAATTATTTTGAGTCAAAGAAAGTATGTCCCATTTAGATAGTCTTTAAATAAATTATTTCTGAATTGAACAAATAAACAAGAAATAGCTGAAACTAAATGGCTTTGTACAGAAAGACTGAGAGGCTTTAAAGGAGGAATGATCTCAGAAAAAAACCCACATCTTGTTATCCACTTTTTTTTGGTAGAGATAAACCTGAATTGACTCAAATGTATTTATTGTTTTCAAAAATCGAGCTTTTCATGTTCAGAGGCTGATGGGTAATATGGGAATAATTTAAAAATCAAACCTATTCTAAATGGATTAGCTCCAATTCAGGTGTGTTTTAATCATGAAACAATTCCTGTGTCACCAAAAGTTATTTTAAAAGGCAAGAATTAGTATCACTGAGCATCTCCTGTGCTAGTCCTCTTTGCATGGTCTTCTCATGCAATGTCCACATCTCTGTGATTCAGATATTATTACTTCCCATCCCCTTTTACAGATGAGGAAACTGAGGTTCAGAGTCACTGAGTGATTAACCCAAAATCACACAGCTTAGAAATATAAGTCTCAGAACTTGAACCTAATTCGACACGTCCCAAAATCCATGGCTATTCTGATATACAAAGCTGTTTTGAGAACAGCCTGGTGTATTAGAATTTTTTTAAATTAAGAAAAAAGTGAACTTCGCAAAAAAAAAAAAATGTTAAGAGAACTTAGCTTATGATTCTCTGTGTATCTCCAAGAAACTCTGTTAGAGATACATTGAAAGATATTACTAATTCTCAGCGGTTCACTCTAACCAGTCGGTTGCCCATTATTTTTATTATTCTAGTGACTGTAGGTAACTCCGGGCCACATTCCAAACATGTGACATCGTTTAAACAGATTCCAATAGGATTAAAGACATTTCCCTGTTGTGTTGGGTTTTTTTCTTCCTGTCAGAAACTCATGTGCTTTACATCGAAACTAGATGGTGATAAAGCTTTCTGTTCTTGGTTAGTTTTGAAATTAAGTTTTGTTTTTTTCTTAACGGTTATTTTCTGGGGTAGCTTTAGCATCAGAATAACATAACTGCATGCTCACTTGCTCAGTCATGTCGGACTCTTTGAGACCCCATGGACTGTAGCCCTCCAGTCTTCTCTGTCCATGGGGATTCTCCAGGCAAGAATACTGGAGTGGGTTGCCATTTCCTTCTCCAGGGGATCTTCCTGACCCAGGGATCGAACCTGTGACCACTGAGCCATCTGGGAAGCCCAACATAACTGGCTCCTTTCTTTCCTGTTGTACTTACATGCTGTCCCCTTTGTGCTCATCTCTGCCCCAAACTCCTCATCCCCATTGACCTGCCTGGGATGTGAACTGTGCTAAAATCACAGAATCATGCATTTTTAGAACCAGAAAGCATGTCTGAAGGATACTGACTGGATGCACAGCAGCAAAAGGCACCATCTCCCTGCTCTTTAATCGAGTAAATTGTTCCAAACATTTCTTTTTAAAAAAGAAATAAGTAATACATGTTCATTGGAGTAATAAATAAAAAAAAAAAAACACAGAAAATAAAGAAAATAGAGTTCAATTTTGTGAAGATACCCAAAACAGATTGTTTTCTAAATGACTGTTAGTCTTTCCAAATAGAAATATTTACGTGTGAGGGAGACAAATACTCCTTATGCATGATGCATTTTGTTACTTTCATAGAGACTTGGAGTCTAGAAAGCTGTGTGCCCCACAGGGCCTGCAAGGGTGGGGTTGTGGAAAATTTGTCGTCCTTGTATAGTCTGATTTTTTTTTTTTCCCCTGCTTTATCCTTTCTAAGTTTGGGGTTGTGTGTGTAGGCCAGAGTGGCTGGTGTGCTAAGGATTTTCTTCTTCTTCCCAGACCCCAGGCAGGCGCAGTCCTCCCCGCCCTGGTCCTATGACCAGTCCTACCCCTCGTACCTGAGCCAGATGACTCCTCCGTCCATCCACTCCACCACCCCGCTGTCCTCCACGCGGGGCACCGGGCTGCCCGCCATCACCGACGTGCCCAGGCGCATTTCAGGTAAAGACCACACTTGATCTCAGAGCCCACTCTGGTGCAGGGGTGGGCCTGGGGCTGCAGGGTGGGCCCAGCTGTCTCAGCTACGCTCACTGTAAACTCTCCGTCAGAGGCTTGTGGACAGGGGTCCCACAGCTGCAAACCAGGTCTTCTGAATTACGGGGCTAGTGAGGGCTTGAACTTAAATTGAGGTCAAGAGCCTGAATCTCCACCAGACATGGCATCCTTTGCTAAGAGGACACTCAGTGTCCCCAAGGCCAATTGCATCCCCTTCGGTTGGCTCTGTCTCCCAACTGGGGCCTTCTCCTGAGGGTCTTGTGCCCGGCCGCCCAGCTTTCCTCTGCTTGCGTTCCTTTCTGTTCCTAACATCTGCCTGAAAGCCAAACTACAGCCTGAAGGCACAGCCCTCTGTTTCTAGAGGCTCTTAAACACCCAGGAGTTCCAGGTAGCCAGTTCAGAGAGAGAGAAACTGCACACTTCAGATCCCCGTCAGACAGACACAAGTCACTCCGAGGACAGTGAGGCTGCAAGAGGCTTAAAGGGCCACGTGTTGTGGCCTCTGAGCAGCCAACTCAAGACCCAGGCAGCGCCATAAATCACACAGCTCACTGCTGTTGCTCGAAACGTGGCAGCCCCTGGGGCTCACCTTCCTCTCTTCCCAAGGCACCACGAAATTCTGTGACTCATGGTGGGGTGTGTGTGATCAACATCCTGGCTGCACTTCCCCCCATAGACTAGCGTTTGTCCCTGGGAACCAGAGAGTATCCACGAAGATGTCAGATTGACAAGTGGAGGAAAGTTAAAGGCTCTCGGCCAACCCTCTGAGTCCTGTGAATAAGAAAAAAAAAAATCTGTCATACCCTCTGCCTCCGGACTGCAGCCCTGCCCCCATCAGTTCAGAAGCAGCCCTCCCCCGCCCCCCCCCCGCCCCCTCCGTAAGAAGCACGCATAGTCGGACCCTCTATGTGTCCAACACTGCTCTCAGCGTTCGGGCTCCATGCACCTGTTTGACTCCTGGCCAGGTTAATGCCTTTCTTTCTTTCTCTTTGTGTTTCTGTCTCTGTTTTCTCTCCCTCTCTCCTTTTCTGCAAAGCTCGAAGCCGGTACTCGCTCCGCCGGGTTGCACCACTGGCAAGCTGATGGGCCGCCCGCAGGCTTGCAGGTTGCGATTAGCTCAGACTCCTTTATTTCTTTCAACTTGGGAGGAGGGAAGGCTTTGTTTCTCAAGCGAATGGCAGGAAAGGGCTCTCGGGTCCTAAGGCCTTCACCTTTTCTGCCACAGATGGACTCCCGTAGGGGTGAGTAGGGAAAGCAGGGGTGGGGGGTGGGGGACGGGAACCTCCAGAGTCGTGGGAAAACCACGTGACCCTTTCTCATTCCGACTGCTGTTATTATTGTCATGAATCACATGGTATTTATTGGGGAATCTGCAGAGTATAGAATTGTAGTGATCACTTCCCTTTACTGGAACGACTCCCTCCTTTAGACAAACGTCAAGTGAGGACACGGGACAGGATGAGGCAAGCACAGAGGGGTAACCAGGGCTGATGCAGGGTCACAGGGACAGTGTCGGATGGTGTTGAGTTAGTTCTGGTCCTCCCTTATGTATTTTAGACTGAGTCTGTTTTTGTCTTACATGGGGCCAAGGTGACACTTTGCCAGGACAGATTTGTGCAACTTTGCCTCTGTTTAGGGTTCTCTGGGGCTTCTGTCTGTCCAACCCTCTGTGGCTGAAGCTGTTCGTCCTCTGGCTTTACCTGGAGGGAAAAAAAAACCTCAGGGAGAGATGGCAGCTTTAGAGACATTTATCTCCAGCATTTTCTTTCTGAAGTGTATTCACTGGGAAAACGTTGACAATAACACTGGAAAAAAAAAGCTGCCTAAATGGCATTTTATCATTTATCATGTATAATATGGAGCAGCCAGGTTATTTGGAGGCAGTTTAATGATATCTACTGAAAACATTTCCATGAACGAATATGACACAGCTTTTCTCATTTCACGGAGGAGGCAGAAACTGGTTTATTATCCAGCCGTGTATTAATCTGAGGCCAAAGGTAGGAACGGGCTTCTGCTTGAAACTAGTTTAAACCTGAGTTTAGTCCAGTTTCTTCCTCCCACCCCAAACATCTCTATGAGTTGTTCCTGGCAGAGTAACATGGTGCCAGGGTGGGAGGGTCTGTGTAAACATGAGAGCAAAGAGAACAGAAAATCCCTCTTGTCAGCATGTAGCGAATCAGGAAGAAAGAACTAGATGTCAGCTGTCAGGGAACCAGAGGAGCCCTGCTTCCTCTGACCTTGCTCCTGGGTGTGGGGCTGCATCCACGCCCCAGAGCACTGCCTGGTGGACTACGGGACTGAGTCTTCAGGAGTGAGCCCCGTCTCCAGTTCCCTTGGGACTGGTCCTAGGACACTGCTTGGATAAGAGTGTCTCATAGATTCTCAGGTACCACACTGCATACTTTCTGTCTTGTTATTATCCCCCTCAGTATCGAAAGGTGTCCCTAAGTTCCAGGACGCTATGTCTCTAGAACATGGACAGCTAAAATATTAACCTCTGTTGCCATCTCCACGCAGTTCTGTGTTCACTTTTTGAGATGCTTTCCAGAATAGTTCCTGTTTTCTTTTACTGTAGAGCAATCCGTTCTCATCTCCCTAATCAAAACATTCTCATATGAGCTTGGGTGAGAAAGAATACAGTTCATCACTTACACAGTAAGGGTGGAGATCCAGGCCCAGGTTTGAATCCCAACTCATACTCATATTAGGCAAGTTTCTCATAGTAACCCATTAAAACGGGGATATAATATTTAGCTCTTAGGGTTACTATGAGGATTAAATGAGATGCATAGGTGTAAAGTGTTTGGGCAGGCCCGACATGCCATATGTGTGTCACACAGATTGTAGCTGATTTTAAGGAGACAAAAGTGTTTTGTAAAAATTGTATGTCTATATATAATTTGTAGGCAAGCCCTGGCTTAAATGAATCAGTCGATAAAAGTCTAAACTTTTAAAGGAGTTATTTGCTTTATGAAATGGAGGGTCACAGAGTATATTTAAAACAAAAAAAAACTCATGAAATATTTAAGTAAGTTATTACTATATGGCATTCATAAAGCACTTAACACAGTGCCTAACACATAGAGTACTCAATAAATATTTGTCACTACTATTATTATTCTGTAGACTATGAATTTTTATAGAGCTAAAAGGAACTGGGAGGCATTCACAAAAAGTCAGTAAAGCACTAAGAGAAAATAACTATTCACTTATGATGTCAGAAGATAGAAAATGTTAAATTACACTTACATGTAATTAGGCATGCTAATGTTCTTTTCCAAGGGATCACAAGCGTAAAAGTCACCAGAAATATCTTTCAGAAAGGAATATTCCTAAGGAAATTCCATTTTATCCGAGAAGACCATTGCAAAGAAATACCACAATTTAATCTATTTAAAGACCGTCAGAGAATCCAGTTTTACAACTTCCTTTTTTGTTGTTCTTTCTTTGGAGTCATTTATCAAGTGTGGCTGCAAATGCTCAAACTTAATGAATTACAGTGATGACCGTGACCCTATACCATATATACCCTGTTGTTGTTGTTCAGTCACTAAGTTGTAGCCAACTCTTTTGTGACCCATTGGACTGTAGCCCGCCAGGCTCCTCTGTCCATGGAGTTTCCCAGTCAAGAATACTGGAGTGGGTTGCCATTTCCTTCTCCAGGGGATCTTCCAACCCAGGGATTGAACCCACTTCTCCTGCACTGACAGGTGGAATCTTTACCACTGAGCCACTGGGGAAGCCTGTATATATGTCCTGTTCGTGGTGGTGGTATTGTTCGGTCTCTAAGTCACGCCCGACTCTTTGTGATCCCATGGCGGCGGCACTCCAGGCTCCCCTCTTCTCCACTATCTCCCAGAGTTTGCTCAAATTATATATTCTGTAGTTTCCCCCACATCCTTTATGGAAGCAAAGGAGTAAATAAAATAAGATGATAAAGATATATTACTTGCAATCCCTACTTTATTGCAAAGAAAGATAAAAAACCAGACATCTCAAAGTTTACAGGGGGCAGTTCCAAGATTCAGGAAATATTTCTTTAACCTTGAGTAGTCTTTGATATTATAAGAAGAACAACAGCAGCAGTTATAAGTTTGCTGCCGCTAAGTCACTTCAGTCGTGTCCGACTCTGTGTGACCCCCATAGACGGCAGCCCACCAGGCTTCCCCATCCCTGGGATTCTCCAGGCAAGAACACTGGAGTGGGTTGCCATTTCCTTCTCCAATGCATGAAAGTGAAAAGTGAAAGTGAAGTTGCTCGGTTGTGTCCGACCCTCAGCGACCCCATGGACTGCAGCCTTCCAGGCTCCTCCGTTCATGGGATTTTCCAGGCAAGAGTACTGGACAGGGGTGCCATTGCCTTCTCTGGTTATAAGTTTATGGCTGAACAATAAAGTGTTGTCATGTAACTGACTAATAGGGTCGACCTTATTGTATTGAGTTTAGATTATACCCAGCTGAATTATAGAAATCAAGCAGAAACCAGTCTAGAGATATCTAATGCCAAGAAAGCTCTTGAGGGTTGGTTCCTCTCCCCACCATACTTACAGTGATAAATATGGCCTTATCACATAATAATTGGGATTTAAGTAGTGACCCCATGTAACAGTCCATGGAATTCTCCAAGCCAGAATACTGGAGTGCGTAGCTGTTTCCTCCTCCAGGGGATCTTCCCAGCCCAGGGATCGAACCCGGGTCTCCCACATTGCAGGTGGATTCTTTACCAGCTGAGCTACCAGGGAAGCCCTATAACTGACTGATAGGGTCGACCTTATTATACTGAGTTTAGTTCATATCCAGCTGAATTATGAAAATCAAACAGAAACCAGTCTAGACGGATCTGGTGCAGAGGAAGCCCTTGAAGGATAGGTTCCTCTCCCCACCATACTTATAATGATAAATATGGCTTTATCACCTAATAGTTGGGATTTAAGTAGCACCCCTGAACACCCAGTGATTTTATATATTATCTCATTTCATCTTCAGTTCAGTTCAGTTCAGTCGTTCAGTCATGTCCGACTCTTTGCGACCCCATGAATCGCAGCATGCCAGGCCTCCCTGTCCATCACCAACTACCGGAGTTCACTCAAACTCACGTCCATTGAGTCGGTGATGCCATCCAGCCATCTCATCCTCTGTCATCCCCTTCTTCTCCTGCCCCTAATCCCTCCCAGCATCAGAGTCTTTTCCAACGAGTCAACTCTTTGCATGAGGTGGCCAAAGTACTGGAGTTTCAGCTTTAGCATCATTCCTTCCAAAGAACACCCAGGGCTGATCTCCTTTAGAATGGACTGGTTGGATCTCCTTGCAGTCTATGGGACTCTCAAGAGTCTTCTACAACACCACGGTTCAAAAGCATCAATACATGATTATAAAAGAACCTTTACCCTACAGAGGTAGCCAAAGTTGTTTCTCACTGATTCTATTAAAGAGCAAGGTGTGTGGGAAGGCAGGGAGACTTGACAACAAACCAGACCATTGCATGGCTTCATCATTGTAATATTGTTATCACTCATGGCATTTTTGATGTTCAAAGCACTTGTGAGGCTTAACACAAAGATTATAATTACTTTTCTGGAGCTCGTTAAAAAATAGTATGTAGACACATAATTACTGACTTTGAAAATGTATTTTATGTAATTATACTCTTACGAAAAGATGTCTAGCTATTTATTGAATCTTATTCTTTGACTTATGAGTCAGAGTATGAGCTATTGTTAGCCTTCTAACGGAGACTTTACATAGGTTTATTCATTGCAAATAACTCCTCCCATCTCACGCATATAAATTAAGTATCTTGTTTGGGTGGGTGGGTGAAACAGAAAAGAATACCTTTATTACTTTGCCAGGCAAAGGGGGCCACAGTGGGCTAATGCCCTCGAGACTGTGTGACCTGCCCTGGGGTGGGTAGTGAGGAATCTTATAGCATTCAAGGAACAGGGCATGATTAGCTCATGGATGCTCTTCTGATTGGTTGGAGGTGAGGTAACGGGGAGTCAGCATCATCAACCTCCTGGTTCCAACCAGTCTAGGGTACATAGACCCTAGAAGTATCTTGTGTGCATGCATGCTGAGTCCCTTCAGTCCTATCTTGAAAGTCACAACTCTTTGCGACCCTGTAGATGTAGCTGGCCAGGTTCCTCAGTCCATGGGATTCTCCAGTCAAGAATACTGGAGTGGGTTGCCATGCCCTCATCCAGGGGATCTTCCCAATCCAGGATCGCACGTGCATCTCCTGCATTGCAGGCAGGTTCTTCACTGCTGAGCCACCAGGGAAGCCCTGAAGTATCTTAGATTAGCCTAAGTCTGTACTGCTCTTTGGCATTTTTTTCTGTGGTCTTGGCCATTGTACCGGTGGGCCTCTGTGATCCTTTTAGGAGGTTTCTTAGAGATGTAAGATACATGCATTAGATATACAGGATCATATATGTTGTCTGCCTTGGGGACCCTGGGAGAGACCAATACAGGTTATGTGGATGTTTTTTCTGTGCAATTGTAGGGTTATTTTTACATAAGACAGCATTAAGAACTATAATCTTTTTGAAGATCTTTTCTTTCTGTTTAAGCAAGCAGTCTTGAATTTATTCTTTCAAAATACTTAAATATCAACAAATGCCACTTAATCAACTGTACAGGACCACTAAGTTGTCTCCATTTTTGTGACTGTTAGTTGCTAAACTATAATATTCCCAAAAATCAGCAGAAAATTCCCAAAAATCAGGGGTTAGTCTGATAAAGTTCCTAAAAACTATTTTATTACTTCCACAAAATCTAGAAATCGCAGAGGAAAAACTCCATTTGATCACTCAAGGTCAATTGGCAGGATGGTTCATGTCATTTCAAAGCCAGCAGTGTTTGATGTAATTCATTTTTAAATATCCCTTCTATAGCTGAGTTTCTGTCTGTTCCTCTGGTTTGAGGGTTTGAAACCAGCAGCTTCAGTAATGTGCCAAGTATATGTGGACATTAATTTTAGCAGGGCCACTCTTAACTCACAGGAGGGAGTGACGCCTTCAGAGAGGTTAAAAGGAAAACTCCAGCAATTACATCAGAAAGGTAAAGCAACTATAATAAAACACTAGACCATCTACTTTTTACTACAGAACTATTCCTTTATTAAGACCTACCTGTTTGGTAGACACACCTCTGCCATCTCAGCCACGGGCAAGTAATTAAGTTTAATAGGAGCCACTCTTATTTTGAAGAAGTTCTCTGTTTAAAGCCACAGAGGGGGAAGTTATTAAATTTAATGGACCCTAAACAAAGGCAAGCCCTGTGTTACCAAGTGAATATTCAATATTCTTCCCTATAATATTGACTGTGATTGGTTGGGTTATTTTTGCATTCTGTGAGTTAAAACTCATCTTGCTTTCTTTAGAAATAGGATATTTTCTGACACAAGCAGAGGGTATTTTTATCTTATTGCTGTAGGCCCAGTTTCAAGGGCATCCCTGGACCTCAGCTGAGCATAATTTTTGAGTTTCTGATGCTGAGGATACAAGAATGATTTCCATTCCTACGAGATTGATTAGGGATAGTTGGCCCAGCTCACAAAGTTGACACAACTTGGTTGTGTGACTAGTTACTGTTATTTGTAGCTAGAATGAGCTACCAAATCACAGGATGAAACCTGGGTACAAGGTTCAACTGTGGCCGTGTACGTGGTTCTTGTCGGTTGTTTTCATTGAGGATTTATTTTTGATAACACGTATAGCTGCCCACACATGGAGAAAAGACTCAGTAATGAAAGCGATCTTGCTTAGGCGGGGATGGCAAAAACGTGGTTACATATTTTAGTGAAAGATTTGCTGTAATCCCTTTCTTTTCATAGAAGTTTGGGTGCTTGAACCTAACTTGAGCAAAAGTATTAAAGTTAATTTTCGAATGACGCCGTGGCTTCTGTGGTTCACCGGGATCCACATGAGGGTGGAGACAATTGAACTTGAGGAAACCTGAGTTTTGGTTTCATTGTCACTAAAGAGTCTTTGCATCTTTCTCAGATATGTCAGTTAATTTATTACACCTCCATGGTCTCGTGTAAGTGAATTACTCAAGACTGTCCAGCCGCTTGTCTCAGAGGTTCTTCAGGGAGTATGATTGTGTCTGTCCAGGGATTTGTTGTTCTTAGGACTTTTGGTAAAGAAAGCTTGTCTGACCTGATAAATGTTAGTGGAAGAACTAAGTTATGTCATTCCCTTCAAAAGAGTAGAAACATACTATCATATATATTTGTTTTTAAACTAATGCTTATTTTTTAGAGCGGTTTTAGATTTCCAAAAAGTTGACCATAAGGTACAGAGTTACTGTGTCCCTCCCCAACACCAACTGCACCAGCCGTTTTTTCTTGTCATTAACATTTTGCTTTTGTTTGGTACATTTGTTAACAGTTGACGAACCAGTATTTGGACATTATTATTAACTAAAGTCCATAGTTTACAATAGGGTTCACTCTCCGTGTTGTATGCGCCTGTGGGTTTTGCCAAATGCTTAGTACCATGTATCCACCATTACAGAGTCGCACAGAATAGTTTCATTGCCCTAAAAAATCTCCTGTGTTCTACCTGCTTATCCCTCCCCACCTGCCCTCTTAACCCCTGGCAGCCACTAATCTTTTTCCTATCAGGATATATTTTTAGAATTTATTTTATTTTTGTCTGCTCTGGGTCTTTGTTGCTGCATGCTGGCTTTCTCTGGTTGTGGAGGGTGGGGGCTACTCTTTCATTGTGGTGCACGGGCTTCTCAGTGCGGTGGCTTTTCTTGTTATGAAGCATGAGCTCTAGGGCCCACAGATTTCAGTAGTTGCTGCATGCAGGCTTAGTAGACGTGGCTCACGGGCTTAGTTGCCCCTCTGCATATGGAATCTTCCTGGACCAGGGATTAAACCAGTGTCCCCTACATTGCAAGGTGGATTCTTAACCACTAAACCACCAGGGGAGCTCAATGTCTGTATAGTTTTGTTTTTTCCAGAATATCATATAATTGGCATTACAGTATGTAGCCTTTTCAGACTGGATTATTTCACTGAGCGTTATGCATTTAAGGTTCCTCTGTATCTTTTCATGGCTAGATAGCTCATTTCCTTTTGCCACTGAATGATATTCCATTGTAAGGATGTTATTAAATTTTTAAAAGCATTCAGGCCATTCTCCCTGCACCTCTGAATACTACCACACCGTTTCCTTTTCCACTAATATTTTTTCCATTTAACACTTACTGAGCACCTACTATATGCCATAACTGTGCTAGGTTGTAAGAATACTCAAGAACATGTAAGACACAGGCTTGTCCTTGAAGAAGCTGACTTAGTGATATTTCTTTTTAGAAAGCGTTTCATGCATTCCTGCCTGGGGGAACACTTCCTCTGTCTTAGCCATTGTCACCAAATGGCCCAGATTATGGCTTTCCTTATCTTTGGCTCATTTTTGAATGAAAACTTTCTTCTCATAGAAATGTTTTGCTCATAGGAACGTTTGCTATTTAGGTGGTTGTTCCTGTTGACTCAAGTACTGAACTGGCCCAGCTAAAAATAACAATCCATTTATGTGGCTACTTAGCTGCCTCCCCAAATACCCAACTCTCCTAGGCAACTGTGTTAGTCACTCAGTCATGTCTGACTCCTTGAGACCCCACAGACTGTCGCCCACCAGGCTTCTCTGTCCATGGAATTCTCCAGGCAAGAATACTGGAGTGGATTGCCATTCCCTTCTCCAGAGGAACTTCCCAACCCAGGGATTGAACCCTGGTCTCCTGCCTCACAGGCAGATTCTTTACCATTTGAGCCTCAGGAAAGTCTCTCCTAGGTAAAGGATGCTGTTTATGTCCCAGGAGTGCCTGGTGTTCTTCAAATGTGTTGTGCTATTCCAGTTTGAGGCTAGCCCACTTTTCTGCACTGCCCAGACAGGGCCAGGCTGATCCTTCTCAGGCATCTTCTTCCCAACCATCCACTTTCCTCCAAACGAATCACTCTTTCATCCATTTCTCGTCTTTGTACTGGGCACACCTCTAATGTGTATGTATCTTCCTTTAATAATAATTAGATTACATGCTTTCACCCTCTCATAGGAGATCCGCTTCTTCAAGGACAAGCCTATGCCATACATGTTCTTAAGTATTCTTATAACCTAGCACAGTTATGGCATATAGTAGGTGCTCAGTAAATGTTTAATGGAACAAATATTCGTGGAAAAGATGACAGGGGAAAAAAGAAAGAAGAAGATAGGGAACTTCCCTGGCGGTCCGGTGGTTAAGACTTTGCCTTCCAATGCAGGGGCTGAGGGTTTGATCCCTGGTCAGAGATCTGAGATCACACATGTCACATGGCCTGGTCAAATTTAAAAAGAAAAAAGCAAACAAACAAAAAAAAAAGGAAGATGGGCATGTGGGAGAAAATTAGAAGAAGAAAGGGAAAAAGGAAAAAGAAGAAAAAAAGTTTTTATTCACCTAGGACAACAAATAAAGGGCAAAACAAGAGAAACTTTTATGACTGATAAGGACAGGAAATAGCACAGTAAGAGTGTGCATGAGCAGTGTATATTTTTATCTCCAAGTCTCTCTGCAATGTGTTTCACATTTAGAACACATATCAAGACTGCATCTGTTTCCAGAACTCGCTGCTAACAGTTAGTAATCATGCCAAAACATACTTTAGGTCCAGCTTGAAACCAAATGATCAAATAGAGTTTTTGATTTCTAATTTAGAGTCTGACATTAATTATAGCTGTCATGTAATAAAGTGTCAAAGTCTTTTCTGAGAAAACGATAGAAATTATATTAACTAAGCCATAAACTGAAGCAAAACTCTTTCTCAAAAACAGAGCAACAGATCTGGTTTGGACAACTATCATTTCTCATAAAGTCTTATCTTCTGAATTTTTCCTGTTCTCCCCTCTTCTTCCGGAGAAGGCAATGGCACCCCACTCCAGTACTCTTGCCTGGAAAATCCATGGACGGAGGAGCCTGGTAGGCTGCAGTCCGTGGGTCTCAAAGAGTCGGACACAACTGAGCGACTTCCCTTTCACTTTTCACTTTCATCATTGGAGAAGGAAATGGCAACCCACTCCAGTGTTCTTGCCTGGAGAATCCCAGGGACGGCGGAGCCTGGTGGGCTTCCGTCTATGGGGTTGCACGGAGTCAGACACGACTGAAGCAACTTAGCAGCAGCAGCCCCTCTTCTTCCCCCCTTTTTAAACTCTTGTTGTATGATGAGATTTTGTGACATAAGACCTCACTGTCCTGGTCAGTGGTCTTTGGGCAAAACACACTTCCTCAGTGGCCCTCTTGAAGCCCGGCATCCAGAACCAAACTCTTTAATTTTCAGCCCCTTTGGTGCTGGCTAAAGTGGCCTTGGTTCTTTGGTGACCATGTTACACTGTTTTCTTATATGTGCCTCTTTCTGTCAAGCTGCATTTCTTCCATTTTTTTACTTTTGCAGGTTTTTTTTTTTAGGTCCAAGTATGGAAATTTATGGTTATTCCTGTTGTGTGTGTTAATTGCCCAGTCATGTCTGACTCTTTGTGACCCCATGATCTGTAGCTCACCAGTCTTCTCATGTCCATTTCCAGGCAAGAGTACTGGAGTGGGTTGCCATTTCCTTCTCCAGGGGATCTTCCTGACCCAGGGATCGAACCCAGGTCTCCTGCATTGCAGGCAGATTCTTTACCGTTTGAGTCACCAGGGAAGCCCACTTATTCCTGTTAGGTTTTAGGTTCTTTAATTCAGGTAATAGCTTCTGCCTGACAAGAACTTTGAATTTTTATTAATTTCATCCAATATATTAGTAGTAGCCTCTTGCTTTCTTTCCTACCTGAGATGTCTTTCCTCAGTTCATTTCAGCCATTTCAAGTCAGTTCAGCAAATACTTGGTACATGACTTTAAATGTGCTTAGGCAGGCAGTAAATGAAAAGACATTGTCTCTGGCTTCAGGAAGACTTCAGTCTCATTCAGAAGACAGGTTGGGAATATGACATGGTTATATGATGATACCAGCCCACATGAATGCCAGAATATGCAAAAAATGCTCAGGATTTTAGTGAATGGGGATCTCTTTTGACCCCTGCATAAACTTAAAGTCTTCTCTTTGAAGAAATTAAAAAACATTTCCATTCTGCTCAGATGATATTTTTATTCTGAATTGCTTCGACAATTACATTTTCAGCTGAAAAAAAGATTACACTTGTTGACATGTGTGGTTTCATAATGTTTCTTAAGACAAGAATGTACAAGATCTTGTCTTTTCCTAGCTAGATTGAAGGCTCCCATAGGCCAAGGGCCTGGTCTCCTAATCCTTTGCTATCTGTCCAAGACTTCAAGTAGATTGAAGGCTCCCCTTAGGCCAAGGAACTGGCCTTCTTACCCTTCTCTGTCTCTGTTACTCTCTCTCTGCTGTGCATGGAGGTGCTCATGGGAAGTTCTTGCCTGCAGAAGAGAGGTCAACCCCGTAGTCCAGGCTGCATGCCTCAGGGTTGATTCTGCTCCGACCATAGTTGTTGTTCAGTTGCTAAGTCATGTTCTTTGGGACTCCATGGACTATAACCTGGCCAGGCTCCTCTATCCATGAGATTTCTCAGGCAAGAACACTGGAGTGGGCTGCCATTTCCTTCTCCAGGGGATCCTCCTGACTCAGGGACCAAACCCAGGTCTCCTGTGTTGGCTGGTAGCCTTTGCCACTGGGCCACCAGGGAAGCCCATAGTTAGGAATTGGCTAATAGATCTAGAAGTGGGTTTATATAGGAGACTGAGGACAATTGTCATTTACCCTGATTTCATATTCCATATACACAGATATGGTCCTTGCACATGATTATATTATAGAATTTTCCACTATCATCTTTTAAAGTGAAGGAATACAGTTAGCTATGTGCTGTAACATATATATGCACATATGCATGTAGTCATCTGTTCCCTACATTTAGAATGAATATACATGTAAATATCCTTGACTGGGTCTATTATTTGGGATATTAAAACATATCAGCAAGGCTACTACTTAATTTTTTTGGGAAAAATAGGACCATTGAAACCCCCATGTTTCAGTATTACTTTGTTACTTTGTTGAGCATTGACTTCTCTGTGCTGTGCTTACTCACTCAGTCATGTCTGACTCTTTGCTACCCATGGACTGTAGCCTGCCAGGCTCCTCTGTCCGTGGGGATTCTCCAGGCAAGAATACTGGAGTGGGTTGCCATGCCCTCCTCCAGGGAATCTTCCCAACCTAGGGATTGAACCCAGGTCTCCCACATTTTGGGTGAATTCTTCACTGTCTGAGCCACCAGGGAAGCCCATGAATACTGGAGTAGGTAGCCTATCCCTTCTTCAGGGGATCTTCCCAACCCTGAAATCAAACCAGGGTCTCCTGCATTGCAGGCGGATTCTTTACCAGCTGAGCTAGCAGAAAAGCCCTTGACTTTTTAGGAAGTATTAATTGATCACTGCTTGTAGAAAAAGGGAAAGAGAAATTGTGTGATAATATTAAGTTAGTTTTTAGATTTGTTAATACATAGAAACAGTTGTAAGGGGAACTTAGAAAGATGCATTTAAAGAGGTAACTAAACAGGTAAAAAGCTTTTTTATCATTTAAATTTTATATGATAAAATGCAGATAATGGCACTTTAGCTTGAGCTGTTCAAAGTCATTTTGGGGTAGTATTTTGTTTTGAACAATTTGTTTTCAGAAACAAACAAACAAACATATATTATTAAACTAGGTCAGAATATAAGTGAGTTGGTCTGAAGCAAATCTAGGATCCCATTTGACGAAAATTTTTTGTCTAAAAATTTTTTTTTTTTTTGATGTGGCTCTCAAGAAATTCAGGTATGTCTAGTTTATGAAAGTCATGTAAATTAAAAGTCTGCTCAAGTGACATTGTCCCTGAATATCTCAAAGGATTTCTTCACCAGGAAGGTGTCATATCTTTTCTAGAGAGACTTTGACCTTCAGTGACCAACTTAGACCCAGCCAAGCATGGTGGACTGGAGAAGCCCAATGTTTCTGTAGCCAAACATTGGCTACAGCTCTCTCCAACCCAAATGGTCACCATTCCAGCTCCCTGTTGTCATTAATAATAATGCTATCATTAATGGAATAATGATAACAAATATGAGGATGGTTATAAACACTCCACCCTATGACAAGGAGAGCAGTGATTCATGATAAATCAATAATAAACCCACTGATGTGGTCACATCCACATGTAATTAAAAAGAACCCTTTCTAAATAACAACTACAAAGGAAATAAAACCAGGCTTGGAGAAAACAAAAAAGTCTGATAATACTGTTGTGGTACTCATTATTAAAAATAACAAACTTGTCAGCTCCCATACTATACCTTGGGAAAACAGTGATTCTCAGTATTACCTAAAGGTATGTTGGACTATTGACCTTAAAGATTCTGAAAAGGAGAGTTTGACCTCCTGGGTGGTTAACAGAACAAGTTCCATTTTTTTTTTCTGACCTTAGAAGTTAATAGGTTGTCAAGGGTACCCTACCTTTGAAGCATTAACTGGGTCTTGGTTTTTGGTCCACTCTGACAATCTCTTTTAATTGGTGCATTTAGACTGTTGACATTTAAAGTGACTACTGATATAGTTGGATTCACATCTACCATGTTCGTTACTCTTTTCTTCGTATTAGTGTTGTTCTTTATTCGATTTTTTCTTCCACTCTTTTTCCGCCTTTTGTGGTTTTGAGTGTTTTATTTGATTCCCTCTTCTCGCCTTTCTTAGCGTTATCAGTTCTGCTTCTTTTTTAACCTTTTTTTTTTTTTTTTGGTCATTGCCCTAGAGTTTGCAATATACATTTGTGACTGTTCCAGCTCCACTTTCAGTAACATTATACCCCCTCATGGGTGTTGTGAGTACCTTGCAATCTGTAAACATTTGCGTGTAGGTTTTGTGGAAACATAAGTTTTCAACTTCTTTGGGTAAATGCCAAGGAATCCAAATACTGGATGGCGTAGTAAAAAAGTATGCTTAGTTTTGAAATAAACCACCAAATTGTCTTCCACAGTGGCTGTACATTTTGCATTCCCACCAGCAATGAATGAGATTTCTCATTGCTCACATAATCTCTGTGTGCCTTTATATTTAAAGTGAGTTTCTTGTAGATAATGTCCAATTGGGTCTTGTTTTCTGATCCACTCTAACCATCTCTGTCTTAACTGATGCCTTTAAACTACTGACATTTATTGTGATTATTGATATACTTGGATTGGTTTCTCTTTGAAGGGTGAGTAAAGTCTCAAATACCCTATTTAGTCTAGCAAATGATTGAAACATTTAAATTTGGGACATGCACCTCCAAAGACAGTAGAACCCAACAGTGATAAAAGTAGCAGTTGTTGAGTAAAACTGTGTTGAATTGACTTGGCTTATCAGAAAAACATTTCTTGAAAGGCCCAGGCATATGGCATAGTGGTTAAACTCTCAGAGCATCATTGGAAGTGTGTTGGAAGCTGGCGTTTAATCTTGGATGTACCTCTGAGTTCTTAAGCAAGTCACTTAATTTTCGTGGGTTTTAGTTTCCTCAGGTGTGAGGTGAGTTAGTTGGGCTAGATATTCATAAAGCTTTGAATGTCTGTGATACTAAAATAAGGCCTGAAAACACATAAGAAAACTGGATACTGCCACCCATAATAAGAATAAAGCCTTGGATAATATTTGATTTATGAACTAAATTTATAGAAATAACTACTGCAGATGTCAAGGAAAGCTTTGTCTTGTACTTCAGTTGATTCTGATGAGAAGCAACATGAGATCAGGTTAATTAATTCCAAAGTACATTCAGACCTTACCCACAGCTGAGCTTCTGTAAGTGGTGAAGCCTCAGATATGTGCATGTGTGTCAGGATCTGCAGACAGATTCTGAAGCCCTAGCTTCAATTTAGAATTAAGGAACTTTATTTCATTGATGTTTTACACATCCTTGCATGGCTGTATGCAGTGTATCTGTGTTACACCTCTTTACTTGACGATGGTTATAATGAAGTGCACTTTATCTCATTGGAGAAATGAGAATCTTGTAAGCTAAAGGTTATTAAAACAAAAGAGCAGGTGAATTCTGTTAATAAGAGAATACATGGAATCAGAAGACCAGACCTTCTATATTGAAGAAATTAGATATATTTAGAGATTATATATTTATGATTTATTTAGACATTTATATTTATGACAAATATATTTATATGTATGACATATATATTTATAACAAAATTCTGTTTAGTGAAATATTGCTATCACAGTTTTTTATGTCCATGTGATAAAAACTTTACTAATATGGTGATGAATAAGAGAAAAGCTCAGAAAGCTTTTTCTACTGGTATATGATGTGGTGATTAAACGTTCAGTTTTTGGAGCCAGGCCTCTTCACTCACTAGCTCTGTGATCTTGGGGGTTATTACTTAGCTTGTCGGTGCCACAATTTTTCCATCTGTAAAATGGGCTAATAATAATAATACTACCACCAACCTCAAAAGGTTGAGGACTAAAAGGTAGCTAATATATGTAAAGCCCTTAGAATAATGCCTGGCATACAATACATGTTAGCTATTACTAGGTAAGTGTAGGCAGTTGAAAATAAAATATCGATGGACTGTGCTGTGAAAAAATAAAGTAGGGTGACCTGATAAGTAGGGTGACATTTAAGCTGAGACCCAAATAGCCAGGAGGCGTAGCCCTGCGTGATCCCCCCGGGCAGTGGGGAAGGCTAGCACTCGTGCCCTCACTGGGGAGCAGAGGGCCCAGTGGCTGCAGATGTAGCAGATAAGATGCGTCAGAGAGATGGGCTTTGGGTCATGCGGGGTCTCGCTGATCAGGATTAGAAGTTTGGATTTGCAGGGACCTGCAGTGATGAGCCACCAATAGATTTTAAACAGGGTCAAAATATAAACGTGTTTCTATCTTCCAAAGGTCACTTTGGCCTTTTGGGGGAGAATTGTGTAGGAGGATGAGGGACAGAGCAAGAGCGTGGCTGGGAGGCTGGGGCAGTCGCTATGGCAACAAGATGGTGGCTTGTGCTCAGCCTGGAAGGGTGGGGATGGAGAGACTGTGGATTGGGGGCGGTGGTGGTATCTGCCTGTATCATCAACATGTTTTAATCATACTCCCCCCCCCCGCCCCCATCAGTCATTTACTTCGAAAGGAAGAATATTGCATCCTCTAAAACCTTAATGTTTATACACTGTTCCTATACCCTGGAGTGAATCCGTCATTCAGGAATTGCTTGACTTATTAGGTGAATACAGAACCACCCACCTGGAAAATTCAGGCCAGCAATCCACTCTGAGAGCTGAAATGTTTGGTTTGGTTGTTTTCATTGACACATTAATCTGATTATTTCCAGTAGCTCCCTTTCCTTGGCACGGTGAAACCCTGATTGCAGTGCAATGAAGTGCAATGATGAGATTAATTGGGGGGACTGACCAGCATTGTATTTTGTCCTCATAAAATATAGGTACTGTGTTTTTATATCTTTCATTGCCTTTATCTACTGCTAAGTCACTTCAGTCATGTCCGACTCTTTGCGACCCTATGGAATGTAGTCAGCCAGGCTCCTCTGTCCATGGGATTCTCCAGGCTCTGTCTATGGAATTCTCCAGGCAAGAATACTAGAGTGGGTTGCTGTGCCCTCCTCCGGGGGATCTTCTCGACCCAGGGATTGAAATCCAGTCTTTTGAGTCTCCTGCATTGGCAGGCAGGTTCTTTACCACTAGCACCACCTGAGAAGCTCTATCCACTGCTATATACAGCTTTTAAAGATGGAATGAAATGCTGGGGCTATTAGATGATCATACAGAAAGCATGTGGCCACAACCCTGAAGGGAGGAGACCCCTGAGCGAGGGGCTGGGGCTTGTTATATCAGGCTTGGAAGTCTAGCTCCTGCATCTGAGATAAGGAAAGCTGGGTAAGACACCAGCATTTGTCCTCCCTGGGAATGGAGTCAACAACCCCACACAGCTGCTTCCCAGAGGACTGAGAAATAAAGACATGGCTTAAATTGGGAATAACTTGAATTGATAAGAGGTGAGGGACTTGTTCTAAGCAGAATCTCAAGCACAAGCTAACATTAATGGAGGAATCTTCAAATAGCTGAGACACTTATATTGCCATTGTAGTCAGTGATCACTCCCTTCTCAGATATCCTCTAACCGAACCTTAAAGAAAGAGTCTTCTCTCCCTCTGCCCCCAAACCTTCCATCTGTGGTTCTAGAAATTAGCTTCCAGATCTTACAAAGATAAGAGCACTTCTTACATTTCCTGTTTGAAGTCACAAAAATCCTGCTCTCTGTGGATACCAGTGACCTCTTCTTCCTGCCATGCCAAAGGACAGAGGGAAGCATCCTAAAACCGTTACCACAATTTATTAGCTTATTATTTTTTTTAATTATTTTCTAAGAGAACTTATTTTAATTTTATTTATTTATTTATTTGGCCATGCCATTGCAAGGCATATGGAATGTTAGTTCCCTGCCCAGGGATTGAACCTGAGCCCCCTGCATTAAAAGCGCACAGTTCAAACCACGGGACCTCCAGGGAAGTCCCTTGTCAGCTTGTTTTAAAGGAAAGGAGTGCAGTAAAATCAGAATCTGGGGAGCATATTTCTCAGTGACCTAATTACTTAAAATTTCTTTGATGGATTTATATGGAGTTTTGAAAGCTCAAAGAACTCAAAATACAGTACAATTCAAAGGGCATCAGCATTGCATAGGATGGGATGATAGAATCATTCCAGGGGCTCTGAAAACATGATGGATTGGAATTCTGGATAACAGGTGGGCTCTTCTGTTAGCTTTGGAACCTAATTCTTACCTTCCTCTCTGGCTTTGTCTAGACATGGCCCAAGGAGAATGGAAGCCAAAAGACTCAGTGTAAGGAGGATGCAAGACCAGAGGGAGAAACAGCAAATAACAGGCCACTGGGGAAAAAATAGTCACTTTTTAAAAAGAATAAAACTTAGAGACAACATGGTTTAGAGTGAGGGCTGTTTTCACCCCAGGAGCCAGGAGGTCTGAATACTGATGGTGCGGCTTGCTTCCTCATCAGATGAGGGGTGGTCTTGACCAGGCTCATGGTTCCCTCCAGTTTCAAGGCTTTGGCCCTGTTCTTTTTTGCTACAACTCTGCAGTATTATGTTGAAAATCACTGGGGCTTCTCTGGTGGTCCAGTGGTTGGAGACTCCATGTGCCAATGCAGAGGACATGGGTTCAATCCCTGGTCTGGAAAGATCCCACATGCCCCAGGGCAGTTAAGCCCATGCTCCTAGATCCTGTGCTCTGCAACAAGACAATAGCCGCCACTCGCCGCAACTAGAGAAAGCCTACATGCAGCAATGGAGATACAGCACAGCCAAAAATAAATAAACTGATAAATTAGTGTAAATGAATCACTACAAAAGTGGGTAAGGAGATATATAACTAGACCTCTATTTAGGGACATTGATTGGCACTAGAAAGTTGGTGATTGATCTGGTTGTATTTCAGCCCCAACTCAGATCCTCTCAACTAGTATGTTAAATGTCAGCTTGAAGCCATGGCTTCTGCCCTGGGTCCCTGCAGGTGGCCACCTGGCACTGCCCTGCTGTGTGCCATGTCCCTCGGTGCCTAAAAGAGGAAAAAAACAAAACAAAACAATTTTACCAAAGCAAACCCCATCCAAGGGTCTTCCTTCTAACATTTTAATAGAGATAACATTTCAAATTGCAAATAACAGAACTTCTAGTTAGAAGGTGGGAAAAAAATCTGAAAGTTTGTGAAAGTCGAAAAAGCAAGGACCAAGTAAGGTTATGCAGATGGCAAATTGCAGCCATTCACATGGAGGTAAAACTTCAGATACTGAAAAATATGGCAAGTATGCTCTAACAAACAGAACAAACAGGCAGGTTAGCACTGACGGAACCGGGAAGAACAAAGAGATCTGTACAAATAACCCTGCAGGTTGGGACTGTAGATTTCAGCGGCATCACCCTGGGTATGACGAGTACCGTGGCCCAGTGCAGTCTGAGGACGAAGAGGCTCTAGCAGCTTGTCTAGCTCAGGGGATGGTGGCCTGAAGGCTGGGTTGACCAGGAAACATGGAGACCCTGAAACCAGGAGATGCAGGCGCCCTGAACGTATGAAGAAAAACTGAAGACACCACCAGGAAGAAGGAATCGTCCTCATGATGGGGAAGCTTGAAATCTTATGCCGCTCTCATTCAGCAACTGGAGGAACAAGAGAAAACTGAAAAGACCCAGGATGCGCACGTCATCAATAACAGTGGCTTTTCCAATGGCAGAAATGAAAGCCTGTGGATAAGGACCTCCTTGGTGGTCCAGTGGCTAAGACTCTGTGCTCCCAATGCAGGGGGCCTGGGTTCAGTCCCTTGTCACACACCACAACCAAGAGTTGACACAGTGCAACTCGAAGATCCTGCATGCTGCAAGGAAGACCGGAGATCCCTCATGCCGCAACTGAGACCTGGCACAGCCACATAAATAAATATTGAAAATAAATAAATAAAGCCTACAGTTAAAGAACACCGTGTTACAACAAATTAGGTGCAGAGGCAAACGGGAAGGGTTATAGCAACTATGTCCAAAGGTGACAGTAAAAATAAGGGTATACAAAAAAAGCCTCAGGATTAATAATGATAATATTTAGACAGTGTTTTAAATCTATAGAAAAGACTTTCACAGACATCCTCATGTAACCTCACAGCAGCTCACCAGGGTACAGATGTTGTTGTAGTCCCTGTTTTGCAGGAACTAGGGGCTCAGGGGCATTCAGAGACTTGATCTCTAGGTCACACGGGGAAAAAGGGGGAGATGAAGCCTCAACCCCGAGTTTCTGGGCTCCAAGCGTGCTTTCCCCACCATGCATGGTCATAGGAGTCTCTATGTCAAAGCCAGACTTTGCTACAAAAGCCTGTTGAGTGTCCTCAGGGATTTTTTTTTTTTTTTAAAACACATCCAGTGTATTCTCAGGGAACATAACACCAGTCTTCCTTATTAAGTAGGCAGTATCCATGCTTGAAACAGATCAGATAACCCAAAATAAGGTAAAATTTACCAGATTCTTACCAGAAGCGACAGTGAAAATAATCTACCTTCTGATTTTTGTAAATCTACCTTTTATTGTAGAGATTAAAAATGCATATATTAATGAAATTTTAAAACCTGAAAAGTATATATTTTTATATGTGGGCAAAGAAACTTAAGCTACTTAAATCATGCAATATATCCTACCCTGCAAGAGCTGGAAAGATGGATATAAATAGTTATTTTAATTTCAGATAGGTCAGGTCAAAACAATTCTCTGAGAGTCTAGAGCAAAGAAGAAAAAGAAATAGCTTACATCATCTCTCTCATTGAACGTATGACCCTAAAGTGAAGTTGCTCAGTCATGTCCGACTCTTTGCGACCCCATGGACTGTGGCCTACCAGGCTCCTCTGTTCATGGGATTTTCCAGGCAAGAGTACTGGAGTGGATTGCCATTTCCTTCTCCAGGGGATCTTCCCAACCTAGGGATTGAACCCGGGTCTCCTGCATTGTAGACAGACACTTTACCGTCTAAGCCACGACCCTAAAGTGAATTTTAAACCCCTTTCCTGCTAAATTTAATGGCGAAAAACTCTTAAAAAGCTAATCGTGTTCGCATTTTCTTTTGGCTTTCTTGCAAACTATTGTCAACAATTACACTTTTTTTTTTTACTACATTTTCTAATCAGCACATTGTATCTAGAGGGGAACCAGGTATTGTTCACACAAGTAGACATACCTCATTAAAAGAACCGTAATACTCTTTTTCACCTTTCTTTAGAACAGTATTTCTAATAGAATTTTTTAAGGTACTTTTGGAATTCTCAAGGTTTTGTAATGTGTAGCTGAATCAAAATTTTAGAGCTGGGAAACAACAGAGACCGTTGAGTCAAGTGCGGTCATTTTACGATGAATGTGGGGTCAGGGAGGAGAAGGGGCTCCACCACGACCAGCCCGCCCATTAGGTGCAGTGCTGTCTCCGGAACCTCAGCCCTACTGCTCCAGGGTTCTAGAATCCTGTTCTCCTTCCATGTTTTTTTTTTGTGTGTGGCTGTACTGGGTCTTCGTTGCAGTGTGTGGGCTCTCCAGTTGTGGAGCTCGGTTTACCCCTCAGCATGTGGGATCTTAATTCACCAAGCGGGGATCAAACCTGCACCCCCTTCATTGGAAGGTGGATTCTTAACCACAAGCCCAGCTGGGAGGTCCCTCCTGCTACATTTCTAGTAGGCCACTGACCCTTGTTTGATGTTGTTGTTGCTGTACCTGGCCATTTTGATCCGAAAAAGATATCCATGAATTATCTCCTTTGCCCCCTTCATCTTTTCACCCTCAAATTAAATCCTTATGAAGAGACTCAGTAGACTTAGCCCGACATCTCTGACAGCACCATGTCTCTAGACCAGTTATCAGTTGTCTTGGACCACATCTAGAGGGGACTCCGTGGACAATGTTCCCAGGCTGGGGAAAATAGGGCTCAGGTTTGGGGCAGGCAGAGAAATTCCGCTGTTGGAGGAGCTACCGTTGGACTGTTTGTTGTGTTTTTGTGTGTTTCTCTCAAGGATACTGAGCTGACCAGGCTCTCTCTCTCTCTCTTTTTTTTTTTTTTGGTCATCAAAACAAGTAGCTCCTCTCAGACACCTTAATACATAATTAGGTGTGTCTGTTTACACTTGGGAGACAGCGGGCTTCATGTCCTAAAGAAATACAAGGAGTCTGGGAGCAGCCACAAACAGATGTTGACATTGTCCATTTGTGGCGAGTTTATTACTATAGCACCAGGAGTAAACATTGAGGATGAAACCCCTCTGCAGGGGTGGGTGTGTGTGTTGAGAGGGTAATGTTATCGAGCAGAGTAGAAAGTGAAAGGAAGTCCTTTTTTTTTTTTTTTTTTCGATCTGCTCTAGTATTTGTTTATCTCCTACAACAAGGAAAATTTCACTATTTGGCTTTGCCTGTTTGAAGGCTTTTGCCAAATGCTTGACAATCTGTAAGTTTTGATTTGTGTCAAAAAACCCACTTTGAGAACAAGGTTCTATGTAACTAAGATGTGTTTGTTTTTGTTTAAATCACTCAGAAGAGAAATCATCTCTTGTCTATTGTGAAAAGAGAGTTTTCAATCAAAGGAAAATTCTCCATATTCTAAAATATACAAACGGCTCTTTGAAATGGATGCCAAATCAAACTCTGAAAGGGACATTTCTCTTGCAGAAGTTTTGAGTTAATTCCGTGTTCAGGGCTTGAGTGGGAAAGCTCAGACTGTCGGGGGAACCAGTTACAGCAACACTATGTGTGGACTCGGAAGTTACATAAGGAGCATTGTGTCAAGACAGCAGGAAGACTCGTGCACATGGTTTTAGGCTAAATCCTAGCAACAAAGTTCTTTTCAAAGTGAGTCAGGTTTTCAGTTAAATAAAAGGTAGTACTTTGGTTCCTGATATTGGTTCCTCCAATGTGGGAAAGCATGTTGGTCATCACTTTTTTAAAAAATTTCAACCGAAACGATCCCTGTTGTTAAAGAAACACCATCTTTCCGCCTGTCAGGACTTCTCTTAGGATAAAAAGTAGTAGATGCTAATGAGACAAGTCTACTGGGGAAAAGGGACACAAATTAGGAAACCTGACAATTTCACTCTGGCTCTGCCACTAAGTGGCTGCATCCACATGTCACTGCCTTTTTTCCTTGGCTAAGTTTCCTTATCCGTTGGTACCTGTCAGTTGGGCTTAAACCAGATGTATGTAAAAACAGTGACAACCTGAAAAGCAGGGTATACATTTGAGGCGTGCTTTTTAAATACAGTTATTACTTTTGAGACAGGGGAGTTGGCTTGGGGCTGAAAAAGAATAGCTCTTAGGATAAGGGAGCAAATCCAGGGGACAGGTTAGAACGAGAGATGCACCCCAAAAGTGGTGGGCAAAGCAGAGTTGTGAATCTAGAACTGACCTGAGCCCTTTAGGTGCAGGTAAACCACGGGTGTAGTAGGTCAGGAAAAGCAGGTGGCTGAAGATGGACCGGCAGAGATCAGAAGGCACAGGCAAACTACGGTTGGAGATGAGGACTTGGGACAAACCCAGCATCACCATCTCTTTTTCCTTACACACAACGCATTTACAAACTTCCCGAATGTCACTCTGAGAGGAGCTACAGTGCATTTACAGATACTCGCAGATAGGCAGGACAGAGTTGTCATTCTCAAGGAATTTACAGGCTGGTAGAGTGGTGAGGCGGAGAAGGCAATGGCACCCCACTCCAGTACTCTTGCCTGGAAAATCCCATGGACGGAGGAGCCTGGAAGGCTGCAGTCCATGGGGTTGCAAAGAGTCGGACACGACTGAGCGACTTCACTTTCACTTTTCACTTTCATGCATTGGAGAAGGAAATGGCAACCCACTCCAGTGTTCTTGCCTGGAGAATCCCAGGGATGGGGGAGCCTGGTGGGCTGCAGTCTGTGGGGTCGCACAGAGTCGGACACGACTGGAGCGACTTAGCAGCAGCAGCAGCAGCAGAGTGGTGAGGTAACTGTAGGCCCTCTGCACGTGCATGCCTGCCTGGAAGAGACAGATGAAGAACGGGGCAGGGGGGTGGGGTGGGCGGTGTGCCGAGGAGGGAGGGGTCACTCTGGGCTAAAGCAAGGACATGAGAAGAGGACTCTTGGATGCCAGGGGGATTGTGAGGTAGATTTTGCAGGCTGCTTAGAATCTCGAGGAATTGAGATAGAGTGAGCGTGGGTACACTGAGGGCTTATCACCTCATCTGTGGTCGAGGGAAGATAGAAGAGGGTGGACAGGACAGAACCCAGACAGGGGTCCAGTTTGACTGGTCGTAGAGTTCCCGAAGGACAGTGAGACGAGCCTGGAAAGGCAAGTTGGGACAGGACTGTTACTCCGGCAAGTGTTTGCTGTGTGCCTAATGGAGCGATCTAGACATGTACACAAACCGGAGGAAAAAGCGTGACATGAAGTCACAGAACATGTAGGCAGTCACCAACAAGGAAAGCCTGAGGAGCCAGAAAGTCGGAGGAGACAAGGCTTCAGGAGCTCATCTGGGCAGCAGATACAACACACACACGGGTGGCTCCTGATTCTAGGGCGACCTTCTGGTCACAACCAGGAAGCCTCTTACAGGGTCTCCGTGGACGCAAACCCATCCCAGGGCCTGGGCAGAGGGGCAGGCCAGTGGATGCATGTGAGTGGAGCGGGAGCAGGGGCACGGGTAAGGCTGGGTCCTGGCAGGACACGGCTTGAGGCCGAAGCCTGTGGTTTTGATCTCAGGTTAACGTGGGTCGTGTGAGGCCTGGGAGAGCCGCTGGAGCTGACTTAGAAACTGAACCAGGGCATTTTGGTCATCTGGTTCACGTTCCAGGTCTTGGGGCATCGGGTGGTTTGAGTCACAGGTATTAAGGTTCAAGATGGCTTTGGGGCTGTTGGACCACACCAGGGCGCTAAGCCTTTTGAACGGAATTTTATTTGAAGAAAAACTGTGCCCCGAGCTTGTCAACGTTTTAAAGGCTGCTCCCTCCGAGGTGGCTGCTGCCTGGAGACTTCCTGGATCAGCACTCGAGTCAGTCACAGGGAGAGTCAGGCTGCGCTGAGGCCAGATTTAGACGGGCAGATCTATTCTGACTTTCAGAAGGAGAGAATCGAGCCGGATCTGAAAACACAGTCTGTGCATTTAGGGGATGGTGGAATGTGGTCACTATGGTGATTATTTGCTCTCCTAGCCTCCTTTTCCCACTGCAAGAGGCATGTTTATTTTTACAGAAGATTTTGGTTGGGTCTGGCGATGGGTGTGTGGAGTTTAATCGGGAGCTTCCAGGATTCTGATTCTCAACTCACGTTTTTCCTAGCTTGGACCCCAGTTTTTACATATTCCTTCTTCTCTGGCTCTTCTAATTCAAATAATACCGTATGAAAGGATACCCTCGTGAGATGGAGATGTTTACCATTTGCTGTGTACTTTTGCCAGTTCTCACTTACAAGAGTCTTATCCAGGGAGAGAACCTGAGGAATATAAAGTGTGACCTGCTTACAGTCACTCAGAACATCAGCGGTAAAGACCATGTGGGAATTCAGAGTCTGAGTGGAGCCCTCAAGATAGGGATGAGGAACCAGTCTCCCAGTTCAATATCCCATCTCTGCCTTCACCCCCAGGACTGGTAGTTGATCAGAACTCTTTTCCTCATTGCCCTACAGGTAGGCATGGCTGCCAATATGTTAGAACTCTCATAAAAATGACACTGAATCTCTGTACACTGCTATATTTAAAATGAATAACCAACAAGGTCCTACTGTGTAGCACAGGGAAGTCTGCTCAATGTTATGTATCAGCCTAGATGGGAGGGGAATTTGGGGGAGAATGGATACATGTATATGTATGGCCAAGTGCCTTTGCTGTCCACTTGAAACTATCACAGCATTGTTAATTGACTCTGCTCCAACACAAAATAAAATTTTTTTTTTAATGACACTGAATCTCTGAACAGTGGAAGGGACTGTGGCAGCGGAGCCCCCCAGGTCTGGGGCCAGGTTCTGGGCCATCATTTACTGGTCTGTAACCTTGAGGAAATCTTTGAGTTTCAGTCTGTCATCCATAACGTGGGGTCAGTGACACCATCTCCCTTCCAGGGCTGGGTTGAGGATTTAATGCTCTAATGTAAATAGACATCTTTCATGGATGCTCTGCAGGTGGGATCCTCAAATCTCTTCCCCATTAGTAAAATCTGTGACACCACGAGATGCTGGGACTACAGAAACACCTGGAAGATCCCTATGGTTGGAGCAAAGACTGGGCTATTAAGCACCAGTCCATGCTGGTCCCCAGCCCATCCTCACAGCATTCCTAAACAACATACCATGCTTGAAAGATTCTCCCATTGAAGCACCTCAAGGGGCAGAGGGAACTCTGGAGCTCCTCCTGCACACTCTGCTCCCCCATCTGCTGACATAACCCCAAACCACCCGGCTCCTGCCTGGAGAGCATTTTCATGTCATGTGAATTTTCCTCCATGATATGCTTACTTTGGTTTTAACATAAAAATAACATCTTAATTTACTAATATCAGTAATATGTCCTTAAAAAAAAGAAAGAAAAAAACTCCCCCATGTATTCCCTTCTTTATTTCATGCCCTCCTATCAGCTAGACTTGGGTGTCTAATATATAACATCTCAGCTAGTTCATAAATTTATGCTTTTAATACAGTCCTGAGTTACCACTAGCACAGGCCACGGGAAAATACCAGCCTGTCCCTTCTAAATTCAGGCTTTTTGGAAAGATTAACTTAGGAACAATTTATCATTTAGTTGCAATTTTTAAAATAATCTTAATTGGCCACATATGTTATCAAATAAGAGCGGGTCTTCCTAGCCTCTGCCTCTGTCCACATGTCCCCCACCCCACACGTGTGCATGCGCACTCCACGTTGCCAGGATGTCAGAAAATTAATTATATCACCCTAGGCAGATACCGTCACAGGAAAGCCACCCCCTGATCGAAGATAAGATTACTGATACCGAAGCTGTTATTTTTAGGAGGGAGAGGCTATTGCTTTCCAACCTCCATCCCTCTTTTTCCTAGTCCCTCCTCTCTTAATTGTGGCTCTGTGTTTTGGTAGCCATAAGTCATTAGCGGTTTTTAATTTCTCTGAAACTGAAATAAGGTCTGAAAGGGTGGATTTGTCCCTTTTTTCCTCCTTTTTTCCCCTTCTTTTTTTTCTGGCTAATCGGAGGAACGCAACCACATCTGAAGCCACTTGGCTCATTATGAATTTCATGGAAACTGATTCTCTGAAAGTGTTTCCATATGTGTGTTCCCAATATATCCCATCCTCTCTAAATGGGAGCACAGACGTGTGCATGGGCTGGAAATGGCTTCAGGATGTGACAGAGCAATCATATGACCGCCGCGGCACCGTGGGTGGCCCCTTCTGAAAGACACGGTGTCCTGGGTGCTGGCCTCCTTCCTGCTGCGGATCTGGTTTCAAAGACTATCCACCCTTCCTAGCCTTTAAAAAGTTCTTCATCAAGGCCTAGCCAGAAGAGCCCTCTCGTGTTTTTTTTTTTTTAACTCCGTTTCTCTCCCCCTACCACCCCATCCTTTGGTTTCTTCCTCCTCGTAGCCTCCCGCCCTGTGCACGCAGGATCACACACACACTGCACATCTAACCACCACCCTCCTCCCCCTCACCAAGAGGAAATGTATTATTCCAACAATATCCTCAAAATTTGGGTGGGTTAAAGGGATGGTTGAAGTTTTTGAAAATTGCCAGGTTGTACTTTTTTTTTCTCCCCCCTGTTCTCTCTTTCCTTCAACGTAGCATACTTTCTTAGCCTTGGGATCAGCTGGTCTCAGGATTTGTGAGCGTGCAGTGGAAAAGTACAATTCATTACAACACGGAAAATAAATATTTATACTGGATAGTCGAGGCACTTTCCTCTCTTTTGCACAACTATGGAGCGTGCTGGTCTGACCTTTTATTATCTTCAAAAAATCGATTTCAGATTCTCATTTTTCTGCTTTCTTTCCCATCAGCCTGACCCATCACATTTCTTCCACGTGGGGTATAGTTTTCTGACTGATTTAATGAAATTAAAAGTAAAATTAATTGAGTGATCAATACTTGATCATTTTAGTGAGAAGGAATAAATTCAGGGAAAGAAAGAAAGTTGGTGTAGAATCTCTTAAAGCCTCAGTGTGGAAAATGCAAAGTAATCTTCTGGGTAGAGATGAAAGTTGATTTTTAGATAATGTTTATACAGCCTTTCTGCTTCTGTCATGTTATCTGCTTGGGACTACGCTAGTAGTTCATTCATTTAGCAGATTTTTCGGAAGTACCCAACTTTTCCCAGCACCATACTGTGGAAATAAGGGAGGATCTCAAAGGGGGATACATGGTTCTTCTTCATTTGCTCTCCCATTAGTTGGAAAATGAAAATACTTCTCTAAATACTAAGTACTTCTAAATACTCTAACACTAAATATTCTAAGTACTTCTTTAAAATACCTTAGTTGGAAAATGAAAATACTTCTCTAAAACCAGTGACAATACTTTTACCACAGAGTGGTAAAATTTACATATGTAAATATCCTGGATGTATAGGGTAAAGAAAAGAGGATAAGGATTTGTATACCTGAAAGTCCTTGTGTGGTGGTGAGCTTTGAAGGCCCTGCTTACCGTACCCGGGTCTGGCAGACAGCAGAGAGGTAGCTGTAAGTTTGAGCATGCACAGAGCCGCAGTGAGGTGAGGGTCCTGAGTGAATGGCCTATACCACAAACAGGAAGGTTCATCCTGAGCAGCGAGAGATGTGACCTTGGAAGGGTAGAACAGGAAGCTCTGACGGTGCCAGTAGTTTTCCCATTATCTTTTTTTGCAGAGCTGTTCGGTCACACCTGGTAAAGGGTAGCCGTGACCTGTGCTGGGTCAGGGTGATACCCTCTGGTTTTTCAAGGCCTTGCATCAGCATGGCCTGAAAAGGTGGAAGATTTTCCCGTTCTGTGTGTGTTTTCAGAGAACTCAGATCTAAGGAAACTCAAGGCTGAGGCTCTGCATTTTCCTGCTGGCATGCACTGTCAGGGCAGCCAAGGGGGAGATGTTCACGCGGGCCTGGGACAGAACTGCATTTGCATCTCAGGGTCATGAAGATCCACCTGTCTCCTGGCTGCCACTTCTTCATCTGTAAAAGCCATCCTCAGTTCTGGGTGGCGCTGACATACTGGCTCTATCTACTGTCCAGAAATTCAAACAGGGTGTGAGCTTTACTGCTACCTACTCCAAATAAATGACACAACCTTAGTGGCAGTGGTTACCCTGGGGTCCTGGGGACAGGAACGTGCCCATCCACTGTGCATTTGTAGCCTGGCCCTCTTTCTCCTTTCTCTCTTCTCCGCCTGACTCCCCAGTGCAGACTTAACATAGATATGGGCTCTCAGGATACTGGACACAGCACAGTGGCATCTGTTCACTAGTGGCAACTACCATTGGTTGGCCTCTGTCTGAAACGTTAAGTCAAGTGATGTAGTGATGTTTGGGGAGAGCTTTGAACACCCTTTAAAGAGAGTTTTATGAGATTTCATAAGTTAGGAATTGTATTTGAGTTACATTTAGGTCTGATGCCACCATTGCTGAATGCTTATTATAATATCTATTTTCTTAATGCATCAAAAAATATACCAGCTGTTGTGCAGAGTTCTTGAATCCCTAGCCCATTTGCCTTGTTCATTGATTTATTCATCCATTCATATGCTTACATTAAAAAAATTTAAGCTCTTACCCTGTAGACTGTTCTGAGGGATATGAGAGGAAAATAAATCATAATCCTTACCATCCAAAGTTTACTTTGTAGTTGGAGAGCACAGGCTAAGAAACAGCTAATAATTCAGTAAAGTAGTGGCTGAGGGCCCAAAAGAGTGATATGGAAAATAAATGCTATTAGAACAGGAGTGAAATAGGAAATTATATAATAGAGCAGTTGGGAAGGCGGCAGCCAAAATGTAGAAGGGGAAGAAGATGTTTAGAGGAGAGAGGTGCTGCTTCTTATTCCAATAGAGAGGATGCTGCAAGGGGGTTAATGAAAAGTGTTATTGTTTAGTTGCTAAATCATGTCCAACTCTTTGTGACCCCATGAACTGTAGCCTACCAGGCTCCTCAGTCCCTGGGATTTCCCAGGTAAGAATACTGGAGTGGGTTGCCATTTCCTTCTCCAGGCAATCTTCCCAACCCAGGGATTAAACCCACGTGTCTCCTTCATTGGCAGGTGGATTCTTTACCACTAAGCCATCAGGGAAGCCCTTAATAAAAAGTACCTGGATCTTATTTGAGATTTGGTGAAGTGATAACTCCTACCATTTAAAAGGTTTTCATGAAGCTTTGAAGTTAATACCTTATTGCTGAGAAGTCTGATGGCTTTTCATACTGTATATTTTTGCCCTTGCATTAAAAAAGGACAGAGAAGTCTGCATTTGCCAACCTGTGTTCCACCTGGACTCAAGGTCCCTGGTCCTTTTCTGTGTCCCGACCTGCCCTCCGCGGTTGGGATGTGTAAATTCCACTTCCTAGTGGAGATGGTCCCTAGGTGTGATGTTTCCTAGCTGACAGCCCTGAATGGCAAGTACCCCAGTCCAATATTCTTTTCAAGCTCTTATCTCCAGTCTTTTTAGCGCTATCTTGGCCCATCTTCAACCAACCAAGCCATAACGGTTTGAGTGTCTATTGAATGAGAAAATGTATGTGAAGGTACTAGGGAAAGAAACATCAAGCATGGTTGTTATTAAACCCAAAAGGGGAAGATGAATGAGTATTAGATCACTGCTGCTGTAGCTCCCTCTAGTTAGGAGTCCAGCACAAGTCAAGATAACTAGCATTAGACAGCAGCATGTGGAAGGCGCTGAGTGGAGGTTTTCAGGCCACAGGAACCAGAGATCAGAGTTTCTCTTTTATTCTCCCTTATCTTGGTTTCACTCCTTCCCCACCGCACTTTCCACTTGCTCAGAAGACCCAAGAGAACTGGTTGGGTAAAAGCAGGCTATTTCCTTTTTCCCCATAGACTTTGAGGTGGGGGGGCAAGAAATTTTTACTTTTTAAAAAATGGTTTTCACAATGATTAGACTTTGCATTCACTGAAGAATAATCAGTGCTTCCTTTTCTTTCCTTTTGGCTGTGCTAGGTCTTCGTTGGGGTGCGTGGGCTTTCTCTGGTCTAGCATGAGGGGTTAGTTGCCCCACAGCATGAGGGATCTTAGTTCCCTGACCAGTGGATTCTTAACCACTGCACCACCAGGGAATTCCCAAGGAATTTTTACTTTTAACTTCAATTTTATTTTTATTGGAGCTTTATGGGCATTTTATCAATATATTCTTCCCCAGGTATATTAGATTGTGAAAAACTTCTGCTGCCGCTGCCGCTGCTGCTGCTGTTTCAATGAGCAAGTTTCCTGCAGCTCTTTCTGATAAGGACAGAAATTTGCAGGTCTCTGACTTTGGCAAGGGGTGCAGAGGGTCATTCTGGAATGAAATGCATCTGTAGGGAATCAGCAGGTCCTAAGGGAATCAAGCCCTTGACCTTGGTCTCACTCAGGTTACGCCATGAATAACTAAATTAATTGCTCACTGCTTAGCAAATTAGGTCAGCAAGTGCTGAAAGAGTTTTTAAATAGCCTCCCAAGAACAGTAACTCTCTTTGGGGGCAACACGTGGGCACCAGAAGAACCTGCTTAAATATTTTTAAGCAAATTTATTTCAGCATATAGAACTTTTAAGGCAGATTATATATAATATATCTGCAATTGTGTCAACCTAATTCCTTAAGGGTGACTAAGATTAAAAAGAGGTTAGAAGTCTGAGAGGTCTTGTCTAACTGTGGTTCTGCCTCTCTGGAGCTGGGTGATTTTGTAGAGTAAATGGTTCCCCTTCTCTGTTTAGCTTCTCTATTTGTCAGTGGGTTAGATTAGGATTATCTAGACAGTAAAAGAGGTGTTTGGATTTTTCTCACCAGAATACCCCAAACCAGCATAGGAGGATAAATGGGTACCTTAGGGAACCTGGGGGCATAGTCTAAAGCCTCCCAAGTGCAAATTTTTGTTGAAATCAGTTTTCATTTGTCTGAAAATCCATCTAAGTGTTCTAAAGCTTTAAAAATGGAAAATTCTGTTGAAATAATTTTTTCGTTTGCCTGAAAACTCACCCAAATGTTGTGTGCTAGTCCATATCATATTCGTGTTTACTGTGCAGCATCCGCTTGTCTCCAGCCTGAGTAAAGCCAGTCTTTTGGGGAGATGTACCGTGTTTATCTTGGGCTTCAAGTAACTCCTGGCAGTACTGGCTTTATTTAATCTGTAGGTTGGGATCTGGTGTTTTAAACCGGCTCCGGGGAGCTCTCAGGCTACAAGGCAGATCACTGGGGCAGTTACTGAGCTTTGGCTTTATGTTTCTAAAATTAGATTGGGGTAAGAGTGCTTCTAGAACTCTCCAGGCATTTGTCCTTATCCTTGCAATAAATAGATATGACATTTTCTTTAGTTGACATAATATCTAGGTCTGTAGATGGTTTGTAGTTGTATGTATTGTGGTTGGTGATGTGGGTATGAATAGTTTAGGACACAAAGATCAGAACAACCTGAGAAGATGTTCTAAAAGAAAAACTGAGTTCTTGTACAAAAAAGAGATTAGAAGTATAGAAAGAAAATGTAGTTATAGCATTTGTTTCTGTAATAATATAGAAAATAATTGAAAGTTAGGAAGGAATTTAAGTTCTTTTTAAGTTGAGGATTCTTTCAATCTCCCCACCACTGATTATTATATAAGAGATCTCACGTGAAACTGTGACAAGTTGTTAAAATTTCTTCCTACAGTGTGTTCTGTAGGAACACACTAAGCAAGTTCTAGAGAATCATCTTTTTTTAAGTTATAAAAATGGCCGTATAATCCCTTTAAAGTCCACATCAGCTCTCTTTGCTCAGAAGGAGTTAAATCCTCAAGACCTGACAGTCTTAAGTGACTGGAAGCCGCTGGTGAAAATTCTATAAACCTAGCGGAAACCTGTCGCATGGTGTTCTATAAACCACAACCAGAGCTCATTAATTGAAAAATGAATGTCAATTTGCGTTAGCCGGCATCTCTAAACCCAAAAGGTACAGTGATCCCGGCATGTGATGGATAATAAAAACATCAGCCAAACATATCAGGTAAAATCAAGAAGTTGGGGGTAGGGGGCGGAGAGATAAATTCAAAGCCACATTGGAGTTTACTGGCAGGGTCCCACATAAAGGGTTTTAATAGGGCTTCATAGGGCTTCTGCATTAAAATAAGGGAAACCACATGGAATTTTAATTATAAGGACAGGATATTTTAAGTATAAATACTCACGAGAAGCATTTTTTACATCGATGAGCCTATTTGTGTGAGCTCTGTGCTTCTGTGGAGCAAACGCTGCTGTTTTAAGTGTGACTTCTTTCCTTTTGAAATTGCTCACGTTATTCTGGTTTCTCTCACACGAGCTGAGTGTTGAACTTAATGCGTACAGAAGTGGCCTGCCTACACCTATTAACTCTGCCGACGCAAGTTCACCTAGATGCCCTGCGATGAAAATGAGGCTGGCTGAGAACATCTGTGGTCTCCATGCTGGGCCTGTGTCGTGTCAGGCACTACAGAAGCCCGGGGCAGGGAGATGGCAGATCTCATCTGCACCACCGTGGGCAGTTCTGTCCACGTCCCTCCTTGCACCTTTTCACACTTGAACTTGTCAGCATTTCGTACTTGGGAGGGGTTAGGGAGAGGCCAGCGGAGGATGGAAGAATCTATCAAAAGCAGAGAGCAACTGCCCAGACTGTGCGAGTTTTGGTTTGTCATCTTGAAAGTGTTTGCTTCCGGTATTAGAAGCTAGCTGCTCACCAGCTTTTCCCCCTCTGCTTATGGGGCCTGTGGATTCCGGGAAGGTTTACTGTGAGGGGTGGGAACTTCCCAGCCTCCCCTCCCCCTCCCCCAAGGCAGTAGCTTGTCCTGCTGTCTTGGGATTCACGGTGATAGAATGGTAGAAGCAGAAGGGAACTTAGAGCTCATCCCCTCGTTTTACAGATGATGACACTGCGAGCTCTGACTTCTGCCTCTGGCCTTCCACTCTCAGTAAGAAGAGCCAGGCAGGTGAGACTTTTCACGATTGCTGGGTTGGGCTGGGTGGGGTTGTCTGACTGAGACTGCCCGATGAGTGAGAACCACTTTTATTAACGACATATTGCTTTGAAGTAGACACTTCTAGTTATGAGTGCCCACTAAGGCACTTAACACCTGAGCATTTTACAAAGAACACAAGGCAGTGTGCATTTTAACAGAAATGAACAACTCTCGATCAGCACCTTGAAAGAAGAAGATTGAGATGCTTCCTTTAGGATCCCAGAACAGGGGCTAAATAAAAAGGAAGCTGAGGAAGTACCTGCTCACTAAGGCCTTCAGGAATTACCGAGTGAGACTTCACTGGTGGTCCAGTCTTTAACATGGCCCACGCAACTTTCTAGTGCAGGGAACAGAGGTTCGATCCCTGATGGGGGAACTAAGATCCCACATGCCACGCATGGTGTGGCCAAAAATTTAAAAAGAATACTGAGTGTTTTCCCTTATAGATAAAAGTGGTAGGAAAAGCAAATATATGAGAGCCAAAGGATTGGAAGAGTTCAGGTGTGAACAAAATCTTTAAGAACGCTGGTGTAATCGAAGAGCTTGTCACAATTCTGTCAGTGTTAGAAATTCATAACCCAGTCTTTAAAGATCGCAACTATAAGTTTTTGGCATTTCCGAAAACTAATTTCCACATGAAGTG
This sequence comes from Bubalus bubalis, assembly GCF_019923935.1. NCBI lineage: Eukaryota > Metazoa > Chordata > Mammalia > Artiodactyla > Bovidae > Bubalus > Bubalus bubalis. The sequence goes on along the minus strand of NC_059158.1, from coordinate 33,039,525 downwards.
GTTTCTAACTGTGGTTTCATAAGTTGAGTGCCAGAAATACCTATTAAGAAGGCATCTTGTTAGTTTTAGAAGTTAAAGGACCTCATGTTTTAGGGGAAAACTGTCTTTGCTTCAGGTTCCCAGTTCAAAGTGGCCAGCAGCTAACCCTGTAGGATGTGGTATATGGGCCCAGTGGGTGGATGGTGAGACGCCCTCCTGTTCTTTCTCCTTTTCCAGGGAGCTTTTCCCCAGAGCTGCTCTTGGCATGTGGCCTTAATCAGGTCTTGTTTCTCCCGTCAAGACTTGAAGCGCAGTGATCACTAGGTGCCACCCACTTTCAATCCTGCTAGCTTATGACCCTCAGCAGAATTTCTAAGGGTCAAACTCTCCCTATATGACCCCAGATACATAAGCTAGTTCCAGAAAACATTGAAATCTAGTTTGATTTTCTTTTTGAAATCAGTTACTAAGATGAGGAAAAAATATATAAATTGGTTACTAAGATGAGGATTTTACATTATTTTACAAGTTCAAGTGATAGGCCTGTGTTAAGGTATCTTTTTTTATATTCCTTCACTGATGAAAGGGCCCTACTAAGAGTATCAATACCAAAACGGATCATTTTGGAATTTCTTTATTATTGGGTGAGAAAAAGAAATGTGTCAGACTTAGTATGAAGGTCACTTCCAAATATCTGAGGTGCCACAAGAAACAGAAAGGGAAGAGAAAAAAAAATCAATGAGGATTCAGTCTTAAAGTCTGGTGAGTGAAATCTGTCTCATGGAGTATGGGGTTTACATGCACAACTTAGCACATATTTGGGTTTTTTAAAGCCCTTTGGGATTCTCTGGGGCGGTGGGGGGTGGGGTGTGTGTGAAGAACTTGAGGCTAAAAGACTGTAAAATGAAAAAAAAAAAAAAACCCAAAAGACTGTGTAGTGACTGGTGCATTTGAAAAGTCTGTTTGTGGCTTGCTGTTCCATTGGGGAAAAGCTAAAGTTTTCTTTTTTTTTTTTTTCCTTGTAAAAAAAAAAGAATTCTTTTATGATTTTAACTGATATTTACAGATGTTTCCCCCCCATCTTCTGTTGTAATTTTTAGGTGCTTCAGAACTGGGCCCTTTTTCAGACCCCAGGCAGTTCCCAAGCATTTCATCCCTCACTGAGAGCCGCTTCTCCAACCCACGAATGCACTATCCAGCCACCTTTACTTACACCCCGCCAGTCACCTCAGGCATGTCCCTCGGTATGTCCGCCACCACCCACTACCACACCTACCTGCCACCACCCTACCCCGGCTCCTCCCAAAGCCAGAGCGGACCCTTCCAGACCAGCAGCACGCCATATCTCTACTATGGCACCTCGTCAGGATCCTATCAGTTCCCCATGGTGCCCGGGGGAGATCGGTCTCCTTCCAGAATGCTACCGCCGTGCACTACCACCTCGAATGGCAGCACGCTATTAAACCCAAACCTGCCCACCCAGAACGATGGCGTTGACGCCGACGGAAGCCACAGCAGTTCCCCCACCGTTTTGAATTCTAGTGGCAGAATGGATGAATCTGTTTGGCGACCCTATTGAAACTTCCTCAGCAGTGGCCCCAGCGGTCTCGGTGGGGAGCCACATCCCCAGTGTATCGACATATACATATATAGAGAGTGCATATATATGTATATCAACTCGCTATCTACAAAGTGCCTGTTTTTTTAGAAAATTTTCTTTTCTTCTTCTTTTTTTTTTTTGCATTCAGCCACTCTGTCACGATCTTGCAACCCTAAGAGGGTAAATCTTGTAAAGCAAAAGGCCCAAGAGAGAGACAGTCCTAACCAGGTTTCAGATCATTTTCTATTTAAACATGTACCTTTGCAAACAAACAAAGGGAAAAAGAAAAAAAGGTATTTTTTGTTTGCTGTTGTCGTTTGGTCTCTTATCCTCAATCATCTGTTCAGATGCCAGTTCAGAGAGGTGGACTCCAAGTCCGGGAGGAAGAGCAAAGCCGCTTCCTCCCTGTGTTTTGAAACCACATGTCCTCACGGTTCATGGCGCCGCAACATGTGGACCAGTGCCCTGGGCAGACCTGCTTACAAAGCCGGTCCAGGTGCCTGCGAAGGGAAAAGAGGCAGAAAGGAATGCTTCCACTCCCCTGCCATCCATTCAGAGTAACTGTTCCAAACTTTTGCTTTCATACTTTCTGCAAGTACTCATTTGAACTGTTTGGTTCAGTTGTTTTTATTATTATTTTTTTTTCCTACTTTAAGAAAGTGACTTCAAAAAAATACTGATCAGGATAGATTATTTTATTTCACTTTTTCATACTTCTTTTTTCCTTTTCCCATTGAACCAAAAGGAAATCCGATCCCGAACCACCTGCCCCCTCCAACCCACTCCTTCTCCTGTTATGCAAAACTGAAAATGGCAATACCTTATTATAGCCATAATGGTAGAGATAGTGTTTGCGTTTCGCTGTGTGTTATTTGTCTTCTTTTTTTTTTTAAATTATGAATATGTGTAAAATCTGAGGTAACTTGCTAACGTGAATGGTCATATAACTTTAAAGATATATTTATAATTATTTAATGACATTTGGACCCTTGAAACATTTCTTAGTGTATTGATATGTTGACTTCGGTCTCTAAAAGTGCTCTTTATTAAATAACAAATTTCTTCAGTGGGCTAGAGCCATATCTGAAATATTGCTAAGCAATTTCAGTTCATCCAGGCACAATGTGATTTTTTAAAAATACTTCCATCTCCAAATATTTTAGATGTAGCTTGTTTTTGCAATGTATGAAGGAACTGATATGTTTCGTTCTTTTCAGATCTTTGATTTGCCTCTAACACAGCTTTGCCTTTTTTTAAAAAATAGCAATAATTAGAGATTTAAAAAGCAACCCTGAGTCCTTTATCACTTACGTTGCCCTTTATCAGCATAAAATGCTGGAGTGATGTGGTTTCCTAATTTCTTTGAAATAGTGATGACTCTCGTCATATTAAAAGACAAGCACAAGTGAATCCTTGAACTGCAGAATGGCGTTCTGTGGTTTCATAGTTAAAGCAAAACTTAAAATTGCCAGGCTTCACGCTGAAGACGCAGTCAGCTTAAAGCCACACACGTAGCTGAAGGATCAGTCACGATACGCAAGGTACGGGAGAACAGAACTGTGCCAGGGAGCCTTACCCAACCCGCCTTACCCAGACAGTAAGTCAGGGGAACCCAAATCTGCCTTAGCCTGGGCCCCACTGGCAGCTCTCCACAGAATTTGCATTTAAAGGAGCAGAATTAAGTCATTGTCTTCTGAGAGCAGGGTCATCTGAAGGAGCAGGCAAGTTCCAACAGGCAGCTGATCTGAGAACACACAGGCTGTGGGGACCCATACACAGCCTCTGATACTCATTGTATTTCTCACCATGGAGGGTGTCAGGAAGGCAAGGCTAGGTGGAATCTGGTGTCTACTACTGCGTGTGAACTTGAGCTGAAGCCCTCCTGTCGGATGTACTCTGAGCTCTCCTGGTCCTTGATCCAAGCCAGGACCGCGTCATGACACCACCAGGCAGATCCCCACCCGCCTCCCCCACAGGTCAGGGCTCTTTCATTCAAAGTCTCTGCCCCTCTCCAGCCCCCCGCCCTAGGCAGAACCTGTTAGAGATTTGCCTCCAGCCCCCAGAAGCCCCTCGCTCCCTGGTCATCCTCCAGCCCACTTCATAGACCCACCAAACGTCTCGGGACAGCTCAAGGGGCATTGGACCTGTGCTTCTCACCTGGGAATTCACCCTGACTCCCCCTAATAAAAATCAAGGGGAGCACCAAACCAAACCAAACCAAACCAAGACACTTTGCCTTCTAAATGTTGTATACCAAGTATGCCTAGATAAATAAGCCACTTTTCTATTCCTAAAGATGGAAGTAGTAATGGATACTATTTATTGTTTGTGTGTGGTGGCTTGAAGCACACCACCATCCATTTATTTTTAAGTGTAAAATATGTGTGTTTGTTTCAGCAGCACTTAAAAAAGCCAGTGTCTGGTTACACATTTCAATCTTAATTAATTGACATAAAAATGTTATCTCCAGTGCCAGCTGTACCCTATTTAATAAAAAAGGTACTATATCTGTACATTCTTTTTTAATGTTAAAAGGGCTTTTTTAAGTTTACAGTACACATACTAAGTGACTTGAGGGACGCTTTTGTGTTGAAATGTTAGTAATGGCTGCAGGCAGCAACCCAGAAACACTTTAAAAGTTTTTTTTTCTTGGGAAAAATTCAAGCACTTCTTCCTTCTCTCTTCACTCTAACCATTTCAATGGGGCAATTTACATTTCTTAGATCAAATTTGGCCCTTTTTCAGCCTGGGGATTAAATTTTGCTTTTTAAAAACAAAACAAAACAACAAGTCCTTAATTTGCACTGAGTCACGTGCATGATTTGTGATTTCAAGATTAAAACAAAGCCTTACTGCTACTATGGAACCATGAACTAGCCAGCACTGTACTTTCTTCAGGTTAAAATGACATGGTTTACAACGTCATCAATACGGCCACTTTTTTAAAGACCAAAACAACATTAAAAAACCTGTTTTAACCTGTGTCAGAGTTCCAGATTAGGTTCCAAAGATTTTTAGATTTTTTGTGAAATGGCATCCAGTTTAGAACTCAAAGATTCAACAGATTAGCTGTGGTTCACTCTTCAGGCCGTCCTACCCCGACCAGGACCTTTTAAAAGTGAGCAGAGAACTGCACACCATTAGGCCCCATTCATTGTGGAATCAGAGGGGAGGAGATGGGTGTGCTGGCTCAGAGTTCCCTCCATTCCCAGGAAAGCGACTGACTCAGAGTCTAGGGGAATACGTGAAAACACAAAGCATTAGCAAAAACAATAATTATACCTATGACATTCGAAGGAACCATAATAAATAAATAAAAGATGACTTTTTCCAAACCTTGAATTTGTTGTTCTTAAAAAAGATAATGCCTTTGAAACGTATTTTCTATGTGAGAAGTTTTTAGATGTTTGTTTACTTCATGTTTACAAATAACTGTTTGCCTTTTCATGCAGTACTTTGAAATATTATCAGCCAAAACCATAACTTACAGTCATTTCTTAGGTATTCTGAATAAAATTCCATTTTTTTGGATATGCTTTACCATTCTTAGATTTCTGTGGAACAAAAATATTTGTAGCATTTTGTGTAAATACAAGCTTTCAATTTTTATTTTTTTTTCAATCGCTGTTGCCCAAGACTTGCTTTCGTGCACATATTGTACAAATTCTGCTTTGTGCCACAGGTCATGATTGTGGATGAGTTTACTCTTAACTTCAAAGGGACTATTTGTATTGTATGTTGCAACTGTAAATTGAATTATTTGGCATTTTTCTCATGATTGTAATATTAATTTGAAGTTTGAATTTAATTTTCAATAAAATGGCTTTTTTGGTTTTGTTATGTGTGTACACTGGGTTTTTTCTCATCCGCGGCTTCTTCTCTTGTCTGACGCCTGCTCCTGTCTACACCTGGGCACTTATTGGTCATAGGACTTGCCAGGGCTGGATGAGAGCAGAGATCCTATATTATTGGTGAGAGGAAAAGCATCTTGGTAAGCGCTGGATTCTGCTTTGGACCTAGGTTCAACCCCTGGGTCTGGAAGATCCCCTGGAGAAGGGAATGGCTACCCACTCCAGTATTCTTGCCTGGAGAATCCTATGGATAGAGGAGCCTGGCAAGCTATAGTCCATAAAGTCACAGAGTTGGACACGACTGAGCGATTGACACAGAGATGGGTGGGTGAAGAATCTAGGAGTGCACTCACTTCCTTATCAGACTGTTGTCTGAAGGAAGGCGTGCTCACCCCACTCTTGGGTAAAGCCCCTTATTCCAACCAGGGGAGCAGTCAGGGTGGAAAGACAGCAGCCTCGATGGTTCCATGATTCTCATCTCCAGGCACATGTATAGGGCCAGCAGTGAACCCTTGACTGTAATCACAAGGGCCACCACCCATAAAGGGGCAATCTATTTTCCTCTTCACACCTCTTTGGGGTTCCTAAAAAGAAAGTCAACCAAAGACGAGGATGAGTAAAAACGGACCTTGGCCTGGGGAGCTCTAGCTTCAGAAAAATTCTACTAGTTGTGAGACTTTTATTCTGGGCCGCTGTTTATTTTTGGCAAGTCCCTCCTCTGCAAGAAGGTCGAGGGCCTGGGTTAGCATGGTTGCTTTCTTTCTGTCCTGTGCTGTCTGTATGCCTTGGCTTATCACACTTTTAGGGAGGGACAAAGAAACCGTACCTATGAGCATGACCACTGGCTAGGGGCCCACGTCACACTACAAATTAGAGGCTACCTTTCAGATCTGCTCATTCTTACCTCTTTGGCTCTGTTTTCTAAAAGAGCTTAGCAACTGCTCATTTCTAAGCCTAGGAGACATCCTAAAAGCACTTGGGGTGAACTTAGGCAGGGGAACTTGTTTGCGACTCTTTGAGGATGCATATTTATTTATCCTTGTAAGTTAAACATCTGTGTGACTTTAAAAGGCATTGCATGGGAGGTGGGCATGGTGGCTCTCTTGGCCATTCCAGCCTTGTCCAGTGGCAGCAGGGTTTAGGGTGCATCACTGTCCTCCTCGGGGGTCTCAGCTTCTTGGTTTATGGAAAGGTGCTGGGCTAGACTTTGGTGCTATTGACCTTTCAGGCTGGATAATTCTTTGGCGTGTGTGCGGGGAGCTGTTCTGTGCAATGAAGGATGTTTAGCAGCATCCCTGGCTTCTACCGGCCATATACCACGAGCAGCTACCCAGTCCTGATGGTGAAAAATGTCTCCAGACGTTGTCACATGTCCCCTGGGCCGGGCAAGGCCGGGGTGGAGCGCAAAATTGCCCCGATTGAGAACCATTGGGCCAAAGCCTCCAACTTCTTAGGCTTTCTGTACAGAACCAGTGTAAGAAGACATTGCTTATTCAAACAGGAGAATCAGGCAGGACACCTAGGGACTTCCTAGGGAGGCAGGCCCATCACCCTCTCTCATCACCTCACCTGATGGCACCCTGAGGTCTGCATGTGTCGGGAGGCGGCTGCTGGCTCTCCCTTCTAAACTGCCTCCCTCCTCCCCGCTTCATGGGCCGCATAGCCCTTGATCAGCACAGCTGTGGGGCTTTGCTGGGACTGGCCGGCTTGGCTGCGTTCATCAGGGCTCTCTGTTTCTCACTGGAAACGACCGGCGGAAGAAGAAAGCAATTTCTCCAGTGTTTTTGACCCTTCGTGCCCCCTGCCCCCCAAATATTGAATCATCAGACATTTCTTAGAGAGTGGGTGTTTCCTGTTAACTCAATCCCAGCCGAGACCGGCCCTATAAACACCTCAGCTCTCTGTTGCAGAGTTTATTTGGCTGGGAAATGGGTATTGCCATGTAAACAGGAAGCCCCCTGAAGTTATTATCTGCAGATGCGGTTGAAGAGCCACATGTTTATATTTATGGGATTTGAGAACAGTCTGGAAAGGCCAGGAAGGAGGTAGAGGAAGCGCTCCTCGTTCACTGGGAGGGCGGGGCCCGCAGATCTTCACGAGCTGATTTTTCAACCCCTTTGGAAGCGGGTGGTTAAATGCACTGACCCAGCCAAGAGCCAGGGCAGAAATGGAGGTACCGGCTGGTCTGATGTAAGCAAACAACCCTACCTAGATGATCAGGTTAATGGGGGCACAATCCAGTTTCAGTGTCTGTCGCAATCATTTAAAGCTAGTTTAGAGATGTGCCCTAGGAAACAAGGGTTTTTTTTTTTTGGTTGTGGGGTGGTTTGTGATAAGATTGCTATTTTGTAGTCTCTTGAGTTTTTCTGGGGGAAGTCAACTGACCACCTCTGTCTCAGTGAGCGCAGGCCAGCTAGCTGCCCTGTGAGACCCCAGGCAGACTCATGCATTAGCTCCTCAAGTCAGCTGAAAGGGCCTGGGAAGGATCCTTCATGGGAAGGTCTGCACCACCTGAGGTCTCCGGGTGTTGGTGCAGAGAATGTGGGGTGGCAGGGCAGCTGGCTTCTCCCTTGCCCTGGGTCACCTGGCCACTTCCATCCCTTCTCCACCACCTCTGCTCTTCCTTCCTGGGCTCTCTCCTCGGGCCTGGAGAAGATGCTGAAGGAAGGCCAGGTAGTAACCAATACGTGGATAGGTCCTTATTTAAATTATGAGCTCTGAGCAAAGACAAGGGCATTTCCTTGCTCCTTACCAGCCTTTTTTTGTAGCTCCCCCAGGGCTTCATAGCAGTAGCCATTCAATTGTGAGGCTTTGAAAATGAAATTAAAAAAAAATAATAATTCATCAAAATTTAGCCTAAGATCCACTGCAGATGTAACGGGTAATACACTAAGCGGGGTGTGTGTGTGTGTGTGTGTGTGTGTGTGTTGGGTGTGTGTGTATGATGGGTACATGCACGCCTGAAGGGAGGGAGAGGGAGGGAGAAGGGGGAAGGGATGGGAAGAGGTACCAGAGCAACCTCTCAGGGAAAGATGAGGCTCGGTGCACACACAGATGCCCCTTGACACAGCATTTATTTGCCTCAGATGTTCTTTCTCCTGCAAATTCTGCAAAAAAAAAAAAAGCACACCTTCCTCCCACAAGCAATTATTCTTCCTCAAATAGGTTATTTAGAAGGGACCGGGGACACCGGCCGCCTCCCTGAGATGTGAGGAGCACAGTGATGCGGATGACTAAGAAGGGCTATTATTCATTTTTGTAAAGCATTTTTATTCACAAGCGTTCCGTGATTCAACCGGCCCTGCTGTCCTGACAGACATGCTCAACCAGTTGGAAAGCAGAAAGATCAAGTTTCTAGAAACCCACTAAACGTTTACTAAAACTTACTTTAATTTTGTTTTTTTTTATGATCTTGTTGCGATGATGTCTGACCACTCAGTGGGGTTTTCTGAAAAACCTATTTTATGTCTTAGCATCACAAGGGTAGCTCACTTCGTGATTGCCATGCCTTGTTCCCGGTTCTGTGTCACTCCACAGCCAATAGGAAGGGAGAAATACCACCCCTGCCCCCCCACCCCCGCTCCCCCCAGAGATACCATCCTTATGGAGAAACCAAGAGCATCTAGCAGAATGCTAGAAAAAAATGGGGGCTGGGGAGGGCCAGGGACAAGCTAAAGAACTTCCACACAAGCCCCTCAAGAACAAGTTTTGTCTTCACCACACAGAAGAGGTCAGAACATAGAATTGCAGCCAGGTCTCGTGTGGCCCTGTTCTCCTACTGCCTTACGGCATTTCTCTCTGAGAGCCCAAAGTCCCAGGGTAAACCAGTGCAGGGAGGAAGATGGAGTAGGATCCATGGAGTCAGGAGATATAGGGTACAGTGGCAGAGCCGGAGCTGGGTTTTGAGAGATGAGGGTACCAGCAACTCCCAAAACACAATCAGATGATGCTTTGGTGTAAAAAGTGCAAGTGTATTATTTAAAAATAGCAAAAGGCCAACACACAAAACCATGTGATGTGTGTAATCGTGAGGGCCTTCATACAATGGCTTTATGATTTAAAGCTCCTTGGGCATCCTTTCCTTCTTAAATTAGGTCATTTATTTATTTATTTCTTAATAACTGCTTCCATCTCTGACAGTGCAGCAACTCTGGCCAGTTTCACTTTCTGTTTCTCTGTGAGTTTCTCTCTATTCTTCTGCCCTAAAACGAGCGGAACCTTTTGTGGGACTTGTGACAGACCCCAGGAATGTCTTAGCCCGATTCTCTTTTTCCCTCACAGTCATTTAATATTGAAATCTTGAAAATCACAGTGACCTTTCTCCTTTTTAGCCGTGTGCCCCAAGAGTCTTTCTGGGTGTGGCTATGAGGGTGTAGAAAATCCAACTCCTTATCAAGATCTTATTAGTGGTTTTACAGATGAGAAAGGCAGAGATTATTACTGACTGTAATTCTCTACCACAACTTCTGGGGCACACTGAGAACTCAAACTGTGGAGGAGAGACTTCTGGACTGACTTTCACTCTTCTCGAGCATCCAAAGGAGGGAAGGATCCAGGAGGGATGCAAGGCGGAACTTTAGCAAGGAGTTAAGTGGTTAATAGGAACTCAGTTTTTTTTTTTTTTTTATTGGCTAATAAAACCTCTCAGGGTTTTTCATATTATACGGTTCCTTCAGGCTTGTAGCCCAATGCTTAAAATAAAAAGCAAAAGATGAAAACAACAACAAAAAAGCTGGAGTCTGAATACCCATGCAGCCCCAGTCTTGTTTACTTTTTCATTTCCGCAGTTGTTAAAAAAAAAAAAAAAAAAGAAATTTTCCTCTGGTAGTTCAACTTTATCACACTGAAGGAGCCGGGCAGTATTTGAACAACTCCAGCGATTCTTGCCTCCCAGTGAAAGGAAAAATTATGCTCTGTCTCTCTGTTTCAGGCAAGAGGAGACCACGATGCGAATGACAGATGCATGGGGAAATTTCAAAATGAAAGCCTGGGATGGGGGCGGGGGGTGGGTTGGGGAGAGCAGATATTGAACCGAAACCAGCCCTGGAATCCTGAATGCAAATAATATCTCTGTCCATTTCTTGCCAGTGGTGCTGTTCTCCCAAGGGAGCAGGATGTTCTTGTTTTTAATAATAGCCAGACCAGATGCTAAATTCTCCCCGGCAACATGCTGGAGAAGTGAGAAGGCAAGCAGCTGATTCCTGTTAAGATGAACACCAGGCGAATAAGCCAGAAACTATGAGAATGCTCTGGAGGTTTTCGCTTTGTAAACCCCCGTTTGGCAGAAAGATCACAGAATCTGAGTTGAAAACACAGAGTGTCCTCCTGCCCCGGTGCCTCCTGCACTCGTGCTGCCTGCTGGGGGCCTTGCTGCCTTCTGGCCATCCTGCCCTTTCCTGAGTTCTCCAGAGCACCGGCTCCCAGGTCCCCCGAGAGGGAAAAATCGGAAGCCCTGTGCCCTCCGGCTTTCACTGACTGTAAAAAAATAAAAAACAACAACTCATCAACAGGAGGGATTTTTTTTGTTTTACTTGTTCCTTGCCATAGAAAATAGTGAAATCCTGAACCTGAGCCAATGATTTTAAAATGGCATCTTTGTTCCATCTTTTTCGCTCTCTTCTTCCCCCTGTCAGAGTCCATCAAATCTTGCAGTTCTTATTTTGTTTTAGGGTCTGCCACACATGGAAGATGCTGCTTTCTTCTTTCCCAGGGAGCTGCCAGAACCGCTGTGGGGCTCTGCAGGGCTGGGCTGACCACAGCAGACATTGACCTGGCTGCACACTGAGGCCGGCTCTCGCCACCCAGGCATTCTTTCCCGGACAGTAAGGGTGCCTGGTGCTCCCTGACTGCCTCTCCTTGGGGCTTTGTGCCCAAAGTCTGCAGGAGTGAGAGAAGGAATGGATGTTAGGAGCAGGTAGAGAGGTTCATACTGGTAATCAGGTCCCCAGAGTTCTCCTGGGACTTCCCTGGTGGCTCAGTGGTAAAGAATCTGCCTGCCAATGCAGGAGATACAGGTTCAATCCCTGGGTCGGGAAGATCCCCTGGAGAAGGGAATGGCTACCCACTCCAGTGTCCTTGCCTGGAGAATTCCATGGACAGAGGAGCCTGGCAGACTACAGTCCGTGGAGTAGTAAAGAGTCAGACATGACTGAGCCACTAAATACCACCAACAAAGTCCTCCTTACGGCTTTTCTTCTTTGTCCCCATCATCCTCCTAAGCCCTGGTACTTCCTTTTCCTGGTTGCTGCTCCCTTCCCTGCAATGCAGACAGGACACCCTAGCTACTGTTTTCTCACTGTTTTCTTCCTCCATAGCTGTCTTTGAAGGTTGTTAGGCCCAGACCTCACTAGCATGACCATTCCAGGGAGAAGGCAATGGAGACAGAAGATGGTTTACCTCTTTCCACTCTTGGGATGGCACTGAGGCCATTGTTTTAATTTCCTTTTGGGGAAAAGTCATATTTGGTACTGATAACCTGATCAAATAAGAATACTTACAACATTTAATTTTCATCACACACTTGACTATGCCCTTGGCACTTGGCTGAATGTTTCATGAGACTATCTCAATCTTCCCAGCAACCTAGGAAGAAGGTAGTACTGTTTTTATCCCCATTTTACTGATGAGGAAGCAGGTTTAGACTTGCCCAAGTTACACAGCCATTAAGACTCAAGCCTAGATCTGTATGATTCTAAAGACTATGTCCCTAAGCTAAAACTTTAGACACACTCTCCTTTATCATCAGTGGAGAAAGTAAATGACTTAATGAGATACAAGGAAGCCTAGCAAAGTGTCTGTAGCATAATAAATATAAAATAGATGGATTCTATTATAGTTACTCTTTGTGCCCCATGGACTGTAGCCCTCCAGGCTCCTCTGTCCATGGAATTTTACATGTAAGAATACTGAAGTGGGTTGCCTTTTCCTACTCCAGGGGATCTTCCTGACCTGGGGATCGAAACTACATCTTTTATGTCTCCTGTACTGGCAAGCAGATTCTTTTTGGCTCAGTGGGTAAAGAATCCACCTGCAATGCAAGAGATGAGGATTTAATCCCTGGGTTGGGAAGATCCCCTGGAGTAGGACATGGCAATCCACTCCAGTATTTTTGCCTGGATAATCCCACGGACAGAGGAGCGTGGTGGGCTACAGTCCATGGGGTTGCAAAGAGTCAGAGATGACTGAAGCAACTGAGCATGCACAAGCATTATTGTTATGCCTGGACGACAGAGGATGAGATGGCTGGATGGCATCACTGACTCTATGGACGTGAGTCTGAGTGAACTCCAGGAGTTGGTGATGGACAGGGAGGCCTGGCGTGCTGCGATTCATGGGGTCACAAAGAGTCAGACACAACTGAGCGACTGAACTGAACTGAACTGAATGACTACATTGATTCTCTTAAAATGTGTCTATAAAGATTCCAAATAGTTTGACTCTCAATACAGCTAGAGCCCCAAGTGGAATGCTTTTTTAAAAATATTCTTTGGACATTTAAAAAAATGTTGCTCTTTCAAAGTAATCTTTTTAAACTTATTTTATAGACTAATTTTCTACTGAACATCATGGCTAACTTTGGCAATTGGCTTATCATGGCCTCTTCCCTGAAGGAACTCAGAGACATCACATAGCATAAAGGATAAATTTAAAATGCATGGGCACATTCAAAACAGAAATGTTGACTCTGCCCCAACCTCAACCCTCAATATGTGATCTCTTCCAAGGTCTTCCATTTAGGTGTGTTGAGTTTCATGTTAATGTTGCTGCTGAAAAAGGTATTAATGAACCGAATTTGGCAGCATTGGCCTCATTTAACAAGAGAAAGGCCCAGACCAAGAAATTCCTGTCAACTTCAACTCTTGCCTTTCCAAGAGTGGCTCTGGGGTCCTTCTCGCCACCTGACAAAGGGGCAGCACCCAGGTCCCCCGTTTCTGAACTGGCATCACTAAGAGGCGGAACTGATCTTGGAGGCCGCAGGTCTGAGTTGGGATACCTGATGTGTACATGGCTTTGAGTACTTGTACAGGGGCCTGGAGGAGCCTGGGAATGGAATCTCAGTGTTTTCTGCCCTAAATCATCTAAATCTCTTTAACTGAATAAGTAGGTTTCTCTCCAACTGTCTTAAAGCATTTTACAGACTATTTCCTTACATCTATTTTATATGGAATTAATATCCCATTGTCCCGAATTCCCAGAGAATAGAACGACCTCTTTCCCTCTCATTCTCTCTGCCTTATTTTCTTTTTTCTTTCTGGAAATATTTCTTGAACATCTACTATAAGCAGAGCAATATAGTGGAAGGCTCACCACCATTAAAAAGCATGTTGGCAAGCATCTCTGTTCAATTCATCCATCCCAGTAAGAGATGTTTGTCATGCCATTCTCTATTTAAGCAAATTCATGAATGTTTCACGTGGCTGAAAACAGAGATTAAAAAGTTAATGATTCGTTTCTAGAGAGAATTTAGATAGTTTTGATTTCTGCTTACAGCCAATTTCATTTCCCACTTCCTAAAATACTCAAGTATTTGTAAGATACTCGACATCTATATTTAGTCATACAAGCCTTTCATTTCCACCATAATATATGGGAGGGTTGGTGTTGAAAAAGTGGATGATTTTCATATAATCAGAGGGGGAAATCTGCTCTTCCATTTTCTCTTTCCTGTTGTCACAGTCATGCAGCTGCATGAAGGGGCTGAGCGAGGTATTGAAAGGGGGAAGTGGAGGGACTTCCCTGGTGGTCCAGTGGTATGGATTCTGCACTTCTGCTGCAAGGGGCACCGGTTCAATCCCTGGTCAGGGAACTAAGATCCCATGTGCCCTGCAGCACAGCCAAATAAATAAATAATAATAATAAAAAACAAAAGAAAGGGGAAAGCAGTAAGTGGCAAAAAAGATCCGAGTTCCAGATCCCTACTAACCAAACGTGTGACCTTGAACAAGCCACTTAACCTCTCTTGACCTTCTCCTGAAGTGTAGGCAATGATATATTATCTTCCAGATGGTCTGCTAAGGTTCCATGCAGCAACTCTTACCTATCTATAGATGTGGAGTGGCTTTCAGAATGGAGAAATTGTGGGGAGTTTTAAGAGGCAGCTAGAGTCTGCCTAGCATTAAGAGAGATAACGAGGTCCACTGTTCCTCACAGAATTGGCCAAAGTGGCCCTTTTGTAGAGGATTAGGAAATGAAATCCCAGAGAGGTCAAATCACTTTTGCAGGATCACGCTGTAGATGGATGAGGGGACGTCAAGGGTTGGAATCTATTTCTAAGCAGTTCTCAAGCTCATTCCCTGGAAGGGGCATTTCCTTCCTTTATGAGAGTAGCATCTTCTGCGTTATCCTTTCATTAAGCATTCGTTTACTTTTTTACTTTTTATGAACCTATTTCCATTTGTTATTAACTTACACTGATTCTGTTAAAAATTTCTTATGTGAATTAATTTCCAACATACGAATTCCATACTATACTCCAGCTGTTGTTCAGTCGCTAAGTAGTGTCCAACTCTTTGTGACCACATGGACTGCAGCGTGCCACTCTCCCCTAGAGATTGCTCAGATTCATGTCCATTGAGTCCGTGATCCTATCTAACCATCTCATTCTCTGCCACCCTTTTCTCCTTCTGCCTTCAATCTTTCCCAACATCAGGATCTTTTCCAGCTAACCTTATTGAAAAAGACCCATTATACATGACTTCATTAAAATTATAGGTAAAGATACCAGGTCTGACCTAGTGAGAAATTTGGTGTAAGAGGATGAATGTCATTCCTTCCTGAACAAAGGTGATCCGTCTGTTGGCAACATGCTTCAAACTGATTGTCCCTTAGTGGACAAGAGGTCCGCTTGTCCTCAGTACTAAAGGTAGATGTCATGACCTTGCTGTGATCCAAGGTCTTTCTATTTGCTGTTTCATGCTCTGACTATAGACAGGAGGCCACATTCTGGATTTCATTCACATGATATCCTAGCCATCTGAAGAAATGGTACATGACAGCTAATCTTGAAAAAAGACAGATTTTTCATCTCAGTGTTACCTTTTATCTGCTTACTGTCTGAGTTACATTACAACCAACACATATCTTCAATTTTAAAGATGTAAGCAGAAAACCATGCTAGTGGTGCAAAGATGGGAGACACAGGTACCAGGTGTAGTGTTTTTAGACAAAACTTAGAATGTGATTAATCATCTAATGCTTGTTTAATGATAGACACTGCCTTGTTATGTCTCGTGATTGTGAGACACAAGTGCAAAACCATTTACAGGGCAGAAGGAAGTCGAGGGCTAAGAAGAGGGAAAATCTGTAGCTTTGCCCTATCCCTTGCTTGAGAGAACAGTTCTCATTGTTTTGCTTCACAATCCCCGACTCTCATCTGGCTTGGAGGGAGGGGCCGTTCATTCAATAAACACTGATTGAACACTCACTAGAAATGATGGAAAGGACAGTGAATGAGACATACTCTGTGCCCCCCAAAAATTCACCATCTACTCAGAGAGACAGAAAAGTAAGCCTGTAAGTGACAACATGGCACAGCAGTGCCGCAAGAGAGCTGTGAACCAAGGCTTGTTGCTGTTTGGTTGCAAAGTTGTGTCCAAATCTTTGCAACCCCATGAACTGCAGCATGCTAAGCCCTATTGGGCTTCCCTGATATCTCAATTGGTTAAGAATCCACCTGCAATGCAGAAGACCCTGGTTCGATTTCTGGGTTGGGAAGATCTGCTGGAGAAAGGGTAGTCTACCCACTCCAGTATTCTTGGACTTCCCTTGTGGCTCAGCTGGTAAAGAATCTGCCTGCAATGTGGGAGACCTGGGTTTTATCCCTGGGTTGGGAATATCCCCTGGAGAAGGGAAAGTCTCCCCACTCCAGTATTCTGGTCTGGAGAATTCCATGGACTGTATAGTCCTTGGGGTTGCAAAGAGTACGATACGACTGAGCAACTTTCACTCACTAAGCTTCCCTGTCCTTCACTATCTCCTAGAGTTTGCTCAAACTCATGTCCATTGAGTCAGTGATGCCATGCAACCATCTCCTCCTCTGTCACCCCCTTCTTAATGGTAGAGAACCAAGGGCAGAGGAACCCTATACAGGCAGCAGCCCCTGGGAGCGATAGGAAGATGACATTTGAGCTGGATCTGGAAGAATGAGTAATTAATTCCTTGCTGTCCTGGGTCTGCTGCCGAGCTTGAGTGTTAGCCCCACGTCCAACTTGCAGTGTGGTACCCGGGACCAGGCAGGCCCCCACAGCTCTCCAGAAGGAAAAAAAGGGTGATATGGCCATCCCAGGCTTGTGGCGATCTGTAGTGTTCTAGATCACATATCCATATATAGGACAGGAAAGAGGACTTCTCAGAGGCTTTCGAGTGAAGTGGTTGGGTGAGCAGTATCAGAATCTCTGTGTGATACGAGTCTCACTTCAGAAACCATGTTCAATACCAGAATAATTAAAGACCCATGTTATCAAAATATACAGCATGAAGATAAAAATGTGTGATCTTGATGTTTAACAAAAGAAACACCACTGTAAGAAACGTCGAGGGATGACAGCACAAAGTATCTAAATTTCAGGACCAAGTGTAGATATGCTTTATCTGATTGCTCAGATAAAATTGATTGTTCAACCTCTGCTACCAAGTGGATTGAAGTCTTTTACTTTTTGGGCCATGCCAGGGCATGAAGAATCTTAGTTCCCCGACCAGTGATTGAACCTGGGCCCCCTGCATTGGAAGCACAGAGTCTTAACCACTAGACCGCCAAGGAAGTCCTGGACTGGAGTCTTGATGAGAAAGTGAGAGATGATCTGGCACCTGAGACCTTTCAGCGTTCAGTAGAGTGACAAGTATAAATGGTTGGGACACGTTTATGCTCTGGATGAGACCTATTCAAAGAATGTCACGCGAGTTATGCCCACGACTGACCCTATGTAAAACTTTAAAGCAGGATTTTGGGATCTTCTCTACCTACCCCTCCAGACCCCTCCTTTGGAGGCCTGCCATGCCCCTGAAGGACCCCCATGGACCCTGTGTCTCTCGTGAGCCCACACCATTTACCCCTGCACTGTGGATCTCTTCTTTTATAAGGCGAAAATATCCCGACACTCACCTTTGAGGAGTCAGTGTATTTGCATTTCAAGAAAGGTTTTTTTTGGAACCACTGAAACCTCACTTCCAAAGTCACATACCCAGCTCAAAGGGCAGGAAAGTTGCTTGGGGTGGTTTTTTTGACATCTCCTGGAGCTGCTGCTTTCCTATAGGCTAATCCCTGCCTTGCCCCGTTGACAGCCAACCCTCATTCTTCTTTCTCTCTCCCTCTTGCCCCAGAACCCTGCCCAGATGCCTTGAGGTGATAGGGGACCCGTGTTCTTAGCCACTGCGGGCTGGAGTGAAAATGAGGGAGAGAGTCCTGGTTCTACCTGAAGCTCACATCAGGGGGCCTTGCATTTTATTCCTGTCTCTGCAAGAGGCGGTTTATTGATTAATGGAACTTTATTAGACTTATTAAAGCAAATAAAACACATGCACACACACATAAATCCTTCTGTACCCCTCCCAAACCACTGGCTGGCGGAACGAGTTCTATTTCCAGCCCTGACATCTTGCCCGTCTGTCATTCTCCGTCCTGGCTGCATCAAGTTCCATTGGGTTTGAGTTTATTGGCGACACAGTGAAGTTTATGTTGTCATAGAAATTAGCCTTGATGGACAGGGATACGGCCAGGGGATCAGGAGAGCTGGGCAGCCTCGTGGTATTGGCATGACTGAGATGTTAGGGTGCCTGGAACCTTCTCCAAAAAAAATCAAAGCTGGCTCTTTTGCAGCAGCAAACGAGAGCAACAAGACACTCCCCAGAGACGGACGCTGGGACGTGATTGTGAGCCGTCCAGCTCCCATTCCCCCCAACCCTCCCAGTGCCCCCCTGGTGCCAAAAATCCTTCCCTGAGCAATGGAGGCAGGGCTGGGAGGCCTGAGGTTAATCCGCCCTTCTGCAGTTCGTGGTTAGCTTTCGTAGGCTCTTGGCTGTTTGACAAAGTTGGATAATAATTCAATATTTCTTTCTGAAATACTTGACCTTATTGTTAGTTTTTGTGACAAGGGGAATTTAAAGGAGCTGCAAAAAATGCAAGTGAGTGTGGCTGAGAAAGGCCAGGGTACGCCCCTGACTAGCACACAGTTTCTTTTCCTGACGTCTATAAAATGTAGGTGAAAACAGGTCAACATTGATGTTGGCAAATGGGAAAACCAGTTCTATTGTTAGCCAACGAGCTTCAGATATAAATGTAAGTCTGGTTCAATCAAAACCACGTTTGTTTTAGACCCTAGTGATGTGCTTTCTATTAAAAAAAAAAAAGCCTATTTATATAGACACACGAAATAAAAATATTCTTTGACCAGAAGGATTCTTTTCTGAGTATCACAAGGACTTGTTGGAATACAAGACTGCTTTCATTTTCTTTTTTAAAATTTGCAGGGGACACACTCCCAGTATCTTCCCTTCTCTTTATTTTGAACCAGCCAGAGCTGTTGAAGATTAAAATCATATATAAAGAAAAATTCTGCATTGCCTGATGTGGGGGCTTCTTGGAGATGGCTGGCTGGGGGCTGAGAAAGAAATGAAGTTATTAGGAGGTCAAACATACAGCCTGCCCCCCAAGATTTGGCCTGAGTCTATCATTGCTTTTATGAGCTCTTCTCAAGAGGCTCATAAGACACGTTTGAGCTCACGAAGGAGGAACAGGAGAGAAGTTTAGCCACTTGCCAAATCCAGATCGTGGAGGGTCAGTTAATTTTAGCCTACCGGGCAGCTCACTGATTTTACCTTCTCTCTGCACTAGGAGCCTCTCAAGTCCTGTCCTGCAAGGAACTAGGAACAATCATATAATGTTGAATATGGGCTGGTTAATAGAATTCTAGAAGGATTTACTTTTTCTTGTGAGATCACTTTTTTTTTTTCCAACTTGGGGTGAAATTCACATGGCATAAAATGAAACTTTCTCTAAAAAATATGTATTTATCTGGCCATGTTGGGTCTTAGTTACAGTGTGCAAATATGTCATACAGGATCTTTCATTGTGGAGCTCGACTCTCTAGTTGTGGCATGGGGAGTTCAGTAGTTGTGGTGTGGAGGCTTAGTTGCCCTTTGGCATGTGGGATCTTCCTGGACCAGGGCTTGAACCCATGTCTTCTGCATTGGCAGATGGATTCTTAACCACTGGGCCACTAGGGAAGGCCTCGAATGAACCATTTTTAAAGTGAACCATTCAGGGGCGTTTAGTCCACTCTCCACATTGTATGACTGCTGCATTCTCATCACCCCAAACAGATACCATTAAACCCTGGCCACCTCTAGATCCACTTTTGAACACAAGTTGGTTAGCTGTGTTCTCGCACAGAGTGCCATCTTAGAGCCTCATGATTTAAACAGGGCTTGACTGTATTTCCAGAAAGGACCCAAGAGGAGAGAGGATTTGCTGTAGGGAGGACTGGAGGCCCTGGGCAGGGCAGGGCAGGGGGAAGGCGGGGAGGAGGGATGTGGGCACAGGAGAGATTGCCTCTGTAATCACCGGGTAACCCAGAACCAGAGACCTTCTGAACTGGAGAAGGTGACCATCTGTTGGAGTAGCTGCTCCTTCTGAGGCTTATTTTTTCTCCTACTGAGGTGATGAGCCCTTTAAAATTCTCAGCATTCTCACTCTGCTGCATCCCCGCGTCCCGTCTAGGAGGCCGTTTATTCCTTTAATTTGTGTTGGTCGGCATCCAAGTCTGGCACTAGGCAGTCCCCAGTGGAGAAGCCGGGAGGTGGTGCAGGCTCACCCAGGTTAGGGAGGGAGTGCTCCCCGGGATGCTAACTGTGGGTTGTCTCCTTCAATACACATCATCCTGCTGGATAATCATTTTCAAATGGCAAACAATAATAAAAGCTTTCCTCTCTATTGCTTCCAAGTGTCAACGTATCTACACAGGCTATAGACGTGAGTGTGTGTGTGTGTGTGTGGGTGTGTGTGTGTGAATTCTCTAAGAAAAAGAAGTTTGGGGGAGCATTTGAGCGTGTTGGAAAGGCTGAGAATCACCTCAGGTTGCTTTCCAAACACTCTACTGGTGGCTGACCTGGAACCTGGATCAGAGAAAGAAGAACAAAAGTGTCGGGTGACTGTCATTTTTAATCCACATCTGAAGGGAGTCGGCAGGTTCTCTTATGAGCTGGGCCCCTTGTGAACCTAGGGGGAGCTTCAAGCTGGGAATGAAACAGGATGGGGGGATGCCAGAGGCTAGATATGGCTGCTAAGGATGTGTGACTAGATCTTGAAAGGAAAACCCCAAAGTCTGTGGCCACAGAGGGAGAGTGAGGCTGATGCCCCCCTCGGGGTGCACGTGTGTTTTGGGTCTACACAGTCTCCTGTCTCATTGTGACCCCTTTCCCTGGAGTATCTATTTTCCTTGAAGTGGTTGAGGTAACTTAACTGCTAAGAAATTTCAAACATTTTTTAATGTTAAGATATAGATGAATAAAGTATGGAATGCAATATGAAATTCATAGGAATTGGAGAGATAAAACAGGACTCTGGAGATATCTCCTATTTATAATGGGCTGCTGCTGCTGCTGCTGCTAAGTTGCTTCAGTTGTGTCCAATTCTGTGCGACCTCATAGACGGCAGCCTACCAGGCTCTCCCATCCCTGGGATTCTCCAGGCAAGAACACTGGAGTGGGTTGCCATTTCCTTCTCCAATGCATGAAAGTGAAAAGTGAAAGTGAAGTCGCTCAGCCGTATCCGACTCTTCGTGACCCCATGGACTGAAGCCCACCAGGCTCCTCTGTCCATGGGATTTTCCAGACAAGAGTACTGGAGTGGGGTGCCATTGCCTTCTTCGTATAATGGGCTACTTTGGGTCAAATTCAGGCTGATGCCCCAGGGTTAATGGTTTGCTGTGCAGTCAGGCTGCCGAAGTGAAAATAAAAGAGGAGTCTGGTGGGTGTTCAGGACATTTTCCCAGAGGCCTGTGGAGTAGCTGGATCTTGTAGAATTTCCTCCCCGACACCCTGTCCTTGCATGCATCCAACTCCATCTCCTCTTACAAACCTTCAGGTCTCCTGTGCAGACTTACTAGCCATTCTGACTCAGTTGCTCAATGACACTGTATGTCGTCTGAACCCCATGGGTTTGGTGCTCTAATCCTCTTACATTCTTTCGGTTATCTATGTTTCTGCTTAACCAACAGCGACGCAATTTAGTGGTTTAGAACAATAGCTATTGTATTGCTCATGATTCCGTGGGTCAAGAATGCTGGCAGGGCTCAGCCCTGCAGTTTGGCAGGGCTAGCTTGAGCTTCCTTATGGCATGGTGGTCCCAGGGTAGTCAGAATTCTTCCAGTCAGGGCTTCAAAGAGGCACAAAAGTGGAAGCTGCATCTCTCTTAAGGTCCACCTTGAAGAGGAGATGGGCAAGGTCACTCTTCCACTGTGTTCTGTTGGTCAAAGGCAATCACAGGGGCCAGCCTTGGGTCAAGGGAAGGGGAAGTAGACCCCACAACTCTTCACAGGAAGAGAGGCAAAGCCTATGAATGTAACCCCTCTGTAGCTACATCCTTAGATATTACAGTTCTCGATGACCCCTCTCAGGGTCCCCTGCAGTGGGACTTGGTCAGCATTTGGTGATTGTTTCAGGATTCAGACATCAGTGACAGGTGTGGGAGAAGAGATCTCAGGTGTGAGGCATCTGGATAAGGGGCGTTCTGGCTATAGAGAATGGGTTTGTTTATCAAGAGGAGTCCCTAATATTTTGTCAAAAGGGTCATGATATGCTTTTCTGAGTCCTGTAATTGATCAAATATATGCCAAATATACTAGGGTTGCAGGACTCTCTTTATGGGGTAAGTAGAAGCTCACACCACTTAACAGTTCTGCGGGGAAGAGCTGGGTGGCAGGATCCCTCTAGACTTGCCCAGGGCCCCTGGGGGCAGTCAGGCTGGAAAGTCTGCTCTGGTTGTCACTCAGAGACTGAGCAAGGGTCCAAGAGCCACCCTTCCAGGAGAGCAGAGAAAGAGGCTATTGTTTCTTGCCACTTTAAGTAGCTGATGACAGTAGAAAAGAATGTAGTTAGAACCTTCCCTGTTAACTACGGAGGATTAGAACCAACTGCAGAACTAGACTCTTGAAGCCTCTGGGCGCAAGGTGTGGGAACCACTGTGGGGGCAGAAAGGGAGGGAGCGTCCCTTGGGGGTGGCCCTGTTGATTCTAGAATTCCATTCCCTCCACCTCCCAGTGACTGAAACCTTCATCCCACTTGGCCTTGGTTTCCCAATAGGCAAAATGGGGACACTGGTTCTTAGGAATTTTTTTTTTTTTTGGAAGAGTAAATAAAATAACCTAAATAGAGGACCTAGCAAAAGTATTAAATACTAACATAGAATAAATAAATATTAACTTCTTTCTCTCCAAAATGTTAGAAAAGGGAACTTGGATCACTGAGTCCAATTTGCGAATGACCAGACTGAGGCCTGGACTTGATAACATGACTTGCCCAGTTTTAAGGATCACACTAGGGTTCACCCAGGGGCTCAGCGGTAAAGAATCCACAGGCAGGGCGGGTTAGATCCCTAGGTCGGGAAGATCCCCCGGAGAAAGAAATGGCAACCTGGCCCAGTATTCTTGCCTGGAGAATCCAATGAACAGAGGAGCCTGGCGGACTGTGATCTATGGGGTCGCGAAGACTTGGACATGACTGAAGCGACTCCGCACGCATGCACACATATCACACTGGTGCGTCCTCATTTCCTCCTCTCGGCCCAAGGCTCTTCCTTGACATCTGAGTCCTTCTAAGGACATGCAGTATTTCAGTTGCAAAAGCACACTGCAACTCAAAGTGGCCACTTGGGCCTTTGTTCTTGGTAGCTCGCCCCATAGGACCCCAAAGAACACTGGGGTAACCGGAAGACAAAATGCTGGAGAAACATTGAAACTAAATGAGACAAAATATCACCTCCAACATTGGCAAATTTCAACACAGAAATCTTATAATTTTATTTTATTTTAATTAAAATATTTTAAAATATCAAAACCATTTTGGATTGGGGTCTAGCCGATTAACAAAGTTGTGGTAGTTTCAGGTGAGCAGTGAAGGGACTCAGCCATCATATGCATGTATCCATTCTTCCTCAAACCCCCCTCCCATCCAGGCTGGCACATAACATTGACCACAGTCCTGTGAGACAGGGCTTCGCTGATAGCTCAGTTGGTAAAGAATCCACCTGCAATGCAGGAGACCCCAGTTTGATTCCTGGGTCGGGATGATCCTCTGGAGAAGGGATAGGCTACCCACTCCAGTATTCTGGCCTGGAGATTTCCATGGACTGTGTATAGTCCATGGGGTTGCAAAAAGTAGGACATGACTGAGTGACTTTCACTTTCTTTCCAGGCAACACGAAAATCTTTGAATAAAGCCATCTATTGAAATCACATTAGTTAGTCCTTGTTTCTCTATCAATTTCTTTTTATTAAAAAAAATTATTTGAAAGATCAGTCCAGAATTACAATAAAGTAAAAAAGATGTCTCTTTTTGTCTATCTCTCCTCTCCTGCTAATTCTACTCCAGACAACTCTTAAGTGAGTCCAACTTTGCCTCTTCTTTTATCAACAACTCCTAGTGGACTTGTTGCATAGCCACCCCAGCCCCCTTCCCCATCTCCTCCTGAGTTAGGGCATTCAGTCTGTATAATTAAGTTTTCCAGAATCCCAGGTTTAGAGACATGGTACTTGGGCCTCATCATCTGTTACTGAAATATGCTGCTGCTGCTGCTAAGTCGCTTCAGTCATGTCCGACTCTGTGCGACCCCATAGACGGCAGCCCACCAGGCTCCCCTGTCCCTGGGATTCTCCAGGCAAGAACACTGGAGTGGGTTGCCATTTCCTTCTCCAATGCATGAAAATGAAAAGTGAAAGTGAAGTCGCTCAGTCATGTTCAACTCTTCGCGACCCCATGGACTGCAGCCTACCAGGCTCCTCCGTCCATAGGATTTTCCAGGCAAGAGTACTGAACAATAAATCACCCCAAAATATGGTGGCACAAGAGGTTGATATTTAATTACATGGATCAGAAATTAGAATAGGCTTGTCTCCATGGTATACAAGTGGCCTCAGCTGGGAAGATGTGAAAGACTGAGGGGTATCTTCATTCACTCGTTGGTTGCCTAGATTGGGCTGGGTGAAGGGTTGTCTGAGCCAGGACCCGCTCTGGGTGTGGGGGCCTCAGGGTCGTTGGACTTCTCTTGTTCTTGCTTGGCCCTGAGAGTAAGTGTCCAGTCAACCTGGGATGGGGGAGCTGCACGGCCTTTAATGCTGGGGCCTCAGAATCACATGGTGTCACTTGCACTGTACCCACTGGTCATCACGGTCCCAAGTCCACCCAGATTCCAGGAGAGGGGACCCTGTCTCTCAAGGGAGGTTCATCGAAGACCCAGTACCCAGGGAGTTTAAACCATCATGGACAAACGGTGATCCTGCTTTCTGAATAATGAGAGCTCACCAGCTAACAAAGGATTTTGGTGCTGTTTTAGGGAAGAAAGGCAGTCTTAAAGAGATGAGACTTGGACACTTGCTCTCTGGGTCATTTTAAAAGATTACAGAGACAGAATAAGTAAAAATGGGACTACCTTGGGTAATCTTGGGGGAAAGCATGGCTTTTAAGCAATTGACTGGACATTTTCATCCTCCACCCGTGAGAAGCAGGGCCACCACCTGTTGCTTTTTAGAGAGTAAGACCGTTCCGGGCCCAAGCCCTCACCCCAGAGCCTGTGTGGTGATGAACTGGACTTTGTGTTTTTTTCCACCGACAGCAGAGGAAATAGTGAAAGTGAAAGTGAATTCGTTCAGTCGTGTCTGACTCTGTGACCCTATGGACTGTAGCCTAACAGGCTCCTCTGTCCATGGGATTTTCCTTGCAAGGGTACTAGAGTGGGTTGTCCAGGGGATCTTCCCAATCCAGGAATTGAACCCGGGTATCCCACATTGCAGGCAGATGCTTTACCCTCTGAGCCACCAGGGAAGCCCCAGAGGAAATAGTAGTGCAGGAAAATCTCCTTAAAAGCAGAGCAGAGGGAGTTGTGGCTTCATTTTGAGGGATGGTTGGGCCCCACCCTCTAGCCTTGCCCCCACCTGTGTACATACCCAGAAGGAACATCCTTTGTATTGAATCTGAAGAGGAGTCTTTGAAGCCCTCAAAGATCTTCAGAGTGAAGTGCTGGGTGAGGTCAGGGCATTCAGGAGATCTGAATGGAGGGAGGAAGGGAGGCTGGGTGTGTGCCAGCCAGGTGACCTTGAGGTAGATGCAGCTAGGGGGGTGCCCTACTCATGGCCAGGCAGCCCAGCAGCCATGTGGTCCAGGACAAGACAGCTGGTGTGCTGCCCACATCTCCTTCTGTACCTGGAGTGAAGGGACAGTTGAAAAGCTCACAGCTTGCTTTGTACAGGGCGCTGTGTTAGACACGGTGTATCATTCATCTGTTTCATTTACTCTATGAATCCAATTTATGCCTATGAAGTGGGCTTTATGGTTTCTATTTTATTTTATTTCAGTTAAAAGACTGAAGCTCATGAAAAACTGTTATTATGTAATTGAGAAGTTGTGTCCAGCTCTTTTGTGACCTTATGCACGGTAGCCCACCAGGCTCCCCTGTCCATGGGATTTCCCAGGCAAGAATACTGGAGTGGGTTGCCATTTCCTTCTCCAGGAGATCTTCTACACCCAGGGATCAAATCTATATCTCCTGCATTGCAAGCAGATTCTTTACCACCGAGTCACCTGGGAAGCTCTGACTATGACTAAGACAACTGGGAAACAAACAAACAAAAAGAATCAATTAACAAAAAGGTAACTTTCCAAAACTAAGTGTGATGGAAGATACTTGGACAAGGTAAACAGCAATAGGCAGTCAGGTATGCGTTCGTGATAAGTTGCTTCAGTCGTGTCTGACTCTTTGTGATGCTATGGACTGTAGCCCTCCAGGCTCCTTGGTCCATGGGATTCTCCAGGCAGAAATACCGGAGTGGGTTGCCATGCCCTCCTCTAGGGGATCTTCCTGACCCAAGGATCTAACCCCCATTTCTTACATCTCCTGCCTTGGCAGACAAGTTCCTTACCACTAGAGCCCACCTGGGAAGCCCAGTCAGGCATAGTTATGTGTCAAATTAATATATAAACAATTCACTTATCCACTTGTTTCTTTATATAGTTTAAAATATGTGTCATCTGCTGTTCTAGACACTGCAGGTAATGACAAAGGCAGATAAACAGTAAATGAATAATAAAATAAATAACATAATGTCAAGTTGTGCTAAGTGTTTTGCATAAACAAGAAACAAAGAAAGGGGATAGAGAATAATGAGGTAGGTGAGGATTTTGTTTCACATAGGATTGCCAGGACTGATCGTTCTGAAGAGGTCATACTTGAATAGAATCCCGAAGAAAGTGAGTGGCTAAGCTCTAACCCCAGGGGAAACTGTTTCAAGCAACAGGAGTCATAAGTGCAAAGGCCCTGAGGCAGGCATATGCGTTGTTTTTCTTCTTGCACTGACACAAGTCGATCTTTATCAGATAATACGTGTATTGTCTGCTTCTCTAGTTATAATACCCACGCTTGGCTCTAGAAACAGTGAGAAGGCTTATGAGCGTCGAGAGTGGTAAGAGAGCTGCGAGGTGGAAGAGATGGAGCCAGGACAAGTTCATGGACCCCAGTGGTAGGCTGCGATGGACTTTGGACCGGAGGAGCTGGTGGTGATGGCGGATAGAGGCCACGAGCTACTTTAGGCTTTGGTATTTTCTTTTCAAACCAACTTTTAATTTTGAACATTTTCCAATCTTTAGAAACATTAAGAGAATTTTACAATAAATACTCTTCACTTAGTTTGTTCATCAATTCATATTTCACCATATTTACTCCCTCTGTTTTTCTCTCCGTCATTTTAAAGTCAAGTTGCAGATATCATGATACTTCACACCTAAACATTTCATCGTGTATTCCAAAATACAATGATCATACCCATGAGACTTTGACCTATTGTATCATATGATATATGATCATGTAAATATTAAGATATATTATTTAAATATGTTACTATATTACAAATAGTGAGTCATTAAATTTCTCAAATTGTCCCAATTATTTATAGCTACTTAAGAAAAACTCTAGAACTCAATCAAGGATCACATTTTGCATTAGTGTCTATGCCTCTTGTCTCTTCTCATTTAGAATCAGCTCAGTTCAGTTCAGTCCTCAGTCATGTCTGACTGTTTGCAACCCCATCAACTGCATGCCAGGCTTCCCTGTCCATCACCAACTCCTGGAGCTTGATCAAACTCATGTCCATTGAGTTAGTGATGCCATCCAACCATCTCATCTGTTGTCCCCTTCTCCTCCTGCCTTCAATCTTTCCCAGCATCAGGGTCTTTTCTAAGAAGTCAGTTCTTTGCATCAGGTGGCCAAAGTATTGGAGTTTCAGCTTCATCATCAGTCCTTCCAATGAATATTCAGGACTGATTTCCTTTAGAATGGACTGGTTTGATCTCCTTGCAGTCCAGGGGACTGTGAAGGGTCTTCTCCAACACAGTTCAAAAGCATCAATTCTTCGGTGCTTAGTTTTCTTCACAGTTCAACTCTCACATCATACATGACCACTGGAAAAACTATAGCTTTGACTGCTACTGCTACTGCCAAGTCACTTCAGTCGTGTCTGACTGTGCGACCCCATAGACGGCAGCCCACCAGGCTCCCCCGTCCCTGGGATTCTCCAGGCAAGAACTCTGAACTGGGTTGCCATTTCCTTCTCCAATGCATGAAAGTGAAAAGTGAAAGTGAAGTCGCTCAGTCGTGTCCTACTCTTAGCGACCCCTGGACTGCAGCCTACCAGGCTCCTCCGTCCATGGAATTTTCCAGGCAAGAATACTGGAGTAGGGTGCTATTGCCTTGACTAGATGGACCTTTATTGACAAAGTAATGTCTCTTCTTTTTAATATGCTTTCTAGGTTGGTCATAGCTTTTCTTCTAAGGAGCAAGCAAGGAGGGTTATAATTTAGAATAATCCTCTATAAACAGCTCAGTGGGAGAGGAGTTTGAGAAGGCAGATTGGGACCAGATAACGGAGACTTTAGGTGCAAAGCTAGTGATCTGGGGCCACAAGAAGCCATTGAAAATTTTGACCTAGTAGTATTGTAGGATGGTTCATGCAGCTGCTGGCTACAGAATGGATTTGTCCTGAGAATGGCCATGTGGAAGGAACAAGTAAGATGGTGACATCGCCTGCGTCTGCATCCTCTCCAGGCCCCACCCTCTCCTCTTTCCTGTTCTGGTTTCCAGTGCAAAAGCGTTGCCTCTGACGCTCCTCCTCTGCTTCTGGCTTTACTTCTATCCTCTGTCTCCTCTCCCCCATTCTCCTTTTTGACTCCCTTCTGCCGCTCTTTCCTTCAGAGGCTTCATCTAAAATGTGGAGCCACATGTGGGGGCACTTGGGGTCCTTCTCAGGAAGGAGGAGGGGCCACGGCACACCTGCCTGGATGTTCTCAAATTAGAGCAGTTCTTGGGACTTCTCTGGTGGCCCACTGCTCAGCACTTCCACTTCAGGGGTCATAGGTTCAATCCCTGGTCAGGGAACTAGCATCCCGCATGCCGTGCAGTATGGCCAAAAAACTAAATGAAAAAATAAATATCACTCCAGTCTTTTTTTTTTTTTTTTTTTTTAAGGGCAGTTCTTTTCCAGAACTTGAAGGGTAAAAAGGGAAATGCCCAAATGCAGGAACTTTAGAGTCTGCAGTTTTAACCCGGCTTCCTGCCTCTGCAACATCATTTCTTCCTTTTCCCAAGTGTTCCTGTAGCTCCTTCCCACAACCAGGAATCTGGAGAGTAAGAAGGCTTCAGACTTAGATGCTGTCCTCCTCAGCATGGACCTGTGGTCCTCTTGGGTCCTTGCCAGTCACGCCTGTGCTTCCCAGTGGCGGTTTCCTCCTGGGGTAAAAGGGGTGCTGGCTGCTGCATTTGAGGGCAGTGAAAGTGAAGAGAAGTCGCTCAGTCGTGTCCGACTCTTAGCGACCCCATGGACGGCAGCCCACAAGGGCAGGGGGTAAAGTCTGGACTACAGTGGGATCCTAGGTGGGCACAGTGACCAGGACTTCCAGGAGAGCCCTTGCCTCTACGGTCTGGCCCTGAGAAGTGACCCAGGCTGGAAGTGTAGCCCTTGTTGGTGGAGGGACAACCTGACAGATGAGTCTTGAGCAGGTGGGGGTTTGTGGGAGCCCCTCAAAGCCCGCCATAGGTAAACTGGCTACTCCATTGTTTCTCATTATTCTACCTGTCCTTCCAGAAGTTGGTAAGTTTCATCACTGTCTTGCCCAGAGCAAAAGCAAAAGCCCTTATGTGTAGTTTGCCAATTTCTGTGGTGTAAATACTTCCTCTTTGGCCAAGTTCAAATACCAGTGTGATGTCACCATAGCCAGAACTGAGAAGTGATGGGCACAGCTGGTTCTCGGGGGCTGGTGAGAATTTGCTCAGGGCACTTTTTCTTTCTGCCTCTGCAAAAATACTTGGGAACTTTTTCTTTAGGGATCTCTGGAAGTCCTGGACTTATCATGTTTGAGCACACGTAGTAACCACAGATGCAGCTTCTAAGTGACACCTGGGAATGGCTTGTGCCTTGGGGCTACTTTGCTAAAGTTGGAGGGCTCACTATTTCAGGTTTGGTGACCCCACCCCATGTGGTGTCTGTTCACTGGAATGTGTGTGCAGGTCACCGTTATACATAGTCACTAGGTCTGTGTTCCTGAAAGGAGAGTCCTGGTTGTCACCTTCAGCAATATGATGAGAATTAGCTAAATATGAAGGTCTTCACTGCTGCACGCGGGCTTTCTTTAGCTGTGGCTAGCAGGGGCTACTCTCTAGTGGTAGCACGTGGGCTTCTCCTTGTGATAGCTTCTCTTGTTGCAGAGCATTGACTTTACTGGGCCCTAAAGCATGGGCTCAGTAGTTGTGGCACATGGGCTTTTTTCTCCTGAGGCATGTGGGATCTTAGTTCCCAGACCAGGGATCAAACCATTGGCAAGGAGATGCTTAAGCAGTGGACCACCAGGGAGGTCCCAGGAAGCTATGATTTAAATCTTGCCTGGACTTTGGGTAATAGTTACCCTCTTTGAGTTCAGTTCCCAGATGTCCTGTGTAAGATCATGGTGCAGATTTCGGGAGATAATGTCCACAAGGTATGCAACGTGTCTAGCATGGTGTTTGGCCCAGAATCGGTACTTCATTCTTGATAACCTCAATGTAAAGAGCAACAGCCATGGGTATCTAAGGAAGCAACAGCTAAGTTATCCTCAACCAGGAACCCAAGAGGAATAAGACTGGAAAAGGTGGATTGAGGAAGGCCTGATAGATGCTATGAGGCAGAGGATGAGATGGAACTGGGCAGAGAGACCATAACAGGCGTGAAGTCAGGGTCTCATTGGTCACCACTGCTCTGGCTGGTGGCCTTGGTTTCCCCCTTAACTTGGTGATAGTAGCACCATTAGATGGTTAGTTTCTGAGAGGAAATTGAGGAGGAAAAGTCCCCATAAATTGCTTTGTTTTCCAAGCAAAATGTGAATGAAGAGCCCTACATATGGCACGTCTGCAGTAGAATACTGGATGTACCAGCTGGGATGCACTGGATGGAATTTCCTGCAACCTTAGAGTCTAGAGAAGCCAACTGTGATTTGGGCCCCCTCCTCAGTGCTCTGAGACTGAAATAGACTTGCTGTAGGAGCAGCTTGTTGGCTTAGAATGAAAAATGACATTTCATAAGCCAAGCAAAACAGAAAGAGCAGATGAAGAACTCGAGAAAGCCAAGAGGGTAGTCAGGAAAACATCCCTTGAAGCACGAGCCCAGAAGGGTTAGGTCTGAAAGGACACAAGATCTGAGCCCCGTGGAGTCTGGATGTTCCATTATGAGCCATTCAATAAGATAAGCAGCGAGGCCGAGGACCTGCTGAGGGACACCCATGAATAATGGAAGCAGGTGCTAGAAACAAAAGCACCTTTCCTCTCAGAGCATTCCTGAGTGATCTGTCCTGTCTGGGAACAGCTCTTAGGACAGATCCCCAAGGGCACCTCTCCAGGCATGGCAGCTGGATGCCAACCATGCACCCCGTTGAGTTATAGCATCTTTCTGCTTCACATCACCTCCAAGTGCTTCTAGTACAACCTGCCGATCAGGGAGTTTTGCTCTCTTATAATGAAAGATGTGGAAATGATGCAGGATGGGGGGATGGGGCATGGGGAAACCATACATGTAGAAGGATACCCTCCTCTTAACTCAGATAAACTGGTGAGTCCAACTGCAGACCAGTAACAGTGGGGAGCCAACGGGCTAAGAAAGGAGAAGAAAAGTCAGGAAGGGTGAGTCAGGAGAGTCTCTGTTTCTATATGGGAGGCTGAATGAAGAGCCACATTTCCCATTAGGGTCCTTGGTACCACTCTGCCCTGGCTTGCCCTGCTAACTATGGCAAATTCCTCCTCAATCTTTAGGCTTTATCAATAGCTTCCTTATTAATAAAATGGTGATAGTGGTAGCCCCAGATGGCTTCCAAGTTCCTATAGAGCCCCCTCATTCCCTTATTTAACCAAGGCCAGTGCTAAGGATGGCTTTTGAAGAGTGCAGTGGTGGGTTGGCATTCAAATCAGACAACTGGCTAGTGTGGATGGAGTACACCAGTATCTCCATCACCATCATCTAGTGCTTACCATTCTCTTGTTAGTCCCAATGGAGAATGGTGCTAGTTTGAGAACAGTATATGACATTCATATTCTGTTGACCACACCATATGCCGTTGGCATGTGTTGCTAAATAAGCCTTGGTTTCCCACTGCATCTGGCTTAGGTGTCAGGATGCTAAACTGCATCAAAGGAAGCCTTGAGATAAGCACTATGCCTGGGCCTGGTGGCCTTCATCTTATATTTTGATGGGGCAAAGGGGATCTTGAGAAGAGTTTAACTTGGAAGGGACTTCTGATCTTCTGCTACTGCTGCTGCTGCTAAGTCACTTCAGTCATGTCCAACTCTGTGGGACCCCATAGACAGTAGCCCACCAGGCTCTCCCGTCCCTGGGATTCTCCAGGCAAGAACACTGGAGTGGGTTGCCATTTCCTTTTCCAATGTATGAAAGTGAAAAGTGAAAGTGAAGTCGCTCAGTCGTGTCCGACTCTTCGAGACTCCATGGACTGCAGCCCACCAGGCTCCTCTATCCATGGGATTTTCCAGGCAAGAGTATTGGAGTGGGGTGCCATTGCCTTCTGATCTTCAGTTCAGTTCAGTTCAGTTCAGTTCAGTTGCTCAGTCGTGTCCGACTCTTTGCGACCCCATGAATCACAGCATGCCAGGCCTCCCTGTCCATCACCAACTCCCAGAGTTCACTCAGACCCACGTCCATCAAGTCAGTGATGCCATCCAGCCATCTCTTCCTCTGTCATCCCCTTTTCCTTCTGCCCCCAATCCCTCCCAGCATCAGAGTCTTTTCCAATGAGTCAACTCTTCGCATGAGGTGGCCAAAGTACTGGAGTTTCAGCTTTAGCATCATTCCTTCCAAAGGAATCCTAGGGCTGATCTCCTTCAGAATGGATGGGTTGGATCTCCTTGCAGTCCAAGGGACTCTCAAGAGTCTTCTCCAACACCACAGTTCAAAGCATCAACTCTTCGGCGCTCAGCTTTCTTCACAGTCCAACTCTCACATCCATACATGCTGCTGCTGCTGCTAAGTCGCTTCAGTCATGTCCAACTCTGTGCGACCCCATGGACTGCAGCCCACCAGGCCCCTCTGTCCATAGGATTCTCCAGGCAAGAGTCCTGGAGTGGGTTGCCATTGCCTTCTCCCATCCATACATGACCACTGGAAAAACCATAGCTTTGACTAGATGGACCTTTGTTGGCAAAGTAATGTCTCTGTTTTTCAATATGCTATCTAGGTTGGTCAAAACTTTCCTTCCAAGGAATATGTGTCTTTTAATTTCATGGCTGCAGTCACCACCTGCACTGGTTTCTGATCTTCAGAGATACCCAAAGATGGATTTTCACACCTGCTAAAAAGTATCTTTCTCATGGGACATGGACCTGCTTATCAGCTAACTCCTTGCTCACCGGACCAGTCAATCCTGTTACAATGTTGCTTAACTTGTAATATGGAAGTAATAATATTCCAAGGAAGTGTTTGAAAAAAATACCAAGCCCAATGCAACTATGGGGTTATTAATAATGTTGTTATTATACATTTTGATTGATGAGAGTTTAATAAAGGAAAAGGCTGCCCTCCCTCCTCCATCCCCGGCCACAAGACTCGTTCCCAAAAGTACATCTCAGTCCACACTCCAAAGACATTTCTTGGAATCACATCTTAGTGCGGTTCACCCAATAAAAAGCTCCTCTGGCTCCAAGTGGGCATGAAAGTTCATCACAACATTTGCCATCAATAAAAAGCCAATTCTTTCCATATGCAAAGCATTACTGCTGTCGAATGGTTATTGAGTGATGATACCTGAATGATGGGAATACAGGAACGGGGAAATGTACAAAGGGAAACTTCACAGGGACGCCAAATTGTAAAGATAGAAACACTGATATCAGAGGGAATTAGTTAAGCTGAGCAGAGGATGTTTGCCTTCGCCAAGTGGGAAGGATGAGGGCAGCAGGAGAGACAGGAGGTGGAGAGAAACAGGTTGACATGACAGAAGCAGTGCTGCCTGTCTGATGAGTCACCGAGGAGGGTGACATACAATCCCTGCAACAGCCCACAGCTGCATGTGGCCAGCTCTCTTGGGCAGGAGGTGGCCAAATATTATCTCCTGGAAAATTCTTACACAACAGCCATTGCTTTAGAGCTCCCTTGGCCACACAGGAGCCCTGGAGTTCGTCTGACCACATCCATGTCCGAGGGTTGGGATGCGGGGCTGGAACCTCAGAGTAGCCATCTCTGAGGCTCCTGGAGAAAGTCAGCCTCTTTCAGAAACCCCGTCCACCAGTCTTCCTGGCTGGAGCCTCCTGCCAGCTCCTTAATGCAGCTCCTCTTTCCACCACCTTCCCGTCCATCTTCCAGTTCTGCCACACACATTCACATGCTACCACTCACCCCACCCGCATGGTGGCCATTCCTGACTGACCGAAAGGAATGTGGGTCAAAGTGGTGGACGAAGAATACGGCTCTGAGGAAGAGCTCAGTTGAGCGTGGTTTCTTCCACTGCCGAGGGCAAGTGGTTTAGCTTTGCAGCCTCAGTTGTTTCATCTGTTAAATGGGAACAACCCCTCCCTCCCAGTGAGAGCAGATGAGGTCAAATAGTGAATGTCCTGTGTAATGAGCTATACACATGTGGGGTAGGGGGACCATAGTACTGGTTTACCCAGTACTGTTTAGGGCTGTGGTCCTGTTGAAATCAGCAATGGGGCCCCATTTCATTTTCAAAAGTGTCCT
Organism: Bubalus bubalis; assembly: GCF_019923935.1. NCBI lineage: Eukaryota > Metazoa > Chordata > Mammalia > Artiodactyla > Bovidae > Bubalus > Bubalus bubalis. Next base: position 33,004,636 of record NC_059158.1, on the reverse strand, counting down.
GGTTTGGGTGCAAAGTCATATCACCCTGGGAATTGTAATTCCTGACAGATGGGAGTCTGGAGGGCCTAAGTGAGCCTGGAAACTCTCCCTCAAAGACCGCCGAGACCCCCCAGCATCCTTGTCCATTCCTCCTCTGTTGCAGAGCTGAACTTCATATCTGCCAGTCCTGATTCATTTTCAAAATAAAAATTCTTCAGTTAGTTCGCTAAAAGAAATAACAGCCACAATTTAATTTCAACAATGGCCTTGGAATGAAAAGACTACTAATTACCCTAATTAACCAAGCACATTAAGTGCACATGTTCAAACGAATATTAAAATGCCATCAATCTTGGTCCTCAAGATGCTGGAATGTGTAAACATTTAGTGGAAGAAATTGTGACTTCGGAGAAAACACAAACACAGCGGCCTGTTTGTTTGCACGACTGCCTGCCTGTGGAGAAACAATCAAGAGATTCGGAAAGACATGAGGGTGTCTCCGCTACCCCCCCCCCAATTTCATGTTTCCAATTATTGCCCAGAGGAGACAGAACAAAGAAGCTCCTATTTATAGCAAAAGTCTAAAGAGGCGGGAGGAAAAGATGCTTAATCATGAGAAAATACACTCCAGCATTGGCATTAATAAAATCAGACTGTAGTTTATCAGAAGAACAAGCTGTCTGCAGGGAAAAGAAATATCTCCTTCCGTGTTCTGACTACATGCGCAAGGTGGTCTGAAACCACTTTACTTACCAGCCGGGATGGCGGTGGCTGATCCCTCTGGGGGAGACTGGTTTTGTGGTGGGAGCCAGGTCTGGAGCAGCACAGTGGGCTAGCTCTAAGCTTCAGGCTAGCCCCTGCCTCTGTACCTGTGACCAGCAAGGCCAGTGATGACCATGTTTCTTGGACTGCACCCTTGGGTCATTTCTTAGGGCTTAGACCTCTGGAGATGCTATGAGGGAGGAGGGAACGATGCTCAGGGCCAGTGCTGGCTTCTTGGAAAAGATTCTGCATAATAATGTCCAAACGGAGGACTTCCCTGGTGGTCCAGTGGCTAAGACTCCATGCTCCCAATGCAGGGGGCCCGGGTTCGATCCCTGGTTAGGGAACTAGATCCCACATGCTGCAACTGAAGATCCTGTATGCCACAACTAAGACTTGGTACAGCCAAATTAATTAATTAATTAAAAAATCAGGTCCAAATGACCTCAAGGTTCAGAATCCCATCTTGTTTTGGAATAGATAACATGGCAGCACCCTCCTTGGCATGCTGCCGCTGCTGCTAAGTCGCTTCAGTCGTGTCCGACCTTGTGTGACCCCATAGGTGGCAGCCCACTAGGCTCCCCCGTCCCTGGGATTCTCCAGGCAAGAACACTGGAGTGGGTTGCCATTTTCTTCTCCAATGCATGAAAGTGAAAAGTGAAAGTGAAGTCACTCAGTCGTGTCTGACTCTTAGCGACCACATGGACTGCAGCCCACCAGGCTCCTCCATCCATGGGATTTTCCAGGCAAGAGTACTGGATTGGGGTGCCATTGCCTTCTCCCTCCTTGGCATGAGACAGCTGCTATCTCAGCCTTAGGAGAGGGCACTTGCCTTGTGTTACAATTTGTCCTCTTTCCTTCCCTCCCTCTACAGCCTTTTCCTTCTCATTCATTCACTCCCTTATTCTTTATTTACTCAACAGATACTTTGAGTTTTTTAGAACTAAAATAATGTTCAAATTGTGCTCAATACTGTGATGAAGAAGCACAGTTTCCTGTCTCAAACATCCTATGATCTCATTGCAGAGACAAGACTTCCCCTCCTGACATCTTTATTTTGATCACTGATAACACACTTTCCATAATAACCGAGGCGTTATTATGAAAGACTCCCATCTCTTTCATTTCTGTTATTCAGTTCTATTGATTTTACCCTTTCTCTATTTTTCCTGTCTCTTCTTGCCTTTATATTTCTACTGGCACGTCTTCAGAAATAGAAGGGCTCTCCCTGTTAAACAGAGTGAAATAAGTCTGAAAGAGAAAAATATTGTATATTAATGCATATATATGGAATGTAGAAAAATGGTATAGATAAACCTATTTGCAAGACAGAAATAGCGACACAGATGTAGAGAACAGATTTGTGAACATAGTGAGGGAAGGAGAGGGTGGGACAAATTGAGAGAGTAGCTTTGACACATATATATACAACCATGTGTAAAACAGATAGCTAGTGGGAAGCTGTATAGCACAGGGAGCTCAGCTCGGTGCTCTGTGATCACCCAGAGGAATGGGATGGGGGGTGGAAGGGAGGCTCAAAAGGGAGAGAATATATGTGTATTTCTGACTGATTCACATTGTTGTACAGCAGAAATCAACAGTACATTGTAAAGCAATTACCCTTCAATTGAAAATAATTTTAAAACAAATTTTTAAAAGTCATAGGACTCTTTAAAAACATAATTAAAAAATAAGTATCAAGTTAGTACTTAGGCCAAGCCTTCTATGATTTCTATGTCACTGACCCATTTAACCCTCATAACAAACCTTTAGACATGTGTTACTGCCATGCCCATTTACAGATGGGGAAACCAGGGCTCAGAGAGAGTCAGTGGCTTGCTCAGCTCACACCAGTGAAGTTCTAGAGGGTCTGGGAAATGGCCAGTTTGGATACTGTTCTGGAGGCACCAAAAATCATGATAAAGGTACTTTCGGGTAATTGGCTCCCTGCCTTTGGGCGGTTAGAGTCTCCTGTCCAATCACTGGATAAGGTGGCTCCAGGAAGAACCTGGCTTAGGGCACAGAGCGTGGACCTACCTGCCCGTCCTATGGCAGGACCCATGGCATGGTTGAGGCACTGCCCTCTCCTTTTTTATAATGTATCTGAAATTCCAAGATCCTTCCAGGTCCTCCAGGGCTGTGGACTGGGAGTAGGGGAAGTTTTAGAAGAGTAGCAAATGAGGATCTTTTTTCCCCACTATAATCAAATTGGCTTGTATTTGGAGGTGCTAAGGGCTACAGTGGCGTTTGGTCCTCTGCTATGCCAGATTATTTCCAGGAAAGATACCAAGCAGGGGGTTACAATATAACTGGGGGTTGTTGCGAACACTCCAGAATGTCCAAATAGAGAGTCTCTGCGGCTGGCTTAGGGTAGAAGTGACTCCTGCAAGGGCAGACTAGAACAAGATTGTCATCATCATTCATTCATTTTTGCCCCTTCCTTCATCTTCAGGAACTCAATTGCTCTGACTACCCCTGACCTGCAGAAACAAGAAGAGTCAATGAATACCATCATTTCTTGCAGATTTTTCCTTCTCTTCCATCCTACATTTATCTCATTGATCCAGACAATCATTGTACTTGTTGCAATTTGTGTCTCTGATTCTAGGTTTTGTCTTCTGACCTCTCAACCCATCTTGCGGTCTGCTTCCTGAATAATAATATCTCATTCTCAAGCGCCCCTGACTCAAAATTCTACAGTATGCCATTACCTATTTTTGAGTTTTTTTAAATCACAAAAATAACACTGTCCCAAATTCAAATAATATTGAGGTGTATCAAGGAAAATACCTCATATCTATCTATTATCATCTGTCTTTCCATCTATCATCAAACCAAAGGATGGATCTTTTGAGATTCTTTCTTTTAGTCTTTCTTAACTTTAAAATATTTATCAATATAATTCATGCATATAAAAATGAAAATTATTTAAATAACAATAGAAGAAATCTTATAATGAAAACAACAGTCTCCTGCCCCCTGCTTCACACTAGCAAGCCCTGTTGAATGAAGATCATGCGCTAAGCTTTTACTTCACTGTGTGACATGCTGCTGCTTGCGTCACCTTCTTAATCGTGTTTCTACCCTTCCTCAACTTGGACCAACTTCTTCCTCCATGTCAGTCTCTAGTCTAACAGTCTTTGTCTTTCAATTAGAGTCTAATCCCTTTAAATCATTTGCAATAACTGAATTATTTGTATTCATTTCTACCATCTTATGTTGCACTCTCTGGTAATAGTAATATTTATCCTGCTCTTCCTGTATTCCTTTTTCTTTTCCCTCCTTTGCTTCCTTGTTTTGAATTGATTGGTTTCATTCACCCCCCAAACCATTTCCAGTTCTTTTATGCTAGATTAAAGAATGTCTAGGTTACCCTAGATATTTCAATATGTATATTTAACGTAATAAAGTTGAAAATGAATATATTTAAGCTCTTTCCAAAAGGTAAAAGAAGCAAAGAACTCTTGAATTCTAATTGCTCTCTTCCAGATGTTACATGCGGTTGTCCAGGATTTTAATTTTCTTTTAATTTAAAAAAACCCTTAAATTGTACATTATTGCTCTTTTATACCATCAATATTTATTTAGGTTTAGCCACATTTCAACCCTTTCCTTTGCTCACTAAACTGTTTGCATTTTAGACCCGCATTCTAGGATCATTTTCCTTCTTTCTAAAATGTATGTCCTTTAGAAGTTCTGACAATGAGAGTGTTCTGGTAAATTCTTTCAGTTTGTGATACTTTGAAAAAATTTTGCCCCTCCCCCAGGCTCTGGGAAAATAGCTTTCCTCATTCAGAATTCTAAGTTGTTGACTATTGGATACTAGTTGGTTGATATTAATGCATCTAATTTTCCCTGCCGTTCTTGAGAATTCAGCTGTCAACATGTCATTCTTTCCCAGATTATCAGCTTTTTCTCTCTGATTGCTTTAAAATCTTCTGTTTGTTTTCACTGTTGTGTAGGTTCACTGCGATATGTCCAGGAATGGATTTCTTTTTATTTATCCTGCTCGGGATTCTCTGGGCTCTCTTAATCCATGCACTGGCACCTTTCCATCGAATCTGGAGCTTTCTCAGGCATTATCTCTTTCAGTATTGCCTTTCTTCATTGTCTTTATTGTTTCCTAGAGAAAATACTCACACTTTCATATTTCCCATATTTTATTGATCACATTTTTCATTTCTAGAATTTCTATCTGATCTTTTATCAAATCGGGCCAGTTACGATAGTCTCTTTTTTCCTTTGCTATATCAATGTCTCTGTGTATTTCTGAACCTGTTCATCATACTAATTTTATAGTCTGTGTTTGATTAGTCCCAGTATCTGTGGTCTCTGAAGATCTGATTGTAGACTTTCTTTCTCTAGCCGGCTCTCACTTAGTGTGGCTTATTTCCTTGTGTGTTTAGTGACTTTTTAAAAGAAAGAGTTCCTTCTCCTTGTAACTTGATGTGTAAGGATTCATCGAAGCCCCATTTAAGAGCATTTTTCTTCCAGTGAAAACTGGAATTCGCTGCTGTCAGGTACCCGAGGATATCACCAAGATAGAACCAGTTGAAACTAACATTTCACAGTTTTCTTCCACCCGCAATGGTTGTGTATATTCAGGCCCCACATTCATGAAAGTCCAGGCCTGTGATTAGAAATAGGGAAGGAGGATCTTTTTCTTTTTCTGCTCCACTCAGAGCTGAGGCCAAGAGGTCATGATCTCCACCTTCCTGTTCTGTGGGATTTGGGTTTCTCTGGTTCACTCACTGAGAGCGTTCCCTGCAATATTTTTGGTCTCTGTTCTGATCTTTCACTCTGCTTGGGCTTTAGAATTTGTTCCTGAAGTGTGGGAAATGCTGACTCCAGCATTCGTTGATGCTGTTGGATTTTGCCTTGCTGGTCATTTCTGGAACTCAAAGAATTATTTCGCTTTCTAGCCAAATCTGTCATGCACTAAAAATAAAGAATTTATATTTTACCTAGTACTCTTAGGAATTCTCTGAAAAATCTGGTTGACCTTAATGTCAAAAATAGAAGACTTGGGACTTGCCTGGTGGTCCAGTGACTAAAACTCCACACTCTCAATGCTAGTGGCCTGGGCTCGATCCCTGGTTGGGGAACTAGATCCCTCATGCCCCAACTAAGAGTTCTTATGCTGCCACTAAAGATCCTGCAGGTTACTAGTAAAAGAGCGTGCATGCTGAAACTAAGACCTGGTGCAGCCAAACTAAAAAAAAAATAATAGAAGAATTTACCTTTTTTGTGTTGGGCAGATTATTTCTCTGAGCTTTAGTTTGTTTCATTCAAAAAGTGGCATAATACCTGCATCATTAAGATTTTTGTGAAGATTATATAAGATACTGGATATAAATGCCTCCAATGTTGAAGTTTAATAAATGATGATAATCACTCTTACATTTATTACATTTAACAAATGATGGTAGTCGCTGCTATTTTACTGCTGGTACAACAACAAGTACTAAAAACACAAAAGGGCCTGTCATTCCTTGGAGAATCAAAGAACTAGGAGAAAAATAAGTAATTTTAAAAGCTGTTACAACATTAGCTTTCTAAATATAATTCTCATGTATATGATGTGTGAGAGCTTTTTTTTACACCACCACCCTGAAGTGGTGAATCACATATCTTCCTGCAGGACTTGAGCCCTGTCCTATGAGCTGTACCTTTGATAGGGGTATGTGTGTGGGCTGGAGGCGAGGTTCAGTCAATAACCGGTGTCAGAGTCCACAGTGGAAGCTCTTCCGCTCCCTGCAGCACGGGTGGGCAAGCTGAAAGAACACCATTTATTGGAAGAAAGGTGCTACACATATACAACGAGGTGTTATATTTATTATTATTTCTATTTTAAATTATCCATTGAAGAAAGAAGACATGGCAAGAATTTTTAATGAGGCCCAGGGTCAAACTGGGTTCAGAAGCCCACAGGGACACATGGCAGTTTTCTGACTGGGAGGCATGTGACCTTGGGTAGGTCCAGTAACCTCTCAGCCTCTCTCCCCTTGTGTGTGAAGCAGAGTTATGGAACTGTGGTTTGGGGGAACGCTGACATCTCAAACACTATGGTTCTCATCTCTCTCAACCCACATCCCCTGGACTCCCTAGTTCACTGGCTTCTAAGACCCACCATCACAGCTTCGCCAAAGAACACTGTTTACTGATGTCTACCCAGTGGCCCCCTTTCTCTAAAGTGAGAAACAGAAACAAGAGCCACAGTAGACACAATCCTCCACGTGGCTTTGGCCGCTCCTGTTTTACGAGATGCTCATCTGTAGAGCGGAGCAGCTCTGGCCACAGCCACCATTGCCATCTAAGGAAGGAAGTGTTAATAGTTGAACCCGGTAGCCTGGGAGTGGGGTGAGCCACGCGCAGAAGTAGGCCCCACCTACAACCACCTTATAGTTGTGCTTCTAAGAAGACTTGAAAACCAGCTTGATCCTGCCAAGGGGACAAGGCTGTATCCCCTAGCCTAGCAAGAAACTCCAGGGAAAGAAACCACAGCCATGGTACATGACCTCTTAGAAGAAGGGGATGTCTGATGGGCAGTGGTCTCTCTGGGGCCTGAAAATGGGTATCTGTAAAGCAAAGACATATGTCTGTTGGTAGTGAATACTGAGGAGCACATGTAGGTGCCCAGGGGAGGCAGAATACCATCCCCCCCCCCCCCCACACACACTTCAAGCTTCAGCTTGGCTCACTGGCTCTTAAGCTTTTGGGCTCTCATCTCTAACTGGAGATTGGAAGTTGTGACATGGGTGCTTCTCTATCCTTGTTTCCTAGACTTCCATCATTCAAATGCCACAGTCAAGTGGTCATATCCACTTACTGTCTTTTTGGCCTTCCCAGGTCGTGCTAGTCATAAAAAACCCGCCTGCCAATGCAGGATACTCAAGAGATGTGAGTTCAATGGCACCCCACTCCAGTACTCTTGCCTGGAAAATCCCATGGACAGAGAAGCCTGGTAGACTACAGTCCATGCGGTCGTGAAGAGTCAGACACGACTGAGTGACTTCAGTTTTCACTTGCTTCACATTACTGTATTAGTTTCTGTAAAGTGAATCAGCCATATTCTATCTCCTCTGTTTTGGATTTCCTTCCCATTTAGGTCACCACAGAGCACTGAGTCAAGTTCCCTGTGCTATACAGTAGGTTGTTATTAGTTACCTATTTTATACATAGTAGTGTATATATAGGGCTTCCCAGGTTGGGGCTAGTGGTGAAGAATACGCCTGCCAATTTAGGAGAGACGCATGTTCTATCCTTGGGTTGGAAAGATCCCCTGGAAGGGGGCATCGCAACTCACACCAGTGTTCTTGCCTGGAGAATCCCAGGGATAGAGGATCCAGGAGGGCCACAGTCCACAGAGTTGCAGAGTCTGACATGACTGAAGCGACTTAGCATTCACGCACGCAGTGTATGTATGTCAATTCCAGTCCCAATTCATCCCATCCCTCCTTTCCCGCTTGGTATCCATATATTTTTTGTCTACATCTGTGTCTCTACTTCTGCTTTGCAGGTCATCTGTGCCATTTTTTTAGATTCCACATCTATGCTTTAATATATATTTGTTTTTGTTCAGCCTCTTTTTACATGTATTTCACCATCCTATGAGACAGCTAGTCCTATTATTTCCATCCCTTGTCCAGCTGAAGGCACTCAGGCTGAGACAGAATAAATCACTTGCTCAAAGCACACAGCTAGTTTGGGCTGCAGACACAGTGGGAATCAAAGTGATTGGTCACCAGGGTGTTATTTCTTCTCCGCGAGTCAATGTTATTTAATGCTCTGACTTCATGACACCCAGAGCATTGCAGGTCCTGCCTACAAGCATTTCCTGCATCCTGAGTTATAGGGAGAAAGTGCCTTGCAGGAAAGCAAACAGCCTTGTGCCTGACACCCAGGAAGTGCTCCGTAAAGCTTAATTCTTTCTCTCCCCAATGTCTCCTCCATGTGACTGGCCATCCTGAAGCCTGGCTCCAAAGATGCTTGTAGGGAAGGGGCCACTTCAAGCTGTCACAACTTGAATACACCTGCCATCATTCTCTGATGACCCACAACTTGCAGGTAGCCTTCCCATGGTGACTTGCTTTGCAGAGTGGACTTTTCAACTGGGGAGAGAATGAGCCGCTATCTCAGTGACTGATGTAGGACCCTCTATAAATATTCACTGAATGAGTGAGAAAATGTTTGCTGGTTGTTATATTTCTGATAATAATACCATTGACAATAGAATGGCTACATTATGGAGCTCTTACTAGGCGCTTGACCCTGTAGTAAACATTTCCCCTGAGCTGTACTATTTTATTTCTGCAACAACCCTATGAAGTAGGTACTGTTGTCCTAGTTTAGATGAGGAAGTTGAGGTTTGAATAGTCAAGTGAGTGTTTGACTCCAAAGCCTGTGGTGCTTCCAACTCTAGCTTATACTGTTTCTCTCTGGAGCCACCAAGTGGCTCTGAATTCTGGTGAATTTGGTGGAAGATGGTTGGGCTCTTTGAGCACCACCTCTGACTTTACTGACAACTTGGGTCCCTAGCCTACAAAATTCTCAGCGTGATGTGATGGTTTCTCTGGCTTTGGTTTCAGACAGGCCTGAGTTCCAATCGTCCTCTGCCAGTTACTGGTCATGCGATGTGAGGCAAGCTGCCTGATTTCCCTGGGCCCCCGTTTCTTCATCTCGGCACGGAATGTTACAGAAGAGTATACTCGGAAAGCACTGAGCACTCTGCCCTGGGTACTAGCTAGCATGTGATTGAAGGTATTTATTGTTATGGAGATGAAGCGAAGTCTACCTTGGCTGGGAAAGAGAGGTCCTTTGGACAGGAAAATGGAGACGGAAGCAGAGTTCTTCCTGTCTCTGTAACTTTGGTGAACGTGTCCGTGGAGGCCTGGGAAAGCTGATCTCCTTCTTTTTGGAAACACCTCTGGTGAGCAAACCGTCCAACCCCAGGGGCCCCCAGAATGAGTCTTGGCACCTCTGGTTGGTGGAGACACAGCCTCCTGAGCCAGGTGGCCAACTCTCCTGGCTATTCCCTAAATGGCTCGCCCGCCGAGGCTCTGGCATTTTAGGAAATGAATTCCCTCACATTGGCAGCCAGAGGCAGATGGAACACCCAAGAAGCACAGGCAGTGATGAAGTGCGTGTGTGTGTGTGTGTGTATAAGGGGCCACACAGAGGAGCCAGGGGGCAGCCTGGGTCTGCGGGGAGGGTGGGCAGGAACTCCTGGGGCTAGTCCGGATTCAGCCGAGGCTCAGTCCTCTCCTCAGCCTGGGCACTGATGCCACAGTCCTTCCCCCTGACCCTCCAAGATAATTTCCTCCATGGAAGGTCCATTCTGACCTTGAAGAAAGTGAAAGTGAAGTCGCTCAGTCATGCCCGACTCTTTGCAACCCCATGGATAGTAGCCTGCACCAAGCTCCTCTGTCTATGGGATTTTCAAGGCAAGAGTACTGGAGTGGGTTGCCATTTCCTTCTCCAGGGAATCTTCCCAACCCAGGGATCAAACCCAGGTCTCTCACATTGTAGACAGACGCTTTACTGTCTGAGCCACCAGGGAAGTCCTTGGGAAGACCTTGAGGAAGACTCTGTCAATCAAACATGGACGCCCTTCCTCATCCATCCTCCCCACCCCACCACTCCCCCTTCCTTCCAATCACAGCATCAGCCCTCGTTTGCCTGTTTACTTGATTTTGTGGGTTTTAGCTTAGATGTGGTTAGAGAGAGGTGGGGTCGGAGGACAGGCTCTCCACCCCACTTCTCCCCCTCTCTAGACAGACAGACAGGTCCCGCTCGGGCTCAGAGACCCAGCATGATACCGTTGGCACAGCGAATGGGGAAATTCTGATGTAGTTTCTCTGGGGTGGGGCCTCAGTATTTGTATTTGCTGAGAGCCAGGTGATTGAGAGCCACGTCTAGTTTCTGAAAGAACTGGGATGACTAACCGCACTTAGAGAGGGCGAATCACTGGGGAAAGCTGGGCCTGGCCCTAGTGAGAAGTAGCATAGCTTATTCCTGCATAAACATCAGCTAAGGATGGTTTGATTATCTAGAGCCCTTTGGCAAGTTTTTCAAAAGCTTCTTCCCCACATTTCATGACTGTGGACAAAGAGGATCTGTTTGCTGGGTTCTTTTGACTTCTGCCAAAATGGCGCTTGTTTTCAGCAAAGCCCTCGGCAAACTAGGTCATTATGACACCCATGAAATGATTTAGCCCAGGTGGTGGTAGTGGTAAGAGGCACCAGCCAAGACCTGAAATCTCAGGGGTTACTCAGATCATTCCAGAGTCCTCCAGATGTTATTGAACCAGTGGGAGCTCCCTGGAATAATAAGCTCCACCCAATAGGATGTGATGGATTCTAGAGCCCCTTCGACCTACTGGGATAGCTGGAGGGTGTAAAGGGAAAGATGTCAGTGCTGCTTTTTTTTTTTCTTTTTTTTAATATTTATTTTATTTATTTATTTAGGCTACAACCCGTTTTTATGGGTTTCAGCACATGGGATCTTCAGCTGTGGCCTGTTGGCTTAGGTGCTCCGTAGCACTTGGGATTTTAGTTCCCCAACCAGGGATGGAGCCCATGTCCCCTGCATTGCAAGGTGGAGTCTTAGTCACTGGACCACCAGGGAAGTCCCAGTGCTGCTTCTTGTCCACAGATTTATAGCAGAAAGGATGGGCTTAGAGCCTTGGTAAAACTCTGCAGGGGATTTTTAAGGAAAGGATGGGTTGTTCGGTGGGTGTGTATAGATGGTGAGGTCGGATAAAGTCAGGGTGGCGCTGATGTGGTGTCAGGAAATGCCAGATGCACGCAGCAGGCCTCCAGGGGTCTCAGTTATGAAAAACATGAGACGCACTGATGAGAGACAAAGATACAGGCGACTTCCCTGCCCCACCCTATCCCACCCCAGGCTCTTAGACCTCAGGTGCAGACTCAGCTCCGTAGTTTGTGGCCCAGTGATCTGTCAGAGGCTCTTCTGCATTTTACTGACTTTCCCCTTCTCCAGCAAGGTTACCAGTTCAAGATCTGTGACCCATCGGATGACCAACTAGAAAAGAATATGGGAAATGAGACCCTATTCACAAGACCAGCTAAGCCCACAATAAATTTGGGAATGACGCTAACAGAAGATTGTCCAAAACCTTTTGGGGGATTTTTAATAACTCTTTCAAAGAATGTAGAAGTTAAAGGATGATATTATACCAGAATATCTTTAATGTAAATGAAAACACGTACATTCCATTTTTAAAAAGGATAGAGACATACTCAAGGACTTCTGGTAAATAAGTGGAGGACCCTGGCGGGGCGAGTGGATAAAACAGAGGCTGATAGTCACATATATGTCATCTCATAACAAACCTGTTTCCTCAGCAAATGATTGTTGCTCTCTCGAATAGTCAAACAAAGCAGGCAAAGCTGGCATATTGTCATGATCATTACGCATGTCCTTTTTTGTAAACTACCAGCTTTTAGATTTTCTTGAGGGCATCGATTATTTCCATAGCACTTAATTCAGTGCCTTGCATATAAAAGATGCCTGATACATATTTTTTATAAAAGTCCAATTAGAATTAACATTTAAGCATGATAGAACATATGTTCTAGGAAACTTAGAACATGTATATCATAGAGAAAATTTAGCAGATGTATACTATAAAAATTTAGAAAATGCAGATAAGTCAAACTGTGTTAAATTCATCTATAATATCACCCTTTGGGGATAACTAATATGGACATTTTGATTATGTGATTCCAGTTTTCAAGTAGGGTATTTTTACATTTTAACTAAAAACTTTTCCTTTTGTTTATTTATTTATTATTGAAGTATAGTTGATTTACAACATGTAAATTTCTGCTGTACAGTAGAGTGATTCAGTTATACATATATACATTTAAAAAATATTTTTTTCCATTATGGTTTATCATAGGATACTGAGTTCAATTTTCTGTGAGACAGTAGGACCTTGTTGTTTAGTACGGGTTTTTTGTTTGTTTGTTTTTCTTTTTAATGAATGCTGTATGACTTTAAAATTTTTTCATGCAGTAGTTTTGCCATTTTGTAGTTCGAGTGGGAAAGCATTTAGAAATGAATTCAACATACGACATATTCACTCTGCAAGGCTCTGTTCAGAGCTTTCGAGAAGGGAAGCACCAGCCTGAGGGCTAGTCTGCAGGCAGCTCTGGAGGAACAGGAAGGGGCCGGCCAGGCCCAGCGTGGGTGTGCGTGGTTGACAAGGGAAGTGGTGCAGAGGGCAGCGAGCTTGTTCTGGAAAGAGCCAGATGTAAATATTTGCAGGTCACACGATCTCTGTCACAACGACCCAACTATGCTCTTCTACCATGAAAGCCGCCATAGACAATCCGTGAGCAGATGAACGTGGCTGTGTCCCCATAAAACTTGATTTATGGACATAGAAGTCCAAATTTCATATACTTTTTGCAGTTTTCAGAGGGGAAAGGACCAGAGGCAAGTGAGAGCCCAGCAAATGGAAAGAACTAACAGAAGGTGGTCACAGACCACTGAGTGGGAGCGGGAGGGGAGGGATGTGGTTGCAGAGGCTTTAGCCCCTGGAAGCTGGGCTCCGGGTATTGCTAAAGGGTTTGAAGACATGGAGCCGGATCAGCTGGAAGGAATGTTAGAAGTGGGTCCATGTAGTCCTGGCACCGAGCTTTGAGCTATGGCTCAAAGTGCTTTGGTCCAGAAAGCCTGCTTTCAGAGTCTTCTGTACTCTCTCAAGAATACAAAGCATCCAGGAAAATAATGTCCCACCTTGGAATGCCCAAGAACTATTTTTAAATTTTTATTGATTTATTTACTTATTTATTGTTTTTGGCTGTGCTGGGTCTTTGTTGCTGCACAGGCTTTTCCTCTAGCTGCGATGAGCCGAGGGGCTAACTCTCTAGTTGTGGTGTTCGGGCTTCTCATCGTGGTGGCTTCTCTTCTTGCGGAGCATGGGCTCTGGGGCATATGGGCTTCAGGAGTTGTGGCACATGGATCTCGGTAGTTGTGGCTCTGGAGCCCTGGAGCTCAGGTGCAGTGGTTGTGGTGCATGGGTTTAGCTGCTCTGTAGGATCCTCCCCGACCAGGGATCAAACCCATGTCTTCTGCATTGGCAGATGCATTCTTTACCACTGAGCCACCAGGGAAGTCCAACACCCAAAATGTAATGCAACTAATGACTTGGGGTTGGATGGGAGCTGTGTACATCAGTCACTGCACACGCAGGATGGATGGGGTTCATGCATCAAAGTCAGCCCAGGGTATGTCTTCCCCACTACGACACTCTGCTACACACCTGCCATTTCCTCCTCCAGGATCCATGACATTCTTGTCAGTCCCATCCACCTCGTGCCCAGGTTCCCGATTCAAAAATCAGATCTCATTGTCTACATGGCCTATTACCTTCCTGATCAGTCTCATGCTGTTTTCAATGCAGTGTTGAAATCTTCATAACTAGAGACTCCCTGTTTCCTTAGTGATTTCCCCTCTGCCTTTTCACACCTCCTTGCCAACCCTGATGGCAAGTCTAGGCAATGACCTGGATGAAGCCGGGGACATATTACATTTATTCTCATTTCACCCTATTCCACTGAAAATTGACGCATACCTCGATGAAATGTGACACGTCACAAAGTCTGCATGGGGTTGTTTTTCCGCCCCGAGTGCCTGATTTCAGCCTGGTTCCTTGCACCTTTCCCCAGATTTCCTGGACGTGGTGTTTTGGTGCAAATACCTGCTGATTTAACTCCATCACTCTTCCTACTGCAAGGAAGTTCTTGGCATTAGGACCGTGAGACTGGATTCCTCGATGGGGGGAGATACGAAGAAGTGACCTCAGAGTCAAGGTCTGCACCTTGCAAACTTGTTTAAAATTTTAAGCCGGGGGTTTTCCGAGAGGACTTGGTTTGCCGGCCTCAATGATGAAGCAATTAATACACAGCACATAAAACTGTCCAGTCTGTTTGTTCTTGCTGTCATATCATCCGTCATGATGGCAGGAACTGACCTAATGAAGCAACCCAAGTATCTGTGTACACAGAGAAAGAGAGGGAGAACGGGGCGAGGGAGACAGGCACGCCTCGCCAATATAACTCACATTTCTCCAAGAACACAACTCTTCCTAATGCTTTTCTCATGAATAGTTCAGGTCTTTCTGAAAAAAAAAAAAAAAAAGGAAAAAAAAATCTTTATGAAATTTTAGCCCCGTTTCTCATTTCATTGAAAAACCTTTCAGAAAAGCCATTTTTCATACTTAAGACTTTTTCAAATCTCTCCTAACTAGTTACACTCCGTATTGTATCTTTCAGAGCTGGTAACCATCCAGCGACAATCCTTAAAAATCCCTTTACAGTTTTAAAGGAAAATACAGGCTCTCATTTACCACTGGATGGAGTCAGAAAATAAAAGCTTAATGCCTTGACAGGCCTGGATATTTTTTTGAGGCCTAAGTCTGATTTATGGCGGTAGCCGGCAAACCAGGCTGGTGAAATATTTGCTGCTGCTCCCAGGGATATGGAAAAATGAAGTGTGAAGTTCTGGGGAGAGCAGGCCACAGCCTTCCAGTCACTAAACACTCCCACCAAGTTGGCAGAGGAACAGAGCCCTGGGCTGCAAGATGAACCTCAAAGGAATAGAGGGGGAGAGAGGGACCACGCATCGTGTCAAAATACTGCCAAGGCTTAACGCGCGCCATACATTTTGCGACACGGGGTAGGATGTTTATGAGGAGGGTTTAGGGAGGAAAGAGGAGAGAAACAGTTTCTTCCTCCTTTCTTTCTTTTATTTTCTTTACGGCTTCCCCGGAGGGGTTTCACTCCAAGTCGAAGAAATTAAGAGCAACCACGGGACTGTAGGAAGTTGCTTAAGCCCCCATCGTAAAACCGTTCAGATCGAAAAATATGATCTGGTTAGGGAGAAAGCACTGCCTTGCCCTAGGGCTCGGAGCTCCAGGGCAGGAAGACGGAGCCACCTCCCCAAGTCCCCAGAATCTGAGCGCGTGGGAGCCGGGATTTTCATTCCCATGAAAAGGGAATTTCCTAGAGGTAAAAGTGAAGTGGGTTTTTTCTCCCCCCTCGAATGTTCTTGAAGTGAGTCATCACAAAACGCATGCCAGGTAAAACACTGGGGGTTTTGGTTTTGTTTTATCTTTCTTTTATTTCAAAATAAAAAGAAATAGACATGGACAGCCACTGCAGAGACGTGTTTTTAACTTCGGGTTTCTGAGGTAAAGTCTTAGAAACCCAGGCTTGTCGCAGAGGGCTTCATCTGCGCTTGGTGCTATTCAGAGGGAGGTGGGCGGGGGCCTGTGGAGAAGCAGGAGTTGATTTTTGTTGTGTTTTGAAGTGAAAAAGCTATCTCTTCGAGGTGATAGTTTTGGATAAATCAAAGCAAGGAAGGGCAAAAACGGAAAACATGCAATTCATCTCTTCTCCCCACATGAACTTATCTTTGGAAGATCAGTGTCGAAATCTGATTCATTTGAGAGCTACAATGTGCTTCTTTATTATTATTATTATTTTAGAATTTTAATAACAGCATCTCTATCTACTGGCCCAGAGATTTATGCAACTGTGAATTTAGTAGTAGGTCAGTCAAAACAGGCTCAGTAATTACAGAAATGCTCATACCAGTGAGCAACTGCACCCCCTACCTCCTCTCTAAATCACTAATAAACACACCTACTCTCGCTCACACAGGCTCTCCCAGACGCACTTGAACACCCCCACAGAAACGGCCTCGCTCCTTTGCTTATCACAAAGGTAAACTTAGAGACACTTCAAGTCCGTGAACGTGTATAGATGGCTGCCCACCCTGTATAAGGTATTGATAGGCAATGGAAGAGTGCTGGGGAGCTTGGAGTAGAATTCAAAAGCAAGATTCTGACCTGGACCTCAAGACATTTGCAATTTAATGGAGGGAGAAACTGCTTTTCGATCCATTTACCTTGCAGTAAAACTTTATTGTGGTAAAGCCATAAAATGTGCTTTTCTTCCTCCCCACATTGGCAGAAGAAAACTCAGTGACTTGCCTAATGCCACCGGCAGTAGCGGCAGACAGGACCGAGCCTGTGGTCTATGCCTGTACCAGGCTAAGCAGTCCCTACACCCTATCTCCTTGAATCCTCGCCAACCCACTCAGAGGCTCCTCACTCTACAGAGAAGGAGACTGAGGCAGAGGGTAGTTAAGTAACTTCCCCAAGATCACTTTGCAAGGGAGTGTGGCGTGGAGATTCAGAGTCTCCTTGGTCTCTCCATAGACCTGAGACTACGCCCTTCGGTCTCCTGCCTCCTGATCCACTGCTTTTCCTACCTGTCTCTAGTCCCCAAATTGGTAATGATGAGGCAGAACTGAAAAACAAAAGAAAACAACATTTTACTCTCCTGTTTATTTTGAATGGATTTGGAGTGAAGAGACTAGGAAGTGCTTTATAAAAATTAATGCAGACCCGAGACTACACCCTTCCGTCTCCTGCCTCCTGATCCACTGCTTTTCCTACCTGTTTCTAGTCCCCAAATTGGTAATGATGAGGCAGAACTGAAAAACAAAAGAAAACAACATTTTACTCTCCTGTTTATTTTGAATGGATTTGGAGTGAAGAGACTAGGGAGTGCTTTATAAAAATGAACAAATTACTTTTTGGCTGCGCTGGGTCTTCATTGCTGCACACAGGCTTTTTCTAGCTGAAGTAAGCAGGGGTTACTCTTCGTTGCAGTGCCCAGGCTTCTCACTGTGGCAGCTTCTCTTGTTGTGGCTCGAGGACTCTAGAGTGCTGGCTTCAGTAGTTGGAGTGCCCGGATTTAGTTGCCCCATGGCATGTGGGATCCTCCCAGAACAGGGATCAAACCCGTGTCCTCTGCATTGGCAGGCAGATTCTTAACCACTGGACCACCAGGGAAGTCCCTAAGGAGTGCTTTGTAAACTATTTTTGTTTATTTGGAAGCACCTAGATTTCAGCCTGAAGAAGGTTTGGAAATACTTGAAATTTTGGAATATAGTCATTTCTAAGCCATACTTAAAAAAAAAAAAAAAAGAAAAGAAATTCTGTGTTGGGAAACTGAGAAATCCAGGGCATGTACAAGGTGCCTGGACCTCCACGGTGGCTGCCCTGGTTTTTGGTAAGCGACATGCTGAAAGCAATCATGGAACTCTGAATTTCCTCCATGGCAACTGCCACACACAGACAGGCCTTAAAACACACACCCACAGTTCAAATATTTTAGCAAATGTCCTGGCTTTCCTCCACCACTAAAATGAAAGTGAAGGTGAAATCATTTGGGGGCCACTGGAGCAGACTTCTCACCCTTGATAGCTGCCCATAGATTTAAATGCCTCACAGGAGACCCAATTAAACATGAGTGAGATCCCAACCCACCAAAGGATCGTATTTTCTGGCCATTTTCATCACTCACACTTCCCAGCAATTTAACAATGAGTTTAGGATATGACTTCTTCCCTCAGGAACCCCCGCCCCCCAACCCCTTTTATTTTATTTTTATTTGGGATCTGGAATTCTAGATGGCCCCAGTGTCTGGAAATACCAAAGGCAGGTTTTTCTTCCCAAGTAACCAGTGGCTCTCTGCACTCCCCCTGGTTTAATTATGATCTGAATCAGAAATGAGGGTTGATAGGAGTCTCCGGATTTGGTTGACAATGATCATTCAAGAAGATCCCTGGGATACAATGCCAAAGGTGCCTACAGAGCACTGTGGCTCATACAGAGAAGGTGTTTGTTGAATGAACCAATGAGTGAGTGAAGAGTCTTGCTCTTGCTCTTGGTCTTGCTCATGATCACTGGAGGAACAGAGGCAGGCGGTGGTACATCAGGTGTTTCTCACTGCTGGTCTCAGAATGACCCCTGTCTGGTGGGCTTGTTCAAGAACAGCATCTTCACTCTGTAGTATGCATCCTTCTGGGGGTTCTCCAGAGGCTATGCAGATGCACATGGCTTTAAAGGCATGGGTTTTGAGTTTCTTCACTTCCATCTTTTCTAAAACTCACCAGCCTGAGAACATTATCCCTTAATGATTGCACTTCTCACACTTATACAATAAAAAATTCTTGTACGGGACAGTCCATATTCTTTTGGATTCTGGGTGGGGCTATATTGAAAATGGCAAATACCTTATTATGCATATTTTTGCTGTTTCAATAGCCTTAAACATTATTATCAATAGTAACAAAGAATCAATAAAGAGAAGACTGTGTTGAAGAAAAAAACATTCTCTCACCAACCCCAGTCTCACTCCAGAGCATCGCCCCAGGGTCTAAATATCCTCTGGGTCCCTAAATAAAGGGACAATTTGAGCAGGCATGTTTGAAAGCAAACCTTTTCCATAAGTGGGATCACCTGAACCTATTGCAGTAAGGGTTTGCTGAAACAGAGCTGAAGTACCAGTGAAGAACACCCACTGCCAGATGGTGTGTGTGTGTGTGTGTGTGTGTGTGTGTGTGTGTGTGTGTGTCCAATTCTTTGCAGCCCCATGGACTGCAGACTACCAGGCTCCTCGGTCCATGGAATTTTCCAAGCAAGGATACTGGAGCGGGTTCCCATTTCCTCGTCCAGGGGATCTTCGCAACTTAAGGATCAAACTCTCATCTCTTGCATCTCCTGCTCTGGCAGGCGGATTCCTTACCTCTGTGCCACCCGGGAAGCCTACGTCCTTTATAACTATCTACGTATATGATGATGAAATGTAGATGTCATCTGAAAAGAGGAGTCTTAAAGATCTCTTTTGTGGGTGCACACACCTGATGATCCCTGATTTAGAGAAAGCTTGGGAACACAGACAAGGAGGATAACTCATTAAGAGACAGAAGGGAGCCGGGGTCAGAAGAATGCTCTCAACACTGCAGACATCTAAGCAGTGATGGAAACAAGTGAAAAAGATTAGGAGGCCTGGGGGTGAAGGCCAGCTGCATGTACTTAAACATGAATTTGTCTGATCTGAGATCTTGGTGAGCGGTCCTATACAGAATGAGGACATCTGTAGCACTCAGGTCTGTTTGTTTAAACCCTCAGAACACTTTAAAATTTAACTTTCTTCTTACCCAATTTGACTTTCAGAGAATCAGGTAATCAGAACTTAATGTAAAAAATGATGATTTGTTTGGATATATATATATATATATATATATATATATATATTTTAGCTCGTCAGGTAGAGTATTTCTGAGTCCTACTAAGAAGTCATTGTTGTCATGTATACATGTGACTATTCATCCCATAATAGGCCATAATGATATACTGTGTGTATTAAGTAGGTGATTCTGAAGTAGTTGGGTCCATGGAGTGGTGAATTCCAGGAGGAAAAACTCCCCATAAAAGTATTTATGCTGACGTACCTTCAAAAGAAAGCCCCTCCTAAAACAGATACACTTTGAAGAGGCCTTACAAAAGTCATGCAATTTGGCGTTGACGTTACTCCAGAGTCTGCAGTGCTTTGCTGCTTAATTTACTGCTATCTGGCCTCCACTGCACCCCCATCAATCTGTCAGCCGAATGAGTTCTAATTATGCATCTTGTAACCCGGTGTGCTATAGCACGCTGCGTTCAAGTGGGGATAGACCTTCAAGATTTACTGCACGCATGCTGATAAAATCCCTGGATCTCCAAGTCGGGGAGAGGGAGGGAGGGGGTGAAATCTGCAGCTAGGCCATCACAGGCAAAGGGGAGCAGTCGGGCACGGCAGAAGAAGGCAAAGGTTCAGCCAGCAACTCAGTGCACTCTTAGCCTGACATAATGCAAAGTACATTTGAGTCTGTGCTTTAGCAGAGGTCCCTAACCTCCAGGCCACAGACTGGTACCTTCTATCAGATCAGTGGTAGCATAAACGATTAAAAAGAAAGGGCACAATAAATATAATGCCCTTGAATCATCCCCAAACCATCACCCCCTCCTGTCCATGGAAAAACTGTGTTCCACGAAACTAGACCCTGGTGTCAAAAGGTCGGGGGCTGCTGCTTGGACAGTGTATTAGCCCAGAATATACAGAATTTATAGTCAGTTTGTTTGAGGGGTTGTTAGAAGCTTCACTCCTCCTGCTGACAATCTGGCTGCTTTGTACATTCTGCCCTCTTCTGAGGCCCATTTCTAGATGGATATGACAGTGAGAAGAGTGAGGGAAGGGTTTAGGAGGGAATTGCCCTTTATTATGGATCTTTTTTTTTTTTTTTTTTTGCCTTGGTCATTTCCTTGTTCACTTCAGTCTCTCAGTCATGTCCGACTCTTTGTGACCCCATGAACCGCAGCATGCCAGGCCTCCCTGTCCATCACCAACTCCCGAACTCTACCCAAACCCATGTCTACTGAGTTGGTGATGCCATCCAACCATCTCTGTCGTCCCCTTCTCCTCCTGCCCTCAATCTTTCCCAGCATCAGGGTCTTTTCAAATGAGTCAGCTCTTAGCATCAGGTGGCCACAGTATTGGAGTTTCAGCTTCAACATCAGTCCTTCCAATGAACACCCAGGACTAGATCTCCTTTAGGATGGACTGGTTGGATCTCCTTGCATTCCAAGGGACTCTCAAAAGAGTCTTCTCCAATACCACAGTTCAAAAGCATCAATTCTTCGGCACTCAGCTTTCTTTATAGTCCAACTCTCACATCCATACATGACTACTGGAAAAACCATAGCCTTGACTAGACAGAGACCTTTGTTGTCAAAGTAATGTCTCTGCTTTTCAATATGCTATCTAGGTTGGTCATAACTTTCCTTCCAAGGAGTAAGCGTCTTTTAATTTCATGGCTGCAATCACCATCTGCGGTGATTTTGGAGCCCAAAAAAATAAAGTCTGACACTGTTTCCACTGTTTCCCCATCTATTTCCCATGAAGTGGTGGGACCAGGTGCCATGATCTTAGTTTTCTGAATGTTGAGCTTTAAGCCAACTTTTTCACTCTCCTTTTTCACTTTCATCAAGAGGCTTTTTAGTTCTTCTTCACTTTCTGCCATAAGGGTGGTGTCATCTGCATATCTGAGGTTCTTGATATTTCTCCTGGCAATCTTGATTCCAGCTTGTGCTTCCTCCAGTCCAGTGTTTCTCATGATATACTCTGTATATAAGTTAAATAAGCAGGGAGACAATATACAGCCTTGACGTACTCCTTTTCCTATTTGGAACCAGTCTGTTGTTCCATGTCCAGTTCTAACTGTTGCTTCCTAACCTGCATACAGATTTCTCAAGAGGCAGGTCAGGTGGTCTGGTATTCCCATCTCTTTCAGGATTTTCCACAGTTTATTGTGATCCACACAGTCAAAGGCTTTGGCATAGTCAATAAAATAGAAATAGATGTTTTTCTGGAACTCTCTTGCTTTTTCGATGATCCAGCAGATGTTGGTGATTTGATCTCTGGTTTCTCTGCCTTTTCTAAAACCAGCTTGAACATCTGGAGGTTCACAGTTCACATATTGCTGAAGCCTGGCTTGGAGAATTTTGAGCATTACTTTACTAGCATGTGAGATGAGTACAATTGTCCTGCAAAGTGTACACTGTTATCTTGAGTTCCAGGGAGGCCCAGTGTGTGTGTGTGTGTGTGTGGCATGTGGCATGCAATCCTTCAACCCCTGTCTCCTTGGGAAAGCGAATGCCTCTGATTCGTGTTTCTACCAGCTTGCTTTCTCTTGGGCAAGTCACTGATACCTCTTCTTTTTAATGCTGGAGTATTTTTCTTTTCTTTTTGGCTGCGCTGGGGTTTCTATAGTTGTGGTGCGTGGGCTCTCACTGTGGTGGTTTTTGTTGCAGAGCACAGGGTCTAGGCACATGGGCTTTAGTAGTTGCAGTGCATGGGCTTAGGTGCCCGGCGGCACGTGGGATCTCCTTGGACCAGGGATCAAACTTGTGTCCCCTTCATTGGCAGGCAGATTCTTAACCATTGGACCACCAGGGAAGTTCACTGATAACCTCTTAAAGTAGGCTTTGTGGATTTCTGATTGGTGTGCCACTCTGTACTGCTGGCTTCCTCTCCCTTCCCTCCATCTACCAGGAGATTGGGGAGGATAAGTCAGATAATGCCCATAAAAGGCTTTTAACCCCTTAGGAAAAATTTGTCTACGGACAAACACTGCATCCTATAAAAATTCCATGCGCGTTCATATCCCCATCCATCCTCAAGGAGCCAGAGAGTGCCGGATGAGAAGGAATCCCGCCTGGCTACTGCTGTGTCCACTGCTTCTGAGACAGACAGAGGTCCTGGAGAGACTTTGCATGACCACCTCCCCCACTGCCCCGATACAGATCTCTGTGAGGGGCGAGAAAAAACTTATTTGCTTCATAAACTCATTGACTAACTTTTTTTTTCTTTTCTTGCTGTTTATCCCTAACTTAACCAGAGTCATAGCAGGGACTTTAGATGGTGTGAGTTTGACCTTTGAAAAAGGCCATAGTGCAGGATTATTTTCAATTTTAGTATTACATCTCATTTGGTTTCAGTCTAATTTCTTTTAGGCTCATCTTGGCTTTGCTGGCTTAGAAAGCAAAAGATTTCACCTCTTTGCAATTCCATGAACTAAATATTAAGGCCCTGGAGTCTGTTTGAGACCCCAGGACAGGCCCCCAGGCACTGGTGGAAAGAAATCTTTAAATGACCCCAAATATATAAGACCTTAGATTTCACGGGCTACCCTCAAACTCTGCCAGCTGCCCCCGAGCTCCTTTCAACCACGTCGGAAAGCAAGTTCTCTAAACAGAAAATGTAACCACAGAAAGTTGTGTCACTTTGGTGATATATCTCTCAGAATATTATAAACTGGGTAGCTGAATTTTTCATTGCCTTAGAGATGTCCACAGCCAGAGATCTGAGGATAGAAAGTTTACGTCTCTCTCCATTAAGAAATTTAATTCACATTTTACTTGGTCCCAGCCTTTGATTAATACTTTGGATACGTCATGCTGGAGTCCTTAGGATTATGAAAAGTGATTTGTCTAATCTGCATGTCAGTCTCCTCTGGGGTCTGCCTAGGGGGAAAAAAAAGAAAAACAAGAAAGCAACACTCTGTAGCTATTGATTTCATAGCATTTGCTCAGCATTTGCCTTTACATTCCGGCCAAGTCAAGTGGATACGGAGCAATTTGATCCATGGAGTGTGGCGAGAGTGTTGGCACCATCTACAGACCCAATTCATCTGGACGATTTCATGTTGCACATATCAACACTGGAAGTGGGTTTTAATGAAATCTCTAGCAAAACGAAGTTCATAGAAAAGTGAATGTAAAAACATATGCTTATGATTCCAGCTGGCTGGGAGAGGTACAATCAAAGATGCACAGCATTTAGGTCTTGGGTGCAGACTCTTGGCCTTGAATAGATGTTGCATGACCCGAGTCAAAGCTGGGCTGAAGGACAGTTGTGAAGGACAAGGATGTTTCAGATCTGCACTGGTGTTTTCTGAATGTCAGTGAGCTCTTGTCTCTCATTGGTTTTTCCTTTCTCAGCCCCCCTTGACTCATTTCTCCAGCAAGGCAAAATCTCAACCTCTCTATCTACCTTCCTGTCCACAAGCTGAATTTCTCCTGACCTCAGCTGTTATTATCTCAGAATCATTGTTCTTCCCAAGAGATGGTTAACCAGTTGGAGGTACCCATCTACTCAAACAGATGTGCCCAAGGTGATGCACAGTCCTTACCTCAAAGTATTAAATCAAATGGGGAGGATTTTCATGGCAGTTGGTCAGGGGGATTAGCTAGAACAAGTGGGGCTTTTATATGTCTCTACATTAGAACTCATAGGGTGGCCTGTTTTTTTTTCAAGAGAGGTTTGGCCCTGCCTGGAGGGGTGTTTCATGCAAGAGTCTTGCTTTAATTAGTTACGTGAACCAGAGGGAGATGCAGAGGCTCTAGAAGTGAGCAGCATATGGAGCTCAGGCTCTGGTGGGCGTGGATGGGGAGCCTGTCTTTCTAACTAGAGCAGTGCAGGCAGGACTGAAAGAGTCTTGGGAAGTCACCCTTGCCTTCACCTAAGCTATATGCTGAGGAGACTTGAAAAGCAGTGACTTACTGCAGAATGAGATCACACAACCTTTTGGGCAACACATTTTGACATCTCATGAATCCTTGAAAGGAACAAGATTTTCCTGATGAAACAGAAATGTGCTTTCTAGTGTTTGGTTTTGCTTTTTCCCCTTCAGTGAAAATAATAATCTAGTACTTACCAGCAAACATGGATATCACTTTATATATTGTTATTTCAGCTCCTTTCTAGGCCAAATAATCCCCAATATTTAAGTTTTCTACTCCTAAATCTTGCATTATTGTTATCAGTTTCCCCAGGGTTCCTCCCATGTTACTAACTTTATCACAGCTGACACCCCAGGATGTTCAGATGACATCCCAGTTGAAGAACACCGAACTATGTTCAACACTAAGTCATAGGGCCTAAGGTCAGTGTTTGAATCACATCTCTACCACTTAAAGACTGAGATGTTTCTAAGCCTCAGATTCCACCTCTGCACAAAGGGCATGACTAGCCTTCACCCTCTCTCAGCATTGCAATGAGGATTAAATTTGAAATACAGTAGGACATTGCTTGGCACTCGGATGATGGGTTGTACATAATAAAAACAATTTGTATCTGCATCATGTATGATCAATCCAAAGTAGACGAAGTTTCTTGAACTACCAAGACCGTAGTGACCATCTAGATAGATCATTGTACAACTATTGAAAGACAGAGACAAAGAGAAAACTTAAAAGTAGTAAGAGAAACAATGCAATACATACCTAGGAAAAACAATATGATTAAAGTTGACTTTTCATTAGAAATATTGAAAGAAAGCGATGGATGACATATTCAAAGAACTGAAAGAAAAAAAAATCAATCAAGAGTATTATTATCCAACAAAACTGTCCTTCAAAAGTGACAGTGATGAAACATCTTTCCAGGCCAACTGAAAATTGCTAGCAGAACTACCTTATAAGAAAGGACATCAAAGAGTAACTTGAATTCACATGAAGAAATAAAGACCACTGGAAAAGGTAATTACATAGGTAAATATAACAGACTACATTATATATTTTTCTCTTTTCTTCTCATATCAGATTTAAAATATGATTACATAAAACAATATTTATAAAACTGTATTTTGGGGCTTACAGAAAGACATAATATATATGTCAAAAATAGCAAAAAGGAGGGTTATGTATGCAACAGTTATATTGAAGTAAACTCAATATTGTACTGGAATTAAGTTAGTGTTAATCCAAAGAGAATTATGATAAATTAAGATATAAACTATAATCCCTAGACTAACCAGTCATACAATAATTTAAAAATCCAACAAAGGACTTAAAATGGCATACTACAAAATATCTATTTGACACAAAAGAAGGTAGTAAAGAAGGAAGAGATAAATTAAAAAGAGCATGAAACATATCGAAAACAAGAACATGACAGACACAAATCCAGGCATTTCAGTAATTGCATTAAAGGTAAATGGATTAAACCACTCCAATCAAAAGGCAGTTTTCAATAAAAAGTCCAAATATGTGCTATCTACAAAGAGATGCACTTTAGATTCAAAGACACAGATAGGTTGAAAATAAAAGGATGGAAAAGATATACTTTATAAAAAGTAAATGTAAGAGAGCTACACTGTCAAACAAAATAGATTCTAAGACCAAAAAAAAAAAAATGTTATTAGGCACCTGGAGGGACATATTATAATGATAACTGATCAATTTACCAGGAAGATATAAAAGTTATAAACTTATGCACACCTAAGGAGAAAGTCCCATATATATGAAGTAAAAACTGATGAAATTGAAGGGATAAATAGATAATTCAACAAAAATATTTGGGAGCTTTAATGCCACACTGTCAATAATTGATAGGTAACTAGACAGAAAATTGGAAATGACATAAGACTTGAATAACACTACCAGCCAACTTGTTTTGCTCTATGGAACATTCCACTCAACATCAGCAGAATACATTCTTTTCAAGCATACATGGAACATTCTCCAGGACAGGTTTTATGCCAGGTCATAAAGCAAACTGTTAATAAATTTAGATGCTTTAAATGATACAAAGTATTTTTCTGAACACAGTGGAATTACATTAGAAATTAGCAACAGAAATACATATGGATAACCTCCAAATATTTGAAAATTAAATGACACGTCTCAGTAACCCGTGGGTCAAATGAGAAATCACAAGGGAAATTAGAAAATACTTTTAACTAAGTGAAAACAAAAACACCATCAAAATTTATATGAAGCAGCTAATGTGCTTAGGAATAAAATTTGGTTAAATAACAGCTTTGTTGAGATACATGTCACATTCCATAAAATGTGCCCTTTTAAGGTATACAGTTCAGTGGTTTTCAGTATAACTGTGAGAGTTTTGCAACTCTTACCACTAATTTCAGAACATTTCATCACTCCAGAGAGAAACTCCATATCCATTACTAGTCTCTCTGTATTATTCCCTTCCCCGTTCCCATGCAAACACTAATGTAATTTCTCTCTCTATAGACTGCCTATTTTGGATGTTTCATATAAATAGAATCATGTGCTCTGTGATCTTTTGTGTTTGCCTTTTTTTACTTTGCATATTTTAAAGATTCATCCATGTTGTAGTTTGTATCTTTATCTTACTCCTTTTTATGAATGAATAATACATTGTATGGATGTACCACATTCTGTTTATCCATTCATCACTTAATGGACATTGGGATATTTCCACTTTTTGGCTATTATGAATAATCATTCTATGAACATTCATGTACAGGTTTTTGTGTAGACATGAGTTTTCCATTATTTGGGGTATATACCTAAGAGGAGAGTTGCTGGGTTATATAGTCACTCTGTGTTTAAATTTTTTAGAAACTGTCAAAGAGTGTTTCAAAGCAGCTTCACCGTTTTACCTTCCCACCAGGGTTAAAGAGGATCTATGGAAAACCCAGAGCTAAAATAAATCTTATTTTATTTTAAAATAGTAAAAGGTGAAAGACTGGAAACTTTACCCCTAAAGTCAGGAACAAGACAAGGATGTCTATTCTCATCACTTCTGTTCAATGTTATACTGGAAGTTCTAGCCAGGACAATTAGGCAAGAAAAAGAAATAAAAGGCAACCAAGTTGGAAAGGAAGAAATGTAACTGTATTTGCAGATGACATGCTCTTAAATATAGAAAGTTCTAAGGAATCCACAGAAAATCTTTTAGAGCTAATAAACTAGTCTAACATGGTTGCAGGAAAAATATCAATATAGAAGAATTAATTATATTTCTAAAACACTAGCCATGAATAATCCAAGAAGATATTTCCACTTACAATAGAATCAAAAAGAAGAAAGTACTTAAGAATAAATTTAAACAAGGAAATGTAAGACTTATCTACTGAAAACTATAAAACATTGTTGAAGGAAATTAAAGAAGACACAAATAAATGGAAAGAAAAAAATGGAAAGATATTCTGTGTTTGTGGATTGGAAAACTTAATATTGTTAAGTCTGTAATATTTCCTAAATTGATCTGCAGATTCAAAGCAGTCTCTTAAAATTCCAACTGCCTTTCTTGCAGAAATGGAAAAGTTGATTTTAAAAGTCATAATGTTCCTTGGATTGTTATAAATTATGAAAAAAATGATTTTAACATTTTTGACAGAGTTCTTGTTGCTTTTATGGAGGAGTTGATTTTCAGAAGTTCTTACTCCGTTATTCCATAACTGTTTCTAGAGGGAAAATATAAATGGATAATTTCCTAGTAAAATAAATTAACAAAATTGACTCTGAATAAATAAAAAATTAATAGATCTATAACCATTGAAGAAATTAAAAAAAAAAAAAAGCTAGTAGTTTGACCTGGCTTATTCTAAGGGGATGTCTTTCAGCCCAAGTGGCCTGTGAGACTCTCCTTCTCTCTGTTTCTCTCTTTGCATGAGTTTTTGAATGTACAGAATCAATGCTAGAATTCTTTCCACTTGGGTGACAACTCCTGGGTGGGTGAATTCGAAGATATGTGTCCAGTGGGAGGTTGGTGGTCTAATGCCCTCTAAAGAGTAGGCATGGGGAGGGGTGTCATTTCTATTTTAAAATTGGTGCTCTAGGAGGGTGTGATTGTAGGAGTCATGGCCACCCTTGGGTTTGCACTTGAGGGGCTGGACTCCAGTTAGTTCCTAACTCCTAAATGTGGTGGAGAGAGAAGCAGTGGAAGGGGCCATGAGGACCAAGTTCTAAGTACGTCTCTCCAAGGGGAGCACCTAGAACCTCCTGGGTGCTACAGAGGGCTCCAAGAGGGTAGAAACAGCCTGAAACCTCCCAACCTCTATTCCAGGGCTGCAAGCTTAGCAAGGATGAATACATTCTGTGCCTTGCCTTAGGCGGTGTGGCCTGCTGACTCTTCTTAAGTCCTTCTGTGGAAGAGCATCTTCTGGAAGCTTTGTGTGGGGTTAAGATGCTGCAGTGGGGCCAAGCGGCCACTGTGTAGGTCTCGTCCTCTCCAGACTTTCTGTTCTGTGCGGGCTGGAAAGGGGTGGTGGGAGGTATCTCTCTTAGCGGTGAACTGCAGGCTCTTCCTTGAGGAACTGGAGAGGATACACATCCCTTTCGCCTCCCCTCACCCTGGTTCCAAGAGCTTGTTGTTACTGTTGTTCAGTTGATAAGTCATGTCTGACTCTTTGCAATCCCATGGACTGCAGCATGCCAGTCTCCTCTGTCTTCCACTATCTCCCGGAGTTTGCTCAAATTCATCTCCATTGAGTCCATGATACCATCTAACCATCTCATCCTCTGCTGGTCCTTTTTCCTTTTGCCTTCACTCTTTTCTAGCATCAGGGTCTTTTCCAAGGAATCAGCTGTTCACATCAGGTGGCCACAGTATTGGAGCTTCAGGTGCCCAAAAGCCTGAAATGAACATTTCTGGTTTTACTCCCTATGAAAAAAAGAGAGCTATTTTTCTGAAAACATATTTTATAGGAAAGAAGAAAGTTTAGTTAATCAGATGTTGGGGTCCTTAAGCGAGGATGGGGCCAATTTGGGGAGGATAGTCATGGAAGGGAACCTGGGTACAGGTGGCAGGGAACACTTCTTCATTTGATGGTGGTTGGAGGGTAGCTGGCCTGAAAAAGTGTTCTGCTAGATGAAATGTTCCCAGAAAGGAGACTCACTAAAAATGGATCATAGACAGTGTTCTAATCCAACTGCCGTTTTTCAGGTTGGGCAAGATAGATTTCATTTGATTGCTTTTGCATTTTCTTTTTATCTTAGATAAAGGGTGTGCCTGGTTTCTCTGCACTGAACAATGACCCGATTGTTAGAAACCTTGCTTACATGTATATATGTGTGTGAGTTTTGCCATGACTCCTGTGTTTTGGAAGTCTCTGGGGACAGATGATATTTATGAATGATGTCCCAAGGGTATAATCAGGATGACTCATTCTTGGAACCA